>NC_053148.1:26562042-29046231 GCF_016808335.1 Panicum virgatum | reverse complement strand
ACATCAGAGATCACGATTTGTAACATGAAAAAATGATATGTTAAAAATGACCGTGTCATTCAACTCTAGGGTAGTAAATTTCCGCCGCAACATGATCACTATATTTCTTGCAATATCCATTGTGAAACATGTAGAAATAATGGTTGCAAAAATGATACTTAACTATTGCAATATATTTTGGAGCGTCTAGTTATTTTAAAATTTCAGATGTCCGTATTGTAGCATACCGTTTTTTCTTCTACCTTGATACAAAAGGAGCCTTTTTACGTGATCGACGTGGCCTGTTTTGTTTAATTAAGCCGTATTGCTCTATGCTTATGTCATTCTGTTGGAAAAATAGACAACTGTAAGTTTAAATTCCGAACTTGATTTATCATGATGAGAATTAAACCTAGCATGCATGACTCTAACATACTAGACAGTATGTATATCATAAACATGATATCAGAAAATATGATTATGAAACAGATCTGATCACAAAATACGTACTGTGCGGGAGCCGCCGGGAAGATGAAAGGTGCAGACGAGACGAAGACGGTCCTTCGAACGGAGCGCAGGAACCGGCGTTGCATACGACAGTATGCCGTAGCTCCTGACTTGGACGGAGGACGAGCTGTGGCGAAGAAGATGAGCAGTCGCGCTTAGCGCTTCCCAAAAATCTTATTCGCCCTCTCCCGGTGCAGGATCACAAGAGCGAGCGGTTCCGGAGACCTGCTCTCCCGTTCGCCGGTGCACACCGGCGCTCGGGATGGAGAGGACTACGGTGGCGGCACAGCAACGAGAGGAGGCAAAACCCTAACTTAGATTAGATCTTCTTATGAATTCCCAAACCTTGGGGACTCCACGTATAACGATCTATGGTGCACTTTTTCCATGAGGGAGGTGGTTCGTATTTAAATGGAGAAAAACCCCCTACACCCTCGTCCATTAGCAATACGGGACTAATAGATGGTGTACCTTCTCTTAGCGCTAATGGGCCTTTGAGATTTATTAGGATTATTTATATGGGCCGAGCCCATAAATTTAACAATCCCCTCATTACAAATCCATCAGGTTGATCCATGTAGATCTCCTCATCCAACTCTCCATTTAGGAAAGTTGTCTCAACATCCATCTGATGAATGATAAGACCATATGAGGCAGCCAAGGAAATTAATGCTCGAATAGTGGTCAATCTAGTGATAGGTGAATAAGTATCAAAGAAGTCTTCGCCTTCCTTTTGTGTGTACCCTTTAGCAACAAGCCGAGCCTTGTACTTGTCAATAGTACCATCGGGCTTAAGCTTCTTCTTGAATATCCACTTACATCCTACTGGCTTGCAACCATAGGGTGGTTCAGTGAGCTCCCAGTTCCATTAGAAAGAATTGAGTCCATCTCACTTTGGACTGCTTCTTTCCAATCATTTGCATCTGAAGATGCATATGCCTCTGCAATGGATGTGGGAGTATTGTCCACAAGGTACACAGTGAAATCATCACCAAAGGATTTTACAATCCTTTGTCTCTTGCTCCTTCTAGGAGCTTCACTGTCATCCTTTTCTCGGACATGCTCATGTTCATCGGATTGTTCAGAAGACTCGATAGGTACTGCAGGTTGAGGAGTTATCTCTGTCGAAAATATAGAATTTCTATGCATATCTTTCATAGAAAAAATATTCTCAAAAAATATTGCATCACGAGATTCCATAATAGTATCAACATGCACATCTGGTATCTCAGATTTAACCACTAAGAATATATAAGCAATACTCCTCTGAGCATATCCTAGAAAGACACAATCCACTATCTTAGGTCCCAACTTGCGCTTCTTTGGAATAGGCACATTAACTTTCGCTAAGCACTCCCACGTGCGCAGATAAGAAAGTTATGGTTTTCTCCCATTCCACATCTCATATGGAGTTTGATCTTGATTCTTGTTTGGAACTTTATTCAAGACATGACACGAAGTCAATACAGCCTCCCCCACCATGCCTTAGAAAGACCAGCTGTGTCTAACATGGAGTTAACCAAGTCAGTCACCGTGCGGTTTTTCCTCTCGGCAATCCTGTTTGATTCGGGAGAATAGGGAGGCGTCCTCTCATGAATAATTCAATCCTGTTTGATTCGGGAGAATAGGGAGGCGTCCTCTCATGAATAATTCCATGCTCCTCACAGAATTCATCAAATATTTTGGGAAAATACTCGCCACCACGATCTGACCTTAGACGCTTGATCTTTCTCTCTAGTTGATTCTCAACTCTAGTTTTATAGATTTTAAAGTAGTCTAATGCTTCGTCCTTAGTTCGCAACAAATAAACATAGCAAAATCTAGTCGCATCGTCAATTAACGTCATGAAGTATCTTTCCCACCTTTTGTCAACACACCATTCATCTCACATAGATCAGAATGTATGAGTTCTAGAGGTGCCAAGTGTCTCTCCTCAGCAGCCTTGTGAGGCTTCCGAGGTTGCTTTGATTGCACACAACTATGGCACTTAGAACCTTTAGCAATGGTGAATTTTGGAATTAAACACATGCTGGAAAGCCGAGACATCAAACCAAAATTAACATAACATAAACGTGAATGCCAAACACTCATCATCGCTAATGTTGCCACAAATATGGTTCACCGACTTATTACAAAATTCAGCTAGAGAAAAGCGGAACAAGCCTCCGCAATCATAGCCTTTATCAACGAATTGTCCATGTTTCGACACGATAAATTTATTGGACTCTAACACTACTTTAAATCCATCCTTGCATAGGACTGACCCGCTGACCAGATTCTTGTTGATAGTGGGCACATGCTGCACGTTCCTCAGCTGCACGATCTTCCTCGAAGTAAACTTCAGATCTACCGTGCCAACACCATGAACAGAAGCATGTGAACCGTTCCCCATCAGCACGGAGAAGTCCTGGACGGTCTGGTAAGAAGAAAACATAGAGATGTCAGCACACACATCAACATTAGCACCCGTATCAAGCCACCAACTCGTGGATTGAAAAACTGAAAGAACTGTAGGTAAATTACCGTACCCATCTCCAGTGTTGCTTATGGTCACCATGTTGACATCCTTGGACTCATTTGCTTTCTTGACCCTGCGGTCTGCCCGATCTGGGTACTCCTTGGAGAAGTGTCCAAGCTTACCACATGCATAGCACTTTTCCAAAGCCTTATTCTTCTTCTTTTTGAAGGTAGTGGTCTTGTTAGGCTTGTTGTTCCCTTTGTTCTTGCCATGTGGGAACTTTTGGACCAGGTTGGCGCTAGACTGGCCTTGTTCTCCTTTCTCAAGCACGTCCTTCTTCCGAGTCTTCTCCTCAACATCAAGAGTCGCTATTAGATTTTCAACTGATATCTCCTGTCTCTTGTGTTTCAGAGTTGTGGCGAAGTTCCTCCACTGGGAAGACAACTTTGCAATAATGCATCCAGCCACAAACTTGTCGGGAATAGGACACTTAAAGAGATCAAGATCCTTGACAATGCACTGCACCTCATTCGCCTATTCCACCACAGAACGGTTATTCACCATCCTATAGTCATGGAAACTCTCCATGAGGTACAGTTCATTGCCCGCATCTATTGCATCATACTTTGCAACAAGAGCATCCCACAGCGTCTTTGCCTCTGTCTCATCAATGTACACACGGGCTAATCCGTCTGACAGATTGCTAATGATACATCCGACAAAGAGATTATTGGCCTCATCGTACTTCTTCTGCTCTTCAGCAGTAAGTACGCCCTCAGGCTTGCCAAGTCTCATGTCCCAGATGTGCATAGCAGTAAACCAGAGGCGAACCTTGGACTTCCAGATCTTAAAGTTCACGCCAGTAAACTTTTCTGGCCTCAGTGACTCAGCGAAACTAGCCATTGTTAAATCAACAGATTGCCTATAATAAGATTTTTGGATTGTTGGAAAAATAGATAACTGTAAGTTTAAATTCCGAACTAGATTTATCATGATGAGAATTAAACCTAGCATGCATGACTCTAACATACTAGACAGTACATATATCATAAACATGATCTTAGAAAACATGGTTATGAAACAGATCTGATCAGAAATACGTACTGTGCAGGAGCCGCCGGGAAGACGAAAGGTGCAGACGAGACGAAGACGGAGTGCAGCAACCGGCGTTGCAGACGATGGTACGCCGCAGCTTCTGACTTGGACGGAGGACGAGCCGTGGCGAAGAAGATGAGCAGTCGCACTTAGCGCTTCCCAAAAACCTTATTCGTCCTCTCCCGGTGCAGGATCACAAGAGCGAGCGGTTCCGGAGACCTGCACTCCCATTCGCCAGTGCACGCCGGTGCTCGGGATGGAGAAGACTACGGTGGCGGCGCAGCAACGAGAGGAGGCAAAACCCTAACTCAAATTAGATCTTCTTATGAATTCCCAAACCTTTGGGACTCCACGTATAACGATCTATGGTGCACTTTTTCCATGAGGGAGATGATCTGTATTTAAAGGGAGAAAAACCCCCTACACCCTCGTCCATTAGCAATAAGGGACTAATAGATGGTGTATCTCCTCTTAGCGCTAATGGGCCTTTGAGATTTATTAGGATTATTTATATGGGCCAAGCCCATAAATCTAACAATTTCCACAACCAAGCAAAGGAAATACTTACACATCTATCACATGATTTTCACCTTAATCTAATTTCAGCACGGAATTATTAAAATATTTAGTCCATCAGATTAAGATTAACCGTCATATGCGTCAATAGTTTTTTTTACGACTATAACTCAGACACTCATAATGCTTACACACTCATCCCTACGAACGGACGTATGCGAACTTTACCAGTATGAGCATATTCAAAGATTGAGCCGGCAAATCCACAAGTTTGATGTAGTCACCACATGCACCTCGCTGTCAACGATTATCTACAACTAAAGCACAATGCTATTACATTCTAAAATATTCGCTTTCAAGGGAGTCAAATATGGGGCCTAAGGTGCTACGTATACTAAGGTTATTGTAACCACTATACTGATGCCTTTCGCGTCAATAGTTGTCATCATGATCTTCTCATCATTTACATTTAAGATGTTGTGGCCCGAAAATACCGCACAGTCACCAGCAGGGAAGCATGAGTCTTTTCATTATAAATTCATCAAATGTTATAAAAAATCATATATGATACATGTAGATATATTATTTCTACATCAAAAAAATATATATAAAGAAGTGTAATTCACAAACAAAGAAAGGAATGAATTGAATGGTGGGTTACAATTTATTTTGTACAAATTAAAATTGATAACTATGATGGTTTGAATTTTCGATCAGTTCATCATCACTAGTTCACCATCGAGCACTTGAGCCTCACTTCCACGGGCATCCCGGGGGGAGGGGGTATGTCCCCCATCTTCACCATAGCCCTGGCGAAGTCCTTCTCGAACGCATTGGCATCCTTGCTGTACATCTCCACCAGATGGTCCAGCGGCCCACCGCAGCCGTAGAGCGCCTGGTCGGAGGTGAGCAGGCCGCGCCGCGCAACCAGGTCCTTGTAGTAGGCGTTGTCGAACCTCATCGGCGTCTGCTCGTCGAACGGCGCCACCACATCGTCACCGGCCTGGCACGTCCGCCGACGGAGCTCCGCGAAGGAGGGGTCGATGTCGGCGCCGCCCTCCCCGTCGTTTCCGTAGACACGGTCCTTGTAGTGGAGGCACCGCGCCGTGCCGACGGTGTGCGCGCCCGATAGCGCTGCCATGTCGCGGGCGTCGAGGCCGTACTCGGCGAACTTGGTGATGAGTCCGGTGGCGTTCTCGTGCGGGCTAGGGAGATCATTCTCGGCGGCATCCCTGTCGGCGCCGCGCGAGTCCTTGCGGCCGAGCTGCACGTTCCAGGTCGGGCCGCCGAGCAGGGCGACGGCGTCCCGGGAGGCCAGAGCGAGGATGTCGGCGCAGGAGACGGTGCCCGGGCAGGAGTGTTCGAGGTGGTACTTGATCTCCTCGACCACGTCGAAGCCGCGGAGCGAGTCATTGGGCCCGGCGTCCTTCTCGCTCTCGACGAAAGGCGTGGCGTCGTCGAGGAGGACCGAGGCGTCGCATCCCTGTGTCGTCGTGTTATTATTATTCGTTAATAATCCTCAGTTGTTGTTGGCTACTCGACGCGTCACGAGTGGAGATTAAAATTAACCGAAAAAAAAACTCAGTGATGTTGGGACGTACGTTGACGAAACAGTCGTGGAAGAAGAGGCGGAGCACGGCGGGGGCCATCGCCTGGTCGGCGGCGACCCTGGACGCCATCACGGACTGCACGATGTGCTGCGCGCTGGGGCAGGTCTTGTCGTAGTAGCTGACGGAGAGACGGTGCTGGTCACCGCTGGCGGCGGTGCACGCGAGGAGGACAGAGAGGACCAGCGGCGTGAGCCAAGAAGAAGAGCTCCTGGACGCCGCCATGGCTGTCGTCGACGACGTTCGGTCGAGGCGTCGAGCTGATGTGCGGCGCCCGCCTATATGGCTAGCTACCACCAAGGAGCAAGATTATCGAATGGTTGGAAGCAGCTGGAAGGGGTTTGATCGTTGAGGTCTCGTGTCTAATATGATTATGCAGGTTGCAGTGGATGAATTCGAGTGGCGAACTAAGCATGAAGCGGAGGCATGCTTTTATACGGCGCGCGGCCACCTTCCGTCGCGAGGCCGGGTACTGGTTCTATGCGCGTGCACGTGGGGACGTTCGCTGCTGGTGCTGGCAGCTGGAGACTTGGCATGGTCTTGGTCCGACGGTCTGCGTGCGCGCATGGCTTCATGGCCGGAACCTCTGACGGGGTCGCCGTCACGACGACAAAAGTGAGCGGAAAATCAGAAAGGAACGGAGAACGACAAACTGGCTAAAGAATTAAAGATTCAGGGTCTCGTGGATGTCAATCCTTCCTTGACCCAATCATTAACACGTGGTATTGTTACAAATGACGTGTATTTAATTATTTATGCAGGTGCTTCCAATTAATAAGTAGGTTGCAACATGTTCATTTCGATTACTTGGACGGAGCAGGCAATCAGCACATTTCGCAAATAAACAAACACTTTCACGAAAGGGTACGAACCTTTCGCGAAGGGATCTGAGCACCAAAGGGACGACACATCTCCTTTGGACACATTCTTTCACCATGTATAAATATATAATCACATTGTTCATTTAATCAATCAATGAATCATTTGTTCATTCCATTCTACTCTCTACTTTCTACTTTATTATGTTATCAGCACACTCTCCGCTGAACGAGTGAAGAGAAGATGGCAACAAACGAGCCTTCATCGGAATCGGCAACCGAGAATCCATCAGCATTTTCCGCCGCAACTCGTCATCTCATCGGCATAATCCAATCAACGGCGGCCAGCGACGCACCCATGAAAACTCGATGGCATAACCGCATGCATCATCAGCCACGGTGAGGTCTCCGAGAATGGCCTGCATGCATTCATGGTGCTGCAATCTCCTTCACAGCGCTACGCACACACTGGTTCCAGAATAGAACACTACGGAAAATATTTTTAGCCAGGGTGGATAAAACGGTATTTGTAGGAATGGACGGGAGACCCGTTGCTAGTTTTCGTAGCTAAAAATATCATTTCTAGGGGCAGATCACCCCTCACCCCTCGCTGAAAATGTATTTGTAGGAGTAGGTTAGCCCCCAACTGCCCTTGCAAATCGATTTTCGGAGGCAGTTGGGGGTGTGACCTGGCATTGTACTGCAATGCCTAGGGGTGGACGAGGGATGACCCGCCCTTAAAATTATTTTCCCAGCTGTGCTAAAAATTCATCGATTCGAATTTGAAATTATCGATTCTGTTTTGGCCATTTTTAAAAGTTACGATTCCTGTCAATTTTGATCTATCAAGATAAATCTAGGCACAGCCACGGGCCTTCCCTCGGCCATCTTCTTGAACCTTCACGTGGCGACGTCCTCCTGTTGCAATATCTCGCGTCGTGAGCAGTCGTCTCGACCATTCATCTTCCCTGCCATTCATGCAGGCAGCATCGCGCCATCCACCACTCCACCTCCATCTGCTCTGTCCCCTGCCCATGGCAGCTGTGGTGCCCAAGTGGAGAGGCCGGGCAAGGCCGGCTCAAGGGGGAGGGCAGCCAGGGCGACGGGCCGCGATTCACGAGAGGGGCCCAACATCTAGTATGTCATAGTTATGTCATAGGTAGTAGTAGTATTTGGTCTAACTTGGAGTATATGAGCAGATCTTCGAGCAAATATTAGGAGTTATACGTGTGACTAGTAGTCAAACTATCACATATGCCGGAACAATTTTTTATACTGGAACAATTATTCCATGCTAAAAAATGTTCCAATTTTTTATATTTACGACGAACTGATATATTAGGCCAACTTAACTTATTACTTTTGTCCTATCTAAGAAAAAAGTAGCTCACCATACTTTTTGTGATAGATCCATTGGGGTCCGAGTAGCTCCCGTATTTCAGACTTCTGTCCTTCCACGCAGCGATCGCGACTTGAGGTTTGGCGTTTCGTTTTCATCTACTTTCGCCCGGGCCCGGCACGGGTAATTCTAGTTTTATATTTCTGTCATTTTCAGTTATAATATTGACATTATTCTTTATGAATTAGGGATTTTTGCATTCCTTGTAATTACCATTAGAAATGAAAAATAGTTGATCTAAATCACTACTACAAAACAGGCCTTTGTTCCAGGCCATTTGTCCCGGCAGCCTTTGGGCCCGGGACAATAGGTGGCTAATGTACATATCACAACTATATTTATTTGTAGTGACAATCATATTTTCATCTGAATCTATATGAATACTATGAATGTTTTTTTATAGCCGTCTGGATCATCGTCGCAGCAGAAAAAGACGAAGCGAGCCCCAACAAAAAAACTGGAAGGGCGGTTCATTATAACGGAAGTTGGTCCAGATGGCGAACCGATCGCTCCAGAAGCTGCCGCCAAAAAAATCATAAGACAATCTGGATGTATTGTCAGGGACCACATCCCGATCAGCTTCAGGCTCTGTAAAGCTTACAATCCAAGCGAGGAACGGGATGCGGTACCCGAAAGAGAAAAAGAATGATGCTGGCGGGAGCTTAAGAAAAACTTCACGGTTTCAGCTGAATCCGAAGAGATATGCAAGCGTTGGACCCTGAGTAAGATGGCCGAACAGCTGCAATCATTCAAGAAAATTTTGACGAAGAAATATATCAAGACCGGGACCACACCCGTATTTACCGGCAAGCTCGAAAAGCTCAAGGGTCACTGGGATGCATTTGTGGAATACAAGTCTTCAGAGCTTGGGCTTCAGAAGGTGCAGAAGGCCAAAGACAATGCCTCAAAGAAAGTGTACCATCACACTCTAGGCCAAGGAGGCTACAAGCTTGCAATACCCAAATGGGAGAAGATGGAGCAGGATCTGCTTGACAGAGGCATCCATCCTGCGACCTTGAACTGGCCTGAAAGGTCAAGGACCTGGTTTTATGGTCACGGGGAAGCTTGGACCCATTGACTGGTGACTGCATCTATGGGCCAAACATCCAGCGAGCAGCCCAGAAACTACAGGAGTCCATGCAAGCAGCGGCCGAGGGAACATTCCAGCCGGATAGAGAGAGGGACGAGCTGACTTACGCCCTTGGGAATCCAGAGCATCCGGGCCGCACAAGAGGCAAAGGCGTGGTTCCGTGGAAGTATGGGTTCAGGGATTACATTGAATCATATAGAAGCCGGCAAAGAAGAAAGAATGATGAGCGGGAGCACATGCGAAGGCTAGAGGAACGGCTCATGTCACACGATCAAAGACTGGAGGAAGAGGTTCAACGCCAAGTGGCCATAGCAATGAGCAAGCAACAACAAGCGCAAACGGTGCCTCCATAGCCTAATGTCGCAGCCGATCACCTGTCTCAGCGGAAAAGCAGCTGCACTTCCACAGCCGTCACCGTCGCCGAGCCAATGGGGATCCAGGCCGCAGTTGAAGCGTCGGCCCCGCAGCGATTTCCAGTGGATGAGATCACCCAACGGACACCTTGTGACTTGCAGACTGCCGTTAAGAACTTAATGTTCACTATTGCGTACGGTACCGCCATGCCAACCCAACCAGGCGACGTGTACCACGTGCAGCAAATTCCGCCTGGATACACATGAGTTGGCGTGGAGCAGGTGTGCCAGGGTTGGGACACGCTCGAGCTTGATATTCCTGGAGGTGATGGGGAGAGGACACTAGCGGAAGCCATTCATGGCTACATCCTATGGGATAAGCGCTACATTGTCCTAAAGTCGGATGATCAAACATCAAGACCGGCATCTCAGCATGCCTCTCCAAGTCCAGCATCTCCGCAAAACTCCCCAAGGGCAGCACTGTCTCGGCAAGGATCACCGGCACATTCTCCATCACCATCATCTCATGCGCCGATGAACACTCAAGCGTCACCGTCGCCTCCATGGTCACCCCCTCCGCCGCCGGCAAAGAAGCAGAAACGGCCGCCGGCAAAGAAGGTAGCTGCACCGGCTAAGGAGCCTCCAAAGAAGGAAAAGGAGAAGAAAACCAAGGAGGCTCCTATTAAACCCTGGGACATGAGCCTTGAAGAATGCGATCGGATAACTCAAGAAAGAGTTAAAGAGCACTTCAAGCCGAAGCCGAAGCCGGAGCCCGAGAAAGTCATAAATCCGATAGATTTGAAATTTTTTAAGGGGATGTGCGAAGCAAATAAGAGAAAATTCATTCCGAGAGACTCTCCTTCAGACTACGAACGCACAATTATCAAAACTACTGAGAAAAAGAAGAGACAATCAAAGTCGTCGTCGTCCGACGTTCCACAGCTCGTAGCCCTAAAGAAACAATCAATAGAACCTCTCGTAGTGAGACAGACGACGCAAGAGACTTTGTTACATTTTTGAAAGAATCAAACCTGACGGCGGCTCAGATTGCAGGGGGAGAAGATATTCCAAAGGCCGATGTGGTCGTCAAATGGATGTTTGAGATCGGCAAAACTCTTGTACCCCCGAAGTAGTGTCTGTGCTTCCAACGCAAATGTATAAGCTGCACCAGCACTACATGCGTGCGATGGCCGATTGCATCTTCCTGCAGGGCGCAAAGATTAAAGATGACGATTTCTTACGGGGGGAGGCCATTATATGGATAAACTGGGAAGAAATTTACCAACTGTTCCATCAGGAGACCCTCGACATCTCTATGGTCGGCTTGTGGGTTCTGTAAGTATTTTACTCTCCTTACGTATTGTTTTGCATGATCTCAACATACTGATCTCTTGATTTATTCGGTATCATGTAGAATGGAGATACATACTTGCAGAAGAAAGGGATACTCTCACCTCGGCTTCATCGACCCAATTACTTGTAATTGGAGCCTTCTACGTGACAATTCCGATGAGATATTCCAAAACTTGTTTAAGTACATAAGCGTTCATCACAACAAGCAAATGATATTGTTTCCTTACAACTTTGCATGAGTGATTCATTCCGTCTAACTCTTTTTATTCTGTAATCGAATTATTTAAACCTTAACTACCAATAACTGCCTCCGTATAATCTTGCAGTGAACACTTTGTCCTAATTGTTATAATTCCCGAGAAGAGCCTACTCGTGGTTATGGACTCATTGAGGAGACCTCCAGAACAATACGAAAATTTTCTTAACATGATGAAAAAGTAATTCTACCACTACTCCGTCGATGACCGATAATTTGAATCACTTTGTTACTTGACTATAATTGTTCTAATCATGCACAGGGTTTGAAAAGAATTCGCTAAAAATCATCCAGGCAAATTTGACAAGGAATTGAAGATCAAGACAGATTTTCCGGTACGCACTTGGATGATTCGTTGCACGATTCATTAGTTTTATTATATATTCATGTAAATACCTGATAATTTCTTCTCTCTTGAAGTGTATGAGGCAGAAACCAGGCACTGTATTATGCGCATACTATGTATGCGAGAACATCCATGGTCTGGTAGGTCCTCCAAAGGGCTGGACAGATTGGGAGGAGGAAGTAAGTAAAAAACTTGTTAATATTTGAACTCGTATTTTAATTAGTCAAAATTAATTATCCCCTTTTTCCATAGGTCGGGGAGATGCGCGATAAACTAATACCGGAGGAAAAGATTATGGCGATTCAAGAACAATTCTCCGGATTTATTGTTTAGCAAGTCCTCGATCCAAAAGGCGAATTCTACTATGATGGAATATCTAATATTGACAATCACAGCAAATATGACAATATACGTGTATATATATGTAATTAAGAATGAATATACCTATATAAATATATATGTGTATCTATGTATTAAATTTCTATTTATGAGTATGTATGTATTAAATTTCCAAAAGGCGAATTCTACTATGTAATTAAGAACGAATATACCTATGTAATTAAGAACAAATATACCTATGCAAATATGATGGAGTATGTATGTATTATATATAAGCACTCTAATAATATATATGTGTATATATATTTATATAATATTGGTCCTAGACATTTTCATATGTAAAGGAATTCACATGTATAGATATGTGTATACATATATATATAAGTGAATTAATTTATATATGAAAACTATCTAGGACAAATATTATATAAGTAACTATATATATGTATATATTAGTGGAGATCATACACACTGAATTTCAATACATAAGTTTAATTGAAATGCAAAAGTATAATTGAAATAGAAAAAGAATTGAGAAAAGGAAAACATGAAAAAAAGGACCTTTTGTCCCGGTTGGTAACACCAACCGGGACAAAAGGGTGCGCCAGCCACGTGGGCGCTGGCTGCACCTTTTGTCCCGGTTGGTGTTACCAACCGGGACAAAACGTCCTCTTTTGTCCCGGTTGCCAGACCCGGGACAAAAGGGCACCCCCTTTTGTCCCGGACTGGCGTTCCCGATTGGGAAACCGGGACAACAGGGGTTTCCCAACCGGGACAATAGGGATTTCCCAACCGGAACAAATTAACGTTTTTGTAGTAGTGAATGATCCATAGTGTTTGGCTCGCCCTGTGGCCTTTGAAAACCATGAGCCGGTGCTGAGGCCGGGCGCTCATGGGCAACAAGCACATGCTTGTTGCCTTCCTCCCTACCGCTACTCCATGGTGTCCTCGATGCCTTCCGCACTGAGAAAGCATCCCTGCAGCCACATGAGGCGTCACCGCTGTTGTTGAGGCGTCCTTCCGCATGGCATGCCCGTAGCATCAGGCTGTCCTACCAGGGGAGGGGATCGGAGGCAGCCAAAGAAAATGGCCTTCTCTCCGAGCTCGCCAAATCCTTGTCTGCCATCGCAGCGGCGAGCGCCCCACTACTAGAAATCGGGTCTTGGGTACCAGCTGAGAAAGGCCAAAGGCACCGGTTTCCCAACCGGTGCTCCGCAACCGCGACCATTGACCTCTATTTAAGACACCGGGTTTTTCAACCGGTGCCTTAGGCCTCCATTGGTACCGGTTGGAAATACCAGCCGGTACCAAAGAGGCTGCCACGCTGACGTAAGGTGGCAGCCCCTTTGGTACAGGTTGGTATTTCCAACCGGTACCAATGACCTCTTCTCTTTTTTCCCAAATCAAGTTTTGTTTGTTCTATTTATTACCGTTTATTCTTTTATAATTGCTAAACGCACTCAAGCTCTACAGTACTCTACGTTTATTGGTTGTTCGTGTTCGTTTTCAGAGAATATTTGAAACTAACTAAAAGTAAAATGCGAGCATATAATTAAGCTAATTACATGAACTAATATATTTACAAATTTACAAACATCAAGGCATAATGTTTAAAAATATTTACAAATGTACAAGTCATGTTAGCCGTCCAACTACTAGTCCCCTCAGGATGTCGATGAAAGTCCTCTATCGATGTGACCGTCGTGGTAGAACTCGCCTCTAGGATCCAAGATCTCGTTCAAAATGAATCCGGCGAGCTGCTCGCACACGGCGTTGATCCGATCAGTAGAGTAACATTCATCCCCCATTTGAGACATCTATCATTTAGGAAAAATACATTAACATTCTATGCGTTAGTTATGGAGAAAAATAACTAACCTTTTTTGAAGAAAAAAAACAAAAAATCGCCTCCCCTCCCCTCACTCAGCTGCCATGAACAGTGAATTCATGGCAGCTTGGAGGGGGAGGGGTTGTGGTATTTATAGGCGTGGCTCAAAGGCACCGGTTGGTGCTCAACAACCGGTGCCAAACAAAAGGCATAGGCACTGGTTGATTTTACTAACCGGTGCTTTTGTTGTGGGCACGTGGCGGCACCGGGCCATGGCAAAATCCGGTGCCATTGTCCACCCTTTAGGCACCGGTTGGTTTCACCAACCGGTACCTATTCCTCCTTGTGCTTTTGGTACCGGTTGGTGGCACTAACCGTTTCCTATATTGGAGTTTTGGTACCGGGTGATACTTTAACTCGGTACCAAACACCTTATCTTTGATCGCCGCTGGCCAAAGGTACCAGCTGCTTTTGCAGCCGGTACTGATGCGTGGTATTAGTACCGGTTACAACAGCAACTGGTTTCTTTGACCAGGACCTTTGGCCTATTAAGGGAACCCGCTCGGAATGCTCTTTCATTCACGCTGCTGCAAACATCTACCACCTCTTAAGGGAACGCGCAGTGTTCCACCTCGCCAAGAACAGCCGCCAACGCGACCCACTGCAGCCGTTTCACGGTAGCGCCGGGCCCTCTGCTTACGAGTCATTAACTCGTCCACACGTGGACGCGCCGGAACGGAGCTGCAGAGCAGATGGTCGTCAATGTTCCTTCCACTCCACCTCCAAGCTACCCACTCTTGCATGGGAGGTAAATTTCATCAGTGTATAATCGGATTTATGCTCCCTTGCTCAGGCCTTTTTTATTTTGCAAATGCATTATGGTATACATACAAGCAAATAGCAAATTACGTTCGATGAAATGCATCACACCACTAGGTTTCTAATGGATAATAAATTATCTTTAATCTGTTAGCTCATTGATTCAGTGTGATATTAGATATGGTAATGTAGAGGAACTGCTCGACAAGGAACCTTACCCCTGGGATGAACTCTGGAGGGCGATAAACTCAAGCTGTAAGGAAATGATCACCACAAACATAACTTCATTTTTGTTACTTACATTTTGTATAATTTTCAGGAACCTGTAAGAAACATGGCCCCATTTGGCCATTGTTTATTTGTGATTTTAGTGATTGAGTAACAACACAATTAATGGGACTAATGAGTTTGTCAAGTGAACAATTATAGATTCCAGGGATGAAGTAAAAAAGGCCAAGCAAAGCAAAACACGAAGAAAGAACTCAAAGAAATGGTGAATTAGATGAGTTCTACAGAAAACAGTAGCACCGGATGAACCGGTGACCGAGCACCGGTCTAACCGGTAGGTTTCGGATACACCGGTGACCTATCACCGGAGCTTTGGGCAGCACTGGTGCGAGGCCACGTGGAGAAAGTCAAGTAGCACTGGATGCGCTGGTGGTGCCAAGTTGAGGCGTCGGAGCAAGCACAGGAAGATTGACCAGAGAGGATGTCAAGCGGCCAGGACGCAACTCTTCGGGACCGGTTACACCGGTGGTGCATCGGTGCATTGCACCGATCTAACCGGTGACAACCATGTCGGTTGTCAGAAGGCCAACGGATAGTGCAGAGCAGTGAGTGACCGGTTGCACCGGTGCCACCTGAAGTGCATCTAGGCCGATAGATGCTAATGGTAAGTTTCAGTGATTAATGACAACCGTATGCGACTAACGTGTATTTTGAAGGAAAAATTAATGATTAGATTAGTCTCATATGAAATGTGAAAGGAGACCCCTCAATTCGGAACAACCATGTGTGTCAAGCACTCAATTTTAAAGATTAAGGACATTTCTAGTCTCAAGTGTTACAAGGAGATGAATGACACTTGAAAGGATTTATAGTTTTTAATTCTTGACCGTACTATTAAGAGGGGTTCATGAGTTAGTAGCTTGACCAAAATTGAGTTGGCCTTAGAAATCTTGCACACTCGCTAAAAAAAGCCCAAGATGGTAAATAGAAGTTAACACAACGCTTGGAAGAAGAAACAATCGAAGTTACATTCAAATCCAAGTTAATTCAGTTGAAAATAAAGAAAAACAGCAGCACCGGTTTAACCGATGCCTTAGCATCGGTGCATCCGACGCTTGGCGGAAGTTCCGACACCCCTGTCGGTCTATCTCTCTGGATGCAAGCAGAAATCAAATCAACAATCTCTATAGCACCGGTTGAACCGATGGTTCCAAACAAAGCACCGGTGCATTAGATGTATTATGTTCCAGAGAGCATGTTTTGGTGGACCTCAACTCGTCTTCAGCACCGGTTGAACCGACGCTTCAGAATCAACCACCGGTGCATTAGATGGACTATGTTCCAGAGAGCATATTTTGGTGGACGTCAACTCGTCTTCAGCACCGGTTGAACCGACGCTTCAGAATCAACCACCGGTGCATTGGATGTACTACGTTCCAGAGAGCTTGTTTGAGTTGATCAGTGAACCTCTTTAGCACCGGTTGAACCGATGCCTCTACGGAGCATGCACCGGTGCAATGACGCAAGCCTGGATACTGTGTCAGAAACCCTAACGGCTACTAAATGGACACAAAGAGACCGGTTGAACCGATGCATACACTATCTAATCCGTCGGTTCTTCCGGTGGTCACGGTTTTTCTGCTGTGAACTTACAACGGCTATGTGACCCTCTCCACTCTATATAAAGGCACCCCCTGGCTCATTTGAAGTGCCTTTGACACCCTGAATACCTGAGGCCACCCTTGAGAAGAAAATAAAGTGCTTTGAGCAAAAGAGAGAAGATCTAGTACATTGTTTGTGCTTGAACCTTGAAGAATTCATCCTTTGCAAGTGTAGCAAGTGTGCTTGAACTAGGGACAACTGAGTGTAGGTCAAGTGAAGGCTTAGGAGCTTGTTACTCTTGGTGTTTGACGGCACCTAGCCGGTCTTAGTGATCGGGAGGTTCTTTGTGAGCTCTTGGAGTTTGTGGGAGCCCCAAGACAAGAAGATTGTACACGGTGTGAAGCTTGCCGTTCCGGAGATGGAGAAGGAGCATTCTTAGTGATCACTTGCTCCTTGGTGAAGAAAGGGAGCTATACCCTTGTGTGGGTGTTCCAACGTGGATTAGGGGGGAGCGTCAACTCCTCGATACCACGGGAAAAAATTCGGTTGTCTCGTGTCCCTTACTTTTATTTCAAGCAATTAAATCCATTTGTTGTTATTCTTGCTTTTGATTGCTCGTAGATTGACTAAGAAAACTTGCATGGTAGTGTGAACTCTTGCTTAGGTTTTGATCTTGCTAGTGTGCAATCATCTAGACAAAATTATCATGATAGTGTGTTTACCTACCTAAGGACCTTTTGCTAGCGTGCTCTAGTGACTAGGTTTCAAATTTGTAGATTGGGCAATACTAGTTTAGGTTAAGGACTAAGTAGAAATTTGAAAAAGTCTCAATTCAACCCCCCTTCTTGGGCCACGATCCTTTCAATTGGTATCAGAGCAAGGGCTCTTTTGTTAGGCTTAAAATCCTAGAGAATGGCCGGGGGAAGTGGTGGTCTACCCAAGCTCGATGGGAGAAACATTGCTTATTGGAAAGCTGCATGGCGGGTTACCTTGAGGTTATTAATCCCATCGCTTGGGCGGTCACGAAAAAACCTATTGTCAGTCCTTGGAATGAGGATCAAGTCAAATATGGTGCTAGAGTGAAGAATGCTTTATTTGATGCTCTTAGTGAGGAGATTTTTGCTCGTGTTCACAGCAAAAAGACCTCTCATGAAATTTGGGAAGCACTTGAAGCTATCTATGTTGGTTCTAAAAAGCTTCGTGAAGAAAAATATCAAGTGCTTAAGGAAAAACTTAATGAATTCAAAATGCTTCCAAATGAATTAGTTGAACAAATGTATGATCGATTGAATGTGTTTATTGAGGACATTAATGCTCTTGAAATTTCTCATTTGTCTACTAGTGACATCATCCGGAAGATTCTTCATTGTCTACACAAACCCAAGTACAACATCGTCACCTCATTGCTCTATGAGAAGGATCTAGAAACACTTGAAGTGAGTGATGTTGTTGGGAAGATTCGGTCTCATGAGATGTTCCTCTTGGGAGAAGTTGATCCACCGCAAGACAAGAGAGATCTTGCACTCAAAGCTAAGAGTGATCATAAGTCCAAGAAAAAGAATAAGTGCAAAGTTCCATCACCAAGCTCAAGCGAATATGAAGCTAACGAAGATTCAAGTGATGAAGATGTTGATGTTGAGTTAGCACTTCTCATGAGAAAGACCTCCAAGATGATGTCAAGGTTGAACAAGAGAGGGTACAACTATGACCCCAAGAAAAACAAGTTTCGTACCCGGAAAAGCAAGGACAATGTCAAGAAAATTTGTTACAATTGTGGCAAATATGGCCACCTCTCATATGATTGTCCGGAGCCTTCAAAGCTTAACAAGAAACAAGAAGATGATGACAATCAACACAAGACATCAAAGAAAAGTCATGAGAAGAAGGACCACAAGAAGAAAGGGTCTTTCACTAGAAAAGAGAAGGTCAAGACTTTCCTTGGAGAATGGATCATGGACGGTGAATCTTCAAATGATGACTCAAGTGATGAAGAATCTAAGAAAAAGATTGTGGGGATTGCCATGCATGATGACGAAGATGATGGTGATGAGGCACCTCTACCTCCACCACCCATGTGCTTCATGGCAAGAGGTAACTCAAATGTGAGTGATGATGACGACTCCTCTAGTGATGAGAGTGAACATTGCTTATCTCCTAATGAAGTGCAAAATTGAGATTTGATTGACTAATTGAGATTTGAGATAGAATGTGTTTCAGCATTTTGTCATACCATTGGAGCTGACGACAGTGGCGGAGGGCCCAGTGTGGCGAGGTGTGGCTTTTGCCATACCTCGGCCCGGCCCATATTGGGAAATTGGGAATATACATCGGCCCTCCGGCTCCGCCCATCCGGTCCCGACGCGCCTGCCGCACCCGACGCCCTCGCCCAGATCGAGATCCCGGCTCCCTGCAGGCTGCAGCGGCGCCGTCTCCCTCCGCCCCTCCGGCCTCGACGCGCCTGCCGCACCCGACGCCCTCGCCCAGATCGAGATCCCGGCTCCCTGCAGGCTGCAGCGGCGCCGTCGCCCTCCGCCCCTCCGGCCCCGACGCGCCCGGCCTGGGCACCTCGCTGCCTCCCCGGCTCCAGTACTGCCCGGCTCGGCCTTCACTCCAGTCTTCCGCAGTTCCGCCCTACCTTCCGCAAGGTGTGTTCGCGCTTTAGTTCCGAAACCTATGTCCTCTACAGCCACCATTTGTGCTGACTTGATGCTCGGGCAGGACGACTTCGTGCTCGGGAAGAAGCTTGGGGAGGGCGCGTTCGGGGTTGTGTGCAAGGCGTCACTCGCGAGTCGCGAACCCCGAAGCCGCGGAGAAGGTAAAAGCTAATGTTGCATCCGCATGTAAAGGCTTCAATTCTGGATTTCTGGTTGCCAATCGATACTTGCTCATTGGCTTGGACGACAAAGTGGAATAGCAGGGTATTGAAATGCTTAGAACCTGGGCATGTTCAGTGTGCATGCTGGATTTAACATCAGGAATGATCGGTGAATTGTGCTCCTGAGGGAAGTGAATTTTTTTTTAGGTATACCTTCAACGAGGGAAGGGAAGGCAGCCGCCGGCTGAAGCTCCATGGAGCAACAACCAAGCTCTAGCAGAAAAGGGAAAAGAAAGGCACAAGGAAGAGGTGAGAGAAGTAGTGTTTTTTTGGGTGTTGTATAGGATTGGGAACTTAAGCTAATTTACTTTAATGTGAATTTGACTATTTATTTCAGATCTAAAGAGCTATTTTAGTCCATTCGGATCTAGTAGCACAAACCCAAGCACTCATGGAAGTGAAGTTGGTAATGCCATAATAGAGGAGGAAGAGGTGGTGGAAACTCATTTGGAGGACACCAATACCATAGGCCAACAGGCAGGTAGCAATGAAAATGATCAAGGTACAATAACTGAGTTCAATCCGGATTATATCATTTCTGATCCGAGGCTTCGGATTCCAATTGAGCAATTTAGTCCTAATATTAGAGATGAAATTAGGAGGGCTTTCATGGAACGAGGTCCAACTCAACCTAGTAGTCATGTTTTTCCTAGAGGAGAAGATAAAAGGCGCTTTCGAAAAGAATGGTTTGAGAAATATAATTGGCTGGAATATAGCTTGGTGAATGGTAAGGCTTATTGCTTTTGTTGTTATCTTTTTAGAAGAGTTGGTGTAGATGATGACAAATTTGGTTATGAGGCATTTACAAAAGAAGGCTTTAGGCAATGGAAGAATGCCTACTTAGCACTCCCTAAACATGTTGGTGGCCCTAATAGTGCTCATAATAGATCAAGAGCTGCATTTGATGATTTTGATAATCAAAGGGCAAGTGTAAAGGAGAAAATTGTAGTTCATACCAAAGAGGCTGAAAAGAAGTATGAAATCCGTGTAGATACATCTTTGGCTATTGTAAGTTATATTGCCTTGCAAGGTGAACCGTTCCGTGGACATGATGAATCGGAAACTTCATTGAACAAAGGCAACTTTCTAGAATTTCTTGATTGGTACAAACTAAGAAATGAGGATGTGAGGCAGGCATTTGATCCTAGAGATTCATTCTCTAACTTTGATGTGAATAAACTTGCTCGCCTCACGGATATATATTTGGATGATTTTTGTTTTGATGACCGGAAAAGAATAAGAGACCAGTTACAAACCTTCATTATTCATGTTAGAAGAGTTGAGGCATTCAGAGCTTGTTATGACCTTGCAAGCCTAGCAATGAAAATGGTTGAACTTAAGAGGCATGAAATATTTCCCTTGGTTTATCGCCTAATTGAGCTGGCATTGCTGCTACCAGTAGCAACTGCATCAGTTGAAAGAGCCTTTTCAGCCATGAAAATTATTAAAACTGAGTTGCGGAACAAGATGTCCGATGGTTGGCTTAATGATTTGATGGTGGTGTATATTGAGCGGGAGATATTTAAAGGAATCGATCTTGAATCTATCAAGAAGGCTTTTCAGAAGAAAAAAGATAGAAATATGCAATTGCCAAAGTCTCCTAGACGCAACTAATAATAAATATATCGGTATAACTCTATACTCTAATTGTGTATCTTGTATTACATTTAATATTTTAACTCTAATATTTCGTTACTAATTTATGTTTTCTCTTTGTTTGATAGCTTCTTTGCTCCAATTGTTGATTTGCTGCGTACTTTACGTGTTTTTCTTCATTTAAGGTACTTCTAAATCATATTTTTGTTGTGAACCTTTCTTTCCGTATAATATTTGAACATAATTTAGTAATCCACCGCCACACCTAAAATTTTCGGCGTCCTCCGCCATTGGCTGACGACCCTGGTTAACCTGGCATAACAACCAAGATATAATTAACATGCGAATCGTTGCATAATGAGCATTCTTATTTACATTTATAAAAAAAATTGAGCTTTGTTTGAGTACATTTGAATTTGATTTTGAACTATTGAAGCAATTGTAACTCATGTTTCCTGAAGCAACATGCATTTCCACTATAGAATGGGAGTTATTTTGTAAAAATACTACTTTGCAAAACCTAAACTTAGGTAAATTTTCCCGGATTTTAGAAAATCATCTTGACACCAAACAGGTCGGCCGAAAATGCGAAAATAGCATTCCAAGAATTTTCATTTCAAATCTGCAATAGCTTTTCTAGTGAAGTCAAGCAAAATGGGTCTCTTGATTTATTGTATCAGCACAAAATTTAGTGGATTTTTTTAGGCTTGGACGATCAGTTCTGGAGATTGGAGTGAAGAAAGAAATTTCTGTACAGAACTAATATGTTACAAGATTTTATTCTCCAAACTGTCTGCTTATTCCTTACAGGACTGTCCACAAGAAGCCCAGAAGCCCTGTGTGCGAGTCACCAGAGCAGAGAAGTTGCATGCAATACTTTGTTGGCAGTGAAAACAGTACCCAAAACAGACAGCACATGGTCATCACTTCCTTGAGCAGGGCCATCCCTACCCTATGCTTGTATTTGGATTAGGCCCTTTAGAAAAAACATTAGGTCTGGTTCAATTCCTGGTATTCCGTGCCACTTTACATTTCAAGAGGCTCACGTATAGTCATCCCATGAGTGGACCAAGCACTCTTGTTCATTGACTATGTGAGGATAGCGTTTTAGAAAGGACAAATCTGAGGATATAAATTTATAGTCCTTCAAAACTCGACGTCTTTTACATAATGGGAACAGTATCCTCTTCCTCCTAAGGTCATCTGGTTTGATCCATACTTGTAGAATTTTCTCAGGGATGGACCCCTTTTTTGTAAATTCAAGAAGAATTCTGTCTCTTTTGGAAGCATATCCATCATCAAACAACAAAGAACTTTTGCAGACCCATAAACCACGCACCAAATATGCATAGTCTGGAAGGACTTTCAGGATTTCTTCCTCTGAATAGGTAGGAGCAAGGTGCTTCAGAGCATCAAATTGGTTTACTTCTGAAACCTATTTTAAACAGGTAAACATAAAAAAGAAAGTAGAAAACAACTTCAAATATTGACCGGTTCTTCTCAACTCATTAGAGTTACAATCATATATTAAAACAGGTGTCTCAATCTAACCTCAGTAAACCATTTTTTCAGGCGTTCTTCAAGTGGAAGCAAAAGCGTCTCCCTGTTATGAAATGCAGATAAAAATTTTAAACATGCATTGTACGGTTCAGACACAGTGACAACAATCAGAGATAGATGTAAAGAAAAGCAACACAAAATGCAGAATAACACATTTGAAGAAAGATAGTTTTGTTGCAAAATATGGATGTAGCAAATTAAGTTGCGCTTTTGTAGCATGCCTTGTGAACTCAGTAACAGAAATTTCCTACCATAGGGTAAATAATAATACCACACAGTCCAGAGTGCGTGAAACATCTTCATAAATATCAAAAAGCAATCAAAGAAACACAAATATTCTTCAACTAATGTCTGTAATCAAAATTCAAACCCTAGTATGTCTAATATTTAGTAGTTAACCTACTGTCTAATGAACTGATTAATCCCACAAGCACAAATAGTGATAGGAATGTTTCAATGTTTACTATTATCAGATAGAAGATGTGAATACAGCATACTATGATGTGGTGTCATGACCCATCAGTGAAAGTTGGGGTAGTTCTAATAACATCCAAAGTGACATTCTTTAATGACCAAATGACAAAGGAAGCAGAACAGCAGATTGGATTGATACGATTGTCATCTACATTAACAAGAGGAGGTGGTGCACAGTTCAGAATTGAGCAAGACAAAGTCGCCCAGTCTAGATTTATCAACTCTCCATTACTCCTAAGTCCAAGCTGTTTCTGCTTCTGAAAACTAGGAAACAGGTTCCTGACAGGGTTTCATAATGCCTCCTACTTACTGCTGTCACCAAATTTCTTCAATTAGCAGTTTGCAAAGCACCAGCTCTGAGATCCATGCAGGATTTAAGAGTTTGTAAGATAAAATAAATTTATTTAAAAATTTATTTTATCCAAAATAATAGTAAAGTTTCTTAACTAAATACCTTTAATGTTCCCACAGCTCCAGTTCAGAGAGTTTCTGGAGCTATATTTTTTTATCGAACAGGCAGGAGAGCTGCCTGTCGTTATATTAAGACTGGAGCTAGGGATGACCATCTCCAAAAATTCTTGGAGCTGGAGTTGTGCCAAACAGACCCTTAATGAATCTGTTTTTATCCTACTTGTTTTTCCCCCAATAAACAATCTGCAGAATTCTTGTTTTCCTCAAGTTATACAACTTTATAACTGACGAATCGATTAGTTTAGACTTGAGAAATCAACTAATAAAAAAATGCATAGATAATCTTTCCATAAAATCGTAAAATCAAAGAAAAAGTACACCCAGAGAAGTTAAATATTACCACTACTGTAGTATAATCATAAAATGAGCTAGTCCTGAGCTAGTCCACCAAACACTAACAATTTCTCATAACCACAAGGAGAATAGGAAAATGACGTGCACTGCACCTTATTGCTTGGCATTTGTTAATATGCTTGCTGCTAGTTGAGGCTCCAGGACACAAGGACATTACATAATCAGTCCTGAACAATAAGACAGGATCAGTTGTGCTGGCAAAGTAGGTAAAAAGGACGATTGTTTGATGAAACTTCACATTACCCCTAACAAAGATAACAACAAGCAAATGAGGAAACATAAGATGCCAACGAAATAAATTTAAATACTCAAATGTAGATATTGCAGTTCTAGTAAACTGTTTCATGATATTTCTTTTAGTTACAACCAATATGAACTGGGAGGATGCAGCCAAGAGAGACTTTTGTCATGTTTAATTATCTAGAGCACATGAAACTAAGATAGTATTACTATTTTTTTTACTCAGATATTCTCTGCTTTCAGCTCTCGTTAAGATCAGTATCTAGTCTACACCAAACCTGTTTTGGAAGAAATAATTTCGTTTTTTTTATACCATGCCTACATAGAATATGCACTATTTGCAGTCTCGCTATCTCAATATTATGAACATTGAAAGCTTTGGAATCAACACTCTTGATCCATACCTATGGAAACTACAAATCTCAAAACTGTATGTTCTTTTTTGGCCATTATGTGCCAAATCAAACACTCAGGTGAACAATTCCTGAGCTAACTTCATAGGATTCAAAAAATACAATCACATGTTTTTCCTATTCATATATTGACAATCAAGTGCTCCGAAGTGGTCCTAGCTAGGGAAGTCGGTATTCAAACCAGCCAATGTGACCGCTGGTCTATAAGGCAGTCACCTACCAGCCTCCACACAAGGCACCACCCTTCTGCCTAGTGCTTGATTGCGCATTACCCGACTAACCCATCTTAATGCCAGCTTACTGTTATTTAGGCAATAGGTTTCATGCCATCTTTCAGCCTGTCTTTTACAACAGAATATGACACCACAACAGCAATCGTATCTTGCTAAATAAACTGACAAGCAAACAGGAACCAAAAAAACTGCAAACAAGCAGCATGTTTTATGCGATATAGTAAAATAATCTTATTGGATCCATTTAGACAAATTTGTTGCAAACAATAAATATAATCCAGCACTCCACTGTTACAACTAAAGGCCATATCAGTTTCTAGTTTATGCCAATTTTGATGTAATCTGGTTAAGTTCAATATTGGCAAATCTACTATTTTTTTCAGAAAGTTACCCTCGACCCTCCCAAAAATGAAATCTTGCCATACACCTAGTACTTTCATTATCAACATTTATGAAAATTTAAACTGGACATGTGAACATTCGAAAGATACTTCAATACTACTACAGTTTCAGTGAGGCTTCCAATCTAATATTATATTAATTATGTACTATGTGTTCTGGTGTGTACATATATCCATTTAAGAAAAGCAAATGATCACAAACAGAGCTGCAGTATAACTGAACCACTTTTTAGAAGACAAGATGAAAACCAATGAATGAAAACATTCACTTTCTCATTGTGAAATCAATAGGAACACCCTCATTTGATATCATCTTGTTATGGTACTTGGTTGCAATATTACTCCCTGCTGGTTGGTACGTGAGAGAAATCCATGGCTGGAAGAACAGATGTACTATTTCAATAACATAACAGATAGGTATAGGTACATAATAAGAATGCAAAAGATTGAACTTTTGTAATAGTTACCAAAAGCAAACTTGAGTAACACAGGTAAATCACAACATTACATTACATGACCCATCGCTCAGCAGAAATGGTGAAACAGAACATAACATTACCAAAGGTGATCCTCAAGACTAGCTAATGCAAACAAATTTCTAAGAAAGTAAAAATTATAAATGGTATCATCATTATATATAACCTCAGAATCTTCTGTGTGATCCTTGGAATCTTCTGGGCGCTCATCTCCCTGTAAGCACAAGATATATGATCATGAATACATCATAACACCAGAAGCCACGTTCAATCCACTCTTACTAATACTGGCACTCTTGCATGTAACTTGACCAATATGACCACAACAGAAAGTAGGAAGCTTATCAGCCAAAAAAAAATAAGGACAGCCAATATAGGGGAAAATAATGCTGACAATAGTAAGGGAAACCAGTATTAGAAGGTTTATCAGAAACAGGAAGGGCAAAACATGTTGTACCATATTCCAAACCCGTATTAATCTATTCTCCTTGGCATTTTGGATCAAAATAAGCGAATATTGAGTAAGTCCTACACCAAAACAAACAGAACATCTGGATCATAATTGCAGGCAATTTGACTCATTCGGATGTCCTATACATATTACATAATCATTATAAATATTGGACAAGAGAAGATTTTTTGTTGATTTCATAATTTCAAGGCCAGCAAACCTTTAGAGCAACAAATGGTACTAAATCTGAGTATCCGACAGAAAGAATTGTGCCACACCTTACGAGATGGAGCCTTTGAGCCACTAGCACCACCATTCATTTCCCGAGATTGTAAAGCCTGCCTATTATATGCTCGACCAGAAATCACATGTGCATTGATGGTCGCAGTTGCACCACAGCATCAATATGATTCAAATGAACCTGTAAAATAAAGCAAGAGATTGACTCCACAGAACATCAAACTAAATGAACATCTAATGTTAGTGATTAGTCAATGTTGCCCAGTAAGCAACCAGCCACCAAGTTCTATGGAGGCAAAAATGCAAATGTGTTAAGTTTTGAATTACAATTAGTAATTGCTAGATATAAAGGACAAGAAGCTATGAAGGCGTACCAGTGGAACTGTGGGGATACCTTGGGGAAAAGGAGTGTTCAGGGGTACAGATTGAATCAGCAACATTGTAAATAACTATAGTTAACCAGTACTAGTTTTATATCTGATTGATGTATTACATCAGCTGCGGCAGAACATATCAAAATGAAATGGGAATACAAGTGATGAAGCAGTCAGGAGTGGGCTTATTCAGATAGGAAGGCCGCAACTCAATAATCCCTTCGTTCCAAACTATAGTTCACTTTAACTTTGTCCTAAGTCAAACTGCTCTATCTTTAACCATATTTTTTAGAAAAATATATTAACATCTATAGTACCAAACAAAGGCACTATCAAACGATATTTTATGCTCGACTTAGAAAAACTAATTGGATGTTGTAAATGTAGGTGCTTTTTCCTATAAACATGGGAAAACTTATAGAAGCTTGACTTAGACAAAAGCTAAATTGAACTATAATTTGGAACGGAGGGAGTACACAGGAAAAACACTAACCTGTCCCTACTAATACAGCCAAAATGAGCAGTATCAAACATTAAGGATTTGCTTCACTGCTACTACCAAAAAACATCCAACCGAAGTCTGGAATGCAACAATTCCATAGGCTGTAGCTACCTACTCATTAGCAATTTGTCCACCAACCACACAGAAGGTGTCATAGTACTTACCAAGTTGCCTTTAAGAACTCCAACCGCATAATCAGAAACATCTTCTGCCTTTGATGATGAAAGTGTCTGTTAACAACACAAAGGACAGAAACATGATTATGGTGCGCATGCACACTAAGTAAAGCAACCATCACACAACTAAGAACAAATCTAATGTTCATCAACAAAATGACAATCATGCAAGAGCCCAAACACTAAACATAAAAACATTATATTTTGCTGACACTGATCAGATTAAAACGACACATGAACACAAACTTAACTCTTGTTTGTCAGTCACAGAGCTAATAAGTACATTCAAATAGTAACTTACCTGTTTTGTCAGTCCCAAAGGTGCCTCTTGGTCATAATTTTCACTCTGTTTATTGACACTCAAATCAACTTCAACTTCTGATCTCAATGGCTTCACGCGAACCTGATATATTCATAATCCTTTAGCTAATTAAGATAAGTATACGTTAAGTAATAGGAATTCAAAACAGAAAAAGAACGTATGCAGTTAATTGGGGATGTACCTCTTCACATATCTCATTTAACTCATATGGCCGCCAACATGGCCTCAGGGGATATTGCATAATGTACAGCTGTGATATATTATTATAAATAAAACAACTATTTTAGAGATAAATATTGACAGAAACACAATTAGTAGAATAGAATAGAACTTATAGTTCAATTCACCATGAAGAAGAAGCAAACAGATGCCACTGCTGGATGTTTGGGGTAGATAAAAAAAATAAACCTAGCCTAGTCAGCAATTAACTTTTTCAGCAGGCTCTAATTGCCCAACTAATTTGATTATATGTAGAGAGTAGAACAAGTACATTCGTATTTTACCACAATCTAGAAGAGTTTACAATCAACACTTATAAGGCTTCTTATACAAGTTTCTACAATGCCATTGGTTCTGAATAATGACTGCATGAACATGCAAAGATGAGGGAAAATAGCTTACTTGATAAGCTCCACAATTCAAAAGCTAAAGAAAATGTATAATACTCTAGAATAAACAACATGGCATATTTGCGCACAGACAACTATACGTATCTGATGCCAACTTATGCCTAGTCTATATTTATTACTAAAGCGAGTAAGGTTTCCACCTAAATTTTTGGTTTGGTCCGTCTTGTGTTGTTGACATGTTGGCCTTAGTCCATCCCATATGCAAGTCGGACCAGCCCTTCGTCCACGACTCGATCACGTAGATCCCTACAAATTAACGCACATGCAATTATACGTATCCGATACTTATACCAAGTTTGTCCGTATCAACGGACGGGTATAATTGCCTAGTATTTCTAAAGCACGCAACGTTTCCACCTGAAATTTTGGTTTGGTTCGACATGGGTCACTAACGGGTGGGTCCGAAGCATATAAATGAGAATTGAACAACAACATTACATTGTAACCTAAACGGACTCGAATACCACGTAATCTAAACAGACTCGAACATAATATATAACAAGAAAACATAACAAAATCCGTGTTCAAGGAAAGCCATAAAACAATGAGCCGCGATCCGTACGGGATCTTTGACCGTGGCAACACACAAGCAATTTGCTAGTCTCGTAAAAATTACAGAACAAGGTAAAAAACTCAATTGAACAAAATCTGCATATATCCAAGATCTCAGCCGAACAAAGAAACAACAATACAAAACGCAGATGTGTCTGAAGAATTGAACATGGTCATTACCGTGTACCACTTCAGAGATATCAGCATGATCATTACTGTACCCCTTTAGATATATTGGCATGGTAACAACAGAAACAGTTCTCGTGAAATGTTAAACAACCTTATTAAGTGAAGTTCAATCTGCCAATTATTTCGACACACTCCAATCTGAAGTGTATTACAGTTTGAGAGCAGGAATCAATTTGTTTTAAAGAATCTCAGGAACCAATCCAGTGCTTAGCCAATTTAGGAAAATGTACAAACAGTGATTAAGAGACAAGACTCTGAATGTTGCAGGTACACAGGTCATTATAGTCGGAGCAATCACATTCTCCAAGCGGTCATCAATAACAAAATGTGGACTGGGCATTACCTTGGTGTCGTCGTCGAAGGGCTTGGGAGTGAAGTACACATCGATCTCGCGCACCACGAAGTCCTCCTCCTCCGCCGCCGCCGCCGGCACCTCTCCAGGACTAGTAGCGTCCCCCGCCACGTCCTCGTCCATAGCGTCCACGCGATCATCCTCCGGCGGCGGCGCGGGGGTGGCCACGGGCCCTGGCACCGGCTCTGGTTCCGGATCCGGCTCCGGCTCTGATTTGAGCACGGCCAGCGGTTCGGGCTTGGGGACCTCGGGCTTCGGCTTGGGCTTGCCCTTGGTCCTGGGGCGGAAGCGGGTAGAGGGGGCGCCGGCTGCAGCGGCAGATGAGGCGGCCGAGACGTCGAGGGAGGCGAGGTCGGCCATGTCGTCGTCGAGGGACGGGGGCTTGTCCCGCCGGTCGCCATCGCCGCCGCGGGACTGCCTACGGTTTAGTGGGTAGGAAAATAGGGGTTTTAGGATTTTGGAGGGACTGAGGTTTAGGCAGCAGTTTTGGCTTTTTTTCCCTAGATTTTCTAGAGTAATTTTGGCCTTTTGGCCTCACGAAATTCGCTGACGGGCTCGCCCATCTGGTGTCCTATTAAGGGGGTGTAGTGCAAGGATTTGGGTGAGAATCATTTTTTGTTCACTTTTTTTGCAAGAGTCGGGAAAGAGGAGGGCTTTGGAGGAGGGACCATGGATTGATGAGTTCAAATCAATTGAGGAGATGGATTTGGATGAGAGTGATGAAGCTTCTGCTAGGTATGATGAATAAGTCGTATGGATTGATGAGGCTATGGAGATGGATGATGTTGAAACGGCGGTGGGGAGATTTCTGAGAATCAAGGTGAAACTAGACATCACTCAGCCCCTCATGCGTGGTGTTCCTGTGCTGGTTGGAGAAGGGCAAGATAAAACACTCCGGTGTCCGGTTGAATATGAATTTCTTCCGGACTTTTTGCTACACCTGTGGTCTTTTTGGGCATGTCGACAAGGTATGTGCTGTTCAGTTGGAGAAGGGAGCAGTGCAGCAGTACAGTAAGAAGCTGAGATGCATCCCGAAGAAGGGGAGGGGAGGAGCGTTTGGTGGTGACCGTTTTAGTGGAGAGCGTGGCGGCCCGGCGTGGCGGTTAGGGGGTGGTGGCTTCCCTAACAGCTTTGGTGGTTCTGGTAGGAGTTCGTTGAGCAGGGACGGGAGTGATGCTCCTTCGTGGAGGAGATCGGCGCGGGAGAATAAGGACAAGGAGGTGCATGGGAAGGAGATGGAGGATGAGATGGCTAAACGAGACGATCTGAATGCAAAACCAGTATACGTGTCAAACAGTACCTTGCATGACCATGTACCACCTCAAGAGGGAGATGGAGGTGGAGGGGTGGCGGCGACTGGAAGGAGGTAGTGCGGCAGTGTCTGGATGGAGAAGGAGCTCGTGCATGAATGGCGGAGGGGTGGGAACTCGACGGATGTTGGCGGCGGCGCGCCACACCTTTTTTGTCTTCCCCCGTCTACGCCGCTCCGCTGGGGAATCGGAGCCCGAACCCTCGAGGTGGGGAACGTTCGCCCTGTGGAAAGTGGGTGGGTCGGGTCAGGCACGCGTTCTTTTCTTTTTTATATTTAAAAAAATCAAAATTTCAAAAATATATGTCCGTTTTGAAAATTTTCAAAACTACCCCCGGTCATCCTATGGGGGGCGACAGGGGCCTGTCGCCCACCCCAGGGGTGACAGGGTCCCTCCCCCCTATATAAGACCTGGCCGCCATTCCCTTGTCATTTGAGCCTAAAAATTCAGGAAAAAAGAGAGGGGTGAGGAGAAGGAAAGCGGCGAAGCTCTGCCGAATTCCGCACTTGTGATCTACCGGTAACTTCCGCATGAATCCGTTGATATTGTATAACAATTTAATTTAATTAGCGGATTAGCTGAATTAGATTTGGTGCTTTAGAACACTCGTTTAGTATTACAATTTGAGTACTATTACAGACTTGTTTTTAAATTAATTATGCATTAGAATAGAATTATGACAGTACTTTATTGATATTGCAGCATAAGACAATAGAATTATGACAGTACCTATATTTTCACGCATCGATTTGGTATACGATATGTGCATTATTTAAATCATTGTTCGTCATTTGGTGCACCACACTATAGCGCCAATGTCTTCGTCATGATCAACCTACATTCCGTGGAGCAAGTGTGTAGCCACCGTACCTGAAGGAATTGATGTGCCAATGTGCTTCTGCGGTTCGTTATGCAAGTTCATGCAATCTGAGGTTTTAGGAGATGACTACGGCATGAGGTTCTTTATGTGTGAGAACTACGAATATGATCCACCTAAGCGATACGGCAAAGGCCGGGCCAAGGTAGCAGGACAACATACGCTATTTTTCTTTGTGACCTAACATTGAGTTATGATTTTAACTTTTGTTGGACAAAGTCTCCTCTGCCTCTTTGTGATTTTATGCAGTGGTTCGACACCGTGCAGTCGCAGCAGGCAAAGGACTTTGTGGAACAACAAGCAAGGTGGGCTGCAGAACGTTGGCGCCGAATGAAGCACGAGGAACAGCAAGAGGAGAAGCGCAAGAAAGAGCAAGAAGAGATCCACAAGAGGATGGAGGAGGTGGATCGTAAGGCGGCGGCGGAATGTGAAGCTGATAGGGAGAGAAAGCGAGAGAGGGCACGTCGTGCGAAGGAAGCCGGGCCCGAAGCAATTAGGAAGGGCAAATATCTTCGGTGCACTCAGTAGAGTAGTACCATGTAATCCCGGCATTTTACATTCAATAAGGCATGGTAGGTTTAGATGCAACAAGAAATTATCTTGTCGCGTGCACATGCCACTACAATTAGTTGTTTATGTTTTCAGTTGAGAGCTTGACTCTGTGTGTTGTAACTTTTACCATTAATTTGCAGTTATAGCCGGGAATCTATGAAATCTTTGAACTTATCCTTAATATTTTCGGAGCTTTTCATGTCACTAGAATACTAAAAAGCACACATTTAATTAATATAACGATAAGAAATAAGAACTAAGAAATGCATTACATAATGTGAACCATCAAGTTTACATCATAATACAACGGTAATGAAACACACGTCACACATGCAGTGGCATGGCAGAACCCGTTGCAAACTACGGTAAACAGATTCTGGACAAACCTAACATGCCTTAGGTAATTTAAAAAAATACAACAAACACAACGATGCAGCATGTCACTAGCACTAGGGTAGTCCTAGTAGCCGTACCCCCACGTAGCAAACTGCGTTGAGCCTTCTCCGCAGTATCCACCCATTGCAGGTGGTGCAGGCGGTGGTGCCGGAGGCGCAGGGCCATTCTTCTTGTGACAAGGGCAGTTGCAGTAATGAATAGTGCATGGTTCATCCTGTGAACCGGCAGCATTGCTGGTATCATCATCTTCGTCATCTTTGTTTCCCTCGCTCACTTCCTCATAATGGTTTACATTGCATTCCAGATCAAAGATCTTTATCTGGAGGTACTCGATTACCCATGTGTGTGGACATTTAAAGAAACGCCGACCACCATCCATCCCGTCGGTGCACATCTGCACTAAGCAGTCCTCACCATGTCTACATTTTGGCCATGGTTCTTTAAGGTTATCGTATTGTCGAAGTGGATTTTCATTGGTAAATTCACTCTTGTGCTGTGGCGGAAACTCAAACACTGTTTCCGGAAAGGAATCAGGTCCAAGAGGCACCTCCCATATTATGGGGTCTCCCTTTCTTCCCCCTTTTCCTTTCCCAAAACCGTAGTAATTCTTCCCGCTAGACCCACCTCCAGACATTGGGTATACAATGAGCTTTGGTGTTTGAGTGCTGCTGGGAGTTCACAAACTTCGGAGTATTTATAGGTGCACAATGGTCTGATACCCGGAGTGTGGAGTGTAAATGTACCTAAAAAGCCTACATGACAACACAGTGAAGAGGCTAGCTGACCTAACACTAAAAAGGCTAGATTCGATTATCGAAATAACTACTCGATGCATCTCTGTGCATGCAGACTCACAGCACTGCATTGCTGCGGCTCGGTCGATCACGCCTAGATGCCGCCTTCCCCACTACACGCCATAGACCTTCGCTGTAGAATGACAGGTCCGCCGTCCTCGCCAGAGAGACGGCTTTGAAGGTGAGCTGGTGTGGTTGCCGTGTTGTCACATCTTTTTGAAATGGTGGAAGGGCACTGCTATTGGGTTGTCGTCTTTTTTCACGTATGTCTGGGCAAAGAATGCGACATTTGGGAAACCCGTGATCGCCGTGCTGAGTAGTGGCAACCTAACTCCTACCGCACCTAACTTGTCCTTCATTAAATCACAGAAAAAAATCGCCAGAACTTTCCTTATTTCACGAGCATTATGGAACCCACAAACATAACAAGTTCACATCAATAGTATCTATAGAAACAAATGACAAGTAAACTAGCAAAATCATAAACATCGGATACAAATAAGCGGTCCACAGCTATCTCATTACAAATAAATATCAGAGATACAAACATCAGATATATCTAACCACCCCTAGGGCGTCGGACCCTCTTAGCCCTCTGCTGGGCACGGACATGGCCTCGGAGTAGGTGAGAACATCCGGAGACCTCACCTGTTGCTCAGGATGCGAAAGGGGCTGTGGTGTCTGTTGCTGAGAGATCCCAAGTGGTGCTCCTCCTAGCTGTGAATACCCCAAGACATCAGGGTCACCTTGTGCGGCAGGCTCGTCTAGAGTCAAGCTGTCGAGGTCGTCTAAGGTGAAGCCCTCGTTATCTGGTGGAAAGGAGGAAGAAGAAGGTCCGGCGCCCGCATCGGGGTAGAATCCTACGCATAAAATGTGGATGTTAGCGTACGCTCGTGTATTTCGTCATGACATGTAGAAACCGGAATACGAAACATAAACTAACCTGTGTAGGCCGGTATGTGTGGCCCCGGTACCATCCCTGGATACGGTCCGCCAACTGGTGCTGTCCCTCTAAACATTCCAGTATGGCCGAATGCAGTAGCTGGATCGTATCTTGTTTGTGATATTAGTAAATATGTAAGAACACTTAATCTAATTTTAAAGATATATCTACGTTACCTGCACTTGGGAAGAACTGCGACGTCTGCCCGTGCACAGTCGACGGACACGGGAACGACGACGAGGCCTGGGACGACCCGTGGCTATCTTCGTACTGCACACGGCTTCCCAAGTTGTGCACTACCTGACGCAACTGGTCGCGCTGCCTCGACCATGCCTTTGTCTACCCAAACTGGGTCATTGGGAATCCGGCATGTACCCTCGTCAGGTAAGTCGAGCAGTCTGTCTCCATCATGTTGCAAAGGCGAAACTGCATCCATTCAGTAAAGAAACAGTTAGAAACACATGAATTATCTTATGAATATTAATATATATATATATATGCAAATATGATTAAGAGACTAACCGCGCCAGCTAGTGCCTCCACGTGGTGCCGGGCATAGCCATCCTGAGGCCTCGCCTGGTGTGGCTGCGGGTGAGTGTCAACATAAACCAGACGAGCCCGAGTCCGGGGTAAGTACCAGGTGAGGTAAGCCCTAAAGGAGCTGTCTGTGTGTGGTCCTGTTGGATGGACCAAGTGCTCGTCTGCTTGTTCCCATTGGTCCAGCCACGGCTGCATCTTGGTGAGCCAATCATCAGAGCATGACAAGCCACTCCTTGAGAACCTACAAAAGTGGACCATGAAGAATCGTTAGATTCGACACGAATGTATGAGCCAAATTCATTCATAATTACCTATGGTCCTAGCGACTGACACGCTCCAACGCGGTGAGCACCGGAAACTCCTGGCGCTGCCCAAACTGTCTCCTGACTCTCCAGGGGCAATATGCCTCAACCGCGATGTCATAAACCAGGACGGCTGTAGTAAGCCACAGGCTCGCATTCGCGGAGCAGTGCGAAGACAGGCCTGTTGGTGCACGGGTAGCCACAGCCTCTGGGCTGTAAGGCTCCCAGACAACGTCCTCGGGCGTCAGCATGTCCAGCTCCGAAACAAACTCAGGATATGCGCGTCTAACCTGCGCATGCGCCCAGGACCTCTGCATTCCGAACAAGTAAAATTAAAAGTGCGCTAATGCATCATGTAACAATGAATAAAAAAATTAGATTTGTTGCGAACGTACCTGACGCCAGATCCAGATAGTTCCCATAGTGGGCCTGTCGTCCTCCTCGTCGCCGTACATGGGCCCGTGGTAAGGCTCGTGGCTGACCATGGGCCGACCAACGGCAAGCCTCTCGTACGACCAAAGCTGTAGCAGTAGTGGGCAGCTTGCCATGATAGCGTTCCCATGTGTCTTCATGCAGCCGTCGCAGAGTCCACGGTAAGTGGCTGTAAGTACCGCCTCACCCTAGCTGTAGGGCGGTACGTCCTCGTCCCCATCCGCAATCTCCCGTGCATACGGAAGGAGAATCCTATCGACCGAGTTGCCATGAGTGTTGTTGAACATGATGTAACCAAACAACCAAAGTAGGTACGCCTCCAGCGATCTGGTCACACTGTACTCGTCGGCATCCGCAGCCAACAGGGCAGTCTGCATAAACAATTAAGATTAATGGTTTCAACTGACAATGGAACATGTGAATTGTAATAATTAAATTTAAATATGAAATGAATACGTACTGTAAATTGTAGGAACCAGGTCTTCGAAGGACCTGCTGCTCGCGGGTGCGGGTTGATCAGACCTGCTTCTTCCACGCGGTCAACCAGGGCAAAACGGGCCTCTAGGTCATCCTTCCACGAGGCCGCCACCACACGTGGACCTACAGCCTCCCCGACGATAGGGAGGCTGAGGAGGTAGGCCACGTCCTGCAGCGTAGTTGTCATATCCCCACACGGGAGGTGGAACGTGTGTGTCTCCGGCCTCCATCTGTCGACGAGCGCCGTCAGGAGGGATCGGTCGAGCTGAATAGGCCCACCCTCGACAAGACGGCTAAGAGTCAGTAGACCGGCCTCACGTAACCTGCAATAAACAAAATTGTTGAAACAAAAGAATACCGAAGAATACATAAGTGATAAACAATAATATTTCAGTACATACATGTCACACCAATCATGGTGTATAGAGATCGCCTCCCCGGGTGGACGAGGACGTAGCACCTCTAGGGCTCGGTGCTCAACTGCTGCAAAGTAAGACCTGTGGCTCGAGTCGATAACTGGGTCTAGCAAGGAGTCCATCTCCATACCTGCATTCAAAAATATATGAGAACACATAGGTACATATATGTTTCATACAAACTGGACGCGTAATATTTATACATTACAGATAGGTTCGATTACTATATATTACAGATAGGTTCGATACAAACTCCACGTATGATATTTATACATTACAGATATGTTCCATACAAACTGGACGCACGATTACTACATATTATAGATATGTTCGATACAATTGTGGATCATGACACCGAATGCCTTCCACGAGCAATTATCGCCGATGGTTGTCTAAACGTAGGAGGTGCTCCATCTCTGGGATTTCCGGAAGGACCGATGTCAGCAGCATCGTGAAGTGCATTTTGAGGACACTTCTTGTAGTTGTGACCCAATGCTCCACATTGGCTGCAACACTTTTCTGCCTTGCTTGCTTCGGACTCGTCCATACCATTCCGAATACGACGTGTCTGACGGCGGCCTTTGCCTTTCTTAGTGGCTGGATTAGGAATAAACATCTTATTCTCATTATCCTGAATGAAAGGCCCCACTATTCCAATGCCATATACCTCATGTCCTCAGGTGGATACAACTGCTTCCTTGCTGAAGTAAGGTGAAACAAATACTCCTGGCTGCAACCCAGACTCTGCACATGCCGCAATGAGATGCGAGCATGGCAAATGCAATAACTTAGGCATCATGCAGGAGCAGAAGGCTTTGCCATCTACTGTAATCAAACTCTCCCGTACCACCCTATCTCTACGGATACCACGACCAGTTCTATCCTTGCATAGAACCTCAAATCTATGCTCCATTATACCTGTCGATATGACGCGGTGCAGTTTGGCCTTTTCAATCTTCTCTTGCCTATATTGTGTCACACTTGTGCAAAACTGAATTTGGGAATTGCTGATGTTTATGCTTGCAGCCATGTAACACTCTCTTAAATACTTCATGCACCCATACATGATGAACTCAATAATTCCCACAAGAGGAAAGGCACGACAAGAACGCATAACCATATTGAAACACTCCGCATGGTTCGTTGTCTGAATACCATACCGTATTCCGTTGGTATCATAAAGGAATGACCATTTCTCCTTATGTGCACCTCGAATCCAGTGTGAAAATGGCTTCTCAATTGAATCCCTAGCCTCTGCAGCCTGACTCGTGCCTGTTCCTGATGCCCTTACCTTCACTAGCTCTGCAGTCAACTGATCAAGCATCTGCCATAATGCATTGAATTTTCTCTGTTGATTTTGGGTGCACAACCTCTTAAATAGGTTCTTAAGATCCTTGTTCTTGAAGTGGTCATAGAAGTTTGCACCCATATGCCTAATGCACCACCTGTTTTGGACATCGCACCACAATGGAGGCGTTGTCGCAGTTCCACGTTGCAATTTCAGTATTGATTGCAGCAGACCTGCATGCCTATCACTAATAAGGCACACATCTGGACGTGTAGCAACAACATGAACCTTCACTCGTTCAAGGAACCAATACCAACTGTCTAAGTTCTCATTCTCAACAAATGCAAATGCGAGCGGAACTATTTGGTTGTTGCAATCTACCCCGATTGCGGTGAGTATCTGACCTTTATACCTTCCAGTCAGAAATGTGCCATCAATGCAGACCACCGGAAGACAACACTGAAATACTCTAACACAAGCACCTATGCAAAAGAAGGCTCGTTGCATAATTCTTTGTCGCCTAGTCACGGCTGGTACGAGGTATGTGTCATAAAAGCTTCCAGAATTTCTAGCAGCAACTTGGGATAACATACGAGGTAGGTTATCATATGATGCCTCGTATGTGCCGAACCGCATCTCGAACACCCTTTGTTTAGCCCGCCATGCCTTCAAATAACTAATGGTGTACTGGTAAGTCTGCTCAATGTGTCGAACAATCATTTTTGGCTCATAATTTAGGTTGTCCATAATCAACCCATATATTTGCTTTGCAACAAAGTCGCATGATATATTGCGATGCGAGGGAAGAACTTCTGCCAACAAACAAGTGTGCTCTGTCACAATGGAACATTTCCAGTTCGACTTCCATTTTCCCTTGAATGCATGTACTCGCCATGGACATCCATCATTCACACACTTCACCTCATATTCTTTACTGCCAGACTTTACGACTCTGAATTCTCGTTTCAATGATATTGCCCATAGTCTCACAGCATCTTTTACGGCTTCAATGTTTGGATATGTTGCACCTTGCACTACCTCATTCCCTCTGTACTCCCACTCCTGATTTCGTACGTCTTCTGCGACATGACTGCTAAAACCATGCTCCTTCCACTCTTTTGGCAATGAGTACTGCTCGTCATCAGATGAGCCCTCATATTCTTCCATCTCTATTGCGGTTTGGTCTTCTGCCTCCATCTCATCCACAATGCTATGTATCCTCTCTCCCTCATCAGCAAGGCCCTGTGGTCCCATATTTTGATTCTCTATCTCTTCTGACTCATATTGCTCAATATAATTGGTCTCTCTTCGAATACTCGGAGTTGCCTGATCTGCACCATGTTGGATTTCATTTTGTGTCTTCTCCCGAATTTGAACAAGAATGGCCACAGGCCACCCACGCTCTAGAGCTACTTGTATGTACTTCTGCCAGTCATCAGTGCTGTGTATCATCATCAATTCACATAAATAACTTTCTACCTCCCAATTAACAAGAGACTGGACGGTCATCACATGTGTCAACAGATCAACACGGAACCCACGCTGCAGCCACTTACATATAGAAGCAAAACTACTTTCCAGAGGTTTATCTATGGCGCTAGATGTACACTTAAAGGCAGCAAGGTCTACTCCATTTGGCCCATACAAAACATTGTAGTCCCCATAAAATACTTGAAACTGCATCATGCTCGACATATCTGTATATCACAGAATACTTATCAAGTTATACTCTTTATTTCATTGCCTTATTCAATAATCCGTAAAAACTAAGTATGGAATTCAACTACAACGTATAAGTATTCATAACTACGTGATGACACTCAAATTCTATACTGCATATGCCAAATTCTATTCTAAATCGTAATTAATTTATAAACACGTCTCTAATAGTATTGCAATTGTAATAATAAATGCGTAGTACTAATTTTCTAAACTAATTTACTACTACGTAACTAAAGTATCATTAAACTCCTACTTAAATGGTTCTACTATAGCACTAATTAAATTAAATTACTCTACAATACCAATGCAAAAATACATAAACTAAATGTACTAATCTGCCGATCACAAGTGCGGAATCCGGCAGGGCTTCGCCGCTTTCCTTCTCCTCACCCCTCTCTTTTTTTCTGGATTTTTTGTGAAATTTTTGGGCTCAAATGAGGAGGGAATGGGGTCAGCTGCTTATATAAGGGGGCATGGCCCGGTCGCCCGAGGGGGGGGGGGGCGACAGGCCCCCCTGTCGCCCGCGGGGGTGGGGGGGCGACAGGGCCCCCCTGTCGCGCCTGTGGGCGGGGGCCACCAGTCGCCCGAGGGGGGGGGGGGGCGACAGGCCCCCATGTCGCCCGTTGGGGGGGCGACAGGCCCCCCTTTCATTTTTTTCGGCCATGGACCTCGTTGCAAATTTGAAGAAAAAAAAAATTACAACTAGGGCCTGTCGCCCCCCATAGGGCGACCGGGGGTAGTTTTGAAATTTTTCAAAACAGACATATATTTTTAAAATTTTGATTTTTTTAATATAAAAAAGAAAAGAACGCGTCAGGCACCTCCGAGTTTGGGCCTTCCAAACGACAGAGGAATTAGGCCCGTGGCAGAATTCCGCGTGGGCTTCCAGCCCTAGGAAATGGCCGGGTTCCCTCCAGGATTCTGGGCTCCCAAACTAGCCCTTAGTGTCTACAACCACAATTCGTTACAGATATTTGGGCATAAAATAAATTTTTTCTTTTTATTTTTAAACTGTAATAAATTGATAGTAACTGTTCCCAAAATATGTTGCCAAATGCCAAATATATACCTAGTGACATGAAATAAATTTAGCAGTACAACTGCCACCGATGCCTTTCTGTAGCAATTAAGAGTACCCAATCTTGTTCACGACATGCATTTCAAATATTAGATGCCACAAATCTGCTCCTAAAGTGGAGTTGAACGCATGTCAGCGACCAGCGCAGCAGCTATAAGTATATGCTTCTTATACACACACAAAAAGAAACTCAAGCAGCTCCGTCTCCCCCCTTTTTCACCATGGCAACACGCAACCTTATCAGATTCATGGCCGTAGCTCTCGCGTGCCTTGTCATCTTGTCGTCCACATATGGTGATCCTAATCCGAGTGTTCATGATGAGAGCCCCCGCACCACCTACATCGTCCGTGTGCGGCCGCCAGTGAGCCTCTCCGATGACACCGCCGGGCTCGACCTCGAGCACTGGTACGAGTCGTTCCTCCCGCTGGAACCCATGTCCAAGGACACCAGGGCTGCTCTCCTTCATACCTACCGGGCGGCCATGACTGGCTTTGCCGCAAAGCTAACGGAGGCCGAGGCGGCAAGCCTTGCAGCCAAGGATGACGTCCTCGGCGTGTTCCCGAGCCGTCGCGTTGCGCTCCACACGACGCACTCGCCGGAGTTCCTGGGCCTGCGAGCTGCGGCCATGTACGGCAACAGCCACGGCGCATGGAACGGGGCGCTCGGCCGCATGGGCGAGGGCGTCGTCATCGCGGTCCTCGACACGATGGTCAACCCCAAGCACGTGTCGTTCCGCGATGACGGCATGCGCGCGCCGCCGGCGAAGTGGCGCGGCAAGTGCGACTTCTGGGGCGGCCGGGAGCGTTGCAACAGGAAGATCGTAGGCGGCCGGACGATCTTCCACTCCCTGAAGGACGGTCACGGGACGCACACGGCGAGTACCGCCGCGGGGAACCTCGTCGCCGGTGCAAGCGTTCTCGGCAACGGGAACGGCACCGCCGCCGGCATGGCGCCACGGGCGCACCTCGCCGTATATGAGGCCTGCGATGACACGGGCTGCGACACCGCCGATGTGCTCGCTGCGATGGACGCTGCAATAGCAGACGGCGCTGACGTGCTCTCCCTGTCGTTCGGGGATGACCATATCAAGCCATTTTACCAGGACACAATCGCCATCGGCGCGTTCAGCGCCATGCAGAAGGGCATCTTGGTCGTCTGCTCCGCCGGAAACTCGGGCCCGGACCCAGGCTTCCTGATGAACGACGCGCCGTGGATCCTCACGGTCGGCGCAGGGACAATGGACAGGCAGATGCGGGCGGTCGTCAAGCTTGGCAACGGCCAGACATTCGTTGGTGAGTCCGCCTATCAGCCCCATGGGCTGCGTCCTACACAATTGGTTACTCCTGTTCAGCACAATAGCTCAACTCCTGAATGCCAGCCCTTGACCGGCGTGGCCGGCAAGATCGTCGTCATCGAAGATGTCTGTGACGACATGGTCCAAACAGGTACTCTCGTCAAGGACTCTGGCGGAGCAGGTATGGTGCTAACTGGTGAAGAGGAGGATGGTAACACGGCTTACACCGACGCACATGTGCTGCCAGCATCCTACGTGACGTACCAAGACGGTATAGCCATAAGGAAATACATGAAATCCACCAAGAACCCGGTGGGTGCCATCACCTTCCGTGGCACATCATTCAGCGCGTCCTCATCAGCTCCCGCCGTTGCTTCCTTGTCCTCTCGTGGTCCAAGCCTAACCACACCTAACATCGTCAAGCCTGACATCATTGGCCCCGGCATGAACGTCATCGCCGCATGGCCGTTCAAGGTTGGGCCAGAGGGGGAAAAAGGTCAAGGTGGTGGAATTGGGGATTTTAGTGATGTTACCTTCGACATCCTCTCTGGAACGTCAATGTCAACGCCTCACCTCAGCGGGGTCGCCGCACTCATCAAGAGCGAGCACCCGGACTGGTCCCCTGCAATGATCAAGTCGGCGATAATGACGACAGCCGACACACTTCGTTCCGATGGTAAGCCGATCCTGGATGAGAAGCTCAAGACCGCAGGAGGCTTCGACATGGGCGCTGGCCATGTTAACCCTTCCAGAGCCGTGAACCCAGGCCTGGTGTACGACAGGGATGAAGCACAGTACATTGCTTACATCTGTGGCCTCGGTTTCACGGAGGAACAAGTGGAGATCATCACGCATAAGAGGAACATATGTCGGAGCATGAGCAAGATCACCGGTGCTGAACTGAACTACCCTTCCATAGTGATGCAGGCGAGTGCCGGCAATATCACAGTGAACAGGATGCTTACAAGCGTCGACAACTCACATGGCAAGTACACGGTGGAGGTCAATGTGCCCAAAGGTGTTGTGGTTAAGGTATCCCCCTCAGTGCTCGAGTTTGGGGGGCTTAATGATAAGAAGATCTTCAATGTTAAGATGAGTTGGGACCCTCTCAAGACGAAGCAGGTAGAGGGGAGCCTGAAATGGATCTCCAAGACTCGTGTTGTCAGAATTCCTGTAATAGTATTTTAATATCGTGGTTTAATGAGCATAATAAATGTAGCAGATGCTAATCTTTTTTCTAATCAACCATAATTATACACCTAAATGGATCGTATGGAAGAAAGATCTGTGTGTTTACATGAACAACAACATTACAAACAAAATCTCCATATTTGTTGATTTCAATCGGTCAAATGGACACAATTTCCTCCATCAGATTCTATTACTGATGCAAGAAAACACAGCTAGTACATCAATTATACTAAATGATAATTAAATTTAAGAGGGATTTAAAGGCAAAAACCTGAATTCATATCGTGCTAGTAATGATTTGAAGGAAGGTTTATTTGTGAAAGAAAAGAAGAGAGAAGCAATGTGTCCGGCCGGCAATCCCAGCTAGAAATACCCCGAGGTGGTAGGTTTGTCGGTAGGGTTTCGCCGAGATTTGGAACCGATGGTGCAAAAAACACAAAGTTTTAAATAAGTTCGGGTCACGAGATGCGTAACACCCTACATCCTGTTGATGATTTGTATTGTTTTAGATGAGGTTATGTTTTAGAGGGCTCCCTATCCGCCCTCATATAGTTGGGGGATAGGATTACATGAAAATACTAGCCAAATACTACACAAGGAGTTCTTATCAATGTCTATAATGTAGTTTTCTTCTATTCGACTAGTTCTACTCCTGTACGGGTAATTACAATAGGATAAAGTACATGTCATGCACTATCCCTTATTCTAGAACTTTCTACGCCTGTGAGCAGTCCCACTGCCCCTGGTCTGACAAGCCCTTGAGCTCTTCGTAGCCGAGTCCTGCAAGCGTTGAGTACTTCTAACGATGTCTTTTGGATGCTTCGAGTCCTCCAGGTGCTCCATCAAGGGCTTCTGATGTATTGATCGGTCGAGTACTCCGACTAGTTTTCTGAGTACTTCTTGGTTGCATCGAGATTGTGAGGTTCTCATGCCCTGAAATCTTCCTTTTATATAGTGCGCGATGAACTCATCTTCCATATGGAGTAGCCCCGAAACTTAGGTTAAATCAAAAAATCAGGTTGAGGGTCAAATCTGTCTTTTCTCCTTATCTTTTGAAAATTTGAAAAATAAGCCATCTGTCGGTACCCCAGAACTGGGGTACCCCCTCGCAGTGACTAGACAAGAGCCTTGTGGTTATCCTTAACTACATCCAAACAGCCGGACCCCTGCGATCCGGAGCCCAGTTCACATGACAACGGTCCCGAACCCGTCCCCCGGCTGGGGAAGGTCTGGAGCACCACGTGTTCCGGAAGAAGCAGGCGCTCAGCTCGAACAGCCGGGGGCTCCGGACCTTCCGTAGAGGTCCGGACCCCCGCGGAGTCCCGGACCCCCCATGGGGTCCCGGACCCCCCTTGTATAGTAACCGGACCCCTCGCTAAAGGAAGGAATTGACATCCCGCCCCGGGGAGGTCCGAAACTGCCACGTGTCTGCAAGCACAGACACGTATATAAGGCCGCTTGGTCTACAAGGGTTCACCTACCACTGCGTTCATTGCGGTAGGTGGACGTCCGCATTAATATAGCAGAAGCCGAGGCGATTCTTTGACCAGGGGACACTACCGATCGCGTATTACCAAGATGTGTAGTGGAGCCGATGGCGCCGCCACACCGCGCCTGTCAGTCTGCCATGACAGATGGACACGACGGCTCGGCTTCACCCATTATGATGACTACATAATAGCCTCAACAGGTCACGCCGCAAGCTAGGCTCCCCCCACGGGCACCTTGCTGACGGGACAAGAGAAGACCTCCCTTCGTCAGAGCCTCACAGGGTCAGCAGGGGATGGAGGCATATCGGAGGAAAGATTCGTAACCACTGTAGCCGTTTGAGTACTCTGCGCAGTATGTTGCACAGTCATGTTGGGCCCACTTGTCGGGGCCCCAACGTCCTATGTATCCGCACCCCTTGGTCTATAAAAGGGGGCGCCCGCTAGAAGAAAAACTTAGGCTGGGTGAAAGCCAAGACCCGGCAGAGGATAGATTCATACACAACCAAGATCAAAACCTCTTCCAGTGGACGTAGAGTATTACGCTCCGACGGCCCGAACCACTCTAGATCGTGTGTTCTTGTGTGCTTGTCTCAGAGCTAGATTAGCCCAATCGCCTAGTACCTTCCCGAGCACTCCCTCTCTGGGAACAGGCGGTTGCGTTCCGCCACCCGACTGTGGGTACCCTAGAAATCCCCCGACATTTGGCGCCGTCCGTGGGGAGGTCAGGTGCTGGCTGGATCTTCAAGCTTCTAGGGCTGTGTTCATCCTCTGCAACGGCAAGAGAGAAGATGAAGGAAGGCAGGGCGTCACCCACGCCACATGCCGTGGCACCGGGGCACCAACGCCCATGGTGCGGCGGCGCACGGCAGCGGCATTGGTAGTGCGTCGCCACTGCGACACCTCAGAGCCGGCGCGGCAACGCACAGCGGAGGCGCCGCTGGGCGCTGTCGCCCCTACGTCAGCTCAAGGTTTTCTCTCAAGCAATGGCCACGCTTCCTCTGCAGTCGTATGGCATCGGCTCAAGGCTTTCTCTCAACATGGAGCCTGGAGCCAACGGCCATCCCGGAGGAAGTTAGCCGTGTCGTCGCGTCGTCGCCAGCACCACCCGAGGTGCTTGGTGCTGCAGCAGATAGGGCCCCGCCACCAGGCACGGGGGACCCTGGCGCTAGCACCAAGGACAAGCCGGCGAACGACCGCACCTCTCTGCGCTTCGCACCGGTCCTTCTGCTGCGCAAGGGCGTCGAACTGGCTTGGGCTCACTATGAGCGGCCATCAGGCTGGCTTCCATCGGCAGACGGCGACGGCAGGGGACCACTCCCATTCAAAGCCAAAGAATTTGTCTCATGCTACCTAAGCATGTGACAGCTCTTAGGCAAGGAGTGGTCCCCCGAGCTCCCGAGGTGATGCTGGATGATGCTGTACAAGCACGTCCAGGGCGCCATCGCCCCCAACGACTCAGAAGAGCCCCCAAGATGGCAGCTCCACTACGACCAGCAACGTGCACGCCTTACGGGGCGACGGCTGTAGGTTATCACTAAGATAGGATTGAGTATGTTTCTCCTTTGTAATGACTTGGTGCCTACGTGTGGTCCAGAGTGGTAAAGGTCCGCCCTTGTAAACCCGGCCTCTGGCATCATCGCACAAACAGGCGACACCAGCAAGTGGTCCAGAGCGGTAGAGGTCCGCCCTCGTAATCCCGACCTCTGATGTACACCACGAGTCAAGCAATAAAGGAGATTTGCTTCCTCAGTCCTGTCTTTACTTTAACCTAAAAGCACTTCTCCGTTCAGCATTGCATGTTTTCTTTCTTCCGTGTGGAGTCCTTTCTTTTTTGCTAAACAATCCAAATTGAGCTTCTAACTTGTGGTCAGGTGGGGACACCCCTTCTAGCTGGAAGGCAGTTCGGACCCCTAGGGACCTCCTAAGGAGAAGTGGTGCCGTATCCTGGGGTACGGAAGCTCCGCATAGCTTAAGGCTGGTAATGTACCCTAAGCCTATATACTTCCCTGCCCTGTTACGAGTTCCCTAGTATCCGAGGCTGCTGCCCCTAGAGGTCCCGGGCTCCTTTCTAGTATAAGGCCTGGTTTCCCACACCTTGCTGCGAGGTCCGGTGGCGTAATCCATGGGATTGTCAGCAACGCTCCAAGTCCACTCCGGTGGCCCGCTCCGGCGGAGACCGCTCGCCACGGTCGTCTCAAGTCCACTCCGGTGGCCCGCTCCGGCGGAGACCGCTCGCCACGGTCGTCTCAAGTCCACTCCGGTGGCCCGCTCCGGCGGAGACCGCTCGCCACGGCCGTCTCAAGTCCACTCCGGTGGCCCGCTCCGGCGGAGACCGCTCGCCACGGTCGTCTCAAGTCCACTCCGGTGGCCCGCTCCGGTGGAGACCGCTCGCCACGGTCGACTCAAGTCCACTCCGGTGGCCCGCTCCGGCGGAGACCGCTCGCCGCGGTCGCCAAGAGCCGGGTCCGGGAAGTAGTGCTTGCTCCCTGAGCGATCCGAAATTTGTATAGCTGCTTAGCTTGGTTCCGCACCCTAAGCCTACACCTTCGTCGCCCTGTGGAGAGCACTCTAGTACCTAGACCTGGCAACCAGTGTACCGGCCTCAGGGGTCCGGGGCACCCGCTCTCTGCATGAGCTCACCGACGCAATCAAGTTGCGTAGGAACACATCACGATAGTAGGCTCCACCCGCGGGTTCGTACCTCTCCCGAGGTGGGCCCGGGGGCCACTGTCGGTACCCCAGAACTGGGGTACCCCCTCGCAGTGACTAGACAAGAGCCTTGTGGTTATCCTTAACTACATCCAAACAGCCGGACCCCTGCGATCCGGAGCCCAGTTCACATGACAACGGTCCCGGACCCGTCCCCCGGCTAGGGAAGGTCTGGAGCACCACGTGTTCCAAAAGAAGCAGGCGCTCAGCTCGAACAGCCGGGGGCTCCGGACCTCCCGTAGAGGTCCGGACCCCCGCGGAGTCCCGGACCCCCCATGGGGTCCCGGATCCCCTTGTATAGTAACCGGACCCCTCGCTAAAGGAAGGAATTGACATCCCGCCCTGGGGAGGTCCGGAGCTGCCATGTGTCTGCAAGCACAGACACGTATATAAGGCCGCTTCGTCTACAAGGGTTCACCTACCACTTCGTTCATTGCGGTAGGTGGACGTCCGCATTAATATAGCAGAAGCCGAGGCGATTCTTTGACCAGGGGACACTACCGATCGCGTATTACCAAGACGTGTAGTGGAGCCGATGGCGCCGCCAACCGTGCCTGTCAGTCTGCCATGACAGATGGACACGACGGCTCGGCTTCACCCATTATGACGCCTACATAATAGCCTCAACAGGTCACGCTGCAAGCTACGCTCCCCCAACTGGCACCTTGCTGACGGGACAAGAGAAGACCTCCCTTCGTCAGAGCCTCAGAGGGTCAGCAGGGGATGGAGGCATATCGGAGGAAAGATTCGTAACCACTGTAGCCGTTTGAGTACTCTGCGCAGTATGCTGCACAGTCACGTTGGGCCCACTTGTCGGGGCCCCAACGTCCTATGTATCCGCACCCCTTGGGCTATAAAAGGGGGCGCCCGCTAGAAGAAAAACTTAGGCTGGGTGAAAGCCAAGACCCGGCAGAGGATAGATTCATACACAACCAAGATCAAAACCTCTTCCAGTGGACGTAGGGTATTACGCTCCGGCGGCCCGAACCACTCTAGATCGTGTGTTCTTGTGTGCTTGTCTCAGAGCTAGATTAGCCCAATCGCCTAGTACCTTCCCGAGCACTCCCTCTCTGGGAACAGGTGGGTGCGTTCCCCCACCCGGCTGTGGGTACCCTAGAAATCCCCCGACACCATCGATGACACGTGTTCCGCAGCCCCGAGCCTTGAATCGAAACCCCAAGATTTGGAATTAAACATCCAAAGTCGTGGTATAAACAGGTAGATTGATTTCTACAATCTGTTGGGAATATAATCCTGTCCTCCCTACTGCCAGAAGACATTCGCCCTTTTCTGTTTTGCTGTTGTGCCACTACTACTATTTCCGCTAGTACTGTTGCTTCTCTTCTGCTATGCGCAATCTATTATCTTATTATTTAGCCAACAAACGGAGTCTCCACGTTCGCTCCCAAACCTAGAAATTCTCACGTTAATCGGAAAAAGAAAAATAAAAATTACCCACCACTGCCATTATGATAAAATTAGCCTAAAATAACCATGTGCCTAATTAAAAATCACCCACCATGCCATACGAAAAATTAAATATAAAATATCATTTAGCTATGTATCAGTTACAAACATATGCTATTAATAAAAACTAAAGGTAACAACAATCAATCAAAATAAAACAAAAATAAGAATAATTATATGCATAATATTATTAAAGCTCAACAAATCAGATTGCTATTATAGGTAGATCATATTTAAATTGTTTTAACCGAACAATTAGACATAATTTATGATAAAGAATAGATTGATGTATGGTAAAAAAAAATAGTGTAATCTTTAAGTAAGGATACAATGACATGCAAATTTTTAAATTTTCAATACTAACCGCGCAAATACGCATGCTATATACGCCTAGGGGTGGTAAAGGGCCTAACATTTTGAACTAGGAAATCTAAGGATCGGGCCCTAAAAGGGCCGGGCTCTAAACATATGTATTTTTGAACTAAAAATTTTAACGGTTTTATTGGACTGTGAAGAGGCCATTAGGGCCATGGCCCATTACCACCCCTATATACGCCTAGTGTAAAATAAGTGTCCAACTCCGCATGCATATGCTACTATGTTTTTTCGCGACCATGCCTGAGCATGTTTTTCATTAAGAGGAAAGCAGTTACAGACACCATCTTGATGTGGCCAATCAAAGCTTGACCAACACAAGAGCACAAAGGACTAAAAAAAGAGAAATACTGAAAAAACACACATACAAACTAAGAAACAAAACAACAACACAAACAACAGTTTTTGCGACTAACAAGCAACCTAGCAAGGGGCTCAAGACACCATCATGGGCGAGGCCACCTCCGTCGCCAGGGAGCCCATACCAGCAGGCAGCAACGCATCAAGAGCCTCGCAGTGCGAGGTTGTTAGGGTGGACGAGAACGTAGCCGTAAACTCTGGAATGAGGAGGCATCCGGCGGCTGGCTGTCAGAAGTGATGCCTAGCTTTTTCATCATGATGTTCTGTGCTTGGACAACAGGCTTTGTTGCGCGGTACCGTGATTTTCTTGCCAAACGCTCGCTGCGTCTGATAGTGAACTCCTCCGGCTGCGGGCGAGATCTCCGACGCGGCGGAGAGCAACCAACGGAGGTGGGGCGCATCGGTACACACAGCACGTGCAAATCAGCAATTACATCATTCGTTGGGATCTCAGCACCAGCAAAAAGATGGAGTGGAAGCGTTTCTCGCGCTCCACGAGCGACCGTTACATTGTGCATGTCATCAGAAACGTGAGATAGCGGCTGAGGGTCCTGAACATCAAAACGTACCGCTACAAGATCCGCAACAGAATGCACTGATTCCAGATCGACCAACGCCGAAATGTCGTTGTCTGCAGCAGGGACAGCGACCTCGTCCAAAGCAGGTTCAGACGGGGTGGTTGCAGATTGAACTCAGCTAACATAGGATCAGAAAGGAGGTGAGAGTCCGTTTATCGAGCTGGACAGGCCCAGGCATGCCGGATCATCGTGGACCAATCATTGGATCAAACGCCCGAACAGAGGCGGCAGCAACCCGAGCCAAATCAAAATGAGCCTGAACGGCCGTTTCAAACAGCATGGGATCAAAGGCTCGACCCGTGACAGCAACATCACGTTCCAAAGCAAGTTGTACACCGCCTCATCAAGCACCGAACAGTTTGGTCGCATATGCTACTATGTTGAGGAAAAAATGTTTGAGACAGACAAGTACAAACTTCCATACACACTCAGAAAACATAGAAAGATCATGGCGGAAACGTAACTATTCTCTTGTGAGCACTAACGGCCGGAGATATCCAATAGCTGGATAGCATGATGACACGGGTCCACTCTCCAGTGCGTACGTATTTCTTTTGAGTTCCATTAATTATTATAACGTAACCATATATGATTATTCATTCCTTCATGGCCCGAACAAACATGTCGAAGTTGTCGTGGGAGGAGCCCCCTTCCTTCAAGCTCTCAAGCGCAACCTTCTTCATGGCCTCCACCCTGTCCCTCATGCTCGCGCAGCTCATCAGCTCCTCCACCCTGCTCGCGATGTGCTCCTTGGTGATCACGCCCGACTCGTCGGCCTCGGCCCGGAGCCCGACCTTCCAGACGTCACAGATGTACAACTGGTTGACGCTCGCCACGGTCGACTCAAGTCCACTCCGGTGGCCCGCTCCGGCGGAGACCGCTCGCCGCGGTCGCCAAGAGCCGGGTCCGGGAAGTAGTGCTTGCTCCCTGAGCGATCCGAAATTTGTATAGCTGCTTTAGCTTGGTTCCGCACCCTAAGCCTACACCTTCGTCGCCCTGTGGAGAGCACTCTAGTACCTAGACCTGGCAACCAGTGTACCGGCCTCAGGGGTCCGGGGCACCCGCTCTGCATGAGCTCACCGACGCAATCAAGTTGCGTAGGAAACATCACGATAGTAGGCTCCACCCGCGGGTTCGTACCTCTCCCGAGGTGGGCCCGGGGCCACTGTCGGTACCCCAGAACTGGGGTACCCCCTCGCAGTGACTAGACAAGAGCCTTGTGGTTATCCTAACTACATCCAAACAGCCGGACCCCTGCGATCCGGAGCCCAGTTCACATGACAACGGTCCCGGACCCGTCCCCCGGCTAGGGAAGGTCTGGAGCACCACGTGTTCCAAAAGAAGCAGGCGCTCAGCTCGAACAGCCGGGGGCTCCGGACCTCCCGTAGAGGTCCGGACCCCCGCGGAGTCCCGGACCCCCCATGGGGTCCCGGATCCCCTTGTATAGTAACCGGACCCCTCGCTAAAGGAAGGAATTGACATCCCGCCCTGGGGAGGTCCGGAGCTGCCATGTGTCTGCAAGCACAGACACGTATATAAGGCCGCTTCGTCTACAAGGGTTCACCTACCACTTCGTTCATTGCGGTAGGTGGACGTCCGCATTAATATAGCAGAAGCCGAGGCGATTCTTTGACCAGGGGACACTACCGATCGCGTATTACCAAGACGTGTAGTGGAGCCGATGGCGCCGCCAACCGTGCCTGTCAGTCTGCCATGACAGATGGACACGACGGCTCGGCTTCACCCATTATGACGCCTACATAATAGCCTCAACAGGTCACGCTGCAAGCTACGCTCCCCCAACTGGCACCTTGCTGACGGGACAAGAGAAGACCTCCCTTCGTCAGAGCCTCAGAGGGTCAGCAGGGGATGGAGGCATATCGGAGGAAAGATTCGTAACCACTGTAGCCGTTTGAGTACTCTGCGCAGTATGCTGCACAGTCACGTTGGGCCCACTTGTCGGGGCCCCAACGTCCTATGTATCCGCACCCCTTGGGCTATAAAAGGGGGCGCCCGCTAGAAGAAAAACTTAGGCTGGGTGAAAGCCAAGACCCGGCAGAGGATAGATTCATACACAACCAAGATCAAAACCTCTTCCAGTGGACGTAGGGTATTACGCTCCGGCGGCCCGAACCACTCTAGATCGTGTGTTCTTGTGTGCTTGTCTCAGAGCTAGATTAGCCCAATCGCCTAGTACCTTCCCGAGCACTCCCTCTCTGGGAACAGGTGGGTGCGTTCCCCCACCCGGCTGTGGGTACCCTAGAAATCCCCCGACACCATCGATGACACGTGTTCCGCAGCCCCCGAGCCTTGAATCGAAACCCCAAGATTTGGAATTAAACATCCAAAGTCGTGGTATAAACAGGTAGATTGATTTCTACAATCTGTTGGGAATATAATCCTGTCCTCCCTACTGCCAGAAGACATTCGCCCTTTTCTGTTTTGCTGTTGTGCCACTACTACTATTTCCGCTAGTACTGTTGCTTCTCTTCTGCTATGCGCAATCTATTATCTTATTATTTAGCCAACAAACGGAGTCTCCACGTTCGCTCCCAAGACCTAGAAATTCTCACGTTAATCGGAAAAAATAGAAAAATAAAAATTACCCACCACTGCCATTATGATAAAATTAGCCTAAAATAACCATGTGCCTAATTAAAAATCACCCACCAATGCCATTACGAAAAATTAAATATAAAATATCATTTAGCTATGTATCAGTTACAAACATATGCTATTAATAAAAACTAAAGGTAACAACAATCAATCAAAATAAAACAAAAATAAGAATAATTATATGCATAATATTATTAAAGCTCAACAAATCAGATTGCTATTATAGGTAGATCATATTTAAATTGTTTTAACGAACAATTAGACATAATTTATGATAAAGAATAGATTGATGTATGGTAAAAAAAATAGTGTAATCTTTAAGTAAGGATACAATGACATGCAAATTTTTAAATTTTCAATACTAACCGCGCAAATACGCATGCTATATACGCCTAGGGGTGGTAAAGGGCCTAACATTTTGAACTAGGAAATCTAAGGATCGGGCCCTAAAAGGGCCGGGCTCTAAACATATGTATTTTTGAACTAAAAATTTTAACGGTTTTATTGGACTGTGAAGAGGCCATTAGGGCCATGGCCCATTACCACCCCTATATACGCCTAGTGTAAAATAAGTGTCCAACTCCGCATGCATATGCTACTATGTTTTTTCGCGACCATGCCTGAGCATGTTTTTCATTAAGAGGAAAGCAGTTACAGACACCATCTTGATGTGGCCAATCAAAGCTTGACCAACACAAGAGCACAAAGGACTAAAAAAAGAGAAATACTGAAAAAACACACATACAAACTAAGAAACAAAACAACAACACAAACAACAGTTTTTGCGACTAACAAGCAACCTAGCAAGGGGCTCAAGACACCATCATGGGCGAGGCCACCTCCGTCGCCAGGGAGCCCATACCAGCAGGCAGCAACGCATCAAGAGCCTCGCAGTGCGAGGTTGTTAGGGTGGACGAGAACGTAGCCGTAAACTCTGGAATGAGGAGGCATCCGGCGGCTGGCTGTCAGAAGTGATGCCTAGCTTTTTCATCATGATGTTCTGTGCTTGGACAACAGGCTTTGTTGCGCGGTACCGTGATTTTCTTGCCAAACGCTCGCTGCGTCTGATAGTGAACTCCTCCGGCTGCGGGCGAGATCTCCGACGCGGCGGAGAAGCAACCAACGGAGGTGGGGGCGCATCGGTACACACAGCACGTGCAAAATCAGCAATTACATCATTCGTTGGGATCTCAGCACCAGCAAAAAGATGGAGTGGAAGCGTTTCTCGCGCTCCACGAGCGACCGTTACATTGTGCATGTCATCAGAAACGTGAGATAGCGGCTGAGGGTCCTGAACATCAAAACGTACCGCTACAAGATCCGCAACAGAATGCACTGATTCCAGATCGACCAACGCCGAAATGTCGTTGTCTGCAGCAGGGACAGCGACGACCTCGTCCAAAGCAGGTTCAGACGGGGGTGGTTGCAGATTGAACTCAGCTAACATAGGATCAGAAAGGAGGTGAGAGGTCCGTTTATCGAGCTGGACAGGCCCAGGCATGCCGGCATCATCGTGGACCCAAGTGCGCACGCGGCCCGCGCCATCCGCTTCAGCAATCATTGGATCAAACGCCCGAACAGAGGCGGCAGCAACCCGAGCCAAATCAAAATGAGCCTGAACGGCCGTTTCAAACAGCATGGGATCAAAGGCTCGACCCGTGACAGCAACATCACGTTCCAAAGCAAGTTGTACAACCGCCTCATCAAGCACCGAACAGTTTGGTCGCATATGCTACTATGTTGAGGAAAAAATGTTTGAGACAGACAAGTACAAACTTCCATACACACTCAGAAAACATAGAAAGATCATGGCGGAAACGTAACTATTCTCTTGTGAGCACTAACGGCCGGAGATATCCAATAGCTGGATAGCATGATGACACGGGTCCACTCTCCAGTGCGTACGTATTTCTTTTGAGTTCCATTAATTATTATAACGTAACCATATATGATTATTCATTCCTTCATGGCCCGAACAAACATGTCGAAGTTGTCGTGGGAGGAGCCCCCTTCCTTCAAGCTCTCAAGCGCAACCTTCTTCATGGCCTCCACCCTGTCCCTCATGCTCGCGCAGCTCATCAGCTCCTCCACCCTGCTCGCGATGTGCTCCTTGGTGATCACGCCCGACTCGTCGGCCTCGGCCCGGAGCCCGACCTTCCAGACGTCACAGATGTACAACTGGTTGACGAACTGGTCGGCGAAGTAGGGCCACGCCAGGAACGGCACCCCGTTGCGGACGCCCTCCATGGTCGAGTTCCATCCGCAGTGCGTCACGAAGCACGCCACCGCGGGGTGCGCCAGCACCTGCTGCTGCGGCGACCACGCCACCAGCTTGCCGCGGCCGCCGGCACCACCGACGCGGTCGAGGAAACCTGGAGGGTAGTCGTGGACGTCGCCGTGCACGATGTCCGGGCGCACCACCCAGAGGAACGGCCGGCCGCAGAGCTCCAGCCCCAGCGCGAGCTCCTGGAACTGGCGCGTGTCGAACATGGTGAAGCTGCCGAAGGCGACGTACACGACGGACCTCGCCGGCTGCGCGTCGAGCCACGAGACGCACGCGTCGTCCTCGGGCCGCCAGAAGTGCCCCACCGCCCTGCCGCGGCGCTCCCCCGTGAGGAGCGGGCCGATGGGGACGACCTTGGGGAACTGCGCGAAGGTCGCCTCCTCGGCGCCGAGGAACGAGTTGCAGAGGAGCAAGTCGCACTTCTCGACGGCGCGGACGCAACCGAAGACGTTCCGGAAGAGAGCGTCCTGGCCTTGGTGGTTGCCGATGCAGTTCCACGCGAGGTGGGCGGTGTGCATGATGGGCATGTCGGGGGACAGCTTGAATGTGCCTTGCATCAGTGCCGACCCTGCATTGAACATGTCCCTGCTGTAACTAAACAAACATATATATACATATACATATATATAGTTATATACATACATATATATACACATATATACATACACACACACACACATATACTCAACAAAAAATTTCAATCACACTGTGCGTATACCATCTTTGGAGTCGATGATGTTGTCCTGAATCAGCTTGGGGATGCTCAGAAGGCTCGCCAGCACCGCGGCGGAGGCCGGCCAGACGGCGGCCGACTTTATCCTGGTCCTCCGCGCGATGTCCAGCGTCCACGTGCCGAGGCTGTAGTCCGTCATCATGCACGTGATCGGCTCATCGGTCTCGGCATGGCTCCGGCTGATGAGGTCCTCCACCCGCGGCGCCATGTGCTCTGCCATGAGGACGGTCAGCCTGACGAGGTTGTTCCTGTCCTCCCCGGGCTCCATGCCGTCCGGCACCGCCACGAGCCTGATGCGGCCCAGCAGCCCGGTCGTCGCCGTCGTGTCCGCCATGGCTGCAAGGACGCGGTGGTGGTTGAACTCGGAGTTCACGAAAGTGACCGTGAAGCCCCTGTCGACGAGCGCGTGCGCGAGCTCCAGGTGCGGGATGACATGTCCCTGCGCTGGGTACGGGATGACGATCGCGTGGGGGGGAGACGTCGTCGCCGTTACCATCGTCGCCGTACAGGAACGAAGTTAGTTGTGTGCTGAAGATGTGTCAATCATGCGAGTGGTAGCTGCTAGGAACTAGGATACATATATATACACGCACACGTCAGGAGACATAGGTACTGCACGCACTAGATGCCACGAGGCACCTTGTTACCTTCGGTGAGTGATCTATATTATATGGGCATGTAAAATCGCGTTCGGTATAGGTGCACGCAAATCAACCGTTAGCTTGCATGTCAAATCAACATGTCAATTCGCTGATCTTGTTTTTGGCGATCTTAGCTTATTGCTTTGGTTTCATGGAGTCGATCTCTCGATATTGTCGATGCATAGTGTAGAGAAGGATTCGAAGAGGGAAAAGCACACTTGGCATGTTGCATGCGGCTCCATGTCCTTGCAAGTGATCGAGGAGCAGGCAGCTTATTAGTTATTTATTAGTTGGCTGCAGGCCTGCACTTAAGCCTGCACGTACATGTTCTTCTGGGAGAAGCACCAAGAGCGTAGTCCAATACTTTGCATAGACAGAACATAAGCGAAAGCAGACGCACGAGATGCCCTGAAGAATTAATATTACAACCATCAATGTCGCAATCGCAGTCCTTGTGCTCCGCTAGATTATTAGGGATATTCACTAGTACAAAAAACGGTATTCGATTCTTTGACGTTATATTAGTCCCAGATGCTGTTGGGCGTGAGAGTAATGAAGGCTTTAATCCTGAATCCAACGGCTAGCTGGATGGCTGGGTGGATGGACACTTAGTCTCGACTGGAGCCACCAACTAGGATTAAAAATCACTCATCTGTCCCGGTTGGTAGCTCCAACCGGGAGTGGATGTCCAAACCTTTAGTCTGGGTGACCCACAACTACAAAAATGGATTAACAACGACCTTTAAAAAAGGGCTCTAAAGCGGGCAGACCGGCGGCCCACCTCTGTTAATGCTAGTCAGGGCGCCGGTCGTACAACCACCTCAGTTAATAGATTAATTGAGGTTGTTACCATAAGGAAACCGCCTCAGTTAACTATATTGGTGCACGTAATGCAACCACCTGGAATAATAACTATTAACCGAGGTGTTTTTTTGAGTTTGCCCGTCTCATATAAGACCCCTATAAATAACACATAAGCCCCTTCTTCCTCCCCGCGGCTCCTCCTCCATCATTTCATGTTTTAAGCTCAAAACACGAAATTTTATCATTCTAGAGGGGTGGAGGTTTTGCCCTTGGATTTGGTGAAGGGGGGGCACCACAAGAGGTTAATTTCTTACTCTCCAACTCTCATCTTCTCTCTTTTACATGATTTATGTGCTTTTTGTAAATCTAGATCTAGATTTAGAAAAAAGGAGAGAGAAAACCAGATCTAGAGCTTACATGACTTTAAGAGCTTACATGACTTTAATTTCTCACGGTGTGTGCAAGATTGTGTTCATGGACAGGCTACCGAGGGAAGAGTTGATGTACAAGTTACCGAGGGTTGGTTTGATTTTGTCCCCCCTGCTATGGATTAATGAGCACCAACGCATGATGAATGCTGTCAAAGAGAGGAAATTGGAAGACTTTTTTGTACATCAATTCAATTTTGAAGTATTGGGAATCAAGTACACCAAGACAGCCGAGAGAAGCAAATAAGAATGCTCACAAGGAAGAGGGAGAGAGAGCCCCCTTGACCTCTTAGGTCATCTCTATTTATAGGAGAGGTGGGAGATGGCAATTTTTGCCTGGCCCCCTGGTGAGTACAAGATTTACAAATAGACCCTAGGGCTGCCACATGAGGCCCATTTCACTACTACAGAACAGGCCTTTGTTTCAGGCCATTTGTCCCGGTTGCCTTTGGGCCCGGGACAATAGATGACTTTTGTCCCGGGTCCAACGGCTAGCTGGGCCAGCGGGGGACAGAGGCCTTTTGTCCCGGTTGGAGGCACCAACCCGGACAAAAGGTCCCCCTTTTGGCCCGGTTGGTGGCTCCACCCAGGACAAAAGGCCCAACCTTTTTATCCCGGTTGGTAACACCAACCCGGATAAAAGGGTGACTCTTTTATCCCGGTTGGTGTTACCAACCCGGATAAAAGGCCCCTCCACATGACAGTTCAAAAGGAAGTTATTCTATACTGAGTCACATGTACTATTTAGGTGAGTTGGCAAGGAAACCCTGCACTAGAAAAGAGGTCTTGGGATCGAATCCCGCGGGGTGCAAAAAAAATTTTAGCATGTGGGACATTTTGTCCCGGTTCTGTCACCCGGGACAAAAGCCTCCAGCCTTTTGTCCCGAAAGGCGAATCCCGGTTCCAAAACCGGGGACAAATGGCCCTATGGAACCGGGACAAAAGGCTGTTTTTGTAGTAGTGTTTACAACATGGGTTAGGCCGTTCCCCCAACAGTAGCCCCTCAGCTACTTTGTTTTAGTCGGTACGACAAACCATAGTAGCTGAATACATAGGAAGTGGTCTAGTCCTATCTATGACCTTAGCCACGAGAATTGTTCCCATGACCCCCCCCCCCCCGCTCGTACGCCTCACTAAAAACTCCATCCAAAAATCCAATGGGACAAAACAGATGGAGAAAAGACCACGCATGCCTAGCGGACCCACATATACATGACGATACACTCCAGCTGGTGATTGTCTTCGGTCTTAACGATGATGAAGGTCTTCGGCGGTGATGAAGGTCTTCTGCGATGATGAAGGCGGAATCTTGGTCGCTTGACTTTATCGCGTAGGCCAAGGATCCTTGGTTCTCGGGCGCCCGCACCCTTGGCACCGGTTGAATATCGTCTCTCCATGGATCACTCTTCGTCGTAGCTGATATAGTTGAAGTAGGGAATGCAGCGTCTTCGGCTCTTCACTCTCAAGCACTGGACAAGACTTGATGTGCAAAGTGATGCCAGTCCGCCATGGCCCCACCATAGCCTCTCTTGGTCAGGGTTCATAGCGGAGGGAGCGAAGATTCTTCAGGAGGTGTAGTCGAAATAGCCGATGTCGTGGATGAAGACAGGGGCGAAATATTCCTCGCTGATCCCCTCGAGCCGAGCTGCATCGACGAGGGTGAGGGCCGAAGTAGTTGTCGCCGAAGTAGAAGGCAATCCTCTCGCGCCGTACTGTATCGACGAGGGTGAAGGCCGAAGTCGTAGTCGCTGAAGTGGAAGGCGAGCCCCTCGAAGCGAACTGTGTCGACGAGGGCAGAGGTCGATGTCATCTTCGCTGAAGTAGAAGGCGAGCCCCTCGAGGCGAACTGTGTCGATGAGGGAACATGCCGAAGTCATCATCACGGAAGTAGAAGGCGAGCCCCTCGAGTAGTACTGTGTCAACGAGGGCGAAGGCCGAAGTCGTCATCGCCGAAAAAGAAGGCGAGCCCCTCGAGCCGAACTGTGTCGGCGAGGGTGAAGGCCGAAGTCGTCGTCCCCGAAATAGAAGGCGAGCCCCTTGAGCCGAACTGTGTTGGCGATGGCGAAGGCCGAAGTAGTCGTCGCTGAAGTAGAGGACGAGCCCCTCGAGCCGAACTGTGTCAGCGAGGGCGAAGGTCGAAGTAGTCGTCGCCGAAGTGGAGGGCAAGCCCCACGAGCCGAACTGTGTTGGCGAGGGTGAAGGCCGATGTAGTCGTCGCCGAAGTGGAGGGCGAGCCCCTCGAGCCGAATTGTGTCGGCGAGGGTGAAGGCCGAAGTAGTCATCCCCAAGGTGGAGGACGAGCAACTCGAGCCAAACTGTGTCGGCGAGGGCGAAGGCCGAAGTAGTAGTCGCCGAAGTGGAGGACGAGGCCCTCGACCCGAGCTGTGTCGGTGAGGGTGAAGGCCGAAGTAGTTATCGCCAATGTGGAGGACGAGGCCCTCGAGCCAAACTGTGTCGGCAAGGGCGAAGGCTGAAGTAGTCGTCGCCAAAGTGGAGGGCAAGTCCCTTGAGCCAAATTGTGTCATCGAGGCCGAAGGCCGAAGTTAGAAGGCAGGCTGATGCATGCCGGAGACCATTCCAAAGTCGATTTGCGACGAAGATTGTTGATGTTGAGAACTTGTTTTTTCAACAATAATGCGAAAACCAAAGATAGAATTTCACCATTCCGAAGATGACAATTTGTACACCTGCAAGGCCTGCATCATTTTACTAGAGAGAAAAATATTTTTCAAACTTATTAGGATGCCTCCGGCTCTTTAGGTTGAAGAGGTCTCATCCTAACCTTCGACATTGTACGTGATAGGACTTTCCTTGCCTTCGGCATTTCGCGCGAAAAGACTTTTCTTAGGGGACCTTTGTCTCTTTAGCTCGCATAGGTTAAGCCCTAGCCTTTGGCTTTCGCACGATAGGACTTTTCATGCCTTCAACATTTCGCACGATAGCACTTTTCCGTATCAGCGTGAGCATCTTTGGCTCCTCACTGCAATGCAATGCAACATGATGCAAAGATTGTAATATGAGATGAATGAATGAGTGAATGCTATTGCAAAGAGTAAAAAACGAAGGACTTTAATATATGTGAAGTGAAGCTAAGGGGTGCAGGGCCACTCAGTTTCTGCGGCCCGTGCTTACTTCTTTCAAGCATTCTTACTTGCTACGCACCGATGACTTCTCTCTTCGCTTGACGACAAAAGGGATAGACGCTTCGGTGCACTCTTGTCCATTTGGACGCTCATTCCTTCTCCGGGGCCAATCAGTACCAAAAGCCAAATAGAATTCCCTAAAACTAAGGTATTGTCATATCCATATACAACTGTGGTTGCTTCAGGGTGAAAACTGATAGCCCGAAAGATTGCATAACACTTGGATAACCGAAGTCCCATATATAATTTTCTTCCGAGTGAAAACCAATAATCCAAAGTTAGTATCCTTAGCTGGTCGGAGCGCATGGTCGTCCAGGGGTATTGGTTTCAAAACCAGTGGCCAAAGTAAAATAATAATGATGAAGTCTAAAGCCCCCTGGTGGTTCCGAAGCCCAATAATAGTAGTGTCGAAGGCCTAATAATCACATTTTCTTTGGTGCTGAAAATCCCATAAATTAACTGATATAGAAGTGCCGAAGGGCCAGTAAAATTCCCTAAGACCAATTTGATGAAGAGTAAATGATATGGCATTGCCATTTTCCGAATTGATAATTGCCTTTGATATCCGAGGTTCCATTCAGGGCCCACATCAAGACACCGAGAAATTTTAGAGGTGATTGCTATCGAAGGTGTTTGTTTCGACCAAGGCAAAGAAAATACTGGATTAAAACCAATTTGTGAACGATCAATGAGTTTCCATCGAAGGATAAAATCAACCCAGAGTCAACACCGAAGGTTAGAAAATTAGTTCCGAAAAATATCAACAAAGTTTGAGTGGCCGCCAAAGGGATGAAGTCCGATCCCGGTCACCAACAAAGCGTGAAACAATTAATTCCAAAGAGATAAAACCAACCCTGCCTTGCCACCGAACGTGTAAAATTGAGTCCAAAGAGGCAAAAATTGATGCAAAATCGCCAACGAAACATGAAAAAATTGAATCCGAAAGATTAAAAACCAACTGCTAGTTACTGATAGAGAGTGGAAAATTAATTCCGAAGGATGAAAAATCAAACCCAAGTTACCAACGAAGGGTGAAAAAATTAACTTTCATGCTTGGACACTCCGAAGTGGCATTGAGTAATTAGTGTCATAAATGCATATTTAAAGAGCTTTTGCTTTCACCACGAGAACCAACACGCTTCGGGCGTCCAAAGCGGTTGTTGTTGTGTTTAAGCCCTTCGGTGGTCCATTTAGGCAAATCTCAATGGGTGGTTTTATTTTGTCGTTTTCAAGAGTGCCACATCACCAAAACACAAATAAAACCATTGATGAAACTCATTCCACAATACATTGTTTCATGTTTGCTATTTCAAAGTCTCTCATTTCATTTAATTCTAAGACTCATCAAGTGTTGGTAACCGTGCATATATAATTTCATCTAGATAAAACTCATTTTATCTCTCTCATCATTAAATTAGTACTACATCATCTAAAGTGGTGACATGGCATTTTATTTAATGTGAATGAAACTCTCGTGAAACCATCACTGGAACTGACCTTATGCGAAGTGAATTAAAGATGACTGAGAAAAGACTGAAGCCCCTCGAGGCCGGAGCTAACTTATCAACCGAAGCCATAAAGCGAAGCCAGTATTAAATATTTTAAAGCATCGTGCATGTAACAAGAAAACCAGATAGTTGAGATGGTTGATGTGTTACCTCCGGAGCTGGGAGTACAGCGTTCGATCCCAATCAGCCCTGCACATTCGCAAAAATTTGAAGAGTACCTTTGCACCGGCGCAGGGCTTTGCGTGGGCCGGAGGGGGTCACATTCGCGCAGGGCGAAGCTTGGTTGGCAATGCTCGCCGCGGGCCAATGCCGGGAGCGCGCCTCTGGGCCGAGCTGGCCACAAAGGGACTGATGGGCAACCGAGGGCCCAATGTTGAAATCACATAAGTATGGGATTTGCTTGCCAGCCGAATCAATAAAGAAGGGAAGGCATTAAAAGGTGTTTTTGTTTTGAGCCTACATGATTTGCATGACAAGACAATATATGTGACCAGAATTGACGAAGCCAATACAGTCGAAGCTCATGTATCGAAGGGGACACAAAAACATATACAGCTGACCGAAGGTGTATTAAATCCGAAGGCAAAAAGGGGTACGTTTACGGTCTGGTCAACCGTACGGGAGGCTCCCGTACGGTCGATTTCCCGACAGCTTTTTTTTCCCGTTTTTAAGAATTTTTTTGTCGTTTTCCAATTTTAGAAAAAATTTCTAAGAGAAATTTTGGAGAGAGAAAATTTTTTGACGAGAAAAAAAATTAGAAACAAAAATTTGAGAGACAAAAATTGAGAAATTTTGGAAAAAAAAAATTTGCATTCAGAAATAGAAAAAAATTGGTAAAAAAATTTTGCATCCGAAAAAAAATTGCATCAAAATCAAAAGAAAAAAAAGTTTGGGTAAAAAATTTGGTCGGTAAAAAAAATTGAAATAAAAAAAACCTACCTCCCCACCGACGCCGCCGGCCCGCGGCACCGCCTCCCCGTCGGCGGCCCGCCGCACAACCTAGGGAGGCGGATCCGCCGGCGGGCGAGCAAGCAGCGGCCCAGGAAGCGCGGGATCTAGTGCGGCGGCGGCGGGCGAGCGCGCGGCGGTCCAGGGGAGGCGGGATCTCGCGTCGGCGGGCGACGGCGGAGCACGCGGCGGCCGAGGGAGGCGGATCCAGCGGCGCCGCCGATGGGGGAGCCTGCGGCGGCCCAGGGAGGAAAGGGGAGCGGGGCTCAGGGGAGGGGAGGGAGCGCGGCTCCGAGGGAGGAAGGGGAGCGGCGGCATCGGCCGCGGGGGAGGTGCGCGCGGCTCCAGGGAGGAAGGGGAGCGGGCTCAGGGGGAGGGGAGGGAGCGCGGCTCCGGGGAGGAAGGGGGGCTGCGGCGGCGGCATCGGCCCGGGGGAGGTGCGCCGGATCCAGGGAGGAAGGGGAGCGGCTCAGGGGAGGGGGAGGAGAGCGGATATGTCGAGAGGAATGGGAAGGGAAAGAAGGAAGGAGGAACGGGGGAAAGCGAAGAAAACGAATCGATCGTAAGTTGCTGGAGTTACGGTCACCCGTAAACTCAGCATCCGGGTGAATTATATTAGCTCCTGAGCACACTACATCATATACTAAATATCGGAACTTGCCCGAGCACACTGTCGGGCATTTGAAGTGACCGAAAACGCCCCTGCCTGCTGTTCCTTTCGTGTACGTGCAACTCTACTCGCCTACTCGCGTAGACCAAATGCTCTCCTGCAATGAATGATGTGTGTATACTCAGCCTGCGTCCTGATCAGTGCTGACTTGTGATGCTCGGCTGAATTCCGAATTTCTTTTATCCTTCTTATTCAACATTCGTATGTGATCTGCACAAATATAACGTGCGTTTCGAGAGATTGGTTCGACACATGCTGCTGCCCGGAACAGCAAGTAGTGTCATCTGGTGATCACGCAGCAAGAGTGGGACAATCGCCAAGACGGGCTCGCTAATTTACGGTCGACCGTAGGGAGGGGTTCCCTACGGTCGATCTCCCGACCGTTTTCTTCTTCCCTTTTTTTGGTAATTCTTTTGTCGTTTTCTGAAAAAATATATACAAAAAGATTTAAACAAAAATTTTGTAGGCCGCGGAAAATATTTTAAAGAAAAATTGGAGAGACAGAAAATTTTTTTAAGAAAACTTTTGGAGATAAGAAAAAAAATTGAAGAGAAAAAATTTGAAAGACAAAGTTTTACAAAATCAATTGAAAAACATTTGAAGACGAAAATTTTTACATCCAAAATAAAAAATTCGGATAAAAAAATTTGTTAATTTTTTTTGTACCAAACAAAAAAAAGAAAAAGAAAAAAAACCTACCGGGCCCCGCCACCCCCAGCCTGCCACGCCGCCCCACCGCCGGTCCCGCCCCGCCGCGCTGCCCAACCCCGCCCAGCCAGGTCGCGCCGCCATCGACCCCACACCGCCCCGCCGGCAGCCCCGACCCCGCTCCCCGCCGGCCCTGGGGGAGAGCCCGCGTGCAGCGCCGTGCCTCGCCCGTGCCGCCCGGGGAGGTTGCTGGAGCCCCGCCGCGCTGCCGCCGGCCCCGCCCCCGCTCCCCGCCGCCGCCTGCGTCGCCGGCCCTGGGGGAGCCCGCCGCAGCGTCATGCCTCGCCCGCGCCGCCGCCGCTCGGGATCTCACGGAGAGAGAGAATGGGGGAAAGGAGAAAGAAAAAAGGGAGCAGAGAGAGGGAAAGGAGAGAAGAGGGGAAGACCGTGGGAAAAAAAAGCAATAAGTCTTAGAGGGGTGGATCGACCGTGAGTTTTGAAACTCACGGGCGACTGTAGATTCAGCATTGGGGGCAAAAAGTGGGTTGTGGTTGAGTACCGAAGGCGAAAAACCAAATGAATTCAAAGGGGTAAAAACTCATGATGAGCAACCGATAAAAGGTTTCGTGGGCTATTATTATAAGCCCAGTGGCGGAGCTCAATGGAGCTACCGGGGTCGCCGGACCTCGATGAAATTTACTAAAATCAATGAAAAAACAATGTTCAGCACTATTCCTCTATGAGGCCGACTCCAATATTTAATGCATCCGACCTCGGTGGCTTTTTCGTCTGGCTTCACCCTTAAAGTCGAAGACCATGAATCATTTAGGTGCAGAAGCCTAAGACACATGAACACCGAAGGTCGTGAAAAGTTGAATCCGAAGGGGTGAAAATCAAGAATAAATCACCGACGGAAGGTCAAGAATTGAATCCGATGGGATAGATCCCAAAATCACACCGAAGGATAAAGAACTAACTCCAGTATAACGTCGAAGGGTAAAAGATATTTAAGAATCACCAACAAAAACTATACCATCGGCATGGCTGCTGATTTGGGCCGAAGCTCCTTGGCCTGCTCACAATGCACGTAGACTGTTCGAAGGTGAAGAAAATGTGCAACTGAAGCCTATTATAGTGCTTCTCCGAAATCTAAGGGCCTCTTTGGCATAGCTTCTGAAGCAGCTTTTTGGTAAAGCAGCTTCTCTGATGAAGCAGAAACTATTCTGAAAAAACGTTTGGCGAACCAGCTTATTCCTATTCTTCATGAATGGATTGAAGATGGCATTTGACTTATATGCCCCTAGCTATCTGACTTGTTTGTTTATATGAATCGTATCGTTGTGCTCATTTTATAATTATAGTTCATATAAATTAAAATAAATAAATAAATAGAAATATTAGTTAACTAATAATTGTTGCCTTAATATATTAATGGTGTGGTTTTGACAAAAGGACTCATAAACCATCACACATGCTCATGATGATCTAATAAAAATTGGAAAGTTGGAGGGCAAATGGAATATCACTCAAGTGGGCTGCAGGAGAAGCTCATCGAAGCCAAGATTTCCTAGCTTCTCCACCGCAGTTTATTTTGGAAGGAGCTTCACGGTGTGCTTCATGGGAGAAGCTGCTGGGAATTTACCCTTTTGGCATAGGGCATAGCTTCATATGAAGCTGTACATGAAGCGCCTCAAGAAGCTATATCCAAGGAGGCCTAAAATAACAAACGGGACGGGGGAGGCGCAGGGCCAGCCTGGCCACGTCGTCTAAAAATCGCTGCGCCTTGCGATGCCGATTGGGTGGCTACCGGAGTTTTGGATTGCAGCTGCTGGGATTCACGTCGCTCGGCTCGTGCCGCCTCGCCGGACACGCAGATGCTTGTGTGGCTTTGCATATTGCCCTGCTGCGGTCCTGCGACGCGTGTGCCGTCTTCCAAATGCCGCGTGGTCTGACGCTGCTGCTGCTTCTTTGTACTTCCTCCACGGCAGGAGGCCCCGCCGCGGGAACCACCACGGCAGCAGCCCCTCCGCGGCCTCCACGGCATCAGGCTCCGCCGCGGGAACCAACACGGCAGCAGACCCTCCATGGCCGCGTTCTCCACCTCCGGGTCGCTGCCTTCTTCCTCCGAATCGGGGGCGCAAACCTCACCCTTCTTGTTGATGCGCAGGCCAGCGCGTCGGATGCGACGACCGCGCACAAGCAGGCAGCCTCCTCCCTCTTCATTCCGGTCTCCACGAGCACCCAGCTTGCTACTGCCGCGGTCGTACCCCGCATTCCCGGTGCCGCTGCCGCCTCCGAGCTTCCTGCCGTGGATCTGCACCTGGTGCCGACAGATCCCAGGGCTGCCCACCTTCCCGCGTCCCTGGCTTCTGCAGCGGCGACCTGCAGCCATGAGCGCTAGGCTGGATCCAAGGGGATTAGAGGTCTGGATGGGGAAGAGTGGAAGATTAGATGCGAAAGAGAAAGCGTCTTTTTTTTTTTTTGTGGTGACGAGGAAGACGAGCCTCTGTTGGCTTGCTCCTGTGACGGTGGGAGTCGAGAGGTTCGTGATGTTTCTGGGCTGCTAGTGGGCCAGGAGCTTGTGGGCCCATGTAGGTATCGTTCGTTTTTTTGAGCAAATATCGTTGTTAAGCTCAGGGGTCATCGTTTGTTTAGCTCAGGTATGTACAATGGTGTAGACAGTTATTGTCTGTAAATGTCTTGAACACTGCATACAGACAATAAAATAGATAATTTATACAATGGAGTGTTTGTTAGCGTGTCTATTAGTTATTTAAACCATGTGTAGGCACATTAAACATGATGATTAAGTATGGAATTGATCTTTGTATACCTTCATATGGTATTTCTCGCACAAACGGTTTGTGCTAATGTTGAGATTTTCATATGATATTTCCTCATCAACAATGACTGTTGCCCCGTACATGAAATTGCATTTCAGACTTTCAATTTGTACCCAACTATATCAGACCATCGTAAATAAATACTAAGGAAAAAAATAAAAAGAGGACAACACTGCACCTTGATCTTATCTCTTCGGTCTCTGTCTTGTCATTCTCCCGTGACTCTGTCTCTCTCTTCTCTTCGATTCATTTTCTTCGTTCTCTATTCCGGCAGAAGGGGCGGCGCTGAGCTTTCAGCTCATCCAAGCGCGGCGTCCGATTGAGGCAAGTGATCAAGTGATGGTGCGGATGGAGCATGGCGTCGCGGCAAGCACGGGTGACCGGATCTAGGTCGTCACTGCTGGCGGCGCAAATCGCAGCGTTGCGGTCGGCGCAGGGCTGCGCCGTGCAACAGGCGGCGAGCACCCGGAGGAAGGCAGGTAACAGGCGGCGAGCTCGCGGGAAGCTTAGCGCTCCAAATCGAAGCGGGGAGCACGGGATCTCTCACCGTCGTTGCCGAGTGGCCGCTCCTACAACGGGTGGCTTGCTGTCTGCATCGTCTGGAGCACGAGCGCGTGCTGTCGTGTCTCGCGAGACGACGGCATCGTCCGGTTCTTCGTTTCACTGGCCTAGCACAGGTAGCAAAATTTTTTGACTAATAATCAAAAGTACTAAATAAAGGCAATTTGTAAAGCTAACTCCACAACCCTGCACTACTTCGCGAGGCGAACCTAATAAGACCTTTGACCGCACGATTATAGGATGGTTATTGTAGCATCACTGTAGTCAATCATCGAATAATTACTGTCATTAGATTCGTCGTGAAAAGTTACACCCATCCGTGAAAAGATTTTACAAATAAACTTCGTTTAGTACTCCATGCATATAAGATTCTTTTTTCGGAAATTGTGCGCACTACTCATGCTAAACAAGCCACTATCTCGGTAGTCTCAATTAACCGGATATAGACAGCATCATTATTGCCGTTGTACATGTCCTCAGGGATGACGGCTCAAAGGTGGGTCCCATACTAGATAGTTATATTTTTTTAATCAACATTGCTTTTTTTGAATAATTTTTGAATGCTAAAATTGCATTCTTTCTGGGACAGAGGAATTATTCCTTTACAACTGCTGACCGATCGCTCCTGATGGTGGCTCTGGTTCCGGACATGTTGGTAAATGTTATAATTTTTTCATCAAGAAATTTTACATGCATGGCATATTAAATGAAGTCTATTTACAAAATTTTTTTAAAGATAGCTGCAAATTTACGAGTCGAATCTAGTAAGTTTAATTTAACCATGATTAGATACAATAATGCTACAGTAATCATGCTCTATTATCTTCTAATCCTACGGTCAAAGACCTCATTAGATACAACAACTGCTACGGTACCATAATTGCGGAGGTGGTTTCGTAATTAGACTTTATTTAATACATCCAATCAGTGGTCAAAGCTGCGAAAAATTTCACAAATTTTTTTCGCGCCCAAACCAAACACGGCCTCTAATACCGACGTGTTGCCGCCCTCCTGTATGCCGTGTGTTTCTTTACACAACATCGCCCTCCTCTTTTCCTATGCTCCTTTTTTCTGAGTAAGTTATCGTTGCACCCATTCGCTTCCTCTCTCTAGCTACTTCCGTCCGCTATCTCTATTAGCGGTTGGATATTCTTCTTTTTTATTTGTGGATATTTCTCATGGTGTGTTTTTACGGTTCGTTCTTACCTGGTTATTTCGTTGGTTCCTGCCGATTCTTGTTTCTTTCTTGTTTCCTTTCCTTCTTTTTTCTATTGCCTTGTTAGGCAGCATTCTTTCCTTACGTGGTTTGTGTATGAAAGCTTTGGGTGCTTCCTGATAAGAACACGCTTATGTTCTATTATGAATATTTTGATCAACTATGGGCTCATCACTTTCCTTCTTTTCCTCTCATTTTAGCGACGTTGGTATTTTTTTATGTTTCGATTCTTTTCTTCTTTTAGGCTACGATGTACAATATTATCGTTGCACCCATTCGCTTCCTCTCTCTAGCTACTTCCGTCCGTTATCTCTATTAGCGGTTGGATATTCTTCTTTTTTATTTGTGGATATTTCTCATGGTGTGTTTTTACGGTTCGTTCTTACCTGGTTATTTCGTTGGTTCCTGCCGATTCTTGTTTCTTTCTTGTTTCCTTTCCTTCTTTTTTCTATTGCCTTGTTAGGCAGCATTCTTTCCTTACGTGGTTTGTGTATGAAAGCTTTGGGTGCTTCCTGATAAGAACACGCTTATGTTCTATTATGAATATTTTGATCAACTATGGGCTCATCACTTTCCTTCTTTTCCTCTCATTTTAGCGACGTTGGTATTTTTTATGTTTCGATTCTTTTCTTCTTTTAGGCTACGATGTACAATATACACACAGATCATGCAGCAAATGACTTCAAGATTGAATCAACATTTCCTGACACGTGTACCTAACTCAGAACGTACCATGTAGAATACAACCTACAACGTCATTATTGTATGTAACGGATATAGAAAGAATTGTTATTTATCTACCCAAATTTTTCTCTATAAACACACACACGTTTTTAATATACTGCTACTATTCCCCCAACTAACTCTACCGCAATGGTTTTGGGACACCTAAGGTTTACCGCGCGCATGGCGCCAAATACTATTATACTAGTACACTTTACAATGGAAACGATAACTGTGCGGAGGTGCAACAGTTAGGAACGACAGTGCTGCCGAAGCTAGACCTTTGTTGCCAAGCTTATTCACTTGCGAAGGGCTAGCAGAATATGATATTTTTACAATAAACATGATTAGTCATGTAAAATATTCATCACTTAACACGTGAGGGCATGAGCAATAAACTAAAAGAAATAAATATTTATTATTATTGTTTATTATTTTTTCACTACTACAGAAATGATTTCCAGAGACGCCTCGTTTTTTTCCAGGGGCCGGTGCAAATGTACCCCGCTCGTACAACAGGAGCTGAGTACTGTGGCATTTCGCCCGCCCCTGGAAATGCATCTTTAGGGGCGGATGACGGCACCACCCGCCCCTGAAAACAGGGCTTATTTTCAGGGGTGGGTGGTGCTGTCACCCGTCTCTAAAGATCCGATTTTCAGGGGTGGCCGGTGCCATTAGCCGCCCCTGGAAATGCGCCCCATTTTCAGGGGCGGCTGGTGGCACCGGCCGCCCTGGAAAACCATTTCTAGGGGCGGCTGGTAATGCCACCCGCCCCTAAAAAGCGCCATAAATATCTAGGCACACCATTTCTTCCTCCTCCCGAAAGAACAGTGCTCTCTCGGGGGAGGTGTTGTTCGAATTTTTCATGCATCATAAATAGGGGGAGGTTTTAAACTCGATTTCTTTGAAGTTGGAGGCTCTAGGAGGTAAGTAGCACCTAATTCTATATTTTTTCTAAACTTTTGGGTTAATTTTAATGGTCAAATTGTGCTCTCATTCCTCTAGCTAGATGTAGATCTAAAATTATGTGGTTTTAACATTTAAGCCACGAATTGCTTTAAATTTTAGATAAATCTACGCTATTTTAGTTGGAGCACATGATTAGGTAATTATTTGGGCCCAATCTTTAAGTTTTAGCCTCATTTAGATGTGAACATATTTCCAAAAATATAGAGGAGAGAGAAAATGATATGATTTCCCTCATATATTTATACACATGCAAGATATTTTTTTCCATCCTATGTTTTCACACGAATTATTATTTCTCTTGTTTGAAATTATGTGAAATCCGAAAGAATAACAAAATACTTTTAGAAAACGCAAGACTTTAACATTAGGATTAACCCTTGTTCAAAGATTTATTATTATATCGGATGACATAGTTAATTGACTTTTTCCAATATTTACGCTTATGTGTAGATTTACTTGGCATATATTTCGTAAATTATTTAAGAGCTTGTTTTAATTCATTTGAATCATGTATTGTTTTTCTATTGTTGGTGTTTAGAGATGGATAGAACTTGGATGTACAAAGCACGAAGGACGGATGCATATTTTCGTGGAGAAGTAGATAAATTCATTCAACTTGCGGAAAACCATGCAAGAATTGAGAAGACACAGATGATACATTGCCCATGCAGAACCTGCAAAAATCTGAGAGTATTTAGCAACACAACTATAATTAGATCGCATGTGTTGATTAGTGGTTTTGTAGACAACTACATGATCTGGAATAAACATGGTGAAGAAGAACAACCTCAGAGAGAGAATTCAATCGATGAAATAATGCAAGAGCCCGAGTTTAATATATTGTTTGATGCCTTTGATGATGCTGGCTGTGAGGATGAAGGTGTTGGTGGTGGTCATTTTGATAGTGTCGGCGGGAGTCCCATCGATCTTGGCAGTGATAATGATAGCGATGAACTTGACGATGATGATTTTCTAAGCCAGTTGTTGCGTCACACTAAAGCGGAGCTGTTGGTTCGTAGTGCAAAGGGGTTAGAAAACTTCGAGACGGTGAAGAAGTCAGCAGAGGAAAATATATATGAGCGGTCTAAAGGATGTCCGAAACACTGGACCGTTCTTCATTTTGTACTTGAGCTGTTGACCCTAAAGGCTAAGCACATCTGGTCAGACAGTAGTTTCAATGATCTCCTGGGTATGTTGGCCTGGTTGCTTTCGAAGCCAAATAGAGTGCCTGGGAACACATATCGAGCAAAGAAGCTTGTCAGCCCATTCACAATGGGTGTGGAAAGAATTCATGCATGCCCGAATCATTGTATTTTGTATCGTAGGAATGCTTTCAAAGACTTGGACAAATGTCCTGTATGTTCTGCAAATAGGTACAAAAATAATGCTGATTATTGTGGCGGCGATAATTAAGGTCTAGGAGACAGGAACAAAAAGAAGAGGAAGGGTGCAGCGAATAGTATTGCAGAGCCACCAGATACTACTTTAGGCATCTCTGAGAAGCAGAGGCGAATTTCAGCGATGGTTATGTGGTACCTCCCGGTCTACGACCGCCTAAGATGTTTCTTCTCCAACCCAAAAGATGCTGAGCTGATGTGCTGGTGGAATTCAGATAAGTGCAAGAAGGACGATGGAAAGCTTCGACATCCAGCTGATGCTCGGCAGTGGAAGAAATTCGATGAGCAGTATTATCTGGAATTTGGAAAGGACCCAAAAAACGTTAGGTTTGCGTTGAGTACGGACGGAATGAATCCGTTTGGTGACAGGACTAGCACTCACAGCACTTGGCCGGTGATCTTGACGATGTACAACCTGACTACATGGTTGTGCCAGAAGAGGAAATATCTTCTGTTGTCCATACTTATACAAGGACCCAAGCATCCTGGCATCGATATTGATGTTTTCCATGAGCCTCTGATGCAAGAGATGGAAACTCTATGGAAGGAGGGTATCGATATATTGGACGGCTTCACACGACAGACCTTTAATCTAAGAGTTATTATCTTCACCACCATCCATGATTACCAGGCTCAATTTGTCCTTTCGGGACAGGTCAATGGTAGGACGGGATGAACGGTCTGCGTGGATGAGACCGTATCATCTTTCCTGGAAGGTTCAAGAAAGTTAGTTTACCTAGGCCACCGACGCTTCTTGGTGGAAGGACATCGATACCGAAGTAAGAAGTTCTATACCTTTTTTTGATGGCAAGGCTGAATTACATTTTGCTCCAGTAAAAAGAGACGGGCACTATATTTTCAAAATGGTGAGGACCATCCAGATTAGCTATGGGAAGGTGACAAAAGATGGAAAGAAGAAAAATAGAGATAAGGCACCAATCGAAGGCAGCCAAGAAATAGTCCATCTTCTACAAATACTTGCCGTATTGGGGTGATCTTGAAGTCCGCCATGCAATCGATGGTATGCACCTGAAGAAGAATGTGTTTGGTAACACGAATGGGCTCCTTCTGGAGATATCAGCAAAGACAAAGGATACCTTAAAGTCACATCAAGACCTAGTAAACATGAAGTTAAGGGAGGATCTTCACCCTATAGATAACGGAAATGGAAGATATGAACTTCCCCCGGCTTCCAACAACTTGACACATGATGAGAAGAAGACAATGTGCGAGAGCTTACGGGGGGTCAGAGTCCCAAGTCGTTTTTCATCCAACATAAAGAAACTAGTCTTGATGAAAGATTTATCACTATGCGGCTAAAACTGTTACGATTGTCATGTTTTGCTGACGGTGTTCCTCCCTATTGTAATAAGAGCGATCAAGCCAGTATTCGTGAAGATGATAATCACTCGACTGTGTTATTTCTTCAACAAAATTTCTCAAAAGGTGATCAATGAAGATGAATTGAATGATCTCCAAGAATTTATTGGGGAGACTATGGCAAAACTCGAGATGTGTTTCCCTCTCGGTTTTTTTGATATAACATAGCACTTAATGATTCACATGGTCGACTAGATACTTGCACTTGGCCCACTTTACCTTCACGAAATGTGGACGTACGAACGTTTCATGTCCATTCTAAACCGGTACGTACTAAATCGTGCTTACCCTGAGCGTTCCATGATCAAGGGATACAGTACTGAGGAAGTAATCGAGTGTTGCCTTGGTTACCTAAATGATAAAGTATTCATTGATTTGCCCGTTCCACGCTTTTTTGGGAGGTTGGAAGGGGTTGGGACAGTTGGGAGGAAAATATTTATTGACAAGGATTTTAAAGGAGTGCAACAAGCACAATATAGCATCTTGCAGCATCTCGCGATAATGACACCTTTACTCAATGAACACTTGAGCATAATTCATGCCGAATCTAATGGCCGCTCAGATGATTGGATCATGAGAGAGCACAAGCGTCGATTGACTGCATGGTTGAAGGATCTGGATCTACCAGATGGGGAGACCGTGGAAGAACAAACGATTAAAAGATTAGCAGCAGGCCCATCAAACCAGATCACATCGTGGCAAGGGTACGATATTAATGGATATTTATTTTATACTGCCGCAAAGGACAAGAAGACTGTATCCCAGAATAGTGTCCGCATTGAAGCCTTGAACGAGAGAACAGACCAAAGTATAACTTACTATGGCGTCATAGATAATATATGAGAAGTGCACAAATTCCGGTTTTTCGGTGTCGTTGGGTCAAACACCCTAGAGGTGTTGAGGTGGATGACCTCAATAATATTGATTACAAAGATGACCCATGTGTACTTGCTTCACAGGTCGCACATGTTCTGTATGTAGCTGACCCCGCAAAGAAAACAATGCATATTGTTGTTCCTGGAAAACAAGATATCATAGGGGTTGATGGTATCAATGATGTGGAAGATTATAATCAGTATAATGAAATAAACCTCATCACAGACCTACCCAAAAAGATGAAGATTATAGAAGCAAGCTTAAGAAAAGATGACAAGCCATTGGCACACAAGGATGGCGAATCGAGAATTGTTACCGGTTAAATCAGTAGTTATTTCCAATCGGATTGCATGTAATCGTATTTTTCTCTTGTATTCTGAATATCAGACCTATTAATGAACTATTTGTTGATGTATTTTCCCTCCTATTTTTTTGAAAGAGTTTTATTATTTTTCAAATTTAATACAACCTAGAACAAGGAAAATATCAATTTGTAAACTTAAGTTCACAGCCACACGTGCAATATATAGTACAATCTCAGAAACTCACACTTAGAAATAGTAGACTTAACAAATTCATAGCCTTACATTACCTAGTGACAGAGTACATGCATGAAAATTCATAGCGAATACATGTTGCAAAAGTTCAATTGCATGCCTACTACATCATCTAAGAAATATTATTCCGAAGCAATAGGTACTGAACATAGTTAACATCACCAATCTTGTACTCCAGGGCATCGTCAATGAAAATCAATGCACGGATAAGTGTGCTGTCCTTTGCTTCGCTTCTACGAGAAAGTGCTTTGCCGTAGACGGTGAACATTGGTTCCGCGGTAGGATCTGGCGTAGTTCGAAATTTATAAGAACTCTGGTAGAGACCTTTCCTTGTATATACTAGTCCGTACTCAGTCGAATAATAACCCAACTCCTCCACGGCTTGACATAAAATTTCTTCTAAGCTCATTGCCGTAAAGGTGTTACCAAATATATCCTGCAATGGAGATGGAATGAAAATATCATTAACTGCTTTGCGCAATCAAAGAAACTATCATAATTCTTGAAATTAACAAAATTCACTTACTATGTCATATAGATTTTCTAGTGAAAGAGTCTCGCAGAGACTAACAATATCTTGTTGATTCTATTGAAGTGCTTGATTTTGAACCATGACAAATATGGAATCAGATAACCATAATTCTGAAGTTCCAAAAGGCAGGCTTCTATGGCTCTTCTTTCATAAGTCATCTGAACTGGTGATTCTTTACCCACTGGCCTCTATTTGAATCATGGTATCTACATCTTGTCTTGATGGTATCTCGAAAGAGATGTTCATTTTCTTGAATTGTTGGCGTTCTGTGGTTACCACCTGAAGAGGTGAACCACCTAGGTGTTGTAGAACCTCACTAAGCCATTTAAACATATCGATACACTGCATTAGAGATAATGTAAATAAACATTAATAATTATTTTTATTACTGAGATCAAATATTGTGGATCATAGACAAAAAATGATTCTTACTATGCTTGGAGCTGGATTGTTATGTTGAGGACATCGCCTTGGTCTAGTCCTGTTGACTCTGCTGAAAGTGATGCCAGGATTATGAGCCTGGGGCGGGTCAGTAATCCTCATGCGGCATACCATGACCAAAGCCACCACTTGCCATATCGATACGCTGCTGAAACATGTGTATTTATTTAAAATGCACCAATATATACATCATTAGAAAATTATATATTTAAAATATAACAATATATACATGAGTTTAGTTATTGAAAATGCAACACACATTCACTTAATTTATTAAATCACTAACTAAATTATATATATGCATCAATATATATACATCAAATATAAATCACTAACTAAATTATATGCATCAATATAACACGTACCTAGATCAATATATATGCATCAATATATAAATTACTAACTAAATTAATAAATTGCTAACTAAATGTACTTTACATTTATAAATGGAAAGAATGAAATAAAAAACAAGATATAACACGTACCTGGCGGTGGCGGCGCGCGGGGATGTGGTGCTCGGGGAGCTGGCGGTGTCGAGATCTACTCTGTCTGTGGCCATGTGTACGGTGGCGGTTTCATAATATATAGGGGGACCATTTATAGGGGCGGGTAGTGGCGTCACCGGCCCCTACAAACCTTTACTAGGGGCGGGTGACGCCACCACCCGCCCCTGATAATGGGCTTCTAGGGGCGGGTGGTGGCGTCACCCGCCCCTAGTAATAATTTTTAGTTTTTTTTCACAAAATCCAATTAATTTCTAAAAAATAGCAAAATAGATCTAAAAAATTTGAAAATTTAACCTTATCATTGTTATGACCAGTAGAACATGAAGAAAATATAAAATTTTAATTTCAGTGTATATTTTCCCTAGTATTTTTCCCACTAAAGGATCTTTCGGTATCTCTTCAAAGGGTTGAACTGAAAAATAGTAAATAATATCTTATCACATCCTCTCGATCTCTTTATTCTCTCTCGGTCTCTTCTCTATCTTGCCGGCATCTCGATCTCTTGCAATCGCTCCCTCCGCTAGACCGCTTCCTCGGCTGGCGCACATGCCGCCGGCCAGCTCCGCTTGGCAAGCTGCCTCATCACGCGGCGCCCGGCCACGCGCGGCGCGCTGGAGCCTCCGCTGATGGTGGTGCAGGGTGTGCCGCTCGCCGGGGCCTCCGCTCGACGCCTCCCCTTGGCCGCGCCCATCGCGCAGCCTCGCTACCCGCTGGGGCCTCCGCTCGGCCACGCCCGGTGCGCCGTCTTCCCGCCGGCTAACTCCGCTCGGCCGCGCGACTGGCAACTGGATCTGGGCATCTTGTCGTGCAGTGAGTTAGCATGCTGGCCTGCTGGGGACGGATGGGCGGCGGCCAGACCTGAAGCTTGGGGATGGACCTGAAGGCTGAAGCTTGGGGATAATATATGCGTCCTGTCACTCAAATTTGGTGATCTCACAAAACTTGTTTTTCATCGCTAAACTTTTATCATGATTTGTATTGCTTCCGTAGCACGCACTGGCACGAACTAGTTAGATAGAGATGATACATATACAGAAGATTTGCACAAAATCTCGTCAAACACCTGCGAGCAAACAGCCGGTCGTTGTAGTTTACGGGCTGTTTTGGGCCAGTTAATGGGCTGACTATTGTCGTATAGTACTATAGCCAGCCGGTCCAACACAAACCCATCAACTTGGGTCGATTCGTGATTCCTAGTCGCCGACGAACCACCCTCGTCGGTCATGGCAACCTTGTTCTCGATGCTGTTGCAGGCCGCCCGTGACGCATCGGCTGCGCGAGACGCCGCCCGCGCAGCGGCCGCCGCCGTATCTCGTGTTCGTGTCGCCCGCCGCCCGGCGGCCGCATCTCGTTCGGCACGCTCAGCAGCCGCTGCCGCACGCTCAGCGGCTGCCGCCGCATCCCGCGCATCCATTGCCGCCCGCGAAGCTCTTTCGTACGCTGATCCTGAGGAGGAGGAGGAGGAACGACCGCCGCCGCCATGCTCCTGGCCGTCACGTAAGCCAATCCCTCGCTCGCTCTCATGTTCTGACGAGGTAGTGGGCCGGGACGCCCCTTCCTCCTCGTAGATTGGTCCTTTCCTTGCCGCCGGTCACAGCCGCCACAACCACCAGTCGAACTGGCCGCCATCGCCGAAGCTATTTTGGGGGGGGGGGGGGGGGGGGGGGGGGGAGAGGAGGAGTGGGAGGTCGTCAACTCGCTGGTCTTCGTCGCCACCAGTAGCACGCGTCATCGCCGCGGGTGGCAGTTGCCGCCGAGGGTTGGGTATTTGGTTTTGGCTAGGGTTGGGTCAGAGTCGAGTGTGGACGCTATATTTTTGGGCCGCGCCTGCAGGGTTTTGGTTTGACGCTCTTGATTTCGGCCCGAATAAGCAACGTAGCGGCGCTAAATTCTCTGCGTTTTAGTGGCAATAGCACGCTAGCGCCAGCGATTGCATAGCGTTAAACTGCCTCTCTCTTAACCTGTTGGTGCTGCTCAGACGGTATAGCCGGTTATTTAAAATCTTGCTTAAAAGTACTAACGTTGTTGCTGCGTTGTGATAGATCCTGTGCCAGGTAAGGATGTGACCGACAAAGATGTCGAATCTGACGAAGCCATATGGGCCTTGTATGAGCTCTGGTGCAAGGCTTACAACAAGGAGCGTGACCATGGTGAGATGGCTCGCCGGTTCAACATGTTCAAGGAAAACGCAGAGTTTGTATATTCCTGGAACAAGGGTTGTCGTTATATAGGAGAGCAAAGATATTTAGGCAAACACGCTGATGGGATAAATGAGCAAGAGATGATTGAAGTTGAGAGCCTAAGAGGTTGCAGTGATCCTAAGGGATATCTTAAGAGCCTTGGGATGTTCATTGAATCTCCAGATCAATCCCCGTGAATCACCTCTTGATCATCAATCTTAACACAAATGATGCTGTGATATTCCATGTGTACTAAACTATGGTTCTGTCTGCACCATCTTTTTAGCTAAGGGGTTATGATATATTTCGTATGCAACTTAGATACGATCCTCAAACTGTAATAAATCATGCTGTGTGCCATGTCTACTAAACTATGCTTCAGCGACTTCTTTTTAGCCAAGTGGTTATGATATATTCCATCTGCATATCGAGTCAAAATAAAAATATTCCATCTGCATATTATTTAGCCTTTTGAGTTTACAGAGGACCTCAAACGGATCAAGGTGCATTCATGTTTCTTCGATCAGAATTTTGGTCTCCACGGATAGCCTTCTGTGTTGTGGAGCTAGTTCAGGGTTCAGACTTTTGGGGCAGCTTGCCCTGTATTGTGATGCCTGCAGCAGCTTTAATTCTTGAGAAATGAAAATACAGCATTTAAACCCTCACAGAATCCATTAAAGCCTTACACTACAGGAAACCGTCGGTTTGCCGTGTGCCAAAGCACACGGCAAAGGCCGATATGCACACGGTAAAGCTTTTGCCGTGTGCCTCACACGGCAAACGACACACAGCATTCAGGCGTCGGCAAAGGCGGTCTTTGACGTGTGCCACATATCGGGCACACGACAAACCTTTTGCCGTGTGCAAATCTCGGCCCACGGCAAAAAAAAATGGCCTCCAGCAAAGGTGACGTGGAAGTGGGTTTTCCATGTGCCTACGGCCCGGCCTGTCCAAAAAACGTGGACAATTCGAAATATATACGGTTGTACATATGCAAATTTTTGCATATTTCCATCCGTATCTATTTCGAACGGGAGACGCCTAACTAGGTTACGTGATATACAAACATGCGGTACGAAAAGCGGACTACTCTTGTATGCCTCACCTTGCTATATGGTCTGGTGGCGGAGGCCGGCGACGGGAACTAGGTGGCGGTGCTCGGTCCTGAAAAAAAAGAATAATATGTGTGAAATTATAATCAATAATTTGTTACTATTGGTCATCTCAATAAAAAAAGTATTGAACTACTGTTGTATGCCCCAGATATGTTTTGTTTCATTTGATCTTGAACTTGTAGCATAAGAAATCATCTAAAAAAAGTTCATGATATACATGGAACCATGTGACACATCCAGCCCAACCATCATATCAACACAAATATCAACACAAACGAAAGTTTGCTTTGGGCATGGATGTGTCACATGGTTTGATGACAATCATGAGAAGCATAACTACACGACACAATGAATACACTCACACAAGCTCAAGATCATCATATGTTACCCAAACCAAATTTGGGTAAAATTTTATATCATCACAGGCAACTAAATTAACTAGGTTACGTAATATTCTACAAACATGAGATGGAATGAGGTGCCTTTTGAACGTCCTCACCTAAGGCTCAACACACGTGTCGGGGCAGCGGCTCCCGAGTTGGGGCACGGCGGGGCGGCAAGGCGTCGGCGATCGGCGTGGCAGCTGAGCGGCAAGCCGGTGCAGGGCAGACGAGACGGTGCGGCGCACCGTGGATCTTCAATTGCATGCAAATAACAATTTACAACAAAATTATTGATAAACATTTTTTAAAAATTGTAATGAATTGATGGGACAAATGGAAAACAAATAACTCACCGGCGCGGTGGCATGGTGAAAGTGGCGGGCGTGAGGTGGGCGGCCCGGCGGCAACTCCTTGGCCCTGAGTGGGGCTTGGTCGGCAGGGGTGCGGCGCAGCTCCGCGGCGTGGCGGCTCTGCTCGGCGAGGAGGTGGCCCCACTAGCGGGCACCAGTGGCGGGGGGGGGGGGGGGGGGCATGCCCAGGCACGTCCCGCGCAAGCAGAGGCCGGAGGCAGGGCCCTGCGCGGCTCGCCGGTGGGGCAGGGGCACTGCTCGGGGTGCGGCGCGGCCGTGCGCTGGGGCCGGGCGGTGGGGGCCGTGGGCAGGTGGCGAGAGCGGGGCGGAGCCGTTCAGCTCACCCAGGGAAGCGGCGCGGAGGCGGGGTGGACGGCCCCCGGCACGCGGGCTGGGGCGGGGGTGTCCGGCGCCGTCGGCCTGCCTGGCGGCCGCGTGGACTGGGGCCGGCCGGGAGCGGAGAGGAGGCGGGGTGGAGGGCCCCGCCGGGCGAGCCGGGCCGGGGCGTGGCACGCCGGGACGCCGGTGTGGCAGACGCGGCGACCGGGGCCGGCCGGGCCGGCGCGTAGGCAGGGTGGCGGGGAGGGCGCGACGGTCGGGAGGCGGAGGCAAGGGGTGGCGCCGGAGGCGGGTGAGTGGGGTGGCGGCAGGGGAGGGTGCGGCGGCTGGGAAGGCGGTGGCAAGGGAGGTGCCGGTGGGTGGGAGGCCGTGCCGGCGGCGAGGGCGCAGAGGGGTGGCGGCAAGCACCAGCTAGCAGCACGCGGGTGAGCCAAAACGCGGTGAGCGCGCGGGGTGTCGGAACGGGTGGCCAAAAATGGCTAAGTGGGGGTTGCCCCTTTTGCCGTGTGCCACCCGATCCGACCCACGGCAAAGAGAGCTCCTTTGCCGTGTGCCCCGATCCGGCCCACGGCATAGGGGGGCTCCTTTGCCGTGTGCCCCAATTCGGCCCACGGCAAAGGGCCGAGGCGGCGGTGCGGCCAGGCCGGAGCACGGGTGCGGCGGGCTGTTGGCTAGCGGGCAGCGGGGGGTGCGGCCTGGCACAGCATCGGGCGGGGGCGTGCGGCCAGGCCCGCGGCACGGCACCAGAGTGCGGGTGGCAGCCCGGCAAGGTGGCGGTGTGTTGGCCGGTTTGCCGCGTGCCTACGGCCCGGCACACGGCAAAGGGCCTGTTTGCCGTGTGCCTCGGCCACTGTACACGGCAAACTATTTGACCATTTTTATTTCAATTTTTGAAATCTTTTTAATTTTTTTTCAAGCGCTTTGGTATTCTATTTCATGTTTTAAACTTTATCACATTTTATCATCACATTGCTAAAGTGATTGAAAAATTTATGTTTTATTTTGATATTGTTATTATTTCATGTGTTTGAAAGAAATATTTGATTGCAAAAAAATAATAAATATACCAGTCATCCGAAAATTAACCAAAATTTGGCATTAAAGAGCCTAAGTTGTTTTTTGTAAACACAAACAGTTTTAAAGTCAACCGCTAATTCGTTCGTAGCGTTCTGTCCAAATGTAAACGTTTCCTTCTCAACTCTACGGATCTTCTCTGGATATGTTTCGATTTGTAACAAGCATACATGAAAACTTTCGCAAAACGTTCTCAAAATTTTACCACCATCTCCATGCATCAAATCATGATACTATGACAAATTTCATGATTTTTTGAATTCGTTTGCTGTTAATGGAATTTTAAAACAATTTGTTCTAACAGTTCTGAGCATGGTTTGCGAGCAAGATTTTCGAAATCTACTTCTGTTTCATGCTTACGTCATCAAATTAAGCTCCTAAATATGAATATCATTTTTCTATCCATTATACTCCACTATTCCAAACACGTCTAGTTCAACCCCAAAAATTCGATTAATGAAATTAAATGACTAAATATAGCCAAAATAACGAGAAATATACCAGATTTTAACAAGGAGTACAATACACTGTATATGTATATCAGAAAAAATTGGGAGTGCTGAATCAACATTTTTTGGTATAAGTTTGTCGTGTGCCAAGATTTTACCGTGTGCAATATGGCAGGCACACGGCAAACAAGGACTATTTGCCGTGTGCTAAAGGTTCGTCGTGTGCTTCCATATGCAGCACATGGCAAATGCACATCTTTGCCGTGTGTTGGACCTATGCCGTGTGTATTTTTGCCCGACATTCGGTAAAGAGAAGGTTTGACGTGTGCCAGACGTTTGCTATGTGCTGTTTCTATTGGCACACTGCAAAAGTCAGGTTTGCCTTATGCTTGTGTTTTAGCACACGGCAAACCTTTAGGCACACGGCAATTAAGGGATTTCCGGTAGTGTTAGGCTCCATTAGAGCAACTCCGAAGTGATTAGCTATACTGGTTTTGTTAGGTAAAATCGTTAAATTTTTGTACATCGAGATCCAACAGTCTAGCTACCGTCCTCGCTTGCTCAAGCTCCCCATCTCCTCCGTCCCGCACGTGCCAAGCGATTCCCGCACCGCCCTCGCGCTCTCGCCGTGCACCAGTCCTACGCGTGCTGCCACTGTTGCGCCCTCTTCTCCCTTGTGCAGCTGCCATGGCCCGTTGCCTCAATTCCGCGCGGGAGGGAGCTGACGAGGAGGCATCCAGTGCCCGGATGCGCCGGAGAGGCACCGTGGGGTATGTCCGCACCACCGGTGGGAGAGCCCAAGGTGGGTGCCACTAGTGATTCGAGTATAGAGGGTCAAGATTTGAAGAGATTGTTGGTTCCCATCCTTTGGGAAGCTTTTTTTTACCTAGTCTTTTACCTCTTCGTTTAGATAGGATTTTTGCCTAGTATGTTGGAGTTGCTCTTATAGAACCACAAAACTTTTATGATCCAAAAGACAAGTACCAAACCAAAATAGCTGTTCACACTACTATGGAATAGGCCTTTGATCCAGGCTATTTGTCCCGGCTGCGTTGGGCCCGGGACCAAAGGAGGCTTTTGTCACGGGTGCAATGACTAGCCGGGTGGGTCGGGGGATAGGGGCATTTAGTCCCCGTTGAAGGAAAAGAAGAAAAACGGCCGCCGAAGAAGCAAGCACCGATTAAGGAGCCTCTGAAGAAGAACAGAAGAAAAAAAATAATAAAGGAGCCTCCTATTAAACCCTGGGACATGAGTTTTGAAGAATGTGCACGGATAAATGATCAGTGCGTCAAAGAGCACTTCAAGCTGAAGCCGCCACAGAAAAAGGAGAAAAAAATAAATCCAGCAGATTTGAAATTTTTTATTAAAATGTCTGAAGCAAATAAGAGAAAATTTATTCTGAAAGTGCCGCCTTCAGACTACGACTGCCAAATTATGAAGTCTTACGAGAAAAAGCAGAGACAATCAAGGTCGTCGTCATCCGATGTTCCACAGCTCGGAGCCCAAAAGAACCAAATAATAGAGCCTCTCATAGTGGAACAGACATGCAACAACAAGACTTGATTACATTTTTGAAAGAATCAAACATCACGGCGGCCCAAGTGATCACCAAATAGCCGTATCAGTTGGGCACATCTCTTGCCCCCCGATGTCATGTCTATGCTGCCAACGCAAATGTGAAGGCTACACGGCGATCCATGATGGCGATGGCCCAGTGCATCTTCATGCAGGCTACGAAGATTAAAGATGATGATTTCTTTCGGGGCAAGGCCATCATATGGATAAATTGGGAAGAAATTTACCAACTATACCATTAGGATGCCCTCGACATCTCTGTGGTCGGCTTGTGGGTTCTATAAGTGGTGTTCGTTATATTTTACTTGTTACTTATTGTATTGCATGACCTCAACCATCTGATCCCTTGTTTTATTTTGTATCATGTAGAATGGAGATTCAAAATTGTAGGATAAAATGGTACTTCTACCTCGGCTTCGTCAACCCAATTACTGTTAATTGGAGGATTCTACGTCACAAGCCCGATAAGATTTTTGAAAACTTGTACAAGTACTTAGATTTTTGAAAACTTGTACAAATACTTATCCGTTCAGCACGTAAGTACAAGATATTATTTCCTTACAACTTTGCATTAGTGTTTCCTACTGGCTAACTCTTTCTAATTCTGTATAAATGAATTGTTTAAACCCTACCAAGAACTACCTCCTTATAATCTTGCAGTGATCACTGGATACTACTAGTCATAATTCTCGAGATGAGTTAGTGATAGTTATGGACTCATTGAGGAGAGATCCACGACAATACAAAGACCTTACTGATATGCTGAAAAGGTAATTCTAGCACTACTCACACAGTTACTTTGAAATAATTCATTACTTCAATTCAATTGTTCTCAATCTTGCACAGTGTTTGGAAAAAAATTATTAAAAAACATAAAGGTAATTGTAGCAAGGAATTAAAATTGAAGACAGATTTTCCGGTGCGTACTCGATTATTCTTTGCACGTTTAAATACTTTTAGTATATATTCATATAGATATTTGATAACTTCTTTTCTCTTAAAGTGTATGAGGCAAGCACAAGGAATAAATTATGTGTATACCATGTTTGCGAGAACATCCACAAACTAGTAGGTCCTCGGAAGAGCTGAGCAGAAAGGTAGCTCGAAGTAAGTAAAAAATTTGTCAATATTTGAACTCGTATTGTAAATAGTTGTATTTAATATTCCCACTTTTCCATAGGTCGAGAAGATGCGCAATAAACTTATACGAGAGGAAAGGATTCCGGCTGTTCAAGAAGCCTTGTGCGGATTTATTGTTGAGCAAGTCCTCAACGAAAATGGAGAATTCTACTATGATGGAGAGTCGAACATCAACAATAGAAGCAAATATGATAATATTGTGTAAAACTTTTTAGGCACTTTGTATATTTGTAATTTCTTATGCGTATGCAAATATATATGTGTATATATCTAAGCATATGTATTTATGTGTATGCATATATATATGAACTCTAATAATATATGTATATAGATATTTGTTTATATAATATTTGTCCTGAATAATTTTCATATGTAAAGGAATTCACACTTATAGATATTATATGCATACGAACGCCACGCCGTGAGGGAGAGAGGGAGAGGGAAAGAGAAATAGGGATCTGTTTGCCAATGGAGAAAAGTCCAGGGGCTGCTGTGCAAAATGAAAATATTCTCACCCTTCGCGAGGTCAAATCAAAAAACTTTTGAATATCAATTTTGAACAGTTTTTCAAGATCTATAATTTTTGTTTCAGGCACAAATTCATTTGAGCATTGATTTGAGAGTTAATTTAAATTTTCAAACACTACCATTTATGGACTTGTCATTTTATGTAAATTTTATGACTTTTATCCCTAGAGTTCATTTAAGTTTTTATTATTCTTACCGTTAAGAATGTGCCTATAAAGTTTCATGGACATTTTTGATATGGTGTAAACGTTACTAGAATTCCCAAATGCACCCATATCTGTGCACATATTCCTTTGCTTAATTTTTGTGCTTGTTTTAATTTTTATTTTCTTTTACTAACTCCCACATTATGTCATATGATTCCAGTATAAGACTCTTCTTAGCCATTAAACACTTTGGGTGTCACATTCTTACCCCTCCTCCCTCTCATATTTATAGGGAGGAGCAAGGGGGCTTCTCGGCCGAGTTTCAGCAGGGGAGGCACTGGAACCGCCTTAAGGAAGCATCCAGGAAGCTGCACATCGAAGCTCAAGGTCGGTTGTGCCGACCCTTGGTCGGACGACCGGGTTCTGGCCTCGAACCGGCCCAATTTCGTCCTGGAAGTTTCTTGGTAGGTTCCTAGGTCGGTTATGCATGCCTCCACGTTGTCCTAAGTCAGTTGCATGTGTTTTTGGGCCCTCCAATCCATGTGCCTACGCCTGATTGGTCGACGCCCTTTGCCTTGGATTGAGGAATGTGTTTCCTTGCTCATGGGGTGTGTTTTCTACCTTATTTTACCTGCATACAAATATTTACAAACACTTATGGAAATTGTTAGTAATAAACCCCTACCACTAGGTTGGTGTTGACCTTTCATATATTTATGCAGGATTTGACGGCCTAAAATTGGTACTTAAGAGCCATCAACAACTCCCCCACACTTAGTCTTTGCTCGTCCTCGAGTAAAGGAGAAAGGACTAAGGTAGAACTGTGGCTGAACCACCCAAAATACTGGGCCCAGGTGCATTGATCTTCGTTGCTAGGCAACTCTGACCCAATTCGGCACGCACCGGTATTTCCTCGAGTGAAGCCTCAATAAAAGCCACGCTCTTCTAGGATCGCACAGACAACACTCACACGAAGGTGAGCCCAGAGATTACAACACAGATCATCTCATACATCTCAGAGTTTGCAGGGGAAAGTAAATTTATTATAAAACCATATTCAGAATAGTAAAGTACTACAGAGTTCCAAACTATACAAATTATTCAAGTTTCATTATTGCAGATGAAGAAGTAAAACGACATCTAGCGAAACATGTGATGCATCGTGAAAGCCCGAACGAAAAGCGTCACTCAGTGGGAGGGTGGTCAGCACCAGCTGAAGGGCCATCCCACTCAACAGACCAGCCCGGAGGCAAAGTACACGGCCAAGTCAGACTCGTAATCATACCTCGAAGTTAGTACCTGAAAATAGTACCACAAGTAAGGCTGAGTATACTAATACTCAGAAAGACTTACCCGTCACCGGATATACCATAGTTCAATAACTAGACATACAAGGCTTTTTGGTTTGTGGGGTTTGTTTTGCCAAAAACGACACTAAGAGTTGATCTTTATTTTTAGATTTTAACTTAGCTATTTTTTAGTTGGATTAACCATTCTAAGTTTGCATATATCTCTACTCAAACATGGTAGAGCAACCATTTATTCAAACAGCAGTATTATCATCATCATGTTCCATTTGTTACTCTATGTGACCGAAAACGTTAAGCAGTCTCATGCCATGAGGGGCGGACGATTCCGAATCGAATTTCAACCTGGCCAGGGGAACCTAATGCACATGCATGGGGATCGACTTCGCTTTCGCCCACGCTACTTTTCCCCTTTCTTTCCAGTCCATGGATCCGGGTCACCCTCCCCGACTACAGAGTCCGACCACTCTGCACCCGTACGTCGCGACAAAAATAAATCCTACTTCTACAAAGAGGGTGAATGGTCGTTCCACTCGCCGGTCCAATCAGGTACTTAAGCTTACCGATTACCATATTTCTTGGCATATGGCTAGTACTTTCAAACGCTTAATGAAATGAGCCACACACCGCGACCATAACCATTTTTGACTACACCAGTTGAGTATCACAACTACACAACCCCACCCGTTGTCCTTATATTTCAGCGGAAGGTAAAGTCAGTAAAAACCTATTTTCTCGCGAGAGGCAGGAAACCACTCAACTTCTACCGTTCTTAGTTAGTGGGGCAACTCGTCGATAAAAAGATCCGGATTCATACATAGGTACCTATGGATCATGCATCTAAGGTTTTCGATCAACGCCTAGAAAATGTAAATGCGCAAATAAAATTATTACAACACATACGAATAGTTAGATGAATAATAACGCGGAAAATAATGGGTTATGCACCGGGGCATGCCTTCTTGGGCACTGTCAAAAATAGCCTTGGACTCTTTCGAACATTGGTTCGGGTCTTTAGCAAATTCAGTTAGATTGGCTTGAGCTTCACAATAATCCTTCTCGGACTCCGGTAGCAATTCATTCGTTCAGTCGATGAGAATATCCACATCTATATGCAAATGCATGTTCATGAGTTGTGTTTATAGTCCATTTACTTTAGATATTTCACTATAAAGTTGTAATCCAATAAAACACAATTTTAGTTAATAAAGTTTCTTATTTCCATATTCTTGGGCAGTCATTTATTGAGTAGTTGTTTATCTTACTTAACTCATAAAGCAAGGGTTTGCTGTTTTTCTATTTTATTAATGTGCAGAAAATGTACTTGTCCTAATTAATACTAAAGAAACAATGTGATATTTATAACTGAAGTTATACATAGTTTCTGATCTTGAAATTTTTACACAAGTTACTTCTCTGAACAAAGTGTTTACTGAATAAATTTCAGCTCATTCTGTGCAATCAATTTGACATGAAAAATGAAATATGCAGCCACTTCTAGAACAAAGATATACATGCAAGTATTGGTTCTCAAAATTTTAGTGGTTGTCCCAAATCTCGTGTTCATGTTACTGTAAAGTTTTCAAATTTTATTGTGCAATGTACAGAGCATAATAAATAAGTAAAGATACGCCTACATTAATCAAGTTTTATTTATTCAGAGCAAATTAAGCAAGTGCTGGTTCTCAAATTTTTACACAATGTACCAGACTTCTAATCTAGTCTACAGTAAAATTTTAGGCAAAAATAGTAACACATGTAAGCATGAAAAATGATTAAAACATAGTATGTTGATATCAACCACAATTTATACAGATTGATTCCTAATGTTTCTGGAGCTCATAATTTTACAGGAACTACTACAAATGATATTCTTCTTACTGTAATTTTTCCATGATTTAACTGAACATATAACAGTAGTAACCAAATTAACAAAACAAGCATGTGCATAGCTAAGTTAAATTCTACAGAGAGTTTCTTATGGTTTATGTGTACCAAAATTTTACGAGACCTAGATCTAAATTAAACATGCTTCAGTAAAAATATCAGCATTTATTTCCACTAGATCATTCACTTATGAATTAAACTATTTATGAACTTGCATATTCATTCGAGATACAAGATGACTAGTACTGCATGTAAAAATTTTACTACAGAGAATACTCATACTAAATAAGAACATGCCCAAAGATCATGATCAGATATGAACTATAGCATCCAAAAAAAATCACAAATCTAAGCATGATAGCACAAGCATGAATTATAACTGTAGATATACTCAGTAAATGGAGTTCAAACTTTGCAGGCATGACTCCAGGACCAAAACAGAGTTCTAGAAGTAAACCTGGATTATTCTAAGCACAGGAACTATATACCATGAATTAAATTCATAAAACAAGTATTAAACAAAATATATAGCAAACTAGATCTAAAATTTCCCAAACTTATAGAACAGCAAGGATTCAATACCATGTTCTTACCGAAAAAGTTTCATAGCTAAATCTTATCTATTTCTACTAGCATTAATATATGAAGTCAACTAGTAGATCTAGGAATCTTGACTATTTGAGCAAGTAAATGATTTCAAACTGAGTTCATATTTTCACCTGACTCTAGAAACAGTATGATGCACATTATAGCCAAAAACAGCCCATAGTCGATGAGCACAACTCCTAGAACAAAGATGAGCTATTTAAACTAACTTTATTCATGGATTAAAATACAAGCAAAATATGAACATGTGACTGTAATAAAAGTTGTAGTTATTGTTCTAAGGATTCCAGAACATTTGAGCTTATATTTTTATGATTTGTCTACGATTTTATATGTATTTTACAAGTTCACTGTTTTGAAGTTCATGCATATTTTGCAGATTAGACCCTGGATGTTTAGTTTCTTTTAACTGTAGGTCCCTGGCAGAAAGCACAGAACAGAGGAGGGAAAAGGTGGCCGGAGTCGCCTGCGGCGAGGGGAAAGTGGGGGAAAAGGATGAGGGGCTCGAGATCTACCTTTGGGTGGTCGTGGCTCGTCGGGAGAGGGCCGGAGGAAGCGGGTCAGTGGAGAGGGGCGGCCGGCGGCGGGTCGGAGCTGCAGTGGCGGCGCTCCGGCGGTGTTGGGGTGGGGCAGTTGGGCTAGGGAGGTCCAGTTGGAGGTGGAGAAGCTTCCTGGGGCTTTGGTTTGGGCAATGGGATTGCGGAGGGGCGGCTCCACGTGCGGCGGCGCTCTGCCGGAGTGGAGGAAGGAGGCGGCGCCAATGGTGCTGCCCTGGTGGGGGAGGGCGGTGATAGGTGGGTTTGGGGGCACCAGTGGGAGGTGGGGAACTGATTCCAGGGCTCGGATTGAGGAGGGAGTGTCCGGAGGGTGGAGCTCGAGGCGGTGGCTGCCAGCAATGGCGGATGGCGGCCTTTTTGGGCGCTCGCGAGGGGGTCGGGTTGGCCTTTTATAGGCCAAGGGAAAGGGACGGGCGAGTCTGGGCGCGAGTGAGCTGGGGCAGGGCCAAGCGAGGGGCGGGCGCAGCCGGGGAATGGCACGGTAGGGAGCCTGCCTCGCCGGTGTTCGTGGCGCACGCGAGAGAAAATGGGCGCGTGGCGAGCTCAGATGGTGCCAGGGGGAAGCGGTCTGGAGCAAACCAAGGGGCGCGAGAGTGGTTTCGCTCGGGGTGAGGCCAAGTGACCGAGACAGGTGGCCACGCCGGCGTATGGCGCGGCACCGTAGGCATGGTGCATGTAAGGTGGGAGGAGGGAGATGAAGACAGGGAGTTGTTCGCGATTTCTAAATTTTCCAGGGACTGCACTGTAAATCAAAATTATCTCCTATTTTATGGCCTCAAATGAAAAACTTTTGAATAACATTTTTGTTCAGTTTTTTTAGATCTACAACTTTCATGTTGGGCAAATTTTCATTTGAGCAACTATTTGAGATTTATTTAATTATTTCAAAAACTACCATTTAAAGTACTTATCATTCCATGTGAATTGTGGCACTATTACTCCTAGGTTTCAACTAGACTTTTGTTAGTCTTTTCATGCTGAATATGCTTATGAAATTCCATGTGCATATTTTCATTGGTTTGCAAGTTATTTATTTATGACTACTAGGATTCAACTCCTAATTATTTAATTTGTTTGAATATCAAATATGCAAAAAGTCTTTTACTTAAAACTATCTTTATTCTAAATTTGTCATGATCAGTTTGGCATGAAGTTGTTCAACCTTTAACCACTCAACATCTTACATTTTAAGCAAAACTTCATTTGATCAAAGATTTAATAATTATTTTCAAAGCATGTTTGCTATGATTCGAATTTATTCGTCATTTCAAGTGATGGTTTTCAAATTTAAATTCGATTCGTATAGAAAGTTTATAGATCATTCTTAATGTGTGGTTTGGGTGCCTTGTTACCACTCATGCCAAGTCATGTTTAGAAACATACAAATTATTATTTTTCCAGCATATTGCACACACACATACACACATACATATACACAAAGGTTTGAAAAAAAACCAGATATAGGGTTCTTATTTAAGTTTTCTTAGCTCATTTGTGAATGAGATTATGCTAATTGCTCGGCTTTGGTTATACTGACACCAGAGGTATCACAAGAACATGACTTCCAAAGGTGTGAAGCAAGCATAAGAGATATTCCAACCCATACCTTGTACTTGTGAACTTTGAAGTGTCTATCATACCATCTTGGATAATTGAGGAATGGAATGGTCTTAAATCAAATCACTTCTACTCCTCATGTCAAGTAGCTAGGGTTTTTTTAATTAGTTGTTAAAATAAATTTTGCTTAGCTCCTCATTTGATTCTCTCAAATTGCTCAATGTGTATTTATCCTTATGTTGGCGGTCGATTTCGATGATTTTTACCGCCAACATTCCTTCGGATATCATGCTTTTGGAATGAACTTGTTATAATTTTCACTAACATTAACAAGTTCCATGAGTTTTGGTCAGTATTTGAATCCATGAGCAACATGTACAAAAATGAGCCAAAATGGGGGTGAACCCCAGGCCGGTCGGCCTACCCCTGCAATACTTCATCGTGAAACTTTGTGGAACATGGCTTGAGCCCAATATCAAGTCACACCAATGTGGTTTAGGCAAAATTTGAGAGTCAAGCCCGAAAGGTTTGAATCAAGTGGAGTGGAGCCCAAATCCAATGACAACTCGAAGATTCAGAACCCAACTCAGCTTGAGAAGCAATGTGGGACTTGAGAGCAACGTGCCAGAGCGACAGTGACCCGAGCCAGAGCCAGAGCCAGGCCGGCCGGCCTAGGAGAGGCCGGCCAGCCCCTAACTGTCGCCATTGGAGACACGCAACCATCACCGACTTAAAGGAGAATATGCAGAGCGTCCACTCAAAGGCGGTGGCCAGATGGCCACATCCCCAGGCCGGCCGGCCTAGGGGAGGCCGGCCGGCCCCACCTGGCGGCCTCTGATGCTCTCCCTTGGCGTGAAAGACAAGCACAACTAACTTAACTGCGTGCAATTGACGCCCAGCTCAGTACCGACCATAGAGTAGTATAAATAGAGCCCAAGACCCCCCCTCTTGTAACACACACCCATCCTTAGAGAAGAGAGTCTCTTGTTACACTCTTGTGTTGAGTAGGAAGAGAGTGAGGTGAGTGCTCTGGTGAAAGTCGAGCTGAAAGGAGCGGACTCGAGTTCTCTCGGTCTTACTCCACTTCTATATCCACCTCGGAGGAATATACTTGAGTAAGTTCTTTGTCTCAACTTCAGTTTCTCGGTAGCTTTACTTTCTGTCTTAGTTACTTGTTTAAGTACTTTCTTTGATCTGCGGGATCCTGAGTCTACGTAAGTAGCAAGTTCTACTTATTTGAGGTTGCTTTCTATCTAACTACACGGTAGGAGCAAGTAGCTCGAGAGCTGTGGGCGTGCTGCCTAGGCTTGGTAGTTATCTCAGGTTGTGTTCCACTCCACGGAACCGTTGTGGTAGTCGGTAGGTGGTGACAGCCCTATCCGTCCTTTGTAGTCCACCACGTTCGGGTGTTTTCATAGCAGTAGTTGCAGGTTGCCATCGGACTCCCTTCTCAACCCTTTCTGAAGTCCTTCCTCTTCCAGCCGCCGAAGTAGATCAAGTCAGTAGTTAGCTCGTCAACTAGTCAGAATAATAGGTTATCTAGAGTTAGGCCATCTTCCCTTTATCTTCTTCACGCTGGTTGTGTTAGGTTGAAGATCTCTAAGTTTGGTTGAAGCTTTACCGTTCCTTGGATTCGATATCCCAGGTATACTTCCTGGTGAAAGCTACAATCAGTCTCTGTGCGCTTGCAAAGTAATTCGTTAGGCTAAGGAGTGCCAACAAGCTTTCTGGCTCCGTTGCCAAGGATTGGTAGCAACACTAGATTTAGAGCTAATCAGCTGTACGACTTTCCATCCATCCATATGGAGTTTTCTCCTAGTTATCCGGCAGTTCCATCTCGCAAGTATTTGGAACCGCCACCATCTTGCCACCCCATTATGTCCGATGGTTATGAGATCCGTCCCAGTCTTGTAGCCATGGTTCGCGCACAGTCCTTCTCTGGTAAAAAGGACGAGTGTCCCTATGCTCACTTGCAAATCTTTGAAGAGAATTGCTCTCTTCTGATCATACCCGGTATGACCCAAAACACCTTACGGTGGAAGCTATTCCCGTCCTCTCTGATGGGGGAAGCCAATATTTGGTACAACCGGATGACAAGGAGAGTCGGAGGAGATTGGATACAGTTGAAGGATGAATTTTGCTTGTTTTTCTATCCTATCTCCAAAGTGATTCCCCATCGGAAACAACTGCTATCATTCGAGCAAGGCGATGAATCACTTGGAGTAGCCTGGGCTAGATTCATGCATTTAGTAGACTCCGAGCCACCACATCAGATGTCGGAGGAAATACTTATGCAACACTTCTTCTATGGCCTTAAACCGGAAAGTGCACATTTCATGAATGTGGCTTCCGAGGGATCCGTCATGTATAAGACAGTGGCTGAAGTCAGAACTCTCCTAGAGAAGGTTCTGAACAGCACTGACTACACCGGTATCTATGACAATCCACCAGATCTGATAGAGCAGACCAGCGAGACACAACAGCTGCAAATCCTTTCAGCCACATCCTCTCCACCTCCACCATACAGAGGAAATAACCGAACCACCAAAGTCCCCAGATCATGAGCCCCTCATTGAAGACATGCCTATGTTCATACCCAATCTCTTCACAGAGGAAGAGTACATGGAATTCGCTAATGTTGCAAGCATGCCGAAGGAACAAAAGTGTATTTGCTCAAGATCTGAGGCGTTCATTCCCGAAGCTTCATCGCAGATAAAGGTCAATTTCTACGATTATAAGTAAGGAATGGACAGAGAAAGCCGAGGCTAGCAGTAGCATCATTCAGATCTACTGCAATCCTAGGGTGCTCCTCTGCATTATCGAGGTCAAGGTTGACAAAGACAAAATCCCGGTTAGTCTAGTTCATTCATGCAACACCATTGCTGAGGCTAGATCGGAGCAAGACCCATTGGAGGATGCAGTGAACATCAGCCAAGAAGAGCAAACTCAGCCCAATCTTGAGGAAGATGTCTCACACTTCACCCAGAAAATAGATCCGGCCGGCAAAAGTAAGCTTGACGAAGAGGAGATTCTGCAACCTCCTCTACCTGAGCTGAAGCCGCTACCCCCTGGCTTGAAGCATGCATTCCTCCATGACAACAGAGCCACACCAGTTGTCATCAGTGATAAACTGACAGAGAGTGAAACTCAGCGGCTCGTTGCAGTCTTAGAGAAATATCGGTCCGTCATCGGATATTCTCTCCAAGACTTGAAGGGGACCAGCCCCAATCTATGCACCCATCGCATTCCAATGGAGCCGGAACATAAGCCATCACGAGAACATCAATGGCGGCTTAATGATGCGATGAGGGAGGTAGTCAAGAAAGAGGTACTTAAGCTACTGCACGTGGGCATCATATACCCCGTGCAAGATAGTGAGTGCGTCAGCCCAGTTCAAGTGGTCCCAAAGAAGGGAGGCATGACGGTAGTCCGAAATGAGAGGAATGAGCTCATACCTCAACGGACCGTGACCAGATGGAGAATGTGCATCAATTACCGGATGCTTAACAAGGCTACCCGGAAAGATCACTTCCCCCTTCCCTTCATCAACGAGATGCTTGAATGGTTGGCAAAGCACTCATACTTTTGCTACCTCGATGGATACTCTGGTTATCATCAGATCCCTATCCATCCCGATAACCAGAGCAAGACTACCTTCACCTGCCCCTATGGCACGTTCGCCTACCGGCGAATGTCCTTCAGTCTATGCAACGCACCAGCATCATTCCAAAGGTGCATGATGGCAATCTTCTCAGACTTGATTGAGCACATCATGGAAGTGTTCATGGATGACTTCTCAGTCTATGGCAAAGACTTCGATCAATGCCTTGAGAATTTGGAAAAGGTTCTCAAGAGGTGCCAAGAGACACATCTAGTTCTCAACTGGGAAAAGTGTCACTTCATGGTCAGAGAGGGGATTGTTCTCAGACATAAAGTGTCTGAGCAAGGGATAGAAGTAGATCGGGCAAAGATCGATGTTATCGAACAGTTGCCACCCCCGACTAATGTTAAGGGAGTAAGGAGTTTCTTGGGTCATGATGGTTTCTACAGGAGGTTCATTAAGGATTTCTCCCGTATAGCCAGACCCTTGCCGAACCTGCTACCAAAAGACGCCCCGTTCAACTTCGACGAGGAATGCCTCGTGGCCTTCTATACCCTAAAGAAGGCACTCGCGTCTGCTCCTATCATTCAGCCTCCCGATTGGAAACTTCCAATCGAGATCATGTGCGATGCAAGCTTGGTTAATGTAGAGATAAGCAACATTATGCTATATCCTATGCAAATAAGACATTGACCGAACCTCAACTCAACTACGCCACAATAGAGAAGGAACTCCTGGCGGTAGTATTCACCATGGATAAGTTCAGATCCTACTTGGTTGGTGCAAAGGTGGTTGCGTATACGGACCACGCAGCACTGAAGTACCTCCTAACCAAGAAGGATGCCAAGCCACGACTCATCCGTTGGATTCTGCTCCTATAAGAGTTTGATATGGAAATAAGAGATAAGAAAGGAGCAGATAATTGTGTGGCAGACCATCTCTCAAGAATGCAAATACAAGGATTGGATCTCCCGATCAATGACTATTTGAGAGATGACAGTCTCCTGAAGGTCACCTCGTCCAGTCCATGGTACGCAAACCTAGTAAATTTCATGGTGACTGGATATATACCTCCAAGAGAAGACAAGAAGAAACTGATACACCTCAGCAGATTCCATTTATGGGATGACCCATATCTGTTCAAAGTCTGCGCTGATGGTCTACTCCGCCGTTGTATCTCGTTATGTGAGACCCGCAAGATTCTAGAGCGTTGTCACTCCTCACCCTATGGAGGACATTACAAAGCCTTCCGAACCCATGCAAAAGTTTGGCAAAGTGGATTCTTTTGGCCAAACATGTATGGAGACGCGAAAGAATTCGTGCGGCGTTGCCGAAGATGTCAAAATCACGGGAATATCAATTCCCGAGACGCAATGCCACTAAAGAGTAATCTTTAAGTGGATATCTTCGACGTTTGGGGAGTCAACTTCATGGGCCCTTTCCCAATGTCGGAACAATGCGAATACATCTTGGTGGCAGTGGACTACGTGTCCAAATGGGTCGAAGCACTTCCTTGTGTTGCGGCAGATTCAATGAGCTCCAAGAAAATGTTCCAGGAAATCATATTTCCTCGCTTTGGAGTTCCAATAGTCGTGATCAGCCATGGAGGCTCACACTTCATCGACAGAACCTTCAGGAAGTGCCTCAGCGAGTTAGGAGTAGACCACCGGGTTGCAACACCATACCATCCCTAAACAAGTGGTCAGGCAGAGACGTCTAATAAGCAAATCAAGAACATCTTGCAAAAGATGGTCAATGCCATGGGGAAAGGTTGGAAGAACAAATTACCAGAGACACTTTGGGCTTATCGAACGGCTTACAAAACGCCGATCGGTATGACACCGTATCAACTAGTCTATGGCAAGACTTGCCATTTACCAGTTGAACTCGAGTATAAGTCCCATTGGGCAATTAAGAGGTGGAACATGGATCTCCAATCAGCCGGAATCAAGCGACAAATCCAACTGGCTGAATTGGATGAATGGAGGGAGAAGGCCTACCACAGCTCTAAACTCTACAAAGAGCGAACAAAAAGATGGCATGATAAGCGTATCAAGATCAAATAGTTCAAAGCAGGAGATAAGGTACTCCTTTTCAACTCTCGTGTTCATCTGTTTGGTCATGGTAAACTTAGAAGCAAGTGGGAAGGCCCCTTCTTAGTGCTTAACACCGCCGACCACGGTGCTACAACCCTCCAGGAAGATGACGGGAATGTTTTCAAGGCCAATGGCCAGAGATTGAAAATATTCCTCGAGCCCGAAATTCCCGAGCTCGAAGAAGTAGATGTCTACAAGCTTTCTGAGATAGAATAATCATCTATGGTCATCACCGTACCTAAAACGTGTCGTATCTTAGGTTAGATCTTTCCTTCCTTTTCCCCTCTATTCTTTCTTCCATTTTCTGAACCAAAACACCAAAATACCCAAGAAAGGAAAGGATCAAGAGGAGCCTCCAGAAGCCCGGGGCCCACACCTGATAAGGTGGGGCCGGCCGGCCTACCCTAGGCCGGCCTGGCTCCGGGGCCGTTTGGCCTCATCCTTTCGTTCAACGTTCAGCGCAGCTCAAACGTTCTGATCCTAGGTGTTCGGAGCACGATGAGTCGATTTAAACCGGAAGGCTCCCTCCTCTTCATCACTTCATAGCTTTGCACCATATCTCATCCCGAGTTTCATCCTTCTCTCCGATATCACCACCATGGCCTCGCAATCTTCCCCTAAGACACCAAAACCTGAAGCCATGGACACACCCACTCCTAGGGCACCCTCCAAGTCCAACCAAACCCGTGCATCGTCGAGCAGCGTCAGGATCTTGGAAGCGGTGGAGATCGCCGCCTTATCACCATCGCCGCCGGCTGGCCAGGGGCGCCAGCCCCAGGCCGGCCAGCCTATGGGAGGCCGGCCGGCCTCACCCCGAGGCCGCCTGTCTCCCGGCTCGGTGGAGAGTTCTATTCAGGGCCCAGGATTGAGGGCCCTCATGCACTCCCGCACACGCAGTCCGACATGGCCTACCACATGGGTTCTTTCCCCTAGGAAGGTTGTGACGAAGTGCGCAGGAACGACGTCGGGAGAGGCGCGTGTAGGGTTGAAAACGGTCGGGAAAACTCCCAAACTGTTCCTGTTCATGTTATTTTTGTCGGGAATGGAAACGAGAACGGGAAAAATGGACGGGAAAACGAATTCAATATTACGGGATATCGGGAACAGAATATTTCGATCGGAAACATATCGATTTCGATCGGGAAAATATCAATTACGGTCGGGAAAACCTATACATATAACCACTTCAAACATTTAGCTCGACATGGGGTGGCACAAGTTCAACAGATCAGAAGCAGTCAAGCACGACAGTAGACAACCAACACAAGTTCAAAATAAAAAAATATTCCACACAGGATAGCACAGCAATCAGCAGCAGCACTCAGGAGCACTCAGCAGCACACAGGGCAGCACGGAAAATCGGTAGCTGCACTCAGTTCCTCATCGCCGTGTAGATGCGGCAGGTGCCGTAGGTCTTCAGGCCAGCGAGGCACACTAGCGGTGGCTCCAGGGAGTTCCTCCGCTGCATGGAGAGGCTAGACACAATGCGCCTGAGGCCCCGCACAGGTTCGCTCGCTCGCAGTGCTCCGCCTTGTACTTGGCGTCAAACACTCGCTCATCAAGGATAGCACTTGCCTGCGCCACGAACTTGGTGGCCGGCGGTGGAAGGACCGGAGTCGGGAGGGTGCGGGCGTGCAAGTGGCCATTGCGTCGTGCCGTTGTGCCCCCTGCCCCGTGCAGCAGCTGGCGGCGGCTAGGGTTGTGTTGGGAAGGGAGTGATCGAGTGAGGCGGCGGCGGCTGGAGCCAAGAGCCTGGAGGCTAGGGTCGCTTGCCTGGGAATGGGCCGTGGGGATTGGGTGCGGTGCCTATGTGGGCCGAGCTAAAAGAAGCAATTATGGGCTGAAATGAAGATTGTGGCCTATAGAAACGGGAATTCCCGCGGGAATTTTCCCGGCTGAAAACAGGAACCGAGAATACAGTCACGAAAACACCCCAACCGATTCCATTCCTGTTCCCGCTGATTTTCCTATTTTTTTTCCTATTTGCCCGATTTTCCTGCGAAAGTGGTTGACGATCGGTTTAGATGGTAAATGGTGTCGGTCGGGATTTTCCCATCCTGTTTTCATCCCTAGGCGCATGTTGCGCAAGTCACTGCACTCCAGATGGTGCAGCAGGACTTGTCCACGTACTCCCAGAGTACTCTCCCACCAGTCCTAGCCCTCTACGCCATCGCGTGTTTGGGGCAAAGGTCGGCAGGGGGAAGGTGCTCACCCCTCCATTGGATCGTACCGGCACAGATCTTCCGCTGTGTTCAGTGCGTCGCCATATCCAGCCACCACCGATCCGTGGACCGATAGAGGTCCACGCCTACACTCGGCGAGCAGCTCGCTGCTCTCTGACTATGCCTCAACAACATGGATGAGCACGTAGCCGAGACGGAGATTGACAGGATGGAGTTAGGGGATAGGGTGGATACCCTTCGCAAGGCAGTTTGTTCCAAGATCAAACGCCTTGCGAAGGCGACCGGGAACGAGGATCTCTATAGATCCCTGGATCCCAAGTAGGTGTTAGGTCTATATTAGTCTTACTTTAGTTTGGGTGCTTTATTTTCTTTCATTTTCTTGTTTCATTTAATTTGTAATCAACAGCACCCCCATCTTTGCTTTAAAATAAAATAAAATTTCAAGTTCATTCCTCTTTGTGTTTATGTGGTTGGTGCACATGTGTGTGCCAACCACAACCCTGCTCTCATGTTTGACTACTGCGCAGCAAAACCAAATGAGGAGGATGAGCACAAGATTCCAGAAAAATTCGGATGAATTCCAAAAGAAAAGTAAGCCGGGCGGCTTAAACCAGGCCGGTCGGCCTGAGATCTATGAAAAATTACCAAAACACCCTCACTGGGGTAGAACAGACCAAGCCTGAACCTGTGCAGAAAGGCCATGAAGGATGGCCACAGGGCCAGGCCGGCCGGCCACCCCTAGGCTAGCCGGCCCCACATGTCGGCCATTCTCTGGCCCCCTTCGCGCACTCATGGTTTGCTATTTCTACTCCCTGCTCCTTTCTGGTTTTGTGCAATTTCATTCAAAATCATGCCAACTAAATCCAAATGAAATATTTGAATGAAATGACTAGGAAGAGTTGAAATCTTTTCACAAACATGGTTTTGCTAAGTTTTATTTCTTATGCAAGTACCGAATTGCCTCCGGAACTCATGTTTAGGATCACCTGATTGTTTGCTTTTTGCTTTCAATGATATAATGACATGAAGTTGTGCTAGCTCTTAACTCAAGGTCTTGGAAGCTTTTATTTTGAAAATACAAAACCAGGCAAAATCTTATGCTCAACTTTACCGATACCCATTCCAGAGCCATACTTGCGAATTCCAAATACATAGCTATCCCCTACATTGTGAGCTTGCTCAAGTCTAGTGCCTCCAAAAGGAGTTTAGATTGATTCATCTTCTTGGGATCATTCATGTACACATCCATCAACCTGAATCCATGAGATGTGGTTGCAAAAATAGTGCTGCACCCCCCTGAAAAGAAAGAAAAGGATGAATGACGTTCATGCCTTGTCTAAAAAAGAAGACGAAGAAGGGGGAGGTGTATGGTGCTAGACACAAAACCACCATGGAAACATATCTTCGTTTCTCACTCGCACTTGACCCACAAGATGAGCTTCTAGACTGCTAAGAGACACTAGGTTTGATCTTGCAATATAAATGTTAAGGGTATGTGACATCCTTCACTTAGCTCCACATACTCGTTTTCAGAATAGTTTTTGGGAAGGCTAGAGAAGTTGTGAATAAAAATCAAGTGAATGAGTGACTCGAGCAAAAAGAGTATGCCTTGGATTTGTTTAAAAACAGAAATCTTCCAAATACTGCGAAACAGGAGCTAGTCATAATCCTCATCGATTTATTCTGGAGATCAATAGGTGAACAAGAAGGTGTTAGCCACCCGGAATCCGAGGTATTAAAGGAAAGCTTTGAAATAATTCTTATGCATACCTGAGTTCGTGAATCCCGGACTTTGCTTGATCCTCAGGATCTTTGTCGACTCCTTTTGCTCGGGATGAGCAAAGTCTAGGTGTGGGGGTGTGTTGGTGGTCGATTTCGATGATTTTTACCGCCAACATTCCTTCGGATTTCATGCTTTTGGAACGAACTTGTTATAATTTTCACTAACATTAACAAGTTCCATGAGTTTTGGTGAGTATTTGAATCCAGGAGCAACATGTACAAAAATGAGCCAAAATGGGGTGAACCCTAGGCCAGGCCGGCCGGCCTACCCTTGCAACACTTCATCGTGAAACTTTGTAGAACATGGCTTGAGCCCAAGATCAAGTCACACCAATGTGGTTTAGGCAGAATTTGCAAGTCAAGGCCGAAAGGTTTGAATCAAGTGGAGTGGAGCCCAAATCCAATGACAACTCGAAGATTCAGAACCCAACTCAGCTTGAGAAGCAATGTGGGCCTTGAGAGCAATGTGCTAGAGCAACGGTGACCCGAGCCAAGCCAGAGCCAGGCCGGCCGGCCTAGGAGAGGCCGGCCGGCCCCTAACTGTCGCCTTTGGAGCCACGCAACCATCACCGACTTAAAGGAGAATATCCAGAGCGTCCACTCAAAGGCGGTGGCCAGATGGCCACATCCCCAGACCGGCCGACCTAGGGGAGGCCGGCCGGCCCTACCTGGCGGCCTCTGATGCTCTCCCTTGGCATGAAAGACAAGCACAACTAACTTACCTGCGTGCAACTGACGCCCAACTCAGTACCGACCATAGAGTAGTATAAATAGAGCCCAAGACCCCCTCTTGTAACACACACCCATCCTTAGAGAAGAGAGTCTCTTGTTACACTCTTGTGTTGAGTAGGAAGAGAGTGAGGTGAGTGCTCTGGTGAAAGCCGAGCTGAAAGGAGCGTACTCGAGTTCTCTCGGTCTTACTGCACTTTTGTATCCACCTCGGAGGAATATACTTGAGTAAGTTCCTTGTCTCAACTTCAGTTTCTCGCTAGCTTTACTTTTTGTCTTAGTTACTTGTTTAAGTACTTACTTTGATCTACGGGATCTTGAGTCTACGTAAGTAGCAAGTTCTTCTTATTTAAAGTTGTTTTCTATCTAAGTACACGGTAGGAGCAAGTAGCTTGAGAGTAGTGGGCGTGGTGCCTAGGCTTGGTAGTTATCTCAGGTTGTGTTCCACCCCACAGAACCGTTGTGGTAGTCGGTAGGTGGTGATAGCCCTATCCATCCTTTGTAGTCCACCATGTTCGGGTGTTTTCATAGCAGTAGTTGCAGGTTGCCGTCGAACTCCCTTCTCACCCCTTTCTGAAGTCCTTCCTCTTCCAGCCGCCGAAGCAGACCAAGTCAGTAGTTACCTCGTCAACTAGTCAGAATAGTAGGTTATCTGGAGTTAGGCCATCTTCCCTTTATCTTCTTCTCGCTGGTTGTGTCCAGTTGAAGATCTCTAAGTTTGGTCGAAGCTTTACCGTTCCTTGGATTTGATATCCCAGGTATACTCCCTGGTGAAAGATACAATCGGTCTCTGTGCGCTTGCAGAGTAATTCATTAGGCTAAGGAGTGCCAACAAGCTTTCCAAGGCATTTGACTTGCCTTTCATTTATCCTACCACTAGTGACGGCTATATGTGGAGCTCAAGGTAGGGTATGAAAAACAAGGCATACTTGTATCACATTTATTGCAAAGTTAAAAACCGGATCCAAAGAGAAAAAACAAGTCATGCAATTAGATCAAAATGTGCACATTTATGAATTGGGGTGGATGAGATGGAAACTCTTTTGTGTATGATCCTTCTCCCTCTATAATTTTTTGAAGGACACGGCTATCTCTTCTCTCTCTCTCTAGGTTGTGCTTCTTTGGCACGCCTTCTTTTCTCTCTCGCTCACTGTGGGCCATACATCTTATTCATGCCATCTTTTCTCTCTCGCTCACTATGGGTCATGTTTCTTTGGCATGCCATCTTTCCTCTATTTTTCTTTTTCCCCTTTTTTTAGAGATATCCTATGTCTCTCTCTTTTTGTAATAAAAACTAGAGAGAGAGACCAACACATATTGTGTACCATTTTGTGGGATGGATGGATGGTACAGTGCTAACTTCTTTTAGAAGCATTCGCAAGGGGGTATATGGTGTGCACGTGAATCTTGATCATGAAAGCATGAAAAAAAATTTCTTAAGGGTCACAACAATTTGACAAAGCTCAATGCAAAGAAAAGCAGCATATGTGTATAGAGTTTTCACGATATATCATCATATGGATCTGGTAGGACTTTGGCATATCAAAAAGGAGCTTTGCAAAGGGTTTTCCAAATTTTTTAATAAATTTCCCAAGCACTTGAGCAGTAAGAGCGAAGATCATATCAGTAAACTATATCTCAAACATCAACTACTTAGATAAGTATGCTTTCCTAAATATTTTTGTTCACAAGCATCAAGATGGTAAGCATGGAATAAAACATATGTAAGCCAACCATAGGAAATATGTGGAGCTTGAGGAACACACTGATCCATTCCATTTTTTTAGTTTGATTTTGTGGTTCAGAATTAAATTCATTCAAACTCATGAATCAGGGAAAATTGAGAGGTAGGGGGTGCACATACTATCGCTCTTGAAGAAGATGGGGATCAAGGCAGTGGTGATTCAGCCAAACCACCAGGTAGTCGGCTGATTTTGGTGTCCTTGTCTTGTCCCGTCTCATGTTAGCACAAATGATGTTGTGCGATACCCATGTGGGAGATCTCGAATGTGCATGGCAATGATAATCTTAAGAGATCTCCCCCCACACTTGTACCTGGTACTACATTCAAACAAAATGGTGGAAAGAAAACAATGGCTCTGTCGGTTTTGAGAACTAGGGAGCCCTAAAATTTATTCAAACTAAATTTACTCTCACTAGGCTTTTTGGCATTGCACCAACATGAGAATGTTGTACAACAGGAATCCAAGGCCTCGACTTACCTCTTCATTTGAATTAAGCTCAATCACTCACCCATTTGGATTTGATTGTCCTACAGGGGTTGGTCCACATATACAACCAATATCTATAAAAGTATTAACTCTAGGCTCATCAATCAAACATAACTCCATGTCTCATTAAATTGAAGAAGACATTGTAACCTAAGCAAAATGCTTAATTTAAAAGGCCTATAGATGTGTTTCTGGACACACATTCAAACATAAAGCATACAAGAATAGATAAAGCATGCATGAAGCACCATTGAACTTTATTCGAAGAAAGATAAGCATGAGCACGAACCTAGTGATCCTCGGGGAACCTCCCGAAAGGGCTTTGTTTAATGTCGAAAGAAGGACATTTTTTTTTCATTTTTTAAGGTGCAAGATGAAAGAAACCACATCATTTCAAGATATACCAAGGTGTTGAATTTGGTGTAGATTCCCATGCTTATGTGTGTAGCCTGCCCATCATTCTTTTTAATCTCAACCAGAAATGGTTAGTGACCAAAAATACCCGAAGGAGAGTTTATCCTAAAGGCATGATCTTGCTTTTATGTGAAAAGGAAATGATAATCCGGGTTATCTCCTGGCAGTGCTTTGTTTATGGTCATAAGCTTGACCATGGGAGTTCTTGTCGCTATCATTGGTGATGGGTCCTTCTTTCATCACCAATAATTGAAGCTAGCTACAAGGTTAGTGCCACAGCGCACCCATGGAATCTGCAATGTTTACGATAAATATATACATCTACAACCAACCCTTCTGAAGATTTTGCAGAAGAGGACTTTAAGGTGGTTGTAGTCTTCGTGTGTTTACGGGGCACTAAGCGTGCCTGACTCTGGAGTGGCATTGGATGAGCATGGTTTTTGTGGTATTTCAAGAGTGAAGTTCCCATGCTCATCTGTGGAATCCTTTCCTTCAGATTCCAGAGTCGGCGCTGTTGACGGCCCTTAAGTCAGAAATAAAGCCGTCAACCCCTGCATCTTTTCATAACTTTCAAACACCAAAAGTAGTTATAGGGCTTATTTCTAATCATTTCCATAAGTTTTGGTGATTCTTGGATTGCAGGCACCCATACCCGGAATAGAGCAAAAACAGACAAAAGACGCAACACAATTGCACAGAAGATCCGACGCTGTGTCACACATGCAAAGGAGGCCCACAAACCAGACCAAACTGAACAACCAAGCCTCGGCACCGACCATCTGATATCATAACCCACCAGGAAGCAACCCAGACGAAGGCGGTGGCCAGAGGCGGCATAGGGGGGGTCAGCCGACCCCACCTAGAAGCCAGTCACGTTGAGTTTTGGCGGCAAGGCTGATCTTATCCTCCTGATGGCGGTTATCAACATTTCCATATTTAATTCTGGCGGGAACCGACCTCCTTGGGCTATAAAAGGGGACTCCCTCACCCCTCACAAGATAACACAATTTAGAGAGAATAAGGAGAAGGGGAGAGTCCACCTTAGAGCTATCTTGTAGAGAGTAGGCTAGGGAGTGTGCGAGGAGAAGTTTGGGAGGAGTGCCGGAGTTGTCGGTTTCCCTCTGCTTGTACCTCGGCGGATACGAGCCTCTTTCGAGTAAGTATATGAGTTCGTCTATTTATTGTGTTCTTATCTAAGTTAAGCCTTCGTTATCTTTTGCTTGCGGGATCATCGTCCGTCCTCGTGACGGTTGCTCTAGTCTAAAGGCTCGAGTCGTGGACGGAGTCGGGGCTAGAGTAGTAATCGATAGTGCGGACGTGGTGTCTGGGCTAGAGATTACTGTTGTTTGCATACCTTCTCCACGGTCTGTCGGGGTAGGCGGCAGGCGGTGATAGCCCTGTCCGTCCTTTGTAGTCCCCCACGTGAGGGTTGGGTGTAAAGCTAATAGCCAGATACTCTTGGCAGACCAGGAGTAAGCCGGTGCCCGAAGTAAGCAAGTGAGAGCTAGTTTATCTCTATTAAGTATATCTTCTCTTAGACAACCACACTACCCAAAGGCCAACCATTCTCTCTTCCTCCAGGTAAATTAGTTAGAAGACCGTTACACCTCCGTTCCTCATGAAAATACAATACCCTGAATACTTCCGGGTGAAGTGCTACAACGGTATTTCCGTGCGCTTGCGGTCATCTCTGTGAGAGTTAAGAAATACCAACAAGCATTTCTGGCGCCGTCGCCGGGGAACGGTTGCTGTAGTTATCTTCGAACCTAGTTTGCCCGTGTATCCTTTCTTTTTACCTTTCTCTTTATTTTATCCTTTTTCCATGGATTCCCTTTCTATCCACGAATTCTCTGCTCCCAAGGGCGAGTTCTTAGAGCCACCACAATCTTCGAAGCCAATCACAGCTTCCAGCTTTGAACTCCGCCCTGGCTTCATAGCCATGGTTCGGGAACAATCCTTCTCAGGTTTTGATGATGAAAATCCCTACGACCACCTACGAGAGTTCAAGTAGCTGTGCTCATGTCTGTCAATCGCAGGCATGGCACAAGGAACACTTCGGTGGAAGTTGTTTCCTTTCTCCCTTGCTGAGAGAGCGAAACAATGGTACACCCATAATGAAGGGAAAGTAAACGGAGAGTGGGAAGAGCTAAGAGACAGGTTCTGTCTTGCGTTCTTCTCGATTTCTCGCATTACTTCCCTACGAAAAGAGATCCTTGACTTTCGTCAGGATGAGAAGGAGTCCATTGGTGCAGCCTGGGCCAGGTTTTCCAAGCTAACTCGTGCTGGCCCAAACTTGTCTATCCCCGACCACATGTTGCTTCAACACTTTTGGGTAGGGCTTAGCAAGGAGTTTGCCCAACAGCTTGATATCGCTGCCGGAGGGGTGTTCATGTACAAAACCACTTCTAAAGGAGAGGCCCTTCTAGATCGTATTCTGGAAAACACCTCCTTCACCGAAACCTTCCCGTTAGTAGAACCTTCAAGCTGTGAGGAAGTCCCACTGATTGAGTCAGAATCTTTACCATTAACCAACCCAGACTCAACCACCGAGCCTTCCCCCGAACCAGGAACGCCGAAGGAAGAAGAAATTCAACCTTCGGCTGTTCCCTTTGAATTCGAGGATGATTTATTCAAAGATTACGGAAATACCTCGAATTACCTTTATCAGAAAAGACCCCCAGTTCTAGCTGGTCTTCCCGAACCTCTCGATAAGGCTTTCCTTAAAGATCCGGTTAGGGACCTAACCGCTATCATGAGTAGTGAGTGGGTAGAAGAGGGAGAGTTATCTTCTGAACCACTTTAGATTATCGCCCCCTCTTTGAACATTCGCTGCTTTATCCCAGGAACTTTGGAAGAGGTCTTATACAATCCCACGGTTGGAGCAAACATTATGTCGGCTTCCTATGTGTTGATGCATTTGGAGAACTCTTTGGTTCCAACCGAGAAAACCCTCAGGAATGCACCAGGATCCATCCTAGAGGGAGTTGGGATAGTCCATGACGTACTTGTACATCATGATGACTTGGAGGTTGCCCTTGATTTTCATGTCTTCGATGTCTATGACTTCGACATTTTAATCGGGCACCCTGTTGAAAAATTGTTCCTAGAAGCTCCTCTTCTAGGAACCATCAATTTTAAGCTAGGAAGAGAAACATTCTCGCTCCCGATCTCTCGGGCAAAGAATTCTCCCGTTGAACTTCTTCCCCAGCCAGAGTCAGTTGAAGAAGTGATGGCCATTTTCCTTTTGAGTCTTCTGAGTCGTCCTTAGAACAAGATGCTGAACTCTTCATTCAAGAAGAAGACGACTCTGGAGAAACTATTGAAATTCCCACTGACGAACAGCCATCACAACCACCAATAGAGCTAAAACTCCTTCCTTCTGGCCTTCGCTATGCTTTCTTAAACGGCGACATTGAATCTCCCGTTATCATTAGTGATAAGCTTTCTAACGTGGAGACAGCCAAACTCCTAGCTGTTCTAGAAAAGCATAGGCCTGTTTTCGGTTACTCACTCCAAGACCTTAAGGGAATCAGCCCTACCTTTTGTACTCATCGCATCCCTACAAACCCATCCTGCACACCTTCTAGGGAGCCTCAGCGTAGGCTAAATAATGCGATGAGAGAGGTTGTCAAGACGGAGGTCCTAATGCTCCTACACGCCGGGATAATCTATCCCGTGCCTCACAGTGAGTGGGTGAGTCCCGTTCAGGTTGTGCCAAAGAAAGGAGGAATGACGGTCGTTAAAAACAGCAAGAATGAGCTAATCCCACAATGACCTGTCACGGGGTGGAGGATGTGCATTGATTACCGGAAGCTCAACTCAGCAACAAAGAAAGATCACTTCCCGCTGCCTTTCATTGATGAAATGTTAGAGCGGCTAGCGAAGCATTCTTTCTTCTGTTTCCTTGATGGGTATTCAGGTTACCACCAAATTCCCATCCATCCTGATGATCAAAGAAAGACTAAGTTCACATGCCCTTATGGAACATATGCATACCGAAGGATGTCATTTGGGCTTTGCAATGCCCCCGCATCGTTCCAAAGATGCATGATGTCTATCTTCTTAGACATGATCGAGGAAATCATGGAAGTTTTCATGGACGACTTTTCCGTCTATGGGAAAACTTTCGATCATTGTCTTGAGAATTTAGATAAAGTCTTGCAGCGATGCCAAGAGAAGGACCTGGTACTGAATTGGGAAAAATGCCATTTCATGGTCTGTGAAGGCATCGTACTAGGGCATGTTGTGTCCGAGAGAGGAATCGAGGTGGACAGAGCTAAAATCGAGGTCATAGAGAAGCTCCCACCTCCGATAAACGTAAAAGGGATCCGTAGCTTCCTAGGTCATGCGGGGTTCTACAAGAGGTTCATTAAAGACTTTTCTCAAATCGCTAGGCCCCTCACAAACCTTCTGGCTAAGGATGCACCTTTCGAGTTCACCGATGAGTGCTTGAAATATTTTCACATCCTCAAACAAGCACTCATCTCAGCTCCAATCATTCAACCCCCTGATTGGACGCTGCCGTTTGAAATAATGTGTGATGCTAGTGATTATGCTATCGGGGCGGTTCTTGGCCAAACCAAAGATAAAAAGCATCATGCAATCACCTATGCAAGTAAAACTTTGTCAGGAGCTCAATTAAATTATGCAACAACTGAAAAAGAACTCCTGGCCGTTGTCTTTGAAATTGATAAGTTTAGATCTTACTTGGTTGGAGCAAAAGTTATTGTGTTCACCGATCATGCTGCTCTAAAATACTTGCTCACCAAGAAAGATGCTAAACCACGATTGCTAAGGTGGATCTTACTACTCCAAGAATTCGATTTGGAAATAAAAGATAAAATGGGAGTAGAAAATACTGTTGCCGATCATTTGTCGCATATGCCTATCACTAACATGCAGGATCTTCCTATCAACGATTTCCTACGCGACGACATGCTGCTGAAGGTAACAGATTCAAACCCATGGTACGCGAACATTGTTAACTTCATGGTTTCAGGATACGTACCACCAGGGGAAAACAAAAAGAAGCTGTTGTACGAGAGTAGATGTCACTTGTGGGACAATCCATACCTGTACAGGGTATGCTCAGATGGCCTGCTCAGAAGATGTGTACCAAAGGCCGAAGGGATCCAAATCATTGAGAAGTGCCACTCCGCACCATATGGAGGCCACTATGGTGTATTTCGCACCTAGGCGAAAATATGGCAAAGTGGTTTCTACTGGCCATCAATGTATGAGGATACCTGAAACTTCATCATGAGGTGCAGAAACTGCCAGTTGCAAGGTGGCATCACCTCCCGAGATGCAATGCCCCTCCACTCCAATTTTCAAGTTGAGCTGTTTGATGTCTGGGGCTTTGACTTCATGGGGCCATTCCCAAAGTCCAAAGATTCTGAATACATCCTGGTCGCCGTCGACTATGTGTCGAAGTGGGTTGAGGCTCTACCATGTAGAGCTGCCGATGCCAAGCATGCCCGTAAGATGTTTCATGAGATCATCTTCCCATGCTTCGGGACTCCAAGGATGGTCATAAGTGACCGAAGGTCTCATTTCATTAATCAGACCTTCCGAAACTTCCTGAAAGAGCTTGGAGTAAAGCATAACATCGCAACTCCGTATCACCCACAGACTAGCGGGCAGGCAGAAACCTCCAACAAATAGATCAAGAACATCCTATAGAAAACAGTGAATGAAATGGGGAAGGGATGGAAAAATAAGCTGCCTGATGCACTCTGGGCATACAGAACAACTTACAAAACCCCCATAGGCATGTCACCGTACCAGCTGGTTTATGGTAAAACCTGCCATCTACCAGTCGAGCTAGAACACAGAGCTCACTGGGCTATCCGAACATGGAACATGGACAGTAAGATGGCAGGAAGAAACAGGAAGATCCAACTATCCCAGCTGGAAGAATGGAGGGAAAAAGCCTACCACAGTGCCAAGATCTACAAGGACAGAACTAAGCGATGGCACGACAAGAGAATCAGACCCAAGGAATTCAAGATAGGAGACAAGGTATTACTTTTTAATTCCAAGGTCAAGCTCTTTGGGCAAGGAAAACTTCGAAGCAAATGGGATGGGCCATACACCATCATCCATGCATCTTCACATGGAGCAATCACAATTCAGGATGACAACGGTAAGGTTTTCAAGGTAAATGGTCAATGCTTAAAAGTTTTCCTTGAACCCTTAAATCCAAAGGAAGAAGTAGACGTAATTAATTTAATTGATTTCAATCTTCTTCCTTAAAAAAATATAAATAAATAAATAAAAGAAAAAATATATAATCCAATAAATTGTTGCACTCCCCGGTTTTTCAAACCGGCAGAGATTTGCCTTGTTTTTCTTTGTGTCAAATAAAACAGGTACAAGAGAATAAGTGTGTGGGGGGGGAGCACCCCCCCAGAACTCAGGCACGTACCAGCACCGAGCACCACTTGCAAAGCAAGACCTAAAGAATCAACCAAGGGGTCAGCCAGTCCCTAGGGTCGGCCAAACCTTGGTGAAGACCCTGCAACGTTTGCTTCGACACACACGCTGGTTTGCACTCCCACGCTCATACACCTAACTACTTATATTAGTGTTTGAAAACTAATAATTAAAAAATATATATGTTTTTGCACTCCATACACTTCATGATAAACTTGCATACTTTTTATTCCTTGACTTTCAGCTTATTCTTGTCAACTAAAATTTGATAGGGAACCCATGCTATCTAATAATTGACTCTTGAGATATGGTTGAACGAATGGAACCTAACTCTTCCCTACAAAGTACTTGGGATTTCTTTTATAAAATAAAATAAAAAAACTCAATAGCGTGGCTCCTCGTTTGTTTATGACATTCCTATCCAAGGCCATATGTTGTTCAAAATTGAAAACCTTCCACATATGCAATTGTTGTCTCATTGAGCTTTGTCAAATTGTTGTGACCCTTTGTGAGATACATTTCATATTCCCACGATCAAGATCACATACACTCCACACATATTTGCCAACTTTTACACCGGAAGTTGCGCAATGACATTTTACCCATCCTTCCATATCATCCCATAAAATAAAATTCCATGATATTCATGACTACTCTCTCCAAATTATCATTCCAAGAAAAAGGACATGGGTTATTTTTTAAAAAAGGAGAGGTATGCTCAAGAAAGCATGGTAAGAAAAAAAGTTGGACACATGAAGGTCCAGGTATTCAAAAGAAAAAAAGAGAGAGTTGGACACTTGAAGGTCCAAGTATTCAAAGAGAGAGAGAGAGAGAGCCCATGTCCAAAGAAAAAGATATAAAGGAGAGAGATGGTTCATGAAAGGAGTTCATACACCATCCACCCAAATATTCACACACATGCACATCTTGATCAAGGTTTATGACTTGTTTCTGCTTTGGATCCGGTCGTTGACTTAGCAACATATGAGGAACAGGTATGCCTTCAACTCTTTCCCAACCCTAAGCTCCACATAAGCTTTTCTAGAGGTAGGTGAAAAAAAGAAGGCAACACTTTGCCTTGGTGAGAAATTCAACAAGCAAAAAGAGATATCCAAGAAAACAAACTGAGGAGCTAGGCTATGCTTGATTTTGAAAATTCATAAAACCCAAGTATATGAGTACGTGAGACTAAGGAACCTGAAGGTTAAACCATTCCAAGTTTCAATCATCAAAATAAGCATGGTAGACACTTAAAAAAGTTCACAAGTCAGGGAGAAACTTGGAATAACTTGTATGCAGGTTTCTTCAGAGGAGTTGCATCCACCTTAGTCTTCACCTCTTTACTCGAGGACGAGCAAAGGCTAAGTGTGGGGGTGTTGTTGACGGCCCTTAAGTCAGAAATAAAGCCGTCAACCCCTGCATCTTTTCATAACTTTCAAACACCAAAAGTAGTTATAGGGCTTATTTCTAATTATTTCCACAAGTTTTGGTGATTCATGGATTGCAGGCACCCATACCCAGAATAGAGCAAAAACAAACAAAAGACACAACACAATTGCACAGAATATCCGACGCTGCGTCACACATGCAAAGGAGACCCACAAACCAGACCAAACCGACCAACCAAGCCCCGGCACTGACCATCTGACATCAGGACCCACCAGGCAGCAACACAGACGAAGGCGGTGGCCAGAGGCGGCACAGGGGGGTCGGCCGACCCCACCTGAAAGCCAGTCATGCTGAGTTTTGGCGGGAAGACTGATCTTATCCTCCTGATGGCGGTTATCATCGTTTCCATATTTAATTCTGGCGGGAACCGACCTCCTTGGGCTATAAAAGGGGACTCCCTCACCCCTCACAAGATAACAAAATTTAGAGAGAAGAAGGAGAAGGGTAGAGTCCGCCTTAGAGTTATCTTGTAGAGAGTAGGCTAGGGAGTGTGCGAGGAGAAGTTCGGGAGGAGTGCCAGAGTTGTCGGTTTCCCTCTGCTTGTACCTCGGTGGATACGAGCCTCTTTCGAGTAAGTATCTGAGTTCGTCTATTTGTTGAGTTCTTATCTAAGTTAAGCCTTCGTTATCTTTTGCTTGCGGGATCATCGTCCGTCCTCATGACGGTTGCTCTAGTCTAAAGGCTCGAGTCATGGATGGAGTCGAGGCTAGAGTAGTAATCGATAGCGCGGACGTGGTGTCTGGTCTAGAGATTACCGTTGTTTGCATACCTTCTCCATGGTCTGTCGGGGTAGGCGGCAGGTGGTGACAGCCCTGTCCGTCCTTTGTAGTCCCCCATGTGAGGGTTGGGTGTAGAGCTAATAGCTGGATAATCTTGGCAGACCAGGAGTAAGCCGGTGCCCGAAGTAAGCAAGTGAGAGCTGGTTTATCTCTGTTAAGTATCTCTTCTCTTAGACAACCACACTACCCAAAGTCCAACAGTCTCTCTTCCTTCGGGTAAATTAGTTAGAAGACCTTTACACCTCCGTTCCTCGTGGAAAATACGATACCCTGAATACTTCCGGGTGAAGTGATACAACGGTATTTCCATGCGCTTGCGGTCATCTCTGCGAGAGTTAAGAAATACCAACAGGCGCCTCACAAAATTCCTTGGCCCATGGATTCTCCATCTCAAGAGATTCATCATGGGAGATGAAAGTTGAGTCTCGATCATGGTCGAGAACATAGTCGGGGCCAGCGGGAAGAGGCTCAAACTCAATTGGAGGTCTATGGGGAATCTCAAACTCATATATATCTATGGGTTAGGCAGGATCCTCCTCCTCCTTGATGAAGTTTTCATCTACTTTTCCAAGGAGGGATTCTGGTGAGTCAACTAGGAGAATTTCCTTGACCTCTTCAATCGGTTCATAATCAAGGGATGGTTCTGCCATAATGTTTGTGGCTGTAGTGATCTGGGCAGAAAGGATTTCCTTCCCTAAACGAACATCGAGCTTGCTTTGAGCCAGAGCATCCATGAGCAATTTCTCGATGGGGGGTGCCGATCAAGAGATCGAAATCTTGGACATTGAACACATGATAGTCAAGGATTATTTTGACGTCCTCGTGTCTTACTGACATGTTCTACAAAGTTCCAACCCCTTCCAAGATTTCTCTAGAGGGGGTCTGGAAGGTTTTTGAACCAATGGCATGTCCTCCAAAAGGTGGAGTGCGCATTCACTAGAGACGATGTTGGCTCCAACAGTAGGACTGTAGAAGATGTCTACCGAGGTTTCCCTTATGGTGCAAGGAATGGTTCGAGGAGAAGAGCTAATCCGAAGAACTTCTGATGACAACTCTAGTTCTCTTGACCACTCATTGCTCTTAATGGCCGTCCGCTTCTCAACATTTTCCCTATGGATGGCAGTTTCTATAGGATCTATGGGAGCAACGGGGACTGGTGGTTTCCTCTTGTAGAAGGAATTCGAGGTATTTCCAAATTCTTTTGAAAGATCATCCTCGAATTTCAAAGGGTGTTCTGGAGTTCGAATTTCTTATTTCTCCAAAACTTGTGGTTTAGGAGAGGATTCTAGGGCTGAATCTAAAGGTATGGATAGAGAACGATCGGATTCAGCTCCTAGAATGTCCTTATGACTAGACTTGCGCTGCTCTTGAGAGAATGTGGACTCGGCTATGAAGGAAGTGTTCTCGGTGATAATTTCTAAGATTTCCATGCCTTCGGCTAAAGTCTTGTGGGAGAAAGACTCCAGCGGTAATGTCAAGGTAAGAGGTGGAGTCCATGTCGAGCCCCATGTAAAAATGTTGAAGCAACACATGATCGGGTATCAACATAATAGGACCAGACTTCATTAAAAGTAAAAATCTAGCCCAGGTCACACCTATAGATTCCTTCTCATTCTGCTGAAAGCGGAAGATATCACTTCGTAGAGCGACGACTCGGGACTGGGGGTAAAACTTGAGACGAAACTTGTCTCTAAGTTCAACCAAGTTTCCGTTCACACTCCCTATAGTACGCGTGTGCCATTGTCTAGTCTCCTCTACAAGAGAAAAGGGAAACAACTTCCACCTAAGGGTATCATGTGACATGCCTGCGATGGCATAGCATAAACACACTAGCTCAAACTCTCACAGATGGTGATATTGGTTTTCAATATCAAACCCGGAGAAGGGAAACTCCAGAACCACAGCAATAAGATCAGGACAAAGTTCATAGCCAGATGAAAGAATTGGGTGCTCAGATGGCGGTGGCTCAAGGAACTCGCCCGTAGGGGCAGACAGATCTTGGATAGAAGTTTGCTCCGGGGTAGCGGGAGTAAAGATAGCAAAAAGAAAATCAAAGAGGATCGTGAATAAATCATGTAGGATACAGAGGCTTTCGAAGGATTGGTTCTCCATGGATAGTAGGGGTCAAGGTAGAAAAAAAAGAAACGCGAAAGATATGAGGACGACTAGGTAAGAAGAAAGATACAGCGACTGTTCCCCGTCAATGGTGCCAGAAAGCTTGTTGGGTATTTTAGCGTAAGGAATAAATCCGCAAGCGCATGGATACCACTGTAGCTTTCACCTCACAGTATTCCAAGGGTTATCAAATCCACAGGGAACATGTGTGCCCTAACTTCTATTCTAGTCGGTGTTGACGGCCATAAATTCACATTCTAAGCCATCAACTTCTCGGAAATAATATGAGCTTTGCACTAAGTTCCATCCATATTTTTTTTGATTGTAACGAGTTCCACGAGTTTTGGATGAGTTTTAATTCCAGGGACAGGTGTACCAAAAATGGGCAGAAAGTCAGTAGGTGGTGACAGCCCTATCTGTCCTTTGTAGTCCACCACGTTCGGGTGTTTTCATAGCAGTAGTGCAGGTTGCCGTTGGACTCCCCTCTCATCCCTTTCTGAAGTCCTTCCTCTTCTAGCCGCCGAAGTAAGCTATGCTTTCCCAAGAACTAGTTAGGTGTTTAGTCTGATCTAGAGAGGCTAGCTCGATAGTTCAGAAGTGTATCAGGTGTCTTATCTCGCTCGTTGTCCTCCCAGCTCTTCCACTCTAAGGTTTAGAGTCTCTGTGTGTCACTCGGTCATTGCCTGGCCATTTATCTCACTACCTATCTAGCTTACCCTCATCTAGTCAGTCGGTCGATAAAGCTAGTATGGTTATCAATCGATTTATGATACTCTTTACCATAATGCTTCCCTGAGGAAAAATATGATACCCTGGAATACTCCATGGTGAAGTGCTACAGTGGTGATTCTGTGCACTTGCAGAATATCTATTCTAATCGGGCATAAGAAACGCCAACAAGCATTTCTGGCGCCGTTGCCACGGAAGCAATTGGCTAAAGATATCGTAGATAGTTTGATAAACTATACTAGTTTATCGCCACTAACCCTAGTGGGCTTACCATTGCTCTCTCCATCTTTTGATTGATGTAGAGCAGTGCATGACCAGTTTCGACCTGCCAAGTAACTTCCACCCAAATCTAGAAAGAATTGGGAGAATTGTGAGATGCCACGTCATCCCACCTCAGAAAAAGCCCACTTGGCCAATCAGTTCACCTTCCACTTCAGCATCCTCATCTATGGCTCAGAAGACTCTTCGTCAGTTTTCTGCCCCGTCCAGCAGCCACATTCCTACTGGAGTGAACGTCAACCAAGCCGGCAATGACGGCTTTGAGCTGAAGACTAGACTCGTGAACATGGTCCAAGCAAGTCCATTCTACGGAAAGGCATCCGAGGATGCCAACGCCCATCTCCAGAACTTCCTGGAGGTGAGTAACACCATCAACCCCAGAGGAACTACTCTGGATGATGTCCGTCTTCGCATGTTCCCGTTCTCATTGCTCGGGAAGGCCAAGACGTGGTTCTACTCCAACAAGGAAGCTTTAATGACATGGGAAGCTTGTTCAAATGCATTCCTAGCCAAGTACTTTCCAGTGGGCAAGACCAATGCCCTCCGGAAAAGGATTACCGAGATTCAGCAATTACCAGATGAGACCATCCCGGAAGTCTGGGAGCGTCTCCAGGAGTACATACAAGCCTGCCCACACCACGGCATAGAAGAATGGCTGATCATTCAGAACTTCTTCCATGGCCTGAATCAGCAAGCCCAAGACCACGTTGACGCAGCTGCGGGTGGTTCCTTCCTTTCTCTCGATGTTGTGGGAGCAAAGGCACTGATTGACAAGATAGCTTCCAACCAAAGTTGGAGAGGAGAAGGCAGCCAGCCCGTCCTAGGGGCGTGCATCAGATCGACATGATCGACATGTTAGCTGCTAAGTTGGAACTTCTGATGAAGAAGCTGGAATCTCCGCACTAGGAGGTTAATCAAGTTTTGGAGTCTCGTATGACATGTGAAACATGTGGCGAGACTGGGCACTCGGGCACCTCGTGCCCATTAACTCAAGAGGACGCAAACTTCATTGGGAGCAACAACAATCCCAATTCAGGATTTCGTCCTCAGCAGGGTTGGAACTCCAAGCCCAACCTCCCCTTCGGTCAACAACAAGGTATGAATTTCAATAACAGTTTTCAGCCCACATTAAAAGACCTCGTGTACGGTCAAAAGCAAATCAATGATAACATTAGTAGGAAATTCCTTGCTAATGACAAGATCTTAGAATCTATGGCTGCACAACTAGAGGGATTCAATGCTGTTATTAAGAATCAACTGAGCTTTAACATAATGATAGAAACCCAAGTAGCTCAGCTTGCATCTTCATGTCCTAACACTAATGCGGGGAAACTGCCCGGGCAACCGGAAGTATCCTCGAAAGAAAATGTTAGTGCGGTGACCACGCAAGAGCCACCTTTCCCAAAGGATGCAGGAAAGTAGCGGAAGACCGTAACCGCTAGCAGTACCGACGTTGAAGACGAAGAGCAGGAGGAGGCCGTCGAATCCAACACACCTGCTACCCAGGAAGACCCCGTGGAACCCCGGAGAACTTCACGGGACTATCACGACACAACTGCCTTACCGTTTCTGGAGCGGATAAGGAAGCCAGTGGCCGACGAACAATTCGGCAAGTTCATCGAGGTAATCAAGAAGTTATATGTGAATATACCACTTCTTGACGCTATGCAAGTACCCACGTATGCCAAGTATATCAAAGATATTCTTGGGAACAAGCGGACGCTGCCCACCACTGAGGTCCTACAGTTAACGGAAGAGTGTAGCGCTGCTATACTTGATCCTCTCCTGGTGAAGAAGAAAGACCCAGGCTGCCCTACCATCACTTGCTCGATCGGGGCTCAACATTTCTCCAACGCCCTCTGCGACTTGGGAGCAAGCGTCAGTGTCATGCCCAAGGTAGTTTATGACAAACTTCACCATCATGCACTTGCCCCTACAAAAATCTAAAAATATTTCCGAGCATGAAAATCCCTTGAAAAATAAATTTGAACATCATTTCGAAGCAAAGTTTGGCCGGCACCAAAGTTTTAAAAGTTTTTGACCGTTAGAAGGGCAGTGGGCCCTGGCTGTCAGCAGGGTGGCCCACCTAGGGTTCGGCCAAACCCTAAGGTCGGCCGGCCCCCTGCCAATGGCTAGTGGGTCCAGCCTTTTCCAACGGTCACTAGCTGTTGAGCCTGGTCTCTCCCAATGGTGCCCGGCCATTTTCCCCTTAAATAGAGGCCGACGGGTGAGTGTCGAGCTCTCACACTCACCTCTCATTCACTCACTCCCTCTCGAACTCTCTCAAACTTTGCTCTCGGATTTTCTTTGGATTTTTGCTCAAGATTTGATTTCAAGAGACCTCTCTCTCTCTCATTTCTTTGCTGCAAGAAAAGAAGAGCAACTCACGGGTAAGAGCGTTCAATTCGGTTTCACTAACGTAATCCGTTTCGAGTTGCATTCGTTTTTGTTCCATCATAAAAGGCATAGTACGGAAGGTCTCCGGCGCATTCAAGAAGATGACGGGTGGAAGTTCATCCCGTTCGCGGGGTGGCTCAAGCTCGTACACACCTGAACCTACGCCTACACCAAGCACAATGGACTACGAAGAGGAAGAACAATACGAAGAACTGCAAGCCGAACCGCAAGCCGAGGTCATAGAGATTGATGCGGAAGATGCACCGTACCTCGACTTGCGAGATGATCGTGAACAACAAGGCTACGCCATCCTCAAAAATAGAAGCTTCGTCCACACCCGAGCCTTCGATCCGGACCTTCTCATCAATACAAGTATGTACAAAGACTTCTCTAACGTTTGGCACGTAATTGGATGGGATAACTTCGTTCCCGTTGAGGAGTACGGTTCTCGACTCCTCATCATCCAATTTCTTTGCACACTTCGGGAGGTGGAAAACAGGGTTTATTTTCGACTCTTCGGGAAAGAATATTTGCTTTCTTGGAAAACTTTTATCAGTCACCTCGATTTCAACAAACACCGTCCTATTTCTCTAGACCAAGCTTGCTGAGGTTTTAATCGTCATGAGTTTTGGGGCTGGATTTCGGGTCAAGTTGTCCATGGCAAGTTTCCACCTCGGTGCAGCGATATTCATAATCCAACTCTTCAGTTGATGCACAAGTGGTTGACCATCACTCTCTTTCCAAGAGATGATGTCCGACCCATGCGCAACAATGAGTTGCTCATTCTTTATGACATGGTCAACAAGATCAAAATCTCCCCCGCGCAAGCTTTGGTTAAGCAATGGCTTTTGAATTTCAAGATGACAAGTACTATTGAGTGCACTTCTTTGATTACTCGCATCGCTACACATATCGGTGCCTTAGAGGGGAATTTTATTCCTTTCATTGAGGGCGACCGTGCATATATCGACGAGGACTATTTGATCCAAGGTCACACACTCAAGAAAGGCCCGAATGACTCTTTGATTTTCTTTTACATGGGCTATACAAATGAGATTCTGCTGCCCAATGCAGAGTTCCATTTGTATAATTGCCATTCGCTAACCATCCCTCTCGTTCCACAAGAAGGGGGTCGTAGGCATAGCTCTTCTGGTTTGTCTGGCAGGATGACAAGAAGCAGGACCAGAAGGGAGGCAGAGCTGACACCACTACCTCAGCAGCTACATCATTCATATCAGCATGAGGCTGGTGGTTTGTCATGGCACAGGGCCGCCGGTCCACTAGTTCCAGCTCCGGTGGAGCCCCGAACCTCATCAGACGGACATCTTCGTCCCGAGGTTTCGGTGCCATCACCCAGCAGCTAGGTGAGCTGCGGGTGCAGGGCGACAACATACAAGAGACGCTGAACCAACATATCGACAATACCCAAGCATGGTAGTGTCACACTGGCGAAAGACTCCACGACATGGAGCAGTCGCAGTAGCAGCGACAGGAGGAGTGGAGGGCATACTGCCGCTGGACGGGTTTCAACCCCGATCAACCGTAGTGAGCCAGAAGCTAGCTTGGGGGAGGACCCCCACGAGAGGTAACTTGTATCATTTATCTTTACTGCTTTTTCATAACCTTGCATGAAACCCATAAAAATTAGCAAAATCAAAAAATCCATAAAAATTTGCATAACTAAAAACAAATAAAAATTTGCAAAACTTAGAAAATACCAAAAATATTTCTTTAATATGTGTAGTAAGCATGGTGTAAGTTTTTTCTTGTTGAGATGATGAATAGTTGCTCTGTTAATTTCCTTCATATGCTTAGTTACAACTTTATGCTCTACCTAGTTTTGGGTTTGGCGGCTTAAAAATGTTCATACCTTAAACTTGAAACTTGTGGGTAGCAAAGAGCATGATCCAAATCTAAGTTGTTGTGAGCTATGATATGGCTAAGTAGAGTTGCTATGATCCTCTCTTGTGTGATACTTGACATCCGGAGTATTTAATTTTTGAAAACACAAAAATATAATAAAGTACCTCGATGATATGAAATTCCTATCCAAAACCATATGTTGTTTTTCATTGCAAAACCTTCCACATATGCAACTTGCTATCTCATTGAGCTTTGTCAAATTGTTGTGACCCTTAGTGAGATTCATTTCATACTCTCATGATCAAGATCACATACACATCTCCACCACATGCTATGCTTCTACACTAGAAGTAAGCAAAATTTGATCCATCCACAAAATAAAACTCCAAGTCCATGTATGACACCTCTCTCTCAAAAATATGCCAAGGATATGAGGCTATGCAAAAAGAAAAACAAAAGATGCATACCCAAAGAAGGTATGCCACATGCTTCGGCATGTCAAAAAAAAAGAGAATAAAAAGATGCATACCCAAAGAAGGTATGCACATGCTTAGGCATGTCAAAAAAAAAAGATAGCGCCTTATCCAAAAAGAAAGAAAAATAGAGAGATGGTGCATACAAAGGAATTCATACACCATCCACCAAAAATATCCACACACTTGCACATCTTGATCAAGGTTTATGACTTGTTTCTCCTTCGGATCCTGTCTTTGACTTAGCAAAATATGAGAAGCAAGTGTGCCTTCAAATCCTCCATACCTATAGCTCCACAAAAACAGCCATTAGAGATAGGTTGAGGAAGAAAGGCACAATAAAAAGCCTTGATAAGGGATTATACACATTAAGTGATTCGAGAGATCATCCGAGGAACTTTATAAATTTCTTTTGAAAAACTTTACAGAACCTCCGGATTGACGGTTGAGCTAAAGAGAAAGAAATATGAGCACTCTATGATACCGTTCTGACTCTCAACCGCCAAAGATGAGGTGAAGCTATAAGCTCCACAGGATTAAGGTAAGAGGTAAGAACAAAAGGTCAACTTATTCAAAATCAAGCTAAGAAGCATTCGGTTGTGCCTAAGTATGAGTTGGAAATTCAACATTGTAGCAACACCTGATCAACAACGAGCGCCTTGTTTTGCTCAGGGATGAGCAAAAGGCTAGCTTGGGGGTGTTGTTGACTGGTCGTTAAGTGCGAAATATGACCGTCAACTATACTCATTAAAGAAGAAAAACTATACCTCTTACTCGCATATTTGTATCACTAACCTAGCTCCACAGTTGTTTTCGAGAATTTATGATTTCAGGAGCACAAGTTCGGAATAGGAAGAAAACACAATGAATATGAAAACAGAAGTCACAGACGATCGTGTCTGCGTAACATGAGCAAAGGAGGCCCACAAACCAGACCAAACCGACCAACCAAGCCCCGGCACTGACCATCTGACATCAGGACCCACAGAGCAGTGAACCAGAGAAGGTCGGTGGGAAAAGGCACCAAGGGGGGTTGGCCAACCCCACCTGTCTACCTCTCCCGCTGATTTTTGGCGGGAAGCTTGATCCTATCCTCCTGAAGGCGGTTTGGCATGTTTCCATACAAAGAGATGGCGGGAATCGACCTCAAGCACTATAAAAGGGGCATCCCACCACTCACACCACACACACCACTTGGAAGCCTCTCTCTCTCTACACTCTCTTGTGACTTGTGCTCCTTAGGGTAGTGGAGCTAGGCTAGTACTTCATCTCCTTAGCGAATCCAGTCGTCCTCGGGGTCGGCGAGCAATCCTCGGCCTCTGGTATGGCTTTGTATTCTGACTTTCTTTATGCTATTCATATTGAGTTCGTTCTTGGTTATCTTGCTATGTTCGTAGCTTACTTAGCCTTGATCAGTGATTTACCAAGTTATTCTAGTTACATGCTTAGACCAGATGATCTGGGTAAGGATATCGATTCGTTGTGCTTTCGGGCTTGCCTTAGCATCTTACCTATCCATCCGAAGGGTGGGGGACTCGGGGGTGCTAGGGTAGTGACCTCATATGCGGGCATGGTGCTCGGGTATGCGGGATCCTTTGGATATGACGGTGCTACATGGTGTGACTGGGGTAGATCGCAGGTGGTGACAACCCTGTCGGTCCGCCAGGAAGCTGCTCCTCGGTTAGTGTACTCCTCAACGTTCGGGTACGTTGTAGGAGTTCATGCAAAGATGAAACGGGACTGGATGTTCTCCAGTGCGGGTCATTCTCCCTGATGTCCCTAATTTCCCGGCACCTGCAGATCTAAGCAATATGGCTAACGTAACTTATCTGCTAACATAAATAGTATGCTAGGAATCTTTGCCTATTCTCCCACTAACCTTAGGATTGCTTGTCTATTCTTTATTCATGAGAGTTGGTTGTTCTGTGTGTGTCACATTACCCCTGATTATCCTTCATTTATCACTTACACCTATATAGTCAGTGGTCTTCATCTTGCTCATATGTGTCATGGTTATGTAACTAAGTAAATACACTTTACACAACATTGCCATCCCTTGGAAAAATATAAATAACGATACCCTGAATACTTCCGGGTGAAATGCTACAACGCTATATCCGTGCGCTTGCGGATCCTTCTGTAAACGTTAAGACATACCACACTGGCATTTTCGAGGCGCCGTTGCTAGGAACTAACCACTCCTAGTGATGACGCTAAGAAATGCCAACAAGCATTTCTGGCGCGTTGCCGGGGACTAACCACTTCTAGTGATGACGCTAAGAAATGCCAACAAGTAGTAAAAATAAATAATCCCTTAACAAAAATCCCAAAAATATTTACATGCCATGAATAAAATATATGAGTGGAAATCCGTGTAAGCTCTTACTTTGGAAATGATGAATAGTTACCCTGTTTAAACTCTGTATGTGCCTCGTTTACAGCTTTTTACTCTCCTAGTACCTGAACTAGTTGGCACATAATAGTTCCACTAAAAATTTGGTTGAGTGGAGGCATGAATTTAATTTCTGAAAGTCTAAGTTGTTGCGGGATTTGAGATAGCCCAAACCAAAATTTAAACTGCTTGCTCTAGTAGGGAACCCCTCGGAATTCTTTTATAACTAAATTATGGTGAAGGATTCCCATGGTAAGAATGACCCATCCAGAGCCTTATAGTGTATAAACCGTTTTGAGCTATCTGAAGTTACTTTCAGCTTTGTCGAATGGTGCACCCACTTCGGGAATGGTACTTGCCACCTACAGATCTTCATCTCCCACAAATCCACCATTTGCTAGCCCAAACATAGCTGACCTATCAGTCACCCACTCCGGGTATTGACATCCACTCTTGCCAGCTATACTCCCCCGCAATCACCATCTCATATACCACAAGTTAATTCCATAAAGCTTCCCATTCTAAACTCCAAAGAAATTCAAGATATTCCAGCAAAGGAAAGTAGAGTTATCTTCTTTAAAAAAAGGAAGAAAAAGAGAAGCCCACTCTCCATTCCAAGTTGCAAATTATGGAGTTCAAATAAATTCAAATGGGATGCCATCCACTCCATACCCTCAAAAAATCCCAAGTTCCATGAGACTTGGATTTGGCTAAGTACCGACCCCGGCTGGGATCACCCTTCGGCTAAGCAATATACGTAACCAAGGTATGCATACATCTTCCTACCCATAACTCCACATATCAGCTTTAGAGATAGAAAGAAGATGGTCATATTTCTCGACCATATGTGAGGATCATACACTTTGAGCGACTCGAGAGTACCCTTGGGAAACCTGAACCTCTTTTGAAAATTCTTGCAAAAATCCGAGTTGGAAACCAGAACAGGTAGCAGGGAACATTCCGGTGAAGGTTGTTCAGTCCAACAACCGCTCAAGACCGAGGGATGAAAAATGAATACGCCCCATCTTCCAGAACCTTAGGTATGAGCCAACTTTTCATAAGTACATACGGGAAGAGTAATATGCTGTGCACAAGGTACCTGCAAGGGGGTAAACATTGATGCAACTCTTGATCCACCGAGCCTCAGTTTAAGCTTTGCATGAGGACGAGCAAAAGTTTAAGCTTGGGGGGGGGTATTGACGGCAATAAATTCACATTCTAAGCCGTCAACTTCTCAGAAATAATATGAGCTTTGCACTATGTTCCATCCATATTTTGTTTGATTCTAATGAGTTCCACGAGTTTTTGATGAGTTTTGATTCCAGGGATAGGTGTACCAAAAATGGGCAAAAATAGGCAGAAACCCTGGCCGACCGGCCTCTCCTAGTCTGGCCGGCCTGGCACCTCCAAAAACAGGACCCCAGCTTCGAACCAGTGGCAATGTGACACATTCAAGGGGCTCTAAGTTGAGGGTTAGACCTTGGCTCAATTGGATACACCGAAAGGCCTCAACATCCATCCAAAGAACTACAAGACAGCCCAAGATCAAAGGAACTTCAGCAACCCACTTCCCTGGAGATTGTACAAAGGCAATGCGATGTCCTGGCAAAACCAGAGGCCAAGATGCACCAGAGGGAGGCCGGCCGGCCTCCCCCAAGCCGGCAGGCCTAGCATCTACAATTCAGGCGCAAACCCAATTGTCAACCGACTCCAAGAAGTGATCAGAGCCGTTGTCCGAAAGGTGGTGGCCACGTGGCAGCACCCCTAGGCCGGCCGGCCCCACTTTGCAGCGTCTCAAGCCCCAGCTTCGCATGGAAGACAAGCACACCAACCTTACCTGCTTTCAACTGACGCTACGGAGGATAACTGCCAGTTACCGACCTTGAGAAGGCTATAAATGGAGGCACCATCCATCACTTCAACACACACCATTGGAGCTCTTCTCTTCCACTTGTACTTTCTAGAGTAGGTTAGTTGCTTGGGAGTTAGTGTCATGTCGAGCTTCCTCGGGACTCCGGAGTCGTCGGAAGTCTGGTATATCTCTTGTATCTTTCTTTTGACTTTATTAATATAAGTTATCTTCTTTACTTTTCTGAGTCAGCTTTACTTTCCGTAGTCTTTCATTTACTCAAGTTTGAGGTTCAGCTTGAGCACGGAAGTTTTCCTCCAGCTTAGGCTAAGTTATCTTTCTTAGTAATCGGGAACTTATCTTACGGGTTTTCTCGCCCGAACTAGAGTATATCAAGTTAGTGCTCTAGGTTCAGGGGGATTTCTCTCGAAGGCCTCGAGAGAAATCCAAACACTAAGTGCAGACGTGGTGTCTGACCTTAGTGTTAGCTAGAAAGTGTGTTCCACCCCACGGAACCGTTGTGGTAGTCGGTAGGTGGTGACAGCCCTATCTGTCCTTTGTAGTCAACCACATTCAGGTGTTTTCATAGCAGTAGTGCAGGTTGCCGTTGGACTCCCCTCTCATCCCTTTCTAATGTCCTTCCTCTTTCAGCCGCCGAAGTAAGCTCTACTTTTCCGAGAACTAGTTAGGTGTTTAGTCTGATCTAGAGAGGCTAGCTCGATAGTTCAGAAGTGTATCAGGTGTCTTATCTCGCTCGTTGTCCTCCCAGCTCTACCTCTCTAAGGTTTAGAGTCTCTGTGTATCACTCGGTCATTGTCTGGCAATTTATCTCACTACCTATCTGGCTTACCCCCATCTATTTAATCGGTCGATAAAGCTAGTATGGTTATCAATCTATTTACGATACTCTTTACCATAGTGGTTCCCTGAGGAAAAATATGATACCCTGGAATACTCCAAGGTGAAGTGCTACAGCGGTGATTTTGTGCGCTTGCAGAATATCTATTCTAATCGGGCAAAAGAAACGCCAACTGTCGGTCCAAGAACACACCAAGATAGGTGGCAAGGGTAGAGAAGATTCCTAAGATAGCACTCTAGCTGAGTTAGAGGTCGATCTCTCGGGCACAATACTCGCTTTGGGCACCGGCTTATGCTTGGTCAACCAGGTGACTCCGGCCAACAGCTCTACGCTATATCTAAACGTGGAGGATTACAGAGGACCAATAGGGCTGTCACCACCTACAGCCTACCTCTAACAAATCGTGGGATATAAGGCAAACGAAGGGTAACCCCTAGCCTAGACACCACATCTACGCTATTGATTACTACAGCGATGAACCCACTAGTAAGAGAACTTATCTCACTCAACTACAAGCATTACTAGCATCTACTATACCAAGTAAAATACTTGAGATAGAAACTACGAATACTTACTAAGACCAAAAAAATATAGCACCATCCGTAGAGGTATAAGATGGGAGAAAAATGGCGACACCCCGACACATCACCCGAACTACTCTCTCAATCTTCTAGAGGTATAGTTTGGAGAAGAGCGCTGAAGACTGGCGCCCCTCCTGAGTACATCTACTCCTAACCTTTGCAAGACAACTCTAAACAAAAGAGGAAGCTTGTTGAGCACTTGATAGATGTCCCTATTCTTACCCCTCCTCTCATATTTATAGATGGGAGCAAAGGGTGCTTCTCGGCCGCGTTTCAGCAGGGGAGCCACCTAGAACCGCCCTAATGAAGCTTCAAGTAAGCTACACGCCAAAGCTCAAGGTTGGTGGCGTAGTCCACTGGTCGGCCGACTAGTGTCTGGCTCCGAACCGGCCCAATTTTGGCTGGGAGACTGCCAAGCAGGGGCGGATCTACAGGGGTGCTAGGGGGGATTAAGCCCCCCTACCTCCCTAAGACCCATGGATACCCCCTAATCTCCCTCTTAATTTTTGAGATGAAACAATGAAGAAGAAGGGAGGAGGAAGAAGAAGAGAAGGGGAGAAAGAAGAAGAAGATGGATATGAGCCCCATCTACATTTTTGAGCTAAATTTGCCACAGCTACCAAGTGTCCCCTAATCTCATTTCCACATTCCTAAGCTTCTAGTATGCCAGTTTACTTGTGCATGTGGGCCCTCTGATCCATGTGACGCACGTGTCGCGCTCTGATTGGTCGACGCCCTTTGCCTTGGATTGAGGAATGTGTTTCCTTGCTCATGGGGTGTGTTTGCTACCTTATTTCACATGCATACAAATATTTACCAACACTTGTGGAAATGGTTAGTAATAAACTCCTACCACTAGGTTGGTGTTGACCTTTTGTGTACTTATGCAGGATTTGACGTTCTAAAATTGGTACTTAACAGCCGTCAACAACCCACCTGGTGACGTCATGCTACGTCATGCTAACATCAGCATGACACATGACGTGACCATGAGCTGCCACGTGTCACCCTGATTGATTTTTCTTTTGGGATAATTATTTATTAATTTCAAAAATTGATTTAATCTTTGAAAAATCACAATAAATCAACCGGGCCTCCGAAAAATATGAAACAAGTTTTATAATTCTTATAGAATCATGATCTATCCCTTAGAATAAGTTTTGTCATGATTTGGGTCTTATTTGAGTAGTATTTGTGCAATTTTGCACTTTGTCCCCTATGTTTTTATGTATTTACTCTTAGGCCCCTACGAGAAGATTCAGGAGGACTTCCCAGGCGCCCAGAAGACCCAGGAGGACTTCTCCGATGCCTAGGAGATAAAGAAGGATGTCCAAACACCCAGAAGCCCCAAAAGCTTAGAGAGACTATGAAGAACCGCCAGGTTCATGCCAATCTCTGATCTTGGAATCCTATAGACATTGAATGCTGAGATGATCCTGCAAGTCATCGACCCTCCGACTTCGTGTGGAGTCACAACGATGACCGTGCTTGGGTGACGAGAAGACCCCTCCTTTGTGGGAAGCTCCGTAGTAAAGACGACGACAAGGTGACCGGTACACGAGGTGGTGAGCATTTCCTTGGTGGCAAGGCCCTCATCTACTTAGCATGAGACTTAGTGGTGAGACCAAGCTCTGTACTAGAAGAGACTTGGTGACCAGGAGCATATCCTCCGTGGAGCTCCAACATGAACTAGGGGTGGCTTTAGCCCACCGATACCATGGGAAAAATCAACATACCAAGTTCGCTTTTCCCTTGCCCTCTCCTTTACATTACCGCATTCATACTTGCAACTTGTTTGCCTTTACTTCCTTAGAATAATTACTTGCTAGGATTAGCTATAAGTTACAAAACTCTTGTTTAGGTAGCATTGAAACACTAGTAGAACCATAGTTGTACATTTAGATAGCATATTCTTGTTTATATTTTGTGCAAACTAGATGAAGAATATACACTACTAGAAATAAACTATTGGTCAACACCGAATACCAGTTGGAATTGGACCCGGTAGTAATGCAAAACAAGTATATTTGGGATGGACCAAGGCACTGGGGCATTACACCAACCAAACTAGTACTAAAAGCTATAAAATAGGTGTAGTTTGTGTTTTCATTGGTACTAATGCCTCCATCCAGTACCGGGTGGTGGAAAACACCAAGCGGTACTAATGTATAGCTTTTAGTACCAGTTGGTGTTTCCACCCGTTACTAAAAGATCTTCCATGAGTTAGTTCAAAAGAAAAACATCTCTCTCAAATACAACATATGTATAGGTGAAATAGTAAGGAAGGTATGTGCGAGGCAAGAGGTCCCGTTTGAATCCCGTCCAACACACACGCACATATTTTGTGTGAAAATTGCATGCCTTATTTATGTGTCATGCCTGGTACTAATATCCGAGACTTTTGGCCGCGTGCCTTTTTGGCGGGACAACCGGAATCGACATGTTTCCCTACAGCAAAAACCCTAGGGCAATGGTCAACAAACTTTAGGGAAATTGTTTCCCTACAGAATCTAGTGGGGAAAGACTAGTAGGGATAAATTCAATGGGAAACAAGTATTGACTACGGTCTTGACAGATAACCTAGGGAAAGTTTTCCTAGGAAACATGGGAACCTAGCAAACCTGCCTTGAAAAAAAAAGTATCACACTCCACCTACTCACCTGACGTAGTCGTCTCGCTCACCCAGCACTGCCGCCGCTGCCGTGCTTCGCCCTACTTGCTGCCGTGCTCGCGCTGCTCACCCATCGTTGCGCTCCCCCCTGCTCGTGGGTCGTGAGTTCCGCCGGCTGCCGTGCCTCCCTGCGCACCCGTTGTCATGCTCCTAGCGCTACCCCCGCAGCGCTCCATACATGGCCAAATGGGCCGCTGTTGGCAGTCCTTAGTCTAACAGAATAAATCCGCAAGCATACGGATACCGATGTAGCTTTCACCCGGGAGTATTCCAGGGTATCGAATCCACGAGGAACGAGAAGTGTACTGAGTAGTGATTCTTATTTATCCCGGGGGTATGACGGGAGTGAAGAGGTCCAGATAAGATAGGTAGAGTTAGTCAAACGTCGTACTACTAACTACTCCTGTCAAGAATACTTGACTTGTACTCTAGTTACTTCGGCGGGCTAAGCGAAGGGCGCAGACAGGGGTGAGAAGGGGCCCAACATACTTTTGGCAATCCTACTGCTATGAAAACACCCGAACGTGGTGGACTAAAAAGGATGGACAGGGTTGTCACCACCTGCCGCCTTCCACTGCGGTTCCGTGGGGTAGAACACAACCCAAGGTAACTAACCAAGTCTAGGTACCACACCCACACTATCGAGTCACTGACTTCCGCCTCACGTTAAGGCAAGAAGAAACCCCAAATAAGTAGAATTTGCTACTTATGCAGACAAGGGATCCTACAACTAGAGAGATCAAGTATTCAAGTACTAATAAAGTAAAGGAGAGAAAGTAATACTGACGAAAGAAGAGGAAATTACTCGAATTGAAGCTTCATTCCTTGGAGACACAAAGTTGGAGAGGGGCCGACACTCCGGCTCCTCCCCGAACTCTCACCTCGCCTCTCTCCCTATTTCTAAAGATATGTGGAGTGCTATGCTTCACCTTGGACTTGCTCCAATTCACCGTGGCTTGAATGAGGGGTGAGGGGTCCCTTTTAGGTCGGTTCTTCAGGTAGCTGTAAAGGTATGCAACCACTTTCTTGGCTTAAACTCCATGCAAAAGGGCGACTTGAGGGGCTACAAAGTAGGGCCGGCCGGACTCCCCTAAGCTGGCCGACTTAGGATCTCGGCCATTTGGCCACCGCCTTTGAGTGGACGCTCCTGATGCTCCCTGGAGGTCGGTACAAAAGGCGGTTTGCTCAACCGACATTTCTTGGGCCAGGCGCCCTGGCTCTGGAAGCCTTTCGGCCCTCCGTTGCACCGACACGATCCTCAACGGCTGGGGATCACTCCTGGATGGGTAATTATCTTGTGCTCTGATCATGGCACAGAATTCCTCCGTTTTGCCTAAGGGTTCAAGCTTTTAGATTCCAACTCGTGCATTTTGGGAAACCACCCATTGGAATGGCTTGATTTCTCCCTCTGGATGATACTGGTAAAATCTCATGCCAAGATTCCATAGAAAGTATGCCGGTCGGCCGGATTCTGGCCTTCCAGTCCAAACAGTGTCTGTTTTGGGTCAATTTTTGATATGTTGTTCCTGAGATCAAATATGCACCAAAACATGGGGAACTCATTAGTAATAATGGTTATGGAATGGTTATGGCCTATGTTTCATGAAATCAGGCGGAGTGTTGGCGGCGAAAATCATCGATATCGACCGCCAACACACCCCCAAAGCCAGACTTTGCTCGCCCCGAGCAATAAGGTCGAGAAAAGAGCGAAGACTGGTTTCATGAACTCAAACTATGCATAAGACTTATTTCTTAGCTTTCTTTGCATACCTTGGATTCCAGGTGGCTAACATCATCGCTTTCATCTATTGATCCTCAGAACTTGTTACCAAGAATCAATGCAGGCCTTTCTTCTTGGAGCTTGGAGGGTTTTCAGATTTTTAAGAACAAAGGCAAACTCTTGAATGCTCAATTCACTCGTGCACTCATGGTATAAGATTCTCTTAGGGCGAAGCCTCTCTCTTGTGTATATGGTAACAGAGGTACGTGCTCATCTTTTCCATTTATTTTGCATGTTCAAACAATGTGTCTCTAAGTAGCCATGCCATTCAAGTACTTTGATCATGTGCATGTGTAAACAGCAACACTTGTCCGTCATCAATGCTTTTGCTCTTATCATCCTTCCCCCCCTTTTTTTTGCTCGAACAAGTATTCATGAGCATGATGACTCACTTTCTTGTTTTCTTTTTCTTTTCAGGGGGGTGACGAGCTTTTGCAAGATCTTCATGACGGACAGTGGTAGATGTCGTGTATGTGTATGATCAAAGTAAAGAGTGTGCATAGCATAACTTGAGAGGCAACCTGTTTGAACTAGCTCAAAATGTACAAGATAGCTATGTGGAATCATAAGAGCTACTTCTCATATATGTATGTGGCATTGGTGGTGTTTGAGCATGTGAGTTGCCATGATTTTGTTTTAAAACAAATTCCTCCAAGTCCTTGAATTAGATCAAGCATGACTTTGGATCAAAATATCATAAGGGTCAATAAACAAAAGATCTGATGATCCTAACAAAGTTAAGTTCCAAAGGCATGTAAATACTTGCATTAGAAATAAGACTTAGGCACATGTTGATTTCCATGAAATGATTTCATCTTTCTCTAAGTTCATGTTCAAAATTTTAGTTTGTATTAAACCAGGCACAATTTGAACTGATCTTTTAGAGAAGTGAGCTATAGGACTTGCAAACCTGCAGCACGAGAAAGATCTCGGCGTTTCACTGACAGTGGGGCCGGGCAGCCTAAACTTAGGTCGGGTAGCCTGATCATCCACCATTTTGCAAACGGCCTGTTGCGTTGTGTTCGTTGTGCTGCGCGTGTCACAAATCCGTTGGGCGTTGCTGCAGATCATAGAATTGGTATGCCGGTCGGCCTAGATTTGGCCTCCCGGCCTTTTCTGCAGTGAATTGCTCTCAACTTTTTCTGGTACTCTCCTTTGGTTATGTGTGCTGTAAATCACTGATTACTTTGCAGAATATGAGAATAGGGGTGTGGTTGTCACACAAGTGTGCACCAACCACATACATGACAATAATACCTGAAGGGAGGGAGTCCTAGAATTAAGTCTTGAAGCTCTTTCAAGTTTATTTTATTGGAAAGTAAAGATTGATTGATTGATTTATTTATTTATTTATTTATTTGAAAAAAAAATAGAAGACTGGAAAAAAAATATGGGTTACCTCCCGGCAGTGCTTGTTTATGGTCAAAAGCTTGACCTTTGGAGCCTCTTCTTGATGTTGCAGCTAGCTTGGTGTTGTGGCTCCCTCCATTACCAATCTCCAGATTGAATTCATGATATCTAGCTGCAAGATGTGCACAAAAAACCACAACGATATTTGCAATATTTATGATAAACAAAGTCATCCACAACCACTCTTTTGAAGTTTTTCTGATGTAGGGGCGTGGGATGGTTGGACTCGATGTGTGTGCTATTAGCGAGAGGAGATGGAGTCTCATCAAAGGAGTATGTATCTTGTGGTCCTTCAAAGATGAAAGTTTCATGCTCCTCATTGACTTCCGATTCTGATATGGAGTTCACTGCCTCAAGAGTATCCATAGAGTAGATATTTTCGACATCATGCTCTAGCTTATAGTATTCTTGAGACGTATCAAAGTCAATGCCTTCGATATGGAAATCCTTGGATTGCTCCGGGTCAAGAAGAAAAGATTTTTCCTCGGAGTTACTAAATGGATCAAGGCATCGTTATCTGTTCTAAGGCCATAGGAAAAGTGTTGTAACTGCATAGCCTTGGGTATATGCAAGTCTAGTCCTGAATAGATCAGCTCGGTATAACGAGCCCATGCTGCTCCTAGATATTCTTCCTATCGTTGCTTGAAAGTTAGAACATCTACACGAAGGGCAACAATCTTCTTTCTGTGGAAGTAGTGGAGACAAAACTTCTCTTTCAGAATATTCCAATCACCCTCTACGCTTCCTACGTGATGAGGACATCGCTGCATCGGATACGTACACGTTGAAGTCCAACTCGTCTACAACTTAGACTTCGTTTCCTTCTCGGATTCCAGAAACAGTCTACACAAAAAACGACGCCACGGTCACATATTGAGTCCGTTTGAGGAGAACTTTATATGGTTGGAAAGATAATTTCATAACCTTTCCAACGCCACCATATTCAGGTCCATAGCTATTCGGAGTCAACGGCAATTCAGAAAACAAGTTGACGTCCAGAATCTGGAAAGGTGATGCGCCACCTCTTTTGGGCCAATGGCCCGTGTATCGTGTCGGGCCTGAAGCCCAAGTTGTGGGCGCCCCACCTCTAGTCGCCCTCAACCCTAGGATGCCTGGTTGTTCCATAAACTCAGTAGTCACCGCCGCTTAGGCTCGGGTTTTGTTTAGGTCTAGTTTTCCTTGTGAAACTGAGATTGATTCGTTGTAACTGTGGCGACAAGTCCTTTTACAGTGATCTAGGGCCCTCGTTCTTGATCTCCTCCACTGTGTCGATTAGTCCTTTAGAATCGAGTTCTTAAACCCCTACTTTGATTTTCGCTTCATACACATCTGCAATTTCAGATTGCGTGTTTATCTTTTCTTGCTTTTGTTCTTCGATTCGCTTGCAGGAAAAGCCTTCTCGGCGAGGTCAATCAAGTGTTGCTCGGTTGATAACCAACGGAGCAGTGGTGTAATGGTTGCAGGCTTCGAATTCATGTCTGATTAGAAGTCGGATCGCCAATGTCATGTACTTCATCAATCAAATTTATCCTACCTCTCGGAAGATCGGGCCGCGTCTACATCAAGTGGTATTAGGATTTAGGTTTACCGTGAGGTATAATTTCGTTTTTCCCTTTAGATTCATCTTGTTCCTTTACCTACAGTCCACAAAAAGCCCAAAAAAATTTACACTTTCCGCTGTCCTATAACCTGTTTTAGCCTCTGCAATTTTCGTTTCAGTTTCGCTTAGTTGAGTTCGTGTCCGTGGTCGAGTCTTGTTGCTGGTTTAGTGTGTTTGTAGTCTTAGTCAACCGCCCGTCGCTGTTTTTGTTTCCGCCGTCGTCCCATCCACCTTTACCCAAACAACAAGTCGAGCCCTCATGCTACTTGACTTGCCCTCGCTAGCCGCCTTGTGTGAACTCTCGCCGCGCAAACCCTAGATAGGTTGCAAGCCGCCCTGTGTTTTCGCCTTGCATCGCAGCCCTTCTTGGTTTCATCTGGCGATACCCTTGCTGCATAAATCAGGGACACTTTGCCCTAGGTTGTTTGCTTGCTAAGAAGCTTTGCTCAGCAGTGGTTCTGTGTTGGAGAATAGGGAAGCTTTGCCCTGGCCGCCGTCACCCGATCTGCCAAGTTGTGCACTCTCGAAACCATAACTTGAGTTACCTTCGGTAAAACGGACATAACTTTTCGCTCGGTGCTCCGTTTTGGCTCAATTTTTTACAGCAGAAAGGTGACAAAATTTTGCACATACAAGAAAACAGCTTTGCCATTTGGGGCCAATCTCATAAATTCAAAAAAAATCACAAACATCGAGTTTTGAGGCTCCGAAGTTGTTTTCAGATTTTCAGGAAATGTTCTTGATTTTGTGTAGGCCACATCCCACCTCTGTTTAAGGTGAAAATTTTTGTGGTTCCATCTCTTGTGATCCTTGTTCAGAGAAAAATATAAAACAATAGTTGAGAAAATAAGAAATCTTGATTCCTACTATTGCTGGAGGGAAATCGGCAAAGAGAATAAAAACAATCGCGCAAGTGTTGTTTTGCTTGTTCTTTGAGCTTTATCCATCGTTTTTATTCCAACTTGTTGTGCTATGCCTAGGGACATATCTTAGCCAGCAATTGTGACTTGTTCCTGGGATACTTATTGAACTTTGCTACTCTGTTGCGTTTATTGCTAATCCCTTGCTACCATATTGTGCCTGTCCAAGCTATACATATTCTTCTAATCAGCACAGGTTCATCTTGCAACTGTTATACCCAGCTCGACAATAGATTGTACCATCCTGTTTGATTTTGGTAAGAACACTTGCAAGACGGTGGTAAGCCGTTTGAGATTTTACACTCCACTGTCACCACCACCCAGTACCTTTTAGTTGATAGGGTTAATACTTTGGTGTTGTCTTTTGCTATCTGCTAACCATGTCAGGGGTAGGAGGAGAGTCACCTATGGACTTCAACGAGTGTGTGTCAAAGAATGAACTACAGAAACTTGTTGATTACCAGTGCACCTACATCGACAGGAAGTTTGATGAGCTGATGCGCACTATCAATGGCCTGGTCACCCGGGTTGAACATGTTGGACAACGTCCCCCTCCACGGCGACACCGATGCCAACCTTATGGGGATGCCAACGACGAGGATGAGAATGCCGACCTTGATGTTGATGCTCGTGATGCGGACCGTCTTCGGCACAATCGACAAGGTATGGGAGGTAATCAAAATCGTGGTAATAATGATCTGTTTGCTAAAGCCAAATTTACCATGATTCCTTTTGCTGGCACTGCTGATCCTGAGCCTTATTTAGATTGAGAACTTGCTGTTGAACAAAAATTTAATTCTTATTTAGTTCCTCCTGAGCATAGAGTTATACTTGCTACTAGTGAATTTACTAGCTTTGCTCTGTTTTGGTGGAATGATCTTTGCAATGCTAGTAATGCTGCTGTCGTGCCTCAAACTTGGCCTGTTTTAAAACAGCGCATGAAGTCTCATTTTGTTCCTCCTTATTACCAATGTGATTTACATTTAAAATTGCAAACTTAAAAAAAGATGATAAGGGAGTAGAGGAATATTATCAGGAATTGCTTATTGTTCTAGCACGTTGTGATATTCGTGAGGATGATGAGGAAACTAGTGCTAGATTCTTTGGTGGTTTAAATTGTGCTATCCAAAATATTCTCGATTACAAAGAATGGACTCGTTTTTCCCAATTGTATCATCTTACTCTTAAGGCAGAATGAGAAGTACATGGACGCCGCCAAGACCAACTTTCTTTTAGGCCCAACACTGGGAGGTCATTTCAGCAGCGTTTTGACGTTGAGAAGCCCAAGGCGCCAGCTGCTAAGCCACCAGCAACACCGCCAGCTCCTGCGCCCGCTTCTGAGGTAAGTAATGTGTCTACTGTGCAGACCCAACAACACAAGAAGCATACTACTGTGGAAAAGGGTTCTTCGAGTAGATCTGCAAACATCGTGTGCCACTGCTACAAGGGAATGGGACATGTCATGAAGGATTATCCAAGTGCTCATGCTTTCATCACTGCACCTGATGGTAATGGATATGTAAGTGCTAGTGATGTTGAGGATGATTTGGTTCTTGCTGCTAACATTGTTGCAGATTCGGAGGAAGATGAGGGTGAGGCAATTGATTCCATAGCTGTAATGGTAGATTTTCCTAGTCTTCTTGTGCAGCGTGTGTTGACTTCTAAAACTGAACATGAGGATGAGGAGAAGTTGCAACGCAAGAATTTGTTCCACATGTTTCTCATTGTTCAGGATTGTCGTGTTCTCACCATAATTGATAGCGGAAGTTGCAACAACTTGGTGAGTTCAGATTTGGTCAAAAAGCTTGGCTTGACCACTCGTTCTATCCCTCACCCCTACTACCTAGAATGGTTCAACAATTGTGGAAAGACTAAGGTAACTAAATCAGCACACATACACTTTTCTGTTGGTTCTTATTGTGACTATGCTGATTTTGATATTGTACCTATGCAATCATCATCATCATTGTTAGGATGACCATGGGAATTTGATACTGATGCTGCACACCATGGTAGAACTAATACATATACTCTCATGCATAAGGACAAAAAAATTACTTTGCTTTCTTTATCGCCGGCTGATATTAGGAACCACTTTAAAGAGCTTGCTGAAAATGTTAGCAATGAATCTTTTGATGCTAAAACAAATAGAATTAAATTGAAAGAAAGAGATTATATTGCTACTACATCTGCTGCTGCTGAGCTTTGTGATAATCATGATGCACCTTCCTATACTATGCTTTGTCGATATAAATCTTTTCCAAATGCTCCTATGTCTTGCACAATGCATCTTGCTGTCACTAACCTTTTGTAGGAGATTAATAATGGGATGGAGTCGAGGACGACTCCAATTCAAGAAGGGGAGGATGATGAGGACATCGCTGCATAGGATACGTACACGTTGAAGTCCGACTCGTCTACAACTTGGACTTAGTTTATTTCTCGGATTCCAGAAACAGTCTACACAAAAAAATGACGCCACGGCCACATATAGAGTCCGTTTGAGGATAACTTTATATGGTTGGAAAGATAATTTCATAACCTTTCCAACTCCACCAGATTCAGGTTCATAGCTATTCGGAGTCAACGGCAATTCACAAAACAAGTCGACATCTAGAATCTAGAAAGGTGTTGCGCCACCTCTTTTGGGCCAATGGCCCGTATATCGTGTCGGGCCTTAAGCCCAAGTTGTGGGCGCCCCACCTCTGGTCGCCCTCAACCCTAGGACGCCTAGTTCTTCCATAAACTCAGTAGCCTCCGCCGCTTAGACTCGGGTTTTGTTTGGGTCTAGTTTTCCTTGTGAAACTGAGATTGATTCGTTGTAACTATGGCGACAAGTCCTTTTACAGTGATCCAAGGCCTCCGTTCTTGATCTCCTCCACTGTGTCGATTAGTCCTTTGGAATCGAGTTCTTGAACCCCTACTTTGATTTTTGCTTCATACACATCTACAATTTCAGATTGCGTGTTTATCCTTTCTTGCTTGTATTCTTTGATTCGCTTGCAGAAAAAGCATTCTTGGCAAGGTCAATCAAATTGTGCTTGGTTGATAACCAACGGAATGGTGGTATAATGGTTGCAGGCTTCGAATTCGTGTCTGATTAGAAGTCGGATCGCCAACGTCACGTACTCCATCAATCGAATTTATCCTACCTCTCGGAAGATCGGGCCGCGTCTACATCACTACGGTCATGTAATACCATTCTTTGGCACGACCAGTCAACGAGAATGGGAAAAGCTTACATTTCACGGTTTCATGGTGCATGCCTGGTATTGAAATGATAGAGCAGTTCTGCTCGAATTCACGTAGGTGAGTGTAAAGATTTTCATCCTTGCGCCCAGAAAAAGATTGTGATCGAACCATGGCTACGAGGCAAGGGCGGATCTCATAGCCTGGTGTAAGGATGGGATGATGTGAAGGTGGATGCTCACCATGATGACTACTACGGCTTGGAGCCAAGAAGTCACGAAGGGTCATGGAGTCCATGGGAAAGGTGGATGATACAAGGACTACTACTAACTACTCCTGTCAAGAATACTTGACTTGTACTCTAGTTACTTTGGCGGCCTAAGCGAAGGGCGCAGACAGGGGTGAGAAGGGGCCCAACATACTTTTGGCAATCCTACTGCTATGAAAACACCCGAACGTGGTGGACTACAAATGACGGACAGGGCTGTCACCACCTGCCGCCTACCACTACGGTTCCGTGGGGTGGAACACAACCCAATTTAACTAACCAAGTCTAGGTACCACACCTACACTATCGAGTCACTGACTTCCGCCTCACGTTAAGGCAAGAAGAAACCCCAAATAAGTAGAATTTGCTACTTACGCAGACAAGGGATCCTACAACTAGAGAGATCAAGTATTCAAGTACTAATAAAGTAAAGGAGAGAAAGTAATACTAACGAAAGAAGAGGAAATCACTCGAATCAAAGCTTCATTCCTCGAAGGCACAAAGTTGGAGAGGGGCCGACACTCCGGCTCCTCCCCGAACTCTCACCTCGCCTCTCTCCCTATTTCTAAAGATATGTGGAGCGCTAAGCTTCACCTTGGACTTGCTCCAATTCACTGTGGCTTGAATGAGGGGTCCCTTTTATAGTGCTGCGGAGGTCGGTTCTTCAGGTAGCTGCAAAGGTACGCAACCACTTTCTTGACTTAAACTCCATGCGAAAGGGCGACTTGATGGGATGCAAAGTGGGGCCGGCCGGCCTCCCCTAGGCCGGCCGGCCTAGGATCTCGGCCATTTGGCCACCGCCTTCGAGTGGACGCTCCTGAAGCTCCTTGGAGGTCGGTGCAAAAGGCGATTTGCTCAACCCACATTTCTTGTGCCGGGCGGCCTGGCTCTGGAAGCCATTCGGCCCTCCGTTGCACCGACACGATCCTCAACGGCTGGGGATCACTCCTGGATGGGTAATTATCTTGTGCTCTGATCATGGCACAGAATTCCTCCGTTTTGCCTAAGGGTTCAAGCCTCCTGATTCCAACTCGTGCATTCTGGGAAACCACCCATTGAAATGGCTTGATTTCTCCCTTTGGATGATACTGGTAAAATCTCATGCCAAGATTCCACAGAAAGTATGCCGGTCGACCGGATTCTGGCCTTCCAGTCCAAACAGTGTCCGTTTTGGGTCAATTTTGGATATGTTGTTCATGAGATCAAATATGCACCAAAACTTATGGAACTCATTAGTAATAATAATTATGGCATGGTCATGGCCTATGTTTCATGAAATCAGGCGGAGCGTTGGCAGCGAAAATCATCGATATCGACCGCCAACACCCGTCCAGGCACGACACTGTACTAACCCGGTGAAGCATGGCACGGCGGGGCATGACACGATGTGGCACCGCAGCACTGCCATGCCGTGCCGCGTAGTCCGTCGTGCCATGACCTCGGCCCAGGCATGGCCCTACGAGGGCGCCGGCCTGCCATGTCGTGCCCTTGGGCACGATAGCACGACAGTGCTCAGGACGGTGCAGAGCAAGGAGGAGGGGAGGGCGGATGATGGTGGCGGCGGTCTGTGCGGAGGACGACAGCGGTGGCCGGGGATGACCTGCGAAGCGGCTGCTGAGGGTGACGGCGGCCTGTGCAGGAACAGCCTCCACAGCGACCTCTGCCCCGTGTCATCCGCAGGACCACAGCAGGCTGTGGCGCCAGGGCAGGTGAGGGAGCAGGGGACTCGCTGCCGTAGGCCTCCCCGATGGCGCCGCCCTGCTCGACCATCTCGCCACCGCCGCAGCCCGGCCGGATCTGAGCTTGGGAAACCGTAGCTTCTAGATGCGGGAAGGAGCGACCTCTCCGGTGGCAAGACGGCGGCGGCGAACGGAGACAGGGAAGGTGTGCGGCAGGAGCGGCGGCGCGTGAAGTGGGCGCACGGCAGCGGCGCGCCCGCGCTTGAAGGGGCCAAGGGGGGCGTGCGATAGCCAGTAGGAGTGGTGGTGGCGCGTGGAGAGAGGAGGGAGTGGAGAAGAATGGAGATAGGGTTTTTATGTTTATATGGGTTGTGTGCTGTTCGTGGATGGGTTAGATGGTTTTACGGGCCAGCACTGCGGGCCGATATTGAGGGCCAGGCATGGCACTGCCATTGGGCCATGCCAGGCACGGGCACGATGGGCCACGGGCCAGGCTGTTCCTGTGCCGTAATTTTTCAGCCTGTGATCGTGCCGGTCCAGCGGGCCTGGCCCATTTGGCAACCTATATTGCGCTCCCCCCAGCATCACCGCTACCGTGCTCGCGCTTCTCACTCGTTGTCGCACTCCCAGCACCGTCGCCGTCGCCGCTGCCCCGGCTTGCCGACCGCCACGCTCCGGCCCTCGCGCTCCCCTTGCTCGTGGGCAGCGAGCTTTGCCGGTAGTGAGCTCCACCGGTAGCAAGCTTCGGCTGTGAACCGGAGCTCTGGCCGCGAGGTGGCGTCCAAGGCCTTGTGTAGTTGTGCGCCAGCCGCGTGCACCTTTGCTCGTCGCAGTGGCGGAGCCGCGAGCACCTTTGCTCATCGCAGTGGCGGAGCTTCCGATATGGCAAGGTGTGGCCATTGCTATATCTTGTTTTGGCTAGCAGTGTCTCATCCTCTTATACATGCATGCTTTCTTCAGTATTTTTCTCTACAATACCACCATAAATCAAGGCTTGGAGCTCTGTCTAGCCTACATGTGCCATACCTGAGCTTTAATCTGTCCTCCGCCACTGGCTTGTCGGCGTACAACTCATGCGCACTGGCCACGAGCCGGCGTCCACGGCCTCGTGCGTGCCGTCCAGGAGCAAGAGGATGGGAGGAGAGAGAGGATAACAGAGACAAGAGAGGGTGAGAATGAATTTTGGCGGTTCATGTGATTTCCCTGGGAACACGGTGAAATCCTAGGGAAAGATCTAATATCTCCTTAGGAAACAAATTCGATTCCTATGGAAATCGACATTTCCATACTGAATAAACTATTGGGAAATATTTTTCCCTAGGAAACTTTAGATAATCCCTAGGGAAACAGTTCCGGTAGTTGCAATGCGGCCGGTACTAATATTCGAGACTTATAGTTTCGGATGCACACTACCGGCTGCATAACCAATGCTGATGGCTCATTTCACCCTGAACTAATCAAACTTTTTTCTTGTAGTGATAGGGTATGGTTTTAATGCCTAATTCACCTCTCTCCCCTCTTAGGGCAAGTACATTGGAGCCGTCTAATAAGCTATCTCATGCAATAACACGTCATCTTGAGACGCCTGAATAGACAACCTCTACAATAGGTTGTCGTTTGTGCTATCTTATTGTAGTATCATATCCCTTAATTTCTGAAATGAAAAATGGAAATATTATGAGTAGTATGACAACAACAACAACAACTCGTACAATGGTGAGTAAGCAGTCTCATAATACTTAATTTTAGTGTATGATGTTTCGCGAAGCAACTACCTCGTTCTCTCTCCGCAGATCATAAAAAATCCTACGTGAATCTGCATGAGACCGCAGATCATCAAAAATCCTACGTGAATCTGGATGAGACCACAGACCTATAGCAATATACTTGCCCTTTGGCTAGAGACCGACCTTTCAATCACAAATACGGCAAATATGGAACGGATGTAGTAATAGCGTTAAAAACGGGTGTAGTAATAGCGTTAAAAAATTAGCCTGTCCCGAGGGTCATATATTTAAAAACGGATGTAGTAGTAGCGTTAAAAAATGCCTTTTTTAGCTACCATAAAAATGGAGGTAGTAACAGCATGCAAAAAAATCACTTCTTTAGTTCTTTAGACTATCATCGTTTCATTCACCATATTCCTCCATCTCGCAAGTCTTAGTTGATGCTGGACCCTCCATGGTTGGCCCTACTGTACTCTTGTGTGCCTCAGTGTTAGTTTTTGAAAAAAATAAATCCCTGCTAGTTATATATTAATTTAAAAAAACGAGGTTACAAAAAGTAGAAGAGGATCGAAAGTTTCTAGCCAAGAAGTCATTGACTATACATGTTTTGATTTTACACGATGGATAACCATAGCAAAATTAGTCTTGAAAAGATCTAGAACATCTTGCACTACTGGTACTTTGCCTTCAAAAATAAGCCCGTTCCTGGCCAGCAATATACTCCAGCTCATCAAAATTATGATCTCCATGAAAAATCAAACATGCAGCCTTGATCTAAAAGTTTCCAGTACGCTGAAGGGGTCCAAACCCACATTGCCGGCTAGATTCAGAGTTGCCCAGCATTGTGCAGCAAAATTACAGTGCAAGAAGAGATGATTCAGAGTTTCCACGAAATCTGTGTCACAAACGGCACAGGTATAATTATCAAGTATCATATTTCTGCCAATTTCATGGGCAAAAGTGGCTCAAGTGATTGGTGAAGCGACATTATTCCATTTCCCGGTACATAGGATCTAGGTGGAGGATCTCACGGATGTTGCATCATTCAGGAAATGTATAGCATAAGATTTCCTGGTCCAACAGATGAGATCGTATTTTCAGGTTCAGCTTATGTACTGTGGAGGGGATGCCATTACTGTGCCCATACAGTGTCTATTTTGTCATCGACTTTTTTTTTGAACCTTTGTCATCGACTTGATAGTGCATCAGCAGTGAGTTTGGTTATCCAAAGCATATACCTCGTAAACATCATTATTACAATGAAAAAGGGTAAATTTACACAAGCACGGGCATTTTTGGTCAATGCTAAAAAAAATTCACCGGCTGTTATATCTATTTCAGAATCCTATCATTAATCAAGGTTGTCTTACAAATCCACTGTTCATATTTTTTTGATCTGTTATTCTACCACGGGTCAACATGACAGCCAAACGTGGAATTTGGCCTTTGCCGTGTGCTTCTGCCACACGGCAAACTTGCCAGATCCCGTAGTGCGATAACTCTCCCTATCCCCGCCTTCTAGTTACGACAAGTCGGCAACCTTTAGTAACCCTCCTGAAACCATACAACCCTACTGCTAATTCGATTGGCTTACATATGTCTGCTAAAATCTTGAAGACTATTTGTTAAGCGGGTGAAAAAAGTATGTGATCCAGATTGTTAAAAGGTATCCCATTAAATTGCTGAAAGGGTGGACAAATTGAGAAATACATCTCCTTTTCACTGGCCTTATTATGCTTTTCCTGATCGACACATGTTGGCAACACGACTACACGAGCCTAAGAGGAGGTGAAAAAAAATTAAAGAAAAAACAAGTTACTCCTATTCCTCAGGTAAACCCATGCTCGTCCCTGCCCATCTTTTTTTTTTGGAAACTTCGTCTCTACCCATCTCATCTCAAATCTCAATCCACAGGCCATAAAAACCGCGACCAGCACCAGCGTTTTCCCCGCACTGGCGTACTCAGGGATTTTTTTACCGACCGCCGGGACCGAACCGCCGGCCACCGGTTCCGGTTTACCGGACCGGTTGGACCGGTTACCGGTTAAAACCGGTCAAACTCAAATTTGAATTCAAAACCCACAGTTATACCGGTTTCGAACATCTAACCGGCCGGTTAGACCGGTTTACCGGTCCGGTTTGACCGGTTACCGGTCGGTTTGACCGGTTACCGGTCGGTTTAGGTTAAATTCAAATTTTTTTCCTTTTTTAGTTTAAATTCAAATGCCCGCAAAGTATACTAAATGAATGTTTGTATAATATGTTTTAGCCTAAATGAACCCTCCAACTCTCTTTTGTACTACTTTTACATTGTATTTGTATACTTTTGTATGCATGTTTTTTTTGTTTAACTTCAAATGCTCGCAAAGTATACTAAATGAACGAATATTTGAAAAAATTTGACACCATTAGATTCGTCGCAACTTGAAGTATTTTTAAGAATTTTTTGGGATTTTTCCATGTTTTGAAATTCAAATTTAAAATTTGAATTTGGGCCGGTTTGAAACCGGCCGGAACCGGAACCGGTCCGGGCCGGTTAGACCGGTAACCGCGGTTACCGGACCGGTTCCGGCCGGTTTTTTTAACCCTGGTATCGTACTCCCCCCTCACATTTCTCTCACCTCCATCAAGCTGGATACATGTTTCTCAGCTCCATTGCTTGCGTCGGGGCCTAACGAGAGCCGACTGCTTCATCTGTTTGGGCAAAAGCGGGTAACCAAACCACCTTCCTTCCCCTGCTTCTTCCCCTGCCCTTTGGGCCCCCATCTCTCGCGTCCATCTCATCTGTTTGATCCCTGCAGATTTGGGGAATCGGCGGCGGCTGGGAACCGCTGGAATCGCAGGTACCTTCTCTCCATCCTTGATTCGTGAGAAAGTTAGTAAAAACCCGTGGTTTATTTGGTGGCGCAATCTTGTGGATTCTTGGCAGAATAAGGCGGACAAGATTCTTGAGATTATTAGGAGTACAGCGCACAAATCTTTATGTTATTTGTTTTCAACTTTCTGGGGAAGTTGCTGTGTTAACCCTGCGCATTAGTGTTTTTGTTCTTTCTCACCTTTTTTTCCAATTTCTGGTATTTTTTTCTGTGCTTGATTTCCCCTTTTTTTCTGCACCCCTACTCTGATCAATTTTTTTTGTTTCAGTTTTTCTCAAATATATGAGTTGATATAAACATGTTTTATTTTTCTTTGCAAATGTAGCTTAATGTTCTTGTGTCCTGTATGATGCATCGATGCTGCATAATCAAGTTATTCTTTGGCCATCATATCCAGGTACCTCTATTAATCTCGGCATGGTTTATCCTATGCTATCAATGGACACGGAGGAGTGGGAGCTGTATCCATCACCTTGCTTTGGTGCTGAGATCATTGAATACACAGCAATTTCCGAAGACGGCGATGATCAAGAGAGAGACTTGGCAGTCTCCCTGGATGCCATTCTCCCTGATGATGTCTTGGAAAAAGTTCTCTCCATGTTACCTGTTGTGAGTGTCATAAGATCTGAATCAGTCTGCAAGAGATGGCGTGAGGCTGTGCGTGTCCTTAGCTGCACAAAGAACAGAATGATGCCACAGAAGCCATGGTACTTCATGTTCACCTGCAGTGATGAGGTCGTCTCTGGCTTTGCTTATGACCCGAGCCTGCGCAAGTGGTACAGCTTCGACTTCCCTTGCATTGAGAAGAGCAACTGGTCCGCTTCTTCATCGGCTGGACTGGTGTGCTTGATGGACGGTGATAACAGAAGCCGGGTCTTTGTGTGCAACCCAATCACCAAGGATTGGAAGAGGCTTGCTGATGCTCCTGGTGGGAAGTCCGCAGATTACAGCACCCTCGCCATCTCTGCTAGCAGGAAGTCACATTGTTATACTGTGGTTGTTGCAAGGTGCAATCATATGCCAGGGGAGTATTATCTTTGGGAGTTGTCTATCAATTTGTATGATTCAGAGACCAGTGAATGGATAACACCCTTCAAGGAAGTACTACATAGATGGCGAGGAGGTGATGAGTGCATCATCTGTGAGGGAGTCCTCTACTATCTGGTGTATAGCACTGGAATTTTGGTGAATGAGGAGCATCGGCACCGTGTCCTCATATATGACCTTACTTCTAGACATAATCATACTTCTCTCATGAGCATGGCTATACCAGTGCCATGCTCCCTTACATGTGGGAGGTTGATGAACCTGAGAGAAAAGCTTATTATGGTTGGTGGAATTGGAAAGCAAGATAGAGCTGGTATCATTAAAGGCATTGGTATCTGGCAGCTATGTAATAAGGAGTGGCATGAGGTTTCTCGAATGCCTCACAAATTCTTCCAGGGATTTGGAGAATTTGATGATGTCTTTGCTAGCAGCGGGGCAGATGATCTGATCTACATCCAGAGCTACGGATCACCAGCTCTGCTCACATTTGACATGAGCCAGAAGCTATGGAAGTGGTCAGTGAAAAGCCCCATGATGAAAAGATTTCCGCTGCAGCTGTTCACAGGTTTCTCTTTTGAGCCAAGGCTGGATATTACTTCATAACTTACATTGGTCTCACCAAAAATGAAATTATTATAACTTCCAATCTATTCCAGACACCAAGGTGAAGTGTTGCCAATGGGGGCGCACTGAACACAGAAAATGTCCTTTTGCACAGATCAACTTCTGATGCTGGGTATATCTTCTAATCAAACTATGGAGATATTTTTTTATTGTGATGTTTTGGATCATTGGTTGATTGGATTGAGGAATGAAGATATGCTAATGAAACAAAATAACTGTTTCCCAGTGCACATACTTTCCCTTGTTATCTGCAAACCATGTCCTTTCTTACATCGTGAAAATTTGTCCTTTTCTCATTTCACCGTTGTTGGTGCAATGGTGCGTTCCTTTCTGTCTTCACTTGCTTTCTGGTGGGTACTACAATGCTTGTTTTGTTTGTTAAGTTAGTAATAAATGTAAAAGAAACTCTTGCTTTGCCCCACTGTGTAGCTCCTTCAACACCTTTTTTATCCTTTTTCTTTCATAATTTAGCTTCACTTTCTCATGGTTATTCATGGTGTGCTTTTGTTGATCCTAACATATTCAAAGGCGTACATGAAGTCATAGATATTGGGACGAAAGATTTTTTTTTTTTTTGCTGCGGTGTCACATACGTTTTATACCTTGAATGGTGTTTGATATCTCCCCCCCCCCCCCCCCCCCCCACTGGACTGTCTGATGCAATGCAATGTTGTTGAGCACAATCTCCAGTTTGATCCTTGTGCATTTGTATCGACGCAGGGATCCATCCCTCTTGACCAAAAATCATACAGGTCATGCTCTGCATTTGCCTTCTCTTTTCGTTTAAGGTACATAAACTGTATCATCAGGTAAGCATGTCTGAGTACAGAGATTCCTATTAAAAAATGTAGTATGTTAGATAAGAATGCCAAGCATGTTAGATTCGGAAAGCCCATTGTGAACTCGGCGAAAATGGCAACGCTTGTTGTCCCACCCCTTATAGTGCACTGAAAAGCAGGATGAATCTATTGACCTATACCTTGCCAATTGCCATTGTTCCCAAGAGCCAAGAGGTCACTGAAAAAGGCTTGACATAGCCAAGGAACACACCTGCGCATTGAAAGAAGGGACGACACACTCTGATGGCAACTGCTGCTTCTGTTTCTGTGCTGTATCAGAGCTGAGAAACAGGGAGAGAAATTTCAATAACCCATAATTGCTTCTTTCAATCATTGCTTCTTTACAAGGACAGGTTGCAATTGCAAGTCAAGCAAGCAAGCATGCTGCTGCTGCTGCTGCATGAAGAAAAGAAAATGTGGTTCGTTTTGGATCGAGTGGTCACTGAATTGATCAGAATTTTTGGCTGCACTCAACGCTTCAGTCTCTCTACAGGATCCACCACTTGTGTGTGTGGATGGGTATCCACTGTTCAGGCCATCGTCAGTTGAAACAGGGAAAGGCTAGGAACTCATGGCAAGGCAGGCGGGCAGACCCAGGCGTGTTGTGCGGCTGCTCCTCGCCCATGCGGCTGGCGCCTGGCGGTGGCGTGCCGTGTCGTTTGCTGTTGCTGCTGCGGCTGTCGTGTGTGCCGCAGAGCAGGCAGGCGAGGCAGCGGCAGCCGTCAGCCGGCAGCCGGCAGCCGGCTGGCGAGGGCCGTGCCCATGCGTGCGTGCCCTGCCATTGGATGCCCGCCGGGTACGCGCTTGGTTGTCCTCTTGCTGTCTGCCCCGGCCCCCGGGGGTTGTGCGGCCCGAGGCCGTGTAGCTAGCAGCAGCGCCGCCCTCTCCATCTCCGCCATGACAAACGATACCGAAACCAAGGATGGACACGGACACGGCAGCCAACGCCCAACAGCGGCAGGCCTTTATCATCACTGGAGCCCTTGGAGCACGCAGCACGAAACAGAGCAGAGGCGGCCCCAGCGTCTTTTTCCGAAAATGGCCCCGGTCGTCCGGCCCAGAGCCGCGACAGGGGTCCTGTCGCCCAAACAATGGTCGACAGGACCTCAATGTAATTTTTTTTTGAATTTGCAAAAAGGTCCCTAGCCGGGGTGGGGGCCTGTCGCCCCCCCCCCCCCACTCATGGGCGACAGGCCCCCCACGAGCGATAGGGGGTCTCCCAACCTATATAAGCTCGGGTCTCCATTCCCTTCTCATTTGAGCTCCAAAATTGCACCAAAAATTCAGAAAAAAAAAAGAGAGGGGTGAGGAGAAGAAAAGCGGCAAAGCTCTACCGAATTCCGTACTTGTGATCTACCGGTAACTTCCGTATGAATCCGTTGATATTGTATTGTAATTTAATTTAAATAGCGGATTAGCTGAATTAGATTTGGTGCTTTAGAACACTCGTTTAGTATTACAATTTCAGTACTATTACAGACTTGTTTTTAAATTAATTATGAATTAGAATAGAATTATGACAGTACATTATTGATATTGCAGCATAAGGCAATGGCTGCCTCCAATTGTGGAGAATTTTCATGGACCGAAGAAAAATCTAGTATAATACTTGATATCATGACCCATCTTGTTATCAGTAAGAAGTTGGATCCGTTAGAGGATGGTACAATAGAGATGGTGTTGTCCAAAGTAGTAGAGTTTAAAGATTTCACATTATTTCGAGGTATTACAACGCAAGATGTAAAGGGACACCTGCTAGAACATCGGAAGATATACATGAGAGTATGTGAACTAGCGAATCATCCTAATATCATTAGATTCCTACAAAATTCTTGTAAGATATGGATGCGGCCAGAGGTGTATAAGATGCACATTAAGGTAACTCTCATTCAGTTCTAATCTCGTCCGTCATTTGGAATCCATATGTTTAAAACAGTAACATTGTTGTTTAATTATATGTTAGGATTACCCCGAGGACACGGAGTTGATTAACAAATCGATACTAAAATTCCGTAAATTGGTATGTATCTTCGGTGGACTTATGCCGCAAACTAGGCGAAGGAGGTGGAGCAGATCTTCGGGTGATAGTACTTGGCCTCCACAAGAACAGATGACCGGAGGTTCGTCAAGTCATACTGCAGCACCTCAAGCACCAAGTTGTGTTAACTTGGATGACGACATGGATGACTTCATGCCTCCCAAACCATGGCCTCCAACAAATGATGTTCCTTGCCATGTACATGAACCTAGATCCAGAAAAGAGAGAAAGGGAAAGGAAAGAGGTTCGTCAAGTCATGTTATAGCACCTCAAGCACCAACTTGTGTTAACTTGGATGACGACATGAATGACTTTATGCCCCCCAAACCATGGCCTCCAACACATGATGTTCCTCCCCCTGTACATGAACGTAGATCCAGAAAAGAGAGAAAGGGAAAGGCAAGAGGTTCGTCGAGCCATACTACACCACCTGCAGCACCACCATCTGTCAACTAGGATAACGATCTAGATGATTTCATGCCATGATCTATAACATATGATGTTCATCGGTTCAAGATGTATTCGCATTTAGTATTGTTAATGTTGTATTATGCTTGTATGTATGTCTCGTACCTAACTTGCATTCACTGGACATGTACATAATGTCGAGTTTGAATCGTAGTTAGTCCTAATGGAGCAGCGAAGCATAAACATACCATCTATCGTATGTAATGGAAAATACGAGAGTGATCAGAGGCGAACGTTGAAGTGTACAAATAAGCGGTCCACAGCTATCTCATTACAAATAAACATCAGAGATACAAACATCGGATATATCTAATCATCCCTAGGGCGTCGGACCCTCTTAGCCCTCTGTTGGGCACGGACATGGCCCTCGGAGTAGGTGTGACGATCCGGAGACCTCACCTATCGCTCAGGACGCAAAAGGGGCTGCGGTGTCTGCTGCTGAGAGATCCCAAGTGGTGCTCCTCCTGGCTGTGAATACCCCAAGACATCGGAGTCACCGTGCGCGCCAAGTGAGTCTGGAGTCAAGCTGTCGAGTTTGTCTAAGGTGACGCCCTCGTTATCTGGAACGAACGTACTCGAAACAAACCCTGCGTAACATATAAACGTAAACCAACATATGTTGCGTGGTAAATTAGTGAGTGTATTGAGAGAGTGTTTTGTACCAGGACGACTGTAGTAAGCCACAGGCTCGCATTCGCGGAGCAGTGCGAAGACAGGCCTGCTGGTGCACGTGTAGCCACAGCATCTGGGCTGTAAGGCTCCCAGACAATGTCCTCGGGCGTCAGCATGTCGAGCTCCGAAACAAACTCAGGATATGCGTGTCTAACCTGCTCATGCGCCCAGGACCTCTGCAGTCCGAATAAGTAAAATTAAAAGTGTGCTAATGCATCGTGTAATAATGAATAACAAAATTAGATTTGTTGCGAATGTACCTGACGCCAGATCCAGAGAGTTCCCATAGTGGGCCTGTCGTCCTCCTCGTCGCCGTACATGGCCTCGTGGTAAGGCTCGTGGCTGACGATGGGCCGACCAACGGTTAGCCTCTCGTACGACCAAAGTTGTAGCAGTAGTGGGCACCCCGCCAGGGATAGCGTTCCCATGTGTCTTCATGTAGCCGTCGCAGAGTCCACGGTAAGTGGCTGCAAGTACCGCCTCACCCCAGCTGTAGGGCGGTACGTCCTCGTCCCCATCCGCAATCTCCCGTGCATACGGAATGAGAATCCTATCGACCGAGTTGCCATGAGTATTGTTAAACATGATGTAACCAAACAACCAAAGTAGGTACGCCTCCAGCGATCTAGTCACACTGTATTCGTCGGCATCCGCAGCCAACAGGGTAGGCTGCATAAGCAATTAAGATTAATGGTTTCAACTGACAATGTAACATGTGAATTGTAACAATTAAACTTAAATATGCAATGAATACGTACTGTAAAGTATAGGAACCAGGTCTTCGAAGGACCTGCAGCTCGCGGGTGCAGGTTGTTCGGACCTGCTTCTTCCACGCGGTCAACCAGGGCAAAACGGGCCTCCAGGTCATCCTTCCACGAGGCCGCCACCACACGTGGACCTACAGTCTCCCCGACGATAGGGAGGCCGAGGAGGTAGGCCACGTCCTGCAGCGTAGGAGTCATCTCCCCACACGGGAGGTGGAACGTGTGTGTCTCCGGCCTCCATCTGTCAACGAGCGCCGTCAGGAGGGATCGGTCGAGCTGAATAAGCCCACCCTCGACAAGACGGCCCAGAGTCAGTAGACCGAACTCACGTAACCTGCAATAAACAAAATTGTCGAAACAAAGGAATACCGATGAATACATAAGTGATAAACAATAATATTTTATTACATACTTGTCAACCCAATCGTGGAGTATAGAGATCGCTTCCCCAGGTGGACGAGGACGTAGCACCTCTAGGGCTCGGTGCTCAACTGCTGCAAAGAAAGACATGTGGCTCGAGTCGATAACTGGGTCTAGCAAGTAGTCTATCTCCATACCTGCATTCAAAAATATATGAGAACACATAGGTACATATATGTTCCATACAAACTGGATGCACGATATTTATACATTACAGATAGGTTCGATACAAACTCCACGCACGATTACTACATATTACAGATAGGTTCGATACAAACTCCACGCACGATATTTATACATTACAGATATATTCCATACAAACTGGACGCACGATTAATACATATTTTAGATATGTTCGATACAAACTCCACGCACGATTAGTATATAGGTACAAACTGCACACTAGTGGATCATGACACCGAGTGCCTTCCACGAGCAATTCTCGTCGATGGTCGTCTGAACGTAGGAGGTGCTCCATCTCTGGGATTTCCGGAAGGACCGACGTCAGCAGCATCGTGAAGTGCATTCTGAGGACATTTCTTGTAGTTGTGACCCAATACTCCACATTGGCTGCAACGCTTTTGTGCCTTGCTTGCTTCGGACTCGTCCATACCATTCCGAATACGACGTGTCTGACGGCGGCATTTGCCTTTCTTAGTGGCTGGATCAGAAATAAACATCTTATCCTCATTATCCTGAATGAAAGGTCCCACTATTCCAATCCCGTATACCTCATGTCCCCAGATGAATACAGCTATTTCCTTGCTGAAGTAAGGTGAAACAAATACTCCTGGCTGCAACCCAGACTCTGCACATGCCGCAATGAGATGCGAGCATGGCAAATGCAATAACTTAGGCTTCATGCAGGAGCAAAAGGCTTTACCATCTACTGTAATCAAACTCTCCTGTACCACCATATCTCTATGGATACCACGACCAGTTCTATCCTTGCATAGAACCTCAAATCTATGCTCCATTGTACATGTCGATATGACGCGGTGCAGTTTGGCCTTTTCAATCTTCTGTTGCATATATTGTGTCACTCTTGTGCAAAACTGAATTTGGGGGTTGCTGATTTTTATGCTTGCAGCCATGTAACGCTCTCTGAAATACTTCATGCACCCATACATGATGAACTAAATAATTCCCACAAGAGGAAAGGCACGACAAAAACGCATAACCATATTGAATAATCGAGTTATACTCTTTACTACACTATCTTATTAAATAATCCGTAAATACTAAGTATGGATTTCAACTACAACATATAAGTATTCATAACTACGTGATGACACTCAAATTCTATACTTCATATGCGAAATTCTATTCTAAATCGTAATTAATTTATAATCACGTCTCTAATAGTACTGCAATTGTAATAATAAATGTGTAGTACTAATTTTCTAAACTAACTTACTACTACGTAACTGAAGTATCATTAAACTCCTACTTAAATGGTTCTACTATAGCACTAATTAAATTAAATTACTCTACAATAACAATGGAAAAATACATAAGGTAAATGTACTTACCTGCAGATCGCAAGTGCGCAATCCGGCAGGGCTTCGCCGCTTTCCTTCTCCTCACCTCTCTCTTTTTTTCTGGATTTTTGGTGGAATTTTTGGGCTCAAATGAGGAGGTAATGGGGGTTAAGGGCTTATATAGAGGGGGCATACCCGGTTGCCCGAGTGGGGGGGTGACAGGCCCCCCTGCACCCGCGTGCCCTCAGCTAGGGATCTATTTGTAAATTGAAAGAAAAAAATTACAAACAGATCCTGTCGCCCTTTAGGTGGGCAACCGGGGTATATTTTCGAAATTTTTCGAAACGGACATATATTTTTAAATTTTGATTTTTTTTAAATATAAAAAAGAAAAAATCGCGCTACCCCAGGCCCATGCGGCGGGCATCAGCATCCAGCAGCAGAACACTGATGCACGGCTGCCGGCCCCTCCATCTGTTTGGAAAACGAAACCAGAGAGCAGATGATGTTTCAGTTCATATTATGGATGATGCCCACCCTCAATCAGTCACCGGTTGTAACTTCTAACCCCTTGTTTAGATGCAAAATTCAAAATTCCAAAACTATCACATCGAATGAGAATCTTACATACATAGAATATTAAATTTAGATGAAATAAAAAACTAATTACATAGTTTGCTTGTAAATTGTGAGACGAATCTAATGAGTCTAATTAGACCATGATTAGACATTAAATTGCTACAGTAATTGGTACGGATTAAGTAGGCTCATTAGATTCGTCTCGCGATTTACGGACATAATCTATAATTAATTTTATAATTAGTCTATATTTAATACTTCAAATGTGAAAAGATTCTCTTTCAAAAACCTTACGGGGTGCATCTAAACAAAGGCTAAACCAGGTTTCAGAATTTTGCTAGGCTTCAGAATTTAGCTTCAATTACAGCTTTTCTAGCATGAGCTAGTGAATCTTGAAACAACTAGCCCTATTTTAGTTTCCACCCAAAAATTTTACGCCCCATCACATCAAAGAGAATCTTGCTAAACATGAATTAATTAGACTAATTAGATTCATCTCGCGATTTATAACCCATGCGTGCGAAAAGTTTTGTAAACAAATTTTATTTAATACTTTGTAACTAGCAAGATTCCCTTTCAAAAAAAAATTGTTCGAGAAACTAAACACAGCTACATAATTTCATATTTATTAAGGTGGAATTGGTAGCTATTAAAATGAAATGAAAGTCAGTAATTTGAGATAGTAAAATGAATATTCTCTTTCTAGTTTTATTCCAAAAAAGTAGTAACCGTAGTATCATACTGATAATTTCAATGGCAAAAAAACATGTGCAGAAATATTCTTTTCGAGGAAAATGTGCAGAAATTGTTATCTTGTTGAGTACCAGTAATTCAACATGCACAACTAAATCAGTAAACTGACCTACTTTTATATTGTAATACCGCGAATTAAGTTTTTCGTTAATTTGTTATATTTCGTAACAGGGGTACAGGTGACTTGCAGGTGAAGTGTACCTTAACTTTAAAGTAAGACCCAGGATATGGATTATAACCAGTATTGCTGCTGGTGCTAGATTCTGTTGAGCTTACCTGAAAGCGAGGTCTTGTTATTTACTTCAAAAAAAGTCATTTGTGTGGGTATGGGTTCTGCTTATGTATAAGACCAAAACTTAACAGGAGGCACGATACAATGATAGGATAGCTATATAGCTAGTAAAATCAGCTTTGGAAATGACTAAATTTGTAAGTCACCACTGTGGGTTTTTAGATGGGCCGAATTGTTTTCTGGGCTCGCAATAGCCCTCCAGTAGGCGGCTGGTCTCCAAAGAATGGACAACCGTGTTGATTGACATGTATGGGCTTAATGGGCTACAAAACCTAACGAGACAAAAGTTGTATGGATGTGCGTGGCCACGGACGATAGGCTTTTTCTTTTCCTTTGTGGCCGGATTTTCATTTAGCTTGTGTTTCTTTCGTCCTCCCTTCTTCGTAGAATTTCTATACAACTTCCAAAAGAAAGTTGCTCAGGATACGTGCATGCGTAAATGTAATGGACCTGATCTGAGCACAGCACATGGGGGAGATGGCCGTTGTAACTCGACAACCTCCTCACACAAGTCTGCTGCTACCACGCATGGAGACGGACAGAAGCCGCAGACGGGACAGTTCAGGTTGTTGCTGGTGGATAGGATTTCCACATTTCACATACTCGGTTTTCTTTTTAATGGTTCATCCAATTTTAATTCCATATAGACCATAGTGTTTCTTTGAATTATTTGAATATACCACTTCGATATTATATATATAGTTTTAAATGTGGCAGAGGCTGCAAATTCATTTGGTTTAAGATTTACCCCTAATCTTTGCTTCTTTACTTACCTAGTAGCTACTGGACTCGGCGTAGGTGATGTTGCCTGCGGTTAGAAATGAAGGATATTGTTCCTGGAGAGGAGGATCAAGGTGAATGGATTTATGAACGAAAATGCAAAAAGAAAAAAAAATATGAAAGTGGAATGGATAATTTCTGATATGATCTGATCCAAATCCAAATTTTATGAATGTGGATATAATCCGAATTCGGTTGTATGTAGATGCAGTGTAGGATATGATATTGTTGGAATTATGGACTTGGCCCATTTATTCTATTTAATGCAATAAAAAAATTCAAAACCCACTATTAAATGTTAGGAAATCAATTGCTTAATTTCGTATCGGAAATTGAGAAGATCTCAACCGACTTGGACCCTGTGTACACCACTTGTGAAGCCGGTAAGAGGAGGTCGGTGAACCATACGTGTGCGCGCTCGCTCGCCGGGCCAAGGCCGGACGTGATGTGACGTGACGTGCAGGTGCGATGTGCTGAGATAAGAGAACGTTTTGCTGTTGAAAGCATTAAATCAGAGACAATAAAACGTTGACATTTATATGTGAATGATGACACAGAATAAAACCTTTACGGTTAATGAGATTCCTGTGATTCAATTGCACCAGTAATTGCTGCTCATCAAAGCCCATTATAACGTCCAAGTTCGTTGAATCTGAGGCACCTCCACACCTATATAAACCACCCCCTCCTCCACTCATCCATACACCACCAACTCTTGCTGCACCAGTAATTGCCGCTCATCAAAACCCATTATAACGTCCAGATTTGTTGAATCTGAGGCACCTCCACGCCTATATAAACCACCCCCTCCTCCACTCATCCATACACCACCAGCTCTTGCTTGTACTCCTGCTTAGGAGATCTCTCCCTTCTCCCTCAGCTGCTTTCTGCAATCTCCATCGCTAGCACTGCGCGCACAGTTCTAGCGAGAGCAGGCCTCCGGAACCTCTGCACGCGGAAGGTCCTGCACGAGATAACGGGCAATCAGGTTTTTGGGGAGCATCTTGACGCGACTGCTCGCTCTCTGAACGACTGCCTCGGCTACTTCCTGGCGGCGTGACTGACTACTTCGTCTACAGCCCGATGACCAGAACGACTACTTCGTCTACTACCTGGTGATCGTTCGTGGTTCGTGGGACTGTACTGCGAACATCTTCCTGCATCGACGTCGTTAAGCTACATCAAGTAAGACCAGTTGAATAGAATGCCTATTCCAGCTGGTAACGACGCAACCGGTGCCTCTGGCACTGGACCCGTCTTGGGGTACAATCTGAAACTCATATGTTTCATTTTGTTCAATTTTATGTTAATCTTGAACACATGCACATATTTAGTTTCACTCACCATAGTCATGGAAATATTATTTAATTACGTTGTTAATTTCAAAATTAAAATATATCGAAAAATACCTAGATCTCTAACAGATATTGATAAAATTCGGAGGATATATGGACTAACTGACAATTGAATGCGTATAATCCGAAACTTATAATAGGATATCCAATGCTTATAATAGGGTATGGATGAATTGCTCAATAAAGTGTCTATATTTTGTTTCATGCGTTCGTTTATACACTTGGGTCTGTACTAAGAACTTGTAAAACTTTTGTTCGATCTCAAATTTGAAGTGTCATTGTCAATTTAAATGTATCGTGAATATTTTTGGCATTCTGTTGCTTTATAGTTTTGGATTCAAAATTATTAATCACAATTAAAAGCGAAACATAAGCATGTATTATCCGACTATATTAATTCGTTTCCGCTCAAACACAGGCCTAACTCCGCACCGTTTCCTACATCCTCAAAAATTCATATATATGACGGTATCCGTCTAATATCCGCTTCAATTGGTATCCGATAAGAAAAGATGAATGGGGATATGAAAAAAGTATTATCCATTCCTATCCAATCTGCTTTCATTCTTACTATAGATGAAACAATGATTGTGATGAGGTAGACCGCAACGTGCTATACTGGTAATTCGACACAGACACAGTACATGAAATCAAAGCTTCCGTAGCTGTGGCCTGTACGGCTGTCCCTAGGGGAATACACGTTACTACTTTAGTTTTTTTTTTTTTAAAGATTAAGTTACCAGTCCGTAGGATAGGACTTAGGGGAAAAAAAGAAAAGAAAGGCACAGGGTCCAGCATCGGGGTACCTTAAACTTTCACGTGTCCGATCTTGTCACACCCCGCGTGCACGTTCGACGGACAGATTGTTTAATTACAAGGGAGGGTGAGCGGATAAGAGCAAATAAAATATTATAGAATACAGAGCCGTGAAACAGCACATTACGTCAGCCAAATTTGACATGGAGTGAGAAAAAGGAAAAGAGAAAAAAGCGAACTTCCCACAAGTCGCCGGCTCCAAACGGACGTATGTATTTTTTTTTTTTTTGGCCCGCAGCGTCGCTCCCATTCTCCTGTTGGCTCCTAGTCCGTGCGCAATTCAGGTTCTGTTTAGATCACAACTCGTAAATCCTATAAACACAAAAAAAAAGGCACATCGAATGTTTGGACACATGCATAGAGTACTAAATGAAGTCTATTTATAAATTTTTTTTCATACATGGGCTGTAAATCGCGAGACGAATCTAATGAGCCTACTTAATTCATGATTTGCAACAGTGATGCTATAGTAACCATCTACTAATTATGAATTAATTAGCATAATTAGATTCGTCTCGCAATTTACAATCCATCTGTGCAAAAAGTTTTATAAATAGACTTCATTTAGTACTTCAAATTAGTAAGATTTTATCACAAAATTTTTTTGCATTCCATCTAAACACGAACTGAGAGTAGGGCATTAATAATGGAACGTCAAGTCAGAGTAGCCCATAAATGGAACGTGGAGCCCCAGCCACCGCTCGGCAACTCGGATGAGCTGGAGCCCGGCTAACAGACGTCTCTATTAGGCCCTGTTTGGGACCGCGAGCCAAAACAGCGAGGCGCGCATAAGCGCAACGCGGGTCGGAGCTCGCTTTTCGCGATTTTGGGACCGCACGTTGTAACGACCGCTTATTCAACGCGCGGCGGCCGGGCAACGCGCATCCGCCGCAGCCCGTTTGGCGGGTTAAATTCGTTTCTTTGGCTCAGAAGCGAAGCAAACACAGTCCCAAACAGGACCTTAGTCATGCTCTGACCATGCTCCAAGACCAGGTAGATTGGCTCTAGGAGCATGCGGCATGCCCATACCGCCGCGGCAAAAGAAAATGTTCTCAGCTCTCGTTTAGTTTTTTATGTGTAAATTTTTTAAAACATTTGGACATACATTTGAAGTTGTAATATATACTAATAACAAAACAAATTATAGATTCCGCCGGTAAACTGTACAATATATTTATTATGCCTAATTAATATATCATTAGCAAATATTTATTGTAACACTATATTATTAAATCATAGGGCAATTAGGCTCAAAAACTTTGTCTCGCAATTTACACGTAAACTGTGGCCCTGTTTGGAGAAGTAACCCAAGGTTATTTTTTAGGCTATTATTTAGCCCATAGAAATAGCCCTCCACCAAAATAACTCTTGAGCTATTTGGATTCAAGAGTTATTTGATATTTAATGTACTTTCCCAATCATTGGAGCCCCATTATCTCTCTTGCTGCAGTGGACCCCACTTAAAATAACCCAAATAACACTTCTTGGGAGGGATAGTTTTTGGGTGGTGTAGGATCAAGAACACCGACTAGAGGTGGGGGTGAATAGGCGGTTTAAAATCTAAAACCAACAACACTAGAGAAATTTAATTAGTAACCAAAGAAAACCCTATGTCATGCTATTGCTATCTCTAGATGGGTTTGCAACCTAGGGTGACAAGATACAAATCAAGCTCTAGTAATGTAAATTGCTCAAAGTAAAAACAAGAATTAAAGTGAGCAAGAGAAGTAACCAAGCTTGACACAAGAATTTATCCCGTGGTGTCGATGACTTGCCGGTCACCCCTAATCCACGTTGAGGTGGATTCCAAGAATCAACCGCTCCTCTATCAAGAACTTCTTGATCTTGAGCCGGCTTGAATCAAGGAACCGCTCCACAGGAGCTCCACGAAATCCTCTTCTCCAAGCCGTCTAAGGAGCGGCAACTTCCAAGAGTAACAAGTCGATGACGCTTGGTTGAAGTTTCCCTAGTGCCACAAACCTCAAACTCTTGACGCAATGCACTAGAAAGCCCTCACACCCACAAGAATGCAATCTCTAAGCAAGTGTGTGTGAGAGAGGGATGCCTTAGCTCTATGGTGTCAAGAATGCAGTCCAAATGGCCAAGAGAAACACCCAATGGCCGGGCATTGGGTATATATAGACATCCCTTTAAAAACTAGCCATTACACTCTTTTCTGCGAAGTCGCGGACCGTCCGCGGTTCAAAAACCGGACCGTCCGCCGTTATAAACCAGTGAGTCAGAGTGCACTTAATGTGTGTCAGAACTAGCCGTTAAACCCTGGGGCGGACCAGAGACAAACATGCTCTCTGGTACAAATTTGAATTAACCTGCGGACCGTCCGCGCCCCAAGGGCGGACCGTCCGCAGTTCACTTTTCAGCCCAAACCAGAGAAACAACCTCCCTAGTACAAAACTGAGAATAGCCGGTGGACCGTCCGCTCCCCATGGGGGGACTGTCCGCCGTTCAACTTTGAAGCCCACCAGAGTGACACCCACTCTGGTACATTTTTGAAATATAGTCGCGGACCGTCCGCCCACCTAGGCCGGACTGTCCGCCAGCCCATCAGAGCCTCTTCAAGCTCTCTGGAACGGGCGCGGACTGTCCGCCCCTCGGGTGCGGACTGACCGCCGTTACTCAGTCAGCTCTCAAACTTAATATTTTTCAAATCTTTTCAAAACGCCATTAGCCCTCATGCATGCAACTAGACATTTTGAGTAAAATGGCACTAAGGACCCATCAAGCACGAGTACTCGACCCCTCTTGATAGTACGGCTATCTATCCAACAAATCCGGTCATTTTTCATCCTCTAAACACCTTGTGACCGGTAAAATACAAAACCCCTATTTTATACCTTTGCCTTGAGCCCAAGCTTTGCTCATCTTCTCCAAAACTCCACACGTTCACAACTAAATCTCTTTCATCCGTGGATCAACCTATACTCATTATCTCAAATGAAATTGTTAATCCACAAACTGTTGTCATTAATTACCAAAACTCGAATTAGGGGCCTAGATGCTTTCAATCTCCCCCTTTTTGGTAATTGATGACAACATTAAATTTTGGAGTGATAAAAATGTTCAAGTCAACTTTACACACTAGGCATAAGGTGGACTTGGAATTGAACTTTGGAAGAACTTACTCATTTTTCTTGAAAATTTCAGAATATGGTATGAATAAATTCACCAAGTTCGATGAGTAGAGAGAACTCCCCCTTGATATGTGCATATAAATTTGCATGAATACCAGGAGCACATATATATATTTGAAAGTTTTAACGGAGTTTTCCCTACAAGTGAAAATCGAGACATACAAGATACAAGATATATATGATATGAATTTTAGCTTGGTTAGCACAACCTCACAACCACAAGATGAACATAAATAGATAAGAGTAACACAAACCAACATAGTTTATCACACATTACAAATCAAATGTTCAAATCCAAACACAAGTCTCAAACCGAGTTCATGCAAGACACAAATCATAAACATGTAATGCAATAGTTCAACAAAAATAATCATGAGTGGCAAGCGAAAGCCAAAAGCGAATGAAGTCCATAAGAAGTCCATGAGCTCCCCCTAGATCCAAGCACTCCAAAGCTCCTTCTCCCCCTTTGGCATCAATTGCCAAGAAAGTCAATCCATCGGCGGTGGAGGAGGTGGTGGTGGGTAGAACGGCCGGTGCGGGTAGAACTCTGGAGGCGGCACTGGAGCCGGAAAAACTGAGTAGAAGTGGTCAGAAAACCCGGTGAAGGCTGTGCTGAATGTATCAAAGCGCTGCTCTAGCTGCTCCTGTCTCTGCTCAAGCTGCTCAAACTGCTCAGAAGAGGGCAAATCCTCAAAGCATGAATCAAGAGATGCTATGTCTGAGTGTAAACTCTGCTGAACCCCCTGCATCTGAGCCATCATTGGTTGGAACATTTGCTGTTGCATGTTCTGGAAGTTGAGGTTCATCTGATTCTACATCTGATCAGCCAACCCCGCAATCTGAGAGGACATGCTCTCCTGCATGGATGCAAAGTAAGGATCAAAGTAGCCAGCTGGAGGAGCCCACTGCTGCTGTACTGGAGGATGCGGTGGTGGCATGGCATGCTGAGCTGCAGCTGCTCCCATATGAGCATCATCATCACTATCATCATCCTGCCCCTGTGCTTCAGCATCCATATCATCTCCAGGGAAAGGAGTCAAAGGCCTCAAAAGAAAAGCATTGTCATTCTTGAATGGCCTAAAAGGAGTGTGCTTGCTTTCACATATCCCTTTGAAGCTAGACTTAACCTTGATGATAGACATAATATATGGAGCAAAATATAAGTTCATCTACATGTTAAGCCTTAAATCTGCAAGCTGATCCATGATAAGAGCAATGACATTTATTCTATTTCCGTTCATGACATGAGATATCACATTCCAATAGTGCCCTCTAATCTTGTCCTTGTTGCCACTCTTAGGCATGAATGTGACTCTGACAATCTTATTAATCACTGCAGAATGATGCCTCAGACCCTGAGTGCCCCCAAAGCTTCTAGCAATTCCAAGATGTGCAGACTCATAGAACATGGGGTAGTCATTCTCATCTAGAGGGTTTTCTAATACAACATTCATACTTTGCTCACTAGTGATGAAATTATAATCCAACTGATTAGCCTCAGCAAACTGTGCAAATGTAGCATAATAGGTTCTCTTGCCAGTTGTCCACCGAAATGTTTTCTCAACCATGTTGATCTCTAGAGTGGCATAGAACTGACGTATCACAGTTTCATTCCAATCACACCTATGCTGCAGAAAATTTGCTAACCCCATTTGCTGAAATCTATCTACTAGATCAGACATGACTTGTTGTTGTCTCATATAGCCTAAGTCAACGGTTTGATGTTTGAATACATTCTTCTTAACTAGATGACCAAAATAAGCATCTTTTTGTACCTCAGTTTTGAAGAAGAGAATGTTGGTGTCACGAGGCAAGCTGAACTGATCCACTACTCTTGCATTGTCATAGCTCCCTGCAGTCCACTGTCGGCTAGGTAGATCTAGCCCCATCAAATCTGTAACATCATCCTCAACTCCCTCAGTCTCATCCTCTGAAGATTCATCACCTGCATCTCCTACTGAAGATGCTGCAGCCATCTCACTGATATTTGGAGCATAGTCCACATCATCGGAGTCATCACTGTCTCTTTGTCTTTTGGAAGTCATAGCCTTTTTGATTTTAGAAGCAGTGACCTTGATGATCTTCCGGGGTGGCCTGAGATCAAGATTTAACCATAAGAACAATTACTAAAGCAATAGGACCAATCCATAATGATATAAGTCAGTTCATCATTCATCTGAAAAATCTAACACTGGCGGACTGTCCGCACTTCTGAACGCGGACTGTCCACAGTTCATGAACTACAACTGCGGACTGTCCGCGACCCATCTGTTCTGCGCAGGAACACGAAATCGCCCTCTTCTTTGATTCACCCATATTTTGATTTTCGATTCAAATCCACCAACCAAATTTTAACTATAACATCTCCTCTTCACTAGGAACAAGATCCCCAAAGTATTTTCAAGAATCCATGGTCCAAAAACAGATCGGAGCATCTAACCCTAACTCTTTCCAATAAAGAAATCCAAGAACAAGAGTTAGGGATTCGTCAAAATACCGAGAGGACATGATGCACAATCTTGAGAAGAGTCCGGGGATGTTCTCTGACCATCCGGGAACCACGCCAAAAAGACCTTGATCTTGTCGTCTCCCCCACGTGCTTGAGAGAGAAAGAGAGAGCTTTTTGGATGATATGTGCGGTTTGGTGGGGGGTTGTGAGAGGGACACCCATTATAAGTCAAGTCTGGCCGACCCCATCTTTCTGTCCATTCGCGAACTGTCCGCGATATCCTGGAGGACCGTCCGCCTATGAATTTTAACACTGACACCCGACTGAAACTGCCTCTGGAAAATTCTGCCCAACACAGACGGACCGTCCGCGGTACTTTGGCGGACCGTCCACAGTGTATTTTTGCGGTTGAAAACTTCTCTGCAGAGCCTCTGGTGGACAAGTCTCATGAACGGCGGACTGTCCGCCCCTTACCTGCGGACCGTCCGCGGTACCAAATTTCAGACAGCCCTGAATTTTGCCAACTTTCTCAATTCGAACTTCAATTTGGGATCATTTCTCATATAAAAATCCAAAAATCTCAAATCTTGCATGAAAACCTTCAAAAGACTCATATGAGCAAGTTATAACAAAAATTCAAAAATAAATCGAGTAAAATCATGAAAACTCATAAATGGCTCAAAAATACCTCAAAATTCAGAAAAATAAAACAAGGAGTGCATGAAAGAACCATATGCCACATGTGCTAGTTTTCAAGCCACATTTGAGAAGTCAATGATGTTTAACTCATTTCTTAACTTGCAAAACCGAGATTCATTCAAAGGCTTGGTAAATATATCGGCTAATTGATCATCCGTGCCAATACCATCAATCTTGATATCACCCTTGTTCACATGATCTCTAAGAAAATGATGCCAAATATCGATATGCTTGGTTCTTGAATGTTGAACTGGATTAGTAGCAATCTTCACGCCACTATCATTATCACACAACAAGAGAATTTCATCAAATTTCACACCATAGTCAAGAAGAGTTTGCTTCATCCATAACAATTGTGCACAACAACTTCCGGCCGAGATATATTCCGCTTCGGCAGTTGAAAGAGCCACGGAATTTTGCTTCTTTGAAGACCGAGAAACAAGAGATCTTCCAAGAAATTGGCAACCACCGGAAGTGCTCTTCCTATCAACCTTGCACCCCGCATAATCCGAATCCGAAAAACCAACCAAATCAAAATGAGCACCCTTGGGATACCATAAACCAATATTAGGAGTATATTTCAAGTATCTCAAGATTCTTTTGACGGCGGTCAAATGACATTCTCTAGGTGCGGCTTGAAATCGAGCACACATGCAAACACTAAACATGATGTCGGGCCTAGATGCGGTCAAATAAAGCAAACTACCAATCATAGAACGGTAAAGCTTTTGGTCAACCGAGTTACCTCCCTCATCTAGGTCAAGATGCCCATTTGTGGCCATAGGAGTCTTGATTGGTTTTGCATCTTCCATACCAAATTTCTTCAAGATATCCTTCACATTTTTGATTGACACACAAAGGTGCCTTCCTTGAGTTGCTTGATTTGAAGTCCAAGAAAGAAACTCAAATCACCAATCATGGACATCTCAAATTCCCTAGACATCATTTCACCAAATTCCTCACAAAAACTTGGGTTAGCTGAACCAAAGATAATATCATCAACATAAATTTGACAAACAAACAAATCCTTACCAATTTCTTTAGTGAACAAAGTAGTGTCAACCTTACCAATTTTGAAGCCCTTGGAGATAAGAAAGTCTCTCAATATTTCATACCAAGCTCGTGGAGATTGCTTAAGACCATAAAGAGCTTTAGAGAGATTGTATACATGATTTGGCTTCTTGGGATCTTCAAAACCGGGAGGTTGCTCAACAAAAACAAGTTCACTAATCTTGCCATTCAAGAAAGCACTTTTCACATCCATTTGAAAAAGTTTTATGTTGTGAGAGCAAGCATAGGCTAATAAAATTCTAATTACTTCTAATCTAGCAACTGGAGCGAAAGTTTCACCGAAATCCAAACCTTCGACTTGAGTGAAGCCTTGAGCTACCAATCTTGCCTTGTTTCTCACAACCATTCCATCTTCATTTTGCTTGTTTCTAAAGACCCATTTAGTGCCAATAACTTTATAATTCTTGGGCCTCTCAACTAGATCCCAAACTTGATTCTGGGAGAAATTATTTAATTCTTCATGCATAGCATTCACCCAATCCGGATCTCTCAAAGCTTCATCTACACGATTAGGTTCAAGAAAAGATACAAAAGAATAATGTTCACAAAATAAAGCAATGCGAGATCGAGTTTGGACACCCTTACTAATATCACCCATGATTTGATCCACTGGATGATCCTTTGCAAGAGTATGATAAATTCTTTGAGGAACAATGGGTTCTTGAGTTGATGGAGAAGGTGCACTAGATGAACCAACTTGATCTAGTACTTGAGAATCATCATTACTTGAATCTTGTACAATTGGTTGTGCTTGATTATTTGAGATGGAAGTTGAAGGATTGACCCTAATAGAGATAGAAGGACCATCTTCATGTTCATCTTCTTCTCTTGGTCTAACATCACCAATTGACATATTTTTTATTGCATTTCTCAAACCATCACTTCTCACATCATCAAGATTTTCTTGTTCATTATGAGACCCATTGGTTTCATCAAACTCAACATCATATGCTTCTTCAACAATGCCATGTGTTCTGTTGTAGACCCGATAAGCCTTGCTACAAGATGAATATCCAAGAAGAAAATCCTCATCACATTTGCTTTGAAACTTTGATAACCAAGAAGAAAATCCTCATCATCATTATCATCGGAGCTTGCATCGGAATCCCATTCAACAGAATAAGCTTGGCCATTTTTCTTCTTCTTGATGAACTTTTTTTCTTCTTTTCATTATTTTTCTTGTCCTTCTTGTTCTTGTTTGGACAATTGACAATGATATGACCTACTTCACCACATTGGAAGCAAGTCTTGTCCACAAAAGGATTTTTTCTTGATGATTGACCTCTCTTGCCAAAGTTCTTCTTACTCATCATTCTATTGAATCTATTAGTTCTTTATGTGTAAATTTTTTAAAACATTTGGACATACATTTGAAGTTGTAATATATACTAATAACAAAACAAATTATAGATTCCGCCGGTAAACTGTACAATACATTTATTATGCCTAATTAATATATCATTAGCAAATATTTATTGTAACACTATATTATTAAATCATAGGGCAATTAGGCTCAAAAACTTTGTCTCGCAATTTACACGTAAACTGTGGCCCTGTTTGGAGAAGTAACCCAAGGTTATTTTTTAGGCTATTATTTAGCCCATAGAAATAGTCCTCCACCAAAATAACTCTTGAGCTATTTGGATTCAAGGGTTATTTGGTATTTAATGCACTTTCCCAATCATTGGAGCCCCATTATCTCTCTTGCTGCAGTGGACCCCACTTAAAATAACCCAAATAACACTTCTTGGGAGGGATAGTTTTTGGGTGGTGTAGGATCAAGAACACCGACTAGAGGGGGGTGAATAGGCGGTTTAAAACATAAAACCAACAGCACTAAAGAAATTTAATTAGTAACCAAAGAAAACCCTATGTCATGCTATTGCTATCTCTAGATGGGTTTGCAACCTAGGGTGACAAGATACAAATCAAGCTCTAGTAATGTAAATTGCTCAAAGTAAAAACAAGAATTAAAGTGAGCAAGAGAAGTAACCAAGCTTGACACAAGAATTTATCCCGTGGTGTCGATGACTTGCCAGTCACCCCTAATCCACGTTGAGGTGGATTCCAAGAATCAACCGCTCCTCTATCAAGAACCTCTTGATCTTGAGCCGGCTTGAATCAAGGAACCGCTCCACACCTCGATTCCAGTAGAGTTGCTCTTCACCACTCCGGTGAGGTGAGCACAAGACCTCTCACAACCGAAATCGGGGCTCCTCAACAATCTCCTTGGAGGAGCTCCACGAAATCCTCTTCTCCAAGCCGTCTAAGGAGCGGCAACTCCCAAGAGTAACAAGTCGATGACGCTTGGTTGAAGTTTCCCTAGTGCCACAAACCTCAAACTCTTGATGCAATGCACTAGGAAGCCCTCACACCCTCAAGAATGCAATCTCTAAGCAAGTTTGTGTGAGAGAGGGATGCCTTAGCTCTATGGTGTCAAAAATGCAGTCCAAATGGCCAAGAGAAACACCCAATGGCCGGGCATTGGGTATATATAGACATCCCTTCAAAAACTAGCCGTTACACTCTTTTCTGCGAAGTCGCGGACCGTCCGCGGTTCAAAAACCGGACCGTCCGCCGTTATAAACCAGTGAGTCAGAGTGCATTTAATGTGTGTCAGAACTAGCCGTTAAACCCTGGCGGACTGTCCGCGCCCCGGGGGCGGACCGTTCGCAGTTAAGAGATCTGACTCACCAGAGACAAACATGCTCTCTGGTACAAATTCGAATTAGCCTGCGGACCGTCCGCGCCCCAAGGGCGGACCGTCCGCACCCCAAGGGCGGACCGTCCGCAGTTCACTTTTCAGCCCAAACCAGAGAAACAACCTCTCTGGTACAAAACTGAGATTAGCCGGCGGACCGTCCGCTCCCCATAGGTGGACTGTCCGCCGTTCAATTTTGAAGCCCACCAGAGAGACACCCTCTCTGGTACATTTTTGAAATATAGTGGCGGACCGTCCGCCCACCTGGGCCGGACTGTCCACCAGCCCACCAGAGTCTCTGCAAGCTCTCTGGAACGGGCGCGGACTGTCCGCCCCTCGGGTACGGACTGTCCGCCGTTACTCAGTCAGCTCTCAAACTTAATATTTTCAAATCTTTTCAAAACGCCGTAAGCCCTCATGCATGCAACTAGACATTTTGAGCAAAATGGCACTAAAGACCTGTCAAGCACGAGTACTCGACCCCTCTTGATAGTACGACTATCTATCCAACAAATTTGGTCACTTTTCATCCTCTAAACACCTTGTGACCGGTAAAATACAAAACCCCTATTTTATACCTTTGACTTGAGCCCAAACTTTGCTCATCATCTCCAAAACTCCACACGTTCACAACCAAATCTCTTTCATCCGTGGATCAACCTATACTCATTATCTCAAATGAAATCGTTAATCCACAAACTATTGTCGTTAATTACCAAAACTCGAATTAGGGGCCTAAATGCTTTCAGGTGGGTTATTTCTAAATAACCACAAAATAATCCACCTGTTTGGCTCTCTATAGGGTTATTTGGGCTATTTGAGGGAGAGATAAAAAAATAACCCAGGAATCCAAACAAAAACTGTGTAATTATTTTTATTTTATTCACATTTAATGCTTTATGCCTGGGCACATTTAATGCTCCAGTATAAAATCTATTTTTCTCCGCCGCTCTGCTAAACAAAAAGCGTGTTAGAAAATTGGGTGGTCGGAGTGTAAGCTTCGGTGTGTTGGACCCACCACCCAATTAGAGCTGGAAGAAAACTAATTAACAAAATATTTCTTGAGCTCCTGTCTGATCCGGAGCTCAGCGCTGTCATGTGTATGCCCTCGCCGAGCGGCAGCACATATTTTACTCAGCTCGTTTCAGGTTTTGTTTAGTTCCCAAATTTTTTCTATGCTACAGTAATTTTAAATGTTTGATCACTAATTAGGAGTATTAAACACATATAATTGACAAAACTCATTTCATAACTCGAGACAAAATCGCAAAACGAATCTAATGAACATAATTGTACAATGATTAGACAATGTCGTGATACAGTAAACAATATCTAATGATAGATTAATTAAACTTAATAGATTCGTCTCGTAATTTCCCGTCCATCCGTGTAATTAGTTTTATAATTAAGTTATATTTAATAATTTTAATTAGTGTCGTAAACATTACTAAAAAAATCTTTGCCCAAAAAAATTTGGGAACTAAATGTGCCCTCAATCCGTTTGCGGAGTGCGATTTTGGGGTTGACATTCACAGTTCGACGTTCGATATGTGTTCAGTTTGTTTTTTTCACCTCCACATTTTGATTTTTTTTCATATACTAGACACTGTATAGGCAGAGTAGGGGCAGCCATGGGAGCTAGGGGAGTGGCGCCATGGATGACGAAGTTGTGCGGTCACATGGCGACGACGGGGCACGAGGCGCAGGGCATGCGCTTCCGCGAGCTGGCCCGAAGCCTCGCACGTCAATCGGCGATTGTTAAGAATGGAAGTTGATTCGGAAAGTATCTTTTACCATATTGTAAATTAAATATGGATAGAATTCGAATATTACTGAATACGAAAGCAAAATGATATCTTGAATTTATATTTGAGTATTTACTTGATATATAAATAATGTTTAGCTATTTTTTGTTGGTAGTTTTAGAATACATAAACACGGTACAAACTAATGCATAACAACACAATAAAGATACGGTCTGTCCGCGGGTGGTGCTTACGAGGAAGAGGACCAATCGACAATCGTGACCGCTGCTGCAGCACGCACCGCTGGCTGGCCAACCAACCAGCCGGTGCTGACTATAAAGCCAGCTAGCCGAATAGGCTGATAGCTGGTCAAAATAGCTTATTTATCAACAAATACTTTAACAAATAAAAACTAGAAATAAATATATTTCAATAAATATATAAAAAAAATTTATTAATATATAAGTAAAAAGTTGAAAAAGTAATTTCACCTATAATAGATAAAACAAGAGTATTTAAAAGGTAATTTCATCTTTTTATATTTTTATTACAAAAGTTAATAATGTTGGTTACGGAGAAATGAATATAATTTTTTAAATAGTTTAATAAAAATGTATATAAATAGTATTGGATATTGTCAAATACGGATGTCGAATCGAATAGAGAAAATTAATAAAAATTGACACTTTATTACTATATTAAATTCAAATTTGGATACACATACTCATATTAATATTTAAACAGATACAAATATCCAATATTTCAAATATTGATATTCACATTTCCATTTCTAGCCATCGCGGAGGGATTTGTTCTTGGACTTGTACCTCTACCCGTGTTTGGTTGCCCCCAAAAAATATTTTCACGAAAACTTTTTGCCCCTTTGACTACTAATTAGGGGTATTAAATGGAGTTTAATTACAAAACTACCTCTATAACTATGGTACTGTAGTAGTTGCTGTAATTAATGAGGCCTTTGACCGTGCTATTAGGAGATGATTAGACGCGGTTACTGTAGCATCAGTGCAAGTATTATGGTGGGCTAAAAGCAGGCTGAATGCTGAGGTGGAGGAGAGAGAAGAGGAGAGAGAAGGGAAGTGGGCTGTTAGCTAATAGCCAGCTTCGACACAAGAATCAAGAAATTATGTGAGATAGATAAGTGGGTCATGTATTTATGGTGGAGAGCTAAATCATTATACAAGTGAGCTGAGAAGTGGGCTGCAAAGGTCCTTGCAACCAGCAGCAGGCTAAATCATTAGCCTTGCTTTCACTGTAGCCAATCATGGTGGAACTTGACCCATTAAATTCGTCTCGAAAAGTTATACCCATCCGTGAAAAGATTTCGCAAATAAATTTCGTTTAGGATTTCATGCATACATTCGTTTTTTTTTTGAAAATTTTTTCATCACATTAACCAAACGCGGCCATTGTCCTCCGTTTTCTTTAACCCCGGCGGCCTAAAAAAAACTTGACTTGCGGGGATAAGACCGCCCCACGGCATTGTTTGAGAGGTAGAATGACCTTCTCACAGTAGGCCAAGAAAACCCCCGAACCCCTGCCCCACCCGTACACGGGGCCCGTCGCCTTGTGAGTTAGGCCGAGCTCCACAGTGCTTTGGACATGAGACAGGCGAGGGGGTTTTTTTAACTGGAGGCGGAAATTCGTCCCTTCCGAAGATCGAACTCACGACCTCTGGAGTGCCGCCGGACTGCCGGAACCAACTAGCCCGACATCCTTTGGCCCCAGCGGCCTAGGAATGCTACGAGCCTCCAGGACCACCTCGTGCTGCGTAGCGTTAGGCTAATTGATAAAATGCCCCCAAGGGTTTCGTGTCAGATATATGCTTATTATTTAGCCTGAAGGACTGATGCATCAGATCCCCTCATCAAAAATGAAAGAATCTCAAACAATTAAGCCTGAGATACAAAGTTCAGAAAAAGAGCTTCCAGTTCAGACATGACCTTATTCTAAAATGAGAATAATTCATTGCATATGAATAATGGAATGTCTACATATTCCAATCCTCTCCTTTCTTTTGACCTCTTATATCCCTATAATGTTATTGATATATTAATCCTTGTAAATGGTTTCAAATTCACAGCACCTAGTTTTGGCATATCTAACTTCTAATTTGCATCGAATTGTTGCCCTGCACCTCAGCGATGGAGTCATCGCCCCCAGCTTTTGGTCTTGGATCCCATCGTCATAAAAAGTGAAGCTTGATGGTCGGACCTTCATCACCATTGGTATTGCCTTGATGGCCGTTAGCGTAGGAGTAGGGAGTAGAGACTCCTGCTGCCCCAGCCCACTAGCTAGCCTCGTAGACGCCACCAGGGCCGCCGGCGCGGTGCGGGCTTTTGTCAGGGCTCGCCTTGTCCGCCGCCGCACGCGCTCGCCCGCAGGCGACGACGTCAAGCAAGCGGCCACGGGCATGTGAGCCCCGCCCCCCGACGTGACCACGCGGGCAGCCGCCCGCCGGGTTGTCGTCGAAGGCTCGCAGCTAACTAGAATATTATACACCATAGATGCATGAGGGGTGTTATTAGGGCCTTCCATTCTGTACTTGGGATATGTGCTGTGCTTGTTTTTATCAGATTTGTGCCTCGTTGGTGTACAACATTTTTTTTATACATATGCATACATATTTTCGGGTTCCGTGTTGTACACAGTCGAGAATATGATGTTCTGGATACCTCTGGTTGGGGAGCTTTTCAAAATCATTTGAATCCTCTCTCTCATCTTCTTTCTGCCCCTCTCTCTCCACGCAGATCTTGCCTCGCTGGTGTCGCCGGCGGAAGCGTGAGGAGCGGCGGCACGGCCGGGAGGTGATTCGCCTGGAGCGCGCCGCTGCAGTCCGGGCAGGGGACGGCGGCGACGAGCGCCCACACGGTGAGGTGGAGCAGGTAGCCCATGGCGTAGGCCGGCACGGCGAGGCCCGAGGCCTCGCTCCCGCGTGGCGCGGCCAGGCCAGCCACGATGGCCGGCAGCGCGGGAGGGCGACGCCCACGCGCGGCCGAAGGAGCGGTTGCGGTGGCAGGCGAGGAACGAGGCGACCCCGCCGGCGCCGCGTCGTCGATGAGGAGCTATGATACACGGATACTTCACAAAACTCACGTACCGGTATCAGATACCGTATCGGATACCCGTACTCCACAGATACTCCTGGATACGTATCCCGTAAGTATCGGTAATTTATGTGATTTTCAAATAATAAAAATAAACCGGATAGTTCATAGATACCTTACCGATACATGTGGGATACCTTGAAACCGATACTCATTCGCTACATATAAGAGCAATCTATGCAGCTATGTACAACCACCTCGTACAAGCAGGTAGGCTCTAGTGGCTACGTTATGTGCTATTGAACCTAAGTTTGAATGATGGCTTGATGGCCTGAACGTTATGCCTTGAACCGTTGAACGTTATGTCCTGAACAATGTTATTGTTATGTAATATTTATGGTCTGTGTGCTAATTTCTAATTTTGGTGGATTTATTTTCTTATTTTTTATATATATTGTCGTATCCCTGTATCTACATTTTGGGAGAAATGACGTATCGGAGTATCGCCGTATCGCGTACCGGTATCCGTATCCGTATCCGTGTATCCGTGCAACATAGATCAGGTCCGTGCAACATAGATCAGGAGCACGGAGAGGTCCGCGAGGGCCTTCCGCACGCGGCGGAGCTGGCCCACGTGGATCTCCCCCTCGGCCGACGCGGGCAGCACGCACGCCGCGATGCCGGCGAGGCGCTCCCACCGGCGTGCCTGGTCCACCCCGTCGCGCGCCGCATTGCAGACGTCGAGCGCCTTGACCGCGCGCTCCCCGAACTCTGCCACCAGCCGCTCCGCCTGCGCCGGCAGCGTCCAGCGGCGACGCGCCTCGGGCGCTAGCACCCGGAACTCCTCCTGGCACAGCAGGAACACCTCAAGCAGGCGCCGGATCCACGCGGGCCGGGATCAGGACTGCGCGTTCCCGACGCTGGCTGTGTCCGCCTACGGCTGGGCCGAGTGCGGGTACTCCGCGGTCACCGTGCAGTGTCCACCTCCGCCCGGAACCCGCCAGCCGCCACGATGCGCTTAACGGCCACGACCTCCCCATCGGGCATCTCGGCGCGGTAGACCACGCCAGCGCCGCCACGCATCACCGCGTGGTTCTCCTTCACGCACCGCACCACGTCCTCACACGGTCGCACCCGAACGAAGCCTTCTGGAACGCAGAAGAAGCGCGGGGACTCCCACCTCACCGTCGACCAGCTGCTGCTCAGCCTGCTTGAGCACTCACAGATCTCTGACTGCCTCAAGGGGGGCGGCATGTCCTCGGCGTGGGTGCGCGGGGAGCTCGAGAAGCTGTCAAGGAAGGGCAACGCCGTCGCCGCGCCATGGATGGGCCGACGAGTCGTAGCCATCGCGGGCGCGCCCTGCCGCCACGTGCGCCCGCGGACGCAGATCCGCCAGCCGAGGTCGTGCCCTGTCACCGCGCGGGGCCGCCTCCGCAGCTCCGCCGGCTGCCGTTGCGTCCCTGCGCCAGCGCGGCCGCCTACGCCTCTCAGCCGGCAGCCATCGCAGCCATCGGGAGGTGGAACGCCGGGTGGTGGTACCCCGAGGAGCCGCCACTGAGGAGGTCCAGGTCCAGCGACGCCCCCAGCGTCGGGCTGCCGAGCCCGCCGACGGACAGGTTCAGCCGCCGCGTGAAGGGGGGCAGGGAGCCACCGCCGCCGCCGCCAGAGGAAAGCGACGGTGGGGTTACGCGGTTCACGACCTCGCGCGTGGCGCTGCGCGCGTTCGGTGGTGAAAGGCGGCTCTCGGCCGCGAGATCCGAGCGGCGGCGGTGGGCCGGCCTCGTCACCTCCGGTGCGCCGGGTGGGGTGGACGCGGTGCTGGGGGTGGCGCCGTGGCGCTCAAGGCTGCACCACGATGCTGGCATCGCGCACCTGACGACTAGGGCGACCGCAACCGCGAGGCACCTTCCCCGCCGTGCGGGCCGCCGGATCAGACGCCGGAGCTGCACAGCAATCAGCGGCGGCCGCAGCAGCGTGCTTGTGGCTTCCCTCACGCGGTGGTAAAGCGGCGGGATGGCACCACAAGTTCTCTGCTGGTCAACCTCATCAAGCAACAGTGGCCGGCGAGAAGCTAAGTTCCGTGTTAGATTAAAGCTTCATGTGTTGGCCGTGTTTATTGGTCGAACAAGTACTGGTAGGCTTGTAGATACTGAACTTGATCATGAATTGTTGGAGCTGGAATTTTCTTCTCAAATTTCTTTGTTATGGATAGTTTGATGTTTATCGTTGATTTTTTTTAGGCCATACACCACCGGTCTATGTTCGAGATAATTTTGGTGTTCCACCAGCGAGCATGGATTTGTATATTGTACAGGAAGTATTTGTAATTTGTGTTCTTACTATTGTTAATATACTTCTGGTATATAGAACCGTGACTTAAAAATGTGTTCAAATCTAGGTGTACAACGTGAATGAGCTCTTGTGAAGTGTTGAGTACACCATGGTACATATTTCATTTGATCTGTATAATATTATAATTACTAATATTATAGCAGTGTACAATGTTAAAAGAGAATGGTACAGTACCTAGAGGTACCTGTATCTAATGAAGATCACCAGTCTCATCATGTTAATATACATGAGAGAGAAGATAGCGCTAGGTAATGGTACTATTTTAAAATTTGAACAAGTAATGTATATAGAGCAGAGGGTACAAGCCATTAGCTTTACATGGTTCCCGAAGTCAAAAAGGTACTGCTAGCACTATACAAAGGGCAGGCTTTTTCCCACCACTAGCTGTCCACGCGCCCACCTGCGGTGTACATACACTCAAAAATAAATTAAATACATATAGAATACTTGCACTAAAGACAAGTTGGTACAGATACCAATATAAAATTAACGGCTACGATAACTTCTATCACAGCTCCGTGGTGTACCAATCATTTTGCCTCTCGGAGCGGGCAAACGCGGTAGCAGCAGGCGCAGCAGCAACTGCGACCAGCGCCGTGCGGGCTCTGCCCTGTTCCTGTTCCGACGGGCCGACACGGCCCAATGCTGAGATTACAGTCGACTTTCCTCCATCGGTCGATTTTTATCCATGTGCACGGAACCCACTATCTCTCCTCCTCTCCACCCCTCTCCTTTCCCCTTCACGTTTTCCTTTCTCTGGATCCGACCGCGGGCGTGGCTCCCCCCTCTTCCTCTCTCCCCTCTGCTTAATCTCTCCATGGCGGCCAGCGGCGGGAGGCCCGGCGCCGCCGCCGGCGGGAGGCGCAGCGCGGGAGGCTGGAGGCGCGGCGGGACCGGCGGCGGGAAGCGGGAGGCGGGAGGCGCGGCGGGGCCGGCGGTCGGAAGCAGGAGGCGCGGCGGGTCCGGCGGCCGGAGGCGCGGCAGGGCCGGCGCTCGCCTCCGGCGCCGGCGGTGGGTCGGCGGGAGGCGCAGCGCTCACCCCCAGCACCGGATTTATAAAAATTTCTATAAATGAAAAAGAAGCAACGGTCAGAATATCGACCGTAGGGAAGGGGTCCTACGGTTGACCATAAATTAGCGTGGTCCCCGACACGGCAACCCACTCCACGGCACCCGGCATTCAATTCGTGGCGCTGCGCTACAGTGCTCTAGAATAGTACTCGTTCGGTCGATTCGCTCCGTCCAATTTATTTTTTAAAAAAGAACTGTGTTTAATATGAAGTACTAGTACGCTGCAGAAAAGTTAACACAGCCACTCGGTCATTTTTCTTTTTTTTAAATGAACAGATTATAATTTATACAATGGTGAATTGTGTCACCTTTTGTGCTCGAGCTGCCGTGACAGTGCATTATACACATATGTGCAATACTAGATTACTAATTTAAGCCATTCTGACTTAGCCAGCTTGGTTTGCCATTGGCCGAAGTCGGCCACGCTTTGGCGAGAATCTGTTTTACCTTGGCTGCCAACATTTGGCTTGTCAGCCACGATCAGCCACGTTCTGTTCATTTGGTTTGTCAGCTAATCAGCCAGCAGTACTGTTCTCTCATACTAAATCAGCACCAGTCATCAACTAACAACCAGTCAGTAGTAATATTCTCTCATAATAAATTAGTATCAGTCACTAGCCACAGCCAACCAAACACAACGTGACCAATCAATCAATCAAGGGGTCACCAAAAATTGTGGGGGCTGGGCTCAACTTTGGCATGTCATTCGACTGCCAGCAACCAAGCACGTCCTACCTCCGGTCTAATTTTCTCATCGAGGAAAAGGTAAGGATAAAGCCTCCAAACAAAAGCTACAATAGCGGCTGAGTTGTTTGGTGAAGAATTCGGTGCATCATTCAAGATTCAAGTCAGGCAGCATCGGTATATATTTAGAGCAACCACAATATTTGACATAAAATAGTCCATAATATTAAAATATTTACAACAGACTAACTGAAACATTATAAAAGTAGTCCATATAACAGTCTATAGCAAAAAGTATCTATAGTACTATAGACTACTCATAAAAATAAACAAATATTACTCTCTTCCGTCTCATTCTCTCTCACTCCAAATTTCATCACGAGAGATCCAAATACATTGTGGCAACAACAATAACTATAGGATCCATTTGGTTGGTTGGTCTGTCTTAGCCTGGCTAGAAAAATAAGCCAGGCCAGACTTCACCAGACTTAACTAATGCAAGCCCTCAGTGTTTGGTTGGATGAATAAAGATGGTCTGCATAGTCTAGGTTTTGTTTGGTTGATTGTACAAATTTGGTACAGAGACCTTGCATCTGAGAATGGTGAGGTTACCATCTCTTGTTTCTCCTCCTCTCAATCTTCCTTCTCCTCCTGCGCGGTCGACGGCGGACCAAATCGAACTCCTGTGCAGTCGATGGCGGGCCAAATCGAGCCCCCACGCCGTCGATGGTGGCACCGCCCCACTCGTTGCGGGCGCTGGTCACCCACGTCCCCACGCAGTCCTCCTCCTCCAGCAACCCTTTGTCCCCACGCACTCCTCTTACAGCAGCTCCTCATCCCTCACCATGGTCGACAACGAGCAGAGGAGTCCCCAAGAGCCCACAGGTCCATGGTCTCGCGGGAGTCGAAGCTGTTATCCGTGATCTGCTGCCAGATCTCGCGCAGCTCTTCCTTGTTGATTTTGTCGACCTGCATCTACCGCCGCCGGCTCAATGTGTCGAACAGCTCGAGCGCGAACTCCTTCGCTTCCGTTCCTGCACCTCCATCCAGGCGTTGTTGGCCTAGTTGAGCTCCTGCGAGAACTGCATCAGCCGGTGCGACGAGGTCCGCCTGATTGACGGCAACCGCGAGCGCGACGACGACGACGCGTCGCTGCCGCCGCCACCGCCCGCACCGCAGCACCTCGCCGAGCTCCGCATCGATCCCGCGGCACCTCGTCTAGCTCCGCCGGAGATGGTGGAGGAGGAGACGAGCTCACGTTGGAGATGCTAGCAGCGGCGGTGGAGGGGAACAAGAGCAACGTCCATGGCGGGGGAGGACAGGAGATACGCGGTGCGGAGGTGATAGGAACTGCCAGCAGAGCCACCGTGCACCAATGCTAGCCTGGCCAAGTTAATGCGACGAATCGAGCGTACTAGCTAAGCCAGCCTAAGAGGCCTTTCCTGCATTACCAGAGCCTGGTTAAGGCCCTGTTTAGTTCTTTACATGTAAACACAAAAAAACCGTAAACGCATTAAAGTGAAAAGAAATCTTACTAATTTGAAGTACTAAATGAAGTCTATTTATAAAAAATTTTGTATGGATGAGCTGTAAATCGCGAGACGATTCTAATGAGTCTACTTAATTCATGATTTGCAACAGTGACGCTACAGTAACCATCCGCTAATTATTAATTAATCATGGATTAATTAGCATCATTAGATTCGTCTCGCGATTTACAACCCATCTATGTAAAAAGTTTTGCAAATAGACTTCATTTAGTACTTCAAATGACCAAGATTTCTTTGCAAAATTATTTTGCAAAATGAACTAAACAGACCCTAAGGGCCCTGTACATACAACCAAACAGAGCGATGCTGCACTACTAGAGCCCGGTTAGGCCTAATGTAGGCAACCAAACGGCCCCATAGACTACTGACACAAAAGCTGTCTATATGAACTACTTAATCCATATACATTGTGATTGCTCTTAGAAAGGGAAAAAAAAGACAATCAAGTTGCTACAAGATTGCTCTTAGAAAGGGGAAAAAAAGACAATCAAGTTGCAGTGTAGCACATGCTAGCTTTAGCTTGTGCGATGTGGTAGTACCACTGCACACTTAAAATTAGAGTTTAATATGGCACAGCACTCTGCAGTAGAATAATGATAGTTAGGGTCCGTTTGGTATAGTTTATGCCAAAATAGGTTCACTAGTGAAGTCAAAACCTGTGGAAAAAAAACTAGCTTCAAAACAGGTGAACAAAAAAAACTAGTTTCTGCTGGCTTCTAGTTCATTTTAGCCCGGCTTATAAAACATCTTCATGCTAAGTATCTCATGTGTGAATAGGTGAAACTGAAGACAAAATAAGCTATGCCTGGGTTGTAATTTGTAAAGTTACTTTACCATCTTCTTTCTAAAGATCTACTGTACTGTATATGGGAGACAGCAGGAAACCCCAAGAAATCGCAATGCAAAGCGCTTTGCCGGATCAACCGCAAGTCCGCAACCTGCTGGCCGCGGCGGTACAGCAGCCATGCATTAAATTTCTAGACGGCCGAGATCCTGCTGATTCAACCAGCCAAGATTTTGGCACTAGTACTACGCTCATGCTGGCCTTGCATCTTGGCTCTTGTTTAGTTGAAAAACTTTTAGAATTTTGATATTGTAGTACTTTCGTTTATATTTAATTATTATTATTATTCGATCATAGGTTAACTAGACTTAAAAAATTCGTCTCACAAATTACAGACAAACTGTGTAATTAGTTATTTTATTTAGCTATATTTAATACTTCATACATGCGTTCAAAGATTCGATGTGACGAAAAATCTTATAAAATTTTAGAATTTTAGATGCAACTAAACAAAGGCTGATCTGATGCCGCTTTGCCTGGGCTGTGTTTAGATCCACAAAAAGTGGTAAAATGGGTCACATCGGATTCTGTAGCACACTATAGCACTTTTCGTTTGTTTGTGGTAAATATTGTCCTATCATAGGCTAACTAGGCTCAAAAGATTCGCCTCGCAACGTACATCAAAACTATGCAATTAGTTTTTTTATTTACCTACATTTAGTACTCCATACATGAGGTAAAAGATTTGATGTGATAGGTGAATAGTGAAGTTTGAAGTGAAAGATTTTATAACTAAACACAAACACAGCCCTGCTGTTTTTCTTGGATTCCGCCTGGTGCTGCTGTACCTTCGATCGGTCGCGTACGGAGCAGTAGCTCGTGGATCTGCGCCTCGCGCCGTCCAATCCGCGGGCTCAGGCCGCGTCTCGAATTCCTCTGTTCGTCGGGAGTAAAAATCGAGGTCGGCCCCAGCCGAACTTTCGAGCCGTACACATCTTGGCAACTTGCTCAGACCGCGGCTTGTGCTTAGTGTGTGTAAATTCCTTCTGAAAATTTTTACACAATGTCGTATCGAAAAAAATCTTACTATTTAGAAGTATTAAATAAAATTTATTTGTAAAACTTTTTACATGATAAGTGGTAAATCGTGAGACGAATCTAATGAACATATTTAATCCATAATTTGTAACAATGATGCTACAGTAACCATTCGTTAATCATAGATTGATATATCTCAATAGATTCATCTCGTGATGTACAACCTAATCGTGCAAAAGGTTAAACAAATTTTAGTTAATACTCATAAATAGTAAGATTCTATTTCAAAAAAATTAGGGGAGGAACTAAACACATATATTTTATGAATCATGTATTAGTGATGTAATCCATATCAGATGTACTTATTATCCGAGTAGAGCAGTAGGCTGTAAAATGGACTATATATAAGGTTCTTTTCTGTAGTGATTTAATTAGAATTTCAATCTTATTAAACATGGTGCCATATAGACTAAACTGATGGCACGGCAAAATCTCTGTGGAGAGAGTTAATGATTGAGTTTCATCTAGATAAAACTTGATACATATATGTATCTCTGCATTGAAAATGAAATGAAATCCTTTTTGACCAAATTGTTCCATTACCGAAATGAAATTTCATTGTGAATAATTTGTTTCATAACATAACGTTAAAGTTAAATGCTATGACTTGCATATGGAGCCGCGAAAATGAAACTATGTACTACCAAGTTGATTCATTCATCACCATAAATCTTCTTATGACGTGGTACTTGTAAAAAATGTAAAATGGAACTCTATTGGAACAGTCTAAATGACGTGTTGCTAATGTAAAATCAGCTCACTACTGGAGTCCGCCAGTGCCCCTAGGGATTTTTTCTTTCCCTAGGAAATATTTTGCAACCCTAGGGACATATAATTTCCCAAGGACCATAGTTCAATGCCCTAGGGACACTTTGCTTTCCCTACGACTAATTTCGTCGGGGAAGTTGTGCGAGCTCAGCCACGTCGGAGCTAGATGAACACTTTTCCTACAAGACAATATAAAAATTTCTTATGCAATATGATGTTTGTTGAAAAATTATTTCTCACACAGCATCATTAAATTAAATTATCTGAATTTAAATTTGAATTTGAATCAGAAGCAATGTTGAATTTAAATTTGGATTCAACTTCAATGAACTCCAGGGATAACAACCACATTGGCAGGTTCTAATAGTTTTTCCTAGGAAGAAAAAATTCTAGGAAAACTAAGGCCCTGTTTAGTTTCCAAAAAAATTTGCACAGTATCCGTCACATCGAATCTTCGGACACATGCATGGAATATTAAATGCAGTTGAAAAAATAACTAATTATACAATCTAACTGATTAGCATGAGCTGAATCTTTTAATCCTAATTAGTTCATAATTGGACATATTTGTCATAACAACAAAATATGCTACAGTACCAAAACCTAAAATTTTTCACCAACTAAACACACCCTAACTTTCCAAGTAGGAGAAGCTGCCATATGAACAGGTTTCCTAGGACTTCCCTAGGACTCCAAAACTCTGGCAAATAAGTCTTTCCCTAGAAAAAAAATCCTAGGGCACTTCCTATTTTCCGTCAAAACTATGAATATTCTCCTATCAAAACCTCTACGGAAACATTTTCGCTACTGTTTTTCGGACATTTCTCTAGAATTTTGACCCTAGGAAACAAGCCAATTCCATTATTTGCATGAGAGAGATGGTGGCAGATCGGCGTCGTCTCCAAGCTTGAACGGGCAGATTTTCTACCTGTCGCTATGGAGAAAAAGAGTGTAGATGCTATAAAAGAGGGTACGTCATAGCCTGCCGATAGGTCGTGCTAATGTTTCTCATTGAGTCTCCACATGCGGACGCGGCCACCCCAGCCAAGGGGCAACGGGCAGTTGTCTCGCTGCTTTTGGCCAGACTGTTCTCATCCCAATTCTGTCACATTGCATGTTTAAATATTATTTAAAGATATTGAATATTAATTTTTACCAAATTAATTTTATAAGTCGTAACTTAATTATGAAATAAATTTATTAAATCTAATTAAGTCATAATTTGATAATTAATTACTACTACAACCATTCACTAATTGTGTGTTAATTATATTTAATAGAATTATTTTCAGCTCTAATTGCAATCTATACAATTAATTTTTTTATTAAATTAACGTCCGACCATTCGAATTGATATTCTAATATTCGATATGATAACTGCTTAAAAAACCAAAGGACAGCTCTGCTCGGCCGGCGGCTGCACAACTGACGTGACCCAACTACTGCAATGTCCTCCGCTATAAAACAAAAAAAAAACTTTCTTTCCGTCCTTGCTATGCTCGGTTTTTTCCTCTTCCATCCTCACTCCTATCCGATTTCGGCACCCGTGATATGTGTATCCGGAGGCTCCGATTTGCCCGTTTAATTAGCTTGACGACAGAGCCGGATATGGAGGATTCAATTTGCCCGTAATTAGGTTGATGATAGAGGTGGATCTAGAATGTGAATCTATAAGATTTATTTTTCTCTTCTTCCTCCCTGCCTTTTTCCTCTTCTTATAGTTTTTCTTTTTTTCTCCTTGCTCTTCTTTGTTCATAGTTGAAAATTATTGGAGAGCTTTATGGGTTCCATAGGATCCATGGTGTAGGGCTCCAGTGGTAGGTTGGAGTAGGACATTGTATTTGTAGGTGCAGTGGGGCTAGACACGGCGTCACGTGATGAGACTCTACCAGCAATTATCAAAAGAGAAAAAAAAAAGACTTACCGATGCGAGAGAGAACATTTGGAGGAGGATAAAAGAACAGAGGTTGAAGATGAAATGGAGCCAGGTGTTTATTGGTTGCTACAAAATCATCTTTATTTTCTCGTATAAACCATTTTCTTTGGATAAAGGCCACTATAATGTTAAGAAGGAAACAAAGAAAGTGATATACCATTGTGATCGATTGTCCGACTACACAGATGTTTGTGAATCTACAAACAACTGGCCCGGCATTCTTCGCCAAGCCATGACTGGCCCTATCAGTATGGCCTCTATTCACTACCATCATCAGCGAGTAATCCTCTTTATTAATTTTTCTATTCTATGTTTAGTTGTTTACCCATGGACCATAGATATTAGAGACAACGGTCCTCAACGGCCATCCCATTAAGGATATAAATGCCGTAATTTCAATCGTCGCTATCTATTTTCAGCTAAATGCTTTGATACAAGAAAATCAGTTGTACGATTATATTACATAGGTTGTGATTGATTGCCTGCACAAACTGTTGCCCGCGGGCTGTTGTCCAGATTTATAGAATGCAACCCAGTTTTAACTTATGCTTGCAGAAGCCTTTAGATTGTCCCTGACAATGCAAAAAGAGCATGCAAGACTAGCTATTGAGAAACACAAATGCCATACACCACTATACACAGGGGCGTATCCGGCGGTGGATCTGGAGGGGCTCCAGCCCCTCCTACCGCTGCTGGATCCATGGAGCCCCTCCTATAATTTGTTGATATGAATACATTGTGAGGAGAAGGTAAAGTTGTTTATGGTAGAAGAAAGCTCCTCCTAATAATTATCCTGGATCCGCCACTAACTATACAGGCTGCACAAGGTAAAAAGGATATGCTTGGCTATGTTACATAATTTAGCATGGTTAAGATTGGTCTAAGTTAGAGTTAGCATGGTTGGTAAGCATGCAACCAACCAAATCACAACCATAGGTCTTAATGGTCATTCATATTGTTTTTTTTAATCTTAGGACATGTGTTACTTACTTGATCAGTGTGCATAATATGCTATGAACAAACTTGGAGCGGGCATTATGGATTGGTACTGGCTTGCACTTAAGAATTTGCCTATCTTCCTCAATGCGTGATTTCTTTTTGTAATATACTATACTAGTATACCGTATTACCGTATGGAGTACACAGCACATGCTCATCAGTCATCACGCAGCACGATTCTCTATTCTTCCTCTGACTAGTCCGACTTCTCGGCCCAGCTTAGCAGTTGCCACCCTGCTCACAACAACTCTCTTTGCTCTCTGCTCTCTTCCCCCATCAACATGATTTTTAATTATTTGCCATCCTTATGGAATGCACCTGCTCGATTGCCACCGTACCAAATGAAGCTAATTTTTTACCACCGCACTTTTCCGGAAGCTAGATTTTTGCCAAATTTGCCAATGTGGCTGGCTAGACCGAGCCATGTCACCGTGCCAGTGTGGTGGGCGCACGTGAAAATGACCCTCGTGCCCCTGGCCCTTCCTTTAACCCGCGCCGACGCCCCGATCCCGCTCCCAGTTACCTTGACCCGTTGACCCTCCCCCCTCCCTCCCCCGAGCTCCATGGAACCCTAGCTGTCGGCGGCTACGTCGGCGGCAGATGAGCGGCGGTTCGTCGCCGCATCCGAGCAGCTAAGAGCTAAGGTAAGATCTCATGATTCCCTCACTCATTTCACCGTCAGATTTAGGGGAGATTTGGTCGGGTAGATCGGGTTTTGGAATAAACAAGATTTGGTCTGTGTTTGAATGTACATTTGGCGGACTGTACTTGATTCGCGCAAGGATGGAGCCCAGTGAGCATCCCCCTTGGTAAGTCATTTGCTCAATCCCTGACTGTATTTGGTGGTGACGGCTAGTGTAGTTGGCTTGTGTTAAGTTCTAACTGCGCAATTTTTTTTGATGTTCATCATTGTGCCATGATTGATCCTGGCAATGCTATTAGGCTAGTTGTTAAGTGCGAAAAATATAAGGCCAATCTGGAGTATGGGTTGTTAGACATGGCTGAGCAGTGGCATGACTTGTGGATTGATGTTAACAATGGCTACAAATTTGATGATTTTATGAATGATATGAGCAGTAAGATAATCTGGGGTGCTAGTCAGACTCTGGCAGTTTGGTCTCTTGATACTGACAGTGCTGCTGAATGGAGGATTAGAAAAGATGAGCACTTTGAGAAGATGATAAAGTCTAGAATGTGTGAAAGGCAGGCTAACATAGTGGTTGAAGTAGTTGATAAACCAGGCTACCAGCAGATCAACACTAGTACTAGGTCAGCAGGCACATCTGGTGTGACAAGTGCAGCAGATGGGCCTCATAATGCAGAAGGTGTAGGTGACACATTCACATCCCATGATGATTCTCAGCAGGCAGAGTTTGTAGTGGACTGGAGTACTCTCACAATCATCCCTGAGGAAGATCAAGATGGAGAAATTCATACTCTAGTTGATGAGGATGTAGTGTTTGAGGCAATGGGTTTCAAAGCTGCTGATGAGAGAGCAGAAGCAGCAGCTAGGGCAGCCATTCCAGATATACCTCCAGGAGTGTAGCAAGATATGAATGAGGCAGGCATCCATGTCAATGACAATGATCCTTCAGAACCAGTGCTTGATTGGGACAGGGACAATCCAGACATGAGTGTAGGGACAATTTATCCTACTATGCCTGAGTTCAGATTGGCAGTGAAACAACATGCTATAGTACATGAGTTTGAACTTGGGACTAAAAAAATCTGATAAGAAAAGGTTCAGGGGTTTCTGCATGGCAGCTGGCTGCCCTTGGATTATTAGAGCTAGGACTCAAGATGATGGTTGTGTCAGGGTATATTTACTTAGCAGATTTTGCATTTACTAACTTGTAGGTGCTGCAGTATCTAACCTGGTTTTTGTCATTCTTTGCAGGTCCAAATAAACAATAACACTCACAATTGTGCCTCAAGGAGTAGAGTGTTGGGTACAATGGCAAGTCAAGCCTGGGTAGCTGAGAGGGCTATTCCTCTGTTGAAAAAGAAGCTAGGTCCGGGAGCTAAGGATATCAAGGAGTTTGTAGAGGACAAGTACAAAATAAAAATTAATTATATGACTGTGTGGTATGGGAGACAGAGGGTAGCTGGTAGATTTTTTGGGAACTGGAATGATTCATTTGATTGGTTGTATAGGCTAAAGGCAGAGATTGAATTAAGATCACCTGGCAGTGTTATTGAGATTGACACAGTGAGAAATGGTGATCAGGTTCATTTTTCCAGATTCTTTTGTGCTTTCAAAGGTAGTATAGATGGTTTTTTAGGAGGCTGTAGGCCTTACATTAGTATAGATTCCACTGCTTTAAATGGTCAGTGGAATGGTCACATGCCTGCAGCAGTAGCACTTGATGGGCATAACTGGATGTTCCCATTAGCCTTTGGTTTCTTTGACTCAGAGACAAAGGATATGGTTCATGGAGCAGTTAAGAAAGGCCATAGGAGTTCTTCCAAGATTGGCCATATGTACTGATGCCTGCAAGGGCTTGGAAGGTGCAGTCAAGGAAGTTTTTCCTTGGGTAGAACATAGGGAGTGTTTCAGGCACCTGATGGAGAATATGAAGAAACAGTTCACTGGAGATGTGTATGCTGCAAACATGTGGCCAGTAGTCAGGGCATATTTCCCTGGTAAATACAACTATTTCATGGATAAGGTGCTTGGTAGCAGTGCTAGAGTTGACCCATGGCTTCAAGAGCATCACAAATTGCTTTGGGCCAGATCAAAGTTCTCTACTGACACCAAATGTGATTACATTAACAACAATTTGGCTGAGTCATGGAATGCATGGATAAAGGAATTCAAGGACCTGCCATTATACTGTATGGTGGATGCAATCAGAGAGAAGGGTGTCATAATGTTTGAGAAGAGAAGGATTTCTAGAGCTCTATCTGGAGTCATCCTCCCTGCTGTCATCCATGAGTTGAACTCATCTTCCAAAGGCATAGGTCATTTGAAGGTCACCAAGGGGTTGCCAGTTCAAGCTGAGGTCACTGAGATCTACAAAGATGAGGAGGTCAGAAGGCATGTTGTTTATCTCAATGAACAAAGCTGCACCAGTAGGCAATGTGTAAGGATCAATGGACCAAGAGAGGGGTGAATTGGGCATTTTTTAAATTTCTAAAACAAAGTAAAGCAACCTTAACCTATGCAATACTAGTAAGGCTCAATTCACCAACCGGCTAGCTAAGCAATCTACCCAAGCTTACAAAGATACAACTAGAAATTAAACTAAGCAAGGTAGAGCTAAGCTATTGTCACAGAACAGTCTAAATAATACCGATCAAGTGCACTAATCAACCATTTAACTTAATCCTCCGCTACTGCACTTCACCAGTACACCCAGACTGCCTGCTATAACTAGGATCGATTACACGGGAACTCTCACCAAAAGACGAGCACAGGTGATTACAAGCAACAAAAGTTTTTAAACTTAACTTACAATCAGAGTTAAACAAAAGTTTTCAAATTAAATTACAATAAAGTTTTGTAAGCCAGAGTTACATTTCGAATACAGAGTTCAAACGCAGTGGAAAGCACAACTAGTTTGAAACAAGCTTCAAAATACCATACGGTAGATAACATCGATGACAAAAGAAAAGCTTCACATCTTGCCCACTGATGTGAGGCTTCCCTGCCAGCACTTCACGGAGAAGGCGGAACCCACTCGACCGTCCAACCCGGAGGAAGAGGCTGACCAATCCAGGACGCACCAAGCTCTTCGAAGTCTTCCGGAAAATAGCCTGCTCAGAAGGGTTACAACCAAACCCTGAGTACTCTAATACTCAGCAAGACTTACCCGTCTATGGGTATACTTAGCCCATTATCTAGACATGCACAGCTTTTTGGCTCTGGAGTTATTTTGCTAAAAAGCTACTAATACTGGATCCTTACCTTCAATATTTTAGCTCCAATTGTGTTGATAGCTAGAAACTAGGTTTGCCTAGTTCTCTAGAGCACACATGGTTAATCATATTATCTTTTCAAGAACAACCACATAAATCCATCTTTTCTCTTTCTGTCATTTCAATCCTTACTACGATGCGACACATTGACCATGGCTCTCATATCCGCGAGTCACGGCGAATCGATCCGATTTAACCTTGCAAAGTGGACCTAACTCACATGACACGTGAAACCCCGTCGGGCCACACACGTCAACTGTTCCCACAATTACCCCGAAGTCTGAATCAAGCCCGCAAACACCCGGATGATGAGCCCCGCACGTGCGAACACCCGGTGAACCCGTGGGCCACTTCACCATCCGTCAACCCTACCCAGCACCGCAGGTCGAGACTCAGATTCCGACGCAATTAAGGTAATTAGCTTACCGGTTTCGACTACCTCCTACTTCCGGCATGTGGTTAGTACTGTTCAATCCTCAGTTAAAGGCCCAACAACGGAACGGTCATCAATCGACACAGGCGGAGACTCAACTTTCTTTATTCAATAATCATGTCCAACTTTCCCTCCGCCCGGTCTCCAATTTCCTTCTCATTGCATTATTTCTCATAACACTGCCTGAAGTAACAACCTATATCTCGCGGGTGACAAGAAATCACCCGTCTTCTACCGCGTTTACTTAAGCATAGCGGTGCTAGCGATAACTACACTAGTAAGACACTGGGTAGTCAAGATTATGCATCTATGGTTCCAATCAATTCCTTGAACGTAAATGCACAATACTTTAAATATAACATGGAGTAATTAAAATAAGGGATATGCTCCGGGGCTTGCCTTGCAGGTCAGCGGGGTTAGTGACTTCTTCGGGAGCATGCTCGACTACATTCTCCTGCTGCTCTCCTGCTTGCGGCTCCTAGACCGGCTCAGCAACCAGCTCGTAAACCACTTCGTTCGTGACGTCTACACGTATGAAAAGATGCCATGCAGGAGTTACAACGATGCAAGGCACTCAGGAGGCAATGTAATGCGAGTAAAAGAAGATATGACTAGCAATCATTTAACGAACAACCAATACAAAATGAATTAAACGCAAACCATAATTTTAGCAGGGCCAAAAGTGACATTTCACCTGCTCAAGTATTTTTCTTCTGAAGATCTTGATTTTATAAAACTAACAAAATTTAGTTTGTATTTTTAGGATTTTTCTGCATTTTCCTACAATTTTTCCTAACTTTCAGCCAAAATAAATAATTTTTGGATAACAAAAATAAAAGAAAAAGGGGCTGACAAGCGGGCCCCACATATAAGTGGGAGCCCAGCTGCCTCCCCTGCTCTGCCCGTGCCCCGGCCGGCGCGCAGCCAAGCCGACCCGCGGCGGCGCTGCTCGGCGGCAGTGGCCGGCCGGCGGCCGCGCAGGGCCGAGCCGCGGCCAGGGCACCCAGGGTGCAGGGCGGCCGGCGGCCTCAGGGAGGCGCAGGGCGGGCGCACGCGCGGCTGCGGCGGCGCAGGGCAAGGGTGCGCGGTGACGCGCGGTGTCCTCGCCGGCGCGGCAAAGGACGGCGGCGAGGCAGGGCGGGCTCGCACCCAGGGAGCCCAGGCGGCCCTGGGGCGCGCGGCGGGGTGTGCGGGCACGCGCAGTAGGGGCCCCGCGGCGTGCGCCGGCGGTGGCGCGCGGCGACAGCGGTGGCGCGGCGGTGTTCCGGCGGCGGCGACGCCAGATTTGAGCGGGAAGGAGGTCGGGAGGGTGGAGAGGGCTATGGAGAAGCTCACCACGGCATCCAATCGAACGGAGAAGGGCTGGGAGGTGAGGCTCGACGAAGGGGTGGAGCTCAGCGGCCAAAAATGGCGGCCGCGGGCGGCACAGGGGCCGATTCGGCCGGGTTTGGGCGCGGCCGAGCTTGGGAACGAGTAGGCGAAACGGGACTTGGTGATCGACTCGACAGCGGGGTGCTTAAGCGGTGAGGTGCTCGCCGGCGTGACGCGTGGCGACGCGGACGTCGAGATCGGCGGGGCACTGTCCAAAGCAGGGGAGGCACAGTCCGAGTTTGGGTGATTTTTTATCAAGTTTTGACCGTCCAAAACTCCAAATTTCATATGGGAACATGAAATTTGGCCAAAATAGAAGTTGTAGAGGAAAAGAAGGACTACAACTTTTGTTTTGGGCGCAAGTTGATTCGAAGCTCGGATCATTGAGAAAAATGAGATCGAACACTGCTAAAACGATGTTTACCGCGCGAACTCGATTAACGCTAACGATGAGCTTAAGTTCGTAATTAGCGGTTTAAGCACATGATTAGCATCGCAATTAACACTGGGGTGTTACAGCTATGATCTCTAAGGTCAAGCACATGAATAATTACATGAAAGTAAGTGCTTGAAAGTAAGGAGTGGGCAAGAGACAACCAGATTTTTTCCCGTGGTGTCGATGTGTTGGCACACACCCCTAATCCACGTTGTGACACTCACTAAGAGTCTTGTCACCTCCCAAGTCACCGAGACGAGGGCGCTCACTAAGAGTCTCCATTCACCATCCCGGCGTGGTGGAGCTCAAGCCACGTACAAACTTCTTCGGGCTCCCACAATCGTTGGCAAGCTCCGGAAGAAACACCTTCAATCACCAAGATCGCCTAGGTGCTGCCAATCACCAAGAGTAACAAGCTAGGGCCTTCACTTGAGCAAGAACCGATCACCAAGAATGGATGCACACAAGCTTCTCTCTACTCAAGTCCTTAGTCTTGCTTCTTGATTGATTGAATGAACAAATATGTGGAAGATGAAGCTCAAGGTGGCTCTCAACAATGTATGAGTGTATGAATATGTCCTGGTGTTAAGAGTGTGCAAAATGACCCATTGGAGGGGTATATATAGGCAGCTCACACGAATAGAGCCGTTGGAGAAAAGCTGCCAGAAAACTGCGTAGCGCCGGTTAATCCGACGTACCTCCAATAGTCATTGTCGGTTTAACCGATGAATGTAAACTGCCCATTCTGAAAACTAGCCGTTACAACTCGGGCAGATTAACCGACGTATCATCGGTTTAACCGGTGAGTGTAGTTGTCCACTGATCAACTGAAAAACCAAGTCTCTGGACAACTGCACCGACGTTAACTCAAATCCATCGTCGGTTTAACCGGTGAGTACAACTTCTGAAATCCCTGGAAAAACCATCTCATTGGTCAATTGCACCGACGTCTCATTTCAAACAGCGTCGGTTTAACCGGTGTATTGAACTTGAAATACCCTGGAAAAAACCAACTCTGGACTAATGCACCGATGTTAATTCAAACAACATCGGTTTAACCGGTGTATAGAACCTGTCCAGACTCTGCTACTGCGTTTAACCGACGTATAGAAATTTGGAGTCGTCGGTTAAATCGGTGTATAGACTTTTTCTGATTTTGCCTTTTCTGATTTGAGTCTTGAGTGAAATCCAAATATTCTTGAGATATAAGTTGAAAACCACTTATTTGAACTTCTAGGAACCTGAGTGACCATAGTGTGCATCATTTTCAAATGACCATGTTCATGCTCAAGTTACTTGACCTTAACCCCTCTTAATAGTGCGATCACTACAAAACTATAAAACCTATACTAACCTAAGTGTCCTTCTCAACCTTATGACACTTAGGACTAGAAAGATCCTTAGTCTTGACATATATTTGAGTTGAATACCGAGATCGCCTTTTTGGATAATGAAATTGAGGGGCCTCTTTTGACATATGACCAAATGAGCGATAATGATTCATTAAGCTGCACAAACTCATTAGTCACAATAATGGTTGTCATTAATCACCGAAACATACATAGAGGGCCTAGATGCTTACACAATGGCAGGTTACAGGCAAACCTTGCCACCATGCTTTGGCTGTGATTACTACTGAAAGGCAGCCTGACTATGAGAAATATGTCGACATGGCCTACTCTATGCAAAGACTGAGACAAGCATATGAACTTGGATGGCCAAATATAACTGACAGAAGCCAGTGACCCCAAGTCCCAAGAGATTTCAAGCTTTTTCCACCAATTGGCAAAAAGAGAGGAGTTGGTAGACAGAGGAAAAACAGAATTCCTTCATGTCTTGAGAGGACTGGCAAGGTTAAAAGGCAGGTCAAATGTGAAAACTGTGGAGAGAAAGGGCATAGAAAAGGGAGCTGCAGATGTGCCCTGACAGGCACCAAGAAAAGGAAGACCAAGAAGAAGCAAAGCTTGAAAGAAAGAAGGCCAAAGCTGCACCTACTGATCCATCTGCTGCAGCTGAACCATCAGTTGCAGCATCAGCTGCAGCAGAACCACCTGCTGAAGAAGAAGCACCACCAGCTGTACAGAAACAACAGCCTAGGAAGAAGAAAAAAGTTGTGGATGATGAAGTTCAGTTTGTGGGTGCCAGTCCCAGGACTCCAAGGACTGGAGCAGCAGTAGCTAAGGAAGCAGCAACAGCAACAGCACAAAGAGAAGCAGCAGCACCAAAAGAAGAAGCACTAGCAGGAGCTAAGAGGTATTACTTATCTCATTCCTTTTCCATCTAAATATTTTACAAGACACCATTAGCATTAACTGATCATGTCCAAATGTGCAGAAAACTTGCATTACAAGATGACACAACTACTGAAGCTGATCTCAGGATGGTGGAGATAGCTGTTCCAGACCCTTTGGAGGTTGATGCCCCAGAACCTTTGGAGATGGTGGTTCCAAAGAAGATGACACCCAGAAGGAAGCAGCTGGCCTCCAAGGTTAAAAAAAGTATCACCGAAAAAGAAGTCCAACAACCCATGAAGTTGTGTTGACTGTGATGGCCAAGTTTATATTGCATTCATGTAATAATGGCCAGATCCATTTTGTTCAGTTGTGTTGAAACAATATGTTCTGGAGTACCACTTAAGACTGATGCAAGGGGCCATGGTGCCCTTCTTTTATTCTACCATTATGCTAAGAAATAATGTATTGTACTGTAAGAGCCTATAACATTTGCCCAAGTTTAGCATGATCAAGACATGTTATAAATCACGATTTCAAGCTCTAGATTGTTCTACATTGATCATTACCGACACCACTTACATTTACATTGCCACAAACATAAGCTCATGCAAGAGCTGTCATTACCTAGCTGTCACTAAAACCCCAAAACATTGTTCATTTCAGGAGCTCATGCAAGAGCTGTCATCTACCTAGTACAGCCAAAAGCTACAGCCATCACCTTCATCTACTTGAGCAAATAACCAACAACCAGAGCACATAAACCTACAACAAACACTACCAGTAGCCTCACAGTCTTCGATAAACTCTCGATTCTTGCTTCTACTTCTTTGTTCATGCCACCACCGTATGGACCTTGCTCGACCTCGCCGCTCTGTATTTCTTCAACATCCTCCACACCAGTTTCAACATCGAAAAACCGAACATACTTACCCTCAACTAAATCATCAAGATAGTTCCTCTGAAACCTATAGTAGCCACACCTGGTTGGCCCCTGTTAAGGCAAGAACAAGCATTCAAAACCCTAGATGCATACAAATGTGGCAGCCCCGCCCAAATTAATCCGGCTTAAGTGCGCTAACCATCATCAAAATGACAATCAGGGTTAACACGCACTTAAAACGGAGTAATCCGGCAGTGTTGTGGGGTAAAATCCCGATTAAACCACTTGAAACAGGATCGACAAAGCAGTCCAGAGAATGCAACATTCCACAAATTTTTACAGTACATAGTAATAAACTGAGTTATTATTACAAACCGAGTTTGAATTCATAAAAGTATATCAGAGTTCAAGTTTGACGAAAAATGAACAATAGTCTAGCGACGAAACAAGACGTCATGATGAAGCCCGTACATGATGTCAGCCACATCCCCAGATGTACCACCTGAAAAACAAAGCCACAAGCAAGACTGAGTATACTAATACTCAGCAAGGCTTACCCGACTAAGGGTATACTTAGCCCTTTATCTAGACATACAAGGCTTTTGGCTGGAGGGGTTTGGTTTGCCGAAAAGCAGTAAAGAGTAGATCCTTACTTTCAGGTTTTAGCTTCCAAATTCTAGTTAAATTAACCATTCTAGGTGAGCATCTATCCAATTGCATACATGGTGGAAAACAATTATCTTTCATCATCCAACCAAACATATTCATCATCATCATCATCTTTCACTTCTTACTCTATGTGGCAAAAGGGTTAAGCAGTCCCAAACCGTGAGAAGCGGACGATTCGAATCGAATTTGTTAACCTGGCCAGGCAGACCTAACACACACGCATGGGGATCGACATCTCGCTTCGCCCACACGACTTTTCCCTTCAATTCCCGCTGCACGGAAGAGGCCCACCGCCCTCGACTACAAGAATCCACGCCACGGTACGACGCCGGGTCGTGAGCCTTCTTGCACCCGCATGTGGCCGCATGAGAACAACGTTCAAAGACGGTGGGGAGTATGTTCCGGCCTCGGTGCAATCCAGTACTTAAGCTTACCGATTATCATATTTCTCGGCATGTGGTTAGTACATTCAAAAGCTTAACCACCACTACCACACACTACGGCCTTATCATCTTTCACTAAACAGACGGGGTATCACAAGTACCACAACCCCCGCCCATGAGCCTTATAGTTGCAGTATGTAGTAGATATTCAACTCCTATAGTTCTCGCGAGTGACAGGAAATCACTCGACTTCTACCGAACCATTAGCCTAGCCATCTAGCGACCTACACATACTAGTGTTCAAGCATAGGTACCTAGGATTATGCAGCTAAGGTTCCAAGCAACTCCTGTAAACTTAAATGCGCAAGTAGATAGAAATAATAAGTTGCATAAATTTAAAATAGATAGGACATGCTCCGGGGCTTGCCTGGAATTAACACTAGGTCAGTGTTAGTTAGAGGCTTCTGGAGTTGGGATCGGATTCTCAACGGCGTCTGCGAAATTCACTTGAGCTTCTTCGGGACCTGCTTCGGCTTCAAACACCAACTTGTACGTTCCGTCTGGTAGGTTCGTCGGCTCTATATGAATGCATATGTATGAGGCGAATATAATGCATTTATTTCTTGACATAGATGGAGATCAACCAAACTCAAGTTGGAGGGTGCTACTACTTTCTTTTTCATCCAGTTGGGCAGTCATTTATAGAGTAGGAATTTTATCTATATTAACTCATAAAAGAGCTGGGGGTGATGCTTTTCTTTTATATTAGTACAGAAAAAAAACATTTCTACCCAAAAATAATTCTCTAGGCTAAGGAATGTAAGTGTTGGTAATGATATTTTAACTGCAGATTGGATTCCTTAAGATGAGCTTGCTATAAAATTTTCAGAACTAGAAGAACTATACAACAGGCATGAAAAAAAAGGACTCCTTTCTAAAGCATGTGTAAAGATAAATGTATACAGAGTAAACTACTAAGTTTCAGAAGCTCAACATTTGCAGGCATGTTCATGTACTGAAAACCAAGCTCTAGTAAAAATATGAGATTTTTCTAATGAAGGAAACTAGGGTTTTTGATTTACAAAGTTTATTCATGAATAAATCAAAAGGATTAGTTATACAACACTAAAAGTTCTCAAAATTTTTCTATAGCATCTAGAAACTAAAGTAAGGCTGTTGTAAAAATTTCAGCTCAGGAAACCTAAAATATAACCCTGTGGATTTAATTCTTTTTAACATAGGCATAAAACAAGATCTAATGAAACCTATAGCTAGAGTTGTCAAAATGTCCTAAAATTTTTACAGTAATCTATTCATCTAGGGTGTAGCACACTGTCCGAAAGTAAGCTAAACATCGTGGGTAGAACTTGAGATACATACAAATGTGTATAAAAATAATATTTAATATAGAGATAAAACTATTGGTCAACTGCAAAAGTGGATGTAACAACAGTTGTAGGTTTTGATCTAAGGATTCCAAAACATTTTAGTTTGCATTTTTCTAATTTTTCTATGATTTTATACGAATTTTCAAACTTTGCTGTTTAAAGTTCATGTCCATTTTGCAAACTAGCCCCTGAAACTTTGGTTTCTTTTAACCCGAGGTCCCTGGTCGGACCAGGAACAGAGGAACGGCGGCCGGCCCTTTTCCGGCGAGGAGAGGCACCGGAGGTGGGGGCTAGGTTGGGGGAAATGGAAAGGAGTTCGAGCCACACTTGTAGATGGGCTCGGTGGGGGCTGGGGTGACCTGTGGCGAGCTGTCCACGGGCGGCGGCGGCCGGCGGCTGCGCCGCTCCGGCGAGGGGGAGGCGGCTTGGCTGAGCTGAGAAGCTTCACGAAGAGGCTAGGAAGATATTGGGGTACTCGATTTGGGCCATGGGTGAGCGGACGGGCGGCGCCACGGCGAGCTGCTAAGGGGCGGCGGCCATGGCTCACGACGACGGCGTTCCAGTGGGTCTGGGTGGCGATGACCGGGCCGAGGAGCTGCGGAACGTCGAGAAGAAGCTCGTTAGGGGTTTGGTTGGGGGCGAGGACGAGCAAAGGAGGGGGCTCCGCGTGGAGGTGGCTCGACGGCAAGCAACGTCGGGCGGCGGTGTCGCTGAGCGACGGGGGAAAAGGGAGCACGGCTCTGAGTTTCGGCTCTAGCGCGAGGAGGAGGCTGAGGGGAAATCGGAGTTCGCTTCGTGAGACGACTAGAACGGCGGCGAGGCAACGGCGTAACGGCCGGGCACGGCGACGACGTGCGGCGACGTGGCGCGCGGAGGGGCACCGGGGGCGCGTGTCGCCGGCACGAGGTGCTAGGGAGGGGCGGTTGGAGCAAAACCAGGGGCGCGGAGGCAGTTTTGGCCGGGGCGCGACGCACGTGGCCGGCGGCCAGAGACGGCGCCGTTCCCGACGTTCGCCGTGCGAATGCCGTGAGGAAGAGAGAGTGGTAGAGTTGATGGTAATCTCGTAAATAATTCAAAGTTCAAACTTTCCTTTTGTAAACTGAATGTTTCTCCTTCTTATTGGCCTCAAACGAAAAATTTGTAACTTGAGTGTATTTGAAAAGGTACTAAATGCTTCGAAATTCAAAATTTTCTCTCATTTTTGTGTGATAACTCGAAAAACTTTGAACACAAAAGTTGTTTGTCTTTTGAAAACCTACAACTTTGGTTTTGGAGAAAAATTCTTTTGAGCTATATTTTAGAAATTATTTTCAAAGTATATTAGTTTGAAATTTGAAAGTTAGTTTAAATCTTTGAAAACTACGGTTCCAAGGATCTGTCATTTTATGTTCCAAGGACGTGTCATTTTATGTTCAAATTTTTATTTTCTCTTTTTGACTTCAACAAGACTTTGATTTAACATGATTTTAGAGAGACGCCTATTCGATTTTATATGTATACTTGCATTGGTTTAAAAATTATTTACGGTTTCTGACCTATGCATCTATACACATACACATGCATGCACACATAAATGTATTCAATTCCATTTTCTTGGTTGATTATGCATGATATCATATTTAATATTTCTTGCTTAGCATTTTAAAACTCTGGGATGTCACAACAAATCGCAATGCCTAGGTCAAATCGATTAAAAACCAACTCACCTGAACATTATCCCTTGGGCATTTGAAGAACACCCGGCCTATATTCTGGTTCTCCTTCCTACATCGACGCTCGATGACTCAAGCTATCTTGCGCTGTGGGCACATGACTAATGGTAGGCCCGTCTCCACTCCAACAGGGATGTGCCGCATCTTCGACCTGCTTCTGCGGGATGCAGAGGACTCTCCCCCTTGCGACATCATGGGGGCGGTGGGGGGATCCAGCTCCAGACGACAAGGGGAGGAGACAATGGCGCTCGGGGGAGGGAGAGGTCAACGGGAAGGAGGAAGAAAGTAACAGGGAGCGGGGTCGGGGCGTCGGCGCGGGTTAAAGGAAGGGCCAGGGGCACGAGGGTCATTTCACGTGCACCCACCACGCTGGCACGGTGACATGGCTCGGTCTGGCCAGCCACGTCGGCAAATTTGGCAAAAATTTAGCTTCCGGAAGAGTGCGGTGGCAAAAAAAATTAGCTTCATTTGGTACGGTGGCAATCGAGCAGGTGCATTTCGTAACGATGGCAAATAATTAAAAATCCCCTGTCAACACGCATCTCTCTGGTCTCTGCACCTGCACTGAGCACACGCAGATTCGCACTGTTCATAGCAGGAGCGAAGGAAGCTGCCAGAGCAGAGCATGATGGCTCCATAGAAAGGGCCGTATTTGGTAAAACGTCAAATCAAAATTACATAAAAAAACAAATATTCGCATGGAGTACTAAATGAAGTCAATTTGTAAAAAAATTTTAGGGATGAGTGTAACTTTTCGAGACGAATCTAATGACGGTAATTAATTGTTGCTTTGATAAAGTGATGCTACAGTACCATTCTCTAATTACGCAATCAAAGGCCTCAATAGATTGGTCTCGCAAATTTACCAGAAATCCTGCAGGTGGTTTTGTAATTAGATTTTACTTAGTACTCTAAATTAGTGGTCAAAGAAGAAAAAAAAAAAGTTTTCGCGAAATTGGTTTGAGCCTAAACCAAACACGGCCAAGACAAAAGGGGGAGAGGAAACGCGGAGCAGGGCCGCAGGGAAAGCGGGGACACCACCCAAGATCGCAAAGGCACAGCAGCTGAGCAGCGGCAGCCGTCCATGGAGGTGGAGCCGCCGCAGGCTGCCGCGGCCGCTGTAGCAGCAGCGCTCCAGAAATGCCGCGCCGACGGCGGGGAGGCAAGGCTCGAGGCCTGCGGTAAGGCGGCCGCCAGGAGTCCGAGCCGCGAGGCGCAAGAAACGGACGGCACGCCCCGTACGGGCCGCCGCCGCGGGGAGGAGGAGGTGGTGGTGGAAGCGGAGGAGGAGCCGCTGCGGCGGGGGCTCGCGGCGGCCCAGGCGCGCGCGCGGGCGCGGCGGAAGGCGGGGCACGCCACGCCGTCGCCGTCCTGGAAGCTGGAGCCGTCGCCGCCGCGGCTCCAGGAGGAGTCGGCGTCGGCGGCGCCGGCCGAGGCGGACGCGGGGGCGGGGAGGCGGGGCGCGCCCGTCGCGTCGGCGCGGCAGCTGGGCGCCACCCTGTGGGAGATCCAGGACGTCATCCGCGTCGCCGGCGCGGGGCGCCGGATCCGGCGCCGCGGACGGAGGGTGCCCGCCGTCGACGAGGCGAGTGCGGATGCGGATCGGGTAAGAACTTCGCCATCTGCGTCGTTTTCCCCCAGTCAACTTGATGACGTTTGCGGTCAGCTTGATGTCTGTATGTGTGCATCATGCCCTGCTTTTCCTTCCATCTTTTCTTTTGTTGGGTCTCGGATTACGTCAATCGATCTCGCAACAAATTATTCAGAAAACGCTGCCTTTTTAGTCGCTTAATATGAATCCTTTGGTAGATTAGTAGCTAAAATTATCTGTATTGAGAAATCACTAATGTTTAGTTTCCTTTCTGAAAACCACATCAGAGATGGCTAAATCATCTCTACGGTTCCATGAGCTTCTTGCCATTTTTCGATTTTAGGGGTAAGAAGACCTAGGCTGTGCAACTGTAAACACTCTCTTCAGTTCTTCATCATGAACAGTTCAAAGCACAAAATCTAGCACTAAGCAACCTCCGTTTCAAATTATAATAGTTGATAGTGTCCTCTGAGATTTAGCGTACTCTTCTATGGATTTTACATATTTCTTCTCCACCTACTTTTGTTTAGTTGTCAAGGTCTGGAAGTAATGCAGCCATAAAAGCTGCATCCTTGTTTTGTGATTGTATTGTCTGTACGACCCTTTCAATTTAGTGTTTGCTGGTACTTATTTGACTTATGAGGTACTGGACATATGGTGGATCTGTAGGTGGCTACTATAGTTATTCCGGCTTTTCTTTGCTTCATCAATGAACCTCATCATGAATTTCTGTTGAGAAGTAGTATCAGAGCTATAAAATTATTATTTGATACAACCACGAATTTTGGAGTATGCTTTGCCTTTACTCAGTTTGATGTGTTTTATGGGCTGTTTGGTTCCCAGCCAATGCCCGCCATGCGAGCTGTGGCGCGGCCACGAAGTTGTGGCGATGTGTGGCGAGCAGATTGGCCGCCACAGCTTGGCGATAATCAAAGCAGAAAAGCAGCGTGGCTGCCTTAACTTAAGTACAAACCAAACGGCGGCCGAAGCAGCTGAAGGGAATAAGTCTCTTTACTTGTGGTCTTTGTGGGGCTGTACTTGTAGTCCTGTGTGGGGCTGCAGCGTCTCATTTTCTGCAGCACGCACTAGCACCATTGCTGCCCTAGAGGACAGCATCTTGGACTGCTTTAGCATCTAGATAGGACAGCAGTTAGTCCTTTCATTTGGCATCTTAGACTAGGAGTAGAATATGCCTCAGTGTTGTCTGCCCTGCAGCTGTGTATAAATGTGTTGCCTCCCCTCCCGTTGAATGGCATGGTATTGTGAGTGTAAATGAAGAAAAACCAGAAAATTTCCCCAGCTCGAGTGTCATCCTCTCATCCATGAGAGTAACCATTGAATTGCTAACATCTGGTATCAGGGCCGTACTTTCCTGTGACTTTCCTGTGGACTGGATATCTCTTGTTCCTCTCCTTCCCAAGCAGCCCAGCCACTCCCACCAGCAGCAGCTGCTGCTGCAGCAGCAGCAGCAGCACCGGCTGCCTCTCCTTCCCCGTTCCCTTCCCCCTCTCCACGCAGTAGCCCCTTGGAGGCGCGCCATGTCCGACGCACCGTCTCAGCGCTCGGTCGCCTCGAGCGCACGGCATCAGCGAGACGCCGAGCTCGCCGCGGCAGAGGAGCGCAGGCGAGCGACGGCTCAAGCCGCTGCAGCAGCGGCGAGGGCGGCCAGGCTGGCTGCAGCGGAGCTGGCGGCGGCCAGGGCGAAGGTGGAAGCAGAGGAGGCGGAAGATGCAGCGCGTGCGGCGGAGGTTGAGGTTGAGACCTTGCGCGGCAGCCTCAGCGGCTCCATCGCCGGCGACACCACCGCCGACGGGGACCTTGAGGAGTTGGAGAGGGAGAGGGCGCGGGAGCGGACCGCGCGGTGGGCAGCAGCCCACCCCGGCGGCGGCGGCCTGGACGGCGGCGCGCCCAGCGACGGTCCAGAGGCCGCGCGCCCGGCGGTGGCCCGTAGGGCGGCGGCGGCGTCCCTGTCGGCGGCGCGCAGGGAGGTGGCGGCGCTCCTGGCTAGGGCGCGCGCGGCGGCGCCCCCGGTACCACGGCATCCAGGCGGTGGTCCGGGACGTTTGTCCCGGTGGCGGGTGGCCAACTCTCACCAAGTCCAACTACGTCGAGTGGGCCGCGGTGATGAGGGTAGGCTCCAGGTGCGGCACATGTGGGATGCCGTCCAGTACGATGACATCGACCACGACGAGGACCGTCGGGCGCTGGATGCGCTCATCGCCGCAGTCCCTCCCGAGATGCAGTTCTCGCTTTCCCAGAAGGAGACTGCCAAGGAGGCCTGGGACGCCATTGCGGCGGCTCGCATCGGCAGCGACCGCGCCCTCAAGTCCACACTGCAGGCACTTCGCAAGGAGTGGGAGAACCTGGCCTTCAAGCCAGGTGAAGACGTCGATGACTTTGCTCTCCGTCTTAACACTCTGTTGTAGAAGATGGTGACGTTCGGCGACGACACCTACGACGAGGAGAGAGCTGTCGAGAAGCTCTTCCGGTGCGTCCCCGAGAGGTACAGGCAGACCGCTCGCTCGATCGAGTCTCTGCTGGACCTCTCCACCATGACGATCGAGGAGGCGATTGGTCGCCTCAAGGTCGTCGACAGCGACGAGCCACAACCTCCCTCGGGAGGTATCTCCATCGGCGGGAAGCTCCACCTCACTCAGGAGCAGTGGGAGGCCCGGCGCGGTGACAGAAAGAAGGGGGAGCCCTCTTCCTCGACTGGTGGCCGCAAGCGCGGCAAGCCGCGCAGGGGGCGCGGAGGTGCCCAGGACGGGGCACGAGGGCGCGCTGAGGGCGGCGCCCGCGGAGGCGCTCAGGGCGGCGCCGCCGCCAGGCCCAAGGCGGCACGAGACGACTCCTGCCACAACTGTGGCAGGCCCAGCCACTGGGCCAAGGACTGCCCGCAGCGGAGGCGTGGGGGCCAAGCCCACGTCGCGGAGGCCCAGCCGGATGATGAGGCGGCTCTGTTCCTGCTTCACGGGGCCATGGAGCTGCACCCGGCGGCACCGTCCGCCACCACCCTACTCCACCTCGACGCGCCGCGTGCCCGAGTCCTCCTCGGCAACGGCTCCGACGACGACAGGATCGACGGCTGGTACCTCGACTCCGGCACCACGCACCACATGACCGGACGGCGGGAGTTCTTCTCCGACCTGGACACCGACGTAGGTGGCTCCGTCAGGTTTGGGGACTCCTCCGCCGTGGAGATCAAGGGCGTGGGCTCCGTGATCTTCACCGCCAAGTCCGGCGAGCATCGGATGCTCTACGGAGTCTACTACATCCCGGCGCTGCGGAACTCCATCATCAGCCTTGGGCAGCTCGATGAGAGCGGCTCACGCGTGATCGACAGCGGGGTCCTCCGCATCTGGGACCATCGTCGCCAGCTTCTCGCCAGGGTGGATCGAGGGAAGAACCGCCTCTACATCCTCCACGTCGGGACATGGCAGTGGCACGAGCGATTCGGGCACCTCCACTTTGAGGCCCTAAAGCGGCTCGGCGCCAAGGAGATGGTGCGAGGCCTCCTGTGCCTCGACCACGTGGAGCAGCTCTGCGATGTCTAAGTGCTGACGAAGCAGAGGCGGCACCTCTTCCCCCAGCAGGCGAGTTTCCGAGCCAGGGAGCGGCTCGAGCTCGTCCACGAGGACTTGTGTGGCCCGGTGACACCGGCCACACCAGGAGGACGGCGCTACTTCCTACTGCTCGTCGACGATCTCTCCCGCTACATGTGGGTGATGATCCTCGGCAGCAAGGGAGAGGCTGCGGACGCCATCAGGCGTGCTCAGGCTGCTGCGGAGGCGGAGAGCGGCCGCAAGTTGCGCGTGCTCCGCACCGACAACGGCGGCGAGTTCACGGCGGCCGAGTTCGCGGCGTACTGCGCGGATGAGGGCATCCAGCGCCATTACTCTGCGCCGTACAGCCCGCAGCAGAACGGTGTTGTCGAGCGGCGCAACCAGACGTTTGTGGGGATGGCCCGGGCCCTCCTCAAGCAGAGGGGATGCCGGCTGTCTTCTGCGGAGAGGCGGTGGTGACGGCCGTCCACATCCTCAACCGCTCGCCCACCAAGGCACTCGACGGCATGACGCTGTATGAGGCTTGGCATGAGCGCAAGCCGGCAGTCTCCCACATGCGGGTCTTCGGCTGCCTCGCGTTCGCTAAGGAGCTTGGCCACATCGGCAAGCTCGACGACAGGAGCACTCCGGGAGTGTTCATCGGCTACGCGGAGGGCTCGAAGGCCTACTGCATTATCAACCCGGAGACAGCGTGTGCGCACGGCGTGCGACGTTGTGTTCGACGAAGGGCGAGGATGGGCGTGGGACAAGGCGGTGGACAACGGCTCGGCTCCGACGTACGACGACTTCACCGTCGAGTACGTCCACTTCGAGGGAGCTGGGGGAGTAGGCAGCTCTTCTTCGCCGAGCGTGCCTACCCCGGTCCCCGAGCCTCCATCGACTCCGGTGCCTGCTACACCGGCGGCACCACGCTCTCCAGCCACGACTCCGGCTGCGCCGAGTTCCTCGGCTGCACCACCACAGCCGGCGACGCCATGCACTCCAGCACCGACAGCCACTCCTCCGGGCATGTCTACTCCAGCACCTGCTCATGCTGAGCACAGCCAGGTGGAGTTCGCTACTCCGCTCTCTCACGACGAGGAGCGTATCGATGCGTACCGCGACGGCGAGCCGTTGCGGTACCGCACGATGGAGGACCTTCTCGGCGATTAGCCGACGCCGGGTCTGGTGCCTCACGACCTGGAGGCGCAGTTGCACCTCGCGTGCGACGACGGCGAGCCTCGGTCTTTCGCAGAGGCCGAGGGACACGTGGCATGGCGTGCCGCGATGCAGTCGGAGATGGATGCGGTTGTGAAGAACCGCACTTGGGAGCTTGCCGATCTCCCTCGCGGTCACCGTGCGATCACCCTTAAGTGGGTGTTCAAGATGAAGAGGGATGAAGCCGGCGCCATCGTCAAGCACAAGGCTCGCCTGGTGGCACGAGGTTTCGTGCAGCAGGAGGGGGTCGACTTCGACGATGCCTTTGCTCCCGTGGCACGGATGGAGTCCGTGCGACTTCTCCTTGCGCTGGCTGCCCAGGAGGGCTGGCGCGTCCATCACATGGACGTCAAGTCGGCGTTTCTCAACGGCGACATGAAGGAGGAGGTCTACGTGCACCAGCCGCCGGGGTTTGCGATCCCCAGCAAGGAGGGTAAGGTGCTACGTCTGCGCAAGGCCCTCTATGGCTTGCGGCAGGCCCCGAGGGCGTGGAACGCCAAGCTGGACTCCACGCTCAAGGGGATGGGCTTCGAGCAAAGCCCGCACGAGGCGGCCATCTACCGACGGGGCAATGGCGGCAATGCCCGCTGGTGGGTGTCTACGTCGACGACTTGGTGATCACCGGCACCAAGGATGCGGAGGTGGCGGCGTTTAAGAGATGAAGGCCACCTTCCAGATGAGCGACCTGGGGCCTCTCTCCTTCTACCTGGGGATCGAGGTGCACCAGGACGACTCCGGGATCACGCTTCGACAGACCGCCTACGCCAAGCGCGTCGTTGAGCTAGCTGGGCTCACCGACTGCAACCTAGCCCTCACTCCGATGGAGGAGCGGCTGAAGCTGAGCCGTGACAGCATGGCGGAGGTGGACGCTACGCAGTACCGGCGCCTTGTGGGGAGCCTCCGCTATCTCGCCCACACACGGCCGGACTTGGCGTTCTCCGTCGGCTACATTAGTCGGTTCATGCAGCGACCGACGACGGAGCACCAGCATGCCGTGAAGAGGATCATCCGCTATGTTGCGGGGACTCTTGACCACGGTCTCCACTACCCGAGGTGCCCTGGAGCGGCACACTTCGTCGGGTACAGCGACAGCGACCATGCTGGTGACATCGACACCAGCAAGAGCACGAGCGGGATCCTCTTCTTCCTCGGCGAGTGCCTCGTTAGCTGGCAGTCGGTCAAGCAGCAGCTGGTGGCCTTGTCCAGCTGCGAGGCCGAGTACATTGCGGCCTCCACCGCGTCGACTCAGGCGCTCTGGCTCGCTCGACTGCTTGGTGATCTCCTCGGCAGAGACACTGGAGCAGTGGAGCTCAGGGTGGACAGCAAGTCCGCTCTTGCGCTGGCCAAGAATCTTGTGTTCCATGAGAGGAGCAAGCACATCCGGGTCAGGTATCACTTCATCCGAGGCTGCTTGGAGGAAGGAACCATCAAGGCGAGCTACATCAACACCAAGGATCAGCTTGCGGATCTGCTCACCAAGCCCCTTGGGAGGATCAAGTTTCTTGAGCTCTGCTCCAGGACTGGGATGGTTCAATCTTCCCACAAGACGACGCACAAGACATAGAGGGAGAATGAAGGGAATAAGTCTCTGTACTTGTGGTCTTTGTGGGGCTGTACTTGTAGTCCTGTGTGGGGCTGCAACATCTCATTTTCTGCAGCACGCACTAGCACCATTGCTGCCCTAGAGGACAGCATCTTGGACTGCTTTAGCATCTAGATAGGACAACAGTTAGTCCTTTCATTTGGCATCTTAGACTAGGAATAGAATATGCCTCAGTGTTGGCTGCCCTGCAGCTGTGTATAAATGTGTTGCCTCCCCTCCCGTTGGATGGCATGGCATTGTGAGTGTAAATGAAGAAAAATCAGAAAACTTCCCCAGCTCGAGTGTCATCCTCTCATCCATGAGAGTAACCATTGAATTGCTTACAGCAGCGTGGCAGGAGCGAGTGTGGCGGCCATCCAAACAGCCCCTTAGTGTTGTTTCGAAGATGGAGGCATTGCCCCGTTATCTTTAGAACTTCGCTGGTTGATTATCCCAAACAACAGGCTTAAGTAAAACATAAAAAATGTTAAAACATAGATCCTCCAAGGACACATCTAATATTGATCAAGACGATCTGTCTGATTTATTTGAAAGACTTGCCTACATGACTAGGATCTCTATGCTGGACTGCTGGGAGACTGGGCTTCCATTCGAACCTGTACCTGGCATTAGAATTGTATGCTTGATGGTTGCGATTGTATTTCTTTTTATTGTTTCTGAAATTTTCCTCAAGAATATTCCATCCCTTAGGTCATCACCAACCATTGTCTCCTTTTGTATCCTCTGGGTTCTTTGCTATTATAACTATGGCAATTTTTCTTTTCAGTGCTTTCTCCTAATCTAGCTTCTGTTTTACCAAGCTATATAATATTTGTAGGAACAACCAAACTACATGATGATCCTGGAGTATTTAGCATGCCGGTACATGATGTTTCCTTAACTTATTTTTTTTCCCAGGATGGGGGACTAGCTTCTATTAGAAACAGCATGTAACAGATAACAAAACAGAGGGACTTTTAAGTATCTAAAGATGGATTGGGAAAAATCACGGAGATTCATGTAAAAGCTTGTAACCTGTCCTTTATTCTTGGTTTGTTATATACCTGATTCCGTTCCCAATTTTCATGTTCTCTGAGAACTAGAGGGCCACATGTTTCTGCCATGCACTATGCAGCTTAGTAAGATCCCATGATCCCAACATATCATTTATTGTTCATTTTTTTCTGATTTGTGATGCATTGTTGTTACACAGCAGAAGTAAAACTTTGAATCTGGTTTATACAAAGCACATTATGTTATTTATGTTCCTTAGGAGCAAATTCAATATTGCTGGCCTCTTATTTTATTTGAAGACAGTAATGATTTTTAGTTGAAGGCACATAAGATTTGTCCTTTTATTTTGTTTCCTCACACCATCATTCTGAATTTTATTTCCCTTGGAATTGTCGCAATCTTGATTGCCACTGGAATGTCACAAATTTTTTTTTTGGTATGTTTTGCTTCCACCTCCCCCCCTTTTTTTTTTGCTATTTCACAAACCATGTATACCAGATGTAACAAGATTCTTCTTACATTTCAGCCACGGAGTTCAGGTGGCTTTGGAGCACATGTTGCCACTTCAGTGATGGAGCATGATAAATTACATGAAGAAAGATGCCCTTCAAGGCAGCCTCTTTCTCCTGCGAGTTACACTACCTCAGTTGGGGTACGTGTTCATTTCCTCCCTCTACAAACTTTGTTTCCTTTGGTGGTTTTCTTAGGGCATTAATAAGAAATACCACTTGTGATGGCATGCTCATCTTCAAAACTGTGCATTCATTTCACAGGCAACAACGGTGAACCTTGTCAGCCCAACTCGGTCATTGGATTGCAATGCTAGATTTAGGCAGGCAGGTAATGATCTTAAAACGTCAACAGAGCTATTGAAAGTTCTCAATCGAATTTGGAGCTTGGAAGAGCAGCATGCAGCTGATGTGTCAGCAATGAAGGGATTGAAACGAGAATTGCATCATGCCCAGGTATGCATTCAAGAGCTTATGCAAGAGAGGCAGAGGTATCACCACGAAATTGATTCTCTAGCAAGGCAAGTCACTGAAGACAAAATGGCTCGGAAGAACAAGGACCAAGAGAAGATCAAAGCAGCCCTTCGTTCAGTGCAAGAGGATCTTGAAGACGAGAGACGTCTAAGGAAGCATTCTGAGACTCTCCACAGAAAGCTAGGCAAAGAGCTCTCTGAGATGAAATCAGCATTTTGCAAGGCTGTGAAGGCTCTGGAGAAAGAGAAGAAGACAACCTGCCTGTTGGAAGATCTTTGTGATGAGTTTGCAAAAGGAATTAGAAGCTACGAGGAGGAAGTCAGGATGTTGAAGCAAAAGCATGTAAAGGAGTATGAGCACAAGTTCGATAAGTCAGTAGTTCATATTTCAGAAGCATGGCTTGATGAGCGTATGCAGATGCAAAAGACTGATACGCGGGAAGATTTGTCAGGAAAATCCTCAATCACAGAGCGGCTGAGCAGTGAGATTGAGAGATTTCTTCATCATGCTAAAAGGTTCAGTAACTCCAAGAATGATAACTTAAACATTGTTAATGAAAAGCGAGATGCAAGTTTTTGCCGGCAATCCCTTGAATCTGTGCACCTTAATGGAGCCACTAGCGCCCCTCGGCTAGCCGAAGATGATGATGGCAGTTCTATTGCCAGTGATCTGCACTGCTTTGAACTGAACATGCATGGAAGTGCCATTAAAAGCCATGATCTTGCAGGCACTCGAAGGAGGGTCATAAGCTCCATGCATTCACCAATGAGAAGATTGGAATATTCCAATGGTGTATCTGTTGAAGGCTCACCAATGTCAAATGCACCAACTTGCTCAAAGAAAGACAAGGCAAGGTCTAGCATTGGCCGACAGCAATTTATTGCTTCGACACCAGAAATTAGCTCACGCAATGATGCTGGCCTTGCCTCCACAGACGAGCAGAATGAAACTGTTATGACCCAAGTATCTCGCCGATTACGTGATGACCTGTTGAAAATCAAATCAGAGGCTCCTCAACATGCATATCTAGGGCACAAATCAAACCAGCCCCGGACAAATCAGTTTCAAGAATATACTGCCTCACGGGATCTTTGCGATGTGCGCAGTCCAGCACGGCATCTGAATAACCCAGCCAAATCCTTGGAATGCGAGATAACTGAATCCCCAGCGCATCAGCTGGTAGGCACAAAGGAGAACACTCTCAAAGCTAAGCTACTTCAAGCAAGGTTGGAGGGGCAGCATGCTCGAATGAGCGCATGGGTATTCCCCTTAATCAGCACGAGGAGGAAATGAGAACCCAGCTGACACTCTTGGGCTTCCATGAATTGGGTCTGCAACACATATAGTTGCAATTGTAAGACATCTGACTTAATAGCTGAATATTCACTGGAAGTTGCAGGAAATGCGAATCCTAGATGTAGCTGCATATTGAGCGGAGTTTCATTGTAGATTCATCTCCTAACCGTCGGTCTAGAGTGAATTGAGATGGGACTTGGTAATCACATTAGTGTAACTTTTGTATAGTAATAAGCTTTAGTTATTACTTGCTTAACCATGGCAAATCTTGTCCTTCGTTTTTTCTAAAGAAAAAAATGTTTTTCTCCCACCTATGGACATTCTTGGTTCCTTCGAGCCACTAGTGAAAAAGTTATCCTAAAAGTTTCAATAGAAAGATAAGGTCATGTTTCTACAAAAACCTGAAATGAAATAATTTACAGAAACTGTTTGCAGTTCCCAATCTGTATGGAATGATGCCTGCCTGATGCTCTGGTCGGCTATTATGATAGTTTCTTCCTCTGTAGTGGCAGTATGCTGCCCTTGTTTGCTTACAGTATGTGGTTGGGGTTGGGGATAGGGGTGGGCAAAATATAACCGAAACCGATTAACCGAACCGAACCGAACCGCTTTAACCGCAAAAGTCGGTTAATTCGGTTAACGGTTAATTTTGCGGTTAAATTTTTTGAGATATTCTTTAACCGCATATTATTTCGGTTTTGATGTGCCACTAACCGATTTAACCGAATTAACCGATTTAGCAAGTTGAGTGTAATATGTATTTATCTTATGTCTTAAATATATGTATAATCATGTGAGATATCAAGAATTCTTGGTTTTCATAATTAAGATATCTAAGTGAGGCTACATTAATTGTTTTTCTAGCTTTTTAAGCTTATTTTAGTGGCCAATAGCTTGTAGTTGATGTCATAATTTCATTCTAATTTGCTTGTTATTTATGTATTGTATACATTACGGTTAACCGCAAAACCGAACCGATTTAACCGCAACCAAATTTACGCGGTTAAAAGATTTCTAGCTACAATTTCGGTTAAGAGTTTGTCATAACCGAAATATTTCAAAACCGAATTAACCGAACCGATTTAACCGCACTAACCGAATGCCCAGCGCTAGTTGGGGATGGTTCCAGTAACAGTTGGTAGATGGAAATCTACAGCCTGGGCCCATCATGATGTGCGGGCACATCTTCATGGGCCGTACTAATTCGTCTGATACGCGACCGTAAAGAAAGAGAAAGGGGAAATTCCGTGCAAGGTACAAGAACCTAGTTAGCGAATGATCAAGAAACTGATAGCCCAAGTATGGGTTTGCTTGGTCACAAAGTCATTATTGTACTCTAATGGACTTTGGTTCACTTGATCGGTTTGAAAAAGGATATGTTTTTTTTTTGTGTTTTGTTATAAATCCCTCATGAAATTAGATCTTGTTCGAAATTCAGGGATTTTGAGACGACTATATTCAAATAGTGCATACTTCCCTACCATTCTTGGGAGAAAAGGTGTAGGTGACACAAACTAAACATATGAGCTTTTTATAATCAAATTCTCCATTAAATTTTTGGGTTTTATAATAGTTGATCCACAAGGACGGTAGACGTCTTTTTAACGGGATATTATAGTAAAGTAGTAACCAATAGCTTGTTTTACAAAGGGGGCTAAGGTAGGTTGTCCTTATATGCAAAGAAAAAACTCCTTTCAAATGTAGGTTGTTTTAGTTTTATCCAAGTCAGCCTTTTCTTTTCAGTGTATTAACATCTACAATACAAAATAAATTTAATGCGATGATTATATTTTGTGGTGGATTTAATTAATTCGATGTTGAATGTGTTAGTGTATTTTTCTATAAATTTGGTTAAAGTATTTTTCTATAAGTTTGATATGTGACAAAATGATGATTTATATTTTCTAACAGAGAAAATAGATCGTGTAACTAGGTCCAACCCTATTATTACCGAAATATTGGAAGACATGCCAAATTGTTATTACTAGTTACTAGCTTTCTTAATAGCTCGATGATCATAACATCTCATCTACGGTTCGTGATGTGACCTTGGATAAATTTTGAATGTCAAGGTCTCAAAACCAAAAACACTTCAACAAATTCGGTTGAAAAGGTCAAAAATCATGTTACACTTTACCCATATTCATCGTCAACATTTGAATTTTTTTCAAAAGGAAACACTCCGTAAAAAAGCCAACCCCTCCGGCCTACGTCAGCAGCCAACCAACCAGCAAATCTTTTTTCCCGAAAACATCGAGCCCGCATATTTTCCTCCGCAACGGCAAAACCAAAGCCCAGAAAAGGCATCGCAGGGAAGAGACGCGGACGCGAAATCGGAAATCCCGCGACCGATCCATCCCACTTCTCCACCTACCCTCCCACCGACACCCGGGCCCGTCCGAACCATAACAGCGTACCGACAGCAGGGACCCACGAGTAGCCCCGGGCGCCCCCGGCGTGAAGTGTGTTTATCCGCTGGGCCCCACCGGAGCGTACGAATTTACTCCGCCTTGTTCAGCTGTCCTTTTTCTGGCCGCAGACTCGCACGCACGCCCCCAGGATTTCTCCTTATCACGACGTTGCCCCCCTCCACGGCTCCGCTCATCCCGCTACGGTTCTCTTGTTCTTGTTCGTCTCGTCTCCCCCCTTCTCGAGTCTCCACACAACCCGCTCGCTCTCCCGCACCCGCATCGCGATTCCCTTGTCCAAGGTTGGATAGGGTTAGGGTTTGGCCTCCGTCTGCCCCGTCGATGGCTGCTGCGGCGGCCGCGCGTCAGAGGTGAGGCGAGGTGGGCGCGTGGTTGATTGGTTCGAGGAGGAGGAGGAGGAGGAAGCAGAGGGATGGACCCGGACTTCTCGCGGGCGAGCGGGGGGCCGAGCTTCGAGTTCGCCTTCAACTCGGTCAACTTTTCCGACCGGGTGCTGCGGATCGAGATTGTCGCCGGGGACGACGCCCCCGGGGCCAAGGGCGCCGCCGGCGAGGGCTGCTCATCGCTCGCCGACTGGGCGCGCCACCGCAAGCGGCGACGGGAGGAGCTCCGACGCGGCAAAGGTGAGCGAGGGTTACCGATTTCCTCCCTCTTCTACTCTTCTTCTTTCGCCGTCGACAAGTCGCGAATTCGGCGTGGATTCGGAATTTGGGGACGGCTGTGTTCGTTTGAATTGAATTGAATTGAATTGTTCCATGCGTTTGGTGGGGGTAAAGGAACGGGAAGGTGCTTACCTTTTGAGGTGATTTGATTTGACCTGACCGTGTGCTCGGGCTTTAGGTGGTAAAGCCTTCGGCCTTAAGGCTGCTAAGGCACTTTTCCTTTTAATCGAAGCTGTGAAATGCGGGGCAATCATTGTCTTTTGAACCTCTTTAGTTGCTGCAACGGGAATTCAGATTGTACTTGTATCAGAGCATACATTTCTTATGTCGATGAAATGGCTGTAACTGGTGTAGTTTACAAGGGGCGATTTAAACTGACATGGGTTTTCTTTGGGTGATTTATTCCACAGTATTCGTACAATCTTATTGAGCTCTCAATTGGATATGTGCAACTGAACCAGTGGCATTCCGAAATGATTGAGCACAGTTTGGAATTAGGGATGTCGTTCCTTTGGCTGTTGCTGCTTAAATGACAGCCATTGGATGATCATACACTTAGTCACACGGAACGCGGAACGACGAGGCGTTCCCTGTTCTGGGAACTTCGTTCCTAAATGCGGAACAGGAACGATGCGGGACGACGCTAGGTACGCGGGGGGGATGATGCTTGGGTCGTCGTCCCGAATGTAGGTCACGTGGTATGTGGCGCGTCTCGCGCCGTGGGGAGCGACCTCCGCTTAGCAGTCGGTAGTAAGCATTGTCTTCCAGTGGCACCGGGGCGGCGCCAACTCATCCAGGACCTAGCATCCAAAGATAGAGGATTGCTGGAGCCAATGATAGGCGATAGAAACGCGTGGAGTGGGTGCAATTAGCTTGCTACGAGGATCTGCAGTCCTGGCTGCCTGGACATCGAGCGCGCAACTCGGCGTTGTCATGGCTGCCGACTGCCTCAGGCTCGTTGTCTCGCTCAAGGAAGAAGATAAGGGTGGAGTGAGGTGAGATATGATCCTACAGAGTCGATGGGAAGGATAAGACATGCTCGCTTGGGAGGATAGATGAGCTATTGGGCTTGATTGGTGGGGAGTTGTTGAGCCGTGAGAACATAGTGGCATGGTGAGATGTTATATGTAAATAATTACTTATTATATTTGTAAATAGAGTGATGATCGTTCCCAAAACAGCTGGTACACGTTCCACTTTTTGAATGAACGTTCCGATGATGTATACCCCTCTCGTTCAAGGTGTTTTAAAAATAGCGTACTGCGTTCCTCATTCTCGTTCCTCGATTCCATCGTTCCGAGAACTTGGTGACTAAGATCATACATTTGCACTCCTCACTACTTTTCTGATGTCAAGAAGTTGAAATGTTTCTGTAATTTTTGAGATATTCTGTCCTTTTAGGAAATGGTGTAATGTTTGACATTGTGACCTGTTCATCAGAATGAAATGCTCTTCAATAGTTGGTTAGGTGTTGTCCTTGCATAGGTTTTAGTAATGCACATAGTTCTTGAATACCTTGATCAATGTTCAACAAGGCGGCATTTTGCGCTCGCCTCGGCGTGCGTAGTTGCTGGGCAGAGGGGTTCTGCCTCGCCTGGGGGGTAGGCGGTACCCTAGGCAGTGCCCCCACGCGAAAACAAAGGGCGGGCTGGGGCGTCGGGGGATGGTAGCGGAGGCTCGCATGTCGGCTCCTGCGGCGTTGGAGACATCGGGGCGTGATGACGGCGGAGAAGGAGGTAGGGATGGGCCACGGGAGAGGCTAGGTCAGGTGGCGGAGGAGGAAGAAGAGGCTGGGGCATCGGCCCGCGCCGACCAGAGTGAGGGTGACGGCAGCGAAGGAGGCAAAGGGTGAGCGGGCGGCGGCGGCCTAGGCAACGAAGGAGGAGGCGCGGGTGGGATGACGAGGTGGGTGGAGTAAGCAGAGATGGGGAGGGATCGAATGGATAAGGTGGAGCTAGGTGGGGGTTGAGACCCGCTTGGGCTGGAAGGTGGAGCTAGGTGGGGGTTGACCTGGTTGGGCTGGTTTGATGGGCTTTCCATCTAACTTTAGGCCCACTGGTCTCCAGTTTTTCTTTCGTTTTAAAGATGTGATTGATGTGTATTGCAAGGTACACTACCACCTAGAAAAACACCTTGAAATGCCTAGGCTTGCCTATGCTCTAGGCGATGGGTCACCGCCTAGAAACCACCTAGCACCTTGTTGAACACCACAATTGTACTTCACAATCTATTTGTCCTGGAAATGCTTTTCAATTGTGAAGTCTACTGCATAGAAATTTATGTATGTCTTGAAATTATGACTGGATGTTTACTATATGATGTAAGAGGATTCCAACAGCTACACCAAATGATGGCCTTAGCAAAAAAAAAGAATATTTTTGTGAAATGTGCTGATTAGTGATTTTAGTTGTGACATTGCATTTCAATGGCACAAATTATGCATGTAAATTTCTTGTTTGAACTATGGACAAGGAATTAAAAGATAAATTAGAAACTGTGCATAAGGGCACAGAAATAAAACATGAAAAATGAAGTATTGTTTCTTGAGGAAATAGGAGACAAATGCATATATATTTGGCATTGTTTTCTCAAGAATATGAGCTTACCCATTAGCACTTCAAAGTTAGGAAAAAATTGTAAGATTAGAAATACTCCCTTTGAGAATGTGTATAGTCAAAATTTTGCCATTTTGGTGGCTGATACATGAAAGGACATTCTCATTTGTCACAGTTGAAAGTGCACAACTAGAATTTCACCAAAATGTACCTTACAACAACAACAACATACCCTTTTGTCCCAAGTGAGTTGGGTCGGCTAGAGATGAAACCCAAAAGATACAATGGTCATGGTTCAGGCACGTTGATAGCTAGTCTCCAAGCGCTCCTATCCAAAGCTAACTCCTCAGAGATATCCCAATTTTTAAGGTCTCTCTTAACCGACTCGTCCCAAGTCAGTTTAGGTCTACCTCTACCCCCTTTACCTTATCAACACGCTTTAGCACCCCACTACGCACCGGCGCCTCCGGAGGCCTCCGTTGGATATGTCCAAACCATCTCAACCGATGTTGAGTAAGTTTCTCCTCAATTGGTGCCACCCCTACTCTTTTCCGGATAGCTTCGTTCCGGACTCTATCCCTCCTTGTGTGCCCGCAAAACCATCGTAACATCCGCATCTTTGCTACACTCAGTTACTGGACATGTCGTCTTTTTGTAGACCAACATTCAGCACCATATAACATCGCTGGGCGAATCGCTGTCCTATAGAACTTACCTTTTAGCTTTTGTGGCACCCTCCTGTCACAGAGGACACCAGAAGCTTGACGCCATTTCAACCAGCCAGCTGAGATTCTATGCCTAACATCTTTATCAATGTCGCCATCCTTTTGTAACATCGAACCTAAATACCGAAAAGTGTCCTTATGGCCCACCACTTGCCCATCGAGACTAGGGGTGGCGGCCCGGCCCTTGCCCACTTATCACCACACCCGGGTTCCGATGTGGCGCGTCGCTCAGAGGGTTACGCCCCAACGAGTTTCTTATGGGTTTCATATCCATTAGAGTGGCTATTTTTTACACTGGTTCGCCAAACCTACCGCAACCCTCTTCCTTTACCCGGGCTTGGGACCGGCTATGTTGAGACGACTCGAGAAAGTCTTCCAGTCAACACAGGCGGAGATAAAATATACCTTCTGAGCAATATATTATTGATATATTTTTGTCTCTTAATTCAGTGTGGGTTCAATTTTTTTTACAGAGACCCATTAGGCAGTCATAAACATCAATGTTTAGGCTCACTGGCAGATGTTAGGGCCATTTGTTCCTGACATCCCTATGTTAGTTTCTATCTCAGCATATTTTAAGTCAACTGATCATTGTTAGCATCTAATATGACTCCCAACTGGCACTCATCTTTAATATTTACTCATTGATCTTGATTCTTGAATGGTATTTTACTATTTTTTAAACAAGCTTAGCATGCCTTGGCAATTTACTATCTCTGCACTGTTTACTGTGATTTGTACTTTGTTCCCGTTTTACGTCTTCATAGTTATGCGTGATCTTGAAGTATTTGTTTATGTGTAAGACATTTTGAAAAACTTTTGCACTGCCATTTTATGTCCCCAGAATCAGGAGTAAACTGCAAAGTTGAAGCTGAAGAATGCGATACCTATGAGGAAGGCAATGAGGAGCCTGTAGCTATGATAGAAGAATCTCCACCTGATATTGAGCAAGATGGTCAGTGCAATTTAACTTCTGCTATCAAATATTTGACCTTTTGGGTTTAGGACAAAGAACCTGCATAAACATAATAAACTCTATTACATTTTCTACGTTGAAATATTCAGGGTCTATTAAATTTGTTCGTGCTGAGGATTTTTTCTTTTCAAGTTTACTGCTGTCCACTAGCACAATGTATTGGCTAACTAGTTCCACTGTACTGAAGTTGGCAGATATGGTGGCAAGAGCTAACTACTGGTAGTAAACACAGTAATCACTTAAGTAGCACAATTGAACTAGAAATTGCATAAGTTTCAGGCTTAAGTGCTTGATTCAAGAAACCTCAATGCCTCAATCGGGATTAAGGAATAGTGTATACAAGTTACGACTCTAATATATATTGTAACAGATAAGTTAGAAGTAACTTTTTTCAGTCAATTTCCTCGGGATATTTAGCTTCATTGAAGTACTTGAAGCAGCCAAGACTCTACATTTATTCTGTGCTACATGTTATAGTAATAATCAACACATTTGTTCCCCATTTACTTTTCGCATGGAAGATTGGTACACCTACTTGGCTGCTTTCATTTGTCGATATATGGATTTTGCATTCCGAGTAACTCATTCTCTAAGTTTCTTAACACTTAATAGCAAAACTGCTATCTTCTAATACCGCAATGCACCATTTTCTTCTCTTGTTGTATTTGCGATGCATTCATTTTATTGGATCCTCTCTTTGCTAGGTGAGGATGGAGAAAGCAGTGATTCATCCTGGAGTATGGAATGTACTCAGATTTTGAACGTAAAGTCTATCTATATCAGCTCTGCAATTTTAGCTGCAAAGAGCCCTTTCTTTTACAAGGTATCTACTATTTTTTTGGATTGCACTGAAAATCATTGCAATTGTGGTCTAATTAATTAGCTAACGACATTTATTTCATTCTCTTTTAGCTTTTCTCAAATGGAATGAAAGAATCTGATCAGAGGCATGCAACTCTTAGAATAACTGCTTCAGGTAATGTGGGAGCTGCAGTACACTTGCATGTTCTAACAAATAGGAGTACTAAAATTCTGCTTTGTGCAGCATTGACATATTGTTACTGAAATAATGAGACCCTAGTACATAATGATGAGTCTGAAGGAGGTTTGCACTTCCTAACATGCATTTGCTACAATATTTACACATTGCATGTCTTTACTTGTAAAAAAAATTAGGTCCATAAGAACAAGGCAGCATATCTCTGTTAAACTTTTTCCAGTTAAAAGTTAAAACTTTTCACTCATCATTGTATTTCTACTTTGAACAGAGGAAAATGCCCTTATGGAGCTTCTAAGCTTTATGTATAGTGGCAAGTTGACAACAAATCAGCCAACTCTCCTGCTGGATATATTGATGATTGCTGACAAATTTGAGGTCGTTTCATGTATGAGGCACTGCAGTCAATTGCTTAGAAGCTTGCCTATGACCACAGAGTCTGCATTGCTTTATCTTGATCTCCCCTCCAGCATTTCGATGGCTACTGCAGTTCAGCCATTGACTGACACTGCTAAGGAATTCCTTGCCAATAAATACAAAGATTTGACCAAGTGAGTAGTCTATGTTGTGTAAAGCTAAGCATTAAGTTACAGAAATGACAAGGCCACTAAAGAAATGTTTCCTGTTTTCAGGTTCCAAGATGAAGCAATGACCATTCCTCTCGCTGGAATTGAAGCCATACTTTGGAGTAATGACCTTCAGGTAGCATCAGAGGATGCTATCTATGATTTTGTGATCAAGTGGGCACGTGCTCAATACCCAAAATTGGAGGAAAGACGTGAGATCTTGGGCACTCGTTTGCTGCCCCTTGTCCGGTTCTGCCATATGACCTGCAGGAAGTTGCGGAAGGTTCTTGCATGCAGTGATCTGGATCACGAGCAGGCAACTAAATGCGTCACAGAGGCACTTCTTTACAAAGCTGATGCACCACATCGGCAGCGTGCCCTTGCAGCAGATGTGACGACCTGTAGGAAATATGCTGAGCGAGCTTACAAATATCGTCCGCTTAAGGTTGTGGAGTTTGATCGACCATATCCGCAGTGCATAGCATACTTGGACCTGAAGCGTGAGGAGTGCAGCCGACTTTTCCCATCTGGGCGGATATACTCGCAAGCATTTCATCTAGCTGGACAGGGCTTCTTCCTATCAGCACACTGTAACATGGATCAGCAAAGCGCGTTCCATTGTTTTGGTCTCTTCCTGGGGATGCAAGAGAAAGGCTCAACAAGTGTTACTGTTGATTATGAGTTTGCTGCAAGGACAAGGCCATCAGGTGAGTTTGTCAGCAAGTATAAGGGCTACTACACCTTCACTGGTGGGAAGGCGGTTGGCTATCGGAATCTCTTTGCGATTCCTTGGCCTTCGTTTATGGCTGATGACAGCCTCTTCTTCATTGACGGGGTACTACATCTGAGAGCTGAGTTGACCATAAAGCAACCTTAGACTGCCGATGGTGTGTTACTAACTGCATCTGTGCTGTCGTGACTAAACTGTGCAATGATGGGCTGCAGTGTGTAAAATCTTGTGTGATTCAGACATGATGTTTTTTACTCACAACTAAATAGACAATTTGGAAACGAGAACTCTAAATTCCTTTTGTGTTTACACCAAAAGTGGAGCATGTCATGTTCTGCACTGGCATTGAACCAAGGAATGTAATTCCGCTGATAAAAAATGTGTATTGAATGGGCTCCATTGGCTAAGTACTCGAGAAAAGAAACTTTTGCTCATTTACCTCTTGTTATTTGTGTTAGTATTTGTTTTTTTCCTGGCCTCCCGAATTGGAGCAGGTGTTTGAAACTTTGAACGGCAGTAGAAATTCTTCGAGGTATTTATGGGGGTGATTGGATGGGTGGCTGAGCCCCTAGCCAGGCTTTCACAATACAACCCACCAATGTTTCGTTCCCTGCATCTGCATGGTTTCCTGCGTAGACCCCTAAGGTCGTGTTTAGGTGATTTGGTCAAAAATTTTGAAAAGAAAATCTTGCTAATTTAGAGTATTAAATAAAATTTATTTACAAATTTTTTTTCACGAATGAGTTTTAAATTGCGAGACGAATTTAATAGGCTTAATTAATTTATAATTAGTAGATGGTTATTGTAGCATCACTGTTGTAAAACATGAATGTGGCATCACTGTTGCAAAACATGAATTAAGTAGGCTCACTAGATTCATCTCGCAATTTACAACCCATCTGTGAAAAAAAGTTTTGTAAATAAATTTTATGTAATACTTCATGTATGTATCCAAATATTGATGTAATATTTTTTGATGTAAAATTTTGGAATTTATACACAGGCTAAACTAGCCTGCATTGCTGGGAACGCTCGAATTGGACATATCCAACTAGTGCAGCCTGCATTGCAAAGTTTGGTGGGTCCAGACTAATCTTCTCATCGGCGGTAATACTCGCCATGAAAGGAGCGCTCCCTGCGCCCCAGTGGAGCTCGCCCACATCACTGGGACCTTGAGTCTGCGACCATCCCGCGCGGGGCGTTGGTGTTCATGCACAGTGGCGTAGCGTGAGGTAAGTCCGGGGGGGGGGGGGGGGGGGGGGGGTGGGGTGCAAATCCCAATTGCTCGAGCTTAAGGAGCTAACTTACGATATGCATCGGTGGCAAGCGCAGAAATTAACCAAAAAAGTTATGCATGCTTGAGGCATCAATAAAATTACTTAGTCTGATTAGAAAAAATTAAAATACCGAACAATATATGATGGTGTGAAGCATCTTCATCTACATGCATCTCGATCAGGTCAGAGAAGAATCGACAAATATACTAGCTGCAGGTCACCCCTGTAGCAAGCCTGTGCTGTTCTCCTGGGCTCCGAGAGTCTAGGTGATGCGTGATGGTGCCCCTAGCGAGTGCCACAGCCGGCGAGATAGCAGCAGGCCAGCAGCTAACGAACACAGCGAGAAGAGAGCAACGTGATGCACCAAGCCAGCAAGCGCTTGTGTGATGCAAGCTGCGAGCAAGAAAAGGAACCGGGCAATGGGACGGTGCGTGCATGGTCCTCTTTCTTCTCAGCGGAAGGTTTAGACGATATGTAGCAAAGTATATTATCTGAGCTTCAGAAATCCTTTCGGACCAAGGTGGGGCCGGAGCCCAGCTTCGCCTCCACGAGGCTCTGCCAGTGTTCATGCAGACGAGGATGTCGTTGAGGGAGGTGAGCTGCGCGACAAGTTCGGTGGCTTGGGTCCGGAGGACGGCACGACGGCGAGGAGGCCCTGCGTGGTGAGGTCGAGCGCGCCGCTGCTCCATGAGCGCGCAGCTCCTCCTCCGTGCCTCCCTCTGCATCGCCATTGAAGCTCGCTCCCATTGAAGCTCTAGCCACCGCAGGAGTCAGCCATGGCGGGCACCGGCTTGATTTTCATTCGCAATCGAAGCATATTTTTTTTAGACAAAATGTTTCCCCCGCTTTATAACTAGAACAAAGCATATAAGATTTCGAAAGTAAGGTTCAGCGCATTATCAGAGCACACCCGCTGCAACATCAAAGTTTAGTAACTCCGCAAAGTTGAAAACAGCATAAGCCGACACATGTCTCTCTGGCGACCCCTCTCCGGGTTGGATCAAACTAAAAGCTGCATCTCTCGAGCCCTGTTGGGATGGACCTGACGACGATGTTGAGCTCGCCGCCCAACCAATCCTCGGTCTCCTTGCTCCTCGTTGTTCCAGCTCCCAATGAAGTCCATCTTATCAGCATCCTCCCTATCATACCCATCACTTGTTCTACTCCACGCCAGCAACTCCCCTAAAAGCACATATCATTTCTTAGTTTCTACAAAAACCCATAAGACAACAGCACAGATACAATTCATCACCCCATTTTTCTTGTTGCTGACCCACCAACGGCCGATTCGAAGTCCTGTCCAACCGACTTTCCGATTAAGTCAGAAATATCAGACAAGACAAGCTTGACTACACAACAGCCAAAGAACAAGTGCGGAACAGATTCTACTTCACAGCAAAACTGGCAAGTTAAGTCATCAATTGTCCTTCTTTTGCTAAGATTGTCCCTACTCAATAACTTGTTATTAGATAAGAGCCACAAAAAGATATGAACTCTAGGGGGTATGTCCAACTTCCAGACAGCTGGAATGTGAACAGGGACAACGCCTCTGAAATTTACTACTGCATACAGAGAGTGGACAGAGTAGTTGCCTTTAGATTCATATTTCCAAATAATGTCATCATTATCTTCAGTAAAGGAGATGCTACTAGCAATCTGAAATAATTCTTCCCACATAATCATCAAGTTCATAGGAACAGATCTTCTAAAAATTAATTTGAGATTGACACCATCCCATGCTCTATATATAGTAACGCTCGGTCATTATTGACCACATAGAGAGTCCAAAATTGGATGGTTAAGCTAGAACCACCAAACCATTGATCCTCCCAAAATCTAACCCCCATCACATCCCTATCCCGCACAGTTTTTTAGCTTTACACTCCGAGCAATCAAAGCATATTAGCTGAAATTGACACACACGCCATCAAATCTAACACCCAAACAATGCAAATGAACTTCATATTGCAGCGAATTAGAGAGCTAGTTGGCACCAAGTCTAGTTCGTCGTCGAACATGAGATGAGGCGGAGGGAAGGAGGGGATGGATAGCACCGCTGGTTATTCCAGTGTGTCTGTGTTTGGTCTAAGAGCAGTTGTGGCCTCTCTATTCCAGTTGCATCATCTGAATCGAAGTAGCAAACCAGATTGGAGGTGGACATTGATAGGAATCGATCTTCTCCATTTCTTTTTCTTTTTGCTTCGTGTGAACAGAGGTGTCTTGTGCTTGACTTGTGGATTGAATTCACAGGGACAAGGCTAAGCTAGAGTTGTTGCTTGCTTGCATTCCATTAATGTATTTGGTTGTTCGATCATGAAGGAATCGATGCAAAAACGAGGTGCCAAAATGCGAGGGGCAGACTGCGAGGCGACGAGAGGTGAGAGAGTTTATAGACTCACCACGCATCAAATGCAGGGTGAACTCACTCAAGTAAAGCCACTCAACCAAACAAGATCCACCCAATAATACAGGCTAGAACTAGTACAGGAAACCAAACACCAAGAAAAAGCACTACTATAGCGAGGCTTAGACTGGCCTATCTTAGATCTTAGCCAGGCTAAGTCTAGACCAAGCAACCAATCACTCCCTATGGTGCTATTGAATGACTTGTTACACTGTGATTAGCATCCCACCTGAAAATCTTGTGGATGTATATCTTTCGCTGCCATCTGGCAAGGAACTGCGCATGAGCTCAAATTCAATGTTTCTGATGCTGGTAGTGAGTTATATTTAATGGAGTTGTTCAATGACTGTAAGATGGTCGGTGACCATCCCATAGGAGAATAGGCTTATGATATTCAATCACTATTAAAAGAACTTGAAAGCTTTAAGTGTGAGGTGCTTGACAAGTTTGCAGCTGGGAGCATCATTGCTAAATTCTCACTTTCTTGGAGATACTTCAGCGTTGTTGATCTCGTTGTCTCTTTAAATGTTGAAGAAAAGGCGAGGGCGAAAGTTATTCGCAGCAAGGGATGTTTTTTTTTTGGACTTTTAGTCCCAACCTACTGCAGAAGAACAACTCAAATACCTTCTACAACAACAAGAAGAAAAAGAACAAGCCCGAGAATATGTCAAAGACTAAACAAACCGTCACTTTTAAGATGGAGAAGAGCAAGGACGATAACTGCTTCATTTGTGGTGAATAGCGATCCTGCAAATGGGAGCAGAATATGTTATAGTGAGGCTAGAGGAACAATGTGGTACTACTCCGTATGTCTAATCTTGATGGTGAAGGCTCCATTAGGCCACTCCCTCTATTCTTTGATGCCATGAGGTGTTGGAACTAACTGTGACACCTCCGGTGTCTGTACACTAAAGGACACTCCATTTAATTCAAATAAATCATGGAAGGGAAATTGAAAATTGAATTCATAAGAAAAAGTCAAATACAATTCAAACCACACGTTGGATATTGGATGTGAGTGCAAAAGCATTTTAAAAACCTACTCAAATCATGTTTGAAAAACTAAACAAAAACAAGTTTGGGTTGCAGCTAGTACCTTAAATGACATGTTTCAGCCAAATCCACTCAAAAATCAAATAAAAATCAAAGCCCTTTATTGCACGTTTGAAATTATGAATTAGTTCAAACTATGAACTTCAAATGAAAATTTGCCTAAAACAAAAGTTGTAGATCTTGAAAAGTTACAAAAGTTTGGTATTCAACACTTTTTCATTTCAGCCATCTAAGAAGGAGATAATTTTAGTTTACCGGGATGTCCCTGAACTTTTGGAATTTGCAAATGAGTCCCTGCTCCACCCTCACCACTCTGCTTCGCCGCCGCTCGCCCGTCCGCCGCCGGTGGACTTCGTCCACGGCACGTCCGCGGCCAAGTGGACCCAAGGGAGCCCTCCAAGGCCACCTGGCCTGCCCCTTGGCCTCTCCTCGCGCAGGCACGCGTCCCCGACGTCTCCCCGAGATGCCACTATACCCCCTCCGCCCCGCCAGCGCCGCCACCTCGCCGCCCGCCCGGTTCTGACCGCTCCCAGTCCCGCATTTGCCCCCCAGGTGAAGAAACCAGCCCCTCCACTCTCCCCAGTGCCTATTTAAACCCAGGTCGGCCTCCTCGCGCGCGAGAACGCCACCTCCCCTGCTCCGCCTCCTCCTCCATTGTCGGCCTCTAGTGAAGCTGTCAAGCCCTGCCCCGCCACTGCATTGCCCCGACCGAACCCCGTCGCGACTTCCTCGACCTCTAGTGAAGCTGTCAAGCCCAGCCCCGCCGGCCCGAGCTCACCAGACTTGGACGAACCCTTCCGCCGCCTCTGCTCCGCCGTGGAGCCGCTTCCTCCGACCTTCCCCGACCCAACCGCGACCACCCCAAGGTGCGCAGACGAGCCCTGACCCTTTTCCCCTACATCTTCCATGCCGCCGGCGACGGACCTCACTGGAATCGCTCTGATTCCATGCGTGTACATGCACCCAGGGACCTTTTTGCAAGAGAAAAACTTGATTCTAGGGGTTGAACTACAAAAGATACATGAACTCAAGAACATGATTTTCAGTGAACTTTAAAAATGCGTATAAAATCATAGAAAAATTGGAAAAATGTAAATCCAATTGTTATGGAATCTATGTGATTAATTTTACAAGTTTTGTTACATGAAAACCTTCAGATTCTGTACACATTTTAATCTACAAAAAAGAGTAGAATAAACATCCAATAAATGTTCTGGTAGTTTGGTTCACTAGATGGCTCTGTTTTTTGGGTATGTTGAACCTAGTAGAGTTATAAGATTCTGGTAAAAATATGAGCACAGTTTGAGTTCATTTACTTGTACCAATGATCGAGTTCCCTAGATCTACTAGCTAGCTTCATACATTAATGCTAGTAAAAGTAGACATGATTTAGTTATGAAACTTTTTCTGTAAGAACATGATACTAGATCCTTGCAGTTGTACAAGTTTGGGAAATTTTAGATCTAGTTTACTATATATTATGTGTAATGCTTATTTGATGAACTTAATTCATGGTATATAGTTTTGTGATTATAAAAATCTAGGTTTAATTTTAGAACTTTGTTTTAGTCATGTAACCATGCCTGCAAAGTTTGAGCTCCATTTACTGAGTATTTTTTACAGTTATAAATCATACTTGTGATATCATGCCTAGTTTTGTTTTTTTGGTTCTATAGTTCATATCTGATCATGATCTTTGGACATGTTCTTAGTTGGAATGAATGCTTTTTGTGGTAAAAAGTTTATGTGCAGTACTAGTAATCTTGAAGCCCAAATAAATATGCATGTTCATGTCTAATTTAATGTCTAAATAATTAATATTGTAGAAATAATGCTTGATAATTTTTCTGAAGTATGTTTAGACTATTTTTAGGCTCTGGTAAAATTTTGAAACCCATATCCTCTGCAGAACTCTCTATGGTATTTATTCTTGTTGCTAGTATGTTAGTTTTGTTAATTTTATTACTCCTGTTGCATGCATAGATAAAATATGAAAACTTTACAGTACTGAGTATGTCATGTCTAGATGCTTCTGTAAAAATTTTAGCTCAAGAAACCATGTATAACAACCTGTACAAATTGGTGAAGCCTCTACGTTAATCTGTTTACAAGATTTTTCATAATTAGATGCTTTACTGTTAAGGTCTGAAATTGTTAAAGTAAATACTAGACTATCTAATCTACTCCACATAAATTTTTCATCACCATATCATGAATACATTTTCTGTTATGAAATTGGGAACAATTGCTTATGTTTTGATTCTAGAAAACGGAGCACGCCCCACACACCTATTAATGAAGTAAGTCAATTAGAAGTTCTACTCCATAAATGACTGCGCATGAAATGAAATTTTAAGATCATCAGTGAATTAATATTATGTTGGACTACAATTTTATCATGAAGGAAAGAAAAATCATATCATGTGGTAATAACACATCTTTGCATTCGCATATAGAATCGGTTAATCTCGTTGACGGCGATTACGAATTGGTTCTTTTGGACTCTTGTGCTGCGGCGAAAGTTGATCTTAACTGTACTAATGTGAACCAAGACCTGGGCCAAGCCCGAGAGGACTCTCAGTTTAACAGTGCCCAAGAAGGCAAGCCCCGGTGCATAACCCATTATTTTTCGCGTTATTTATTCATCTAACTATTTGTATATGTTGTAATAATTTCATTTATGCATTTATGTTTTCTAGCCGTTGATCGAGAACCTTAGATGCATGATCCCTAGGTACCTATGCTTGACATCCGAATCTTTTTATCGACTAGTTACCCCGCTAACTAGGAACGGTAGAAGTCGAGTGGTTTCCTGCCTCTCGCGAGCATATAGGAATTGACTAACTAAAATTCCTTCTGAAATATAAGGACAATGAGCGGGGTTGTGTAGTTGTGACACCCCGCTGGTGTAGTGGCTCATTTCATTAAGCATTTGAAAGTACTAGCCACATACCGAGAAATATGGTAATCGGTAAGCCTAAGTACCTGATTGGACCAACGAGTGGAACGAGGCGGCACTCTCTTGGTAGAAGTAGGTTTTATTTTTTGTCCGGACATACGGGTGCAGAGTGGTCGGACTCTGTAGTCAGGGAGGATGTCCCGGTCCACGGACTGGAAAGAAAGGAGAACAGTAGCGTGGGCGGGAGCGCAGTCGATCCCCATGCGTGTGGTCTAGGTTCCCCTTGCCAGGTTGAAATTCGATTCGGAATCGTCCGCCTCTCACAGCATGAGATTGCTTAATGTTTTCGGTCACATAGAGTAACAAGTGGAACATGATGATGATAATATTGATGTATGATTAAATGATTGCTATACCATGTTTGTGTAGAGTTAGATTGCCAACTTAGAACGGTTAATTCAACTATAGAATATGGCAAAGTTAAAATCTGAAAATAAGGATCAACTCTTAGTGGCATTTTTGGCAAAACAAACCCACAAACCAAAAAGCCTTACATGTCTAGTTATCGGACTATGTTATATCCGGTGACGGGTAAGTCTTGCTGAGTATTAGTATACTCAGCCTTGCTTGTGGCACTGTTTTTCAGTTACTATCTTCGAGGATATGATTGCGAGTCTGACTTGGCCATGTACTTTGCCTCCGGGCAGGTCTGTTGAGTGGGATGGCTCTTCAGCTGGTGCTGACCACCCTCCCACTGAGTGATGCGTTTCGTACAGGCTTTATCGATGCATCACACGTTTCGCTAGTAGTCGTTTACTCCTTCCGCTAAATAATGAGACATGAACATTTTTTGTAGTTTCGGACTCCTATAGTACTTTGCTACTCCGAACATGGTTTGTAATAAATTTCCTTTCCGTTGCAAACTCTGAGATGTATGAGATGATCTGTGTTGTAATTTCTGGGCTCACCTTCGTGTGAGTGTTGTCTGTGCGATCTTGGAATAGCGTGGCTTTTATCGAGACTTCACTCGAGGAACTACCGGTGCGTGCCAATTTGGGTCAGAGTTGCTTAGCAACAACGATCAGTGCACTCGGGCCCAGTCTTTTGGGTGGTTCCGCCACAGCTGGTATCAGAGCTCGCAGACAGCCTACTAGAGATGGCAACCTCTGTTTTCAAAACAACAATTTAAAACTTGACTTCAAAACTATTAAAGTTTTTGAAAAAGTTTAGGATCTCCAAGGACAAGTCTAGAACGTAAAGCCCTAGGGGATCTTATGGGTATAATCAGGTGGTTTATATTGTATGGCTAACTTCCAGCACATTACTTTTCAGTATTTAAATTCCGCAATTTAAATTCTGCAACGACATCGTCGCCGCGGAGGTATGCTTGCTCAGTCAGCTGAGGGAGTCTGACCTTTCTGGCGGTGATGCGAGCCGAACGCTGGAGCTCAAGCAGTGGCCTACTTGAGCTGCTGCCCATATACCAACCTCGGTTGATTATATGGGTGTAATGGTTCAAAATTGGAATTAAATCCCCATCTACGACGGTACTCAGTCAATCCGTTGGTTTGATGACGTATGCTTAATGTTGTCCATACGGCGGGAATTGTATGGATGCCAGTTCTATAGTGATCGGTAATATATGGGAATGCTTTCGTGAGTGCTGGCATGGAAGGTTCATTTATATACTGTCAATTTTCTGTAGGTACGCTAACTCGAAACCGAATCCTAGGCAAGATAGTTATGTCGAGTAGTTATATATCGAAAGATGTATTACGTATGCCACCGCTAACAAACTGCATAAGACCAAGGTTACTTGGCACTTATTTTCTTTGGTGAGGATGATTAGGATCTGCATTCATCCCTTAAATCTTCACCAAAGAAATGTTAAAAAGAAATCACCATCGAAAAGGGTAAAAATCCATCCTTAAGGATCATCTAGGTAATCTGTGAAATCAGAAATTCTGGTTTCCTCGAATTTTTAAAATGTGAAGATTACCTCAAAATGAGATTGGTCTGTAATACGAAATGTAGCTAACTAAATTAACAATCTGCTGAAAATTTTTAGAGTTTCTGTTATCGCCATAAATTAACAGGGTTAATTAATGGGCCGTGAGCAAGTTGGGCTTAAAGCAGGAATTAAAGAAGGCTTGTGAATCGGCTCCTGCGTGAGTGTTTGGGCCATGTGGGCCATGTATCTTTAGATTTAGTTCAGTTTGGGTTAGAGATAGTCCAATTTGGACACATTGGTTTAGATTGTTTTCCAAGTCTCCGGACTATAAATATGTACCCTATGATATTTGTGAGAGAGAGAACGTCATCACGTCTCGCAACATCAATTCTCGGCGCACCGCCACCCCTAATCCTAGGGTTTCATCCAAGTAAGCGCCATGCTGCCCTGATCACTTCTTGTGATCAGGGCAGCATTGTTCTTACTTTTACCTTGGTATTACTCGTACTGAAGCGTTTTCGATGGCGAATAATGCTAGTTATCCCGATGTTTGTAGCATGATACCAGCAAAATTTCCTAGCTTGGTGTTTTTGAATTATTAGTAACCCTCTGCAAATCTGTCAAATTGGAGCAGTCTGTCTAAACTGAATTTTTAGACCTACTTAAGTTGCTCAAATGAAAAATCGTACAACATGAAAGTTGTAGGTAAAGTGATGAAGAACTTACCATAAAAAATTGAATTATCTTGGTTAACTGGTTTGGTAGATATGGTCAAATTACACCCTCTCTGGACAATCTGTTTTCTGGTTTGACATCGCTTCAAAACCCGGAGTATATCACCTTGTTGGGATCTAAACTGGCCTTCGTGTTGACTAGATGAAATGTTCCCCACTACCCTAGGCATCTTCTGTAATTTTTTGAGAATTTTCGAAGCATGTTATCTATTGTTTTGGTCAATTTCTTTAACTGTCCAGAATCAGCCATCCTCTGTTTGACTGTCAGCTGATCCATTGGTCTTTTGTTGGGATAGATGGGCGTGCTGGTGGTGATGGACGCGCAGGGGCATGTACACTCAGCTTGTTTGCACTGGGACGGACTTCCTCGCCGTCTCAGGGATTTCCTGAGTGCAGCCGGGTACCCCCGGCCACCGCTCTACGAGGGCCACGACTTTGTGGAGAGCGGGGTGCGTCGTTGCAGCGTTACGATGGTGATCCCGCAGCACCCGCTCAACGGGTGTGAGCGGATCGTGACCCAGGTGATCGGCCACCGCTTGCTGGACACTTGGGAGACCACCTCTATGAGGGCTATGATCACTTTCTGCTCTCAGCACCCGTTGGAGGTTCTTGTGTCCGCGTTTGGGTTGTTCCCCACGCACGACCCGACCGGCCCGCTCTGGTGCGACAGGATGGCCAATGTGGCCACAGTTGCTACCCTCGACCCCGTTGGAGCACTACATACAACCGCGTTGTGCTTGGATGTGCTGTACCGCCTTCAGATCTTCCAGAGCAACACCACCGCTGGTCGACCAGACTCAGGCTTTACACCTGATAGTCCAGCTGAGGGACGAGCAGCTTCGCGAGGCCAGTGACGAGCTCGAGAGCAGGGGTGCTCTGATCACCCAGCTCAAGGGCCAGGTCCAGGAGCTTCAGGACACAGTGATAGGTCGTGATGCCACCATCCACTTCCTCGAGGACCAGTTCCACGACCTTTAGTTTGACCTCGACGACGCCCAGGGGCAGCTCCACAAGTTGCAGCACGCGCAGGACGCCCTTCACGCACCACCCGACGAGATGCAGGTGGACGGTGAGGACGAGCCCCAGGAGGTTCAGGGTGTGTTGGAGATCGACTTTGAGGAGCAGGCGCCACAGCCCGCGCAGATGGTGGGATCAACTCGTGGAAGTCCTAGTGGCTTTGGAGCCGGAGGAGATAGCAATCCACCTCCACCTCCTCCACCACCGGGCATCGCTGAAGTCTTAGCTACTCAAACCGAAATCTTGCGGCAATTGGTGCAAGCTCAACAGCAGCAGCGAGGTGGGCATCAGGTTCATCAACCGCAAGAAGCGAGCTACCACGACTTTCTAAGCACGCAGCCCCCGCTATTTACCAAGGCGGATGAACCATTGGATACGGACGCTTGGATTCGCACAATCGAATCCAAGTTTTCTTTGCTGTCTGTTCCTTGTTCCAAAGCGAACAAAACTCGCTATGTCACGCAATAACTTTGAGGATCAGCTCGTATGTGGTGGGATCATTATCGTGGGATGCTTCTGAATTATCACGTGGTGAATTGGAATGAGTTCAAGGATGCTTTCTGGGCTCATCATATTCCAACTAGTCTTCTCGATCAGAAACTCAATGAGTTCTTGGCTTTGAACCAGGGCACTCGCACTGTATTGCAGTATGCCCAAACTTTCAATCATTTGTGTCAATATGCTGGTCATCATGCGGATACTGACGCTAAGAAGCGTGAACGCTTCCGTCGAGGCCTCAGTACCAAGTTACAGGAGAGGATTAATCTTGTCTGTATTGAATCTTTTAACGATCTGGTGAATCTAGCCATCACTCAAGAGGATCTTATTATGGCCCATCGTGTGGAGAAGAAGCGCAAGGCACCTGCTGGACCCTCGAGTGCCTCTGCACCGAGGTATCACATTGTGCAAAATACCTCACCCGCACCTGCTCAGAAGGCCGCCCAGCCAGGGCGTTGGATTATTCGTCCTCCTCAGCAGCAGCAGCAGGCTCGATTCGGGCCACCTCAGCAAGCTCGATTTGGACCACAGCAACAGCAGACTGGCCCTAGGCCGAATACTCAGCAAGCCGCTCGCCCCGACAACAGCAACCGCTATTTCAAATGCGGGAGTCCATATGACTTCATAAAAATGTGCCCCCAGGCGGGACAATCTCAGGAGCAGGCTTCTCGCAGAAATGATCAGAACAAGGGCACGAAACAAACCGTTCAAGTCAGGCAAGGCCGACTTAACTTCTCCAACTTGGCTGATCTTCCAGAGGGAGCACCAATTATGCCAGGTACATTCTCGATAAACCATCACCCCGCAATTATCTTATTTGATTCTGGTGCATCTCATAGCTTCATTAGTTCTAAATTTGGAGCAAAAGTTGGGTTAGATTTTTGTCACACCAAAGGCTCTTACATGATATCTACTCCTGGTGGTAAAGTTGCATAAAATCAAATTGTTAATTATGCACCACTTAAATTGGGTAGTAAAACAATTTCCACCAACTTAATCCTGTTACCACTAGAAGGAATGGATACCATTTTAGGAATGGATTGGATGAAAAGACATGGGGTACTGTTAGATATCTCTTCCCGAGCAGTTGAAATTAATTCGCCCACCCATGGCCATTCGGTTCTATATCTGCCTGATTCGGAACATGTCAATTCATGTGCCTATGCCATGAAAGATATTAGTCTCGGAGATATTCCTGTAGTCCGTGAATGTGCAGATGTTTTTCCGGACGATTTACCTGGTATGCCACCAGACCGGGACATCGAAATGTCATTGAACTACATCCCGGTACAGCACCTATCTCGAAAAGGCTGTACCGAATGCCGCCCAAAGAGTTGGCGGAGCTAAAAATCCAATTGCAAGAACTTCTGGACAAAGGTTTTATTCGCCCAAGTGCTTCACCTTGGGGCTGTCCAGCATTGTTCGTAAAGAAGAAGGATGACAGTCTGAGGTTGTGTGTCGACTACCGGCCTCTCAATGCGGTAACCATCAAAAATAAATATCCACTTTCCCGCATTGACATACTGTTCGATCAGTTGGCTGGAGCAAAGATCTTCTCCAAGATCGATCTTCGTTCGAGGTATCATCAAATTAAAATCCGGCCTTGTGATATTCCCAAGACCGCTTTCTCAACCAGATATGGTCTTTATGAATATTTGGTTATGTCCTTCGGTCTCACAAATGCTCCCGCTTATTTCATGTATCTCATGAACTCGGTATTCATGCCGGAACTTGACAAGTTTGTCGTGGTTTACATCAACGACATTCTGATCTATTCCAAGAATGAGGCAGAACATGAACAACATCTGCGTATTGTTCTTCAACGCCTCAGAGATCATAAGTTGTACGCGAAATTCTCCAAGTGTGAATTCTGCCTGGACACAGTCAAATTTTTGGGTCACACTATATCCAGTAAAGGCATCTCAGTTGACCCCAGCAAAGTTCAAGAGATGATGGACTGGAAACCTCCTACTTCAGTTCATCAGATTCGCAGTTTCCTCAGCTTGGCGGGATATTACCACAGATTTATTCCGGACTTTTCCAGAATTGCAAAGCAAATGACGGAACTGCTAAAGAAGGACGTCAAATTTAAATGGGATGCAAAGTGCGATGAAGCATTCCATACATTGAGAGCACATCTAACCACAGCACCAGTCTTAGCTCAACCTGACAACAGCAAGTCCTACGATGTTTATTGTAATGCGTCAGGTACTGGTCTTAGCTGTGTACTGATGAAAGACAATTGGGTTATTGCATACACTTCCCGAGCACTTCGGCCACTTGAGCTAAATTATCTCACTCATGATCTTGAGCTAGCAGCGGTTATTCATGCTCTCAAGATTTGGAGACACTATCTTATGTGCACTCATTGTAATATCTATACTGACCATAAGAGTCTCAAATATATTTTCACCCAAAGTGAGCTGAATATGAGGCAGCGAAGATGGCTGGAATTAATCAAAGACTACGACTTGGAAGTTCATTATCATCCGGGCAAAGCCAATGTCGTAGCCGATGCGCTTAGTCGCAAGGTTCACTGTAATTGCCTTTCAGTGGAATCGTATAATGACACATTATGTGCTGAAATACAGAAGCTGAAATTAGAGATCATTCCTCAAGGTTCTCTGACTCATATTTCTGTGAAACCGACACTTATTGACCAAGTCATCATGGCACAATTACATGACAAGAGTGTTGAATCATCAAACAGAAAAGTACTAGACGGCGAAAATAAATATAAATGCTTCCGTGTGGACCATAACGGAATATTGTGGTTCAAGGATCGCTTAGTCATTCCCAAAAATCATGAATTATGGAAACAACTCTTGGACGAAGCACATCTCTCTAAATTTTCCATATATCCGGGTAGCACCAAGATGTATCAGGATCTCAGACACAATTTCTGGTGGACTTAAATGAAAAGAGAAATTGCTAAATATGTCGCAGAGTGTGACACATGTCAGAGAGTGAAGGCTAGTCACTTGAAAGTTGCTGGAACTCTCCAACCTCTGCCAATTTCATCCTGGAAATGGGAAGATATCAGTATGGATTTTATTGTGGGCTCAGCTTGTCGATAGGCAATATCTGGGTTATTGTCGATAGGCTCACCAATTCCAACCCAATATCTCACAACATCATGATTGTATCTGGGTTATTGTCGATAGGCTCACCAAGACCGCTCATTTTATTTCAGTACATACTGAATATCGGGCCAAGAAGTATGCTGAAATCTATATCGACCGAATCGTCTGTCTGCACGATGTACCTAAAACCATTATCTCCGATCGTGGTACTCAGTTTGTGGCAAGGTTTTGGGAGCAGCTCCAAGAGGCTCTCGGAACTAAATTAATTCGAAGCTCAGCTTATCATCCACAGACTGACATACAGATCGAAAGGGTAAATCAAATTCTTGAAGACATACTTCGAGCCTGTGTCATCCATTATCACAAGAACTGGGACAAATGTTTATCCTTGGCTGAGGTTTCTTATAACAACAGCTATCAGACCAGTCTGAAAATGGCACCATTCGAGGCTTTGTATGGTCGACGGTGTCGAACTCCTTTGAGTTGGTCTCAGACTGGGGAGCGCAAAATATTTGGACCCGAATTAGTGGTCGAGGCTGAGGAGAAGGTAAAAGTAGTACAAGCAAATCTCCGAGCAGCTTAGTCTCGGCAAAAGAGTTATTTTGATAAGAGAAGGGTCCCTTCGAAGTTCAAGGTTGGTGACCATGTTTATTTACGAGTATCACCAATGCGAGGCATTCAACGTTTCGGAGTCAAAGGCAAGTTAGCACCTCGCTACGTCGGACCATATGAGATCATTGAAGAATGTGGACCCGTGGCTTATCGACTGCGACTTCCTTCGCGACTCGCAGCCATCCATGATGTTTTCCACGTATCCCAACTCAAGAAATGTATCCGAGTTCCGACTGAAATCATTGATCAACAGGAAATATCAGTGGAACCCGATCTCTCTTATGTCGAATATCCACTTCGAGTCTTGGATCAAAAAGAGAGAGGTACTCGTCGAAAGGTGGTAAAAATGTACAAAATTTAGTGGTCACACCACACTGAAGAAGAAGCCACCTGGGAGAAGGAGGACTATCCCAATCGACATTTCCCGAGTTTTCTTAGCTCTACCTCAGGTACCTTTATCTCTGTCCCTGCTTTATTCATGAAATCTCGGGACGAGATTCCTTTTAAGGGGGTAGGTTGTGACACCTCTAGTGTCTATACACTAAAGGACACTCCATTTAATTCAAATAAATCATGGAAGGGAAATTGGAAATTGAATTCATAAGAAAAAGTAAAATACAATTCAAACCACACATAAATATTGGATGTGAGTGCAAAAGCACTTTAAAAACCTACTCAAATCATGTTTGAAAAACTACACAAAAACAAGTTTGGGTTGCAGCTAGTACCTTAAATGACATGTGCCTAATTCATGTTTCAGCCAAATCCACTCAAAAATCAAATAAAAATCAAAGCCCTTTATTGCACGTTTGAAATTATGAATTAGTTAAAAATATGAACTTCAAATAAAAATTTGCCTAAAAAATTGTAGATCTTAAAAAGTTACAAAAGTTTGGTATTCAATACTTTTTCATTTGAGCCCTCTAAGACGGAGATAATTTTAATTTACCGGGAGGTCCCTGAACTTTTGAAATTTGCAAACGAGTCCCTGCTCCACCCTCACCTCTCGGCTTCGCCGCCGATCGCCCGTACGCCGCCGGTGGACTTCGTCCATGGCGCGTCCGAGGCCAAGTGGACCCGCAGGCACGCGTCCCCGATGTCTCCCAGAGCCGCCACGACAACCCTCCGCCCCGCCAGAGCCGCCACCTCGCTGGATGCCTGGTTCCGACCGCCCCCAGTCCCGCATTTGCCCCCCAGGCGAAGAAACCAGCCCCTCCACTCTCCCCAATGCCTATTTAAACCCAGGTCAGCCTCCTCGCGCGCGAGAACGCCACCTCCCCTGCTCCGCCTCCTCCTCCATCGCCGGCAATGCCCTGCGCGGCGCCGACGAACCTCCTCCGCACTGTATTGCCCCGACCGAACCCCGTCGCGACTTCCTCGACCTCCAGTGAAGCTGTAAAGCCCAGCCACGCCGGCCCGAGCTTGCCGGAGCTCGCCGGACTTGGACGAACCCTTCCGCCGCCTCTGCTCCACCGTGGAGCCGCTTCCTCCGACCTTCCCCGACCCAACCCCGACCACGCCAAGGTACGCAGATGAGCCCTGACCCTTTTCCCGCACATCTTCCTCGCCGCCGGCGACAGACCTCGCCGAAATCGCTCGCATTCCGTGCGCGTACATGCACTCAGGGACCTTTTTGCAAGAGAAAAACTTGATTCTAGGGGTTGAACTGCAAAAGATACATGTGTTGACAGCCAAATTTGGCACCTGCAGAGGCCGACCGGTCTGTTCTGTACAGTCTGAGTAGAATTAGGTTTTTGTAAAGAGTCCTCATGTAATCCTACTCGTGAAGGGGTACATCTTCCCCGGCCTATAAATATAAAGGCTAAGGCCGATTGAGGTTATTCCCAATCGAATCAATACAAAAATCGCATTACTTTTTATCTCTTAAACCCTAGCCTTTTCCAACCCTAGATTGCTTCCTTCCTTCGTCTCGACGGCGTTTGAAGACGTTCTGAGTTTTCTTCCGACCTCAGAGCAACCCTACGTTCACGAGCTCCGACGGGGTCCCTCTTGAGCTCGTTGTTCTAGGTTTCCGGCGATGCCATGCTTGCACCGGTCCGACCGGTCGGTAGCACCGGTCAGACCGGTCTGCCCAAGGTTTCGTGGGTGTTGATCGTTTTGACGATCGTCCGCGCGTTCTAGCACATTCGAGTGTGTTGGTGCGATTCTGCGTCAACATACTTTTTGGCAACTCCGCTGGGGAACAGGTTAATCTGGTTTTTTAAAACCGATCTAATCTAACTTCTCCGGAAAGATGGGTACTCATGGTGAAATTCACAACAACAACGTCATCAAGGCGACCATGGAGGAACTCACTGAAGACGAGCGCAGGGCCTACCTCATCCCTGAAGAGCACCTGAAAGAGCAGTTCCTTCAAGGATTCAAGAAGGAGCGAGGAGGCCTATTCAAGAGGGCCGGGGAGTTCGTGATGCCATCATTCAAGATGAACCAAGACAAGGTCGAGGTACTTCCTAATGATCCCTCTGAATTAGTCAAGCAATTCTCTCTTATGGTAGATTCAAAAATATCCGTCGCGCAAGTAGCTGCAGGAGAGAGTTTTGCTGGGTTCAATGATCAGATTGAGGCACCTAAAAAGAGCAAAGGTGTCGAGGATGGCATTTATATTCCAGAAGCGAATTCGGCTAGCACATCTGCTACCCAGGATCAATTCTTTGGGATGCCGCCGAACTCGTTTCCAGGGCAAACACCGTTGCCATCTACTGTCCACGCGCCACCGGTCCCACCGGTCTCCTCGACCGGGCAGACCGGTGCGGGCGGTCAGACCGGTCCAACAGGACAGTGTCCAGTGCCCTCTGCACTGCACGCTTCTATTCCTGGTTCGGCCGTCCCTAGCCGAACCAATGAGATAGTGATGCATGTCGGGCCTCATACTACATCACAGCAGGGATCTGGACCTCACCGAGGGCCGATTCCTAACACAAACATGACTTACACCGGTCCTACCACGCAACGTGTCTCGGCCTCTTCGCATGCATCGGCCAGCGATACTTATCAGGCTGATTTCAACAGGTTTAAAGAGGATTTGGCCGGTGTACTTAAATCTAAACTTGGGATTGGTATGGGTGGGTCGCATTTATATCAAAAGCCGTATCCTCCAGAGTTTGATTTCGTTTTATATCCTGCTGGTTGGCGCATTCCCGAGTTTGTGAAATTTAATGGTGAAGATTCTCGTACGACTTGGGAGCATGTTAGCCAATATGTCTTGCAATTCGGAGAAGCGGGTCTTAATGATGCTTTGCGCGTTCGCTTATTTTCTTTATCTTTGACCGGAACCGCTTTCTCTTGGTCTTCCTCGCTTGCGCCGGGATCGATTTTAAATTGGAATCAATTAGAGCGCAAATTTCATGATCACTTCTTTAGTGGGGAAGCCGAAGTTAGATTGCTAGACTTAACATTGATTAGACAAAACCGAGATGAATCGGTTTTGGATTATTTCCAGAGATTTAAAGCTTTGAAAAACCGTTATTTCAATTCATCTCTTTAGGAAAAAGATTTGGCGGATTTGGCATTTAATGGCTTGCTTCTTATTTGAAAGAGAAACTTGAAGGATTTGATTTTATTATGGTTAATCATTTGCAAATGCGAGCTGTTGGTGTCGAATTTAAGTATAAAAATTCTAAAGATTCCTTTAAGCCTCATCGGTCTAACACGCATGTTGTTGAGAATGATTCCGACTGTTCGGACGATGAGGAAAAGGGAGTGTACGCCGCTGAATTTGTTTGGCCGTCAAAGGACAAACCTTCTATGTGTCCTTCGCTTAAGTCGGTTCAAAAGACTCGGCAAAATGAAATGAAATTTACTTTTGATGTTTCCAAATGCAATAGGATTTTTGATGAATTACTTAAACATGGAAACATTAGTTTATCTCATGCTATACCGTCACCGGAAGAACTAAAAAGGCATGCATATTGTAAGTGACATAATTCTTTCTCACATGCTACTAATGATTGTAATATTTTTCATCGATAGATCCAATCGGCTGTAGATGAAAGATGATTGGTGCTTTCTGATATGCAAGTAGACAAGACTCCCTTCCCTGTCCATACTTTGGAACTGAATAATCCAAAGGTTCTCCTTCGGCCGGAGCAAGCCGAAGGGGCTCAAGGGAAGAATGTGGTGATTGGAGATCCGAGGTCAATAAATGCAAATGATAAGATTCTGGCCCGAGAAGTCATTGCTGAGAAGACTCCTGATGGGAAGCCGACTTTGAGGATTTTTGTTACTGCTCCTAAGCCTGGGGGGCAAGCAAGTTCCTCCAGTCAGCCTGCTGTCCAGGCACAACTGGTCAGACCGGTAGCATCAATCGGTCAGACTTGTCAGACCGGTCGGACCGGGTATAACGACCGGTCAGACCGGCCCAGGGAGCAGCTCCAAACTTTCAAGCCAAAACATCCAGAAGAGGGTACTTGGAAAACAAATGTGCCAAAACTATAGGGTAGGCGTACAAATCAGGGACCTACCTTTGGGCAGTTATTGAACAAGTACACTAAGGCCGTTCAACAAGATCGGCCATTAAAAAAGAGACCTCATTCATCACCGCGTCGGGGCAATGCTTCGCCTCCAAGGAGGGAATTCATCAGGCGCAAGAGTGATTATCATCAGTTTCCTCCACAGAAGGTGTATGCTACTATGCCTTGGTCCCCACCGGCGTCAAATGCAGTTAATCCGGTGAGGAAACATGAGGAGATTTGGCTCCAGTGCTTTCCAATGCCATATCCACCACCATATCAGAGGGAGAAAAGATCAAGGACGCCAGTACATGACCGATTGGGAGCACACCAATCTGGTCCAGCTCAGCAGGCGCCATCGGTCAGACCGGTCCCCTATGACCGGTCAGACCGGTCTCAGCAGAGACCGGCGCGATTTGTTCCTCTGCAGGTTGAATACTGCGTGAAGGAAAAGAAGTTAGAGGTGCAATCAGGAGCTACTCCAGAGAAGGCTAAAGCCGATACTGTTGTTCAGATCGGCGAGATTAAAGTGGTTGTGCAAGATAAGGGTAAGGAGCCGATGGTGATTGATAAATCGGCTACTTCTTCTGCTCCTCCTGTCCAAAAACCTTTTACTACTAACAATCATGAGGCCGGTGGCAGCAAAGTGGCAGACAAATACCATCAACCTCGTTGGTGTCCTGAGGGATTGACGCATACCCAGAAGAGGAAGCTCCAACGTCTTCGCAACAAGGAAAAGAGGGAGCAGGAGGCAGAGAAGGCGAGGGATGAGTACTTCAACAAATACAGACCCATGATCCCTCAAGGCAAGGTGTGGCAGGTCATGACAGTTGACCAGCCAGCAGAAGGACCAGTCGAACCGATCCCGGCGACCGGTCAGACCGGTGCTTCTGACCAGTCAAACCGCCCTGAGCCACCGATCAGACCGGTTGAGCCCAGTGCAGAGAGTACAACCGAATCAATGGTGCATGTTTCGGTTTCTCGAGTTGATGGAGTAGAACCATTGATGGAGTAGAACCAGCTCCTCCAGCGACGGAAGAAGAAGAATTGGTGGATTATAAGGCGTCTCCGGAGCGCAACAATTTGGAGATTAACGTTGTGCATATGTCTTCGGATTATCTCATAATTCCTGAAGAGGAGGTGGTTCATCTTCAATTTGGGCCTCGTGATGCTGTGTTCCAGAAGCCCAAGGAATCGGATAACCACTTGAAAGCTCTCTACATGTGGGGACATCTTAATGGAAAGCCGATTTCTCGCATGTTAGTGGATGGTGGGGCTATTGTAAATCTTATGCCCTACTCATTGTATAAGAAGCTTGGCGGGAAGGACGAGGAGCTGATCAAGACCAACATGACGGTTAGCGGTGTAGGTGGAGGTGATCCCATTGGTGCCAAGGGAGTTGTGTCCATGAAGTTGACCGTTGGGAGTGAGACGCTTGCCACAGCCTTCTTTGTCTCGGAAGTGCAAGGTAACTTCAGTTTAATATTTGGGCGTGATTGGATTCATGCCAATCAATGTGTTCCGTCTACCTTGCATCAATTTCTTATTCAGTAGATCGGTGATGAGGTTGAGATAGTGCCTGGTGACACTTCTTCCTTCATAGCTACCGCCGATTCCAATTCCATTGGTGCCAATGACAATGTCAAGTGCTTATCGGGCTTGGATCTGTCCGATTATGAGCTTATCAGTTGCACCAAGGAGGGTTTCGTTTCTGGAACTCTAAAGCCGATGGAAAATTGGCTAAATCACTTAATACTGTAAAGATGAGTCTGGCAGGAGACTCAATTGCAACCAGTCAAACCGGATCCCACGACCGGTCAGACCGGTCCTCTTCAGATCGGCCATCAGAGCCGACTGGTCAAACCGGTGGGTCAGACCGATCCAACGCAGAGTGGCTCCAGCAACGCATTGAGCACTATCGGGCGCGTAAGAACAATATGTGCGAAGCTATTAAAGGATCAGAAGACATGGACAAGCTGGGCCAAGGTTTTATGTAGGCTGATCCTTTAGAAAAGGTAGATCTAGGTGATGGTACTATTCCTAGGCCGACTTTTGTAAACAAGAATTTATCGGTTGAGTTTAAAGCCGATTTGATAAAGTTATTAAAAGATTATATCAATTGTTTTGCTTGGGAGTATTCTGAAATGCCGGGATTGAGTCATGATCTTGTTGAACATTACTTACCAATCAAAGCCGGTTTTAAACCTTATAAACAACTGGCTAGACGTTTCAATCCCAGTATTTATGACCGACTTAAAGAGGAGATTAATCGATTATTAGATGCTGGTTTTATTCGGTCTTGTCTTTATGCGGATTGGATCTCTAATATTGTACCCGTTGAAAAGAAAGATTCGGGCAAGATTCGTGTTTGCATTGATTTAGATATCTCAATAAAGCTACTCCCAAGGATGAGTATCCTATGCCTATAGCCGATATGCTAATTAATGAAGCATCGGGACATCGTGTTATTAGCTTTCTTGATGGTAACGCGGGTTATAATCAAATATTCATGGCCGAGGAAGATACGTCTAAAACGGCCTTTGTGTGTCCCGGATTTGTTGGTTTGTTTGAGTGGGTGGTTATGACTTTTGGCTTAAAGAACGCCGGTGCAACTTATCAGAGGGCTATGAATTTAATCTTCCATGATTTGCTTGGTGTTATCTTGGAAGTGTACATTGATGATATTGTTATTAAATCGGCCAGTTTAAATTCTCATTTAGCCGATTTAAGACTTGCTCTTGAAAGGATGCGGCGGTATGGTTTGAAGATGAATCCACTCAAATGTGCTTTTGGAGTATCGGCGGGAAAATTCCTTGGTTTCATCATTCATGACAAGGGCATAGAGATTGATCCTAAAAGAATTGAAGCTATGAGGAAAGTTGAGGCTCCTACTTGCAAGAAAGACTTGCAAAAGTTTCTGGGCAAGGTAAATTATTTGAGAAGATTTATTTCTAATTTGTCTGGAAAGATTGATGCTTTTACTCCTATTCTTCGGTTAAAGAATGAAGCCGAATTTACTTGGGGGGCAAAACAGCAAGAGGCATTTGAGAAAATTAAATACTATTTGTCTTCGCCGCCGGTTCTTAAAGCACCTAGGAGAGGTGTTCCTTTTAAACTTTATATAGCGGCCGAAGATAAAGTTATTGGAGCTATTTTGTCTCAAGAGACCGAAGGAAAGGAGTATGTTGTTACTTATATAGGCCGACGACTTATTGATGCGGAAACAAGGTATACTTTTATTGAAAATTTGTGCTTGTCTTTATATCATCCTTGTACTAAATTGCGATACTATCTACTATCTAGTACATGCATAGTAGTTGTCAAACCGATGTGATAAAACATATGTTGCAAAAGCCGATTTTGAGTGGTAGAATCGGCAAGTGGGCATATGCTTTGATAGAATATGATTTGGCTTGTGAACCTTTGAAGTCTATGAAAGGCCAAATTGTAGCGGATTTCATTGTTGAGCATCGGATTAATGATGAGCATGATTTAGAAATCAGCTATATTTTTTGCACACCATGGAAGCTTTATTTTGATGGATCGGTTTGTGATGATGGGAGAGGGATTGGTGCTGTCCTTATATCTCCAAGTGGTTCTGTTTTTTAGTTCTCAAACCGATTAGAAGAATATTGCACAAATAACCAAGTTGAGTATAAAGCATTATTATTGGGCTTGGAAATTTTACAATCCATGGGCATGAAGCATGCTGAAGTTTTTGGTGATTCGCTTCTCGTTGTGCAGCAAGTATCCAAGGTATGCCAATGTTATAATGGTTCGTTAAATGCATATCTTGATAAGTGCCTCGAAATTATTTCTTCTTTTGATGAATTCGTTATAAGACATTTGCCAAGAGAAGAAAATAGACAGGCTAACGCTCTGGCTTAGCAAGCATCTAGTTATAATGTTAGAAAAGGAAAATTTAACATTAGAAAACCGATGCAAATGATAGCCGAGTTGCAGTTTTTGGACGAACCGGTCTAACCGGTTGACGGGACCGGTCTAACCGCCCCGACCGGTCTGACCGGTCCGGAGACCGGTCTAACCGATTAGACAGCAGAAAACACTGATTCGGTCATGAAAAAAAGCCAAAGATCAGGATTGGAGAGTTCCTATGATCTCCTATCTCAAAGATCTTGGTCGTGGTGCAGAGAGAAATATTCGGTGTGCAGCGTTCAAGTATATTTTAATTGATGATGAACTTTATCGTCGAGCCGCCGAAGATTTACTTCTTAAGTGTTTGGACTCGGATCAGACCAAGGTTGCTATGGGAGAAGTTCATGAAGGCATCTGTGGTACTCATCAATCGGCTCCTAAAATGAAGTGGTTGCTTAGGAGAGCCGGTTTCTATTGGCCTTCCATGATTTCGGATTGTTTCAAGTATTATAAGGGGTGTGAAGAATGTCAACGGTTTGGAGATTTGCAATTGGTACCTGCTGCATCGTTGCATCCTATCATTAAACCATGGCCATTCCGAGATTGGGGGTTAGATTTTATTGGACAAATTAATCCTCCATCTTCAAAGGGGCATCGCTTCGTGTTGGTTGCTACGAATTATTTTACTAAGTGGACCGAAGCAGTTCCTTTGAAGAATATGACACATAGAGAGGTGAGTGAGTTTATAACTGAGCATATTATTCATAGATTCGGTATTCCTCAAACTTTGACTACGAATCAAGGCTCTTCATTTATATCCAAGGAGGTACACGCATTTATCGAATCTTACAAGATCAAGTTGCTCAATTCATCTCCATATTATACTCAGGCCAATGGACAGGCCGAGTCAAGTAACAAGATTTTGATCAAGCTTATTAAGAAGAAAATAGAAGAAAATCCTAAGAGGTGGTATGAAGTGTTATCCGAAGCATTGTGGGCTCATCGTATATCTCGTCATGGTGCTACCAAGGTTACTCCTTTTGAGCTTGTGTATGGTCAAGAGGCCGTTTTACCCGTTGAGGTAAATCTGGACGCTTATAGATTGGCTAAGCAAAGTGATCTTTCTGCTGTTGATTATTATAATTCAATGATGGATAATATTGATAAGGTGACCGACAAGCGTATGAAGGCTTTAAAGGAGATTGAAAAGGACAAGCTTCGGGTTGTTAGAGCTTACAATAAGAAGGTAAAAGATAAATCTTTTCAGGTTGGGGATTTAGTTTGGAAGACAATATTACCTCTTGGGATGAAAAGCAATAAGTTTGGTAAGTGGTCGCCAAGTTGGGAGGGTCCATATAGAGTTGTTAAAGTTATCTTCGGGAATTCCTACATGATGGAGACGCTGCAAGGAGATCGACTACCTAGAGCTATCAATGGGAAGTACTTGAAGAAATTCTACCCAAGCGTATGGCAAGATGCATGAAGAAAGATGGCCGGTTTATGAGAATCGTCCTTAGCAGTATTTTTTAGGCCCTAGTATTGTATAGAATACTTCTGGTTTGATTTTTAGCTTGTAAACTCACAAAAAGCAGGGGGGGCATATGTTGATAGCCAAATTTGGCACCTGCCGAGGCCGACCAGTCTGATCGATCGGGTCGACCGGTTAGACCGGTCTGGTCTGTACAGTCCGAGTAGAATTAGGTTTTTGTAAAGAGTCCTCATGTAATCCTACTCGTGAAGGGGTATGTCTTCCCCGACCTATAAATATAAAGGCTAAGGCCGATTGAGGTTATTCCCAATCGAATCAATACAAAAATTGTATTACTTTTTATCTCTTAAACCCTAGCCTTTTCCAACCCTAAATTGCTTTCTTCCTTCATCTCGACGGCGTTTGAAGACGTTCTGAGTGGCCTGCCGACCTCAGAGCAACCCTACGTTCACGAGCTCCGACGGGGTCCCTCCCGAGCTCGCTGTTCTAGGTTTCCGGCGACGCCTTGCTTGCACCGGTCAGACCGGTCTGCCCAAGGTTTTGTGGGTGTTGATCGTTTTGACGATCGTCCGCGTGTTCTAGCGCATTCGAGTGTATTGGTGCGATTCTGCGTCAACAACATGAACTCAAGAACATAATTTTCAATGAACTTTAAAAATGCGTATAAAATTGTAGAAAAATCCAAAAAAAAATGTAAATCCAATTGTTATGGAATCTATGTGATGAACTCAACAAGTTTTGTTACATGCAAACCTTCAGATTCTGTACACATTTTAATCTACGAAAAAGAGTATAATAAACACCCCATAAATGTTTTGGTAGTTTGGTTCACTAGATGGCTCTGATTTTTGGATATGTTGAACCTAGTAGAGTTATAAGCTTCTGGTAAAAATATGAACACATTTTGAGTTCATTTACTTGTAACAATGATCGAGTTCCCTAGATCTACTAGCTAGCTTCATACATTAATGCTGGTAAAAGTAGACATGATTTAGTTATGAAACTTTTTCTGTAAGAACACGATACTGGATCCTTGTTGTTTTACAAGTTTGGGAAATTTTAGATCTAGTTTACTATATATTATGTGTAATGCTTGTTTGATGAACTTAATTCATGGTATATAGTTTATTTGCTTAGAAATATCTAGGTTTAATTATGGAACTTTGTTTTAGTCATGTAACCATGCCTCCAAAGTTTGAGCTCCATTTACTGAGTATTTTTTACAGTTATAAATCATACTTGTGATATCATGCCTAGATTTGTTATTTTTGTTTTGGGTGCTATATTTCATATATGATCATGATCTTTGGACATGTTATTATATGGAATCAATTCTTTCTGTGATAAAAAGTTTATGTGCAGTACTAGTCATTTTGAAGCCCAAATAAATATGCATGTTCATGTCTAGTTTAATGTCTAAATAATTAATATGGTAGAAATAATGCTTGATAATTTTTATGAAGCATGTCTAGACTTTTTGTAGGCTCTGGTAAAAATTTTAAACACATATCCTCTGCAGAACTCTCTATGGAATTTATTCTTTTTGCTAGTATGTTAGTATTGTTAATTTTATCACTCCTGTTGCATGCATAGATAAAATATGGAGAATTTACATTACTGAGTATGTCATGTCTAGATGCTTCTGTAAAAATTTTAGCTCCAGAAACCATGTATAACAACTTGTACAAATTGGTGAAGCATCTAGGTTAATATGTTTACAGGATTTTTCATAATTAGATGCTTTACTGTTAAGGTCTGAAAATTTTACAGTAAATACTAGACTATATAATATACTCCACATAAATGTTTCATCACCATATCATGAATACATTTTCTGTTATGAAATTGGGAATAATTGCTTATGTTTTGATTCTAGAAAACGGAGCACACCCCACACATTTATTAATGAAGTAAGTCAATTAGAAGTTCTACTCCATAAATGACTGCCCATGAAATGAAATTTTAAGATCATCAGTTAATTAACATTATGTTGGACTACAATTTTATCGTAAAGGAAAAAAATCATATCATGTGGTAATAACACATCTTTGCATTCGCATATAGAATCGGTTAATCTCGTTGACGACGATTACGAATTGGTTCTTTCGGACTCTTGTGCTGCGGCGAACGTTGATCTTAACTGTACTAACGTGAACTAAGACCTGGGCCAAGCCTCAGAGGACTCTCGGTTTAATAGTGCTCAAGAAGGCAAGCCCCGGTGCATAACCCATTATTTTCGGCGTTATTTATTAATCTAACTATTAGTATATGTTGTAATAATTTCATTTATGCATTTATGTTTTCTAGGCATTGATCGAAAACCTTATATGCATGATCCCTAGGTACCTATGCTTGACATCCGAATCTTTTTATCGACTACTTGTCCCGCTAACTAGGAACAGTAGAAGTCGAGTGGTTTCCTGCCTCTCGCGAGCATATAGGAATTGACTGACTTAAATTCTTGCTGAAATATAAGGACAACGAGCGGGGTTGTGTAGTTGTGATACCCCGCTGGTGTAGTCAAAATGGCTAAGGTCGCGGTGTGTGGCTCATTTTGTTAAGCGTTTGAAAGTACTAGCCACATACCGAGAAATATGGTAATCGGTAAGTTTAAGTACCTGATTGGACCAGCGAGTGGAACGAGGCGGCACCATATTGGTAGAAGTAGGTTTTATTTTTTATTCGGACGTACGGGTGCAGAGTGGTCGGACTCTGTAGTTGGGGAGGGTGTCCCGGTCCACGGACTAGAAAGAAAGGAGAACAATAGCGTGGGCCGGAGCGCAATCGATTCCCATGCGTGTGGTCTAGGTTCCCCTGGCCAGGTTGAAATTCGATTCGGAATTGTCCGCCTCTTACGGTTTGAGATTGCTTAATGTTTTCGGTCACATATAGTAACAAGTGGAATATGATGATGATAATATTGATGTATGATTAAATGATTGCTCTATCATATTTGTGTAGAGTTAGATTGCATACTTAGAACGGTTAGTTCAACTAGAATATGGTAAAGTTAAAGGATCAACTCTTAGTGGCATTTTTGGCAAAACAAACCCCACAAACCAAAAAGCCTTACATGTCTAGTTATCGGACTATGTTATATCCGGTGACGGGTAAGTCTTGCTGAATATTAGTATACTCAGCTTTACTTGTGGCACTGTTTTTCAGGTACTAATTTTGAGGATATGATTGCGAGTCTGACTTGGCCGTGTACTTTGTCTCCGGGCTGGTCTATTGAGTGGGATGGCCCTTCAGCTGGTGCTGACCACCCTCCCACTGAGTGACGCGTTTCGTACGGGCTTTATCGATGCGTCACATGTTTCGCTAGTAGTCGTTTACTCCTTCCGCTAAATAATGAGACATGAACAATTTGTGTAGTTTCGGACTCCTGTAGTACTTTGCTACTCCGAACATGGTTTGTAATAAAAAAAATTTCCGCTGCAAACTCTGAGATGTATGAGATGATCTGTGTTATAATCTCTGGGCTCACCTTCGTGTGAGTGTTGTCTGTGCGATTCTGGAATAGCGTGGCTTTTATCGAGACTTCACTCGAGGAACTACCGGTACGTGTCAATTTGGGTCATAGTTGCTTATCAACAATGATCAGTGCACCTGGACCCAATCTTTTGGGTGGTTCCGCCGCACTAACCGCGGTGGGTGTCAAAATATCGCAGGATAACACCCGCAAGGGACCGCTAGCGGGCGATCACTTGCCACAGGCTGTTGCGACGAACGAGCGTCACCAGTTGCTAGCGGGGCGCGCGCATCCAGACCACTTGGCAACGAGCACGATGTAGCTACATGCAAGGCCAGTATTCCCGTAATCTTGTGGACTTTTAAAGCAAGCTACTGGTCAAACTTATTCATACTTTTGCATTAATTTCCGGTTCCAGTATCTAGCTTCCAAGCAGCTCTGACATCAGCTCACTTCTAGAATACTTTGCGTGCTTTTTTCTCCCCCTTTAGGACAATGGGTTTGTGGGCAATGAAATGGGCAGGGAATACTTTGATATACATATGGATATAAAAGTAGTGCTCAAAATGTTCTTTTGTCCATGTAATAACTCCAAAAGGATTCAAAATGAAATGAATAGCAGGAAAAAAAAATGTGACACTTCACTACCTAAGTTTCAAGAAAAACTATAACACATAACAATACTTTCTCATATGTATTATGTTCTTTCTATAACAGAATATCAACCACTACTGTAAATATGACAAAATACTTAATCATAATCATTGCTCAACACAATAAGTTGCTTTTCAACTTAATAAGAGAAAGTGTTCTTCTCATTGTTTGATAGAAGCATCAGCGGAGACGTCCAAAATAAATCTAATGACACCCTGCAAAAAAAAATTGAGTGATAGAAAGTACTGTTTTAGGTGGATTAATAATATTTCAATCACATGTCTCGAGAAACTTCGATTGCGCATACCAAATGTTTTGTATCCTCAACACAAAATTTGTCATATTGCATATATCAAAAGACTTCAAACTATGTTTTTCAAAATCAAGTACCTTTGACTTTCAAGACATATGTACAAGGCTTTATAATTAAATTTTAAAAACTTTTGACTCATACATTCAAACTACTTACATCTCCAACATTAATCACATGTTAAAATAAACCTCTGGACAGAAATATATATATATCCATATCTTTCAGGTCACATTTAAAAAACGTTGAACATGCAATTCAAAAACTGTCAGGTCACACATTCAAAACATTGTAAAAACCACATTTGAAGGCAACTATCCAGTAGTTTGAAGTCAAGTACAAAAACTTCAGACATATGTGAGGAAAAACTTTACACCCTATCAAATGAAAGCTTTAATATCTCATAGCGAAAAACAAGTTAGTTTAAACTTTTGTGAGTGGAACACTACGATAGAAATCAAGAAACTTTTAAATTCGACTAAATTTTGAGATAGTTTAAGGTTTTCAAAATATTTGAACCTAGCAACTAGTTAAAAGTAGCTAGTGGCATATATCAAACTTGATGATCTTATCAATAGAATGTAGGTTCCACTATTTAGATTTATTTTAACTACCTATTATTTTTCCTGCACCTTGAGAGGTTTAAAAGCTCTTGCAAATAGAAAACTTTATACATGGATATTTAAAACTATTTACATACATATTTAAAAATCTATACATGAAAACTTTCTAGGCAAATAAAAAAACTTTGAACTCTAAAGTCAATAACTTTGCATTTTGAATTCAAGATTTTTGAAGTCACTAGTGAAAAAGTATTTACTAAACAAACCCCAAACTTTGCCCTCTGAATTAAGAAAAAATATGTTAGCATGTTGTAAAGTTTTTCTTCTCAGATCCTAAATTTTTAATGGAAAACTTTACAATCCAAATATTTAGAACTTTCTAATTGTTCATTTCAAATTGTGTACTCTCGGATCTAGTACTTTGTCCCTGTAAATTTAATTTTTATATTATTGGCTCCCAATACTTGAAAAGTTTGTATTTTCTATTGTAAAGGGCATTTAACCTAGGAAATTTCTAGTAGGGCATTTCAAACGTTGAACTAATAGGCCCAAACCTATTTTAAAACCTTGCATTCTCAAACTATAGCAACCTAATGAGTACATGGATCTAGAGTACAACTTTATGGTCCCATACATGCATAAGAACCTTGCAAAACAAAACGATACAAGACATAAAATGTTATCTAGAAACTTTCTACTAGTACATTTCAAAAATTGTATTCCTAGAACCAAAATTTTGCACTCCAAATTTTGGAACTTACTACTTACACATTTTAGGAACATTAAATGTCCGTATTTAAAACTTCATATAGATACTTTGAAAGCTTATGAGCCACATGTATAAAACTTCATATATGTAGGCCAACTAATTTCAACTATATGATTTAGTAGTTTCTAAAAAGAATGTGAAAAAACTTTAAGAGCACAAACAAAAGAAATCCCAGAATCCCTTCTTCAAAACTTTATAGAAACCATAATGTTTGATGAACATAATTGAAAGGAATCGGGTGTTCATAGCCAAAGAGGGAGAGGGGGTGAATTAGGCAACTTAAAACCTTAACCCAAGGCTCCAACTAGTTTGCACATAAATTTAATTTATTGTATGCTATCTAGATGTGTAACCCTCAAACGTAAAGTGGGGGTATGAGGAAGCAAACCCTCGACACGAAGATTTATTCCATGGTATTGGTAGGCACTAAGCCACCCCTAGTCCACGTTGTTGAAGCACTCTATCAAAAGTATTGCTTCTCGGCCACCATGTCTCTTCCGGGGCTCTTCTTGACTCGCCACAAAGGTTTGTCAAGTCACCACGGTCATCTTAATCCTGCTTTCCACTAAGGAGCTTCTCCATGAAGGATGGGGATCTCCACGTCCCCTGCACAAAGATGTCCCCGCAGCTCCACACCAAGCTGAAGGGTCATAAACTTGCTGGCGAGCCACCAAAACTCCAAGGGACCGGCACTCCGAGGTACATGTTTGAGCAGCTCTTAAGCACAACACACAAACCACACAACCTTCACACTCAAACTTGAGCTAGCCTAGCAGCACTCTCACTTATAAAGCTTGTGCTAAACCTAAAGATTTGATCAACTTGCTCTCTGGAAGTCTGGATGGCTTGGAGATTGTCGGTGTCCAGACCCCGCAGCCTGGCGCCAGCTAGTAATCGATGTTGCGTGTCCCTAATCCTAGATGGTTGATGCAAGAGGTAACACAGTAACGCAAGGGTTTATCCTGGTTCCGGCCACAAGGCCGTACGTCCACCAGGGTGTGCGAGTGCACTGTATTATCTTGCACCGGAGTGCCTGTAGTAGGGGAGTACAAGTGAGGCGAGAGAGGGAGGGAAGCTCCCAAGTCTCTGCTAGGGTGATTGAGGCAAGTGCCAATATCGAGCTCCGGAGAGCGGGTGTGTGTTCTGCGGGTTGCAAGTGTTAGACCGTGGATGGAGAGAGATGAAGAAGAAGATGATGGGTTGGGAAGGAGCATGCCTCCTCCTTTTATAGACACAAGGAGGGGCGGAGTACATATATGGGAAATCTCTGAAGTCATCGTCTTCCCCCGAATCGTGGGAGAACAGTGGAGGGTTGCTGTTGAAAGTACGCTGCAGAGTATGGCGTCGGGTGTGGATGTCATCCTTGGAAGCCCCTTTAGCCACGCGGGGATCGCGCCAGCGTCCTGTGACTCCTGTGAGCGGCATGGTGGTTGCTGTTGAAGGTACTGTCCTCTATGCCTGACTTGGCGGAGCGCCGAGGGTCCCGCTGATGGAGGTCTTGCACTGGTCAAGATCCGTACACCATCCGAGGATTTTCCCCATGCCTGCCGAGGGTTCTGCAATAGAGAAAATTACGGGGAGTAGGCAGCACAGTAGCGGGTACAGGGTCTGGCATGTCTGCACAGGGCGCCGCGGGTTCCCACAGGGTCGGAGCAGTGCTGGGAATAGCTGCACAGTGGCTAGAGCTGGCGGACGGGACTCCGGTCATTCCCACTGTGCGGCATGGCGGCCTGACGCCGCTTGACTCCACACTCTGCGGTGGAGTGGTTGGCATTAAATGCCTCTGTCAGTCGGGTGGGTGAACAGATGGGTTGCTTGTTCCATCTGTCGAGGGTTGCCTCGAGCGAGGTGGAGTTTCCCCCCGAGCCGAGGCCTCGCGGAGGGCTCGACTGAGGGGGTCTTGAGCGAGGCGGAGTTGGCCTGCCTTTCGAGGGTGGATCCCCTACCCTCGAGCAAGGCGGAGACGGAGCACGCTGCTGGAGGCCTCGGCGGGGAGGCCTCGAGCGAGGTGGAGACTATCTGCGGGTTCGAGGAGGCCTTGGATGGGCTGTTCCGCGGTGTTGGGCCATGGGCCGAGTGCGGATTTGGCCTCTTTGGGACTTAAAGAGGATTTGGGTGTCGTGGGAGAGATGGAGGACTTCCATGGTATCCGGGTGCAGAGTGACGACGGAGTTGTCATCATTGGTGGCTTCGGCGACTTCTTCCTCTCCAGGATCGCCGTCGAGTAGTCCTTTTTCCCCTTCGGATCGGAGGAAAACTATTTGCCTTGGTTCGCCATGATTGTAGAGTGTGACAAGGTGGTTGGCATCGTGGGCCTGATTGCCTAATTGTGTTTTGCGCTTTTGAGGGTGTTTTAGTCCCAATGTTAGGGTGCCCCTGATTGTGGTACCCGACAGAGATATTCTTCAATGTGTATGAGGTGTCTCATGTCTCCAGCAAGCTTCAAATTGCCGGGGTGAGACATATATATAGCCTTCCTACTTGAGCTAGCCGTTATCAATTTTCTGCATAGAGCATCGGTTAAACCGGTGCATAGGGTATCGATTTAACCAATCACTCTAAGCTCAGAAGTAGCCGTTGAGTCTTCTGACACGTTTTGCTGTTGATGTAGCAACCACTTGTTAAACCGATGCGTTGCACCAGTGCCCATCGGTTCATTCGATGCTGAAGACTTGGCTCCTTACTTCGCAACATGCTCTCTGGACAATATTCTGGTGATTACGCCGATGCTACCATCGGTTAAACCGGTGGTACTGAGTTTTCTTCTCCTGGTTTCCAAACGCACAGTTGATTGCACCGGTACTAAGGAGTCGGCTAAACCGGCACTGGGTCATCGGTTTAGCCAGTGGCCATCAGTTTAACCAATGCAACTAATTTTCCTTGTTTTCTTCTTACACTTGTCCAACTCATCGCGGTTGTCATTTGAACCCCTCAAATATATTCTAACTCTGCTTTTCACTATGACTTGAGCGTCTTGATAGTGAATTGGACACTTTGGGTTTCATCCATAGGACCTAGAATTCCTACAAATATGATCTCACAAACTTGTTAATCCTATTGATTACATTGTCATTCGATCACCAAAATCACAAGAAATGGTCTAATAGGGTCATGTTCATTACAATAGTTAAACTAAAAACTTCACATTAGTATTTTTAAAACTTATGAACCAAGTATGCAAAACTTTACATTTTTAGTTCCAAAAAAATTCTAAAAACATAATTGAAAACTCTAATAGCCTTGACTTTCAATTTGTACGCATAACTCTTTACAATAGAATATGACCCCACTTGATGAGTACATGAGGGATCATTGAGAAGCCATTGGATCCCTTACGCTTCTGCAGTATCTTTTCTGGAATCTGCAATGCAAGAGAGGTTAGAAGGAAGTGCGGCAGCATCCTGGTCAGAAGGAATGGCTTTTTTTTGGCTGAGATACATGAACAATGGGATGGATGTGTAAATATGCTGGCAAGTGAAGCTTGTAGGCCACCGGACCAAGCTTGGACAGTATCTGAAATGGTCCAATGAAGGCCAATTTCTAGTTCAATCTGAGAGCCAATGAGGACGGCACATAAGTGTAAGTGCATTTGGCCCCCTAATTAGATTTTGGTGTTGATGACATACATAATTAAGGATCTAATCAGTTTATCGAAGATATGAACAGGTTCAACGTTCATTAAAATGAAAAAGAGCATGAAAGACGCCATGTTTGCTTAAAATATAATGTTTGAGCTACATTGAAGATCTTTTAATTCTTTTATAATGAATTTGAGTACAGGAAACATCGTACTATGTCACGCGTTCACCAGTCATCTGCTTTTGCAAGAAGACGTTGCCGAAGACTTCGTTTAGGTTATCGGTGGAACGTTTAAACCTTCGTGTCAATTTAACGGAGTGTGTAATAAAGTTATTTATTCACTTATTTATGTTTTGAACATTGTTTTTTATATATTTCACTTATGATGTCGCACATATGAGATGCATCTGGTTTCTTTGCAAAACTATGTGTGATAGCAGTCTCGATGTTAAATTTTAAAAAGCATATGAATCGGATGTCAAATTTAGTGAGACACGTGGATTGAGTTGAAATTTCTCAAATCAGGTCTCGTGGGCGGCAATGATCTTTCCTAAAGGAAACATCCTATTTACCTCCCTAGACTATGGGCCGAGTTTACGTTTTCATCTTGAACTTGAAAACTGGGTATTTTGGCTTCTCGGACTTGCGCTAACGGATATATAACCTCTCTAGTTGGTTTTGCTTACTAGGTTTACTCTTTTTCTTTTATGTTTATTTTGGATTAATTTTTGAAAAATCATAGTAAATAAAAACATAAAATGGAAAATTCAATTTTGTTAGACTCCAAATGAGATCTATGTAGTGAACATATTATATGATGTAATTTTGTAAAAAGATGTTTTTTAATTTTGGATATATACTTTTCTGTAATTAATTCATATCTAAATTTTCTGTGATCTAATTATAGTAAAAATTTTATGGTGGGCTAATAATTATATTCAGAAGATGTAGTAGTAATTTTATGTTCATTAGATCATATATGCTTGAGCAACCGAAGAGTCTAATATAGCTTGGAATTGAACTTCTGAATCTATAACTCAGTCTTACATGATCCAATGAGCATGAAAGTTTTACTACAGCTCAATTATATAATAATTAGATCACCATAAAAATTTTACCATATTGGACCTCTGAAAAATGTAGATATGAACTAGTTACACAAAAAATATATCCAAAAGTACAACAAAATGTATTACCAAATTATATCATATAATATGTTCACCTATACTCATGTGGAATTCAATAAAATTGGATTTTCCATTTAATAATTTTTTTATAATTTACTATAGTTTCTTAGAGATTAATACAAAATAAATATAAAAGAAAAAGTGGAAAACCACTAAGCCTGCGTTTGGATATAGATATTGGAGCTTGGAAATCGAAATTGGCATTGACTGATGCGAATGCCAGCTGTTTGGATGTTCTGAAATTCGGAATTGGAAATCAAGCTCAATACCAACTAGTATTCATGGCACCCTCATCCCCCATCCTCAATACCGAGCCGAACCCCTCTGTGTTCGCTGGCATTCTCTTCCACATCCTCTTGTATCTCTCTCACCCTCGCCCTCCCTCCGCCAACAGACTGGCAAGCCACACCGCCCTACCCCTCCCGTCACAGGTAGGTTCACCGCCCTACCCCTCCCGTCACAGGTAGGTTGTGTAGCCCTCCCCTCCCTCCTTCAGTCGGCAGGTCAGCGAGCCGCGTCGCCCTCCCCTCCATTCGCTAGCGGGTCAGCGAACCGCGCCACTTTCCCCCTCCCATTATAGGCGGGACGCGCCGCCCTCCCCTCCTTTCGCCGGTGGGCCAACAAACCACGCTGCTCTCTCCTCCTTCCACCAGCGGGCCACGTCGGGCTCCCCTACCTCACTCCGCCGGCTGGCTGCGCCTCGTTCTCCTACCTCACTCCGCCGGTGGCCCTTGTTGCGCCGACCTTGTGCTCCTTGGATGGCTCATCTGGACGACTCCGTAGTGAGGCTCCCCTTCGTCGCCGAGCTGGGGCCCTCGCCTCTATCCATGGGTGATGGGTGCGAGAGCTCCATGGACGAGCAGAGAGGTGTGGACGTGAGAGTGAGAGAGGGAGGATATATGAGAAAAATCAGGAATGTAATAGCCATCCAAATATTATTATAATTTGAATTGTGGCCTATTTCAATGCCATGGCTGAATTGGTATTGAACTCAATTTGATGCCAAGCCCTTCAATATTGACATCCAAATGCACCCTAAGAAAAATTACTCAAGGAGGTCAATTTTCCACTACCGTGAGTCTAAGGAACCAAAATAGGCTATGACTATAGATCGCTTCATGTGATGGTTGTGGGAACCATCATCCGAAGGGGATGAGAAATGGGATCGCTGATATCAGCCATATGCAAAGAGATTTCAAATTAAAAAAATCTAAAAGTTTTAAAATATGTATCCAAATAAATTCTGATTATACCATTATCTATGTTACGACAAGATTTTCAAAACAAGACCACACTTGATTATGTTTGCACGATATTTTTTAAATATGAAATAATTAGTTTCAGCTATAGGGAACAAATATTTTAATAACATGAACAATTACTTTTATGAATAAAAATTAATATATAACAAACAAATAATAATGTAGAATGAACTAACTGGGCAGAACAATTTAATCTACAAAGTGAACAAATAAATTATACACCTCAAACTTTTATATTACGACATATGAGTTAACATGGCCGAATAATTTAATCTACAGAGTGAACAAATAAATTATACATCTCAAATTTTTATATTACGACACAAAGTAATACAAAAAATCTAAAAATATAAGAAGGATATGTATATAAAAGAATAGGTAAAAAGAGAGCACCAAAAATAAAGAAAGAAAATAGAGAATATAATAAGAATAAACAAGAAGAAAACGAAGAGAGATTAGCTAACATCTGCAAAAGAAAAAAGACAAATCAGGCTAAACCGATCTTAAAAGTATAGCAGTAGGCCGACCTATGTGAGATGTTGCTCAGTCTAAACGTTATTGGACGACTCCAATTCAAGAGCGGCACGTGGAAGCTTCATGTGATTGACCGCCGTTCTGCAACGTGTGCGATGTATAACATGCGCGGTTAATGCACCTGGTTTTCAAGTTTAGGATCAAAATGTAGATTCAGCCCGAAGATAAATAAGACTTTTTTTCTTTTTGTAAATAAAACCGCGGGCGAAGGTCAGCAGCCGAGCCCAACGCGTCGAGAACGACTATTGACCGGTGGGCCGTCGTGGCTGGCTGGCTGCGGTTGAACGAGTCCTCCGTGAAGCGCCGCCCAGCCGAGCCGACCAAGCTAACGAAGAACGCTGGATCTCGAACGGACGGTGGATGTTGAGGGTAACGCCACGCACTTCGGCTCGCGTCGGCTTCGCCGTCCCTCCCTTGCCTTCCAATCCAATCCAAACCAAACCGCGTGCCACGAGAAGGTTCCAGAATCCACCGGCTGCTTCCTCCACCAATCCCTTCTTCGCCTGCACGCCGCCTCCCTCCCTCCCTCCCTCCTCTCCGCCCGACGCCCGTATTTATACGAGCTGATCCCCTCTCGCTTCCTCCTTCCTGCTTCTCGATCGGATTGGGTTGGGGGTTCTGGGTAGGTGTGGTGTGCTCGGGAGTTGGGGCTTCTTCGTTGCTTTGCTTCGCTCGTGCGCAAGGGAGAGAGAAGAGGGAGGAGAAGTAGGCGGGGAGGCAGATGGCATCGAAGCGGATCCTCAAGGAGCTCAAGGACCTGCAGAAGGATCCTCCCACCTCCTGCAGCGCAGGTAGTTTCGGTTCTGCATGCCCCATCCTCTTGTTCTACTACCGCTCTACTTTTTTGAAATTTCCATCATGGGAGATCGGTTCTTCCCTGCTCAAGGACGTGTGTGCGATGCCAGTCGTCGTGCTTAGTTTCCAGATCTGTGTGTAGATCCACATGGAAGCCTGTCGTTGGCGCACGAATAATTTCAAATAGGGAGAATTCCAAATTAGACCCTCCAACTATTGCCGAAGTTCGATTTTCAACCACTATAAAAATCGGATAACATAGGCCATCTAATTGTTGAAATCAGACAAATTTGGAGTGGTTTCTACGGTGGTTTTGTATTATTTTAAAATAATAATAAATTCTAATTAGTCTTAAAAAATCAAAACTAATTCATTTTGAATCAGAAAAATATGAAACTAGTACCATTTTTTTTTTTGAAAATGTAACCAATATATTCTCTATTTGAATAGAATCTTAGTTATATAAAAAAATTGACATAAATACTAGCAACTAAATATTATAAAAATAAAAAAATTAGATCTGAATAACTAAAAAGTATGGTACCAATAGATATGTTACATTTTAGAAAAAAAATTATAACCATTTTGTATTTTTTTGATTTAAAATGAATTAGTTATGAATTTTCTTAGTTTAAATTTGAATATTTTTAATTCTCACAAAATAGAAAACCACCTTCAAAACTACCTAAAGAGCTAAATTTGTCCGGTTTCGGTTTCAACAATTAGATGGTCTTTGTTATCTGATTTTGTAGTTAAAGGTTGAAAATCGGACTTTTGTGATAGTTCAAGGTGTAAAGCGGACTTTTCCCTTTCAAATATTTTAAGTTCTTGGTGGTGCAAAATTAGGAAAAGAATGTTAGGTTATCTGTTTATGTAGTTGGAACTACTGCTAATTTTGTTTAGAAGATCCGGAGAGGGGCCTGGCCTCCTTGTGGTCATTTCGTCTCATGGACAGGCTCCTTCAGGATCAAGCAGGAGAGTTACAGCGTGCCATCAATTCCTAGTGGATTGCCTATCTTGTGCAGGTTCAGTATTAGTTCGCTCAGGATCATCCTGGAACTCTATTAACTAGTATTAAGGTGATTTGGTCACGAGCAAGCGAGTATTGCTGTTGTTTACATAATTTTTTTAAAAAAAAAGTTCAAATAAAATGTTGACTCCATGGACCATGGTAGTCCTAGTGGTTGGGCATACCTACCTGCTGAGTGCTTTCTTTGCCGTCGGGATGGCATTGTGGCACGCTTCTGTATGCCCATAATGTAACACTGTTTTCAGTTGTGTTGTGAAACTCTCATCTGCTTGTATGAAAAATCAGATTGAAGTTTGAGAGTATCAAAGTCTGACTTAGATGCATGTCTTTGTCCATTTACAGGCCCAGTCGCGGAAGATATGTTCCACTGGCAAGCGACCATAATGGGTCCATCAGATAGCCCATACTTCGGCGGCGTCTTTTTGGTCACAATTCACTTCCCTCCAGACTACCCATTCAAACCGCCTAAGGTACACAGTTTTGTAGTAGTGGAGTACATAAGAATAAGATTACTGCCCATTTCAGTTTGAATTCGTTTTCTTCTGTTTATGACCGTCAACTCTTATGAGTTACCGGACGCCCATTTCCGTACCACAACTTGTCCATATTGGTCCTAGATTCCCATTAGAATTAGTGACAAGGAATTGTGTGTACCAGTTTGGAACTGGCCCCATTTATGTTCTGCTTGTGAACAAACACTGAAACTAGCCATAACACATTACAGTTTTGTCCACATCAATGCTTTATCTGAGAATTGGTTGTTTTTAGTTTTTACTTTGTCATTCTGCTCTATGCTGTCATTTAGCCTTGTCTAATGTGTTGAGGAGCAACCTTGTTCTTTGCGAATCATAGGTTTTACCTATGTAAATTCGTACTACCAGTCAAACTGAATATGAAATGACTATCATGTTCTAAGCATTTGCTACATTTTGCAGGTTGCATTCAAGACAAAGGTCTTCCATCCGAATATCAACAGCAATGGGAGCATCTGTCTTGATATCTTGAAGGAACAATGGAGCCCAGCATTGACAGTTTCTAAGGTTAGTAAATTATTCTGCTTTCCTGTAGCTTTGTAGTAACCAAATGTTTCAAGCCAACTGTGCCATACCTAGTTGTTTCAACAGATTAGCGGAATCAGCCCCTGCACTGTAGCCTATTCAAGTTTGGTTCTTCAGTTGCATCATCATCTCAGAAAACATGCTTGCTGTTTTCAGGTACTACTCTCAATTTGCTCCCTTTTGACGGACCCAAACCCTGATGACCCATTGGTTCCGGAGATTGCTCACATGTACAAGAGTGATCGGGCGAAATATGAGTCCACTGCTAGGAGCTGGACCCAGAAATACGCAATGGGCTGACGTTGCCGGCTACCGGGAAGATGATGACCTAGCAATATGCTCGTGTTATGTGCCTTTGTTCCAGTTCTAATGTATTGCCTTCTGTCGTTCGTGCATCGAACAATCTCTATAATGGAAGGTGAAACATTGATTGTGTTCTCCCCGGGTGTGATGCAATTTGTTGTTGGCAACTTGTTTGATGGTTATGTCACTGATGATTCACGTGACCGATGCATTAGGATCTTCTGCTGCTGGTGGCGCCGGACATGGTCCGAAATTGTCATTTTCAATTCCAAATTCAATGATTTGGATTTCTGCTGCTGGACATGGGATCTTCAAATTTTCCATATTGCCTGGTGTAGAATATGGTAGTTATGCTTATTTCAGCCTGATGCCCTTTGGCTTGATGCCTTACATAGACCTCAATCGTCTGAAATGGGCCAACACTACTAGTGAACAGAACTTGAATGTTTGTGAGCTTTCTTCAGACTAGAAATGCACTCAGGTTTACGTTGAGAACTCACAAGGAAGCCACGTGCAGCCTATGGGTACATGTGTATCGGGAACAATCATTGCTTGGTACCGGTAATATAATGCATAAACACAGCGCGTGCCAATTGCAAATTACTAAAGTTCACATTACTCGCACCCTTAGTAAATAATAGAAACAATCAACAATCATACTAGGCCAATAGAAAACCGACCCTCTTAAGCAACTACTCTCACAAGAGAAACCTCTGATCATGTACAAATATCCTAGAATATAGCTATTTTTTTTCAGATCAAACCTTTAACCTTTAACTATAGACGGTACAAAAAAAATCATAGCCATAGACAACATAAAAATGATATTACTTTATTCATAATGAAATATCATAATGTGTAACCTTTTATATTTAAAAGTAATTATTTTTATAGATATTATTGATCAAAGATGAAAATGTTTGACTTTGACCAAGTCGAAAAGTTGTTATATTTTACGACAGAGATAGTATTACAGTTAAGGTTGCTACTGTTAGATTTGTTGTTCATTCTCCTACAGTATCTAGAGATTGGACTTTTCACCAACTAGATATTCGAGTACTCTCGACTAGAGGAGGATATGTAATGAAAGAACCACCAAGGTACGAATAGGTAAAAACATCAGGTTATATGTGCAAACTAGATAAAGGGTTGTATGGTTTAAAGCAAGCGCTAACAGCATGGCAAACAAGTTATCAAATGACAAGCTGGGCGAATTCAATTTTGTATTTCTGAACACCTACTTTAAAATTATAGTGAGGATAACAAAAACTTATAAAGGAACTTTGTAGCAAAGTTGCCGTCCTAGCTCAGTGGTAGAGCGCGTGGCTTTTAACCACGTGGTCGTGGGTTCGATCCCCACGGACGGCGGTTTCTAATTTTATTTTCTTTTGCGGCTTGTTTTTTTCTCTTTTCTATTGACGACAGGCTTCATTTCCTTTTGTGTTGTTGTACATGGTGTATTGAACGAGCAACCACATGATCGGTAGCTGATGCAATCTGCAAACAGGGCAACAGGCATTCAACACGATCCAGTGAAACATATATAGAATCTGGCATAGCAAGAACAATAGGAGTGGGCATCTATCTTCAGAAACGACAGAATCGTGCCAGCGGTGAGAACCACCAGCACTCTTGTTCTTAGCCACCTGCCGTGCGTACAAAATTACAACACCTCAACCTTGCCTAAATTCATGTGTATCCTCGCATAGATAGGTCTGCTGATGCATCGACGATTAGGATTCAGAAGAGAGCTTGTATGGAGAGGCTGCATCGAGTGGGTGAATGATGTAGGTGAGCACAAGGGCAATCAGCATCAGCCCGTAGGCGATCCCCTGGTCAATTGATGTGCCTGCGTGGACAAGTTATTCCGCGGTTTAGCATATTGTGACTCGAAAAGAGAACAAAATAAATTGACAGCACAAGGTCAAAATATGTTGCCCGAATCATTGACTGCAAGGACTTTCACTGGTTTAGATTTGGCCTGCTGAATATGAACTCCTTACATTGAATCAAGAGGCTCGAAAACAATAGATCTACACACCACTGTCTCTACGATAAATTATTGAGGCTTCCAGATCCGGAACTCCAAATTTTTCCAGCATGGGATCCTTGGATCAAAGTTCACCCAATTGTTTATGATGGTTGGGTTGATTGTCATATGCCGATTGATCCGCATGGCGTGTGACTGAGATAGTTAGCCAGCTACTCAGCTAAGAATGTCAGGACAATCAACGGCAAATTTTGCAGTGACACCTTGCATGTGGAAGCAAATATTTTTATGTAGCAGTGCAGGAAATAACTTTGAGTGCCTAGCAGATATGTACATTTCTAGAATTCGAAGTCGCATTCAAGGAAGAAAAATTCTCGACATCCTTGACAGACAAGTGTAAGCAAAGTAGTTGCCCTGTATCATGCATGTATTCAGTGGAAGCTCCTCAAGGAACCACGCACATGGTACTAACAAGGGAGGTGTAAAGAAAGGCGAGATGATCGCCAGATGGAAAGGTAGCATCCATCTAGTGCGATCATCGTATCAGCATCTGTGCCCTTGAGGAGAAAAAAAAAAGAGAAAGGATCTCCTTTTGCACAGTAATCTCTTATGAAGAAGTTCTTGAAAGCTCCTTCTCATCATAAATGATCGTAAAGGACAGACACAGCACGCGGGACAAGAAGGAAACATGGATTGAAAAAAATCTGGAAGAGACTGTTTTGTACTGCCCCTACTACATAAGAACAATGATAATATTGTACTTTCTCAATCAGTCAGTTCAACCGTCATATAAAACATGTAACGTATTACGACAATAAATTTCTAGAAAGTTAACTGGATAGGTGTACGAACGAATTAACACGCATTGTTTATGAACATGATGGATTTGATTCTAGCTTCATTTGTTTATCAAGATTTCTGGACGAAAACTGACTAGTCTGAACCATTGATGCTACTCGCAAACAGTAATTATGTAAACCTTTTGCAGACTCTGACCTTTTATAGAAGACAACATTAGGTTACCAACTCTTTGGTAGAAGAAGCTAAGATTTCACTATGTTCGCAAAAACAGTAATTATGCAAACAAGAAGTTAGACTGGAAACAGAAACGGATTGTGATCCTGGGAAACATCACTTGGGACTAGATGAAGTTCCCTCCGTTCCAAATAAAAGGATCAAAAAGGCTTTTTGTTTCAGAAGATGAGCCTACAGAAAGCAGTACTTGGCAGCCAGTAAGAACCCCAGAGCAGGGTTTACAAAACCGGTGGGAACCGGTCCGGTTTGATCGGTTACCGGTCAAACCGGTCCGGTCCGGTTCCGGTTTGGGCCGGTACCAAACCGGACCAAATTCAAAATTCAAATTTGAATTCAAAAAAATGAAAAATTCTCAAAAAATTCCTAAAAATACTTCAAGGTGCGACGAATCTAATGGTGTCAAATTTTCTCAAACATTCGTTCGTTTAACATACTTTTCGGGCATTTAAAGTTAAACAAAAAAAATGAGACGGCTCCCTTGCGCCGTCATCCTCCGATTTTGGCCCTCACCCGGCCTCTCTCCCTTCCTGCAGGGCCGGCGACGAGTGCTTCGGTCCGCCGCCGCCTAGCGTCGTCGGGCCGCCCCTCCGCCGCCGCTCCTCGCCTGCATCGCCACCGGTGAGGCTCGCCGCCTCCTCCTCTTTCCCGTGCGCGCCGCCCCTGGTCCGCTCTGGCCCTGCCTCGCCGCACCGGCTCGCGCCGCCGCCGCCGTCGCACCGCGCGGCGTCGTGGCCGCGCCCACGCCGCGGTCAAGGCCGCAGCCTGCCTTGACCCGGCCTGGGTGGGCCGCTGGCCCGTGGGCCCCGCCTGTCGGTCTCAGGGCCGGCTCAGCGGGTGCATCTAGCGTTTTGCTATTTGTTTAGCTGAGCAGCAAGCTTGCAAAATCCATAGAAATTCATGTATAGCTCCAAAAATTGTGAAACTTGTTTTGTTGGATTCCTATAGATGAGATCTACTTAGGAAAAATATTGTTTTGCTTGTTACTTTGTTGTAGATTTATCTATAGATTTATCTTGCAAAAGTGAGTTTTTTGCTTAGTTATTTGTGTACTGCTTGAAAAATGTCAAACTAAATTTTGTTAGACTCCTTGTAAGGTGTAGTTTCCAGTAGTGCAACTTACTCATATGTTTCCTTGCTGTTGGTTAGGGTTTTATTTCGATTTCGTGCTTGCTGTCCAAAATATGGTTTAATATAGAACTTTTTGCTGGAAAGTGAGAAATTAGTAAAACCAGTTTTGTTAGCCTTGCGTTGCTGCCTGGTTTCAAAGATAATTTTCTTAGATTTGTTTAGTTCAGTTTGCATGCCTTTCCCGATTTATCTTTTTTAGAGTGGCTGAAAGCTAAAATATTTATGGTTATTTGTAGGAAAATGCTTTTGCTGCACAACCAATTTTCATGAGTTCTTTGCATTGTCCTCTGCATGCTCAAATTGTTTCATGATTTATTTCTTTTGTTTGGTTCATTTTTTTTAACTCTTGCATCGCATTCATGCATTTTAGTGACCGGACCGTCGGAGAACGAACCCGTGGAGCCCGTCGAGTCCGTGGAGCCTGAACTCGGAGCCCGTTCGTGGTCGAGTCGGAAGTTAACCCAGGCAAGCAGCTAAGCATATTCCTTGCACCTATTTAATCTGATTTAGTTTAGCTATCTCACCGGGTAATGTTGGGTGATATGTTATATTTGTATTGCATTCTTGTACCTGATTTCCTGCATTACCATTCCTTGAATTGTTATCCATACCGTTCACTTGTTAGTCAATGAACTACTTAATTTGACTAGATGCTTAGTCCTGCTTAGAATACTAAATTGCTTGCTAGAAAGGATTGGTTTGGAGTATCACACTTACCTGTTTATCCTTGATCGCACTTGAGCCGGGGCAAGTATAAGTTGGTAGTATCGAGATTCGAGCGGAATGTTAGGGCCTAGAGAATGAAGTCACACGGGCATAGTCCGCTTGGATCGATTAAGGACCGAGTGGACGACGTCAGTTTTGAGAACCTTTCCGTGCTACCACATATCCAATATAATGGAACGGATAAGCCAAATACCTTCTTTGACTTGATCATTGGGGCCCGGTCCCAGATGCGTGGCCAACGGGCTTTGCAGGGAGGCTTAGCAGGTCCCCGAGTGGAACTATGTGTAGGAAAATTTAGAGATGTCCTCGGTGGGACTAAGTCACCACGCGCAAGCTGGGCGTACCCTCAACGGTTGAGCCTTGTTGGGAACGGTTGACGCGAGTATCCCCTTATCCAACTCTGGCCGGTTGGGTGAGTCGCATGGTCCTCGCGCCGTGTGGGTAAAGTAGTACACCCTTGCAAGGTTATAACCAATTCGAATTGCCGCGCTCTCGGTTATGAGCACGCTCTTTAACCCATGAACTCCTCATAGATTATCGTTTATGCTGAGTTTGGTTCGTGTTACAGCTATGAACAGTTATAGTTGTATTACTCTCTTAATCAACTAAAATTGTTTGGGTTTGGGCAAGATTAATTAATTCTGCTAGGTGATAGTGTAGAGAGCTAATGCTTATGCAATAATTACTTAACCTTAAAGCTTTTACTTGAGCCTTGCATGATCCTTGTTTATTTAATCGCGTAAGTCTTGCGGAGTACCTTTTGTACTCAGGGTGCTTTCTAAACCTAGTTGCAGGTGAGCCGGAAGTGGTGTTCGGCCACTTCTACCCCGCTGACCCGAACGCGGGGGAAGAGTAGGTCGTGGTGGCTGTAGTGATGTCCTTGAGCAAGGCGTCATTACTTTAGTAAGTCTTTATCGTAATCGAGCTTCGTGAGAGCATGTATTTTCAATAAGCTCTAAGTCTCTGTTTAATATGACTCGTGTGAGCCCAAGGCTTGTAAAGTGAAGCTGGAAACCCACCGATATTGAACTTGTAATATTACGCTGTGAACTCTGATAGTATAAAACTGCTCTTTGTGGATTTTTGGCGATGTATTCGATTGTAAACGGTATGTGCATATGCTGATTCTGGGCGTATGTTGGAGCGCATACCGGGACTACCGGATTTGATATTATTTTGGATGAATGACGTGTCGGTTATTCGTGTCTCTAGATGTGGGATAACACGTGGCACGCTCTCCGGCCAGCACGTGTTAACTCTCATCTGGATGATAATGACCGGCGGTTCGTTTAAAATAGTATCAAATTGGGCGGTTCTCACAACGGGTATCAGAGCTGAGTTTCCATGAAGTGAACCTAAAATTGGCTTAGTGGGTTGAGAGTCAAATAAAATTTGATTACTTGCACTAATGTTTACTTTTGCTAAAACTTTGAACTTAAGGCTGATTGCTATCCTTCTTCCTTCGTCTTAGAGCTAATTCTCCTTTACTGCTTCACTTGTTTAATTAAGATGTGCTTAACCCCTCTTGTCTTCATGAGTAGCGAGAGCGTAGGAAAACCCTTTTACCCTCTGGAAACCTTTTGAGCCTTTTACCAGAGTTGAGAGGGTGGGAATCACCCATTGTCCTAAATGCTATTAGGAGGGTTGTAGCGCTGCTGGACAATGCGGTTGTTTCGGGTCGTAAGTGAGTGCTAGAACGTTAAGACGTGCTCACGATGTGAGGAGACGTCATGTTGCATTCATACCTCGCATGCATGCATACTTTCTTTTGGTTTTCAAATCTGCATCTAACTAATCTAGTGTGTCGTGGTCTAGTTTTCGCTAATCTCGTTCTTGCTAATCTTAGTGGACCAAATCTGCTCTATCTCTTAGAGTTGCTACTCCGGTGTTGATCATGTGTTAGATTTTTATCTACACATTGTCTTTCCACCCTGCCTTTGTGTATCATCCTCTATCTTTCATTCCTGACCGCTAACCGTTTTGTTTATTAGCAGGATGGTGTTGCGTTCGGGAAATGAAAGGGATGGTGCCAGTGGTTCGGGTGGCAATAACCACCACAACAACGAGGATCCCCTTCCTAATCCTCCAGTTCACCCAAACCTCGCGGACGTCCTGGCCCGACAAACTGAACTCATGGCACACCTAGTCAATCAGTTGGGCAATGCCGGCAATAATGGTCCAAGAGCTGAGTCTCAAGTGAACAGGTTCGGGGATTTCTTCCGCACCAATCCTCCCATCTTCCGTGGTTCCAAGGATCCTCTGGATGCGGATTTCTGGCTCAATGTCATTGAAGAGAAGCTGGGTCTTATTGAGTGTGAGCCATATGAGAAGGTTCTTTTTGCTGCTCACCAACTTCATGATGCCCCTGGGGCTTGGTGGCGGAACTTCAAGGCATCTCACCCTGCCAACTACCGCTTCACATGGGAGGAGTTCCGCACAGTTTTTCGCTCCTTCCATATTCCCAAGGGTATCATGGACATCAAGAAGAAGGAGTTTCTGAATCTCACTCAAGGAGGTCGTGATGTGATGGCCTATGTCAATGCCTTCAACACTCTCTCCCAATATGCACCTGAAGAAGTGGACACCGATGCCAAGAAGCAAAAACGCCTGTACGATGGGCTCTCTGCAGAGTTGCAAGACAAGCTCTCTACTACCAAGTTTGAAGACTTCAATGACTTGGTGAATATTGCCATCAGAGCTGAGCATAAGATGAAGAATCTTGAGGCAAAGAACAAGCGTCCTGCTCCTACCTCAGCAGGCGGTAGCTCCTCGCGTCCACGTCTGGGGCCTTCTCCTTTTCCACCTCGGGCACCGGATACGCAACCTCCCCGTCCTATGTGGATTGTGCGTCACCCTCAACCTCCTCAAGGACAAGCTCCTAGGCCGGTCAATGCCTATTGGAACAACCCAGGTGTTGCCACAAAGGGTCCGTGCTTCAATTGTGGTGGCTTAGGCCACATCTCTAGGGACTGCCCCTCTCCGAGGCGTGGTGGTGCCTTCAATGCACCTAGGCCCAATACTCCTCTGCCTCAAGCACAGCGTCAAGAAGCTAAGCCACAACAAGCTCCTAAACGTGGCCGCCTCAACTACACCATCGCCGAAGAAATTCCGGAGAATGCTGAAGTTCTTATGGGTACGCTTCTAATCAATTCTCACCCTGCTATGGTTCTTTTTGATTCTGGAGCAACTTTTTCTTTCATCAGCAAGAAATTTGTGCTGCATAGTAAGCTTGAAATGCAAAATCTACCAGTGCCATACCAGATAGAATCACCGGGTGGAGAGATCATTTCTAGAAACTTTGTGGATAGGGTTCCAATTCTCATCGAGGGAGTTATTTTCCAAGCTAATCTTCTTGTCCTAGATCAGATGGGTTTAGATGTGATTCTTGGGATGAATTGGTTGGGTAAGCATGACGGAGTTATCAAATGTGGGCCCCACACCATTGATCTTTTGCACCCTTCTGGGAGTAGAGTTCTACTCTCTCTTGCCAAGATGGAATCTTGTTTATATGCCTTGGCGAGTACCATAGCCACGGCGTTGGAAAATATTCCCGTGGTTTGTGAGTATCCGGATGTCTTTCCAGAAGAATTACCGGGTATGCCTCCTGATCGTGAGGTGGAGTTCGTCATAGAGCTCAAGCCCGGAACTGCTCCTATCTCTAGACAGCCTTACCGAATGCCTCCCAATGAGTTGAAAGAATTGAAGAAACAACTCAAGATTTTATTGGACAAGGGTTTCATTCGTCCGAGCTCCTCTCCTTGGGGATGCCCGGCTCTTTTTGTGAAGAAGAAAGATGATAGTTTGCGGATGTGTGTTGATTACCGTCCGTTAAACGAAGTCACTGTCAAGAACAAATATCCTCTTCCACGGATTGATATCTTGTTTGATCAACTCTTTGGAGCTCGTTATTTCTCTAAGATTGATTTAAGGTTGGGTTATCATCAAATCAAGATTCGAATTGAAGACATTCCGAAAACGGCTTTCTCTACTAGATATGGTCTTTATGAATTCACTGTCATGTCTTTCAGCCTCACCAATGCACCGGCTTATTTCATGTATCTGATGAATAACATCTTCATGGAGGAACTTGATGTCTTTGTGATCATCTTCATTGATGATATCCTCATTTATTCCAAGACCAAAGAAGATCATGCTCGTCACATTCAGATTGTCCTTCAAAAACTTAGGGAGCATCGTCTTTATGCTAAGTTTAGCAAATGTGAGTTTTGGCTTGAAGAGGTATCTTTTCTTGGTCATGTCCTCTCCAAGGATGGTATTGCTGTAGATCCTAGTAAGGTGCAAGATGTTCTGGATTGGAAGCAACCTCAGAATGTCCATGAGGTTCGGAGTTTTCTGGGACTTACGGGATATTACCGCCGGTTCATAGAGAATTTCTCTAAAATTGCAAAGCCTATGACCGAGTTACTGAAGAATGGGGTCAAGTTTGAGTGGTCCCCAGCCTGTGAAGAAGCCTTTCAAACCTTTAAGGATCGTCTCACTACTGCTCCAGTTCTTGCTCAGCCAGATATTTCCAAGAGTTTCGATGTTTATTGCGATGCTTCTCGCATCGGTCTTGGTTGTGTTCTTATGCAAGAAGGCCGAGTGGTGGCCTATGCTTCTCGTCAACTCAAGCGACATGAAGAAAATTATCCTACCCATGATTTAGAGCTTGCGGCTGTTGTTCATGCTCTAAAAATATGGCGTCATTATCTGCTTGGTAATCACTGCAACATCTATACTGATCACAAAAGTCTCAAGTATATTTTTACTCAATCTGATCTCAATATGAGGCAACGTCGATGGCTTGAGTTAATCAAGGATTATGACATTGAAGTGCACTATCATCCCGGTAAGGCGAATGTCGTCGCCGATGCGCTAAGCCGAAAGGCTCAATGCAACTGCTTGACCATAGCTCCTCCTGTGCATACTCTTTGTGATGATCTCCGGAAACTCGGAATTTCTATGGTCAAAGAAGGCTATCTTGCTACTCTTACAGTCAGATCTGATCTTTATGATCAAATTAAGGAAGTCCAAAAGAAGAATAAGGGTATGGCTCGAATTCGGGAGTTAATGAATCAGGGCAAAGCTCGATGTTTCTCTACGGATGATCAAGGAGTTCTATTCTTTGGGAAGCGAATTGTGGTGCCAAAGGACCATAAGCTTAGGCGAATTATTCTTGATGAAGCCCACAGTTCTCAATTTTCCATTCACCCAGGTAGTACAAAAATGTATCAAGATATCAAGCAAAGATTTTGGTGGACTCGCATGAAGCGAGAAATTGCTCGGTACGTCTCTGAGTGCGATGTTTGCCAAAGGGTTAAAGCCGAGCATCTCAAACCTGCCGGTACCCTTCAGCCCTTGCCTATTCCATCATGGAAGTGGGAAGAAATTGGAATGGATTTCATCACTGGGTTACCCAGGTCTTCTCAAGGATATGATTCTATATGGGTAATCGTGGATCGATTGACGAAGTCGGCTCATTTTCTTCCAGTGAAGACTACTTATCTTGTCAAGCAATATGCGGAGTTGTACCTTACCCGCATCGTTTGTCTTCATGGTGTTCCCAAGAAAATTGTCTCTGATCGTGGTCCTCAGTTTGTCGCTCATTTTTGGAGAAGTCTGCATGAAGCCATGGGAACTGATCTCACCTACAGTACTGCTTATCATCCTCAAACCGACGGTCAAGCCGAGAGAGTCAATCAAGTCTTAGAAGACATGTTGCGAGCCTGTGCTCTAATCTATGAGAAGAAATGGGTTACTTGCTTGCCATTCGCAGAATTCTCCTACAACAATAGTTATCAAGTAAGTATCAAGATGTCTCCTTTTGAAGCCCTTTATGGAAGACAGTGCAGAACTCCGATCAACTGGTCCGAATCGGGAGAAAGACCTTTCTTTGGTCCAGATTTGGTGAAAGATGTCGAGGAGCAAGTCAGGATTATTCGTGAGAATCTTCACATTGCTCAATCTCGTCAAAAGACTTATGCTGATCGTCGTCGCCGAGAACTCCATCTCAATATTGGTGATTATGTTTATCTCAAGGTTTCTCCATTTAAGGGCACTCGCCGTTTTCAAGTCAGAGGAAAGTTAGCGCCACGCTATGTCGGACCTTTCCGGATTATCAAGAAAGTTGGAGCATTGGCCTATCAATTGGAACTTCCTCAATCACTCTCCGCAATGCACAATGTCTTTCATATCTCTCAATTGAAGCAGTGCCATCGTGTTCCAGCTAATGTCGTCGACCTTGAGTCACTTGATCTTCAACCGGGTCTTACCTACAAAGAACATCCAATTGCCATTCTTGACCGAGATGAAAGAAAGGTGAAGCGTAACATGGTGAAGTTTGTAAAGGTTCAATGGAGCAATCATACCGAAGATGAAGCCACTTGGGAGCGTGAGGATCGGTTACATCAAGAATATCCGGAATTCTTTTCCGATGAGTAAGTTCTCTATCTACAACACCCCGCTTTCTTGATGAAGTTCATAGTTCTAGATATTATATATGTGTACACAGTCACTATCAAGAAAACCTTAGGAATGTCTCACACCACATCATCCCTGCCTTGGTGCATCATCTCTTAGATGTTTATCTTGTCTAGGTGAATATGGCCTCAACCTAGTCCGAATTTTATCCTTCCCCTCTTGTCTACCTAAATCTCGGGACGAGATTTTCTTAAGGGGGGGAGATTGTCACAACCCAGAAAAAAAAGGAAAAAGAAAATGAAAATCCCCGCCGGGCCCACCTGTCAGCCCCTCCTTCCCTCCCTCTCTGTTTTCTCCCGCGCGCCGCGGCACGCGTCGCCGCCGCCGGTTAACCTCGGCTTCAGTGCCACGTGCCGGCCATCGTCGAGTCCCGTGCCGCCCCTTCACTCTCTCCTCGCCCCTCCCCTTATCCACGCCCGACCTGCCCCCGTTCCCCGCCTCAAACCCTAACCCTCTCCACCATTGCGCTGCCGCCGAGCTCCGTCCTCGCCGCCGATTCACCGGCTCCGGTGAGCGCCGCCGCGATTCCTCGCATGGGGAGCTCCCTTGCGCTGTCATCCTCCGATTTTGGCCCTCACCCGGCCCTCTCTCCCTTCCTGCAGGGCCGGCGACGAGCGCTTTGGTCCGCCGCCACCTAGCGTCGTCGCGCCGCCCCTCCGCCGCCGCTCCTCGCCTGCATCGCCGCCGGTGAGGCTCGCCGCCTCCTCCTCTTTCCCGTGCGCGCCGCCCTTGGTCCGCTCTGGCCCTGCCTCGCCGCACCGGCTCGCGCCGCCGCCGCCGTCGCCCCGCGCGGCGTCGTGGCCGCGCCCACGCCGCGGTCAAGGCCGCAGCCTGCCTTGACCCGGCCTGGGTGGGCCGCTGGCCCGTGGGCCCCGCCTGTCGGTCTCAGGGCCAGCTCAGCGGGTGCATCTAGCGTTTTTCTAGGTGTTTAGTTGAGCAGCAAGCTTGCAAAATCCATAGAAATTCATGTATAGCTCCAAAAATTGTGAAACTTGTTTTGTTGGATTCCTCTAGATGAGATCTACTTAGGAAAAATATTGTTTTACTTGTTACTTTGTTGTAGATTTATCTATAGATTTATCTTGCAAAAGTGAGTTTTTTGCTTAGTTATTTGTGTACTACTTGAAAAATGTCAAACTAAATTTTGTTAGACTCCTTGTAAGGTGTAGTTTCCAGTAGTGCAACTTACTCATGTGTTTCCTTGCTGTTGGTTAGGGTTTTATTTCGATTTCGTGCTTGCTGTCCAAAATATGGTTTAATATAGAACTTTCTGCTGGAAAGTGAGAAATTAGTAAAACCAGTTTTGTTAGCCTTTTGTTGCTGCCTGGTTTTAAAGATAATTTTCTTAGATTTGTTTAGTTCAGTTTGCATGCCTTTCCCGATTTATCTTGTTTAGAGTGGCTGAAAGCTAAAATATTTATGGTTATTTGTAGGAAAATGCTTTTGCTGCACAACCAATTTTCATGAGTTCTTTGCATTGTCCTCTGCATGCTCAAATTGTTTCATGATTTATTCTTGTTGTTTGGTTCATTTTTTTTAACTCTTGCATCGCATTCATGCATTTTAGTGACCGGACCGTCGGAGAACGAACCCGTGGAGCCCGTCGAGTCCGTGGAGCCTGAACCCGGAGCCCCGTTCGTGGTCGAGTCGGAAGTTAACCCAGGCAAGCAGCTAAGCATATTCCTTGCACCTATTTAATCTGATTTAGTTTAGCTATCTCACCGGGTAATGTTGGGTGATATGTTATATTTGTATTGCATTCTTGTACCTGATTTCCTGCATTACCATTCCTTGAATTGTTATCCATACCGTTGTCACTTGTTAGTCAATGAACTACTTAATTTGACTAGATGCTTAGTCCTGCTTAGAATACTAAATTGCTTGCTAGAAAGGATTGGTTTGGAGTATCACACTTACCTGTTTATCCTTGATCGCACTTGAGCCGGGGCAAGTATAAGTTGGTAGTATCGAGATTCGAGCGGAATGTTAGGGTCTAGAGAATGAAGTCACACGGGCATAGTCCGCTTGGATCGATTAAGAACCGAGTGGACGACGTCGGTTTTGAGCACCTTTCCGTGCTAACACATATCCAATATAATGGAACGGATAAGCCAAATACCTTCTTTGACTTGATCATTCGGGCCCGGTCCCAGATGCGTGGCCAACGGGCTATGCAGGGAGGCTTAGCAGGTCCCCGAGTGGAACTATGTGTAGGAAAATTTAGAGATGTCCTCGGTGGAACTAAGTCTCAATGCGCAAGCTGGGCGTACCCTCAACGGTTGAGCCTTGTTGGGAACGGTTGACGCGAGTATCCCTTTATCCAACTCTGGCCGGTTGGGTGAGTCGCATGGTCCTCGCGCCGTGTGGGTAAAGTAGTACACCCTTGCAAGGTTATAACCAATTCGAATTGCCGCGCTCTCGGTTATGAGCACGCTCTTTAACCCATGAACTCCTCATAGATTATCGTTTATGCTGAGTTTGGTTCGTGTTACAGCTATGAACAGTTATAGTTGTATTACTCTCTTAATCAACTAAAATTGTTTGGGTTTGGGCAAGATTAATTAATTCTGCTAGGTGATAGTGTAGAGAGCTAATGCTTATGCAATAATTACTTAACCTTAAAGCTTTTACTTGAGCCTTGCATGATTCTTGTTTATTTAATCGCGTAAGTCTTGCGGAGTACCTTTTGCACTCAGGGTGCTTTCTAAATCTAGTTGCAGGTGAGCCGGAAGTGGTGTTCGGCCACTTCTACCCCGCTGACTCGAACGCGGGGGAAGAGTAGGTCGTGGTGGCTGTAGTGATGTCCTTGAGCAAGGCGTCATTACTTTAGTAAGTTTTTATCGTAATCGAGTTTCGTGAGAGCATGTATTTTCAATAAGCTCTAAGTCTCTGTTTAATATAACTCGCGTGAGCCCAAGGCTTGTAAAGTGAAGCTGGAAACCCACCTATATTGAACTTGTAATATTACGCTGTGAACTCTGATAGTATAAAACTGCTCTTTGTGGATTTTTGGCGATGTATTCGATTGTAAACGGTATGTGCATATGCTGATTCTGGGCGTATGTTGGAGCGCATACCGGGACTACTGGATTTGATATTATTTTGGATGAATGACGTGTCGGTTATTCGTGTCTATAGATGTGGGATAACACATGGCACGCTCTCCGGCCAGCACGTGTTAACTCTCATCTGGATGATAATGACCGGCGGTTCGTTTAAAATAGTATCAAATTGGGCGGTTCTCACAGCTCCTCTCACTCTGCCTGCTCCGCTCCTCCCTTAAATTTGGGGTTTTCGGGAACGCAACCAACGTGCGCGCGCGGGGCGGGCGGGCGGCCAGCACGCGCGTTTAGCATTCAACAACCACGTGGCCTTGCTCCAGGTGAGCCACCACGGATGACAAGGCGGGCCCAACCGCGCCAGGCGGCCTGAGCTCCGGCGCGCGGCGCGGCGAGGAATTTCCGCTTGCGGGGTCCGGCCACCGGCCTCTCTTCGACTCTTCCTCGCTGACCGGTGGGTCTGCGTCAGGGCGAACGGCCCGGTCCCCATGGGTGGATCCTGGGCGGTTCATGGCGTCTTCAGGCTATTTGCAATGGTGTCCTCTAAATATCACACCCTAAAAGAATATTTTATACTCCTCTAAAAGATTTTCTCCCCCTAAATTCACTCCTCCTGCAACAGTAACCCCAAAAGCATCCTCTACCGTCGTCCCCGTCAATCACTCCTGCGCTCGTCCCCGCCTAGCGACGCCCCCGACTGCCCCTCCCGTCCGTCCGCCCCTGGCCGGCGGCCCCTCCCATCCGTCCGCCCCTGGCTGGTGTCGTCCGGGACCACGCCGCCGCCCAAGAACGTGCTGCCGCGGCGGCGCCGGCGCAGTCGCCCACCGCGCAGAAGCCTCCAGGTTCCCCGCCGCCGCTGCCGTAGAGCTGGCCGAGGGCACGAGGTGGAAGATGGCACGGCGGCGGGACCCGAGCTCTCTTGCTCACCATGGCTCCAGTGCGGCGGCGGCGGCGTCGTCGTTGGCCGGCCATGCGGGCAGCAGCGTCGGCAGTGGCGGCAGCGGTAGCTACGGCCAACCCTGCGGGCGCGGGCCAGGGGTGCGAGGCTCGGCTGCGGTCTGCGGACGTCGGGCGCGGACCTCCCACGCGAGGCGAGGTTTGGAGGAGCGCCGCGATCCCCAAAATTTGGAGGATGGTGACGGGCGACTGCATTTTACGGGAGTTTTTGGAGGACGCCGCTGCAGCACGAAATCTGCCCGGAATCCGCTATTCTACGGGGCCAGGACGCTTTGGCGCGCTCCGTTGCACACAGCCTCAGGCCCCACGCGCGTGTGGAAGCTGCAGGGGGTCCGGCCGGCTCCCAGTACATGTGGAACCGCCGCGCCAGACTGTTCTGTTCTGTGAATCGTGATCGGTAGAGACTAGAGAGACATGACCCCCCAGGCCCCCGCCCTGTGAGGCTGCTCGCAGTGCCGTCTGCTACCGCGCCTTTCAGGACGCAAATAGCGGAAAAAACGCTGCAGCGGTGTCCGCTATCCCAAACGGAATAGCGGCCGCACGCTACGCCGCCCCGGCCCCATCTTGGCGAGATTGTTGTTGCCTCTCGCGTCCATCCGTAGCCACCGCTGGGAGAAGGGAGCCGCCACCGCTGCACGCGCGCGAGGCCTCGAGGTGGTGCTCGGCGATCCGGCTGCCGCACCATTAAGGATGGCAATGGTCGGATTTGCATCGGGTAGAGTGTCTGGGCATCCAAAATCGAAACTCGAACCCAACCCGAAGACCGATTCGGGTTAAAATTCATTCATGAAACCGAAATCCGTGTTGTATAGCACATAGTAAGAGAAATAAGTACTTCTTATAAACGTATAAAAGATATATATAATATTTACATGTATAAACAAGAGGTAATAAATAGTAAATAATTTCCTAAGTCAACTTAGAATAAATTTAGTAATCTGAGTAAACAAACTTATTGTCAAGTATACTATAAAATATGAATTTTTACTCCAAAAGGTTATCCATTGGATATCCACGGGTGAAAAAACAAACCCAAAACCGAACCCGATAAGTTTCGGGGCCCGAACTCGAAAATCGTGGGCGAAAAATCATCCCTGAACCCGAACCCGCTAAACCCGAAACCCGCAGATATCCGACTTGAAACCGAACCATTGCCATCCCTACGAACCATGGCCCCGTGGGGCCGGGAGGCGCGGCGAGAGGGCTCCGCCGCGCGCGGAGAGGGAGGGTGGGAGGAGGGAGGACGCCTGCCCGCCCAGAGCAGAGAGAGGGGAGCAGGTGGAACCCCGCACAGCCAAGCATCGCCACGCCGGAGTGAGATCCGGCCACCGCCATGGCCCAGCACGGCCAGGAGGAGGGAGGGAGCCAGAGCCGCCGGCGGTGTGGGATGGAGTGAGTCAGGGTCGGCAGCGGCACGGGGAGGAAGGGAGCTAGGGCCGGCGACCGTGCGAGGAGGGAGGGAGTCAAGGCCGGCAACGATGTGGGGATGGAGGGAGGCCGGCGGAGCGAGCAGGGATGGGAGTGAGGAGAGAGGGGAGGGGAGGGGGAGGGCTTCAGGTAAAATTTAAAAAGAGAGATAAAAACTGACGCGTGGGTTCCACATCGAGTAGTTGGTATAAATGAAACATTTAGTGTTGGAAATATGCGTTTATAGAGACCAGATTTCAATTTGAGGCAAAATAGTAATAACAATGCTACTGCTATCTCAAACATAATTGTAAACTGATTGAGTAAAACGAACTGAAACATACTCATGTTAAATTCGATTACTCTTACCAAGCAGCGCTCCGTCCTCGTGAAGAGACGATGCAGTGCAGATTGTTGCAGTGCAGAAACGTAGTCGATCGGCCTCGAGCGGTCGCGTAGTTGCGCTGCCCAGAAACCTTGTTGCCGTCCCTCGTGCAGGCTTCACGACGGCAAGGGTTCAGAGATACCGCTCACCCTTCTCCTCAGTGCACGCCAAGGGAAGGGCCGGCGAGATCTAGCAGCTCGACGACACAGCACAGCAGGAAGTGGAAAATGGCAGGGAAAATTGGATAGCTCTTCCTGAATATTTTCAGTCCACTAATATAGGCGTGGCTGCCCTCGAGGAGCCGTTATCACTTTGATGACGCTCATAAAAGACATTAAAACTCATTCAGGATGGTCATGACAATTTACTGGGTATTAAAAAATTAATCGGCCATTAATTAGCGCCTAATCAATGCACAATGGTTCAAATGTGAGAGACACGTCTCGGCCGAGGAGGTCTCGAGCCGCTCGAGAGTAGGTCGCTACCCTCGAGCGAGGCAGAGATTAAGTGCGCTGTTGGAGGCCTCGGCCCGAGCCGCTCGAAGGTAAGTCGTTACCCTCGAGCGAGGCGGATATCGCTCCGCGGGTTTGAGGAGGCCTCGGTTTGGCCGTACCGCGCGTGTGCTTTGGAATTCTCTTGAATGGGCCATAAATGGACCAAATTCCAACAATCCCCCACCAATTCCAAAGTAAGAAATGAAGAACAAAAGGATCATTGTGTTGTATTATCGTTAATATACCAGTCTTTCGGTATGAGTCCCGTACGGGTTGAACTAATGCCTAGAATAACAAGATTCATCTTCCCACAACTGAAGAATGGACTAGGCCTTGAATTCTCAGTCATATGTGGTCAGACTTCACCTAAAATCACAACTGATACTAGGTTACCAAAACAACCTCACCTTATTGGAGCGTTAATGGTCTGCTCCTGTATCTTTTAGTGAGTTTTCAATGAGAGCGCCCTATCTCAAGAACTGCGACCTATAGTTAGACTCACGTAGGTGTTCCCCTTCAAGAATATCCTGCTGGCTGATATCTTTTCAATGGGGAACATTAAGGCTTAATGCCGTCCTTCCAAGCAGTAAAGAGTACTATAGTTGTCATTTAGACATGGGTATATTTTTATTATTTTTAATGTACTCTTTGAGTTACACCATCAACTTGTTTTCCCTATTCTCTACTTCACGGGATCTCCAATCACATAGGATAGGTTACCATTGTGGTGTAACATACTCAAATGGGCCTCATACCCATGTCCTTAGACATCACAGAAATCACAATCCGTGATAATCCCTTTGTGAAAGGGTCTGCCAGATTATTTTCAATTTCCATATAGCTCAGAGCTATTACTCCGGAGTTTCTCATTTTTCTGACAGTTTTAAGCCTTCGCTTAATATGCTTGTTGGACTTGGAATCTATAAAACATATATAGTTGGTCCCCACTAAAAGTCATTTACTTTGATTTCTCTGCAACCACGTTAAGCCACATCATTCTTTTTGTTTCAACCGTTAGATCTTCGGTAGATAGATAAATTCTGGCCATACACTGTGATTCATCATCCTCCATCCCACTTACAGTCATTAATTGAAACTTTGCACTATATCTCAGCAAAGAAATGCTTTATGTGAGAATCATTAGTGTGGAGGCACTAAAATTATTAGCACGTCCAATTACTGAGTTCGTTAGTGCTCACCTCATAAGAAACTGGTCCATTGCATGCGTGTCTGCCCCATTTTCTTTTGTTTACTTTTCCCAGGTATATCCGTATATGTTGCCATTAAGGTGGCTTAGAAGACTAATGGCCATTTTGCATGTGTGTCTGTCTGTTTTGCATGCCCGCATTCATACTTTAGGTGGTTTTGGTTTCGCATGCATTGCGCAAGGAGAGAATTTGCATGCATTCACATTAACTCTCACATGTAACTCTCACCTTGGTAACTGAGAATCTGGCCAGCATATAATAAAATCACATATGCATGTACGCATATTAATGTTCCACTTCTTCTTGGTATATATATGTACGTGTTTAGCCTCATGGCGCCTAATAAAATGGCCTGGACGGAGTAATCCATAGCTCTTCGGGTTCCATTCTATAGACTGCTTGGCTTCCTCAGGCCCGCATAAAAACACCTCACCAGTGGTATAGTCACGGCGTAGGCCAGACAAGAGCAAATAGATGCAGAAGAGGAGTGGAAAGAAGGCCATGAGTTGTAGCACCGGCGCAGCTGCCAAGAAGGTGAGAACACCGACACCCTATCAACCGTGCTGGTGCTGCAGCGAGCCCATTGGCGACCTCTGCGATGGGCAGCTGGAGAGCTTCATGGCGGCGATAGTGAACTCATGCCGGTTCATGAGATACGGCTACGACGAGACCCTCCAGTACACCAAGAAGCGCGGCCACGAGGAGACCTGCGAGCACACACCCTTCCACTCCCCTTTCGGCGCGGTTGTAGCTACTCAAGCCTGCAACTCCACGTCCAGGACGCACACTTTCGGGGATCTTATTCACATTTTTCTTCATATATCCTTAAGATTATCTTATTCACATTTTTCTACATCCATCATTTATAAATTAATTTATTGTCTTCATATATCCATTGTAATATCTTCTTCCTATTTTTCCCATTCATCTCCAAATATGTTAGCTAAATAATAACCTCAAACTGTCATCTAAATTATAACTTCGAATTCCCGCAGCAGCACGCGGGGTATTCAACTAGTTATCCTTTGTATTCATAACCTGAGCTAGCATTGATTGGTTATCGCAATACATTAGGATGGGTGGTACCGGCTTCTCAAGCAAAGGCAAGTTCATAAGCAGCTCTCTAAGCCATTCAGCCTCACTAGTGGCAGTCTCTAGTGCTACAAGTTCTGCTTCAGTCGTTGATTTTGTCAAGACTGTTTGTTTGCAGGACCTCCACGCAACTGCAGCATCCGCTAGAGTGAATACATGGCCACTAGTAGCTTTGATCTCATCCGCATCAGAGATCCAATTGGAATCACTATACCCCACTAACATAGGTGGGTATCCCGAGTAGTGAATTCCATAATCTGAAGTACCTCTCAGATAACGACACTCGCTCGAGTGCTTTCCAATGATCATCTCCTGGGTTTGACGTGAACCGACTCAGTTTACTCACAGCATAGGAGATGTCTGGTCTGGTCGCACTAGCCAAGTACATAAGGGATCCAATTATTTGAGAATATCTCAATTGATCTCTTCCCTGTCATTCGAATTTTCGAAGTTTCACACTTGCGTCATAGGGAGTTGGAGCGACTTTACAGTCTTCAAAGCCAAAGCGGCTAAGGACCTTCTCCGTATAATGGGATTGGCTCTGTGTAATCCCATTCTCAGTCATCAATTTAATATTTAGAATTACATCTGCTGGACCTAAGTCTTTCATATCAAAACACCGAGACAGGAAAGATTTGATCTCATCAATCACAGCAGTGCTGGTCCCAAATATAAGTATGTCATCGACATACAAGCACAATATAACACCTTCACCCCCACCATAACGGTAGTACACACAATTATCTGCCTCGTTCACGCTGAATCCTGCAGATGTTAAAGTGATGTCAATTTTCCGTGCCACTGTTTAGGTGCTTGCTTTAGGCCATATAAAGATTATATTAATCTGCACACTTTGTTCTCCTCTCTAGGGATAACAAAACCATCCGGTTGCTCCATATATATTTCTTCCTCCAACTCTCCATAAAGGAAAGCTGTTTTTACATCCATTTGATGGACATGTAAACCATAGGAAGCTGCTAACGCAAGTAGTACTCTAATTGTTGCAATCCGAGCTACTTGAGAGTAGGTATCAAAAAAATCATCTCCTTCCTTTTGTGTATAACCCTTGTCCACAAGCTTTGCCTTGTACTTTTCAATAGTACCATCAGGCCTCATTTTCTTTTTAAAGATCCACTTGCATCCAACTGGTTTGCACCCGCTTGGACAATCAATGATCTCCCAAGTCCCATTGGACATGATGGAGTCCATCTCACTATGGACTGGCTCTTTCCAATACTCTGCATAACCCTTGTCCACAAGCTTTGCCTTGTACTTTTCAATAGTACCATCAGGCCTCATTTTCTTTTTAAAGATCCACTTGCATCCAACTGGTTTGCACCCGCTTGGACAATCAGTGATCTCCCAAGTCCCATTGGACATGATGGAGTCCATCTCACTATGGACTGGCTCTTTCCAATACTCTGCATCAGGAGATGCATAAGCCTCTGGAAGTATTTTTGGCACGTCATCCACAAGATAAACAATAAAGTCATCACCAAAGGATTTCGCAACCTTTTGTCTCTTACTTCTGTGTGGAGCATCATCGACTTTATCATTATCTTCGTCGGATGTAACTGGTTCACTATTTGGTTCAGGTGAAGAAATTATTTCAGATTGATTGTAAATCTGGGTTTCTCTATTACTCGTTGTTCTCATGGGATAAATATCCTCAAAAAATGAAGCATCACGCGACTCCATGATAGTGTATACGCTCACATCAGGAGAATCTGATTTCACAACTAAAAATCTGTAAGCCGTGATGTTTTGTGCGTAACCCAAAAACACACAATCAACTGTCTTGGGTCCAAGCTGTATCTTTTTCGGCGCTAGTATATTGACTTTCGCCAAACAACCCCACGTGCGCAGAAAATTGACATTAGGCTTTCGCCCTTTCCACCTCTCATATGGAGTGACATCTTTGTTCTTTATCACAACTCGATTAAGGACAAAATTTGCTGTCAAAATAGCTTTCCCCCACCATTCATAGGATATACCGGAACTCTCTAACATGGCATTTACAAGTATGTAAGTGTCTGATTTTTCCTCTCAGCCACCCCATTTGATTGAGGTGAATATGGTGGTGTGACCTCATGGATTATATCATGTTCAGCACAGAATTGAGAGAACTCATTGGAGATGTATTCTCCTCCACGATCATCACGTAAACGCTTGATCTTTCTCTCAATTTGGTTCTCAACCTCGGCCTTAAAAATTTTAAAGTAGTGAAAAGCTTCATCTTTTGTTTTCAGCAAGTAAATATAGCAATAACGTATAGCATCATCTATTAAGATCATGAAATATCTCTTGCCTCCTCTAGTCAACAATCCATTCATCTCGCATAAATCTGAATGAATAAGATCTAATGGTGCCAAGTCTCTCTACTCCTCTAAACCCTTGAAAGGTTTTCGAGGTTGTTTTGCTTGCACACAAAATTGGCATTTTGTTCCTTTGACTACTTCCAATTTCGGAATTAATTCTAATCTGGACATTCTAGCAATGGTGTCAAAATTGATATGACAAAAACGAGAGTGCCACACATTGGACTCATAAATTTTGTTCATGGATGCAATATTTAAATGAAAATTTGGATCAACAGTATTTAAGCGGAACAAGCCTCCACTCTCATAGTCTTTACCAATAAAGTTCCCGAATTTAGATATTACAACTTTATTGGATTCAAACACTAACTTAAAACCATCTCGACATAACAAGGATCCACTAATTAGGTTCCTGTTTATTGACGGAGCGTGCTGCACTTTTTCAAGTGGACAATCTTTCCTGAACTCAGCTTCAGTTCGACCGTACCAACACTAAAAACAGGCGCAGCAGATCCATTTCCCTGGTAAAAAGTAAACAAAGATATGTCAGAGCATACGTGTATATTCGCACCAGTATCAACCCACCAATCTGTAGATTGAATTGCCGAAAATACAACTGAGAAATTACCATACTGAGATCCACCGGCCTCATCGCCGTTGCCTATGGTGACGTTCACCTTCTTGTTAGGCTTACCATCATCTCGGTCCTTGCGGTAGCGGCAGTTCTTCGCAAGATGCCCTTCTTTGCCACACACAAAACATGCTCTGATCTTTTCATCCTTCTCAGGTTTTTTCTTGAAGTTAGTGGTTTTCTTAGGCTTTCCACCATAGTTCATCTTGTCCTTTCCCTTACCCTTATAGGTGGGCTTGTTGACTACGATGTTTGCACTTGCACCTTGAGCGGATGTTCCTGGAGCATCCTTTGCCCTTGCCTTCTCTTCCACATCGAGAGCTATAATCAGATTCTCGGTAGAGATATCCTCTCGTTTGTGTTTCAGGGTTGTGGCAAAATCCCTCCAAGATGCAGAGAGTTTGGCAATAATGCCCGTTGCCACAAACCTGTCCGGCAAAGGACAGCCCAGACTTGCAATCTCCCCAACCAGTAGCAGCATCTCATGTGCCTGTGCAACTATCGACTTTGCAACATCAATGCTGAAGTCGTAGAACTGCTCAAAGGTATAGAGTAAGCGACCACCTTCTGAGACTGTAAATTTGCGCTCAAGTGCATCCCACAACTCTGTGGGGTTTGTGTAATCCATGTACAGATCATACAGCTGATCTGACAGCAGGGATAGGATACAACCAAGCGCCTTATCGCTATCACCCGAAACGCCGCGGTCTACTCAACCGTGAATGGCATAACTAGATGGATCACCCACCACAATTCCATAGACATGAGCCAAAATTTGACTCTAGTCTGCCATCTCCGAAAGTTACCACCGACAAACCTCTCAGATTTCATTGCATCCGAAGGACCAGCCATTGTTGAATTACAATAAATGCATAAACAAGGTTTCTGGAATGTTGGAAATATGCGTTTATAGAGACCAGATTTCAATTTGAGGCAAAATAGTAATAACAATGCTACTACTATCTCAAGCATAATTGTAAACTGATTGAGTAAAACGAACTGAAATATACTCATGTTAAATTCGATTACTCTTACCAAGCAGCGCTCCGTCCTCGTGAAGAGACGATGCAGTGCAGATTGTTGCAGTGCAGAAACGTAGTCGATCGGCCTCGAGCGGTCGCGCAATTGCGCTGCCCAGAAACCTTGTTGTCGTCCCTCGTGCAGATTTCGCGATGGCAAGGGTTCGGAGATACCGCTCACCCTCCTCCTCAGTGCACACCAAGGGAAGGGCCGGCGAGATCTAGCAGCTCGACGACACAGCACAGCAGGAAGTGGAAAATGGCAGGGAAAATTGGAGTGCTCTTCCTGAATATTTTTAGTCCACTAATATAGGCGTGGCTGCCCTCAAGGAGCCGTTATCACTTTGATGACGCTCATAAAAGACATTAAAACTCATTCAGGATGGTCATGACAATTTACTGGGTATTAAAGAATTAACCGGTCATTAATTAGCGCCTAATCAATGTACAATGATTCAAATATGAGAGACACGTCTCGGCCGAGGAGGTCTCGAGCCGTTCGAGGGTAGGTCGCTACCCTCGAGCGAGGCGGAGATTAAGTGCGCTGCTGGAGGCCTCGGCCCGAGCTGCTCGAGGGTAAGTCAAGCTACCCTCGAGCTAGGCGGATATCGCTCCGTGGGTTTGAGGAGGCCTCGGTTTGGCCGTACCGCGCGTGTGCTTTGGAATTCTCTTGAATGGGCTATAAATGGATCAAATTCCAACATTTAGAGGATGGATGGGTGTAGAGGAATATGGTATAGAGTAGAAAATTTCAATGACTGGACAGAAATATTTTCTTTAGAGAATAGATATAGAGAAGAACGAGTGTGGATAGTCTGACGCGGTCGCATACAGGAACGCTGCGCAAGACGCAATTCCTCAACCTGTCATCGACTCCCGCTGCCATCTCGCCAATACCGGTCAACTACCGCAGCGGCCTTGCCGATGCCAATTGGCCTGCGGCCATGACCGACGAGTTTCACGCCTTCATCGACAATAGCACTTGGCGCCTCGTCTCTCACGGCCAAGCGCCTCGTCTCTCACGGCCAACATTGTGACGGGCAAGCGGAAGATGAGACAATTACTCACCTCCTCTCGACGTGAATTCGCATGGCAATTTTGTCATCAGATTTTGAGCTATTTTAATTTTCATGTTGTCACGCCTCAATGAAGCATTGTTGGTTTCTACTTGTGGTGGCAGCAAGCATGTGATAGAATAAGCACCGATGCACGACATGGTTTCAACGCCTTGGTCGTGCTAGGGGCACGGACCATTTGGAAGGTAAGGAGCCATGCTGTGTTCCATGGGGTCACTCCCAGGGTTGATCGCGCCCCTACTTAGGCTGTCTGCACTCGTCATACTATAAACTCATTCTCTAAAAAATATATTCCATCTTGATCATCAATATTCTCTACTCTACATTTAATTTTTCCGCACTCATTCATACTCTAGTCGTCCTCTATATCAACTACTCCTGGTGGGGCCCATGCGTCAGTTTTTCTTTTTCCACCCCCGCACCCTCTCTCTCCCCCCCCCCCCTCCCCCGAGGCGGAGCAGAGAACCAGCCCCGGCGGCCACGGTGCCATGGTGGCCGCGGCGGTCCTCCTCCCTGCCTCGGCGAGGATGGCGGCGAGGCGGGCCGCGGGGCGGATGCGGCCAGATCTGCGCGTGCGTGGAGGACGGCGGCGGCGGTGGCGCGCGAGCCAAGCTCCGGCGAGAAGGGACCCGAGAGGCGGTGCCGCAGGAGCTACAGCACCGACGACGCGGCGGCCGCCGACGCGGCCGGGCGCGCACGCGACGCCACGCCAGGAGCTCGACGACACAGCCGCCCCCTCGCCGCCGTGCGGCCTCCGAGCGTCCTCGGCTCGGCGAGCCTCTCTCTGTCGCTCGCGTAGACTGGCGCGTGGTGGTAGCACCCGCGGCGACGCTCCCTGCGCGGACTCGACGCCGGGGACCTCGAGGTGTTCCCCACCATGACGGCGTCCATGGCGGCGGCGGCCATGGTGGGTCGACGGCGGCGGCGCCCGGATCCGCACACCTGGTCACCGGTTCGCCTTCCCACCGGCCACGCCGCTCGCCTCTCCTCCCTCCTCCGGCCACCCGTGGCCCTCCACCGGCGGCCCTCTCTCCCCTTCCTCGACATGGCGCGGCGGCAACCCGAGGCCAGCGTTGTGGGCGGAGCTCCATGGCGGGCGGCAACCCGAGGACGGCGTGGCGCGCCATGGCGGGGCGGCGGAAGGCCACGCGGGGGCGAAAGTCATGGCGCGACGATGGCGAGCTCCCTCTCTGGCGGCGGCCTCCTCGAGATGCGGCGCGAGGCGGGGCAGAGGGGTGCAGGTGCGGCGGTTGGGAGGACGCGCGAAGGATGAAGGGGGCCCGCCTCTGGCAGCTTACCGCATCGTCCGTACCACGCTCTATTTGCCGGTCGAGCGGCCATCCGGGGCTATTCCATATCGCTTTCCAGTACCCGGTGCAGCGTAAAAACGCTACACCGGTCCTGCAGGGTGGCGTACCGGGTGCTTCAGCGCACCCGGTGCGGACAGCCTTAGGAGTTGAGTGGCAGCCCAATTGGTCACGGTGTCTATCACTCGCGCAAATGTAATCCCATAATCCTCTAGTGAACAGGGCAGTTAGCACGGGTGTTGTATTGCTATTTTGACCTAACTCTCCTTATCTGCAGCTATCCTGTATATTCAGGGGGGTGGGGGGGGGATGACAGAATCGGTTTCTTTTCTATAACCCATGAATTTGAGCCAGGCCACAATTTCAGCCTTGGTAAGTCGCGGGATGTCGCTTCCAATTCTAGGTGCAACCAAACAGACTGGTTCAAGAAACTAATTCCAACTCAGACTATTTTCATAATCCAAGCGGACCCAGATGATTGACTTCATAGAAGCAGGTAACGCTATACCCAGAGTCAGGTTCAGGGCAAACGCATTCTGTGACCGGATACAAGACAACTTTGGCAATCTCCCCTCACATTCTGATGCATATTTGTGCACATCTACACAAGTTACATGCAGAATAATTCACAGTTTGTTGATCCCCCAATGTACAGAAAAGAACAGTATACTGTGTACAACACATCCATGCGTTAATGATATTATCAAATAAGGGGTTTAATATGGACATGGAATTCTATACATGATGAGACAATTACAAGAATCTGACAGATGCTTCTGCATACAGGCCTAAGGTTGCAGTAATGACTCATTCATTCTACACAAAAATCTCAAAAAACCTTTGTTCTGTTGTCTACTTCGCGGCATAAAAAGCATGACTGTTTTGTCTTCTCTTCAACCTACATGATTTCTACTACCTAGACACAGCATTCCCTGACTTCTTTTTTCATCATGAAGAATAGCTCCAATCTTCTCCATGAGACAAAAAACATGATCAGTAGACACTCAACAGGAGATGTCAAAGTCTGAACTGAAACAACAATGCTGGCATAGGTCACTTCATCAAATCCAAGAACACAAAGCCATTCCACAAGCTATGCAACACCATCGACGCCAGTAGGTTGCGAGATCTCGCAAAGACACCTCCCATCACTACCCCGAGAAATATCAAAGGCATAACCCTTTGCGCATTGAAGTGTGCGAGTGCAAAAGCTGCAGCACTTGCTAGGATCGACCACGGAAGTGGCATGTACCGCGTTAGAGATGGGAGAAGGAATCCTCGGAACACAATCTCTTCCCATATAGGTGCACATACTGTGACTACCACTGCATACAGGGCCATTGCAACTGGGTCACGGGCCACAATGGACTGTTCTACACTGGACACCCCGACGACTGGACCTAGGGACGTTGGAACCAGGCTGATGTTTATGTGAGAAAGCAGATTGACTAACGGGAATAACAGACACCCCAACACTACATCCAAAAGCCATCTGCCCTTCAAATTGAACTCAAACCAGCCTGGAGGAAGGGGCTGGAATCTACCAAGGCATTGGTGAAGAATTGCAATCCCAGCAAGGCCTTCTGTTATGTCTGTCAAAAGGCTATACAGTGCTTGGCCCCTATGTGTCAATATTTCCTTGCTAAAGCCAGCAGCATGAGCCAAGAATGGGACTATCCAAGAACCCACAAACCAAAATGTGGCAATCCATAAAATCATGACCTGCATTTATAAATTACAAATGAGTAATTTTTTCTTAATAACACATTTCATTTAAATTGCTCATGTCCTAAGCGATCACTAGCTTCACTGAACGCCTCTGATTTAACTAATTACTTTAGACAATCAACAACCAAGCAAACCCTCCAGGTGAATCTAGGCCTCAAAAGATGCCATACATCATTCATTTCTATTACATGTACAAACCTATAACAACCTAAATTATCAGGTAGAAGATATACCATAACTAAACACAGAGATGAATGTACAAAATTCTGATTTGTATTGTACAACAACAACAACAACAACAACAAGCCACCAACCAAGTTTGGGTGGCCAAATTCTCAATTGTAATATAAATACAAACAAAACCATGCTATAAGATCTGCTAAAGCCTAAAAAAATCATAGCAGTATATTGGGTTCAAGACTATAGTTTTTTAAATTTCTACAGCCTACCAACAATCAATGTGAAAAATAGCTTTACAACAAGTCATTCAATCATAGAAAACAAGAAGCTGCCAATGAGCATTAGTGCAACAGCCAGAGGGGGAAACCTCAGAAGATGGATGGAAGAACTAACCTGAGCAATGGTTTGTCCAGTCCAAGGTACCGTCCAGCGTTCTGTCTGAAATCTTAATATTCTGTGTTGTAAATTTTCCTTTATCTGAAACACAAATTAAAATTCTCACTTGCCATAGAATGAAAATATCCTTATGATGATCAGCAAATAAAATATTATCAGACAATTATTGCTCTAAGAAACAAAATACAAAGTAGGAGCAGTAACTTTTTTACAGTGCATATTTTCAATAAGATAATGAAGAATTTGCTGCTGGGTGAATTACTTAATCCGTCTAATGGTTTGGTATTTACAACACTGTTGCATTAAAAAAAGAGTGCAATTTAGATTTACTGGTGGGAAAGCATGTGTGGTACCAATCTATAGATTTGGCGATAAAGTGTAGCATAAATGCAGCCAGGCACCCTGGCCCATAGAGGGCAAATACAGTCTTCTAACACCCTCAAATTGCTTTATTTTTGTTCCAAGCAAAGCAATAGACAGTAGCTGGACAGCATGCATGCCACAATCATTTCCTTTTGTCACTTCTCATACTGTATGTGCCTTATAAAGTTATAATGAAACATCCAGGAAATGCTGCATCACTGGCACTAAAGAGATGCTTGTAAGCTTATATTAGGTCCATATCTTGCTCTCTGAAGAGTGCTCAGAGTTGAATGTCCTTGTCAGAAAACTAATGGATTATGTCATATCGGTAATACCAGTTATTTACTTATTTAATTCTATCAGTGCAGTTTAGCATATTTTTCAATATAATTTCATCAAAACCCAATAATGATTCCATTTCTCATGTCATTACAAGTATGAAGTTTGGTCAGTTAAACACTTAGCAAATAACTTTTGTGTTGGGGGGTGGCCAAATGCTGCGATTGGTACTATATATAAATGCATATAACTCATTTTGCAATCTGCTCTGATTAATAATTACAGATTTAACACAATATGCAAATTGACATATAAAAACAGTTCATTCCAAGTAACACTTAATTCATGGTACAGAAAAATAGAATAAATGATTTAAAAATGATCCATTCCATTGGCTACCAAGAATAAATGGAATCAGGAAATCTTAAGAAATTGCACTGGGATTTTTAAACAGACCTATAAACTGCACCAGGATAACTGAAATAGACACCATCTACATATTCTATAGTATTTTTAAATTATGACAATCTTATGATATTTCAGCTTCTTAAATGAAATTGCATCAGATAATCAAGGCAATATAAGTCAAGAATTTAGTTATGGGGTAGGGTTAGATTTGTTGTACCCTAAAGAATACTGAGCATCCAGTCCATATAGCACATTCTATGTCCAAATTTACTAGAGTACAAATTACAAACATGTCAGAATGCAGCAAATAAGACAGACTTGCCTTCTGCATTTGCAGGAACCAACCCCTATCCTTGAAATTCTGCTCCTGCTGCCCATTTGAACTTCCCACCTCCTCCTCCTCTTTCGCCTCTGCAGCACTGAAGCCATCTGATTGAGCAATATACTTGAAGCCACCATCATCACCAGATGTCGTTGGAACATCCGGATCATTTCTGAAGCACGAGACGTGCCACAATCTCCATTCCTAAACGTTCAAAGAAAAAAGAGAAAGTATAGGCCCGAATTATTACACGAAAAAAATGCCTAACGAGGAACAGATTGGCTAGGCAGATAACATTCATCAGGCAACGTGCAAAACTGCAGTTCTGAGAAGTGAGAACGAACTGGATACATTAATCACTACAGTATAAGAGCTTATTTAACCAGTTTAGAACTCTAACTTGTAAACAGTCAGCAAACACAACAAACATGGAAGGTTGGAACCTAGATTCAACCAGCAAAATGCAAAATTCAACAAACCTTAGCAACCTAAGAGGGCAAGGTACTGCTATAACGAAGATTTAGCTGCGCCCAATACACCCGCCCAGGTAGAATCGAGTGGTTGGAGCACCGTACCTTGGCTGGAGCCGCCCTCCGACTCCGAGGCCCGAAGCCGAGCGCCGGCCTCGCGGCGGAGGGAGGTGGGAGCCAAACCCTAACGAATGGGGGCCGTAGAGAGGGAGGGGAGAGGAAGGAGGCGGAGGACATGGGTGGGGCGGGACGGAAGAGGCGCCACGGCCGACGGCTCCAGGGAGGGCGCTTGCCTCCAGCCTCTCGATCCGACTCCCCACGGCGACACGGCTCCGCACGCCGCCGCGGAGGGAGGGAGGTAGCTAGGTAGGAGGCCCGAGGCCAGCAGGATAATACCCCCACCACTATTTTTATTTATTTTGTTTTACATTACAAGCATATGTATTTGGAACAATTTTTTATTTTTTTATAAGAACCTATTCGGAGCAATTTGACTTGAGTGAGCACTCTGCGCGCACCCAATGTGCGAAGGATTAAGGAGAACACAAGTGGTACTATCAGAACGTATTTGATGGAAACCACAATTTTCATAAAAATTTATATAAATAATTATAAAAAGTCATCTAAATTTATCAAAAAAATGACACATATAAATGATATGATGATATACAACCTTATAAAATATCTTGTCCAAACTCAACTTCGTTTGCAAGATATAAAAATAATTATTTTTATATCTTGCAAACGAAGTTGAGTTTGGACAAGATATTTTACAATGCTGTGTATCATCATATCATCTACATGTGTAATTTTTATGGTGAATTTAGACGATTTTTTTGTTGTGATTTGCACTGGTTTTCATGAGGATTGCGGTTTTCGCCAGATATGTTCACACGGTTTTCCGCCAGATATGTTCACATACAATATAGTGCGCGTACTAGCGTTACGGTGACGGACCTATGAGAGTGAAGCATTCATGAGAACACAAAAGTCAACGGCCCTAGCATACAACATAGTGCATGTACTAACGCTACGGTGGCATCTTATGAGTGCGAAGCATTCAGAAGAATACAAAGTCGACGACACTGCTATACAGCATAGTGCATGTACTAATGGTGATGGCTTAAAAATAGATTAAGGTTAGTGCTAAAATTTATAATTTTGCTGAGAATGTGTAATATCTTCTGAAATGGCACAACTACTTGCAAAAATTACATGTAATATGATGCATATTATTATCGTTATTGGTTTTAAGTATCAATTTCCATTTGGCCCGCGGTCCATAGGCCCGGTATGGAGCCAAAATTCTTGGCCTGACTCAAACCCGGCCCGCCCCGTAGTCTTTCGTGACTGGGCTAGTCCGGCCTGATACCTCATGTTGAGCTTGGTCCGTCCTCCGGCACAACAGGCGGCCCAATCTGGCCGGGCACCTAGGGTTTATATAAAACCCGGCGGCCAACTTCCCTCCACTCCACTCCCAACCTAGCTCATTCGGCCCCCTCCTCGCCGCCTCCTCACCTCCCTGGCTCCCTCCTCTCCATGCCTCCTCCTGTTGCCCTCGCATATATATGTCCATTCAGGCCGCCCAATCCAGCCTGGGCACGGGCGCGGCCTAGCCCGACCTTCACCATGTCGTGCCTGGTCTAGCCCTATTTGTTAGCAAATCATGCCGGGCCAGCCCACAGGCTTCATCAGTGGCCCAGGCACGAGCCCACGGGTTGGTTCCGTGGGGGACTAACCTGTGAAGCACGCCCATGTGGGCGGAGCTACCCTATCCGCGGGGTGGGACGACCGCCCCAGCTATCAGCAGGCTCGTCTCAAGACCTCGCATATTTTTCCGGCCACCGCCCTTTGCCGCCCTCCATCAGGCCTCCATGGCTGCCTTTTAGGCGCGAGATGGAGATCAAACGAGCAAGAAGAAAGCAGAGTTGCAGCTGGACTAGATTTGTATCAATGAGCCAGCACATCCCAACACGAAATAGCCGCCCAGAGGCCAAAACCCAATACTACTATCACTTGTTCTGGTCTTCAGACTCCAGAACCCAACACCCCTTCTCTTCCTCTTCGCACCGCAGCAGCCAGCATTCCAAGCGGCGGCGGCTGCCGTGTGAGGTAATTTTTAGTTCCTCAGTGCTTTGCTAGTGCCTAGTAACATGTGTATTCTTACAAAATTCATTATCATTTGAGTCATATGATCATTATTATTATTATAAACTGTTGATAGCGTATTGGCGCAAGAACAACAAATGTATTCTTCAAATTTAAGGTACTATTCTAAAACTTTGCTTAAAATTTGTAAGATTCCGATGTGTGAAAGCGTTAATGCGGTCTGAATAGGTTATTATTTGGATTAGTCTCTAAATCGCCCAACCTATAATAATTTTGAGTCCGCCACCCCATGCCCACAAACAGCATGCCTGTGCTAACTCACCGTCTGCTATGCAATTAACTACCTCATCAACTCCACATTTTATTTTTCATTCAGAAACAACCAAAACCATTCAAAATCATAGTACAATTGGCGCAAAAAAGCAACGAAATAAACAAAAATTCACTACTTCATTATTGCCAAGTGATGATAGAAATTATACATCTGTTTACACTTGATGTGTGAGATCAGATATTAGTTGCCTCATTAAAAACCTTCCGGTCAGGCCCAGATGGTTCGCCAAAGCTGGAAGCGGGCCGAGAATTCGCCTCCAACCGCGGATGATGCATTGCCGTGCTTGCCATCAGCGATGGAGACCATGCAGCGGTGTTTAGCATGATGGTCTCATTCATATCATACGACCGCAAATGTGTTTGTTGAAATGCTCAAGCCAGCTGCTCCTAGTTTCTTCTGAATCTGTTCGTGTGTTATTAATTACTAGTTCGTCAACTGCTATGAACGGTGACCAATTGCACGTACAGTATGTTCAATTGCTAACCATGCAAATTCCTCTAAGAACTTTTTCCCAACTGAATTTCTGAATCTGTTTGATGGTTTCTGAATAAGAGGAGTGACGCGATGGCAGGGAGGCAGGGCGCGCATGGCGCCAGATCGGAGATGGGGTCGCGTGAGCAGGCGGAGTAACTGTTGGACATGGGCGGAATTGTAAGATGTCGCCAGGGGTTAAGGTTGGCACCAAGATTTGTCCTACTTTATTTTTTAGTTATAAAGATATTATAATCTATGCAGGTATTGAATCTAATTGCTTCGAATTAATTGCTTCGAATTGCTCGTGAATTTTTTTAGTCTGCTGTTTTTTAGATTGTACCGAATTCTAAAATGTATGTTGAAATTTTGATAAAGTATACCTTAAGTTCTATTATCCTACCACTGCGATGAATAGATTTGGCGCACGAGCAACCTCCAAACCCGCCCGACCGCCGAACTCTGAGGCATTGGCATCACACTCTATCACTCCGGAGAAGAAATCTCCAAATCGATAAAATTCGTAGATTGATAGAGCGTTATATTTCGAAAAGACTCGCTATTTAAGGGTTAAAAGAAATAAGGTACGCGAATTTAGGGCCTATTTAGATCACACCCCCATAAACATGTAAACACAAAAAAACATCATATCTAATGTTTCGACACATGTATGGAGTACTAAATGAAGTCTATTTACAAAACTTTTTGCATGAATAGGCTGTAAATCGCGAGACAAATCTAATGAGGCTACTTAATCTATGATTTACAACAGTGATGCTACAATACCATCAGCTAATTATTGATTAATCATGGATTAATTAGTATCATTAGATTCGTCTCGCGATTTACAACCCATCTGTGCAAAAAATTTTATAAATAGACTTCATTTAGTACTTCAAATTAACAAGATTCCAACACAAAAATTTTTGCGCGTGGAACTAAGAGCATCTCCAAGAGTTTGCCATATTTTACTTGGCATATCTTGTGTTTTGCCAACTTGTAAAAAAATATGCAAAATAAAAAAAGAGCTTATCTCCAACAGTTTGGCATAATTCACTTGCCAAATCCAGATCTAACTTACATCAGGAACTCTGAGAGAGAAATAAAATTATATTTACGCCCTTCCACCTCTTGAAAACTTAAATCAGGAACCCTTCTCTGTTATTTATTTCTTTTTTCACCCTCCCACCTGACTAGAAACCACGATGCCAACCGCGCGCCGCGCGCGTATATTTACGCGTTGGAGGCTGATTTTTCTCAAGTTGCCAAAAATTGCCAAGTCTTTTGTCAAACTGTTGGAAAAATATTTTTAATGTTTTTACCAAAAATCAAAGATGACAACTCGATTTGTCAAAATGACGGAGATGCTCTAAACACGGCCTTAACGTCAAATATTAAAATTTGTCCGCAGTCCCAGATCCCAAATCGCAACACCTCATGCCCCGGCGGCTCGTAGATCTCGCTTGAGCAAGACGAGCCCCAAACACCCGTCACGCACTCCCGCCGCCCCCACCCCATGGCGAAGAGCGGCGGCGGGGAGCCCATACCGCTGTCGCGGTTCGGCGCGCTGGTGGCGCAGCTCGAATCCGTGGTGGCTTCGGCCAGGCAGAAGACACCCGACGCGCTCCTCTGCTTCGACCTCCTCTCTGAGCTCTCCGCCGCCATCAACGAGGCCCCCAAGGTCCGTCCGTCCCCCGCCGACGTCATTTCCTAGCGCGCAGATTTATTCCATTGGAGTAATGCGCGCACCTGTACGTCTGCTGATGTCCCTGTGATTGTGCGGGTTCCCTCCCAGTGGATCTCTAGCATGTTCCTCTGCCTGAATTGGCTCGCTATCTCGCTGCTAAGTTTTGCACTTATTTTTTTTTCTCGAACGCGCAGGAGAACTGCGCATCAATATATTAAGTATATATTTTTTTCACTTATCCTTGCATAGCAATGTGATCTCCACTCTAGCAACTTGCTCTGTTCATGTGGTTGGCACACGCAGCCTATCGTGATTTGAATGGAAGACCGGCTGGATAATGCTGATGTTGAAATCGTATGTTTTGGTGTTGCTATTTACGCAGGAGACCATACAGCTTTGGCAAAGGAAATGCGAGGATGCTCTCCAATCCTTGCTCGTCCTTGGGGCTCGGCGCCCTGTTCGGCACTTGGCGTCATCAGCGATGGGCAGAATAATTGAGAAAGGCGATGCAATATCTGTATACTCGAGGGCGAGTACCTTGCAGGGGTGGTTGGTAGATGTGAAAAGAGCAGAGCCCACGGCATGTGCAGGTTAGGAATTGCAATTTTGTATTTCTAGATTCCTTGTTTGAATCATTACTCATCTGTTTAGAAATTCATTTGTTCAGCATCATATTAATGACAAAGTGAAATCATATCAGATCAGTCGACTGATCTTGCAAAATGAGCATGTACAATGTAGTAATGCACTCCTACAACGCATTGTGTTGTGGCCAGCCAGTTATGGACCACCAGGGCTTACAGCTGCTGCAGCCCTTCTATTTGATTTTGCAGCGAGTGAGTTAACAATTTCCAAAATGCCACTTCACTGAGCTGTAAGAACTTTAACTCAATTTTCCTATCGAAGACATGGCTTGATTTCCACTGACGCTGCACCAAGTGAAGCCTTCACAATCTCCCCCTGATTCACCCAGTTGGAAAAAAAAGGGTAGAGAAGTGAATTTTTTCGGAAGTATAGGAAAAATTCGATAGGTGGTATTGCTTTTGAAAATACCATATTTTTCTCTTTCTAAATATGATTAGCACAAAAAGGAACATGTAACACAGCAGGGTGGTATTGTGGTAAGACTATTGCTAAAGTTTGAGAAGATCATGGATGAAAAGAAAATAATCAAGGAAAGAAGCGGCTTTGGTACAAAAGGAAAACTAACACTTCACTTATCAGGCATAAGCTTTGTAGGCGCCTTTAGATGATGAATACATATATCTATATTTTTCTGGAGTTGAGCTATCCTCATAGGCTCAAAGTTTCAAACTTTAGTCATAAATACACAAATATGCATGAATTTGCTGTACCCTTTGGCCCTTCATTCTCTGGGCCTAACTGGAAACATTCAGCAGTGGAGATCAGAGGATGTACTGAGTTGTCCATGGGGAAATAAGTTCCATTATAGCAAGTCCATAACTCTTTCTTGAAATAAGGCATGGACAAACTGAAAGACAGAGGTGTACTTCTGTTCCTTTCAACTTGCTCTGGCTAGAATGAAAGATTAAGAATGGATGAAATGGACCAAATTTGTGAACACAGAAAGAGTGTCCAGTTGATTGGTTTTAGCTGCCAAGGCTTGAGGGTACTCAGTATTGGCGTTGGGTTTTGTTATGTACATGAGAGCCCTAAGCATAGCTGGATTCAGTTTCCTTTGTCATACGTTAAGGTTTTGCCAAACCCTGGACTAAACCAAGGATGGGGCAGGTAAGTATTTTATAGTCAGAATCCCTTGCCAAGTGCAGCAAACCAAAATCAGTTTTGCTAACATATAAAAGCTCCCCAAAATCTGTTCTTAAAATTTCAATAAACTGATCATACAAACAACCTTTAAGATTACCAGAGAGGTTTCGGTCTTATCTGCCGAAACAGCACTGTCATGATGTAGTAACACATTTTCTTCTTACATGTCTTGTGCAATGAGATGCTGATGTCTCAATTTCTTGTTGAGGCCAGGCTATAGTGCTGTATATTATCTCGCGATCACCTTATTCATTTTTATTATTCATTCTGTTTTTTTATAATTTAATAGAAACCAATAATTTCCAAACAGGTGCAGCACAATGCCTTGGAGAAATTTATCGTTTATTTGGGCGCAAGATTACTGCAGGGCTAATTGAGACATCAAGCATTGTAGCCAAACTTATGAAGTATCATGAGGTTGTATGCTTCCCTGCAATTCCGTTACTGTTCTATACTTCCTCATTCTTATGTCTTCTTTAGAAAATCTGACTGTTCACAATTCTTTGTTCTTTGTCTGCATTTTTCCAAAAGTTATTTTGCAATACATCATTTGTTTTAGATATATGAATTTTTGTATTAGATTATCTAGAAATAATGATTCTGTAAGATGAGAAATTGCTGCAATGGATTACCTGTTGATTCCTTATTCATTGCTTTCTTTCTAATCTCTAGGAACCTTGCTTTCTTTCTAATCTCTAAGAAACTCTGATGCTCTTGAACTATTGCTTGTGATGTCCAGCATTCTCCATTTTGATGATTATGTCATGTGTTAGATGTATATACATCCCTATGTATTTTATCACTTGTATAGGGTGCTTTATGCACATTTGTACATCCATATCTGCCCCTTTGTGGCATTGCAATAGAGTTGAGTTGCTCATTCCTAACATCATGGACTCATGGGTCCTATTCACTTTCTACTAGTAAAAAGAAATTCTGACAATGCTCTTAAACAAAAATGTCAGGACTTTGTGAGACAAGATGCTCTTCTCTTGCTTGAAAATGCATTGGAAGGCTCTGGTGGTGGTGGTGGTGGTGCAGCTTATCAGGAAGCTTTCCGTATCATCATGCGAGGAGGTGTAAGTGATAAATCATTCATTGTCAGAGTAGCGGCAGTACGCTGCTTGAAGGCATTTGCTAATATCGGGGGGCCTGGGCTGGGGATGGCTGAATTTGATAATTCAATGTCTTATTGTGTCAAGGTATTGTTTATTACCCTGCTTTCTCATGGGTACTGCAACTCAGCTTGCTCAAAACCATATGCTGAATCAGTTCCTTTTATTGATGTTTTGTCATAGGGTTTGGAAGATAGTGTATCTTCAGTTAGAGATTCATTTGCTGAAGCACTTGGCGCCATACTTGCTCTTTCAGTGAACCCAGATGCCCAGGTATATATACTTTTTCACCTTTTTAACTGTTTCCTTTTTATGATTTATATATGAGTGTATTTGATAGGTGAAGAAAGGAGGGAAAAAGCAAACTGCTTCTGCGAAGAAATTTGAAGATGGTGTACAGAAGCATTTGATTGTTCCATTTATCAAAGGTGAAACAAAATTCTATCCTACTTGTGGATGATCAAATACATCTAATTACATGAATTTAGTGCTATGAAAAGAAATGTTTACATTTTCATTATCATTCTTAAATGAAATTTAAATTAATTTCTTATTTTCAGAAAACTGAGAAATGAAAAATTCCATGCTTTTATGTCTTTTTTTTTTCTTTTTAACTTTTCCATGCACCTTCGTATCTGTACTTTCCTTGCTGTTCTAATTAAGATAATCTCTATTGAAACCATCAGTTGTTCATCTAGTATAACCAAAATTTATTCCGACAAATACAATATTTTAAAGGTCGTTATGGCTTATATTCTCAGTTACTACCAGTTTTGGGACATGATCCTGTGGTCTACTCGATTGGATCTTCCTGGTGCTTAGGCTAACTCTGGTCGGAGTGGTTCTTGGAAGGCTTATTTGTTGGACAAAATGGTTGACAATTTGTTGTATGAGAAAAATTTTCTTATGATATCAGTTAGTTATTTGTGTCTTATCTGTTACTTAATAGATTATTATTTAGATTCATTCTATCTTAATTTGTTAGGCGTGTTCCTCTTATATAAAAATGCCTAATGTAATCTCCATTCTCAAGCAAGAAAGAAGAAGGATTACATCAGCCTTAGAGAAGATTGGATGGGCCTTCTTTTCTTGTTCTTCTTTGTGTTCTGTAATGTTTAGAGTTTATGTTATGGTACCCTTTGAACAATGCTGCAAACTTTTGTTTAGGGATTATTCATTCATTGTCAAGATAGCTTTGATGTCTGAAAAATCTCCATTCTTATGTGCACTGAGCCCAGTATTTCTTAATTTCAAATTGCAGCAAATGGGGCTAATGTAAAAAAACTCCGGATTGGTTTGGCTTTGTCATGGGTGTTCTTTCTACAGGTAATTTTTGTTTAGAAATAGAGGTAAACTAGGAAGTATGAAAGATAATAATAGCAAATGACTGAAAAAATTAGGTAATTAATAACATGGCACATTTTGTGCTAGAAGAGCACAGCAGATAGCTTTTTGAGTGTATACAATATTATGCAAACAAAAGTAAAATAATGCCTTGCTAGTTATCATGAATGCACAGAAGATATGATAACATAGCACTGTATTGTTTTATTTATTTTCATTTAACCTTTACCCATTTTATATGATAAGACAGAAGGAATTGTATTGCACGTAATCCTTATCCATTACATCTGTCTCTGAAACAGTCCTCTAACTGCAAGTGTTGCTTTTGATCATTGTATAAATTCTCATAGTTCAATATTGGACTAGATTGGTCAGTTTGCCATACTTTTATGATGTATTGGCATTTTGCTCCTTTTTTACAATGGTTACAGATGATTCATATGAAGTATGGCACCCCAGATAGTGAACTTCAAAACTATGCTATACAAGTGATGGAAATTCTCCAAGGGAATGATTCTCCTGATCCACATGCACTGGTATCCTCTTTTGTAGACCTACAGTTTCTTGATCCATGAACTGGTTACTGGTATCCTATTATTTATTTTGAACTGATTGTGCATGTCACCCAGAGTGAAAACAGTTTTCATCAATAGAAGATAGTTGTGGAAATAGCAGTTTAATGCCTATAGTACTAGTATTGGATTAGAAAATTTAGTTTGCTGAGGAGAAAATATATTAGGCACTAGGAAGGAATTTTATTGCATGATGATAATATAAAATATAAGAATTGTGCTATGCACACGATGGGTTTGAATTTTGTACGACCCGCATAAGCCCGCACCAAACCCACTGGTTGCAGGTCTCGTCAGCAGCTCATGTGGCTCAATACATAGGGTTGGACACATTGGTCGTATATGTACCATTTCCCCAAATTTGAGGGTTACGGGTTTGGACACTACAGTGGTCATATGACTTAGACCACCCCCTCTATCCACTCCGACCCTAAAACCCAGGTGTTAGAGTGGGGGAGAGGGGGGGCTTTATCACTTGACCAACAATATGCATACCATTTTTCCAAATTTGAGGGTTCTGATCGCTCATTATGTAACTACCAGGCATGTGTTCTGTATGTTCTTCGAGTTGGTATTGCGGATCAGATGACTGAGCCAACGCAACGTGAACTTTTGGTATTTCTTGGAAGAAAGGTAGGCATCCTTCTAGTCATAAACTGTAAAAAATATTTGAGTCTACGACTTTACATGATGCAATTTTGGTACAGCTGGAGTCTTCAAACTACACAGCTCCAATGAGAGTGGCAACATTACGAATTTTGTCGTACCTGTTGAGAAGCCTGGGTGAGGTATTTGCAGTTATAATTGTTGGTGTATATGTGAGCCCATGTATAGAGGCCCATATATAGGAACTATATATACCCACCCTTCTAGGGTTTGGAGGAATAGATCACATCATTCTCTCCTACACTCTTCTACAATAACTGTACCACTGTATTTGATGTATTCCTTGCCCTTTTTATTGCAACCTCCATTAGGATGAACTTGAGCAATTACTGTTATGTCCCTTGCATAAGGGACACAATGGGTAACTGTACATCATGGGTTGGTGACAGTGTATGGATGTAGTGGGTTTTGGGTGGGAGGGAGGATATAACTTCTTGCTTGCTTTCAAATATATTGTCTCACTTCTTCGAGTAACGATTTATAGATCTAATCCAAAAACAAATCTTAGGTCTATCTCTGATCCATCTTCAGGCCTCTTTGGAACAATTGCAAAAAAAAAGTAGGGTTAGGAAAAGGATCTGGTGCCAATTTGTCATGCATAGTGCATGCTCAAAGTAACTGAAAAGTGCAGGGCGTGTTCAGATCATTGGATGTACTATCGGAATGTTGAAGGAATTTTTATGAGTGAAGAGAATTGGAGAGAGGAATAGTTAAGTTGCTTTGGAGTTAACAAAAGAACTCCAACATGTGTCTTGAGCTCGTATTTGTAATCTGACTGGCACCATAGGTAGAATTTTTTTATACAATTCACCTTCTGCAGAATTCCTTCATGAACCCTTTGTTCGAGAACCCCTGTTATTTCTAACTTATGTTTCCATTCTAGATTAGTTGGGTAATAAGATGGGTGTGGCATGGCATGGCTTTTTGTGCCTCCTGACAATTACTGTAATATACTTGGTGCATTTCCAGTTAAATTTAGGACGCCTTTATGTTTTATGTGCACTCTGGAAAATGTTCAAATTCTTTCTGGTTAACTTTTTCACTAATGCTATGAATATATGGCATGTGCTATTATGCAGGTTCCAGCTGAATTCAAGGATGTTCTTGATAACACAGTTGTTGCAGCGCTATCTCATTCTTCAGCTCATGTATGTTGTGCATACAATCTCTGTAACACTTTCTGTTGAACCAATGTATTGTTCACAAATACATATCATAGCGGACTAACTAATCATGATATTTATATGCACACACTGATGAATCGTGCCTTTTCAACTCGCACGGGTAGGCTTAACCATTTACTCCCTTGTTTTTTATTTGATTGACAAAGTGACCCCTGCACACATACCAAGGCAATGATTTTTCACTGATGTGGGCTTTTGGGGTGCCTTAACAAGTATTTGCATACTGACTTTTTTGTGTAAACTGTCAACTATACAAAATGGAGTACTTTCTGGAAAAACTTGATTAATTGCCATATTGTAATCTATCTTGAATATGTTTTATTTTTAAAATGGTAAACCAGTGATGATGAGAAGATTATACAAATAATTCTTTACTAGTAGCCCCTGCTCCCTTAAATGAGAACCCATAGTTTAGCACCCTTTAGATAAAAAAGTTTACATTAATTTCTTAATGCTCATTTCATGGTATCTTTTGTTTATCAGTTCCTACAGAGAAACACTTGCTATGCATCTAATCTTAGTGTAGTGGATGTTGAGGCAAACGGAATGCTACTTTGTCTTTCATTATTTTCTGTTGCATTCATTTCATGTTAATGACTTGAAAGTTGGATGCATTGGTTGTCACTTTTGGTGCAGCCTGATGTTGATATCACATTTGGTTTGTCCTAATTTAATTTGGTTAACTTTGATCAAATTTATAGAAATAATAACATTTACAATACCAAATTTGTTTCATTGAATTCACCATGGAATATATGTGACTGTGCATATGTTGGTTAGTATAGTTGTTGCTCTATTTTTCTATAGAGTTGGTCAAAGTTAACCAAGTTTGACTTAAGACAAACCTAATGCGGCATGTAAATAAGAATGGAGGGAGTATTTTATTTCCTGAAAGGACACATGAAACTTACTCCATGCTACATTCTTTTTCTTAATCATGTTATCGTTTTTTTCTCGTTCTGTGTTGTATGAAGCTGTTGATTGACCTTGATATCTTCTTTTATCCTTGTATAGGTCCGTGTGGAGGCTGCTTTAACATTGCGTGCTTTAGCAGAGGTTGATCCTACATGTGTAGGTGGTTTAGTTTCGTATGGTGTTACAACATTGCATGCTCTTAGAGAGACTGTATCATTTGATAAGGTATTGTGTTACTTCCCAACAGTGACATGCCTAGCCTAGCTAGTGCTATACTTAGGTTTAATCATTGCTGTGTTAAAGCTTGTATTAGGGGATATATTGAGAGTGCAACATGGTCGGCTGTATTTTGCAGAATTTATTAAAATAACCATTGATCTTAAAATGGCTGAAGTTAATCACTTCCAGTCAGTGGCTGAGCTTGGCTAATATTACAGAGGGGCAAAACCAAAAGAAACATTCCTATTCTTATAGCATTATTTGCTTTCTTGAGAAATTTGAAAGAGGGGACATGGTTCCTTTTGGCCTTGCTTATGCTTCTCATCTCGTATGCAGCTTCACAATCATGTTTGGTTGTCTCCCAAATAACAGAAATCGGTGCACAATGTTTTTTTTCGAACACGCAGGAGAGCTGCATATGAATATATTAAGAAAAAAGAAGGGTGTAGCACCCAGTCACCAGTACAATGTTTTTTTCATGGACTCCCCCCACCCCCCCCCACACTCACCCACCCACACACCCACACCCACCCACACACACACACACACACACACACTATATTACCCTTTTAAAGAATTCAACCCATGACCAAGGAGACCTCTCAGGCTAGCCGTTAGGCTGTTAGGCTGCAGGGCGAGGAAATGAGTAATTCCTCGAGCCCCAGCCAATTCCCACAAATCCAGTTCATCTCTAATGGTAGAGAGGAGCCCATTCAGACTAGGCTGCAGAATATAAAAAACACAACGATTCCTGTGATTCCAGAGAGACCAAGCCACCAAGATTACAACTGAATTTAGGCCCTTTTTTGCTTGGTCAGCCACCCTCCTGCTCACCTGATCCCACCAGTCCTCAAAGGAGACTGAAACTGTCCATACAGCAGAAGACTGGGACTGTGTACAGTAGTGGTGGCAAGTGGATTTGAACAACCCTTATATTTTTATTTTTTCTTCCAATAATGCAATGATATGCAGCTCTCCGGCATATTTGCGTGAAAAAGCTGTGTGTGCAGGACATGCAGAAGTGATAGATCGGATCTTGTACTGTTGTCTTGCTCAAGTTACTACATCAGAGGTCATTGCAAATGTTCATTGGCAATGTGGATGAATTGGCACTAGCTATATAACATATTGTTCAGTCCTTATTTGCTGAAATTGTCGTTGGCTTTTGGTTAATCTTTCCTACGAATTATTTGTTCCTTCTTGCTGTATTTGCCTTAATTTTGTCATGATACACTTTTGCTTTAACCTTTACGCTCCTGATAAATTTTGTTATAGCAGGGCAAGAATTTGAACGTTGAGCTCGACTCACTACACGGACAGGCTACTGTGCTAGCTGCTCTTGTTGCGATCTCGCCGAAGTTGCTTCTTGGTTATCCTGCGAGGTTCACCTCAGTAGATTTCACCATGCTTTGTTTATCCTTGATTATAAATTTTAAACATTCGTATTCTGAATGTGGCTGGAATCTAATCTGATGATATCTTGGAAGTATATTTCCGGAGTTTGTGAAATTCAAAGAAAATCCATTAAAATGATGCTGGCAGCTTGGCAGGACCACGGTCAAACACAAAAAAATGCATGTAGTCGAAAATACAGGTTTGACCAAATGGTATATCCCCCAGAATCGTGCCATTAGTATTGCATCAGCCTGTCGACGCCATAAGGAACTTCCCTGCAGCAAAGCACGAGTAGCCTGATGTTTTCCAGTTTACAGTTTACACATTCCTTTGCACGACTAGTCACTTAGGTGTGTCTGGTCTAGCTTCCCGGTCATAGATCTCTGTCTCTAAAAGAAAGTCAGTTTTGGGTGTGTAACTAGGGCGGATTCAGGCCCCTTTTATCTGTAACACTTTGGGGTTCTTTACCCCTTTCTTCTTAATATATTGATGCACGCGTTCGAGAAAAAAGTTCCTGAGCTTTACTTTCTGTGGTTGATACTCAATTGGCAACCTACCTTGTGATTCTTGTAGAGGCCATGGTTCTCTTTCTGTTAGGTATGAAACTATGAATGATTGAAAAAAATGATTTTGTTGTTCACTGAATTCTTCTTTTAATGGAACTGATGTTTCAGAAAGTACTAGGAGCTAGGCAAGCGGTCAGCCTCTGCTTAGCACCTACACGTTCCTAGGCGGTAGTACCTTTTCAGTCCCATGCTAAATAGAGGAAATATGACATTGAAACATGATATTGTCATGTATCCATGAGTTGCATGACCATAGTTCATCTACATCTCCAATTTGTCCCCCATTTGTAGTTAAATCAACCCCCCTAAACCACTCAAGGTGAAAGAATGCCTAGTGCTAGGTGAGGCTGTGCTGCTCCGCTTAGCATTCTTTTGAAACAGGAGATGGAGCAATTCCTTGTTCTGATATATAAATATGCTTCAACTACCTTTTAATGATGTGACTCATGCATTTCTGCCATTGCATGTTGAATATCATGCAGGCTGCCCAAATCAGTACTTGAATTGTCCAAAAAAATGCTGAATGGTTTCAGTCGAAATCCAGCAGCTGTTATTGCAGAGCGTGAAGCTGGGTGGTTGCTTTTAGCCTCTCTTCTAGGATCCATGCCCAAAGAGGTATTAGAGATACTTCGTAATGTATGTAAAACAGGTAGATATTTAGTAGTGATGACTCTTTCTATTATACATTGCCCCTCATGCAGGAGCTGGAAGACCAGGTCTTTGATGTTCTTTTGCTATGGGCTGGTCCTTTTACTGGAAATCCTGAATCGTACCTTCGGCATATACAGGATTGGGCATCAGAACTGATGTGAGTTTGATCGACTATGGATGGATTGCGTTTGCAACATTGCATGTTTTTATGAGCAATATCTTTTTCTTTATCTTGGATGCCATACTATATTTCTAGTCTAACATCATATTTGGGCTCATTCAAACCATTTTAATTTTCTTTAAATTGATGGTAGTTTCTAACTTTTTAGTATATTTGCTGCAGGGTTCTGTCAGTTGCAATCGAGGCTCTTATTGCCTTCATAAGAAGTTTTGTTTATCCAATTATCACAACTGCTGATGGAGGAATCTTGCTTAATCCTGTACTGGCCTACCTTGGTGGGTGCGTAAACATTTCCTGCTAAATTTCTGTTCGGATTTTTATCTTCTGGACGCTTAAGTTTGAACCTATATCATTCAGAGCTCTATCCCTCATATCTTCGTTGAAATCGAAACAAGCGCCTGATGTAAAGTCTGCACTGGACCTATTCACAACTAGAACATTAATGGCATATCAGTCTCTTTCCAATCCAGTGGTGTATAAATCCGAGCACCAGCAGATGCTTCAGCTATGCTCAAGTCCGTTCAGGTTGGAAACTTCTTTGATTGTGTTGTTGTTGTCTTTAGATTTGGATTTGACAAATTAATATGCATTTGTGTGGGTAAGGCTTGGGGCTTAAAGACAACCCTTCCCTAGACCCCGCACAGTGCGGGAAGCCTACGGCACTGGGTACGCCCTTTTTTTTTTGGTGTGCTGAAATTATTAAATATAGTGAACAACCGCAGGTCGGCAGGCTAATGGATCATGTTTCCCATTAAAAAAAAACAGATAGCAGGGGTTTGAATCAACAAATTTAGATATTTGACCTTTATTGACAGTGTATTTTTAATGCTTCAAGGGTCTTGTGATCCAGTTTTGCCTATTCTCCTAAGAAGTTTGAGATTAGGGCGCTAGGAAATTTTTTGCATCGAGTTAGGTTGAGTTGTGAAAATTTCAGTTACTTCGTGTGAGGCTTTCTTTTATATATATTCAGATGCACTTTTCATCTGAACATAGTTCAACGAAGTCTTGGCATGATGGACATCTCTTTATGATTGTCTCTTTGGTAGTCCTTTTCCTGTTTCAATGCATAACATTGGAGCTTGCTCGCATGACTTTAATCTTACTACATTATGGTTGATGGAACTAGTGATCCTTCTGGTTGGGAAGAAAGCTCATGCTTGAAGTTTTTGTTGGATAAGAGAGATGCTTCGCTGGGCCCATGGATACCTGGAAGGTATTTCTCGAGTTTTGGTTTGTATTATCGTCTAGCAAAATCTGTGTTCTTTTGCATTTTTGAACATTAATGGACTTTTTGGCTAAAAGGGATTCGTTTGAGGATGAATTACGTGCCTTTGATGGTGGTGTTGATGGGTTTCTACCATGTGTGTGGGATGATGAAATCAGCAACTTTCCTCAGGTAGCTGTCTTCTTATATGTAGGCTGAGAAATGGTACCCTTACTCCAGGCCAATTCTGAACTAACGCGAACTGGTTCCCGTCAGTTTACCTTTTATGTTTAAGAAAATTGCACGCCAAAACCGCCTTCAGATATGCAAAATGGTTGTACACTACCATTCTGAAAAAAGAACAGTATTAGCCTTGTAATATGTCAAAGAAGCGTGGTGGTTAGAAAACAGCATTCTCTCTCAGGATGGCAAGCGAGCCTTAGGAATAATTGTCATTCCCATAGAGATGCCATTATTCCAACTTGCACAATCATAATGATGTAACTAGGAATTTGATTAATTGTGTCGTTTAGTATAGTCTATAGCTATTATGCTTCTTGTAGTTGACCACTTATCCATGTGACTTTCAATAGTCAGGTGCTGATTTTGAATAATATATTGTTCTTTTTTCTTATATGAAGCCAGAATCGGTTCGCAAAATGCTTGTCAACAAGATGCTTCTCTGTTATGGTTCCATCCTTGCATGTCAGGTGCAATCTTAATTCTGGGATCCACTCACATTCCTCTTAGAAGATTTTCCCCTTGCTGGATGGTTCTCTATTTTTATGTTAACACATCCACTGGCAGGAAAACACTGTCAAGATAGGGCTTTTGAACAATCTTGACCAGTGCCTGAAGTCTGGGAAGAAGTACCCATGGTTTACGTGTCTCGTTACAAATACATGTGTTGCTATACTGTCAGGGTTAAAGGTATTTATCATATTTATTTGTATTCTGCCCTCTTACAATATCATCTGTTTCCTTAGTTTCCAATATTGTACATGCTGTGCTCCAGGAATTCCTTACTTTACGTGGTGCTCAATCATTGCCAATCGATATATTAAGTATGATCCAGTCCATATTCAAGGTAATGTGATACACAATATTTGGCAACTTGTAATTTCAAATTTTCCTCCTTTTTTGTTTTCAAATTTAACATCATATCTGCTTCAGGCCATTTTAGGAGAGACTGAAATTTCTACAGCACAGCGGCGAGCAGCATGTGAGGGCCTCGGTTTGTTAGCACGAGTTGGGAATGATATCTTCACTGCCAGGATGGTTTGTCACTTTATTATCTTTTTATATTCGTTGTAAAAGATTTTGGGTGTCAATATTAAATTTCCTTACATATCTACGTCTCTAATATGATACAAACTATTTATCGTTGTAGAATTTTGATGTTTCCATTTTATTCTGAGGAAAGTTTCATAAAATTTGTATCCTATTTGCCTGTTTCCCGCTCCAATCGCCAATTTACTATTTGGACCACTGCTTCAAAGGATAGACCAGAGTGTCCCATGTTCTATAAGTTTGCAGCAATACTTAAAAGATTCTAGGGCTGATATGATAAGCAGAACTTTGCTCAAGACACTTGAGCATGAGGTTGCATGTTTGACTTCCATGTGCCCCTACCTTTCAGCTTTTTGGCCATACTACCTACCTGTCCACAAGCCCAGTGTGATATCCAGCTTATGCGCAATTGCCTCTGGTTGGATGATGCCGGCTTTTAACCAGCTCTACATGCATCTGGATAGTTCAATCTGGCCCAAAGCGGTCCATATGTAGGGATGGTCTAACATAGAAACTAGACTGGACTATGTTCTGGTTCTTTCTTCGATTAAACCTCTGCTGTTGTTCAGTGCTTAAAACTATGGCCTTTAAACATGCACAACAATCAAAAGAAATTTAAAACTTTACATTGTTGTAGCATGTGTGATTTTATACCACTGCTTGTGCATTGTATAGAGCGGAGATTCTCAAAAGTGCCATTCTGTTGTTCTGTCATGTTCTATGTAGAGTAGAAATTCTTGAGGCTGCAATCCAGTTTTCTAGCACCAATTTTTTTTATTTGTCATCTCCATTTTGTTAAGTATGTACAAATCTTTTATTTTTGTCTTATGTAATTCACACACTATTTTATATCAATAGTAATATAATAACTTTGTATTTCTCATGGCTCATCTGGAGAGATGGTACATTTATTTTTCTCCCCTGATAGGCTTCCCAAATTCTTCTTGCTAGTGATGGAAGTAATTTTTCATTTGCTAGGCTCGCTCTCTTCTTGGAGAACTGATAACCGCAACAGATCTGAGCTATACAGCTTCAGTTGCATTTTCACTGGGTTGCATCCATCGAAGGTAAGTTGTTGGTGTCTCAAGAGATCTCTTTGTTGTGTTAAATTTGAACCTCCCTGAAATAACAGTTAATAATCTCCATGGGCTGCAGGTGTAAATGTGCCCATTCTCTGATAATCCATTCATCATTTTCCATTGCTTTGTCCATTATGTCCTACTGACTACTGTTGACGTGGCCTCAGAACTAATTTACTTTCTTGGAAATGGACCTGAGTATTTTTAACATTCTTGATGAAATTTATCCCAAGTTTCTTGTTTGCTTTCTAAATTGAGCCTCTTTATATATGAAGTAAAATCAAAATCTTACGTGCTGTTACTTTTGGAGTAAAGTCCATTTTTAGCCATCCAACTATCACCCGAGTCTGATTTTGCCTATCCAACTCCAAACCTGCCATCTCTGACCAGTGACCATCCAACCCAACTGTCAAAACCGGACAAATTTGACCATCAAGATGGTTTGCAATGTGGTTTTCGCTGATGTGGGCGACAAGTGGCAGTAGGGTCCACCCTTCAGCCATCCTCATTAGCAAGGTTGGGCTGAGTCTGCAAAAACAATTAAGAACACATCCTTATTTAGCAAATACAAAATAAAATACCATAGGCCCCACATGTCAGCCCCTATTCCTTCATCCTCCTCCAGCCGTCCTATATTTCCCCATATTGTCTGCTTGGAGCTTCTCAGTTCGCCCCACCCTGCCTGATGGCCAGCCTAGGTGACCTTATCCTTCCTCTCCAGCAAGGATGGCAAGACAAGGATGGCCCTGGCTACCGCCTTTGTCACCTTTGCTCTCATCCTCTTCCTTTTCTTGCTTTGCGTTCTCTCTCTACGCTTGCTCTCACCTCGCCTGTGCACACGCACATGTGGACTAATCCCTGTGACCCCACGTAGTGCGGCACCCGCATACACTACTCTGCTTGCGCCTCACTACCTCACCGGAGCCCCCTAGACTACGTGCCTTGATCCACTGCCACCAAGCCGAGCAGGTTGAGCGGCCACAACAGGTGCATCTCCTGCTCCTCCAGACCAGGTGCAGCGCGGCCCTGATCCCCGCGCACGCCATGAGCTTCATCTACAGCGGGATGAGACCCACCGCCATGGCCAAGGATCCGCCAGCCAGCCATGGATCCACAGTCCCCAATGCAACTCCAGCTTCCCAATGCTGGGCATCAGCTGCCCTTGCTCCACCCTCTGCCCCAATGCCATGGAGCTCAAGACCATTGCTTGGAGGGTCTGCGGCGACGGCTTGCTTGATTCACCCGAGAGAGACACTGGCATGGAAGGGGATTAAAATGGACAGGTGTGGGCCTAATGCCACGTATAGTCCATGCCAGTGAAACCGGCCATCAAAACAGATAGATGACAATTGTGAATGGTTTCAGGAGCTGGATGGTCAATCATGTCTGGTTTCCTAGTTGCGTGACTGAAACCAAACTTTGACGATAGTTGAATGGCCAAAATGGACCATACTTTTAGTATTGTGCCCATTCATCTGTGCTACTGAGTTTATGGAGAAGCAAAAGCAATTCTGATTCTTCAATGGACAAATAATATTTCATTCCACCATTTTTGTAATTTGATGACTTTTTTGTGCCTGCTTGTAGTTGTGTGTATGTATATGTTGATGTTGTTGCACTGATGTACTTTTTGTGGATGCAGTGCTGGTGGAATGGCATTATCTACTCTGGTTACCCCAACTGTGAGCTCACTTTCTAATTTGAGTAAAAGCTCGAATTCCAACCTGCAGTTGTGGTCACTGCATGCTGTTCTTTTGACCATTGAAGCTGCTGGCTTGTCCTACGTCTCCCAAGTTCAGGTATTGTACCCCTAAAATAATTATGGAGGTTGATTGTAGAATGGTTTTTCGAGAGCAATATGTTTTACAACCATTATTTTCTCAAACAGTGCTTTGCATGAGCTCGGCATTTATAAATGTGTGGTAACAATAGCAGATATACTGTACAGAGGGTTCTGGTACTGTTCTTATAACCATCTTAATTACTTGCCCATCTGACTACCATGCAAAAGCCAGATAATCCTATTATATCTTTCCTTAAATTCCTATGAATTTATGCTTTACTCTATTTTACTAAGGGGGAGTGGGCGACACCATAGATACTTAACCTGTAGGCATCCTCACATGAAACTAAAGGAGGCACACATCTTTTGTTGTTTTGCCAGCAGATAGACTGGAAACATCATTATTTTGGAATATATTCTTGGCACCGCTTTTTTTCTTATTTGGTTGCACAAGCTTGATTGTACTGTTGATTGCAAATTTGTAATGTATGTTTTGATATCTTGCTACACAGGGGACACTTTTCCTTGTTATGGAGATTCTTCTCTTGGAAGAAAATGGATACGTGGATCTTAGACAGGGAATTGGCCATCTTATTAATGCAATAGTTGCAGTTCTTGGTCCAGAGCTTGCTCCTGGTAGCACATTCTTTTCACGCTGCAAGGTTAGACTATTTTACTGTAATCCCATTCCAGAAGAAAAGAATCCAACCTACTTTTCCAAAGAATCCTTTATCATTACTGTAGAAAGGTAGAGGGAATAGGGAAACACCGCGCACCCTATGCGGGGGGGGGGGGACCTCTCATTATATAGCCAATGTGGCTTGCAATACAAGAAGGTGTACATGCCCGACATGGGCCGCCCAATATGGGCCTACACGCCCAATATGGGCCTCAAGTATACGCACACAGCTATACATTCTATCACCCGCCCTCAGTCGAAGCATCAGGATTCCGGATGCAAAGGCTGGACCGAAAATCCTGAAATAGTTGCACAGGAAGCCCCTTCGTCATGATATCAGTGAACTGATATTGTGACGGCACATGAAGAACACGAACTTCGCCGAGAGCCACCTTCTTGCGAACGAAGTGGATGTCGATCTCAATGTGCTTGGTACGGCGGTGGTGGACCAGGTTGGCAGTCATGTAGACGGCGCTGACGTTGTCGCAGTAGACCACGGTAGCCACCTTCAGCGGGACATGAAGTTCCTGAAGGAGTTGGCGCAACCAGCAATACTCGGCGACCACATGAGCAACAGCCCGGTACTCGGCCTCCGCACTGGACCGGGACACCGTGATTTGTCGCTTGGACAACCAAGACACCAAGCTGTCTCCAAGGAAGACGCAGAAGCCTGATGTAGAGCGGCGGGAGTCGGGGCAGCCTGCCCAGTCGGCGTCGGAGTAGGCGACCAGCTTGTCAACCGGCCCAGTGCCGATGTGGAGGCCGGCTGACAGGGAGCCCTTCACATAGCAAAGGATGCGCTTGATCAGCGCAAGGTGAGGCTCCCGGGGGTCATGCATGAACAGACAGACTTGCTGTACTGCATATGCGAGATCCGGACGCGTCAGGGTCAGGTACTGGAGAGCGCCGGCGAGGCTCCGGTACTCAGAGGGGTCGGCGACAGGAGGGCTCTCGGTAGCCGAGAGCTTGGCGCGAGTGTCAACAGGTGTTGACGTCGAGTGACACTCGGCCATGCCTGCCCGCTGGAGAAGATCCAGCGCGTATTGGCGCTGGCTGAGGAACAGCCCGTCGGAGGAGTGCGTGACGGAGATCCCAAGGAAGTGGTGCAGCTCTCCGAGGTCCGTCATGGCGAACTCGGAGTGAAGGCGAGCTGTGATTCGCCGGAGCAAGTCCGACGAAGAAGCCATGAGGATGATGTCGTCGACGTACACCAGCAAGTAGGCGGTGGCACCTCCCTCTTGAAGAACAAAGAGGGAGGTGTCGGTGGCGGAGGCGACGAAACCCAGGTGGCGAAGGTAGGTAGTAAAACGCTGGTACCACGCCCGCGGAGCCTGCTTCAGACCATTAAGAGAGTGCTGCAGCAAACAAACATGGTCAGGATGAGCAGGGTCGACGAAGCCAGGAGGCTGCTGACTGTAGACGATGTATCGGCCAGTGTCGTGAAGTAGCGATGCTGAGGACGACCTGGATCGTGGCAGGCTTGACGACGGGGCTGAACGTCTTGCCGTAGTCGACGCCGTGTCGCTGGGTGAAGCCGCGAACAACCCAGCGAGCCTTGTGACGGGCAAGTGTGCCGTCGGAGTGGTATTTATGTTTATAAATCCACTTGTCCGTCACAATATTGGCACCAGGAGGCTTGGGAACGAGCCGCCAAGTGTCATTGTCGACGAGCGCCTGATACTCCTCAGCCATGGCAGCCCGCCACTGTGGATCCGCCAGGGCAGTCCTGTAGTTCCCCGGGATCGGGGAGATGGTAGTGGCGGCGAAGGCCATCTGAGCCGTAGGAGCCGGAGGCGGTGGTGGTGGAGGGAAGCCGTAGCGCTCAACAGGCCGCAGGGAGCCTGTCTGAGACCGCGTCACAGGCCGGCTGACTGAAGGCGGCGGTGGAGGCGGCGGAGGAGGCGGCGGTGGAGGGGCCGCCACAGGAGGCGCAGCTGCTGGACCGGCAGCAGCAGGCGCAGGTGCTGGTGGCGCAGCTGCTGGACCAGCAGTAGCGGGCGCAGGTGCCGGTGCATCTGCAGGAACCCTCGGTGCTCGACGCCGAGTGTACACCCGGAGTGGAGGAGGGGCGACCGGAGCTGGGGGAGGGCCGGCCGGAGCTGCGGCCAGCACGTGGCCGACAACCGGCCCAACCTGGAGGACAGCAGGGTCCTCGAAGAGCTCCTCCAGGTGAGCACGGGGGCGCGGCTGCTCGACGTCGACAAGCGACAGAGCGACCGCAGTAGGGGCCGCTGCTGCAGTGCGAGGCACTGGCGCGGCGTGACCTGAAAGAAGAAAATCCAGAGAGCTTGGAGGCGCACTGGATGGGTCAGCACTAAACGGAAAACAAGTCTCGTCGAACACAACATGGCGAGAGATGATGATCCGCCGAGTAGTGAGGTCGAGACAGCGGTACCCCTTGTGGGAGGAGGGATAACCGAGGAAGACACAAGCTGTGGAACGAGGAGCAAGCTTGTGTTTGGCAGTGGTAGTCATGTTGGGATAGCACAGACAGCCGAAAACGCGAAGATGAGCGTAGTCGGGTGGTTGGCGGTGTAGCAGCTCATAGGGAACACTGTTCTGAACACCAGAGGAGGGGCGCCGGTTTAGGAGGTAGGTCGCCGTAGCGAGGGCCTCGGCCCAATACTTGGGCGTCATGCCAGCATGAATGAGCAGGGTGCGAATGCTATTGTTGAGGGTTCGAAGAACGCGCTCGGCTTTACCATTCTGCTGGGAGGTGTAAGGGCACGAGAGACGTAGGTGAATGCCTCGGGATGCAAAGAAGGCGGCGAGAGCATTGTTAACAAACTCAGTGCCGTTATCAGCCTGAACAGCTCTAACGGGAAGGCCGAACTGTGTCTGGGCAAAGCTGCAGAAGTTGTTTAGATGACCAGCAACCTCGGACTTGTGAACAAGAGGAAAATTCCAGCAAAAATGAGTAAAATCATCAAGAATGACGAGGTAATACTGAGCACCCGAAATACTCGCTACAGGAGAGGTCCAGACATCACAGTGAACTAGTTCGAAAGGCATAGTGCTGATAGAACTAGAGGTACTAAACGGCAGACGCACATGCTTGCCAAGTTGACATGAATGACAAAGAGTATGCCTAGATTTATTACACTGGATGGAAGCATTATTTCTAAGCAACTCTATGGTGGCGACCCCAGGATGACCAAGACGCTGATGCCAGAGAGGCAGAGACTGGTGGAGATGGCGAGGCTGGCGTGTGGAGCTGCAGGGCTGGCGGGGACGGTGTACAGGCTGTCGGAGCTATTGCAGCGAAGAATCACGCGACTGGTCGGGATATCCTTAACAGAAAAACCAAGGGCGTCAAATTCAATAGTGCAATTGTTGTCTTTGGTGAACTGGCGAACTGAAAGTTGCGCACTAGAGAGGGGACAACAAGAACATTATGAAGAGAAAAATTTGACGCGTGGGTGGGTAGGTATGAGCTGCCATGACTGGAAACCAGGATGGTCTGACCATTGCCCACGGTGATGAAAGGATGGGAGGGGGGGGGGGTGGCGGGAAAGAAGTATACCATCCGACGAGTGCATGTGGGAGGTCTTGCCAGAGTCCATGACCCAGGAGTTGGAGTTCTGGAGCGCCATCTGGTTCAGGGCGGCAATGAGGCCGGCCTGATCCCACATCTGAGGGGTGGAGACTTGCGCCGGGGCGAACACGGTGTGCGCCTGGGGGTTGGCGCCAAGGAGGCCGGGCGTGCGCCCGCCCTGCCACCCGCCGTGGCCGCTGGACCACCCGCCGTGGCCGCTGGACCACCCGCCCTGGCCGCCTTGCCAGGAGCCGCCGGCCTACTGACCCGTGGGACCCTGGGGGGCGTACGGGTTGAAGCAGACCCAGGGTCCCATCGGACGGTACTGTCCCCCCTGCGGGGCGCCCTGCATGACGCCGGTCTGCGGGCCGCCGGTGCCCTTGCCTCCTTGGCCACCAGATCGGCGACCCTTGCCGCCCTTCTGCTTGGGCGCGCCGCTGCCTCCGTTGTCCCCGCCCTAGCTGCTACCGCCCGTAGCGACCCCCGCGAAGGAGGAGCGGCAATAGGGGCTGGTACAGCAGGCGGTGGTGGAGGCGACGAGGGCAGTGGCCGCCGTGTTCTTCGCGTCGTTGGCGAGGCTCAGCTCTTTGAGGGAGAGCAGCTCGTGGGCACGCGTGAAGGACGGAAGAACCGTGGCGTTGGCGATGTCATCGGCGGTGGAGTCGAAACGAGAGTTGAGGCCGCACAGAAGGCTGAGGACGAGCTGGGAGTCGGTGATGGGGTTGCCGACCTATTGAAGGGCAGCAACCTTCGACTTGAGGCGCTGGCAGTACTCGTCGATGGTGGAGTCGCCCTGCTTGAGGGTGTGGAACTCCTCGAGCAAGAAGACGGCGCGGGAGGCCGTGTTGGTGCGGAACAAGGCCTCGATCGCGACCTAGAGTTGGCGCGCGGTCTGGTTCTTGTCGGTGATGGCGGGGTCGAGGACGGAGTCGTCGACGGTGCCGAAGATCCAGCTGCGCACGCAGCACTCCGTGACGTCCCAATCATGGTTGTTGGGCTGCGCTGCGGTGCCGTCGATGTGGCGGCGGAGGCTGAACTTGCCGCACAACGCCGTGAAGAACGACGCCCACTTGGAGTAGTTGCCGCTCTTCATGTATAGGGTCCTGGGAACGTGAGCCTTGACATTGACGGTAGTGTAGGGGTGGACGACGATGGCCTGTGTTGGTGCGGTAGGGAGCACAGGAGCGAAGTCGTCCGATCTGGCGGCGCCGGAGGAGGAGGAGGAGCTCATGGCGGCGGCTCTGGATCAGATTGATCCAGGGGCGGCGGCCTGCTGGTGGGCACGACGCGAGGGGATCGCGGCGCGAGGGAGGGAGTGGCGCGCTAGGGTAGGGCGCGCAGGGAGGGGAGGGCTGCGCCCTAGGGTAGGGCGCAGAGAAGGGAGAGGGGCGGCGCCAGGAGGCGGCGCCCTTGGGCAGAGAGGTGGGGCGCAAGGGGGGAACCCTAGCGCAGGGGGGGGGAGCGGAAGCGGAAGGCCGATCGTTGCCTTCTCTTGATACCATGTAGAAAGGTAGAGGGAATAGGGAAACACCGCACACCCTATGCGGGGGGGGGGGGGGGGTGACCTCTCATTATATAGCAAATGTGGCTTGCAATACAAGAAGGTGTACATGCCCGACATGGGCCACCCAATATGGGCCTACACGCCCAATATGGGCCTCAAATATACGCACACAACTATACATTCTATCAATTACTTGATTACTGGATGTTTAGCCTTCTAGCTTTCATATACATATATAACTGAATAGCCATTCTGTCATGGAGTGGGTGTAGTTTTCAGGACCATATATAGTGTGTATTAGGTAAGGTAAATGTTTACTATTTTTCTTATTCTTCAGCCACATATTCAAGGCTAACATGACCTGCATTTAATAGTGGACTGTTTTTTTTCGTGGTTCATAGACATGAACTCCTGTCCTTCAACTATTTTTCTCCTTTTCATCTCTAAAGAAGCTAGTTCATGTAACTTATGTTTTTTTCCCAATTTCAGTCTGTCATTGTGGAGATAAGTTCCTCAAATGAAATGGCTACACTCTTAGAGTATGTATTCAGCATAAACAACTTGCCTTTTTTATTTACCAAGCAGCTTGTTGGGAATATGCCAAATTAGTAAGTAATTTTGAATGCATTTTCTTTAATATTTGACATGAAAGCTAATGAAACGTGCAGATCAGTTAGATTTGCTCAACAGCTTGTTCTTTTTGCTCCTCAAGCTGTTCCTGTTCACGCCCATGTTCAAGGTCTTATCCCAACTCTTTACTCAAGACAGGTAGATGCTGCTGCTGTTATTTGCTTTCTTATTAACATTTCCCCTCTCATAGTAGCATTTTTTTTTTCAGCCAAGCCTTAGGTACTTAGCAGTGTCTACACTGCGTCACCTGATTGAAAGGGATCCGGTAAGGCCTTGAAGTTGAGATGCTTTATTTTAGAGTTTCAAATGCCTAGCAGTTATTTCTATTAGTCGGCATATTCTCAAGCTGCTAACTTGTACAAAGTCAAGCTTAGTGGAATGCCTGTTTCATCTCCTGAAATTCTATTTTCAATAATGCCCACTAGTTCAATAGGGTGTGAAGTGTAAAAGTTATAGACAATTTTCTTCTGCCATAAAGTTATCATGTTTCGGATGGCAGTAAATGTATCTATTAGTCTATATTGCTTATATTGAAAAAGACTTGAATTCTTTTCATTTTTTTTAAATCTAATTGCATGATCATTCTTAAAGTTGCAGACATCCGGTGAAAAGGGTCTAACTTTTGGAAACTTGAAATTTTGTTGCAAAGATTGGCTTGATTCTTTGCAAACAATGATTGCAGATGATGCGAAGACTGGATATTGCGATGGTTGCTGCAGCCTTTAGTCCCTGCAACATTTGTGAACACCATTTGCAAGAAATCAAACCAGTGTTTGCAAACAAATTTCAAAGTTTCCAACATTTAGCCCATTTTCATCGAATATATCCCCATTTAAATGCTTTACTTGACTATATTTTTCTGATTTGGAAGATTTTCATGCAACAAGTTGGTTGTCTTATTTAAAGCTGAATCTTCTCTACCAGGCTGCAATGATCGACGAGAACATTGAAGAGAATCTGTTCAGTATGCTTGATGAAGAGACAGATTCTGAGTATGTTATTTTATTTGCATATATGATATATACTCCATTATAAATCCATTCAGATATCTACACGGTCTCTGTTGTGATACTTTGACTAGCAATGTCTATAAAATATATTATTATAAATGAAAATAGTTATATATAATGATGGTATTTTTCGTAATGAATCTAGTATTCTAGTAATGCCAATCTTGTATTATCAATCTATATAAATTTTGGATATTGATAGTTAGATAGAAGTTCTTTGGACAAACCTATAAGGACTTATGTTTGTGATCAGTGAAATTATATTATTAGCCTAATGGTGAACAATGGTATTCAGTTCTTCTAGTGCTTGTTGTTTACAGGTGCCCACTTAGCATTAATTGTTATTTGCAATGTTATATTTACATTTAGATGCCTTATGGCAAACCTGCAATATTGTCTTGCTGTTTCTCAGATATATTACTCTGCTATGATTCATTAGACATTAACTGCTGTCATAATTTGTTTTTCCTAAACTGTGGCGCTGTGTGTGACATCCAGAAATGTACCGTCATGGGACATCAGATCCCATCTGTAGTTCCATTGAACCATTGGTATTGTGCCACTTGTCAATAGACAATAGTTGTATGTGACTGACTTGCGGACACACTTTTGGTTAAGAGTTGTATACTTGTATTACATCATTATTTTGGAGGACCTCTTTTTGTTCCTTTGCATATTTGATAGTCTATATCCTGTTTAACATGTTTTTCACTGCATATCTACTATCCTTCAGTTCTAAAATGTAAGAATTTTTTAGTTTTATCTGAAGTCAAACTTCTCTAACTTTGACCAAAGTTTATAGGAAAATATATCAACATCTAAAATACCAAATAAATGCACTATCAAGACATATTATATGGTGGATTTAAGGAAAATAATTTGGTGTTGTGGATGTTGGTGCATTTTTTAATAAACTCGGTCAAAGTTAGAGAAATTTGACATAGGACAAAACTAAGACCTCCTGCATTTTTGGAACAGGAGTATTTAAATTTGATTTAATTGTCCAGCTGAATTTACTTTTTGAAAAGTTATGAATTATGAAATGCTAATCACTAAATGTTCAACTGTGCAGAATAGCAGCGTTGGTTCGTGCAACTATTATTCGCTTATTATATACATCATGTCCACTACGTCCCTCGCGTTGGCTGGCAGTTCTACGAAATATGGTATGCTTAGTACATACTTTGCTTTGTAAATTTGTTGGCTGACAGTTCGACGACATACTGATCAGTACATACTTCTACCGGTGAAACCAAAGCCGGTGAATCCAAAAAAAGTAGCTTCACCTGGCTTCTAGTTCATTTTTACCTCGGTTTACAAAACGGCTTCACGCTATACCTCAATTTGCGCAAAACAGGTGAAGCCGAAGCCGGTAGAAGCTTTCCCAAACAGGCCCCTAGTTTACACAATAATCATAGTTTTGCTAGTTCTTTCGTTATATCAATACATAATTAGCGCAGTGGAAATTTTGCTTTGCAGTGTCACTAGCTGCAAGCAGGTGGCTGCTGCAGAAAAAAAATCCAAGATGGAGGGGAAAAAATAATGGATCTTGTGGGGATTAGATTAGTCTAACCCTAACCCTAATCCTTGCTCTGATCCCATGTCACTAACCATGGGGATTTGAGAAGATAAGATCTCCATTAGTGGAGATAGCAGTATATAGATAACCTCATGGGCCATATGGGCCTATAGTATTATGGGCTTGGAGTTAGTAAACTGATGTCCTTTTTTTATGGCACTCAGGTTCTTGCTACATCAATTACAAGAAACACAGGTGAAGTTCTATCCAGTTCTGGACATAATCCCCCTGATAGTACACCTGAGAATGATGTATACTATGGAGAAGATGAAGACAACATGATTTCCAGCTCAAAGCAGGAGCAAGTCCACCGGGCTGCTTCTATATCCAGCCAGTTTCCTCAAAGGAATAAGCACCTCAGATATCGCACCAGAGTTTTTGCGGCAGAGTATGTTTACTATTTTTGTTTATAATCTATTAATTTTTTTGTTGCTTCAACCAAGTTCAATTTGTCCTGAAGATGCCCTTTTTTTCACTTTTATTTTATGATTTCCTATTGTGTGAAAACAGATGTGTTAGCCATGTACCAATTGCAGTTGGAGCAGAACCAGCTCATTTTGACCTCTTGTTGGCAAGGAGCGCAATAGCTAAAGGGACTCATCTGTCAAATGATTGGCTAGTGCTTAAGCTACAAGAGCTGGTCTCACTTTCATACCAGGTTTAGACATAAATCAGATTTTACATTGTGAATGTAAAACTATTCGGGGAACATTTTGTTCAAATTTACTAAACATTTAGCTGACAACTGCCTTTGGGTCGCAGATAAGTACTGGACAATTTGAAGGAATGCAATCGATAGGTGTCAAGCTTTTGTGTTTGATTATGGACAAGGTACACCAGCTATTTTGATATTATGGCCTGGAGATAAATACATATTCTAGTTTGTGCTGTGATGTTTAATCAGTTACGCTTCTTGTTCAAGGCAAACATCAGAAATTTGCATCAGGGCTTAAATAACTAATCGCCTACATATCTTGTCAACAAAGCATTCTTATTGACATTTAAAATGAGACGAACGTGTAGTAAATGGTTTGATGAGGTTCATTATTTCGTTGTTCTGCAATTTAGCCTCCTGATTAAGCACAGGTGATGAATAGAGAAATCTACTATTCAACTTACATGTTCATCGTGTTGAGGAAACCAAATACATACTTATGAGATTATCTGATCAACTACCTATGCGTCGTGATCATGCTAACGTTTCATCACATAGTTTCAACTGATTTGTACTTTAGGTATACTATGAGCAGAAAATCTTCTACTGTTTACAACAACAACAACATAGCCTTTTTTTCCCAAGCCAGTTGGGGTAGGCTAGAGATGAAACCCGAAAGAAAATCTTCTACTGTTTATTTAACTAAAATTTATCTTTAAGAGTATTTATATTGCTTATATGAAAATGATGAGTAGATTGCATCATGAAAAATACTATAAATTTTATATTATTATGCTTGTACAAATACATTGTGGAGTAAGAGGAGGGTCTATGTGTGTGTGTTTGGTGTGTGTGTATGTGTTTCGAGTGTGTTGTATTTGGTGTTATTCTTCTTCTTAATGCAATGATACACAACTCCTGCATATTCGAGAAAAAGAATATTTGCATCCTGTAGACCATGGAAATTCAGGTTTCTTTACAAGCGGGAATGCTATTGAATACTAATTCAGACCATGAGTTATGAGTTCTTAATCGTTAAGTTGTTTAAAGTTGTTTTTTGCCTGTTTGCATGCTCATATGCGGCCGTGCCATTGATCTTATACCGTTGATAGTTGCCCCATTGACTGTATTTGTTGCTTTGTTTTCTTTTCTCGATAGCCATGAATTTTTTTTCAGACTGGCTTAGCATATCTGCCAAATCATAACAAAGTGTCTTATGATTTTTTTTTAACTAGTGCTATGGATTATGATTTCTTTGGCTGCGAGTTCTTATATCTTCTGTTATAAATAACATCGTGACTATCTATTTTTTTAATAGTTTGCCATGGCAGTGGATCCCGAATTTCCTGGGCATATCTTGTTGGAACAATTTCAGGTGATTCTCAGATCTTAATTCCTTTTAAGAAAAAGAAATATGATGCTGATATGGCAGGGAATTGGGATTTTATTAATCTGGAATTGCGGCTAACAATGGCATGATTAATCCTACATTATAATCCGAGGAGGCTGTGAGCTCCTGGGACTCAATTCTTGCTTACTGAACTCAAAAGTCTACGACTTATAATGCTGGGCCTAGCAAGCAATGCTAACAACCAAAGATAACAATGACCATAATGATGCTAACAACCCTGCTGCTAGCCAACTCAATCTATCCTATCATACTACATAGCTGTCACTGGCTTCTTGTTGTGCCTCTGTTGCTGGTAGGTGCGCTGAACAAAAGAGTCCACGATAGATTCCTTGGCGTGTGATTACATATCCGCGTGATTAGGAGAAAAAAGTAGCCTGGTGTAGAGAGCGGGATTTGTACAACACCACACACCAAATGTGGTGGGGTGACATTTCTATTATATAGCCAATGGGCTTGTGTATACATGGAAAGGAATAATCCTAGACATGGAAAGCGCAATTACAACACAATTATAGCTATATCTAATGCCCGCCTGCAGTCGTAGCGGGAGAGTCTCGGACGCAAAGATTGGACCTAAAGTCAGTGAACAACTATACAGTTAGGCCTTTCGGCATGATGTCCGCGAACTGGTGTGAGGATGGGACATGTAAGACTTGAACTTGCCCCAAGGAGACCTTTTCGCGGACGAAGTGGATGTCGATCTCGATGTGCACCTGCCCTGGCCAGAGCAGGATGAAGAGGAGGAAGATCTGGTGGAGGCGAGCAGGGCAGTGCTGGTGGTGCCCTTGTCTTCATTTGCAAGCCAGAGTTCCTGGAGCCCTAGAGTGTCATGGGCCTGTCCCGGGGGGGGGGGGGGGGTGTTTGATGCCATGCAGAAGGTTGAGGACCAACTGCGAGTCGGAGACGCTGTGGCCGATGTCGCGGAGCTGGTTGGCCGTGGATTTCGTACACTGGCAGAAATCCGAGACGGAGGCATCACATTGCAGCATGGAGTGGAATTCATGGTTGAGGAAGATGGTGCGAGACTCTTTGTTCGCGCAGAAGAGGCCTTCAATGGCGACCCAAAGAGCCCGAGCAGTCTGGTCGTCTCCCTCCATGGTGAGGTCGAGGACGGAGTCATCGACGGACGTAGCAGTCGGCTTGGTCCCAGTCGGGGTTGGTGGGGTGCATGTATTACTGATAATGCCTAGCTGTATAGGTACTGTTTAAACATTTCATGGATCAAATATTTCTGATGCAGACTATATTTGTTTTGATGTGCAGGCCCAACTTGTTTCTGCTGTTAGAACGGCCGTAAATACTGCTTCTGACCCACTTCTTTTGGAGGCTGGACTAGAACTTGCTACTAGGGTTTGTATCAGAACAAAAATGAAATTCTTGTTTTGCTATTATTAGTGTCCCTCCTAATCACACTACATGTATTTATTATACACTGTCATTTATAAGCATCTATGCTTAAAAAAAACAGGTTATGACAAGTAGCATAATTGGTGGGGACAGAGTGGCTCTTAATCGTTTGTTTTCTCTGATATCACGCCCGTTAGGTGATATCGAGGGCCTATTTTATCCATCTTTTGCTGACTGGGTTGTTTGCAAGGTATTTTAGTTCTCCTAAACTGGCGCATACTTAGATGTCAGGTAGTGTCCTCAGTATCTAACCTAGACTGTGTGCGTAACAGATTAAAGTTCGCCTTCTAACTGCCCATGCAGCAGTCAAGTGTTACACCTATCAATTCTTGAGGATGAAGGAAAATGCTCCTGATGAATATCAGCAATTGGCACCTTCACTTGTAAACAGCTCAACTCTATTAGGAAAATACTGGATTGGAGTCCTCAAGGATTATGTTTCTATTAGCTTTGGTTTGCACTCAAAAATCAATGTAAGACAGTCAACCAAGCCTCAACAATTCATTCCAAGGATTACATAATTATATATTGATTTATATTCTATTCTCTTTTACAGTACAAGCCATTCCTTGATGGGATTCAGTCATTATTAGTCTCATCCAAGGTGCAGAAGTATCTTGATGAAGTTTGGGCATTAATTCTTCAAGCAACAGCTCTTGATGCTGTGCCTATGGAATTTGACATGAATAAATCTGATGATTTACTTGAACTGACATTTATATCTGGCCATTGTATGGTCAAATTAGAAAGAACTGAATATGAGTTCCTTTGGGGGTTATCTATCCTTGCACTATTTCATGCATGCAAATCATTGAAGAATAGTTCTTTGAAGATCAATCTTGACTTTAGACAAGACAAAAACTTTGAGGGATTTATTGTTGAGGGACTAGATGATCAAAAATCTTGTGATCAGGTCTTACCTGTGTTCTTGTCCCTCACAGCAGAGGTCTTTTTCAGCAACAATTTCCTTTCAGTGGATAATTGCCTGGAACTCCTCCAGGTCAGTTTACTTTTCTGATATTCATGTTTTCTAAGTTGTTAAACTTGCTGACTCCTATTTGATAAACATCTATATGTAGCATTGGTCATTAATTTACATTCTAACTGTATATGTATGATTTTCATATTTGTATTTTTTGAGTTGCATGCACCGACCACTTCAACCCAAAAGTTTAGGCCCTGTTTGTTTCCGCTTTTCTAGACCTCGCTTTTCTGAGAATCAGGATTCTGAGATAAGCCAGCTGTCTGGAGAATCGGCTGTCTGGATAAACTGGGTGTTTGGCATATGTGGCAGTCCGTTCGGCGTCGCTTGCTTTTGCGGGCTTTGCGGCAGCACACATGGTCCGACAGCCATGCAGCGGGGCAGCTATTGCGGCCACGCCGCCGCCCCGACCAGCATCAGCACGTACCTCGCCGGCTCATCTGCGAACGCTGCCATATCCCCTGAGGCTATCCGCCACTCCCAAGACGCGAGTAACCCTGCCGCCGCCACTGCCGCCGCCACGAGGTTGGTTTGCATCTGCGTCCGCAGCACCCACCGCAGCGTCGGCGCCCTGACCCACCTCCCGAAGGCGAGCTCGTAGAGGGACAGGATGAGCGCAAAGACGGTGGAGGTCGCCAGTGCGAGGACGAACCCGGCCGCGTACCTGCCCCGTGGTGGCACCGGCCTCGTTGCAGAGGCGGGGAAGCTCGTGGTGGCCATGCCGGCAAGGACGACGAGCTTGCTCGGCAAAGAGGTTGTCAGCCCTGAGCACATGCTTTCCAGCGAGAACGAGCTTGCTCTTGGCAAGGAGGTTGTCTTCCCCGAACATATGCTAGCCGGTGTCGCCGGTGACTTGACTAATCCCTACACCTAGTTCACGGCAAAGACGGGAGTTGCAGGTTGGCCGGCTGCTCATGTAGTGTGTTGGAAGGGACAGGGTGCGGGCTTGCGGCACTGCTGGATACTGCAAGCCGAGCCGCTTGGTCCGCTTCCGCGATGCGGGTTTGCTGCGCGGGCTGAGCTGGCGGGTTTGTGGCATAGCCCGCCCCACTTGCATCCCTAATACTCAGCCTCATTGGCAATCTGATTAAATATAACTTCTTATTCTTGCAAACACTAAAATGTACATTTGTTGTATTCTTTACTCCAAAACCATTCCTATATTGACAAGATTTTTGTGCCAGTGCAGGCTCTTACATATGCTGATTGCTCAAGTGCTCCTATCATCCGTCTGTTCACTCAGGTAAGTCATTCTGGTGATAATTACTGCAGCCTAGGTCAGGTCGATCAATCACAGTTCAGTGCTAACCTTTTCAAATTCAAAAAAGGCAACATATTGCACTTTTTTCAATGACAATGCTTTATGCATATGCATTGTAGTAGTCCACTAGGAATAATAGGAAGAACTGGCTGGTTGCCCTCCCTTTGGAGGCTCTGACTGCTTTAAGGTTCTTGCTTGATTATGACTGCTGCTGCTGCTAGGTATTAGCCATGAAGATTAATAGAGACTGGTCTCAATACCATGACAGTTGGTATGTTTAAGATGCTGGGCATAATTCGTTTGATGTAGAGTATGCTTATGGCTCTTATCGGCTGTGTTTGCATAAGGTAGAAGGGATAGAATAAAACATGTGATCCATGCAGTGCAAATAGAAGATATAAAATTGAAACATGGATAATATTGACAGCTTTTGTTTTACATGGGAACATAGCACTATTGTTCTAACTGTAACTTCTGAGTTGAAGCTTCATCATCTGCTAGTGCTTTTATTCTTCTTGTTAGTTTGCTGACCTTTTTTTGGCTTAACAGCATTTTTGTTCTCATGTATCCACCTAGTTTAGCTCCAAGTAACAATAGCTAATTCCCGTAGGAAGTTTGAGCTGCAGTGCTCTAGCATCTAATGGCACTTAAGTCCTAGTGTTATCATTGCTCTAACGAGATTAACCGATGTGATGGGGAGTTGTTTTTTTGTAATTGGATCTTTTCCTTCTTAATACAAAGATACGCAGCTCTCTTGCGTATTCGAGAAAACGAGATTAACTGATGTGGACTTCCATATTTGCGAGTATAGTTGTTCTCTTCTTTATTTGAAGGGTTAACAGTGTCTCTGGTACCATTCCTTTTGCATCTAGGTAGCAGTATTCTAACCCAGTAACAGTTTTCCTTTTTTCTAAAAAATAAGCAAAATACTTCATTGCATGTCGCTTATTTGTAATGAGACTACTGACGAATTTTTGTTTCACCATGAAGGTTATCAGGCTCTGCCCTGACAGCTTCTTTGAGGTTGAAGCCTTTGTCTCCTCTGCATTTGAGTTATTCTCTCAGTATCTCGGCATGATACTTCAATGGTAATCTTGCCACATTGTAGTTCATTTGAGACTTTTTGCTGCATGTTCATCATTTCAAGCTTCCTTGCTGCAGTGTTACTAGATTCAAATCAATTGCTGGTGTTAAGTTATAACCTTTTGTTCCTTATTAAATGCAATATTGGCAATAAGATCTGTATTTGTTATCACACTGCAGTAGGGATGGGAGATCTCAGAAGTTTTCAAGTAATACCTTGATTTCTGAGTTGTCTACTGCAAGTGAGATGATGGCTTCTCGAATGAAAGGAGAGGTAGTGATAGGCTGCTATTCCTGGTCATGTCTAGTGGAAAACTGCCTTGGTACTTTCATCCTTGGTACTTTCATTCATGGAACCTAATAGCCTGTCTCATCTAGCAGGATCTGTGGAAGCTGATGATGATACTTGTATCCACATCACAACAATCATTTGAACAAGTGTCGACTATTGTATGCTTGTCAAATATAATCTCCTTTCTTCAAAATATCTTTCCTTTCATGAGGAAATGTTTTAGAGGTACCATCTTCTGTTTTTCTTGATTTCTTGTTATTCTCCAAATATATTCACCTGTCCTGATCCACTTATGTTTACGTGAAAATTTTGCATTGTCCTTAAATGTGCGGATTCTTTTTCGCAAAAGAATGAACTTTTCTATTGTTATTGGCAAGTGTTATTCAATACTTCACATAGGATTTAGCAAACTGGCAAAAATACATTTGAAATGGTATGAAAATAGGTGTTGATGTGTTCCCATCCTTTAAAAGGCAAACAATCTGATAAAAAAAATATCTACGAAAGGGTTTCAATTCACTTGCGATCCTTGGTGCCTGGATTATTTGGAAACCAGAAATGCCTGTGTCTTCGATGGAACAGCACCAAAGTTGCAGGGAGCTCTTGAAACCTTTAAAGATGAGTATCACCAGCAAATCTCTGGCGCCAAAGGGCTGACTGCCCTGAGCCAAGGGAGTACTATAGCTGCTAATTAGAAGGTCTAGTGTTGGTCAGGTCCTTTTTATCACTTGTTCGTATAGTCCGGTTCTTGTTTCAGTTACATCCCTTACTCTAGTCGGTTCTTGTTTCAGTTACATCCCATACTCTAGTCCAAGGTAAAGTGATGAGGTTGTATTTGGACTTTTTTACTCTCTTAATACAAAGATGTGCAGCTCTCCTGCGTGTTCGAGAAAAAGAAAAACTCAAAAAGCTGCAACCGCTTGTTGGAACGTAGTCCAGTTTGAAAGGGGCGTACCCAGTGTCATAGGCTTCCCGCACTGCGCGGGGTCTAGGGAAGGGTTGTTTTAAGCACCAAGACTTTCCCGCACAAATGTGCAGAGGTTGGGGCTCGAACCCGGGACCTTCCGATTACAGATAGTAGGCTCTACCGCTGCACCAGGCCCGCACAAGCATGATCCAGTTTGCTTTACTTTTATTTTTTTGAGTTACAGTTTGCTTTAATTATGAAAACAGTAAACAAAAATTAATGAGAATCCAAGATTTTGTACTAAAGTGTTGTCCCTTTTGTCTAGTGGTAACAAAATCGAATTGCTCACAGTTTTTCCACGAATACGCAGGAGAGCTGAGCATCATTGCATAAGAAGAAATTTACATATAGTACAACACACATATGCCTGGACGAATTGCTCACCAATGCTTACTGTAGGAAGGAATAATAGATGTATTCCTCCAACCCTAGAAGGGTGGGTATATATAATATCTATACATGGGCCTCTATACACATGAGCTCAATATACACCAACACCCCCCCCGCAGTCTGAACTACCGACACAGCGGTGTTCAAAACTGGACAACAAGAAAGCCAACACCCCCCCGCAGTCTGAACAACCGGCGCAGCGGTGTTCAAGACTGGACAAGAAGAGAGTACAAAGGACTAATACCCCCGCAGCCACAACTAGCCACCGGCTACGTTGAGGCTGGAGCGAAACTCCGAGAAGGTTGAGGAGGGCAGCCACTTGTTGAAGATGTCAGCAAACTGGGAGGTAGTCGGGACATAGAGTACCCGAACATCGCCGATGGCGACTCTATCGCGCACGAAGTGCAGGTCAATCTCCACATGCTTCGTCCGCTGATGCTGGACGGGGTTGATGGAGAGATACACGGCGCTGACGTTGTCGCAGTAGAGGAGCGTGCTCTTGGCGAGCGGGCTGTGGAGCTCCGCCAAGAGCTGTCGTAGCCAGGACGCCTCCGCCACGCCATTAGCGACAGCCCGGTACTCCGCTTCAGCACTGGAGCGGGAGACAGTTGTCTCTCGCTTGGACGACCAGGAGACCAGGTAGCCGCCCAGGAAGACGGCGTAGCCGGAGGTGGAGCGACGAATGTCCGGGCAGCCAGCCCAGTCAGCGTCGGTGTAGACCACCAGCTCAGCAGAGAACGAGCGGTGAAGCACCAGGCCGAGGTCCACTGTGCCACGGACGTAGCGGAGGAGACGCTTCAGCGCAGCAAGGTGGGACTCCCGGGGATCATGCATATGGAGACAGACCTGCTGGACAGCATAGGTGAGGTCCGGCTTGGTGAAGGTGAGGTACTGCAACGCGCCGGCCAGACTCCGGTAGGCCGTAGGATCAGCCACCGGATCACCCAGATCAGCAGACAGCTTCGCCTGAGTGTCGACAGGAGTGGAGCAGGGCTTGCAATCAGTCATCCCAGCCCGCTCCAGGATATCAAGTGCGTACTGCCGTTGGTGAAGGAGAAGATCAGACGGGCGAGGCTCAACAGTGATGCCCAAGAAGTGGTAGAGCTGACCAAGATCCTTCATAGCGAACTCCTGCTGTATCGAGGAGATGACACTCTGAAGCAACAGCTGACTGGAGGCTGTGAGCACAATGTCATCGACATAGAGCAGCAGATATGCAGCCTCATCCCCACGACGTTAGACGAAGACAGACATGTCAGACTTGGCCTCGGTGAACCCCAATGTCAGCAAGAACGTGGCGAACCGAGAGTATCAAGCCCGAAGAGCCTGGTTCAGTCCATAGAGAGACTTGTTGAGCCGGCAGACCATATCCGGACGACTCGAGTCCACAAATCCCGCTGGCTGAGAGCAGTAGACAGTCTCTGACAGAGTGCCGTGAAGAAACGCATTCTTCACGTCCAGCTGGTGCACAGGCCAAGAGCGCGAGAGCGCAAGCGAGAGGACCGTGCGCACCGTAGCGGGCTTCACGACTGGGCTGAAGGTCTCATCATAGTCCACACCAGGCCGCTGAGTGAACCCCCGGAGAACCCAGCGAGCCTTGTAGAGCTCCAGTGTGCTACCAGGCCGACGCTTATGCGTCCAGATCCACTTGCCAGTCACCACATTGCAACCAGACAGACGCGGCACGAGGTCCCACGTCTGGTTGGCAAGAGCCGCGTACTCCTCTTCCGTCGCGTGACGCCAGTGAGGATCCGCCAAGGCGTCGCGGACAGAGGAGGGTACCGGAGAGACCCGCGGCTCTCCCTCGGTGGCGGAGAGAGTCGCGGCCTGAGACGCCATCCGCCGAGTCACCATGAGATGGATATGCCGAGGATCCCGATGGATGATTGGCGGGTGGTACACCTCCGGCTCGGCTCGAGAGGGAGCCGGAGCAGGTGGTGGCGGCGGTGACGGCTCCGGCGTCAGCGTCGCAGGACCCTCCGGAGCAGGAGGCGGTGCCGGTGTCGACGCCGAACGACGCCGGTACACCTGCACCGGCTCAGCGTACCGCTGCGGTGCCGGAGTCGGCGCCGAGCGACGCCGGTACACCTGCACCGGCTGAGCGTACCGCGCAGGTGCAGGGGAAGGCACCGGGGCCGCGTGTGGCGCATGGGAAGGCACCGGGTCCGCGCGTGGCACGATCGGAGGTACGGGGCCCGCGCGTGCCGCCACCGCGGGCACCGGGGCCACGCTCGGTGCAGCAGGTATCACCGAAAGCGGTGCCGGTGTGCCGGGAAAACCTGCAGGAAAAGGACAGATAGGTAACAGTGGCTGAACCACCGGGTCAGTCGGAAACAGAGACTCCAGCTCGGGGTCAGGTGAAGGTGTGGAGGAGGTGGAGTAGGGGAAATCCGACTCGTCAAAGACGACGTGTTGGGAGATCAGAACGCGGCGAGAGGTGAGGTCAAAGCATCGGTACCCCTTGTGGTCACGGGAGTACCCGAGGAACACACAACGAGTCGAGCGGGGCGCCAGCTTGTAAGAAGCAGTGGCGGAGGTGTTAGGGTAACACGCACACCCGAAGACCCGAAGGTGGTCGTAGCGAGGAGGGGTATTGAAGAGAGTGGTGTGGAGTGGGAGCAGGAGAAGCAGTGGACGGAAGGCGGTTGAGCTGGTAGGTGGCGGTGTGGAGGCTCTCAGCCCAGAAGCGCGGGGGCAGAGAAGCCTGAATCAGAAGGGTGCGAACGACGTCGTTCGTCGTGCGAATTATCCGCTTAGCCTTGCCGTTCTGATGAGAGGTATACGGACAAGACATATGTAGCTGAACACCCCGAGACAGGAAGAAGGACTGGGAGGTGGAGTTATCGAACTCCTGCCCGTTGTCACACTGGACGGCCTTAACGGTGAGGCCGATCTGAGTGGACACCCAGGCAAAGAAGTGGAGGAGGGTGGGGAAGGTCTCAGACTTGGCGCGCAAAGGGAAAGTCCAAGAGTAATGAGAAAAATCATCAACAATGACCAGATAATATTTATAGCCAGACATGCTGAGTACAGGAGATGTCCACAGGTCACAGTGAGTCAGATCAAAAGCATGCGCAACATGCGAAGAAGAAAAAAACGGAAGTCTAACATGACGACCTAACTGGCACGCATGACAGGTGCTCAGCATGAGCCATAGTACATGGAACATCGGTGCTACGGCTGAGCTGAGCCAAAACGTCGCGACCGGGGTGACCAAGCCGGCGGTGCCAGGTGGTGGAAGAAGGCGTCACGACAAAAGCAGTAGACGAAGAAGCCGAAGGCGAGACAGCGGAAGCAGGAAGCCGAAGAGTGTAAAGGGGTCCCGGGCTGTCACATCGGAGTAGCGGACGCTAGGAAGCCGAATCCTTCACAGTAAGACCAGAGGAGTCAAATTCGATAGAACAAGAGTTGTCAGCAGTAAACTGGCGAATAGAAAGAAGGTTGTGAACCATTTGAGGAGCAACAAGAACATTAGGAAGACGAGGAGCAGAACCCACGGCAGTGACAAGAAGGCAAGACACATCACCAACCATGATAGAAGAAGGAAAAGAGGGGTGTGGGGGTCGGATAGAAGAGAGGATACCGGCATCAGGAGTGGTGTGGAACGAGGCACCTGAGTCGGCGATCCACTCGGTGCTGGCCGGCGGCGTCAGTCCCATGGTCCTGAAGGACTGCGCTAGAGCGGCCTGGTCCCACCCCCCAGGCCAGGTCGGCTGCTGGCTGGGCTGAGCGGGCGGGGTCCAGGACGGCGCGAAGAGTGGAGCAGCGCCAGTGAACATGGCCGCCGGCTAGAGCTGAGGACAAGGCCCCCCTCCCGGACCTTGAAACGGCCACATCGAGATGCGCCCTGACCATGGGTTGCTGAAGGATGGCCAGGGCGTACCTCCAGGGGCAGGGGCAGGGGCAGGGGCAGGGGCAGGAGCCGGAGCCGGAGTCGGCGCGCCCCGACGGCCCCCACCGGTACCGGTACCCCCAGAAGCAGGGCCACTAGTGCCACCACCACTACCACGTCCCCCCCACCGCCGGCGACGTCCAAGCCCCCCCTCCTCCGGTCTACCCGGCGGGAGCAGCACCAAGGAGGGAGGTGGCAGGAGCAGCGGAGGAGGCCGGTGGAGCAGCAACGAGCGCGGCGGGGGTGGGCGAGGACGATCCGGGCGCGAGACCCCGGGTGATCTCCTCGAGGGCGAGGTCGTCCCGGACCTGCAGAAAGGTGGGGAAGGGCCTCTGGCGGGCGATCTAGCTCTTCAGGTGGTCGTAGGTGCTGCTCAGGCCCCGTAGGACATTGAGCACCAAGACCCGATCGGACACCGCATCCCCGAGGTCGTGAAGAGCATCGGCCATGCTCTTCATCCGCCGGCAGTACTCACCGACGGAGAGGTCCCCCTGCACGAATGTGCGAAAGGTGGCGTCGAGCTGGAGGGCGCGGTACTCGGCGTTGCCGAGGAACTGCCCCTCGAGAGCCACCCAGGCCTGCCGCGCGGTGCCGCCGTGGGTCCTGACGAGGTCCTGAAGATCTAGTGAGATAACCCCGAAGATCCAGGACATGGCGACGCTGTCGAGGCGAAGCCACGCCAAGTCCCGCGCCTCGATCGGCGAGTCGACGAGGACGTGGTCGTCGAGGGCGTAGCGGCGGAGGGCGAGGAGGACCTGGTCCCGCCAGCGGCCGTAGGATGAGGACGCAGGGTCGAGGAGGACAGAGACCAGGGCCCTGATGTTCTGGACGCCGGCGGTCTGGAGGTGGAGCTTGGCGACTATGGGGTCGGTCGGGTCGTACCGGGCTCCAGATCCAGCGGGCGGGGCCTGGTGGGAGGAAGAGGCGCCGTGCCCGGGGTCGACGGGCTGGCCGGAGGAGACGCGGAGGTAGCGCACCGCCTCGGCGACCTGGAGAGCGAGGGCGTCGGCTGTGGCGCGCTCGCGCTCCTAGGCGAGGGCTGCCACGCGGACCTGCTCCTGGGCCGCCGAAGCCTCCGACTTGGCGGCGAGGAGGGCCGCGGCGAGAGCGGCGTCGGCCTGTTGCCCTCGGAGAGCGGCGGCGGCGAGCGGCGCATCCGCGGGCGCCTTCCCGAGGCCGGACCACGCGGGATCGGCGGAGGCAGCGGCGGGCTGCTTGCCAGCGGCGCGGTGGGCGGCGGCGGCGGCTGGATCGGACGCTGGGGCGTGCATCAGGGCCGGATCGGCTCCTGCGCCCACGGCCCCTGCATCCCCTCCAGCAGCGGCGTCTGGATCGGGCTCTGGGCCGTGCAGCAGGCCCGGATCTGCAGCGGGAGCACCCGCAGCGGCCCCCGGCACCGGCGCGCCGGCGACGGCGCCGGCGCCGGCAGCGGCCGCCCAGGCGGCGGCTGCAGAGGGTCCGGTGGCCGACCGGGCAGCGGCAGCAGAGGAGGGTTGGGGAGGGGGCGGCCAGATCTGGGGCCAGGCGGCGGCGGCGGCGCCCGGCGCGCCTGCGCTCGCGCCAGCGGCTGCTGCGGCGGCGGGCAGGGGCCCCCGTCGGCCCTACACGGCACCGGCCCCGAAGCAGAGGAGGGGGCGGCGGCCCAAGCTGCGATGGAGCCCAAAGCAGAGGAAGGGGCGCTCGGAGTAGAGGAGGAGGAAGGGAGGGGAGGGAAGGAGGAGAGGGGAAGGGAGGGGACCGGCGGCGCCGGCGGCCGGCCGTCCATGGCCGGCGGCGGCGGCAGCTGCGGGCTGAATGGGAGGGAGAGAGAGAGGAGGAAACCCTAGGCTATTGATACCATGTAGGAAGGAATAATAGATGTATTCCTCCAACCCTAGAAGGGTGGGTATATATAATACCTATACATGGGCCTCTAGATGGGCTATTATATTAAAGGAGAAGAGAGGGTTAGTACCTTAAGTACAGCACACCGATACAAAGTTTAAAATATTACATGCGTGCCCTTGATTAGACAAAAGATGATCTTGAAACTATCAACCTTGGTGCCCATCACTTCCAAATGCGAGCGATACCATGACCGGAACAAAACATATCCCTGAAAGAAGTTTACATAAGCTGATTTACTTGAGTACTGTCCCTAGCAAGAGAGCTTTCAATGATGTGTACAATGCTTAGCATAACTTAACCAAGTTCATTTCACGTAGTGTTCATTTCTCCTCTTTAACACAGATGAGCTCAGAGATGACAATCTTTGGTAATTTATAAGGCTCTACTGTTTTCAATGTTCCTTTCAAATTTTGTAGTTTTAAGGTTTGGTTGGAACAGAATATTCAATAAAAAGGAATGTTAATTCTGTTAGGCATCTTGAGCACTAACAAGTGGGCCAATCCATAGGTTGCTACTGCATCATTACCCCACAACTCCCAATGTTTAGCTTACATTTAAAGTTGATGGCACAAAAGGGACCTTAAAAAGGTATCTTAGAGGATACCTACCTAGAAAATTGCTGTGAAAGCGAGTATGGCTGGGAAATTGATAGATTGATTAACAAGAGTACAAGGAAGTACATTATATAGGCAAGGATCATCTAGGGTTTATAGAATACACCCAATCAACGGAGATCCTTGCCTAATCCAAATCAACTACCATGAACCCAAGGGACAACCCTAGCCGCCTAGGCTGGGCGCCAAGGCCCAAAGGTCCAGCCCACTAATAGCCTTGCTAACATGCTGGACCAAAAATTAACTCTTCCCCTATGAACATGAGATAATAAGAGAATTGTTCAAGAAGAATGATTATAAGTATTGGCTCCCCATTTGTTTTGTAGAAAGAGCGGAATCAGATGGTGAGCACATGCAGCTGAAAGTTGTTTTAGGAGCTTCAGTTAGCCTAGTGGCATACTTCTGTACAGAGTGTGCTAAAAGGATTTCATTGCTTGAAAACAAGATATCTGATTCCTACAAGCTGTTGGCAAAGATACTACTTTTTTGCTTAGGAGAAGCCACTGTTTTTGCAAAACTTGTTCACGAGATTGGAAATCTAAGTGAAAATGGAAGTAGCAACGATGTGCTCCTTAGCGGCAGCTTCAGGCAGTGCACACAGGTTATTCAGGGTTCACTTCATATTACCAACATAAAGGTAGATAACTATCTCTGCTTATTATTGGCTTCCAGAATACAATTCATTGGTAGTGGTTAGTTGTGAAGTTGTTTTCACTAAGCAGGTGCACATGCTGGGTTTGCATGTACTGAGAAGCTATGCACAGATGGAGCTAACAGAAGGTGCAGAAACAAAGACAGATTCTTTTATGATGTTACTGACAGAATTGTTGGGAGATGTGTTTTTGGTGATGCAGGCTACATTGAAGGTACTGTTTGGAATATTATAACTATATAGTTGTCGAAATTTCTGCAAAATAGGGTGGTGTTATCTGACATAGTTGTTACTTCAGGAATGTTCAAATAAAGAATCTGTCGGTGTTATTGATGAGTGTTTGAAACTTCTTTTCCTCTTCCACACACTAGCACAATCAAAGAAATACCAACAAGATGCTACAACTCTTCTGCTGGAGGCCTTACTAATGGTTTTCTATCTCTCCAGTGATACAGTTTCACAGGTAGAATTTTATTTTATTTTTCGTCTAATCATGCAAACCCAAAAAAAAAAATTGATGTTCAGTTTTCTACAATGTTCTGTTTCAGGAACTTGCTGAAGTAAACACCATTTCCAAGAAGTTGTTCTCTCATTTTATTCAGATTCCGTCTGTTGCTATACAGCTCAAGGATGTAATGCTTTCTGCACCACCTGAAAGAAGACAACAGCTTCAGGTATTCCTTACTATGTGCAGACTTTCTTTTGAAGGAATTTCGTATGTGGTAATTGTACATAGATGTATCAATGCACGCTGGTTTGTTTTAGGCTTGATGTTCATGATCTTGAGAATTTGTCAATGCCATCCATACTCTGTGCATGATACTCTTCCTTTGCACCTTGAAATACCCAATAATCTTTGCATATCTGCAGGACATGGTCCGAGCTTCAGTTAGTCATGGCCAGATAACAGTGCCAGTGAATATGAGTGCACGCTCAGAGCAGAATGTCCAAAATAGTAACATCAAGCAGAATGTCCAGGATATTAACAAAACACCTGGGTTTTCAGCTGAGTCCACCCCTGAAGGTTCTGTGTGTTGTGCAACTCAAGGGAAGGATGAAAAGGAAGTTGATGATGATGACTGGGATGATGACTGGGAGGACGCTTTCCAGTCTCTTCCAGCAACTACTGCCAATGATGCTGTTGATTCTGGTGATAATTCTTCTGCAAGTAGTTATAAAAAACAGATCCCTCAGGAAAATATTAGTGATGCTGACATTGCAGCTGATGCTATCGAAGGCGGAACTTGTGGCAAGGAACTTGAGGATCCTTCTGATTTGCAATGCACAAGTACTGAACGACAGGCAAACCATGAATTCCCAGGGTCATCCCAAGAAGATAATGTCAAACTTGAAAGACATCCAACAGTTGATGGGAAAAAGCCATCGGCCCATATTGAGACGGCAGATGAACTTTTGCAGGTTCATGAAGATGCTGATCAAGCAAGTGAAGATCTCAAAGGTGTCTCTACAGAAATTCACAGGATTGGAGTAGATGTCCACGATGGAAATATTACTTCTAAAGATGATTCCACAAGAAATTCAAGCAATCTGTCAGATATTAAAGAGGATGACTCCAACTAGGGCAGCCACACTGCATTTAGGGTTGGTAGAAAGTTTGTGAAGGATGAGAGCAAAAAAGAGCTGTCAGGGTTGGCCTCCTATGATGCTGGCATACCAGGTAGCATGTCAGGAAATGTGATGAGTGGACTGAAGGAAATGAGCATCCTGCGGATGTGGTCACCAATTCAGAACTCTCAGGAGGGAAGGTCAGATTTCATGTCATAACTAGGATGAACATGCGACCAACCTTTTCAAAAACTGTAGAGGATACCCATGACTCAGGAAATAAATATAAAGATTTGGATCCTTGTATATGTGCCTCATTGTACTTATGAAATATGAGTGTGCAATTCTGTAGTCTGGTTTGAGTGTGCAGTTCTGTAGTCTGGATTGAGTGTGCAGTTTTGTTGTCTGGAATAACCGTTTGCACCGATATGTGGCCATGAAGGAGAAATATGAGTGATCATGGTCCATGGTACAATGTCGATCTGTATGGGCAGCAATGAAAGAGCTAGCTAAGTGGAAGTGTAAACTTTGTTTACCAGTACTTTAAGATGGACTTCAGAACTTGCCAGCTGACTGAACATTTATACCTACTGTTTGATCTCATGTTTGTGTTAGGTTTCATGTTGTAAATTTTGGCACAGAACATTCTTTCGGCTTGTACGTACTTACCATCTGATGTTTGTGTTGAGCACCCAATGACTGATCCGTACATGTATTGGGCGCATGATGCAACTTACGCTAGTCCTAGTTCTTTGTACAACTTAGCCACGGTTTGACTACGTGTGGTTGCCACACTTTGACCTTTGACTATTAATGTCATTATATTCATGAAATTGACATCATATGAAGTTACTTTCAAATATAAATTCAGCGATAGTAAGTATATCCTCCATTCCAAAATATAAATCATTTTTAACTTTTTTGTGTTTCATCATTTTTATAAAAAAAAATATACATCAACATATATTGTGCGAAGGTAAGGCATTGGTATATTTTACCATCGGCTCGTTGCCTTGTAGTTTGTGATCTGATTGATTGGATGTCCTCAATCGGTCGTGGTCCTTGATAATTATAGGGAGGGGAGGTCTTGCCCCACTAGGATTCGAAACCCTAATTAATTTCGTATCAAAATATAACTCCTAACTCGGACTGGGCTGTCTAGACTGGCCTGATCACCCATGCCAACCAGTCTGGCCGATCCGGTCTAGGTGAAATCTTCCAGAGATCATAACTCTTTCTTCCGAAGCCCAAATCGGACGTTCCATATATGCATTTTGATCGTCTCAACGAGAGCTGTACAATGGTAAAGTCTTTTTTGTCTTTTAAGCAACTTGACCAGATTGGTCTGACTGGTTTTGGGGATATGTCTTACTAGTCCTCCCAGTCATGCCACATTTGGGTGCGAACATATGCCCCATGCCACTCTGGTATTTGCTGACCACCACAACTGTTGCTCCATTGATTCTTGCTTGCACGTCCGCTGCGACCTCCTCTTTTGATTGTGAGATAAGTCTGAGGGACATCAACTCGGCTACAAACACTTGTCTTCTTGTTTCTCGTTGTTCTCACCTCTTTCACCATTAATAAGTACACTTTTGACCAGATCATTATTAGCGATAATCGGTCTTTGTGATGCTCTACAATTTGAATATGTAGAAGGATATTGAATGATATACGGTTGCATATGCATTCTACTATAATCCAAAGGTGAATAATAGCAAGGATACGACCAAACCCTTAATGGATATAGTGAAGCAGCATGATTACCTTGATGTTTGAAAAAAATCCGGTTGGTCACAATGTCCTGCCGATAGCTTCATATCATTATCTTTACTTCACACCCTCTTCTGCTTTGGAGTGGCTGCTCTCTTCTTATACTTGGCCAGAAGTTTTTCAACTTGGCCTCCCCTTCTTTTTTCTAGGACTTTTTGCAAAATTTCCAGAGGAACCGGTCAGATCGGTTTCAAGATCGGTCAGACCGATTTATGCAGGCCTGGAGTCCCTCTTCTGCTTTTGCCCCTTGAGCGTTAAATTTTCCAATGCAATTTCGAGGGACTTCTTCACTGGGACCTCCTCATCATGTTTTAAAGGCTTGGATCTCTTTTTTCACCAATGATTACATTTTTCTCTCGTGCCCCCAGCCTGTTTGACGAGCTTTGCACATCAAAATTAACAACCAGAGCTAGCACAGTTCAAAAGATGATGTCTAATACAGAACACCTTGGCCGCAATAATTCTAAGGACGATACTCTTATATCGATCATCTCCTTCTTCAATAATAAAATATGCTATAATTTGGCCTTTCATAAATTTTGAAGATTCACAAGCCAAATCACACTTAATAAATACATAAGCCCATTTGCATATTGTTCCACTCAAATTGGCTTACATAACATGTGTCTAATCGCATCAGTTTCACATGCTATTATGTAAGAACATCGGCACACATAAATGGTCCAAAATGTAAGTTCACCATGTTGGTCACCATATTGCTATGCTCTGGTGAGGCTTCATAATCCACCAATTCCTCATCATCATGTACTTGAGAAACTTATGGCACTTCATCATGAGGAGTCGAAACGGGTACCACCAATTCGGCTTGCTGCTGAACTGCACACTCAACTAGTCTGATCGGTTGCTTCAGGCGGTCGGATCGGTCATTTGTACCTGTCAGATTGGTGTCAGTGATGGTTAGACCGGCTTACTCGGGATGTGTCCCCTTGCATTGCAAAACATCGGTCCATTTGTATGAAAAATATATTTTGCACATGCCGACCTGATGCCCATTGTTTTAGAGTGTCAATCCTCCACCTTCATGTCTAGATATCTCCAGCATCGAGCCATCAGATACCTCTACATGCTTTCTTACTGACAGTTTGCAAACTTTCTAGCTCTAATTAAAAAACTTATAATTCAGCTTTATTTGCTGATGTTAAATCTTTCAACCATCTCAAGACCTCAAAACAAAACATAATCAAAGCCTTTAGCACCCTTTGCAAATCGATCTATTGAATAAAAACTTCATGAGGTAAATCACCATTTGCATATTCTGCCCCCGAGCACTAAAGTCTATTGAGCTCCATATTGCTACATTTTTGGTTTTGCCTCATAATCACCTTGTGCTGAGAATGCCAGCGGTGTTTCCCCATCGCAAGCGGCCAAAACGGGCATTGTCAATTCTACTATCTCATCTGGTGTAATCTCAATCAGTCTGACTGGTTGCTCTAGACGGTTAGATCGGTCGGTTGTACCGGTCAGACTGGTCGCCTGAGGTGGTTTGACCAGTCGTGCTGGCTGGTCAGCTACTTTGACCCTTCATACCTTGCCCTGAGGGATCAAGGATCTATACTGGTTGAACTATTTGTCCCTCAACTTCTCGAGCTTCTGCTCCTTCTCCTGATAGCGCAAGCGCTGCAGCTTCCTCCTCTGTGTACGAGTCAACCCTGATAGACACCACCTTGGTTTAAAGTACTTTGATGTTGTAGTGCTGCTACCGTTGGATTCATGATCATTATTGTGGCAGAACCACCCAAACTAACTAGGCCCGGGTGCACTGATCTTCGTTGCTAGGCAACACCGACCCAAATCGGCACGCACCGGTAGTTCCTTGAGTGATGCCCCGATAAAAGCCACACTATTCCAGGATCGCACAGACAACACCCACACGAAAGTGAGCCCAGAGATTACAATACAGATCATTTCATACATCTCAGAGTTTTGCAGTGGAAAATAAATTTATTACAAACCCAGTTCAGAGTAGTAAAGTACTACAAAAGTCTTAGCTAATACAGTTCATCAGAGTTCATTATTGCTACGGAAGGATGAAAATACGATAACTACGATATAATGATGTCACGATGAAGCCCGTACGAGACATTAATATGGAGAGTTAGTGTTGGCCAGGGGATACGACCCATCCCACAGACCAACCCGAAAGCAGCACACAAGGTCAAGTCAAACCAGCTATCGAATCCTCAAAGTTAGTACCTAAAAAATAGTGCCACAAGCAAGGCTGAGTATACTAATACTCAGCAAGACTTACCCTTCACCGGATATACCATAGTCCGATAACTAGACATGCAAGGCTTTTTGGTTTGTGGGGTTTGTTTTGCCAAAAATGCCACTAAGAGTTGATCCTTGTTTTCAAATTTTAACTTGCCATATTCTAGTTGAATTAACCATTCTAAGTTTGCATCTAACTCTGTACAAACATAGTAGAGCAACCATTTAATCAACCAACAGTATTATCATCATCATGTTCCACTTGTTACTCTATGTGACTGAAAACGTTAAGCAGTCTCATGCCATGAGAGGCGGACGATTCTGAATCGAATTTCAACCTGGCCAGGGGAACCTAACACACACGCATGGGGATCGATGTCGCTTTCACCCACGCAACTTTTCCCCTTTCTTTCCAGTCCGTGGATCCGGGCCACCCTCCCCGACTACAGAGTCCGACCACTCTGCACCCGTACGTCGCGACAAAAATTAAACCCTACTTCTACCAAGAGGGTGGAAGGTCGTTCCACGCGCTGATCCAATCAGATACTTAAGCTTACCGATTACCATATTTCTCGATATGTGGCAAGTATTTTCAAATGATTAATGAAATGAGCCACACACCGCGACCTTAATCATTTTCGACTACACCAGCGGGGTATCACAACTACACAACTCCGCCCGTTGTCCTTATATTTTAGTAGGAATTAAAGTTAGTCAATTCCTATAATCTCGCGAGAGGCAGGAAACCACTCGACTTCTATCGTTTCTAGTTAGCGGGGCAACTAGTCGATAAAAAGATCCAGATGTTAAACATAGGTACCTAGAGATCATGCATCTATGGTTTTCGATCAACGCCTAGAAAACGTAAATGAGCAAATAAAATTATTACAACATATACGAATAGTTAGATGAATATAACGTGTAAAATAATGGGATTATGCACCGGGGCTTGCCTTCTTGGGCACTGTCAGGCTGAGATTCTTCAGGGGCTTGGCCCAGGTCTTGAGCTAAGTTAGTACAATTAAGATTAACGTCCGTCGCAGCGAGAGTGTGCGAAGGAACCAACTCGTAGTCACCGTCAGCGAGATTGAAAGTTTCTATATACAATGCAAAGATTTATTATTACAATAGGATAAATGATTTCTTTCCTTCACGATAAAGTTGTAGTCCAACATAAAGTTAACTTAACGATGATTTTTGTGAGTTCATTTACTGGCAGTCATTTATGGAGTAGTAATTCTGATTAACCATCTTCATGAATGAGTGTGTTGGGGTGCTTAGTTTCCTAATCTTAAACATAAGCATAATTTATGAATTAGTGATGAAAAATTTATGTTGAGCAGATCAGATAGTATAGTATTTACTGTAAAAATTTCAGACTTTAACAGTAAATCATCTAATCATGAAAAATCTTGTAAACAGATTGACCTAGAGACTTCACGAATTTATACAGGTTGATAGGCATGGTTTATGGAGATAAAAATTTTACAGGAACTACTACAAATGATAATATGCTTACTGTAATTTTTCCAGGATTTAACTGAGCATATAACAGTAGTAACCAATTTAATAATACAAACATGTGTATAGATAAGTTAAATTCTACAGAGAGTTTCTTATGGTTTCTGGGTACCAAAATTTTACCAGAGCTAGATCTTAACTTAAGAATGCTTCATAAAAATATCAGCATTTATTTCCGCTAGATCATTTACTTATGAATTAAACTATTTATGAACTTGCATATTCATTCTAGATACAAGATGACAAGTACTGCAAGTGAAAAGTATACTACAGAGAGCACACATACTAACTAAAAACTTGTCCAAATATCATGATCAGATATGAACAATAGCATCCAAAACAAAAATAACAATTCTAGGCATGATATCACAAGGATGATTTATAACTGTAGAAATACTTTGTAAATGGAGCTCAAACTTTGCAGGCATAGTTAAATGACTAAAAAAGAGTTCCAGAGATGAACTTAGATTTTTATAAGCAAAGGAACTATATATCATGGATTAAGTTCATAAAACAAGAAATAAACAGAATATATAGTAAAATAGATCAAAAATTTCCCAAACTTATGCAACAGCAAGGATTCAGTACCTTGTTCTTACAAAAAAAAGTTTCATAACTAAATCATGTCTAGTTCTACCAGAATTAATATATGAAGTTTACTAGTAGATCTAGGAATCTTGATCATTTGAGCAAGCAAACGATTTCAAACAGAGCTCATATTTTTACCAGGCTCTTCTAACAGTACTAAGTTCAATATATCCAAAAATAAAGCATAGTTACTGAACCAAACTCTTATAACATTTATGTGCCATTTAAACTAGTCTTTTTCTTAGATTAAAATAAAAGCAAAATATGAACATATGACTATAACAAAAGTTGTAGTTCTTGTTCTAAGGATTCCATAACAGTTGAGTTTATATTTTTCTGATTTTTCGACGATTTTATATGTATTTTACAAGTTTGCTGTTTTGAAGTTCATGTACATTTTGTTTAAGACCCTGGAAGTTTCGTTTCTTTTAACAGTAGGTCCCTGGCGGAACTCACAGAACAGGGGAGATGATGGTGCGGCGTTTCCCGGCGAGGAGAGTCGCCGGAGGTAGGGGGAAAGTGGGGGAAAAGTATGAGGGGCTCGAGTGCTACCTTCCGGTGGTCTTGGCTCGTCGGGAGAGGGCAGGAGGAGGCGGGTCCGCGGAGAGGGGCGGCCGGCGGTGGCTCTGGTCCGGCGTGGCGGTACTCTGGCGACGATGGGGTAGGGGATTTGGGTCGAGGAGGGTCAGTGGACGTCTGGGAAAGTGATGGCGAGGCTCGCTCGGGCAATGAGGGTCGGAAGCGGCCGGTCCGCGGCGAGCTCGAGCTCGCCGGCGGCAATGGCGGGTAGAGGGCGGGTTCCGGGCGTGAGGGGAGGGTTCTGCTCCTTTTATAGGCGCGCTAGTCTTCGTGGAGAATCAAACAACATATGGGGAGGTCGATTTGGCCGGGCAGGGGGCGGAGGCAGGCGACGGCGAGCGGCGACGCCAGCGGTCGTGCTGGTGCATGGCGGGGGCGCGTGGCGCCGGGCCAAGTGGCCTGTGGTGCGTGGCAAGTAGAGGACGAGCCAGGGCGACGCGGTTCCGAGCAAAACCAGGGGCGCGCGGGCCCATTTGGCCGTTCCCGGGGCGGTTTTCCGTCGCCGGAGTACGGACGGCGTGAGAGGAGACAGAGGTGCTGGCAGTGGCAGTCTCGTAAATAATCCAAAGTTCAAAACTCAGTTCTGTAATTTCAACTTTTCTCCTTCTTATTGGCTCCAAATGAAAAACTTTTGAATACCATTTTTGTTCAGTTTTTCAAGATCTACAACTATAGTGTTATGCACGTTTTCATTTGAGCAATTGTTTGAGAGTTATTTAATTATTTCAAAAACTAGCATTTAAAGTACTTATCATTCCATGTGAATTTTGGCACTTTTGCTCCTAGGCTTCAACTAAACTTTTGTTTAACATGACATGGTGAATATGCCTATTTATTTCCATATGCATGTTTGCATTGGTTTGAAAGTTATTTGAATTTCCTTACCACTAAAAATTGAACTCTTGTTTATTTGATTTGTTAAAATTTTGAGTTTGCAAAAAGTCTTTTAAAATAAACTATGTGTCACAAAAATATGAGTGTGCCTTCAAAATACATGGTTATGACAAGTTGAGCATGAAGGATTTATGAAAATTAAAGGAACAAGTTTTATATCCACACATACTCCTATACAAGAATGCATTATTGTTCTGTATAACTCTTTGTTATCATGAGCTAAAGGAATATTTAACCTTTTGTTTGAATTTTTATTTTTTTCGCAACTCCAAGTTGTCATTTGAGAAAGAAATGAATGAATATTTTCTTACTGAACCTTCAAGGTAAGTATGTTTTATGTCTTCTTTTCTTTGAAAAGATTTTCAAGATTCAAAACTACTTGTTTGTTGAATATTTGCGGCCTTATTTTATTATTTTGTTTGTACTAGTGGCTCTTCACCAATCAAAGAATGGTTCCATTAATCATTTCAACTGATGGTTTTCCAGTTTAAATTTGATTTGCATAGAAAGTTTATAGCTCATTATGAAAGGTGTATTTTATTGCCTTATTACCACACATGTCAAGTCAAGTTTAAAAGGGTACCAATTATTGTTTTTCAAACACATTGCACTCAAACACATGCACACATACATTTACACACAAGTTTGCAAGAACTAGACATAGGGTTCTTATTTAAGTTTTCTTAGCTCATTTGTGTGTGAAGTTATGTTAATTGACTGGCTTTGGTTAAACTGACACTAGAGGTGTCACAGTCTACCCCCTTAAAAAGAATCTCGTCCCGAGATTCAAGTGAATAAACTAAGTGTGGCAAGTGTGTGTATCTTTGGGGTGGTGAAACCAGAAGGTACACATGATCACCAACTTCGAGTTCCAAGGGTTTTCTCTTTTTATCAATATAACTCTTTTGGTTAAAGTGTGTGGCTCGAAGATTTGCTTGTATTATCCATATTGTTTACTCTGCCTTGATTACCAAGTCTGGTCCAATATGTTATGGTCTTTGGTTTGTGACCAACTCAATGGAGTTGATGCCTTTGATCATACAAGGCCTTGATTAGTGCTATTTTTAGACTTGCTTAATAGCTGGGTGAGAACTCTACTAAAAACGGGCATTTGTCTTCATGGTTGTCATACTGAATGATGTAAGATCTTAGCATGTCTTTTAAGATTCGGTCCACTTTTCAGTTTGACGTCGGTTCCAGGATGATAAGCTGAACTTTCGGATCAGTTTGGTACCGGGAGAAGATTGCAATTGGTTTTCCAAAAATGCGCTAGGAATTGAACGTCACTATTGGAATTAATTCTATGTGGTGTGATATATAGACCATAATGTAATCAAGATGAATACTGGCTCACTTCTTGGTAGTATGAATAGTGTGTAATTGAAGAAAAGGTGTCGGTTGTTGATAATGATCCATATGGAATCAGGCCTTGGAGAGGTGCTTGGCAAAGCAATCATGAAATCCAGCATTAGTAAAAGTGAGAGTGTAATGGCTATTTATAAGTGGTCTCGGTATAGCATTAGGAGATATATTCAGCGAGAAATTTGCCTAGGGTCTTGATATACTTTGTTAATACCCAAGTGATTGGAAAGCTTTGGAAAAAAGGTGACCTATGAAGAATTGGTTTTCAGACATCATGATTCATTGGATCCACTATAGAGATTCAAACCATACAACTCTATCCTTGTCGCAGTAAAACATTTAGGCTTCTCCATTCTTTAAAAGAGCTTGTGCTTGACGATTTTCGTAGGACAGATTCTGGGTAGCTGATAAAATTTAGCATAACTGATGAATCCAAGGTCGAAAAATTCTCAAATTTTTACTGGGGGTTTCTAAGATAATTGTGATCATTTCCTCTAGTCAACTCCAACTCAGAAACAGAGCTTAAGATAGTCAAATCATTAAGTGTTTGCCTAAAGGTTGACCCAGATTTCAGACTGAACAGAGGGCTAGTATTTTGACTATAAGTACCAAATCTAATGACTAAAAATTCTCAAAATTTTACAGTAGCTTCTATACTCAGTTATCTACAACCTTCATTTTGAACGTTTTCTCAGGAAAAGCTTTAAGTGAATCGAAAAATTCATGTGGCCAGACTGTTACAAGTTGACAGAATTATAGGGATTTACCACAAGACTGAATTTTGTGGGTTACGCTTCTCCAAAAAAAATTCAAAATTTTACAGAAGTAAGGAGATTTGTTTTACTACATTTTGTTACACAAGCTCAACATATTTTTAGGTAGTTGGCCAGGTCTAAAAATTTGGGTTTCTCTTCTGTACCTGCTGGTCCAGTTATATCTGTCAGCTTTCTAGGATGGAGATCTTATTCTTCGGCTGAAACAAACTTTTCTCAAGACATTCTTGCTCAGGATGATTTAATGGAGTTGGTACATGTTTTGAGAAAAAAAATGCACACTAGTTCAATGCCATGATGTATTATGGAGATTCCAACATGCCATGAGATTGATGATACACAATGACAACTTAAGATGCAGATAGGTTGCTTGCATTTAGTTTATGCACTCATGGTATGGATAGGATGATGCAATGCAAGACGAGATGACCATACTTGAGATAGCGATGCATTGGCTTGATGCATTTGTCCAATGCTAGTTGGTTGATGTGCGGGTCATGGTGTGTAACTGTTGATGCACATGGTTTAGATGCATGATGTGGCATATCTGTTTGGTAGGATGATCATGCATATGGCATGTGGTGCTTAGGTTGCAATGTAGATTAGCTACTGGAAGGTCAGGCAAGTACTCTTAATTTCTATTGAACCAAAATAGAACTTCAAACAAATCAACACATTATTCAGGTTGCGACAAACAGATTGCCGAGGAGTCACTTTCACTAACCAAGATACCAGCGCGCACCTGGTAGCACAATCGTGTTGCGGTAGCACACACGAGGCCCTAGGTTCCGTCGCGGCACCATAGGTCAGTAATGAACACCATGACAAAGTGAAAACCTAGCACAAACATAGCAACCCAAATAATGCTTGTGGCAAGAAAGAAAGATGAAGAGCCAGATAATATTCACCATTCCTTTCAAGATGCATATGTGATTAAATCGTGGGAATGCAATAACAATGCATCAGTAGTACTTTAGCTACATGTAATGCATGAATGTTGTAGTAATGATTATGCATGATATTCTAGCATTTTCGTGCACCATTTTTAGTTTTCAAAGGAACCATTTGAGCAAGAAGGTTAATGAGAATTTCTTCAACTCATCTAAGTAAAAACACTTTTAGTCATCCATTTTTAGTTTTATGAAAATTAAAGGAACAAGTTTTATATCCACACATACTCCTATACAAGGATGCATTATTGTTCTGTATAACTCTTTGTTATCATGAGCTAAATGAATATTTAACCAATATTTAACCTTTTGTTTGAATTTTTATTTTGTTTTGTAACTCCAAGTTGTCATTTGAGAAAGAAATGAATGAATATTTTCTTACTGAACCTTCAAGGTAAGTATGTTTTATGTCTTCTTTTCTTTGAAAAGATTTTCAAGATTCAAAACTACTTGTTTGTTGAATATTTGCGGCCTTATTTTATTATTTTGTTTGTACTAGTGGCTCTTCACCAATCAAAGAATGGTTCCATTAATCATTTCAACTGATGGTTTTCCAGTTTAAATTTGATTTGCATAGAAAGTTTATAGCTCATTATGAAAGGTGTATTTTATTGCCTTATTACCACACATGTCAAGTTTAAAAGGGTACCAATTATTGTTATTAAAACACATTGCACTCAAACACATGCACACATACATTTACACACAAGTTTGCAAGAACTAGACATAGGGTTCTTATGTAAGTTTTCTTAGCTCATTTGTGTGTGAAGTTATGTTAATTGCCTGGCTTTGGTTAAACTGTCACCAGATGTGTCACAATTATCCATGATCGGCCTCTGGACAGAAGGATTGAATGATTTACCAAAAACCATCAGTCTTGTGTCTGCATCATTGACAACCACCTTGATGTTGCCGATCTGCACAACAACATCGGCTTTGATCTTCTCTGAATCGATAGTGGACTATACCTCTTCTTTCTTCTCCTTGACATGGTACACCTGTCTTAGTGAATGAGAATGATTCAGCCTCTGGTGAGACCGGTGCAGGCTGCTTGTTGGCATTTCCTAACGTCTACTTCAGAAATAGGGTCGTTTAGCCTGGTTCCGGTAATGGCTTCAGAAATGCTCGGCATTGACGCCAACAAATGCCTCGATATTTCATATAGCAATTACTGAAAACCAAACTATCATGAACCATGAATCATTCCGCAAGCGAACAGAATCACCGGTGTAGCATTTTACCCAGTGTGTATACCAGAGTGTCATTTATATTTCCGCAGGGAAGGAGGCAACTAGTTGTGTAGGCAGATAATATGAACTAATATTAATGGAATATTTAATTGCATAAACAGGGGTAAGATAAATATGGATGAAGGTAGTGTGAAACATAAGCAAAACTCAGCTTTAACAAAAGTAAAAAGAGGCAGGGAGGTAGGTAGAAGTTAGTTAGTCAAGGTCTATCTAATATTCATTAGAAATCTATAGCATTTACTAATACTTTACACTTTGCACTTAATGTGATTAGCCTCTATCTAGTTATTCCTAATACAAGGGAGAACTGTGCAAATAACTGACAGATATAACTGCCAAGACATCACAACATTTTATGATCCTCCGACCCACCTAACCGAACATGGAGGATTATGATGGCACTAAACAGGCCTGTCACCACCTGCAGGCTATCTCTACAAACCGTGGGAAAGGGAGACATCCAGCAACACTTGACTAACCCAGACACCATGTCTACACTAGTAAGCGATACTCTAGTATCCCGCGCAGAGCCCCCACCCTTCGGATGGACAGACATCATACTAGAGCAAACATACGAATACTGGAGCATGTTAAAGTTAACTAGAACTAAGTCTTTAACTAGGCAAAGCATATAGTAACTGTTGGCGGACGATCTTGATGAATTTTATCGCCAATATTCCTTTGGATTTCATACTTTTAGGACCATTTTGTTATGATTTTCACTAACATTAACGAGTTTCATGAGTTTTGGTGAATATTTGAACTCAGGAACAACATCTACAAAAATGAGCCAAATTGGGAAGATTCCCAAGCCGCCGGCCGGCCTATCCCTGTGAGATTTCATCATGCAGCTTTGTGAATCATGGCCCTGAGCACAAGAACAAGCCAACCCAAGGGTGCCTCATGCAAAATTCACAAGTTGAGACCGGAAGGATTGAACCAAGTCAAGTTGGGCCCAACTACAGTGACAAACCAAAGTGTCAAAGCCCAAACCAACTTGAGGAGTGATGTGCAACTCGTGATCAATGTGCCAGAGCAACGGAGGCTCGAGACGAGCCAGAGCCAGGCCGATCGCCGACCTCTAACTTCCTGCGTTGGAGCCAAGCAACTACCACCGACCTAAGGAGATGATCAGAGACGTCCATGCAAAGGTGGTGGCCAGATGGCAACATCTCCAAGCCGGCCGACCTAGGGGAGGCCGGCCGGCCCCACTTTGTAGTCCCTCGAGTCTCGGCTTTGCGTGGAAGACAAGCACACCGACTTTACCTGCATGCAACTGACGCCAAACTCAGTACCGACCCTGAAGCAGTATAAATAGAGCTCCAAACCCCCTCTTGTAACACACACCATCCATTAGAGAAGAGCTTTCTCTTGTTACATCCTTTGTAGTGGAATAGGAAGAGAGTGAGGTGAGAGCTTTGGTGAAAGCCAAGCTAAAGGAGCGGACTCAAGTTCTCTCGGTCTTACTCCATATTTTGTATCCACTTGGGAGGAATACTTTGAGTAAGTTCCTTGTCTCAACTTCAGTTTCTCGCTAGCTTTACTTTCTGTCTTAGTTACTTTCTTTGATCTGCGGGATCCTGAGTCTACGTAAGTAGCAAGTTCTGCTTATTTGAGGTTGCTTTCTATCTAAGTACATGGTAGGAACAAGTAGCTCGAGAGCTGTGGGCGTGGTGCCCAGGCTTGGTTAGCTATCACAGGTTGTGTTCCACCCCACGGAACTGTTGTGGTAGGTGGTGACAGCCCTATCCATCCCTCATAGTCCACCACATTCGGGTGTTTTCATAGCAGTAGTTGCAGGTTGCCGTTGGACTCCCCTCTCATTCCTTTCTGAAGTCCTTCCTCTTCCAGCCACTGAAGCAGATTTGGTTAGTAGTTAGCTAGTTGACTAGGCAGAGTAGTAGGTTATCTGGAGTTAGGGCCTCTTCCCTCTTACCCTCTTCTCACTGGTTGTGTTCGGTTGAATATCTCTAAGTTTGGTCGAAGCTTTACCATTCCTTGGATTCATCCTAGGTATACTCCCTAGTGAAAGCTACAATCGGTCTCTGTGCGCTTGCGGAGTAATTCGTTAGGATTAGGAGTACCAACAAGCTTTCTGGCGCCGTTGCCGGGGAACGGTAGCAACACTAGATTTAGAGTTAGTCAGCCGTACGACATTCCATCTATCCACATGGAGTTTTCTCCTAGTTATCCAGCAGTTCCATCTCGCGAGTATTTGGAACCGCCACCATCTTGCCACCGCATCCTATCCGATGGATACGAGATCCGTCCCAGTCTCGTAGCCATGGTTCATGCACCGTCCTTCTTTGGTAGAACGGACGAGTGTCCTTATGCTCACTTGCAAACCTTTGAAGAGAATTGTTCTCTTCTAACTATACCCGGTATGACCCAACACACCTTACGGTGGAAGCTATTCCCGTTCTCTCTGATGGGAGAAGCCAATATTTGGTACAACCGGACGGCAAGGAGAGTTGGAGGAGATTGGATACAATTGAAGGGTGAATTTTGTTCTTCTATCCTATCTCCAAAGTGGTTCCTCATCGGAAACAACTGCTATCATTCGAGCAAGGAAATGAATCACTTGGAGTAGCCTAGGCTAGATTCATGCATTTAGTAGACTCCGGGCCATCACATCAGATGCCGGAGGAAATACTTATGCAATACTTCTTCTATGGCCTTAAATCGGAAAGTGCACATTTCACGAATGTGGCTTCTGAGGGATCCGTCATGTACAAGACAGTGGCTGAAGTCAAGACTCTCCTAGAGAAAGTTTTGAATAGCACTGATATACCGATATCTACAACAATCCACCAGAGCCGATAGAGCAGCTCAACGAGACACAGTAGCTTCAAATCCTTTCAGCTGCATCCTCTCCACCTCCACCATACATAGAGGAAATCACCGAATCACCGAAGTCCCCATATCATGAGCCCCACATTGAAGACATGCCTATGTTCATACCCGATCTCTTCACAGAGGAACAGTACCTGGAACTCGGTAATGTTGTGAGCATGCCGAAGGAGCATAATATATGCTTAAGATCTGTGGCGTTCATTCCCGAAGCTTCATCGCAGATTAAGGGTCTTTCTGCGATCATAAGCAAGCAATGGACAGTGGAAGTTGAGGCCAGCAATAGCATCATCCAGATCTACTGCAATCCTAGAGTGCTCCTCTGCACTATTGGGGACGCTGAACCACAAGAGACTTATTACGCCCCGAAGGTCGGAGTGAACGTGATGTCCAAGACCTTGGCAGATCATGTCTCATACGAACCTCTGACTTTCTCACGTAAGCACCTGAAGTGGATCGACAGCCAGATAGTGGAATGTAAGGGAATTCTCCATGCTATGTCCCTGAAAGTGGGGCATAACAAGGCCTTCCTAGACTTCCACGTCTTTGATATCCTGGAAGGTGAAGAGTTTGTCTTGATAGGTCAGTCAATAGAGCCCCTTGTCAACCCAAATGGAGACCGAGCAACCCTCATGGTAAAGGTTGGCAAAGAAAGAGTCCCGGTCAGTCTAGTCCATTCATGCAACACAATTGCAGAGGCTAGACCGGAGCAAGACCCATCAGAGGAAGCAGTGAACATCAGCCAAGAAGAGCAAACTCAGCCCATTCTTGAAGAAGATGTCTCACACGTCACCCAAGAAATAGATCCGGACGGCAAAAGTAAGCTCAACGAAGAGGAGATACCGCAACCTCCTCTCTTTGAGCTGAAGCCGCTGCCCCTAGTCTGAAATATGCATTCCTCCACGACAACAGAGCCACGCCGGTTGTCATTAGTGATAAGCTGACAAAGAGTGAAACTCGGTGGCTCGTTGTAGTCTTAGAGAAATATCGGTTCGTCATTGGATATTCTCTCCAAGACTTGAAGGGTATCAGCCCCAACTTATGCACACATCGCATCCCAATGGAACCAGAACATAAGCCGTCAAGAGAACATCAACGGCGGCTTAACGATGCGATGAGGGAGGTAGTCAAGAAAGAGGTACTAAAGCTAGTACATGCGGGTATCATATACCCTGTGCAAGATAGTGAGTGGGTTGGCCCAGTTCAAGTGGTCCCAAAGAAGGGAGGCATGACAGTTGTCCGAAATTAGAGAAATGAGCTCATACCTCAGCGGACAGTGACCGGATGGAGGATGTGTATCGATTACCGAATGCTCAACAAGGCTACCGGAAGGATCACTTCCCTCTCCCCTTCATTGACGAGATGCTTGAACGGTTGGCAAAACACTCATACTTTTGCTACCTCGATGGATACTCTGGTTATCATCAGATTCCTATTCATCCTGATGACCAGAGCAAGACTACCTTCACCTACCCCTATGGTACGTTCTCCTACCGGTGAATGTCATTTGGTCTATGCAATGCACCAGCTTCGTTCCAGAGGTGCATGATGGCGATCTTCCCAGACCTGATTGAGCACATCATGGAAGTGTTCATGGACGATTTCTCAGTCTATGGCAAAGATTTCGATCAATGCCTTGAGAACTTAGATAAAGTTCTCAAGAGGTGCCAAGAGACACACTTAGTTCTCAACTTGGAAAAATGCCATTTCATGGTTAGGGAAGGAATTGTTCTCGGGCATAGAGTGTCTGAACGAGGGATAGAAGTGGATCAGGCAAAAATCGATGTCATCGAACAGTTGCCACCCCCGACAAATGTCAAGGGAGTCAGAAGTTTCTTGGGTCATGCTGGTGTTGACGTGAGATGATCACACACCAAGCCTAGGAGACCCGTACGCCAAGCCTGGACTGTACTTGATTTGAACCAAGGCGTGCTAGTCAATTTGACCTGTAAATTGACAAGGAAACAACAAACCGTCAAATTTAAGAGTGTATCGGCTGGATTTCCGAATCACTTTTACGCGGGGTATCAGCAAGGCCCTGCCGATACAGAAGACGACAAAAAGATCGGGTATGATGAGCGTGTAATAAAGCGATCTGGGACAGATAGGCAATGAGCCGCCGATGCCGATAAGTAACTAGACGGCTAGATCTAAAGCCGACGCGTGCCGGGTAACAATGTACAAACCCACGAATGTATGGATCTGGACAAAGCTAAGCTTATGATTCAATCTAATCGGCTTTACTAGGTTTATCGTGATAAACAAGGAGCTTACAGCCGATTAAACAAATCACTCAGCCGGATAGTTTGTGAATTAATCTAAACGAGAAAACAGCGATGTGCCCAGAGATCAAAGCTTAGATAAATTTGATAAATTTTGAATAGATCTGAACGAAGCGACAGCGATGCACCCGGAAGCTAAAGCTCAGATTTACTCGGTAAACAAAAACTTACCAGCAAACCAAGTCGCTCGAATGTGAGGCGTCCTTGATCAGCTCGAAAGAACTCGCAGAAAGAAAAAGATGGCGAAGTTGCCGACGAGAAAGTAAATTGCAAGTAGTAAAATTTGTTTGTTTGTTTGGATGTGTATCAATCTTTACAATAGTCCAGGGGTTCATATTTATACCCCATGCTAACACAGTCCTAGCCGATTACGGCAAATCATTGATTCTATCTAAAGAAACTTATTTTAATAAACAAAAAACGCTGCCTTCCAAACCGAGACTATCTCGTATCAAAACTTGCCCAGAAAACATTGAGATGTCCTATCGGCATCAAACCGTACCCGATGTCTTCCTTCTGCGCACCATCGTTATTTCCAACCTGGCATTCCTTCCTCTCACCGATCCTCTGACACGTGCCAAAAAATGGTGTCAACACATGCCCCCAGTTTCGGAGTGAAATATCCTTTTGCTCTGAAATTATTTCTCAATCATAATCATTTTCTTCAAACGGTTACTCCAAAAATGCTCCATACTGTTGCAACTATCAATCCAGAATCCCGACTCCTGAGGTGGGGTCATCTTATAAATATGTCAGTGTACTCTTTCCCCCTTTTCCTCTCCACAACTCTTCGCATTCAGGCTATTCTCTTCTACGTTCAAGAACTCGCCTGCTCCGCCGCCTCTGAACTCTGGCGCATATACTCTGACTACCAGAGGCTTCCCCAAGGTTCTCCAAATGGCTTCCATCTCCGAGGTCCCCCAGGTACAACAACTCCTGTTCCCTCTTGCACTACCATTTAAATCTGCAACCTGCGACTGTTCTTGATTTCCCCCCTTTTTTGCCATTATTTCTAGGCCCTTAGGAATTCGATCTTTATTCCTCTATCCGAGCAACCTAGCATGGTCTGCTTAGGTCCCATGGGTAACCCAGATCCCACTCAAGGCTTCAAACATGACATCAGATTGGTCCCTCACCTTCAGATCTTGGCCAAGCGTTACTCCCGGGTGGAGAAATTGGTTTCATAGCAGGCAGCCAACGAGCCATTTGGGAGCAATACGATATCAGCCAATGTCTCAATTTATCTTTGTCTAAAATGATTAGGAACGAGCCGATGCTCATATCAGCTTCCTTCTTTTGGTCTAATGCCATCAATGCTTTCTTATTTGGTCATGGTCCAATGACCCCAACCTTGCTAGATGTCATGATGCTGACTGGCCTGAATATTGCCGCCTCCGATCGAGCTTTTAATTTCTTGGATCCAGCCTTTTTTAAGATAAAGACCAGAGCCATCGGTGGCTGGAGTGGATACGTCTCTGAGAACATGAAAACCGGTTCTGTGTCAGTCAGAGAGCACACCGCTTTCCTCAACATGTGGTTGGAAAAATTCATCTTCTATGGCAAAACAGTAGGCCAAACCAACAACACTCTGAAGATGGCCGAAACCTTGGCTAGTGGAAACCCAGTACCCCTTGGTAAACACCTTCTAGGATCAGTTTTCCACCTACTCCATCAAGTATCGACAAATTAAGGGCCGATCAACCAATCTCTAATTTGGGAGGCCCCTGGTGGTTTATCCAACTATGGCTGAACATGTATATCCACAAAACCATGGGTATCAGGCTGTTAGAAATGTCCTTCCCATCTGAAGAGTTTGATGAAGAGGAAGATCCAATCACTCACCGTTGCACTTCCTTTGGCGAAGCAGCCATTATGATTGCCAATGATCCCAATGTCTTTGGCAAAACTGATTTTTTTTTCAAGTGTTTCTATAATGGTTTTACTGAGAACTCCACCATCCGGTTTGCATACCATGATGACAACAAAGAGTATGAAAATCCTTTCAAATTCAGTCTTGATTCTTGGAGAGTTGATGATGGGGCCACAAACATTATGACAGAGATTATATCCCCAAGAATTCTGCCTACCAACTTTACCTCTGGAAAAAGTGCAATCGGCTATGAATTCTGTTACCCTTCAGTGGTAGCCAGACAACTGGGATTTGTTCAAGTACCGCCCCTTCTCTATTTTTTCGATAAGGTGCAGGTGAGAAACCCAATCGGCACTGCTCTTACATATAATCGGTTGAAGAATTTGGATCCTGTCATTGACATGACACAGCTAGCCGATTGGCAAGTAGCACCTCTTACCACCGTACCCTTTGTACAATGGTGGATCACTAAAGATATATTACATTGCCCTGGATGAAAATTACCAAGGTGCTGATGATGAGGTAAACACAGAAACTTCTCTTGTTGCATTCTTATGCTATACTACTTTTTTGTATTCTGACAAATCTTCTTATCAGGTTGACGGCACTCCACCTCCAACAATCAGTAGAAGCGGATAGCCGATCAGATACGCTCCACCAACTGGTTACCCTCTCATCGGCTATAATGCACCAACCCTTGCTGATGTCGCTGCTAGCAAGAAGCGCAAGATAACCAGTACCAAGAAAACAATTCAGAAGAACCCAGGCTCCTCCAGTCGAACCCTGACCATTGCATCGGCACCAGATGCCGATGTTCCAACAGACGCTACTCCTCCTCGTTCAGAAGGTAATAAACAACTTTCATTCCTTCTACTAATTGTAATGTATCTCTTACTGACTTCATTATTCGGCCTCTCCAGATATAGCTGCCGGAGATACAGATGAAGAAGACGTCCAGGAAATTGCCTCTCAAACATCTCCAATAGTCCAGGTACTTCGCCTACTTATTCATCACCTTCTGACAGACATTTGACATTCGCATTATCATACCAGATTCAGCATCTTTCTTCCAAGAGGGCTAGAACAACTGCTTCACCAATTCAGGTAATGCAACCATCTTTCCTTTTTTGATTGCATTCTGCGCCTAACATTGATTCCTCTTATTCAGCAAACATCAATCTTTGTGCAAGAGCCATCGATCACTCCACAAGATGCCCTTCCTGACTCTGGCACTTCAGCATTACTTGCACCTTCCTTTGTACCGATTCCTGATGAAGCTCCCCGAATTCAAGTGAGATATTTTATCACTTTTAGAAACTTAGAAAAAGATCATCTAATTGATATCCCCTTCCTCTTGACCAGGCGCAAGATAGTCCAGACAACAGTCTGTTTTCTTTTCAACTTGGGACCATAGGCACAGAAGACGAGGTTACATCATCAGTAGAATCGGCTCCATTGTCTGAAGAAACCAAGGCCAAACTCCAAGAAATTCTGCCGTTGCTGAATCAAGATATTGGCCAATTAGTTCAAGATGCTGAGCCAATTCGTATCATCCTGAGGTCTCTGAAGGGTACTCTCCCTGAATCCCTTAAAGAAGCACTGCATCCTACTGCTTATATCGAGAGTCACCAGATCTCAGTCCTCAAGGCCAAGAAGCGTCTCTCTGATCGTCTTCATCAAGAACAAACAATCAAACAAAGGGATGACCTGAAGAATCTTGTGGAAACAACCCGCGGGAAGATTGTTTCTCTAACCCAGTCCAAGGTGAACATGGAACAATCTAAAAGAGATATGGAAGCCAAACGGGAGAGTCTCATCAAGGAGCTGGAACAAGTAAACCAGGAAATTGCCGATGTGGATAATAAATTATCCCAGCTTCCAACGGCTCTTCAGCAACTTGAATCAGAGAAACAAGAACAAGCCCGCAAGATCTATCAACTCCACAAGAGCATCAAAATAGTACCAGGTTCTGCCGAGGCTGACATCCAAGAGATCCAGAAAGCTGATGATATTCGCCTGCGTGCGATTTCTGTGATCCAGAATGCTTTTGGATCCTTGTAAATTGCTACTTGTTCTTGTCGTGGTGGAAAAACTTCAATCTGATGTATTGTCAACAATGCTTAATTTACAACCTTTACCTTTGCCCAATACACCATTTTCTTTTTGGATTTTATTGCCCTAAGGTCGATACAAAATTATATCGGCCATCCATAGCAATGTTATCACAACATTATTGGCTTTCTTTTACATTTTTTGTTCTAAAGGCAACACATATTACGTCGGCTATACTAAAATGTAGCCGTTGTTTGCATCATCAGCTTTTATAATGTCATTCAAGATTCATCAGTATATCCAATCGCTGAACTTGATGATATCTCATAATCAGTGACTTTCAGAAACTCTGCTTCCCATGCCTGACCAGAAAAGTATCTTACCCTTTCATAGCTTTCCTCAGAAGCTTCTGCCGATGCAATACTGAATGATGAATCGACAGCAACAACTTCAACAACATCACCGATCCATTGTATAAGGCATTGATGCATAGTAGATGGTATGCAACAATTGGCATGAATCCAATCTCTCCCCAATAGCAAACTGTATGATCCCTTCCCATTGATGACAAAGAAAGTAGTAGGAAGAGTCTTACTACCGATGGTCAAATCAAAACATAATGCTCCAACTGCTGGAGATATGACTCCTTCAAAATCCTTGAGCATCATATCCGTCTTGGTTAGATCTTCACTACCCTTTCCGAGCTTGCGTAACGTGGCATAAGGCATTATATTCACCGCTGCCCCTCCATCCACCAGCATCTTTGTGACAGGTTTACCATCAACAAATCCTTTCAAGAACAGAGCTTTGAGATGTTTGTGTTTTTCATCCTCTAGTTTCTCAAAAGTAGATGGTATAGGTTCTAAATTTAGTTGTGCCATAGCTTCTTCCAAGTCTTGGTCCTCACAGCCATCAATTGGAGCCATGAACTCACTAGGTAGCATGAAGACCATATTAATAGGCACAACCAATGACCCTAATCGCTGTTCATCATCGGCCCTTGGCTTGACACGCCAAACTTCAGATCTGACTCCCCTCCTGGGAGCCTCTCTCCTTTCCTCTTCATTTAGGCCCTAATCGCTGTTCATCTTTTGTGATCTGGTCAAACCTCCCGGGCACCATTTAGGCCGATCAATGTTGTCATGAACAGGCTTTCTCTCCGGATCTCTGTGGTGTGGGTATTCATCAGGAACTTGAGCAGCAGCAACTTGTTCAACTCGCTCATCGGTAGAAATCCTTCCTCCTGCAGGATCACGTAGCGTAGTCCTACCCCTAGCCGATCATGCACTGAAACCCTGCCCCCAGCTGATCATGTACAGAGATGCATCCATCATCACCTCTCTCTCTAATGATCGGCCCTTGAGGCCTATGGTCGGAATGTGGCTTCTTGTATGACCGGTCTCCACGATAGAAACTGTTGCACTCTGGACAATTATCCACTGTTGGCAGAGTCAACCCTTCTTCCCAACAGTACACAAAGAAAGGACACTTCCAATGCCCTTCACGTCATCGTGCAGATTCTTCCCGGTACTGTCTCCTCTCTTGATCACGCTGGAATTTGTTCAGCAACATCTGAGATGTGACCTTCTTCTTGGGCGCCGCTGATTCTCCTTTCTGTTGCAGCTCTTTACTTTTGACTTCATCTGCCGTTATCTGTGCTTTGGGATCAATAGCACCAGATTGCTTGGCCGATTGAGATGTGAGCATCTTTGTTTATAAAGCATTACCCTTCTTCCCAACATCTACCATATTTGCTTAATATCGAACCCATATTTCTTGGGTTCTTTGTTACCAAAAGGACATGAGATCGGTTTCTTATTGTTCTGAACCCATTCAGCCGATCCCACCATCTGATCAACATCTGAGTCAGAAGTATTTGAGCAGTCAATAAAGTTGACCTTTTTCTGGAAGTTGCTTCTCTTCTGCTCATACGGTCTTGCCTCCCCTGTCATCCTATTGGCCATCTGACTGATGTTGTGAACACTTGAGAAGCATATTTCTCCTTGATGTGTGGCAGGAGCCCTTGGAAGGCAACTTCTACAAGCTGCTGATCAGATAGAACCAAACTAAAGCACCGGTTCTTAACATCTCTAAACCTCTGAATAAAGGCAGCGACCGATTCATCATTCCTTTGCCTCAGGTTGGTCAGATCGGTCAGTTTCATCTCTTCTATACCAGAGTAGAAGAACTGGTGGAATTGCTTCTCTAGATCGGCCCAGTATATAATGGAATTGGCTGGTAATGTAGTGAACCAGGTAAAGGCCGATCCAGACAGAGACATAGAAAACAAACGCACTTTTAATGCGTCCTGCTGAGCTGCTTCTCCACATTGTATGATGAATCTGTTGATGTGTTCTACCGTGGAGACTTCCCCCTGTCCAGAAAACTTGGTGAAATCTAGAAGCTTGTACTTGTGGGGCAACGACAATTCATCATAAGCAGCTGGATACGGAGTTCTGTACATCAGATTCTGCTGCTTTGGTTTCAAACCAAACTGATCTCCCATCACCTCCGCAATCTTGGATGCCCAGTCGATCTGTTGACTACTAGCTGATGTCGCCTATGGTGCTGGTGGAAACAACAGCAAAGCTGCCGATGCTGGCTGGACGTTTGGTGTGGTCATCGGCTGAGCAGCCGATGCAGTTTGTGTGACTTGCTGAGGTGGTTGATTGGATGGTGATTGGTAGAGTACCATCTCATTACCATGACCGTTCTGCGCTGCCCTCTGACTAGGCTGACGCTGTGCAATATTGGGTACATTGGGCACATCCTCATGGCGCAAGACGCCAGTCGCAAGATCATGGAAAACCCACGTGACTCCATTGGCATGAGGAAATCTATTTGCCAGGACTTATGTAGGAGACTTGGGCTGCAGCATCATCGCCAGATACCGTTGTTGAGGTGTCGACCATGGGGCCGATACGTTGCTTGGGCTTGCTGGCGAAGGTACTGATGTGAGAGTAACTGCTGGTGGTGACGCTGGTGCGGTATCTTGAGGTTGAGTCGGCTGTGGAGCCAATGCACTGACTTGATGATTCATCGGCTGAGAAGTCGATGTACTTGGTTGCTTTGTTGGAGATGAGATCATGAATTCTGGAGGCATACCAAGTCCAGTAGTTGGATCCCAACCAGCTGACATGAAACTCCCCTGTGCATATGTAGTCATTGGTGTAGAATTGGTGTACACAGGAGGAATCTGAGTCTACGCTATAATACTAATCGGTTGTGCATCTATGGCACCCTCACCAACAGGAGCTTGAGGATGGATCTGTGATGTCCCAGTAGCCGATCCAATAGGACAGAAGACCATCTGACTAGCCTGACGATAAGTCGGACCCAAAAAGCTAGGTACTCCCCTATCTTGTTGCGTCTTGAGCACAACATTGTGGATGTGGTTGGCCATGAGTGGAGCATGATTCACGAAAGCATTCATCTGATGTATCATCCTGTCCTCCTTCTGTGACTCTTCATATGGTACAAAAGTGGGAAAATTGAATTTCTTGATTACCTCCCCACTCCTGTTGGTGCTAAAGGAAAAAAGGCACTGCTGCTCAAAAGCATCTGTGATTGCTTTAAGTTTTGCCTTATGTTCTTCCTTCAGCTTCTCCTTATCGATCGGGATCTGGTTTTGCCCAGAAACCTCTGCCTTCTCTGACATCTTGATGTTTCTTATCCCATTGGGCGTGCCAAAAGATGTGTTGATGCAAGATGATCACACACCAAGCCCAGGAGCCCCGTACGCCAAGCCCGGACTACACTTGATTTGAACTAAGGCGTTCTAGTCAATTTGACCTGTAAATTGACAAGGAAACAACAAACCGTCAAATTCAAGAGTGTATCGGCTGGATTTCCGAATCACTCTTACGCGGGGTATCGACAAGGCCCTGCCGATACAGAAGACGACAAAAAGATCGGGTATGATGAGCGTGTAATAAAAGCGATCTGGGATGGATCGGCAATGAGCTGCCGATGCCGATAAGCAACTAGACGGCTAGATCTAAAGCCGACGCTTGCCGGGTAATAATGTACAAACCCACGAATGTATGGATCTGGACAAAGCTAAGCTTATGATTCGATCTAATCGACTTTCTAGGTTTATCGTGATAAAAAAGGAGCTTACAGCCGATTAAACAGATCACTAAGCCGGATAGTTTGTGAATTAATCTAAATGAGAAAACAACGATGCGCCTAGAGATCGAAGTTTAGATAAATTCGATAAATTTTGAATAGATCTGAACGAAGCGATAGTGATGCGCCCGGAAGCTAAAGCTTAGATTTACTCGGTAAACAAAAACTTACCAGCAAACCAAGTCGCTCGAATTTGAGGTGTCCTTGATCAGCTCGAAAGAACTCGCAGAAAGAAAAAGATGGCGATTACGGCAACTAATTGATTCTATCTAAAGAAACTTATTTTAATGAACAAAAAATGCCGCCTTGCAAACCGAGACCATCTCGTATCAAAACTTGCCCAGAAAACATTGAGATGTCCGATCGGCATCAAACAATACCCGATGCCTTCCTTCTGCGCACCATCGTTATTTCCAACCTGGCATTCCTTCCTCACACCGATCATCTGACACGTGCCAAAAAACGGTGTCAACAGTTGGCTTCTACAGGAGGTTCATCAAGGACTTCTCCCGTATAGCCAGGCCCCCGACGAACTTATTGGCAAAAGATGCTCCGTTCAACTTCGACGAGGAATGCCTCGTAGCCTTCTACACCCTAAAGAAGGCATTCATGTCCGCGCCCATCATTTAGCCTCCCGATTGGAAACTTCCTTTCGAGATCAAGTGCGATGCAAGCGACTATGCTGTAGGTGCATTGCTTGGTCAATGCAGAGATAAGCAACACTATGCCATATCCTACGCTAGTAAGACATTGACCGGACTCCAGCTCAACTACGCCACAACGGAAGGAACTCCTAGCGGTGGTATTCGCCATGGACAAGTTCAGATCCTACTTGGTTGGTGTGAAAGTGATTGTATACACGAACCATGTAGCACTGAAGTACCTCCTAACCAAGAAGGATGCCAAGCCACGACTTATCCATTGGATTATGCTCCTCCAAGAGTTTGATTTGGAAATAAGAGATAAGAAAGGAGCAGATAATTGCATGGCAGACCATCTCTCAAGAATGCAAGTACAAGGGTCGGACTTACCGATCAATGATTATTTGAGAGATGATACTCTCCTGAAGGTCACTACATCCAGTCCATGGTATGCAAACTTGGTGAATTTCATGGTGACTGGGTATATACCTCCAGGAGAAGATAAGAAGAAATTGATACACCTCAGCAGATTCCACCTATGGGATGACCCATATCTATTCAAGATCTGCATTGATGGTTTACTCCGCCATTGCATCCTGTTATGTGAGACCCACAAGATTCTGGAGCGTTGTCTCTCCTCACCCTATGGAGGACATTATGGAGCCTTCCGAACCCATGCAAAATTTTGGCAAAGTAGATTCTTCGGGCCAAACATGTATGGAGACGCGAAAGAATTCGTGCGGCGTTGCCCAAGATGTCAAAAGCATGGGAACATCAATTCCTGAGACGTAATTCCACTAAAGAGCCATCTTCAAGTGGTCATCTTCGACGCTTGGGGAGTTGACTTCATGGGTCCCTTCCCAATGTCGGAGCAGTGTGAGTACATCTTGGTGGCAGTGGACTATGTGTCCAAATGGGTGGAAGCACTTCCTTGTGTTGCGGCCGATTCAAAGAGCTCCAAGAAAATGTTTCAGGAAATCATATTTCCTCGCTTTGGAGTTCCAAGAGTCGTGATCAGCGATGGAGGCTCACACTTCATCGACAAAACTTTCAGGAAGTGCCTCAGCGAGCTAGGAGTAGACCACCGGGTTGCCACACCATACCATCCCCAAACAAGTGGTCAGGCAGAGACATCGAATAAGCAAATCAAGAACATCTTGCAAAAGATAGTCAATGCCATGGAGAAGGGTTGGAAAAGCAAGTTACCCGAGGCACTATGGGCTTATCGGACGGCTTTTAAAATGCCGATAGGTATGACACCGTATCAACTAGTCTATGGCAAGACTTGCCATTTGCCCGTTGAACTCAAGTATAAGTCTCATTGGGCAATCAAGAGGTGGAATATGGATCTCCAATCAGCCGGAATCAAACAACAAATCCAACTTGCTGAATTGGATGAATGGAGGGAGAAGGCCTACCACAACTCTAAACTCTACAAGGAGCGCACAAAAAGATGGCATGATAAGCGTATCAAGATCAAACATTTCAAAGCGGGAGATAAGGTACTTCTTTTCAACTCTCGCGTTCGATTGTTTGGTCATGGTAAGTTTAGAAGCAAGTGGGAAGGTCCCTTTTTAGTGCTTAATGTCGCTGACCATAGCGCTATAACCCTCCAGGACGATGAAGGGAATGTATTCAAGGCCAATGGCCAAAGATTGAAAATATTCCTCGAGCCCGAAATACCGGAGCTCGAAGAAGTAGATGTCTATGAGTTATCCGAGTTAGAATAACCATCTACGGTCGTCGCCGTACCTTAAACGGGCCGTATCTTAGTTTAGATTTCTCTTTTCTCTTCCCCCCATTCTTTCTTTCCCATTCTGGACCAAGGCACCCAAAAACCCAAAAAAGGAAAGAGAGAGGAGGAGCTTCTAGAAGACCGGAGCCCACACCTGACAAGGTGGGGCCGGCCGGCCTCTCCTAGGCCGGCTGGCCTGGCTCCGAGCCTGCTCGCCCTTATCCACTCGTGCAACGTTCATCTCAGTGCAAACATTTAGTTCCTGGGTGTTCGGAGCACGATGGGTTGATTTAAACCGAAAGGCTCCCCCTCCTTCCTCATTCCAAAACTTTTCACCAAATTCCATCCCGTCCATCCTCCTCTCCTCTGAGATTACTGCCATGGCCTCGCAATCTTCCCCAAAAAACACCCAAGTCCGGGACCATGGACACATCCACTCCAAGAGTGCCCTCCAAATCCAACCAAACTCATGCATCGCCAAGCAGCGTCAGGATCTTGGAACCACTGGACATCGCCGCATTCTCGCCATCGCCGCCGGCTGGCCAGGGGCTCCAGCCCCAGGCTGGCGCCCCTGGCTGGCCGGCCTCACCCCAAGGCTGGTCGTCCCCCGATTAGATGGAGAGCTCTGTCTAGGGCCCTGTATCAGGGGCGCTCGTGCACTCCCATGTGCGCAGCCCGACATGTCCTACCACAGGGGTTCTTTCCCCTAGAAAGGTCACGACGAAGCGTCGTCGGGAGGGGCATGTGTCGCACAAGTCGTTGCACCCTAAGCGGTGCAGTTGGACTCGTCCACGTACTCTTCGGAGTACTCCCCTGTCAGTTGTTGACAGTCGTTAAGTGCAAAATATGACCGTCAACTATGCTCAATAAAGAAGGAAAACTATACCTCTTACTCGCATATTTGTATCACTAACCTAGCTCCACAGTTGTTTTTGAGAATTCATGATTTCAGGAGCACAAGTCCGGAATAAGATGAAAACACGACGAATACATAGACAGAAGTCGCAGACAATCGTGTCCTGCATAACATGAGCAAAGGAGGCCCACAAACCAGAGCAAACCGACCAACCAAGCCCTGGCACCGACCATCTGACATTAGGACCCACCAGTCAGTGTACCAGAGAAGGACGGTGGCTAGTGGCGGGAAGAGGGGGTCGGCCGACCCCCTATGGAAGGTTTTCCCGCTGAGTTTTGGCGGGAAGACTGATCCTATCCTCTCAATGGCGGTTTGGCATATTTCCATACGAGGAGATGGCGGGAACCGACCTCAAGCACTATATAAAGGGCCTCCCACCACTCTCTCAACACACACCACTTGGAAGCCTCTCTCTCTACACTCTCTTGTGACTTGTACTCCTTAGGGTAGTGGAGCTAGGCTAGTACTTCATCTCCTCAGTGAATCCATTCGTCCTTGGGGTCGGCGAGCAATCCTCGGCCTCTGGTATGGCTTTGTATTCCGACTTTCTTTATATTAGTCATTCAGAGTTTGTTCTTGGTTATCTTGCTATGTAAGTAGCTTGCTTAGCCTTGATCAGTGTTTAACCAAGTTATAGTAGTTGCATGCTTAGACCAGATGATCTGGGTAATGATATCGGTTCGTTGTGCTTTCGGGCTTGCTTTAGCATCTTACCTGTCCATCCGAAGGGTGGGGGACCCAGGGAAGCTAGGGTAGTGACCTCATATGCGGGCATGGTGCCCGGGTATGCGGGATCCTTCGGATATGACGGTTCTCCACGGTGTGACTGGGGTAGACCGCAGGTGGTGACAGCCCTGTCGGTTGTTGGTATTTTGCAACGTCACGAATAAAATCCGCAAGCGCACGGATACCGCTGTAGCTTTCACCCAAGAGTATTCCAGGGTATCGTATCCACTGAGGAACATGAGTATGCTATCAACAGGTTCAGGTTCATCCAAGGACACACACGCCGGTGTGGAGAAAACAGAAGAGAGGACTTTCTATATCAAGAATCTATGCCTAGAAGAAGAGATCATGTTGCCGTTATACTTCGAGCTAAATGTGTCGACCGGCTTATACAAGCCGATAGCTCCTAAATGATGCTCTATCCAATATCCGAACATGGAGGATTACTAGAAGGCTCGAACAGGGCTGTCACCACCTGCCGGCTACCTCTATAAACCGTGGAACTATCAGACAACTGAGTGATATAGTCCAGCCTAGACACCACATCTACGCCTTTCCCTACTAACCTTAGCCCTGGCCAAGACTACCCTTTTCTATCCGGGGTCTTAAGATAAGATCAAATGCTACTTGCTAGCATACACATCAACTAATAAAAGGCAGAGATGATAACTTGCAATCTAAACTCTAATTCCAGATAAACAAACAAAGAAAGTCTCGAACACTTACAACCGAATAAGCATCCGTCGAGGTACAAGCGGAGAAGAGTGCCGACAAACCCGGCACTTCCCCCCACTCCTCCTCACTCTCATCCTCTTCTTCTACACCTCCTAGTCTACCTAAGCATCTAGGATGAAGGCCTCAAGCTCCAAGGGCGGAAGGGTGAGTTGAGAGGGTGAGATGTGTGTGTGTTCATTCCTCTACCCCCCCTTTGTATTTATAGGAGGGAGCCATAGGGTGAGCTACAGCCGAGCATCATCAAACCGCCATCACCAGCCAGTAAGAGACCTCCACGTGGAACCTAAAGGCGGTGGGGCCCACGGGTAGGTCGGCCGCCCTGTTTGGCCGGCCGGCCTTCCAGTGGGCCCACCGACCTTGCATTTTGGCCTATGGGTCGCTTCCTGGGCCCACTTGTCAATGGCATGCGGTTTATCTTTTATCATGTCGGTTCCTTGCTCTGGTGGGCCCTATACTCCATATTCTGACACGTGTCGCGTCTTGATTCGTCGGAATCTTGTGTCTTGGATTAAACCACACCATTATGCTGCAAAATTAGCTCAAAATCATCTGCACACATTCTAGAACATCATCTGTGGAATCTGTTAGTAAATAAATCTATCCTAGCATTTATTCCACATTTTGGTTCCTTTTTGTGCAGGAGTTGACGGTCAAAATTGGTCGTTAGTGACCGTCAACAAGATCCCCCACACTTGGCCCTTTGCTCGTCCCGAGTAAAGGTCAGGACTGAGGTAAAGCGGTAGCTTCCTGATAGAATATCCTACACAAAAGTTATTCCATACCTTGCTCTTGCTTGTGAACTTGAATGTGTCTATCATGATATCTTGAGTTGTTGAAGAACGGAATGATCTTGGTTTCAAGTGTCATCCTGTCATGTTGCCAGACTTGGGGATTTTTGAAAGAATTTTTCCTGAAATTTTTTCATGGTCTTACTCTCTTCCATGGGTCTCTCAGAGTCGCTCATAGCTTCTTACCAGTATTTATCCTTATTTTACCTAACCGGCTCTGATGGTATATGTGGAGTTTCGATGGATGAGATAGAATGTCATCTGCTTGGCTCAAATCTATTGCAAGATCAAAGATTGGATCCACATGTTTATACTCATATTTACGACTGATCAGGTTAGTGCACAGATAAATGCATGCTCCTTTTCATATCTGACTTTATTTGCTGGGTCATGCTTCTTTGGCATGCCATCTTTTCTCTCTCTCTCTCTCTCTCTCTCTCTCTCTCTTTTTGAATACTATTATCAGACATTATTTAAGGAGCATGAGGTTCATCTGGGCATAACACCTTAAATGAAATGTGTAAATAAAGTAAAACCATAATGGGTCACAGAATTTGATCGAGCTCAACATGTAACCAAGAGACAAAATTTTTGCGAGTGGATAGTATCGTATGGCTCTGGTAGGATGGTGGATAAAGAGATAAGACCAAGAACTCAGTTTTTATAAATAAAATTCCCAAATTGGTCAACATGAGAGAAACGATCAACTTTAAACCAGATATATCACGTTAGTCAACAACCAAGCATCATGGGTCCTATAAAATATGGTTCACAAACTTAAGCGCAGCATGAAAAACATTTATGCAAGGCATCTATCAAGAGCTCTTATTATCAAATTTCTTAAACAGATTAAAGAATTTGAGAAGATATGTTCATGTTTAGAAATGCTAAAGGGAGGAAACAAGTGAGGTGAAGCAAACTCATGAGTCGGAGCGGGAGTTGCACGTGACGTGTGAATGTGATCATGAATGTGTAGCGTCATGGGATCTCCCCCCCCACACTTGTTTTTGACCTGCTTCTTCGATCATAGACAAAACAAACCAAATATGAAAGATAATGGGGCTCTGCCGGCATTAGCACCGGGGAGCCAATGTTCACAATCTTGAAATAAAACTAGGGCGCAACTAAACTGACCTAAACCTAAACGACTCGATTAAAACTAGCGCGCAACTAAACCTATGATAACGACATTTCTTAGGAGGTGACTCCTAATAGAGGTCCTTGTGACCCGTAGCCTCAAACAAGCGCTTCATCTTAGCGCTCAACCCTCTCCATAAGAGACGGTTTTGGATTCTCCCTCGCCGGCCATGGGTTGATGGTGATAGGATGCTGGTGGAAACGATGGAGGTTTCGGGGAATAGATGGAAACAAGGTATGGAGTTTAGAGTTTCTGAAGAGAAGAAGAGGGGTACGAGACTCCTTTCCTCGTCGCGAAATGCCGGCACGCCCCACGGAATTGGATTCTAGGTGGGTCAAGGAGGCCGTGCCCCGAAGCTGGGCCTCACTGGGGCTGGCCCAGAGTCGGCCAACCTATAGGTCAGCCGGCCCAGGCTGGGCCCCAGTGGGCCCCAGCTTGCGCGGGTCAACTGGTGGGGTTATAAGTTTGAGAGGTAGGATGGGCCCACCTGCCCTTTTGGCCTATATGGCTCTTTTTGAATGTAAGTACGGGATCAACTAAGTCAATCACATCTATCTCCTCATCAAGAGCTTTATTATGGTCTAGGAAAAGCTTGAGTCGTTGACCGTTTACCTTATATGCGTTACCATCGTCATCTTGTATCGTGATGGCTCCATGTGGTGATGTGTTGATGACGTGATACGGTCCTTTCCATTTTCTTCATAGTTTCCCATGATCAAATAACTTGACCCTAGAATTAAAGAGCTGTACCTTGTCTCCGGGATTGAAGTTCTTCGGCTTCAACTGTTTATCGTGACATCTCTTGGTTCTTTCTTTGTAGATCAAGGCACTATGATAAGCTTTATCTCTCCATTCCTCCAGTTCCGAGATCTGGCGCTTCCGGTACTCTCCGGCTATTTTAAGATCCATGTTCCACCTCCGGATAGCCCAGTGTGCTCTGTGCTCCAGTTCTACAGGTAAATGGCAAGTTTTCCCGTAGACAAGCTAATAGGGTGACATTCCAATGGGTGTCTTGTATGCTGTCCGGTATGCCCAAAGTGCATCCGGTAATTTCAGCTTCCATCCCCTTCCCATCTCATTCACGGTCTTCTGCAAAATATTCTTGATTTGCTTGTTAGATGTTTCCGCATGACCGCTGGTCTGAGGGTGGTACGGAGTCGCGATGTTGTTCCTTGTCCCTAGTTCCTTGAGGAAGTTCCGGAAGGCCGAGTCAATGAAGTGTGACCCTCCGTCACTGATTACCATCCATGGTGTGCCAAACCTTGGAAAGATAATCTCATGGAACATCTTACGAGCATGCTTTGCATCTGCGGCTCTGCATGGCATGGCTTCGACTCATTTGGAGACGTAATCTACGGCGACCAGAATATACTCGCATCCTTGGGATCTTACGAAAGGTCCCATGTAATCAATACCCCAAACATCAAAGAGTTCGACCTGAAGGTTGTAGTTCAGGGGCATTGAATCGCGAGCTGTGATCCCTCTATGCCTCTGGCAGTTTGGACATCTGCGGATGAAGTTCTTTGTATCTTCATACATAGATGGCCAATAGAAACCGCTCTGCCAGATTTTTGCTTGAGTGTGAAATACACCATAGTGACCTCCATATGGTGCTGCATGGCATTTCTCTATGATCTTTTGTCCTTCTGCCGTAGGTACACAACGTCAGAGTAACCCATCTGCACAGACTCGGTACAGATATGGTGCATCCCATAAGTGGTGTCTGCTCTCTTGAACTAACTTCTTTTTGCTCTCCCCTGGGGGTACATACCCCGAGACCATGAAGTTCACAATATTCGCATACTAGGGGTACGAAGCTATTACTTTGAGAAGCATATCATCCCGCATGAAGTCATTTATCGGCAGGTCTTGGGTATTCGTATTGGTCATGCGCGATAAATGATCCGCCACTGAATTCTCTACTCCTTTCTTATCTTTAATTTCCAAATAAAACTCTTGGAGTAGAAGAATCCATCTGATCAACCTTGGTTTAGCATCCTTCTTAGTGAAGAGGTACTTGAGTGCGGCATGATCTGTATAGACGATGACCTTGGTACCCACTAGATAGGATCTAAACTCGTCGATAGCGAAGACAACTGGTAGGAGCTCCTTTTCTGTTGTGGCATAATTGAGCTGAGCTCCAGTGAGTGTCTTGCTTGCGTACGCGATCGCGTGATGCTTCTTATCCTTGGTTTGACCAAGTATGTCCCCCATTGCGTAATCACTAGTATCACACATGATCTCGAACGGGAGCTTCCAATCAGGGGGTTGAATGATTGGAGCTGAGATGAGTGCCTTTTTGAGAGTAACAAAGGCTTTATGGCACTCATCTATGAATTGGAAAGGAACATCCTTGGCTAGGAGACATGTGAGGGGTCTAGCGATCTGGGTGAAGTTTGCAATAAACCTTCGATAGAATTCGGCATGGCCAAGGAAGCTTCTGATTCCTTTCACATTGATGGGAGGCGGAAGTTGTTCAATGACTTCAATCTTCGCCTTATCCACCTCTATCCCTCTTTCGGACACTAAGTGTCCTAAAACGATGCCTTCACGGACCATGAACTGACATTTCTCCCAGTTGAGGATCAGGTCCTTCTCTTGGCATCTCTGCAAGACTCTGTCCAAATTTTCTAGACAATGATCGAAGGTTGTTCCATAGACTGAGAAGTCGTCCATGAAAACTTCCATGAGTTCTTCGATCATGTCGTAGAAGATGGACATCATGCACCTTTGGAATGACGCGGGTGCGTTGCATAACCCAAACGACATTCATCGGTAGGCATATGTTCCATAGGGGCACGTGAATGTAGTCTTGTTCTGATCTTCGGGATGGATGGGTATTTGATGGTAACCAGAATAACCATCAAGGAAACAGAAGTAGGAGTGCTTCGCCAATCGCTCTAACATCTCATCGATGAAAGGTAGTGGGAAGTGATCCTTCTTAGTGGCCTTGTTGAGTTTTCTGTAATCTATACACATCCTCCATCTCGTGACGGTTCATTGGGGAATTAGCTCGTTCTTGCTATTTTCCACCACTATCATGCCTCCTTTCTTGGGCACGACTTGAACTGGGCTTACCCACTCACTATGCGGAACATGATAGATAATTCCAGCATCTAAGAGTTTGAGGACCTCTTTCTTTACCACCTCCCTCATAGCATTGTTCAACCTTCTTTGGGGTTCCCTAGAAGGTGCTATTGCGGGATCCAATGGGATTCGGTGGGTGCAAAGAGCAGGACTGATGCCCTTGAGGTCTTGTAGGGTATAGCCTAGGACTGATTGTTGCTTCTCTAGAATAGCGATGAGTTTATTCATCTCCTCTTCTGAGAGTTTGTCGCTAATGATCACGGGAGACTCTACATCGCTATTCAGAAAGGCGTATCTAAGCCCGGAAGGTAAAGGCTTTAGCTCAATCGGAGGTCGTGATGGCATCTTAGTCGCGAGCAGCTCAGAATTTTCACTGGGATCTTCTTCCGCATCACTGACTTCTTCCAACATTTCCTCGATGTCCTCCTCGAGGTCTGAGTCAAAAGACTCGAAAGTGGAAGTGGCCATTATTTTCTCGATTGGCTCTGGAATAGGGAGATCTTCCACTGAGCATGTCAATGCTCGATCCACGGGGATGTGGAACGTGTCCTTCCCTAATTTGATGTTTAAACATCTGTCTTTAGGAACATCCGTAAAGAGAGCCTTAAGGGGATGTCCTATCAAGAAATCGAAGTTGAGATCTTCGAAGATATGGAAATTCAGACGGATTTTAACATCATTGTGCCAAAATGGCACATCGGTGATTATCCCGTAGCTACTCGTAAGAGAACCTGAAGGTCTCTTGAGCTGTCTGTCTGTCGGAGTGAGTTTGTAATTGCCCAGAAAGGCTAAGGCAAACTCATCTGACATTAGATTGGCTCCAACAGCGGGACTATAGAGAGCGTCCACATTTTGATCTTGGAGACGACAACGGAATGATGAGGAGGGAGAGTTGAGAGAGATTAGAGATAAGGATAATTCTCCTTCCTGCAGTCATTCGTTGCTGATCAATGTTGTTAATTCTTGAATCATCTCCCGAAGAAAATTCTATTCTAAGGGATCCGTAGGAGTGACAGGACCTGGTGGTCGCTTCTGGCAGAAGTATCTTGAGGTGTTGCCGAAGTCTTCAAAGACATCTGGCTCGATACTTCGGAGAAACTCCAGAGGTGAAGGGTCTTCCTCCTCTGATGTTTCGGATTTATGTTCAGGGGCGGTTTCATAAATTGAATCTACTGATGGGCTTTCAAAGTGTTCCGATTCGGTTTCTGAAGGCTCCGCTTGACGCATCTCGGGCTCTGTGGGAACTGGCTCGTGGATACAAACAAAAGAGGTTCTGTCCAAGATTTTGTCGAGGACTCTCCTACTTTCGGTTGGGGTAAGATGAGCGAAAGATCCTCCAGAGGTAAGGTCGAGATGGTGTGCAGACTCTTTGTCAAGACCAGCATAAAAATGCTGGAGCAATAAATGCTCGGGTAATGACAAATCTGGGCCTGATTTTTCCAATAAGGTAAATCTAGCCCAAGCTACACCGATTGATTCCTTATCATTCTGACAGAAAGTTAAAATTTTCGTTCGTAAGGCACATATTCGTGAAAGCGGGAAGAATACAGAACAGAATCTGTCCCGAAGTTCAATCCAACTTCCATTCACATAGCCTACGACACGAATGTACCATTGCTTCGCTTCTCCCGAAAGGGAAAAGGGAAACAATTTCCATTTAAGAGTTTCGTGTGTCATGCCTGAAATTTTCTTGCATGAGCACACTTGCTCAAACTCGCGCAGATGATGGTAGGGATTTTCACAATCCCTTCCTGAAAAGGAATTTCCCTGAACAAAGGCTATGTAGCCTGAGTCGAGTTCATAGCTAGTAGAAAGAATTGGGTCAGCAGAGGGTGCTGGCTCATAGAACTCGCTCTTGGGTGAAGTGTAACACCCGGTTTATAAAAGAACATAAACCGAGCAATCATATACGTGCCAGGATCAAGTCACACGTATATACAACAGAATGAACAGTATATCATAGCACATATCACGTAAAAAGACATAATAAAGCGAATACGAATGTTATTTATTACAATAATGACAAAAATGTCTGATACAGCGGAAGCGAAGTACAAATACGAATAAAGCTCTCCGAAGCTGAAGCGGGGCGCCACAGGGACGTCGACTGGGAGACGAACGCCTAGAAGTCCTCGTAGTCCTGGTAGCACTGAGCGAACTCCCTCGCGTCGGCAGGAACTGAGCAGCAGTAGAGTATCCCAAGAGGAAAAAGTATAGGAGAGGCAAGTGTGAGTACACAACCGTACTCAACAAGTATAACATAAACTATGAGGCTCTAGGTTGGCTGACTGACTGCATTAGCTTTTAAGTCTTGGCAAAATTTTATTAAAGATATTTACTACGAGTTGATGAGTTACCATTAACCCAGTTACATAGTAATTAATCAGAATTAATTATACCACTACTGAGAACCAAACCACGACCAAGCCACCAAGGTAACCCCGAGAAGCACCTCCCTCGTCGGAAGGAGATAACTTCACTAATCAAAAGGAGGATCTGGGCCGCTCATAACCGTGAGCACGGCTAGTATACCAGTTTTACACTCTGCAGAGGTTGCACATCTTTACCCACAAGTTGTGAGCTACGCCAGTTGTTCATCACACTTCCTTAGGTGAGATGTCTAGCGACTCACTACGAGGCCGTTACAAAGAATCTCGTTGGTAAGGCGTAACCGCAAGAGTTAGGTCAGCGACGATGGGGCCCACCTCCGGGGGAACCAGTACCAGAGCGCAATCCTAGCACGGACCAAGCCGGAGGAGCAGGGACCATTGAAGCTTACTGCTCTTGCCCCGCAGGTAAGTTACTTCAAACCAAAAAGACCTAATTAGTAAGCCAAGTCTATCCCATTCTAGCCTTGTGGTAGCGCTGTTGTCCCAGGTTGTCGCTCTATGAACCGGTCCTTATGGAGAGTGGCTAACCAGGCAGTAAGCACCGTGCTGGCCCCCTAAACCATGTTTCTACAAAAACCATCTTTTAACGAGACGTGAGCCACTCATCCACACAGAGGGCCACTCTCAGAATTAAGTTCAAGTAAACCATTAATCAATTTAATTAAAAAGGACCATTAAGTGTTATAGCGCAGCAACCTAGCACAACTAACCGAAATGCAACCCAAAGGTATATATAAAGGATATAAAGTGGCTAGGACAGTCCTTATAGGCATACAGTATTAAAATGCAGTATGAAATTGTATTTAAAGGTGATAGGTTATTCATGTTATACTTGCCTTCCTCGTACTGCTCCTGCTGCTCAAACTGTTCTGAAGATGGATGCTGCTCCGGGTACTGATACTGGGGCTCCTCAGATGGATCAACGTCTACTCACGATCACATGGCCAAAAACAGTTCACAACATAAACATACAATCAAACAAAGGCTAACACTAATAAACAGTACAACAATACATAAAAACAGCAAGGAAAACTAAGCTAAAACTATTCTACGTGTTACAACGAACGCGTGGACATAAAGAACGCTTAAAACGGAGCTAAAACGCATAATCTAGGCTAAAAACAAGGTTCAGGGACTAAACTGCAAGAAAACTAAGGTTCCAGGGGCTTTTCTGCAAAAACCAAGGGCGTAAACATAATTAAACTAAAGCTTCAGGGTCTAACTTGCAAAAATGCCAGGGCTGGACCGCGGGTAATAAATCTAGAAAGGTCAGGGGGCTATGCGCTAAAATCTGGGCCTCAGTGTAAATATTTTTACACTATATAGGACCGCGGATTGATTTCGGATAAAAGTGGGGTCTCTTTTGCAAAAAGACGGGCGCTGACCGTTCTTTCCCCTCAGTTGACTCGGGCCGGTTTGTTTCGGGTCGTTCGATCGAGATCTAATGGCTCAGGGAAAAGGGTGCGCGGAGCGGTGGTGGAACACCGCCGGAGCAGAGCTCCGCGGAGGCGAGCTCGCCGGAGCTGGCCGTTCGGCCGCTACAGGGGCTCGTTTGGGTCAAGGTCTGGTGCAAAAGGACGACCGCAACATGTGTGATCCACTGGGCCTTCGTGCTGGGGTCGGGGATGGCCGGAGCGTGGGCTTCGACGGTGGAGGCGGCGCTGCGGCGACGGGCTCACCGGAGTCGGTCGTTCCCGCCGTGCCAGGGATAAATTCGAAGCGCTAAACGATTGGAAGGCAAGATTGGAGCACGGGGAGGCTCACCAGAAGCTCGGGACGGCGGATTCGTGACGCAGGGTCGGCGGCGACGTTGGTCGGCGACGTGGTCAGGGCGGAGCTCGCGGACAGGGTGGCGCGGTGGTCTTCCGGGCTTCGGGATCCTGCGGTTCAGCTCGTGGGACTCCTGCAAAGTTGGGGCAGGGGTCAACGCGGGTCGAACGGCGCCGGCGGCGAGAAATCGAGCGGGCGGGGGAAAACTCACCGGGGAGAGGTCCGGCGAAATCCCGGCACTGCAGGGATCTAGGCCGAGCGTGGAGGCTCTAGGGAGCTTCACGGCGTTGAGGCAAAGCCTCTGCGTGGCTCCGGTGGGGTTGGGGTGCGCCGGAGTGGCGTGGCGGCGGCGCAGGGAGCTCAGTGGTGGAGCAGAGGCGTGGCGCGGCTAGTTAGGGTTTTGGGGGCGGCGATGGCTTGCGGGATAGGGAGCAGGGGCCGCTGGGGGGGCGCGTTTTAAGGTAGGCGGGCGATCCTGGGCAGGCGTGCCCCCGATGGAAACTCGGCGGGGATCTCGGCGTGATGGGCGCGGCGGTTGCGCGAGGTGGAAGGAGCGTCTGACGCGTGGGGTCGTAGTGTCAGTGAGCGAGCAACAGGGGCGCGCGTCGTCTGCTGGTGGGTTTGTGCCGACGAGTGGGCCTGGATCGCGCGGGGCCAGTCGCTGGAGCGTGGGCCTTGCGGGGCACGGGCGCTGAGGTGAGCGGGGAAGCGACGCGCGAGCGGAGCCGCTGGCGTGCGGGACCGGGTTGCAGCGGGGTGACGCGCGTGCGAGCGGAGGCAGGCCGAGCGCGGAGTGCGGCGTTAACTTGGCTGGGGTGTTAGCGTTCGGGCCGGGGAGTGGAACGGGCCCCGGGGAGAGGGAACCTGGTCTGGGCTGCTGCGGGTTTCGGCGGGGAGCGAGTTGGGCTGCTCGCGAGCGGGCCCGGGGAAAAGGTGGGCCGCCAGGTTTGGGCTGGAAAAAGGAAAATGGGCCAAGGGCCGCTTCGGGTTGGGTTGGGCTGCTGGGCTGGTTTCAGGGTTTGGTTTTATTTTCCTTTTCTATTTCCAACTCCATTTCCTATTTCTAAAACAAACCAAACACATTTGAATTCAAATTGGAATTTGAATTCAAACCACACTCAATCAATTAAAAGTATGCACCAGCATGAATACACAAACATGTTGACCCTAAAATAATTTTTAATTACTTATGCAACAAAATTAGATTAAATGCAAACTAAGCCAATTAAATTCTAGAAAAAAATAAATAAAACCAATTAAATTTATTAATAAAAGCTAGAATTTAAGTTAGGGTGTTACATGAAGAGAGCTGTAAAAGGGATAGCTGCTCCATGGGTAGTGGGGGTTGAGGTAGAATCAAGGAAAAAGAAAATAGAAGATACAAGGACGACTAAGTCTGTAGATAATGTAGCTACCGTTTCCTAGCAACGGCGCCAGAAAGCTTGTTGGTATTTTGCAACGTCACGAATAAAATCCGCAAGTGCACGGATACCGCTGTAGCTTTCACCCAAGAGTATTCCAGGGTATCGTATCCACTGAGGAACGTGAGTACGCTATCTACAGGTTCAGGTTCATCCAAGGACACACACGCTGGTGTGGAAAAGACAGAAGAGAGGACTTTCTATATCTAGAATCTATGCCTAGAAGAAGAGATCATGTCGCCTTTATACTTCGAGCTAAAGGTGTCGACCGGCTTATACAAGCTGATAGCTCCTAAATGATGCTCTATCCAATATACGAACGTGGAGGATTACTAGAAGGCTCGAACAGGACTGTCACCACCTGCCGGCTACCTCTACAACCTGTGGCACTATCAGACAACTGAGTGGTATAGTCCAGCCTAGACACCACATCTACACCTTTCCCTACTAACCTTAGCCCTGGCCAAGACTACCCTTTTCTATCCGGGGTCTTAAGCTAAGATCAAATGCTACTTGCTAGCATACACATCAGCTAATAAAAGGCAGAGATGATAACTTGCGATCTAAACTCTAATTCCAGATAAACAAACAAAGAAAGTCTAGAACACTTACAACCGAATAAGCATCCGTCGAGGTACAAGCGGAGAAGAGTGCCGACAAACCCGGCACTTCCCCCCACTCCTCCTCACTCTCATCCTCTTCTTCTACACCTCCTAGTCTACCTAAGCATCTAGGATGAAGGCCTCAAGCTCCAAGGGCGGAAGGGTGAGTTGAGAGGGTGAGATGTGTGTGTGTTCATTCCTCTACCCCCCCTTTGTATTTATAGGAGGGAGCCATAGGGTGAGCTACAGCCGAGCATCATCAAACCGCCATCACCAGCCAGTAAGAGACCTCCACGTGGAACCTAAAGGCGGTGGGGCCCACGGGTAGGTCGGCCGCCCTGTTTGGCCGGCCGGCCTTCCAGTGGGCCCACCGACCTTGCATTTTGGCCTATGGGTCGCTTCCTGGGCCCACTTGTCAATGGCATGCGGTTTATCTTTTATCATGTCGGTTCCTTGCTCTGGTGGGCCCTATACTCCATATTCTGACACGTGTCGCGTCTTGATTCGTCGGAATCTTGTGTCTTGGATTAAACCACACCATTATGCTGCAAAATTAGCTCAAAATCATCTGCACACATTCTAGAACATCATCTGTGGAATCTGTTAGTAAATAAATCTATCCTAGCATTTATTCCACATTTTGGTTCCTTTTTGTGCAGGAGTTGACGGTCAAAATTGGTCATTAGTGACTGTCAACATCGGTCCGCTGGGAAGCTGCTTCTCGGTTAGCGTACTCCCCGACGTTCGGGTACGGTGAAGGAGTTCATGCCAAGATGAAACGGGACTGGATGTTCTCCAATGCGGGTCATTCTCCCCGATGTCCCTAATTTCCTGGCACCTGCAGCTCTAAGCAACACAGCTAACGTAACTTATCTGCTAACATGATTAGTATAAAAGGAATCTTTGCCTATGCACCCACTAACCTTAGGATTGCTTGTTTATTCTTTATTCATGAGAGTTGGCTGTTCTATGTGTGTCACATTACCCCTGATCATCCTTTTTATATATCATTTACCCTTGTATAGTCAGTGGTCTTCATCTTGCTCATACGTGTCATGGTTATGTAACTAAGTAAATACACTTTACACAACCTAGCCATCCCTTGGGAAAATTTAAATAACGATACCCTGAATACTTCCGGGTGAAATGCTACAACGGTATATCCATGCACTTGCGGATCCTTCTGTAAACGTTAAGACATACCACACGGCATCTTCGAGGCGCCGTTGCTAGGAACTAACCACCCCTAGTGATGATGCTAAGAAATGCCAACAAGCATTTCTGGCGCCGTTGCCGGGGATGGCACTTGGTGTAAAGTATATTTACTAAAGTACATAAACATGGCAATATAAGTAAGAGGTAGCTACTGCTTATACAGGCTAATGTGTTTATCTTTTTGTTTTCTCCTGATTGGATGAAAATAGGGTAGTGTGTGTCTGGTTTCTCCTGGCCGACAAATTTCGTTGAAAATCACGAGAAGCTCATGAGAAGGGTCCGACCTCGCGTCGTTCCTCCTCCAATCTCGCAGTTGGCAAGCAAACCAGCTTCCCAAGCACCATCAACCGAACTCATGGCTGAGAAGACTCTCCGCGACTTCTCCGTCCCCTCAGCTGCCAATGTGGCAACTGGACCCAACATTGATGTTGGGGACATGAACTTTGAGCTGAAGTCTAGCCTCATAAACATGGTGCAGGCTAGCCCATTCTGTGGCAAGCCAAATGAGGACGCCAACGCCCATCTCTAGAATTTTCTAGAGTTATGCAAAACCGTAACCATACGGGGCATTATGGCTGACGCCATCAGGCTCTGCCTGTTTCCTTTCTCCCTCTTGGGGAAGGCAAAACAGTGGTTTTATCAGAACAAGGAAGCCGTCAGCACGTGGGACAAGTGTTCCACGACGTTCCTCGCTAAGTTCTTCCGGTTGGGCAAAACCAATGCCCTACATGGAAGAATTTCAAGTTTCCAGTAGACAGGGATGGAATCCATCCCAGAAGCTGGGAAAGGCTGCAAGAGTACATACTCGCCTGTCCTAATCATGGGATGGACGAGTGGCTCTTGCTACAAAGCTTCTACAATGGGCTAACGACTACATCCAGAGCCCATCTTGATGCTGCTGCTGGAGGAGCCTATCTTGATCTCACAATTGCCAAGGCTACGACCTTAATCGAAAAGATGATCTCCAACCAGGGCTGGAATGAGGAATGTTCCCAGCACCAGAACCAAGGGTGGAATGCATACCGTCAAGGAGACGGACATGCTCGCCGCTAAGCTGGATCTCCTACTGAAGAAATTTGATGAAGGGAACCGGCCACAGATGCCTGTTCCCGTCCATGCCATGAACTCAAACTTTACATGCGAGGTTTGTGGTGATGGTGGACACTCGGGGAATGACTGCCCCGAAACCCGTGAAGATGCAGCGTACATCAACAACAACAACATCGGGTTCCGTCCACAAGGAGGCCAGGGGTGGGGTCAATCACACCCACCATTCCAAGGAGGAGGTAACAATTTCAACTCAAATTTCAATTCGAATTTCAATTCGAACCAACCCTCCTTGAGAGACCTAGTCTTTGGCCAAGCTAAAATCAATGAATCTTTAAACAGAAAGCTTGCTGCCAACGATAAAATTTTAGAGAGCATACATGCTAAAGTTGAAACTCTTTCTTCTGCTCATAAAAATCAATTAAGTTTCAACAAAATGATAGAAACACAACTGGCTCAATTAGCTACTATTGCTCCTGTCTCTGAAGACAGGAAGATTCTGGGGCAACCCGAATCTTCCGTTGAAACTGCAAATATGGTGTCTACCGGGTGGGGCAACCTTCCCCGGCAGACTTCTCGAACTAGCCATGCAGGAGGAACCACGCACCCAAAGATGAATGCGTGGGGCGGGCTGACTGCGAAACTTCATAGAGATCCAGGGGTCCCCATGATTAGCTGCTCAATCTTCGATCAAAACTATGAGCATGCACTATGCAACCTGGGGGCCAGTGTCAACATTATGCCTATGGTGATATACGAGAAACTCTTATACCCTGCTCTCTCCCCAACATACATGTGTGTGCAGCTTGCAGACTCTACAATCTGGTATCCCAAAGGGATAGCCAAGAACGTCCTAGTCCGCGTGCGAGACTCCTTCGTTCTTGCAGACTTCGTGGTCATGGACATAGAGGGTGACCTTGGAATCGAGCTCATTCTTGGGAGACCATTCCTAAGGGCCGCTAGAGCAAGGATTGATGTAGGAAGAGGAGAAATCCGCTTCCGCGTCGGGAAGGAGGACATGTTCTTCAAATTCAAACAGAGAGAAGAGCAGTGAATCCTGAACCGACAGGATGATGAAGGCATGCAATTTGGGACGCACCAGAAGCCCCACTACCAGAACCTCGACCACACGATCCAAAAGGAGATGTGCAAAGAAGATGTGGCGTAAGGTCGCAAGCTCGTCCTCGTCCAATTCTCCAGGATGAGCCGAGTAGTGGTAATCACAGCAGGAGAAAGGTCCCGCTCGTCAGACTCAAAATGACGAGCCCTTGCCGAAGGTAAATCGGTACGTATCTCATTTTCACCCTCCATCATTTTACTTTTCTCGACTTTTTTGATTTTTCCCATTGCATGTTTGAATTTTCAAAACACCCTTGCATGCTAGAAACTTTTCTAGCACTTTTTATTCCTTTCACAAAAAATCCAAAAAAAATTCCGAGCATGAAAATCCCTTGAAAAATAATTTTGAACATCTTTCGAGACAAAGTTTGGACGGGTACTCAAATTTTCAAAACATAGAACCGTTAGAGGAAACTTGGGCACATGATGTCAGCCAGGGGCCCCACAGGGGGGCCGGCTGAACCCTAGGGTCGGCCGACCCCACCTGTCAGCTCCCTGCTATCAGCTTTCTCCAACGGCTACTAGCCGTTATGCCCATCTCTTAGCCGTTGTGCCCGGGCTTCTCCCTTTAAATAGAGACTGAGGGGTGGGTGTTGAGCTCACACACACTCAACTCTCATTCACTCACTCTCTCTCAAACTCTCTCAAACTTTGCTCTCGGGTTTTTATTGGATTTTTGCTCAAGATTTGAATTCAAGAGACCTCTCTCTCATTTCTTTGCTGCAAGAAAGAAGGAGCAACCCACGGGTAAGAACATTCAATTCGGTTTCACTAACGTAACCCGCTTCGAGTTGCACTTGTTTTTCTTCCATCATGAAAGGCATTGGGCGGAAGGTGTCCGGTGCATTCAAAATGATGACGGGTGGAAGCTCATCCCGTTCTCGGGGTGGCTTAATGATGAGCCCATGGCTCCTCAAGATGTTGCCGACAAGTCTAATGCTCTTTCAAATATAGCAGCCGGTAATTATTTGAAATCATCTAATGTTAAATTTGGAGCCTTATTTCTTAATCAGAAATATATTGCAAACATGGAGAAATTTATTGTCGCTGGGTCGTCGCCTATCAGTTTTACAAGTGCAAAAGTGAAGAAAGAAGAAAATATATCAAGCAAATATATCTATATAGGCACCATGCGTGTGGATATAAATGCTAGTCATATCTAAGTACGTCCGTGCATTCATATTTGTTTAATTGAAAACATAGTTTGTTAAGTATGGACATTAGTATTCTGGCCGCATTAGTTTATTGTTTTTGGGTCATGGTGCCTGCGTGCACTTGTTTGGTTGAACCTGGTTTTGGGCTCGTGGAGTCCAGGTGCCTGCGCGCACATTAATAAAAGCCCAGGGCCGCCATGTAAGGGGGAGATTAGATTGGACTTTATTTGTGTCTCTTGTCTAGGGTTTCTCCTACGAACAGCGAGACGCCGTCTGATCTCATCTATCTTGCCGATTCTTCTGGATCGTGATTGGGAGCGTGATCAGGATTGTTTCCTGGGTGCGCTGCGCCGGATTCTTCAGTGGATCCCCATCTTCTGACCGTGGCTCGTCGTGGCCGCAGGTGGAAGAATTATCTAGGGTTTGGATTGCATCATCTGCTGTAAGCCGATTCCTTCTATCAGTGCTATTGCTTGTATTGGTTTAGCCAAGGGATTTCATATACTCTGTATTGAATGTTCCTTGGTCATTAATATATTCGAGCTGTTGAAATTCTGGTCGAGACCTGTTGGCTATTTTGGGTTGAGAATAAGATACACTTGTTTGTGGATTATTGGGTGATCTGTTAGTCGACAGATATTGACATATATGCTTGATCGTCTTGTTAATCTACAAGCTCCTATTGCTGCCGTTTTGTTTTATCAAGATTTACCCACAGTTAAACTCTGCTGATATTCAGTTTGATTAAATTTTGCTCCTAGTGCCGTGAAAGATTGGGACAAATTTTCGGGCATCGTAGGCATGTCATTATGAGGAATGTTGAGTACTCTATCCTGCTTGTGATGAGTGAATTGTCAACCGTGCGGTGTGATCGTGCGCTTGGTCTTTGGATTGCAGGTACACGGGCGTCAAGTGTCGACGGAGAGCTGCCGTGGAGGTGCTGTGGCCGATGGACCGTGCGGTGGACGGCGGTGAAGGGCAGCCGAGACCGGAGCTCGTGCCGGGAGGCAGCTGTGCGTCCACTCCTGGATCGAGGGCGCAAGCGGCGACGGAAGGCGGGTTTCTTGGTTTGCGCCACAAAACCAAGGAGGCGGACGGCGGTTGAAGACGCCAAGTCGTGGAGGCACGGGCGACGGGCGTCGACGGCGTCTAGGGCCTTGCTGCGGTCGAGGAGGTGACGGGCGTTGGGCGGCGTCTAGGGCCGTCAGAAGGCCGAGGCGGGAACGGCGTCTAGGGCCACGGCGTGGAGGCGGGAATCTTCCCGCCCGTGGAGTTTTGGCGGTTTTCTCAAAGCTGTGGCGGAACCACCCAAAACTACTGGGCCCGGGTGCACTGATCTTTGTTGCTAAGCAACTTTGGACCAAATTTGGCACTCACCGGTAGTTCCTCGAGTGAAGCCTCGATAAAAGCCACGCTATTCCAGGATCAGCAGACAACACTCACACGAAGGTGAGCCCAGAGATTACAACACAGAATATTTCATACATCTCAGAGTGATTGCAGCGGAAAGGAAATTTATTACAAACCATGTTCAGAGTAGCACAGTACTACGGAGTTCCAACTACTCAATTATTCAAGTCTCATGTTCAGCGGAAGCAGTAAAAGATAACTAGCGAGATATAGTGACGCATCGATAAAGCCCGTACGAATGCGTCACTCAGCGGGAGGGTGATTAGCACCAGCTGAAGGGCCATCCCACTCAACAGACCAACCCGGAGGCAAGGTACAAGGCCAAGTAAGACTTGCAAACAGATCTTCAAAGTTAGTACCTGAAAAACAGTGCCACAAGCAAGGCTGAGTATACTAATACTCAGCAAGACTGACCCGTCTCCGGATATAACATAGTCCGATAACTAGACATGCAAGGCTTTTTGGTTGGTGGGGTTTGCTTGCCAAAAAAAAAAATGCCGCTAAGTGTTGATCCTTACTTTCAGGTTTTACTTAGCCGGATTCTAGTGGGATTAACCATTCTAAATTTGCAACTAACATGGTAGAGCAATCATTTAATCAACCAGCAGTATTATCATCATCATGTTCCACTTGTTACTCTATGTGACCGAAATCATTAAGCAATCTCATACCGTGAGAGGCGGACGATTCCGAATCGAATTTCAACCTGGCCAGGGGAACCTAGACCACACGCATGGGGATCGACTTCGCTCCCGCCCACGCTACTTTTCCCCTTTCTTTCCAGTCCGTGGATCTGGCACACCCTCCCTGACTACAGAGTCCGACCACTCTGTACCCGTACGTCGCGACATAAAAAAAATAAACCCTACTTCTACCAGGAGGGTGCGAGATCGTTCCACTCGCCGGTCCAATCAGGTACTTCAGCTTACCGATTACCATATTTCTCGGTATGTGGCTAGTACTTTCAAACGCTTAACGAAATGAGCCACACACCGCGACCTTAGCCATTTTTTACTACACCAGCGGGGTATCACAACTACACAACCCCGCCCGTTGTCCTTACATTTCAACACGAATTAAAGTCAGTACAAATCCTATTTGCTCGCGAGAGGCAGGAAACCACTCGTCTTCTACCGTACCTAATTAGTATAGCAACTAGTCGATAAAAAGATCCGGTATCAAACATAGGTTCCTAGGGATCATGCATCTAAGGTTTTTGATCAACGCCTAGAAAACTTAAATGCAGAAAACCAACTATTACCATACATTAATAAATAGATAGCAGAATGATAATTCGGAAAAATTAGCGGGATTATGCTCCGGGGCTTGCCTTCTTGGGCACTGTCAGGCAGAAAAGCCTCTGGGGCTTGGCCCAGGTCTTGAGACAAATTAGCACAGTTCAGATTAACCTCCTGCTCCGAACGAGAGTCCGCGGGCACCAGTTCGTAGTCACCGTCCGCGAGATTAACCGATTCTATATGCAATACAAGATTATGAGTTATTCATGGATAACAATTTCTTTCCTTCACGATAAAGTTGTAGTCCAACAAAAGTTACTTAAGTGATGATTTCAACAGTTTATTTCATGGGCAGTCATTTATAGAGTAGTAAACCTAACTACGTTTCTTCATGAATGAGTGGGGGTTTTAGTTTTCATTTTTCAATTTCAACACATAGCATGCTTCCCTTATTTCTTATCAACACAACTACTAAAGAGCTAGTGATGAAACACTAAAGTAACTCAGATCCAAACTTGAACATTCATGGCATAAATTCAGCATCTACCATAGAGCAAAAACTATAACTATTCATGCAAATGGATTACTCTAGTTACTTTATCTTTCTGTACAGAACGTTCAATATGGGTTCTGGTGCTACAAATTTTATGAGAGCAACTTCAAAGCATATACTCAGCACTGAAAATTTTCCAGATTTTATTCACTTATAAAACTGAGGTGATAAAAAGAACAAAAACAGCAAGCTTTTAAATAAGATTAAATCTACAGAGAGTTTTACTAGAGATATGGCTCTCAAATATTTACCAGAGACTAGTCATGAGTGAGACATACTCCAGAAAATTTTTCAAGATTTAACTCACTATGGTAAATTAGTTATTCAGTTAAGTTAGCATGAGTTTGCATAAATTTCTCAAGGTGCATTTAACCAGTATTGCATATGAACTTTTTATTACAGGTAGAGCATACTCTAAAAAAGGTCATGCCCAAAAATAATGATCAGAAACATTGTAGATTACTCAGAACAAAAATAGTAAACCTAGCCCTAAGATGATAAGCATGATTATTCGACAAAGCAAAACTCAGTAACTGCGGCTCAAAATTTTTAGACAGGAACACAGAGCTAAAAAGAGACTTCATAAATAAATATAGATTTTTCGGAGCACAATAACTATATATGAGGAATTAAGTTGATTACACAAGCATAAATCATGGTATATAGCAAATGAACTCTAATAAATCTGAAATTTAGGTATTAACAGTGTTTTAGTTTTACATGCACGCAGTAAAAATTTCAGAGCAAGTTCATGTGCATATTTTCCAGAATTAAATCGAGAAAGCTAACAACAGATTAGAGAATCTTGATTGTTCCAATATGATACTGCTTTGGTTGGGTGCCATCTTTTTAATGTGATCTTAAAATTCCATTAGTGATAACATATCCAAAAATCAATGTCATTTGATGGGAAGAACTTCATGAACATGCATAAGGTGGTTTTCTTATTCTTTTTCCCAGATTAAAATCGGTTGAGTTTCTGCAAATGTAAATGTTACAAAAATTGTAGATATTGTTAAAAGGATTCCAGATCAGTTGAGTTTATATTTTTCCGATTTTTCTGTGATTTGTTCCGCATTTTAGAAGTTCCCTGATATACACTGGAAAACTTGCAGAAACACCCTTGAACAACGAAAAGTATTTACTACCGGGTCCTTCGCCGGCCTTCTCCGCCGTGGCATCTTGCCGGTGGTGTTCTGCGGTGCAGGGCTTACCGGGGCTGCCACGGGGAGGCGCGTGGGAGAGAAGGGATCGAGGAACACCTACCCTGGTCGGCGTTCGAGGGTGGGATGCACGGATTCGAGCTCGTCGGCGTCGATGGCGGGTCGGTTGTTCGGTTCGCCGGTGCTGGAGGTGAAGGAGGGCTCGGGGTAGGGGAACAGGGAGCGCACGAGCACGGCGTGAGCTCGTGGATGCTTCTGGGGTAGCTGTTGTGCTCGATCTCCCTCGGAGCTGGCCGGTCCGCGGTGAGCCTGAGCTCGCCGGCGGCGGTGCAAAAGGGGAACGGCGTCGGGAGGAGGTTTGGGGTCGATTCCGCGTGCGTGGAGTGTGACTAGGAGGTGGCGAAGCTGTTGCGGTGGTCGGAGGGGGCAATGTGGGGCTGGGCTAGCCGGTCCGCGAGAGCTGGATCTCGGCGGCCATGGCGGAGCGGCGGGAGGAGGAAGAAGGGGAAGAAGGGGCGCGACTGTGGAGTTCTGGGGGTCTTTATAGGCCAAAGAGCTCCTGGGTGAGGAATGTAGTGACTGGGGGCGTTCGATTTGGCCCTGGGCGACTCGACGGCGAGCGGGCGGAGGAGGCAGCGTCGCTGCGCCGGCCGGGGGTGTCGTGGCGGCTCGGGAAGGGGTCTGGGACGCGTGTGCGCGCGAGAAGGTGCCAAGGGGCGGCCAGGTGGCGCTAAACGGTTTCCCCGGGTCCATTTGGCTGTGGGCGCGCGGTGGACGAAGTCCACCGGCGGCGTACGGCGGGCGGCGGGAAAACAGAGCACCGGGAGAGAGAGAGAGGTGAAGGTGAGGGCCTATTTGGGATTTCTGAAATTCCAGGGACCTTTCGGTAAACAAAAATTTTCTCCTATTTGGAGGGCTCAAATGGAAAAGTGTTGAATACTACTTTTGCATAACTTTTCAAGATCTACAACTTTCGTGTTATGCAAATTTTCATTTGAACCCCACATTTTGAACTATTGGTACATTTGCATATTTGCACAAAAGGACTTTAGTTTTATTCAGTTTTTGACTTGATTTTGGCTGAAGTTCAATTGAGCACATGTCAATTGAAACACCTCTCATGAGCCAACAAAAATTTTGTGCACATTTTTGAATTAAATTTTGAGTAGCTTTTCACTCCTTTTTCTTTTTCCTTTAATTTCTTTTGTATGATTTGTCTTTTATTTGATCCTTTCTCTTTGAATTAATTTCTCAAATTTTTCTTTTAACTTTAACTAAGGTACATTGATTGTATTTAAATGTGCTAACACCTGAGGTGTCACAACCTACCCCCCTTAAAAAGAATCTCATCCCGAGATTGGATGATTGAATTGAGGTGGGGAAAATGATATACCTGAGGTAGAGCTAAGGAAACCCGGATAATGTCGATTAAGATAATCCTCCGTCTCCTAGGTGGCTTCTTCTTCAGTGTGATGAGACCACTAAATTTTATACATTTTTACCACCTTTCGACGAGTACCTCTCTCTTTTTGATCCAGAATTCTGAGTGGATATTCGGTATATGAGAGATCGGGCTCCACTAAAATTTCCTGTTGATCAATGATTTCCGTAGGAACTTGAACACATTTCTTGAGTTGGGATATGTGGAAAACATTATGGATGGTGGCGAGTCGTGAAGGAAGTCGCAAACGATAAGCCACGGGTCCACATTCTTCAATGATTTCATATGGCCCGACATAGCGAGGTGCTAGCTTACCCCTGACTCCGAAACGTTGAACGCCTCGAGTTGGGGACACCCGTAAATAGACGTGGTTACCAACCATGAACTTCAGAGGATCCCTTCTTTTATCAAAATAACTCTTTTGCCGAGACTGGGCTGCTCGGAGATTAGCTTGTACTATTTTTACTTTCTCCTCAGCCTTGACCACTAATTCGGGTCCAAATATTTGACGTTCCCCAGTCTGGGACCAACTCAAAGGGGTTCGACACCGTCGACCATACAAGACCTCAAATGGTGCCATCTTCAGACTGGCCTGATAGCTGTTGTTATAAGAAAACTCAGCCAAGGATAAACACTTGTCCCAGTTCTTGTCATAGTGGATGACACATGCTCGAAGCATATCCTCAAGAATTTGATTCACCCTTTCGGTCTGGCCGTCAGTCTGTGGATGGTAAGCTGAGCTTCGAATTAACTTGGTTCCGAGTGCTTCTTGGAGTTGCTCCCAAAACCTTGCCACAAACTGAGGACCACGATCCGAGATAATCGTTTTGGGGATACCGTGTAGACAGACAATCCGATCAATATAGATTTTAGCATATTTCTTGGCTCGATATTCCGTATGCACTGGAATAAAATGAGCGGTCTTTGTGAGCCTATCAACAATGACCCATATGGAATCATGATGCTGAGAAGTATTTCGTAAGCCCACTATGAAGTCTATGCTGATATCTTCCCATTTCCAAGACGGAATTGGCAGCGGTTGGAGAGTTCCAGCAACCTTCAAGTGACTAGCTTTCACTCTCTGACAGGTGTCACACTCTGCAACATATTTAGCAATCTCTCTTTTCATGCGGGTCCACCAAAAATTTTGTTTTAGATCTTGGTACATCTTGGTGCTACCCGGATGAATAGGGAATTTAGAGAGATGTTCTTCGTCCAGGATTTGTTTCCGCGGCTCATGATTCTTTGGAACGACTAGGCGATCCTCGAACCACATAATTCCTTTATGGTCCATTCGAAAACACTTGTATTTATTTTCACCTTCTACTACTTGCTGCTTGATGATACCAACACTTTTGTCGTGTAATTGTGCCATGATGACCTTGTCATAGAGTGTCGGTTCCACCGAAATATGATTCAAAGAGCCCTGAGGAATGATTTCTAATTTCAGCTTTTGCATTTCAGCACACAATGTGTCATTATACGACTCTACTGAAAGGCAATTGCAGTGAACCTTGCGACTGAGCGCATCGGCTACAACATTAGCCTTGCCCAGATGATAATGAACTTCCAGGTCGTAATCTTTGATTAATTCCAGCCATCTTCGTTGCCTCATATTCAGCTCACTTTGAGTGAAAATGTATTTGAGACTCTTATGGTCGGTGTAGATATTGCAATGAGTGCCCATAAGATAATGTCTCCAAAGCTTGAGAGCATGAATAACTGCGGCTAGCTCAAGATCATGAGTGGGATAATTTAGCTCGTGTGGCCGAAGAGCGCGGGAAGCATATGCTATAACCCGATTGTCTTGCATTAGAACACAACCAAGACCAGTACCTGAAGCATCACAATAAACGTCGTAGGGTTTATTGTTGTCAGGTTGAGCCAAGACTGGTGCAGTGGTTAGATGTGCTCTCAACGTATGGAATGCAGCATCGCACTTTGCATTCCATTTAAATTTGACATCCTTCCTTAGTAGTTCTGTCATGGGCTTAGCAATTCGGGAGAAATCCGGAATAAATCTACGGTAATACCCCGCCAAGCCGAGAAAACTGCGGATCTAATGAACTGAAGTAGGAGGTTTCCAGTCCATCACTTCCTGTACTTTGCCGGGATCAACTGAGATGCCTTCCTTGGATATAGTGTGACCCAAAAACTTGACTGTGTCCAGCCAAAATTCACACTTGGAAAATTTTGCATACAGCTTATGATCTCTGAGACGTTGAAGAACGATGCGCAGATGTTGCTCATGTTCTACCTCATTCTTGGAGTAGATCAGAATGTCGTCGATAAAAACAACGACAAACTTGTCAAGTTCCGGCATGAATACCGAGTTCATAAGATACATGAAATAAGCTGGCGCATTGGTGAGACCGAAAGACATAACCAGGTACTCATATAGTCCATATCTGGTTGAGAAAGCGGTCTTGGGAATATCACAAGGCTGGATTTTAATTTGATGATAACCCGAACAAAGATCAATCTTGGAGAAGATCTTTGCTCCCGCCAACTGATCAAACAGTACATCAATGCGGGGAAGTGGATATTTATTTTTGATGGTCACCGCATTGAGAGGCCGGTAGTCAACACACAACCTCAGACTGTCATCCTTCTTCTTTACGAACAATGCTGGACAACCCCAAGGTGAAGCACTTGGGCGAATATAACCCTTGTCCAGAAGTTCTTGCAGCTGGATCTTTAATTCAGCTAATTCTTTAGGCGGCATTCGGTATGGCCTTTTTGAAATGGGTGCTGTACCAGGCTGAAGTTCAATGACAAATTCGATATCCCGGTCTGGCGGCATACCAGGTAAATCGTCCGGAAACACATCTGCATATTCACGGACTACCGGAATATCTTCGAGATGAATATCTTTCATGGCATAGGCACAAGAGTTGTTGCATTGGTGATGAGGTAAATATAGAACCGAATGACCATGAGTTGGAGAATTTATTTCAACGGCCCGGGAAGAGATATCTAACATTACCCCATGTCTGTTCATCCAATCCATTCCCAGAATAATGTCCATACCTTCTAGTGGCAGCAATATTAAAGTGGTAGGGACGGTTTTACTACCCAAACTTAGTGGCGCATTATTAATGATTTGGTTTGATGCAACTTTGCCACCCGGAGTAGATATCATGAATGACCCTTTTGTGTGGCAAAAATCTAACCCAACCCTTGCTCCGAATTTAGAACTAATGAAGCTATGAGATGCACCAGAGTCGAATAAGATAACTACGGGGTGATGGTTTATAGAGAATGTACCCGACATGATTGGTGCTCCCTCGGGTAGTTCAGCAAGGTTGGTGAAGTTAAGTCGGCCCTGCCTGACTTGAATGGTTTGCCTCTTGCCCTTGTTCTGATCATTCCTGCGAGAAGTCTGCCCTTGAGATTGTCCTGCCTGGGGGCACATCTTGGCAAAGTGATCCGGACTCCCGCATCTGAAACAGCGGTTATTATTATCAGGGCGAGCGGCTGGCTGAGTATTCGGCCTAAGGCCGTTCTACGGCTGTTGAGGTGCAAATCGAGCTTGCTGAGGAAACCCAAATCGAGTATGCTGCTGCTGTTGAGGAGGTCAAATAATCCAACGCCCTGGCTGAGGGGCCTTCTGAGAGGGTGCGGGTGGGTTATTCTGCACAATACGATACCTCGGTGCAGAGGCACTCGAGGGTCCAGCAGGTGCCTTGCGCTTCTTTTCAGCGCGGTGAGCAGAAATAATATCCTCCTGGGATATAGCCATATTCACCAATTCATTGAAAGTGTTCGCACGGACAAGATTTAGCCTTTCTTGTAACTTGGTGCAAAGGCCTCGACGGAAGCGTTCACGTTTCTTAGCATCGGTGTCCGCGTGATGTCCAGCATATTGACACAATTGATGAAATACTTGGGCATACTGCACCACAGTATGAGTGCCCTGTGTTAAAGCCAAGAACTCGTTGAGCTTACGGTCAAGAAGTCCAGCTGGAATATGATGATCTCGAAAAGCCAATTTGAACTCATCCCAATTCACCACATGATCAGCCGGTAGCATCCCGTGGTAATGATCCCACCACATACGAGCTGCTCCGCGAAGCTGTTGCGCAGCGTAGCGAGTCTTGTTCGCTTCGGAACAAGGAGTAGTCAATAGAGAAAACTTGGACTCGATAGTGCGAATCCAAGCGTCCGCGTCCAGAGGCTCATCCGCTTTATTGAACAGCGGAGGCTGAGTACTGAGGAAATCTTGGTAGCTCGCCTCTTGTGCGTGATGAGCATGATGCCCACCCCGCGGTTGTTGCTGAGCTTGAACCAGCTGCCGCAAAATTTCCGTCTGAGCGGCAAGAACCTCAGCGATACCCACGGGTGGAGGAGGTGGAGGTGGATCGCCATTCCCTCCGGCTCCAAAACCACTAGGGGTGCCTCGAGTTGATCCAACCATCTGAAATGTGAGTACTTTTGCATTAGGCTCAACATTATCATCATTCCAAATGGAAAGTACAACTCAAAATGACACGGAAGTAATGTGAATTGCTTATATCAGGTTGTGCAGCCAAACCAGTGATACGAAAACGCCCATAACTGGAGTTCTGTACATGATATAAACTTGAAATTTTTACAAGAGATAGACAATTTCATGGGGTACAACTTTGGTAGTCATCACAAAGTCAGATTTCCAGAGTAAGTTAGTCGAAAACTTCATTGACTCCTCCTCTGGTCTTTCTGTTTTTCAGAAAACAAGGCTTCTGTAATTGGCGATTATCTCCCGTGTTACTAATCCGTTCAAGCTGAAATCCGAAAGGAACAGAGGATAAAAATTCGAACTTGCTGCTGCCTTCAGCTTTTCACAGATCACTGATAATTCACATTAGTAGCATTAGGGATTCATTACATCCATCATCCTCTCATTTCTACTTGGTTACTCCTAACATCAGTACTAAGGGGGTTACTCAACTCTAAGTTAGCCTAGTAGCCATGATCCAAAAGTAGGCCACACTAAGAGGAGTCTACAAAAGCTAGACAACCGCGCCTCGGTCTACATGTTGACCGATGCCTCACTCGCCGCGGGAGTGTGAACCTCAACCGGTGCGGGCTGCGGCGCCTGGTCCTCGGAGTCCATCTCCGAAACGCAGTCGATCTCCTGGGGCTCGTCCTCCTCGTCCACCTGCATCTCGTCGGGAGGTGCGTGAAGGGCATCTTGCGCGTGCTGTATCGCGTGGAGCTGCCCCTGGGCCTCGTCCATCTCAAGCTGCAGGTCGTGGAACTGGTCCTCCAAAAAGTTGATCGTAGCGTCACGATCCGACACCGTGTCCTGAAGCTCGTGAACCTGGCCGTGGAGCTGGGCGATAAGAGTAGCCCTGCTCTCGAGGTCGGTACCAGCCTCCTGAAGCTGCCCATCTCTCAGCTGGACCGCCAGGTGCAAGGCCTGAGCGTGGTCCACCAACTGAGCGACGGCGTAACTCTGGTAAGTGTGAAGCCTGTAGAGGCCGTCCAGGCACATCGCTGTCGTCCGAAGTGCCCCGACCGGGTCAAGGGTAGCGACCACGTCCACGTGTGCCATCCGGTCGAGCCAAAGTGGGTCTGCCGGGTCAGGTGCAGGGAACAACCCGAACGTGGTCAGAACCACCTCCAGAGGGTGCGAAGAGCAAAAAGCGGTCATCGCCCTCATGGCGGTAAGCTCCCAAGTGTCCAGCAGGTAGTGACCGACCACCTGGGTCACGATCGGCTCCCACCCGTTGAGCGGGTGCTGCGGGATCACCATCGTCACACTGCAGCGACGAACTCCGTCCTCCACAAACTCGTGGCCATCGTAAATCGGTGGCTGGAGGTAACCGGCTGCACTCAAAAGCTCCCAAAGACGGCGGGGAAACCCGTCCCAGTGCAGGCAAGCGGAGTGCACGTGCCCCTGCGCATCAACGACCAGCAGCTCTTCCATCTATCCCAACAAAAGACCGATAGATCAGCTGATGGTAACAAGAACTACTAACTCTGGAACAGTGAAAGAAATGACCAAAACTGTAGATAACTTGCTTCAAAAATTCTCAAAAATTTACACAAGATTTCTCTGATATTAAGGAACGATTCATCTAGTCACCACTAAGATCAATTCGGACTCCATGGGGGTGATACACTCAGGTATTCAGAGTGACATCAACCAGGAAAACTGGGTGTCCAGAGAGGGTGTATTTTGATCATAACTCTCAAACCAGTTGTCAAAAATTATTAAAATTTTTATGGTAAGATAATTACTTAGTTGTCTACAACTTTCATGTTGAACGATTTTTCGTTTGAACAACTTATAAAGGTCGAAAAATTTCAGTTGAATAGACTGTTCAGAGTTAACAGTTTTACACCGGGTTGATCGAAAAATACAAATACCATGCTAGAAGGCTTCAAAAAATTTCAAATTTTTACAGCAGCTTGATAACTTAGGAAACACCATTTAGTATTACTACCCCAAGGCGATTTGAGTAACTTAACAGAAGGTTAAAATTCGTGGAATCCAGGTTGCAGACTTTCTGGATACTCCTTAGGATAGTGTTTTAGCTGATTTGCTTGCGATTTCTCCAGAGATTTATTTGCTAACCTTTTTGAGAATGAATGCAGAACCTATACGTCCTCACCAAGGAAAAATTGCCAAGTAACCTTGGTCTTACGCAATAACTTTGGTGGCATACCTATTACGTCTCTCACTATATAGTTACTCGATATAACTAGATAGCCTAGAATTCGGTTTCGAGTTAGCGTACCTGCAGAAAATTTGAAAAATATAAATTGAACCTTCCGTGCCAGCACTCACGAAAGCGTTCCCATACATTACCGGTCACTATAGAACCAGCATCCAAACAATTACCGCCGTATGGACAACGTTAAGCATACGTTATCGAAACAACGTATTGACTGAGTACCGTCTTTGACGGGGAATTGAATTCCAATTTCGAACCTTTACTCCCCATATATTCAACCGAAGTTGGTATATGGGCAGCAGCTCAAGTAGGCCACTGCTTGAGCTCCAGCGTTCGGCTCGCATCACCGACGGGAAGGTCAGACTCCCTCAGCTGACTGAGTAAGCATACCTTCGTGGCGATCATGTAGTTGCAGAATTTAAATTACAGAAGTTAAATACTGAGAGATAATGTGCTGGAAGTTAGCCATACAAAATAAGCCACCTGATTATACCCATAAGATCCCCTAGGGCTTTACATCCTAGACTTGTCCTTGGAGATCCTAAACTCTTTCAAAAACCTTAATAGTTTTGAAGTCCAGTTTTAAATTGTTGTTTTGAAAACCGAGGTTGCCATCTCTGGTAGGCTGTCTGCGAGCTCTGATACCAGCTATGGTGGAACCACCCAAAACTACTGGGCCGGGGTGCACTGATCTTTGTTGCTAAGCAACTTTGACCCAAATTTGGCACTCACCGGTAGTTCCTCGAGTGAAGCCTCGATAAAAGCCACGCTATTCCAGGATCAGCAGACAACACTCACACGAAGGTGAGCCCAGAGATTACAACACAGAATATTTCATACATCTCAGAGTGATTGCAGCGGAAAGGAAATTTATTACAAACCATGTTCAGAGTAGCAAAGTACTACGGAGTTCCATCTACTCAATTATTCAAGTTTCATGTTCAGCGGAAGCAGTAAAAGATAACTAGCGAGATATAGTGATGCATCGATAAAGCCCGTACGAATGCGTCACTCAGCGGGAGGGCGATTAGCACCAGCTGAAGGGCCATCCCACTCAACAGACCAACCCGGAGGCAAGGTACAAGGCCAAGTAAGACTTGCAAACAGATCTTCAAAGTTAGTACCTGAAAAACAGTGCCACAAGCAAGGCTGAGTATACTAATACTCAGCAAGACTGACCCGTCTCCGGATATAACATAGTCCGATAACTAGACATGCAAGGCTTTTTGGTTGGTGGGGTTTGCTTGCCAAAAAAAAATGCCGCTAAGTGTTGATCCTTACTTTCAGGTTTTACTTAGCCGGATTCTAGTGGGATTAACCATTCTAAATTTGCAACTAACATGGTAGAGCAATCATTTAATCAACCAGCAGTATTATCATCATCATGTTCCACTTGTTACTCTATGTGACCGAAATCATTAAGCAATCTCATACCGTGAGAGGCGGACGATTCCGAATCGAATTTCAACCTGGCCAGGGGAACCTAGACGCATGGGGATCGACTTCGCTCCCGCCCACGCTACTTTTCCCCTTTCTTTCCAGTCCGTGGATCCGGCACACCCTCCCCGACTACAGAGTCCGACCACTCTGTACCCGTACGTCGCGACATAAAAAAAATAAACCCTACTTCTACCAGGAGTGTGCGAGATCATTCCACTCGCCGGTCCAATCAGGTACTTCAGCTTACCGATTACCATATTTCTCGGTATGTGGCTAGTACTTTCAAACGCTTAACGAAATGAGCCACACACCACGACCTTAGCCATTTTTTACTACACCAGCGGGGTATCACAACTACACAACCCCGCCCGTTGTCCTTACATTTCAACACGAATTAAAGTCAGTACAAATCCTATTTGCTCGCGAGAGGCAGGAAACCACTCGTCTTCTACCGTACCTAATTAGTATAGCAACTAGTCGATAAAAAGATCCGGTATCAAACATAGGTTCCTAGGGATCATGCATCTAAGGTTTTCGATCAACGCCTAGAAAACTTAAATGCAGAAAACCAACTATTACCATACATTAATAAATAGATAGCAGAATGATAATTCGGAAAAATTAGCGGGATTATGCTCCGGGGCTTGCCTTCTTGGGCACTGTCAGGCAGAAAAGCCTCTGGGGCTTGGCCCAGGTCTTGAGACAAATTAGCACAGTTCAGATTAACCTCCTGCTCCGAACGAGAGTCCGCGGGCACCAGTTCGTAGTCACCGTCCGCGAGATTAACCGATTCTATATGCAATGCAAGATTATGAGTTATTCATGGATAACAATTTCTTTCCTTCATGATAAAGTTGTAGTCCAACAAAAGTTACTTAAGTGATGATTTCAACAGTTTATTTCATGGGCAGTCATTTATAGAGTAGTAAACCTAACTACGTTTCTTCATGAATGAGTGGGGGTTTTAGTTTTCATTTTTCAATTTCAACACATAGCATGCTTCCCTTATTTCTTATCAACACAACTACTAAAGAGCTAGTGATGAAACACTAAAGTAACTCAGATCCAAACTTGAACATTCATGGCATAAATTCAGCATCTACCATAGAGCAAAAACTATAACTATTCATGCAAATGGATTACTCTAGTTACTTTATCTTTTTGTACAGAACGTTCAACATGGGTTCTGGTGCTACAAATTTTATGGAAGCAACTTCAAAGCATATACTCAGCACTGAAAATTTTCCAGATTTTATTCACTTATATAACTGAGGTGATAAAAAGAACAAAAACAACAAGCTTTTAACTAAGACTAAATCTACAGAGAGTTTTACTAGAGATATGGCTCTCAAATTTTTATAAGAGACTAGTCATGAGTTAGACATACTCCAGAAAAATTTTCAAGATTTAACTCACTATGGTAAATTAGTTATTTAGTTAAGTTAGCATGAGTTTGCATAAATTTCTCAAGGTGCATTTAACCAGTATTGCATATGAACTTTTTATTACAGGTAGAACATACTCTAATCAAGATCATGCACAAAAATAATGATCAGAAACATTGTAGATTACTCAGAACAAAAATAGTAAACCTAGCCCTAAGATGCTAAGCATGATTATTCGACAAAGCAAAACTCAGTAACTGCGGCTCAAAATTTTTAGACAGGAACACAGAGCTAAAAAAGAGACTCCAGAAATAAATATAGATTTTTCGGAGCATAATAACTATATATGAGGAATTAAATTGATTACACAAGCATAAATCATGGTATATAGCAAATGAACTCTAATAAATCTGAAATTTAGGTATTAACAGTGTTTTAGTTTTACATGCACGCAGTAAAAATTTCAGAGCATGTTCATGTGCAGATTTTCCAAAATTAAATCGAGAAAGCTAACAACAGATTAGAGAATCTTGATTGTTCCAATATGATACTGCTTTGGTTGGGTGCCATCTTTTTAATGTGATCTTAAAATTCCATTAGTGATAACATATCCAAAAATCAAGGTCATTTGATGGGCAGAACTTCATGAACATGCATAAGGTGGTTTTCTTATTCTTTTTCCCAGATTAAAATCGGTTGAGTTTCTGCAAATGTAAATGTTACAAAAATTATAGATCTTGTTAAAAGGATTCCAGATCAGTTGAGTTTACATTTTTCCGATTTTTCTGTGATTTGTTCCGCATTTTAGAAGTTCCCTGATATACACTGGAAAACTTGCAGAAACACCCTTGAACAACGAAAAGTATTTACATCCGGGTCCTTCGCCAGCCTTCTCCGCCGTGGCATCTTGCCGGTGGTGTTCTGCGGTGCAGGGCTTACCGGGGCTGCCGCGGGGAGGCGCGTGGGAGAGAAGGGATCGAGGAACACCTACCCTGGTCGGCGTTCGACGGTGGGATGCACGGATTCGAGCTCGTCGGCGTCGATGGCGGGTCGGTTGTTCGGTTCGCCGGCGCTGGAGGTGAAGGAGGGCTCGGGGTAGGGGAACAGGGAGCGCACGAGCATGGCGTGAGCTCGTGGATGCTTCTGGGGTAGCTGTTGTGCTCGATCTCCCTCGGAGCTGGCCGGTCCGCGGTGAGCCTGAGCTCGCCGGCGGCGGCGCAAAAGGGGAACGGCGTCGGGAGGAGGTTTGGGGTCGATTCCGCGCGCGTGGAGCGTGACTAGGAGGTGGCGAAGCTGTTACGGTGGTCAGAGGGGGCAATGTGGGGCTGGGCTAGCCGGTCCGCGAGAGCTGGATCTCGGCGGCCATGGCGGAGCGGCGGGAGGAGGAAGAAGGGGAAGAAGGGGCGCGACTGTGGAGTTCTGGGGGTCTTTATAGGCCAAAGAGCTCCTGGGTGAGGAATGTAGTGACTGGGGGCAGTCGATTTGGCCCTGGGCGACTCGACGGCGAGCAGGCGGAGGAGGCAGCGGCGCTGCGCCGGCCGGGGGTGTCGTGGCGGCTCGGGAAGGGGTCTGGGACGCGTGTGCGCGCGAGGAGGTGCCAAGGGGCGGCCAGGTGGCGCTAAACGGTTTCCCCGGGTCCATTTGGCCGTGGGCGCGCGGTGAACGAAGTCCACCGGCGGCGTACGGCGGGCGGCGGGAAAACAGAGCACCAGGAGAGAGAGAGAGGTGAAGGTGAGGGCCTATTTGGGATTTCTGAAATTCCAGGGACCTTTCGGTAAACAAAAATTTTCTCCTATTTGGAGGGCTCAAATGGAAAAGTATTGAATACCACTTTTGCATAACTTTTCAAGATCTACAACTTTCGTGTTATGCAAATTTTCATTTGAACCCCACATTTTGAACTATTGGTACATTTGCATATTTGCACAAAAGGACTTTAGTTTTATTCAGTTTTTGACTTGATTTTGGCTGAAGTTCAATTGAGCACATGTCAATTGAAACACCTCTCATGAGCCAACAAAAATTTTGTGCACATTTTTGAATTAAATTTTGAGTAGCTTTTCACTCCTTTTTCTTTTTCCTTTAATTTCTTTTGTATGATTTGTCTTTTATTTGATCCTTTCTCTTTGAATTAATTTCTCAAAATTTTCTTTTAACTTTAACTAAGGTACATTGATTGTATTTAAATGTGCTAACACCTGAGGTGTCACAAAAACCGGCCACCTACCCGGGTTTCGCGGACCCCCCCAAAAACCGCGAACCGGATCTTCATCCACTTGGCGGCATCACGGAGAAGACTTCGACTCGAAGAAAAAACTTCGACCGTCGGATGAGTCCTTGTATCTTTTTCGGTTTTGCCCCTACGGGTTTTTTAGTGTCTAATAGAGTATAGGGGTAGTTTAGTCTTTTAGTCTAGAGTTAGTGGGGGATAAATATCTCTCTCCCTCCCCACTCTCTCCCTCTCTTTTTTCCTGGACTCACCATTCCCGTCGCCCTCTCCCTTTTGCTTTTTCTGGTTCTTCTTTTTCTCCCTCCCTCTCCTCTCCTAGGTTTAGAAATTTTCCATTAATTCTTGAAGACTTGTAATGTGATTCGAAGGGAATGGAGGCCCTTCTCTCCTGTGCCCTCCGAGGGTTTTTTATTTGAGTGAAATCGAGTTGTTTTTCCTTCTGGGATTTTGGTTTCCCGTGTTGGTTTTGACCTTGTGCAGGTTGGGGAAGTGGCATCCGGCCGGTTGGCCGCGGTTCCACGCGTGCTGGTAAGCGGCACCAGGTCAAGCCGATCCCTGCCGCGCGCGCGCTCAGGGGCTGCCTGCAGGCCAGCAGCTGCTGCGTTGCTTCCCAGGCAGCGCGTGCTGTACGCGCGGCAGGGGCATGCAGGCAGGCGGTTGACAGCATCCAGCACTTGAGCTTGAGCTGGTACAGCGGCTTGCGGCACCCAAGGCAGGCAAGGTTGGCAGGGCAAGCGGCTCCCCAAGCAACAGCGGTGCACGCACTTGCCAAGCGAGAGGGCATGCAGACTGCCGTGGCCAGGGGCGTTCGCGCTTGCCGGTGCAAGGCTCCTAGTGGAGGAAATGGTAAAATTCAGCAACTTTGTGGTTTCGTGTTTGTGTGATTCTTGTGCAGGGAGATGAATCGAGTGCGTGTGTGGGAAATCCCAACTCTGATCGTGTTCGTTCTTCATCAGCACAACTCTGCCCGTAAGGTGTTCGATGAATTGCTTCACCAATCTTTTCTTTTTCTGTTGATTTTGCTAGATTTTTCTTAGGTCCCTTTTGAGTAGCAAATCATGTTTTAGGGCTGCCTTCTAGTTTTAGTCGCTTAGCTCCTTCTCTAAATTTATTTTCCTACTCTAGGTTTAATTAATTTTCTGCTTAATTAAAACCTGAAAAAGCAAAACAAAAATTAGTTTAGTTGTTCTTGTGTTAGCTAGATTTCATTCCAGTATTTCTAGTTTTTGTTTTATCTATGCTCTAACCCTTTTGTTCGAGTTTCTGAGATATTTTGGCTTTCCGAACGCTTTGCTCTGATCTTCGTTTGCGTGATTGAACTTGTGAGATTTTGTTCGAACTTTTCTCGATCGAGCTTCCGATTGTGCATCAAGAGTATTACTAGTGCCGATAGTCGTTCTGAGCTATGCGGTATTGATACTCTTCGTCCGAGGTGCGTTGGGTGAATCGGGACTTTTCTCTTCGGTTTTTCAAATCGAATTTGAGGCTCCCATTCACCCCCCCCTCTGGTCGCCTATTTGGTCCTTCACATTATCAGTTGATATTCAGTTCGATTAAATTTTGTTCCTAGTGCCGTGAAAGATTGGGACAAATTTTCGGGCATCGTAGGTGTGTCATTATCACTTAAGCTCGTACACACCCGAACCTACGCCTACTCCAAGCACGATGGACTATGAAGAAGATGAATAACACGAAGAGATGCAAGCTGAACCGCAAGCCGGAGTCATAGAGATTGATGCGGAAGATGCACCGTACCTCGACTTGCGGGATGATCGTGAATGGCAAGGCTACGCCATCCTCAAGAACAGAAGCTTCGTCCACACCCGAGCCTTCGATCCAGACCTCCTCATCAAAACAGGTATGTACAAAGACTTCTCTAACGTTTGGCATGAAATTGGATGGGATAACTTCGTTCCCGTTGAGGAGTATGGTTCTCGACTCCTCACCATCCAATTTCTTTGCACTCTTCGGGAGGTGGAAAACGGGGTTTACTTTGGAGTTTTCGGGAAAGAGTATTTGCTTTCTTGGAAAACTTTTGCCGGCCACCTCGATTTCAACAAACACTGGCCAATTTCTTTGGAAAAAGCTTGCCGAGGATTTAATCATCATGAGTTTTGGGGCCGGATTTCGGGTCAAGTTTTCCATGGCAAGTTTGCACCTCGGTGCAGCGATATTCATAATCCAACTCTTCAGTTGATGCACAAGTGGTTGACCATCACTCTCTTCCCAAGAGATGATGTCCGACCCGTGCGCAACAATGAGTTGCTCATTCTCTATGCCATGGTCAACAAGATCAAAATCTCCCCCGCGCAAGCTTTGGTTAGGCAATGGCTTTCAAATTTCAAGATGACGGGTCCTATTGAGTGCACTTCTTTGATTACCCGCATCGCTACACGTATCGGTGCCTTACAGGGGAATTTTATTCCTTTCATTGAGGGCGACCGTCCGTATATCGATGAGGACTATTTGATCCAAGGTCACACACTTAAGAAAGGCCCGAATGATTCTTTGATTTTCTTTTACATGGGCTATACAAATGAGATTCCGCTGCCCAATGCGGAGTTCCATTTGTATAATTGCCATTCGCTAACCATCCCTCTCGTTCTACGAGAAGGGGGTCGTAGGCATAGATCTCCTGATTTGCCTAGCAGGATGACAAGAAGCAGAACCAGAAGGGAGGAAGAGCCGACACCACTGCCTCAACAGCCACCTCACTCACATCACCATGAGGCCAGTGGTTCGTCATGGCACAGTGACAGCACTGAGGAGTGGATACGGCAAGCACCAGGCTGCCGGTCCACTAGTTCCAGCTCCGGTGGAGCCCCGAACCTCATCAGACAAACGTCTTCATCCCGAGGTTTCGGTGCCATCACCCAGCAGATAGGTGAGCTGCGGGTGCAAGGCGACAACATACAAGAGATGCTGAACCAACACATCGATAGTACCCAATCATGGTAGCATCACACTGGCGAGAGACTCCACGACATGGAGCAGTCGCAGTTGTAGCGACAGGAGGAGTGGAGGGCGTACTGCCGCTGGACGAGTTTCAACCCCGATCAGCTGTAGTGAGCCTGAAGCTAGCTTGGGGGAAGACCCCCACGAGAGGTAACTTGTATCATTTCTATCTACTGCTTTCATAACCTTGCATGAAACCCATAAAAAAATTTGCAAAATCAGAAAATCCATAAAAAATTTGCATAACTAAAAACAAACAAAAATTTGCAAAACTTAGAAAACACTAAAAATATTTTCTCTTAATATGTGTATTAAGCATGGTGTAAATTTTCCTTGTTGAGATGATGAATAGTTGCTCTGTTAATTTCCTTCATATGCTTAGTTACAACTTTATGCTCTACTTAGTTTTGGGTTTGGTGGCTTAAAATGTTCATACCTTCTTGAAACATGTGGGTAGCAGAAAACATGATCCAAATCTAAGTTGTTGTGAGCTATGATATGGTTAAGTAGAGTTGCTATGATCTTCTCTTATGTGATACTTGACATCCGGAGTATTTAATTTTGAAAACAAAATAATATAATAAAGTTCCTCGATGATATGAAATTCCTATCCAAAGCCATATGTTGTTTTCATTGCAAAACCTTCCACATATGCAACTTGTTATCTCATTGAGCTTTGTCAAATTATTGTGACCCTTAGTGAGACTCATTTCATACTCTCATGAACAAGATCACGTACACATTTCCACCACATTCTATGCTTTCTACACTAGAAGAAAGCAAAATTCCATCCATCCACACAATAAAACTCCATGTCCATGTATGACACCACTCTTTCTCAAAAATATGCCAAGGAAATGGGAGCTATGCAAAAAGAAAATAAAAGATGCATACCCAAAGAAGGTATGCCACATGCTTAGGCATGTCAAAAAAAAGAGAAAAAGAAAAGATAGCCCCTTATCCAAAAAGAAAGAAAAATAGAGAGATGGTGCATACAAAGGAGTTTATACACCATCCATCAAAAATATCCACACACTTGCACATCTTGATCAAGGTTTATGACTTGTTTCTCCTTTGGATCCGGTCTTTGACTTAGCAAAATATGAGAAGCAGGTATGCCTTCAAATCCTCCATACCTACAACTCCACAAAAATAAGCCATTAGAGATAGGTTGAGGAAGAAAGGCAAAATAAAAAGCCTTGGTAAGGAATTATACACATTGAGCGATCTGAGAGATCATCTGAGGAACTTTATAAATTTCTTTTGAAAAACTTTACAAAACCTCCGGATTGACGGTTGAGCTAAAGAGAAAGAAATATGAGCACTCTATGATACTGATCTGACTCTCAACCGCCAAAGATGAGGTGAAGCTATAAGCACCACATGAGTTAGGTAAGAGGTAAGAACAAAAGGCCAACTTATTCAAAATCAAGGTAAGAAGCATTCGGTTGTGCCTAAGTATGAGTTGGAAATTCAACATTGTAGCAACTCCTGATCAACAACGAGCGCCTTGTTTTGCTCAGGGATGAGCAAAAGGCTAGCTTGGGGGTGTTGTTGACGGTCGTTAAGTGCGAAATATGACCGTCAACTATACTCAATAAAGAAGGAAAACTATACCTCTTACTCGCATATTTGTATCACTAACCTAGCTCCATAGTTGTTTTCGAGAATTCATGATTTCAGGAGCACAAGTCTGGAATAAGATGAAAACACGACGAATACGCAGGCAGAAGTCACAGACGATCGTGTCCTGCGTAACATGAGCAAAGGAGGCCCACAACAAGAGCAAACCGACCAACCAAGCCCCGGCACCGACCATCTGACATCAGGACCCACCAGTCAGTGTACCAGAGAAGGACGGTGGCCAGTGGTGGGAAGAGGGGGTCGGCTGACCCCCAATGGAAGGTTTTTCCACTGAGTTTTGGTGGGAAGACTGATCCTATCCTCTCAATGGAGGTTTGGCATGTTTCCATATGAGGAGATGGCAGGAACCGACCTCAAGAACTATATAAAGGGCCTCCCACCACTCTCTCAACACACACCACTTGGAAGCCTCTCTCTCTACACTCTCTTGTGACTTGTACTCCTTAGGGTAGTGGAGCTAGGCTAGTACTTCATCTCTTAGCAAATACAGTATGGCTTTGTATTCCGACTTTCTTTATATTATTCATTCAGAGTTTGTTCTTGGTTATCTTATTATGTTTGTAGCTTGCTTAGCCTTGATCTGTGCTTTACCAAGTTATTCTAGTTGCATGCTTAGACCAGATGATCTGGGTAAGGATATCAGTTCGTTGTGCTTTCTGGCTTGCCTTAGCATCTTACCTGTCCATTAGAAGAGTGGGGGACCCGGGGGTGCTAGGGTAGTGACCTCATATGCAAGCATGGTGCCCGGGTATGTGGGATCCTTCGGATATGACGGTGCTCCACGGTGTGACTGGGGTAGACCACAGGTGGTGACAGCCCTATCGGTCCGCCGAGAAGCTGCTTCTCGGTTAGCGTACTCCCCGATGTTCGGGTACAGTGTAGGAGTTCATGCAAAGATGAAACAGGACTGTATGTTCTCTAGTGCGGGTCATTCTCCCCGATGTCCCTAATTTCCCGGCACCTGCAGCTCTAAGCAATGTGGCTAACGTAACTTATCCGCTAATATGAATAGTATACTAGGAATCTTTTCCTATGATCCCACTAACCTTAGGATTGCTTGTTTATTCTTTATTCATGAGAGTTGGATGTTCTGTGTGTGTCACATTACCCCTGATTATCATTTATTTATCACTTACCCCTGTATAGTCAGTGGTCTTCATCTTGCTCATACGTGTCATGGTTATGCAACTAAGTAAATACACTTTACACAACCTAGTCATCCCTTAGGAAAATATAAATAACGATACCCTGAATACTTCCGGGTGAAATGCTACAACGGCATATCCGTGCGCTTGAGGATCCTTCTGTAAACGTTAAGACATACCACACAGCATTTTTGAGGCGCCGTTGCTAGGAACTAACCACTCCTAGTGGCGACACTAAGAAATGCCAACAAGCATTTCTGGCGCCGTTGCCGGGGATGGCACTAGGTGTAAAGTTATTTACTAAAGTACATAAACATGGCAATATAAGTAAGAGGTAGCTACTGCTTATACAGGTTAATGTGTTTATCTTTTTGTTTTCTCCTAATTGGATGAAAACAGGATAGTATATGTTTGGTTTCTCCTTGCTGACAAATTTTGTTGAAAATCCCGAGAAGCTCGTGAGAAGGGTCCGACCTCGCGCCGTTCCTCCTCTGATCTCGCAGTCGACAAGCGAACCAGCTTCCCAAGCACCATCAACTGAACTCATGGCTGAGAAGACTCTCCGTGACTTCTCCGTCCCCTCAGCTGCCAATGTGGCAACTGGACCCAACGTTGATGTTGGGGACGTGAACTTTGAGATGAAGTCTAGCCTCATAAACATGGTGGAGGCTAGCCCATTCTGTGGGGAAAGTAGACACGTATGAGCCATACGGGGCTTTGCAAGACCGTAACCATACGGGGCGTTATGGCTGACGCCATCAGGCTCCGCCTATTTCCTTTCTCCCTCCTGGGGAAAGCGAAATAGTGGTTTTATCAGAACAAAGAAGCCATCAGCACGTGGGATAAATGTTCCACGGCGTTCCTTGCTTAATTCTTCCCGTTAGGCAAAACCAATGCCCTACGTGGAAGAATTTCAAGTTTCCAGCAGACAGGGATGGAATCCATCCCAGAAGCTTGGGAGAGGTTGCAAGAATACATACTCGCCTGTCCTCAACATGGGATGGACGAGTGGCTCGTGCTCCCAAGCTTCTACAATGGGCTAATGACTACATCCAGAGCCCACCTTGATGCTGCTGCTGGAGGAGCCTATCTCGATCTCACCATTGCCAAGGCTACGGCCTTAATCGAGAAGATGGTCTCCAACCAGGGCTGGAACGAGGAGCGTTCCCAGCCCAGAACCAAGGGCGGAATGCACACCATCAAGGAGACGGATATGCTCGCCGCTAAGCTGGACCTCCTATTGAAAAAGCTTGATGAAGGGAACCGGCAACAAACGCTTGTTCCCGTCCATGCCATGAACTCGTACTTTACATGCGAAGTTTGTGGTGATGGTGGACACTCGGGGAAAGACTGCCCCAAAACCTGAGAAGATGCAGCCTACATCAACAACAACAACACCGGGTTCCGTCCATAAGGAGGCCAGGGGTGGGGTCAAGTGCGCCCACCATTCCAAGGAGGAGGTAACGGTTTCAACTCAAATTTCAATTTGAATTTCAATTCAAACCAACCCTCCTTGAGAGACTTAGTCTTTGGCCAAGCTAAAATAAACAAATCTTTAAACAGAAAGCCTGCTGCCAATGATAAAATTTTGGAAAGCATTCATGCTAAAGTTGAAAATCTTTCTTCTGCTCATAAAAATCAATTAAGTTTCAACAAAATAATAGAAACACAACTGGCTCAATTAGCTGCTGCTGCTCCTGTCTCTGAGAATGGGAAGATCCTGGAGCAACCCGAATCTCCCATTGAAACTGCAAATATGGTGTCTACCGGGTGGGGCAACCATCCCCGGCAGACTCCTCGCACTAACCATGCAGGCAGGTACAATCCCCCGAAGAATGACACCTAGGATATCCTGGTAGCAGCAATTCAAGAAGATCGAGGGGTCCCCATGATCAGCTGCTCAATCTTTGATCAATACTATGAGCATGCACTCTGCGACCTGGGGGCCAGTGTCAACATTATGCCCATGGTAATATACGAGAAACTCTTATACCCTGCTCTCTCCCCAACATATATGTGTGTGCAGCCCAAAGAAGGTATGCCACATGCTTAGGCATGTCAAAAAAAAAGATAGCCCCTCATCCAAAAAGAAAGAAGAAGAGAAATGGTTCATACAAAGGAGTTCATACACCATCCACCAAAAATATCCACACACTTGCACATCTTGATCAAGGTTTATGACTTGTTTCTTCTTTGGATCCGGTCTTTGACTTAGGAAAATATGAGAAGCAGGTATGCCTTCAAATCCTCCATACCTACAGCTCCACAAAAAACAGCCATTAGAGATAGGTTGAGGAAGAAAGGCACAATAAAAAGTCTTGGTAAGGAATTATACACATTGAGCGATCCGAGAGATCATCCGATGTGTATATGATACAACCTGAAGGATTTGTCGATCCTACAAGTGCTACAAAAATATGCAAACTTCGGAAGTCCATTTATGGACTGAAGCAAGCATCTCGGAGTTGGAATCTTCATTTTGATGAAGTAGTCAAAGGGTTTGGCTTCATCAAGTATGAAGAAGAGCCTTGTGTTTACAAGAAGGCTAGTGGGAGCGCACTTGTATTTCTGGTTCTATATGTTGATGACATATTACTGATCGGAAATAATATTCAAATGCTTGAGACTGTTAAATCTTTATTAAGAAGAGTTTCTCAATGAAAGATTTAGGAGAGGCAACGTATATTTTGGGCATAAAGATCTATAGGGATAGATCGAAAAGGCTAATTGGATTAAGCCAAGATACATATATATATTGACAAAATATTGAAAAGGTTCAATATGCAGGATTCCAAGAAGGGTTTTCTGCTGATGTCACATGGTGTTAGTCTCTGCAAGAGTCAGTGTCCCTCGACACTTGATGAGCAAGAGAAGATGAATGTGATTCCATATGCCTCGGCTATTGGATCTATCATGTACGCCATGCTTTGTACACGCCCTGATGTAGCCTATGCTCTAAGTGTTGCAAGTAGATACAAGTCAAACCCAGAAGAGGCTCACTGGGTTGCAGCTAAGAATATCCTTAAATACTTTAGAAGAATTAAGGATAAGTTTCTTGTCTATGGAGGTGAGGAGGAGCTCGTTGTAAATGGTTACACCGATGCTAGCATCTAAACTGACAAGGACGACTTCAGATTGCAATCTGGATTTATATTTTGCCTTAATGGTGGAGCGGTGAGCTGGAAAAGTTCCAAGCAAGAGACAGTGGCAAATTCTACGACAGAGGCCGAGTACATAGCAGCTTCAGAAGCTGCTAAGGAGGCTGTTTGGATTAGAAAGTTTGTTTCTGAGTTGGGGGTTGTACCTAGTGCGTCCAATCCAATGGACCTCTATTGTGATAATAGTGGTGCCATTGCACAAGCCAAGGAGCCTAGATCAGACAAAAAAAATCCAAGCACATACTGCGGTGTTATCACCTGATTTGAGAGATAATAGATAGAGGTGATGTGAAGATATGCAAGGTGCACAGGGACCTAAACATTGCGGATCCGTTGACGAAGCCCCTCTCACAGCAGAAGCATGAGGCACATATGAGTTCCATGGGTATTAGATACTTGCATGATTGATTTTAGAGTGAGTGGGAGATTATTGTAATCATGTCTAAGTTTGTGTTTTAATAAAAAATGTTATTTGTTCCCTGAATGATAATTATTTACATTGATTAATAAGTAGGTGACTTGTTTGTGAAACTCTCTTGTTTTATTGTTGTTCTAAATGATCCCTGGATTTCACTATTATGAGGAACAACAATAGTTCATAAACCAGCACATGTATTGATTGATGATCATGTTTCACAGATCATAGATATGGAGATATCAGATCAATAATGTGGACACATGTTAGGGAACATGGTGTTGGATTGATCCACCTCGAGACACTGCAGAGGTAGTTATCTTAAATGTGCCATCAGATGGTCTCAAGTGATATACCTGCTGAATCCTTAGACCTGAGATCGCCATACGTAATGGTGCACTTTAGAGCTGCCAAACACCACTCTGTAACTGGGTGGCTATAAAAGTAGTCTCTGGGTGTATCATGAAACATAGAATGGGATGTGTGCGGATCAAGATGGAATTTGCCCCTCCTAGATAACGGGAGAGATATCTCTGGGCCCCTCGATGCGGTTGGATTAAGAAAGTGCATGGCCATGCCAAAGTGATTAAATAGTTAATCACAAAGTGACTAAAAGGTTAGTCATAAATTGTAATCCGCTGCAAGATCGAGTCAATTTGTCAAGCTATCACAAGGGTGGCACAAGACTCGCCTTGAGCTTGTATCCTGAGGCAAAGGGATTAGTGAATGCATATATCAAAAGGTTCTGCTGATATGATCTTTACGTGTGCGTGGGAGTTAGTATGCCATGATAGGAGCCTCTACTGATTAGTGATGTAAGAATGGTTCTTGCAACACAACTACTCACAATTAAACCTTACGGGTCATACACTTAACGGGTTGGAACGAAAACTTGTCTATGTGATTGTCTCTAGTGCAAGTGGGAGATTGTTGGGTTGTGCCCTTAATCCAATCACTCGTGGGCCGGATATGATCCGAGTAGGATTAGAACCCTAATGGGCTTCCGGCGTGACGGCCCATTAGCGGGGTCTATAAATAGAGGGGCGGGGCAGTGGGCGCCAGAACCTACACGTGACAAGCCCTAGCCGCCGCCCCCTCTACCTCTCCACAAAACCCTAGCCGCGCATGTGGTGCTAGCACACCGGCGCACGGCGTTCCCGCCCCGTACGTGTGGACTCCGAGGAGGCGCCGCTGCGTTGTTGTGGTGTTGATCGGCGGGATTAGGAGGAACCGCGAGCTGCGATCTACTTCCTCTTTATCGACGCGCACCTACGTTGGACAAGTCTACTCAACGCATCTTCCGCTGCACTACGCGTCGAGGGGTAACGCTCCATGATCATCTGCTTGCATGAGATCCTTATCGCTAGCGTAACGTTTCCTAACATTGTCAACCTGGACAACATGGAACTCTGAAGCATGAGTTCGATCTCTTGGTCCGAAACAAACATTTTAGGATCCATTCAGTAATACAATACAACCTTTTAAATGAAACATTAATTGACAATGACGACCATTATGCATCAAAGTCTTTTTTAGGATCCATTATGCATCAAAATCTCTAGAGCTATGAAACAAGCGAGATTTTCAACGAATTTATGATTAAAAATAAGTAGTTCTATACGTCGTCAATTTTTTAATCAGCACTTAAACGTCAAGTTTACTTGACACATAATATGTAAAAAAAATTGTCAAAAGTGTGTATACGCACTGTATGTATACGTCAATGTCCTAGATATATAACTGGTAAATCGAAGATTAGGGACATAGAAATCAGGACCCGAAGATCCAAATCATGCGTGACGTTTGTAGCGTGCCACTCTATCTTGCAGAACACACACCACGCGGTGATCTGGTTACATAAGCTAGCAGCTAGGCGACGATAGCAACATATCAGCCATACGGAGCCGAAGATAGATTAAGATGATAAGCTATCGCCATCACCATGCTGTATTTCTATGCTGATGATGTCAACCCTTGTACGGAAGCCCCAAGCATTTTCTATTCTATCTATGTCCTGGTTATCTGATATCAGCTGCTAAAATAATTTAATTTTAAGACACCAACTTAATGGTACCTCGATCGAGAGTACCACGCACATGCTAGATGACAGAGACCATGTGATAGGCCATGTGGTATTCCAATGAGCAACAATATGATCGATGAACTATCATATCAAGGCAGCAAGTACAACTTGAACTTGACCACCGGCCTATATATCCTTAGGAATCGGTCCATTTGATTGTTGATATCACAACAGGCCTTCGTTTGACTTAATTTGGTGTGTTTGATTATTTGGTTATTTAATTACCCAAATTATTTGTTGGTGAGTACATTCAAATTAAGGCCCTGAGAAGTATATATAGTGAGAACATGCATGATCTGTGTAGATGCCATCTATGCGTATCAGATTTATTAATCTTCCTGTGTTGGTGACGCAAATTCAGCTGACCATTTGTTCTCAGATCGACCAGGTACATCCGCATCAGCTAGCAGGCATCATGATACACGATTAAATTAAGGTGTCCCCATGTCGATCCTGTGGACAGTGTGGTATACATAACATACATTTTTATTTGGTCTAGAGGAGTGCATAATATACGGATTTCTCAGTATGTAGCTTTACTCGTGCTATTCTACGCTTTATGTGTGGCAGTTTATAGCTAAAATAAGCAGAACTATGGAACAAATTTTTAGTAATTCAGTAATCGGGGAACTATCACTAAACATTGTTTAATAATTTGATAATCTTAGTTCCGTATTTTGACGATTATTTTTGCTGATAATAGAAGACGGGTGTAAAATAACATTCTCCACCTAGCTCTCTCACTACTACAAAATAGGCCTTTCTTCCAGGCCATTTGTCCCGGTTACCTTTGGGCCCGGGACAAAAGGTGGCTTTTATCCCGGGTCCAACGGCTAGCCGGGCCAACGCGGGGGACAGGGGCTTTTTGTCCCGGGTGGAGCCACCAACCCGGACAAAAGGCCCCCCTTTTGTCCCGGTTGGTGGCTCCACCCGGGACAAAAAGGCCCAACCCTTTTATCCTGGGTGGTAACACCAACCGGGACAAAAGGGTCACCCTTTTGTCCCGGTTGGTGTTACCACCCGGGACAAAAGACCCCTTTTGTCCCGGTTGGTGTTACCAACCCGGACAAAAGGCCCCTCCACGTGATAGTTCAAAAGGAAGTTATTCTATACTGAGTCACGTGTACTACTTAGGTGAGTTGGTAAGGAAACCATGCACTAGGCAAGAGGTCTTGGGATCGAATCCCGTGGTGTGCAAAAAAATTTTTAACGGCAGGCACCTTTTGTCCCGGTTCTGCCACCCGGGACAAAAGCCTCGAGGCTTTTGTCCCGGAAGCCTTGTCCCGGTTCCAAAACCGGGACAAAAGGCAGTTTGGAACCGGAACAAAAGGCCTATTTTGTAGTAGTGTCTTAAGTACTAGGCATATGGCGCATTTAGTACCGGTTAAGCTGACCAGTACCACGCCTCCGGTACTAACCATTTAGTACCGGGCCAAGATATATATACTGTCAGGTACTAAATCTCACCCTTTAGTACCGGGTGGTGTCATTGACCGATACTAAATGACTCCATTTTAGTACCAGGCGAAACACCAACCGATATTAAAAGGTGATATCTAGTACCGGTTCGGACCAAAAGTTAAAATGTGGTAACATGCGCCACCACGAAAGCTCATTTTTCTAGCAGTGGAGTCCTAGAAGCGTTCAATATTGACTCACTGATTAAACAAGATTTAGCTTGTCTGGATCATCAAATCAAGGCAAGTGTTGTGCATTATATTCCTAGATCTTAAATTTCTCATCAACTAGCCAGAGAATTCACTATAGAAAACAAATTCATCAGGGCCGGCAGTCCGGGTTTATTTAGTTGATAGCTTTATTAAAATTGTGATGAGAGCCGTTGTGGACTAGTACAGGTTTACTCATCTGCAAATTAGCTGGATCCTCTCATGGACGGCCGGGTTCTTATCTCTTACGAACCCGTACTTTATTAAAATTATTATTATTATGAGAGCCGTTGTTGACTAGTACAGCTGCGAGAAGTACGGGTTCTTATCTCTTACGACCATTTTTCAAAAGAGGGGAATATTTTAACATGATGAGAGAGAATATTAAAAATATTATGTATATAAATGCTTCACTGTGGTCACGCACTGATGTATTTACTATCAAATCATGAGACAAGAAAAGGTTTTTTAGCTTCGTCCTTACATCTCAGTGAGCTAGCTAGCCTTGACGTGTTTCGAGACGCGTAGGTCGACGATGATGCCCGTACGTAGAGTTTGTTGTTGTTGAATTGGGTTAGTGGAACCAGGTCAGGTTTAAATTTGTAAGGAATCGTTTGTGCGAAATACAAGAAACATTATGATGATATAATATATACATCATTTCATATTAGTCATTGGTACTGACAAAAAGGGAAAAATGTATTTTTCTACCATTAACTGTGGAAACTACCACATGGCAGCTCCATTGATAGTGTTTTCTACGATTTGGTGCTGACACTGAAACATGTTATGAGAATCACCTTGGTTCTTCCGTTCAAAAAAAAAGAATCATATTGGTCTAGAACAATAGCAATGTTTGTCCAGAGAGGGGAAAAAAAGACAAGAGCAATGTCGTCATAAATGAATTATTAGAAGTTTGATTTTGTGATAATAAGCTTAAGATTTTATGGCTAGAGGTTTGCAAACAAATGATGGCCCTCATTTTGTGGTCTCGAAAGATATATTATGTTATCAAATGACAAGATAGCTCCATCTAGCTGTTAAAGTACATGCATATATCACTACCGGATTTCCATGCTTTGTCTGTGCCTTGGGCACACAGCAAAGCCTCAAAAGCTCACAACAAAAGCTTTGATGCACACGATAAAGAGCACACAATAAAGATGTACACGGCAAAGAGCTCTTTCCGTGTGCCTTCTGTTAGGCACACGGCAAAGCTCTTTATAATTTTGACACTCGGCAAAAAAATGAACGAGCAAGAAATAAAAAAAATCTCAGTCACACCCCCACCGCCACCCCACCTTCGACTGCTGCCAAGACCAGGCACGCCACAACCACGCCGCTACCATTGCCACCACCAGGCTCGCCACCACCATGCCAACGCCGCTGCCATCACACCCGCCGCACTTCTCTTTATGCGGCGCCACCATGCTTGCTGCCGCCATAGATCCCATCTCTGGGGAAGAGGAGGCTGCACTTCTCTTTATGCGCTCCCACACTGCAACTCGCCCCATTGCTGCTCCGATCCTCACTGCCGGTGAGGGGCGAGCAGAGGGAGGGGAGGCAGAGGAGGGGCCAGCAGGGTTGGTCGCTATCCTTGCCGCGGTCCAGCCACTCCATGAGTCGCGTCTTGGTGGGGAGGGAGAGGAGGGGGTGGCGGCCGAGAGGGAGGATGGTGCTGGCGGGGAGGGAAGAGGTGGGGAGGGAGGAAAGGAGGGGTGCGACGGATTTGAGGGCGAGGAGGGAGGAGGAGGGGGCGGCGGCGGCGGCGGGGAGGGAGGAGGGAGGGAGGAAGCATGGAGGGAGGAGAGGAGGGGGCGGCTGCACATCAAAGAGCGGGGAGGGAGGGAGGCAGTGTCAGGGAGGAGGAAGGAAGAGAGGCGGCGGGGCAGGGAGGATGGAGGGGGCGGGAGGGGGAAGGGGATTAGGGTTTGGGTGGAGGGGGGGGTGATTTCATATGCAATCGTCATTGAAGATCGACGGCCCTTAGCGAAGGAAGACTTGTTTGTCGTGTACCATCCAAGAAACACACGGCAAACTTTTTTATATCAATGAATATTCGATAAATGTAGTTGATACATTAAAATTATCAAATGGTTACAAAAATTACTAATATTTTACTTGAAATAATTTATATTATCTATTGGCTATAAAAAAATTGAAGTCAAACCCAAATTTGATCATCACGTTCACTCCAAACCTAACCGCATCCTTTTGAACTCTCTGATTCTTCTTTGCAGATGTTTCCATTTGTAAGCATCATATGTGAAAAAATTGCGAAACCCACTCAATTTTTTACCACAGCTTCCATGTATGATATCATGGCTTTTGCCATATGTTATATCTTTGATGTGTGCCCGATAGAAAGCACAGGGCAACTACCGGGCATATGGCAAAGAGCCAGATTCTGGTAGTGTATGTGCCGTACAACATCGTGCAGTGGCTTAGTTAATTCATTCCATAGGTTATATGGTCGTCGTAAACATAAGTACGGAACTGATCTGATCAAGATAATTTACTTTATTTCTTGTGACTTTTCTTAATCTTTGCTATCAGCTAGTTTACATATATGAAACTGAGAAGGTTGGCTGCACCTTTGTTTCACCTAATTCCTGTCTATATAGCTTTCCTTAAGGTTCACTGTAACCCCAACATTTCACCAGAAGTATATATGAATCGTCAAACCTAAAACTTAAATTACATTTCATTTTTATATCCTAAAACATGGACATAATAGATAAAAGAGAAAAAGTAGCTTCAAGCCCTTTTCATCTCTGAGCCTCTAATGGTACATCAGAAGGGTCAAGAGAATTTTTAATTGATACATCAATTCTCACCATTATTGGGCCTGTATGAGTCTCAACACATCAAGGGACACATCAATGGCCATATAGTTTTGGATGATCTTGAGTCGATCTTTACCAAGTTCAACAATTAAGATTTCAGCAGCTAAAATTCAACGTGCCATTTCACTCTTGATGTTTCGGTTGTCTAAAATTATTGGTGCTGCTCCCCATGCCGTGCCTACATCGCTGCCATGCTCTCGCCGCCCCTCGAGCCATCGTGCTGCTCCCTCGCGCCCTCCCGAGCTGGCCGCTCCTCCACATCCTGGAATGACCCCTGCACAGAGGTCAGACGGGCTAGCGTGGCGGCGGCGGCGGCCACTGCTTTTAGCTCACATGTGTGCTTCTCTTCTCTAGCTGCTCATCCGCATCACGTGAAGGAGCCTCTGCAGCCATCTCGCATCTATCCGGCCCTGCCGGCTTCTAGGGTGTGCCGCGCCGCGCCCCCCGTCAACGTCGCCGTGAGAGTGCGGGCGTAGGTCCGGAGCTGGAGGCGGCCGTGGCGTTGTTGGTCCGAGCATGAGAAGGAGGCGCGGGCCGCCAAAGGTTGCAAAGGGGATGCGACCGCTGCCGGCCTAGGCAAAGAAGGGGCAATGTGAGTCGGTTCTGCAAACATCGCTTGGTCTGGCCTGCCCCTGCACCGGGCCGAGGCTACGCACCCCCCCCCGTGCGCGCCCGGATGCACCGCCGCCGAAGCCCTCCGCTCGCCGGCCCTGAAGAAGGCAGAGAGAGAGATGAGGGAGAAGGTGTGAGAGAGAGATGAGGGGGAAGGTGCGAGAGATAGAGGATGGGAGGTGAGAGCTGCGATCAAGAAGATAAGGTGGGAGACAGAGAAGCCGCTCACTGCGTTCATATTTTTTAGGGACAAATTCTATTTTTAGAGGTGGGTGATCACTACTATAGAATAGACATTTGTTCCAGGCCATTTGTCCCGGCAGCCTTTGGGCCCGGGACAATATGTGGCTTTTGTCCCGGGTCCAACGGCTAGCCGGGGCAGCGAGGGGGACAGGGGCCTTTTGTCCCGGTTGGAAACACCAACCGGGACAAAACGGTGGCCTTTTATCCTGGTTGGTGGCTCCAACCGGAACAAAAGGCCCGCGCAGCCTTTTGTCCCGGTTGTAGCCACCAACCGGAATAAAAGGCCCCCCTTTTGTTCCGGTTGGTGTCTCCAACCGGGACAAAACTTCTTGGCCCCCTTATCCCCTTCACTCTCCCGCCGCCCGAGCCATTCAGCTCACTTGTTTCTTGCTGTTCTTGGCTCGGGAGAGAGAAGTTCTTGCTCATTTCTTCACCACATTTGTGAAGATCTTTGATTCCCCGTCCATCCATTGGCGCTAAAGGTTTGGGGCTTGTTTTTCTCTTCTTCCTTGGCTTGTATAGCTCATTTCATGCTTTAGAAATAGAGAAAATGTGTAGCTAGCTCATTTCTTGGACATTTAGCTAGATTGCATATGGAGGTGTGATTTTCTTTTAGATTTAGATGAGTATGTGGATAGTAGAAATTTTTAGAATGAGTGTAGACACTTCATGTGATGTACTTGTATATATGACCATATTGTGGATAGTTGATTTTTGTATTCATGAATGAATTAATGAAATGAGTATATTAGAATTTTTTGTATTATGAATGGATTATTTTGACACTCTAGTGATGTATTTATTTAGGCTCACATTGAAACCATCTAGAAGCTAAAAAAAAATCTTTATTTCGAAACAAGTACACGATGCGCTATAAGGACGTCACGAATCTGGAGAGAAGGGCACAACTCGAGTAGGTCCTCGGTCCAAAAAACCTAGTGCTTTTCATAGGGCAGCGCTCCGTTATTTGGAAAAAGAATATAGAGAATGCATGGCAAGGGGTGAGGAACCTCCGTTTGATCTTGAGGATTTATTGCGGCGTTACGGTTCGTCACCACCAAACTCGGAGGTTTCAGCTCCGCCATCTTCTTCTGTGCCAGCAAGAAATCCGTTAGAGCATTCTGCGTTCCAATGCAAGGACGGTTGAAAACCTATGTGTTGTTGTCCGAATTTTTAAGTTTCATGTATAGTACTCCTTTGTTAAGTTCTATAATGGATTAAGTACTCTGTTTAATTAATCAAGATGTAAGATGGATATTGCAGATCTTTTAATTATTCATGTTATGTTACATTTAGTTTAATTTAGGTTTGATATATTTTATTTATTTGATACGTGTAAAGAATTCAAATCGATTTATTTAAAATGCAGATAGACCGGCAATGGATGTACAATGCTGACCGACGTTCGAAAGAATTCATTGATGGCCTGCATTATTTTTTGTCTATGGCTGAGGCAAACAAGCAGAATGGTTTTATGTGCTGCCCGTGTGTGCATTGCAACAATAACAAGGATTACTCATCTTCAAGAATCCTACACAGCCACATTTTCGCAAATGGTTTCATGGAGAAGTATGTTTGTTGGACGAAGCACGGAGAACATGGGGTTACCTTGGAAGACAATGAAGAAGAAGATTTTGACGGCCACTTTCCCGGGAATGCTGGAATCGGTGCATTCGATGACGATATTCCCATGGAAGAGCCCGAAGTAGATGTAGTAGAAAATGATCCCAGCGACGATCTGGGGCAGGCATTGCACAATGTGCAGGCAGACTGTGAGAGTGAAACGGAGAGGTTGAAGTTCCAGAAGTTGTTAGAGGACCACCGTAAGTTGTTGTACCCAGATTGTCAAAATGGATTGAAGAAACTTGGCACCACCTTGGAGTTGCTGCAATGGAAGGCGACAAATGGTGTATCCGACAAGGGATTTGGTAAATTACTCAAACTTGTTAAAAAATGCTTCCTAAGGACAATAATTGCCTGCCACAACGTATGAAGCCAAACAACTTGTTTGCCCTTTAGGATTGGAAGTGCAAAAGATACATGCATGCCCCAACGACTGCATCCTCTACCGAGGCGAGTACGAGAATTTGGATGCATGTCCCATATGCAGTGCATTGCGTTACAAGATTAGAAAAGATGATCCTGGAGATGTCGAGGGGGAGCCTCCCCGGAAGAGAGTTCCTGCGAAGGTCATGTGGTATTCGCCTATAATACCACATTTGAAGCGTCTGTTTAGAAATAAAGATAATGCTAAGTTGATGCGTTGGCACAAAGAGGAATGCAAGAAAGACTCGATGTTGAGACACCCCGCTGATGGGTCGCAGTGGAGAAAAATAGATAGAACATACCCTGAACTTGATTTGGATGCGAGAAACATAAGGTTCGGTTTGAGTACGGATGGCATGAATCCTTTTGGTGAGATGAGCAGTGGTCATAGCACTTGGCCTGTGACTCTTTGTATGTACAATCTTCCACCATGGCTCTGCATGAAACGGAAGTTCATCATGATGCCAGTGCTTATCCCGGGTCCAAAGCAGCCCGGAAATGACATTGATGTGTACCTAAGACCATTGGTCGAAGAACTCTTATTGCTCTGGGGCGATGAAGGTGTACGGATGTGGGATGAATACAAACAGGAAAACTTCAACCTACGAGCATTGCTGTTCATAACGATCAATGACTGGCCTGCTCTTAGTAACTTGTCAGAACATTCGAACAAGGGATACAAAGCATGCACACACTATTTAGATGATACCGATAATATATGGTTGACTCACTGTAAGAAGGTTGTATACATGGGTCATCGTCGGTTTCTTCCCATCAGGCATGCGGTACGAAAGAAGGGCAAGCATTTCAAAGGCCAAGCGGACCACCGAACAAAACCGATGCACCGTAGTGGTAAAGACGTCTTCAACATGGTAAAAGATCTAGAAGTTATTTTTGGAAAGGGATCTGGTAGCCAACCTGTTCCGAACGAAAACGGAATGGTGCCCATGTGGAAGAAGAAATCTATATTTTGGGAGCTACCATATTGGGATGTCTTAGATGTTCGTCATGCAATTGATGTGATGCACCTCACGAAGAATTTTTGCGTCAACCTGATAGCATTCTTAGGAGTGTACGGAAAGACAAAAGATATAGTAGAAGCACGTCAAGAATTGCAACGTATGGAAGAACGAGATGCCTTACATCCACAACAGCGAGATAATAGACGACAATACTTAAGTCCTGCCAGCTATACTCTTAGCAAGGAAGAGAAAGAAACCATGTTTGACTGCTTGAGCAGTATAAATGTTCCATCTGGATACTCATCCAATATAAAAGGAATCTTAAATTGGGCAGAGAAGAAATTTACAAATCTCAAGTCCCATGACTGCCATGTGCTTATAACCGAACTTCTTCCGGTTGTGCTGCGGGGGATTCTGCCTGATAATGTCCGGTTAGCCATCGTGAAGATATGTGCCTTCCTCAACGTAGTTTCTCAGAAGATAATTGACCCGGAGAATTTGATAAAGCTGCAAAACGATGTGGTGCAATGTCTTGTTGGCTTTGAGCTGATATTTCCACCATCTTTCTTCAACATCATGACACATCTTCTAGTGCACCTTGTGAAAGAGATTGATATCCTTGGACCAGTATTTCTACACAACATGTTCCCATTCGAAAGGCTAATGGGGGTTACTCAAGAAATGTGTTCGTAATCGAGCTCGTCCAGAAGGAAGCATCGCCAATGCCTACGGAACTGAGGAGGTCATTGACTTTTGTGTTGACTTTATTGATGACCTTAAACCGATTGGAGTCCCTGAATCGCGATATGAGGGGAGACTAACTGGAAAGGGTACATTAGGAAAGTAATATTATGTATGCATAGATGATTTCTTATTCAAGAAAGCGCATTATACGGTTCTTCAACAATCATCCTTGGTTGACTCATATATCGAGGAACACAAGAAAATTCTGCTCTCCAATTTCCCGGAAAAGTCTGAGGCATGGATTACACGTGAGCACATGAACACTTTCTGCAGCTGGTTGCGGAAGCATCTAATGCATAAGATGGATATAAGTGAACAACTGTTCTTATTGGCTAGGGGACCATCTTGGAATATCTTAACATACCAAGGGTACGAGATAAATGGAAACACATTTTATACGATAGCCCAAGATAAAAAGAGTACCAACCAAAATAGCGGTGTTCGTATGGATGCCACGGACAATAATGGAAAAAAGGACACATATTACGGCTACATTGAAGAGATATGAGAGCTGGATTACGGTCCCAATTTCAAGGTGCCTCTATTTCGTTGCCAATGGGTTAAGCTATCTGGAGGAGGGGTAACAAAAGATGAGTATGGGATGACAATACTTGATCTCAACAATCTTGGGTATAGAGACGAGCCATTTGTCCTAGCCCAGGATGTCGCTCAGGTTTTCTACATTAAGGACATGTCCAGCAAGCCAAAGAAGGAGATAAACAAGCAAAAGGATGAGCCTAAGCGACACATAGTTCTATCAGGAAAGAGAAACAACGTTGGAGTGGAGGACAAGACAGACTTGTCAGAAGAATATAATAATTTTGTTGTCATTCCACCTTTCGAAGTAAATGCTGATACATGCATCCTGCTAGCCAATGATGATGCTCCATACTTGCGCCGTGATCACAATCAAGGGACATTTGTGAAGAGAAAGTCTGTTACCGCTAATCCTTCATGTACTTGAATCATTTTATATTATTGTATAAAAACGTAAACGCAATTCGAATAATTTTATTATATATGTACTGTACAATTATACTTTATGTGTAATATATATTATTTTTTATATTTTTCACTCAATTATAATTTTCATTCAATAATGGATTACTCAACTAATTTTATTTATTTCATGAAATTACATTCACATTAACACACTATACTCTCTCACTAACACACACAATCTCACTAACACACACTATCTCTCAAACTCACACACTACTCATTAATATCATGAAATTGCTTCATTTTATCTAAAATTCACTTTTTAAACGTTAATATCATGATAGAATACACTTTCTATCGAAAAGCAACAGTTTGAAAAAAATTGTTCACCTAATATATTTTTGCATGGTCAAAATAACAAATATGATTTCAAAAAAGTTAGATATTTCGTTGACCCAATCACTTGAATGAAAATTAATTATTTTTGTTGCGTGTATCAAGTTTATATAGCGATAAGAAATTTTGTTCCATAATTTTTGGAATCATAATTTTATTAACTGAATTAACAAATGAAAGCCAATTTTAAAAGAGAAGTAAAAAGAAACAAAAACAAACTTAAGATTTGGCGGGAATGAGGGAAAACGGCCCCTTTTGTCCTGGGTGGTAGATCCACCCGGGACTAAAGGTGGACCGCGGGCTGGGAATTTTCCCGGCCCGCCCAAAAATATCTTTTGTCCCGGGTGGAGCCACAACCCGGGACAAAAGGGCCTTTTGTCCCGGGTGGTGGCTTCACCCGGGACAAAAGGCCCCATCCTATATATGTGTGCGCCTTGTTCCTCTTCTCCCAACACTTGGTTTCTTGATCTCTGCTGCTTCTCCGCCACCACGTCCACCATCTCCGCTGCTCCTCCGCCGCCGCGTCCGCCATCGCCGACCGCCCAGATCACCGGAACAGTCGTCGCACGCCCTCGCGCCGTCGCTAGCCCTCACTCGCGCCGCGCTGTCGCTCACCCTCGCGATCGCGCCGCGCCGTCGCCTTCATCGCCGCCGCCCGAGCCCTCACGGTGAGCTCCCATCGCCGCTCCGCTCGCGCCGCGCCGTCGCTCCCATCTCACTATCCTCCTTCCACCGCAGGTCCTCAGCCGGAGCCCGCCGCCGCAACTCACCAGAGCGCCGTCACCGCAGGACGCCATTGCCGCCGCCACCCGAGCCACGGCGAGGACCCCCTTCCCGGCCATCCCCACCCCAACCGAAGGCACCCTCGACCCGGCCATCGCCGCTCCCCCTCGCCGGAGCACGAGCGCCACCGACCTAGCTAGGGTTTGGCTCTACGTACCTCTGTTTCCGGCCAAGGGCCGAAATGCAATATCAAAATTGTTTCTAGGGGCTTTGCTGCAAATACCAAGGACCCTTACGCAATATCTAGATTTCTTTTTAAATTTTTGCAGTGAACTTGTAAATTCATTTAAAAATCGTAGAAAAATCATAAAAATGCAAATAAGGACTTTTTGGAATCCTTGTGAGTAGATCTATTCTGTAAAGTCATAATATGGGCTAGGCCAGTAGAAAGATCATATTATTTAGAGTGAATGTGTATCCATGTGTGTAAATTTGTAAATTAGGGTTTTAATTTAATGTGTATGCATGTGTGTATGTATGTGTGTGTGTATGCATGTGTGTATGTATATGTATGTGTACATTTTACAAACTTACACCAATCCATGTAAACGTAGTTCGATCAAATCCTCGTCCATCTATACGTCCATGTAAACATAGTCCGATCCAAACGTAGTCCCCTTCTCGACCTCGTATGTCCATCTAAACGAAGTCCAATCCAATCCTCCTCGCAAATATGTCAAAAGTTTATAATATTTCTTGAATATTTCAAGTATATTACTTATCGACTACAAAATATTATAGAAAATTGTATTTTGACTTTGTGAAATGCTTAGAGAATGACTTAGTGAATTACTTGGAGAATGACTTAGTAAATTACTTGGAGAATGACTTAGTGAATTACTTAGTGAAATACTGTGTGAATTAATAAGTGAATATTTCATTGAATTACTTAGTGACATACTTGGAGAATTACTTACTCAATATTGATGTGAATTATTTAGAGAAATTTTTAAGGGTTTTATTTGTATTCATATTTTAGTTACGATGGACCCGCGACACAAAGACGTGGAAGACGAACAGTTCCTGTTGAATATGATTGGCGAAGGTCAAAGAGATGTCGCTGAACAAGCTGATGATGGCAGCAATACCGACATATATTTGAATATGTCCGGTGATGGAATTGAGCCACCATCTATTCAGGATGACGCTGCTGCTGAACAAAGTGCTAATGTACATATCACAACTATACTTATTTGTAGTGACAATCATATTTTCATCTGAATCTATATGAATACTATGAATGTTTTTTATAGCCGTCTGGACCATCGTCGCAGTAGAAAAAGACGAAGCGAGGCCCAACAAAAAAATTGGAAGGGCGGTTCATTATAATGGAAGTTGGTCCAGATGGCGAACCGATCGCTCCAGAAGCTGCCGCCAAAAAATTCATAAGACAATCCGGATGTATTGTCAGGGACCACATCCCGATCAGCTTCAGGCTCTGGAAAGCTTCCAATCCAAGCGAGGAACGGGATGCGGTACCCGAAAGAGAAAAAGAATGGTGCTGGCGGGAGCTTAAGAAAAACTTCACGGTTCCAGCTGAATCCGAAGAGATATGCAAGCGCTGGACCCTGAGTAAGATGGCCGAACAGCTGCAATCATTCAAGAAAATTTTGACGAAGAAATATATCAAGACCGGGACCACACCCGTATTTACCGACGAGCTCGAAAAGCTCAGGGGTCACTGGGATGTATTTGTGGAATACAAGTCTTCAGAGCTTGGGCTTCAGAAGGTGCAAAAGGCCAAAGACAACGCCACGAAGAAAGTGTACCATCACACTCTAGGCCAAGGAGGCTACAAGCTTGCAATACCCAAATGGGAGAAGATGGAGCAGGATCTGCTTGACAGAGGCATCCAACCTGTGACCATGAACTGGCCTGAAAGGTCAAGGACCTGGTTTTATGGTCACGGGGGAAGCTTGGACCCATTGACTGGTGACTGCATCTATGGGCCAAACATCCAGCGAGCAGCCCAGAGACTACAGGAGGCCATACAAGCAGCGGCCGAGGGAACATTCCAGCCGGATAGAGAGAGGGACGAGCTGACTTACGCCCTTGGGAATCCAGAGTATCCGGGCCACACAAGAGGCAAAGGCGTGGCTCCATGAAAGTATGGGTTCAGGGATTATATTGAATCATATAGAAGCCGGCAAAGAAGAAAGAATGGTGAGCGGGAGCACTTGCGAAGGCTAGAGGAACGGCTCATGTCACACGATCAAAGACTGGAGGAAGTGGTTCAACGCCAAGTGGCCATAGCAATGAGCCAGCAACAGCAAGCGCAAACGGTGCCTCCAGAGCCTAATGTCGCAGCCGATCATCTGTCTCAGCGGAAAAGCAGCTGCGCTTCCACAGACGTCGCCATCGCCGAGCCAACGGGGATCCAGGCCGCAGTTGAAGCGACGGCCCCGCAGCGATTTCCAGTGGATGAGATCACCCAGCGGACACCTTGTGACCTGCAGACTGCCATTAAGAACTTAATGTTCACTGTTGCGTACGGTACCGCCATGCCAACCCAACCAGGCGACGTGTACCACGGGCAGCAAATTCCGCCAGGATACACAAGAGTTGGCGTGGAGCAGGTGTGCCAGGGTTGGGAGACGCTCGAGCTTGATATTCCTGGAGGCGATGGGGAGAGGACACTAGCAGAAGCCATTCATGGGTACATCATATGGGATAAGCGCTACATTGTCCTAAAGTCAGATGATCAAACACCAAGACCGGCATCTCAGCATGCCTCTCCAAGGCTGGCATCTCCGCAAAACTCCCCAAGGGCAACTCTTTCTATTCTGTAATCGAATTGTTTAAACCTTAACTACCAAGAACTGGGTCCTAATTGTCATAATTTCCGAGAAGAGCCTACTCCTGGTTATGGACTCATTGAGGAGAAATCCAAAACAATACGAAAATCTTCTTAACATGATGAAAAAGTAATTCTACCACTACTCCGTCGATGACCGATAATTTGAATCACTTTGTTACTTGACTATAATTGTTCTAATCATGCACAGGATTTGGAAACAATTCGCTAAAAATCATCCAGACAAATTTGACAAGGAATTGAAGATCAAGACAGATTTTGCGGTACGCACTTGGATGATTCGTTGCACGATTCATTAGTTTTATTATATATTCATGTAAATACCTGATAATTTCTTCTCTCTTAAAGTGTATGAGGCAGAAACAAGGCACTAATTTATGCGCATACTATGTATGTGAGAACATCCATGATCTGGTAGGTCCTCCAAGGGCCTGGGCAGATTGGGAGGAGGAAGTAAGTAAAAAACTTATTAATATTTGAACTCGTATTTTAATTAGTCAAAATTAATTATCCCCTTTTTCCATAGGTCGAAGAGATGCGCGATAAACTCATACCGAAGGAAAAGATTATGGCGATTCAAGAACAATTGTCCGGATTTATTGTTGAGCAAGTCCTCGATCCAAAAGGCGAATTCTACTATGATGGACTATCTAATATTGACAATCGCAGCAAATATGATAATATACGCGTATATATGTAATTAAGAACGAATATACCTATGTAAATATATATGTATGTGTATGTATTAAATTTCTATTTATGAGTATGTATGTATTATATATATATAAGCACTCCAATAATATATATATGTGTGTATATATATATAATATTGGTCCTAGACATTTTCATATGTAAAGGAATTCACATGTATAGATATGTGTGTGTGTGTGTATATATATATAAGTGAATTAATTTATATGTGAAAACTATCTAGGACAAATATTATATAATTAACTATATATATATATATATTAGTGGAGATCATACACACTGAATTCCAATACATAAGTTTAATTGAAATGCAAAAGTATAATTGAAATAGAAAAAGAATTGAGAAAAGTAAAACAGGAAAAAAAGGGACCTTTTGTCCCGGTTACCAACCGGGACAAAAGGAACTCCTTTTGTCCCGGCCTGGCGTTCCCGGTTGGGAAACCGGGACAACAATGGTTTCCCAACCGGGACAAATTAGGCTTTCTGTAGTAGTGGATGCCACCACGTGCCCCTATAAATCGATTTTCAGGAGGCCGGTAATGTCCCCACCCACCCCTACAAATAATTTTTTATTCTAAAATTTTGTTCAAATGAAAGAATATAGCAAAACACATAAAAAAGTAATTTTTTACTATAAACCTATTATGATATGTAAAACTTAATAAAAATATCGAAATCTTATTTCAGCATATTTAATGGTTAAGAGTTAAGAGTGTGAAACCATAATGTACAACTCACTCACTCTATTATCTCATACAAAACAAGTCTCATTTTGTGATTTCCATATTACTATATACACTGAAATATGCTTTGACATTTTTTCTAGTTCTATATATAGATCACAATAGTCTTATGGTACAAATTTTATTTATATATATATATATACATATATTGCTATCTTTTTGAATTAAATGAATTATTAGAATAAATTTGAAAATTATTTACGGGGACGGTGAAGGTGACCCACCCCTAGAAAATGGCTCCTAAAAATGTATTTTCAAGGGTTGGTCGGTTGCTACAGTGACCTCCGCTCTATTTATATATCAATGGTTCGCAATTTGACTTGCCTCTGAAAAAAAATCGAAGTGTTTTTACAAATCATTTTTTTATAGCAGTGCTAACTTTCGTTGCGCCAAAGCAAACATTTTTCAAATGGTGATGGGCACTAAATCTGGCCAAGATCTACTGGGGGATAGATAAAATATGGACTTGATGACTAGAAGGTCCCTGTTCACGTACCGCGAGAAGTACGGATACTTATCTAGTCTTTGGTCAAGGCTTTCTTCACTACGAATCAAGTTTATTTCCTTTTTCTTTTCAATTCCCAAGCTTACATAATTCGCTCCTATATAAACAATATAAATCTGACCAAACACTTCCGACAACATATAAATATAAGTACATGTTTAATTTGTGCCAAGGATAACTCATTTAGATTTCCTATAAAACATATTCCTTCAGTTTTTAATCTCCGAGTTAGTATGGGTATTTATATCTTTGGGTAATTTATATGATGACTATCATCTCAAGATTTATCAGTTCAATGTTCAGGAGATGTACGTGTTCTGTATTATATATATTCCTCTGGAATGGGATACACTTCTTAAAATCGTTTATTTGCTGTATGACATCTTTTTTTTGTAGCTGAGAAAATAAAGAAAGATATTAAGTTGTGCTTAGCCTTTTTCCCGATATTTGGAAAAAGAATGAAACTTGTTGGTACTACAATTTGGAATTCTGATTAGCACGTTTCTAATGTCCACAAACTACCCTACTTTTATCCCTTGTACATTTTCAGCAAAGTCATGCCCATCACTGTGCGGCCCTCAACCAAATCCAAGCGGCCAAGCCCGCCCGTCCCTCCGTGGCTCCTTTTTAAGCTGGATCCAGTGCCGTTCCCGTCTCGTCTCGATCTCGGCCCTACTACTTCCATCTCTCCCTCTCCCTCTTCCTAGAAGCAAGTCAACTCTCTCCCTCTCCTCCGCAAGCCAAGAGCTCGAGAGCCCGGCTAATAATATGGAGGGCGATCTGGGGTGGTGCTGCAGCAGCGAAGGCAACAACTGGGACCTGCACGCCGTCGTGCGCTCCGCCTGCAGCGGCGGCGGCCGGGGCGGTCTCGCCCCGCCGTCGGCCTCAAACGACTCCTCCTGGCTCCTCCAAATGCCGGCGAGTAAGCCGCGAACATCCGGCCGTGCCGGCGGTGCCGAGCGCTCTCGGTCCAAGAGAAAGTATGTACTGTATCTCTGTATCTATTTATCTGGCATTAGCGTACTCGATAAATAAAGATGCTCGCGGAATCGTCGGCAGATTCCTCCGCTCTGCGACTGGTTACTGACCCCGCTGGTGTATACATCAGGAGCAAGAAGAGCCAGGTGAGCAAGGAGGTGACGCGGGTGCCGGTGGGCGGGCCGCCAGCAGACCTTTGGGCGTGGCGCAAGTACGGGCAGAAGCCGATCAAGGGGTCGCCGTACCCGCGTGGGTACTACCGGTGCAGCACCGACAAGGACTGCAAGGCGCGGAAGCAGGTGGAGCGCTGCCCCGCCGACCCGGCCACCTTGATCGTCACCTACACCGGCGGCGACCACAGCCACGCCGTCCCTCTCCATCGCAACTCCCTCGCCGGCACAACGCGCAACAAGGCGCAGGCGCAGGCGCAGCCGCCGTCCCCGTTCCCGGCCGACGAGGCTCCGAAGTCGGAGGCTGCGCCGTCCGCGTCGGGCACAGATACCAAGTCGCAGGGCTCGCCCTCTGTTTCCGCCGGGCGGTCGCCCAGCACCCCGCGGCGCTCGGCGTCCCTGGGAGTGCAGTACAAGAACGAGGAAGACGACGACGCCGCTCCCTCCAGCAGGCTGCTGCTTATCGAGGGTACAGAGATGGAGGCCGAGGAGGACGACGTACTGGTCTACCTCATGCCTGAAGAAGAGACCGCTCCGGCGGGTACCGGAAACGGCAGCGGCTGCGAGGACGTCATGCTGCTCCCGAAGCCCGACGAGCACCCACCAACAACGTGCACCAGCAGTAGAACGAACGGCGGCGGCGGCGAGGCAGCCCAGGTCATGAACATCGGCGGAAATGTTCTCTATCTCGGGCCTCTCGGCATGGGAGGCTGCGTCGGGGCGGCGACGAGCAGCCGGGGGCTGACTTAGCGTATACCTTGATCACCACGATTCCACGAACAATATGATGTGGATCATGGCTTGTTTCTGGCATATCTCTGCAGTATGTAGTATAGCAGTAGCACTACTTATTAGGTTTTTTACTGTCCTTAATATGGGTACTTGAAGGTACCACTTTTTGTACCTTGGTACTAAAATTTGGTATCTTAGGCATGTAACATTTTGTTTGTGTGTCTCAGTCACAGTACCGTACCCTTTAATTTCTTACAGATTAAAAAAAAGATGTAGTGACAAAGCTAAACGCTCATTTAGCTATGGAAAAAATCTAGTTTACACCCTCGAACTACCATGAAAGTTCAAGTTTCAACATTCAACTATAAAACCAAATAACAGAGGCCATCCATCGGTTGAAACCGGGCAATTTGGCCCCCTTAGGTGGTTTAGAAGGTGGTTTTTCATTTTGTGAGAATTAAAATTATTCAAATTTAAATTAAAAAATTCATAATAAGTAACTCATTTTAAGTCAAAAAATACGAAATGGGATCAAACATTTCTAAAAAATGTAACCGATATATTAGCACTATACTTGTCAGTTATTCAGATCCAGTTTTTTACATTTATATATTTGGTTTTCGGTAGTTATGCATATTATTTTTGAATAACCAAGATTCAAATAGAGCAATAATAGATAGGTTACATTTTTAGAAAAAATTTGGTACTAGTTTCATATTTGTGATTTAAAATGAATTACTTTTCATTTTTTAGATATAACTAGAATTTTTATTTTTTTCAAAAAAGATACAAATTCTCCTTCGATACCACCCCAAGAGCTAAATTTACCTAGTGGATGGCCTCTGTTGTCCGATTTCGTAGTTGAAGGTTTAAAATCAGACTTTTTATGATAATTCAAATGTGTAAATCGGACTTTTCCCTTTAGCTATTTAGCTTTCCTCTCAGAGAGATCGTACGATCAATTAAAATAAAAACATAAGGCTACATTAATTTGTGATGAGCAAGAGCAACAATTGTCCTTCTCCCTCATCGCCACAACATCTGTTGGAGTGCCTACCGGCTGTGGTGGGCGCATATATGCTACCGATGACACCGGCGCTGCGGGAGGATCTCGCTGGCTCGCTGCCATGGCCGAGTCCTGGCGCACCAACTGCCAGCGTCTCCTCTGACCGGGGTATGACTATGTACATGACACACGCTCTGTGGGTCGTATCAGCAGCCGTACGGAGACAAGGGATGGAAGATGATAAGCCATCTCCATCAGCATGCAGTTTTCTAGTGTATGTGCTAATGTCAACTCTTGTACGGAAGCCATCTATCTCCCATCACCATTCTGCTCAAGCAATGTTTTTTTCTATTCTACCTCGTTTTATCTAAGTAATTAAGTTGAACCTTTCAAAAGAATTAAGTTGATTAATTGGAACAGACGATGTTACCACGCATGCATTCTCATTGACAGTAACCGTTGGATAGTTTAGCTATGGCATATATATATATATATATATATATATATATATATATATATATATATATATATATATATATATATATATATATATATATATATATATACACGGCAGCGCTATTCTACACCCCATGTGTAGAATGGTATTCTACACCCACCACCCAACCCAATAGCTACCCAGCCCACCAACCGGCCCGGACCATTACCCGCACCGACCCCCAGCCAGCCCACCTTCATTCGCGCGAGCAGGAGCCCCGAGTGGCGCGCAGCGCCGCGAGGGGCGACTGCGAGGCGGGTCCGCGGGCCGCGAGTAGGAGATTCTACACCCAACGAACCAATAGACAACCATCTGTTCCGGCCCGACCCACCCGTCAACTCCATTAGACATCGCGAGCGCGAGCGGTGAGACGCGCGGAGCGCGGCGAGCGGCGAGCGGCGAGCGCGAGTCGCGGCCTCGTGGCACGTTAGCTTCTACGGCGAAGCGAGTGCGAGCCGCGAGACGCGCGGAGCGCGGCGAGCGCGAGACTTCCGCGGCGAGCGGCGAGGTGGGAGCAACAAGCAGCGCGGCGAGCGGGGGATCATGAGGGGTACCCGCGTAGCTTCTGTGCGCGGAGCGAGCGGCGGCGGCCCGGTGGTCCAGAGAGCAGGCGCGGTGCCTGCCGCGCAGAAAGCACAGGCGGCGGCAGCGCGGCGAGCAGCAGGCGGCGCGGGGGAGGCCAGGTCTGCTGGGATTGGTGGAGTGAGATCGGTAATTGAGCTCTCTTCTCAACCATAATCTCTCTGCGCTAGTAATTTGTTGACATTTTGGTCGATTCGTGGAGGATTTTTGGTGGATTGCAAGTTTCTGAAAACCTTACATTTGGATCTGGAAAAGTACTGAAGACCGTGAAATCTTCTATTTGTGCCTTGCACATTGTTCAGTATTTGGCCTATTACTGAATTTATTTAGTGTCTTCAGTATTTGATCCGCCTAATATTTTTATCCATTGGGTAGCATTTCGGGATTCAGTAATTTTGGTCTATTTTACACATTATTCACTGCTCAGCACTACGCATGTTCAGTATTCAGTGCCTAGTATTACATCCTTGTGTTTTCAGTATTCAGTACCTAGTATTTGAAAACCAGATGTTCAGTATTCAAATTTGTAGGATGTTCAGTATTCAGTGCCTAATATTACATCCTTGTGTTTTGCATTTGTAGGATGTTCCGAAGTAGTATTGTGTTCAGTAGTAATGTAGTGATGAAATGTAGTGATGTGTCATTGTTTTTTCTTTTACTTTGTAGCAGTGCTACGGATATGGAGAGTGATGATATTTCAATGAATCGCTCGAGCCCAGCAATCAGCCTTGCTAGTAGGCGTGTGATGGCATCTCAAGTATCTGTGCCTCCATCGGGAACAGCTCCCCATCCTTCCCCGGATTCAGTCCCTGGGGGGTGCTGCAAATGACAATTTGTTGAGGACACCAGTGGTGATGAATGCCCAACCATTCAGATGTAGCCCTCCCTAGCTAAGACATGATATGAGGTATCCAGCTGTTATGACGCCACCGCCGTGTGCTGCGCCTTCAGAGATGATTACACCTGACGTCAACCAAACTTACACACATGTGAGTGTTTTGAAAAAAAGAAGTGTAAATTCACTGCTGCATTTATTTGGTGTCTTTGAAAAAGAATGCTCATATTACTGAATTACTGGATGTGTTTCTGTTGGTAATTTGTTGACATATTCTCATGGCAGGGCGAGGATTTGGATCCTGAAGTTGTTCCAAAATTTGAGATGAGCTTTGAGTCTTTTGAAGATGCATTTTTGTTCTACAAAAAGTATGCTGGGCGTGTTGGCTTTCAATAAAGAAGAACAGGAAAAGGGGGACAACTGGAAAGGATTTATGTTGCTCGTTGGAAGGGAAGCATAACACAAAGGTTCAGGATGGCGACCGTAAGACGTCAAAGACTTCAAAACGTGATGGCTGCAAGGCAATGGTGTGCGCAAGAGAGGCGCGAGGTGGAGGGCGTGTCTTTTTTACACGCATTGTTTTCGAACATAACCATAAGCTGAATCCAACACCAAGCATGACGAAGCGTATGAGGGCGCACAAGGTTGAAGATCCGTCTGTGATGAACCTGGTTGACACAATGCATGCTAGTCAAGTCCCTCACCCCAACGTTATGCGTGTCCTACGTAGTGTTGCGGGTGGGGTTGAGAATCTACATTTGACTGAGAGAGACGTTCAGAATAGGTGGCTTTCCTGTGGCTATCCTTTTCTTTGGCATGTTACATACTGTAGAAAAATATTTTGACACTAAATAAATGATGATGTTGTACACAACCCAATCCTCGCAGGAGAGCTGCGCATGTTCGGGAAGAACGGATGGATGATATACCGAAGCTCCTGGCCTTCTTTAGAGAGTGCAAAGCAAATAATCCACAATTCTTTTATGAGTTCCAACTTGATGATAAGAACGTCGTCAAGAATGTCTTTTGGAGCCACGCCAGTCAACAGGGTGACTATGCAGGTACTGAATTACTAATCAAGTTTTACTGGGATACTCAGTTTGGGGGCTGGGAAAAAAAAACTACACACGTACTGGATTACTGACTTTGGGGGGGGTTTTTTGCCGTGTGTATGCAGACTACTCTAGCGTGGTGACATTTGACACGACGTACCGCACCAATCAATATAGCATGCCTTTAGCAATGTTTGTTGGATTCAACAACAAGTTGCAAAATGTTGTTTTTGGTCAAGCATTGTTGAGGGACGAAAGAGCAGATACCTTTGAGTGGTTGTTCAAGCAATTTAGAGCTTGTATGGGGGGCAAGGATCCTATTGTTATCTTCACAGGTATGTATGCTATGACTTGTGCCTCGTAGGTAATCATTACTGAATTTAACATGATTGTTGGCTTATTGCTTGCTTGAGTTTTGCTCAGATTACTAAAAAAATAAATAAGGATTACTGAATGGATTGTTGCTTTATTTTGAAATCCACCAATATTGCGTAAATGGATTTGCTTTGATTACTTCAGAGGATAAAAAAAGATTACTGGGATACTCGAAAAATATTACTGAAGTGTATCATTTACTGAATTTGTTTGGTGTATCATTTACTGAATTTGTTTGTAGAATGACTGCTATGAAATTTAAATTACCGAATTACTGAAGTGTATCGTTTACTGAATTTGTTTGTAGAATGACTGCTATGAAATTTGAATTACCGAATTACTGATACAAATGCTAATGTTGATTGTTTGACGCAGATCAAGATTCTTCAATTGAGAAGGCAATAAATTTGGTATTTCAAAAGACGTACCACAGATATTGCCGCTGGCATGTCACGAACAAGTTTCGGAATGAGCTGAATCAGCTTAATACCCAACATCCCGGCCTATCTGAAACCTTAACTTCTGTTATCAATCATCCACTCAGACCGATTGAATTTGAGCAAGCCTGGGCTCCAATTCTTGACAAATATGAAGTTCATGAGTCCAAAGTGCTGATGAAGTTGTACGACGAAAGGAACATGTGGGTGGGTGCTTATTTCAAAGAGATATTCTGCGGGACGATGACTTCGACACAAAGAAGTGAGAGTGTCAATTCTACCGTCAAGCATGGTTATTGTGACAATTCAACGGCAATACATGAGTTTGCGAAGTCATTCTTGGAACTTTTGGCGCATAATAAGGAGAAAGAGGCAGAAGAGGAGTTCAATTCGCAGGTGAAAACCTAAGTCCAAAGAAATTTAGAAAAAAAAGGGATAGAAAAAAAATGTGAACTTCTAGTAATTTGTGCGTTAACAAAATGATTTTTGCTGTTGCAGGCCCCAGTTATTGCCTCGACATTTTATGGCTACGACAATCAGCTTAGCAGAGTGTACACCAGAGCTGTGTACAAGGTGTTCGCGAGTAGACTCAAATCAAGCACTGCTTTCCGTGTGCGTCCAGACCCGGACAAGGCTGGTTACTACCTGGTGAAGCACACAAGGCCCCCAACTGATTTCCCTTGGTTATGTCATGAATTTTGGGTGAAAGCTGTAGTGAATGAGGAAATTCCTGAGGAATCAGAATTTAATTGCGAGTGCATGAGAATTGAGCACACAGGTATGTTCCTTGCATAAAAATGTTCCTTGTGTTTTCTCGTTCGTTGCAGAAAAATGTTTATCCGCTTTACTGAATTACTGAACTTGCAGGTATGTTTTGCCCGCATCTTTTGTGTGTGCTTACAAACCTGCAAGTGGCGCATATCCCATCCCGGTATATCCCCAAAAGGTATAGAAGGAATGCCAGGGAAGCTACCCCCTTTGATAGACACGATAAAGTATATGTTGGACCGAGTGGAGACACTAAAGCAAGCCGCATGCTGGAGCTATTACTTGATTGGTGTGCACTGCAACAGAAGTCTGTAATGTCCAGTGAGGTTAGAAAAAAAAATTTGATGTTTGGTGCTATATTACTGAATTACTAAGTATGCTGTTGACACTCTCTTATATTAATGGGCTGATGATCTCATATATATATTACTAGATTACTGGCAGGGGGTAGCCAAGTGCAAAGAATTGCTTCGCCAGGCACTTCAAGTTGTTGACCAGATACCTCATGATTTGGGTCCACCAAATGCTGCATTAGGGGTGGCACATGATTTGGATCCACCAGCTGCTGCATCAGGGGTGCCGGCTAGGCAGAATCATGTTGTATCAGCATCGGCCCCCCAATCTCTAGCACAAAAGGGAGCCGTACAAAGGGGGTGGAGGGTGTTGATCTCCTGGCCCCACACTTCAAAAGACCGCAAGGAAAAAACCGTAAGCGTTGCTGTAAGAGATGCAACAAGAGCGGACACAATATTACTACGTGTGGGAGAGAAGCCCCACCTCCCAAAAGGCCTAGGGGCAGGCCCGTGGGGAGTGGAACAAGAAAGAGGAAAGGTACCTATGAGTGCGATGACACACAAGATGACCTTGCTTCTGAAATGGAAGATGACGAGACCGAGTAGATTTTTAGAAATGAAACAAATGTATTACTAGATTGCTAAAAGTATTTATTACTGCTTCTTCGAATTACTGAATCCAATACATGTAGTTAGTGGTGACCTATTTTTGGATATAGCACAATAGAAGATGGTAAAGATGATGAGAGCAAAAGTAGATATCTTTGTTTTTAGATGTTAAAGCCTATTCTACTGATTGCGTGAATGTTTATAACTGGATTTCTGAATTGTGTTTTGAAATTTCGGATCTCCTTAATGCAGACATGTAAGGAAAAAAAAGGAAAAAAAATACTGAATCTCCTGATTACTGAATCCAGATATGTACGCGAAAAAAAAGCTATGCATTTGGTCCGCATTACAACTAAAAACTACTGATTACTGAATCCTGCCACGTCTAAAAAGGAAAAAAATACTGAACTGAACATCCACATGTACAAAAATGCACGGTACTGGAAAAATAACTGGTTACTGAATCTCCTGATTCCTGAATCCAGATATGTACACGAAAAAAAATTTGAATCTCGTGGTTAATGAAATCATGCGATTACTGGAGTACTGATTACTGAATCCAGACTTCAGTAAAAAAAAAGGAAAAACAAGCTGAAACTACTGATTACTGAACCTCCGCATGTACAAGGTGGACAGTACTGAAAATAACTGGTTATCTGTGGGGGAGCATATACACATAGTTAGTTTGGTTATCTCATGCAAACTCTAAAAAAATGAAAAAGTCTACAGAAAACTCAAAGCATCCATTCTCTTCACTTGGAACTGTCTCCCTTGTGAACCTGGGTGTCATGTGAATGAGGCAACAAGTCCTACTGTGGCATCTCAATATGATGCGAATGCCATGGCGCTAGTTCTTCAATCACATCAGGTAGAGGGGTTATGTCATTGCGCTTGTGGAACACAATATAGTAGAGGAGTTGGGCCCTGTATTGTGCTCCAAGTAGCTGCATTTGAACAACACGTATAAAATCAGTTGAGGGAAAACAGCAAAAAAAAAAAGGGGGATGGCATGGAGAAAAAAACTGTGTGAAAGAACGACTATCTCACCGGATCTATGTTGATATTCAACTTCCGATTCTCACCATCATAATGTTCTAGGAAAAGCATGGTAAAGAATCCACAATCATTGCTAACCACAACCTTCGGGACCGGAACGTATGGCAAACCCCAATGGCTGAAATCTATGAACCTGCCACTGGTAAAGCTCTGAAAAATATCATTAAGCCTCTTGCGTATCCGATGAGCTATGCCTCCATGGATCTCCTTTTGTTGTTGGTCAGTCAACGGGGATGGGTCCAGAATATCAATTTGTCCGTGTACCAAGTTCACACAGTATACTGACCAGTGCATTTTCTGTAGAACAGGTAGGAAAACCTGGGGGGCAAATAGTAGAAAAAAGAGTCAAAATGAATTGTTAAAAAATGAAAACAAACGTACCGGTTACTGAATTACTGAAAACAAAACAAACGTAACTGAAAAAATGCATTGCTTACAAGTTTAGCATGCAGTATTTCTTCCGGGTCGAAAGAACCCTCCAAATATGAAAGTGCGACTTCAGGTGAGTACGGGACCCTGTGCAGTACTGTTCATACAGTACCATATCCTGTTTTTTTTTGTTCAGTCAGTAAAAGTTGTTAAAAAAATGATATAACAGCATGTTGCTGAATTACTGAAATGGCATGTTGCTGAATTACTGAAATGAGCGTGATAGTATAAGGAGCCAGGCAAGATACTGAATTACTGGGTTACTGAATTATCAAGTATACTTGATAACAGAATTACTGGGTTACTAAAAAATTACATGTGCATTAGGTTGCTGGGATAAATTACAAATTGCTAGGGGGGATGGGGCTTTGCTGAAATTTGAGACTAGTACTTTATTACTGCAGACATACCGTAAGTGAGGGTGGTAGGATGATCCTATATCCAGCAGAATTGGGGTTTAGTTCTTTCTCGTCTAGCATCAAGCACATCCCGAAGAACTGGATGAATGAGTATTTACATGGCATATTGTCCGCGAAAGAATCGCAAACGTTTGATCTATCCTCGAGATAGGTATCAATTATGTGGACGTGGTACTCTTCTTTTGCTTTCAGAAACCTGCGCCTGCATCATATACAAAACAATAAAAAATGTCAAAAAAGAAAAAAGGCAAGAAAAAAAGGAAATATCCCAGGATTATTAGTGGAGAGTCTTACGTGCGCAACTCTTTGCTCGGAGGTGATGCCAAGATTATGTCCCGAAGTTTCATTGCTTTTTCGACATTAGGTGGCTGGCGATATAAAATTGGTGCTTTGAAAGGGGACACAAACTTGCTGCTTCTAGTTGTAACCTTGTTAGTCAGTTGGAATGTGACCAATTCACATCCTAACTCGGCAAGGGGCCGATACTCCTCTGGTATGTCCATCTTTTTTTTCGGATACCGCCTCTTATAGGTGTGCACTGGGGTTGAATCATAGATTGTTTCTTTTGACATGTCACCCTACAAAAAGAGAAGGGAAAAAAAAGACCTCATCAAAGCACTCTCCTATGTGTGAAAAAAAATAAAGCTGGGGGAGGGGGGTGTCAGAAAATGACCTCGATTATCTTATGTCGTGGCCTTGTCAGTGATTCACAAATTCCACTTTGATCATTTGTTGATCTCTGAGTTTCATTGATTTCGCGGAGGATACTTGACATATCATTCCAAGACTCCCGATCAAACAAATGCTCAACGACGCCACAAGAACCATTTGTGGATTTAGTATTTCGATGGTCAAATGAGGGCATTGCATCAAAGGCCGGATATGATTTATCGAGCGAATGTGGCGACTTGTCAAACATCGGTGGGTGAGGTGAAGGTGCTGTCAGACTGGGTGCATCACGTTCCTCATGGACCGGCTCACCAATCTGGAAACAAAAAAATTTCATGTAAAAAAAGGAAAATTACAAAGTAATAAATGGTGGTTTGAAAAATGAAAACAATATAAATACACTAGTATAAAAACAGTGATAAAAAAATACTGCATTACTGGATAAAATAAAAAACTGGATCACATATAAAGCAAAAAAATGACAAATGCAAAAAAAGGGATACTGAAGTACTGGTTTACTGGTTCAAATAAAATACTGAATCACATATAAAGCAAAAAAAAAGATATATGCAAAAAAAGGGACACTGAAGTACTGCATTACTGAATTACTGGATAAAATAATGAACATAATTTACTAAAATACTGGACATAACTTGCAAAGAATCAAGAATAGAATACTGGACACGGTATGAATTAAAAAAACTGCTAAACATAAGTGTTCTAAAAAAACATTTTTAAACGTCGTTTAATCTTAATTAAACGCTGAATGGTTGCCAAGTGTTGCGTTTAATCACAGTGTCATTTAATCACAACACACGTTTAATCATGTTCAATCTACGTTTTTTAGAACCTTGCTAAACATGGAGTGAAAAAAGTCCATACAGCAGGGTGTGGTGGTGGTGGTGGTGGAGGAACTGATGTCCTAGAGCTGGATCCATGTCCCTTGCACGCACCAAGTTTCATCGTTCTGCCTTCATCATTTGTTGGAAGCGGGGTTTCGCTGATTTCACGGAGCAAACTTGCCTTGTCATTCCATGTCTCCCGATCAAACAAGTGCTCAACTACACCAGCAAAACCATGTGTGGATTGAGTGTTTTGCTACTCAAATGAGGGCGTTGCATCAAAGGCAAGTTTCATTGTTCTGCCTTCATCATTTGTTGGAAGCGGGGTTTCGCTGATTTCACGGAGCAAACTTGCCTTGTCATTCCATGTCTCCCGATCAAACAAGTGCTCAACTACACCAGCAGAACCATATGTGGATTGAGTGTTTTGCTGCTCAAATGAGGGCGTTGCATCAAAGGCCGGCACCAATTTATCAATCTGATAAAAAATTATTAGATGGGAGGAATTATAAAACAATAATAATTGGCTGGATTACTGGATCGGTCAAAACAGTGAAAAAAATGCTGAATGCTTGGGGTATTATAATTTACTAAAATACTGGAGATGTCTTGGAAATATAAAAAAAATACTTAACATATTTGAAAGGTAAGTAATGCTGATCCGGAACTATGACTGAATTACAAAGGTCCTAAACATCAAAGTGAAGTCCCTACAGTAGGCAGCGGTGGTGGCGGTGTCCCAGAGCTTGATCCATGTTCCTTTTCCACGTCAACCTGACCACTTCCGCTATCATCCACGGGCATCCTCATGTCCCCCTACCCCCCACCCATGCAGAATGAAAAAAAGTTAAAGAATAATTACTGAAGAGATAGACTTACTGAAAGAATTACAGTTACTGAACTGTCTCAAATTACTAACGAATCAGACCACTCAAAAAAATACTAAAAAAAAGAAAAACTTATGTGTGAGTGCACACCTGAGGGGGAGGGGTGGTGCTGCTGCTGCTGGTTGTGCCATAGAACTAGACGCAGCACCCTTTTGCATTACATCAGCGCCGCGACCAAACATTCCCTAATAATAAGAAAAAATGTAACCCTATAGTTACTAGAAACAACTTTCGGAAAAAATTCTGAACAAAAAAAGGCAGGGGGGACTGCTGACAAAAAGTTAAATAGTTAGGAAACTGACCGCTCCAACGCCTCCAAAGATCCTCTTGATTTCATCAACAGCATGCTTGTGTGCTTCGTTGATTTCAAGTTTCCCTTCGGCTACAAGTCTGCTGCCCCGCTCAAATTTCTCCATCCCCGCATAAATTCTTCTATCACAATCGTGCAGAGCTTTCAAGGCATCATTTTGCTGCTTGACATTGCCAATCTGAGAGATGAAGTCAGCGAAATGGGGCAAGAGACGCATCGAGGTAGCTGTGACATCACACGTGCCCCCAGGCAAATTTCCAGTTGGGTGCGCAGTGCGCATGGATGGCGCAACTAATCGTATGCGCTTGCTTACTCGAGGGGCGCTGGGTGCGATGGGGGCAGCAGCTTCCTTTGTCTTTGCACGACTGCGCTTTGGTGGAGGGGCCACAACCTCCTCGGGACTGGGAGCATCATCGCCACGCACATCTTCATAGCACGTTCCTACTTTGCTGCGAAACTAAAAAAAAGTAGTGAAAGTAGAAAAACTGATTAGAAAAAAGGTTAAAGAATAAAGACATTCAAATGGAGAAAAAAAAATTATCGCTTACTGTGAGATTGCCATATGTGACGGTCCCGTCATCCTGGGATTGTTTCCTGTCAGCCTTTGCAAGCTTGTCGACAATTGTCTTGTTGAACAATACAGCACGTGGAGTTTCTTTTGCATCTATGAGCATGTGCGAAGGACAAAAAAGGTTGTCCAAGTAATATATCTAATAAAAGAAAAAGCAACATGTTAAAGAAAAAAAGGGAAAAATGCTGCATTTCATATTACTGAAAAACTTCAATGAGTACTGAAAATTACTGCTGAAAACTGCTGAAAATGCTGGAAATTACTGCTGAAAAATGCTGAACGGCTTGCTTAAAAAAATTACTGAAACTGCTGAAAAAATGCTAAAACTACTGTAACTACTAAACTACTGACTACCAAACCCAAAATTGCATGCTTAAGGAGTTACTGGACAAAAGAGGACTACTTAATTTCTTTTGTGAACATGCTTAGCTAAGTATCAAATCCAAAAATAATTGAAACAAAGTTACTGAAACTTTACAAGCTTACTACTAAACACTACAAGAGGGGTGGTACTGCTATAGCTCAAACTACTAAAGCATAATATTTACTCTTGCTTGGAACAACTAAATTGTATTGGTTCAGAAATTATTTCAGAATTATATAACATGGATTCCTAAATAAAGATTAATTACAGAAGACATTGGATCGACTACTGAGAATCTCCTGGATTACTAAACACAATTACTGAGAAAGACATTGTACTAAATGTGCAATATCAGTAGTTAAAGAGCTGAACCCCAGATTGAATACTTTGGAGGTATTGAAAAATGAGGATTACTGAACTATAGTCAATTTCAGAAAGAAAAGAAGATGGGCAGTTGAAGTATGATAAAGAATTACTGAACTACTGAAGACATTTGTGTGCTAATGTGCACAAGAATTGTGCAAAAGAACAAATTGATTTCACATGCATGTTCATATGAACTGGATGCACTTCAAGACATTGGATGGTGCATATGAATTCTAAAATAGCACATGCAGGAGTTGTCAATGTCACCATTAAGATTGATAGGAAAAGGAACAAATGGCAGGGATATTGTTGCTTGTTCAAAGAAATGCATAAGCTAAAAAAATATACTACTGAAATCACAGAAGTGTCATCCAAAAAAATACTAATGAACATTTAAAATGACTGAGATTCATGTGGATTACATGATTACCGGATCAATGAATTATTTTGATACAGGATTACTGAAATACTGAAATTCCGTAGAATTACTGAACTACTTAAACAGAAAAAATAATACTAAAAGGGCAAGAAAAGGAGCGGTCATACCAATAAAAGTGCGACACAGCCCTGAACTGAAGGTGAATTGGATGATGACGATTTCTTCCATTTGGGTACCTTGTTTGCCAGATCATCGACAACAGCCGAGCAAAGATCAAACTTGCAAACATCATTTATATTCTTGCAGTAAAAATAGGTGTCACCAGTTATCGACAAGCTAGTTGTCGGGAACAACAATCCATCAAACAATGCCATGAAGAAGCAGGTGATGCTCCAATCGTCACCATCTCCATGTTTTGCAAAATATTCTATAACCCACCTAGGGACCTCGTTTGGCTTCAGATCACTGTAACCCCTGGTGTTAGGTTTCTGTAATTGCCTATCATCGTGCAATTCCTCCATCCCTTTTTCATCGCATATACGCCTAAGCTCAATCTGGTGATTCTTCTATCACAATCGTGCAGAGCTTTCAAAGCATCATTTTGCTGCTTGACATTGCCAATCTGAGAGATGAAGTCAGCGAAATGGGGCAAGAGACGCATCGAGGTAGCTGTGACATCACACGTGCCCCCAGGCGCATTTCTAGTTGGGTGCGCAGTGCGCGTGGATGGCGCAACTAATCGTATGCGCTTGCTTACTCTAGGGGCGCTGCGTGCGATGGGGGCAGCAGCTTCCTTTGTCTTTGCATGACTGCGCTTTGGTGGAGGGGCCACAACCTCCTCGGGACTGGGAGCATCATCGCCACGCACATCTTCATAGCACGTTCCTACTTTGCTGCGAAACTAAAAAAAGTAGTGAAAGTAGAAAAACTGATTAGAAAAAAGGTTAAAGAATAAAGACATTCAAGTGGAGAAAAAAAATTATCGCTTACTGTGAGATTGCCATATGTGACGGTCCCGTCATCCTGGGATTGTTTCCTGTCAGCCTTTGCAAGCTTGTCGACAATTGTCTTGTTGAACAATACAGCACGTGGAGTTTCTTTTGCATCTATGAGCATGTGCGAAGGACAAAAAAGGTTATCCAAGTAATATATCTAATAAAAGAAAAAGCAACATGTTAAATAAAAAAAGGGAAAAATGCTGCATTTCATATTACTGAAAAACTTCAATGAGTACTGAAAATTACTGCTGAAAACTGCTGAAAATGCTGGAAATTACTGCTGAAAAATGCTGAACGGCTTGCTTAAAAAAAATTACTGAAACTGCTGAAAAAATGCTAAAACTACTGTAACTACTAAACTACTGACTACCAAACCCAAAATTGCATGCTTAAGGAGTTACTGGACAAAAGAGGACTACTTAATTTCTTTTGTGAACATGCTTAGCTAAGTATCAAATCCAAAAATAACTGAAACAAAGTTACTGAAACTTTACAAGCTTACTACTGAACACTACAAGAGGGGTGGTACTGCTATAGCTCAAACTACTAAAGCATAATATTTACTCTTGCTTGGAACAACTAAATTGTATTGGTTCAGAAATTATTTCAGAATTATATAACATGGATTACTAAATAAAGATTAATTACAGAAAACATTGGATCGACTACTGAGAATCTGCTGGATTACTAACCATAATTACTGAGAAAGACATTGTACTAAATGTGCAATATCAGTAGTTAAAGAGCTGAACCCCAGATTGAATACTTTGGAGGTATTGAAAAATGAGGATTACTGAACTATAGTCAATTTCAGAAAGAAAAGAAGATGGGCTGTTGAAGTATGATAAAGAATTACTGAACTACTGAAGACATTTGTGTGCTAATGTGCACAAGAATTGTGCAAAAGAACAAATTGATTTCACATGCATGTTCATATGAACTGGATGCACTTCAAGACATTGGATGGTGCATATGAATTCTAAAATAGCACATGCAGGAGTTGTCAATGTCTCCATTAAGATTGATAGGAAAAGGAACAAATGGCAGGGATATTGTTGCTTGTTCAAAGAAATGCATAAGCTAAAAAAATATACTACTGAAATCACAGAAGTGTCGTCCAAAAAAAATACTAATGAACATTTAAAATTACTGAGATTCATGTGGATTACATGATTACCGGATCAATGAATTATTTTGATACAGGATTACTGAAATACTGAAATTCGGTAGAATTACTGAACAACTTAAACAGAAAAAATAATACTAAAAGGGCAAGAAAAGGAGCGGTCATACCAATAAAAGTGCGACACAGCCCTGAACTGAAGGTGAATTGGATGATGACGATTTCTTCCATTTGGGTACCTTGTTTGCCAGATCATCGACAACAGCCGAGCAAAGATCAAACTTGCAAACATCATTTATATTCTTGCAGTAAAAATAGGTGTCACCAATTATCGACAAGCTAGTTGTCGGGAACAACAATCCATCAAACAATGCCATGAAGAAGCAGGTGATGCTCCAATCGTCACCATCTCCATGTTTTGCAAAATATTCTATAACCCACCTAGGGACCTCGTTTGGCTTCAGATCACTGTAACCCCTGGTGTTAGGTTTCTGTAATTGCCTATCATCGTGCAATTCCTCCATTCCTTTTTCATCGCATATACGCCTAAGCTCAATCTGGTGATTCTTCTATCACAATCGTGCAGAGCTTTCAAAGCATCATTTTGCTGCTTGACATTGCCAATCTGAGAGATGAAGTCAGTGAAATGGGGCAAGAGACGCATCGAGGTAGCTGTGACATCACACGTGCCCCCAGGCGCATTTCCAGTTGGGTGCGCAGTGCGCGTGGATGGCGCAACTAATCATATGCGCTTGCTTACTCTAGGGGCGCTGCGTGCGATGGGGGCAGCAGCTTCCTTTGTCTTTGCACGACTGCGCTTTGGTGGAGGGGCCACAACCTCCTCGGGACTGGGAGCATCATCGCCACGCACATCTTCATAGCACGTTCCTACTTTGCTGCGAAACTAAAAAAAGTAGTGAAAGTAGAAAAACTGATTAGAAAAAAGGTTAAAGAATAAAGACATTCAAGTGGAGAAAAAAAATTATCGCTTACTGTGAGATTGCCATATGTGACGGTCCCGTCATCCTGGGATTGTTTCCTGTCAGCCTTTGCAAGCTTGTCGACAATTGTCTTGTTGAACAATACAGCACGTGGAGTTTCTTTTGCATCTATGAGCATGTGCGAAGGACAAAAAAGGTTGTCCAAGTAATATATCTAATAAAATAAAAAGCAACATGTTAAAGAAAAAAAAGGGAAAAATGCTGCATTTCATATTATTAAAAAACTTCAATGAGTACTGAAAATTACTGCTGAAAATGCTGGAAATTACTGCTGAAAAATGCTGAACGGCTTGCTTAAAAAAATTACTGAAACTGCTGAAAAAATGCTAAAACTACTATAACTACTAAACTACTGACTACCAAACCCAAAATTGCATGCTTAAGGAGTTACTGGACAAAAGAGGACTACTTAATTTCTTTTGTGAACATGCTTAGCTAAGTATCAAATCCAAAAATAACTGAAACAAAGTTACTGAAACTTTACAAGCTTACTACTGAACACTACAAGAGGGGTGGTACTGCTATAGCTCAAACTACTAAAGCATAATATTTACTCTTGCTTGGAACAACTAAATTGTATTGGTTCAAAAATTATTTCAGAATTATATAACATGGATTACTAAATAAAGATTAATTACAGAAAACATTGGATCGACTACTGAGAATCTGCTGGATTACTAACCATAATTACTGAGAAAGACATTGTACTAAATGTGCAATATCAGTAGTTAAAGAGCTGAACCCCAGATTGAATACTTTGGAGGTATTGAAAAATGAGGATTACTGAACTATAGTCAATTTCAGAAAGAAAAGAAGATGGGCTGTTGAAGTATGATAAAGAATTACTGAACTACTGAAGACATTTGTGTGCTAATGTGCACAAGAATTCTGCAAAAGAACAAATTGATTTCACATGCATGTTCATATGAACTGGATGCACTTCAAGACATTGGATGGTGCATATGAATTCTAAAATAGCACATGCAGGAGTTGTCAATGTCTCCATTAAGATTGATAGGAAAAGGAACAAATGGCAGGGATATTGTTGCTTGTTCAAAGAAATGCATAAGCTAAAAAAATATACTACTGAAATCACAGAAGTGTCATCCAAAAAAAATACTAATGAACATTTAAAATTACTGAGATTCATGTTGATTACATGATTACCGGATCAATGAATTATTTTGATACAGGATTACTGAAATACTGAAATTCGGTAGAATTACTGAACTACTTAAACAGAAAAAATAATACTAAAAGGGCAAGAAAAGGAGCGGTCATACCAATAAAAGTGCGACACAGCCCTGAACTGAAGGTGAATTGGATGATGACGATTTCTTCCATTTGGGTACCTTGTTTGCCTGATCATCGACAACAGCCGAGCAAAGATCAAACTTGCAAACATCATTTATATTCTTGCAGTAAAAATAGGTGTCACCAGTTATCGACAAGGTAGTTGTCGGGAACAACAATCCATCAAACAATGCCATGAAGAAGCAGGTGATGCTCCAATCATCACCATCTCCATGTTTTGCAAAATATTCTATAACCCACCTAGGGACCTCGTTTGGCTTCAGATCACTGTAACCCCTGGTGTTAGGTTTCTGTAATTGCCTATCATCGTGCAATTCCTCCATGCCTTTTTCATCGCATATACGCCTAAGCTCAATCTGGTGATTCTTCTATCACAATCGTGCAGAGCTTTCAAAGCATCATTTTGCTGCTTGACATTGCCAATCTGAGAGATGAAGTCAGCGAAATGGGGCAAGAGACGCATCGAGGTAGCTATGACATCACACGTGCCCCCAGGCGCATTTCTAATTGGGTGCGCAGTGCGCGTGGATGGCGCAACTAATCGTATGCGCTTGCTTACTCTAGGGGCGCTGCGTGCGATGGGGGCAGCAGCTTCCTTTGTCTTTGCACGACTGCGCTTTGGTGGAGGGGCCACAACCTCCTCGGGACTGGGAGCATCATCGCCACGCACATCTTCATAGCACGTTCCTACTTTGCTGCGAAACTAAAAAAAGTAGTGAAAGTAGAAAAACTGATTAGAAAAAAGGTTAAAGAATAAAGACATTCAAGTGGAGAAAAAAAATTATCGCTTACTGTGAGATTGCCATATGTGATGGTCCCGTCATCCTGGGATTGTTTCCTGTCAGCCTTTGCAAGCTTGTCGACAATTGTCTTGTTGAACAATACAGCACGTGGAGTTTCTTTTGCATCTATGAGCATGTTCGAAGGACAAAAAAGGTTGTCCAAGTAATATATCTAATAAAAGAAAAAGCAACATGTTAAAGAAAAAAAAGGGAAAAATGCTGCATTTCATATTACTAAAAAACTTCAATGAGTACTGAAAATTACTGCTGAAAATACTGGAAATTACTGCTGAAAAATGCTGAACGGCTTGCTTAAAAAAATTACTGAAACTGCTGAAAAAATGCTAAAACTACTATAACTACTAAACTACTGACTACCAAACCCAAAATTGCATGCTTAAGGAGTTACTGGACAAAAGAGGACTACTTAATTTCTTTTGTGAACATGCTTAGCTAAGTATCAAATCCAAAAATAACTGAAACAAAGTTATTGAAACTTTAAAGGCTTACTACTGAACACTACAAGATGGGTGGTACTGCTATAGCTCAAACTACTAAAGCATAATATTTACTCTTGCTTGGAACAACTAAATTGTATTGGTTCAGAAATTATTTCAGAATTATATAACATGGATTACTAAATAAAGATTAATTACAGAAGACATTGGATCGACTATTGAGAATCTGCTGGATTACTAAACATAATTACTGAGAAAGACATTGTACTAAATGTGCAATATCAGTAGTTAAAGAGCTGAACCCCAGATTGAATACTTTGGAGGTATTGAAAAATGAGGATTACTGAACTATAGTCAATTTCAGAAAGAAAAGAAGATGGGCTGTTGAAGTATGATAAAGAATTACTGAACTACTGAAGACATTTGTGTGCTAATGTGCACAAGAATTCTGCAAAAGAACAAATTGATTTCACATGCATGTTCGTATGAACTGGATGCACTTCAAGACATTGGATGGTGCATATGAATTCTAAAATAGCACATGCAGGAGTTGTCAATGTCACCATTAAGATTGATAGGAAAAGGAACAAATGGCAGGGATATTGTTGCTTGTTCAAAGAAATGCATAAGCTAAAAAAATATACTACTGAAATCACAGAAGTGTCGTCCAAAAAAAATACTAATGAACATTTAAAATTACTGAGATTCATGTTGATTACATGATTACCGGATCAATGAATTATTTTGATACAGGATTACTGAAATACTGAAATTCGGTAGAATTACTGAACTACTTAAACAGAAAAAATAATACTAAAAGGGCAAGAAAAGGAGCGGTCATACCAATAAAAGTGCGACACAGCCCTGAACTGAAGGTGAATTGGATGATGACGATTTCTTCCATTTGGGTACCTTGTTTGCCAGATCATCGACAACAGCCGAGCAAAGATCAAACTTGCAAACATCATTTATATTCTTGCAGTAAAAATAGGTGTCACCAGTTATCGACAAGCTAGTTGTCGGGAACAACAATCCATCAAACAATGCCATGAAGAAGCAGGTGATGCTCCAATCGTCACCATCTCCATGTTTTGCAAAATATTCTATAACCCACCTAGGGACCTCGTTTGGCTTCAGATCACTGTAACCCCTGGTGTTAGGTTTCTGTAATTGCCTATCATCGTGCAATTCCTCCATTCCTTTTTCATCGCATATACGCCTAAGCTCAATCTGGTGATTCTTCTATCACAATCGTGCAGAGCTTTCAAAGCATCATTTTGCTGCTTGACATTGCCAATCTGAGAGATGAAGTCAGCGAAATGGGGCAAGAGATGCATCGAGGTAGCTGTGACATCACACGTGCCCCCAGGCGCATTTCCAGTTGGGTGCGCAGTGCGCGTGGATGGCGCAACTAATCATATGCGCTTGCTTACTCTAGGGGCGCTGCGTGCGATGGGGGCAGCAGCTTCCTTTGTCTTTGCACGACTGCGCTTTGGTGGAGGGGCCACAACCTCCCCGGGACTGGGAGCATCATCGCCACGCACATCTTCATAGCACGTTCCTACTTTGCTGCGAAACTAAAAAAAGTAGTGAAAGTAGAAAAACTGATTAGAAAAAAGGTTAAAGAATAAAGACATTCAAGTGGAGAAAAAAAAATTATCGCTTACTGTGAGATTGCCATATGTGACGGTCCCGTCATCCTGGGATTGTTTCCTGTCAGCCTTTGCAAGCTTGTCGACAATTGTCTTGTTGAACAATACAGCACGTGGAGTTTCTTTTGCATCTATGAGCATGTGCGAAGGACAAAAAAGGTTGTCCAAGTAATATATCTAATAAAAGAAAAAGCAACATGTTAAAGAAAAAAAAGGGAAAAATGATGCATTTCATATTACTAAAAAACTTCAATGAGTACTGAAAATTACTGCTGAAAAATGCTGAACGGCTTGCTTAAAAAAATTACTGAAACTGCTGAAAAAATGCTAAAACTACTATAACTACTAAACTACTGACTACCAAACCCAAAAATGCATGCTTAAGGAGTTACTGGACAAAAGAGGACTACTTAATTTCTTTTGTGAACATGCTTAGCTAAGTATCAAATCCAAAAATAACTGAAACAAAGTTATTGAAACTTTAAAAGCTTACTACTGAACACTACAAGATGGGTGGTACTGCTATAGCTCAAACTACTAAAGCATAATATTTACTCTTGCTTGGAACAACTAAATTGTATTGGTTCAGAAATTATTTCAGAATTATATAACATGGATTACTAAATAAAGATTAATTACAGAAGACATTGGATCGACTACTGAGAATCTGCTGGATTACTAAACATAATTACTGAGAAAGACATTGTACTAAATGTGCAATATCAGTAGTTAAAGAGCTGAACCCCAGATTGAATACTTTGGAGGTATTGAAAAATGAGGATTACTGAACTATAGTCAATTTCAGAAAGAAAAGAAGATGGGCTGTTGAAGTATGATAAAGAATTACTGAACTACTGAAGACATTTGTGTGCTAATGTGCACAAGAATTCTTCAAAAGAACAAATTGATTTCACATGCATGTTCATATGAACTGGATGCACTTCGAGACATTGGATGGTGCATATGAATTCTAAAATAGCACATGCAGGAGTTGTCAATGTCTCCATTAAGATTGATAGGAAAAGGAACAAATGGCAGGGATATTGTTGCTTGTTCAAAGAAATGCATAAGCTAAAAAAATATACTACTGAAATCACAGAAGTGTCGTCCAAAAAAAATACTAATGAACATTTAAAATTACTGAGATTCATGTGGATTACATGATTACCGGATCAATGAATTATTTTGATACAGGATTACTGAAATACTGAAATTCGGTAGAATTACTGAACTACTTAAACAGAAAAAATAATACTAAAAGGGCAAGAAAAGGAGCGGTCATACCAATAAAAGTGCGACACAGCCCTGAACTGAAGGTGAATTGGATGATGACGATTTCTTCCATTTGGGTACCTTGTTTGCCAGATCATCGACAACAGCCGAGCAAAGATCAAACTTGCAAACATCATTTATATTCTTGCAGTAAAAATAGGTGTCACCAGTTACCGACAAGCTAGTTGTCGGGAACAACAATCCATCAAACAATGCCATGAAGAAGCAGGTGATGCTCCAATCCTCACCATCTCCATGTTTTGCAAAATATTCTATAACCCACCTAGGGACCTCGTTTGGCTTCAGATCACTGTAACCCCTGGTGTTAGGTTTCTGTAATTGCCTATCATCGTGCAATTCCTCCATTCCTTTTTCATCGCATATACGCCTAAGCTCAATCTGGTGATTCTTCTATCACAATCGTGCAGAGCTTTCAAAGCATCATTTTGCTGCTTGACATTGCCAATCTGAGAGATGAAGTCAGCGAAATGGGGCAAGAGACGCATCATTTTTTTTCTCCCAGTCCCGAGGAGGTTGTGGCCCCTCCACCAAAGCGCAGTCGTGCAAAGACAAAGGAAGCTGCTGCCCCCATCGCACCCAGCGCCCCTAGAGTAAGCAAGCGCATACAATTAGTTGCGCCATCCACGCGCACTGCGCACCCAACTGGAAATGTGCCTGGGGGCACGTGTGATGTCACAGCTAGCTCGATGCGTCTCTTGCCCCATTTCGCTGACTTCATCTCTCAGATTGGCAATGTCAAGCAGCAAAATGATGCCTTGAAAGCTCTGCACGATTGTGATAGAAGAATTTATGCGGGGATGGAGAAATTTGAGCAGGGCAGCAGACTTGTAGCCGAAGGGAAACTTGAAATCAACGAAGCACACAAGCATGCTGTTGATGAAATCAAGAGGATCTTTGGAGGCGTTGGAGCGGTCAGTTTCCTAACTATTTAACTTTTTGTCAGCAGTCCCCCCTGCCTTTTTTTATTCAGAATTTTTTCTGAAAGTTGTTTCTAGTAACTATAGGGTTACATTTTTTTTCTTATTATTAGGGAATATTTGGTCGCGGCGCTGATGTAATGCAAAAGGGTGCTGCGTCTAGTTCTACGGCACAACCAGCAGCAGCAGCAGCACCACCCCCTCCCCCTCAGGTGTGCACTCACACATAAGTTTTTCTTTTTTTTAGTATTTTTTTGAGTGGTCTGATTCGTTAGTAATTTGAGACAGTTCAGTAACTGTAATTCTTTCAGTAAGTCTATCTCTTCAGTAATTATTCTTTTTCAGTAATTCCAATCTTTTTCATTAGTAATTTGATTGTTGACTTTTTTTCAGCAGCCCCCCTTTTTTTGTTCAGAATTTTTTATGAAAGTTGTTTCTAGTAACTATAGGCTTATATTTTTTTCCATATGATTAGGGAATGTTTGGTCACGAAGCTGATGTAATGCAAAAGGGTGATGTGCCTAGTTCTATGGTGCAACCAGCTGCACCACCACCCCCACCTCCGGTGTGTACTCACACACAAGCTTTTCTTTTAATTATTTTTTTTCCGAGTGGTCTGATTCGTCAGTAATTTCGAGACAGTTCAGTAATTTGTATATTTTTTTCATGCTACATTTTTAACTTTTTTTCTTTCTGCATGGGTGGGGGGTAGGGGGACATGAGGATGCCCGTGGATGATAGCGGAAGTGGTCAGGTTGACGTGGAAAAGGAACATGGATCAAGCTCTGGGACACCGCCACCACCGCTGCCTACTGTAGGGACTTCACTTTGATGTTTAGGACCTTTGTAATTCAGTCATAGTTCCGGATCAGCATTACTTACCTTTCAAATATGTTAAGTATTTTTTTATATTTCCAAGACATCTCTAGTATTTTAGTAAATTATAATACCCCAAGCATTCAGCATTTTTTTCACTGTTTTGACCGATCCAGTAATCCAGCCAATTATTATTGTTTTATAATTCCTCCCATCTAATAATTTTTTATCAGATTGATAAATTGGTGCCGGCCTTTGATGCAACGCCCTCATTTGAGCAGCAAAACACTCAATCCACATATGGTTCTGCTGGTGTAGTTGAGCACTTGTTTGATCGGGAGACATGGAATGACAAGGCAAGTTTGCTCCGTGAAATCAGCGAAACCCCGCTTCCAACAAATGATGAAGGCAGAACAATGAAACTTGCCTTTGATGCAACGCCCTCATTTGAGCAGCAAAACACTCAATCCACACATGGTTCTGCTGGTGTAGTTGAGCACTTGTTTGATCGGGAGACATGGAATGACAAGGCAAGTTTGCTCCGTGAAATCAGCGAAACCCCGCTTCCAACAAATGATGAAGGCAGAACGATGAAACTTGGTGCGTGCAAGGGACATGGATCCAGCTCTAGGACATCAGTTCCTCCACCACCACCACCACCACACCCTGCTGTATGGACTTTTTTCACTCCATGTTTAGCAAGGTTCTAAAAAAACGTAGATTGAACATGATTAAACGTGTGTTGTGATTAAATGACACTGTGATTAAACGCAACACTTGGCAACCATTCAGCGTTTAATTAAGATTAAACGACATTTAAAAATGTTTTTTTAGAACACTGATGTTTAGCAGTTTTTTTTTAATTCATACCGTGTCCAGTATTCTATTCTTGATTCTTTGCAAGTAATGTCCAGTATTTTAGTAAATTATGTTCATTATTTTATCCAGTAATTCAGTAATGCAGTACTTCAGTGTCCCTTTTTTTGCATTTATCTTTTTTTTTGCTTTATATGTGATTCAGTATTTTATTTGAACCAGTAAACCAGTACTTCAGTATCCCTTTTTTTGCATTTGTCATTTTTTTGCTTTATATGTGATCCAGTTTTTTATTTTATCCAGTAATGCAGTATTTTTTTATCACTGTTTTTATACTAGTGTATTTATATTGTTTTCATTTTTCAAACCACCATTTATTACTTTGTAATTTTCCTTTTTTTACATGAAATTTTTTTGTTTCCAGATTGGTGAGCCGGTCCATGAGGAACGTGATGCACCCAGTCTGACAGCACCTTCACCTCACCCACCGATGTTTGACAAGTCGCCACATTCGCTCGATAAATCATATCCGGCCTTTGATGCAACGCCCTCATTTGACCATCGAAATACTAAATCCACAAATGGTTCTTGTGGCGTCGTTGAGCATTTGTTTGATCGGGAGTCTTGGAATGATATGTCAAGTATCCTCCACGAAATCAATGAAACTCAGAGATCAACAAATGATCAAAGTGGAATTTGTGAATCACTGACAAGGCCACGACATAAGATAATCGAGGTCATTTTCTGACACCCCCCCTCCCCCAGCTTTATTTTTTTTCACACATAGGAGAGTGCTTTGATGAGGTCTTTTTTTTCCCTTCTCTTTTTGTAGGATGACATGTCAAAAGAAACAATCTATGATTCAACCCCAATGCACACCTATAAGAGGCGGTATCCGAAAAAAAAGATGGACATACCAGAGGAGTATCGGCCCCCTGCCGAGTTAGGATGTGAATTGGTCACATTCCAACTGACTAACAAGGATACAACTAGAAGCAGCAAGTTCGTGTTCCCTTTCAAAGCACCAATTTTATATCGCCAGCCACCTAATGTCGAAAAAGCAATGAAACTTCGGGACATAATCTTGGCATCACCTCCGAGCAAAGAGTTGCGCACGTAAGACTCTCCACTAATAATCCTGGGATATTTCCTTTTTTTCTTGCCTTTTTTCTTTTTTGACATTTTTTATTGTTTTGTATATGATGCAGGCGCAGGTTTCTGAAAGCAAAAGAAGAGTACCACGTCCACATAATTGATACGTATCTCGAGGATAGATCAAACGTTTGCGATTCTTTCGCGGACAATATGCCATGTAAATACTCATTCATCCAGTTCTTCGGGATGTGCTTGATGCTAGACGAGAAAGAACTAAACCCCAATTCTGCTGGATATAGGATCATCCTACCACCCTCACTTACGGTATGTCTGCAGTAATAAAGTACTAGTCTCAAATTTCAGCAAAGCCCCATCCCCCCTAGCAATTTGTAATTTATCCCAGCAACCTAATGCACATGTATTTTTTTAGTAACCCAGTAATTCTGTTATCAAGTATACTTGATAATTCAGTAACCCAGTAATTCAGTATCTTGACTGGCTCCTTATACTATCACGCTCATTTCAGTAATTCAGCAACATGCCATTTCAGTAATTCAGCAACATGCTGTTATATCAATTTTTAACAACTTTTACTGACTGAACAAAAAAATAGGATATGGTACTGTATGAACAGTATTGCACAGGGTCCCGTACTCACCTGAAGTCGCACTTTCATATTTGGAGGGTTCTTTCGACCCGGAAGAAATACTGCATGCTAAACTTGTAAGCAATGCATTTTTTCAGTTACGTTTGTTTTCAGTAATTCAGTAACCGATACGTTTGTTTTCATTTTTTAACAATTCATTTTGACACTTTTTTCTACTATTTCCCCCCAGGTTTTCCTACCTGTTCTACAAAAAATGCACTGGTCAGTATACTGTGTGAACTTGGTACACGGACAAATTGATATTCTGGACCCATCCCCGTTGACTGACCAACAACAAAAGGAGATCCATGGAGGCATAGCTCATCGGATACGCAAGAGGCTTAATGATATTTTTCAGAGCTTTACCGGTGGTAGGTTCATAGATTTCAGCCATTGGGGTTTGCCATACGTTCCGGTCCCGAAGGTTGTGGTTAGCAATGATTGTGGATTCTTTACCATGCTTTTCCTAGAACATTATGATGGTGAGAATCGGAAGTTGAATATCAACATAGATCCGGTGAGATAGTCATTCTTTCACACAGTTTTTTTCTCCATGCCATCCCCCTTTTTTTTTGCTGTTTTCGCTCAACTGATTTTATACGTGTTGTTCAAATGCAGCTACTTGGAGCACAATATAGGGCCCAACTCCTCTACTATATTGTGTTCCACAAGCGCAACGACATAACCCCTCTACCTGATGTGATTGAAGAACTAGCGCCATGGCATTCGCATCATATTGAGATGCCACAGTAGGACTTGTTGCCTCATTCACATGACACCCAAGTTCACAAGGGAGACAGTTCCAAGTGAAGAGAATGGATGCTTTGAGTTTTCTGTAGACTTTTTCATTTTTTTAGAGTTTGCATGAGATAACCAGACTAACTATGTGTATATGCTCCCCCACAGCTAACCAGTTATTTTTAGTACTGTCCACCTTGTACATACGGAGGTTCAGTAATCAGTAGTTTCAGCTTGTTTTTCCTTTTTTTACTGAAGTCTGGATTCAGTAATCAGTACTCCAGTAATCTCATGATTTCATTAACCACGAGATTCAACTTTTTTTTCGTGTACATATCTGGATTCAGGAATCAGGTGATTCAGTAACCAGTTATTTTTCCAGTACCGTGCATTTTTGTACATGCGGATGTTCAGTTCAGTATTTTTTTCTTTTTAGACGTGGCAGGATTCAGTAATCAGTAGTTTTTAGTTGTAATGCGGAGCAAATGCATAGCTTTTTTTCGCGTACATATCTGGATTCAGTAATCAGGAGATTCAGTATTTTTTTTCTTTTTTTTCCTTACATGTCTGCATTAAGGAGATCCGAAATTTCAAAACACAATTCAGAAATCCAGTTATAAACATTCACGCAATCCAGTAGAATAGGCTTTAACATCTAAGAACAAAGATATCTACTTTTGCTCTCATCATCTTTACCATCTTCTATTGTGCTATATACAAAAATAGGTCACCACTAACTACATGTATTGGATTCAGTAATTCGAAGAAGCAGTAATAAATACTTTTAGCAATCTAGTAATACATTTGTTTCATTTCTAAAAATCTACTCGGTCTCGTCATCTTCCATTTCAGAAGCAAGGTCATCTTGTGTGTCATCGCTCTCATAGGTACCTTTCCTCTTTCTTGTTCCACTCCCCACGGGCCTGCCCCTAGGCCTTTTGGGAGGTGGGGCTTCTCTCCCACACGTAGTAATATTGTGTCCGCTCTTGTTGCATCTCTTACAGCAACGCTTACGGTTTTTTCCTTGCGGTCTTTTGAAGTGTGGGGTCGGGAGATCAACACCCTCCACCCCCTTTGTACGGCTCCCTTTTGTGCTAGAGATTGGGGGGGGATGCTGATACAACATGATTCTGCCCAGCCGGCACCCCTGATGCAGCAGCTGGTGGATCCAAATCATGTGCCACCCCTAATGCAGCATTTGGTGGACCCAAATCATGAGGTATCTGGTCAACAACTTAAAGTGCCTGGCGAAGCAATTCTTTGCACTTGGCTACCCCCTGCCAGTAATCCAGTAATATATATATATATGAGATCATCAGCCCATTAATATAAGAGAGTGTCAACAGCATACTTAGTAATTCAGTAATACAGCACCAAACATCAAAAAAAATTTCTAACCTCACTGGACATTACAGACTTCTGTTGCAGTGCACACCAATCAGGTAATAGCTCCAGCATGCGGCTTGCTTTAGTGTCTCCACTCGGTCCAACATATACTTTATCGTGTCTATCAAAGGGGGTAGCTTCCCTGGTATTCCTTGTATACCTTTTGGGGATATACCGGGATGGGATATGCGCCACTTGCAGGTTTGTAAGCACACACAAAAGATGCGGGCAAAACAAACCTGCAAGTTCAGTAATTCAGTAAAGCGGATAAACATTTTTCTGCAACGAACGAGAAAACACAAGGAACATTTTTATGCAAGGAACATACCTGTGTGCTCAATTCTCATGCACTCGCAATTAAATTCTGATTCCTCAGGAATTTCCTCATTCACTACAGCTTTCACCCAAAATTCATGACATAACCAAGGGAAATCAGTTGGGGGCCTTGTGTTCTTCACCAGGTAGTAACCAGCCTTGTCCGGGTCTGGACGCACATGGAAAGCAGTGCTTGATTTGAGTCTACTCGCGAACACCTTGTACACAGCTCTGGTGTACACTCTGCTAAGCTGATTGTCGTAGCCATAAAATGCCGAGGCAATAACTGGGGCCTGCAACAGCAAAAATCATTTTGTTAACGCACAAATTACTGGAAGTTCACATTTTTTTTCTATCCCTTTTTTTCTAAATTTCTTTGGACTTAGGTTTTCACCTGCGAATTGAACTCCTCTTCTGCCTCTTTCTCCTTATTATGCGCCAAAAGTTCCAAGAATGACTTCGCAAACTCATGTATTGCCGTTGAATTGTCACAATAACCATGCTTGATGGTAGAATTGACACTCTCACTTCTTTGTGTCGAAGTCATCGTCCCGCAGAATATCTCTTTGAAATAAGCACCCACCCACATGTTCCTTTTGTCGTACAACTTCATCAGCACTTTGGACTCATGAACTTCATATTTGTCAAGCATTGCAGCCCAGGCTTGCTCAAATTCAATCGGTCTGAGTGGATGATTGATAACAGAAGTTAAGGTTTCAGACAGGCCGGGATGTTGGGTATTAAGCTGATTCAGCTCATTCCGAAACTTGTTCGTGACATGCCAGCGGCAATATCTGTGGTACGTCTTTTGAAATACCAAATTTATTGCCTTCTCAATTGAAGAATCTTGATTTGCGTCAAACAATCAACATTAGCATTTGTATCAATAATTCGGTAATTCAAATTTCATAGCAGTCATTCTACAAACAAATTCAGTAAACGATACACTTCAGTAATTCGGTAATTTAAATTTCATAGCAGTCATTCTACAAACAAATTTAGTAAATGATACACTTCAGTAATATTTTTCGAGTATCCCAGTAATCTTTTTTTATCCTCTGAAGTAATCAAAGCAAATCCATTTATGCAATATTGGTGGATTTCAAAATAAAGCAACAATCCATTCAGTAATCCTTATTTATTTTTTTAGTAATCTGAGCAAAACTCAAGCAAGCAATAAGCCAACAATCATGTTAAATTCAGTAATGATTACCTACGAGGCACAAGTCATAGCATACATACCTGTGAAGATAACAATAGGATCCTTGCCCCCCATACAAGCTCTAAATTGCTTGAACAACCACTCAAAGGTATCTGCTCTTTCGTCTCTCAACAATGCTTGACCAAAAACAACATTTTGCAACTTGTTGTTGAATCCAACAAACATTGCTAAAGGCATGCTTTATTGATTGGTGCGGTACGTCGTGTCAAATGTCACCACGCTAGAGTAGTCTGCATACACACGGCAAACCCCCCCCCCCAAAGTCAGTAATCCAGTACGTGTGTAGTTTTTTTTCCCAGCCCCCAAACTGAGTATCCCAGTAAAACTTGATCAGTAATTCAGTACCTGCATAGTCACCCTGTTGACTGGCGTGGCTCCAAAAGACATTCTTGACGACGTTCTTATCATCAAGTTGGAACTCATAAAAGAATTGTGGATTATTTGCCTTGCACTCTCTAAAGAAGGCCAGGAGCTTCGGTATATCATCCATCCATTCTTCCCGAACATGCGCAGCTCTCCTGCGAGGATTGGGTTGTGTACAACATCATCATTTATTTAGTGTCAAAATATTTTTCTACAGTATGTAACATGCCAAAGAAAAGGATAGCCATAGGAAAGTCACCTATTCTGAACGTCTCTCTCAGTCAAATGTAGATTCTCAACCCCACCCGCAACACTACGTAGGACACGCATAACGTTGGGGTGAGGGACTTGACTAGCATGCATTGTGTCAACCAGGTTCATCACAGACGGATCTTCAACCTTGTGCGCCCTCATACGCTTCGTCATGCTTGGTGTTGGATTCAGCTTGTGGTTATGTTCGAAAACAATGCGTGTAAAAAAGACACGCCCTCCACCTCACGCCTCTCTTGCGCACACCATTGCCTTGCAGCCATCATGTTTTGAAGTCTTTGACGTCTTACGGTCGCCATCCTGAACCTTTGTGTTATGCTTCCCTTCCAACGAGCAACAGAAATCCTTTCCAGTTGTCCCCCTTTTCCTGTTCTTCTTTATTGGAAAGCCAACACGCCCAGCATACTTTTTGTAGAACAAAAATGCATCTTCAAAAGACTCAAAGCTCATCTCAAAATTTGGAACAACTTCAGGATCCAAATGCTCGCCCTGCCATGAGAATATGTCAACAAATTACCAACAGGAACACATCCAGTAATTCAGTAATATGAGCATTCTTTTTCAAAGACACCAAATAAATGCAGCAGTGAATTTACACTTCTTCTTTTTTCAAAACACTCACATGTGTGTAAGTTTGGTTGACGTCAGGTGTAATCATCTCTGAAGACGCAGCACACGGCGGTGGCATCATAACAGCTGGATACCTCATATCATGTCTTAGCCAGGGAGGGCTACATCTCAATGGTTGGGCATTCATCACCACTGGTGTCCTCAACAAATTGTCATTTGCAGCACCCCCCAGGGACTGAATCCGGGGAAGGATGCGGAGCTGTTCCCGATGGAGGCACAGATACTTGAGATGCCATCACACGCCTACTAGCAAGGCTGATTGCTGGGCTCGAGCGATTCATTGAAATATCATCACTCTCCATACCCGTAGCACTGCTACAAAGTAAAAGAAAAAACAATGACACATCACTACATTTCATCACTACATTACTACTGAACACAATACTACTTCGGAACATCCTACAAATGCAAAACACAAGGATGTAATATTAGGCACTGAATACTGAACATCCTACAAATTTGAATACTGAACATCTGGTTTTCAAATACTAGGCACTGAATACTGAAAACACAAGGATGTAATACTAGGCACTGAATACTGAACATGCGTAGTGCTGAGCAGTGAATAATGTGTAAAATAGACCAAAATTACTGAATCCCGAAATGCTACCCAATGGATAAAAATATTAGGCGGATCAAATACTGAAGAAACTAAATAAATTCAGTAATAGGCCAAATACTGAACAATGTGCAAGGCACAAATAGAAGATTTCACGGTCTTCAGTACTTTTCCAGATCCAAATGTAAGGTTTTCAGAAACTTGCAATCCACCAAAAATCCTCCACGAATCGACCAAAATGTCAACAAATTACTAGCGCAGAGAGATTATGGTTGAGAAGAGAGATCAATTACCGATCTCACTCCATCAATCCCAGCAGACCTGGCCTCCCCCGCGCCGCCTGCTGCTCGCCGCTCGCCGCGGAAGTCTCGCGCTCGCCGCGCTCCGCGCGGCTCGCACTCGCTCCGCGCGTCTCGCGGCTCGCACTCGCTTCGCCGTAGAAGCTAACGCGCCACGAGGCCGCGACTCGCGCTCGCCGCTCGCCGCTCGCCGCGCTCCGCGCGTCTCACCGCTCGCGCTCGCGATGTCTAATGGAGTTGACGGGTGGGTCGGGCCGGAACAGATGGTTGTCTATTGGTTCGTTGGGTGTAGAATCTCCTACTCGCGGCCCGCGGACCCGCCTCGCAGTCGCCCCTCGCGGCGCTGCGCGCCACTCGGGGCTCCTGCTCGCGCGAATGAAGGTGGGCTGGCTGCGCGCCACTCGGGGCTCCTGCTCGCGCGAATGAAGGTGGGCTGGCTGGGGGTCGGTGCGGGTAATGGTCCGGGCCGGTTGGTGGGCTGGGTAGCTATTGGGTTGGGTGGTGGGTGTAGAATACCATTCTACACATGGGGTGTAGAATAGCGCTGCCGTATAAAAAAAGATTACTGGGATACTCGAAAAATATTACTGAAGTGTATCATTTACTGAATTTGTTTGTAGAATGACTGCTATGAAATTTAAATTACCGAATTACTGAAGTCTATCGTTTACTGAATTTGTTTGTAGAATGACTGCTATGAAATTTGAATTACCGAATTACTGATACAAACTGAGTATCCCAGTAATCCAGTACGTGTGTAGTTTTTTTTCCCAGCCCCCAAACTGAGTATCCCAGTAAAACTTGATCAGTAATTCAGTACCTGCATAGTCACCCTGTTGACTGGCGTGGCTCCAAAAGACATTCTTGACGACGTTCTTATCATCAAGTTGGAACTCATAAAAGAATTGTGGATTATTTGCTTTGCACTCTCTAAAGAAGGCCAGGAGCTTCGGTATATCATCCATCCGTTCTTCCCGAACATGCATAGCTCTCCTGCGAGGATTGGGTTGTGTACAACATCATCATTTATTTAGTGTCAAAATATTTTTTTCACAGTATGTAACATGCCAAAGAAAAGGATAGCCACAGGAAAGTCACCTATTCTGAACGTCTCTCTCAGTCAAATGTAGATTCTCAACCCCACCCGCAACACTACGTAGGACACGCATAACGTTGGGGTGAGGGACTTGACTAGCATGCATTGTGTCAACCCCATCACCATTCTGCTCAAGCAATGTTTTTTTCTATTCTATCTCGTTTTATCTAAGTAATTAAGTTGAACCTTTCAAAAGAATTAAGTTGATTAATTGGAACAGGCGATGTTACCACGCATGCATTCCCATTGACAGTAACCATTGGATAGTTTAGCTATGGCATATATATATATATATATATATATATATATATATATATATATATTAGCAGAAAACCACGGCATAAACCTGGTTGTATAATAAAATCTAGCTGCTTTATCTGCTGTACGCATGCATGACGGAATACATATTTGCTCTTTGATACTTGAGAACGTATCTAGTGCAAACCACAGCTTTTGTGAAAACCCGTGCAAACCACGGCAAAAAAAGTCGACTCGACTCACCAAAAAAATCACATATGTAAATGATATGATGATACACAACCTTATAAAATATCTTGTCCAAACTCGACTTCGTTTGTGAGATATAAAAATAACAAATTTCTAACAAATCATCTGGACAACGTTCTTTTTTTTGTCAAATTTCAATGGTTCAGATTTATCTAAACTCTTACCTCCTAAGAGGTAAAAGGAGTACCATAGCAAAGCCCATCCAAGTATGAGAGCAGTTGTTATAACTACCGCGTACTTATTATAAAAAGCAAATTAGCTGGATCCTTGTGGAAGTACAGCGGCTAATGAGTACGGGTTCTTATCATCAATTAAGAACCATTTTCAAAAGAAGTTCGATCGAGGAATATTTTAAGGTGCGTGTCTACTTAGTTCTTGCTTGATTGTGAAGTCACATATAATCTTATCGTTTCAAATGAAGAGGGGGGGCTTATTATTCTGAGCTTTCCATTGTCTGCTGCATCATTATCACATATACTAGCTTATTATAGTAGCTGATTCCATGGTGACCGTGCAGATGTTGTCGATAAGTTAATTAGTATTATTATTAAAAGGTGCCTCCAGCTGTCAAAGTACAACATTATAGTCCACTGGATCAATTTATTGTAAAGAGTTGACTCCATCGGCTGGTGGTGAGGTCGTACACAAGTACGGCGACTGACCTAGTCAAGATAGTTTTCTAAGATAGTTGGATCAATGCATTACTCAGATGTCGACATTATTGAATTTTAATTTCTTAATCTCATGTTATGAGTCAGTTCAATGTAACTACTCGCTGCGATGGATGTAGCTTGTTTCACCGTATCCACCTCTTCAGACATACGTATTATTTTACCTAAAATATGTGTGCTTGTCTGTCACCTGCTAATAGTTAACAAGAATATATAACCTCATCAATGTATTCATTCATAAATTTTCAATGCAAATTAACCACCTTCTTGGTTGGAAATGTGAAAACCTCTCCAAAATATACTTGCAAGAATTAAAAAATTAAAATGATGCACATTTATAATGAATCTATAGATGTACTTTATGGCAAAAGTTGGGATGCAAAATCATTTTGCAAAAATTCATATGAAAATGACTTCAAATGCATCTACACTAGAAGACCACCAATTTCCAGGAATTTTGTCACCTAGTGAAAATTCACATGAAATTTGTCATTTTCATTTGATTTTTCTAATTTGAGTTTGCATCCAAATTTTTATCACAAAGTACATCTATTGATGCACTATGGATGTGGATCATTTTCAAATTTCTTGAATACTTGCAAGTATGTCTTCTTGAGAAGTTTTCAACAAGCTTCCATGGAGAAGGTTTGGTTTGCACCAAATATTTTCCCTATATTCATGGAAAAAAATTAATCCTAGTATAAAAAGTTGTAGAGCCCCATCTCCATTTGTTTAATCTAGAGAAAAAATTTATCGTTTTGTTAGCTCCAATAATTCCTTTTTGGCAAGACAAAAATTATATAGGAGATGGCTTCCTCGATCATAAGCCAAATTTGAGACGAGACCAATGTTACAACTGTTTTTCACAAAACAAGGGAAATACAACAGTTTAAATATTGAGGCGACCTTGAGTGTTGGCCAGCAAGCTTTTAAAACTAATATTTTCTGCTAACTCTAATATCTGTATCTCTCTATTCTTCGTTTGACAAATTTGAGCCAAGTGCATTATATATAAAAAAACGATCTGTGTTGGAGCGTTCCTTTTTCCATAAAGAGCAGCAGAAAAGTAACTGCTTCTACAAAAGGAACGAGTACACCATCACTTGCTCCTAAAAATGGCATTACTAGAGACGGGTGATGCTACAACCCACCGCTGGAAATAATGGTTATTTCTAGTGGCGCGGGTGGTGGTATCACCCGCCCCTAAAACTATTTTTTTAGGGATGGGTGATGGCATGATCCACTCTTAAAAATGATGCCAATACTTTTTCATATGATTTCGGATGAAGTCAAACTTCACATGATTCCATGCCCAAATTTCATAGTTGATAATCTTTTCATTTAAGATCATTTAATATTTCAAAAAAAAATATTATAAGTTCTCTAGTTTTAAAATCTAGAAGTTTTGATTCTTTTTTCAACAATCTCGGATAAAGAGTAGGTCCACATCAAAGTTGTAGTAGTAAGATCTAAAACTTTGTAGTTTACACATTATTTATTTAAAATTGTTTAGAATCACAAGATCACTTAATAGTTGTGCCCTATACATAGCTACGACTATATAGTATTCATACATCTTAAGTTATAATTTGAGGTTTCTACAATCTTGACCCTTATATATATACACGGAAATATGCTCGGTATATTTTCTTCTATATCTATAGTTCATAATAACAATAGTACTGAAGTCTCACCCAACCTTGGAAATGGAATTCTACGAGCAGATATTGGCGTCAACCACTCCTACAAATTGATTTTAGAGTTAATATAAAAGAATAGCATATCTCATAGAGTCACAAGTGTGTGTGGTGTGGTGGAAAGAAGGGTATGTGTGAGGCTTCAAGGAAGCAGTTTGAACGTAACCCTAGTTTATGCAAGTGTGCAAAATTTGTAAAAGAAAAAATTGTACCTCTATAGTAGAGATGCTTCTGGAAACTGGTTCGTTGGGATATATTTTTATTTTATTTTACTGTTTTAATTTTTAATTGTTTTTACTTTTTTGAAATTGATTTTTAGGGGCGGATCATATCTTAACCCGACCTTACAAGTCGATTTCTAGAGGTGGGTCACACCGTTAACTACCTCTGGAATTGCATTTTCAAGTATTCAAGGGATGGGTGACTGTATGACCCGTAGTCTATAAAAATAGATTTACAAGCTAGAACGGTTGGTCATATAAATAGCTATTTGTAGCTGCAAAAAGTAGAAGTAGGTACCAGATGCGTCTTACAAAGGGTGTTTTACCGGTTCCTAAATATTATTTTTTAGTAGTGGTGTTATCGATTTGAAATACCCCAGCGGTAGGAAGGAAGCTTCGTTGTTTGGTGTTTTGTGTGACAAGCTGCTGACGCTAGCGAAATTATTCATTATGGTGAACACTATATCTAAGTCAAGATCTACTAAGTGTGCGTTTGGTTGAAGAGCGAGGTAGGATGGAGTGGTTCCATTCTAAATTTTTGGAGTAAGATAATTCTATGCTGTGTGTTTGGTTGAAGGGATAGAATGACTTTATTTCTTATTTGGATGGAGGTACGAGGATAGAAGCGTTAGTGCCCAGTTAACCACCGTTTTGTGGGCCTCACATGTCAGTCACCTAAACTTCTCCTCCTCTCTTATATCCGAGCTCCACGTCCCACGCTGCCAGCTTTCCTCTCCCGCGCCGCATAGCTCCACCACCCTAGCACCTCCCCGTAGCGAGTGCCGCCCTCGCCCCCTAGATCTCCGCATCTGCCCTCACCTCGAGCTCGGACGCAGCCGGAGCTCCATCCTCGCGTAGAGCTCGATCCGCTCTGCCCGAGCCCCTACTACATCGCTCGCCGGAGCACCGCCTCCGTGCAGAGCTCCACCTCCACGCAGAGCACCACCTGCTCCGCCCGAGCACCTCCTCCTCAACCACTAGAGCTCCGCCTTCGCCTCCGCCTCCACGTGAAGCTCCACGCCCCACTCCGCCCGAGCTTGTCCCACGGCGCCTCCTTCCTCCATGCTCGAGCTGCGGTCCGTCAGCAGGAAGCGATGCCGTCGAAGTGGAACGGCTCGGTTTGGTTGATTTTGTAGAATCAGCTCGTCCCGGGTCTGGGGCGAATATTCGCTCCTTGAAACCGCTCCATTCTCAGGCTCGCGAACCAAACATAGAGCGGAACAGCTCCATCCTATTCCGCTCCTCAACCAAACACTATCTAACTTCTTTCTGGGAGGATTAGATAAAATATTTGTAGCTAGTTATCTGCCCGTGTTTCTCATCATGGGCGCGGGGGGGGGGGGGGGGGGGGGGGGGCGGTTGGAGCCGCACTACTTTACTAGCAGTTCCTGTGAGCGTTCGGTGAGAAGTACGGCACCTTATCTTGTCAAGAATGGTACTACTCCGCAGACCGCAACTCTTGAAAAATAAAGGTTGTCGTGCACGTAATCTTTAAAGGAGAAGCTATATGTTGCTAGTAATAGCGGATAAGTAGCGTTCTTTGCTATACCGATCGAGTACGTCTCTTTCTTATTATTTCACACGCATAATTTTATTGTAAATAGAACCACTAACCAGTAGCATATAAATCTTTTTACACATCTATAACATTTTACCTGGACTAATGCGGGTACACTTTGTGTGTGTTCTTGGGGAAAATGTTAGAGAGGAAAAAATAGGCGTGAGTAATGAGAAAGAACCTTTATCTCGGTAATCCTACAGTACGGAGTACGGATGTTCGGAATAATAAAAAATAATACTCCAACATATGTTGCAATGGTTAAGCATTAATGTTGCAACTATTGTTTCCACGTATTTCACAATGCATAGTCCGTATGATGCATGAAACAGAGTTCATGTTATGGCAGAAATTTTCTTTCCTAAAGTCAAACGAGATACACTACGGGAAACCGGTAATTCGCCGAGTGCCTAAGAGTTTGCCGTGCGCAAATCATCGGGCACACGGCGAAGAGAGTCTTTACCGTGGCCCAAATACAGAACACAAGGCCAAAATAAAGCACACGGCGAAAGGAGGCTTCACCGTGTGCCCTAACCTCAGCACACGGCAAAACGATTTCTTTGCCGTGTGCCACAGACCGGCACACGGCAAAGATAGCGCCATGTGGCCCGACGTTCACGGCCGGTCAACGCCGTCATATTTTGCCGTGTGCCTCCGTTAGGCACACGGCGAATCGACCTCTTTGTCGTGTGCCACATGGAGGCACACAGCAAACATAGCGCCACGTGGCCCAACAATCACGGCCGGTCGACGTCGTCATATTTTACCGTGTGCCCCCGTTAGCCACACGGCGAATCGACCTCTTTGCCGTGTGCCACATGGAGGCACACGGCAAACAAACAAAATGCTACGAACTTATTAACAATCGAACTTTCGAACTTGTGGCTTAGAGTTTTATAAATTCCATAAAATCGAAACGTAGTCTGAAAATTATGAAATTTGCCAAGCGGTCATAATATCAAGCAAGGAGGCTATGGTAAAATTTTGATTGCATTTCTCATTTTTCTGACAAACGCTGCTTAACAAACTTGAGTTTCTCCGAAAAAGATCTGTATAGTTTCTAAGATTGCAGTTACGTCTGTACGCGAAATGATGTTCAAATTATAATTTATGTTTTAAATTTTTTCTATAGACAATAAACCACATGAAGTAGTTCATGTTCAATTATGGCAATTTTTTGGACTTGTTTGCCATTTTTTGAATTTTTTAGTAATATTAGAATTTAGGTGAAAATAATGAAATTGAGCTATATATGCATAAAATAATGAAAAAATTTCAAAGAAGCATTTCATATGCAATGTTTAGAGAGTTTGGTAAATTTTTTCAATATACATTTCATTAAATTTAGTGAAACATGTTTTAAAAACAAATTAGTTGACACATGAAATAACATAAATTTATTTTCCAGTCTTTGTCGTGTGTCCAGGTTTAGGCACACGGCGAAGTTTATAGGTTTGCCGTGTGCCAAGATCTGTGACACATGGCAAAGATGAATTTGAAAAGAAAAAAAAAGAAAAAAAATCTTTCTCGTGTGTCCTAGATCGGACACACGGCGAACTCCCGCGCACTTATTAGCTCTCTGGCTCACTCTCGCTCTCTCTCTCAGCTCTCTCTCACTCTCTGGCTCACTCGCTCCCCACCGCCGCGCCGGACTCCTCGCCCCGCCGCCGCCCCTGCGCGCCGGCCCCGCCCCGCCCCGCCGCCAATGTGTGGCGCGCAGCGCCGTCCCGCAGCCGCCCCGCCCCTCCGCCCCGGCGCCGCCCCGCCACCGCGGCCCTGCCCCGGCCCCGCCTCGCCGACGCGGCCCCGCCCCGCCGCCGCCCATGCGCGCCGGCCCGGCCCCGCCCCGCCGCCGCTGTGTGGCGCGCAGCGCCGTCCCGCAGCCACCCCGCCCCGGCGCCGCGCTGCCACCGCGGCCCTGCCCCGGCCCCGCCTCGCCGGCGCGGCCCCGGCTGGGCCCCGCCCCGGCCCGCTCCAGCTCTCCCTCCCCGTCCCCGCCCCGCCGCGCCCGTCGTCGACCTGCAGGAGCCGCCCCGGCTGGAGGTCTCGCGCCGCCCGCCGTCGCTACTGGAGCCCGCGCGAGGAGGTCCCGCATCGCCCGCCGTCCCTGCTGGAGATCCGCCCGCCGCCGTCTCCTGCGCCTGACCTCCGGCGCCATCCCCAGCCTCTCCTGCCACGCCATCCTGCGAGGAGGTCTAGCGCCGCCAGGCCCAGGCTCTCGTACTGTCGCGCCACCGTCCGCGAGGTGGTACGCATCAATCTCTCTTCCCATTGTTTTCTGAACTAAATTTGTTTTATGAATTCAATTACTGAATAATTGAACCTGGATATTCTAATTTCCATTGATTAATCTAAATGAAATTTCCTCATTATCTGTGAGACTAATTTAATCCACTACTACATTTTGCTATGCGTTATGATTATTTCCACTGATGGCTATGCTCGGTATTGCCACTATCAGAATCACACTCTAAAGCTTGCAGTAAATAGTCCCGTGGCATGGCTTGCCTTTTTTAGGCTGGAATCGATATGTCCAAAGTCTTATTTAGCCATTCATTCTAGCGCTCTGTATGTGTTTTTTTTCCTGGATTTGCTAGGATAAAATTTACCATGTGCTGGTTAAGCAGAAGGCGAAACGCTGAAACTCAGAGTCATAAGCTCCAGTAGGAAAATGGATTTTGAATTGAGAACATATTTCAGAGAGAACTATTTGTCCTGTCATCTTTCGTTGTGCTTAGCAAGTATTTAAGTACAGGCACACGGCGAACGGCCGCCGACGCCGTCAGCTAGCCGTGACGGTATCTGCACGTTTTTTTCGCCGTGCGCCTATATATACACACGGCGAAAAGATTTACCGTGTGCCCGACTTTTGGCACACAGCAAACAAGGTCTTTGCCGTCTCCGAGGCTGCTATCGGCCACCGTCGGCGAAGTCTTCGCCGTGTGCCTACGGGTCTTCGCCGTGTGCCTCGGGCACACGGCGAACTCATGGTCTCCGGTAGTGATAGTTATATTTAATATATTTTTTTATTACAAATAGTAATCTCTGATGTTGCACTTGTTAGTTGTTAATGTTATGTTAGAGTTTGATGGATCCGATATGCGGACGCTAGTAGCGCTGAATGTTTATTTGTTAGTTGTTATTACCAATGACCTTTTTTTCCCACCCGTTGACATTTTCAGCAAAGTGGCCAAGAGGCTGTCAACCAAAAAGCAGGCCAAGCCGCCACCGTGTTGATCCTTTTTTTTTTGCTTCCGGTTCTCGTCCCGTCCCTAGTTCCTACCAAAATTTTAAATCTCCCGTTATAGCTTCCGCTATAGACCGCTATAGTTGTTTGTGCATGGTGCTGCTATTTGAACTCACGTGCAATTTAGCCACTATAGCCTACTATAGTTTTATTTAGCCTGCTATTAGCTGTTTTCAAAGTCCAGCCGCTAAATCCCTTGACCCGCTATTTAAAACCTTGTCTCCTACCAGGCTACCATCTCCCAGCAAGTCAACGCTTGCTCGATCACTCCTCCGTACGCCAAGAACTCAAAAGAAGCTTGGGCTATGGAGGGCGGTCTGCAGTGGTGCTTCGGGAGCAGCAACAACTGGGACCTGCACGCCGTGGTGCGTTTGGCCTGTGGCAGTGGCGGCCGAATCACCCCGCCGCCGGCCTCAGACAAATCCTTCTTCTCCTGGCTGCCGCCGCGGCCGCAGCCGCAGCCGCAGATGGACGCCGCCGCCTGCCGGCCGCTCCCGGCTGACCCTGCCGTCGAAGACCTCTCCCTCCAGGCCCTCCTCGCCGCGGCGCCGAAGCCTGAGACGCAGCAGCCAGCAGCATCGCCGAGAAACGAAGCGCCGCCCAAACCACTAACTTCCTGCTGTTGGATTGATCTCCTTTCTAATAGGCCCAACGGACTATTAGGCCCTTAATCCGCGCCCTGATCGGGGGCGCCTAACCCTTAATGATTGGTGGGCCCCCGCTGTACAGCGCCAAAATAAAAAAGAGTGAGGGGCCGGGGCACTGGTAACGAGGTTCACCGCACCGCCAGTACCCTCACCCACATTTCCTAAACCCTAGCCGATCTGGAGGGGGCGCTGGAGCAGCGAGAAGACTCACCACCGCCGCTACGCTCACGATGCCTCTGCACCGCTCGTCGCCGCCCTTGAGCGGATCTCTATCAACGAACCAGTGATGGCCGCTTCAAGCTCCGCCGGTGGTGATGGTCTCTACCTCTCCCTCCCTGTGTACTCTATGTTCTAGATCTAGGACCCTTTTGTGCTCATGTACTCAAAAAGAGAAAGAGATCCTCACTTATCTATGTTCTAGTGGTCCTAACAGTTTAACAATGGTATCAGTTGCCTTGCTAGCGCGTAGATCCAGTAGGGGAAAAGACGGATTCGTTCACGAATCGAAAGAAATACGATGCAAATCGAATAGAAAAGCTCGATTTCAAATCAAATCGAACAGTGAAAACCAAACCCTAAAGGAAAAAGAGCCGCTGGGGCTTACCTTTGTACCTGGGCTACCAACGGCTGCCGTCGCGCGGGTTGGACCCGCGCCACCCCTAGCCGGGGGTGCGGCACAGAACGGCTCCGCTGCTCGCTGTCCGGGACGCCGGAGGCATGAGTGCGTGCGGGCACAGGGCACTGCCGCCAGGCCGCTCGACAGTGGCTCGCTCCTGCACGGGCGGACCACGCGCGCGCTGGCGAGGGGGCCGACGGCAGCGCCGGCCACGCTCCTCCCCGGCCAGCCGTGCCGGCCATCGCCTCCACTCAGTGGCTGCCGCCGCTCACGAGGAGAGAGAAGGGGGGAGGGGATGCCGCGGCAGGCCAATTCGGCGGCCCGGCCATTGGCTGTCGGGCCCCGGGCCCAAGAGGAGGCGGCCGAGCAGGCCGCGGGCCGGTTTTCGCTTTTGGGCCGCCTAAACAGTCATTATTTACAATGTTTTTTCTATTTTTTCAGAAGCATTTACATAGTATTTTGAATGGATTCGTTTATAGTTTGATCTCTATCCAATTTTGCACCAACGTGTTTATTGTTTAGATATAAAAGTTCACAGTATTGCTTCTGAAAATAGAAATTTTTACATGTTTCCGCTGCAAAGTTTATATTGTTGCTCTCTAATTTAATTCGAACCAACGAGACAATTAAATTTCAGAGCATGTTTAAAGTATTTTTGAGGATTATTGTATTGTTAATTTTCAGACCAACGTTGTTAATTACAATACTGTAATTTCATAGTTCTTGTGCATTTATTTCTATTTCTGTCCAACGGTGATATAAATTTAATTGCATAAACAGTTATTTTGACCAACGTTGGAATTATTACATGCAATTGTTGTTATTATGTTATCATTATTTTTTGAAATTTTCAGCGGGGATGAACTTGATGGGATTCTTCAATCACATCCTAACTCTAAAAGGAGACAACTATGGCGAATGGATCAAGAAGGTTGATCTTGCTTTCATCTGTGGAGAGGTGGATGAAATGATCACCACTCCAAAGCCCACTGAGCCACCGGCTCCAGTGAGAGGGGAATCTGACACTGATGCTGAGTGGCAGGAAAAGGAAAGGGATTATGCTCCTTTAAAGATGGCATATGATCTCCAAAAGATAAAGTGGAATAATGCCAACAAGAAATGTGTGGCAGTGATAAAGAACACAATTGATCCTAACATTTTGGGTTCCATTGGAGAGTGTAATTCAGCTGCAGAGTACCTTGAAAAGATAAAGAACCAGTTTACTAGTTCTTCAAAGATATATGCCACACAGATCATAGAGCAATTGGTCACAAAATGGTACTATGGCAATGCCGATACTATAAGAGATCATATCATGGGGATGTGCGCCTTGAACTCCAAGCTCAAACCAATGAACTTGGATCTCAAGGAAGAGTTTATGGTGCACCTGGTATTCGCCTCTCTGCCAAAAGAGTTTGCAACGTTCATTGTAAACTATAACTCACAGCCAGAGAAGTGGAATATGGAAAAGGCAATTGACATGTGTGCGCAAGAGGAAGATAGACTCAAGAAACAGAATGGTGGGTCTATCAATTTTGTGCATAATAACAAGAAAAGGCCTTTCCATGCTGCTTCTTCCCCTAGGTCCAAAGACAAAACTCCTATGCCACAGAAGTATCAGCAACAGCGTCCTCCAGCTGAAGATGAGTGCTTCCACTGCCATGACAAGGGGCAACATAAAGCAGATTGTCCCAGCTACTTAAAGATGATAATGGCAAAGAATGATGAGAATGTAATTTCATTTGTTAATGAATCCCTGTATATACAGTTTTCTAAATCTACTTGGTGGATTGATTCTGGTGCAACTGTGCATATTGTAAATTCTTTACAGGGATTCCGTTCGACAAGGACTACGCTAAGAAGCGAAAGACACATTAAAGTCGCGAACGGAGTACAAGTAGATGTGGAAGCTGTTGGCGATGTCTCCCTCGAGCTAGTTAGTGGTTTCATGTTTGTATTAAAAGATGTTTTATTTGTTCCTTCGCTTCAAAGAAACTTGATCAGTGTATCACGCTTAGACACAGATGATTTTGGTTGTCATTTTGCGAATGGCAAATGCGAACTATGGTTTGATAATAATTGTATTGTTGATGCTTTTCTTTACAATGATCTTTATTTATTATCTATGCGTGATAAAGTGCATTCTGTATGTGATGTGAATGTAAATGAATCCTTGTCAGAGAAAGAAATAAAGAAAAGAAAGAGAACTCAAGATACTTCATCGAAATTATGGCACTGTCGTTTAGGACATATTTCGAAGGGGAGAATTGAAAGATTAGTGAAGAGTGAAATTCTTCCTCAGCTAGAGTTCTCTGATCTTGAACAATGTGTCGAATGCATTAAAGGAAAATTTGTAAAGCAAATTAAAAGGGTGTCAAACGAAGTGCAGGAACATTAGAAATAATCCACACTGATATATGTGGCATGTTTCCTGTGAAAAGTATGGATGGCTATGATTCGTTCATAACATTCACAGACGATTACTACCGCTATGGTTACATTTATCCAATTAAAGAAAGATCTGAGGCATTGGATAAATTTAAAATATTCAAAGCTGAGGTTGAAAATTAGCTTGACAAAAGAATTAAAATAGTAAGATCAGACCGTGAAGGGGAGTACTACGGTCGACATACCCCTTATGGACAAGTTCCTGGACCCTTTGCAAGATTTTTACAGGAAAATGGAATAGTTGCCCAATATTCCACACCGGGGAGCCTCAGCAAAATGGAGTAGCTGAAAGGCGCAACCGTACACTGATGGATATGGTGCGCAGCATGATGAGTAATTCCACACTGCCATTGAGTCTGTGGATGGAGGCGTTAAAGACCGCCATCTATATTCTCAACAAAGTGCCAAGCAAATCGGTGCCCAAAACACCGTATGAGCTATGGACAGGAAGAGAACCCTCACTGACTCACCTTCGGGTCTGGGGGAGCCCAGCTGAGGCTAAAGTGTTTAATCCAAGTATTGAAAAATTAGATCCCAAAACTGTAAGCTGCCATTTTATCGGCTATCCTGAAAAGTCGAAAGGTTTTCGTTTCTACTGTCCAGACAGACATACAAAGTTTGTAGAAACGAGACATGCTGTCTTTCTAGAAAATGAAATGATCAGGGGGAGTATGGTACCTAGAGAAATTGACCTTGAGGAGAAGTGGGTGTATGTGGCTACTCCTATGATTCAAGAGCCATTTTTCTCACTACCTGTTGATGCTGCATCAAAAGTTCCTGAAATAGTGATGCCAGTACCTTCTTCGGTTGTTGCTGCGCCAACTATTACAGATATTACGGTGACAACATCTGTCGTAACTCCACCCATACCAACAGTGAGCGAAGGTTTGGAACCTGTCATCCAAGAACCGCCTGAACCCGCGGTTGGACATGAGGAGGAGGAGCTGCAACCCCCTATGGAAAATGTGCCAGAAGTTGAGGCACAAAATGTGCCACAAGCAGTGGCCCTTATAAGGTCACAAAGAGAAAGAAGGTCGGCTATTTCTAGCGACTATGAAGTTTATAATACAGAAGAAGTCTATATGGAGGGTGATCCCACTTCATATGAAGAAGCCATGAGAAGTGTTCACTCATCTAAATGGCTGGAAGCTATGAAGGATGAGATGAAATCAATGAGTTCCAATGGTGTTTGGGACTTAGAGGAAATTCCTAAAGGAGACAAAACAGTAGGCTGTAAATGGGTTTACAAGATAAACCATGACTCCAAAGGGAACGTAGAAAGATTCAAAGCACGACTCGTGGCAAAAGGCTTTACGCAAAGAGAAGGGATAGACTATAACAAAACCTTTTTCTCCGGTTTCGTGTAAAGATTCCTTCAGGATTATAATGGCATTGGTGGCACATTATGACTTAGAGTTACATCAAATGGATGTAAAGACGGCATTCCTTAACGGGGATTTGTATGAAAATGTTTACATGGCACAACCGAAAGGTTTTGTCGTGAAAGGAAAAGAACATATGGGGTGTCGCTTAAAGAAATCCATTTATGGATTAAAGAAAGCCTCTAGGTAGTGGTATTTAAAGTTTGATGAAACCATAAGGAAATTTGGGTTTAAAGAAACTGAGGAGGACAATTGCATTTATGCAAAGTTCAGAAGTGGAAAATTTATTTTCCTAATCCTGTATGTGGATGACATTCTACTTGCTAGTAGAGATGTTGGTCTGCTATTGGAGACAAAGAAATTCTTGTCCTCAAACTTTGATATGAAAGATCTCGGTGAAGCTTCATTTGTTTTGGGAATTGAAATTCACCGAGATAGAACAAAGGGGGTATTAGGACTATCACAAAAGGCATACTTAGAAAAGATTCTAAAAAAGTACAGTATGCATATGTGCAAGCCTTCACCTGCTCCAATAGTCAATGGCGATAGATTTGGGAAATTTCAATGTCCCAGGAACCAGTATGAGATCGATCAAATGAAAGCGGTTCCATTTGCTTCAGCTGTCGGAAGCCTACAGTATGCTCAAGTTTGTAAACGCCCTGACTTAACATTTGTTACCGGGATACTTGGCAGATATCAAAGTAATCCAGGACAGGCACACTGGATCATGGTAAAGAAAGATTTACGTTATGTGCAAGGTACAAAAGGCCTCATGCTAACATACAGAAAATCTGATTCCCTAAAGATAGAAGGGTACTCAGATCGGATTTTGCGGGGGACATCGATGACTGAAAGTCCACGTCCGGTTATGTGTTCACACTCGCAGGGGGAGCTATATCGTGGAAAAGCTCAAAACAAAGCATCACTGCATCATCGACGATGTACGCTGAATTTGTGGCATGTTATGAGGACTCGGGGCAGGTTGAAGAGTGGTAGACAGCATTCAAAGACCACTCAGAATGTATTGCGACAATGAACCAGCAGTGTTTTATGCTCACAACAATAAGTCAAGTGGTGCTGCCAAACACATTGACATAAAATTTTATGTTGTGAAGGAGAAAATACAGAATCACTCTGTTACACTCGAGCATATAAGCACAAAGAAAATACTTGCGGATCCGCTCACTAAAGGCATACCATCCAATGTGTTCATGGAACACATAGCCGGCATGGGTTTAAGGGAAAGCCTGTGATTTCTGGAGAATAAAAGGGCCCAAAAGATAAAGAATTTGTTTCAAAACAGTGATGTGTGTGGTAGCTGTTGAGTCTATCAGTCTTGGACCGTGACAATAAAGCATGCTCTATTTATTAATCTGTGATGGAACAACTAAAGAAAAAAGTTTCAAGTTAAAGTATAAAGTTAAAGTAAAAAGTGAGATCAAGGGGGAGAATGTTGGATTGATCTCCTTCCTAATAGGCCCAACGGACTATTAGGCCCTTAATCCGTGCCCTGATCGGGGGCGCCCAACCCTTAATGGTTGGTGGGCCCCGCTGTACAGCGCCAAAATAAAAAGGGGTGAGGGGCCGGGGCACTGGTAACGAGGTTCACCGCACCGCCAGTACCCTCACCCACATTTCCTAAACCCTAGCCGATCTGGAGGGGGCGCTGGAGCAGCGGGAAGACTCATCACCGCCGCCATCGATGCTGATCCATCGGTGTCGCTGCCACCATCCTCGACTCCGCCGCTACGCCCACGACGCCTCTGCACCACTCGTCGCCGCCCTTGAACGGATCTCCATCAACAAACCAGTGATGGCCGCTTCAAGCTTCACCGGTGGTGATGGTCTCTACCTCTCTCTCCCTGTGTACTCTATGTTCTAGATCTAGGACCCCTTTGTGCTCATGTACTTAAAAAGAGAAAGAGACCCTCACTTATCTATGTTCTAGTGGTCCTAACAGTTTAACACCTGCCGCAACGCCGGCGGACCCACACGATCGAGGAGGAAGTAGTATATATCCGCTGTCAAATTAATAACCTGGATTGTCAATTTATTTTCTTGCCAATGCTCGAGCTCTTAGGCTCATCGCGGCATGTATGTATGCTGTAGGAAGAAGAAGAGCCAGGTGAGCAAGGAGGTGACGCGGGTGCCCGCCGGCGCGCCGTCACCGGACCCCTGGGCGTGGCGCAAGTACGGCAGAAACCGATCAAGGGGTCGCCGTCGGCCGTACCCGCGCGGCTACTACCGGTGCAGCACCGACAAGGACTGCAAGGCGCGGAAGCAGGTGGAGCGCTGCCGCGCCGACCACACCACCCTCATCGTCAGCTAGACCGGCGAGCACAGCCACCCCGTCCCGCTCCACCGCAACACCCTCGCCGGCACTACTCGCAACAAGCCGCAGCCGCCATCGTCCCCCTCCCCCGGCGACGAACCTCCGCAGCCGCAGGTTGCGTCGTCGACCGGCACCAAACAGCAGGGCTCGCCGTCCGCGTCCGCCGGGCTGTCCCCCACGACTCCGCTGCGTTGTCCGCCCGCGGGGTTGGAGCACGGGGATGAGGACGAAGAGGAGGCCGTCGCCGCTAGTCTGCTGCTCGAAGAAGATGTGGAGATGGAGGAAGAAGATGACGTGCTGCTGTTTCTCAAGCCCTCTCCGGGTCCCGACGACGGCAGTGGTTGCAAGGACACCATGCTACTCCTGGAACCCAACGAAAGAGGTCCCGCGGGCAATGGCGGAGGCTGCTGGGAGGACGACGTCAAGCTCTCAGTAATAACCACGAGCCTCAGCAGAACGTCCATGAACATTAGCGAGGAGAAGTTCCCTGTCACGGGCCTTTCGCCGTGGGAGGCTACAGCGATACCGGCAGCGAGCAGCTCGGCCTGACTTTGCATACTCGATCTCCATGCACAGTATGCTATTAAATCTTGGCTTGTTGTAGCAACATCCAGTAGTAAATGTAATTATGTGCACAATGCATTCTTATATTTTTTTATTGACTCTTTTTAGCAGTGGAGCACTTATATTTTATATATATATATATATATATATATATATATATATATATATATATATATATATATATATATATATATATATATATATATATATATATAGCAGCAATAAGAAAACAGATGTTTCACAATATTTTTCTTATTTGTTGTGCTTATCTTTAAACATAGCACTTACATTATATACCATGCTATTAAATCTTGGCTTGTTGTAGCAACATCCAGTAGTGAATGGCTTATTTGTAAATCATATATATTTCCCAAATAGTGAAGGGCTAGCTAGTTAAGCTGAGCACTGGAGATAAGCTTGTCATGCTTCGTGAAGATCTTCAGTCGACTTTTACAGCAACATACTCCTACTTGGATTCTTGTAATCCTATACTAGGACTCTTAACTTGTTACTAACTAGTAATCCCACCCCCTTGTCAAAAAAAAATAGTAATCCCACCCCTGGAGTACATAAAGCAGGGCAGAGGTATATAATAGATCAGCTAGGTGACAGGTATAAATACGCTGGATACATAAAATTAAGGGTTAGGGGCTAAGTCGCTCCGTCACGCGGACTGATAGCAGCATCAGCCATCCACGACCTACGTGGAGGGCTTTCCGTCTTGTGCGACCTAAGGGGCGGACCCCTTCCGCCCAACCTAAGAAAGAGGTCCGTGCCCTGCCCGACCAATCGACCGGGCCCGCCTTGTCAGGCGGGCGGGCTGACAGAGGAGGAAACGCACCCGGCCTGTAGTTGGGGCCCACCACGACCCGTGCCGAACTGGTCTGACAGCGGCGCAGGCAGACAAGTGACCAAGTGTGCTCTGGCGCTGTCTGCAATACCACAATACACAGTGGAGCGCCCCTTCCCATCACATCCTACGCGCGTAGTAGGACATAGGGTAGGGGCCAGGCGTGCTGCACTGAAACCAAAATATCGTTGTGTATCCCACTCTGCAGACCACGGGGTCAGACGGACCCAGCCGCGGAGGCGGAGGGCGGTGACGGCAGGGCCAGGAGGGCCCATGGAAACCAACGGTGACTAAGATGACGAAGGGAGGGACCCGCTGACCTCTCTCTCTCTACGATTGTACATTGTTCTCTCCCCTATCATATAAAGGGTAGAGAATGGCCCCCTATGCGGAGGGGATCGATCGAGCCCAGAAGCAACACACGAGACTGGGATCGAGCCCAAGACAAACACACCCACGAGCACACTCTCGCCGCTGGGAAAGAGGCAGGCGGAGCTCCGAGTAGCTTCTTGCCGGCAGCTACCCTAACCAGACGAGAGGCCACGAACACTCCACCTTCTCCCCGATCTCAGAGACTTGGGACGTCCGTCACTCTCTCGACCGTTTGTAATCCCCTACTACAAACCAGTGCAAGATACACGAGCAGCACAAACTGGACGTAGGGTATTACGCCTCCTGGCGGCCCGATCCAGCATAAATCCTTGTGTCTTCCTGCATTACCATCCGCCCCTAAACACGCATCCATGAGAATCACTAGCCGGTGCTAAAAAACACCGACACTAGGGTACACATACAATTTCACGCAATACAAACCATCAAACAGGATTTAGAGTACTACGCTATTCAGCGGCCTGAACCTTTCTAAATGTTTTGTCACTACTGATAAACACGCTATCGGTTCGCCCCACCATTAATTCCGGGTCTTCTTACTACCAGTACATTTTTGGGAGGATGGAAGCCCATAAAGACCTTTAGTATCGTGTGATAACACCACCCGGTACTAAAATGAACCTTTTAGTACCAAGTGGTATTACCACCCGCTAATAAATGGTCCGATGTTCCCATACTAAAATGTCTCACGAATTTCCTCCACGTCTAATTCCAAAAATCAAGTGGCTTTCTGATACTAATACAGCAGGAAATTGTTTTGCTAATAGTAATAATTTTGGATTGTTCATAATTGATAAGGCGAGTTAGTTCGCAATCCCGCCAATTCATGGTTTTCAAAAGCGGTCGGTAACGGTTTTGTGGTTGCGTAACATTGTACACGTCAGATGCCACATAATTCAACTCGGATATTTGACGACCATTAACGTTTGCATTATCCAAACCCGCTACTAGCTCCCACAAATTAGGTAACCGAAGAATAATGCATGTGTACGGATATTTGTCGTACTCGATCGACCAATAATAGCGATCCGTTGTCGTATTCGATCGACCAATAATAGCAATCCGAGGTTTCAATTACATTGTGACATGGCCACTTTACTTAGATAACGTCTCACATAACCTATGCGGATCGAGGACATGCAGGTGGTGGAGTTAATGCCGTGGCAAGAAACGAAGCGTCCAACGCCGTCTGACTCCGAGGGAAAATGGGAATATACCTTGCATTCTTGGATTTTTAAGATTTCCTAATGAGCCTTGGATATTTGGATGTAGGGAGTATCTAGATATAAGATCAAAATCCACAACAGCTAAGACATTCTGGGTGTTGGTGTGCTTCCTTCCTAAGAAAGCAGCTCTTGCTTTGGCAGGGATCCTAGCCAGCACATGAGTGCCATCAATTGTACCCACACAATCCTACAGCATTGGCCAACAAATTAGCTAACATATATAACCTCTAAATATACTTGAATCAAGCTTATAGTAGGTAACCTTGAAGTAGGGATTCCACCGCCGACTGTTCTGTATGCGCGTTGGGACTTTGGTTGAGGGGGGCAAAATCATTTTAGAGCTAAGTTCTCCAACAGCATACAAAACCTCTTGGAAGTATCTACTGATAGTTTCAACAGATCTACAGAATGAGAACTTGATGCACCTAAACCTCTGATTGTGGCCCACCACATGTAGAAACATTGCCACCTGCTCCTCAATATCACAGTGGATGGTGTCTCTCAGGAGGCCCCTATTGCGGAACAAGTCACACAACTGGAAGAAAGGCAACCTCCTCATCCTAAGTAGCTCAACACATTGGGTATCATTTGAATGTTAGATGAATCTAAGGTTGCTCTGGCGCTCCTCTTCCCTAGCACTCAAAGGGCCATAGTATAGTCGGTCTGGAATTTGCAGACACCTAAACCTGACCATCATCCAAGCACAGATCACACAAACAAATGCTGCCCCCCTAACAATCAACTGGCGGCGCCTAGAACCAACATCATGTTCCATGGCTAAAATGACATAAAACGTGCAACAATTAGAACTTTGCAGTGGTGACATTGTGCAGCAAAGATCAATGATTCAATAATAATAGCACAGCTGCGACATCCGTAGAAGCACCACCCAATGCAACATCTAGCATCCACATCATAGACCATTTGCAAAAGCGTATTCAACATATCCATAAGATAAACAAAATTTACCAATCAAAGGCATACAAATAAAGTGCACAACGGGTAGATCTGAGGGGAGAACAATCAAAAAGTGGGATACAAACAATCAATACAACCAGATCCGAAATCAATCCTAAAATGTAGCACAAACAAGGCAAGAAGAAATGATAGCATGCATGAACAAGACAAGCAACAGACAAAGAAGTAAGGAATTCACTACTAGAAAACGGGCCATCGGTCCAGGCCAAAGGTACTAGTTGCTGTTGCAGCTGGTACCGGCTGCAACAGCAGCTGGTACCTTTGGCCTTGGACCAACCAAGTGGAGGACAATTGGCACCGGGTGGTGGTTCCAACTGGTTCCAATGCGTCAGCATAGGCACCGGTTTGAACCACCACCCGGTACCAAATGAAGGCGGCGCTATAGGCACCGGTTGATGGTAATAACCGGTTCCTATGGTGATGAAACGTGGTAGCTGCCAGGAGCTCGGGCCTAAGGCACCGGTTGGTGCCTTGACCCGGTGCTATTGAACAAAATTTAGCACCGGGTCATTGAAACCAACCGGTGCCTTTGGCCCGAGCCTATAAATACCCCAGCCCCTCCCCCCTCAAGCTGTCGTGAACTCACTGTTCATGGCAGCTGAGTGAGGTGAGGGGAGGGGAAGTTTTGCTTTTTTAAAAAAAAGGTTAGTTATTTTTCTTTATAACTTAGCAATTAATTTTTAGAAACAGTTATTATTTGATTTAGTTTATACATGTGATAATTATTTTTATTTGTACCATCTTATTGTAGTTATATGCGTTATCAATTTATTTGATATTTGAATACTATCAAATTATTGTATTTATATGTTTTATCCATTTATTTGATAAGTGAATAGTATCTATTTATTATAATTATATGCATTATCAATTATATAAATGTATTGTTATAAATTGGTAGTATGAATGAACTATTTGTATAGTACAATGATGTATATAAATGTATTGTGGACCCAGATGAGTCGGCAATGGATGTACATGGCCGACCGGCGTTCAAAGGAGTTCATGGATGGCGTGCATGAATTCATAGAAGCGGCCGAGGAACACAAGTATGGCGGTTTCGTTCGTTGTCCATGCAAATTCTGTAAGAATGAGAAGGATTACTCATCATCAAGAACCATCCACAGTCACTTGTTCAATAGTGGTTTCATGCCGAACTACTATGTTTGGACCAAACATGGCGAAAGAGGAATTGTGCTGGATAATAATGTAGAAGAAGCGGACAGGATTCCTGACTTTGCAGCCAATTATTCGTTCAAAGAATTGAATTCTCCTGCTTCATTTAAGGATGGACACATACTCTAACACAGTTTTACGGTTTTAGTTAAGGATGGACCCCTTTGGTGATGACGAGGCCGCTAGGCAATACATGTTGGACACAATAAACGAAGATACGAGGGCCAACACCACCCAGCCAATCGGTGAAGAAGATGCTCGGACAGCTGATTCGTTCCTGAATATATCTGGAGATGCCGATGAAGAAGATGATGACTTTGCGCCACCACCCAATCAACAGCAGCATGTTCCAGTACGAATCTTAAAACTATATGCATGGTTACTTCGGTAGATTAGTTTTGCGATTAACATATCTTTTCTGTAATTTAGTCGATCTCCGCATCGACTTCATTGAGCCAGTCAAAAGGGAGACGCCGGCCAACCAAGAAAATGGAGTGAAGACAAGTCGTCACAGAAGTGGACGCAGAGGGCTGTCCAAGTGCTCCAGAGGCTGCTAGCACAAAATTTGTCAACCAATGTGGGGTTATTGTTCGGGCAAGAATTCCGATCACCACAAGACTATGGAAAACGAGCAAACCCGAAGAACAGCAACACGCCGTGCCTGCACATCAGAAGGAAATGCTATGGGCAGAACTCAAGTATATGTTCACTCTTACACCCCTGAATCCTTCTACTACAATTCATGGAAGGCCGATACCCCCTGGCTACACCTCCGTCACAGTCGAGCAGATAGTTGGAAACAATGAGGATCTTGAGCTCAACTTCGTTGGAGGAGATGGAGAGAAGACATTGGGAGACACACTGCACGGGGTCGTTCTATGGCGCAAGGCCGACATCAAACTTACTGCAAGCACAAAGGCTCCCGTGCAGACCGATCGCTCGTCTCCGCGGTCTCCCTCACCGCCGTCCCCACAACCACCTCCTTCACCACCGTCTCCGCCGGCGCAAAGGGCCACGAGTACTCCAACTCCTCCTGACCCAGAAAAAGGAAAGAAAAAGACATCATCCGGCCTCCCAGCGGATGGACCCTCAAAGAAGAAGCAGAAAACGGTCGAAAGAAAATTAACCTACGAGAAAACTGCTGAGGAGTTGGAAGAGGAGACTTCTCAATATATAAAAGAACAATTGAAGCCTAAAGTCCCCCCACTGAGGGAAAGGGTACCTCTAGAACAAGGGAAAAAGCTTCTCGCAAACCTAGACAACCCACCAAAACCAAAAAGCTTACCCTCAGACTATGATCATACTCTGACAAAAGCACACAAGGTGAGAAATCTGAAGAAAAAATGTGGCAAGACCATTCCTCAGCTTGGTACACAACAAAAAGGACTCGAGCCCCTCCATGTGCCAGGGTTGCCACTCCTACACCCAATGGACGTACAACTCCAGGCGGACCTACAGGCCGTGATATTTCTTTCTGAAACTAGATTAACGCTAGAGGAGGCAACAGAGCAAGTGGAGATGGATTTCCCTGTCACTCTCGTTCTTACTCCATTCTAGCATGGAAAACCTTTTGTCACTGAGGAAGAGGAGAAAAGTCTAGGCACGCAGATGTTCAATTTGCATAGATGGTACTTGCGAATGTCGAAGGACCATGGGAAAATGTTTGGAGTCAAGTATCGTGACCATGATTTCTTCCGTGGGGAGGAGGACTTCTGGGTGTACTTCGAAAATTTATATCACATTTACCATCGACAAGCCCTCGACGCCGCTATCATCACCATTTGGGTTTTGCAAGTATAACTTACCTCTACATTAATACTTTTTGTTAACAAGAACATAATTATATGTGTGCATTATAAAATTTCTATTGTATCATTTAGACAGGAGACCCAAAGAAGCCGAAAACATGGATGGCACCATCAGATCGGCTTCATGTCTCCTTTGCTAGTCAACCAGAAAGTGCTCAACGAAAATTACAAGGAAACGTGCGAAAACATGTACGATTCATTGACTAGGCAAAATTACAAATCCTATATATTCATACCATACAACTTTGGGTAAGTCTTGGTTGACTCAATCCTCTGTTATATTACTAAATAAATACTAAGTTGTCTAATGCATGTATGTATATATCCTATCTATATCCGCAGTTATCATTGGATTTTACTCATAATTTCCGTAGAGACCGGCAATCTTATAGTCTTTGACTCAATGAGAAATTCAAAGTCCGCAATCCAACATATCATAGACCCCTTGAACAGGTAAGTTCAGTTTGCACAATCAAATCTTTTTTCTGTTAATAACAATTTCTCAATATCAAACTTAACTTTGAGCGCAGGGTTTGAAAAAAATTTGTGAGAAATAACAAAGGACATGGTCAATGGAGGTCCGAACTGAACGTTAACATGGATTATCCGGTATGTTGATTCATAAAGATTTGTCTAGTTAAGTATATAATCCCAAATTGTTCTAAATTGAGTAATTTATTTGTTTCTCCTTAAGTGTGCGAGACAACAACAATGAACTGATTGGTGCGGGTACTACGTATGCGACTACTTGCACATCATGACTCCATGCGGGAAGGTTACTGATGAAGACACGAGAGTACGTCCAAACCGTTCACTAGTATATTTTTATAATTGTACTAACGCACATGATGTTAATCTTTTTTCTAAATGATAGATGTCTCAAATGGCGGATGAATGTTACTCTACTGATTGGATCAACACCGTGTGTGAGCAGCTCGCCGAATTCATTTTGAACGAGATCTTCGATCCTAGAGGCGAGTTCTACCACGACGGTCACATCCATAGAGGACTTCCATCTACCTCCTGAGGGGACCAGTAGTTGGACTACAAACATGATTTGTACATTTGTAAATATTTTTAAACATTATGTCTTGATGTTTGTAAATTTGTAAATATATTAGTTCATATAATTAGCTTAATTATATGCTCGCATTTCACTTTTAGTTAGTTTCAAATATTCTCTGAAAACGAACACGAACGACCAATGAACGTATAGTACTGTAGAGCTTGAGTGCGTTTAGAAATTATAAAAGAATAAACAGTAATAAATATAACAAAGAAAACTAGATTTGGGAAAAAAGGGAAAATGTCATTGGTACCGGTTGGAAAGACCAACCGGTACCAAAGGGGCTGCCACGCTGACGTACCAAAGGGGCTGCCACCTTGTGTTAGCGTGGCAGCCTCTTTGGTACCGGTTGGACTTTCCAACCGGTACCAATGGGTGCCTAAGGCACCGGGTTAAATACCCGGTGTCCTAAGGTGAGGCCATTGGTCTCGGTTGGCGGGAACCGGTTGGAAAACCGGTGCCTAAGGCCATTTCCAACCGGTTCCCATGGCCTGTTTTCTAGTAGTGGAAGCATATAGGTGGGCAGGGGAGAGGTGCCGTGGACGGAGATCGGCAACCTGCTTCGCCGGGGAGTGGAGCGCCCAGACAGAGCTGGTCACGAACGACGGTGAGGAGCGATGAGCGGCGCGTGAGTGAGGAGAGCGGAGGAGCCTGGATGGCGGCGCGAGCGATGTACCTAGTGGAGGAGCCTGGATGGCGGCACACTAACCCTAGCGCTTGCTCCAGGTTTTATCCCTTGCACTAGTGGGAGCAGACGGAGCTGCAGGAGCCCACTCGAGTGGCCAGCCCAAGTGCAAACCAGGCTGCATTAGCTGGCTACGCTCGAATTGGGCATTCCCAGCAATGCAGGCTGTGAGAGCACTTTTACACTAGCGAAATCAGGCTTACAGATCTATACAAAAATTCAATTATTCGTGGACTGCATTGTGCAAACCTGGCTATGCCCTAAGCCACCCATCCAATCACACCCTGCAGTCTCGGTGGCATGCCTTGGCGGCTGGGCCACACGTTGTCCTGGTTGCGGGCTGGTGCTGCTGGCCTGTCCGGCCCGATCGATCCCGATTCCCGAGACGCCCCCGGCGGAGTCGCTCGCGGCCCGACTTGCCACTCACCGGTCGCCAGGTCGGCTACTTGGCGACATTGATTATTAATCTTTTTTTCAATTATAAACTATTGATGATTGCAAATAAGACGTGGCCATGGCATGCAGCGGCAGTGCCATTTGTCCTGTCGCCTAGCCCTGCCCTGCCTGCGCGCAAGGGCGGCGGCCAGGGGGGGCGCGCGGCCCCGCGTGGAGACTGGACCCGCAGCAGCGGCGGGAGGGAGCCTGCCTGGCTGCACGGCATTCCCGTCGCGAAAGCTGGAAACGCCTCGACGGTTTCTCCAGCCCATAGCTACAGTGCCTCCGTCACCACCCCGCCGCTCACGCACTTCGCTGGGTGGGTCGAGCCCGTGGGCCGTGGGCTCGCCGGGTCATTGTTCGCTCACCCACAGGATTGGAGTTTTTTTATTTTTATATTATTTTTTATTCGTTTTATCAAAAATATATATCCGAAAAAAAATTTCGCAAAAAATATCACCCTACCCCCAGTTCGTTTGGCGGTAAGGAGTTACCGGCGGTAAGATCCTTGGCCCACGGTCCATGGAACTTACCGCCATATCATCCGGCGGTAGCTCCTTACCGCCAAACGAACCGGCGGTAAGTGCTACCGCTGGGCTACAGCGCGGCTATAGTCGGCTGTAGCTGCCCTGTAGACGGCCAGCGCCCTACCGCCATTTGAAACGGCGGTAGGTATTCCCACAATTTGTTTAATTATTTTATCTGCTCTCACTGCTGTAATTAATTGTATAATTATTTTAAAGATTGTCTGAACTGTAATTATTTTCTTTACGTGTGAGAGATATTTCAGAAAATAATAGAGATAGCGGAGGTTAGAGAAATATTTTTTTTTAATTTATACAAATTAGATTTAACTCTAATAGTCTGTGAAAATATATTTTCATGAGTTATTCATGAGTTTCAATTACGATTTCGATGTCTTGTCACCTTGCATCAGATTCTTCTGCACCCCCACTATAATTAAAAATGTGGGAGGACCTACCGCCGTTTGAAACGGCGATAGACATGCATGAACCATGCATATAGACCATATAGCTCCATCTATAAATAGAACATCGCCCCATCTCATATGAAGTCAGTAGCCATCTCATACGAAGTCTTTAGCCATCCCCGCACGACCACCATGTCTTTCTCTGATTCTACCTACATTCCGTGGAATAAGATTAGAGAACATGTGCCTCAAGGAGTGCAGGTTCCAATGTGCTTCTGCGGTTCTTTGTGCAAGCTGATGGAGTCCAAAGTTTTGGGCGATGACTTCGGCAGGAGGTTCTTCATGCGTGAGAACTACGAGTACGATCCGCCAAAGCGCTACGGCAAGGACAAAGCGAAGGTATCACCTCGCACTATCTAGTTTGCGCCTTCGGAGTTCAGTAAGTTAATTCTAACTCGGGTTGGAAATAGAGTCCACCACCTCTTTGTGATTTCATACAGTGGCTGGACACGGAGCAATCGACCGAAGCTAAGGAACACGTTGAGCGCGAAGCAAGATGGGCTGCGGAAAGGTGCCAGCAAATGCTGCAAGAGGAAAAAATGGAGGTGAAGCGCAAGAAAGATAAAGAAGAGATCCAGAAGAGGATCGCAGATGTGGAACGTCGGCTGGCGGAGGAGCGTGAAGCTGATAGGGAGAGGAAGCGAGAGAGGGCCCGCCGTGCGAAGGAGGCGGGACCCGAGGCTATTAGGAAGGGGAAGTATCCTCGGTGCACTCAGTAGATGACTATCATGTAATGTTCGAATTTCATATTCCCTAAGGCATGTTAGGTCTAGATGGAACACGACATTAGCGTGTTCCATGTACATGCCAGTGCAATTGTTATTGTAATTTCAATGTCAAATTAATCTGCATTGTGTAATTTGTACTAGGTACAACTAGATTTTTCAGAAGCATTACCCTACAAATAAACTTTTCAGACCGACGCGATGACAACTCCATGGGCATATATCAGCCAATACACACAATAAAAACAATAAAAACAATCACCGTTCATACATTGAACACAAATTAAATAGTGGTCCACACAATTGAACGCACAGAACACATGACATGGCATGTCAGGACCTGTTGCAAGTTACGATAACGAGGTCCAAGACTAAACCTAACATGCCTTAGGTAATTCGAATAAACGTTACATTATTTATTCAGACGGAGCCGTACAACATCAATCATTCACGTGCAGTACCCTTATCACGTCCCGCGATGTCTGCTTTAGCACGCTCGCCTTTGCGTAAATCTTCAGTCACCTACTTCAACCACTCCATATACTGCTGATCACGATAAGTGATCCACGTGTCAATCCACTCATGGAAATGACACCAATGAGTATGCGTGTCATCACCAGCGTACTTTTGCAAACAAGAAACGATTCAAAATTAATAAAAATAATAAAAGCATATTAACAAATTAATCTATACCTGTGATGTTGTACCTCTTTTTTGGACTTCCTCGATATTTTTGCAACACCAATACCTCTGGCCAAAAGTCTCGTAATCACGAGATATGTTCGGAACACAACGCATTTGGCAATAGCAATCGGGTGGCTCTACACCTTTCGGCCATACCTTGCAATCTGTAATACATCTATTGAGATCGTTGGGAGAGGGTCCTAAATTAGCCTCCATTTCCCGACAGAAAGCTGCCCGGGAAAATGAGGAGCTCATAGCTGTTTGTTTGGGCTAATTAAAAAAGTGGAACCTGAATTGCAAGTCTGTGCTCTCGGGAACCACAAGGTGCTCTTTTATACACGCAGGGCTGCCTACATGTCCAAGCACTTTGAACACAGATATTACCTCTCACTGCTCCACAGTCGTCCACGGCTCTGCACTCGCACGCTGCACAGCGCGCACTCATTCCACTTTAAACAACAACAGGACCTCTCACTGCTCGTACCATCAGTACTCGCACGCTCCACAGCGCTCACTGCTACCACTTAAAACACGAATTATTGCATCGACCTACTCATCGCATCGACCACTTTAAACTCGTCGTACTGTCACTGCATCGACCTACTCGTGATTATTGCACTGCCCTAACACATCCCATCGCCCGAAACACTACACGGTACCGGCTTAATCGTCACAATGTAAACCATAGGAATTACATCATAATACAACGTTAATGAAACACACAGCAGAAATGCAGTGGCATGGCAGAACCCGTTGCAACTACGGTAAAAAGATTCTGATCTAAGCTAACATGCCTTAGGTAATTTAAAAAACCCAACAAATACAACGATGCGTCACTAGCACTAGGTAGTCCTAATAGCCGTACCCCCACGTAGCAAACTGCGTTGACCCTTCTCCGCAGTATCCACCCATTGCAGCTGGTGCAGGCGGTGGTGCCGGAGGGGCAGGGCCCTTCTTCTTGTGACAAGGGCAGTTGTAGTAAGGAATAGTGCATGGTTCATCTTGTGAAGCGGCAGCATTGCTGGTATCATCATCTTCATTGTCTTTGTTACCCTCGCTCACTTCCTCGTAATGGTTCACCTTGCACTCTAGATCAAAGATCTTTATCTGGAGGTACTCGATGAACTCCTGAACTGAATCAATTGGTGCAGGATCAACCCACCTGGTAAATCCACAGTTTTCTGGAGCATCTGAAGACTGCAAAATAAATTTCATGTAAGGTGTCTCAATGAAGATAAAGAAATAAAACAATCGAGCATTACCCATGCGTGTGGGCATTTGAAGAAACGCCGACCGCCATCCATCCCGTCGGTGCACATCTGCACTAAGCAGTCCTCACCATGTCTGCATTTTGGCCACGTTTCTCTACGGTTATCGTATTGTCGAAGAGGAGTTTCATTGGTAAATCACTCTTGTGCTGTGGCGGAAACTCAAACACTGTTTCCGGAAAGGAATCAGGTCCAAGAGGCCCCTCCCATATTATGGGGTCTCCCTTTCTTCCCCCTTTTTCTTTCCCAAAACCGTAGTAATTCTTCCCGCTAGACCCACCTCCAGACATTGGGTATACAATGAGCTTTGGTGTTTGAGTGGTGCTGGGAGTTCACAAACTGGTGAGTATTTATAGGCGCACAAATGTCTGATACCCGGAGTGTGGAGTGTAAATGCACATGAAAAGCCTACAGTATTCGCACGCTCCACAGCGCTCACTCCTACCACTTTAAACACGAACACGACCTCTCGTTGCTCTTGATTTGTACCCTCACACGCTCAACACCGCTCACTCCTCCCACTTTAAACAACGACATGATGTCTCACTGCTCATGACTTCAGCACTTGCACGCTCTACAGCACTCACTCGTGATTATTGCACTGCCCCGACATATCCCATCACCCGGAACACTGCACGGCACCGGCCTAATCGTCATAATTTCACTGCACGGACATATACCATCGCCCGAAACACTGCAACGGCCTACTCATCATAATGGAACGTAATGGACACATCGAATCATTGTCTGCACAGGCCTACATAACATAGTATGACGGAACAAAGTAATTAACAAGCTACAACCTGTAAACTAGATGCGTCCGCGCTTGCCCACTCTCCTCCTACCACGTCGCTTTGCAGCCTGGCCCGCCCTAGTGTGGTGCTGCGAGTACGTCAGTGGCTCCGGCGGGATGGTCTGGCGAATGGACCGACGACCCTGCTCAGAAACAGGCGTCTGCTCCACCTGACTATTATCGCAAATTAACTACTGGTCTTAGACGTACCTAAATCGTGTATGGGACGACGAAGAGACGAAGATCCGGCGCCGTAGGGATCTATCGACGGAAACAGCGACGAGCCGGGCGCTACACGAATAAGAAGTACAAGTTAATGAATAAAGTTTTACATGATACGGTATTGTAAGTGACACGAGGTTAGAGTACGATTTACCTACCGAGTACAAATGTGCCGGTCGCGGCACGTACGTGGGCCGAGCTGCAGAACCCGAAGGTGTCGCCATCGTGTTAGGTGGCGGTGACCTGACTGTGCCGCGGGTGCAGACCGTCGTGACGATGGACTGGTCACAGGAACCGGCCCCGAACTGCGAGGTGGGAGGAAGGTGTTGTCCTCACGACAGGTCACGGCTCGTCAGAATCGCTTGCACATATCGACGATCTTCTGCAGCGTGCTCTGGTGCTGGGCGGGCGTCATGTCATGGTACTGGCCCATACTCGAAGAAGCCTCGGACTCAATCGCTCGTATGACATCATACTGTACCGAGAAAGTAGTAACATCATATGCAACCAATTTTTTATACTACAAAATCAATCAGAGAAATGTACCGCTATGGCGAAGTTCTGGTCTCGAACTACGGGGTACGTCTCCGACTGAAGTCACCTGATGTAAATGGGCCTTTTTGAAAGCTTCCTCCATATGCTCCGTAACCTTGTATCCGTAAACTTTGCGATTATCGACCATATCTTACTGTGCCACAGCGTAACGGTCCCTGAAGTACTCGCAAGTGCGATACAAGAAGAACTCCAAGATCCCAACAAGTGGCAATGATCTTACACCACGCAGCACCCAATTGTATACCTCGGCTAGGTTGGTAGTCATTAAACCGTACCTAGCACCTCCTTCATCAAAAAGTAATGCCCATTTCTCTTTTGGTTCGTGCTCAATCCACTCAGAGAATGTCTTAATTGCCCTTCTCCTTTTGCGCCTGACATTCGGACCGTCCAAGCCCACGTCTTCAAGTGAGACCTGGTCGTCCTCCTCTGTATTGACAGATTTCTTCGGTAGCTCCGCCGTTTGCTTTTTTGTTAGCTCATCCAATTTTTTCCACAGGAAGTTGAATTTCCTTTCCTGATTCTGGCTGCATAACCACTTGAATAGCTTCAAAAGGATTTTGTTCTTGAACTGGCTATGAAAGTTTGCCCCCATATGCCTCATGCACCACCTACTCTTTAGGTCCGGCCAAAGTGCAGTCCTACTACGCTCAGTAGAACCATTATGTATGTCATCGATTGCTTGTAATATACCCTTGTGCCGATCATGAATCAAACACACGTTCTCTACATCTTTGACAATCATCTGCTTCACCCTCTGCAAAAACCAATACCAAGTATCCCCTGATTCTTTCTCCACAAAGGCAATTGCCAAAGGCAACAATTGTCTGTTACCATCAGCTGCAACAGCTGTGAGGATTGTGCCTTTATACCTTCCTGTTAAAAATGTCCCATCTATACAAATGACTGGCCGGCAGTGCGGAAACGCCTCAATGCAAGCGCCCAAGGACAAGAACGACCGTTGGAGTACCTGCTTTCCAGGCTTCTGGGCACATGGATACGTTTTCAAGTCGTAGTAGCTACCAGGATTTCTAAGACATATAGTGTGCAGCAATGCCGGCATAATTTGATACGAAGCTTCATACGTCCCCCACCTCAAATGCAGCGCTTTCTGTTTCGCTCTGTAAGCTTTGTTGTAGCTAATTTTATATTTAAACTCCTCCTCAACAGCACAAATGATTGACTTAGAAGCATACACCCTGAAAGGACATTCGCTTCTCACACAACGCACGTCATATGTTCTTGGACTGCTCTTGACAACTTTGAACTGTCTTTGCAAAGAGAGAGTCGACCAACATTTTATAGCTTCCTTCATGTTGTCACTGTTGGCATACACCGAACCGATACATACCTCATTTTGCCTGTACTCCCAAGGCACCGCTTCACCTTCATTTACACTTAATTTAGAAAAATCATAACCGGACCAGTTGTGTGGGACATGATAATCTTCGTCATCATCATCATCATCCGAGGAGTCATCATTCATTGCATTGTGTTGTTCTTCACCCTCCCTCTGAAACTCTTCAACTATCTCTGGAATGTTTTCCCTTTCATCAGCCTGATCAGTTGCTTGACGAGGTTCGTGTGCAGCATGTCTATCATCTTCTAAAATCTCGAGTTCACCACCTTCTTCATGAGATTCATGCATCGTCTCAGTTTCTTCCGATACTATATCTCCCTGGCCTTCATGATCCCCGCCCGCTTCAGTTCTAAAACTAATTTTCTCGAATGCTTGAACAAACAACACAAGCGGTAAGCCTCGGCTACTACTTATATTGACATAGTTCCTCCAGTTTTGCGTCCCTTCAAGCGGCAATGGCTCCCAAAATACTGGTTCCCTTCAACTGACCACTGCCATGACAGAGATCTCATGTTCATCTCGACTAAGGCTGAAAGCTTTATATAGCCAATTGGATATTGAAATCCAAGTCCTCTCTCTAGCTCGGGGTACTTTTTAGTGATCGAGCTAAACTCTGACAAATCTATCCCTTCAGGACCATATCTAACTTGTTCTGACCCATAGAACACTTGAAAATACAAATCATCTGACATGCTTGACAATATTTACGACAATAATTATTTGTCCTTAGAATTTAATCAACGCTAATAAATAATTCTGCTATTTTTACATCTATCTTAATTATTTCTCTACAATTTCTATTACTATTTACATTTATCTTAATTTCTATTACTATTACTGACATATATTCATAGGTTTTGTATGTAATATAATATCAATTAATAATATTTTTATGACACTAATATGTCTGTTTGGACTCATTAATATTCATATATGAAATTATATTCGTCTGTAAACTAATATTTCAATTTGAAGTTCTACGATTTCATATTAAAAATAATTATACGTGAATCACTAATATTTATTAAAACTATTTCTATATCTAAACTATATCTAAATCACTAATATTTGTAATACTAATCTACAAATTATTATTACTAAAACTAAAAATAAAAATGTACCTGACACACTAGGGTGCGCGCGAACAAAGGGCGAGCGCGCGGCCGGGGGAGCGCCGGCCGGCCAAACCCCGGCGCGCGGGGGCCGGCCCTCACCACCCGCGACGCGGGCGGCGGAGCGGACGGGCCGCAGGGTTGGCGGGCGGCGGCGCGTGAGAGCGAGCGGCGCTTGGCGAGCGGGCGGCGGCGCGGGGAGTGAGCGGGCTGGCGGGCGGGTGGCGGCGCGGGATTAAGAGGGGGGGCCTTACCGCCGGTTGGTCCGGCGGTAGGTTCTTACCGCCGGCTCATCTGGCGGTAAGCGCCAGCTACCGCCGGTTCAACCGGCGGTAAGTTACCGGCCCACGAAGGCCCATTCCCCTGGCATCTTACCGCCGGATGAACCGGCGATATGTTGGCAGGCGGTGGGCCAGAGCCCTTACCGCCGGTTCATCCGGCGGTATCTCATTACCGCCAAATGAACCGGCGGCAGGGTGACATTTTTGCAAAAAAAAATTTGATATATATTTTTGATAAATCGAATAAAAAATAAAAAAAATAAAAAAAAATTCCACAGGATTGCCGCCGCGCCGCGGGCACTAGGGTGGTTTTGGATGGAACAAAGATGGTATGGCGTTTATTTCATTCCACCTTACTGCACATCACTTTTTAGCTACAGCTGGCCGTTGCAAATTTCTCACGACAATATTTGTTACTGCAAAATGTCTCACGAATTTCCTCCTCGTCTAATTCCAAAAATCAAGTGGCTTTTTAATACTAATACAACAGGAAATTTTTTTTACTAATAGTAATATTATAAGTTTGGATTGTTCATAATTGATAAGGCGAGTTAGTTCGCAATCCAGCCAATTCATGGTTTTCAAAAGTGGTCGGTAACGGTTTTGTGGTTGCGTAACGTTGTACACGTCATATGCCACATAATTCAACTCAGATATTTGACGACCGTTAATGTTTGCATTAATCGAACCCGCTACTAGCTCCCACAAATTAGGTAACCGACGAATAATGCATGTGTACGGATATTTGTCGTATTCGATCGACCAATAATAGCGGTCCAAGGTTTCGGTTACGTTGTGACATGGCCACTTTACTTAGACAACGCTCACATAACCTATGCGGATCGAGGACATGCAATGGTATCAACCTAGCGACATCCGATAATACAATACGTAACAAAAATATTCTTAAACATTGCCTCTATATATTGGGATATACTCATATATATTATGGTTAAATATTCCAAGCATTGTAGTTCGTAGATTCTCGCCACTGCAGAGCTACACGACAATTTTTACTTTTTCGTAAGACTTTTGCCATATTTATCACCCTCTTTCTATAATAAATATGAAATAATAAATCTTAAATCGTAGTTCATGACTGAAGACAAACCATATGCTCTGATAATAAGAATACCGAAGAGAAAACAACGTGACCCGCTATGTTGCTCTCTCTTGCATTGTCTATTATATATTTTTTCCCTAAATACCACTGCATTCTCTGTTTCTCATCCATTTAACATTTTACCTAAAGTTAAATAGTGGATGAGGACCTCCCAAACCAGAAACCACTACCCAGAAACCTAGCTAGAGGCCTAAGCAAACCCAGGCCCTGGCCCGGGTTCTGCTCGGCCGCCCTCTTGCTCCTATTTAAGCATTAGTCCGGTGCCCATTCAAGGCATCACTCAGAGTGAGACAATCATTCTCCATCCTTCCAAAATCCCAACACAATTAATTAGGACCAGCAAGCCAGCGCCCCCTCTCTCCTCCACTTCATTGCGCCGAGGGGCTCGAAACACGAGAGCCCCCCCGGCAGATGGACGACGGTATGGGTCAGAACGACGGCCGCAACGGTGACAGAAGCAACTGGGACCTGCACGACTTCCTGAACTTCGCCTGCGGTGACCCCTTGACGCCGCCACCGCCGACCACCGACGACCCCTTCGCGGTGTACCCGCCGCTACCACCGCCGGCCGCGTTTGATAAACCGTCGCATCAAGATTTCACAAAAAGACAAACTTTCGCATGGAGTACTAAATCTAGTCTATTTGCAAAAAAAATTTAGGGATGAGTGTAACTTTTCGAGATGAATCTAATGACGGTAATTAATTGATAATTTGCTACAGTAACCATCCTCTAATCACGCGGTCAAAGGCTTCATTAGATTCGTCTCGCGATTTACACGGGAGGTTGTGGAGGTGGTTTTCTAATTAGACTTCGTTTACTACTCTAAATTTTTGGTCAAAGATACAAAAAGTTTTCGCGAAATTTTTTTCCACCACAACCAAACACGGCCATGGAGTGGCAGATGGCCCTGGACCAGCCGCCGGCGACAGATCCGGCAGCTGTCGATGTTGGCGGCCCCGGCCAGGCGTCTCTGCTGCGCCGCCCGGGCCGCAGCCCGAGGATCTGCCCGATTCGCCCGAGGGCAACCTGGACCTGCTGCCGCAGGAGGATCCCATCGACGACGACTGCTGCATGCTCATCTCACCCGTGCCGGTCCAAGCTCATGTGGCGGCCCCCCGCAGCCGTCTCAGCCAAGAACCGAAGCGCCCGCGCCGTCCGTCCTGCAGCCACCACCGGACCATCTCCAGTTGCCCAACAATACGGAGCCTTCCAGCGGCGGCGCCAGGCCCAGTCGATCTAGGAGAAGGTACCTACTACCTGCTCACCTGAATGACAAAATCTAACTGGATTTTTCCTCGCAAAAAAAATTTTTGGGAGAAATATGCCTCCTCCCCGCTGCGTCATTTCTGGCAGCAGGAGGAAAGAACGGACAGTGACAAGGTCGTGGGACCTGAACGACGGCGCGCCGCCCCCGGACGCGTGGATGTGGCGCAAGTACGGGCAGAAAGGGTTCAAGGGGTCCCCGCACGTGCGCAGCTACTACAAGTGCAGCACCGACAAGCAGTGCAGGGCACGCAAGCACGTGGAGCGCTGCACCGACGACTCGAGGTACCTGGTCGTCTCCTACACCGGCGAGCACACCCACCCCGCGCCGCTCATCCGCAACATCGTCACCCGTAACCCCCGCGTCGTCGTGAATCCGGCGCCGCCTCCGCCACCGGTCACCAACATCACCGTCGAGGCTGCTGCTCCGGCGCCGTCGGTGACGGCCTCGCTGACGCCCACCGCGCCGGCGTTGGCGCCACCGACACCGTTCCCCAAGATCCCGGCTGCCGTGGAGGGCCCGCCACAGGCTCCGGCCCTGCCGGCGTTCGCCGCAGCGGCCTCGGTGTCGCCGACGCTCAAGATCTCCGCCGTCGAGGAAACGCGGAAAGCTCCTGCTCCGCCGGCGATTGCGGCCTCGGCCTCGCTGTCGCCAACGACGCCGCTGCGCTCGCCGCCCGCCGTCACGATGATGATCATACACGCGGACATGACCCCGAAGGAGGACTCGGTGCTGTTCGCCAAGCGGGACGACGACAAGCCCCAAGACGGCGTTCCGCTCCCCATGCCCGAGGAGCTAGCACCGGTCCACCACGGCGCACCAGGCGGCGGCGGCAACTACAACATGATGTTCCCGGCGACCTATGGCTATGAGCCCGCAGCAGGCAGCAGCAGCAGCAGCGGAGATGGCAGCACGAGGACGGCCCCACCAGTCTCGGCTCCGATCGGGAACCTCGTCGACGAGACGTTCTATCAGCTGGAACCATGCCTCTGGTGCTGGCCGTGACATGTGCCTACATTGCCATGCACACAGCATACTATTGCTCGTGACATGACAAAGTAGAATCAGAGCAGTTGATCATGTTGATGATTAGAAATTTAGAATGGTATACCATAAAAAGCTAGGATGGTATTACTATTGCAGCGTAAGGAATTGAAGCTAGGATGTGGAAGAGACGACAAGAGAAAAGAAAACCATAAAAGCGTATTCTCATTTCGAGGCGAGGCTAATAATCAACTAGTATGTGGTGTAATGAAACGTTAAGTGCTACTTTTAGGTTGTTTTAGTTTTTTTTACTATTTATCTAGACATTGTGTATGTCTAAATATGTAATAAAAACTATATATCTATAAAAGTCAGAACAACCTACCATTTGAACCAGAGGGAATAACTTGAATATGTGGTATGGTAATGCATAATTTTTATCCTAAGTAGAACAAAGAAAGATTTTATTACTTTTTCATTTACCAAGTTTGTGTTTTATTCCCATATTAAGATTACTAGATATTATTTATCCCTTCCAACATTACAAAGTTCGTTTTCATTTGTGTTTTCTTCGCATGTTAAGTACAGTAACTATATTTTTCATGATAAATGTATACATACGTACAGATGGTTTCATATTCAATGTTATACATGGTTTGTTGGTAGCTCTAGTCACTACACCAAAACAGAATTGACTTAGCGGCCAAAAACCGCCAACGAAATGATCCTTAGCGGCCAGCCACCAAGCAAAATTCATCAAGAATAGAGAGCTATAAAAATCAAATTATCTTGACAGCTAGCCGCCAAGGATCATTTTCTTAGCCGTTTGGCTGCTACGTAAAATAGACCTATACGTTAAAATTGCAAATACACCAAAAAAATATTACAACGGCCAAGGATATAACTCAATTTGAATTTATTTGCTAAAGTTTTTACAGGATGTAATATGGATGTATTTTGGTCCCCCATCCAAATTTTGGAATCTTCTTATAAAATTTAGGTATCACTAAATTTAAGAAACTATAAAGTAACAAAGAAAGCTACAATGTGAAGTACCAAACATTTAGTTGCATATATATTTATTTGTAATTTAAAGTTTATTTTTATAACATATATAGTTAAAATGATAAGTAATTCTGATAAATATAAAGAAATGAAACTAAATCATAAAAAATATTATTGGGTAAAAAGTATAGTTAAATTATTTTCTTGGTTAAACATTTTTGAAACATTATTATGATGATGTATTTTAATCCCCAAATTTCTAAGTTTTTTAAATGATGGCGTGTACATATATCAAAAAGGATATGTACGGAAACAATCATGTTTCATATAAGTTTTTAGTTGATACGTGCATAATTGAACTTAACAAATCAAGTGTCATATGTGTGTGAGTGAACTTAACAAGATACAAATACTTGTTATGTATATTTAAGTGAAAGATAAGCAACACGTGTACCCGATAGGCTTTTTATTGGCTGCCAACCGCCAAAAAACATATCATTACCTTGGCTGCCCAATAAAACTGCCAAAAAAAATGCTCAATTTTCTTAGCGGTCCAGAAAAATCGTCAAGGAAATGATCAAATTCCTTGGTGGTTCTTGTCATCTGCCAAGAAATATATATTTCCTTGGCTGTTTTAAACACTACCACCAAGAAAATCATATTTCCTTGGCAGCTTCATTTCGGCCACCAAGGAAAGTCACAGCCGCTAAGGTAATTCCAATTTAGGCATATAGTGAGTCTAATACGTAAAAACATAGTCGTCATCTTCTCCTCCTCCTTTCCCATACCTTATCTCTTTAACACCTTCTTCAACCTCACGACATTAGCTCCCCTCTCGCAGTTCCAACTCTCCCCGGCTAATGAAGCTTGAGCTGTTGTCAGCCGCCAGATTTGGGGAAGGAATGGTTAGCTAGGTTTTAGCTCAGGTATTCTATATGAGAAGAGAAAATTGGGTTGGGCCTTTAAAATTCTGCGCAGCTACGAGTGGGCTTGGTGCTGTCCTATACTACATTTTACGACAAATCGTTCGATGATGATGAATATAAACAGAAATAGCAACTGATTGTTCGATGTAGCAACTCGCATCACCTACTGATGGTGTGACATGCATTTTTACCGATCGATAAACTTAAACCCATTGATGGTCTGCTTCGAAACATCACGCCGTCTGCTATTTCTGCACGTAAATCGACTTGATTCGGCAAGGGCGAGGGACAAGCGCTGCTCATCTGTGAAGTCCGCCTGCCGAGGCACCGACGGCCGCTTGGAGGCAAATGTTAGGAGTCACACGTGTGACTGGCAGTCGAATCATCACATAAGGTGGAACAATTGTTTTGATTGCTGGAACAAATAAAAAATTATTCCGGATAAAAATTTATTCCAACAACAAATTCAATTGGACCACGCGTGTAGGTCGGTTTGTTGGGTTGGTTTTAGGTCCAAAACAGATAATCCTGGAGGGGTGGGCTGCCTGCAACACGTCCACTCGAGGTCACGCGCGTGGCCCCGAGCAGCACCCCCCTTGGAGGGGAGTCGTTGCGACTACGACGTATGAACTATGAACTGTTGCTTGGTGCCACGACCGATCTAGGGGGTGGGCTGGGTGGGACCGATCCACCCTAAGATTCGGCTCAAAGAGTTTCACTCTCATTTTTTTTTCATATTTGATCTTATTTATTACTAGCAGAAAAAATAGCTACTAATATTTTCTTGTTTATAGTCATTGATAATTGAATTGAAAAGCAAAATGAGAAATTACATCTATATAAGATTAGATTGACATATTCACTAAAATATTTAAATATAGAGATTTACTCCTAACCTAAAATTCTAGATTGGCCACTTGGTGCAACCTGGACGTGGAGTAGCGCCCTTGCGCTGGCAGCGGCTATTACCGTGCATGTATTGTTACATCAGAATGAAAATCGTCGAGCGATCAATGGTACTTTTTGATCAGGGATATTTCCCTCTTAATTATTTTTAATAGTATCTGGTGGTTCCAAAACTGCTACTCTTTTTTTTTTACTTTGTCTACGTTATTTGTATTGAATGTACTCATTAATAACTGCTAGCTGCAAATAATAACAAGCGCTACTGCTGCTACGGGATTCATTGAATTGAGGAAAGATGGATCAAACTTAATAGTGCCTTGCGTTAGCTAGTAGTGGTTTTAGTAGGAACAGCGAGCAGTAATTTAATTATTAGTGTTGACAGCCAAAATTGGCACTGACCGGTCCGACCGAGCGGTCTGACCGGTCGAGGCACTGTGGCCAGTCCGGCAGGGACCGACCGGTATAACCGGTGGGTCTGACCGGTCTGACCGGTCCATGAGGAGTCTGAGTACAATTAGGAATCTTATAGATTTAGATCTGTAAACAGGATTTCTTGCGGGATTTCTTGCGGGGTAAGTCTTCCCCTTCCTATAAATATAAAGGGTCACGGCCGATTGAGGATACAACCCAATTGAATCTATCAAAAACACATCTTTTTTTTTACTGTCAAAGATACTGTTACATGTCATCTTATTAGAATCAAGCAATGTTATCATAGTTCGATTTTGCTGTGGCTTGAGGCCTTGTAATCTCCCTTTTTGTCTGCCCCTCTCTTCTTCCTCCTCCCTCTGGTGAAGCACTGTAGTCTTTGTCCTCTTCTCTTCCCGCCTCAGCCCCAATTTCTGGTTGGGCTATTTGTAAGTTATTCCCTCCTCTGTAAACTCTTTTTGTCTTTTTAATATAGTTGCCAGGGGGCTTTGCCCCACGGTTTTGGCTAAAAAAACACATCTTTTATTTTTTTATCTAATTCTCTTTACCTAGCTTTTTCAACCTCGACATGCTGTTCTTCTCTCATCTCCATGGCATTTGAGGACGTCCTAGCTGGCCTGCCGAGCCTAGGGCAACCCTACGCGCGCTTGCCCCGACGGATCCCTCCCGGGCGAGCGTTCGTCGGATCGTTGTCGTTCTACACGGCGACCGGTCTGACTGCTCCACGCAGGAGACTGCTCCACGCAGGAGGCACCGCGCGACCTAGCGCGTTCGTGTGTTGATCCGCAAAAGGCGTCAACACAAATTGGCGACTCCAGTGGGGAAGAGAATCTGGCTATCATGGCCGATCTATTAAACTCCAGTGATATGATGGCACTTGAAGGATTACCTGAAGAGCTACTCAAGAAGACTTTACGTCCTCACTGTTATCGGGTAACGGAACAAGGTGTCATCATGTTGAAGATATCTGTCATCAATGAGTTGAGGATGTACGATCTACCAAAGCACAGTAAGTCCATAGCTAGCGCCATAAGTGGTTTGCTTAATTTTGTGGATGAGCTGATTAATAAAAAGAAGAGTGTAGATCCAATTCCTGTTATTCCAAAGTCGGCTATTGAAAACCCGGCTAATAATCCTTGCAAAGATTTGCCTGATGTTGCTGGTCAAGATACAATACGGTTGTCTCAAACTGAAATTGTCGAACCAAAATCCCCTAGAAAGAGAACAGAGACTATATCTAGTACTTCAACGCTCGTGGGGGCAACAAAACAAAGGCAAAGATGCTGGTTGCACTGCAACCGGTATTAGGGTTTTGCAAAATAAATCAAAACCTAAGACGGTAAAGTCCAAAAAAACCCGAAATTGGTGTTTGGAAAACCGTTGAATCCAAAAGTCATCACAAGCATCAAAAGGAAAAACCGAAGCCTTTTCTTGGAGAGCTTCTGGCTAAATCCAAAAAACAAAATAATGATGCTAGTTAGCCAAAACATCCAAATCACTCAAGATTTTCTCCAAGACAGCAATTCCATAATCGGAATCGGCAATGGAATAATTTTTCTAATTCAATGCCGTTTCCGTCACATGGGTCACCTATACTTATGCCATGCAGATCTTGTTATAGCATGCCTTATTTTTATCCGTCATGGTATTATAATTCATGTATGCTGTCTCTTCCTAGATATTCGTGTCCAGATTATATTACCAATAGGGAGCCGGCAATTCGTAAACCATCACCTACCAATAATGACCATTTTGTTCAGAAAAATTGGTCTGTGCAGAAAAATAAATACAAGGTGATCAAACAAGTTTATCGTGTCAAAAAAGATGGACGATTAAACAAAAATTCAGATTTGACACTAGATAAAGAAAAGCCGGTTGTTGAAGAGCAATCGGATAGCTCAATTAGTAAAATTGTCCCCAATGATGATCATGTTTCAAACAATGTAGTCGAACAATGTTCAAGTTCGACCAGGAGGCAAGATAAGAGCAACCATATTGGTTCTGATAGGACCGGTCTGATCGGTTTGTTAGACCGGTCTGAGCCTACGAAATCTGGTTGTGCAAAAAATAGGATCAAGCCGACCTTTGAGGAGCTTCTGGATAAATACAAGAAGATATCTAAACAAAAACAAAGCGATCAATTGGAAGGCAAACGAGGAAGGGCTTCATCACCAAGATCAAAAAAGAATCAACGGTCATCGCATTGGTCTTCATCATTTATTCTGTCGATGCATATGCCATGGAACGCGTATTCGGGTATACCCAATTATAATCCATGGTTTTGGTATAATCCTTGCTTGCCATATTATGACTATCAATCTCATACTTAGGCCTTACCAAGGAGCCAAGATTTGAATAATCAGCCACATTGGCCGTGTCAAGATTTCTATTATTGAACATGCTAAACAATATAAAGCCGAAATAGTTTGCTCATCCTAAGCTAGAAATTGTTACATTTGATAATTCTCTTATTTCGGCTATTTTAGCATGTTTAGAGATAATATATGGCCGATGCATTGCTAATCGTCGCCCTTAGACAATTTTGCTACTAAATATTGTTTTTTTTTTGCAAGCAAACTTTACCAAAAAATAGGGGGGCATATGTTGATAGCCAAAATTGGCACTAACCGGTCTGACCGGTGGGTCTGACCGGTCTGACCGGTCCATGAGGAGTCTGAGTACAATTAGGAAATCTTATAGATTTAGATCTGTAAATAGGATTTCTTGCGGGATAAATCTTCCCCATTCTATAAATATAAAGGGTCACGGCCGATTGAGGATACAACCCAATCGAATCTATCAAAAACACATACTACAAGAAATCTGTTGATCTATGACGATTTTTTTTGTGACATTTTAAAAAACGTCACAATGATGCACCATCTATGACGATTCTCCAGTTTTCGTCATGGATCTAGAGTTGTGGGTTCTAGGCCCAAAACTCAATGACGTTTTAGCAATTTCGTCACGATTCGGCCCATAAGCAATGACGTTTTAGTAAATTCGTCACGTCAATATATTAAAAATTGTCATAGTTCTTTTGGCCTATCTATCAAGTATATGGCACAAAATTTTATATACACAAGATATTAACAAAAGAAATGGAGATGGAAAATGCTACACTTATATATATTGTCATAGTCCTTTTGGCCTTTCTATCAAATATACGACGTTTCAACAAATTCTTCATCATGATTAAAGATTGTTATTGCGTAGAAAAAACTCCACCTATATATATTCTCACAAAAAAATTATTGTTGATCCGCTTCAACATTCTCCTGGGCTTAGCCCACTTTCCTGCCGCATGTGCCAGCGATTAAAAGAAAAAATGGCCACAAACTCCCGCCGTACATGCGCTTGTGGTAAAAGGGGGGAAAGCAGTCCAGGAAATAATAATAAAAATAGAATTGCAGCCTCCCACCTGCGCTTGTGGTAAAAGAAAAAACAATCCAAAAAAGAAAACCAAAATGGTATGGGTGACATAGGCATCGAACGTAACAACACCTTGTATATTGAAGAGATAGGAGCCTAACCAGCTCCACCAGACAACTTCATCTGTGTTGTGTCATAGTATTAAATTTTTTATAGACAAAAACACATGCCGCAAAAAAAGCTACAATAAAGAAAGCAAATTATTTCTATTGGCATTTGGAAAAAAACTTAACCGTGACGCTCAAAAAGGGGAGGAAAAAAGCTACAATAAAGAAAGCAAACTATTTCTATTGGTATTTGGAAAAAAAAAACTTAACCGTGATGCTCAAAAAGGGGGGAACAAAAAGGAAAACACACGTACCAAGCTGGAGTCGAACCAAGACCACAAATCTGAAGGAGCAAAGGATTAACAATTGAGCTACTACTTCGTTTGGTTGAAGACGGAACGTTAAAATACTTTTTATACACGGTGGAGCTAAATTTGGAAAAAAAGAGAGGTGTTTTGAAGGGAAATTAAAATGAGCTGCCGGGCGCCGTTCCGCTGGACGACGTACGTTGTTTCCGCGCGGTGAAGTGGTTGTCTCGAGATTTGTGAAAGAACAATAAATTCTTTAATTGTTGTGAAAGAACAATAAATTCTTTAATTGAAAAGGATATATGGTGCATTATAATACAGAGAATATGTAGACATACGGACCCACATTATCATTTAAAAATAGAAAAGCGCTGCTAATGGCTATTGCTCCCTCCGCTCCCCCAAAAAATCTAGAGCCAGTGTCCCCATGGCTCCCTCCGCTCCCCGAAAAATCTAGAGCTAGCGCACCAGAGCTTTCCTCTTTCCTTTCCCTTGGCTGGGATCCATGGAGGCGGAGGGGATCCTGTAGCCCTCATCTTGATCCTGCACCAATCGATCCAAGTCTTGTAGGATGGGATCTTCTCGGCAACGACCGCAGTGACAATCGGCCCTAGCCGGCGCTCACATGGCCGGCCGCTCGCACCTCGGGCAGCCGCGGCCGTGTCGCTGCTCGGTTCGGTCGGCCGCGCCTCGGGCCCCCGCGGCCGCGGCGTTGCTCGACTCGACCGGCGGCGCCTCGGACCTCTTCAAGAAGACGCTCGGACCCGTCAAGAAGGCCATCGCGGACGCCAAGCTCAAGAAGACCGACATCGACGAGATCGGGCTCAGCGGCGGCAGCACCAGGATCCCCAAGGTGCCGGAGCTTCTCACGGAGTTATTCGACGGCAAGGAGCTCAACAAGCGGATCAACCCGGACGAGGCCGTCGCGTACGGCGCCGCCGTCCAGGGTAGCATCATTAGCGGCGAGGGCGGCGCCGACCAACAGGGCCAAGACGACCAGCAACGGCTCCTGGCGCGCCCCACCGCCGTCTTGGACTCGGCTGTATGCGCCTGGACGCGGTGGCGCAGCGTGCCGGGGCCGGCGCCAGTGGCCTCTGCAAGGTGGTCTCTACGGCTCGTGCTCTACCGCGATGCAACCACGGGGGAGCCCACCGTCGTCAACATGTATGTATGTACGCGATGCAACCCATAATATTTGTGTTTGGAGATTTGTGATACTGCACAAGTTTATGAGTAACCAGTTGCATTGGTCATATGCAATTTTTTTTTACTTCTGCAGTGTTCATCTTCCGTTGGTGATGTTGAGCATTTTTCTTCAATCTTTGTTGATGTATACGAAGACCAGTGCTTCTTTGCAAAGATTAGTGCATTTCTGTTTCGAAAAAAAACTACGCACAAAAATATGTGCACGTCAATATAAACATCCTCATGTGCTCATATATACTAAATATAATTCTTGTGATTTGCAAAAAAAAATGTGCATCTGTTATGATTGGGTCATCAATTTGTTTCCATACTAAATATATAATACTATTTCTTACTATGTGGTTTCTATAGAACGTGCATCTAAAGATTTCAGGCAACAGTGCACACAAATTTGTGCATCTCACATGTTTAATAATTTTGACATTTTCTATCTGCATCAAAATTTATGCATAGTATGTACTGAGATAATTAAACAAAATATATGTGCATCTTGAACATGTTGCAGTAATTAAATTAATTCACTACGAGTTATAAAAATTATTGTAAATACTTTTTCCACAAATATATATGTGCCTATATTTATTCAACATTTATTACTTGTTTGCCTTGCACAAAAATTTATGCATCATTAGATGATTTTATTAATATTTTACAGTACACAAATTTATGCAGATTATGTGCATCTTAATTTAGAGTGTCCCGTATGTGCATCTTGATTAAAAAAATATAAAATAAATATGGGCTGCAACCGCAATTATGTGCATCTTAATTCTTAATCAAGCATCGTGTGAGTGTACACCATGTATCCCCACTTAGCCCTGCTAATGGGTTGAAATCCGCACCATACCCAACCCACCCAAAATTAACATATTTAGATATCCAACCCCACCCAACCCAATTAGTTAATTTCTCAACTCTAACCAACCCGCCCCATTATAAACGGGTAACCCATAAAAACCCATGGGTTCTACTATGTAGAGGAATTTAGTGGTTCTACACTTAATGTGGGGACCACATATATGTCTAGCCACACTATTTTTCACAGAGTATCTGTCAGTCATATTGACTCATCTCTAAAAATTTTAGTCAATTTCGATAAAATTTTATAGTGTGAACGTGAGATTTTAATTCTAGGGTCCGGCTCTTGATGTGGAGCCCATGTGTAGTTCTAGCCACGCTGCTTTGCACATAGTAGCTGCCGGTCGTACTTAGTCATCTCCAACAAATTTCAGTCAATTTCGATAAAATTTTATAGTGTTAACGCGAGGTTTTAATTCTAGGGTCTGGCTCTTCATGTGGGGCCCACAGGTAGTTCTAGCCACATTGCTTTGCACAAAATAGCTGCCAGTCGTACTGAATCATCTCCAACAAAATTCAGTCAATTTCGATAAAATTTTCTGATATAAACACGTGGTTTTAATTTCAGAGTCCAGCTCTCACGTGAGACCCACATTTATATATAGATATACTATTTTGTAAAATGTATCCATTTCAACCCACCCCAACCCGCCTTAACCCGCATTTATATAGAACCCGCCCCGACCCACCCCATTAACTAATACAATCCATTTTAACTCATCCAAACACACTCCATTTCAAAACCCACCCCATAAAACTCATTTCAACCCAACCCATTAGCAGGCCTATCCCCACTCATATTTTTTGCACAGTGATGAATATTTCAGCCTACGTCGCCGGGTTCATCCGCGTTTAGTTTAATCCTATTTGTGCCGTGCTGTTTAGTTAAATTTTGTTTGCGCCGTACGTGAAGTAACAAGATACATGCATCATGTATGTGAAGTAACAAATTTGTTATGTGCATGAATATGTACACATGTACGTCATGGTACATTATTGGAGATTCCATCTCTAGAATACACGATGCACTGTTGATTTACAGTTTCACAATAATAAGTGCACCGTGCACTTTATATTTTTAGGATTTTTCTGTTCACTGCTTTGTTAAAATTTTATATTATTTTTTAAGCAGTGCTTACAAGGAAAATATATGTGCATTTTAGACCCTTTTACTTATTTTTTTTTTCAAAGAGTGCTTATAAGGAAAAAATATATGTGCATTTTCTTTGCTACTTACAAAAAAGTGCATCATCAGACAATTTTGTTAGAAATGTACATACATCTTGAATAAGTTACGTTTCTACCCAGCTCTCTCTAGATTATTTGATGTGAAAAAATATTTTACAATTTTATGAGCAAAAGTATAGATATCACCTTTTTGTGCATTTTCATATTTTTCACAAGAGAATGTGTGAGAACTTTTTCTCGTAAAGACTAGATGCACAACCATTCATTGATCAGTCCCCTAACTTGTTTTCTCAGTTCAAAAATAATTCAGCGCCATATACACTCGTTCTTAGATGCACAAAAAAATTGCATTATACTCTGTTGGTATTTTTATTCTGCTATTTTTCATATTCTCTGTTGATATTTTTATTCTGCTATTTTACATGTTCTTGCTTATAAATGATGTGTGTTGATTTACATATTCTGTGTTGATATTTTTATTGTGCTATTCTTTTCGCAGTGATAGTCTTGGGGGGAAAATGTAGTGATTAACTCCAATTTCTGGTGCCAAACGGCACGTGTAAATGTGTCCTAGACTTTAAACCTATTTGGAAGCAAATTGTAACTTTCATATTTTTTTTATTTTCCTTCTATATTTTTTTTATCTATTTGTACTGTTACAAGAAGAGGTACCGCGGTTCCGTGTCTCAGGGTCCAGCCACCAAATGTACTGTGCGAGATTCGTTGTCTGGAAGCCTCCAACCGAGCCCTTGGCTCCAAAGCCACGCGTCCACCTGCAACCTCGTTTCTCGTGCTTCAAAATATGACTTTTCCAGTGAAATACGAAGCATACTGTTATTAAAGTACAGATCCCATACGTTCGTACAGATATCCGGCGCATCGGCGCCGGGCGGCACAAAATCCGCACTCGTGTTTTGAATGGCGGGGATTCGAACCCGGGTCCACCAGTACAAGACATCGTCGCCCTACCACTGCGCCAATCATCAACTTGTGTTTATGGAGGATAATAAAATATTTATATATTGTTATTTACACGTGGCCCTGCAAGAACACATGTGCGATTCATCTTTTTCTTTTTAATCCAGAATTAAATTTTGTTGTTGGTATTTCTCCCTCATAATAACTCCAAATTTGATGATTCTTGTTTCTGAATTTTTCTAAAATCAAGAACTTTCATCTATGGCATATTTTTGTATGTAAATTATTATTTATCATAACTTTTCTATATAGCAAGTTTTCTTCTAACCAAGTACAAAATAGAAAATAACTTTTTGGCATAGCAATGACCAATGTAACTTCATATTTTCTAACAATATGGGGAAAATGAGGTTGTGTCCGGGTTCAAGGTGCATATGAGTTCAAAAATGTTATGAGGTATTCAAAACTCAAAGTTTAGCTTGAGTTATAAGAAACTAGATGAGACATGTATCATTTTGTGAACAATATATGGTCTCACTTTACTAATACTATACAAGTTTTTTTATGGTGAGCTTATGGACCAAAAACATGTTACTGTGTTAATTTGTAGATTTTTTTTACCAAATTTAGATATTATTGTAATTATTATGCGGTAATTTGGAGAAAGAAGTTTGAATTGTCCATAGAATACAATTGAATTTTTCATATATCTCGAGGAAATTGACTAAACTGTAACATATGAGACTAAATATAGTTTTTGTAGGTTTTTTTTAATCCTATTAGATGCACATGTAATTCAATTTGGAATTAATTTCGATAACCATGTAGAAATTCATTTAACTTATAGAAAATAGTAAATAAGTTCTAACAAATTTGAAACTTCTACAACACAATTTATCTCTAGGCTGTTACACATTAAAAATAAATTTGTATATATAACATAATTATTTTTATAGTTTACTTCACAGTGGTCCATAAAAAAATTAGAACGTTAAACAGGCCAAGAAACACAGACATGCCTGTTTTTCACTAAGGCCCAACTTCTCTTAGCCATCCATCTTCGATCCAACGCCTAAGCTGCATCAATCATCCAATAAATATCCCCTGCTCCACCTCCAAACCCTACTCGCTTCTCCTCCCCCTCCCACATCTCACCTCAGACGCGCCGCCGCTCTTCTCGCCTCAGATGCGCCGGTTCGGTCTTGGGTTGATCAAACTTCGATTTTCCTACAACTATCTTTGGCTTACTTGTTTGAAGCCACTGCCAACCACGTTAACTAGGGCCACAAAGTCAAGTCCTTCATCCTATCGAGGCGAGCGTATTCATCCAAGTTGGCATTCCGTCAACACGGTCTGCAATCGATACCAATTACAAGTATCTCCTCCAAAACTACACCTCTACTATGTTCCCACAGGAACGGTCTAGCACCCGTCACAGGTTCCCGTCACCCATCACAGGTGCTCACAGGATCGTGCCCAACACACAATCCCCGGCTCTTGATCCGAAGATCAGAGAAAAGGGTTCGCTTGCCCCCGCTGTAACCTAATCACCAACTCCCATATATGTGGAGGCATCTTCCAGCAAGCAAGGACTATCACATCATATATTCCCATACCCACAAATCTCACTCATAGTAGCAATAGCATGTATCAATCAAAGCTAAGTATGGGAAACAAGGAATACGGAAAGTAAATGGCCATGAAAGCTCATCTCATCACACTCAAATTGGGAGCGTAGCGTATCTAGCAAGAAATGCCTAATAGGAATTCAATCGCGGACGGGCGTGAACCTGATAGGTCTTCGTAGTCTTCCTTGATCTCTGACATCTTCTAGTTGTCCGTACGTCCTTCTGGATCCTCCGGGTGTCGAGGTAGTCCTTCTGGATCTTCTGGTCGTCCGGGACGTCCTTCTAGATCCGCTGGTTGCTTGGAACGTTGATCAACACCTTCTCGTCAGGACCTAGTCGTAATTACGTATAAATACAGGGGGCAAAGTGCAAGAATGCACAAAATAGGCTCAAAAGAGATCCAACTCACAACAAAACCTATTCTAACGCGTAGTTCATGATTTGAGAAGAATTATGAAACTGGTTTCCTATTTTTCGGAGCTCCGGTTGAATTACTATGAATTTTCTACGGTTAAAGCATTTTCTGGAATTAATAAATAATTATCGAAAAGGAAAACACAGAGGCGACACGTGGCAGCACCAGAGCGTGCCATGTGGCACGATGACGTCATCATGACAGCACCTTGGGGTCAGCTCTGCTGACGTCAGCAGTGGGCCCTGCTTGTCAGCCTCTCAACAGACGCTTACAGGTGGGACCCGTGGGCGGCTGGTTTACTGGACTCAAAGGTAAGTTGGACCGGCTCATGGCCCACTTGGTTCGGCTCACATTGTTGGGTCGGCTCGAACGACGGCTCGCAGGCCGGCTCGGGCAGCGGCTCCAGATCAAAGGCCGGCTCGGACTGGCTTGGTCTCTTGGCTCGTTGGGCCGGCTCAAGCTTGGCTTCAGGAAACAAGCTCGGCTCAGGGCTGAACAGGTTGGCTCGGGCTCCGCTTGGTGAGGCGGCTTACTAGGCCGAATGTTGGCCCATGCGTCAGCGCCTCCCTTCCCTCTTCTCCTCTCCTTCTCTGCTCTGCTTCCTCGCACGGTGGTCAGGCCCGCCAGCCTTAGTGGTGGCGACGAGGCGGCTTCGGGTCGTCAGCGAGGCGGAGTAGAAATGGTGAGGTGGAACACGAGCAGAGGCTTGGGCCGGGCTTAGACGCGCGGTGGCTCAAGGAACAGCGGAGCAGGGGAGTGGCGAGACATGGCGCGGCGGTGGAACAGAGATTCCCCCCCCCCCCCCAGGCGGAGCAGCAGGTCAAGGCGGAGCGGGGCTAAGCGGCGACTCAGGGGCTCTTGTGCGTGGGATCCGGGTTTCTCCTTCGTCTCCGGCTTCGGCATCGACGGTGGCTCGGAGAAGTCCTCTCCGGCGGCGGAGCTCCTCGGAGGTCCAGCTGCGGGGCGTCGTTGGCTCGGGCGGAGATCCAGGCTCGGCGCGGCTTGGCGAGGCTGCCACGGCGGGGCGGCGCTTGAGCCATGGGTTCAGGCAGCGGCGAGGCAGCTTGCGCGCGCGGGGTCCCAGCATCCTCGGCCCGCAGTGGCGGTCCGGTCAGGGCGGTCGAAGGCATGGCGGCGAAGGGCCCGGTTCGGGGCAGCAAAACCCAGGGCGCAGCGCGAACGCGTCGCGCGTGGTCCAGAAGGGTAGAGCGGAGCGGGGCTCGGCTGCGCGGGTCGTGGCGTGCGCGTGCGGCTACCGTGCCGCGGCGTTGCGACATGGCGGCGACGGCAGGGCATGGTGTAGACACGGTTCAAGGGTAGCGAGGTCAAAGGTGTGGCCTCCAAGCTCGCCATGGCGTTAGCTGTGTGCGAGGGCACTGGGGAAACCAGAGCCGTGGTGGGGTCGGCGGCGAACGCCCGGCGACGGGTTTGGTCTCATGGCCGAGTCAAGGCCAGGGCAAAAGGTGCGGCCGGGGTGCATCGGGTCCAGGGTCGCGTGCGTTCGTGCGCGCGATGGCCGGTGTTCGGGGAAGGTCCAAAAGCACGGCCTTCCGGCCGGTGCCCGGTAAAGTGCGTGCACGGCGTGCGCACGTCGTCGCGGTGGCGACGTCATGGGCACAAGGCCAGGCAAAGTCACGGCAATGAGTCGAGGTGAGCAAGGCGAGGGAGGCGGCCTACCGAGTCAGGTCGAGGGAGACTGCGTGACGTGGTGGCAGGTCGGAGGACCGAGGAGGCGAGGCCGTGCCGTGCCGAGCGGGTTCGTCGAGGTCGTCGATCGGGGTGCCGGTGTGGTGAAGCTTCTTGGCGGTGGTGATGGCATCGTGGTCCTCCTCCCTGACGGATTCCGCTCCTTGGTGCTGCAGCGGCGTTCCTCCGGTGGCAGCGTCCTCCTCTTCGTGCTCTGCTCCTTCTTCCTTCTCTCCACGCCTCCTCTGTTCTTCTCCTTCCCCTCCTCTTCTCTCTCGATTGGTGGCAGCGGCACTGGGGAAAAGAGGGCGACGGCTCTAGGGTTGGAGAGGACGCGTCCGGGGGTTTTATAGGGACTCGGCTAGGGTTTGGAGGCACGGGCGCTGCACGGACGCCGAGGAATGGCGGAGGGCTCCCGGCACGGGCTGGCGGACACATGGCACACATCCCGCGGCTGCGCGGCGCGGGGCTAAGGCTCGGGCGCGCGCGGGCGGTCAAAAGCGTGGCGAGGAAGGGAGCGCGGCGGCCTCCGCGCGTTGTCGCGGAGCGGCGGCGCGGCACCGGTGACGTGAGCGGGCTGCGGCGTCGGCGTGAGTGGCGTGGGGATGGTCAAAAGGCGAAAAAGCAAGGCAAGGCGGCAGGGCTGGCGCGGGCAGGTGTGGATGGTAGAGAGGCGCGGCCGTTTCGTCTCGCTGTCGCGGAGCGGAGGCGCGCTGCACGGGGCGGAAAGCAGAGCAGGGGATCGGCATTGCCGATCTGGGGAAGAAGGGGAATAGTTCCCCTCCCCGACAGGCAGGCCCGGAACGGCAGAGAGACAGGCGGCGTCGCGGCTGGCCTGCGCGTCCGCGCGGGCGGTTTGGGTCGGGCGCGTGAAGACGGGCCGGCGAGCGCGTGCAAACGGGCCGGTGGAGGCCGGTGGTTGAGCTGGGCCGCGGGGTAGCAGGCCAAGCTGGCTAAACAGGCTGCTGCCGGGTTGGTTTGCTGGCTGGGTTTGAGCTGCTGGGTTTGGGTTGGATTGGGTAGCGGGCTCGCCCGGTTTGGGTCAGGGCTAGGGTAGGTTAGCGGGTTAGGATTAGAGTTTGGATTTAATTTGAATGGCTTAATTCAAATTAAATCCCACACAGATGTTAGCTCTTGAAATTAAATTGAGGGGCACACCTCAATTTAATTTCCACACAATTTCACACAATAAAATAAATCCAAATCGAATTCGAATTAAACATGGTAGAGCCAAATAAATCCAATAACTCCAAATATTTCCACACTAGCAATTATCATCCTTAATTCTAAACAAAATTTTTAATTACTAGGATTTTTGAGGAGGCAGAAATCCTACTTAAGTTGATATTTACAGCATTGCCACGAAATTTTTTTGAAATTCACATTTTTCGACTTTATAACATTCCGGAAAAATCCGAGATGTTACATGCGCCTCTTCCGATGAACACTAGTACTGCACCAAGATTGATCCGATCCATGCAAAGAGCTAGTCAGAAATTGGTCTTAGATATCGATGCAAAGTTTTCCGTACCTTGGAGCTTGTCAGAAATTAGTCTTAGAGATCGATTTGCAGCTTCAGCGGCCGGCCCTTTGAAAAACTCGATGATGTTCTTGCACGCCTCCTTGGGCTTCTCAAGATTGACTGCGTGCCCAGCGTTTTTGGTGACAACCAATCGAGAATTCCCCTCTAGATGCCTGTCAATTGTGTCAGGTAATCAGCAATAGGGTAACAATTTTCATGGGGGTGTTGATGAAATAAGCAGCAGGCAGCCGGCAGATCGACAGCGTGTTCAACTCGCTTGCTGATTTATAACAGTCATAATAATAAGAGAGTTTTTTTTGCAGGTATAATAATAAGAGAGTTATTAACAGCAGGCCAGCAGCTAGTAACATCTAGTGCTTGGGATTATATGTGCTGTGTTTCATCGTGGACTAGTGCTCTTAAGTTGCAGTTAATGACCAGTAGCACTACCAGATTGACCAATGTTCAATGGAATGTTGCTGTTTTTCAGGGCACCCAAGGCGGCTACAATGATTCTAAGCCTTTCACTTGCTGACAATGGCGCCTCACTGACTGTATGAAGTGGTGAAAAATTTGCACCGAGCTGATTGCTGATGGGTTCTGTAGTAGCCTGACATGTAGATTTCGCGAGATTATGGTGCTGTAAAATAGTAGCTGAGAATGTGCGTCTGCAGTCTGCACTCCAAATACCCTAGCTGCTGTCTGAACACCTATAATGTAGCCAAGAATGCCTGTATTTTGTGTGTTTTTGTGCATTTTAAATCTTGGAAACCTCCCATTTTTGTCTGAATCAATGCGTTGAAAGTTCTGCGTTTGTCCAAGGTGCCTCTTTATTACTATCGAGTATCGAGTGTATAATTCGTACTGGAAGTTTGTTCTTAACAGCAGAAAGGCTTTCTCACGTTGTTGTGGAAATGCATTTCCTGAGTGCCATAGAGTTGGGTCGGTATTTACGTTGTTGTGTGCTCTTTCTCCCTGTCTCGTGAGACCCAGGCATGACCCGCACTTTTGGGGCGGGGCGGGGTGGATATTAAATATATATATATATTTGGATCGGGTTGGGTTGGTTTAATTAACTAGCTAGCTACGGGTTAGGGTGGGTTAGGGGCGGGTTTGGCCCCATTAGCAGGCCTATTTCCACTGGCATAATGTTTCGGCCAGCATCTTCCAAGCATAATGCTTTGCTTTATCTTTAGTTCCTCTTCGCATACTAAAAGTTTTTCTCAATAGTTGCCACATCTTCTTTCTTCCCCTCAGGATCTTTCGTCCAAACAAAATAACTTAAATAATAAAAATATCATTCACATTTCACATTCAAATGAAAAAACAATAAGAACAGTAATGAAAATAACATTCACATTTTACATTCAAATGGAATAAAACAAACAAAATCAAGAAGGCAAACTACCAGAGGAGTGGGAGGCGCCGACCGGGAGGAGGAGGTGCTGCACGTTGGAGGCGGCCGACATTGAGGATGGCCTTGGGGGCAACGAGGGCAGCCGGTGCATGTGGAGGAGGGGAAGCATGGTGGTACGACAGTAGGAGGAGGAGGAGCGCGTGGAGGAGGGGGAGTGGCAGTGGAGGAGGGAGGAGCGGCGAGCGGAAAGGGCGGAGACACGCACGTGCGGCGAGTGGGAACAAAACTGAAATTGTCAGGTGCGGACTAAAAGCTGGGCTCAGGAATCATACTGAAGCTAGGTTCGGGATTAGTAATCAGCTGGAATACTATATCTTCGAAGTAGTAAATTTTTTAGTATTGAAGAAGTTGAATACGAGTAATCTGGTGGAGGCGTGGAAATACTGTAGGCCCTGTTTAGTTCTCAAAATTGTTCCCGCGCTACAGTAACTTCAAACGTTTGATCACTAATTAGAAATATTAAATGTGAATAACTGACAAAACTCATTCCATAATTCCCGAGCAAAATCGCGAGACGAATCTAATGAACCTAATTATGCAATGATTAGACAATGTCGTGCTACAGTAAATAATCTCTAATGATGGATTAATTAGGTTTAATAAATTCACCTCACGATTTCCCATCCATCTTTGTAATTAGTTTTATAATTAATCTATATTTAACACTCCTAATTAGTGTTGTAAATGCTTCAAAAAAAATTAAGCAAATTTTTTTGGAACTAAACACACCCTAAACCCACCAAAATACCTAATGAAGTCATCCGACCGTGTGTTCCAGACGAGGCAAGCGGCGAACTTGTTTCCAGCAGAACGCGATCGTTTTCCATTTCTGCCCCCACCCTTTCTTCTTCCCGTGGGCCGGAGCTGGACTCTGCATCATTCCATTTCGCTACCCCACCGATTCCGCGATGGCCAAGGAGCTCCGCCCCATCGACAACGAGCACCAGCGCCGAGAAAGCTTCTGGAATCACCGCGCCACCCTATTTGGCATGGCTAACGAACTCTACGAGGAATTCGGCGCCCATGTCGCCGTCATCGCCTTCTCCCCCGCCGGCGAACCCCATGCCTTCGGCGCGCCGACCGTGGACTCCGTCCTCCGCACCTACTTCCCCGCCGCCGACGGGCCGCCTCCCAACCCCACTACCCATGCCCCTTCCCCTGGCGCCGCCGCCGGCGTCGGCGCCGAGACGGCGGGGGAGGCCGCGGCCCGTGTGGCCGGGATGAGGCGGGAGGTGGACGAGACCAAGGTTCTGGTCACGGAGGAGTGGGCGCGGGTGGCTGCCGCCACGGAGAAGGTCAGGGCGGCGCAAGGGGCCGCGCAGAAGCAGAACTGGGGGGAGGTGGACGTGGAGGTCCTCGGGGAGGAGGAGCTGCCGGTGTTCATGAGGGCGCTCGAGATGCTCAAGGCCGAGGTTCAGGAACGCATCGACGCGATGGCATCGGCCCAGATGTCGCTGCCGAGGGAGAGGAAGCAGCAGTAGACAGTAGTGGTCGCATCTATCAGGTTAATCCTCACTCGTCTTATCAAGCGATCAGCGTAGTACTTTCACTAATGGCACGACTAACTAGTATTTTGGCCTTTTTGGAATTGCGTAGCCTTATTTCGTCGCATATGAGATCCTGAACGCGGTGCCTATCTTGGTTTCCCAGTTGCTTTTACTGCCATTCAGATTGCAAGAATTCTAGTTTGGTGAATTTTTCTGCTACCTTTACTTACTGCAGTTTTTCTTATTTTCTGTGCATAAACACAAATGTGTATGAATACGATATGATCAGGAATGCTGTGCTTGAGCAAATTATTACTTTATCTGCTATGCTGATTTATTCTGCTGGGGGCAAACTGAAATCGTTTGATTCTCATGTTGTTGATCAACTTAACTCAGAAAGCCATTCTGGGAACTTTGTTTCTGAGTTATAGCTTCCCCCATTTTGTGGTTTGGTTGTAGTTATATTGGTCTGTCAACATCTTCTATACTACATTAGTACATTATACTAGTGTATATGTCCCACTGTAAGAACAAGTTCTAGTAGTAGTGCCAAAGATATAATCAGCCCACATACAAATGTAGAAACTTGAGTTTCCTCTGTGTCCACTTCAAAAAACAGATAGGTTTTAATACTAATAACTCGAAATGACACTATCATGTTACGTTTTACTAATAACAAAAATTGGTTCCAGCTTCTGCCATCAAAAGGGTCGTGTATTGCTTTTATTATTTATTTTGTAGGGTCATAATTGCTAGACGAATATTATAAGGCGAGTTATGTTGTAATCCTGCCACTTCATGGGTTTCAAAGTGGTTGGTAACAGTTCTGTGTTGTTCCATGTAGTGTTGGTGTATGTGTTAGATGCCACCACGGTTGATGTGCTTATTGTGGCTTTGATATATGACAACTGTTAATGTTTCCACTATCCAAACCGCTCCGACAACTTTGTTAATCAACTAATGCTATTGGTTACCTCGCCTATAAGGAATGCTTGCTTGTACTTTTTGTATCGCTGTTCTCTCTATCAACAGGTCACCCTGCAACCTTGCTACTTTAAATAATGCTGCCAAAATTAGCAGTTTTAATTACTCGAATACGACCAATAGTAGTTTGATATGTCGGCTACATCGTGACATGGCCACTTTAGCTGACGCCACACATATCCTATATTTTTATGTCAATTGAGAGAACCCAATGCCACCAAATAATCCACGTGCGTGCACCAAAATATATCCAGATCGCAGGGATTCTAGTTTGATAAATTTTGCTGCTGCATTTATTTACTGCAATATTGTCTTTTGTGGTCCTTGTGGATAAACACAAATGCATCTGAATATGATATGATGAGGAACGCTGTTCTGAACAAATTGTTGCTTGGCATTATTTTTTTATCAGTCAACCTGATTTATTCTGCTGGCAGCAAACTGTCATGCTGTTGACCTACAGTCTACAGAAGTAAGAAAGCCATTGTGGGTACTTTGTTTGAGTTAAAATTTTTCCATTTTGTGATTTTTACAGTACTTATATTGTTCCATTATCATGTTCAGTACTATTATTAGTTATTACTAGTGTAACTCCCATTACATGGAAGTGCTTAGTTGTGCCAAAGATTTAACTAATCCACATAAAAGTGAAGATAACATGAATCATCACCAACTCACTGCCGATGACATTTTAAATTCCTATTCTGCATGGAATATTTCTGACAGAACTTTTATTTTGTTGATGTGCATCATTTCTCAACGACTTTTGTGATTGTGCAGTTTTTGTTTTAAGATAAGAAAAATGGAACGCGTACCAAGTAATCCTGAAATCGATATCATATATTGGCATTTTCACTGATGATCTTGTAGGTTATATATTTTGGATTGAACTGTGTGAAAACATACTTTTGCAAAGCAGCAATGCCCTGATTACAAAATTAATGCACACCAGATTATATTACCTCTTGTTTTTTCTGCAGTTCATGATCCATCATCTGTCTGCATGTTTCATGAATACTACTTATACAGTGGAATGTCTGTTACTATGCTAGGTCTGAATTAATGCAACAAAATGCCCTTCTCTTATCCTTTTTATGCTATTATTATGCCTGGAACTAGATACCTGAAAATTATGTATACTTACCTGAATGCATGTAACGAAGCTCAGGGTACACTGATTTATTCTGACATTTTTGACCTGGCATTCAGTGTCTCAACTTATTTTTAGAGAATCATCAGATGTTTTTTCTAAGTTTGCTAAAAGCAACTACACTATATATGGTCCGTCCCATGTAGAAGAAAAAACTGTCAAAAAAATAAAATAATTCGAGGCTCCATTATATCTGTTCTTGTGCTGAGTTCTGAGGTGCTCCAATTGTTTGCAGAGATTTTGACATGTAGCACCAAGAGCGGTTCAATGGTGGAAGAGATGACCTATTGGAGGAATAAAAAATTGATCAGTGCTTATTTAGGCCTAGTGTGCATCTTGCTATGTTACCAGTGTCAAGCGAGTGACTCAAGTTTGCTATTACTGACTCTCGGTGCTTGTTGCCTGCTCTCATTTAGACATGTGACTGTCAAAAAATATTATTAACTTGAACCTCTCTATCTCTGTTTTTTTTTGAACAATTCGGGGTTGGATTACATTGAATTTTAAGCAGGCATACCTGAGCGAGACTACAGGAGGAGGAGCCACAGCTCTAAGCTCTCTGTCTCTGTTCTTGAGCTGAGCTCTGAGGTGCTCCAATTGTTTGCAGGGATTTCGTCCTTTTGCCATTTTAGTTTTCTGTTTAATAATCTTTATTATGCACATAATAACCTAAACTTTTATGCGTATTCTTTCCTGTATTTGAAGTTTCACTCGATCGTACACTGTACTGAAATGGGTGCACATGCAACCTTCACTGCTCATGAGTAGTGGGGTTCACATGTGACCGGGGGCCAAATTGAGGCCGTCCATGCTGTGATGAGAGCAACAAGAACGAGGTGACTGGGGATGGGGTCGCCTCATGGGATGCAAAGGAGGATATCTTCGATGAGGTCGTCCAGCTGTAATTTTCTTTTACCTGAAGGCTTTAATTTCAAGTTTTCAGTGTAGTTTTCTTTTACCTGTACGGCTGTACGGTGTGCTGCATGTGCGTCGTCCAACGTGCAGTTTTGCGTCTGCTGCTTCGCAGGCTGGAAGATTTGGGCCGTTCAAGTAAGGACACTGCTACTCATCTGTGTCTGTTAACGTTGTTCTAGTCGAATTGTTCATGATCATAAATCAGAACTAGATATATATTTCTGTTTGCTTCCATTCCCCAAAAGAGTGGTTAAATATGATCCAGTTCCTGTCTGTATTGTGCATAACGTCCCAATGCAAATAGCAAGTCAGAAATATCAATTATGGTTCTTCCTTCCTAATTCGTCAGAGCCATGAAAATAGCGATTCTGCTTACAGGAGCCATTGTACTGTTCAATTGAAATAATGCTTGGCTGCGGTAGTGCCTCCTGGAAATGAAGTCTATTCTGATGGAGATGCAGTTGCCCTGCTTTCTCTCATTCCGTGTGGTTCAATCTCAGTATGGCTAGTGCCTCATGGAATGAAGGTCTATTCTGTTGGGCAGCGAGGTTTTCACCTCTTTTGAGTTTTGTTCTCGTTTTCGTTTTGTATTTGGAGTTCCTGCAGGGTATTGTCTAGCTACTTCCCGGAAGTGTTCTGTTGTACTCCCTCCGTTTTTTTTATATGACATTGTTGACTTTTTTCTTCAACTTTGACCAACATTATTTAATTAATCAATTAGTTAAATGAAGTGAAATAAGTACCTTTACATCTATTATCAAGAGTCTCTTGAATCTAACTTGAAGATTTGGCTATTTGCATAAATATTTATAGAAAAGACGAATAGTCAAACGAAGAAAAAAAATCAATAGTGTCATATATTTAAAAACGGAGGGGGTATTAGGGCCGCAAACGTGTGGTCAGACTATACTCGGCATTATGTAATCGTACTGGTGGCTTCCTTTTCTTCTCAACCATATATGTGCGATTCACATTTCCAAAAAAAAACAGTATGACCCAAGAATTAGTGTCACCCTTTCATGATACATCAAAAGAACTGAAGTTGAGAAATACAGTGGAAATGTTTAATCGATCATGCACGAAGGGATGATTCAAAGGTACATGCCACTTAGGTTGGGAGGTAACTTATTTCTTTCTCAGTTCTTGAGCACATTGAAATCACTCCGACGGGGTAAGTTTTTTTCAGAAAGAGATGCGGTGCTCAATTATTCTTGCATCCAAATCTTTCGGGAAAAAAATTATTCTTACATCACAATCCCGGGGATATGTATGTCAGTATATATGTATGTAATGTACGTAATCACCCACCCTAGCAGTACGTAATAGCAGTAATACTGACCCATAAGGTAGACAACCTGAGTATACTAGTACTAATCTACACTCAGTACGTAAATAAAACATTTTAAGCTAGCAAACAGGCTCCGTAATTGAATCGAATTACCCCGCAATTAATGCGACTGCCCTACTCCGGTCCTACGGATGCCACGGCGCCGCCGCCACCGCCGGCGGAGCAGAGGCCCGCTGCTTGTCTGCTACGCGTTGCACGTTCTCCCTGACCCGCTGCAGCGCCCTGGCGAAATCCGGCAGCTCCGCCTCCCCGAGCGCCTCGACGTCGGCCTCCCACCAGAACCGCCTTCCGGCGGCCTGCTGCACCTTCTCCACGACGGCGCTCATCCGATCCTTCCCCGCCTTCACGAGCGCCTTTGCCTCCTCCAGCTCCCGCGCCGCCGCCTCCACCGCGGCGCGGTCGGCGCCCGCGGGGAGGAGGACGCCCATCTCGTCGCCGGGGAGCGGGGCGAAGCAGCGGACGACGTGGTCGACGGAGGGTGTGCCCATGGCGAACACGTTGCCGGCGCGGGAGCTCCTGCCGCCCGCCGTCGGAGCGGGCGGTTCCCCGTCGCCCTGGGGCTGGGCCTGCTCCTCTTTCTTGGAGAAGATGATGACGGCGTCGTGAGCGCCGCAGAGGAGGTGGAGCTCGGAGCACTTCTTCAAGATCCCGCCCTTGCGCTTGCACAGCGCGACATGGCGTTTCGCCTTGTCGTCGATGTAGCGGATCTCGATTTTCTGCCGGCCCTTGCTCGTCTTCTTGCCCGGTTTCACCATCGTCATTGCCAGCGGCCGCTGCCCTGCTTGAACTACCTCTCTTCTTCGCCGCTCGATCCTCTGCTTCGAGCTACCTGCCTACCTCTCTTCTCCGATGGAGAGCAAGGACAAGGGTGGCAATGCCACGGCAGGAGGGAGGCCGGGTCTATAAGTAGAGGCGAGCATTGCCAAAAACAAAAAAAAATTCAGGGACGGGAGGAGGCGCCAGAGGTCGAGACTGCGTCGGACGCGGGGTAATTTTCCCTCTTTTGGAAGGGGAGGATCAGCAGAGATCCTCCGTATAACCTTTGCTGCCGTAATAATAATAACTAGGTGAATCCCCGTGCGTTGCTACAGGAGGTAAAAGATCAAGTATACAACATGCAAGTCTACCAAATAAAAATAATAATCATTGAGTAAACATTGCCATCCCAAATATATTAAGATCCATCAAACTCGTAAATACATCATCATATTTACGTTTGCACAAATTAAATACTCCTATCTATTTTATATTCTTGTCAATGATGCGGCTAGGATAATATTTTATATTAGCTTTTGACGTCAACACATCAATGTATTCTCTCACTGCCTGAGAAAGACAAAGTAATCTAAACAATATACAGAAAATATGGGCCAAGGGATCACCAAAAGTTGACGAAAAGCCCACTCTAAAGAAGTCATATGTTTCTCTTTTAACGAGCAATGGAGTGGTCACCGCATGCAACTGCTTCTATTTTGGAATTTTGGTACCCTGCGGACACATATTAGCCGGCCATCAGACAATTAGATGACTGCAATCACGCTACCTTCAGTTAATATATTTGAGATACGATATCACACACTTTTTTTAAAAAAAATGACCGCACTGCTCATCCACCAAGACAACGTGCACGTACGTCTTCATTATTCTCTCGTAAATTACCATTTCATAACACCCTTGCATTGACATCCCATTTATTAAAGGTGTGGGCCATTTTGATATCAAGGAACACTACCCACCTGCAATCACTACGGGAGCCAGAGTGTTTGCCATGTCAGAGGCACACGGCAAAGACTATTTTGCACACGGTAAAGTCTTTGCCGTGTGTAACACACGGCAAAGTGCACACGACATCCAAATGTCGGCAAAAAGCCATTTTGCCGTGTGCTCTTTCTCAAACACTCGGCAAACAATTTTTCAAAAAAAAAACATCGGCGCCGCTACAGTGGCAGTGCCGGCCACCACAACCACGCCGCCGGCCACCGTCACCACCACCACGCCGGCCCGCCAGGAGAGGAGGCGCCGCCGCTCGTGGTCGCGCCGCCGCCACCGCCCGCGGACGCCCCGCCGGCCAGCCAGGAGAGGAGGCGCCGCCGCTCGTCGCCGCGCCGCTGCACGCGGACGCCCCTGCCGGCCGCCGCCCGTTGCTGTGCCGCCGCCTCCCACGGGCACCCCAGCCGGCCGTGGCCGGGCCGCCGCCGCCCACGGGCACCCCGTCGGTCGGCGTTCGGGGCCGCGCCGCCGCCGCTCGTGGGCGCCCCCGCCAGCCGCCGTTCGAGGCCGGGCCGCCGCCTCCCGCGGGCGCCCCAGTTGGCCGTGGCCGGGCCGCCGCCCGTGGCCACACCACCGCTGCCGCCCGCGGGCGCCCCCGCCGGCCGCCGTTCGGGGCCGGGCCGCCGCCCGGGGCCGGGCCGCCGCCCGGGGCCGCGCCGCCGCCCGGGGCCGCGCCACCGCCTGTGGCCGCGCCGCCGCCGCTCGTGGCCGGGACGCCCCCTCCCGCAGGCGCCCCCGCCGCCCATGGCCACGTCGCCGTTCGGGGCCGCGCCGTCCGGGGCCGCGCTGCCGTTCGGGGCCCTCGTCGCGCCGGCCACCACTCGGGGCTGCGCTGCTGCCGCCGCCGCTGCTGGGTGCTCCCGCCGGCTAGCGCTCGAGGCCGCGCCGCCGCCGGGGCGGTCGGCGCTGGCAGCCCCTGCTGTCGGCAGAGATGGAAGGAGGGAAGGAGAGAGAGAGTATGGGGAGGGAGAGAAATGAGAGGGGGCTGATCCGGTGGGGGAGGAGGGGACCAATAGGAGAGCCCCATTTGAAGGGGTGGATTGATGACATGGCATCTTTGCCGTGTGCCAAATTCCAGCCCACGGCAAAGTTCTATTTTTTTCAAAATTGTTTGAAATGTATTTATTTAATTAAATATAGCAAATAAATACAAAAAGATGTAAATTTTAACATGGAGTACCACATATTGTATGTGAAGAGTAGAAAAACTTTCGAAGTCGAACTCAAATTCCACCGTCACTTTTACTCCAAACTTAACTGCATCCTTCTCAAATCTCCGAGTCTTCTCCGGAGATGTTTCCATTTGTAAGCATCGTACGTGAAAAAATTATGAAACCTACTCCATTTTTTACCACTGCCTCCACATATGATATAACGAGGTATTGACTAATATCATAATTTTCAGACTTCATTTGCTTTTTTTAAAATTTTAAAATCATTCGAACACACGTTCGTGACCGTGTTTTATAGACAAGATGTTGAGAATTTCTTTTCATTTCACGTGTAAGGTCTCAAACTGAGCTAAATAACATGAATATTATTTTTCACTCATTTTATTCTATTATTTGAATAACTTGCAGTTCAAATATGACTTGATTCAAAAAATTGATCGAAATGCAATTAATTTGTTATATATAGCAAAAAAAAATTTAAAAATGTACCCAATTTTAACTTGGGGTACTACATGTTGTATGTGGTGGGTAGAAAAAGTTTCGAGGTGAGAAGATAAAAAAATTATAACTTTGCCGTGTGCCGAAAATAACACACGGCAAACTATTTACTTTGCCGTGTGCAAAAAAACACACGGCAAAGTCTTTGCTGTGTGTCATCACACGGTAAAGCATGAATTTTGCCGTGTGCCCGACAAAAAGCACACGGCAAAGAGAGAGGCACACAGCATTCTAGCAATTTCCGGTAGTGAATGTCAATATTATCAAAATAATTACTTCGGTCAATCTAAAATTATTTGTAACTTACATGAACCTGGTTGGCTCGTTCAAGGATGTCATTGGGCTGAGGTACACCTCTTTCTCAACAGAATGCATACTGGCAACTGGGAATTGAAAAATTATGTGATTCATTAAAACACTAATTAGTGGAAAAATAGGATAATATTATTATTCATACCAATTGAAGACATATGTTAGTTATCTAATAACATTGAGTAAAATCATTTGAAACATCGCCAAGATAACTCATGCAAATTTTCTTTATGCACGGCAATTTATGCTACTAAGATTAATTTGATCACAGCTCATGAAGACAATTTTTTGTTTATGCGGCTAAGATTAAATTCTTGCGAAGTCATTCCACCCAGTCATGATAAGAGATGTACCTTCAAAGTACATGTAAACACCATCCTTTCCGCGCCATGGCTTGCGCTGCCTCATAATGACAGCTGGCATCACCTTCCTTAGGTCAGGGTTTCCCTTCTTCACAGTTGCCATAAGCCTATAACCATGTCACCAACACAGGCAAAAGGAAACCTGTTAAGGCACCCTTTGATTCCCTTCACTGGCTCCAGTGTTGTCAGCACAGTTCAGTGACTGCCACTGGTTGAGCCATGATGTTGAAATCATGTCTAGAAGAAGGATAAATATGCAATGAAAACACAACGGTTAATTGGAGAATATGTGACCCAACATCAGGCACATTGACCTATAGAAGCATATTGACTGACCAAATGTCACCACGATGATGTGTTCCAATTCCCAAACAACAGACATGCTCGAGATCCAGGAAACAATTTTGCAAAGAACAAACAGTTCATCAGACCTGTTGTAACATTGAATGAGTAGCTCTGCAGCAGAAAAGGTAAGTCAGTTTTCTTATAAGCAGGAGGAAAATGTGGTACTGCTACACCTGTTCATCAGACCTAGGTTTGCTCTGACTAATCCAATCCCACAAAGATCATACAGAAACCGCATGCTAACATCCAGAAACAATATATCCATTTTGCATGTAACCCAATCTAACCATTCCTATACAACAGCTCTTTTTTTCTGTTTTATACCAAACAAAAAATAACCTATACAGCATTGCCTATACAATCTATATAATTTATTTCTTCTTGTCCGAATGCAAACCCAATGTGCCAACACTGCACTCGCGTTGGCATGATCATCTGATTGATGTACAGATATGCTGATCAACAAAATATTCCCCATCATCATTAGTTGAGATATTGTGCCACCCTAGTTATCCATGGAAGCAGAAGAAATTACCCGATAGTTGGTTCGTTTTAGTGATATAAGCTGCAAGCATATCACAATTTGGACCGCAGAATATGAATCCATTCATGTCTATCTGCTGCATATGTAAACAAACATAAGAGAAGAACACAGTTTCAATAGGTAGTAGAGTAATAATCTTAGGAGCTCAAACATTTCTCTAGGTAGTTCAGAAAGGTGCACTAATATTACTACTTCAGTATGCAGTATGCAGGGAGGTTAATTAAAATATGAGCTCTTACATCACTGCTTCTGAGCTCTAAGATTACTAATTCAGTATCCAGGACATCTGTATTCAATTCAATCTGCTAATAGAAGATTCTGAGTTTTGACGCGATAAGATTGTTTGCCAATGATAATATACTGGCTAAACTGCTGCTTTAAGGATTATTTGATTTTATTATAACAGCCTAATCGCAACATCTAGTATTCCAAATTCAAGCAAAGTGAAACAGTGACATATCAAACGTCATAGACATCAGAATCTAATTTCCCTTTCTTGACTTACTGAATGCAAGGGCTTGACATCCTCTGCAAGCAATGAAAGCATGGGATTGTTTGTCGTCAGTATCAACTACAAGCGACTCCATGTCCCCCTCGTGGCAGTTGATGGTGCTCCTGGCGTTCAACTTGAACCCAAGCGACTCCATGGGATCCTGCTCCCCGACCTGTTAGAGTTGTTCGGATTGCCAAGCTTATTTATCCCATTTTTGGGGGAAGGAAAGGAATCGAATTGAACGAATAAATCGCAGGAGAGGAGAGGAGAGCAGACTGTCACAAAACTCTTGTTCCCACGACGGATTTCTCACTCACAATATAGAATCTCGAGTCTGGATACAAAGGATTAGGAACTCTCCGGCGATCAGTCGCCGCCGCCAAGGTTGCCGGTGACATCCAAATCGAGTCTCCCTCTGTCTCCTGTGCACGCTTAAGTATTACAAGCACTCCCGTGCTCGCCCGTTACATGGGCCTCCGCTACTCACGCCAATCCGGCCCAGTTACAAAAGCATTTGGCTTCTTAATTCTTCTACCGCGCCTGATCGCCTTGTCCTGGTCGTCAACAGCTGCATGTTCAGGTGACACCGTGACACAGACCTGGTAGAGGCGCGCGAAGCCGTGGGCTTGGTCGAGGAGGCGGCACTCGAAGAGACCGGGGATGAAGTTCGCGAGGCCCTCGTAGTTGGTGAGCATGGCCCAGAAGACCTCCAGCGGCGCGTCGACGCGCACCCTGGCGCTCACGACCCACCAGTTTCGCTTCCCCATCTTGGAGACCTGGATCTCGAAGCCGTGGGAGGAGGCGGGGGAGACCGGAGCTCGAGCGAAGGGGAGGCCGGAGGCGCGCGGATCTTGGAGGCCGGACCGCCGGAGAGGCACGGATCGGCGGCCGGGGACGGCGCGGGCGACCCGCGGCGGCGCGAGCTGCGGGGCGGTTCGGGCGAGTGCCGGCGTCGAGGGCTGCGTGGCGGCGGCGAGGGTCGGCGAGGAGACTAACCAAGACGGAACTGGGTGCGGGACGTGGAGACGTGGGTTGGGGGGGTGCGTGCGGGGGGCGACGAACGAACGAAGCCTGCGGGGGGAACGCGTGACGAACGAACGAAAGGGGGGTGACGAACCAAAAAATGTGACGGTTGGAGTCTTTTAGTAGTAGAGATTAATGGATGATGAAGAACATGCGGGCGAAACTGTTTCTTGCAGAGGGGCTGACTTACCATATGGACATGTTGTACATGTGTACTTCTAAATATTTGGGGAAAAAAAATCTGATATTATATGTACATAACATGATGTCGAATTACATTAATGAAAATGAATCATCTTATGACTTGTCCCAAAACCTCCTAGCGTCATCTTGTATTAGGCTTGTGGTTTTGTGGATGATGTGCGCCCTACCAAAATGTTGACTCAACTATAATGTTGACCCAACTGTCAAAGCATGTTAGAGGCATGCAATGCAAGGGAGCGAGAAAAGGATGGGTGAATCCTTCGCCAAATTTTTAGCTCACTCTCACTTTTTCTTAAATTATATATTACAACTCAGATACGCCCGGAACTAGTATATTCTCGAGATTGACGAATTAACCACATGTGCCTCGTTGTTGATGAGAACTTTGCCAATCTTTGAAAGCACAACACCATTAAATTGTTGAATTTCACTCTCGTGGAGAGTCAAACCCAGAATCCGAGGACACCCTCTCATCTTGACGCGCTGGGATTAAATAATGTATGGTATGCATCATGGGCAAAATTCATGGTAAATGCTTTCTGGAAATTAGTTTCAATGGCTGAAACTTAGTAAATGCATGGTAAATAGTAGAAAATGCTAAAAATATGAAACCACTTTTGTTAGCTTTGTTAATGTTATATTACCAACGAAAAAAATACATTTGGTAAAATAACTTGTTTACCCCTAGGAAAAACCAGAGCCTGAGGTAGGGTTAATTCTTTTTATATAGTTAAGCCGATTAGAATATTATGAAAAATTGCAAATAGGTTATATATGAGTTGTTTTTATTTTTTGAAATACAGAACACATATAGACGCTCATATATACCCACAAACACACATCTCTATAAATGCACGCACGTATCCTTCCCTATGAGCAACTCCGATAGATTGAACCGGCAGATCTTAAAGATTGACGAAGTCACCAATAGCACCTTGTTGTTGATGGGCACGTCGCCAACCACTAAAGCACTACCCGCCCCTTAAGTCCTAGAATAATTTAGAAAAATACAAGAACCCATAATCGAGGATGGTTTTCTCCGCCGATGCGCAGTTGAGGTGTGAGGAGAGGAAGTTCTTGCACCGCCTTTGTGGTATATGCTTATCTGAAGGTGTGAGTAGACCAGGAGTTCGCGGTGCCGGAACAGCCCGCGTCTGGAGGATGGAGGATATATTTGTGTTGTTGCATGCGCATAGGAAACCTTTACTTTTCCTTCAACTATTTAATACCCGTAGTATAGTCCACTTAAAGTTGCATACGGATTGTGATGTAAGCCTATTCCGTCCTGGCGATAGTTTGTCAAGATGTAGTGTTTGACTTGGAGTTCGACACCAACGATGATGGTTGGTACCACTGAAGCTTGTGCTACGCTCAAGTTTGCCTGTGTGGAGAAGGAGACCAGAAGGAGAGGCCGTGAAGCCTAGCTACCGCTATCGTTTTTTGTTTGCTCTGATTTAGACCAGCGGGCTTGTAATGGGAGAATCGTACTACAAATCTTCAAGATTTATGTAATAAGTAAATTCGTGATCATACTATTTAAGGGGTATGACTGTTATATTGCCTGAAACGATGAATCTGTAATAGCGTCTAATCCAGGGACTATCACGATGATACAGAGAGTCTGGTTCACCTGACGGGAACCCGATACGTTTCAGAGAGGCTCGTCGACGGTGAGGTATGAGTGGGGAGGCAGAAGGGGACACAGTCAAGATGGGAATGGGCCGACCCGGCCCTGGCCTTGGACCCAGCCCCATGGCCTCGAGGCCAGTTCTAGGGGTTATGGATCGACCCATTTCTCCTAGATGTTATGGCCTTGATGGTCCATTGGGTATTATGGGCTCACCCAAATATTTTTCTATAATCCTAAACCATGAATACTATCAACACTTTTAGAAAAGATAAGATTCAAGATTAAAATATATCACAATAATATGTTAAGCTTGTTAGCAATGCATCAAATTAAATATATTTACTAGCGGTCCATGATTTTAATTTTATCCATTTTCACTTCCAACGTATGATATTCCTCACTATATTTTGAAGTATATAGAATCTAACAACTTATGACCAGTTGTATTTTTATTCAAAGGAACGAAGAAAACCGATAAATTAAATAAAAAATCATTAATATGACAAGTGGGTCGGCTAATAATACTCATTGGGTCAATAGGTACCGGCCCTATTGACCTATTTTAGAATTTAGGGTCGGCCCTATAGCTCATTGGCCTTATTTTTGTGGGTCGGGTCAACTACCCAATGGGTCGACCCGGCCCATTTCCATCCATAGGACACAGGCTACCTTTTAACGTGCTTGGTTTGGGCGGGTGCGGCTGGAGTTGGACCGGCAGCGGGGACAGTGGGCGGCGGCGGTGGTGTGGTGCTCTAGCGGTGGTCCGGCGAGGGAGGACTGTGGTGTTCGAGCCGAGAGGCTTCAGGGGGTCGGGGCAGAGCTGTTTAGGGGCCTAGCTCGGGCGAAGGAGGATCGGAGGAGGGGGCTCGACGTGCAGGTGTAGGCAGCAGTGGCAATGGTGTGCGGTGGAGCTCAGACGCGTGAGCAGGGAGCAGGGGAGGGAGGGGAGGTCGAGCGCGTCCGGGCGGAGGGCCAACATGCAGGGCTCGGTGCGGCCGGTGCACTGGCGAGGCCTTGTTGTCGGGCGCCCACAGGCAGTGGCGGATGTACACCCCGGGCCACCCGTGCCATGGCCCGGGGTTCGGCCCAAAAAATTGCTGAAGAAGCCCAAAAAATTGCTGAAGAAGAATAAATATACTACTTCGCGATAACACTTGTTGTATGTTTTCTATCTTTCCATTATGTTCTCGTGTATTTTTTGAACTTCCATTATGTTCTCGTGTATCTTTTGAACTATGAGTTTGTTGATGTCTGGTTTTTGTCACAACTATATTTAAAACTCGGCCCGGGGTTCAACTCAATCCTGGTTCCGCCACTGCCCACAGGCATCTTGCGCCGTATGGCGGCCGGCGGCAGGGCGCTGCAGTGGATTGGCGTGCGGGAGGAGGCGGGCTTGGCGTGGTTTGGGAGCTCGACTGGCGGTTGGCTTGGCCGTCGCAGCACTAGGCATCTGCGGTTCACTGCGGCCACGTGGCGCCGACGTGCTGCCATGGTCAGGCAAGAAACAGGCAGGGGAGGGAGAGAGAAGAGTGAGAAGAGAGAAAAAGAAAGTCAATACTATTTGACTGCTATTCGCTGTGTTCGCTTGGTTGTGGCTGATGGCTGGTGCTGATTTATTACGAGAGAACAATACTGCTGACTGGCTGGTATATAATGGCTGGTGCTGATTTAGTAGGAGAGAACAGTACTGCTGGCTGGGTGGCTGACAAGCTAAGCGAACACAGAGCTGAACTCGAAAATTGGTCAAAATAAAAGAACCTATAACTTCTATGTTAGGTAAAAGTTCATTTAAACTGTAGTTTAAATGATAATTTAAATTTTAACAGGCTATGATTGAACTACTTGTAATTTCATATGCAAATTTTCAAATTTGAATTTGATTCTTTTAGCAAATCTGTAGCATAAGAGAGGTGTTGGTGCATTTTATTTGGCATATCCTATTGAGTATGAAAAAGTACACAAGTACCCTATTCTAAGCATATTTTGCACATGTACATCTGCCCGTACACACATACATATATGCATGCTAAGGCCTTGTTTAGTTGCGCCTGTAAACTTTTTGAAATGAAATCTTTGCACATTTAAAGTATTAAACATAGACTAATTACAAAACTAATTACAGAACTTATCTGTAAACTACGAGACGAATCTAATGAGTCTAATTAATCCATCATTAGAGTATATGTACTGTAGCAATTACTGTAGCAATTTAGTGTCTAATCATAGTCTAATTAGACTAATTAGATTCGTCTCGCAATTTACAAGCAAACTATACAATTCGTTTTTTATTTCATCTGGATTTAATACTTTATGCATGCAAGATTCTCTTTCGATGTGATAGATTTGGAATCTTGAATTTTGCAACTAAACAAGGGCTAAATAAAAAAAATTCTTTGATTTGATAGCGCTAAAGTTTAGGAGAGACGACCTCCCCCGTCACCGGTGATCTTTAGTTTTAGATTAAGGGAAAGTCCCGGCCTTGAACATTCAAAAATGAATGTCTACGACCATAAAAGAACAAATCTGGCCACAAAGCCAGAAGTTTACACAAGTACTTAGACTCCAAACCTCTAACCGAGGAACACAAAAGACAAGAAAGAAGAAACAAGAAAGAAAGCTAAAGACTAAGCTTCGATCTTCTTCTATGTTCTTTCTTTAATCTTGCTTGGTCCTCGTATCATAATATAAATCTCACATCAACTGTCTTTTTAGAAATTCTTGATGTAAGAATCGTCGATGGTTTCGTGTCTTCCTGTCGCCCATGGTGTTGCTTTTAAGGACTCCAAGACGACGCCTCAAGAGGAGAGCAATATCAAAGTGTTGTCGCCGTCCGAACCACTTAAATGGTTTTTTGGTTTTCATCTGGATCTGTCCTTTCAGATTGAGGTCCTCACGGTAATGCCTTCAACAAGAAAAATGATACCCACAGGCACCATCATCACCGACACATGCAAAGCTTTCGCCCGAGAACCTACGTACCAACAAGCAAAACACGGCGAGCGCCAAGCAGGACCCCGACGGGAGGCGGCAAGCAGAGGCAAGCCGCCATGTGTCAGCAACCAGAGCGAAGATACATCTTCAATCTTGAGCTCAGTCAAGAAGAGAAACTCTGCGTGCGACGAGAGCCGCCGGAGCCCTGGACCGCCGCCGCCGGTGGCAAAGCACGCCGACCGCGCAGGGGTGAGATCCGCTCCCCACCACCGGACCACAACGGCTCGTTCCGCGTCGCTTGCCACCCCCATGGGTAGTCGCGCCGCCGGCCGTCAGACCTCCACCATGGGGACCCGCGCCACAGGCCGTCGTGCCCCATTGCGGTGATCTACACCCGCGTCGCTGCGCCGCAGACGCCTGAGCCGCCGTCGCCGCCACCACCAGTGGCAACTGGATCTACATCTAGAAGAAGGGGAAAAGGGGAGGAAGAATCGGGGGAGAAGCTGTGGAGCTCCTCGCCGCCGCCGTCTTTGCGGCCGCCGGGCTTCCGGCGACCCTCTCAGGCGGCGGCGAGGCTAGGGAGGGGAAGCGGCGCGGCACTTGGGAGTGGAAGGGACCAGGGCCGTACCGGCAAATTCGAGGGCCCTGTGCGAAACAATGGACTGGGCCCTAGTGGCCTAGTGCAGGATCGCGAATATCAAGCGATAGCAGCCGGCAAGCGCGATAAGCGCGATGTGCTGTGTGAAAGCACAAATGTTAGAAGTCACACGTGTGACTGGCTGTTAAATCATCACAAAAGGTCTAATAACTATTTTTTGTTCCGGAATAATTTCTTTTATTGCTGGAACAATTGTTATTGTTTGAGCAACAAAATTTTTTCCAAAAAAAGTTTGTTTTAGCAACAAAGCATTGAGAGCCCTGGTTTATTAGGCCGATTTTAGGTTCAAAATATGGAATCCTGGAGAGGTTGTGGTGCTGTGATAGGTCCACTCGAGATCACACACCTGACCCCGAGTAGCACCTATGTAAAAGGAAGTGATAAGTGATACGCCTACAATGATTTATCTTTTAGGAGTAAATTGGGCCATATTTTACTACAAATTAGATCAATAATTAACTAAATTAAAGTATTTATATGACTATATCTAATGTATATCTAATATTTTGGGGGCCCTTCAAATTCGGGGGCCCTGTGCGGTCGCACGGTCCGCACGTGCTTAGATACGGGCCTGGAAGGGACAAGGCCAGAATAGCTCACCAAAATAGTGAAGGTCAAGGAACTAAACCATATGGTGAGTGGTGACAACATTTAGATGACAATCAGCACATAACTTCAATCCTTGATCCTTTTTCTTCATAGATAATGCCGAGCATCCCCAAAGTGAGGGTGGTATGCGATATGGTCTTCTAGAGATGGGTGTTATTGCTACCTTGAGCCATAAAACAGCCTCACTATCATGATGAAACCAAACTTTGAACTACTAAGGCTAAAACATAATGACATAACAATACTTTTCTCTCTATGAGAAATTTCAGAATTTGGGACTCAATTCGCACACCTCACTAAAATTGACATCCAATTCGCAAGTCTTTTAGAATTTGACATCGAGCACACGAATTTCTTCAGTTTAGGTGTTTCTCATCCATTTTCTTCTATTTCTCTCTTTTTAATTTTCTTTCTAAACACCGGTCCATGGGAAAGACAAGAATGCCCCTACCTTATCCTTAAGGGAATGAATCGATCCGAGACCGACCCTGTCGGCCTCTCGCCGTTCTCCTCTATCTTGCTCGCCCCGTTCCCTGTTCTCCTCTGTCACGCGCGGCCCGAAATCTTCCCCGGCGCCGGCGTCTTCCTGCCCGACCGCCGGCGCGCCGGCCGCTGCCCGCCCGACCGCCGCCAGGCCAACTAGTGGAATCTCCGCTGCGCCCGACCGCCGTCTCCGCACGTCGCCGGCAAACGCCTGGCCCTGCACGGCTGCGGACAGGGGAGCTCCCGCACCGCGAGAGCTAGGGCCGGTGACGGTGCCATGGACCCCATCAGCCCGACGAACCAGCGCCGGCCCCCGCCGCTGCTTGCGCCGCACTCCTGAAGGCAGCCCCTGGACGCCGCCGGCCTTGGCCCCTGGCCGGCCTGGCCGAGCGAGCCCCTGGCCAAGTTGTTGGCTTGTTGCTATGCTGGTGAGTGGTGAAGCACTAGTATGAGAGAGAGAGGACAGGAACAGAAGAGAGGAGACGAACAGGAGACCAGCAGGGTCGATTCACATGAAGGGATAAGGCAGAGGGGCATTATCGTCTTTTCCCATGGCTGGTGTTTAAAAAGAAAATAGAAAAAAGAGAAATTGATGAAAAGAGACGAGAAACACCCAAATCGAAGAAATTCGCATGCTCGGTGTTAAATTCTAAAAGGTTTGCGAATTAGATGTCAATTCTAGTGAGACGTACAAATTGAGTCCAAATTATGAAATTCCTCTCTATTTAGCGAGACGAAGAGTTAGAATGTTTAATTACAATCCGGGTTGATTCAACTGGGCACCCTGCCACCCTGTAATTGCACAGGTGGGCCCGTCCCGCTTTTCACACAACCCGAGGGATCCTCGGCAGTGTTGCTCTCTTGAGGGCTCCTTTAGTTAAAAAAATTATACATATTATCTGTCACATCGAATCTTCAGACATATGCATGAGATATTAAATGTAGTTGAAAAAAATAACTAATTACATAAGCCATGTTTAGATCTTTACATGTAAACGCAAAAAAGCCGTAAACGCATTAAAGTGAAACGGAATCTTGCTAATTTGAAGCACTAAATGAAGTCTATTTACAAAACTTTTTGCATGGTTGGGCTGTAAATCGCGAGACGAATCTAATGAGCCTACATAATCCATGATTTGCAACAGTGATGCTACAGTAACCATCCGCTAATTATTGATTAAACATGAATTAATTAGCATCATTAGATTCGTCTCGCGATTTACAACCCATCTATGCAAAAAGTTTTGCAAATAGACTTCATTTAGTACTTCAAATGCCCTATTTATATCTTTACACATTTTTGCAAAATGAACTAAACACACCCATAATCTAACTGATTACCACGAGTTGAATTTTTTAAATCTAAGTAATCTATAATTGGATATTATTTGTCAAGTAACAACGAAATGTGCTACAGTACCAAAACTCAAACTTTTTCACCAACTAAACACACCCTCATTTGAGTCCCTAACATGTGAACCCAGACCCACATGTCAGTGAGTCAAGTGCAGAAGCCCCGTCCTTTTCAACAAGTCCCCCTTCATCCTTGCAGACCATCTCCGCTCGGACCATTTGTCAGGGCACTTTCGGGCTTCTATCCGAGCATGGATCCAAGCTTTCGCCGAACGGGTATCCTTCCTTGTTCCAACTTCATCAACTGATCAGGACCTAAAAAATTCACCGATGAAGGTTTCGACAATGCCAGAAAAATGTCCTTCATGTTCCACGTGCGGATTCTGAGGGTCACCTCTCCATCACAGCCCCATTGTTGGGTGCTGCATGTGAATTGTGTCCTGTAAACGAAAGCAACATTTTTAGTTACAAAATTCAAAATTCCAAAAAAAAATTTCCGACACCTGCATGGAGACTTAAATCTAGACGAAATAAAAAACGCATTGCGACTGCTATCTGTAAATGGCGAGACGAATCTAATGAACCTAATTAGGCTGTAATCAGACGCTAAATTGCTACATTAATGCTACAGTAAACAACCTCTAATGACGGATTAATTAGGATCATTAGATTCGTCTCGCGATTTACAGACGAGTTCTGTAATTATTTTTATGATTAGTCTATGTTTAGTATTCAAATGTACAAAGATGCCTTTTCAAAATTTTTACGGAGCGCAACTAAACACGCCCTTAGTACTCTTTTTACTGTTTACATTGGGAATCCAATTATGCATTCTGTCTGCACAAGAAAATAGTCAGGAAACAGCAAGATACCTTACATGGCACATGAATCAACACGATGGTGACTCTGGTTCAACTTGCCAGCCATTTGGATCATACTGTAGTGAAGCCTAGCTGTCTTTCAGAACTCCAAAACTCAAGTTTCATGAAGCATCGGTAAGCCATGATCACAACTGAAATGTACCCAACTCCTGGCCGTGCCTTGTAAGTTTGATAGTCTTTCGGCCAACCCACTGAAGGCGGTACGAAAGGTCAAGATTACGAAGCAATAGCTTCAGATTATCAGCCTCATCTAATTCCTTTGTCTTCTTCTGTGGAGCCCAGAAGGCCAGAGCCGAATAAATTATTCATGGTATAGCAACAGTAGTAGGGGTGTTATTTAAAATGTGGGTGAAAACTACATAAAAATTGTAACTGTACTTTCAGCTATCAGTATCAAGAACTTATCAAAGCAACAAAGTACAAATAATTGAAGATGAAATGTGAGCTTCAAAACACCAGATAAATGGGAGAATACGTAAAGAAAATAACTGATTTATCTTTCGATATTTGCAGCATCATATCCAATCCAATCAGTTTCCAAAGTCAAAACAAACTGTTTTGGTCAATATGGATTCATGGCATTGCCAGTTTCTTTCCAAAATAATTTCATTTTCCCCAACTAATTAAGTACACAAACTGAATCAGTCTTAAGATAAATTTCAAGTTATATCCAGTCGGTTCGATTCTCAACTTATTTGGACAACTTTACAATTCATACTAATCCTTATGTTAGAATTTCAGCAAATAGATCATATTAAGATCTAGCAAGATGATAGTGAAATAAGAACATGCATGCTAAGGATTCCCTGCAACTCAATGAACAAATCTAACAGCACTAGTAAGACTGAAAATAATACAATAAAATTGTCTTGAATAACATAATAGTAGAGAAGCAAAGAATAATAAATATACCTCTGAACTTCCATGTTTATCATGTCCTAAAATACTAGAAATTATACTTAGGCGAGCAGAGTTAGGTGAAAATCCTTCCCATGGAGGAACATAGATAAGCTTTGTGCATTGGATAGGAGTAAGGCTCTTGCTGAGCCTCTCCCACCAGCCAGTACCCAATGACCACCATCTTATCATCAATCCATTCTCAGAGAAGGCAACCAGACCCTAGGGGGAAAAAAGAAAATTATTAAAAAAAACTACTAAGGTCGAGTTACAAGCATCAATTTAGGGATAGAAATTTATAGTGAGCAACCTCATACAGCCTAATAAATGCAATTGTGTTTTTTAACACAATTGTGGATGAATACAATGAGCAACAGGATAGACTTAAACTGCACAAATATATTAACTTGCATATCTTTCTGGCAGTTGGTTAATTAACTGATAAGCTGCATTCAAGACATCCTTTTTAGCTTATCATGCCAGGGAAAATCTATATACAAAGGTAAGGCCAGCATCCATTTGATGGAAGCAAGGGATGATGGAAGCAAGAAAGAAAGACAACTGTCTGCATTTCCCTCTCTCAGTAAGGTTTCAGGGCAATGATCAACACCATGGGATGACAGCTCCTGATTGGCTGGCCTAGAGCAACTATCCTACCTTCAGTCCATAGGCTGCACCCAACCAGTCAGAGGCACATGCCCACATCACAAAAAATGCACTGTAATGTGAGACTGAATTTACAGTAAGCACAAATTGGAAATGCAACAAACCAGCACAGTATGTCAGATTGCTAGGTGCTTGGTTTTGACTTTGTAGGGTGTCAAACATCTGTTGGTGACCACACCTTATAAAGGTTGACTCAATGAAAACAACAGCAAAATCAAAGTTTTGCACATAGTTACATGAGATGGTATTAGAGACCATTCAAATGTAAGTGCTCACAGCTGATAGCAGAAGTAAATACTTACTGTAGCATGTATGATATGGACTGGGTCAATTTGTCAAATAACTTTGATGGCAACATTACCACAGCTTTATCAACCCAGTGGTGATTGATGGGATGAAGTGTAAATTAGAGTTTCCCTGGGGTTGGTAAAGAGAAATGGGGGCCACCCTAACCCATTGAGTGCTCTACGACTTCCATATTCTCTTACAGAGCAAAAGAAGATTGGGCTCGTAGCAGCCCAATCTTCTTACAGAGCAAAAGAAGATTGGGCTGCTACGAGCCCAATCTTCTTTTGCTCTGTAAGAGAATATGGAAGTCGTAGAGCACTCAATGGGTTAGGGTGGCCCCCATTTCTCTTTACCAACCCCAAGGAAACTCTAATTTACACTTCATCCCATGCGTAGCAGCCCGCTTCAAGATATGATGACTAATCAAACTCATTATTTGTTATTTCCGGGTCTTTTCGTTGCATTCAAACAAGTCAATCAAGTCCTAGGTAGAGCCCTTTTCCGAAACCCTATAACGGCTAGTGAGGCGAAAGAATCGTATAGTTTTAGTTTAAAACATTCTATAGTACTTCCTCCGTTCCAAATGATATGTCGTTTTAACTTTTCTAGATGCATAGTGTTTGCTATACACCTAGATGTACATGTCTAGATACATAGAAAAAACTATGTATCTAGAAAACCCAAAACTACCTACAATTTGGAATGGAGGGAATATATTAATTGTAATGTCGAACCTCTCCATCGGGTGAGAAACTCAAAGCTGATATCAGTATGGTTGCCGTTGTATTAGATGATCCTGTAAGTAAGCTTGGAAGACCTGGTGGTCCACTTGCATCAAGAATTCTTATTTTTGTGACACTGCAAAGAAAAAAATGGAACAAATAAAGAAAAAAACAGTTAAAATTTTGTGTTCCAGTTAAAAATTATGCAAGGAAACATACCACGAGACTACGAGAGTAGCATTAATTCCATACTATAAGAAAACATCAATATCAAAATATGAAACTTGCATATTCAAGGAAAAAATGAAACGTTCCTGTCGCCAGGTACAAACTATATATGTACTTAGTCAATTCAACACCAAAAGAGAGAACACAAATGCTATCAAACATTGACCAGATTCACAACCTATCAGTGACACTGATAACTCCATTAGGTACCAATCCCACTAGCACCCAAAGAACACAGAGATTTTCCTATAACGGCCAAACTTAAATTCGTGAAAGAAAACAAAGGTGATCTATCCAAATTTGAACCTCTTTCATCCAAAGTTACTGGCCAAAAGGACAATCTCATATTTCAATGGCCCATTTGACAGCACAATATCAGGAGAAAGATGTGTTGTACTATTCAGGATGCAGTAATCATCTAGTAGCATAGAGACATATTCGATGGAGAGATAAAAGATGCATAAGAAAATAATTTTTAGTAACTTGAAAAGCCTATGTACCTTTCTATGTCATATACTCGAATTGTGGCATTATGAATCTCTCCAATAGCATCACCAACGGCTAATCGTGTCATCGATTCATTGAGAGCAACCATCGGAAATACACGTGCCATTTCTCTTAGAGCCATCATTGAACTAATAATGCAAGCTTTACGCATTATTAAATTGCTTGGATCCATAGTGTGTAAGATGTAGCTGATTGCCTGCACAATTATTCAACTTTAAGAACTACAGAGCATACTGTTTTAGTAAATTAACACACTCTTAAGGAATTACAATAAAAACAAGTGTTACAGCACCAAAGGACATAATTATCAATTTGTGAAAAATAAGGTAGATGCCTGCAACACATATGTAATTAAACGGCCTCTTAACTTTACCATAGTTACTCGACTTTGGATGGAATATAACCTTGTTCAAACATAAGAATTCGGTCGAACACCTCACACCCGCACCACCATCAGAAAGAAATAAAAAAAAAGATATATTCTATGAACTGAGCGTAAATCCTAATTGTTTTCCCTAAAACTTAACTAGGATCCCAAAATTCATCTTGCAGCTAAAACATTCTAGATCTACTGAAGCCAGATGTTAAACAAACTACAAAGGAACATACACAGGTAAATACATATATTCAGGTTCTAACATGCACAATAGCAGTTAGAATCTTCGCAGTGGTAACATATTTAACAAGACAAACAGCAGACATCAGAATGAATTTTAATAACTATTCCGTTTCAAAAAAAAAAGAATTTTAATAACTATCAACAAAGAATGATTTATACATTTTGAGCAAGAAATTAAAAGGTAACAGCTGCAAGATGACCATTTTCTGTAAAACATGCTTCAGATTAACAAATACATTATATTTTTTAGCAGCAGAACCAGGTTTTTGCATTGTGCAAAGAACATTTCTAGTGTAACTGTTTAGTGTTTACGACTTTTGAGCAAATAAAAGGCTCACATGTGATATAATGATAATGCACAGTGACCACAATAATTCTTTTAATGATTACAACAATCACCAGAAGGTTGAAACACTTAACCTTTTCGAGGTAAGGAGCCAAGGCCTTTGGAGCGCCTCGTACGGCACGGGTTAGAGTTTTGAGTGATGCAACATGAACAGGTGAATCAGACGAAGTAGCCCAAATTTGGCTTTCTATCACACTAAAAAACCCTGTTACATCAGCCATTGCTAAGCTTGGTAAAAGGGTGCCAACCAATGCTTCCCGCATTGTAACAGCAACTGCAGTTTTATGGATGGCACTGCTTGAAGGTGCAGTACTTAGGCACTCAATTTGGAAAAGGATGTCACTCATAAAATGAGTGATTTCAGAACCCAAACATGCTTTCCAAGTGCTTTCCATTCCCTCTGCTAGAAGTTCAGCTGCAGTTGAACTGTAGCGATCATTCATTGACATAACTAGCTTGATTAGTTGACTAACAACTAAACTTGCAAGCTTAGCTTTTACAATACTTGGATACCAAACAACCAAAGCAGCTGCAACAATGATATTTGATGCCATAGCATCCTGACTTGTGCCTCCTATCCAAGATAGCCATTCCTGATTTTCAAATGATTCCAACCATGAGATCATGTTAGCAGTGTCACTATCATCTTTGTCAACATTTCCACTATCTGCCTTCAACTCCCCATCACTAGACACAGAAGCACTCTGCACAGCAGAGATAAAATCATTCATATTATCTGATGAAGACAAGACGGCATCAGGAGCTTTGTTTTTATGCATCCGTAGTGGTTGTGGAATAGAACGGGGAGCTGCACAGTGGAACAAGGAACGTGCAGCCATTCGCACATGTTCTGAAGGGTGTTGCCAAAAGCTCACCAGAAGCTGCAAGACATTTACCGATTAGTTGGATTCCCCTCCTAAAACCACCTATTTGCTAGCACGCAGATGTGCTATCATATAATCATGAAACATATAGCTACACACATAAATGTGATTGTACATACTGAACCCAAACAAAAATACATATTTTATATTAAATTTATCATCAAAGCATTGTGAATATTTGGATATTAAATAGCAGGTAGGAACTGACTGCAGTAAGGGACCAAGAACTTTTACACCCCTAAATGTGTTCCATAATCACTTCATGCAAAAAAGTTAACCCAGTGGATATTGTTTAGTCCCAGAGGTTATAACTTAGAAATCAACTCAGGTAAGCATACTAAACCAACCAGGTCACATTATCAGATTTAGAACATCAACTAAGCCAGTTACATCCTAGAATCAACAAATTTTTATGTATTTCATAAAAGCCATATGACAGTAGGATGGTCTCCAATTTACTTATTTTTCCATATGATAAAAGATATGCAGTGGAATTGTGCTGTAGTAAAAGGTTGTAAGATTGCAATAAAATAGCAAAGCAAACAAACGTAAATAACTAAACCTGAAGGGATGGAGGCTTTATATCCGGAACCTTTTCAGCAAAATGCCTTGTATAAAATGCTGCCAAGGCGCTGAAACAAGACAAAGGCAAAGATAAGTGTAATACAGGCTGAATTCAAGTTATTGTACTAAGAGCTACCAATCATTCAAGAAATTGGACTATTTCACCCCCGAATGATAATAGTCATTTTTATTGTTCACCATAAAGGTAACGATTTAAATTGAAATTCTGTGGGACAGCAAATGGCATCATACCCTATGTCAAGATATATTTTTCATAATTACTGATCCCAGGTCATCCCAACATATGCAATCATTACAACAACAACAACAACAACATAGCCTTTTTTTCTAAGCAAGTTAGAGTAGGCTAGAGATGAAACCCGAAAGAAATAAAGTTCAAAGTTCAGGCACATTGATAGCTAGTCTCCAAACGCTCATATCCAAAACTATCTCTTTAGAGATATTCCAATCATTAAGGTCTCTCTTAACCGACTCATCCCAAGTCAGTTTAGGTCTACCTCTACCCCTCTTTACATTATCGACCCGCTCAAGAACCCCACTACGCACCGGCGCCTCAGGATGCCTTTTTTGGACATGTCCAAACCATCTCAGCTGATGTTGGGTAAGTTTCTCCTCAATTGGTGTCACCCCGACCCTATCCCGAATAACTTCGTTCCGGACTCTATCCCTCCTTGTGTGCCCGCAAAACCACCGCAACATCCGCATCTCTGCTACACTCAGTTGCTGGACATGTCGCCTTTTTGTATGCCAACATTCAGCACCGTATAACATCGTCAGACGAATTGTTGTCCTATAGAACTTGTCTTTTTAGCTTTTGTGGCACCCTCTTGTCACAAAGGATACCAGAAGCTTGCCGCCATTTCAACCAGCCAGCTGAAATTCTATGCCTAACATCTTCATCAATGTCGCCATCCTTTTGTAGCACCGATCCTAAATACCAAAAAGTATCCTTCTGGACCACCACTTGCCCATCTAGACTAACGTCTCCCCCCTCATGCCTAGTCGCGCTAAAATCACACATCATGTACTCGGTCTTGGTCCTACTAAGTCTGAACACTTTCGACTCTAACGTGCGTCTCCACAGCTCTAACTTCATATTAACTCCTGCCCTACTCTCGTCAACTAGCACCACATCATCAGCAAAGAGCATACACCAAGGGATCTCACCTTGTATATCCCTTGTGACCTCATCCATCACTAAAGCAAATAAATAAGGGCTCAATACTGACCCCTGGTGTAGTCCTATGTTAATAGGAAAGTCAATGGTGTCGCCTTCACATGTCCGGACAAACATCGTCGCATCCTTTTACATATCCTTAATGAGGATAATGTACTTAGTTGGGACTTTGTACTTCTCCAAGGCCCACCACATGACATTTCTCGGTACTTTGTCATACGCCTTCTCAAGATCAATGAATACCATGTGCAAGTCCTTCTTCTACTCCCTATATCTCTCCATCAATTGTCGTATTAAGAAAATCGCCTCCATAGTTGACCTTCCAGGCATGAACCCAAATTAGTTTTGGGTCACACTTGTCACTCTTCTTAGTCGATGCTCGATAACCCTCTCACAAAGCTTCATCGTATGGCTCATCAGCTTAATTCCACGGTAGTTAGTACAACTTTGAACATCGCCCTTGTTTTTAAAGATAGGTACTAATATACTTCTCCTCCATTCTTCCAGCATCTTGTTTGACCGAAAAATGAGATTAAAAAACTTAGTTAACCATACTATTGCTCTATCTCCTAGGCATCTCTATACCTCAATGGGAATACCATCAGGGCCCATCGCTTTACCTCCCTTCATCCTCTTCAAAGCCTCCCCGATCTCTACCTCCTGAATTCTCCTCACAAAACGTCTGTTGGTATCGTCAAAAGAGTCATCGAACTCAAGGGTAGGGCCCTCACTCTCCCCATTAAACAACTTGTCGAAGTACTCTCTCCATCTATCCCTGATCTCCTCATCCTTCACTAGCAATCGATCTGTCCCATCCTTGATGCATTTGATTTGGTTGATGTCTCTTGTCTTCCGCTTGCGGATCCTAGCCATCCTATAAATGTCCTTCTCCCCTTCTTTCGTGCCTAACCACTGATACAGGTCATCATACGCCTTACTCTTTGCTACACTCACAGCTCGCTTTGCAACCCTCTTCGCTAATTTATAGCCCTCGATGTTGGCTGCACTCTTGTCAAGGTGGAGGCGCTTGAAACACTCCTTCTCCTTAATAGCCCTTTGCACCTCGTCGTTCCACCACCAGGTGTCTTTCCCCTCCTATTTGCCTCCCCTACTCTCGCCAAACACCTCTGAGGCCACCTTCCGAACACATGTTGCCATCTTTAGCCACATGTCATCTGCGTCTTCTTCTTCCCAAGGCCCTTCACCTAGCATCATTTCCTTAAACGCTTGTGCCGCTTCCCCTCTAAGCTTCCACCACTTCGTTCTCGCAATCTTGGCACGTTTGTCCCGGTGGACACGTACCCGAAGACGAAAGTCCGCCACCACAAACTTGTGTTGAGGGACAACACACTCCCCAGACATCACCTTACAATCTAAGCAATCACGTCTATCCTCCCTCCTAGCAAGGATAAAGTCGATCTGGCTCGAGTGTTGTCCACTACGAAACGTCATAAGATGGGATTCCCTCTTCTTAAACATGGTATTCGCTATCAACAAGTCGTAGGCTAACGCGAAACGTCACAACATATGCAATCATTCATGGGAAAAATTTAAAACAAGATGACTACCTAAATACAAGCAAGTGAATGTCGAATCACCTACTTTCATTGTACAAAAAAGCATATCTAACCTTAAAATGATACTGGCTACCTTATACTATAGACTATAGGAAGTGTCTTTGTTCATTTATACTATAAACAAAAGCAGGGGTTTGGTAGTTTTGAAGGATTATATCCATTCATCAGAGTAATCTATCAGCTGAAATATAATGTAGTTCCCCTCAGGGTAAGCTTGTAGGAGAACATAATTATATATAATTGATTGATTGTATTGCATTGAGACCTAGGCCGGCATATATTGGGGTACATGACTTGGAAGGCAAGCCTCTCCTACAGTATGGTAGAGTCCGGATACAATCCTAACCTGCCTATTATAGATATATCCCAAACTCTAATATCCCCCGTAGTCACAGCAGGAGCACTACAGATGGTGAGACTGGAGAAAAAGGCGAAGGTAGGAACCAACGGACTGACATCCCCCCGCAAACATAACGTCAGGACAGTACGAGTGTTGTGAGCCTGTGACTGGAGAAAAACTGGTGAAGCCTCATGCGGATGATAACCCTTTATGCTGATGTCGAGGTAGCCGAGACGAGGGTGACTAGCCATGGTTGAGGATGTCGTGTGTAGGGTAGCCGTGGTCAACGTAGCTGTTGAGGTAGCCAATGCAGAGGTAGCTGCACATGAAGCCGCTGGCGCGCAAGGGGGCGCCAAACAATGGTGGCGTGGAGGTGTCGTAGATGAAGATGGTGATGTGTTGAGGACGAAGCGAGGAGGACGCCGTCAAACCGCCAAGGCCGAGGCGAGTACCGAGTTTGCTAGACCCAGTAGCACGTCGGGGATGAAGGCAGGCGCCGGTGTTACCAATACCGAACGTACAAGGGAGAGCACACAACCAAGTCGCAGAATGTAGTGGACCAGCAGAGCAGATCTCGACAACAGTTGCGGTGCAGAATAGCGAGGGAGAAGAAGCCGAAGCAGCCCGCGGTTGTCGGAGTAGACGAAGTAGGCAAAGTAGAGACAATGGTGGTGGTGACGAGGTCGTGCTAGACGAAGCGTAGAGATAGAGTAGCCAAGCACTAGCCCAAAGGCCAGCTAGCTTGCCATAGTCATAGCGGCAACGGCGGTCGTAAAAGTCGGCGAAGAACTCAAACAGCTTAACGAAGACCATGCGTGCAAGGCGCAGTGACGCATAGTCGGTAACGAGGTCGTGGACATGGTCGGCGGTAGTGAGGATGCAACGATGAAGGAGACCACGGGTGGCGTCGCTGCTGCTCGAAGAGGCAACGCAGCGGCAGCTCTCCATACTCGGTGAAGGGGCACACTCGACGAAGGTGGACGTCACGAGAGCCAGGTGGATCTCGCACGTCGGCTGATCAGACCAAGTAGCGTGAGGCGAGACGATGGTGGGCAAAGTCAGTGAAGGCGTCCCGATCGGTGAAGACGAAAGAACGAACCGGCAAGGGTTGACGTGCGGACGAAGCGGCGGGGGTGGTGCAAACAGGTGTCCCTAGGGCACCGTCCATATTGCCATGTCGCATGTCGAAGATGAAGAAGAGTGCCGGTGAAGTCAACACCATCGTCAGAGTAGAGGCGTGAGGTCGATGGACGCGACCTCTGATCGGGCAAAACAGAAAAAGATACACAGTAGCATCTTTGTGGATAACCTTTGGGTACGCCTAGCACCAACCCTCCCCCTATCTTATCTCTTTCCTTCTCGTCCCATTGCGGTCAATAGCCACACACAGAGAGAGACAGACAGAGACAGAGGGAGGTGGAGCAGCCCGACGGGAGGCGCGAGCAGGAAGGCGGCAGGGAGCAGGGCCGCGGCGCCAGTGAGGCGCTGGAGAGGTTCCGCTAGGGGCGGAGGGGCCCCACCGTGTCATCCTGGTGCCAGGCAGTGCTGAAGACTGGTGGATCCCGCCAAGGGAATGGGCGGTAGAAGGGGTGTGCGGCTAGCCGCGGCTACCGACGGGCCAAGGATCGCCGACGGCCATGGAAGGAGCCGCCGGATCCAGCGGAGTCCACCAGGCAAGGACGAGCGCGGAGCCGACCTACCGGCGACGGATCCTGCCAGGACAGGAGCAAGAGGAGGGAGGCCAAGGCCAGCCCGCGGACGGCGACACCCGGGTGAGTTCTTCACGATCTGCTGCTGCTTGAGGACGGCGGCAGATCGGATCGATCGGCCACCAGACTGTTGAGGGGCAGCCCCCGGCGAAGATCATGGGCGAACTCCCCGAGGGCGCGCTAGGAGGCCATCGAGGGGGCGCGCTGGAGGCGTGCTGTGGAAGACGATCGGCGACGCGAGGAAGGCAGCGGCGCGGGTGGCGGAAGCGGAAGGTTTAGCCTAAGATCCCAAACCCTAATCTGGTGATACCATGTAGGAGAACAGAATTCTGTATAATTGATTGATTGTATTGTATTGAGACCTAGGCCGATATATATTGGGGTACATGACTTGGAGGGCAAGCCTCTCCTACGATGTGGTAGAGTCCGGATACAATCCTAACCTACCTATTATAAAGGTATCCCAAATATACTCTAATAAAGCTACATTGGCCTACCCTGGTGCACAGGCACAAGGATGAAGCAAAAATTTCCATGTACTTGATCTATTTTCACCATAAATACTTTTAAACTTGTATGTGTTCCCTTATATACAAATGCATGTGCACTAAGGTCACTTTGAGTCTAGCTTTGCCCCTGGTTCCCAACCATAAAAAGATGCTATGTTAAAGAAACATAAAATATGATGCAACACAACCAGTTCACTATTATATCCATCCATCTGCTTTTTATTAATAATGTTACTAATTTAGTAAGACACCATAGGTCCACTCGCAGACTCGTTTACTCAAAGTTACCTAAAGGAGAACAAGTTGGTGACAACTTCAATAGAGTTCCACGGAAAGTTAACTCTTTTTAACGAACATGGCACCATTTATGTCATTTCGAGTGATTTTGGTAATCGAATGATAACGCAATCAATGGGACTAATGGCTTTGTTAAGTGAACATTACTAGATCCCAGGGATGAAGTAAAAAGGCCATGCAAAGCAAAACACGAAGAAAGAACTCAAAGAAACGCTGAATTGGACGAGTTCTGCAAAAACCATTAGCACCGGAAGAACTGATGCCTAAGCATCGGTGCATCCAATGGTTGTCGGAAGATCCGACGCCCTGACTTTGGTGCAAGACTGAGCGCCTCTGGAGATCAAGTGAAGAAAGAGTGTAGCACCGGTTGAACCGACATTGTCAAGTCAAGCATCGGTACAATCAATGTACTATATTCCAGAGACGATGTCAAGCATGAAGCAGCCAGCCCTTCAGCACCAGAAGAACCGATGCCCACCAGAGTATAGCGTCAGAGCAATGACATCAGCAAGAGCAACGGCTACATGAAGATCAAGTGTCACCGGAAGTTCCAACGCTGTAGCATCGGTTCATCCGATGGTCCCTAAAGTTGCTGTAGCTGTGTCAGAGAGTCCAACGGCTACTTCAGAGCGTAGAGTGACCGGAAGAACCGACGCCCCAGCACCGGAAGTTCCGATGCCTATGCAGAAATATGCCCAACGGCTCCAAACGGCTAGTTCAACTGTGTGGCCTATATATATGTGCTCCCCCGGCCATTTGAAACTTGCTGGAGTTGCTAAACATCCCACACACACCCAAGAACATCTCCAAACCATCCAAGAGTATAAAGATCAAATCCTTAGTCCTTAGCACAAACTTTGTGAGTGTTAGTGCTAGGTTAGCTCTTGAGTGAGTGATCAAGCAAGGTTTAGATCCTTGTGCTGTGGTTCTAGAGTGAACCAACCTTGTATCTTGGTGCGCCGGCCATCCTTGGAGCCTTGGTGGCTCGCCGGCAAGTCAACGACCCTCCGACTTGGTGTGGAGCGGCGTCGACAACATTGTGCGGGGGACGGAGACCCCTCCTTCGTGGGCAATCTCCCTTAGTGAAGATCGGGATCAAGCTGACCGTGATTGTGTTCACGGAAGAGACTTGATTGCCGGGAAGCGATACTCTTAGTGAGTGCTTCAATAACGTGGACGTAAGAGCGTCTTTGTGGCAATCCGAACCACGGGATAAATCCTCGCGTCGAGAGTTTGCTTCCTCTCATCCCTCCTTTAAGCTTCCGCATTTCATATTGCAACTTGTGTGCCTTTACTTTCATAGAGTAGTATCTTGTTAGGATTGGCTATAGGTTGCTAAACTCTTTTGGGATGAGGGTTTTACACTAAGGTGAACCGTAGTTGCACATCTAGATAGCTTGTTTTAGTTTAAGTTTTGTGCAAACTAGTTGGAGCCATAGGTTAAGTTTTTAATAGTGACTAATTCACCCCCTCCCCCTCCTAGGCTAGAGCACCCGATCCCTTTCACTCTTGGCACACAATGCAACTTAAATAGATAAACACAAAACTTTTGTAACAACTTGACTGCCCTTATAAATGAATTTAGACATTGCGGCAAAGTCAATATTACACCCCTAATCTGTTGTTGAAGTCAGATTTTCAACCTCCAACTTCAATACCAGATATCTTTGCCCTTCAAGTATTGAAACTAACATGGTGTTGGTAAAAGGAAGTGTGCTTGGGAATAAGACTTCATCTAAGTTCTTTTAATATAATTTTACTGAATTTGGATGTTGGTTTGGCAATAAATCAAGAAATGGTGAATAAAACCCACACGAAGGGGATCATCAGTCTCATCATTTTGGGTCCCCACACCCTTTGGAGACACCATAATAGATGTGTCTTTGATGGCACTTCCCCTTGTATTCAAGAGGTCAAGCCAAATCTCAAGATGAGGCTCACCTCCGGGGCTTGGCTAGTGCTAAAGCTCTAGGGGGGTCTAGGTCTAGGCTTATTCAATGACCCGGTTTGTTCATCAGGTCAGGTAAACAGATAGATCTTAAGAATTCCAGACTAAACTAGAACGCAGCACTGGTTACTGAAAGATTTACCCAAACTTGTTCCAAACATGGCACATTTTAGCATGTGTCCAAAGCATTTGAGGTCGTTATGTCAAGCTTTTTCTGCAATGCTCCAGCACACCAAACAAATATGGCAATCTAGAATTGTGGGAAAACGTGAAGATCAATGGAAGAGAAGAGACAAATCACCCAATACCTGCTAGCATTTGTACAAGAACGAGATAATGTAATCATTCGTTGAGCAAGAGAAACTATAGACAGTGACCTCATGGCACAAAATTCAGCTGAAGACTTCCAAAGCTGAAACAAGCAAAAAACATCACGATCAGATTTCAGGTGTGCTTTGACATGGAAATGGGTTATGCCCTCAAAAAATTACCTCAAGAGTGGCTTCTTTGCCAGGGAACATCAATGTAAATGACCCTCTATCCCCTACCACCCCTGTTGCTATATGGCAGTCTTCTGGCTTGCAAACTTGCATCTCATCCACAAGTAATTTGTCTAGATCACAGTCAACATCCCATAAATGCAGAAAACAGAGGCTAAATCGAAGTAAACGCCCTTCCAGTGACTCTCTAGAGGGACTATCCATTTCATGAACCCCAGAAGGACAATCTAGCATTCCAGGCTGCAAAGTTTCTTTAGCATTCTCACCATGGAGATGACCTCTCACCTGCTTATCAGTGTTGCTGTTTGTCATGCCTTGAGTGGACATTATTGCTGTAAGGTCAAATCTCACACTAGCAATACCAGGATAGGGGCAAGAGCACTTTATTGGGCACTTTATCCTTTTGTTGACGCTGTGAGAAGAAACACCCTTTTCTGAACTGTATACAGAATTACCTCCATGGAATACACGAGCTTCATCTGGAGCTGGTGTCTTTCCCTTAAAATCATATGTTGTAGGGGCACTTACAGTCACAGAAACAGTACTCCCATTCTTATGGTTGGTTGACACAGATGGAATAGCATGACCCTTTTTGCCAGCATGAGACCAAAGGTGGCTCGTGTCTTTAAAAATTGGAACAAGTAAAGAAGATGCTGAAGTTGTTCCACCCAAGATGCTGCCAGTAACTGAATTTTTTGATATACCCCTGCAGAAGTGTTCGAACACTGACTGAGAGGCTGTACCACTGATAATTCGCTCTTGAGCACCAGTTTTCAGATCCCAAATATATAATCCACTACCTGCATCATTACAAGTGTGGAGATTCCGGCATAAACAAGCTATGTACCCTTTTACTCCCTCCCAAGCTACCATCGATGTGTAACCAGGATGACCAGGAAACATCCTCTCAACACGCATGGTTTCAAGTGAAACAAGCGCCACAAGGCCATCTTCTCCAACAGAAAGGAAGCAGTCATCCCAAGGGTGGTAAGTCCATGCCGGCGGTAGTATGATTTGCTTAACTGAGGCAACATGATGATGCATCACAGAAAGAAGGGTGCCAGCATCTAGATCCCAGACACGAATCGTACAATCTGAACTCCCTGAAATGAGTGCTCGGTGAAAGTTTCTAGAATCAGAGGGGGCATGCATGTAATGTGCAGCTAAGCACAGAATTGCTCCCTTGTGACCCAAAAAGAACCTCTCAGAAATAAGTGGGTAAATCCCTCCACCACCAAATTTTGCAGTAGCAGGTGACACATTCAGAAATCGGATAACTTCGATGTCACCATTGTGGAAACCATAAACTACAGCATATGGAGCATAAGAATCCTCAGAAAGTACCATTGACGAAGACACAGTCCTTCCATACCTTTCCAAATTATTGCTGTCTGATGAGCACACCTGTATTTCCACCACATTGTTGACATCACAGTGAGAATGAGAGCGTTCTGGCTTAAATTCTTCTACCTGAAGACCACCTTCTCCAAGCAATTTGCTCGAAGGTAGTTTATTTTCTGCTATACCCAGCTCAAACTGATCTAGAGACCATATGGAGATTTTTGGTTTCCACAACAATGACCCAGCAACCTTATAGGAGCAAGATTCCACCCTAACAAGACGCTGGCCCAACTGGCAAAATTTAATTTCCAATACCTCTCCTTGCATAGACAAGATGTCAGGAATTTCACACACTACCTCAGACTCAAAGGATGAGGCGCCAACCACAACTCTGTACACTGCAGCAGCGCCACTGCTACTCCATAACACCAAGCTCCTGACCACAATGCCATCGTCTGGAGCACAAGCATTCCACTCTTCACCATGTAGGAAAAAACCTCCAACAGAGCATCTGTTCTCCTCTTCCTTATCACCCTTGCAAAGAGGAGTACCCAGCAGAGACATCTCACCCAGCACAACCCCTTCTGCCACACATTTCAACAAGCATCTCGTCTTCAGCACCAACGCCACGACCTTCCCATCATGAGACAACGCCACAGCCTCGACTCTCCCGTCCGCCATTTCCGCAGACGCGACACTGGACATCGAGCTCACGCTGAGCCGCCTTGGCAAGTCACCCTCGTCGGCTACACCCTTGGCCACGGGCACCACCTGCGCCCGCCCCTCCACATCAGCTAGCACGGCGGTGACTGCTTCATCGCCGCAGCCACAGACCGCGATCGCCCTCGGCGTAGCGACCGAGAGGGTTCCATGGAAAGCGGTGTGGAGGACGGTGAGGGTACGCGCGTCGACGACCACGAGCGCCGACACGTGGCGGTGGCCGCCGTCGTCGGGGGCGTGGCAGAGGATGGCGACGCGGGGGCTGGAGGAGGTGGAAGTGGACGTGAGCGGGGCGACGAGGGAGGGCGAGCCGGCCCAGGGCGGGAGGGAGCGGCGGCGGAGGCAGCGGAGGGGTGCCGAGGCGGAGAAGAGGGAGAGCACGCCCGCGGCGCAGGCGGCGAGGAGGGAGGCCGGGGACAGGAGCGGGCAGAGGGCGACGATGGCCGCGGCGTGGGCGCAGAGGAGGGAGGACGGGCGCGGGGACGCGGAAGCTGAGGCAGTAGCGAGCGGCCAGTGGAGGACGGTGCCGTCGGCGGCGCCAGTGAAGAGCGCGGCCGGGGTGGCGGCGGCGGCGGTGACGTGGTGGGACGGAGGCGACGGCGACCAGAGCGCGGCCACCGAGTGGCACTTCATCGCATGGGGGGTGGGATGGCGATCCACCATCCAGCGAGCGATGTCTAGAACGGAGGGGGAAGAGATCTCATCTGGGTGCCCGTCTGCCCGAAGGAGGACGACGGCGGTGGTTGTCTGAGTCGCCGGACGGGGAATTCCAGCTGGAGTCAGCTAGACCGTCGGATCATCGCACGGACGGCTGTAGATCAACTTGTTCTTTTTTTTTCCTCCCAGTATAAGCTGTGCAAAATGTTGACTGTTGACCGACATATATTTATTCTATCTATTGCCATATGTATGGAAAAATATGAAAATAGGACGAGAAGCGGAAAATTGGAGAAGCAGATATTGTTCTTAGTGAGATGAAGAAGATGAGCCTTGAACCCAATAATCTCACTTATGATATACTGGTGGCAAGATATGCAAAGAAGAGCAACAAAGTTGAAGCACTAAGACTGTTTTGTGATGGGAAAATTCCTATTTTCAATCTCGAACTTTCACGATTGTCCGATTTTCAACCCGAAACTTCTAAACCAGACATCCTGCACCCTCAAACTAACGAAACCGTGCAATTACCCCCTAAACAGAATCCACCCAGGTTTTCAGCCGCGTCACCCCGCCACGTGGCGCCAGTGGCCACGTCAGCTTTTCTCCTTTTACCCTCTCCTCTCTCGTTCTCTCACATATAGGGGGCCCTCCACCTCTCCTCTCTTTTCTCGCTACGGTCATCTTCTTCCTCCGCCACCACCCGCCGCCGCCGCATCCTCCCTGGCGGCCCTGCTCGCCCGCGCGCTCCGCCTTGGCTTACCCCCTACCCGGCGTGCCCGCTCCTCCCGATCCCACCCTCCCTTCACTCGCTCCACCGCCTCCGCTGCCTCCTACGGCGTCTCCTGTCCTCCAGCTCCGCCTCCCCCAACCCCACCCACCCGCCCGCCCCCGTCCCTTGCCGCATTCGAGTGGGCCCCGTGCGCGCCGCGCTGGTGGCCTCCCTCCTCACCCCTTTTGCGCGCGGCGAGGTTGCTAGGTCGACGCCGCGGCCAACGGCGCAGCCAGCTCGCGCCAGACGCAGAAGACAACGAGGAGGGGCAGGGCATGGGATGCCGACATCGCAAGCAGGCGGTGGAGCGTCCGCGCCGCGTCGGCGGGGGAGCTGGCCACGACGAGGAGGTCCGCGGTGGCGGGGGTCAGCGAGAGGGAGAGCGGGAGCGGAGGGCGGAGGTGGAACACATGTTGGAAAGAGGCGGAGGAAGTGGAGCAGACCGCAGTGATGGAGGCGCATGAGGTGGAGGAAGATGGAGAAGAGGGTAGACGGCGGAGGCGGCGGCGGCGGGGGCGGGTGATGGCGGAGGAGGAAGACAGAGCAGGTGACGGCAGCGAGAAGAGAGAAGAGAGGTGGTGGCCCACCTGTCTGTGAGAAAGAGAGAGGAGAGGGTAAAAGGAGAAAAGCAGGCCACTGGCGCCACGTGGACCGGTGACGTGGCTGAAAACCAGGGTAGATTCGGTTTAGGGTGGTAATTTGCACGATTTCGTTAGTTCGAGGGTGCAGAATATCTGGTTTAGGAGTTCTGGGTTGAAAATCGGGCGATCGTCAAAATTCAGACTTGAAAATAGGACTTTTCCCTATTGTGATATGGTGAGTAAAGGCTTTATTCCCAAAACAAGCACATACAATTCACTAATAAATGACTTTGCCAAAGCTGGAATGATGAATCAAGCTAAAGAGTTGTTCAAACCAAATGAAAAGGAGAGGAGTTTTAGGCCTTGTTTGGTTTCTTTAACGAATCCTTAGAGCACGCAAGTCGAGAAAAGAATCTTTCATGCATGAAGTTCAGAATGAAGTCTATTTGCAAAAGCTCTTCACGAATGGGTATAACTTTTCGCGACGAATCTAATGACGGTAATTAATCAATGATTGGCTACATTGGTGTTACAGTAACCATCATCTAATCACACAGTCAAAGGTCTCATTAGATTCATCAGGGTTCCTAGCGCAGGGGTTCTGGAGTTAATTTTGTAAAATGCATTTATTTAATACAGTAATTAGTGGTCAAAGTGTTGATTTCCTAATATTCTAAGAAACCAAACGGGCCTTACATACGTCCTCAACTTCTGACATCCTTTTGAATGGATGGTCAAAGCTTAGAAATGGAATTGAAGTGACAAAACTCTTCAAAGATATGGAAGAGATAGGATTTAAACCATCTAAAGGCACTCTTAGTTTTATATCTAGAGCATTTTCAAAGCCGAGGATGACTTGGGAAGCTCGACGTTTACGGAAGACCCTTTTTAAAGATTAAGAAAAAAATGAAGTGTCAATATAATATCAGCCGTCCAAAATCAATCCTACTCAAAATTTCCGGCCAATGATTGAAGCATCAGTCATCATTTATGACACCCGTCAAGGTGGCCAAGCAATGGGTCCCCCGGTATGTCTTATAGCTATAATCGTGTAAATGGTGTTTATTTTCATTCAGATGATGCAGGCCAAAACTGTTCCTGCCTCTTATATATTGTGAAGGAACTGGGAACTGTAGCCCTCATTGAATGCGGTGCACTGTGAATCAGGTATAGCTTTGTTGAATAAATTATTTGTATCTCTGGTGTCTTTGTCTCTTTGTTGATCTGCTGCTAATTCCTGTTCTCTCTGATACCTTGTACTGGTGATCTCTTGACTCCTTTCGCCCTTCCTCAACCATCTGAGGAACCTATTCAGGTATTTGTTGTCACTTTTTGCACCTAGAGAAACACTGCACATCTTCAGCGAACTATGTAAATAGATGACCAAATTAATAGGTACATCTTCAGCGAACTTTGTAAATAGATGACCGAATTGATAGGTACTGTAATAAAGCCAATGTTTGATTTTTTATTACTTCGAAGCACTATCGTATCCATGATGATGATACCTGCATAAATTAACTACATTTTGGACTCTATTTTCAGGTTGATGATGATACCCTTATACCCAGTTCCCTTTATCTATGAAATATGGTAAATCCGGCCACACTGGAACAAATATTTGGCGTCTCTTCTTTGGCTGCATTACCAGTCTTGGCAAGTCTGGTTGTGGTTTCTCTTCTTCAAGCCTTTTGGTTTGTTCCAGCATTTTGTGCCTAGCATATAACCATATGGACTATGATCTCGTTCTAGAAATTTAGGGTATGCAACATAACTTCATTCATCATAGTTACCTGACAAGTGAATTGCTTGCAGGCCTCGAAAGAAAAAGATATTTTGCTGGTCGGATGACCGTACTTCCCTGCCGCCGTTTCTTACCGGCGCCGCCTCATTCCTCTGCCGTCGTCGCCGCCGCCACCACTGCCACCAATCGTTTCCCCATGCTTTGCCAAACCTGCGCTACCTAACCATATCGAGGTTTCTGAACTCCGGCGGCTCCATCAACCCGGAGCTCTGCACGACCTCAACGACTGCCACCAACGACTTCGCCTTCTTTTCAACTTCGACACGCATCTCGCCACTGTACTCTTCATTTTTTTTGACAAGTAATACCATTGATTAACAGCATGAAGCTGTGAGAACCATTACAGAGTTAATGGTTACAAGTTGGAGTGCCGAAAGAAGAGGGCACTGATGCACATGAGGCTCGTAAGCACATGCAACATTACAATGATTATGATCATACTGCGTATTTGTAAAAGCCTGTCTAGCTAAGAGATCTGCCATTTGATTGTGGCAACGCCGGAGTCTTCTTATCACTGCAGAGGATTCCCGTATCGCATTGTCAGCCATATGGGTTAAAGGCTTAATCCTCCAATCAGGCGGATTGTCCAGAATTGGGCCATTCATGAAATGAACCAGCTGCTGATTATCAGAGAGAATGGTAATGTGATGCAAATTCTGGTTCTTGGAAATTTGAGCAGCAAGCGCCAGAGCAGCTGCCTCAGCCATTAGAACAGAGGAATATTGTTGCAAGGCCGCTCTGACGAAGATATTGTGAGGTGGCTGAAGCTGTGTGTTTACCAAAAAAATACCAAGACTAGCTCGACAAGGAACCGAGTTTATATTGTCAGGCTGCGTGGAAGCATCTATGTAGCATCGATATCCTTGCAGAGTTGAAGGTAACAGAATCAACAACCTGTCAGATTGAACATCACTAGTGGCCTCTCCTAGTGCTTCTCCTCTGCTGGAACTTGCATTAGAGTTGGACGTACCAGACTTATAGGTGGAGGGAGCAGATAGGTTATCATCATTCCTTGGCTGGCGAATAACTGCTGGAGTTTCTTTTTCTTGTAGAGCTTCAAGATGTGTGTGCATATGTGCTTTTGCACGTTGATGAATCTGAGTAGAGGTGCAAGTTCTTCTGTTGAATCTATTATCATTGCGAGCTTTCCAAATATACCAGAGAGGTTTTGGATAAAATATCATCAGAGGGATTAGGAGTAGTCATTAGTGAAAGAGACATCTGTATGCCATCAATTTCAGGAGGAAAGTTGTTAGTTTGAACAGGAGGGTCAGCAGAGGACCAGACCTCAATTGACAAGGCACATTTAAAGAAGAGATGTTGGTCATCTACAATAGCCCCACAATAGGAACAGTGCTTGTCAATGTGGTTAGAATATCTGCCCGCTCTTTCACCCGTGGCAATAGCACGTCTAATGAGCCTCCAAGCAAAAGTTTTGAGGGGGGAGGAATCGACTTACTTTTCCAGACCTTGTGACTTTTCCAGACCTTGTGAAGGATATTGGCAGCGTCCTGACTTATGCTTCTGGAGCCTTGGTCAGGAAGATGATGTACCTGCTGATTAGCTAGATGAGTATAAACTGATTTAGTAGAGCATTGACCATTTTTGGCCGGTGTCCATCTGAGAATATCATTATGATCAGAGGTTACCACAGGAGTAGCTTGAATAATATTAACAGCCTCATCCGAGAAAGTGGAGGTGAGAAGTTGGTGATTCTAGCTGTGGGAACCCGGGTTCCAGAGGTCACATACCTTATCTGGGAGAGGGGAGGTAACTACTGGCATGAGAAGGTGATCGTGGATCTGATCCCACACAGGGGACCAAGGCGATAACCATATGGAGGAATTACCCGCATGGAGTTGATATTCGGAGTTGGCCGCTAGTTCATCCTTTACCTGCATAACAGAGGACCAATAGACAGATCTGGTTCCATTTGTAGGGGCTGTCCAGAAGGAATGATTAGGGTAATATTTGGCCTTAAGGATAGCAGTCAGAAAAGGGTTTTTGTTAGTTGCCACATTCCAAGAAGAGTGAATAATCAGGCTTTTGTTCACCAATTCCATATCTCTAATTCCGAGACCACTTTGTTCTTTGGATTTGCAAATGTCCTCCCATGAGCGAAAAGCAATGGGACTTGTGCCCTGTTCTTCCTGAACTCCTGCCCACCAAAACCTTCTAAGAATTGTGTTAGTATTTGCGATGAAAGTTTTGGAGAAAAGAACAGTAGACATGTAGTAAATAGGAATAGAAGCTAACACAGATTTGATATACTGCAACCTGCCAGCATGGTTAAGTTTATTAGCCTTAAGAGTACCAAATTTAGCGAGGAATTTGTTATAAATGAAGTTGTAAGCTTTATTTTTGTTTCTATGACTAAAGATCATCAGGTGACCTAAGTGCATAGTGTTGGGCCGAAGATTGGAAACAGAGAAGATACCTTTGATTTGAATTTTGGTGTGGTTAGGAACATTCCTGCTGAAATAGATCGAGGATTTTTGAAGGTTAGGCGTCTGACCCGATTGTAGACAGAACTCATAGAGGATAGTCTTGATGGCTTGAGCTTCTTCCACGGTGGCCTTGCCACATAGAATGAGATCATCTACAAATAAAAGTGAATGAATAGGAGGAGCACCCATTCCCAGAGAGATGCCAGAGAGGTTGTTGTTGTGAAGGGCTTCCTGCAATCTGATAGAGAGCTCATTAATAGCAATTACAAAGAGATAAGGAGAGAGGGGCAGCCCTGTCTCAATCCTCTTTGAGGGTTAAAATAATCAGAAGGCTCATCATTAACAAGAAAACCTAAGGTAGGAGTAGAGATGCAAGCATGTATGAGATGCAAGCATGTAGAGATGCAAGCATGTATGAGATTGATAAAGTTAGTATTAAGACCAAGTCTATGAAGGGCCTCCGAAATGAAACTCCATTCGAGTCTATCAAAAGCTTTGGCTAGATCAATTTTGAGCATAAAAGCGTTAGTATTCCAATTTTTAAGGTTAAAAGAATGGATGATCTCTTGAGTGATGATGATATTAGAAGAAATATGCCTATGAGCAATGAAAGCATATTGAGCTTGGCTAACATAATTGGGGAGATGATTTTTAATTCTGTTAGCCAAAGATTTAGCTATTATTTTATAGATGACATTACACAAGCTAATAGGTCTATAATCTTGGGGAATAATAGGATTATTCTTTTTGGGAATGAGAGCGATAAAAGTTTGATTCAGATCAGTAGGTAAATGAGCATGAGTATAGAAATCTTTTACCACTTTATAAATGTCATCCTTTGCCCAATGCCAGGCAGATTTGTAGAAGGCAGCATTGAGTCCATCAGGACCTGGTGCTACACTGCTCCTCATATCCCTGATAATAGCATGGATCTCATCGATATCAGGAGTAGTGTAGGTATACCTGAGCATGTCATTATTGTGGACCGCCTCTTCTTCCTCTATGTCCCTGCTGACTTGGTTACCATCAGTACAAGGTTGAGTGGGTGAGTGATTATGGGAAGTGGGGGTTGGGTGGGTAGGGTTGCTGGTGGTGAAAATTTGAGTAAAGTAATTAGTCAGAGTAGCAGCTAGCTGATCAGAAGTGGTGGAATAGGTACCATCTAGGTTGACAAGGTGGGAAATTCTATTCTTCCTGTTTCTTTTGATAATAACGTGGTAGAAGAAGGATGTATTTCTGTCATCCTCAACCGCCCATCTCTTTTTGACCCGCTGGATGTGATAGGTCTCTTCTTTGGCCATAAGATTGTGGTGCTTGTCATGGAGTTGCTGCTGCAAGGTGTGTTTTTGGAGAGAAGGGTGCAGGCTTTGCTGATCGAGAATTTGGCTTTCAATCTGAGCAAGGAGATCATTGTTTTTTGATTTCTTCCTCCTCCATTTCCTAAGATCTGCAGCAAGAAACTTGTTTTTTTGAGAGAAATCACGAGCAGAGGAGCGTTGCCAACTTTGTTTGGCAATTTCATGATATTCCTGTTCCATTAACCACCAATTTTCAAAACAAAAAGGTTTATTAGTACGAGGGCGCTGAGAGTTCAGAACCGCAAGAATGGGAGCGTGGTCGCTGTACATCATAGGGAGATGGTAGATGATAGTGGAGGGAAACGCCAGGCACCAATCTGCATTTTCTAAACAGCGATCAAGCCTTTCATAAGTTGGAACAGAAGAAAATCTCTTGTTAGTCCAAGTGTATGCCTGACCATTATAGCCAAGATCAATAAAACCACATTGCTTTACATATGCACAAAAAGCACTTATACGATTGACATCAGCACAACTGGGACCTAGTTTTTCATTAGCATGCATAAGTTCATTAAGGTCTCCCATACATAACATAGGAATACTGCTACTAAGAGTGACAAAGTTCAGAACATGATCCCAGATTACAATGGTGGAACGATGATGGGGATCACCATAAACACAAACTAAACCATACTGCTGTTGACTTGATTTATTTATACACAACGCAAAGATGTAGTGATGACTATGGTCGAAGATAGAAACCTCGACCTCATCAGTCCACATCAGCCAAAGGCCACCTGATTGGCCTTGAGAGGGAACAACAAAAGCATCTTTAAGTTTAAAGTGATTCTTAATAGAAATTTTAGAAATAGTAGAATTACGTGTTTCTGAAATAAAACATACCTGAGCTCTAGTCGACGCGAGGAGGCGGGAAAGGCGCACCATTGTTGAACTGCGTAGGCTCCCGCCTGAGCCTCTGCAGTTCCAAGCAAGGTGCGTCATGGCTCCGGCGGCGCCATATCGGCCGGCGCCTGAGCCTGATCATGAGTCCTCCCAAGATGTCGAGGAGCAAAGACAGCAGCCGGAAGCCGGCCTTGGAGTCCATTACTACCTGGTTCTTGAGTAGCAGAATGGGTTTGGAGATTAGGAAGCACAGCAAGAAAGCCAGGATCCATGCCAATCCGGTCAAAGTTGAGCTGAGCAGCACCATTAGCTTGAACAGGTGGCCGCATCTATTGAGCAGTGAGGCCGTCAGGTGAGAAGTAGATGTTGGCAGCAGTATGAGGTGTCTGTTCCGCAACCATCTGCGACGCACCAGCGCCCAACGCCTCTCCCAGAGGGTCTCCAGGAGAGAGGCAAGGAGAAGTGCATTGGAGATCCGGGGAGAACTGATGAGGAAGACTTGTGCCAGTATCTTGTTGTCCAGTTGTAGGTACTCTCCCAGGAGTGATGCTGCGATCCCCCATATCCCAGCGACTACATCGAGCACGAGGTCTATCCCGAGTGGCAGGGGATCGAGATCTGTCATGGTAGCCGAGTCCGGATGCAGCTGAGCCGGCGTCATTGCCATCACGACAGGTTGAAGTTGAGACTCGGCCACGACCTCTTGCAATTGACCTTCCTGGATCGCTAGCATCGCCGTGGTGGGCGTCCTGCTGTTGGCGTCGTCGATGGTGAGGGAACGGGTCAACCTCCAGCGGAGGGAGTCGGGACTAGATATCAATCCTTCCACCAGCGTTGGATCTGCGGCGCTGCCAGGGAGGCAGATCCGCTTCGTCGGCTCTGATTTGAAGGAGGGAGTCGGCTGGGGGCTCGCACGATCCAGTGATGGAGTGTGCCGGAGAGGGAGGCGGGGAGGGGCGAGGACCTCAGAGGATGTTGTAAGGATCGATGGACCAAGAGGGGGGGTGAATTGGGCCTTTTTCAATTTCTAAAACAAAGTAAAGCAACCTTAACCTATGCAAAGCTAGTAGGGCACCAATTCACCAACCGGATAACTAAGCTACCTACACAAGCTAAGAGAGATAAAAACAAAGTAAAGCCTAGCAAGGTAGAGCTAAGTTATGATCTCTAAGTCAAGCACACGAGTAAATTGCAAGAAAGAAAATGCTTGAATAAAGAGAGTGGACAAGAGACGACCGGATTTTTTCCCGTGGTATCGATGTGTTGGCACACACCCCTAATCCACGTTGTGACACTCTCAAAGAGTCTTGTCACCTCCCAAGTCACCGAGACGAGGGCGCTCACTAAGAGTCTCCGTTCACCATCCCGGCGTGGTGGAGATCAAGCCACGTACAATCTTCTTCTCCGGGCTCCCACAATCCTTGGCAAGCTCCGCGAGAAACACCCCGATCACCAAGATCGCCTAGGTGATGCCAATCACCAAGAGTAACAAGCTAAGGCCTTCACTTGAGCAAGAACCGATCACCAAGAACGGATGCACACTAACTTCTCTCTACTCAAGTCCTTAATCTTGCTTCTTGATTGATTGAAAACACAAGTATGTGAATGATGAAGCTCAATGTGGCTCTTGACTATAGTATGAGTGTATGGATGTTGCCTGGTGTCAAGAGTGGGCGAAATGACCCATTGGAGGGGTATATAGGCAGCTCACACAAATAGAGCCGTTGGAGAAAAGCTGCCAGAAAACTGCGTAGCGCCGGTTAATCCGACGTCCCTCCATTTGTCATCGTCGGTTTAACCGGTGAATGTAAACTGCCTCTTCTGAAAACTAGCCGTTACAACTTGGGCAGATTGACCGACGTATCATCGGTTTAACCGGTGAGTGTAGTTGTCCACTGATCAACTGAAAAACCAAGTCTCTGGACAACTGCACCGACGTTAACTCAAACCTATCGTCGGTTTAACCGGTGAGTACAACTTTTGAAATCCACTGAAAAACCATCTCACTGGTCAATTGCACCGACGTCTTGATTCAAACAGCGTCGGTTAATCCGGTGAATAGAACTTGAATTGCCCTGGAAAAACCAACTCTGGACTAATGCACCGACGTTAAATTCAAACACGTCGGTTTAACCGGTGTATTGAATTTGTCCAGATTCTGCTGACTTCGTTTAACCGACGTATAGAAAATTGAGAGCGTCGGTTAAACCGGTGTATAGACTTTTTCTGATTTTGTCTTTTCTGATTTGAGTCTTGAATGAAATCCAAATATTCTTGAGATATAGTTTGAGAACTACTTATTTGAACTTCTAGAAACCTGAGTGACCATAGTGTGCATCCATTTTCAAATGACCATGTCCATGCTCAAGTTACTAAGCCTTAACCCCTCTTAATAGTGCGATCACTACAAAACTATAAAACCTATACTAACCTAAGTGTCCTTCTCAACCTTGTGACACTTAGGACTAGAAAGATCCTTAGCTTTGACATATATAAATTGAAAACCGAGATCGCCTTTTAGAATGACCGAAATTGAGGGGCCTCTTTTGACATATGACCAAATGAGCGATAATGATCTATTAAGCTGCACAAACTCATTAGTCACAATGATGGTTGTCATTAATCACCGAAACATACCTTGAGGGCCTAGATGCTTACAATCTCCCCCTTTTTGGTGATTGATGACAACACAAACATAAATAACGAGAGAGCGAGAAAGATAAAGCAGGATAAACACAAGCAAACTCGAAAGCAGGACCAAAGAGCTCAACGGATCAAACGAAATCCATAGATATGTCTCAAAGAACGGCATACTCAAACGACAAATGTACATATCCATGAATTAACACCAAATGTGATACAAAGAATCAAAGTCCTGATAACTACGAGCTCTCTCTAGCTCTACCCTCCCCCTAACTCTGACTCCCCCTGACTCTCTCCCCCTTTGGCGTCAAAGCACCAAAAAGGCGAGCTACTGGTCCGGCTGTCGTGGTACTGCAAGGAAGCGGTCCGGGTCATCATCGTCGTCGTCGTCGGACGGTGTACCCTCGGTGACAGACGGGAGCTGCTGGTCAGAACTGCCTGCTGGATCTGAAGTGACTGGGGGTGTAGCTGTGGTAGAGGTTCGCGTGCTGGCACTGCCTGGAAGAGGGTCCGTTGAAGTAGTAACCGGCTCAGCAGAAGATGTGTCAACATCTGAAGTAGTGAGTGCTGAAGCTGCCGGCTGTGACGGCTGCTGAAGCAAGGAACCCTCTCCTCCTCCCCCTGAAGGTAGTGTCTGTGGTACGACGGGGAGGGCGACTGACTGGACTGCTGAAGGAGACTCCTGGAAGAGTGAAGTCGCTGGCAGTGGAGAGAACAGTGGACGACCGGCAGACCCAAGTAATGCGGACATCGAGAACGTGGTCTCCGGTGTCGCTGAGGTAGCTGGAGCTGCAGTAGGGGCTGGAGCTGGTGTAACGGCAAGTTGAGGTGCTCCAACACCCTGAAGGCCTGGCTGTCCTGGCTGCTGCGGGGCGAGTCCGGTGTGAGAGTAAAGCTGTGAGATCATCCCGAACATCGCCATCATCCCCTGCTGCATCTGCTGAAACTGAGCGTCTGTCCTCTGTGAGACTCTGTCGATAAGCCCGACAAAACGCTCCTCGGTCGCAGCCCGCTCTCGGGCGGCCTCTCTCTGTATAGCAGCAAGCTGAGCCTCATGGGCTCTCCTGGCCTCCTCCTGTGCAAGCCTGTCCTCTCTCTGCTGAGTCACGATCTGCTGTAGAAGTGCGGTGAGCTCGGACGGCTGAGACACCTGGGACTCAGAGACTGTAGCAGGTGCTGGTGACTCTGGAGCTGGCTCTCTAGACCCCCCCTGCCTCGTGGTCGTGACTAGCTGGGGCTGCTGCAGGAAAGTACTCTACGTCCTCGGAGGAGTCTGACTCAAGCTCAGACCAGTGTATCTCATCGTCTCCTCCGGGAAGCGGTGCCTCGGCGGCAAGCAGTGCCTCGTCCTCCTGTGCCACACGGGCCTGTGCCTCTGGTGACAACTGCGCCATGGCAGCTCTCTCTGCCTGTCTGCCCCTCCTCCGGTCCTGTGGAGCTGTCGGTCGGTAAACTGGGAACCGGGGAGCCTCGTCGTGACGGTAGGGAGCGCTGATGGGTGACTCTGCTGACACAATCATAGAACATATATAGCTGATCCAGTGTGCAAAGGGAAACTGTCGCACCACACCCATCCCGTCTGTGATCACATCCTCTATCTCAGCCATAATAAAGTCAACTATGTCAAACGGCTCGTGAGTGAGGATGTGTAGAAGCAGGAGCTGCTGCAGTCCTGTAAACCCCTCTGGGTAGCCACTCCTCGGTAGCAAAGTCCTCCGGAGTGCCATGTGTACTGCGTATGCCTCTGGGGTCAGCAGGCTGGGAACTCTGGCGTAGGAGGCAGGGAACGGCTGGCGGAAACACTGAGAGATCGCCTCATGAGAAGGTGCAATCCCGCCAATCATCGCTCTGCGCGGTGGATCTGCATCTCCGTAAACCATCTCGTGCAGGGAGACGTCAACTAAGTCAACTCCGAGAATCCCTGCTATCGTCGCTCTCGACAAACCAAAGACCTGGCCTCCATAAACAAAGTGTACTGCTCGACGCTCGGGAGCAATCCAGGCCGTGGCATAGAAGACTCTGACCCAGTCCTCAATATACCTGTTCTGCTCAATCTGGAGTAACCTGGGCAGGCCCCTGAAGTGAGCGAAGTGCTCTCTGACATCTGCTCCCCCTGCGGCTATTCTCAGAGACACCCAGTCAAGCACTCTGTGTGGGAAGATCCTGTGACCCCGCCTCTGGTAGGTCTCGTAGAAACTGGCCTGAAGAAGCGTCCAGAACCTACGGTCGACTCGGCTGTCACGGGTCACGGGGAACCAGTCCTCCTCCTGAACACTCCACCTGAGCCTCTTGACCTTCGCCGCATTGGCCTTGGTCAAGTTCTAGAGCAGCACACCTGGCTCCAGACGCACAACAGTGTCCATACGGAACACTGCGCGCTCGGCCTCTAGGGCCTCGGCTCTACGAGCTGCTGCTGCTGCAGCTGCGGACCTGCGAGGCTCCTGTGGCTGGTGACCTCCTCGCGTCCTCGGTCCAGTGCGACGCTCGGTCGCTGGTGAAGTCTCTGCTGCTGGGGATGTCTGCCGAGTGCGGCCAGACCGTCGTAGAGTCGGTGACTCCTGTGTGCTCTGCCCCTGAGACTGCTCAGACTGCTCTGCCTCTGAATCTGAATCTGTAGCTGTATCTGACTGATCTGACTCTGCTGCTGCTGCCGTCGCGGCTCTGGTGGCCCTGGCACCTCTCACTCTGCCCATACCCCTGCCTCTGCCTCTGCCTCTGGGGTCCTCCCTGATCTGGAACGGACGAGCACGGCCTGATGCCTGCTCCTCGGCGGCCTTGGCCACCATCTCGGCCCTCTCGGCCTCCTTCTCTGCACGAGTCCGCTTGCGAGCGGGCTTCTCGACCACAACTTCCTTACCCTTCCTCTTCTCGCGACCCATCTCGAACAGGCAATATGTCGAGCACTTGGCGAGCACTGATGGGCTGCGGCTGCGGCGTGAACGGCGTGGATGCTTGGAGACGTGGAGGCTGCGGCTGCGGCGTGGATGGAGTGAAGGCGTGGAGTACAGTGGCGCTTGGCGATGGAGGCACGTGCGGCGGTGAGGGCGTGGTGCGGCGGCGGCGGCGGCTACGCGCGCAGGCGGCGGCGCAGAGCGGTTGCACGGGCGGCGCAGGCGCGCACGGGCGGCGCTGGGCGAGCGCGAGGGCGCGGCGGCGGTGGCTCGACGTGCAGGCGAGCGGCGGCGAGTGGTGGCGGCGCGGAGGCGAGAGGCGGCGCGAGAACGAGGTCAAGCGGCGGCGGCTGGAGTCGGGCGAAACAGAGAGGAAGAAAACCAGGCGTCCGCGGGCAAGACACATATATGACAGGTGGGCCCGCGATTTTCTTTAACACCGGTTGATCCGACGCGTAGGGTTTGAACGCCGGTTGATTGCGTCGGTGTAGTTCACCTGAGACTTCTGCAGATCTGTTTTTGAACGCCGGTTGAACCGATGATGCCAAAAGTGAACTCGTCGGTTGATTGATCAAAATGCCGGTTGAATGCTTGGTCTGATCTGCAATTACGATCACCGGTTGATCCGATGCTCTGACTTTTGAATACGTCGGTTGAACGCCTGAAACTGCCTGAGCTGAGCCCCAACTTTAGTAACGCCGGTTAAACCGATGGGTATAGATCCTTTGAACGTCGGTTTAACCGATGAAGGCAAAAACCCCACACTCAGCTCACTCTTCTATGCTAAGTCCAATAAACTTATAAGATTCAAATAAACTCAAGTTAATGGACTTGCATAGGCGACTTTACCCCTCAAAATAAATAGGGTAGCACACTTGCTTAAATAATTTTCTTTTTAAACAAAAAGGAAAAGCCGCAAGAGAGACAAAGCGCCAAATAAAATGTATGAGCCTTGTCATAGGAATATTGAAGATAGAGAGCTTCAAACTCATTATGACATGACTCACTAGGCAAGAACGCACCTAACACTTTGCTCTTTTCACTTTTCATGAATTAAGATCTTGTATATGAAACAAGTCTCATTTTCATCAAGTGATCTCCTTTGTGACCCTTACGCATGCAATGATGATGCAAACTACAACCACATGCGAAAGTAAAATAAACATGAAGTGCATATCTATATGACAAGAAATGCATAACAAGAAATTAAGATCTACTTGTCAAGTTTGAACCCACGGGAAGCTTTTTCATGATGAGCCTTTCTACAAGCCTAGAGGAAAACAAGTGGACCACCACCTCTAGCTAAACCCTTGCTTATCACTATCTTACCATGGTTAGACAAGTGTCCTATATGTATGCATTTTTCTATATGACATGGCAACTTACATGATGTTTGCCGCATCTAACACATTAAGCTCATTCCTTAGCCTAACAAAGGTACTCTCGTCTAATGGTTTTGTGAAGATATCCGCCAATTGCTCCTCGGATCTCACACCTTGAAGAGATATGTCTCCTTTGGCTTCGTGATCACGCAAGAAGTGATGGCGAATATCAATGTGCTTTGTGCGAGAGTGTTGAACCGGATTCTTGGCAATTTTTACGGCACTTTCATTGTCACAAAGGAGTGGAATCCTATCTAGTTTCACACCAAAGTCCAAAAGGGTTTGCTTCATATATAGGATTTGGGCACAACATGCACCGGCCGCTATATATTCCGCTTCCGCGGTGGACAAAGCCACGGAATTTTGCTTCTTACTTGACCAAGAAACTAGAGAACGCCCAAGCAAGTGGCAACCCCCGGAGGTGCTCTTGCGATCCACACGGCTTCCGGCAAAATCCGAGTCCGAGTATCCCAAGAGATCTAAACTAGCGCCTTTGGGGTACCACAAGCCTATGCTAGGGGTGTGCTTGAGATACCGAAGGATCCAATTCACAGCCGAAAGGTGTGACTCCTTTGGGTTAGCTTGAAAGCGGGCACACAAGCACACACTAAACATTATATCGGGCCTAGATGCGGTAAGATAAAGCAAAGACCCTATCATAGAACGATAGAGGGATTGATCAATCGGTTTACCGTCCACATCCAAGTCGAGATGCCCATTGGTTGCCATGGGTGTCTTGATTGGCTTGCACTCATCCATCTTTAACTTCTTCAAGATATCTTTAGTATACTTTTCTTGATGGATGAATGTCCCTTCCTTCATTTGTTTGACTTGAAAACCAAGGAAGAAGGTCAATTCGCCAATCATGGACATCTCGAATTCTCTAGACATCATGGTAGCAAACTCATGGCTTAGTAAATCATTAGTTGAGCCAAAGATAATATCGTCAACATAAATTTGACAAATGAAAAGATCCCCGTTGACGTCTTTTGTGAACAAAGTGGTGTCCACCCTCCCGATCTTGAAGCCTTGCATGATTAGGAAGTCACGAAGCCTCTCATACCAAGCCCTTGGAGCTTGTTTGAGCCCATAGAGTGCCATGTGCAACCTATAAACATGGTTAGGTTTCCTCGGATCTTCAAACCCGGGAGGTTGCTCAACATAAACAAGTTCGTTAATAACGCCATTTAAGAATGCACTTTTCACATCCATTTGATACAACTTAATGTTATGATGTGAAGAATAAGCAAGAAGAATGCGGATAACTTCAAGTCTTGCGACCGGAGCAAAAGTTTCACCAAAATCCAAACCTTCGACTTGAGAGAACCCTTTTGCCACAAGTCTTGCTTTGTTGCGTATCACCACCCCATGTTCATCTTGCTTGTTTCGAAAGACCCACTTGGTGCCGATAATGTTCTTGTCTTTCGGAGGAGCTTCGAGGACCCAAACTTCATTGCGGGTGAAGTTGTTCAACTCATCTTGCATGGCCATCACCCAATCCGAGTTCTCAAGCGCTTCCTCTATGCTAGTGGGTTCAATACAAGAAACAAACGAGTGATATTCGCAAAATGAAGCATGTTTAGAGCGAGTTCTTACTCCCTTTGATGGACTACCAATGATTTGACCAATTGGATGATCCTTGGAGATGCGACCATGCTTCACTAGCGGTACTTGCGTGGATGCTTGTTGGGGTGGATCATGGGTGACTTGTGCTTGTGGTGGAACACTTTGCTCTTCTTGTTCTTGAACTTGGGGTGTTGGCGTTGGCACATCTTCTTGAGGTTGTGTATCATCTTTTTCTTGATCTTCATCCATTTGGGGCGCCGTGGAGGTGCTTGGTGTAGATGAGGAAGGTCCTCCCCCTTGATTATCGCCTTCATGCACCTCTTCCGGCTTGATATCCCCAATGGACATCTTCTTCAAAGCTTCATCAATCTCCTCATCACCTACATTTTCATAGCCAACAACCTCCTCTTGGGAGCCATTAGATTCATCAAACTCCACATCACATGTTTCTTCAACTAACCTGGAGGTTTGATTGAATACTCTATATGCTTTGGAGTTTGATGCATAACCAAGAAAGAAACCTTCATCACATCTACTTTCAAACTTACCGAGCCTTTTCTTCTTGTAGATGAAGCATTTGCAACCAAAGACTCGAAAGTATGATATATTTGGTTTCTTCCCGGTGATGAGCTCATATGGAGTTTTCTTGAGGAGTCGGTGAGGATATACTCGGTTGGATGCATGACACGCCGTGTTGATTGCTTCCGCCCAAAACTTCTCGGACGTGCCATAATCATCCAACATTGCTCTTGCTAGGGTGATGAGTGTCTTGTTTTTTCTTTCCACCACCCCATTTTGTTGAGGCGTGTAGGTGGCGGAGAACTCATGCTTGATGCCCTCTTCATCGCACCATTCTTCAATCTTCATGTTCTTGAACTCGGTGCCGTTGTCACTCCGGATCTTCACAATTTGGGAGTTGTACTCCCTTTGAGCTCTTCTTGCAAATGTCTTGAAGAGTTCCGGAGTTTCACCCTTATCGCCTAGAAACATGACCCAAGTGTAACGTGAAAAATTATCAACAATTACTAGGCAATAGAGGTTACCACCAATGCTCTTGTATGTAGTTGGACCAAAGAGATCCATGTGAAGTAGCTCGAGCGGCTTGGAGATTGACAACATCGTCTTGATGGGATGATGTGTTGCAACTTGTTTCCCGGCTTGACATGCTTTACATAGCTTGTTCTTGTCAAACGTGACATCCTTCAAGCCGGTGATCATCCCTCTCTTGTGGGCTTTCTTGAGGTTACTCATGCCAATATGAGCAATTCTTCTATGCCAAAGCCACCCAAGAGAAGACTTGGTGAAGAGGCATGTCATGGTACTTGTTTGCTTTAAAGAGAAGTCCACTAAATAGATGTTGCCATGCCTAAACCCCGTGAATACCATTGACTTGTCTTCTTCAAGAGTTACTACAACACCATTCTTGTCAAAGGTACACGTTAGTCCAAGATCACACAATTGAGCAATAGAAATAAGATTAAAACTAAGTGCTTCTACAAACAAGACATTAGAAATGGATAAATCTTTAGAGATAGCTATTCTACCCAAACCTAAAACTTTTCCCCTTGAGTTATCACCATAGGTGACATGTTCATGATCGCCGGGGTCTTCAAGGGAGGTGAACATGCTATCATTGCCGGTCATATGTTGAGAGCAACCGCTATCTAGTACCCAATGTTTTCCACCGGCTTTGTAGTTCACCTACACACATGAGAATTCACTTTTGAGTTTTAGGAACCCAAACAAGCTTTGGGCCTTGCACATGTGTGACAAGAGCTTTTGGGACCCAAAGTTGCTTGGGGAGCTTTTTCTTTGACTCCTTAGTGAGTTTGCCAATGAATTTGGCATTCACCTTGCCCTTCACTTTACTCAAGAGAAAATGGTTATTTTGAAACATTGAAGAGTAATTCTTGGGTAATTTAGGAAGAGGACGTGATGGTAAAGTGCACTCCCTAGTGTGGTGCCCGGTGACTTGGCAATGTTGGCAATATGATCCAACTTCCTTGATGAAGCTAATCTTTATCTCCGGAGAAGGAGTAGTGGCTATGTTTGGCTCCGGAAATGAACCAAGACCTCTTTTGCCATAGTCACGGGCATTGTTGAAGAGAATCTCTTTGTGGATGTATTCTCCTCTTGAGAGTTTCTCCACACTACTCTTGAGGCTTGCAACTTGATCCATCAATTCCTTTTCCCTAGAAGGTGCAAGCTCGGGCAAAACATTAGTAGCATTTGCATTAATGAGTAGGTCATCACATGAAGTAGAAGCATTGACCTTCTCAATAGTTTCATGAGCAAAGTTCTCAAGACTTGGGTCAATTGCTTCATAGGCAAATTCAAGTTCTTGATACTTGTGAGCCAACTCCCTATGCTCTTGTTTAAGCTTTTTGTGGCTCTCTTCAACTTGCTTAGCAAGTACAAGTGACTCATTGTGCTTTTTAAGCAAGTCATTGTACTTGCCAAGCAAATCGGAGTGGGCAAGCTCTAACTTAGCACGAGTGCTCTCAAGAACCTTGACTTTGCCCTTTTCCCTCTTGATAACGGATGTATACTCATTAATGAGGTTAGCAAACTCATTAGGGTCAAGCTCATCATCACTATCATCTTCACTCTCACATACCTTAGAGTTACCTTTGGCCATGAGGCACATTAGAGGTGGAGGTAGTGATGGTTCTTCATTTGTGAGGGCGATGGTGACTATGTCTTCTTCATCACTTGACTCTTCGCTTGATGAGACATCGGTCACCCACTCTTGTTTTTCCACCAAGAAGCTTCTCTTGGTGTGCCCTTTCTTCTTTGGGAAGAGCTTGGTCTTCTTGTCATGGCTCTTTTTCTTCCCAAGTCTCTTGTTCTTGTTTTTCCTTTCTTCTTCTTCATCATCGCTTGAATCATGGCGATGCTTGCTCTTGTTGTCCTTGTTTCTTTTGTCCGGCTTGGGGCAATTTGGACGGATGTGACCTTTTTCTCCACAATTGTAACAAATTTTGTTCTTGACATCCATTGGCCGGAACATTCCCCTTTTTGAGTCAAAGTTGAAACCCTTCTTGTTGATCTTGTCATTCAAGCGGGTGAACTTCCTCATCATGAGAGCAAGCTCTCCATCATCTTCAACATCGGACGAGCTTTCATGATGATCATCTTCTTCATTGTTTGAGCTTGAATCTTGCTTGATCATCTTGAGCTTGCGGGCTTTGTTTGCCTTGGTCTTTAGAGCAATTGATTTGCTTGAAGTTGGCTCTTCGGACATACCAAGGATACTCATCTCATGAGCGCGAATTTCGCCCACAAGTTCTCCTACTTCCATTGTGTCAAGATTCTCCTTTTGAAGCATAGCATTGATGATGTTATACTTGGGCTTCGGGAGGAGCATGAGAATCTTGCGATTGATGGAGGCACTGTCAATTTTGGATATTTCAAGTGCATTAATGTCCTTGACAATGACATTCAAGCGAGAGTACATATCATTGCAATTTTCATGAGCTAGCATTTTAAAAGAATCATACTTAGCTCTAAACAAGTGATATTTTTGCTCACGAACTTTAGTGGAGCCTTCATGAATTTCAATGAGCTCCTTCCAAATGTCACTTGCTAAGTCCATGCCATTAACTCTAGCAAAGACTTCCTCACTAATGGCTTCGAAAATTACATTCTAGCCTTGGCATTCCATTTTAATTGTTCGGTGGTGGGAGTTCCGGTGAATCCGGTCTTAGTGGCCAACCACACTTCGGGGGAAATCGCATCAAGATATGCGGCCATGCGAACTTTCCAATAAGCAAAGTTCTTGCCCTCGAAGTGGGGCGGCGAACCACCCATCTTGGCCATAGCTCTAGGCGGTGAAGCCTAATGATCCAAATGAGCAACGAGGCTTTGATACCAATTGTAAGGATCGATGGACCAAGAGGGGGGGTGAATTGAGTCTTTTTCAATTTCTAAAACAAAGTAAAGCAACCTTAACCTATGCAAAGCTAGTAGGGCACCAATTCACCAACCGGATAACTAAGCTACCTACACAAGCTAAGAGAGATAAAAACAAAGTAAAGCCTAGCAAGGTAGAGCTAAGTTATGATCTCTAAGTCAAGCACACGAGTAAATTGCAAGAAAGAAAATGCTTGAATAAAGAGAGTGGACAAGAGACGACCGGATTTTTTCCCGTGGTATCGATGTGTTGGCACACACCCCTAATCCACGTTGTGACACTCTCAAAGAGTCTTGTCACCTCCCAAGTCACCGAGACGAGGGCGCTCACTAAGAGTCTCCGTTCACCATCCCGGCGTGGTGGAGATCAAGCCACGTACAATCTTCTTCTCCGGGCTCCCACAATCCTTGGCAAGCTCCGCGAGAAACACCCCGATCACCAAGATCGCCTAGGTGATGCCAATCACCAAGAGTAACAAGCTAAGGCCTTCACTTGAGCAAGAACCGATCACCAAGAACGGATGCACACTAACTTCTCTCTACTCAAGTCCTTAATCTTGCTTCTTGATTGATTGAAAACACAAGTATGTGAATGATGAAGCTCAATGTGGCTCTTGACTATAGTATGAGTGTATGGATGTTGCCTGGTGTCAAGAGTGGGCGAAATGACCCATTGGAGGGGTATATATAGGCAGCTCACACAAATAGAGCCGTTGGAGAAAAGCTGCCAGAAAACTGCGTAGCGCCGGTTAATCCGACGTCCCTCCATTTGTCATCGTCGGTTTAACCGGTGAATGTAAACTGCCTCTTCTGAAAACTAGCCGTTACAACTTGGGCAGATTGACCGACGTATCATCGGTTTAACCGGTGAGTGTAGTTGTCCACTGATCAACTGAAAAACCAAGTCTCTGGACAACTGCACCGACGTTAACTCAAACCTATCGTCGGTTTAACCGGTGAGTACAACTTTTGAAATCCACTGAAAAACCATCTCACTGGTCAATTGCACCGACGTCTTGATTCAAACAGCGTCGGTTAATCCGGTGAATAGAACTTGAATTGCCCTGGAAAAACCAACTCTGGACTAATGCACCGACGTTAAATTCAAACACGTCGGTTTAACCGGTGTATTGAATTTGTCCAGATTCTGCTGACTTCGTTTAACCGACGTATAGAAAATTGAGAGCGTCGGTTAAACCGGTGTATAGACTTTTTCTGATTTTGTCTTTTCTGATTTGAGTCTTGAATGAAATCCAAATATTCTTGAGATATAGTTTGAGAACTACTTATTTGAACTTCTAGAAACCTGAGTGACCATAGTGTGCATCCATTTTCAAATGACCATGTCCATGCTCAAGTTACTAAGCCTTAACCCCTCTTAATAGTGCGATCACTACAAAACTATAAAACCTATACTAACCTAAGTGTCCTTCTCAACCTTGTGACACTTAGGACTAGAAAGATCCTTAGCTTTGACATATATAAATTGAAAACCGAGATCGCCTTTTAGAATGACCGAAATTGAGGGGCCTCTTTTGACATATGACCAAATGAGCGATAATGATCTATTAAGCTGCACAAACTCATTAGTCACAATGATGGTTGTCATTAATCACCGAAACATACCTTGAGGGCCTAGATGCTTTACAAATGTATCGGGAAGTCCTACCATGAGGCGAAGGATGGAGTGGAGGAAGCTCAGAGGAGGCATGGCGCGTGGCGCCCCTTGGAGAGGTTCTATCCTCTCTGCCATGGCCAGGGGAGGTAGGAGGTGGAAGTTGGTGAGAATGAGGGGGAGGAGGGGGGCGAGTGAGGTGCTGCAGCGGAGGGAAGGCGGGCAGCAGATGAGCGCTGGTGAGCGGCGGGGACTGTCCGGGGTAGAGGAGAGTTTTCTGGATTTCAAGCATCTCCATGAGAGAGTCAACATTAGTGGTAGACATAGTGGAGTTGACATTGAGTCCCAAACTAGCAAGAAAGGCTTGTGCGCTGAGCTGGGGGAGGATACGATTGGGGATTGGCGCGACATGGGTAGAACTAGTGGGAGAGCCTGATGCAGGATGTTGATCAATACCTGGGAGGGGGGAGAGCAGAGGAGTGTTGGAGGTGCCTTCATCAATGACCCCTTTGCCTTTGGCCTCCTTTGTGTGTTGGAGTGACAGATGCATATCCTGATGGTGATGCTGATGGCTCTGCTGATGGCTCTGGTCTCTTGCATTTGACTGGATTTGCCTTCTTGGATCCATCAGTTCTGCAGTTTGAAGCTGTGGCTGAAGCTGTCTCTGATCAGGAGTGTCACTTTGGGTTGACATTGTTTGCTGCTGAGGGGTGGGGAGCAGAATTGGAGTTGTGTCTGCCTGAGTGGAAACCTGCACTTGGACTTGTGTCTGCTGAATGTTGAGCTGAGTGAGTTGGAGCATATGCTGAGTGGAGGCCGGCTGAACTGAAACTGGCTGGATGAGAGGTTCAGAGTCCGTGACTAGTCACTGTATGTTTGTATTCAGAGTTCCTTGCATCTGCTGAGTAATAGGAGAAGTTTGAACAGTTGTGTGAGCAGCATTACTACTAATCGGCATGATTTCTTGGATGTTCTTATTTGGTTGGGCCTCTTGTTGATCAAGCATCATTGTATCTTGATTATCTGTTCCGTAGGATGAGTGCCTTTTGCAATGTTGGTAGGAGGGAGATTGCCTCCAGAAATAATAACACCCGGAGCTCTGATAGTTCTTGTGTTCTGAATCGAGCTCCCTCCCATTTTGATGCCAGCAAACACTTGTCTGAGGGTGTTGAGAGCCTGAGAAGGTGGGATAGAAAGGCCTTGAAAGGAGGTGATCTGACTCTGGACCAGGTGCATGGGTATACGGCTCCACTGCACCATCCAGTTGCCATAACGATCAAAGCCTTGACTCCCACCAGCAACCATGATCCTTCTAATTCTTTCTGGGCAATGTTCAGCATTGTGGAAGTATCTTGCACAATAAGTACAGATTCTTTTAACCTTTTCATAGTGCAGCCAAATTATCATATTGCCTATATTAGGAACAGAATGAAAAAACTTGTCTTTTGCAGGCTTGGAGACATCAAGCTTAATTCTAACTGGAACATAAAATGGATCATAATTAAAGCTCCTGGGATTCAATCTATGCCAGTCAGAAGCATGGCCAATGTGCTGGATTATTTCTCTGATTCTATCTTCAGTTCTGAGTTCTCTAGGAATTCCATACAGTCTGACAGAAGCATCCAGGTATTGGAAAGCATAATCATCTCTTTCTCTACCAGGCACGTACATTTCTATAAGCAGATTATGACTACGCAAAGTCCAAGGCTGACCTCTTATAGTTGACATCATATCCCCTTCTGAAACAAACCCAGCAAGAAATAAATTTGTAGTTACCTCATCTATGTTTTGGACTCTGCCTCTCCAGAGGTTCGTGAGATCTGATCTAGCAACATCTTCCGTAATTGGTGCAGCATTACCAACAGGATCTGCCACCATCAGCAGGAGATTGAAAGGAGCTGAGGAGATTGAAAGGAGCTGGCACTGTACTCTTCATTCAGACGGGTGCTCCTGTTCGCAAGCTGCCTTAGGTGCTGTGGAATCTGAGCCGGTGTGTTACAGTCATAGCTGCAGGCAAGGTGTTCGATGTTTTGTCCGAGCTGCTTGGTGTTCTGGTTTCCGTCAGAACTTCTGCAGTTTCAACCAACTGAGGTTTGGATGCTAAATCTGGTGCCTGCTCAGTTCTGATGAACATCCTAGCATGGAACTATCGGGGATTAGCAAATTCCCGGACTGTTCAAGAGTTGTGTTCCCTAACTAGAAAATACAAACCCAAAATTGTTTTCCTGTCAGAAACATGGCAAAACGAGACTTCAATGGTAAATATGAGATGGAGAATAGGACTCAAGAATTGTTTAGCTGTTGAGTCTAAAAACAGGGGTGGTGGTATAGTTCTGTACTGGGATGAATTGGTAGATGTCACACTCCAAACCTTGTCGGAGAGGCATATTGATGTGTTAATTAAAGAGATCAGAGCAAACGTCCATGGAGGATGACATTTGTCTATGGTGAGCCTCGACCTGAACTGCGCTATCAAATGTGGAATAAGATAAGGCACATTGCAGGACATGTTAATGAACCGGGGGTAGTGATGGGTGATTTTAATGAAGCCTTACAGCAGTTTGAACATTTTTCTGCAACAAAGAGAGGAGAAAGGCAAATGGAAGATTCTTGGAATGTGCTCCAGGATTGTGGACTGTTGGATCTTGGATTCAAAGGTCTGCCGTGGACATATGATAACAAGAGGGCAGGGGAGCAAAACGTTAAGGTCAGATTGGATGGGAGCTGTTGCAACATCGGATTGGTTTCTTATATATCCAGGGGCTACTGTTCAGCACTTAATTTCACCGAAATCAGACCACTGTCCACTTCTACTATCACCTTCGTTAGAGGATTCACAACAAAGTAAAGGAAAATGTCAGCGATATGAGATCATGTGGGAAAGGCATGAAGCTTTGCAGCAGGAAATAATGACAGCATGGAGGAATTGTGATGAAAAGCATAATCTACATGATATTTCAATGGCACTGAAGACCACAATGCATAGATTAAGATGCTGGAGCTACAACAATTTTGGATCTGTAAGAAAGGAACTAGAGAGCCTGAGAGACCAATTGGGGACACTACAACAGGAGCAAAATGAGAATAAAAGACAGGAAATTTTGATACAGTAAGAAGGATGGATTAGATCTTATATCGGTAAGAAATGATGTGGCTTCAACGCTCAAGAATTATGTGGCTGAAAGAAGGTGACAGGAACACACAGTATTTTCATAAGAAGGCTGTATGGAGAGCTCGTAAAAATAAGATTAAGAGCCTAAAGAAAGAGGATGGAAGCTATACCGAGGATGTGCACGAAATGCAAAACATGACCAACAGTTTTTTCAGCCAGTTATACACAAAGGACCTAGAGGTAATGCCTGAGCAGTCACTTCACTTATTTGATAGAGTGATAGATGATGGCATGAATGACTCGTTATGTAAACCTTTTACTGATGAAGAAGTTAGCAATGCTTTATTTCAAATCGGCCCATTAAAAGCTCCAGGCCCTGATGGTTTTCCGGCTAGGTTCTTTCAAAGAAATTGGGATGAACTCAGGTATGAGATTATTAGGGCTGTCAAACAATTTTTTGAGGATGCCATAATGCCACCGGGGGTCAATGATACATCAATTGTGTTAGTCCCAAAAAAGCATAATTCAGATGACTTGAAGGATTTTAGACCAATTAGCCTTTGTAATGTCATCTATAATGTTGTCTCCAAGTGCTTGGTGAATCGACTCAGACCCTTACTAGAACAAATCATATCACCCAATCAAAGTGCATTTATTCCGGGACGTCTGATCATGGATAATGATCTAATAGCTTTTGAGTGTATTCACAGCATACAACAAAACCGAACTGGGAGGAATAACTTTTGTGCTTACAAATTGGATCTATCCAAGGCTTACGACCGTGTTGATTGGGATTACTTGAAAGGTGTTCTTTTGAAGTTGGGCTTTCATAGTACATGGGTGCAATGGGTGATGGCTTGTGTCACCACTGTGCGCTATTCTGTTAACTTCAATGGGGTTCTTTTGGACTCCTTCCAACCGACACGGGGTCTACGTCAAGGTGATCCTTTATCTCCATATTTATTCTTGTTTGTTGCTGAATGTTTATCTGCTTTACTAAACAAAGGGTCGGAGACTGGAGAAATTGTGCCCCTGAAAGTCACTCGAAGAGCACCAGCTATTTCCCATCTAATGTTCGCAGATGATAGCCTCCTATTCTTCAAGGTGGATGAGCAGCATGCACATTCTGTAAAGAAGATACTGGAGGTGTTCTGCAATTCAACAGGTTAAGTGATAAATCCTATATCCTATTAAGTGTTCAATTCTATTTGGGGAGCACTGTCCTCAGGATGAGATGGAAAGAGTTAATGCTTTGTTGGGCGCACAAGAAACAACCTTTGAACCCAAGTATTTGGGCCTCCCAACACCAGAAGGACGAATTAAATCAGAAAGGTTTCAACCAATCCAAGAAAGGTTGGGGAAGCATATAGCAATGTGGACAGAAAAGTTTCTATCAACTGGGGGAAAAGAAATCCTAATTAAGTCAGTAGGGCTATTCCAGTTTATATTATGAGCGTTTTCAAACTTCCAGATGGAGTTTGTGAGACATTGGAGAGGTTCATCAGAGATTTCTGGTGGGGTTCCAAGACTGGGAAGCGTAAGGTCCACTGGATTGCATGGGAGAAACTGATAAAAACTAAAGGGACAGGAGGGATAGGCTTCAAGGATTTCAATTTTTTTAACCAGGCCATGTTGGCAAGGCAGGCGTGGCGTCTCATTGTACAGCCTAATACCTTGTGTGCGAAAGTATTAAAGGCCAAATATTATCCAAATGGAAATTTACTAGACACAGTTTTCCCCCAAATTATGTCACCCACATGGAGATCTATCATTCGTGGATTGGAATTGGTTAAACGCGGTGTCATTTGGAGGATTGGATCAGGAGAGAAAGTGAAGATTTGGAGGAATAATTGGCTACCAAAGAACTGAATCTCCTGGCATCCCTACTAAAAAGAGACCTGCTAGAATAAAGTGGGTTTCCCAATTACTTGAAGAGAATGGTCGTGGCTGGAATGTAAGATTGCTGGAAAGACTATTCTGGTGGCTTGATGCGGAGGTCATTATGAAGATTAATGTACCAGAGCAAAAGAAGGATGACATAATGGCACTATGAGAAGACGGGTATGTTCCCGGTCAAAAGTGCATATCGACTTGCAATTCGTCTAAACGAAGAATGGATGGGTGGCCAGTCCAGTAGTGCTCACCCAGATGGTCAGAGACCAATGTGGAATGGAGTCTGGCAACTGAAAATTCCTCAGAAAATCAAAGTTTTTACATGGAAACTAATCAACCAGGGGCTGCCAACAAAGATAAATAAGTATAGACGTTCCTTGGAATCAACAACTATCTGTGACTTGTGTGGATTGGAGCCTGAGACAGAGCATCACGCGGTGATTAGCTGTCCTCAGGCTAGGAATTTGCGTTTGGCAATGCGCAGGTACTGGGACCTGCCATCTGAGGATAAGCTTAGTTACAATGGACCTGAATGGCTTCTTACTCTGCTAGATACCATCTCGGTTGACATGAGAGACTATATGGTGCTATTATTATGGAGGACATGGCAAGTTCACAATGATATTACACACAATGGCAAAAACATTAGTGTTACTAGCTCTGTGGCTTCCTTGAGAAGCTATTGGGAAACTCTGATGCAAAATTCACAACACAGTCGGGCGGCAGATGAAAAGGGCAAGTATTCCATTCTGACTGCGAAAGCAATGAAATGGATTTCAATGAGTAATGGGGGTGCAAGATTAAAGCATAGATGGAGCACGCCGGAACAGGGCTGGGTCAAAATCAATGTAGACGGTGCCTTTACAGAGCAGAGATGAACAGGGACATGTGCTTGCCATCTTTGAATGTTCTTCGGCAGATGGAATTGAAGCTTTGGCTTGTCGTGAAGGAGTGAGGTTGGCGGTTGAATGGATCCACAAGAGAGCCATACTGGAAACAGATTGTGCATCGGTAGCCTCTGCAATAAATAGTTGTAACCTTTCACGTCTATGATCTGCTTTGTTTTACAAGATATAAAGAGCCTTAAAGAGCCTAGGTAGTCAGCTTCCAGATTTTAAAGCCCAAGTTATCAAAAGAGAGCAAAATTGTGTAGCACATGAGTTAGCGCAACCGGCGAAACACACAACTCATACTGCGGTATGGCGTGCACAAGTTCCCCAGTGCATAGAGCATCTAGTTTCTTTAGATTGTAATCCTCTTCAAAAGTAATCAATGAAGCTCTCTTGTTTTGCAAAAAAAAAGGTGAATTGCTTGCAGTTGTTATTGGAGCAATTTGACAACGAGCTCTCCAGGAAGGTTAACGAAGTTGTAAATGAAATAAGACGCCAGAGATGCTCGTACTTGAGGCTAAGGCTATGCAGAAGGGGCGAACCATCTGGTTAGTCTGCGGAACCACTCACTGAACTTTGGTTGTTTGTAACCCCTGGCCACTTCTTTTGATTAAATGAATGTTTGAACTCCTGCAGGCGATTTCTTCCGATCATTTTTGGTAGAGGACAAGGCACCTGGCGTCTTCTCCTATGTCGAGTTCCTTGTGCACGTGTACAGGCAAATCCAAAGCAAGATGACGTGAGGGTCCTGACCCCCCACTTGTAACATTTTCGTGAGTAGGCTGCATTGTAGGTACCAAAAGGAGACTGATTTCTGCACAAGGGTACAGCAAATAAGCGGGCATTCCAGATCGCTGGGTGGAGCATCAAGTTTGCTCGGAGAATAGTTTGCTGGAACTGAGGCCTGCGGTGTTCGCAGCACCGTTTCTGGAGTTGGTGGTATATGTTGTATACTGAGATGAGAGGTGTGGAGTGCCAAGGCTCTGTTTTTGTGTGTGTGTGTGTGTGTGTTTTCGTTAGCAACTAGCATTGCGCATCCTCCCTATTTATCTCTTGTCCAAAGGGGGGATGTACCATGGTTTAAAGGAAGGTTATAGAAGTTCAGAAATAAAACTGTATGAATAGGATATACGGCTTTCAGAGTTTATATTCGAACAGTTGACAGTGTCCAATCCAATTGTTGTGATCTGGGAACTGTTGACCTGAACAATGCGTCATAACCTTGCTGAATTTTTAGTATTGTTCGTGGACAGAGATACGTGGCATGAGAGATTGCGGAGTGGTCGCCTGATCGCATACTTGCCAATTGCACCCAAAATCATAAATAGATTTACCAGGTTTCTAAAATATGATGAACAAACTTCCAAAGGAACCATCGACTTTTCATTTAGAACCAAATGAACCATAATTAGAATGATTTCAATAGATTGTCCTATATACAAACTACAAATTTTAATCAGCACCTGATTAAACACCACATCTTCTGCACCTTCAAATACAACTTTTGGCTCGCTGCATCATCATCTAAAAACTACTTGACACAGGGCAACTAACAACTGTACTTGGCAAGCTAAGACTGCAGGCCTACAACCATCCTGACATGCACGTCCCTGCAGCACTGTCGTCATTCATACTTGGCTAAGAACGTAGTTGGGCATTCGGGCCATTTGGCCCGGCCCAGCACAGGCCCAACTCGGTCCGACTACAGTTTCGTGTCGGGCCAAGCTGTACCACAGGCTGAGCACGACACGGAAGCTTGTTTTTCTTGCCGGGCCGGCCTGATATCACAACCGGTCCTGCTTGTCGGGCCAACTCATGGCCTATGTATCTATAAACCACTTATTCAATATAGATTTAGCTTAAAATTTCAAATTTGACGAGAAATATCCTCAAATCTTAACACATTATCACATTCAAATGATGTCATTCACACAATCACATACATTTTCACATATACACGTCAGAATAGACACAAGCATAAACATCCAAAGGATGAAACATTCACAAATTTTAAAATGAGAACATATATTAAATTGAGCTGCCTCATTAAAAACCTTTATAGGTAAAACCTCAGTGAGGACAAAATCCTATAAAGGAAAAAAGAGTACAGCTCTAAATTCTTCAAATACAGTAATACATCATAATTCTAAGTTTCGACCTACATGCTCACACCAATTCTTCGTCCTCTAAGGCACCCTGAAGTCTTGCTTGTCTTCAAACCATGGCATCATCTGTGCCACTGCTGCGGTGAGCCTGTCCTTGGGGTCGTATTCCAGTAGACCACGCAGGACGTCAAAACCCGCCGGCGACAGCCGCTCCTCCGGCACCTTCTCCCGGAGCTTGCTCGGTTGCTCCGACACACCCAATGACATTTGTGACACTTGGTCACGGATCCCAAGGAGGACGACGATGCTAGCTAGCTGTGTGTACTCGTCGTCTTCTTGGAAGAGCATCTCCCCGCTGACGAGTTCGGCCATTATGCAGCCGAGAGCCCAAATGTCGACGGGCTCGGCGCAGTCCTTCTGGCACATGAGCGCTTCTGGCGCGATGTAACCGAGCGTGCCCTCAAGCTGTACGTCCAGCGGTGGCTCGGCCGTGGACCTGGCGAGGCCGAGGTCGCAGATCTTGAGCCGGCGGTCGTTCTCCCCGACGAGCACATTGCCGGGCTTGAGGTCGCGGTGGATGATGCCGCGGGCGTGCATCGACCCCACGCCGGCCAGCAGCTGCGCCATCATGCGGCGCGCCTCCGACTCGGTGAACGGGCGGTCATGGCGGCGACGGCGCTCGCTGATTATGTCGTGGAGGCTCGGGCCGCCGAAATCCATCACCAGGTGCAGGCCGCCCGACTCCGACCGGACCACCTCCCGGAGCGCCACTACCGCGGTATTGCCGGCGCAAGCTGCGAGCAGTGCGGCCTCCCGCAGCAGCGCCGCCGCCGCCGCCTCGCTGCTGCCGTCGCGCGCGGACTTGATGGCGACCACCTCACCGGTGCGGCGGTCGCGCGCCTTCAACACGGTGCCGTAAGCGCCCTCACCGATCTTCTTGATCCTCTTGAATGCGGCCAATCCACAAATGCGATCCCCTCGATCGTTCCTCGCAGTTGCAGCACCGGCGGCAGAGGGCTCGCTGCTTGCGTCTTCAGGAGCGGCCGAGCGCGCGCCTAGTCGGCGGCCGAGCTCGCCCTGCGCGAAGGAGGCCACGGACGCCGCCATGGGGGAATGGAACTCGAGGGCGGCCGAGCAGCGGAGCAGGCGGAGGTGGCTGGAGGCGAGAGGCGAGAGGCGAGAGCAGAGTTCTGAAGCTGAAGGCGAGCGCGCGGAAAAGAAGGGGAGGCGAGTCGGGAGGGAGGGAGGGCGTTTTATTGGGCTGGATTGGATCTATCGCAACAAACTCGAGTTCAGAACGGGCTGCATCTGTCGGAACAAACTCGACTGGCAACGGGCTGGATTTGATCTATCGGAACAGGTCCCACTGGCAATGGGCTGGTCCGATTTGGTTTTTTTTTTTGACAATGGATTGGATTTTTTTTGGACAATGGATTGGATTTGCAAGAACCGGCCACTCCCCTCCCGATCGCGCCCCGGCTCCCCCCAATCCGAGGTCCGAGCGCGCAAACCCTAACTCCGCGCGATCTTAATGCGCAGGTGAGCCCTCCACCGCCCGGTTCCGGCGGCGATCGCCCCAGACCCGAGCTAGGGTTTACGCATTAGGATCTCGAGCGATATTTCCCTTCCGATTTTTGTTCCGGTGTTTAGGTTTCTGCCGCTGATCGCTCAGTGGACCGCGCAGGGGCCCCGGCGGCGAGGCATCGCTCCGCCGGCGCTGCTCTGGGTGGCCGTGGCGGCGCTGGTGGCCTGCGTGATCTGGCTCTGCTGCTGCTCCTCCTCCGTAGGCCTACTCGGCACATCACACAGGGTCCAGGTGCGCTCGCCACACCCGCCCCCTGCTCTCTTAGCGTGCGGCTCTCGGTTTCAGTGTGCGGTCTATTCTGCTTGGCCTGTATGGAGTAATGATTGATGGCATTGGCGCGGTTCTGTGTTGCTGCTCATGCGTAGCAATTTGGGTGCTCTTTACATTAGTTAGAACTTGGAGCTCCTCATTAATGAATGTAGGTACGCCATATTAAGGTGCATGCTAGTTGTGTTCAGTAGCTGCTTGAATCCCCATTAATGAATGTTGGTACGCCATATTAAGATGCGCACTTGGGACACAGAACATTTGCATCATTATCACTAATCACTAATTAAGATCAAATCAGCACAAGTTTGATCCTGTCTGTCATGTTGTGGCACATCTGCTTAGCTTCAGAGGTTTATAGCACGGTTTAAAAGAAACGTACTGTAATTTTGATCCACTTAAAAGAATACGTTAAACCTTGACATACTGTAACCAAGTAATGTTAAAAAGAAGCATCACAATTTTTGTGTAACTTATCTTTTCAGTTCAGATTAATTTTTGTGTATACTGTAACCTAGCTGTTGTGCTCTTTCCAAATGATCCACGATGTTAAAATCAACTCCTTTTTTTGTCCTCGTCCAACATTGTATCGGAAAGGTCCCTTATTTATGTAGGATTTGATGAGAAACTTCAGACTGACGTTGCTTCAGTATCCAGCCTGAAATTTGCTCAATATGTCAGTAAAAACTTAATATATTTCTGATTGAAAGCATGTACTGATATCTTGTAGAGAAGCATGTGATCCATTTACTTGTAATTGCTTAGAAATCCTTATTTTCTTTTTGGGTACTGCCATCATGAAGATGCTACTGTGCCATGATTACAACTATTCAGAGTCGGACTAATCCACCATTGAAAGTTGAATTAATCGGTAATTGTTTTCCAAATAATATGAAGATGCACTGTAAATGATTTAGAAGTTGTATGCTCTCATTCTTTACATGATGTTTTATTTGGTAATTATGATGATGTTCCAGTTTCTAGACTTACAGTCAGTTCAGATCTTCTCTGGCTTTGTAATTGTCTTCTTGGTTAACTATCTTTATGTTGAATTATCTGCATGATCATCCTTGGTTGGTGTTTTCTTATTTCTGCATTTATATATGCACGCACCCAGTGGTTTTGTAGGCATTTATGATGTTTCCCACTTCATCAAGACATTGAAATATGATGTTCGACTTGTTATGAGCATTCCAGAAATCACTCCAAATGGAAAGACCAAGAAACTCAAGGCACATCAGGTGAATAGATTTGAAGGACACTAAATTCAGTTGTACTTATATTGTTTCCCATCTTTAAAAAGTCTTTTTAGTTTTTAGGAGCATACTATACTCATGGGACACTCATTTTGTTTTCCCCATTGATGGTTTGTGTGTATTAATGCTGTTCTAATTTCCATAATTGGTTGAACATCACATATCATTCTGTACTCTTTGCATTAAATGAATCATTTATGTGGAGCATTGTTGAAACATATATAGGCTAATATTATTTCTTAGTAAAGCAGAAAAATAAGGAAAAGATGGTGAAAAATCAATAGCATAGCTGATATTGCATAAATAACTGAAGGAATTCAATGTTCTATTTATATTGTTGTGCAGGTAGGTCTTATTCTACGTGCTATGTGATTTGACAATACAACATGCATTTACCTTTGCTTCTGGTGAACTCTTTGGTGGGAAGCACTTCATGAAGCCATTCAAGGCTATGTTTCCACGCCTAGAGAACCACAGTACGGTTGGACCTGGAAAACTGTAAGAAAATACCCAAGGGCCAAGGGTTAGTGGTATCAGCAGTTGATTACATGGTCTGCCTGCTGTCAGACATTTTTATACCCACATATGATGGCCCAAACAATTTTGCAAACAACCTCATGCATGGGCCACTGCATGTACTACGGTTTCCGGATCACGATCACCACCAAACAGGAAGGCCCTTGCCCCGATATTATGCATGCCAGGACCAAAACAGATATGGTTATGATGGATAAGTCTTTGTGCTGGATGGATAAGGCATAGAGTCCTTGCAAGGACCAGGGCATATATTCCTTTAGCATATTTCAGTTTGCTAGGACAGCATCTTGCTAGGACAGTCAGTTTGCTAGGACAGCATCTAGCTTTAGTTCTTTTGACTAGCATCTTAGCATCTTTTGCTGCAGCAAGCTTTGGCTGCCTGCCTTGGCTGCCTATAAGTATGTATCCCCAGCCCCTTGGGTTGGCATGGCTTTGAGTTTGTGAATATGAGAAAACCAGAAAATTGCCCCAAGTTCATTGTCATCCTCTCAGCTCAATGAGAGTTAGAATTGAGCTTCTAACATCTGGTATCCGAGCCGTACTTTCCTGTAGGTTGGATATCTCTTGCTCCTCCCCTTCCCAAGCCTCTGTAGCAGCCCAACCACCACCACCAGCAGCAGCAGCAACTGCACCAGCAGCAGCAGCAGCTGCACTAGCAACAGCAGCAGCAGCAGTAGCTGCTCCAGCAACTGCAGCAGCAGCAGCTGCTGCACCAGCAGCTTCTTCCCCGTTCCCTTCCCCCTCTCCACGCAACAGCCCCTTGGAGGCGTGCCATGTCCGACGCACCGTCTCAGCGCTCGGTCGCCTCGAGCGCACGGCGCCAGCGAGACGCCGAGCTCGCCGCGGCAGAGGAGCGCAGGCGAGCGACGGCTCAAGCCGCTGCAGCAGCGGCGAGGTCAAGCCGCTGCAGCAGCGGCGAGGGCGGCCAGGCTAGCTGCAGCGGAGCTGGCAGCGGCCAGGGCGGAGGTGGAAGCAGAGGAGGCGGAGGATGCGGCGCGTGCGGCGGAGGTCGAGGTTGAGACCTTGCGCGGCAGCCTCAGCGGCTCCATCGCCGGCGACGCCACCGCCGACGAGGACCTTGAGGAGTTGGAGAGGGAGAGAGCGCGGGAGCGGACCACGCGGTGGGCAGCAGCCCACCCCGGCGGCGATGGCCTGGACGGCGGCGCGCCCGGCGGCGGTCCAGGGGCCCGCGCGCCCGGCGGTGGCCTGGACGGCGGCGCGCCCGGCGATGGTCCAGGGGCCCGCGCGCCCGGCGGCTGCCTGGACGGCGGCGCGCCTGGCGGTGCGCCCGGCGACGGTCCAATGGGCCGCGCACCCGGCGGAGGAGGCCGCGCCCCTGGCGGCGGCGCGCAGGGCGGCGGCGGCGCTCCTGGTTGGGGTGCGCGCGGCGGCGCCCCCGGCTACCACGGCCTCCAGGCGGTGGTCAGGGACGTCGGTCCCGGCGGTGGGTGGCCCACCCTCACCAAGACCAACTACGTCGAGTGGGCCGCAGTCATGGAGGTGAAGCTCCAGGTGCGGCACATGTGGGAGGCAGTCCGGTACGGCGACGTCGGCTACGATGAGGATCGACGGGCGCTAGATGCTCTCATCGCAGCAGCCCCGTCCGAGATGCAGTTCACGCTTTCCAAGAAGCGAACTGCCAAGGAGGCCTGGGACTCCATCGCTGCGGCACGTATCGGCAGCGACCGCGCCCGCAAGACCACTCTCCAGGCACTTCGCAAGGAGTGGGAGAACCTGGCCTTCAAGCCAGGTGAGGATGTTGATGACTTCGCCCTCCGTCTCAACACTCTGCTGCAGAAGGTGGTGCAGTTCGGCGACGACACCTACGACGAGGAGAGAGCCGTCGAGAAGCTCTTCCGCTGCGTCCCCGAGAGGTACAGACAGACCGCTCGCTCGATCGAGTCTCTGCTGGACCTCTCCACCATGACGATCGAGGAGGCGATAGGTTGCCTCAAGGTCGTCGACAACGACGAGCCACAGCCTCCCTCGGGAGGCATCTCCATCGGTGGGAAGCTCCACCTCACTCAGGAGCAGTGGGAGGCTCGGCGCGGTGACAGGAGGAGGGGGGAGCCCTCTTCCTCGACAGGTGGCCGCAAGCGCGGCAAGCCGCGAAAGGGGCGCGGAGGTGCCCAAGCCGGGGCACGAGGGCGCGCCGAGGGTGGCGCCCGCGGAGATGCTCAGGGCAGCGCCGCTGACAGGCCCAAGGCGGCACGAGACGACGCCTGCCACAACTGTGGCAGGCCCGGCCACTGGGCCAGGGACTGCCCGCAGCGGAGGCGTGGGGGCCAAGCCCACGTCGCAGAGGCCCAGCCGGATGACGAGCCGGCTCTGTTCCTACTCCACGGGGACATGGAGCCGCACCCGACGGCACCGCCTGTCACCGCTCTACTCCACCTCGACGAGCCGCGTGCCCGAGTTCTCCTCGGCAACGGCTCCGACGACGACAGGGTCGATGGCTGGTACCTCGACTCCGGCGCCACGCACCACATGACCGGGCGGCGGGAGTTCTTCTCCGACCTGGACGTCGACGTAGGTGGCTCCGTCAGGTTCGGGGACTCCTCCGCCGTGGAGATCAAGGGCGTGGGCTCCGTGATCTTCACCGCCAAGTCCGGAGAGCACCGGATGCTCACCGGAGTCTACTACATCCCGGCGCTGCGGAACTCCATCATCAGCCTTGGGCAGCTCGATGAGAGCGGCTCCCGTGTGGTGATCGACAGCGGGGTCCTCCGCATCTGGGACCACCGTCGCCAGCTTCTCGCCAGGGTGGTTCGAGGGAAGAACCGCCTCTACATCCTCCATGTCGGGGTGGCCCAACCTCTTTGTCTTGCAGCTCGCAGGGACGACGAGGCATGGCAGTGGCACGAGCGCTTTGGGCAAGGAGATGGTGCGAGGCCTCCCGTGCCTCGACCACGTGGAGCAGCTCTGCGACGTCTGCGTGCTGACGAAGCAGAGGCGGCACTCCTTCCCCCAGCAGGCGAGCTTTCGAGCCAAGGAGCGGCTCGAGCTCGTACACGGGGACTTGTGTGGCCCGGTGACACCGGTCACACTAGGAGGACGGCGCTACTTCCTGCTGCTCGTCGACGACCTCTCCCGCTTCATGTGGGTGATGATCCTCGGCAGCAAGGGAGAGGCTGCGGACGCCATCAGGCGTGCTCAGGCTGCTGCGGAGGCGGAGAGCGGCCGCAAGTTGCGCGTGCTGCGCACCGACAACGGCGGCGAGTTCACGGCGGCCGAGTTCGCGGCGTACTGCGTGGATGAGGGCATCCAGCGCCACTACTCCGCGCCGTACAGCCCGCAGCAGAACGGCATCGTCGAGCGGCTCAACCAGACGGTTGTGGGGATGGCCCGGGCCCTCCTCAAGCAGAGGGGGATGCCGGCTGTCTTCTGGGGAGAGGCGGTGGTGACGGCCGTCTACATCCTCAACCGCTCGCCCACCAAGGCACTCGACGGCATGACGCCGTATGAGGCTTGGCATGGGCGCAAGCCGGCGGTCTCCCACCTGCGGGTCTTCGGCTGCCTCGCGTTCGCCAAGGAGCTTGGCCACATCGGCAAGCTCGACGACAGGAGCACTCCGGGAGTGTTCATCGGCTACGCGGCGGGTTCGAAGGCCTACCGCATTCTCGACCCGGAGACACAGCGTGTGCGCACGGCGCGCGACGTTGTGTTCGACGAAGGGCGAGGATGGGCGTGGGACAAGGCGGTGGACGACGGCTCGGCTCCGACGTACGACGACTTCACCGTCGAGTACGTCCCCTTCGAGGGAGCTGGGGGAGTAGGCAGCTCTTCCTCGCCGAGCGTGCCTACCCCGGTCCCCGAGCCTCCACCGACTCCGGCGCCCGCCACACCGGCGGCACCACGCCCTTCCGCTACGACTCCGGCTGCGCCGAGTTCCTCGGCTGCACCACCACAGCCGGCGACGCCGCGCACTCCAGTACCGATAGCTACTCCTCCGGGCCCGTCTACTTCGACACCTGCTCGTGCTGAGCACAGTCCGGTGGAGTTCGCTACTCCGCTCTCTCACGACGAGGAGCGCGTCGACGCGTACCATGACGGCGAGCCGTTGCGGTACCGTACGATGGAGGACCTTCTCGGTGACCAGCCGGTGCCGGGACTGGTGCCTCACGACCTGGAGGCGCAGTTGCACCTCGCGTGCGACGATGGCGAACCTCGGTCTTTCGCAGAGGCCGAGGGACACGCGGCCTGGCGTGCCGCGATGCAGTCGGAGATGGACGCGGTTGAGAAGAACCGCACTTGGGAGCTTGCTGATCTCCCTCGCGGTCACCGCGCGATCACCCTTAAGTGGGTGTTCAAGCTGAAGAGGGATGAGGCCGGCACCGTCGTCAAGCACAAGGCTCGCCTGGTGGCACGAGGTTTCGTGCAGCAGGAGGGAGTCGACTTCGACGATGCCTTCGCTCCCGTGGCACGGATGGAGTCCGTGCGACTCCTCCTTGCGCTAGCTGCCCAGGAGGGCTGGCGTGTCCATCACATGGACGTCAAGTCGGCGTTTCTCAACGGCAACTTGAAGGAGGAGGTCTACGTGCACCAGCCGCCGGGGTTTGCGATCCCCGGCAAGGAGGGTAAGGTGCTACGTCTGCGCAAGGCCCTCTATGGCTTGCGGCAGGCCCCGAGGGCGTGGAACGCCAAGCTGGACTCCACGCTCAAGGGGATGGGCTTCGAGCAAAGCCCGCACGAGGCGGCCATCTACCGGCGGGGCAAAGGAGGCAATGCCCTGCTGGTGGGTGTCTACGTCGACGACTTGGTGATCACCGGCACCAAGGATGCGGAGGTGGCAGTGTTCAAGGAGGAGATGAAGGCCACCTTCCAGATGAGCGACTTGGGGCCTCTCTCCTTCTACCTGGGGATCGAGGTGCACCAGGACGACTCCGGGATCACACTTCGACAGACCGCCTACGCCAAGCGCGTCGTCGAGCTCGCTGGGCTCACCGACTGCAACCCAGCCCTCACTCCGATGGAGGAGAGGCTGAAGCTGAGCCGTGACAGCACGGCGGAGGAGGTGGACGCTACTCAGTACCGGCGTCTTGTGGGGAGCCTCCGCTACCTCGCCCACACACGGCCGGACTTGGCGTTCTCCGTCGGCTACGTCAGTCGGTTCATGCAGCGACCGACGACGGAGCACCAGCAGGCCGTGAAGAGGATCATCCGCTATGTTGCGGGGACTCTCGACCACGGTCTCCACTACCCGAGGTGCCCTGGGGCGGCACACTTCGTCGGGTACAGTGACAGCGACCACGCCGGCGACATCGACACCAGCAAGAGTACGAGCGGGATCCTCTTCTTCCTTGGCGAGTGCCTCGTTAGCTGGCAGTCGGTCAAGCAGCAGGTGGTGGCCTTGTCCAGCTGCGAGGCCGAGTACATAGCGGCCTCCACTGCGTCGACTCAGGCGCTCTGGCTCGCTCGACTGCTGGGTGATCTACTCGGCAGAGACATTGGAGCGGTGGAACTCAGGGTGGACAGCAAGTCCGCCCTGGCCTTGGCGAAGAACCCCATTTTCCATGAACGGAGCAAGCACATCTGGGTGAGGTACCACTTCATCCGAGGCTGCTTGGAGGACGGGAGCATCAAGGCAAGCTACATCAACACCAAGGACCAGCTTGCAGACCTGCTCACCAAGCCCCTTGGGAGGATCAAGTTCCTTGAGCTCTGCTCCAGGACCGGGATGGTCCAATCCTCCCACACGACGACGCACAAGACTTAGGGGGAGAATGATGGATAAGTCTTTGTGCTGGATGGATAAGGCATAGAGTCCTTGCAAGGACCAGGGCATATATTCCTTTAGCATATTTCAGTTTGCTAGGACAGCATCTTGCTAGGACAGTCAGTTTGCTAGGACAGCATCTAGCTTTAGTTCTTTTGACTAGCATCTTAGCATCTTTTGCTGCAGTAAGCTTTGGCTGCCTGCCTTGGCTGCCTATAAGTATGTATCCCCAGCCCCTTGGGTTGGCATGGCTTTGAGTTTGTGAATATGAGAAAACCAGAAAATTGCCCCAAGTTCATTGTCATCCTCTCAGCTCAATGAGAGTTAGAATTGAGCTTCTAACAGGTTACATAAATAACGAATCCATCTCCAAAGTACACTGCACGCACACATGCCATAGTGCTAGTGGTAAAAATAAATAAATATAATATAATATAATATAATAGTATATAATCACGAGTGTGTTGGTATAAAATAGGAATCACTAAAAAGGGCGTACCCAGTGCCGTAGGCTTCCCGCACTAAAATAGGAATCACTAATACATCTAAATATGCGGAAACTATTGATCATGCTCTATTTATGGATGGATATTGTATTATTAAGTCGTCATCCGGCAAGTATTCATCGCCCTGTTCACCGGTTCAGCGAAACCGTGTATCAGCCCGTACCCAACCCAGATGGACCCGTCATCCTGGTCCCTAGTCTGGGTTGAATACGGACCAGTATGGACCCACATGAAGGAGAAGGTGGTCCATTGGTTTGTGGGTTCGACCTGTGAAAAACACGGAGGCCGCAAACCAGTATGATGGAGGCTGCAGCGACGGGCGGCGGCTGGCGGCCGTGATGAAGATGATTCCTCGAGGTGGAGTCTGCGCTTGCGGTTGAGGCAGCATGGGAACTAAAGGAGGCTGTTGCCTCCATGGATGGATCCCTGAATATGGATGCGGTCACGTCGCTGGATCTCCATCGAGTTCGGCGGCGATGGGTCGATCTCCGCTGAGGCGCTGACAAGGTTTGCCTTCCATCCTTCTTGTGTCGATGGCTTCCTTTTTTTCCATGTTTGCTCATTGTTCGTGGATTGTCTTCAATGATGAACCCTAGCTCAGATCGAGTCCAAGATTCAATTTATAGGAACTCACTTGTTCGTGGATTGTTCATCTAGTAGCTGCTTTGCTGCCTTAGTTTGAGATGCGAAACTAGAGCTTGTCCACCCACCTTGGGGGAGGCACGGACGAGGAGGATTGTGAGGTAGGACGAGCGCTTCCTCCTCTATCGCTGACCTTGGCCTCCGCGGAGTTCCAGCGAGGGGGCTCCTATGAGGATGCGGCCGGGCTCCCTACTTGCAATGAGCAGCGGCGTCCGGCCTCCCTCCAAATCCGCCCGGAGCCTCCTTCACCAGGTCTGTATACAAGGGAGGATAAGCCTCTGAAGATCTGTTCATCAGGCCTTGTTGCCTTCTTGCCTTGTTGGATATGAAAAGTAAACATCTTTGATCTCAGTGTCCCCCTGAATCTCGTCTAGCTTCCTACCTGTTGCGATGTATGCTTCAATGTCTACAGCATTCAATATGTTCAAAGCGATCAACAGAGAGAGATAAATTAGACATTGGTTTGTAAACAAAGAGATCAACAGAGAGATATGCAGCATTTAATAGCAAAGGGTAAGGTTTCTAAACATTCTGATCATAGAGACCTCAATTACTGAATTTGTTTGTTAGGCTTGATAAGAAATCATGTCAGTGTATCAGATTAGATATGGTTGGTATGAACTTTCTTTCACAACAGAAAAGTTCATGATAATTTGATTGGAGTGAACCATGTATAGTTATTCAACAACACTATTTGGTTTCTACTGAAACTCACTGGATATGGTATGAAATTGATGCTACAAGGGATTGCCCTGCTGGGCCATCTAGATTTTTGTAGTCGTACAATTGTATTAAGGGAAATTTTATATCATATAGATAAAGCAAAACAGCAAAGTTTCTGACCGCTCGAGAGAACTGTTATATCATAGCTATTTTTGTGGCCGATACTTAAATGATTTGGATTGTTCATGTTCATGCTCCTTCCTATTTCAGGTTCTGATTTCTCCCATAATTTATTTTTCCAGTTCTCTCAGCCTGAGATGAAGTTTTGTAGTGAGTATATAATGCATGTGTCTTGGACTCAATGCTGTGTAGGAAGTTGGAATTTTTTAGTGAAGAACAACAATAATGTCTACATTTTTATTTATTTTCCTCATGTAGTGATAACCTTACACTGATATTAAATCTGATGGGACAAACTTCACCAAATAATATTAGCTTGATAGCAGAATGACACTTTATGTGTGCCTGGTAAAAACAAGCTCCGCAAAGAGGCTAAAGAAATCTCATGCGTGTCAGCTGATGATTTATTCAAACTTATGTTCTGCTCTCAGCTTTTCTTTTTATTTGGTTGGTAAGAAATTTAGGTATGATGGCAAATGCACAGCTTCTTGAGGATGATGTTTCAAAAGACCAGCTTCTTCATTTAGCTGGAACACATGCAACAAAGAAGGTTGAAAACACACAACAGATGCTTCGTTCTTCCAAAATAAGAGGTGCCTTTTGTTTTTGTTTTTTTCTTTAAGCTGACTTCTTTTCCTGTATCCATTATCTGAGTGTTCATTGACTTGATCACTTGCACTCAGTTTCTAGGCTAATCTTAATGATTCCATGTTTGGAACTCAGGTGTTGCTTAACAAGTTTCTAGGTACAATGTGGGGAGCACAGGCAGCCACAGAGGCACCTTTGGAACCTTTGGCGTATGCAAGACTGGTTTACCGGTTACTTTCCAAATGTGTTGGTGTGTTACAGCTTTGAAAAAAATATGGTTCTCAAGAATAGAAGTATTTGCTATGTTTCTTGTCTCTTCATATTGGATCATATGTACATGCAGTTTTCTCGATTTATGTACAGAAGAGTATGAGTCAGCTCTCAAGATGTGATTAATTAATCGTATTATGCATTCTTATTTGCAGGTTAAAATTTTGGATCCCAAGTTCTGGACTAGGAGGATAAAATTAAAAAAATGGAGTGCCTACTTATGGCAATGGACTCATTAGTTCGACCTAGATGTGCAATTTAATAGAATATTATAGATACATCTTTACATCTTGGAGATTCCATTTTCTTTCATTAGAACTTTGTTGTTTTTTGGACGGGCAGTGTGTAACCATTGCATTTTGTATAAATGTTCTTTTGCGGTCGTGCTCTTCCAGTGACAATGAAATCTCATTTAATCACTGCTAAAGTGCTAACACGTTACGGTGCTATTCCAAACTAGTGTTTTGCGCGCGCTCATGCGGACAAGCACAGAATTTAGCAGATGAATGTGCTGAAATTGGAAGCACGAAAAAGTAGCAACTACTTCCACCATCCAAAAAAATAAGTCATCTTAAAGATTTTAGGATAAATTAACAAAAAAGAAAATAATTATATTTACTCCTATTTATTACCCATATTTGAGCTAATAATTGATTATGGTTTGCACATGCACTTTCTAATTACAATAAGATGACTTATTTTTTGTATAAATTTTGGATTCCAAAGAGATTTGTTTGTTTTTAGGTAGAGGTTGTATAATGTATATTATAACCGTGGATTTGATTGGACCGACTAAATCATGTACATATAGATATGTCTTCGTTTGATAGGCTGTAGCATGGGAAAGAAGCGCAGAGCAAGAATTAGCCGCAACAATCTCTCATACAAAAAACCGCCGCAACACTGGATGGAAATCTCAAGGAAAAGAAACAAATTTAAAGGGGTGTTTAGTTGGTGAAAAATTTTGACGAAATTTTTTTGCCTAAATGGTAAACGTAGATTAATTATAAAATTAATTACATGTCTCGGCTCGAAATCGCGAGACGAAACTAATAAGGGTAATTAGTCCATGAATCGCATGTGGTTACTGTAGCATTAATGTTGCAAATTATAGATTAAGTAGGCTCATTAAATTCATTTTGCAATTTACAGCCCATCTATCTATATTTAATATTTCATGCATGTATGGTTCTTTTTGATGTGATGGGTTTTTGGCAACTCATACAACATTAATTAGCAGTGTTAAATATAGACTAAGCATAAAACTAATTATATGGATAGACAGAAAATCACGAGGCGGATCTGTTAAGCCTAATTAATCCATCGTTAGATATTATTTACCGTTAAGCACGATATTGTTAAATCATTGCATAATTAGGTTTATTAGATTCGTCTCGCGATTTTACGCAGGGGTTATAAATGAGTTTTGTCGGTTATCCACATTTAATACTCCTATTAGTTGTCAAACGTTCGAAGTTATCGTAGCTTAGAAAAAATGTTTGGAAACGACACAAGCCAACGGGTGGGCATCGGAGGGCCGGTGATTTTCCGACGTGTACGCCGCGATTGTTATTGTAGATGTACTAGCAAAAAAAAAAGGTTAACAGGCATAAACATCCGACCACGAGGAAGCAATAGTGAGCGTAACAAATTAAAACTGCAGCAACATAGCATGCAAGGTTGTAAGTTAATTGCTACCCATTGCAACCCGTGAAACTAGCCAAACCAACCCAACCCAACATTTAATTCAACCCAACGGCAGCATGTGCAAATCCAACCCACACCAGACCAGTATATCTTGGTTGGGTTGGTCTGAAAATAAACTAAAACCCGGGGAAACCAGCCCACGAACAGGGCGAAGTAGGATGAGCTACGGTGGGAAGATTGAAGATTTTTATTTTGTTGTCATGCAATAGGCAGCTATGTGATATGTAATCTTTCTTTTATGTACTTCCGTTAGACCTCTTAATTAGATGTGTTCTCTATGGAAATGTACTTTTTTTCGAAATATAGTATAGATGCAGATGCTGATGCTGATGTTGGAGCTAGGTTCACTTTTGACCCCCATGATATACCAGGGCACCAGGCTCAAGTTGCCATGCTTTATTTACTGGGTCTTAATTTGTTAGCAAATTGATTACGTGAACATATATAATATGACTCGTTGCCTGAGCTTCTTTTCACTTTCCTTTTCCTAATGATCTTCTATCCTCTCCCAGAATAATTTGGTTCATCATTTGCAATTTCAGCTGTTAAAATAACAAGTTAATGCTTCACTAAATCCTTTTATTTTCTCTACTAATTCAAATCTAAGAGATTGTATGGTAGTTTACATTGAGAAGATTGCACGGGAGTTCAAATACACTTCACGATGACTTCTACGATATCAAGATACGCAAAGTATGACTAAAATGGAAAAGGCAAGCTGTTCTAAATATTTTAATTTGGTATGGTACTCCTTCTGTAAAAGAATATTATTTTTAATATTTGCCTTTGTGTAATCATATTATGATTTTCTATATTACCGAGAGCAGTGCATGTACAAATAGCGTACGGTGAATTATATATTCAATTCACAAATTTGTTGACAACCTAATTGTTATTATAACTATATGTCGACCATGTTTATTACCACCCCTACCAAAATTCGACCATGTTTATTACCACCCCCTACCAAAATTCCTAGCTCTTGCCCCTGCTCATCCCTATGAATGCATGCACACATCCCTATCCCTATGAGCATCTCCAAGGGACTGAGCTGATAGATCCTCAAGATTGATAAAGTCACCATAAACGTCTCATTTTCTTGACAATACTCAAAAGTGCTCATAGGTTACCCAAATGAGAATCCTGGGAGAAAACCCCTATTTACTAACTCTCAGAAATCTGGTTGACCATGTTTTGTGGTGCACTAGGTGAGGCTCTCTGTCTGGGTCTTGGGTTCTTCTGGCTCAGACCAGTCTGCCCGGTCTAGGCACTAATGGCTAGTTGATTCAAACAGACGGGTCTGACTGGCCTGGAGACTGGTTTGTACTGACAGTTCAAATGGCTAGTTTTTGGGAGTTGAGTATTTATACCCCTTGGCCCTCTGTTTCGTGGGTAGATGGTTCCTTGGCATCTTTGAGCTTTTCAAGCTATTCTCTTGTGGCAGAACCACCTTAATTAATCTAGCTCAAGTGCACTAACCATCACTATAAAGGCAATTAGGGCTAACTCGCACTTCAAACGGAGTAACTCAATAGCTTGGTGTTGGTGGATATTGCCCTTGGAGCGAAGAGGCACCATAAGAGCCTCGAGAAAACAAAGTCCCTAAGAACACAACTCAGACCTCACCACAACCCATGCACTGGAAATAAATCTATATTGAATGCCCCATCAACAACAGGTACACGGGGTATTTATAGGCGGCGGTTCAACAACCCCATCGCCATTTTACATCTTTATGCCCTTCAACGATTAGATTCTCGAAATATTCCATGGGTATATAGGTACGTCAGGTTAATGGATTACACCTAAGCACTTGCCCAGGGCCCGTAGTGGGCCCTTCGCTCCTCCTCGGGCTCACGCTTCTATCGTCACGCAAAATCCTCGAGCCTCTGTCCCTTTAGCCTAGGAGTTATTTTGGGCTAAGAGCTGTTGGCTTCTTTGCGCGCCTTCGCGGCCGGACTCTTCACGGGCCTTCGGTGCCGCGTTGAAACCGACAGCTGCGTCCTCCGTTGCCACCGGGTTGTGTCGGTGTTTACCGCCAAGCCTGCTCAGGGATACCCTTAGCAGTAGGGTTTGTAGGTAGGGATCGGCGGCTCTGGAACTCGATGGTGCAAGGAACACAAAGATTTAGACAGGTCCGGGCCGCGAGTTGCGTAATACCCTACGTCTTGTGTGGTGGTTTGTATTGCCTTAGGTGTTGTCGGGTACCACGATTAGGGACACCCTAATCGGGGTACTAAGATCACCCTAAAAAAACGCAAACACATGTTAAGGCAACAGGGCCCACAAAGGCCCACGGCCTCCTTCCAATTTGGAAGAAAGGAAAGGACTCAAAGAAGCCCAGTATGCGGCCCATTCGCTCCCCTCTCGGACCCGCGGAACAATCTCCGCCTCGCTCGAGGGTAGCGAATCTACCCCCGAGCGGGCAAATCATCCCCCGCCTCGCTCGAGGGTAGCGAACCTACCCTCAAGCGGGCACCGTATCTCTGCCTCGCTCGAGGCCACCCCTCGGCGTAAGGGACAAACGGCACTGCCGCTCACCCGCTCGTCGTACGGAGGCATTAAGAGCCAACCACTCCTCCACAGCGCCCAGGACAGACGGCGTCAGGCCACCATTCCCCACAGCGGCTGTGACTGGAGTCCCATCCGCCAACTCCGGTCACTGCTCCGCCATCCCGGACACTGTGGCAACACTGTGGGACCTGCGACGCGGGACGAAACGCGCTCGGCACAGTTCCCGTTACTATTCTGCCAACTCCGGCTGTCCGGACTCCACCTCATCACACGTATGGTCCCGGACCCGCCCCCTGATCGGGAAGGGGTCCGGTGTCGCCACAAGCCCCTCGAAGAGGGATGCCCATCACTAACAGTCGGAGGCCCGGACCTCCCCCCCTCGAGGGGTCCGGGACCTCCACGCGACCTTCGGACCTCCTTAGTGCGCACGCCGGCACTTTGTCCAGGGGGGTCCGGGATCGCCACGTGCCCCGTTACCGCTGGAGAACGCGAGACCCTGACCTGCAGGGCCCACGGAACGCCACCACGCCAAGTCTGGAGGACTGTACACCCTACAGCAACGACCACGCCGCCTGCTGGGGTTGGCGGGACGCCGGCACGATCTTCGCGAGGTCAAGGACGATGCCTAGGACGACCACCATGCCCGACGCCCTACCCCACAGTGCACTTCCCACAGTACTCGACTGTTGTATCCCTTCGGCTCGGGGAGAAACGACGACTTCCGCGATCCCCTGTACATGTACCCGTCCCTCCTTGTGTCTATAAAAGGAGGAGGTGGGCTTTCCTTAAGGGGGTCGGTTGGCTCTCTAGGTATTACGCCGCTCACAGAGCACATACTCACTTCTAGCCCTAACATCGCTACTCGCCATGCTCAACTCCGCTTCTAGCAGAGACTTGGGAGCCTCCCTCCCTCTCTCGCCTTGCTTGTACCCCCTACTACAAGCACTCCGGGTGCAAGATAATACAATGCCCTCGCACACCCCCTTGCTGGACGTACGGCCCCGCGGCAGGAACCAGGATAAACCCGTGTGTTACTGTGTTGCCTCTTGCATCAACATCTGGGATGAGGAAACACGCAGCATTTACTAGTTGGGATCCGGACCCCCGGGTCAGGACACCGACAGTTGGCGCGCCAGGTAGGGGCTCACTGCGTGACATTTTCTCTCTTGTTCCCATTTGATCTCCAGGGATGGCGGGCAGATCCAACCCATACCCCATGGGCGTTTCAGATCTGCTCCCAGCAGGATACGTGATCTGGTTCGGGTGTCTCGAGTTCATAGCAACCGGCAACGGTTACCTCATGGAGCTCCTCTCGCCCAGACGCAGCCCCGTCACACCGACTTCACCAGCCCAGCGCAATAGGCGCTCGGGCCAGCATTCGCGACAAGCGCGCGCAGAGCGGCGCCGGGCGGCACGGCTCACCTCCCCTACGTGGGTGGAGGTAGCCATGTCACGGCTCAGCGTCGCGACCGACGGGGCCATCGCTTCGTCATCACGTGCTTTGGCGTCGGCAGCACCAGCACTATCACCGACTGCAGCGCCAGTGCCTCCCAGGGGGGGGTGCGACTGCGGCGTTGCCCTTCCCCATCGGGATGCGCAACGCTGCGTCCTACGCTTCTTCGTCCAGCACCAACTTCGCCGAGTATGAGGATCTGCCGGGTCATCATCTTCTGTCGATCCGCAACCTCATTGCGTCGTCTCCTAAACAATCCTACCCCGAGACGGCGAGCTCGATCGCCGACAATGTCAACTTCTTCATGGACAACTTCACGGCCGAGGAGGCCGAGGACTACTCCGGGGTCCGCGACCCCGACGCTTTCTGCTCGTTCCAGCTCGCGATGGCTTATTGCCTCACCTGCTCTGAGGACTCCAGTGAGGGGGAGTACAATCCCACTCGGGAGTGCTTCATGGCCGAGCTTGCGGGTGAGCAAAACGACAACGCCCCGGGCGACGGCGGGGCGGATGCACAGGCGAACCAACCGGTGGTGCTGCCTGCGGCCCCTTCTTCTTCGTCAAGCTCGGCGGTGCGACAAGCACAGCTGGCACAGCTCAAAGAGCTTCAAGCCAAGCTCGACGAGCAACGCCGGCAGACACAGGAGCTGCGCACCGCACTCGAGCAGCAGCGCACCGCGTGTGGTGCACATGCCCAGGCGGCGGCACGCGTTGCCCGGGAGCGCATCCTGGCCGACGACAACGTCGACAAACCTCCGGAACTGAGAACAGCCGGCGAAAAACTCGTCGCTGCGGCCTACCTACTCCAAGCCATGCCCGAGCCATCGAGCAAGCCGCTGTGCAGCAGGCCGAGAGCTCTGCGTCTCGCATACGCTCGGTCGTGCCAAAGCCTGCCGGTGGGACTTCTCACCAGGACCACGAGGCTTCTGTGCACACTCCACCAGCAGAGAAGGGCAAGGCAGCCGTAGCGCCCGGTGCGAAGGCACCCTCGGTGCACAACCGCATCGGAAAGACTCCCGCAAAGGATCGACTCCATGACACGCATGGGCAGGAAATACACCCCTCTCGGGGGTGGACGTTTCGACCCTGAGCATGACAGGGGCGAGTCACCGGAGCCTCCGGGCATCCGGGTATTCAGCCGGGAGATTCGTACCGCTTCTTTTCCCCCGCGCTTTCGACAGCCCACCACCCTCGTCAAGTACTCGGGCGAGACAGATCCTGCGGTCTGGCTCAATGACTATCGCCTAGCATGCCAGCTGGGCGGTGCAACAGACGACGCGGTTATCATCCGCAACCTCCCTCTTCACCTTGCTGACGCCACACGAACGTGGCTCGAGCACTTGCCCGCGGACCAGATTCACAACTGGGCTGACTTGGTCAAGATCTTCGTGGGCAACTTCCAGGGCACATACGTGCGCCCTGGGAACTCGTGGGACCTCAAAGGGTGTCGCCAGAAGCCCAACGAGTCCCTGAGCGACTACGTGCGGCGCTTCTCCAAGCAATGCACCGAGCTCCCCAGCATCACCCACGTCGAGGTCATCAACGCATTCCTCGAGGGTACGACGTGCAGGAACCTGGTGCATGAGCTTGCGCGAAGCCGTCCCACCAACACCAACGAGTTGTTCGACGCCGCCACCAACTACGCCGCCAGCGAGGAGGCTGTTGGTGCCATTTTTGACGATAAGCCGAACAAGCGCAAGGAAGATGCGCCCGCGGAGGGCAGCAACGCCAAGCCCAATGCCCTCGCCAAGAAACAGAAGCGGGGGAGGAAGGGAAAGAAGCCGGTCCCACCGAACCAGCGTGGATCGGGGCAGGCAGAGGACTCCGAGGAGGCCTTCGCTGCCGCCCCGGACCGCAAAGGACCTCGAGGCCCCCCTCGAGGCGGTGGTGGCCTGTTCGACGACATGCTTAAGAAGTCGTGTCCTTACCACAAGGGCTCGGTCAATCATACCCTCGAGCAGTGCGAGATGCTCAAGAGGTATTACAACCGCGTCGCGCATTGCGATGAGGATAAGAAGAAGGATGCTGGCGACAAAGGTGGAGATGACGAGTTCCCCCCGGTGGAGAATGGCTTCTTCGTCTTTGGAGGACTAACGACGAACATGACCTCTCGGCAGCACAAGTGTGAGCGCCGAGAAGTCTTCTCCGTCACTAAGGCCACGCTATCCTACCTCGACTAGTCGAAGGACACCATTTCCTTTGGCCGCGAGGACCACCCCGACTATGTCCCGCATCCGGGACAGTATCCGCTCGTTGTCGACCCCATCATCGGCAACACCCGCTTCTCCAAGGTGCTCATGGACGGAGGCAGCAGCCTAAACATCATGTACGCCCACACCTTGGAGCTCATGGGGATAGGATTGAACAAGCTTCGCCCCAGCAAGTCGCCATTTCAAGGCGTTGCGCTGGGGAAGCGCGTCCAACCCCTCGGCCAGATCGATCTGCATGTCTACTTCGGCACGGCAGCCAACTTCCGCAAGGAAGTACTCACCTTTGAGGTGGTGGGGTTTCGGGGATCCTATCATGCCATCCTTGGTCGTCCCTGCTACGCCAAGTTCATGGCCATCCCAAACTACACCTACCTCTACGCAGTGGTTTTGGCTCGGCATAAGCTGCGCCACTACTTCGAGGCCCATCCCATCACCGTGGTCTCGTCTTTCCCTTTGGAGCTGATGGGAGAAACTCTCACCTACGCCCCCCGCAAAGCGATCAAGTCTCAAATCTTGGCCGACTTCGTGGCTGAGTGGACGGACATTCAGCTACCCCCACCGCAAATCCAGGCCGAATGCTGGACCATGTACTTCGACGGGTTGGTGATGAAAACCGGCGCCGGTGCCGGCCTCCTCTTCATCTCACCCCTCGGAGACCACATGCGGTACGTGATACGCTTGCACTTTCCTGTGTCTAACAATATGGCGGAGTACGAGGCCCTCCTAAGTGGCCTCCGCATCGCCATCGAGCTCGGCATCAAACGCCTCGACGTGTGCGGCGACTCTCAACTCGTCATCGACCAAGTGATGAAGGAGTCTAGCTGCCACGACCCAAAGATGGAGGCAAACTGCAAAGCAGTGCGCCGCCTCGAGGACAAATTAGACGCCGATGAACTAGCCAAAATTGCGTCGGGGCGGACCACCGTCCCCCCGAACATCTTCGCTCGCGTCATCACCAAGCCTTCCGTCGAATTCAAGGATCCGGCGGAGCCAGGCCCCTCGACCACCGGGCCCTCCGGCGGGAACCCCCCGGCGGACGAGACCGAGCCCATGAATGTTGACTTCGGGACCTCTTCCGCGGACGAGGCCGAAGTAATGGAAGTCGACGAGGCCCCCACTTTGCAAGATTGGCGCGCCCAGTACCTTGACTGGATGATTCGAGGGGTCCCACCCTTGAACCGCGCTCAGGCACGGCGCCTCGCTAGGTGGGCCAAGTCCTTCGTCCTAATCGACAACGAGCTATACAAGCGCAGTCCCTCGGGAGTCTTACAGCGATGCATCCCCATCCCCGAGGGCAAGGAGCTGATCCGCGACATCCACGCTGGCATCTGCGGCCACCATGCCGCGCCACGTACCCTCTTGGGCAACGCGTTTCGGCAAGGTTTTTACTGGCCCACCGCAGTCGCCGACGCCACCGACGTCGTGCGGACCTGCGAGGGTTGCCAGTTCTACGCTAGAAGAACACACCTCCCGGCCCATGCTCTGCAGACCATCCCCATCACGTGGCCGTTTGCCGTGTGGGGACTGGACCTTGTCGGTCTGCTACAGAAGGCGCCCGGGGGCTTCACCCACTTGCTGGTGGCAATCGACAAATTCTCCAAGTGGATCGAGGCTCGACCCATCGCCAAGATTAAATCCGAGCAAGCCATTCTATTCTTCACCGACATCATCTTCAGGTTTGGGGTCCCGAACTCGATCATCACCGACAACGGCACCTAGTTCACGGGCAAGAAGTTCTTGGCGTTCTGCGACAGTTTCCACATACGTGCGGACTGGTCGGCTGTGGCGCACCCACAGACGAACGGGCAAGTGGAGCGTACCAATGGCATGATCCTCCAAGGACTGAAGCCAAGGATCTTCAATAAGATGAACAAGTTTGGCCGGAGGTGGCTCACAGAGTTACCCTCGGTCATTTGGAGCCTGAGGAAGACCCCAAGCAGAGCCACGGGCTTTACCCCGTTCTTCCTCGTCTATGGCACCGAGGCCATACTCCCCACGGACTTGGAGTACGGGTCGCCAAGGCTCAAGGTATACCAAGAGCAGCAGAACCAGCGAGCCCGCGAGGACTTGCTGGATCAAGTGGAAGAGGCTCGAGACGTGGCACTCCTACACTCTGCGCGCTACCAGCAGTCTTTGCGAAGATATCAAGTGCAGAGAGTCCGGTGCCGAGACCTCAACAAAGGGGACTTGGTGCTGAGGCTTTGACAGGACAACAGGGGCCGCCACAAGCTCTCACCGCCATGGGAGGGCCCATACATAATCGCCGAAGTGCTCAAACCCGGCACGTACAAGCTGGCGAACGACAAAGGCGAAGTCTTCACCAACGCTTGGAACATACAGCAGCTACGTCGCTTCTATCCATAGAATTCCGAGCTATTTGTACATAATTTGTACTCGCATTCTCGATTTCCCAAAATAATAAAGAAGTACGCTTTACTTGTTTATTTTTGGGAACCTTCCGGACCCTCAAGGGCTCGGACGTGCACTAACACTGAGGTACGCCTGGCTATACCCTCGGCAAAGCCAAGCCTCCATCGGGGGGAACCCCCCGAACGTCGCCAACGTTTTTTCGAAAAACTTCCGTCTCGTCTCTAAGCTTCTCGTACACTTGGGAAAAACGGACGCGAGACATAAGCAATTATGGTACGGGGCCGGCCGAGTCGTGGGGCCGCCTACGCCTCCGGGATACAGCACACCCCTCACCACCAAACACAAAATTCCTCGCAGAAGTTTACCTAAGTCGCGTACGAGGACCCGGAAGTAGAGTAAAGAAAGCACGGGCTCGAATACACAAAGCCTCGATGGGCCACACTGTCGATTTTAACGATAACGAATTTCTTATATTCATAAATATAAAGTGCGATTACAACGAACACTAATCTATTACATGGGCTTCGAGGCCCAGTCTATCTACAGGTTGTCATCCCCCCTCTGTGGATCTGCGACAGCGTCGAATTCAGCTATCGGGGGGATGTCGGCTTCGAGCTTCTCGGCAAGCACCGCGGCGAACTCCTCGGCGGCTGCATCGGCATCGTCCATGATGGCTGACGCGGCATCACATCAGTGTCGTCAGGAACTACGTACCCCGACGACACTCTCTACAGGTCCATGAGGTAGTGCGTTGAGGCCACGGCGAGGACGCGAAGGACACTGAGGCGGAAGGTGCCCTTGGTGTGCTTAGCGATCCGGCCACCTAGCGCTCGCAGGCAGCTGATCACCGAGCTACCCGACACGGCGCCCTCCCCCTCGTGCTCCTGGCACACGCTCACGGCGGTCCGCTCCAGGTCAGCATACTCCGTCTGAGCCGCCATAAGCGCGATGCCTACTGCCTCTTTCGCCGCGGTCTTGTCTGCCACTCTCTGCCTCAGCTCTGATCAAAGGAATCAAGATCAGCTGCGAAAAAGTAAAATCCAACTACAGCGAAATTTCGAGTACTTACCCACGATGCTCTTCTACGCCTCCTCCCTCTGGACTCGGGCGGCCTCCTCGAGCGAGGACAAGGAGTTTTCCTTCTCCTTGAGGGCGGCCTCCACGTTCTGGATAGCCACCTCCTCCTCCTCGAAGGTTTTGCCCTTTTCCTAGAGGGTCCCGGTGAGCATGACGATGGTCACCTCCTTCTAGAGAAGCTCGGTCTCCTTCCGCTCAAGCGCCGTCCTAAGGCTTTGCAGCTCGGCAGTCTTCGCCTCGGCTTCCCGAGCCTTCTGCTCCGCTGCGGTCCTCTGGAAATCACGCTCGCCGGTAACCTGTGCCAACTCCTCTTCCAGCGCCAGCTGACGCGCCCCCAGATCCGTCATCTTGGTGTTGGCCTCGATGTTCTTGAGCACCAACTCAGCATTGTGCTGCCCAAGCCAGCCTATCTGGGAGTGCAGCCGGGTCATCTCGGCGCTCTTTTTGCGCGAGATATCCCTCAGCCACTGCGAAAGGAAAGACGTGGGTAAAACAAGCAAAATCAGGGCCAAAATACGAATGATTCTCGGGGAGGAGCCGCTTACCTGGCTGATCTGGTAATCCGTCGTCCGATGAAGCTCCAGGGCGCGTTCGAGGTGGTTCTGAATCTGAGAACCTGCCTCGAACTGCGCCTACCAGACGGCCTCCTCCTCTCGCTCATCACGGAGAAACTCCAGGGGGACCATGGACTGGATGATTGCCTCGTGCTGGGCCCCTCGGATGTCCCCGCGTCGAGCACCTCCGCGCAGGCCGACGTGAACTCGGCGATCTTGTCGGCGGCGCTCACCGCAGCAGCGGGGTCGATGTCCCTCGAATCCCCGTACTCCTCACTGCTGTCTAGCAGCTGCACCACTGGGATCATGATGTCCGTCGCCGCCTGCGCTGTCACCGTCGGCGCCATCATTACCGCAGCGACACCCACGTCCTGGGCCTCTCCGGACACCGAGACGCGGGTTTCTTCCACCATCGGCGCCCTCCGCGCCGACTCCTCTGCGACTCCCTCGACCCCAGCCCCCGGGGGCCCTGGGACGAGGGTCTCCGCCTGGCTGGCGGGGTGCTCCTACGCACCCCCACCAGATCCTTCCTCTGCGACTAGCCGGGCGGCGATATCCGCGCCGCTCCGACCGACCTCGGCTTCAACGTCCGGCCGGGCGGCGTAGTCTGCGCCGCCCCGGCCGGCCTCCCCCATGGCATCAGCCGGAGCAGCTGCTTCAACTCCGCTCTGGCCGGCGTCGCCCCCGTTCCCCGGTGCTAGAGCCTGTTGCGCCGCTTGAGTCCCTCGAGCCATCGCCGCCCGCAGCTTTGTGGCCTCCACCACGATATCCACGATGGGCAGAGGCTGCGGCGCCGTGTGCGGCGTGGCACGTGCCCCGGTCTTGAGGGCTTTGACCGGCGCAAGTGGGACTGTATCCTTAGCGATGGCCCCGGGGCTGGAAATCGGGGAAGGAAAGTTGAGGTTAGCAGGAATGGGGAATCAACTAAACGAACACAAAAGAATAAAGCCAAATCACTCACCGGGACCGGGCGCTCATGCTGCGCTTGCCCGTGCCGCCCCTTCGGGCCCACGGCACACCGACACCCCTCGACGCCTGATCCGAGGGTGTCACCCTCGGAGCAGGCTGAGGCCTCGAGGCCGTCTCCGCAGATGTCTCCATGCTCGCCGCGGACTCATCGCCGCCCGTCGACATCGTAAGCGCGGGGACCCCCTCGCCCGTCGTTATCAGGGGCGCCCCCGCTCTGTCGCGGGCCTAGATGATCCTCCACCCACCGCTGGCGTAGGTAACCCTCGTCCCGCCACCGGCGTGGGTGATCTCCGCTCCGCCCCCTCGAGGGGCAGGACCGCCAACGACTCCGGCGTGGGCCTCGCCTCACCCAACGTCGCTGGCACCTCGTCGCCATCCCCCTGATAGACCGGCGGGGAACTCACGCCCGCCGCCGCCGCCTCACCGCCGCCCGGGGGGTGAGCCTCGGCACCCGAGGTCTCCTCCTCGTCGTCCATGGATTCGGGCATGGCGGGCCGTGGTTTCCCCTCCGCGCGTGCAATCTTGCACGCCTTGTCAAGCTTCTCCTTTCTTTTCCTCTTCCTCTCGGCCATCGCCTCCGCCGTGTCTTTCCGCTTCTTCACCCCCTCTGCGTGCAGGCGGTTGATTTGGCGTTCTTCCCGGACCAGGGGCCTCGAGGGGTGGCACTTCAATCCCTGCAAAACACAACCAAGTTGAAGTCAGGAGGCAGGGAAAGGAACATCACAAGTCGACAACGAATCCAGAATCAAGCCGCCTGTGCACGCGTACCTCTTTGTTTGGTTTCGCACGTGCTCTATGAAGAGCTCGCCGCGGAAGAGGTGGATCCATAGATCCCAGTGCGCTTCGATCCCCAAATACCCCTCGCAGACGGCGACGAAGACCGCCACCTGCGAGATGGAGTTGGGGCTGAAGTTGTGCAGCTCCACTCCATAGTAGTCGCACAATGCCCGCATGAATCGACCCACGGGAACGCCGAATCCCTGCTCGTGGAGCCGCACGAGGCTCACGACGTAGCCCGCGGGGGGATTTGGCTCTGTCTCCTCCGGCCTCGGGGTGATCCACACCGGCGCCCCTGAGTTGGGGTTCAGCGGGAGCAGCCTGTCCATGACTAACCGCTCCAAAACCGCCTCGGTGGCGGTGGATCTCCCCCACGGCAACGGCTCCTGGACATCCACCATTGCTTCACACCAAGGGGGGACACGGGGAGGCAAGATCTGCGGTGGCTAAGGTGTGCTCTCGCTTTCCTTCCTCTACTTCCTCTCGCTCTCGGCTACGTGCTCAGAATGCAAGGGAGGCGAAGAAGGCAGGATAGGCAAAGGCAAATGGCCAGGTGAGCCCAAAACAACCCTTTTCTCCTCGCTTTTATTCACCGCAGCGGACGGGTCCGCCGCAACGGCCAGAATCTACCACATTGAATGCGGAAGATTTTGCTATCACTGACGGCCGGGTCCCGTGAGCGCGGAGTATCCCACGCGGGCAGTCGGGAGTAATCATGACACGGTAACCGATAGGCGCGGCGCGACTGTTGCGCTGTTCCATCCGTCAACCGCCGCCCATGCTGCTTCGCCTGCCCGAGGTAGATGCCTGAAAAGGCGCACCTGCACCACACCGCACGAACCAGTCCATGTCGCCCACGACCAGCAAAAAACCCGCTCGCGTGACCCGCGACTCTGCGCCGTTCGCAAATTGTGACGGAACATTCCTCCCGGGGGCTCTTTACCCTCGAAGAAATTGCATTCCGAGGCCTTACTGATCAGGGGTTCGAAGCCTGGCCCATCGAGGGTTCGACAGGCACCCCAGATCGCCAGAGTCAGGGACTGTATGGATGTACCGTACAAGCTACCATCGAACACAGAGTTCGAGACATCGAACGCAGTGTTCAAGGCCAGTCGAGGGTGCCTAGTAGGGGGATCCCATCGAGGGAGAGCATCGAGCCCTCGGACCCTATCGAACGGGTCCAAGCCCCGCCTAGCGAACCCTCGCAAGTGCTTTATGTGATGTGTCCAAGGACCACGAGCCGACCCTTATTGAACGGGGCACGGTCGTCCGCTTGAACTACCCGCTAATAGCTCACTGAAGCAGCCATATCTCACGGCCCGGGCATGGGTAGCATGGTGCGCTTCACCCCTCCTCCCTGTGGAAGGGCGACGAGGGTCGTAATCAAAGTCGAGGGTTTCCCTAAATGCCTTAACGCAGGCCTGGGCTCGGGGGCTCCTCGCACACCGCGGCTTAGGCCGCACCCTCGAATAAGTGGATAACCGTCGATTGTATAGTTCCCCATGCTTAGCTAAACCAGCGCGCGCTTGCCAAATGGTTCGGCAAGACTCCGGGTCGCCGCGCCAGCGAAGCCGAGGCCGGCTGAAAGGATTGCTGATGCCGGCTGAAAAAGACGCTGAGCGGCCGCCGCAGTAAAGCAACCAGGCAAAGCGACGCACATAGCCCTTGGACGAGTGCAAACACTCCTCCAGGGCCTCGGGGGCTACACCCGTGGGTGCGCTGATGTGCCCCCACGGAGGAAACTTCACACATATTCGAGGGCTGAAACCCTCTGTATACCCCTTTACCCTCGGTCATCCTCCCCGTGAAGAAGAAAGGGACTTTATTGCTCGATGCAAATAAAGATTACAAAGGGTTACCGGCGCGAAGCCGTCGAAAAGTACAAACACGTTGCCACCTGCGTGGCAATTTTCCCTGTCTTGGGGAGGATCGAGCGACGAAGAAAAGCACCAAGCCCCTGGCTGACGCGACGGCCAGGCTACTAGGGATGCGAGGAAAAGCCCCCAGACCGCACGGGTCCAGCGGGATGCTCTCCTCGCAAGCTTTCTTCTAGCATCTCCTCCACCGAAGACCATGCGGGGGGTCGAGCTGGCGGACAACACCCTCCACACCGTCTCCCCGAGAGCAACCTTGTCGCCGATGGGGACGATGCGAAGAACAGTCACCAAACCTGGCACTAACGCCATGGTCAGGCGTCTCCATCCCCCTTCAGGTTAGGGGACATCGCAGAAGCAGGACCCCACGGGCTCGATGTTCTTCTGCTGATCCCACTGAAGCTAAGGGATGGTGCACACGCCCTCTCCGGCTTTCTCCCGCCGCTCGCAAGCATTCTTCTAGCATCAAAGCCTAAAAACGCCAGGCCACCCCATCTGGGGGCCGGTCGCAAAAGGCAAAGGAAAACATTACGAGACTTAGGCGATGCTAGAAGTAAGAGCAGGGAAGTTGGAGAAGAAAGGAAGTTCCTCAACCCCTATTTATAGCTGCGTCGGGCGCCAAGCTTCAAGCCTGTCGAAGGGCAAAGGTTTGGGCAGCCCGTGACGGCGCAGCACTCCACGAGCAAAAGATGCCCTCATTTATCGCGCCAAGACGCGACCAAACATAATAAAGCCGAGTCCCTGGATGCTAATCAGCACAGTATCGGCCCAGGCCGACCGCCCTCGAACGGCGCGTCGCAAGGCGACCAGGGAAAGCGGAGCAGAGGCTCTGAGCGCGGGATAGCGCGACGAAAGCACCAGCTGCTGAGCAGCAGGCGTCATCGTCACCCTGGCCCACTCAGCACGCGGATGTGTCTCGTCCCCGGAACAAAACAAAAAAGGCACGCACCTCAAAGTACTCCCCCCGCAGGCGCACTACCCCGACCGATGAGTTGTCACATCCGTTGGGCTGGCACCCAGGTGCGCCTGGCGGGTGCACAGCACCGACCGATCATGTCAAGGGGGAAAATCGCCGAAATTCCCTTTGGCCTAATCCCTTGACTCGACCAAAGCCTCGGGGGCTACTGTCGGGTACCACGATTAGGGACACCCTAATCGGGGTACTAAGATCACCCTAAAGAAAAACACAAACACACGTTAAGGCAACAGGGCCCACAAAGGCCCACGGCCTCCTTCCAATTTGGAAGAAAGGAAAGGACTCAAAGAAGCCCAGTATGCGGCCCATTCGCTCTCCCTCGGACCCGCGGGGCGATCTCCGCCTCACTCGAGGGCTCCCATCGGGACCCTCGTTTGCGCCCCTCGTCTCCGCCTCGCTCGAGGGTAGCGAATCTACCCCCGAGCGGGCAAATCATCCCCCGCCTCGCTCGAGGCCACCCCTCGGCGTAAGGGACAAACGGCCCTGCCGCTCACCCGCCCGTCGTACAGAGGCATTAAGAGCCAACCAATCCTCCACAGCGCCCAGGACAAATGGCGTCAGGCCGCCATTCCCCACAGCAGCTCTGACCGGAGTCCCATCCGCCAACTCCGGTCACTGCTCCGCTATCCCGGATGCTGTGACAACACTGTGGGACCTGCGACGCGGGACGAAGCACGCTCGGCACAGTTCCCGTTACTATTCTGCCAACTCCGGCTGTCCGGAGTCCACCTCATCACACGTATGGTCCCGGACCCTCCCCCTGATCGGGAAGGGGTCCGGTGTCGCCACGAGCCCCTCGAAGAGGGATGCCCATCACTAACAGTCGGAGGCCCGGACCTCCCCCCCCCCTCGATGGGTCCGGGACCTCCACGCGACCTTCGGACCTCCTTAGTGCGCACGCCGGCACTTTGTCCAGGGGGATCCGGGATCGCCACGTGCCCCGTTACCGCGGGAGCACGCGTGACCCTGACCTGCAGGGCCCACGGAATGCCACTAAGCCAAGTCTGGAGGACTGTACACCCTGCAGCAATGACCACACCGCCTGCTGGGGTTGGCGGGACGCCGGCACGATCTTCGCGAGGTCAAGGACGATGCCCAGGACGACCACCACGCCCGACGCCATACCCCACAGTTCACTTCCCACAGTACTCGACTGTTGTATCCCTTCGGCTCGGGTAGAAATGATGACTTCCGCTATCCCCTGTACATGTACCCGTCCCTCCTTGTGTCTATAAAAGGAGGAGGCGGGCTTTCCTTAAGGGGGTCGGTTGGCTCTCTAGGTATTACGCCGCTCACAGAGCACATACTCATTTCTAACCCTAACATCGCTACTCGCCACGCTCAACTCCACTTCTAGCAGAGACTTGGGAGCCTCCCTCCCTCTCTCGCCTTGCTTGTACCCCCTACTACAAGTACTCCGGGTGCAAGATAATACAGTGCCCTCGCACACCCTCTTGCTGGACGTATGGCCCCGCGGCCGGAACCAGGATAAACCCGTGCGTTACTATGTTGCCTCTTGCATCAACATCTGGGATGAGGAAACACGCAGCATTTACTAGTTGGGATCCGGACCCCCGGGTCAGGACACCGACAGGTGTAGATGATTGTTTGGAGGGGGTCCCTGCCCGCCCTTATATATCCGGGGGACAGGGTTACATGGAAAGTCCTAGCCGAGGACAGTCGGAGTCCTTCTACAACACGATCGGGTAGTTTCCTTGTACTGCAGCTAGTTCTACGCCTATTCGGGTAGTTACAAAAGAGGTAAGTACATCCATGAGCTATCCCTTACTCTAGAACATTCTATGTCTGTAAGCAGTTCCACTGCCCCGGGTCTGACAAGCCCCCGAGCTCTTCGTAGCCGAGTCCTGCAGGCGTCGAGTACTTGGCTGGGCATCTTCGAGTACTTCGAGTAGTCAGAACATCCTTCTGGTTGCTCCTAATTCTTCCTCCAGATACATCGAGTAGTCCTTCAAGTACTTCCGTTTGCTTCGAGGCTGTGAGGTGCTCATGCCCCGCAATCTTGATCATATATGGTGCGCGAAGTACTCGCGCTCCATATGGAGTAGCCCCCGAGCCTTAGGTTGAATCGTTGAATCAGGCTGAGGGTCACTTCAATCTTTTTCCTCTTCTTCATTTTTCAAAAAATTTGAAAAATAAATCTCTGATACATATATTCCGCAGCCCCTGAGTCTTGAATTTAAATCCATCCATTTATATTTAAGAATCAATGTAAACTCGTGGCAAAAAACTGAAAACTTCCCTGAGAAAGGAAGAATTCGTTGGCATCCCAAATATTCACAAAATTGTCCCTGAAAACCGTACAAAGCCGGTTGAAAACTTCCAAGGGTTTTATCCCTTGAACTCCTGGCCGCCGTCAAACTCAGATTCACATTTTCCTCTTCTCAGTCAAAATCCAAAAGCCCCTCTCGTAGCCCCCGAGCCAAAACTCGTGACTGTGAGATGGCTCCCAAGAAGAACAAGTCCAAGATTGAAGAGGAACCGATCGCCAATATGTCCATAGAATGGCGTAAAAGCAAGATGTCTGAATCACTGGTCCGGGAGTTGGAGAGTATGGGTCTCCTCCAAGAGCAGGGCGTAAGCCAGTGGCGCGCTGGTGAAGGAGAAGATTACCCCATGGAAGGTACCCTTGAGACCATTATGTTTCGCGATTTTGTAGAACATGGCCTCACTCTTCCCGTGTTAGAATTTTTCTATAGACTTCTTCAGTTTTGGGAAATTCAATTACACCATCTCACTCCCCAATCCATCTTGCATCTTTCAATTTTCACTCATTTTTGCGAGGCATTCCTTGGAATTCTCCCCCATTTCCACCTTTTTCAACATTTCTTCTTCCTTGTTCCAATTCCTAATGCCACCAATCCCGCTGTCGTTGGGGGATGTGAATTGGTACTCTGCCCTAAGAGCCGAGACGAGTAAAGGAGCCGAATGGAAGAAGTTCTGGTTCCATGTTGGGAATTTTGAATCCCCACTTCCAGAAAGAACTGCTGGTGCCCCCCAAGTCCAGGAGAGTTGGTCGAGTAGAGGACCTGGTGGCAATCAAGTTGAAGCCATTCTTCGTGCAATAGCCATTGTTAAGAAGAAAAGAGTCACTGGAGATCATGTGGTTTTCTCGTTTATCAGTCGCCGGACATAGCCTCTCCAGCTGCGAAAGCATCCTGCTTTTAGATATGAAGGCACGGAGGATCCCACTAGGATGTCACCAGAGCCAATGGCTCAGTCTGAAGTAATCAAGAGATGTTGCAAAGTACTCAATAACTTCAACAAGTCTTTGAAGCTTCCAACACTTTTCTCGGCACATAATCCTCCCGAGAATGCCTGGGCACGTGTTTTAGATACCATGTCGAATACTTGTAGTTAACCATGTTTTATCTTCTGACTAAGTATTGGCTTCTTTCTGTAGAAAAATTATAAATCCTGGTATTGTATGCCTCCGACTTCCGTAAATGCTGATTCTGACGACAGCAAGAAATGGACGGTGGCTCCCGGATCAATGTTGCAGAGAAAAGTTCCTCGTCTCGATGCCGGCCAGTAAGTATATAATATTTTGTTGATTTTATCCTTGTTTGCCTCAGCTTTCTTATTCAGAATCTTGCTTGGCTAGGATCCAACACCTTTTGGCGCATGAAAAAGATCAAGTCTAAGACTTCCGCAATTGGGTGTCGAGTAGTTCGGAAGGAACTAGTCGATCAGCCCCCGAATCTCCTGTAATTTGGTTGATCGAGACCCCGGCTGCCAACTTGCCAAGTGCAGACACAGCTGTGAATCCGAGCAAACCAAACCCTGAAACATCTGATACTCCTGCGGCTACTGATGGAGCTTCCAATGCTGGTGGATCTGGGAGTAGTGGAGCAAAAGGGTCAAAAGGTCCTTCCGTTTGACTGGTACCATTCCAGTCTATGCCTCAGTCAGTCCAGGAAGAGTTGGGAAAGGAGCTATTTGATGATCCACTATTGTCTCTAGACAACATGAAGAAACTTGCAGATTGTATGCAGTGGAGCTTTAAATTTATCAAAGTGAGTCTTCTGCCGCTACTTGTCTTCGTCGAGTAGTTGTTAATGTCTGACCAGATTCGCCTTGTTTGTCTCAGGATGTAGCCAATCGATTTTTCTTGAAGTCTCATGCTTTATATAAGACTGTAGACAATCGGAAGATCTTAGAGGAACAAAAGGCCATGATTGCCAAACGACTGGATGAAGCCTTTGTTGCTCGAAATAAACTTTATGAAGCGAGTCAGCAGCATCATCTGGTGGTTTGTGATATGAAGCGCTAGATTAAGAATCTTGAAGAAGAAAGATCAAAGCTTCAAAAGGAAAACTTCAGGCTGCAAAAGCAATTGCAGACTGCCCAAGCCTGTAAGCACTCGATCTTTTGTCTTGATTTTGCTTTCTCATATCAATTTCAGAGATATCTTCCCATCAGGTTCTCCGGAAGACCATACTCGACTTATAGCAGCAGCTCAAGCTCTTGTCGATGTGGTTGATACTGAAGAAGAGGCGTCAAGTAGTAAGTCCTTGGTGGAGCGTTTGGAAGAAGCTCCCCAGAAAATTTTTGATGTTATGATGGCTACTTCCAAGAATTATCTGACCCACATGATAGGAGTTGTCAAGTCATACTTGCCTCAGTTTAATTTAGCTCCGATAGCTAAAGAAATAGCTCCCAGTTGCTCTGATGAGAAATTCCGAGAGTATTGTAAGAAATCAGAAGTGATTGCGGGGGAAATTTTGAAGAACATCGCAGAGTAGATTGCTTGTAACAACTCCTATAATCTTCATTTGATTCTTGTCGTTGTCCATAATTCGTATCCTATTGGTGTGTCTTCAGAAGCATGATCTGATACCGTAGGATAAATATGAACTAGTCGAGTAGAATACTTGAATGGAGTAATCCTTAAAGTTAATCATTTTGGGTGAGTCCCGTCAGATTACCCGATCTAAAAAACTTGTAAAGGTATCCATAAACTACTCGAGCAAGCAAATAGTGTGTCCTTACCAAGGACTGGAGTAATCCGTAAAACAAAACTATTAGGTACGAACCCCGTCGGGTTGCCCAAGACGTAAATGTCATAGGGATATCTGAGGCTTACTCAAGCAAGGCGAGTAAGGTGTCCTTTAACCAAGGACTGGAGTAATCCTTAAGGCAAAACTGTTAGGTACGAACCCGTTGGGTTGTCCAAGATGTAAATGCCAGAAAGATATCCGAAACATACTCGAGCGAGGCGAGTAAGGTGTCTAACTTGTAGACTGGAGTAACTACTAAGATTGACCTGTTAGGGCGAACCCCGTCGGGTTGCCTAAGATGGACAAAATGTAGTAGTATCCATAACGTACTCAAGCAAGCGAGTAGTTTTGCATTTACAGCAATGCTGGAGTTCCTCATAGTTGACCTATTAGGATGAACTCCGTCGAGTTACCCAAGATGGACAACTAGTAAAGGTATTCATTCACCTTCTCGAGCTGGGCGAGTAGGTTGTGCCCTTATATTAAGGGAAAGGATGCGGCTTGTGTAGTTGTTCTGATGGAAAACTGTGTAATCTTATCCTAGACTGGTGATGCCGTCGAATTGCCTTTCAATGTGGTCGATATGCCAATAAGGATCCTCACTTTATTAAAGGAATCAACTGACACTACTAAGCTGCTTGGATCAAGGATAAAACTTGCGCAAGTGCTCGATGTTCCAGGAATTCGGTACCTCATTGCCATCTGCATCAGTGATTCTGTATGAACCTGGTCTTGTAATCTTAGTTACGATGAAGGGACCTTCCCATCTGGAATTTAACTTGTGCAGTCCTGTCTCATCCTGAATCCGGTAAAGTACTAGATCTCCAATGTTGAAGGATCTTTGCTGGACGTTGCGATCATGATAGCATCTGACTCCTTGGAGATATCTAGCCGATTGAGTTAAGGCGTTGACTCTGGCCTCTTCGACTGAATCTAACTCCAGTTGTTGAGCTTCATCTACTTCTCCTTCTTGATAGGCTTCTATTCTTGGGGATCTCCACATGATATCAGCGGGTAGTATAGCCTTTGACCCATAGGTAAGGAAGAAAGGAGATTGTCCAGTTGCTTTGCTAGGCTGGGTTCGCAGCCCCCAGACTACATGAGGTAGTTCTTGAATCCATTTGCCATCTTTCATGGTGTTGGCATCATAGAGTCTTTTCTTCAAGCCATCGAGTACTAACCCATTGATGCGCTCAACTTGTCCATTTGCCTGAGGATGAGCTACTGAAGCATATTTGACCTCAATGCAGGAGTTGTCACAGAAATCCCAAAAAGATTGTGACATGAAGTTGGAACCAAGATCTGTAATAATGGTGTGAGGAAAACAAAACCGATGGATAATGTCGGAGATGAAGTCCACTGCTCTATCTGATGAGATCTTGACAATGGTCTTATACTCGATCCACTTGGTGAACTTGTCGACTGCTACCAGCACATGATTGAATCCTCCTGGAGCGACAGTTAATGGTCCGATCATGTCCAAACTCCAACAAGCGAACGGCCATGATGGAAGGATTGTTATCAAGTTGTGTGCTGGAACGTGAGTCTTCTTGCCGAAGAATTGGCAGCCAGGACACCGTCTGACCAGGTCTTCTGCGTCCGAAACAGCTGTTGGCCAGAAGAATCCTGACCTATATGACTTGCCAACTAGTGTCCTTGATGCAGTGTGATTGCCGCAAACTCCTTCGTGTATTTCTCTGAGGATGGCTTTGCCTTCTTCAAGGGTAACACACTTCATGAGGATGCCTGAAGCAGAGCGCTTGTATAGGTTGTCGCCGACGAGGACCAAACTCTTGCTACGCCTTTGATTCTGAGAGTACTTCGCTGATAAAATAGACTGGTCTCTGAACACCGTAAGCGTGGCCTTCCTCTAGGTGTTCGACTACTATCGCCATACTGACTACATGGGTAGTCGCAGCAATGTAGAGGAATAGTTCCTCTCCGGGTAGTGGAGCTGTTAGAATCGGCGGTGACTGGAGATGATGCTTGAGGTTCTCGAGTGCTTCCGCAGCTTCTGTAGCCCACTCGAATTTATCTTGTCGCTTTAGGAGTTTGAAGAAGGGTAATCCCTGTTCGCCAAGCCTGGACAAAAATCGATTCAAGGCTGCCATGCAGCCTGTAAGTTTCTGGACGTCCTTGATGGTAGCTGGAGCATCCATGGCCATGATGGCATTGATCTTCTCTGGATTAGCCTCAATTCCTCGGTTACTGACGATGAATCCGAGTAGTTTTTCAGAGGGTACACCAAAGACGCACTTGGTTGGGTTGAGCTTCCAGCGAAATTTTCGGAGCTGTTGAAGGTTTCTTCCAGGTCAGTAATGAATTGATCCTGGGTCTTCGTTTTGACAATGACATCGTCAACATAGGCTTTAACATTGCGATGTAGTTGATCAAAGAAGCACAGCTGTATTGCACGCTGGTAGGTAGCGCCAGCATTCTTCAACCCGAAGGACATGGTCTTGTAGGCGTATGCCCCGTAAGGGGAGATGAAGGCCGTCTTGATTTGGTCTTCTTCTTTTAGGGCAATCTAATGATACCCTGAGTAGCAGTCGAGGAAGGATAACAGGACACATCCTGCTGTCGAGTCGATTACTTGATCAATACGTGGTAGCCCGAAAGGATTCTTCGGGCAATGCTTGTTTAGATCAGTGTAGTCAACGCATATCCTCCACTCGTTGTTGTTCTTCTTCTTGACGAGCACAAGGTTGGCCAACCAATCAGGGTGGTAGACTTCCTTGATGAACCCTGCTACGAGTAGTTTTGCCAACTCTTTCTTGATGGCCTCTCGCTTGTCCGGTGAGAAACAACGTAGCCGTTGCTTCTTTGGTGTGGCGTTAGGGTAGACCTTCAAGGCATGCTCGATCAACTCCTTGGGCACCCCTGGCATATCCGCTAGTTTCCACGCGAATACGTGTCGGTTGGCCCTAAGGAAGTTGACGAGCTCGAGTTCCTATTTGTCACCCAGTCCTGCTCCGATGATGGCTGTCTTGGAGTCATCTCCCTGCAGTAACTGGATAGTCTTGGTTCCCACATCACCAGTTGGTTTAACCGATGATTGGCTTTGCTTTTTGTAAGGCATCGACTCCTTGAGGGAGAGTTCTTTAGCAGCAGCAAGTATTTCACTGACGGAGCTAGGGACCCGGATAGTGGATGCATGATCTATTGCTTCCTTGTCGCACTCAAAAGACTTGAGGAGGTCTCCACGTAGTGAAAGGACTCATGTATTGCCTGGCATCTTGAGAAGCAGGTAAACATAGTGCGGTATTGCCATGAATTTGGCTAGTGCAGGTCTTCCCAAGATAGCATGATAAGAGGATTCGAAGTTGGTTACTTCGAATTTGATATATTCTGCCCGGAAGTTCTGTTCTGTACCAAACGTGACTGGGAGAGTAACCGAGCCAATTGGTGTAGAAGAATTCCTGGGGACGATGCCGTAGAACGGGGCCTTGCTTGGAGTAAGCAGACTCATATAGTTGAGGCTCATCTTTACCAATGTGCTTGCAAAGATCAGGTTGAGCCCACTTCCGCCGTCCATGAGTATCGAGTAAGCTTGGAGCCTTTAACAACTGGATCGAGTACTAGCGGGAACTTTCCAGGTTCAGAGAAGCTGGTCCACTGGTCCTCCCTGGAGAAGGTAATGGGGACCTCGCTATGTTTGAATGGTCTCTGAATTGCTGGCTCGACTGAGAGGATCTCTCTGAGTAGGAGCTTCTGAGCTCGCTTGGAGAAGCCAGGATCTCCTTCGAATATGACATTGACAATGTTTTGCGGCTGTTGGAAACCGTCACGATCTTTCTTGTCGTCTTCATCATCTTTATCTTGTTCTTTCTTTGGAGCAGCTGCAGGTACCGATTGGAAGGATTTGCGCAGGATTGATCCTGAGGCTTGTCGCCCTTCTTACCACACGGGGTGCGATCCATAGTGCCGACTGTATCGTCAGGCTTGCGCTTGCGCGTAGGATCTCGCTGGTTGCTAGGGCCTCCACGGTCGTTGAAGCGCTTTCCATTGTTGTCGTTGTTGCGGCGGGGGAAGCCACTACATTCTTGCTCCACTTCATCAGCCCAGCGCTGCATCATGTCGCGTAGATCTACCACCGTTTTGGGCCGATTACGCCCAAAGTCGCGGTATAGTGACTGGACGGTGATACCGCTCTGGAAGTAGTCAATGATGTCATCGTCGGTGACGTTGGGGATGGTAGCTCTTGTGTCGAAGAAGCACTTCACATAGGATCTGATCGACTCGCCTTGCTCCTGCTTGATCATGGATAGGGCGTGGCGAGTAGCTACTCGGTGTAGCGACCCTTGGAAGTTGTCGACGAATGCCTTCTTGAGGTCCTCCCACGAGTGGATTGACTCGCGCGCCAAGCTTTCGAGCCATGTGAGGGGTGCGGGCTCCAGGGCCATTGGGAGGTAGAGGACCTTGGTGTTGGTGTCTCCCCCTGCAACACTAATAGCGGTCGAGTATAATCATAACCATTGAGCAGGGTCTTGCTTACCATCGTACTTTTGGATGTTCGTAGGCTTGAAATCCTTCGGGTACTCGATGTTGTCGAAAGCCTTGCTCAGGGCTTGGAAGCTATTGGAGTTATCTGTAAGTTGTGCTCTGCATCTTGCATTGATGATGTCCCGTGCGTCCATAATGGAATCGGCTACCTCTTCCCTGTTGTTCCCACGGTTGTTGTTGTTGCGGTTTGGCTGAGGGTCAGGAGCTTGGTTTGTTTGTGGTTGGCCACCTCTGGGGCGATGACTACTCGCAGCTTCCTGATCCTCTTGGTTTCTTCGATTTTGCTGTTCCTGCTGCTGTTGACGCTGGTGGCCTCTTGGGATACGGCTTGCTTGAGGTATTGCTGTTGCAGTAGCCCTTGATCGCGTACCGTGAAGCGAGGACAGGGGGTTCTGTCTCTCGAGTTGTTCAATAGCGTTTTTGGTGAGATTTATGACTCGTTCCATCTCGGGATTCTGGGGCATCGTCATGAGTCGCAGGGTCGCTTCTGTCATTGCGGCGATTGGTGTTCTGAAGATAGGATCCGCAGCATTGTTGAATTCGTTGTTGAGGTTGCGTGGCGGGAGATGGGCACGTTCGGCCGCACGAGTCCTGCGCACTTCTTTGCGTTGATTCCTTTCCCTGCGCGTTGTACGAGTGACTTTGTCTTCATCAGCTGGAGCGTCTTGGGTCAGATTGTCAGCTGAGATCTGATCCAAGGCTTCGTTTGGATCATGGATGCTTGGAGCACCCCCGGGCTGGATGATTACCAGCACCAAACGCTCGTGAGAGAAGCTTTCCAGGTCTGATTCGTAATCAGCTAGGACGGTTCCGCCTGAGCCAGTTTTGCTCTCAGTTACAAGGGGAGTGCCGTGTTGAAACGGGAGATCCTCAATGCTGGCGACTTCCCACAGGCTGTCCAGTAGTTCTGCGAGAGTGTGGCCTCAGCAAGATTTGAGTTGCATCTTAGCCAGTATTGGTGATAAAATCCAGGTTGTCTTGAGGTAACTCGGCTGGATCTGGGTATACGTCGAAAACGGGTGCTTCCCGACTGGTGGTGACTGAGAGGTTTTCGACGCGTAGCTGGTGATCCAAGCTACTTTCATAGATAGATTTAATCATCTGTTTGTAAGCAGATGACGAATTGCGTAGACCAAAGACGCGTTGCGCAAGAAGAGTCCCAATCCGAGTAGAATTCGGTTTGAGATCAATCTGAGTCCGAGTAGAACTCGAGTCATCTCCGAGTTTCGACTCAATCTCCTTGGCGAGGTCAGGAAGCAACGTAACGCCGCGATCATGAGATCTGGCGAACTTGTTGGAATCTTCCGACGTGGAGTTCTTTAGTGTGGGAGAGTTGGTTAAGTGGCTATCGAAGCCGCCTGAACCATTGGCGACGCAGACCCAGGAGCCGAAGATGAAGGTGGTGCCTCTGGGAGGTGTCATGGTACTGAAAGTGAAAGTGGCCATCGAACTCACCGATGAACTCGCCGAGTCCCCTACCTAGCACGCCAGCTGTCGGTGTTTACCGCCAAGCCTGCTCAGGGATACCCTTAGCAGTAGGGTTTGTAGGTAGGGATCGGCGGCTCTGGAACTCGATGGTGCAAGGAACACAAAGATTTAGATAGGTTCGGGCTGCGAGTTGCGTAATACCCTACGTCTTGTGTGGTGGTTTTTATTGCCTTAGGTGTAGATGAATGTTTGGAGGGGGTCCCTGCCCGCCCTTATATATTCGGGGGGACAGGGTTATATGGAAGGTCCTAGCCGAGTACCGTCGGAGTCCTTCTACAACATGATCGGGTAGTTTCCTTGTACTGCAGCTAGTTCTACACCTATTCGGGTAGTTACAAAAAAGGTAAGGTACATCCATGAGCTATCCCTTACACTAGAACATTCTATGTCTGTAAGCAGTCCCGCTGCCCCGGGTCTGACAGGTTGGGCTATTGATGCAAGAAATTCCTCCATTGGACGGGGAACCACCCGCGCTCCACGTACGTGTTGGCAGTCCTTAGCCTTACAGAATAAATCCGCAAACGTACGGATACCGATGTAGCTTTCCCCTTGGAGTATTCCAGGGTATCGAATCCTTGAGGAACGAGAAGTGTACTAGTAGTGACTATTGTTTATCCAAGGGATATGACGGGAGTGAAGAGGTCCAGATAAGATAGGTAGAGGTGGTCTAACGTCGTCTTACTAACTACTCCTATCAAGAATACTTGACTTGTACTCTAGTTGCTTCGGCGGCTGGAAGAGGAAGGACTTCAGAAAGGGATGAGAGGGGAGTCCAACGGCAACCTGCAACTACTGCTATGAAAACACCCAAACGTGGTGGACTACGAAGGACGGACAGGGCCATCACCACCTGCTGCCTACCACAACAGTTAAGGCACCGTGCCTACACTATCAAGTCACTTACTTCTGCCTCACGTTAAGGCAAGAAGAAACCCCAAATGGATAGAACTTGCTACCCACGCAGACAAGGGATCCGACAACTAGAGAGACCAAGTATTCAAGTACTAATAAAGTAAAGGAGAGAAAGCAATATTACTGATGAAAGAAGAGGAAATTACTCGAACCGGAGCTTCATTCCTCGGAGGCACAAAGTTGGAGAGGGGCTGACACTCCGGCTCCTCTCCGGACTCTCACCTCGCCTCTCACGCTATTTTCTAAGATATGTGGAGCGCTACGCTTCTCCTTGGACTTGCTTCAATTCTCCATGCTTCGGAAGTGAGGTGAGGGCTGCTATTTTATAGTGCTTTGGAGGTCAGTACTTGAGCCAATGCATGGCTTGTACGCAGGTACTTCAGTTGCTTAGCTTCCACGCGAAGGATTAGCACGTGGCGTGAAAATGTTAGGCCGGCTGGCCTCTTGATCCACCGACATTTGATCGAATGCCCAATATTCCTTCTTGCAATGTCGGTTGGAGTAACCGCCAACTTGATTCAGTCCGATCGGCCGAAAAGTGAGGCCGGCCAGTCTAGGAGAGGCCGGCCGGCCTGGGATTTTCTCGTCGGATCAACCGCCATTGTGTGATGGACGGTGTGGTGTTGCTCTTCCAAGGTGGTTTCCAGTCGGTTGGCCGTTATTCATGTGGAAGGTGGGTCATTCAATCCATGTGACAAGCTCATCCATCCCTCCGCTTGTATTAAGCTTCATACAATGGTTGGCATTGGTTCCTATTGTGTTTCTTTGCATGTAGGTGCAGATGCAACCTTTGGATAATCAGCCCAACATCGAACTGATACTTCGGAAGCCCATTGAAGGGGCATATGAGGCCTTTCGGTCTTACTTTCACTTTGGGCATGTGTCCAAGTGTTTGGGGGTCTATTGGTGAGTCCCCAATACAATGGTACTGAGTGGAGAGTGATTCCTGGAAGTGCCAGGCCGGTCGGCCTAAGTCAAGCCGACCGGCTTGACAGGGCCGTGTCCGTGATTTTCCCGGAGGTGTAATTTCTCCATCCGAACTCCAAATTGGGTGATCCAGGTGTCCATTTTGATCATTTCAACGATCTCTTCAACATGGTGCTGTCAAATATGTGATTTGAGGAACTTTTGTACCTTGTCCAAGTGTCATTTGTACCGAGACGTCTGAATGAACCTTTATTTGTATGGCCTCAACTGCTACTTCACCAATAATGGTATTTGTGCATCATTTTACCTATATTTCTTGCAAAACATGGTGGGACACAAAACTCGTGGAACTCATTAGTTTAAATAGAACATTATATCAAAACTTCTTCAAGTTCCCTCATTAATGACAATGGTTGGCGGCCAAAATGAGCGTATAATGGCCGTCAACACACCCCCACGCTCAGATCTTTGCTCGTCCCGAGCAAAGGTTAGGATCAAGAAACCCAGGCCGAGCAAGAACTAAGGTAGGCTTTGATCCACAACTTCTCTAAGTAAATGGCTAGCATAAACATTATGCCAAAACATTTCTCATACCTGTGGGGTTTGAGGTAGCTATATCCTTGCCTTCGGCGGTTGAAAAGTGGAACAACTCGAATGAAGGTATGACCTTCCTCTTAATGAACCATACTTGGAGTTTTGATATATATATATATATATATATATATATATATATATATATATATATATATATATATATATATATATATATATATATATATATATATATATATATACTCCTTAGCTCAAATGATCCTCAGATGGCACTCTTGAATCGCTCATGTGGTAACTTTATTCCTTACTAAGGCCATTGGCCTGCCTCTCCCTACAATCTATAGGCTTATGTGGAGCTCGGGTAGGGAAAAGTAGGCTCACCTATGTTGTGTATTTGTTAAGTAAAAAATTGGTCCTAGTGAAAGTTGTGACACTTCATATTCTAATCATTGGGAAATGGATAATCAAGGACGGGGGGAGAAAAATGGATACAACACAAGTGTAATGGAATGTGGTGAACAAACCATGTATTGTGCTTTTGAGAGAATATGGCCTTGAGTGGTACTCCTTATTATTTTTTTATGGATCCCCCTTAGAGATTTGGAGACTTGAAACTATGGTGTTTTTTCTTTCTTCGCCTGTGGGCAGGCCTTTTTTTTTTGCTCGATAGGTTCATACCTCCCTTCTCTAAAGGATTTTGGGGAGATTTGCGGGACATGACTGGAGTATTTATATTTGAAAAGCCATATCTGTGGGTAGGATAAGATCAAGGGTATGCAAACAAAGTGATATGGGTTTTTATTGATGGAGGAATGTCTGGTGAAGATGGATGCTAGAATCCAAATTGGAACTTAGCATATCCAGACATGGGAAGGCTAGTAAACAAGGACAAATGGAAAAGAGAAAATGATCGGTATTGAAATGTCACTATTTCATAAGGGCACAAGTTTTAACAAAACTCAACACAACTATATAGGTGGCATATGTATAGGTTTGCTCATGTAAAGCATTTTGGTTGTGGTAGGAATTTTGAACCATTGAGGAATTGTGAGACTAAGGGTTTTGAGTTTTTCCCGAAATAAAATTCTCCAAGCAATGATCAATCAAGAAGGAAAGAAATACTTCAATCTTATTATATCATACTTTTTCAACAACTTAAGCGGGATCCTCCTAAATTGATGATCCCACAAGAATTGAGTACTAGTTAAGGAATAAAACTTATGCTTACCAACATGTGAGAAGCAGAGTTGTGATCAAGTTTGTTACACAAGGTTAATTTTCTCATGCAAAAGATGCTACAACAAAAGATATGAACCTCATGAAATAACCTCGAGTGGGGAGAGTGAGAAAGAACTGCAAACCAGCATTGAGGACTTGCTTTGAGCTTTGCCATTGGTACCGAGAGTTGTGTTCACTTGTGAAGTCATGGATGCACCTTGTCATTCAAGCCGTGTCCTCCTCCACGCTCAGATTTTGTGACACTTGGTTCCGAAAATTGAGTGCCTAAGGTTGTAGTCTTCTTTGATCTTTCTGCATTTAGACCTGGATGTAGGCCTTTTAGACAATTGTGCCTACTCTTCGGTCATTTAAGTCCCAGCCTGAAAGGTTAGTAACAAAAACACCGAAGGGAACGAGTCCTAGTATTATGTCTTAAAGCTCTATTCGATTTTATTTTAATGGAAAGTAAAAATTATTAGCTTTTTTATTTTCATTTTTTTAAAATAGAAGTGAATTTTTTTTTCTTTATTTCTAAAAAAATACGGGTTACCTCCCGGTAGAGCTTGTTTATGGTCAAAAGCTCGACCTTGGGAGCCTCGTCTTGACGTTGCAGCTAGCTTGGTGCTGTGGCTCCCCCCATCACCAGTCTTTGGATTAGGCTCATGATATCTAGCTGCAAGGTTTACACAACAAACCACGACCATATTTGCAATATTTATGATAGACAAAATCATCCACAACCACCCTTTTGAAATTTTTCTGATAAAGGGGCAAGGGATGGCTGGACTCGAGGTGTGTGCTAAGTCCAGGAGGAGATGGGGTCTCCTCGAAGGAGTATGCATCTTGTGGTTCTTCCAAGATAAAACTCTCATGGTCATCACCACCGGTTTGTTTTGAATCGGCGGGGATGTTAGCCCGTTTGCAATGACCAGTTCTCTAGTATCGACCAAGGTCTCCATATGCAGAACATCCATTTATTTTCATTTAGTGGAAACTACTGACAACGGCCCTATTTATTTTCACTTAGTTTATAATCTATGCGTGGCTGAGAGAAGCGAAGATTTTTCTCGCTTCTCGATTCTCGATTCTCGCTTCTCGTAGTTCAAATCTCTGAAGCGGATTACCACAGAAGCAAAATAAGCGAAGCGTTTGGTGGGATTATCGCTTATTTCCACCGATAAGCCGATTATAGTCGGAAACAAATAGAGCCAACATATTCCTATAGATTTTGTATTAGAGAAGGAGGGCGATACCAAAGGCATTGCAACACAAACCGGCGTACCACACTACCTGGTTTAGAACACATTGCATGGATCTCAATGGAGGGACCAAGGATCCCTCATGAAAGTTATCGGGTGCTCTAGCCTAAGAGGGGGAGGGGGTGAATTAGGACTAATAAAAACTTAGACCTATAGCTCCAACTTGTTTGCACAAAACTTAAACTAAAACATGCTATCTAGATGTGCAACTAGGTTGTTCTAGTGTGAAACCCCTATCCCAAAAGAGTTTAGCAACATATAGCCTTTCCTATCAAGAAACTATTCTATGAAAGTAAAGGCACACAAATTGCTAGTATGAAATGCGGAAGCTTAAAGAGCGGGATACGAGATAGCAAACTCTTGACGCGGGTGTTTATCCCGTGGTTCGGTTAGCCACAAAGGCACACCTACATCCACGTTGTTGTAGCACTCACTAAGAGTATTGCTACTCGGCCACCAAGTCTCTTCCGTGAACACAATCACGGTCACCTTGGCCCCGGGTTCCACTAAGGAGCTTCTCCACAAAGGATGGGGGTCTCCACGTCCCCCGCACAAAGATGTCGTCGCCGCTCCACACCAAGTCGGAGGGTCGATGACGTTACCGGCGAGCTTCACGCTCCAAGGTGCCGGCGCACCAAGCTCTTGTTTTGGTTCGCTAATGAACCACAGCACAAAGGCTCAAAGCCTTGCAATCTCACTCACTAAGAGCTAATCCTTTACACAACACTCTCAAAGTGTGCTAAGGGCTAAGAATATGATCTTGATGCTTTTGTATGGCTTGGAGATGTTCTTGGGTGTGTGTGGGATGTCCAGCAACTCCAGCAATCTTCAAATGGCCGGGGTGAGGCGTATATATAGGCCACCAAGTCTTGTAGCCATTGCTCCAACGGTCAGCAGAAAATCTGCGTATCATCGGATGAACCGATGCCTCTGGCAGGGGTAGCGTCGGTTCATCCGGTCACTCTAATACACGAAGTAGCCGTTGAACTTCTGATTGCTGACAAAGTGACCACCGGTTGAACCGATGCTTGCCCGTTGGTTAAACCGGTCACTCACAGCCTTCTTCTCTTCTGCTGACGTCAATGCACCGACGCAATACTCCGATGCAGCGTCGGTTGAACCGGTGCTGAAGAAAACTTCTCCTGGGCACTTGACATCGTCTCTGGTACACAGTACGCCAAATGCACCGATGCCCTTTCTTAGACCGTCGGTTCAACCGGTGACTATAGGCTGACTTGGCTTCGATTCCCTCCTGCACCAAACATCATAGCGTCGGTTCTTCCGACAAGCGTCGGATGCACCGATGCTTAGGCATCGGTTCTTCCGGTGCTCCTGATCCGAAGAGCTTTCAGGGCGCTGCCCTGAGACCCGTGAGGGGCGGCTCCCCCTCGACCCCCGTCCGCTAACCGGGTAGCGGAACCCCCGTAGGGGCAGCCCTTCGGGCCTTGCTACGCCTATCTTCTCTTTCTCTTTGTCATCACTTGAACCTAAAAGCCTGAGAATGGTCATCTTAACAATCATATTAGTCCAAGTGTTGTGTTGTCATTCGATCACCAAAATCACTCGAAATGTCATAAATGGTGACATGTTTGTTTCACCTCATCATATGGGCTTTCATCTGTCGCGCTTGGTTCACATTGTTTGCAAGCTGCTTTTTCTTGAAAAAAGAGGAGGTATTTGTCAAAATTAATAACTGAAGCATAGCTGGGGCCTCTTTGAAATTGCAGAAATATGACGCATGGAAAAGTTTAGAGTACACACAACAATATATGTCAATTTAATTCTATAATCCTATACGAAGGGAAATCGAGCGAGAGGCAGGTGTTTGCATTGGGTGATCTTGTTGAAGGAGACCTAAAGAGCTAGCGCGGCGGAAGTTTTTATCAATCGTTGTGCAACATTCATTCCTTTGACAGAGACCTCGTATGCTCGGATAAGATAACGGGCTCCCACACGCAATATATATACGCAAACAGAAAGACCAAGCTCTGAGCGAAGAGGTAGCGGCAGGAGAGGGATCGGACAGCCGTCGCCGTGCATGCGCGCGAGGGGCCGTGATGAAACCCTTTTTTTTTATCTACGCGGTGGGGTGTGATCTGTCCCTTGCTTGATGCTGCGTGCATCTTGGTGCGTCACGAGCGTCGTCGTCGGGTCTCCCCTACACGACGCCGGCCGGGCGCCTAACTGTCCCAGGACAAGCAAGCTAGGGTTCACGAGACACTCACAGAGGAGAGAGAGACAGACGACACCGCTAGAGTTGTATACGTGCCTGGAGTAGGTGCCAAGGGGCTGGCTACAGCGGCAGCAGCAACCAACGACCCGTGAGAGTAACCGACGAAACCGCCCCCGCAGCCTCCGCATCATCGCTAGCGCTCGCGCTCTCTCTCACACACATGACACCGTCAACTGGCTATAAAGCTATATATCAGTAATGTTTCCGTACGTTCAGTGCGCGTGAGTGAGTGCAAAATGCCATGCGTCACCAGAACTACTGCCCTACTGTATCATCCCGGCCATATGAATCCATGCATGATCGATTACTGATTTTGTGTGATTCCCCAGTGTTTGTTCGACTTATGCCAGCTAAAAGAGCGCATGATGCAGATGAACGAACGACTTATCTTTGCAAGTTTGGATTATGGCATTATGCAGATGAACATGCATGCCATACCAAAAAATATTCACGAATAAGATCAAATCGAATTTAACAAGAAGACAAAAGTTATCATTAACAAGTCCCCGCGTCGCTCTTGCGGCGACTCGGGCGGCGGCACCCGACCGCACCGCCAGGGGCTCCTCCGACACCCGTCCGTGGTCCTGACGCCGCCGGAGTTCGACGCCGGAAGCCCGGCCAGAGACGAGGATGGCCGGCGGCAAGGATCTGCTCGCATCCTGTGGGAAACATGTGCTGCTGGCCGGCTTCCTCCCTCTCCTCGTCGATGTCCTCCGCATCTCCTCGTCGTGCCATTGGGAGGCTTGTCCCGCGGCGACCGGACGGTGGCGCAGGCATCTATGGTGTCTGCGGCGCGGGCGAGGCTCCCCGTGGTGGGAGTCCGGTGGCTTCCAGCGCGGCTTCCCATGGTGGGGGCCTGGCGGGCGGCGGCTGCAGCGTGGCTCCCCGTGGGGTGCCCAGCGGCGCGGCACCTCGCGTTGTCGGCTTGGCCTCCAGTGGTGACTCCTCTCCGGCAGTTGCACCTTCGGTTTTGGTGTTGGAAGGGCTAGCTCCGGACTTTGCAACCACTACCAGAAAATGCATCATTCGTCCCTGACTGTTTGTACCGGTTGTAATTTGGTCCGGTACTAAACTTGTCCCGATGCCATTTTAGTACCGGGTCCAAATTTGAAAGCCCTCAGAGCCAATTTAGCACCGGACCAAACCACCGGCCGGTACTAAATGTCGCATTTTAGTACCGGTCGGTGTTACCAGCCGGTACTAAAAAGGCGCGTCCATTTAGTACCGGTCGGTAACACCGACCGGTACTAAAATGCGTCATTTAGTACCGGCCGGTGGCTTGGCCCGGTACTAAATGGTCCTCCACGGGTTCAAAAGAAAAACATCTCTCACACAGTCACATGTGATGCATAGGTGAGATGGTAAGGAAGCAACGCGCGAGGCCAGAGGTCATGGGTTCGAATCCTCGTGACCGCGCATGCGCATTTACGCGCATCTCTCGAGGGATTGTCAATTTTTTTTCTTTATTTTTGGGCTCAAAACCATTTAGTACCGGACCGTGTTACCGACCGGTACTAAATAGACCATTTAGTACCGGGCATTTTGACCGGTACTAAATGATGTCCCATTTAGTACCGGCCAACCAGTACCGGTCGGGAGCCCGGTACTAAACAGGGGTTCCCGACCGGTACTAATAGGCATTTTTCTAGCAGTGAACTATTTCTGGTGATGACATCTTCAATTTCGCCTTTTTTTCATATAGACCAAGAGACATGAGTCACCTTGGCTTCATTCGCGGATTCTCTTACTCGAAGACGAATTTCATCTGCACTTTATTCCGGTGGATTATGCACGGGTACCCAATGGCTACTTTGCAGCATGGTATCTCAAGTTACGAGTTCAGATGGTCTGCCGGACTTGGAGTTCGTGGCCGTTCGAAGTGGGTCAAGTCTAGTCTATATGGAAGTATTGGCCTGGTAAGAAGGGAGAAGCAACACGGTGTGACTTTGTTGTGGTGGTACTTGGTACTAATTCACCAGTTCCGGGAAGAAATTCATAGGTCTGACCTTAATTGGTTGAACCTGGCAGTGACCTTGTTAAATGCATTGTTTGGATTAAGATGAATTACTCCCTCAGGTGAAAACTTTTGATCTGGCCTTAATTGGTTGGGTCACTGCAATGTCGGCACGTGCGCGTGTCGTTTTCTCGTTGGAGGCGTTGTCTCGGGAGCCTACTTCATAGTCCAAGAGTTGCTTTGGTTTGCGAAGCGGATGAAGGTGAAGTCGCTTGTGATAGTTTGCAGCGCCATGATCTTTAGGTCATGGTGTTTTTTTGTTTCTTTTTCATAGGCTGTGTGCATCTTAGTTATGCAGAGACCGGGATAGATCTTATATAATTGTATCATCTTGATGTAATTGTCTAAGATCAATAAAGCTTCCCTTTTCCCAAAAAAAAACAAGTCCCCGCAACCATATCACACAGATCAGATATAAATATAATGCAGTATAGACATATAAATTTCTAATTTATATAGACCCGAGTCAATTAACATCGAGACAAAACTTATCTTTTCTTAAGTTATAGACGCGTTATTATTCACCCATCCAACTCCATCATATCACAATTCACACACAAACTTATGACTTATAAAGGAGTCGTATCTTCACAATTTACATCAGTATATGACAGCGTAATTACCGGTTAATAATCACCTCTTCTTCCCTCACCCCCCCCCCCCCCTTTAATTTCTCTCTCCCAAGTTGACAGCCAATTCGACGTACCTGCTAGCTAGGCTGCTTGTTTGCATGCACCCGTTCACACGCACGTACAGACGTGCGCTTCCTCCCAAGATCTGCCGAGCTCGCCGGGCAGCCGGCCATGTCCCAATCCTCCTCATCATCACATCATCTCTTAGCCCTGGCCGCTCGCCGGCTGAGCACCACCCAGTAGAGCACCCGGTAGAGGAGGAAGAAGCCGAACAGCACCTGCACGCCGGTCCACCGCTCCTCCGCCGTGAGCCCCTTCTCCGCCAGCACGTCGCGCCCCGTCTCCGAGCACTCGCCGCCGCCGCCCCCGACGCCGAAGCACCGGTCCGCCGCGCACGAGTACTCGTTCGCCAGCAGCGCGTCCAGCGCGTACTTGTACGGCGACGCGTAGTGCATGAACACCCAGTAGGGCGGCATGCTCCCGCGCGGCAGGAAGTAGCCAGAGAAGAGGAAGAACCCCGCCAGGGACACCGACACCAGCGACATCCCCGCGATGTAGTCCGGCGCGAACGAGCTCACGAACAGCACGAACGAGTTGGCCGTCAGCACCACCGCCCACACCACCAGCACGAACGCCGCGAACGCGCCCGCCGACGCGCACAGCCCCACCAGGAAGTAGACGCACGAGGAGTAGAGCAGCGCCACCGCCAGGAGGTACGGGAGGAACACCAGCGTCGCCGCCGCCGCGTGCGACGACAGCCGGTACAGCCCCGCCGCCGTCTCCACGAGCACGATCGGCCGCTCCGACACGAACGTCGGCAGCGTCTCCGTCGTCGAGGTCAGCAGGAAGGTCAGCGTGAAGGCGAACAGGCCCAGCCGCTTGTGCGCGCCGGCCTCGCCGTAGCCGGCGTGGATGTAGATGGTCCCCAGCAGCGTGCCCACGAGGACCGCTTCCAGGAAGTTGGTCAGCAGCAGCTGTTTGCTGCGGAACACCACCTTCCACGCCCTCTTGTACAGCACCACCAGCTCGTGCAGCCTCGACGACGGCGAGGCAGTCGACGACGTCGCCGCGGCCGCCTTGCGGTGGTCCGACGGCGAAGTGAGTTCATGGGTCGACTTGGGCTCAGGGGTGGAGGGGGAGGGATGAGGGATCTGGTCGAGGACCTCCAGGGCGAACTCAAGAGGGTTGAGCTGCGCCGGGACGACGAGGCCATGGGAGAGGAGGGCGGCGTCGAGGGAGGCGAGGGAGCCGTGGTGCAGGACGGTGCCGCGCGAGAGGAGGAGGAGCGAATCCACCGCGGAGAGGAGGCGCGCGCTCGGCTGGTGGATGGTGAGCACCACCGTCGTGCCCCGGGCGGCCGCGACGGCGCGGAGGCTGCTGACGACCACGTGCGCCGAGGAGGAGTCGAGGCCGGAGGTCGGCTCGTCGAGGAGGAGCACGCCGGGGTTGCGCAGGAGGGCGAGCCCGATGGACACGCGCCGCCGCTCCCCGCCGGACAAGCGCGCGGGGGAGACCCGCGTGTGCGCGACGTGCGCCAGCCGGAGGTCCGCGAGGAGCTCGGCGACCGCGGCCGACGCCGCGGGCGCCGACTCCGGGTGCAGCAGCGACGCGGCGAAGGCGAAGGTCTCGGAGACGGTGAGCAGCGTGAGCGCGACGTCCGCCTGCGGCACGTGCGCCGAGAGCCGGCGGAAGGACGACGGCCGGAGCGGCGCGGAGTTGAGCAGCAGCCTCCCGTGCGTCGGCGCGGTGCGCGCGGCGAGGATGTCGAGCAGCGTGGACTTGCCGGCGCCGCTGGGCCCCACGACGGCCAGGATCTCGCCGGCCTTCACCGTGAGCGACACGTCGCGGAGGATGTAGTCCGGCGGCGCCGGAGCCGCGCCGCACGGCCTGGCGACGAGCCGGGCGAGCGACCTCGGCGCGGGCGCCGGCTTGGCGTAGTAGATGTTCCTGGCGGCGAGCTCGTAGGCGACCTTCTTGAGCGGTGGAGACGACGGGGACGGTTCAGCATTGTCCGGTTCCGTGACCGTAGTGGTGGTGGTGGTGGAGGCGGCCATTGTGGATTGTGGCGGAGTGAAGGAGCATGTGGGGAGGCCCGGGCCAGAGGGGTAATAACAATGCAGCTATGGTGCTTATTTTCAGAAAAACAATTTATGATGTGGGTGTGCACTTGGTTGGATGTGACAAGCTGGTAATGGTGGATTAGCATGATGTTTTATTAATTAATAAGGATTTAAATTATTGGCCTTTTTATTGGGAGCATAGTGCATATGCATGCATAGGAGTGTGAGCTGTGGAATGGGACAAATTCTATGAGATGGCTAAAGGAAAATTTGGATGGGTTAGAGTCGTTGCCGGGGTTGAATATAGGGAAATTGTGGGTTTTAACAAATTCTTCTTGGCTTATGTCACTAGAAAAATGGATGTAGTCAGACATGCACGTCTTGTTTAACTCCTTAATTTGATTACTTGAGATGTGTGCTACTGCTGTGTGAGACCTAGCTAGCATTTCTTCAGGTCGATCCGACGTGTAGCTGTTCGACCTGTTGCTTGCTACTTTATGCTCAAATAAAACTAGTACCAGCATCTAGAAATTGTGATGTACAACCACTTTGCAGTGTTTTTCTCTCACATCAAATTAGTATCAGCCACCAGCTAGCAGCTAGCCAGCAGTACTTTTTTTCTTATAACAAATTAGCACCAACTACCAGCCAAGACCAATCGTCACATCAAACTAGTATCAGTCACCAGTCAGCCAACAATATTTTTCCCTACAACAAATTAACACCAACTAGCAGAGGGAATGTAATTTTACAAGAAGTTGAAATTTCGTTTCAACCTGTCTTTTCTATAGCTACTAGTTTATCATCCAAATGTAAGAATCGGCGTTTGCTTACGGAGCAACAGCCAAGAGAAACAGGCACGGGAGCGCGTCATTCGTCAGCACGTACAGTTGCAGGGCGTCTCCTGGCCACAAATCCTTGGGGTTGGGATCCGGCCAGGGCCCCCTGTCCTTGTCCGGCCCTGAAAGACACTGACGACGGACAGACAGATTGACCCATCCACCCACACGCGAGCCGCCGACCACTTTCATTCTACCGCTCTTCTCACCGGCGTGCGGCGTGGCGGCACGCACGCAGCGGCTCTCTCGGAGTCTCGGCAGGGCACGAGCGGCGACGCATCGGCGGCGGGCGAGACGATCGACATTGCTGCGGCGGTGTCACGGGCGGGGGATAGAAACGGATCGGAACGGAGAAGAGCGCGAGGATGGAGAGCGGCGCGAGGAATGTGGATCCCGGCCGGCCAGACCGCCCTTTTTTTTTAGTTTAGCTAGCCTTGTGAGCCCCTGCTGGCCTGATGGCTTTTGGCCGGCATCGCTTTTACTTTGCACTTGGTCCCTTCCCTCGCCGCATGCATGCTCGCTCGGTCGTCACGGGTGCACAATAGATCGACTTGCCAGTACAGCGGCGTCCTCTTGCCAGCCCGGCCATCGGGCCATGGATGGATCCATCTGATCCTGATCCGGAGGAGGGCGCTGAGATATTTCCTCTTCTCCGGCCAGGATCGCGGCGCAAGCATACGTTTGCCTTCTTCTGCCGATCGCAGAATGGAGACGTTTATTTCCTTGGAGATGATGGACCACCGTGGCCGTGCACATCACAAATGGTACGGTGTTGTGTTGCACAGCTCGCCGCCGGCGCCACAGATATACCGTTGCCTCTGGTCTCTGCACGCGTAGTCTCCTGATGATGGTTTGGGAACGCATCGCCACCTGCCCTACATTATATTATATTTAAGAGCATCTCCAACAGATTATTCATCCATCTCTCCAATACAAAAAAAAAATAATGTTTTGGTGATGAAGATGTTCCAAGAGATTACCAAACCGATCCCCATTACCTATAACTTTTTGGTAATCACCAAAACACACATCTCTCTCACCTAAATGAAGGGGATTTCCCCTATACCCTATTATTAGTGATTGGATTTTGGTAATTTGCTGTAGCAACCATTACCTAAAAAACAAAAGTGTTTAATGGTAATGGAGAGAGGGAATATTTAAGGTATGAGATATAAGTAATTTGTTGGAGATGCTCTAAGCATCTCGCAAACTGCCTCAATCATTTTTCACAGGCAATAGCCAAGCGGAGCCAAGTGGCGCAGGCTGCTTTGCCAAATCTTGTGCCTATGTGTTGGTGAAGAGATCGTCTGTGCAAATAGCGCGGTTGGATAGTATTTTTTGGGTATTTGTAATTTTAAATTAAAGTAAATGGATGTATATATTTTGATTTAGTTATCTTATAGTAATTTTTTACTAAGGGCGTGGGCGCCGATCAAGAACTTACATTCACATTTTTATTGTCGTGGTCGCATTGATTCTATAATGTATCTTTATAGAATGTGAATTTAGAAAAACCTTTACCTTATGAAAAATATATTTAATGGTTTGTTTATACAGTTTCATTAGGAATATATTTGTTTATTTTTAGACCATCTACGTATGTTTTTGTTTGAGAGTTTTAGCTATGGTGATAAATTATTCTTACTTTTTAGAAAGATATCTATGTGAGTGATTTGACGTGCACTACCAAAACTAATAAATAAAATCAAAATTGTGTTCACATTGTAACATTAATGAGCAGTCAAGAAATCATCTTTAGTTTTTATCGAATCAAAATCTCTTCCTGCTAGGGATAGATCCCTAGGTAAGGAAGGAAGAAGTTGGACTCCTACTACGATTCCTCTGTAATCCCACTAGGACTCTACCCGATAATCCTACTAGAACTCCTACCTTGTAACCGACTAATACTCAACTCAACACCCAAGCGTAAGGCCCCAATATACAATACCCCAAATAAAACATAGGGTATTACGTTATTCTAGCTAGCAGCCCGAACCTGTATAAATTTGTATCTTGTCTCCTCACTTTTACCATCAAGCTCCAGGTCTAGCATTCCCCCACCGAACAATCTCCTACCTTGGGGTATCCCCTTGGTATGTTGGTGGTATAAACTCTGACAATACACAGTTCCCTTTCCTATGTTCTTCGATCTGCAGCCTCATGTATGCATGTTTCCATATTACATGTCAGTTGCACGTTCTTCCCAGAATGAACGGTGTGCCTAAGTCAACAAATTCATTGTTGTAGCTGGTAAGATGTAGCGTTATCCTTTGTACTTCTCTCACGCTCTATCCCTCTCTATCTTTCTCTCGGTTTGGATTATGACTCAGACTGGGGTGAAAAGGGAATCCGACGTCAGTCGACAACTACTGCTATGAAAACATTCGAACGTGGTGGACTATGAAGGACGGACAAGGCTATCACCACTTGCCGCCTACCAGTGCCGTGGAGTGGAACACAACCTGAGATAGCTAACCAAGCCTAGTCACCACGCCTACAACTATCGATCTACTTACTCCTACCGTGTACTTAGGCAGAAAGTAACCTCGGATAAATAGGGGTATTTACACAGACTCAGGATCCCACACATCAAAGAAAGTAACTAAACAAGTAACTTAAGTAAAAAATAAAACTAGCGAGACACTGAAGATAAATGAGGAACTTACTCGGATAAAAATATTCCTCTGAGGTGGCTTACAAAGTGGAGTAAGGTCGAGAGAACTCGACTCTGTTCTTTTAGCTCGGCTTTCTTCAGGAGCTCTCACCTCACACTCTCACTATTCTACACTAGGAAATGAACTAAACTTGAGACTCTTCTTCTCCAAGTAGCAAATGAGGAGTGGAGCTTCTTTTATAGTGCTTCAAGGTCGGTTCTGGTCCAAGCTTCACTTGTGCGTGAAGTAGGTTGCCTAATTATTCTCAACACGAAGGATGATTGTCAGACGCTGACTTGTGGGGCTGGGCGGCCTCCCCTAGGCCGAGCAGCCTGGGATTGCACCACTTGGCATCGATCTTCTGGTACACGGCTTGGATTCCTCTCAGGATGTCGGTGTAAAAGGATTGGCCGTTTTACACGTGGTCTGAGGCCGGGCGACCTAGGCTAGGGCGGGCCGGCCTGGTCCCGACTCATCTCAGCACTCCGTTGCACCGTCACGCTCATCAACGGTTGCATGTTCTCTCTGAAGGCGATTTCGGGCTAAAAACTGCTTGTTGAGCTTGCCACATTGCAGTCTTCCCCGACGAGCCGTGGTTTCAGACTTCTAGGGGGTGGGGGTTGCTGGGGCGGCACTAGCCACTGGCAGCCTTAAAAGAGGGGGCTTAGGGAAGTTCGATGGCGGAGACGGGTTGCTAGGCGGCGGCAGTCAGTGGAGACATTGTCGGTAGGGGGTGGCGAGTTGATATCCAGTGGCTCAGGCACCGAGTGGGGGAGCTCAGGTCCGAGCTCATTAGCGGCAACGGCGGCAGAGCTAGGGGAGGCGGGAGAATGCGGGGGAGCAGTAGCCGCGACCTTCTGCGATGGAAGCGCAGCTACTCGCATGTTGGCGCGCATTAAGAATAGAAGGCCCCAATTCTTCCAAGAAATGCATGCACAGATGAAAGGATCTTAAGATGCCTAGAGGGGGGTGAATAGGCAATCTGCAATTTAAAAACACTTAACAAAAAGGTCAGACACAGACCAGCCCGGATACTCCGGGTAGAATCCCAGATACTCTGGGTTTTTGTGATCCGGAGTATCCGGAGCTATATCCGGAGTCTCTGGGTATGAACGACCTGAAAGGAAACTGCAAGAATCTATGTATGAAAAGTAGATCGAGCCAAAGTATGAGTACCAGGGGTTCCTTAAGGTTGATATCCAACAAACAAAACTTACTAGAAACTCATGAGTGAGTAGATCGAGCTCAAACCCTAGAAATGAAGTCTCACAAGCAAATAGCAAAGAAATCAAGTAAACTAACACGAAGGAGACAAGGATTTGTTTCCCGAAGTTCACACCCGAAGGTGCTACGTCTCCATTGAGGAAGGATTCGAGAGACGGTGCTCAAGAACCCCTATGTTCCTCTTCCAAGGGCGAGATCACCTCTCAAGCCCAAAGTTACTTACTATGGATTCCTCGGCGAGGAATGGAGCTTACAAACTTCTTGTGCAGCTCACAATCTTGATTGAGCAATCACAAGCACGCCTAGCCGTCTAGGAGCACAAGGCTCCAAGAGTAACAAACTTGAATCCGTGGATTTGACCAAAACCAAGTGCTCAAGAGATGGGAATGAGGCTCACTTGCACTAATCTTTTCTCTTGCTTGCTTCTCACTCAAATCCCTCAAGGGAATCACTCAAGAATGGAGAAATGGGAGTGAGAGAGCTCTTTCTTGGCTTAGGTTTGAGTTCAGCTCGTCAAAGTGGCAAGAGAGGGGGTTGAAGGGGTATGGTGGGGGTATTTATAGTCTTCAGCCCAGAAATAGCCGTTGGGCGAAAGGGTACCCGGAGACTCCGGGTATATGCCCGGAGACTCCGGGCAACTCTTGTTTTTCAGCCCGTGAACAGCACCCGGACACTCCGGGCAAAGGGGTCCGGAGTATCCGGCCCTATACCCGGAGTATCCGGGTTAGGCAGGGAAACTTCGATTTTTGCTCTCTTGAATTGTTTTGTGGCTCACAATTATTTGTCTAGGTTCTCTTGAGCACTAGTTTCAAGTCAATACCTTTGAATTAAGTCCTTCTTGATAGTACGGCGTCCCTATACTCAAATTTCAAAAATAAAATCTAATTTCATGAGTATGCTTGAACACCGCCTTTTTTGTTTCCTTTTTGAGGGGCCATACGTCATCACTTGATTCGCCTATACATATTCATCACCTGCACACATACTTAATTACATAATTAAATATACATGTGTTTTGTCATTATTCACCAAAACCCACCTAGGGGCCTAGATCACTTTCAACAGAGCAGAGCAGAGCTCGCCCGTAAAACAAGGATCCCGTATCCCGCGAACACGGACTTGTTTCATACTCCCTCAGTGTAGGAAAGAATGCAAGTCTAGCTTTTCTCACGTAAACCAAGGAACAAATAAAAGACCAATATACTGTAACACCCTAATTTAAATTTCAGCATTTAATAATAAATTTAATTGGCTTTATTTAAATTTCTAAGGTTTATTGTGTTTAGTATGGCATTTAATTCAATTTTGTTCCTTAATGATTAAAATTTATCATAGGTTTAATTTTTGTGTTGCATTCATGCTGATGCATTGTTTTCATTGTTTGATTTCATAGGGGTTTGAATTCAAAATTTCTTTTGAATTCAAATAGTTGAGCTTGAGTGAGAAATAGAATAGAAATAGAAATAGAAAAGGAAAAACCCAAAGCAAAACCCAAACCCAACTTCCCAGCCCAAACCCACCTCCCTCCCCGCGGCCCAACCTTCTGCGCGGGCCCAGCAGCTCTCCCGAGCCCAGCCCGGTCCGCCTCCTCCTCTCTCTCCCTTTCACCCGGCCGGCCCAGCTCGGCCCGCTCCCTTCCGCTCGCCTTCGCTCCGCACTGGCCCAGCGAGCACGCACGGCCCGCCCGTCACCCCGCGTTTTTCCCCCGAGCCGCTGCGACCCGGCCCCACCCGTCAGCCAGCCGGCGCCTCACGCCCGCAGAGCGCGCGCCCCGCTCGCCCGACCCCGTTGTCGCTGACAGTCCGGGCCCAGCGGCCAGTTCCGTCTCCCTCCCCCGCGCAACCGAAGCCGGGATCCTCGCCTGGGATCTCGCCGGCCTTCCAAACCGGGCACGCACGCCCAAGTTGGCCGCCGCCCTTTATTTAGCCCCCACCCAGACCCCTGCGTCCTCAACTCCACCCCGCCGCCACCCCAAAACCCTAAGCCGCGCCGCCCGTGCTCCCGGAGTCGGAACAGAGCCCCCTCGTCGCCGGTACGTGTTTCCGCCGCCGCAATTCCACGCCACCGGGTCCGCTCTGTGTCTCCTGACCCCCGTAGTGCCTCTGCAGGGACTCCACATGACGATCCAAGGGATCCAGGGACCCGGAGAGTCCCCACATCGGCCTGTCCGCGAGCACCGAGGCAAGCTCCGCCGCCGGTCCACGCCGCCGAACACCCTGCGCCACGTTTTTCCCCAATCCCGACCCTAGGTGAGCACCCCATGGTCCCTGTCCTCCTTCTGCGCTAGATTTGGACCGCCCTGGCTCACTCTAGGTGCCTAGTCCTCGCACTCCGGCGAACTCCGTGGCCGCCGAGCCGCCCTCGCCGTCGAGGAACCCCAGCCGAGCCTCCCCGAGCTCCGTTTAGAGCCCAGGTGGACTACACGTGCCCTGTAGGTCACCCCAGACCCAAGAACGGGTCGATTTGACCCCCGGACAGCCAGATTTGGCCAAGTCCGGCGAGTTTCCCGCCGCGCCGCCGCGGAACAGAGCCGCCGGCGACCTACCGCCGCCGCCCGCGCGCCCAACCCCCCCCCCCCCCCCCCCTGCGCCGTCCGATCCGGATTCAACGCGCGTGATTAGATCTTGGATCCATTAGATCTAGACCGCCAGATCTAAATCCAACGGCCTGGATCCCTGGATACCGGTTCGGCCGGTGCCTTTTGCTAAAGAGCCCCCCGGGTTCTGAGCATTTAACCCGCAGTCCACCTCCATTGAAAACTAATTGCAGTTTGGCCCTGTTTTATTCACGGACCCCCCTGAGTTTCTTTAAAATCTAACCCGCCGTCCAGCCCTGGTCTTTTTGCGTGTCAGACCCTGGATCTATAGTATAATTACGTTTTAGCCCTCGATTTTTGTAGAAAACCCCCTGGAACCATGTTTTTATTTCAAATAAGCCCCTAGAACTTGTTTTTAGCCTAGAAAATGCGTCTTAGCTCCGTTTTTAGCGTTCTTTATGTCCACGCGATCGTTGTAACGCGTAGAATAGTTTTAGCTTAGTTTTTCTTGCTGTTTTTATGTATTGATGTACTGTTCTTTAGCTTTTTGTTAGAGTTTGCTTGTATGCTTATTATTGTGCATTGTTTTGGCCATGTGTTCGTGAGTAGACGTTGATCCATCTGAGGAGCCCCAGTACCAGTACCAGGAGCAGCCGTCTTCCGAGCAGTTTGAGCAGCAGCCAGAGCAGTACGAGGAAGGCAAGTATAACATGAACAACCTATCACTTTTAAATACATTTTCATACTGCATTTTAATACTGTATGCCTATAAGGATTTCCTAGCCACTTTATATCCTTTATATATACCTTTGGGTTGCATTTTGGTTAGTTGTGCTAGGTTGCTGTGCTATAACACACTCTGGTCCTTTTTAATTAATTTGATTAATGGTTTACTTGAACTTAATTCTGAGAGTGGCACTCTGTGTGGCTTGAGTGGCTCACGTCTCGTTAAAAGATGGTTTTTGTAGAAACATGGTTTAGGGGGCCAGCACGGTGCTTAGTGCTTGGTTGGCCACTCTCCATAAGGACCGGTTCATAGAGCGACAACCTGGGACAACAGCGCTACCACAAGGCTAGAATGGGATAGACTTGGCTTACTAATTAGGTCTTTTTGGTTTGGAGTAACTTACCTGCGGGGCAAGAGTAGTAAGCTTCAATGGTCCCTGCTCCTCCGGCTGGTCTGTGCTTGGATTGCGCTCCTGTGCTTGTACCCCCGTGAGGTGGGCCCCATCGTCGCCGACCTAACTCTTAGCGGTTACGCCTTACTAACGAGATTCTTTGTAACGGCCTCGTAGTGAGTCGCTAGTCATCTCACCTAAGGAAGTGTGATGAACCCCTGGCGTAGCTCACGACTTGTGGGTAAAGATGTGCAACCTCTGCAGAGTGTAAAACTGGTATACTAGCCGTGCTCACGGTTATGAGCGGCCCAGATCCTCCTTTTGATTAGTGGAGTTATCTCCTTCCGACGAGGGAGGTGCTTCTCGGGGTTACCTTGGTGGCTTGGTTTCGGTTTGGTTCTCAGTAGTTTCTTGATTAATCCTGATTAATTACTATGAAACTGGGTTAATGGTAATTCATCAACTCGTAGTAAATAGCTTTAATAAAATTTTGCCAACACTTAAAAGCTAATGCAGTTGAGTCAGCCAGCCTAGAGCCTCATAGTTTGTGTTATACTTGTTGAGTACAAGTTGTGTACTCACTCTTGCCTCTTCTCTGTTTTTTCCTCTTGGCTACGCTACTGCCGCTCAGTTCCTGCCGACACGAGGGAGTTCGTCCAGCGCTACCAGGACTACGAGGACTTCTAGGTGTTCGTCTCCCAGTCGACGTCCCTGTGGCGCCCTGCTTCAGCTTCGGAGAGCTTTTATTCGTATTTTTGTACTACGCTTCCGCTGTATCAGACATTTTGTCATTATTGTAATAAATAACATTTGTATTCGCTTTATTATATCTTATTCGTGATATGTGCTATGATATACTGTTCATTCTGTTGTATATACGTGTGACTTGATCCTGGCACGTATATGATTGCTCGGTTTATGTTCTTTTATAAACCGGGTGTTACAGAGTGGTATCAGAGCCGTATCGACTGTAGGACGAAGCCTAGATAGAACTGGTCGAGTTTTAGGACTTCTTCTCACCAATCCTTGCCTGCTGAAATTATTTTACTATTATACCCCTTGACTTCTTTGACTTTTACCCTCCTTGCCTTGATTTCTCTCTCTGAAGAATAGTTTCGTAGATTTTGGCCTGAATCAATCATCTGACCACCATGAGTATTAGCTAGTGACCCTTTTAAAATAATACGATAGCACGCTCTGCGACGCGTTGTGTTAGTCGAGTCGTATGTTAAACTCGGCTAAGTTGTGAAAATTGTCTGCTTGTTATTATGCTACATGTTTGATTTGGATTTTTGACTGATTGCATAGCTTAGTAGTTTAAATTTGTTTAAAGAAAATCACTCAGATGTTAAAGTTAACTAATTAATAAAATGAGTTAGATCGTTGGGGGTAAAACAGTCAACTCTATCCTGTCTACTTTATCATGGCTGAGTCTTTTTCCGCAAAGAGTTATCATATCCATCTGAATTATTTCTGCAAATTCCTTACTCGTGAAATCTTTTGTCCAAAATCAGATGGTGAACACCAGGAGCACCGGTTCCGGTTCTGGCGAGCAGTAGGGTCAGAACAACCAGGGTACCGGGATCCCGATGCCGCCGCCTTTGACTCCGGAGCAGTACTTCCAGCTCCAGATGCAGATGATGGCTACCCTGAACAACACCGTTCAGGCTCTTCAGCAGGCTCACACTCAGCCTCCGCCTCCTCCACCGCCGCAGCCTCGCGACAGGCGTGCTGAGTTCCTGAGGGGTCACCCGCCGACATTCTCTCACACGTCCGACCCTCTTCAGGCCGACGACTGGCTCCGTGCAGTGGAGCGTCAGCTGGACATCGCCCAGTGCGATGATCGTGAGCGCGTCTTGTACGCAGCAGGACAGCTGCGAGGGACAGCTTTGGACTGGTGGGAGTCCCACCCAGTCCATGACCGCGAGTCTCTCACTTGGCTCCAGTTCAGGGAGCGTTTCCGCAGCCACAACGTCCCCGCGGGCGTTATGAAGATGAAGCAGAAGGAGTTCCTTGCACTGAAGCAGGTAATCTTAAGTATAATCATTCAGCGTTTTCTTTTGAGCTAATGCCCCCTTGTTCTATCCTTATGAACCTTGAGTTAATCTTCCGATATCTATCTGTCTTTGTGAATTCAGGGGACTATGTCGGTCACGGAGTATCGTGATCGCTTTCTTCAGCTGGCACGCTACGCCCCTGCCGAGGTTGCGGATGACCGCAAGAAGCAGGAGCACTTCATGGAGGGCCTTGAGGACTACCTCCAGTACGCGCTGCTCAACCTCCGCTTCGACGACCTCAACCATCTGGTTGACAGCGCGCTCAACACCGAGCGCAAGCACCTGGAGATGGAGGACAAGAAGAGGAAGGTTGTCCCCGTTGCTTCCGGCAGCAACACTCGTCCTCGACTCCAGCAGCCCCAGCAGTACCAGCCTCAGTACCGGCCTCCTCAGCAGTACCAGCAGAGGCCACCACAGCAGTACCCGCCTCGACAGCAGCAGCAGGCGGGGCAGGGCCAGAGGTTACCGGCACCTCCGGCTCGTGCTGCTCCACCGGCACCGCAGGCTCCACGTCCGGCAGCTCCTACCGGACAGCAGGCTCAGGGACCTCCTCGCACCTGCTTTCACTACGGCCAGCCGGGGCACTACGCCAACGCTTGCCCCCGGAAGGCGCAGGCGGGACAGCAGGGGCGCCCAGCTCAGCCCAGGGCGCCACTTCAGGGCAGAGTGAACCACGTGACGGCCGAGTCAGCGGCCGAGGCTCCCAACGTGGTTATTGGTATGTTCATGGTTAATTCATATCCAGCTACAGTGCTTTTTGATACTGGTGCTACGCATTCCTTCATTACTCAGTCTTTTGTCGAGCATCATGGTATTCATACTAGCACATTAAAGAGGTGCCTGTTAGTATCTTCACCGGGAGGACAGTTGAGGTCTCACACTTACTGCCCGAGAGTCAGTGTTTCCTTGAGGGGAGTAGAGTTCTGTACTGATCTGATGGTGCTAGACACCAAGGGCATTGATGTCATTCTGGGAATGGAGACTCTGGCCAAATGGGGAGTCCAGATAGATTGTGCTCAGAGGACAGTCTTGCTATCAGCTTCCAGTGGCCAAGAGGTTGTTATCAGTGCAGTAGAGCCTTCGGGATTTCTTCATCAGATGGAGGCTAGACCCACGGACGGTATTCGCGTGGTGTCTGAATTCCCGGATGTCTTTCCGGATGATCTGCCAGGTATGCCGCCTGAACGCGCCATTGAGTTTTGTATTGATCTCTTGCCTGGCACAGCTCCTATTGCAAAGCGGCCCTACCGTATGGCACCTATAGAGCATGAAGAAGTTAAGAAGACTATTGATGAGTTGCTAGCCAAGGGCTATATCCATCGCAGCTTCTCTCCTTGGGCTTTTCCATTATTGCTGGTAGATAGGAAGGATGGCTCGAAGAGGATGTGTGTGGATTATCGGGAGCTGAATGCAGTTACTATCAAGAACAAGCATCCACTGCCCCGTATTGAGGATCTCTTTGATTTGCTTCGAGGTGCTCGTATATTCTCGAAGATTGATCTTCGTTCGGGATATTTTCAGCTGAGGATCCGTCCTGGGGATATTCCGAAGACGGCATTCACCTGCAAGTACGGGCTATATGAGTATACAGTCATGTCCTTCGGCTTGACTAATGCCCCGGCTTACTTCATGCATCTGATGAACATGGTTTTCATGGACTATCTGGATGTCTTCGTGGTGATTTTCATTGATGATATTCTGATCTTCTCCAAGACAGAAGAAGAGCATGAGGAGCATCTGAGACTCGTGTTGCAGAGATTGAGAGAGCATCGGTTGTATGCCAAGTTCAGCAAGTGCGAGTTCTGGATTGACGAGGTTCCATTCCTCGGTCATGTTATCTCTCAGGGAGGCATTGCTGTTGATCCGAGCAAGGTGAAGGATGTGCTTGAGTGGGAGACACCGCAGACGGTAAAGGAAGTCAGGTCTTTCTTAGGCTTAGCTGGATATTATCGGAGATTCATTGAGAATTTCTCCAAGATCGCGAAGCCTTTGACTTCTTTGCTGGAGAAAAATGTGGCTTTCGTATGGACTGATGAGCGTCAGAGGGCCTTTGATGAGCTGAAAAAGAGGTTGACTACGGCGCCAGTCCTGACTCTGCCAGACCAGACGAAGAGGTTCACGGTGTATTGTGATGCTTCGAAGGATGGTCTTGGGTGTGTTCTGATGCAGGAGGGCAGAGTGATAGCTTATGCTTCACGGCAGTTACGTCGGCATGAGCTGAATTATCCTACTCATGATCTTGAGTTAGCCGCAGTTGTGCATGCTCTGAAGATTTGGAGGCATTACTTGTATGGGCAGCGATGTGATATCTACACTGATCACAAGAGCCTCAAGTACATTTTCACGCAGAATGAGCTGAACATGCGGCAGAGAAGATGGTTAGAGTTGGTCAAGGACTATGACCTGGAGATTCACTATCATCCGGGCAAGGCCAATGTTGTAGCAGATGCTTTGAGCAGGAGAAGTTATGTCAACATGGCCGTGTCTTTCCAGATGCCTCCAGAGTTATGTGAGGAGTTCGAGCAGTTGAGTCTGGGCTTCTTGCATCATACCTCCAGTGCAGCATTCGAGGCAGTACCGACTCTAGAGGCAGAGATCAGGCAGCATCAGAAAGATGATGAGAAGCTGCAGGAGATTCGTGAGTTGCTCAAGAAGGGCAAGGCTCCTCATTTCAGAGATGATGATCAGGGTACCTTGTGGTACAAGAACCGGATCTGTGTGCCAGATGTGAAGGATCTTCGGAAGTTGATTCTGAGTGAGGCCCATGATACAGCTTACTCTATTCATCCGGGCAGCACGAAGATGTACTATGATTTGAAGGAACGTTTCTGGTGGTATGGGATGAAGCGTTCAGTGGCAGAGTACGTGGCTATTTGTGACACCTGTCAGCGTGTCAAGGCTGAGCATCAGAGGCCAGCAGGTCTATTGCAGCCTTTGAAGATTCCAGAGTGGAAATGGGAGGAAATCACTATGGACTTCATTGTTGAATTGCCTCGTACTCAGAAAGGGTACAACTCCATTTGGGTAGTAGTGGATCGTCTGACGAAGGTTGCTCACTTCATTCCAGTGAACACTACTTACTCCGGTGCTAGACTTGCAGAGTTGTACATCTCTCGGATTGTCTGCTTGCATGGGGTGCCCAAGAAGATTATATCTGACAGAGGGTCTCAGTTCACTTCTCGGTTCTGGGAGCAGCTCCATGATTCGTTGGATACGAAGCTGCGTTTCAGTACGGCTTATCACCCTCAGACAGATGGGCAGACAGAGAGAACCAACCAAGTGTTGGAGGATATGCTGAGAGCTTGTGCTATTCAGTATGGTACTAGTTGGGATAAGTGTCTGTCATATGCTGAGTTCTCTTATAACAACAGCTATCAGGCCAGTCTGAAGAAGTCTCCCTTCGAGGCCTTGTATGGCAGAAAATGCAGGACTCCTCTCTATTGGGATCAGATTGGTGAGAAGCAGCTCTTCGGTCCTGAGATCATAGATGATGCAGAGCAGATGGTCCAGGCTGTGCGAGAAAATCTGAGGATTGCACAGAGCAAACAGAAGAGCTATGCAGATGGCAAATGGAGAGACCTAACTTTCAGTGTCGGTGATTATGTGTATCTGAAGGTGTCTCCGATGAGAGGAATCCGCAGATTCAATGTCAAAGGAAAGTTAGCACCTCGTTATGTGGGGCCATTCAAGGTGCTAGAGCGGAAAGGCGAAGTTGCTTATCGCCTGGAGTTACCTCTCAGCCTCTCAGGAGTTCATGATGTCTTCCATATATCTCAGCTGAAGAGATGTCTGCGAGTACCCGAGGAGCAGGCACCACTGGATGGAGTAGATGTCCAGGAAGATCTGACTTATACCGAGCATCCGGTAAAGATTCTGGAGACATCAGAGAGGGTCACTCGGAACAAGCGCATCAAGATGTGCAGAGTTCAGTGGAGTCATCACAGTGAAGCTGAGGCTACTTGGGAGCGAGAAGATGAGTTGAAGAAGACATATCCAGATCTCTTTGCTAACCAGCCCAGCTAAATCTCGGGGACGAGATTTCTTTAAGGGGGTAGGGTCTGTAACACCCTAATTTAAATTTCAGCATTTAATAATAAATTTAATTGGCTTTATTTAAATTTCTAAGGTTTATTGTGTTTAGTATGGTATTTAATTCAATTTTGTTCCTTAATGATTAAAATTTATCATAGGTTTAATTTTTGTGTTGCATTCATGCTGATGCATTGTTTTCATTGTTTGATTTCATAGGGGTTTGAATTCAAAATTTCTTTTGAATTCAAATAGTTGAGCTTGAGTGAGAAATAGAATAGAAATAGAAATAGAAAAGGAAAAACCCAAAGCAAAACCCAAACCCAACTTCCCAGCCCAAACCCACCTCCCTCCCCGCGGCCCAACCTTCTGCGCGGGCCCAGCAGCTCTCCCGAGCCCAGCCCGGTCCGCCTCCTCCTCTCTCTCCCTTTCACCCGGCCGGCCCAGCTCGGCCCGCTCCCTTCCGCTCGCCTTCGCTCCGCACTGGCCCAGCGAGCACGCACGGCCCGCCCGTCACCCCGCGTTTTTCCCCCGAGCCGCTGCGACCCGGCCCCACCCGTCAGCCAGCCGGCGCCTCACGCCCGCAGAGCGCGCGCCCCGCTCGCCCGACCCCGTTGTCGCTGACAGTCCGGGCCCAGCGGCCAGTTCCGTCTCCCTCCCCCGCGCAACCGAAGCCGGGATCCTCGCCTGGGATCTCGCCGGCCTTCCAAACCGGGCACGCACGCCCAAGTTGGCCGCCGCCCTTTATTTAGCCCCCACCCAGACCCCTGCGTCCTCAACTCCACCCCGCCGCCACCCCAAAACCCTAAGCCGCGCCGCCCGTGCTCCCGGAGTCGGAACAGAGCCCCCTCGTCGCCGGTACGTGTTTCTGCCGCCGCAATTCCACGCCACCGGGTCCGCTCTGTGTCTCTTGACCCCCGTAGTGCCTCTGCAGGGACTCCACGCGACGATCCAAGGGATCCAGGGACCCGGAGAGTCCCCACATCGGCCTGTCCGCGAGCACCGAGGCAAGCTCCGCCGCCGGTCCACGCCGCCGAACACCCTGCGCCACGTTTTTCCCCAATCCCGACCCTAGGTGAGCACCCCATGGTCCCTGTCCTCCTTCTGCACTAGATTTGGACCGCCCTGGCTCACTCTAGGTGCCTAGTCCTCGCACTCCGGCGAACTCCGTGGCCGCCGAGCCGCCCTCGCCGTCGACGAACCCCAGCCGAGCCTCCCCGAGCTCCGTTTAGAGCCCAGGTGGACTACACGTGCCCTGTAGGTCACCCCAGACCCAAGAACGGGTCGATTTGACCCCCGGACAGCCAGATTTGGCCAAGTCCGGCGAGTTTCCCGCCGCGCCGCCGCGGAACAGAGCCGCCGGCGACCTACCGCCGCCGCCCGCGCGCCCAACCCCCCCCCCCCTGCGCCGTCCGATCCGGATTCAACGCGCGTGATTAGATCTTGGATCCATTAGATCTAGACCGCCAGATCTAAATCCAACGGCCTGGATCCCTGGATACCGGTTCGGCCGGTGCCTTTTGCTAAAGAGCCCCCCGGGTTCTGAGCATTTAACCCGCAGTCCACCTCCATTGAAAACTAATTGCAGTTTGGCCCTGTTTTATTCACGGACCCCCCTGAGTTTCTTTAAAATCTAACCCGCCGTCCAGCCCTGGTCTTTTTGCGTGTCAGACCCTGGATCTATAGTATAATTACGTTTTAGCCCTCGGTTTTTGTAGAAAACCCCCTGGAACCATGTTTTTATTTCAAATAAGCCCCTAGAACTTGTTTTTAGCCTAGAAAATGCGTCTTAGCTCCGTTTTTAGCGTTCTTTATGTCCACGCGATCGTTGTAACGCGTAGAATAGTTTTAGCTTAGTTTTTCTTGCTGTTTTTATGTATTGATGTACTGTTCTTTAGCTTTTTGTTAGAGTTTGCTTGTATGCTTATTATTGTGCATTGTTTTGGCCATGTGTTCGTGAGTAGACGTTGATCCATCTGAGGAGCCCCAGTACCAGTACCAGGAGCAGCCGTCTTCCGAGCAGTTTGAGCAGCAGCCAGAGCAGTACGAGGAAGGCAAGTATAACATGAACAACCTATCACTTTTAAATACATTTTCATACTGCATTTTAATACTGTATGCCTATAAGGATTTCCTAGCCACTTTATATCCTTTATATATACCTTTGGGTTGCATTTTAGTTAGTTGTGCTAGGTTGCTGCGCTATAACACACTCTGGTCCTTTTTAATTAATTTGATTAATGGTTTACTTGAACTTAATTCTGAGAGTGGCACTCTGTGTGGCTTGAGTGGCTCACGTCTCGTTAAAAGATGGTTTTTGTAGAAACATGGTTTAGGGGGCCAGCACGGTGCTTAGTGCTTGGTTGGCCACTCTCCATAAGGACCGGTTCATAGAGCGACAACCTGGGACAACAGCGCTACCACAAGGCTAGAATGGGATAGACTTGGCTTACTAATTAGGTCTTTTTGGTTTGGAGTAACTTACCTGCGGGGCAAGAGTAGTAAGCTTCAATGGTCCCTGCTCCTCCGGCTGGTCTGTGCTTGGATTGCGCTCCTGTGCTTGTACCCCCGTGAGGTGGGCCCCATCGTCGCCGACCTAACTCTTAGCGGTTACGCCTTACCAACGAGATTCTTTGTAACGGCCTCGTAGTGAGTCGCTAGTCATCTCACCTAAGGAAGTGTGATGAACCCCTGGCGTAGCTCACGACTTGTGGGTAAAGATGTGCAACCTCTGCAGAGTGTAAAACTGGTATACTAGCCGTGCTCACGGTTATGAGCGGCCCAGATCCTCCTTTTGATTAGTGGAGTTATCTCCTTCCGACGAGGGAGGTGCTTCTCGGGGTTACCTTGGTGGCTTGGTTTCGGTTTGGTTCTCAGTAGTTTCTTGATTAATCCTGATTAATTACTATGAAACTGGGTTAATGGTAATTCATCAACTCGTAGTAAATAGCTTTAATAAAATTTTGCCAACACTTAAAAGCTAATGCAGTTGAGTCAGCCAGCCTAGAGCCTCATAGTTTGTGTTATACTTGTTGAGTACAAGTTGTGTACTCACTCTTGCCTCTTCTCTGTTTTTTCCTCTTGGCTACGCTACTGCCGCTCAGTTCCTGCCGACACGAGGGAGTTCGTCCAGCGCTACCAGGACTACGAGGACTTCTAGGTGTTCGTCTCCCAGTCGACGTCCCTGTGGCGCCCTGCTTCAGCTTCGGAGAGCTTTTATTCGTATTTTTGTACTACGCTTCCGCTGTATCAGACATTTTGTCATTATTGTAATAAATAACATTTGTATTCGCTTTATTATATCTTATTCGTGATATGTGCTATGATATACTGTTCATTCTGTTGTATATACGTGTGACTTGATCCTGGCACGTATATGATTGCTCGGTTTATGTTCTTTTATAAACCGGGTGTTACAGAGTGGTATCAGAGCCGTATCGACTATAGGACGAAGCCTAGATAGAACTGGTCGAGTTTTAGGACTTCTTCTCACCAATCCTTGCCTGCTGAAATTATTTTACTATTATACCCCTTGACTTCTTTGACTTTTACCCTCCTTGCCTTGATTTCTCTCTCTGAAGAATAGTTTCGTAGATTTTGGCCTGAATCAATCATCTGACCACCATGAGTATTAGCTAGTGACCCTTTTAAAATAATACGATAGCACGCTCTGCGACGCGTTGTGTTAGTCGAGTCGTATGTTAAACTCGGCTAAGTTGTGAAAATTGTCTGCTTGTTATTATGCTACATGTTTGATTTGGATTTTTGACTGATTGCATAGCTTAGTAGTTTAAATTTGTTTAAAGAAAATCACTCAGATGTTAAAGTTAACTAATTAATAAAATGAGTTAGATCGTTGGGGGTAAAACAGTCAACTCTATCCTGTCTACTTTATCATGGCTGAGTCTTTTTCCGCAAAGAGTTATCATATCCATCTGAATTATTTCTGCAAATTCCTTACTCGTGAAATCTTTTGTCCAAAATCAGATGGTGAACACCAGGAGCACCGGTTCCGGTTCTGGCCAGCAGCAGGGTCAGAACAACCAGGGTACCGGGATCCCGATGCCGCCGCCTTTGACTCCGGAGCAGTACTTCCAGCTCCAGATGCAGATGATGGCTACCCTGAACAACACCGTTCAGGCTCTTCAGCAGGCTCACACTCAGCCTCCGCCTCCTCCACCGCCGCAGCCTCGCGACAGGCGTGCTGAGTTCCTGAGGGGTCACCCGCCGACGTTCTCTCACACGTCCGACCCTCTTCAGGCCGACGACTGGCTCCGTGCAGTGGAGCGTCAGCTGGACATCGCCCAGTGCGATGATCGTGAGCGCGTCTTGTACGCAGCAGGACAGCTGCGAGGGGCAGCTTTGGACTGGTGGGAGTCCCACCCAGTCCATGACCGCGAGTCTCTCACTTGGCTCCAGTTCAGGGAGCGTTTCCGCAGCCACAACGTCCCCGCGGGCGTTATGAAGATGAAGCAGAAGGAGTTCCTTGCACTGAAGCAGGTAATCTTAAGTATAATCATTCAGCGTTTTCTTTTGAGCTAATGCCCCCTTGTTCTATCCTTATGAACCTTGAGTTAATCTTCCGATATCTATCTGTCTTTGTGAATTCAGGGGACTATGTCGGTCACGGAGTATCGTGATCGCTTTCTTCAGCTGGCACGCTACGCCCCTGCCGAGGTTGCGGATGACCGCAAGAAGCAGGAGCACTTCATGGAGGGCCTTGAGGACTACCTCCAGTACGCGCTGCTCAACCTCCGCTTCGACGACTTCAACCATCTGGTTGACAGCGCGCTCAACACCGAGCGCAAGCACCTGGAGATGGAGGACAAGAAGAGGAAGGTTGTCCCCGTTGCTTCCGGCAGCAACACTCGTCCTCGACTCCAGCAGCCCCAGCAGTACCAGCCTCAGTACCGGCCTCCTCAGCAGTACCAGCAGAGGCCACCACAGCAGTACCCGCCTCGACAGCAGCAGCAGGCGGGGCAGGGCCAGAGGTTACCGGCACCTCCGGCTCGTGCTGCTCCACCAGCTCCACCGGCACCGCAGGCTCCACGTCTGGCAGCTCCTACCGGACAGCAGGCTCAGGGACCTCCTCGCACCTGCTTTCACTGCGGCCAGCCGGGGCACTACGCCAACGCTTGCCCCCGGAAGGCGCAGGCGGGACAGCAGGGGCGCCCAGCTCAGCCCAGGGCGCCACTTCAGGGCAGAGTGAACCACGTGACGGCCGAGTCAGCGGCCGAGGCTCCCAACGTGGTTATTGGTATGTTCATGGTTAATTCATATCCAGCTACAGTGCTTTTTGATACTGGTGCTACGCATTCCTTCATTACTCAGTCTTTTGTCGAGCATCATGGTATTCATACTAGCACATTAAAGAGGTGCCTGTTAGTATCTTCACCGGGAGGACAGTTGAGGTCTCACACTTACTGCCCGAGAGTCAGTGTTTCCTTGAGGGGAGTAGAGTTCTGTACTGATCTGATGGTGCTAGACACCAAGGGCATTGATGTCATTCTGGGAATGGAGACTCTGGCCAAATGGGGAGTCCGGATAGATTGTGCTCAGAGGACAGTCTTGCTATCAGCTTCCAGTGGCCAAGAGGTTGTTATCAGTGCAGTAGAGCCTTCGGGATTTCTTCATCAGATGGAGGCTAGACCCACGGACGGTATTCGCGTGGTGTCTGAATTCCCGGATGTCTTTCCGGATGATCTGCCAGGTATGCCGCCTGAACGCGCCATTGAGTTTTGTATTGATCTCTTGCCTGGCACAGCTCCTATTGCAAAGCGGCCCTACCGTATGGCACCTATAGAGCATGAAGAAGTTAAGAAGACTATTGATGAGTTGCTAGCCAAGGGCTATATCCGTCGCAGCTTCTCTCCTTGGGCTTTTCCATTATTGCTGGTAGATAGGAAGGATGGCTCGAAGAGGATGTGTGTGGATTATCGGGAGCTGAATGCAGTTACTATCAAGAACAAGCATCCACTGCCCCGTATTGAGGATCTCTTTGATTTGCTTCGAGGTGCTCGTATATTCTCGAAGATTGATCTTCGTTCGGGATATTTTCAGCTGAGGATCCGTCCTGGGGATATTCCGAAGACGGCATTCACCTGCAAGTACGGGCTATATGAGTATACAGTCATGTCCTTCGGCTTGACTAATGCCCCGGCTTACTTCATGCATCTGATGAACATGGTTTTCATGGACTATCTGGATGTCTTCGTGGTGATTTTCATTGATGATATTCTGATCTTCTCCAAGACAGAAGAAGAGCATGAGGAGCATCTGAGACTCGTGTTGCAGAGATTGAGAGAGCATCGGTTGTATGCCAAGTTCAGCAAGTGCGAGTTCTGGATTGACGAGGTTCCATTCCTCGGTCATGTTATCTCTCAGGGAGGCATTGCTGTTGATCCGAGCAAGGTGAAGGATGTGCTTGAGTGGGAGACACCGCAGACGGTAAAGGAAGTCAGGTCTTTCTTAGGCTTAGCTGGATATTATCGGAGATTCATTGAGAATTTCTCCAAGATCGCGAAGCCTTTGACTTCTTTGCTGGAGAAAAATGTGGCTTTCGTATGGACTGATGAGCGTCAGAGGGCCTTTGATGAGCTGAAAAAGAGGTTGACTACGGCGCCAGTCCTGACTCTGCCAGACCAGACGAAGAGGTTCACGGTGTATTGTGATGCTTCGAAGGATGGTCTTGGGTGTGTTCTGATGCAGGAGGGCAGAGTGATAGCTTATGCTTCACGGCAGTTACGTCGGCATGAGCTGAATTATCCTACTCATGATCTTGAGTTAGCCGCAGTTGTGCATGCTCTGAAGATTTGGAGGCATTACTTGTATGGGCAGCGATGTGATATCTACACTGATCACAAGAGCCTCAAGTACATTTTCACACAGAATGAGCTGAACATGCGGCAGAGAAGATGGTTAGAGTTGGTCAAGGACTATGACCTGGAGATTCACTATCATCCGGGCAAGGCCAATGTTGTAGCAGATGCTTTGAGCAGGAGAAGTTATGTCAACATGGCCGTGTCTTTCCAGATGCCTCCAGAGTTATGTGAGGAGTTCGAGCAGTTGAGTCTGGGCTTCTTGCATCATACCTCCAGTGCAGCATTCGAGGCAGTACCGACTCTAGAGGCAGAGATCAGGCAGCATCAGAAAGATGATGAGAAGCTGCAGGAGATTCGTGAGTTGCTCAAGAAGGGCAAGGCTCCTCATTTCAGAGATGATGATCAGGGTACCTTGTGGTACAAGAACCGGATCTGTGTGCCAGATGTGAAGGATCTTCGGAAGTTGATTCTGAGTGAGGCCCATGATACAGCTTACTCTATTCATCCGGGCAGCACGAAGATGTACTATGATTTGAAGGAACGTTTCTGGTGGTATGGGATGAAGCGTTCAGTGGCAGAGTACGTGGCTATTTGTGACACCTGTCAGCGTGTCAAGGCTGAGCATCAGAGGCCAGCAGGTCTATTGCAGCCTTTGAAGATTCCAGAGTGGAAATGGGAGGAAATCACTATGGACTTCATTGTTGAATTGCCTCGTACTCAGAAAGGGTACAACTCCATTTGGGTAGTAGTGGATCGTCTGACGAAGGTTGCTCACTTCATTCCAGTGAACACTACTTACTCCGGTGCTAGACTTGCAGAGTTGTACATCTCTCGGATTGTCTGCTTGCATGGGGTGCCCAAGAAGATTATATCTGACAGAGGGTCTCAGTTCACTTCTCGGTTCTGGGAGCAGCTCCATGATTCGTTGGATACGAAGCTGCGTTTCAGTACGGCTTATCACCCTCAGACAGATGGGCAGACAGAGAGAACCAACCAAGTGTTGGAGGATATGCTGAGAGCTTGTGCTATTCAGTATGGTACTAGTTGGGATAAGTGTCTGTCATATGCTGAGTTCTCTTATAACAACAGCTATCAGGCCAGTCTGAAGAAGTCTCCCTTCGAGGCCTTGTATGGCAGAAAATGCAGGACTCCTCTCTATTGGGATCAGATTGGTGAGAAGCAGCTCTTCGGTCCTGAGATCATAGATGATGCAGAGCAGATGGTCCAGGCTGTGCGAGAAAATCTGAGGATTGCATAGAGCAGACAGAAGAGCTATGCAGATGGCAAACGGAGAGACCTAACTTTCAGTGTCGGTGATTATGTGTATCTGAAGGTGTCTCCGATGAGAGGAATCCGCAGATTCAATGTCAAAGGAAAGTTAGCACCTCGTTATGTGGGGCCATTCAAGGTGCTAGAGCGGAAAGGCGAAGTTGCTTATCGCCTGGAGTTACCTCTCAGCCTCTCAGGAGTTCATGATGTCTTCCATATATCTCAGCTGAAGAGATGTCTGCGAGTACCCGAGGAGCAGGCACCACTGGATGGAGTAGATGTCCAGGAAGATCTGACTTATACCGAGCATCCGGTAAAGATTCTGGAGACATCAGAGAGGGTCACTCGGAACAAGCGCATCAAGATGTGCAGAGTTCAGTGGAGTCATCACAGTGAAGCTGAGGCTACTTGGGAGCGAGAAGATGAGTTGAAGAAGACATATCCAGATCTCTTTGCTAACCAGCCCAGCTAAATCTCGGGGACGAGATTTCTTTAAGGGGGTAGGGTCTGTAACACCCTAATTTAAATTTCAGCATTTAATAATAAATTTAATTGGCTTTATTTAAATTTCTAAGGTTTATTGTGTTTAGTATGGCATTTAATTCAATTTTGTTCCTTAATGATTAAAATTTATCATAGGTTTAATTTTTGTGTTGCATTCATGCTGATGCATTGTTTTCATTGTTTGATTTCATAGGGGTTTGAATTCAAAATTTCTTTTGAATTCAAATAGTTGAGCTTGAGTGAGAAATAGAATAGAAATAGAAATAGAAAAGGAAAAACCCAAAGCAAAACCCAAACCCAACTTCCCAGCCCAAACCCACCTCCCTCCCCGCGGCCCAACCTTCTGCGCGGGCCCAGCAGCTCTCCCGAGCCCAGCCCGGTCCACCTCCTCCTCTCTCTCCCTTTCACCCGGCCGGCCCAGCTCGGCCCGCTCCCTTCCGCTCGCCTTCGCTCCGCACTGGCCCAGCGAGCACGCACGGCCCGCCCGTCACCCCGCGTTTTTCCCCCGAGCCGCTGCGACCCGGCCCCACCCGTCAGCCAGCCGGCGCCTCACGCCCGCAGAGCGCGCGCCCCGCTCGCCCGACCCCGTTGTCGCTGACAGTCCGGGCCCAGCGGCCAGTTCCGTCTCCCTCCCCCGCGCAACCGAAGCCGGGATCCTCGCCTGGGATCTCGCCGGCCTTCCAAACCGGGCACGCACGCCCAAGTTGGCCGCCGCCCTTTATTTAGCCCCCACCCAGACCCCTGCGTCCTCAACTCCACCCCGCCGCCACCCCAAAACCCTAAGCCGCGCCGCCCGTGCTCCCGGAGTCGGAACAGAGCCCCCTCGTCGCCGGTACGTGTTTCCGCCGCCGCAATTCCACGCCACCGGGTCCGCTCTGTGTCTCCTGACCCCCGTAGTGCCTCTGCAGGGACTCCACATGACGATCCAAGGGATCCAGGGACCCGGAGAGTCCCCACATCGGCCTGTCCGCGAGCACCGAGGCAAGCTCCGCCGCCGGTCCACGCCGCCGAACACCCTGCGCCACGTTTTTCCCCAATCCCGACCCTAGGTGAGCACCCCATGGTCCCTGTCCTCCTTCTGCGCTAGATTTGGACCGCCCTGGCTCACTCTAGGTGCCTAGTCCTCGCACTCCGGCGAACTCCGTGGCCGCCGAGCCGCCCTCGCCGTCGAGGAACCCCAGCCGAGCCTCCCCGAGCTCCGTTTAGAGCCCAGGTGGACTACACGTGCCCTGTAGGTCACCCCAGACCCAAGAACGGGTCGATTTGACCCCCGGACAGCCAGATTTGGCCAAGTCCGGCGAGTTTCCCGCCGCGCCGCCGCGGAACAGAGCCGCCGGCGACCTACCGCCGCCGCCCGCGCGCCCAACCCCCCCCCCCCCTGCGCCGTCCGATCCGGATTCAACGCGCGTGATTAGATCTTGGATCCATTAGATCTAGACCGCCAGATCTAAATCCAACGGCCTGGATCCCTGGATACCGGTTCGGCCGGTGCCTTTTGCTAAAGAGCCCCCCGGGTTCTGAGCATTTAACCCGCAGTCCACCTCCATTGAAAACTAATTGCAGTTTGGCCCTGTTTTATTCACGGACCCCCCTGAGTTTCTTTAAAATCTAACCCGCCATCCAGCCCTGGTCTTTTTGCGTGTCAGACCCTGGATCTATAGTATAATTATGTTTTAGCCCTCGGTTTTTGTAGAAAACCCCCTGGAACCATGTTTTTATTTCAAATAAGCCCCTAGAACTTGTTTTTAGCCTAGAAAATGCGTCTTAGCTCCGTTTTTAGCGTTCTTTATGTCCACGCGATCGTTGTAACGCGTAGAATAGTTTTAGCTTAGTTTTTCTTGCTGTTTTTATGTATTAATGTACTATTCTTTAGCTTTTTGTTAGAGTTTGCTTGTATGCTTATTATTGTGCATTGTTTTGGCCATGTGTTCGTGAGTAGACGTTGATCCATCTGAGGAGCCCCAGTACCAGTACCAGGAGCAGCCGTCTTCCGAGCAGTTTGAGCAGCAGCCAGAGCAGTATGAGGAAGGCAAGTATAACATGAACAACCTATCACTTTTAAATACATTTTCATACTGCATTTTAATACTGTATGCCTATAAGGATTTCCTAGCCACTTTATATCCTTTATATATACCTTTGGGTTGCATTTTGGTTAGTTGTGCTAGGTTGCTGCGCTATAACACACTCTGGTCCTTTTTAATTAATTTGATTAATGGTTTACTTGAACTTAATTCTGAGAGTGGCACTCTGTGTGGCTTGAGTGGCTCACGTCTCGTTAAAAGATGGTTTTTGTAGAAACATGGTTTAGGGGGCCAGCACGATGCTTAGTGCTTGGTTGGCCACTCTCCATAAGGACCGGTTCATAGAGCGACAACCTGGGACAACAGCGCTACCACAAGGCTAGAATGGGATAGACTTGGCTTACTAATTAGGTCTTTTTGGTTTGGAGTAACTTACCTGCGGGGCAAGAGTAGTAAGCTTCAATGGTCCCTGCTCCTCCGGCTGGTCTGTGCTTGGATTGCGCTCCTGTGCTTGTACCCCTGTGAGGTGGGCCCCATCGTCGCCGACCTAACTCTTAGCGGTTACGCCTTACCAACGAGATTCTTTGTAACGGCCTCGTAGTGAGTCGCTAGTCATCTCACCTAAGGAAGTGTGATGAACCCCTGGCGTAGCTCACGACTTGTGGGTAAAGATGTGCAACCTCTGCAGAGTGTAAAACTGGTATACTAGCCGTGCTCACGGTTATGAGCGGCCCAGATCCTCCTTTTGATTAGTGGAGTTATCTCCTTCCGACGAGGGAGGTGCTTCTCGGGGTTACCTTGGTGGCTTGGTTTCGGTTTGGTTCTCAGTAGTTTCTTGATTAATCCTGATTAATTACTATGAAACTGGGTTAATGGTAATTCATCAACTCGTAGTAAATAGCTTTAATAAAATTTTGCCAACACTTAAAAGCTAATGCAGTTGAGTCAGCCAGCCTAGAGCCTCATAGTTTGTGTTATACTTGTTGAGTACAAGTTGTGTACTCACTCTTGCCTCTTCTCTATTTTTTCCTCTTGGCTACGCTACTGCCGCTCAGTTCCTGCCGACATGAGGGAGTTCGTCCAGCGCTACCAGGACTACGAGGACTTCTAGCTGTTCGTCTCCCAGTCGACGTCCCTGTGGCGCCCTGCTTCAGCTTCGGAGAGCTTTTATTCGTATTTTTGTACTTCGCTTCCGCTGTATCAGACATTTTGTCATTATTGTAATAAATAACATTCGTATTCGCTTTATTATATCTTATTCGTGATATGTGCTATGATATACTGTTCATTCTGTTGTATATACGTGTGACTTGATCCTGGCACGTATATGATTGCTCGGTTTATGTTCTTTTATAAACCGGGTGTTACATATACCCCTATTACTAGTACAAACAGGTAGTGGAGGCAAATGATAACATCAATATTTAAATGGAGAAAGGACAGCTCGAGCGCCAGATGACTAAAGGAAATTACTAGAAAGCTCTACGGCCAACTTTACTCCAAGACTGATATAGTTGGTTGGTCCCACACAACAGGCATGGAAAACTCTCGATAATTTTTTCTCCCCAGCACCGCAGCACGGACTCTCGCTCTGTTCGGATGCCTATTTTTGGCTGGGCTGGAGCTGGGCTGGCTGGGCTGATTAGCCCAGCCGTTCGGCTGCACAAGCCTAGCCGAACGGCTGGCCAATAAGCCACTGCCTCAGCCCCTTCCCATCCCCCCTGAACGGCCGCTGCACTCAAGCTTGGGCGCCGCAAGGGTTGCGCTCGCCAAATCACCGTCCAGGCCGCCGCGCGCCGTCGCTGGCCCCCTCGCCGGCCCCTCCCTCACCGGATCCGCCTCCGCCCGAGCCACTGCCCGTCTGCTCGCCGGCCCCTTCCAGCACCGGACCAGTCGACGCCGCCACTCCCCTCAAGCTCTCCGACCGCACCAGCACGGGTTGTCGCGTCCCACCCTCTCTCCCGCGATATCCATGTGAGCTTCGCCTCGCCTCACCCCTCCTCTTGTGCTTTCATGATTCGCGCTCTAAATCTAGTATTATCCTGCACCTGAACACGTATACTGGACATTTAAGATTATCTATGCTCTTGCTGGCATGTTGGATGCATGTTATTTCCAGTTTAATTTGTGGTGAGAGCTTGTTCCATGGTAAGATGTATATTGTTATTGTTTGTGTTCTGATGTAACATGCTTTTTCATGAACACAGCAAGCAATGCTGAATCATGCTAGCTGTGATCAGCAAAACTTGCGGCATGGTGGATTGCTTTCATTGCTTGTTGTTTGGTTTTGACTTTACTTCCAACTGACCTTGATATATTGCTTAATCTTGTTGCATGAGCAATGTCCAGTCATGCAATCCTGCATGCAGGTTCAAGTGTATGTCTGACTCTGGTAGTCTGGTAGTACCTCAGAAGAATAATTTGAACTGCTCCTTTTCTTTTCCTTTTCCCCTTGCACTAAATTTCCATCGCGTGCTGATACTGACACTACTTTGTAATCAATCTGATATGCTTTGGAACAAAACAGAGTACAGTATGTCCGACCGTACTTCTATGCTAAAAGCTAAATGCCGGTGAAAGAATTTTTTTTCAAATATGATTGCAAACACATGTCAAATACATTATGAACCTAATTTTGTTCAAATAAACTTTCGTGTCTCATATTTTTGTAACTGTGTATTTCAGGTTCCATGTATTACTAAATACAGTACCAGCTGGCTGCCTCTTAAAGCACACCCATTACAACTAATCTCGCAATATGAACACATGCCACTTAAAGCACACACATTATAACTTGTTTTAGCCTTAAACTACAACACAATACAGACAGATGATGGGTAAATGATACATAATAATGCCATAGTTACAGATTGAAGAAATAGCAGTGAATCACTCAACCTTCACAGGTCATCGGTTATAGGGGCGGGCCCAGGATTTGGAGTATGGGTATTCGAAATTTTGAAAGTCTTTTTTTTTACAGCCACAAGTATACACTCATAGTCATATCACATAATCAATTGCTACTCTTCCATAGAACATAGCAGCTCTTTCCAAAAAAGACCTCATCAAAAATTAGTGGTGGCACTACCATTCTCCTCTAAAAAATTGACACAAATTCACTATCAATTTATCACAAACATTTTGCTCGCTGCATTACTATCAATTCATCATAAATTCACAACTATTCACCAATTGCAAGGATTTATTTACAAAATATGAAAAATTACTCACCTTGGTAATGCCCACGGTCTGCAGAAGACCTGCAGTGCTGCCGCCTGCCGCCCTCGCGGCCCTGGGCACTAGGCTGTGCGCCGTGCGTGGTCCTAGCACTTGGGCGTGGTGCCTCCGTGCCGTCGCCGAGCACCCTACAGGCAAAGTGGCGCTTGTGGCTTGGTGCCGACGCACCGTGCGCCCGACGCTTATGCGCCCAGCCGGCGTACGGAGCCGCCTCCCGTCAAGCGGAGTGCCGGAACCGCAGCGGCCTGGGCTCGGGTCGTGGCTGACCGAAGCCGTTCGCTCGTTCCTCTTCCGCCGCAGGCTGGCCGCCGGCAAGGGTCCACCGCCGCGCACCGCTAGTCTAGGGTTGCTGGGCGAGTGGGTGCTAGGTGGCTGCTCTGCTCGGTGGCACGAGCGGTGGCCGGTGGGCAGGCACGATCAGGTGCCAATGTGGGCCGTGCGGGAGTCGGGGTGAGCATGTGGGCTTACTAGTGTTTTTTAGGCCCGAAAGAGAGAAGGGCCAACCCTAGACCGGCAGTGCGCGACGGTGGACCCTTTCCGGCGGCCAGCCTGCGGCGAAAAAGGAACGAGCGAACGGCTTCGATCAGCCATGACTCGAGCCCAGGCCGCTGCGGCTCCGGCACTCCGCTTGACGGGAGGCGGCTCCGCAGGCCGGCTGGGCGCATAGGCGTCGGGCGCACGGTGCGTCGGCACCAAGCCACAAGCGCCACTTGCCTGCAGGGTGCTCGGCGACGGCACGGAGGCGCCATGCCCAAGCGCTAGGACCACACACGGCGCACAGCCTATTGCCCAGGGCCGCTAGGGTGGCCGGCGGCAGCACTGCAGGTCTTCTGCAGACCGTGGGCATTACCAAGGTGAGTAATTTTTCATGTTTTGTAAATAAATCCTTGCAATTGGTGAATAGTTGTGAATTTGTGATGAATTGATAGCAATGCAGCAAGCAAAATGTTTGTGATAAATTGATAGTAAATTTGTGTCAATTTTTTTGAGGGGAATGGTAGTGCACCACCACTAATTTTTGATGAGGTCTTTTTTGGAAAGAGCTGCTATGTTCTATGGAAGAGTAGCAATGGATTATGTGATATGACTATGAGTGTATACTTGAGGCTGTAAAAAAAAAAGACTTTCAAAATTTCGAATACTCATACTCCAAATCCTGGGCCCGCCCCTGTAACTGATGACTTGTGAAGGTTGAGTGATTCACTGCTATTCCTTCAATCTGTAACTATGGCATTATTATGTATCATTTACCCATGATTTATCTGTATTGTGTTGTAGTTTAAGGCTAAAAAAAGTTGTAATGGGTGTGCTTTAAGTGGCATGTGTTCATATTGCGAGATTAGTTGAAACCCAATGATGAACAATAGGATTAGGTAAGTGGACATGAATATGTTCATCAAAATCTAGTGACTGGCTATTCAACTCTGTCTTGGCAACCGGGGCGGGCCCAGCATGTAGCAAAGGTATTCAGTTGAATACTCATTATTTTTGGTAAAAAAAATTGTATATGTAGGTATTTCACAAGTATATATAGAAAAATAAAAAACCTAAAAAGCATAAATGGGCTCAAAAATATGAAACAGCCCACATATTTCCCTTCATCGGCTCCGCACCGAATAGCCCACGATCCCCCCGGGCCACAGCCCACCTCACACGCCTGTCTCCTTGGCCAGGCCCACCTGTCCCCTTGCCCAGCTCCCTACTGTCGGTCTCCCACCCAATCCCCAATTCCTAAGTGCCAATTCCATCCCAGCGGCAGCGGCGGCGCAGCGCACGCCGGCAGGAGTAGGGGCGCAGGGCGCGCACGCCGGAGGGGCAGAGCCGTGGAGATTGGAGGGGCCGCGCGCTCGCACCGCCGCGGGGCACAGCCGCCGAGTGGCGCAGGAGCAAACTCCTGCTCCCTGCTGCCCTGCTCGGCGGGCGGCAAGCCGACCAAGCGCAGCGCAGGCAAGCGGGCGCGGGCCGCGGGGCTGCGGGCGGCGGGCGGCCAGCCGAGCAGGCGTCCGGGTCCGGCAATCAGGGAGCAGCGCTGCGTATCGATTGCTAGGTATGTGGGTGATGGTTCTGTAGATGTAGAAAAGATTGTTGCAATGCTGCGTATCTATTTCATTTGTTGTTTTACAATTTTTCCTCTATTTATTTCATGTATTCTCACTTTGATATATTGATCATTTAGTACATCTATTATATATATGTTGAACCATTTTAAATTATGAATAATTTGTGTTATGGGTACTCCAATTATGCGCTACTAGTTTATGCTTTGAGCTATCAAAAAAATTTTTGTTACTACTACTTGAAATTTTGAATACCCACCTCTTAAATCCTGGGCCAGCCACTGTTGGCAACTAGATATTTTATCTACAGTTTTTTCTTTACATGTTATACTATTAACATTGGAACTTTGCATTGTCATTCCTTATATCCAGGTGAAGATTTATCCCAACCTACATTCAATTACAACCCAACGCGGATCAAAGTTGGTTGAACCGTCCCGACCCACTTCGACCGACAATCCAAACACTACCTAGAACAGTCGGCGAGAAGGGAAGGAACCTCCAGGCGGAGAGCCGTAGAGGAGCATCCGGTGGAAAGGTGGCAGCAGCGGCGACTGGTGAGAGATGTCGATCCTGTGGGAGAAGAGCGCTGGGTGGCGGTGGCTGGTGCGGCGGACGCGTGACTCGAAGCCCTTCTTCTTCACCTTCGCGGCATTGTGCGGCGTCGTCCCTGGTGTGATTGGCTATGGCGTGATGCAACTCACCAGCTCCCGCAATGAGCAGCTCGAGGCCCACCTCCGCTCCACCGCCCGACCCGAGACCACGGTGCGTCCTCGCGGTTCCCTCGCACACATCCCGCCCTAACCTATCGATGCTATTATTGATTATTACTGCTGGGAATTATGTTCTGTGATTTGAGATAACTAATTGGGGATCTAAGTGGATTGGTCGATCCAGTTTATGCGTTTAATCAGTTTTTCACTTCAAATTCAAGAATTCGAAAGCAGCCGCAGCATGTGTGTGCGATTGATGAAACTGAACTAGGGTTTCGGTCTTGTGTTTCTAAAAACGTTTTGATGGATAAATAGAGTAGCTAGCTTCTTTTTATGTTTTGTTTTCTCGCACAAATCAGGATTTGACGCCCACGTCGCAGAAGATACTAGGAACCCATGAAATTAGGATATCTGGACCAGATTGATCACATGATTATATCTAACTTGCTGGTTCTGGTTTCCAGACCAAGACCCTTAGCTGTGAGAAGTAAATTGCCAACTCTTAGTTGTATTGGTTGGAATGGTTGTATCCATTCCATTTACAGCTCATGACAATAATAGCTGTACCCACCAGCCAAAGCATGGGTGGTTATTAGTGGGAAACCAGCTGGCTTTGGTACTCCATGTTTTTGCTCTTGTTTTCATAATTGATGATGCTTACCCATGTTCAGTCAATATCTGTCAAAAGCACCATAAGCTTGCCTTATTTCTCCAGACTGTCTATAAATGCAATTCTTTGTTGCGGTATAACACACCTGTTACTGGCATCACAGTGCAACAGTTATGCAATTATAGTTAAACTATGAATAGAAAGGAACTGAAAGGCTTTGATGTTGTATAAATAGAAAGGGAACGGACTAGATAATGATGTTAGGAATAACAATCAAATGTTAATCGAAAGCTTTTATTGTTAGAAATCTAGGCGATATTCTTATCTGTTCTAGGATGATAAATGGTTATTTGATAGCTATGGGTGTTAGTAATTTTGGTAAAGGCAGTGTTATGCTCATATTGAAGTCATGCTGGTGCTCTGTAGTTAAAATACTTATTCGCAATAACCAGGTCTTCTATGAACAAAGGGCTAATAATACTGAAAACCCAATATATCAAGTGGCAAAACCACAAAGTCCAATTTATAATTTTTGTGTTGTTTCGGTAGTTAATTTTCTTCGTTTATATGTTATTTGAAACTTGCTTTTAGAACTATGGAAGCAGTCATTACCCTACTAGTGGCTGCTGGAGGAAGACACTGGTATTCTGCCGAGAGTAAATTAATACACCTACCACTATATTTTTGTTGAATGATTGTTTCTTCCGCTGCTGGTCATCCATCTGACAATTCATTCTGTTCTTATTTTTGTATATTGTCTCTGTTGTACTAATTCACCATCTAGTAATAGTTACTATTCTTGTTGTTTGCTAGTAATAGTGAATCGGTGGCTTATAGTTGCCTGTCCATGAATCAATCACTATAATACCATTTGAAAACTAGTTATTGAACACCTCCAGCTTGTACTCATCACTCATTGTCAAATGTTACGAAGTTGTCTGTACAATGACCTGACTGTGACAAACTATTTCTTGCCTTTCTTCATATGCTCTCTGCAGTACGAGCATATAATACATTTTACCTGGTGATGCCCATATAAGGCACTAGCAGAGATGTATTTGACAGTTGCCTTCTGGCTTCTCAGGGAGTGTTTATGGCAATACATTACTGCTTTACTACTTGCCAAAATCGTTCAAATTTACTAGCTTGATTGCTTGCTCCTTTCCTCCCTTTTTTTTTTGTTCCTGGTGTTATTGTGCGTGCAGTTTTTTTCCTCATGTTTTATTGCGCTTTTAGTTGTGATCCCATTTTTCACTGATAACGAACTCCTGGCAAGCAGATGATGGGGCAAGTGAATAGGGAGAGACTTGCAGAGTTTCTTGGTGAGCTGCAAAGGAAAGAGAACACGAATGACAGATACGTCGCCGCTCTGAAAGGGGAGACGCTGACCAGGAAACGCTACGAACGCATCCAGCCTGTGCCTGCCCCTGCCCAGACGCAAGCGAGCCAGGAGGCCACCAAGGCTGCCAGTGCCGAGGAGAAACCCAAGGCCAAGTGATTCGCAGTTAGGGTCACTAGAAATCATCGAATATAAACTAAGACTGGATGCATGTGTGATATGCCACATGGCGTGTAATAAATTCGTTTTATCTCGTGTGGACTTGAGAATAATTTGTAATGTGTGCTATTGCCTGGTGAACTTTGTTTAATGCTTTAAATTAAGACTTGATGCATGAGTCTGTTGAAATGATTTGCTATGGTGACTTGTTTTTTGGCTAGTTCTGCCTGGCAACCTCGGAGGTTCCGGGTTTGCAATCCAAAAATTCTGGATTTTGTCGGTCAGCCTGTTTTACCTGGTAAACATGGAGTTCCGGGTTCTAAACATGGAAGTTCCGGATGGTAGCTGACAGAACTGTCCTCTTTCTTTCTTTTGTCTTGCTGGGTTCTAAACTTGGAAGTTCCGGATCTTAGCGGACAGAATTGTCCTTTTTTTTTCTTGCCGTTGTGTGAGATATTTGTCACATGCATTATGTACTACTTGTTCACAAATTTGGTTTGCACTCTACGGATTTGAGATTTAAGGGGAGCTCCATGTTTTCTTGAAAATAGACACTAGTCCATAGTCCATAAAACGCGGTGCACATGGTGCTCCATGTACTGGTTCGCACCGCTTGACTCTCCCTGCCCCTCAGATCCATCGGAAAGTTAAAACCATTGCTGGAATTCCAGTTTCTGCGTCAGCAAATTAAACCACTGCCTGCCCCGGGGGTTAATACCTATTTTCAATTAGTTCAAAGTGGTAAGCAACAAGGTCCAGAGAGGTCTCAGGCTAACCTCTAGGAAAACTAGTCAAGACAATAACAAGCTCCACAGCCACCTGAGATGGGAAAAAAAAGTGAAATTAATGTGTCACGTAACTAATTTAGAAAAACAAATTTGAATTAAAACGGTATGTGATGCAATTATTACTTGACCTAAAGAACCGTTTACTTGCATAGCAACTACAAGAGACTCTCTATATCTTTTCTCATTGTTAGAATTAAAGATTTTGATGGAAAAATACCTTCTAACCGGTTATCCAAATGTGGCCATCCTTCATTCCACATTTCTTGCTAACCAAAGATAGATAACAAAAATGCTTTCTAGAGTGTACATAAGAAATATAGAAAAACTGCTGGAGAGTAAAAACATATAAAAAACAATTTTTATGTAGAAGGCTCTTCAACACAATAATTTAGAGGGTGAAATTTAAAAAGACTTTTGGAGATGCTTATGCAAATTTTGGATCTTAAGCGGTGTGGTGCGCTTCTCTGCCAAAATAAACTCAAACGTAAAGAACGTTTTATAGTTTATCTAAAAGAAAACCACTTGTCTCTTCCATCTAATTATCTAAGCTTCATCGAGAGGAAAAAAAAACAAAATTGAATGCAATCATCTGCAGGGCCTAGTTAGAATAGGACACCCCAACTAAGCCAAATTTTTTGGTCCTCGCATCCTAAACGGACCAAAGAGCAGATGAAAGTGAAGCGAGAAAATGGCCCAAAAGCTGGTAGGTGAACGCGTTGTATTCATTTCCTCTTAGGCCGAAAGTTAGACCCATTTTAATCTCAGGCCGTACTTTTCGGCCTATTTGCCTTATCGAATCTCCCAAAAGTCGAAATTTTCTGGTTCACCCTTTGAACAAATTAAAACGTTTCGCTGAAAAAAAAAAGGTTGATAAATTAGGGTTTGTGATCGAGGAAGTAACACTTGGCTTACTCCTCTCGCTTTCACCCTGTCAATTTGTTGTACAGGGAGGGCGGCAGTGATTTCATCTGTCAGATGACACCTCCAGGGGCTAAGGCCCAAAAGTGGGCAGCTAAAAGCAACGGCCCTTAATAATTCTATGAATCTTCTGCCGGGCCCCATTTCTAATCCTTATCCAAACGTCCAATCGAAGATGGCAGGCCGGCTTACCTTGAGCAAGAACGCACTTTGTGCAACTTTTTGGAAAGATGGAAGATCTCACGGCAAGAGCATTCCAACAGTACATCATTGAGTTGTAGGGAAAAAATGTTGCTTTTTTAAAGGATCGCCCATTTGCCCCCAGACTTTTGTGCAAATTCTGATGGAAGGAAGGCCGCACATACGAGCATGCGTGTTACTCAGCTTTCACAGGGATCATACGAGCGAGCATTCTAATCAGCAGCTGTCGAGCCGAAATGAGTCTCCTAACTCAGTGACGGTCGGATTATTGGTTTCAGCATTGAAACGATCGGACACATGATAAGCTAAGAAACTGTATGCCAAGTCATCAGTTCAACATCGTGTCGTTCCTTTATTAGTTGCACTGGAGTTAAGGAAAGAGGAGTTTTTAATGGACGGGTCCAGTGACCCTAGGTCCCCAGTGACCCGCTTCCGCAGCAGCTCAGCTAGCACAAGGAAAATCTTAGGCTAAGATCTCTCACCTCTCTTACGAACTCCGGCCGTGCCTAGCCCCACACGTCTCAGCCGGTCAATTGGCGGGATAAGCTCTCTAGACTGGAGCGGACGCGTTCGCAATTGACCTTCTGCCTTCATGTGGCAGCACCCCGACCGAGAGAGGAGGCTTGTCATTCATGGTTTGTTCTCGTGGCTGTCTGTTGACAAGGGCATTGGCCAGTGTTTCTAGAATGAGGGTTTGATTGTGGATTATTTGTGCCAGGTCCCCGAGGGGTGGAGTTGGTGGCAGTGGCATTTCTTGATTTTCTTCTCGGTTTCTGGCTCACTTCTTGTTCATTCTGAGGAGGGTTCTGTCCATTCGGCTGCACTCCCACATCAGCGACCGGAGGGTTCCGAATGCAGGAGGCCCTCATAACGCTTCGGAAAGCCATCTGTAAATTGGGTAGAGTTTTTGTGAGATTGGGATTAAGTGATGTTTAAGTTGTTTAAAACGTATTTTTGAAAAGGCAGAATCTACTTTCTGCCGATAAACACACAAGCAACAAGCACACAAACATAGCAAACAACAAGCACACACAACTTCATTACTGCAAGGGGTACAACACAGGGCAAGACTAAACACTTACTACATACGGGCGACAACGATCGTTGGGGTCAAAGGTAGCGTACGAGCCAATCGCTCCTCCCACGTGTGAAATAGTGTTTACTGATATCTTATAGTAAATACTATTTCACTTGCTCATCCTCAATGATGGGTGACATGAGAGGCCGGTAGTTTTGAGGCGAGGCGTGGGGGCAGAGGTGGGGTGTGAAGCGTGGACGGGATGTGACGCGCAGGCCAAAGGTAGCGGGGGAGTGGGGCGGGGAGCTGGTTGGCGGAGGAAGGGAAGAAGTGATAAGGTTGAAACAGAAAAGAGAAGAGATAAGGATGGATGGTAAATGATTACGGGTTCCATGGCTCACACTACAACACAATGCATCGCAGGTGTGTGGTTTCAGTGCTCGATCCTGATTAACTAATTTTTTAGCACCGGTTTCTCTTCGAGACTCGGAATTAGATAAGGATAAGCATAGTTGTTTTTTGAGAAAATGTGTATCCACATATCTGATATGTATCGTATCTGATACCCGTATCCATATCCGAGTAACATAGTTCATCGCATCCGTAGTGGTGGCAGCTGCGTCAAGGAGACCCTGGACTTTCCAGGGCTGAAAAGGAGCACGGAGGAGAATCAATTGGGAAATAGGTGCCATGCCAAAGGAAAAAAGAAAGATTTTCTTCATTAATGGGATCTTACCTGAAACTTGGGCATCGGCTGCGACGAGTTGGGCGTGGCATGCATCTCGTTCTCTACAGCCACTTGTCCTGCATGAGCAACTTCCCAACAGACCTCCGGACATTCGTCGACACCATGGGAAGGGCTTGCCGGTGCTAGAGAGGGGGATCGGCGTGGCATGCTGGAGGCTTCATCGTCGCTGCAGCAGACGAGAACATGATTAGATCTGTAGGGTGGAGAACAAAGTCCAAAGAGAGGCAGAACCCTTTAACCGTGGCGGCGACGAATAGTCGATGGCTGATCAAAAGGACCCTCGGCCGCGCGCTTACTTCCTGCCATTGTTAGGAGAGGATGGAGGCTAGGGTTTTTCTGAAACAAGGAAGGAAGCTAGAGCCAATGGAACTTGGTGCGCACCAATGGCTGTTATTTATGAGGACCCGAAAGTAAATTAAATCGACTGAAGGAAGGGGAAGCGTCTCGACCTGAGGGATAATTGAATAATCAAAGGTGAAAAGACGCAAGGTGAACCGTCGTGTTCCGAATATGAGGCCACCAAGGTGAAAAACTTGGGGCAAAAAAGAGTTTTTGCTTCTCCTGCACGGGACACGAGGATTCGACTGTGTGGAATCAGAGTCCACGCGGAGTAAAAAAGAAAACCAATTGGACTGAAAGAATTTCAGAGATAAATTTATATTTCAATTTGATGAATAGATAGCCGATGGAGAATGTGCCGACACAGGAATAACAAGGGAGAGAATTATATTGGGCTCTTGGGCCAGAATGGACGTCGCAGCCGGTGGAGCTCGAGGAAGGGGCCAATGAGATTGTGTTGGCAAGTTATCTTTTAGATTTTGTATCGTTTGAATTAGGCAGGTTTGTTTCGTGATAGACAAGTTGTAATCTGGACGTATCGACAACCAAGTCTGAGTTTACGCTATTTATAGCAGATCTCCGGTATCTACAAATTTTGATCAACCACATCCAAGTAAAACTTTTACATTTATTTCTTCTACTTTTCTCGCAGGCAATTTCACCATAGTTGCAGTAGTTTTTTTCTCTTTACAAGTTCTTCTGAGCAGGTACGTTCATCATTTGCTAGTAAGCTCCGAGTCGAATTGCGTAGATAGACTCATGTTGATGGCGCATCACTTCTTCCTCTATCCATAGCACTCAAGTTATCGAGCAAGGTAGATCCGTCTGGCGGGATTTGACTTGTTCACCAATTTATCGATAAAAGTTATCCATCTGTTAGGTTAATTAATTCATTAATCTAGCTTATTATTGCTTTTATCATCAGTTATCGGTATTTGCTTAGGTCTAACTAGCTTAATCCGTTTAATCTAGTTTGCTTTATGTTTTTACCACAAGTTATTGAAATCTCCTTAGATCGTGCTAGGTTAATCCATTTAATTCGGTTTGTTTTAAGCTTTTCTCATAATTATTCCAGTTTGGATCTATCTCGATCAGAAGTTTCTTGTGATCTGATCACGCAGGCTGGTTGGATCTGGATCTGAGTGTGTCGGCGAGCTACGTTGCTTTAAGCGTAGTTTGCCCATCCCCGACTGGCTTAACGATAGCCGATTGCTGGCGTCATCAATATCGGCTGGCTAGCTTATAGCCTCAGAATTTAACATTTATTCTTCTTGTCAATTGCAGGTCAAATTGATTGGCACGGCATTCGAGCGCCTATTGGGTTCGGTACTCCGAAGTGAAGCAAATATCCCCGGCTTTAATGTACATGGAGTGTGAGAATCCATCCAGTGAGATTTTCACGTCAATTCAAGATTATTTACTCAGACAAAATGGGAAAAAATCCTCAGACAAGTTGGTACCAAATTTACCACATTAAAAAAAGAACCAGCAACCTCTTCAGGAATGCCGTCTCTCAAAGCATAATGGCGCGCCATAACTCCAGCAAGTGAAGTACTCCCTCCGTCCCAAAAAGACCATAGTTGTGTGACCGGGTGAAGAAACCAAGGTAGGTGTGAAATTACATAAATGCCCTTAAAAAGGCCATCATGATGTGTACGCTAATGCAGTGAACATACTCATGCATGTCATCCATCATGATGTGTACGCTAATGCAGTGAACATAACCTTTACAGACGAAGAATTGGAGGACTCCGATGTTGAACATGCTCATCATGGAAATGAAAGTAATACACATCCGTATAGAAATTTGACAAACAATGAATGGCAACAAATCTATGCAGCATTGCTTCATCAAAGTGACCAGGGAAGATTAAAAAGGAAAAGCACAGCAATAGTTGCTGAAATGTTCCATGTTAATAGGCCTCAAGTGCAACGCATTTGGCAGCGAGCAAAGCAATGCCGTTCGCAAGGGCAGCCAGTGGATGTTAGATCATGGAAGTCCAAGAAGTGTGGCCGCAAAAAGATGCAAGTAGACCTATCTGAGGTTCTTAATGTTCCCTTGCATAGGAGAAGCACTATTCGATCTCTAGCAAAGGCCATTGGTGTGAAAAGGAGCACTCTACATAGGCGGTTCAAGGAAGGGCTACTAAGACGTCACTCTAGCACGCTGAAGCCTTTGTTGAGGGAAGAAAACAAAAAAGCGAGGCTGCGATGGTGTGTTTCCATGTTAGATCACCAAACATTGCCGAACGAACCAAAGTTCATTGAAATGTATAACATCATCCACATGGACGAGAAGTGGTTCAACATCACATCAAAATATAAGAAGTACTATATGCTTCCAGAAGAGGATGACCCACACAGGGTAGTGCAAAATAAGAATTCGGTTGCTAAAGTTATGTTATTGTCTGCAGTTGCAAGACCTATATATGACGATGAAGGTAATTGCATTTTTGATGGGAAGCTAGGAGTCTGGCCATTTGTTAGAAAGGTACATTTTACAATTAGTTTAGTTTCAACATCAGTTTGTGGTACAAATTTGTGATCCTTACTTGGTTTTATTTACTCTAGGAACAAGCAAAAAGAAGAAGCCACAACAGAGGAAGGGGGACCCAAATCACTAAGCCGATTAAGGTGGATCGAAGTACTATGAGGTCTTACATGATTGGTAAAGTTCTAAAAGCTATTGTTGAACGATGGCCACGAGAATATGCTGGAAAAACCATTTGGATTCAGCAAGATAATGCTCCTTCACATCTCCCGGTAGACGATGAAGAATTTGCTGCTGCTGTAGCACAAACAGGGCTTGACATACGACTCGTCAACCAGCCAGCCAATTCTCCTGATTTGAATGTCCTAGACCTGGGATTCTTTACGTCTCTTCAATCCTTAACCAATGAACGGATCTCTAGGAACTTAGATGAGCTTATTGAGAATGTACAGAAGGAGTTTGATAACTATGGTCCAGCAGCTTTGAACAGGGTGTTTCTAACACTACAAGGGTGTATGATTGAAGTGATGAAAGATGGTGGAGGAAACAGATACAAGATTCCTCACATCAACAAAGATAGGCTAGATGCACTAGACATGCTACCTAAAAGTCTTAGTTGTGATCGCCAGCTATATGAGGATGTCATCGCATCATTAGGACTACTGTAATATAATGTCATCGCATTTTGTAACTACTGTAATATATGGTGTGTGGCTGCTACGTTATGTGGTGGTGGTGGTATAATTTCAAAAACTTCTCTGTCCCAACCCGCATTTCATATGACACAACTAACAGTTCATTGTCACAACTAGTACCTAATAATCTAGACAGCAGTTCACCATCCCACAACAAAAGCATGCATCGTAAGCACTATCACTGCACACATAATACATCAACATATGAACTAGGGACGGAAGAATATAGGGACCAAAACCTTGCACATGCTGACAAAGACCCCATGGTAGATGGGATCAATATTAGCGAGCACCTTCTTCAGACATGCAGCCACCTCCGGGGCCAGATCCATCTCGGAAGCCTCATCTGCGTCCACCACCGGAGGCCCCTCCACGGACAGAACCTGGCCACCAGGTCCGTCGGCCGGCACCACCCCCACGCCATCCGCCTCGACCTCCATGTCAGAGTCTTCATCCTCAGAGTCGACCACATACGCGATGCCTTCGGTGTTGACGCGCAGGCGACCCCGTCCTATAAGGCGCTCGCCCGCACAGATCGACGGTGTTCCTCCCGGCCGGCCGCGACTCGCGGCTCCTCCCACCTTCAGGCCGGCGACTCGCAGCTCCTCCCGGCCGGCCGCCGTTACTCCCCGAGCCGGCCGCTGCCGCTGCCCTGCGCTTGCTGTCCAGGGCCGGCCGCCGCCGCTTCTGCCCGCCCGTAGCCGGTTCCTCGCGCCCGCCGCCGCGGCTCCCGCGGGCCACGCACGGGTCGCGGAAATCCCGCTGCTCCTGTCGCCGCCGCGCCCATGGTCTCGTGCGTAGGTCGCTCACCAAGGAGAGCAGGGGGAGAGAGAGGGGGGAGGATTGAGGGAGAGGGGAGAGGGGCAGCAGGGAGCGAGAGGGATTCCTGGAGGGGATCGAGTGGGATTGGGGAAGAGGAGACCAGGAGAACTCGTGAAGGGAGGGGGATGGAGTTGGATTGGGGAAAACGAAACAGACCAATATAGCTTGTGGATCGGTGGAAGGGAGAGCTCGTGTGGATATAGCAGGAGGGGGGAGATGACGTGAGAGATTTTTTCTGTGGTCATTTTTTTTGAGCCGTGGTCTGCTTCGAGAAATTTTTGTGACAGCGAATAAATTAAATTGATACTTTTCTACAACATCAGTCTTTTGGGACAAAATTTAAACCCTACAACGACGGTCTTTTTTGGGACGGAGGGAGTAAATTCTGTCACAATAGAAGTGGCGAGATCTGACATAGCCAATGCAGCCGCATCTTTGATAATCGGGATCATTGTCTCATTTATTCCAAGAATACGGGTCAATTCAGCAACGATATTCTCAACACGTGTCATTTTATCGACAATTGTGCCAAGTTTCTCCTATTCAACGAGATGTAAATATTATATAAGGCAAGCATTATAAAAATAAGGGAAAATTCCAATTTTCGCTCTCGAACTATCGCAAAAGTCTGATTTTCAACTGTCAACTACAAAACCGGACAACATAGGCCATTCAACTGTCAAAACCAGACAAATTTGGCCCTTGGAGTGGTTTTGAAGGTTGTTTTACATTTTCTAAAAAAATTAAATAAATCTAATTAGATTTTAAAAAAATCAAAACTAATTCACTTTAAATAAAAATAAATAAAACTAGTACCAAAATTTTTCTAAAAATGTAACCTATCTATTATTGCTCCATTTGAATCTTAGTTATTAAAAATAATAGGCATAACTGCAAGTAGCAAATATTATGAACATACAAAAATTAGATCTGAAAGCTCACAAGTCATGTGACAATAGATAGGTTACATTTTTAGAAAACCTTTGATACCCATTTCATAATTTTTTGACTTAAAATGAATTACTTATAAAATTTTTAGTGTAAAATTGAATATTTTTAATTCTCACAAAATGGAAAACCACCTTGAAAACCACGCCTGGGGCCAAATTTGCCTGGTTTTAACAGTTGGATGACCTATGTTGTCCGGTTTCGTAGTTGAAGATTGAAAATCGGACTTTTGCGATAGTTGAAGGGTGTAAACCGGACTTTTCACTAAAAGTAATAGTATAAGAATTCAGGACAGTATACTTACATGAAAAAGAATGCCACTAGAATTCAGAAAATTTCTTTTGTGTATCCATCTTATAAAAGAATTTGGCATCCTCATACCTTGCCCTCCATTCTACACATATTCAGAATCCCAAGTTGACTTAAATCTCTCATCAAACGAAAATTTCAGAGGGCACAGAAAGAAAACTTCAAACATAATGCTGTTTAGTTGACTATGGTGATTTGTTGTTCATGCAAATAACTTGAAATTAAAATGCACGCGAATAGTTTAAAAATTATCACAGCGCCTTTGCATCACTTGAGAACAGCTTCATTCCCATTGCGAACAACCTCCTCTTTCACCGTATTTTGTAAAATTTTACACAAAAAAACGAATGCATGCATGAAGTGCTAAACGAAATTTATTTGTAAAATCTTTTTTATGAACAGGTGTAATTTTTTGAGACGAATTTAATGAGCCAAGTTACACCATGATTGACTACAGTGATGCTACAGTAAACACATCTAATCATCCCCTAATTGCGGTAAAAGACCTCATTAACTACAGCAACGGCTAGAGTACCATAGTTGTGGGGTTTGTTTTGTAATTATACATCATTTAATATTTCTAATTAGTAGTCAATGCGTCAAAAAAATTTCCTGAAAAAATTTACACCTCCGTCCAAACACAGCCTTTAATGGCACCATAGGCAACTTAAAAGAAAAGTGAGTTAAACCCGGAACAGAGGTTCATCGACCGACCGGAGCGTTTGCAGGGTGGGCTTGGCCACACGTGCCCACAGGAACAGCACCAGCTCTAGCGAGAACGAGGACCCCCAGAGCTATCGGTTTGGGGAGGCCGGAGGCACGCGTCGCTACGGATCTTTCCAGCAAATCCTGGGGTCGGCCGCCGTGCCCTGCTCCCCGAGCGCCACATCGGCACAGGGCTGCGTCTCCGCTGCCACCACGTCTCCGTGCCGACGGGGTGCCGACGGCCGTCACCGTCGACGAGGGTGAAGCTGCTACGCGCACTAGAGCTATCCGGTTTTGGAATTCCACAGCTATTCCGGTTTTAGAAGTCCATACACACTATTAGGTTCACACGGTGATAGAAACAGAGATTGTAGGAGAGATAACTTCTCAACCTAGCTAAAGAAAATTAGAAGAAACCAGAATCTCAAGGGTCAAAACTCAAGATGAGTTACCCGCTTATGTATCGAGTTTTATATCAACATAAAAATGGTGCAGAGTCTACGTGCATTATTTTTTTGAAAATGAACATCTTAACACAACCGGTCGTTCCTCGTGTCTATGATGGTGCGAACGCTTCAGGAAGTCGTTCCTCGTGTCTATGATGAGATCACAGTATGGTCTCAGGCAGGTTATAGGCAGTTAGAAAGTCTCTTTTCTCCGCTAGTAGCCCCAACCGGTCGCGAGATTCGGACAGGGTAATAGAGTCGTATGAAACTGTGAATCTTAGGACCGGTGTCCATCTCCGGATACTGGTTCCTTTGTAAAACTTTTTTTCTAACCTCTTCTTAATGAAAAACGTGCCCAGGCACGGTCGCGAAAAAAAACATCTTAACACAAACTATCTTATAAATAAAATGTTATCTAGTGTTCAACAGCTTGTCCTATAGTGATCATGTAGCTTGTAGCTTCATACCGGAGCTAGCTTAAGCATCAAAAAGCTTGCCATAAGTTTATAGGTACGTGATCAAAATCAAAATTGCCATAGCCTATGACTGTTTAATGTTCATGGTAAGTTTTTAGGAATCTACAATAAATATGCTTCAATAGTATTTCAATTACATCAATACGGCTTTGGATGCAAGAGAGACGTGAATTTTTTTCTTGTAATTGATATAGCTAACGGTTTTAACATGTAATAGCTAACTCCATCATTTGAGAAAATGCCAACTTCATAGATATCAGACGTTGTCTTTTTTACTGGAAGTTCCAATGTTCTTACCCTTCAATTACTATAGTACACCATATTTATCTAATTTGAAATACTAAAATAACTTACCACTATTTCTATTTCTATTTTTGAAAAGACGTATCTTTTTCGAATTCATCTCTTTCACTTCAGCAATTTTTAAGGTAGGCTCCTCTTGCTCCCAGGGACTAAAATCCGGCTAGTTTTGGTGTACATGTAGCACCTCCACATTGAGGAGCGCCAACGCGCCTTGACGGCCGTTTCTTTCGCACCGTGTTCCAGAGGTTTCCATCTAGCTCTCCTTCTACCTCCTCTTCCCCCAAAAAAAAAGGGCGGCGAGAGAACGAGGAAATACTACACGCTGCGCACTTTACGAGAGAGAGAGGGAGAGGGAGGGAGAGAAGTGCAAAGGTTCGCTTCTTGTAGCCTAGTTTGCCTTGGCTGCCATGGCCGATCCGGCTGTGGAGACCGTCGCCGCCCCGCCGCCGACTCCGGCGGCCCCTGCCAAGAGCGCCTCAGACCCGCCGTTGCAGTCGCCTGCGGATGCTGCCTCGCCGGAGAAGGTGTCTCCCCCAGCCCCGGCGTCGGCGCCGGAGACAAGGTCCCGGGGGTTTAGGCTTCTTGGAGAGGACACCTCCGTGCACAAGGCTCTTGGGGGCGGTAAAAGTACGGAGTTCTTACTTCTTTTCCCCTAGTTCTTTCTTGTTTATGCTCCAATTTAATCCTATGGCGTTAGCGTTGGAAGTCTGCTTGATTACTTTCCAGTACCCGTTCTTTTTTTTTTTGAGGAGTACCCGTTCAATTTGAAGTACTCAACGAATCACATGTGAGACTAAGGGAAGAACTTGGTTAGTTATTTATTCACACTTTCATTTGCGAAAAGTTATTCATTTCAATTGTGCAGCTTATTAGGTGTGCTCATATATTTATTCAAATAATAACGGCCGTGGTATATTTCCACTTGATAGATCTTCCGAGTATATATAATCGCTTTGTTGTGTAAGCTTTCGTTTTTCTTTTGACGGGGTTTGAGCTGTCGATGTTTATTTTGATGTTGGTTGCTTAACTCGACTTGTATTACCTCGGTGAGCTTTGCTTGAGGACAACAGAGTTTACTCGGCTTGGTGTAGAAATGGATAGGCTTGCTTAAGTATGCTCAGTAAACATCTTGTCGCCCGAAACTGCCTAACTTTGGTTTAATTAATTGGCTGTTGCAGTGTGGTTGTTCAAGCATATTTACAGGGTTAGCATCGCTTAGATCTCATCTCACTCAACTATCTAACTGAAGAAGCATGCTATCATGGTTTTCTTTGTACGTTATAGGACACACTAGTTGTAGATAAACTACGGACCTGTACTTTTTTTTGTGTGCAAGTTTCAGCAAAAGGATCCAGATGATGAAGATGGTTTAAGGAAAGTTGACAATTTGCTACTACAATGAAACATGTCTACAAAACTGCTGATTTAAAAAATCTTGATGTTAGTTGCTCCCTAGGAAAAGCTGCCAAAAAATAAAAAAGGGGAAAAATACATGCTATCAGAATCTTTAGATTTGGGTCCCATCGATGTAATGATGATGGTAAGTTGGATTTTAGTTGGAATCAATGTGTTCTATCCACTTTCCTAGGGAAGCTATGTTAACCCCGAAAAGATGTTTATGGCGTTTGACAAGTGGCATTGCCAACTGAATCATTAAAGTGAATCCACACTTGAATCATATGGCTGCTAACTCTATTTCTGTAATAATTACAGTTAAAAATATTGATAACCTGCTTTGCTTATATACCATTTTTATATTTAACCTGTTTCCATGCACGGCGATGTTTGAAACTATGCTTCTAGTCTCTAATTTTAGCATAAAGGCAACTGAATTCATTGTGAATGATGCAATTTGCTCTTACTATAGTGAAATGTAATTTTGTTTGTGAAAATGAATAGTGATCATACTAGAATCATTTGGTTTCTGATTCATATTCTTTAATCATTTACACTTTAGATCTAGATAGTCTGCTTCACTTGTTTACCAATATTAATTTTTAACCTGTTGACAAGCACATTAGGATAGTAGCAGGTCAACCTCAGTGTAGTAAAAGTGATGCGCAATAATAGAGAAGTGTATCTAGTTAATTTTTAGAGTCATCCCCTTAACTTTAACCAAAGCAGTACCTTTTTTTTCATTCCCTTGAAAAGGGGAGTGCTGAAGTTTAGGGGAATCACACTTGGACAGGAAGGTATAAATGTCAGGTAGCTTGAAAACACACTTTAAGTGTATACTGTTGATTTCAATCTTTGCACATCATTCTTGTTACTCTGGTATAGACTTTACTATGAAACTGTGTGATTGAAAAGAAAAAAAAATGATTGTAGTTCTTGAAGTTTGTGGTGGGTCAAGATTAGGGCTGGAAGAGTTTAGGTAGGGTAAGAGATGGATGATAAAGATTTATACTGATTGAAGTGTGACTCAGGTTATATGGAGTTGATTTTCTTCCAGGCTTTTGCTGCATGACCATGCATTGTTGTTGAAAAGGTTAAAAGGGAAAAGGTAGGAGTTTTGATGTTTGATAGTTAATGAAGAAGAATGAATCTTAAGATTGATACTGAAGTTATCAAATCTCCACATTTCTTATGCAAGTCTTGCTCAGATCAGAAAATTGCTTGTTCTTTAACCAAGAGTTCGCATAGCTGTCAACTGGCAGTTGAATTTTCTTCGGTTCTGCAGGGAGTGTATAGGGGAATATGCCGAATAGAACTTCGTAAAAGACAAAAAAGATAAAAGAGGTACTAATGTACTAATACAGTACCTCTGCAGGAGTTCACTAAGATCTAACAAATTCCCAGGAGTTAACTTTTAAGCAGTATGAAGTGTAAACCATGAATTTGTCGCTTTGTCAAATTGGTCATGGCCATTAATCTATCATGGTGAATTGGTGATGGTATCAAATTGATGTGTGACGGCATCTTTAAATTCATAATTTAAGCCCCATAATTTAGCTTATATCCTGGCTGTTGGCTATTTGTTCTGACTCTGCTCCTTGTGGAAAACTTTATGCAGCTGCTGATGTACTGTTATGGAAAGATAAGAAGACCTCTGCTGTAGTGATAGGTGGCGCAACTGTCATCTGGATTCTGTTCGAAGTGCTTGATTACCATCTTCTGACTCTGATATCCCATGTGCTGATTGGTGTTTTGGCCATCCTGTTCCTGTGGTCCAAAGCCACCACCTTCATCAAGAAGCAAGTCCCATGATGATCCTGACACATTCTGTTTGAACACAGATTGCATCTTATTCACATAATTGTTGCTTCCGCAGGAGCCCACCAGATATTCCCCTGGTGCAGATACCTGAAGATCTCGTTGTGAATGTTTCTCGAGCGCTACGCAACGACATCAACAGAGCGCTTCACTTGTTCCGGGAGATTGCAATGGGGCATGATCTAAAGAAGTTTCTGGGAGTATGTTCGGACCCTTGTTACTTTTTTAAAAAATTTGTCTCTTCATGCTGGCTACTGCTTTAAGATTATTCAGCTGTTTTCATGTGTTCCATCAGGCGATTGTGGGGCTTTGGATTCTCTCAGGAGTTGGAAGCTGCTGTGACTTCCTCACCTTGATATACATCGGTATGATCTTTGAACGCACACGTCGTTTTTGCCGAACCTGTGACATTCCTTTCTTTTTTCTCTAATACAAACCTGTGACATTCCGAGCTACCCAACTGATCTATTGGGAATCACAAACAGCTATCTTGATGCTCCACATGGTGCCGATCCTGTACGACAAGTACCAGGACAAGGTGGACCACTTAGCCGGGAGGGCGCACACGGAGGCCCGCAAGCAGTACGAGGTGCTGGATGCCAAGGTCCTGAGCAAGATCCCCAGGGGCCCGGCAAAACCCAAGAAGCAGAACTAGGCGAAACCGAAACCGCCTCTTGTGATTAGAGGCGGTTCGGGATGTTAGCATCGTTGGCTCCTGGTTTCACGAATGTATGTATGATCTTTTGTCCTATGGCTGCAGCTCACGCGCCACAGGGTGTTGTTGCTGCTTAGCTGTGCTGATTCGGGGTGGATGCTGCTGTCTCTTTGTGATCCAGTTGATGTTAGTCAGTATGTGTGTGTCTTGTCCCTCTGAACTTAACCGAATGATGTTGGGATCCTAAGTTTCTGCTGCTGCTGCTGCTGCTCCTTGTAAATAACTGCGGTGGTAAATAAGCCGATATGTTGGTCGCCTGCCTTGTGTCTTCAGGAGTATACTGTGTTCTGTGTGCCATGTCAACTGTTCATTTAGGTGACGCTCCTCTTGCTTGTTCGGTTTTACTGTTGTACTGCAGTTGTGCGAGGAAAGAAGCAACTGTAATTGGTGTAATGTTCAACAATGGTAGTGCCTTCGGTGCTCGATCTGATCGACCCAGAATTCAGCGCCGTGCTGAGACCGCCGCCGTTGGGGCGCCACGGCGTGCTGCCGCGCGGCCACGGCGTTGCTAGTGGGGTAACCGTTCAGAAACATGCTGTGCGTCTCCGGCTTGGTGGTTGTTGAGGATCAAGAGGGAAAGGGTAGGTGAAAGACTGAAGGCGAGGACAGAGCCCGGCAGCCTGCCCACATGCTTTGCCCCTGCCAGTGGTAACTGGTAACCGACCTGGATCTTCTCGGATCCTCGCCGCCTCTCATCTGCGTCAGTTGCTTCTGCTCTTCCCGACTTCGATCGAACGGAGCGTTCCTGCCTCTCGTCCCTCCGTTGCTATCCGGTGAGGGTCAGGAAGACTTCATTGGTAAGACAGGTAAGGAAGTGCCCGCCTTTCTGCAACCGTGTCGAGTTTTCAGGACATGTCCGGCGGCGCAGATTTTTGCTTAGCATTCCTAGCATCTCGATCGAGAATTCGTTCTGAACGTGGATCGTATTGCTCGGGAGAGAATTTAGAAATGGATCCCTCAGGCTCAGGCGTGTTTTCCCTTGAAACTGTAGTGGTGCGGCACTGACCGCCACCCGTTCGATAGAATTCCTCAGTCACCGTTCCATCTGTTCTCAGTCTTAACTGTTTCCTTTTTCTTCTCTTTTTTAGTCACCTAGCAGAGATGGCAGTGCCGATCTCCACAAGACAGCCTCTGCGGATTGCTATGACGCCAAACAGTGGTAAACTTTTTTTTTTCTTGATGCATAAGCAATGTGGCTATGAACCCATGAGCTTTTGAAACCCCATTAGGTGGTAAGCTAAGGTAAACTTTGAAGAATCACCGTATCCATGGTTCTTCACTGTCCAGTCCCTGCTTCATTTAGGTGCAAGCTCCACGGCATAAACCATGTCTTGACTATCTTCTTGCATGTTTCGGTTCATACGAATACCCTTGTATAAAGTTTGGACCTTAATTTTTTTTCAAGTACTATTTGTTTTTGTCATAACAAATGTTCTGTTTTTCACTAATCAGGATGGTTGATGGAAATTGTAAGCTGTATAGTTTTAATATTCTTAGTGTTCCTTGTCTTATTTATAAAGGGATTGTAAGAAGAATTCAAGGTTACAATAAGCTTCCTATATTTTCATAATGAGAACCCAAATAATTTTTAATTTGCGTCTTTCACATTTGGTATTTTTCAGTCGTTGCCATGTCTGAATTTTGTGATGATACAAACTCTTTTAGTTTTTATACTCAATACCTTTTGCAGGGCACCTGAGATCAGCTGCAGTTAGAATAACCTGTTTTGCTAAGCAAACTACTACTCACAAACCTTTATCATATAGTTTGGAGGAGGCCAAAATAAATGAGCCTGTAGTCAAAATGTGTGGCATTACATCTGCCAGGGATGCCGCAATTGCTGCAAAGGCTGGCGCTAAACTTATTGGGATGATTCTTTGGCCCAATTCCAAACGCTCGGTCCCATTATCCGAGGCCAAGGAGATATCCCGAGTAGCCAAATCTTACGGGGCTGAACCAGTTGGCGTGTTTGTGGATGATGATGAAGAGACCATCTTGAGAGCGTCCAATTCATGCGACCTTGAACTTATCCAGGTACAATTTCTTGCCTACTATTTTCTGCTCTATATAACTAAGGTAGGCGTAATTATTTACTGACCCATTGCGTGTAGCTCCATGGAGATAGCTCCCGAGAACTACTTCCTGTGCTTTGGAAGAATAACCGAATTATATATGTGCTTAATGCTGATGAGGATGGTAAACTTATCAATGCTGCTCCAAGTGAAGAATATGTTGTCGATTGGTTTTTGGTGGACAGTGCAAATGGTGGCAGGTATTAAGTTTCGCTTTGGTCTGTGTAATGTCCAATGTCTTGGTTTTGCTCTTGGACCAATAATTCATACTCCACAAGCATTTTGATCCTATCTAGTTATCAATTTCACAGGATCCTTGTCCTTGACCACATTGTACATTAAAATCATTGTTTGTGAATGCCATACCTGGAGTGGATAGTAAATCTGATAAAATCTATCCGGATGCATTGCAGTGGCAAAGGGTTCAACTGGGAGAAATTCCAAATGCCATCTGTTAAGAGCAAGAATGGCTGGTTATTAGCAGGAGGCCTTCACGCAGACAATGTTTGCCAAGCTGCTTCTGCTCTAAATCCAGATGGCCTGGATGTTAGCAGTGGCGTATGTTATCCAGACGGTTTACGGAAGGACCCTGAGAGAATACATTCCTTCATGAGCAGAGTAAAAAGTTTGAGCTCCCAATAAACTGGAACTGTGCTTTCTGCTCTTTCTATCATAGTTTTCTTGGTCCAGTATCTCGAAATTGAATAAATATCCTCGATAATGAAAATAAATGGAGTCCACAAATGATGACAGTGATGGTCCTTGGTATCACATAGTGGTTGAAATTTCAATTTTTTTGTCTGATTATTTATGCCATTTGCTGCTTGCATCATTAAGCTTACTTCCATTGTACCAATCTCACAATTTGTTGAATGGGGATTGGGGAAGCAAAGGTGCTTCAAGACGTGCTTCAGTGTGGCAAGGGCCCGTCGGCGAACGCATGGCAAAGGGATTCCCAGCTACCAATCCCTGACAACCTCGAACTTTGCTTTTTTTTTTTCAAAAAGCTTTATCTCTGCAACATTTTCGTTTTTAGAAAGTTACAAATATAACTTTTTATATATAAAAACTTTTCGGGATATCAAGAATATATAACCTACTCCGTATATGTCTCGGTCCTAGCCAGCGCACCAGGGAGAGTTCATCAGAGAGGATGAAATGAGATGGAAGAAGAGTTTTAGGTAGGCAACAAATGGGCGGAAACGAGAGCATGCGTGTGAGTCGGTCAATCGGATCGTCCGCGAGTTCAGAAGCAGAGGTTTAACCGAAGAAGTGGCTGCCGGAAAATCCCTGGCAGGCTAACGCGCCCTGGTCACCGAAAGTCCGACACGAACTCGATCGACGGAGCAAGTCCAAATCGTACTCGATCGATTCAGCACAACTGACGACGACGCCACCGGACACCGACACGAACTCCAACTAACTCTCCCCCCATACATACTCCACGCTACGTATCCTTCCTCTTGTCTTGTCGTGGTTGCCATTGCCTCCAGATTTCTCCTGGATCGACCCGAGAATCGAATCCCTTTCGTCTAGCACGAGAGCGTCCGGCAAGCACACGATCGAGGCCGGATCGAGCAGCGTCGTCCGTCAGGCGTCAGCCATGCACCCGGCGCAGCCGCCTTTCCCCATGGCGCAGTACGCGCTGCACTACCACCACGCCGTCCCGATGCCGCCGCCGCCGCCGCCGCCCGGCATCCCGGTCCGCACGGTATGGGAGGACAACCTGGAGCCCGAGCTGGTCTTCCTCCGCAACTTCGCGGCGAACGCCCGCTACGCCGCGGTGACCGTCCACTACCCCGGCGTCGTCCACGGCGCCCAGCAGAGCCACGGCCTGATGACGGCGGAGGCGCGCTACGCCACGATGAAGGCCAACGCCGACGCCCTCAAGCCCATCCAGCTGGGCCTCGCCGTCTACAACGACTTCGGCCACGTCGCCGCCTGGGAGTTCAACCTCCGCGGCTTCCACCCGGCCGCGGACCCGCACGCGCCCAGCTCCGTCGAGTACCTCAAGCGCCGCGGCCTCAGCTTCCGGGACCACCAGGCGCACGGCGTCGCCGCGGCGAGGCTCGCCGCGGGGCTCGACGGCTGCGGCCTGTTCCGCCGCCCGGGGGTGTCGTGGGCCACCTACGCCGGCGCGTACCACGTCGCCTACCTCCTCAAGATCCTGTCCCTGGGCAACAACGGCGGCGGCGGCGCGCTGCTCCCCGACAGCCTGGGCGGGTTCCTCGACGCCGTTAGGCAGTGCCTCGGCGAGGACGTCTACGACGTGGTACGGATGGCCGCCGACCGCGGGCTGCCGCCCGGGCTGGAGCGCGTCGCGGCCGACCTCAGCTTGGTTCCGGCGGCCCTGAGCCCCCGGCTCGCCGGCGCTGGCAGCGTGCTCGCGCTGCAAGCGTTCATGAGACTCAAGTACTATGAGTTCGGCGGCGAGGTGAACAGGTTCAGAGGCCTTATCCATGGGATACAGGTCACTTAACCATCGTGGGTCACTTGGTGGATGCCTACTTTAGTTAGATTGGGAAGGTTTAACCAGAGTCTTTCTGATCCATTCGGCAACAGATAGATGGTTAGAAGCAAGCTGGCTATGCAGATTTAGCTTTTATCATTTAGTTCTATGTATCTGTGGGAGCAAGCAACTACAGACCAAGTTAGGGCAATTAATGTTCTTTCCCTTTATTTTGTACAAGAAAAAAAGAAAAAAAGACAAAAAAAGGAGAGGAAAACATAGAGTTGATGGTCGGGTGATCTTGTACTCGAAGAGTCCAAGCAACCATATGCATGATGAGCTGAAAGGCGTCACCAGGGGTACCAAGCCGGCGCCACAAGCTCGATCAACTGCATAGTATCGACTTAGTTTGGCAAGAGAGGCTTTCTTTTTGTTTTTTTTGGAAAATTTGGCAAGAGAGATAATGCTGGACGCCCATTAATTAGTATTTTTGCTATTGTTGGTAGTTTATGACTGCTATATGGTGTATATTTTTTTAGTGTTGTTAAGCTTACTCCTTTTTCCCCAACTAATATTTTGTGGCTGATTATTTATTTTGACCTTTTGTGTCCCGTAGTGTGTACCTGTGCTGTCTGCAGCGATGATCCTAATTAATTAATGATTCTTTTGTGTGTTACATACGTTGTTCGACTGATGGACCCTTGTGGCCGGCCGGCCGGCAACCTGCGATGGAATGATATGCGCTTATCTTCCAGTGTCTACTGTTCCTAATAATAATCTGGCAAGAGTAAGTTCCCGTTCGGTTTCCACGGAATGGTCCGCTCCGGGTGCCATTCAGGCTGCGCTTTTTTTTATATATATTTTAAAAAAAATCAAAATTTCAAAAATATATGTCTGTTTTGAAAAATTTCAAAAATACCCCCCGGTCGCCCCCCATAGGGCGACAGACCCTAAGTGTAATTTTTTTAAAAATTTGCAACGAGGTCTCTGGAAAAAAAGGGGCCTGTCGCCCCCCCAACGGGCGACAGGGGCCTGTCGCCCACCACAGGGGCGACAGGGGCCTGTCGCCCGTTGGGGGGGCGACAGGGTCCCCTCGCCCCTATATAAGCCCTGGCCGCCATTCGCCGTCATTCCCGTTGTCATTTGAGGCTAAAAATTCAGGAAAAAAGAGAGGGGTGAGGAGAAGAAAAGCGGCGAAGCTATGCCGAATTGCGTACTCGTGATTTACCGGTAACTTCCGTATGAATCCATTGATATTGTATAACAATTTAATTTAATTAGCGGATTAGCTGAATTAGATTTGGTGCTTTAGAACACTCGTTTAGTATTACAATTTCAGTACTATTACAGACTTGTTTTTAAATTAATTATGAATTAGAATAGAATTATGAAAGTACCTTATTGATATTGCAGCATAAGGCAATGGATGTCTCCAATTGTGGAGGATTTTCATGGACCGAAGAAAAATCTAGTATAATACATTAATACTTGATATCATGACCCATATTGTTATCAGTAAGAAGTTGGATCCGTTAGCGGATGGTACGATCGAGATGGTGTTGTCCAAAGTAGTAGAGTTTAAAGATTTCACATTATTTCGAGGTACTACGATGCAAGATGTAAAGGGACACATGCTAGAACGTCGGAAGATATACATGAGAGTATGTGAACTTGCGAATCATCATAATACCATTGGATTCTTACAAAGTTCTTGTAAGATATGGATGCGGCCAGAGGTGCATGAGATGCACATTAAGGTAACTCTCATTCAGTTGTAATCCCGTCCGTCATTTCGAATCCATATTTATGAAACAGTAACATTGTTTTTTAATTATATGCTAGGATTACCCCGAGGACACGGAGTTGATTAACAAAACGATACCAAATTTCCGTAAATTGGTATGTATCTTCGGTGGACTTATGCCGCAAACTTGACGAAGGAGGTGGATAAGATCTTCGGGTGATAGTACTTGGCCTGCGCAAGAACAGATGCCCGGAGGTTCGTTGAGTCATGCTTCAGCACCTCAACCACCAACTTGTGTTAACTGGGATGACGACATGGATGACTTCATGCCCCCCAAACCATGGCCTCCAACACATGATGTTCCTCCCCCTTTACATGAACCTAGAATCAGAAAAGAGACAAAGGGAAAGGCAAGAGGTTCGTCAAGTCATGTTGCACCACCTGCAGCACAAACTTGTGTTAACTGGGATGACGACATGAATGACTTCATGCCCCCCAAACCATGGCCTCCAACACATGATGTTCCTCCCCCTGTACATGAACGTAGATCCAGAAAAGATAGAAAGGGAAAGGCAAGAGGTTCGTCGAGCCATACTACACCACCTGCAGCACCACCATCTGTCAACTGGGATGACGACCTAGATGATTTCATGCCATGATCTATAACATTTGATGTTCATCGGTTTAAGATGTATTCGCATTTAGTATTGTTAATGTTGTATTATGCTTGTATGTATGTCTCGTACCTAACTTTGCATTCACTGGACATGTACATAATGTCGAGTTTGAATCGTACTTAGTCGTAATGGAGCATCGAAGTATAAACATACCATCTATTGTATGTAATGGAAAATACGAGAGTGATCAGAGGCGAACGTTGAAGTGTAAATAAGCGGTCCACAGCTATCTCGTTACAAATAAACATCAGAGATACAAACATCAGATATAAGTAACCACCCCTAGGGCGTCGGACCCTCTTAGCCCTCTGCTGGGCACGGACATGGCCCTGGGAGCTTTTCATGTAACTAGAATACTAAAAAGCACACATTTAATTAATATAACGATAAGAAATAAGAACTAAGAAATACATTACATAATGTGAACCATCAAATTTTACATCATAATACAACGATAATGAAACACACATCACACATGCAGTGGCATGGCAGAATCCGTTGCAAACTACGGTAAATAGATTCCGGACTAACCTAACATGCCTTAGGTAATTTAAAAAAAAATAGAACAAACACAACGATGCAGCATGTCACTAGCACTAGGGTAGTCCTAGTAGCCGTACCCCCACGTAGCAAACTGCGTTGAGCCTTCTCCGCAGTATCCACCCATTGCAGGTGGTGCAGGCGGTGGTGCCGGAGGCGCAGGGCCCTTCTTCTTGTGACAAGGGCAGTTGCAGTAAGGAATAGTGCATGGTTCATCCTGTGAACCGGCAGTATTGGTGGTATCATCAACTTCATCATCTTTGTTACCCTCGCTCACTTCCTCATAATGGTTCACCTTGCATTCTAGATTAAAGATCTTTATCTGGAGGTACTCGATGAACTCCTAAACAGAATCAATTAGTGCAGGATCGACCCACCTAGTAAAACCACAATTTTCTGGAGCATCGGAAGACTGCAAAACAAATTTCATGTAAGGTGTCTCATTGAAGAAAAAGAAATGAAACAACCGAGTATTACCCATGCGTGTGGACATTTAAAGAAACGCCGACCGCTATCCATCCCGTCGGTGCACATCTGCACTAAGCAGTCCTCACCATGTCTGCATTTTGGCCATGGTTCTCTACGGTTATCGTATTGTCGAAGAGGAGTTTCATTGGTAAATTCACTCTTTTGCTGTGGCGGAAACTCAAACACTGGTTTCGGAAAGGAATCAGGTCCAAGAGGCCCCTCCCATATTATGGGGTCTCCCCTTCTTCCTCCTTTTCCTTTCCCAAAACCGTAGTAATTCTTCCCGCTAGACCCACCTCCAGACATTGGGTATACAATGAGCTTTGGTGTTTGAGTGCTGCTGGGAGTTCACAAATTTCGGAGTATTTATAGGCGCACAATGGTCTGATACCCGGAGTGTGGAGTGTAAATGCACCTAAAAAGCCTACATGACAACACAGTGAAGAGGCTAGATGACCTAACACTGAAAAGGCTAGATTCGATTCTCGAAATGACTACTCGATGCATCTCTGTGCATGCTGACTCACAGCACTACATAAACAATTAAGATTAATTAATTCAACTAACAATAGAACATGCGAATTGTAACAATTAAATTTAAATATGGAATGAATACGTACTGTAAACTGTAGGAACCAGGTCTTCGAAGGACCTGCTGCTCGCGGGTGCGGGTTGATCGGACCTGCTTCTTCGACGCGGTCAACCAGGGCAAAACGGGCCTCCAGGTCATCCTTCCACGAGGCCGCCACCACACGCGGACCTACAGCCTCCCCGACGATAGGGAGGCCGAGGAGGTAGGCCACGTCCTACAGCGTAGGAGTCATCTCCCCACACGGGAGGTGGAACGTGTGTGTCTCCGGCCTCCATCTGTCAACGAGCGCCGTCAGGAGGGATCGGTCGAGCTGAATAGGCTCAACCTCGACAAGACGGCTCAGAGTCAGTAGACCGGCCTCACCTAACCTGCAATAAACAAAATTGTCGAAACAAAGGAATACCGACGAATACATATGTCATAAACAATAATATTTCATTACATACCTGTCACACTAATCGTGGTGTATAGAGATCGCCTCCCCAGGTAGACGAGGACGTAGCACCTCTAGGGCTCGGTGCTCAACTGCTGCAAAGTAAGACCTGTGCCTCGAGTCGATAACTGGGTCTAGCAAGGAGTCCATCTCCATACCTGCATTCAAAAATATATGAGAACACATACGTACATATATGTTTCATACAAACTGGACACATAGGTACAATAATATTTCATTACATACCTGCAATATTTCATTACTACATATTACAAATAATGAAATACAATTGTGGATCATGACACCGAATGCCTTCCACGAGAAATTCTCGCCGATGGTCGTCTGAACGTAGGAGGTGCTCCATCTCTGGGGTTTCCGGAAGGACCGACGTCAGCAGCATCGTGAATTGCATTCTGAGGACACTTCTTGTAGTTGTGACCCAATGCTCCACAATGGCTGCAACGCTTTTGTGCCTTGCTTGCTTCGGACTCGTCCATACCATTCCGAATACGATGTGTCTGACGGCGGCCTTTGCCTTTCTTAGTGGCTGGATCAGGAATAAACATCTTATTCTCATTATCCTGAATGAAAGGCCCCACTATTCCAATCCCGTATATCTCATGTCCCCAGGTGGATACAGCTGCTTCCTTGCTGAAGTAAGGTGAAACAAATACTCCTGGCTGCAACCCAAACTCTGCACATGCCGCAATGAGATGGGAGCATGGCAAATGCAATAACTTAGGCTTCATGCAGGAGCAGAAGGCTTTGCCATCTACTGTAATCAAACTCTCCTGTACCGCCCTATCTCTACGGATACCACGACCAGTTCTATCCTTGCATAGAACCTCAAATCTATGCTCCATTGTACCTGTCGATATGATGCGGTGCAGTTTGGCCTTTTCAATCTTCTCTTGCATATATTGTGTCACTCTTTTGCAAAACTGAATTTGGGGGTTGCTGATGTTTATGCTTGCAGCCGTGTAACGCTCTCTGAAATACTTCATGCACCCATACATGATGAACTCAACAATTCCCACAAGAGGAAAGGCACGACAAGAACGCATAACCATATTGAAACACTCTGCATGGTTCGTTGTCTGAATACCATAACGTATTCCGTTGGTATCACAAATGAATGACCATTTCTCCTTAGGTGCACCTCGAATCCAGTGTGAAAATGGCTTCTCAATTGAATCCCTAGCCTCTGCAGCCTGACTCGTGCCTGCTCCTGATGCCCTTACCTTCACTAGCTCTGCGGTCAACTGATCAAGCATCTGCCATAATGCATTGAATTTTCTCTGTTGATTTTGGGTGCACAACCTCTTAAACATGTTCTTAAGATCCTTGTTCTTGAATTGGTCATAGAAGTTTGCACCCATATGCCTAATACACCACCTGTTTTGGACATCGGGCCACAATGGAAGCGTTGTCGCAGTTCCACGTTGCAATTTCAGTATTGATTGCAGCAGACCTGCATGCCTATCACTAATAAGGCACACATCTGGACGTGCAGCAACAACATGAACCTTCACTCGTTCAAGGAACCAATACCAACTGTCTAAGTTCTCATTCTCAACAAATGCAAATGCGAGCGGAACTATTTGGTTGTTGTAATCTACCCCGATTGCGGTGAGTATCTGACCTTTATACCTTCCAGTCAGAAATGTGCCATCAATGCAGATCACCGGAAGACAACACTGAAATGCTCTAACACAAGCACCTATGCAAAAAAAGGCTCGTTGCATTATTCTTTGCCCCCTAGTCACGGCTGGTACGAGGTATGTGTCATAAAAGCTTCCAGGATTTCTAGCAGCAACCTGGGATAACATACGAGGTAGGTTATCATATGATACCTCGTATGTGCCGAACCGCATCTCGAACACCCTTTGTTTAGCCCGCCATGCCTTCAAATAACTAATGGTGTACTGGTAAGTCTGCTCAATGTGTCGAACAATCATTTTTGGCTCATAATTTAGGTTGTCCATAATAAACCCATACATTTGCTTTGCAACAAAGTCACATGATATATTGCGATGCGAGGGAAGAACTTCTGACATCAAACAAGTGTGCTCTGTCACAATGGAACATTTCCAGTTCGACTTCCATTTTCCCTTGAATGCATGTACTCGCCTTGGACATCCAACATTCACACACTTCACCTCATATTCTTTACTGCCAGACTTTACGACTCTGAATTCTCGTTTCAATGATATTGCCCATAGTCTCACAGCATCTTTTACGGCTTCAATGTTTGGATATGTTGCACCTTGCACTACCTCATTGCCTCTGTACTCCCACTCCTGATTTCGTACGTCTTCTGCTACATGACTGCCAAAACCATGCTCCTTCCACTCTTTTGGCAATGAGTACTGCTCGTCATCAGATGAGCCCTCATATTCTTCCATCTCTATTGCGGTTTGGTCTTCTGCCTCCATCTCGTCCACAATGCTATGTATCCTCTCTCCCTCATCAGCAAGGCCCTGTGGTCCCATGTTTTGGTTCTCTGTCTCTTCTGACTCATCTTGCTCAATATAATTGGTCTCTCTTTGAATACTCGGAGTTCCTTGATCTGCACAATGTTGGATTTCATTTTGTGTGTTCTCCCGGATTTGAACAAGAATGGCCAGAGGCCACCCACGCTCTAGAGCTGCTTGCATGTACTTCTGCCAGTCATCAGTGCTGTGTATCATCATCAATTCCCATGAATCACTTTTTACCTCCCAATTAACAAGAGACTGGACGGTCATCACATGTGTCAACAGATCAACACGGAACCCACGCTGCAGCCACTTACATATGGAACCATAACTCCTTTCCAGAGGTTTATCTATGGCGCTAGATGTGCACTTAAAGGCAGAAAGATCTACTCCATTTGGCCCATACAAAACATTGTAGTCACCATAAAATACTTGAAACTGCATCTTGCTCGACATATCTGTATATCACATAATACTTATCGAGTTATACTCTTTACTTCACTACCTTATTCAATAATCCGTAAAAACTAAGTATGAAATTCAACTACAACGTATAAGTATTTATAACTACGTGATGACACTCAAATTCTATACTGCATATGCCAAATTCTATTCTAAATCATAATTAATTTATAAACACGTCTCTAATAGTACTATAATTGTAATAATAAATGTGTAGTACTATTTTTCTAAACTAATTTACTACTACGTAACTACAAACTAAAGTTTAATTAAACTCATACTTAAATGGTTCTACTACAGCACTAATTAAATTAAATTACTCACCCCTACTTAAATTACTCCTACTTAAATACGTACTACTTAAATAGAAAAATATATAAACTAAATGTACTAACCTGCAGATCAAAAGTGCTGAATCCAGCAAGGCTTCGCCGCTTTCCTTCTCCTCACCCATCTCTTTTTTTCTGGATTTTTGATGGAATTTTCGGGCTCAAATGAGGAGGGATGGGGGTTGGATACTTATATAAGGGGGGAACCCCGGTCGCCCGAGGGGGGGGCGACAGGCCCCCCTGCCGCGCCCGTGGGCGGGGCCCAGTGGTCGCCCGAGGGGGGGGCGACAGGTCCCCTTTTTTTTCCAGGGACCTCGTTGCAAATTTAAAGAAAAAAAATTACACTAAGGGCCTGTCGCCCTATGGGGGGGCGACCGGGGGGTATTTTTGAAATTTTTCAAAACGGACATATATTTTTGAAATTTTGATTTTTTAAAAATATAAAAAAGAAAAAAGCACATTCAGGCTGGATCCTCCGGCCTGGTTTGAAAACAGTCCTGGGATGGAATTGTTGTTCAGTTTGGGTCAAGGAAAGCAGGTCTAGAACAACAATTCCGCGCCTTTTTCATTTATTATATTTAAAAAAAATAAAATTTCAAAAATATATGTCTGTTTTGAAAATTTTCGAAAATACCCCCGGTCGCCCGGCCCAGGGGCGACAGGACCCTGTCGCCCAAGCAACGGGCGACAGGACCTTAATGTAATTTTTTTTTGAATTTGCAAAGAGGTCCCTGGCCGGGGGAGGGGGCTTGTCGACCCCCCCCAACGGGCGACAGGGGGGCCCCACAGGCGACAATGGGTCTCCCATCATATATAAGCCCTGGCCTCCATTCCCTTCTCATTTGAGCCCAAAAATTGCATCAAAAATTCAGAAAAAAAAGAGAGGGGTGAGGAGAAGAAAAGCGGCGAAGCTCTGCCGAATTCCGCACTTGTGATCTACCGGTAACTTCCGTATGAATCCGTTGATATTGTATAACAATTTTATTTAATTAGCAGATTAGATGAATTAGATTTGGTGCTTTAGAACACTCGTTTAGTATTACAATTTCAGTACTATTACAGACTTGTTTTTAAATTAATTATGAATTAGAATAGAATTATGATAGTACCTTATTGATATTGCAGCATAAGGCAATGACTGCCTCCAATTGTGGAGGATTTTCATGGACCGAAGAAAAATCTAGTATAATACTTGATATCATGACCCATCTTGTCATCAGTAAGAAGTTGGATCCGTTAGCGGATGGTACGATAGAGATGGTGTTGTCCAAAGTAGTAGAGTTTAAAGATTTCACATTATTTCGAGGTATTACAACGCAAGATGTAAAGGGACACCTGCTAGAACGTCAGAAGATATACATGAGAGTATGTGAACTAGCGAATCATCCTAAAATCATTGGATTCTTACAAAGTTCTTGTAAGATATGGATGTGGCCAGAGGTGTATGAGATGCACATTAAGGTAACTCTCATTCAGTTCTAATCCCGTCCGACATTTGGAATCCATATGTTTGAATCAGTAACATTGTTGTTAAATTATATGCTAGGATTACCCCGAGGACACGGAGTTGATTAACAAATCGATACCAAATTTCCGTAAATTGGTATGTATCTTCGGTGGACTTATGCCGCAAACTAGGCGAAGGAGGTGGAGAAGATCTTCGGGTGATAGTACTTGGCCTCCACAAGAACAGATGACCGGAGGTTCGTCAAGTCATGCTGCAGCACCTCAAGCACCAAGTTGTGTTAACTTGGATGACGACATGGATGACTTCATGCCCCCCAAACCATGGCCTCCAACACATGATGTTCCTTCCCCTGTACATGAACCTAGATCCAGAAAAGAGAGAAAGGGAAAGGGAAGAGGTTCGTCAAGTCATGCTGCAGCACCTCAAACACCAACTTGTGTTAACTGGGATGACGACATAAATGACTTCATGCCCCCCAAACCATGGCCTCCAACACATGATGTTCCTCCCCCAATACATGAACGTAGATCCAGAAAAGAGAGAAAGGGAAAGGCAAGAGGTTCGTCGAGCCATACTACACCACCTGCAGCACCACCATCTGTCAACTGGGATGACGACCTAGATGATTTCATGCCATGATCTATAACATATGATGTTCATCGGTTCAAGATGTATTCGCATTTAGTATTGTTAATGTTGTATTATGCTTGTATGTATGTCTCGTACCTAACTTGCATTCACTGGACATGTACATAATGTCGAGTTTGAATCGTAGTTAGTCCTAATGGAGCAGCGAAGCATAAACATTCCATCTATCGTATGTAATGGAAAATATGAGAGTGATCAGAGGCGAACGTTGAAGTGTAGAAATAAGCGGTCCACAACTATCTCATTACAAATAAACAACAGAGATACAAACATCGGATATATCTAACCACCCCTAGGGCGTCGGACCCTCTTAGTCCTCTGCTTGGCACAGACATGGCCCTCGGAGTAGGTGTGACGATCCGGAGACCTCACCTGTCGCTTAGGATGCAAAAGGGGCTGCGGTGTCTGCTGCTGAGAGATCCCAAGTGGTGCTCCTCCTAACTGTGAATACCCTAAGACATCGGGGTCACCGTGCGCGCCAGGTGAGTCTGGAGTCAATTTGTCGAGTTCGTCTATGGTGAAGCCCTCGTTATCTGGAACGAACGTACTCGAAACAAACCCTACGTAACATATAAACGTAAACCAACATATGTTGCATGGTAAATTAGTGAGTGTATTGAGAGAGTGTTTTGTATCAGGTCGAAAGGAGGAAGAAACATTCCAGTATGTCCGAACGCAGTAGCTGGATCGTATCATGTTTGTTATATTAGTAAATATGTAGGACACTTGATCTAATTTTAAAGAGATATCTACGTTACCTGCCGTTGTGTAGTACTGCGACGTCGGTCCGTGCACGGTCGCCGGACACGGGAACGACGATGAGGCCTGGGACGACCCGTGGCTGTCTTCGTACTGCACACGGCTTCCCAAGTTGTGCACTACCTGATGCAACTGGTCACGCTGCCTCGATCATGCCTCTGTCTGTTCAAACTGGGTCATTGGGGATCCGGCACGTACCCTCGTCAGGTAAGTCGAGCAGTCCGTCTCCATCATGTTGCAAAGGCGAAACTGCATTCAGTCAGTAAAGGAACAGTTAGAAACACATGAATTATATTATATATATATATATATATATATATATATATATATATATATATATATATATATATATATGCAAATATGATCAAGAGACTCACCGCGCCAGCTAGTGCCTCCATGAGTAAACGGATCATTTACCACCGGCGCAGTTCCCGAAAAGCTCGGCCATGCCAGCGCTTAATACGCGCACGTCAGCTCAGCTTCCGCCTCGCTCCCCGCACGCGCGGGCGACGGTTCAGATCCTGTCTTTTCGCACCCTTGTTGGTTACCCGCTCAACCCGCCAGGTGGGCCCGGGCCCCTATGTCATGGACTGGGCGGTTAACGCCGGGCGCGGGCGTCGCTTGGGTTCCGGCGACGGTTCCGGGGTGCGTCGGTTGAGTCAGGCTTTATAATGGGGCGTACCGCATTCCACGGTTACTTTCCCGCATTCGTCTTCTTCCTCCTAGCCTTTACGCCCCTTTGCCTTCGAGGTTCCCTTGCCCTTCTCTCCCCTACGCAGGCTGCTCCCCATTCCACCAAGAGATGGCATCCCTTGTTCATCCCCGCCGCTACCAGACCATGGGAGAGTTGAACACAGTGCACCGCCTGCTTGGGTGGAGTGCTCAGGAGACCGGCTGGGGGGTGCGAGCAGGCTCAGTTCCCCTTGGTAACCTCCGCGCCGGGGAGTTTGTGCTATTCACCTCGCACATCTCCACCAGCGTGGGACTGCCGATTTCTTCATACCTGCTGCTGCTGCTGCTGGAAGACTTCAGCCTCCAACTTCAGCATCTGACGCCCCACTCCCTCCTCCTGACGTCCATCTTCGTGCACTTATGCGAGATGTTCGTGGGAGTGCGGCCCTGCGTCATCCTCTTCCGTTACTTCTTCATTCTGGTGAGGTCCGGAAGGAGCAAGGACAAGGTGGGGGGGTACTACTTCCAGATGAGGAGTGACCTGGCGACTCCTTACATTCCCGGCCTTGCTGGTGGAAAGTGGGAGGAGTGGCGCAGGGATTGGGTGATCGCCACCACCGAAGCCAACGAGCGCTTCGCCCTGCCAACCGAGGGGCCCGCCTCCGACAAGGCATCCTGGAGGGCCAAGCCGTCGCTGCAGCCGGAGTTCGACTCCGTGCTGGACAAGATCAGGTCACTGGCGGAGAGCGGCCTCACCTCGTGGCACGTGCTCGGAGACTTCGTGAAGCGCCGGATCGCCCCCCTGAAGCAGCGGCCGCGTCCTGCGTGGAACTTCACCGGCCTCAACAACTGCAGCAGGACCCAACGCGGAGAGGAGAGCGATCTGACCCAGGAGGCCTTGGAGGTTCTAGTGTGGAACGTGACGGGGGACGCCTTCATCCCGGAGAATCTGATCCTCCCGCAGAGCATCGTACCCCTCTGCGAGGACCCCGCGAGGGTGGCGGTGCTTGCTACCCTGCCAACTCTGGACGACGGGGGGCTGGCCCCACGCCAGACTGGAGGCGACCCGAACCGTGGGCTCCGGATCCCTGGCGCGTCCGGGGATCAAGCTATGCTGAGCGCTGCGGGGTCTGGCGCCACCACGAAGGGGAAGCAGGCCGCGGCTAGCAGCGCGGCCGCAGCCGGTTCCAGCCGGGCACAGAGCAGCTCCGGTGCATCGTCGGGAGACGCAGGCCGACGCAGGCTACTCAGGGGCGATGGGACCCTGGTCTCGGAGCCCGCCGCGAAGCACCAGAGGTCTTCTGAGGGCGCGGGCCAAGGTAGCTCCCGGGCTGCCGGCCCCCACGCATCCTCTGGGGCGGCTGCACCACCACCATCGCCGCCGAGGAATTCCTCCCGCCGGCAGCAACAGCAGCAGCAGCAGCAGCAGCCGCAAGAGCAGCGGCAACAGGCACGAGGGCGGCAACAGCAGCAATAGGTGCAACCCCGGGTCGCGCCCGTGCTGCAGCCACGGGGACAGCAGCAGCAAGAATAAGCCCGGGTTGCGCCTGCATCGCAGCTGCAGGGGTAGTAGCAGCAACAGCAGCAGCCACAGGAGAAGAGGCCGGGGCTCCGAGGACGCTGGGTACCCGGTACCTCTGGGTTAGTGTTATCCTGCTTTCTTCCCTTACGCCGGTGCTCTGCTTTTTTTTCTCTGAAGGCTTCTCCGCTTTGTTATCAGGGCTCTTCGCCCCAGCGGTTCTTCTATCATCGCCGGCTCGTCAGCTGGTGCCCAGGCGGCCGCGACCTCGGCATTGACAGCAACGGCGACAGCGGGTGTGGGACCCTTAGGTACAGCGACCTATAACAGCCCGGTGGTGCGCGACGTGATGCTGACAGGCGCGTTATTTCCAGATTCAGCAGCACACAACGCTGCGGCGGCGGAGGCACCTACGGCAGCGGCAGCAGACACAGCGGTGGTGGGAGCGCCGGTGCTGGGTGCAGCCGCGCTCGACGCAGCGACGGCGGAGGCGCCGGTGTTGGGTGCCGCCGTACCCGACGCAGCGATGGCTGAGGCGCAGGCGCTGGGGGCATCTGCACCCGACGCCGCGGTGGCTGAGATGCCGGCTCTGGGCGCAGCCGCACCCGACGCGGCGGCGGCGGAGGCGCCGGCGCTGGGCGCAGCCGCACCCGACGCGGCGGCGGCGGAGGCGGCGCCAGTACTGGGCGCAGCCGCATCCGACGCGGCGGAGGCGGAGGCGGCGCCAGTACTGGGCGCAGTCGCATCTGACGCATCGGCGGCGGAGGCGCCGGTGCTGGGCACAGCCGCATCTGACGCGGCGGCAGCGGAGGCGGCGGAGACAAGTGCTGCAGCAGAAGCCCCCACCTCCAGCTCTGGTCCTGTTGCAGAGGAGGAGTTGGAGGTAGTCTTTGGCAGGCGGCTCCTGCAGCTCCAACTCCCGGAGGAGGATGTGACTCCCCTCCCCCAGGTGATGTTTCAGGTTCGGCGGTCGATCGAGGAGGCAACCTCCTCCGCCGAGACGGCCTTCCGGCGGGAGTGGTCTGCCCTGGAGAGCGAGCGCCAGCGCCTCTCCGACTGGCACACCCGCCTGGAAGCGCATACGAAGGCTGAAGCCTCCCGCGCTGCAGAAACTCGGTCAAAGCTCAAGGCGGACCAAGAGGCCTACCGAGCCAACCTTAAGAAGGTGTTTGACCGGGAGTTCGCAGTGTCGAACCGAGAGAAATCCCTGGCGCAGCGGGAGCAGGATTTCACCCTGGAGGTTGTTGGCTTCGCGGCTCAGCGGTCCGACCTCGAGGCTCGTCTCGCGGCTCAGCAGTCCGAGCTGGATACTCGCAGCCAGGACCTCGAGGTCCAGAGGCAGGAGCTCGACGTCTTCTCTGCGACTCTGCAGGGATGGCGCGAGCAACTGCAGGAGAGAGCCAGCCAGCTGACTGCCGACGAGGCTGTTTTGGAGGGCCAGAAATCCCTCGCCAAGCGGGAGGCCCACGCCACCGGCATAGATAAGGAACTTGGGCGCCAGCGAGACTCGCTCAGGAAGTTGAAGGAGCGGGCGGAGCAGAGGGAGGCCGAGCTCGAGGAGAGGTCCCGCGAGCTCGAGGAAAAGTCCCGCGAGGTGGAGGTGGCCAAGGCGGCTCTGGACACCCGGGTGCGAGAGGCGGTCCAGGAGGCGGTCCGGAAGCACCAGGAGGACCAGCGCGCGGGAGCCCAGCGGATCGCTGACTGGGCGGCCGAAGCGAGCCTCGCACTGGTGCTAATTGGGATGAGCCCAATCCAGGTGGCGGAGCCGCCAGCTTCGATAGCTGATGCCCTCCCAGTGTTGAGTTCTGCTTCGGATAGGCTCCATCGTCTGGAGCCAGTCCTCGCTGGTCAGCTTGAAGCCGAGGGTCGCGAGCTGATCCGGATGGTGGCAGAGCACATCCTGACCTGCCTCCGGAGCCATGACCTGGCCATGTCGCTGGCGCCCATGGTCGATGGCCCTGTAGCGGAGACGGAGGCCGCCGCTCGGGACACGTGCGAGAGGTCGTCGACTTCGTTGCCGCCTACTTCAAACGGGAAGCTGCGGACCCTTGAGCTGGGCATTGTATCTTTTTCTTTTTGCACTATGTAACAAACACTGTATTAGTTGAAATTTTTGAAATAGAAGAAACTTCAACTTAGCTGTTTGTCAGTTGTTGATTTGCGGTATGCAGCACCCCGGCGCCCTGGCCCCCTGGCGGATAGGTTCAGTTGCTTGGACCTGTCTGCCACTTGAGCCGTAGAAGATATTCCGGACCTCCTTGGGCATAGGGCTGCATAGTTTGTAAGACGAGCAAGCGCCTTGTTCCCTGTGTAGCATACAGAACTACAGGGAGAAGAATCAAGTTCGCTTATATAGTAGCAATGATACTGCAACTTAGCTGTTTGACGCATGCAGAATCCGTTCATGATGTGTGGGACAAAGCAGATGCTCCGGGCCCCCCGGGAGATAGGCTCAGTTGTTTTGAGTCTGTCTACCATTGAGACCGGACCTTGATCTGCATGAAGGCTTTGAAGCGGATGCTAGGACCCCCTGGTAGGTAGGCTCAATGGTTTGAGGTTGGCTACCACCGGTCAGGACTTAACCTGTGTACCACTTCAAATTTACAGCTTAGTTGCAGGCCCGCGGGACTCATCCCTGACTAGTGCCAGGCTGGCACAAGGTCTGGGGCTCTAGATGCATAGGTCCAGGTTGCTCAGTGCTTGTTACAGAGTGGTGGAGTGTGTAGGCTTAGGGTACGGGACCAGGCTAAGGCGCTACACAGGGCTCCGGACCATTCCAGGAAACATCACGATCTTTCCGGACCTGGCTTCATCGACCCAGGCCTCTCGCAGCAGTGGGCAAGGTTACTTTGCTGTACTCGATCCTTTGAGATACAGAACTGGACATGCTGTATTGGACTTAGGGAACCAACTCTTGAGCTGGAACGGGGTCCGGGCCCTTAATTACCCAGCTCCAGGTACTAGAGTACTCGTTACAGGTTGGTGGAGTGTGTAGGCTTTTGGGTACGGAACCAGCTAAGCGGCTACACAGGACTCCGGACCAGCCCAGGAAACAAGCACCCGCTCGCCAGAGTAGGTCCTTAGGGGTCCGGACTCCTCTCCAGCAGCAAGAGGGTCCGGATCTGTACGGCAGTCCAGCAACTCAATTCAGATCTTAGTTGTAGCAACAAGGGTAGAGGTCCCCGCGGGGGTTAGAGAAGTAAAAACTTGAGAATCAGAATGCGAATTTAAATTTTGACACAAAGACAGAACTGGGAGAAATTATTTCCTTTGCAATCTTGATGTACATGGCTTGCGCGATGGATGCCAGAGGCCGGGTTTACAAGGTCGAACCTCTACCGTTCTGAGCCGCGCGTTAGCCGACAGTGCGATGGATGCCAGAGGTCGGGTTTACGAGGGTGGCCCCCAACCGCTCTGGGCCGCACGGTAACTCTATCTTATTACAAAGGAAAAGTTTATTTTCCGGCTCTGCCTAGGTGTAGAACTTACACAGATGCTCAATGTTCCATGGGTTGGGCAGCGGCACTCCATCTTCTGTGGCGAGGCGAACGCATCCGGGCCGGCATACCTCTGTAACCCTGAAGGGCCCCTCCCAGCTGGGGGAATGTTTGTGGAGCCCTGCTCGGCTCAGGATCCGTCTGAGGACGAGGTCGCCAGCCCGGAGCTCCCTACTGTGCACGAACCGTTGATGATAGCGCCGGAGCGCCTAGTTGTAGCGTGCATTTCGGATTGCTGCTCGCCACCTCCGCTCATCAACAAAGTCCACGTCGTCACGCCGCAGCTGTTCCTGCATGGATTCGTCAAAGGCTTGGACCCGTGGTGAGCCCAGGTGAATTTCTGGGGGAAGGCATGCTTCAGCCCCGTAGACCAGGAAGAACGGAGTCTCCCCGGTGGCTCGGTTGGGTATGGTCCGGTTTCCCCATACTACGCATGGAAGCTCGTCAACCCATTTGGCACCATGCTTCTTCAATCAGTTGTAGGTGCGGGTCTTGAGTCCCCTGAGGATCTCTGCATTCGCTCTCTCAACCTGTCCATTGCTGCGGGGGTGTGCTACGGACGCAAAGCATAGCTGGATGCCGATGTCCTCACAGTACTCTTGGAAGAGTCTGCTTTTGAATTGGGTCCCGTTATCCGCGATGATGCGGTTTGGGACGCCAAATCTGCACACAATGGACCTGAGGAATGCGACTGCTGATTTCTTAGTGATATTCACCACAGGGGTAACTTCCGGCCACTTGGTGAACTTGTCGATGGCGACATAGAGGAACCGGTACCCGCCGACAGCCCGGGGGAATGGCCCCAGGATATCCACACCCCACACAGCGAATGGCCATGAGGGCGGAATCATCTGCAGAGCTTGAGCCGGGGTGTGTATTTGCTTTGCATGGAATTGGCATGCTTTGTAGGACCTTACCAGCTCAGCTGCATCCTGGAGTGCTGTTGGCCAGTAGAAGCCATGCCGAAAGGCCTTGCCAACAAGCGTGCGAGAGGAGGAATGACTTCCGCACTCACCTCCATGGATCTCCGCGAGGAACTCGCGTCCCTCTCCCTGGGAAATGCACCACATGAGGACACCGTTGGCGCCACGGCGGTAGAGATCCCCTTCTACCACCGCGTAGCGTTTAGCCAATCGGACTATGCGCTCAGCGGACACATCGTCATCAGGGAGGATGTTATCTTTTAGGTAGTCCCGGATCTCGGAGATCCATGCATCGGGAGCTCCCTGAGTAGGTGGGATGGCTTTGTGAGGTCACTAGGATCCTCAACAGGGCACACGGCCCAGGTCGGGCTCCATAGGTGGAGTGCTGCCGGAACCGCTGGCTTCGAGGTGCTAGCTTGATCCCCTTCACCCAGCTCGGCAGGCTGGGCGGTAGGTCTCAGCAGCCGCCTTTCAAAGACACCCTCGGGCACGGATGCCTAGGTAGATGCTCTTGTAGAGAGATCATCTGCTGCTGAGTTGTGCTCGCGGGGAACGTTTTGCAGTTCCAAGGCGTCGAAGTCCTTCTCGAGCTTCCTCACATGTATGAGGTATGCCGCAAGCTGGGGATTGTTGCAGTTGCAATCCCCTCGGACTTGCTTGATGATTAGCTGGGAGTCCCCCTTCACCAAAAGCTGCCGGACCCCCAATGAGAGGGCTTGCGTCAGGCCAAAGATCAGAGCTTCGTACTCCGCCATGTTGTTGGTGGCCTTGAACTCAAGGTGCACCATGTACTTTAGCTGATCTCCGTTTGGGTCGATTAGGACCACACCAGCTCCGGCCCACTTTTCGCGGGCGGACCCGTCAAAGAAGAGTGTCTAGTGGGGCTCGGTGAAGATTGGTACCCTGGTTTCCGGCTCCGGGGGTCCAGCGTTGACGACCGGACCCCCAGAATTGCTTGGGGACGGAGTCCATTCCGCTATGAAATCAGCCAGGATCTGGCTCTTGACTACATGGCATGGCTGGAAGTCCAGTTGGAACTCGGCCAGCTCTGCCTCCCACTTGGCGATATTGCCTGTGGCGTTGGAGATGTGCAGGATCGCTCTTAACGGGTAAGAGGTCACTACGACAACTCGGTGTGCCTGAAAGTAGTGGCGCAGTTTCCTGGATGCAATAAGTATTGCATAGATAAGCTTATGCGTCTCAAGATACCTGGCCTTCGCCTCGTGGAGGACTTCACTGACGTAGTAAACTGGCTTTTGGACGGTCCGGACCCTGGTTACCGGGTCCGGCTCGCCCTTACCCACCACATCAGGTCCTTGGGCCCCCAGCGGCTCTGGGTTCCCACTGGCACAAGGCTCGTCCGGACCCCCTTGTGTGGGGTCCGGGGCTTCAGGCAGAGGTGAGGCTGACGGGCCCCCGTGTCCGGGGTCCGGCTCACCATCTTTGGCCAGGGAGACCCTGGTGTCCCCCTGGCGAGCTTGCTCCGTTCTTTCGGCGACCAGCACCATGCTGACTACTTCCGCAGACGCAGCAAGATATACAAACAACGGCTCACCGGGCTCTGGAGCCACCAATACTAGCAGCGAGGTAAGGTGCCGCTTCAGTTCCTGGAAGGCCTGTTCAGCCTCTTCGGTCCAAGAAAATGGACTGGACCTCCTCAATAGTTTGAAGAAGGGGAGGGCCCTCTCAGCTAGCCTCGATATGAAGCGGCTAAGAGCAGCGAGAGATCCAGTAAGCTTCTGGACGTCCTTGATGCGGCCAGGAGGCCTCATCGCTTCGATCGCCTTGATCTTGGCTGGGTTTGCCTCGATGCCTCGATGTGAGACCAGGAAACCCTGCAGCTTCCCTGCTGAGACGCCGAAGATGCACTTCTCTGGGTTCAGCTTCGTGCGCGTGGCGCGGAGCCGGTCGAAGACGAGGGACAGGTCCTCCACTAATGTCGACCCTACCTTAGTCTTGACCACGATGTCATCGACATAAACCTCAACAATATCCCTAATTAGGTTACAGAAGGTTTTGTTCATAGCTCGTACAAACGTGGGTAAGGCATTCCTTAGACCATACGGCATGACAATGTAGCAATAAAGCCCATCTACTGTTACAAAGGCAGTATGCTTCCTATCCTCTCTAGACATCTGAATCTGGTGGAAACCAGAGTATGCATCTAGGAAAGACAAAAGGTCACACCCGGAGGTGGAGTCCACGATCTGATCGATGCGCAGAAGAGGGTAGGGGTCTCTAGGACATGCCTTGTTGAGGCTGGTGTAGTCGATGCACATCCGAAGCTTCCCGTTGGCCTTTGGGACGACGACCGGATTGGCCAACCACTCGGGGTGGTGGACCTCCTCGATGAAGCCGGCGTGTAGGAGCTTATGGACTTCTTCACGGATGAAGTTCTGTCGCTCCACGGACTGCTTCCGAGGCTTCTGGCGCACCGGCGCGGCGTCGGGGTAGATCCTCAGATTGTGCTCGATCACTTCCTTGGGGATCCCGGGCATCTGTGACGGTTCCCAGGCAAACACGTCGACATTTGCCCGGAGGAAAGCGATGAGCGCGTCTTCCTATTTCTCCTCCAGGTTCCCCGCGATGCGGGTGGTCTTGGTGGAGTCCGCTCCAATCTGAACCGTCTTCACGGGAACATGGTCCGGATCGGACGGTTGGACCCTGGGAGCCTTAGCAGGTGCCTTGGGTTGCGAGGTGGATGGATCCTCCTCGGAACGTGCAGCCTCTGCCGCCAGAGCATGCAGTCTCTCAACTGCAGCGACGGCAGCGGTGCGGTCGCCCTGCACGGTGAGGACTCCGGCAGGGGAAGGCATCTTCAAGACCAAATAACCATAATGAGCAATGGCCATGAAGCGGTAGAGCGCCGGCCGGCCAATGATGGCGTTGAACGAGAGGTTCACTTCCGCAACATCGAATAGAACGCTCTCTGTGCGGAAGTTCTCCTCGGTCCCGAACGTGACCGGCAATGTGATGCTCCCCAGAGGGAACACCGGGTGTGGGCCCACTCCAAAGAATGAGCGAGAGGGAGTCAGCTTGGACTCCGGGATCTGCAGCTGCTTGAACGCTGCATAGCTGATGACATTGAGGCCAGCCCCACCATCAATCAGCACGTGATAGAGCCTTACGTTGGATATGACAGGAGCGGTGACTAGAGGTAGTACGCCAGCTCCAGCCATATTCTCCGGGCAGTCGGATGGCCCGAAAGAGATGGTGGTGTTCATCCACCTCTGGTGCGGCGCCGCCTTCGGGACCCCCGGCTTCACCGAAAGGACCTCCCGGCGAAGGGTCTTCACGTCCCGCCGGGAGACAAGCTCCCAGCTTCCGCCGTACATTACGTACAGCTTCTTGCGGCGGTCGCCGTTGTCCGAATCGGAGTCATCGTCGTGGTAGACGCCCTTCAGCTCTCGAGCAGGGGATTGGTACCCCAGCTCCTTCTTCCCAGCGGCGGCCCCGCTGTCGGAGGCCTTCTCCTTGCCGGCCCGCTGGCGAGGAGGGGGTGAGCCGTCTTTGGAGGACTGCTCACGCCGCCCACTGACCCGCTTCGCGAGCTTCTGGATCTCGTGGCAGTCAGCGGTGTTGTGGCGAGCGGTGGGATGCACTGGGCATGAACCTCCGCTTCCACCTTGCGGGCGAGGGCGTTTGCCATGTGCATTCTGGCCCCCAGCCGTTGCTGCCGCAGCCGGCGCCGCCGCTGGCGCTGCTGCTGCAACGACTGGTCCGCCGGATTGTAGTTCCCCGCGATTCCGGTTCTTGTTCTTCTTCTTCTTGCCACCGCCCTGAGCGGTAGCACTGGAGCCACCAGCCTTGGCATCTCCGTCTTGGGGGGCTGAGTGCCATGCACGGCCCTCAGCGGCCCTGGCACACTTGTCTGCCAGGGAGAAAAGCGTAGTGACGCTTTCCACCTCGTGCGTCGCCAGCTTCTTGAGCATCTTCTCGTCACGTACCCCCTGGCGGAAAGCAGTGATAATAGATGCATCTGAGATACGAGGAATGGTACCCCGTACCTTGGTGAAGCGCGAGATGAAGGCCCGGAGCGTTTCTCCGGGTTTTTGCCTCACGGCGTGAAGGTGTGCCTCCACACCATGCTGCTGGTACGCACTGGCGAAGTTCGCTGTGAACCTCGCACAGAGCTCTTCCCAGGACTGGATCGTCCCAGGTGTGAGGTTCATGAGCCAGGTCCGGGCTGGCCCAGACAAGGCTACATGAAAGTAGCTTGCCATGACGGCGCCGTTACCACCAGCCGCTGTGATGGCGGTAACGTACACCTGTAGGAACTCCGACGGGTTAGTGGTACCGTCGTACTTTTCCGGCAGGTGGGGGCGGAACTTGGATGGCCATGCCACTGCGCGGAGGTGCTTCGCCCGCGCAGCGCAGCCCACCCCAGCAACTGGTGCGCCTGGCTGTATCCGGGCGTTCACCGGGGGCTTGGGTGCTACCACGTCCAAGTCGGCGTTGAGGTTGCGGCCCTCAATGTTAAGACGGCGCTCTCGCGCCCTCTCAACGGAGACACGGGCATCCTCTCCCGCGCGCCAGCGGTTGAGCTCCGCCCGCAGGTCTTCTGTTCATGCACCCCTAACGGTAGGGGAGTGCACGGATGCCGACGCACCGCCCTGACGCTGGCGGTAAGGTACCACCGCGTTGCCGGGCGGAGGTCGTTGCCCAGTCCTTGCAGAACTGGGGGAGGCCTGAGCCAGGTGGAGGAGACGGTCAACGTCATCCCGCCACTGCTTCAGGGCTTCTGGCAAGGCTGCTTCAGCCGGGGGGTTGCGAAGCAACTCCCTAGCCACTGCCAGCGCCCCACCGCTCGCAGCTTGTGAGGGGGCCCTTGATGGGCGCCCTGACTCTTGCCGGCGAGCAGCGCGCGCCGCCGCCGACGGTGGCTGCTCCGCAGGCACAGTTGCCCCTGGAGCAGGAACATGAGGGGCGTGTGGCGTGGAGGATGCCACACCTTCCGTCATCTCTACGTCGTCCACACGAACCATGGGGACGAAGAAGAGATGAACTGCGACCAGCTAAAGCCCCTACCTGGCGCGCCAAATGTCGCGGTGCTGCAAACCACGGCCGGGTGGCGGAAGGCACCCGCCCTAGCCCAGAGGGTGTGTACTCGGGGGTTAGCTAGTCCCAGATGGATCTCACTTAAGAACACGATGAACACAGCAAGATTTAGAGTGGTTCGGGCCGCCGAAGCGTAATACCCTACGTCCACTGTGTGTTGTATTGCCTTCCCACGAGAGTGAGAGAGGTTTTGAGAGCTTGTGTGTCCGGAGAGCCAGACTGAGTATGGGTGTGTCCAGCGAGCGCCTCCCTTTTATATCTCAAGGGAGGCGCGTACATGGCTGCTGGGACCCGACAAGTGGGCCCAGCGATGCAGTATAAAATAACATACTGTTCATACATTATGGCGTTGCAGGCAAAGGAGATCTTTCTCTGGATATCCTTGCCTGCTCTTGGGGTCCCCCGTTCAGCATGTCCAGGCGCTGTCTTGTCGGAACGGCGCCAGTCATTGCCAGCGGCGTCGCCTGCCACGTAGCTGAACGGGCTGTGTAGCTTGCGGCGTAGGCGGCATGATGGAAAAGTGCCGTGCCGTCGTATCCATTTAATGCTGCAGACGGGCTCTGCGCGGGTGCGGCACAGGTGGCCTCACTATGTACCTTGGTAATACGCGGTGCACAGTGAGGCCTGACAAAGGCTGTCCCGCGTGCCGCGGCGATAGAGCACGCCTCAACCATCCGCATTAAATGCGGTGGGTGGGCGAGTCTCCTTGCGGAGGACTCGCTTCGAGCCCGCGCCCGTGCCCCCGGGACACGTGGCGGCTCCGGACCCCGTCGCGGTAAGGGGGGTCTGGATCGGTGCAGGAGGTCCCGGACCCCTATGGGGGGGTTGAGGCCTCGGCTGTCAGCTCGAAGCTTCCCTTCCTTAGAGACACGTGGCGCCTCCGGACCCATCCCCAGGCGGGGAACGGGTCCGGGGCCGTTAGCCTGGTGAGGAAAGAGCCTGACCGGTGGGGCCTGGCTACTCCATCCTTACGCGTAGTTACGGATAACTACGCGGGTCCTGCCTTGCTGCAGTAAGAGTGGGTATCGCTGCTACAGGGTACCGACACGCGCCAACTGTCGGATTGTTATTCCGGCCAGTCCACCAGGGGTGTACCCGACGGTAGAGTATCAGGACAGGGATCTCAGGACCAAGAGCTCGATGGTAACACGAAGACGTAGGGACTTAGACAGGTTCAGGCCGCAATGAGTGTAATACCCTACGTCCTGTGTTCGGGGTTGTATTAGGGTTTGTGGAATGCTGCGAAAAGCGAAGGGTGCGAGAGAGTCTATGGGTCGGCCTACGTCTCCTTTATATAGACCAAGTGTCGTAGGGGTACAAGGAATGATATACTCGGGTTGTTTTACAAGGAAGGAGGCCGGTTAAGATCCCTAGATATCCGGGCCTCTAGTTGGAGCCGCTCATCCTAATCCTCTGGGGATCCCATCTGCACACAACCGAGGCCTGCACGCCGAGTAGTTGTAGCCGAGTCACCGAGCAGGGTAGTCTCCCGGGTTCAGGGACCCCACTAGGCAGGGAGGTACGTAGATCTACCTCCGTCACCACCCATTGAATATCTTGTACTATTTAGATTAGATGGAAACTACTCGGCTAAGCCCTAGAAGATAAAACCGACTTCGGGTTTCCATGTAACACTGCTCCCCTGGCCTATATAAGGGCGGGCAGGTACCCCCGCCATTGATCCTATCGCACATAGAGATATCCTCTACTCGTACCGCTACACCCAAGGCAATATATACAATCCACATATGACATAGGGTATTACGCAACGTCTGAGGCCCGATCCTGTCTAAACCCTTATTTTGTTTGCACCATCGTGTTCCTGATCTCGGCGATCCCCAATGATCATCTCTGTATCTAACGGTATCCCTAGGTAGATGTGACGGTAAAACACCGACAGCTGGCGCCCACCGTGGGGCAGGTCTCCGACAATCTTCCGGCGAACTCGATGGCATCTCCCAACCATGACGGCCCTCTCAAGAAGGGCACGACAGTCACCTTTGGGTCATGGACCTGCGTTGCAGGTGGATCGGGTGGTTTCTCCAACCACCTCGACGATCATACAAGCGTGGACCTTGATTCCACCAACGTCCCATGTTCCAACAACTCGGAAGCCTCAGCAGCCAGCGTAGAAGACCTTCCTAAGTATTCTCGGGAGGAAGAAAATTCTGATATGATCAAAAGATACTGGACCGATCCTGATGCACCACCCTCTTCCCAGGACTTATATCCAAATCCAGTCACGACAGAGGAACAATTCTTGGAAAAGATCACCAAGTGCATCAACTTGGCCCAAGCAACCCTACAACATAGCAGCACCCCTACGTCATGAGTCCTACCACGCACCACCAATCAGAGCACATCATAGGCTATCTGGATCGAGTGGATAATTCCCTCATAGAGTGCATCAACATCATATCGCTGAGAACACTCTAGGAGAAACTGCATCTCAAGCATCCAACGATCTCCTCGGATAGATCGATCGAGTAGATAATTCCCTGCTAGAATGTATCAATCTAGCAGAGAAAACTCTGAATGCCAAAGAGCATGAAGCTTCTGAGGAAAAAATTTAACAAAGACTTTGACGACTTCATGGGTGGACTTGAGCCACTCGATTCTGAACCCATTCAGATCAACCCTGAATTCCTCGATCCCAACAACGATCGCGAATTCATAGATTACCTGAACAATCTGGAAAACCCAGATGAGTTCGACGACCTAGAAGATTGGTCAGACGATATTGACTTGTTCATGGAAGGTTTACTCAACCCGAACAAGATCGAGGAACTCTAGCACATTTCAAAGGCCAAAAGGATGTCGGATGATTTCCAATCTCGCCAACAACACCAGCAGGAGCGTGCTCCGCAAACTATTACTCAGCGCGATGATCGCACAACTACCCAAACTCCAAATGCATCAGGTGATGTGGTACTCTGGGTCAAGATGGGACTCCCTCCCCCGGAACCCACTTATTGTACCTTGAACATATCCTGTGGGCTACAAAACTTGTCCACAGTTTATCGGAAGGCTACCGTACCTCAGACCCTAACAAAACTAGAAAAAGATATAGATTCCCTACTTATGATCTAGATTTCGTTACATGATATGTCCTTGATCTTCTGTTGCAAGAAAGGCCAACTCCCTTTTAGATACTTGGGTGCCCCTCTTCATCATAGTAAGCTCAAGAGAGAAGATATTCAGCCGGTAGTGGACAAGGTGGTCAAACGTATTGCTGGGTGGAAGGGGAGGCTCCTCTCTTATGTGGGGAGACTGACCCTGTTAAATTCTTGCCTTGCTCAATTTATTTGATGTCTATCATTAAATTTTCTAAGTGGGCAATATAGCTCATCAATTCCCAAATGGGCCACTTCTTTTGGGATAAAACTGAAGAGAAACATAAGTATCATCTTGCTAATTGGCCGATGATATCCCAGGAGAAAGAGTGGGGGGTATGGGAGTCCCTGACTTAAAGGGACATCAACTTGTGTTTGCTTGCCTCTTGGATTCAAGTATATAACTTGAGTTAACATGATCTTTGGTCCAAAATAGTAGATTATAAATACAGAATTAGGCATCCTAATATCTTTTGTCGTCTAGATGTTGGAGCCTCTCCTTTTTGGAAAGGAGTGATGTGGGCTACCAAGGCAGTTCAAATGGGTTTTTTGTTGGAAATTTGGTAATGGGCGTAGGATCAGATTTTGGGAGGATCAATGGTTTGGTGTTCTAGCTTAGCCATCCAATTTTGGCCTCTCTATGTGATCAATAATGAACAAGGCATTAGTATGGATAGAGCCTGGGATGGTGTCAAACTCAAATTAACTTTTAGAAGATCTGTTCCTATGAACTTGATGATTGTGGAAAGAATTATTTCAGATTGCTAGTAGCATCTCCTTTGCTGAGGATAATGATGACATTATCTGGAAATATGAATCTCAAGGCAACTACTCTGTCCACTCTCTGTATGCAGTAGTAAATTTCAAAGGTGTTGTCCCTGTTCACATTCCAGTTGTCAGGAAATTGAACATACCCCCCAAAGTTCATATCTTTTTGTGGATCTTATCCAAAAACAAGTTATTGACTAGGAACAATCTTAGCAAAAGGACTGTTGATGATTTAACTTGCCTATTTTGTTGTGAAGCAAAATCTATTCCGCACTTGTTCTTTGGTTGTTGTGTTGCCAAGCTTGTTTGGTCTGACTGACATTTCCGACTTAATCGGAAAGTCGGTTGGATAGTACTTCGAATCGTTTGCCCGTTGGTGGGTCAGCAATAAGAAAAATGGGGTGCTTAATTGTACCTGTGCTGCTGTCTTATGGGTTTTGTGGAAACTAAGAAATGGTATGTGTTTTCAGGGGAGTTGCTGGCCCAAGTGATGGGTATGATAGGGAGGATGCTAAGAAGATGGAGACCACTAATCAGGGAGGAGAACTTAGAGGATATGGACAACTTCATTGGGGAGCTGGAACAGCGAGGAGCAAGGAGACCGAGGATTGGTTGGGTGGTGAGCTCAACATCATCATCAGGTCCATCCCAACAGGGCTCGAGAGATGCAGCTTTTAGTTTGATCCAACCCGGAGAGGGGTCGCCAGAGAGACATGAGACGTGTCAGCTTATGCCGTTGTCAACTCTGCGAAGATATTGAACTTTGATGTTGCAGCAGGCGCGCTTTGATAATATGCTGAACCTTACCTTCAAACGTTTGTATGCTTTGTTCTAGTAATAAAGCGGGGGAAATCTTTTGTCTAAAAAAATTTGCATATTGATTTGACATGCAACCACAAAATTACACATTAGTTAATTAGCTCTGCAAGCATCTCTCAGTTGTGCATGTCGGTTCTGGTTTTACATCAATTTTGCATCCGTGTCACATTGATTGAATTTACAATCTGCTTGATAATGTGTCATAGAAATCAAAACCAGTAGTGTAGGTAGTGGCTTACGTCTTTTACACAAGTTTATGAAGAACGTCTCTACGTTGGAACATGGGCTAGCTATATGTGGAGCCAAAATTTGAAGGATACAAGTGACCTAATTCTGAAGTACTTTATTATATATTTTTCTATGATTTCTTTAAAATATGGAAAGGCTGACTTATTAAATGATGCACTTGAGAAACATAATTACAATGAAAAGCACCATTTACTTGACAAACATAATAATATATAGCATGATAAGGCACCCTTTCTTGTTTATCATTTAATGATAGTGGAGACCTAGCGTCATCCCATTTCGTCAGTTAAAATATGCTCCTCTCATTCGGCAGACTCTGAGTGATTTTTTATCAAATTGTCATTTTACAACGTTTAGCGGACTATAGCTGGTATTTAGCTAGCTATAGCTAGCTAAATACTATAGCGGCTGCTCTTAACAGCTATAGCCGGCTACAGCTATAGCCGGCGATTTAAATTGTTTTTAATGAGAGCTTTGAAACAACTCAAACATCGTGGCAGTAAATTAAAAACCAAAGAGCATCTCGTGATGCATGTCCGGTGTCCGTACCTGTGGCACATGGAATCTTTAATTCGTTATGTAATTCTCTCCAAGAAATGAACGAACAAAAACCTCGCATCAGATGCCTGCTTGGGAAGACAAAACTAACAGGTATGCCACATAAGACGGTGCATAATGGACCAAGAAAAGGTAGAATAAGCAGAGCCCAAAACACGGTGGAGGGGTAGAAGACGAGATTGGTTCCCAACAACTGCGCAACTGCCCACACTTTGGTCAGAAAGCAGGAGAGCTAGCTCATCGCGCGTGGTGGGCCTGCCGTACGTCAACCGCAGATCGCAAACGAGATCCACGATCAGGGAATGATGTTGTGAAGACCATGCCGTTCTTTCGTCAGGCCAACCAACCGGCCAACCCCACCTCAGTGTACTGTGCTTCCTTTCTCCGGATTTAATGGTTATTATTACAAAATATATTTGTGGCTGGATTGGCTTCCTTAATTAGTTCGATAATTTATATATGTCTCGCGGTGGTGCGTGAACTGATCATAGCTTAACTAGTTACTCCATCCGTCATGTAATATAACATACTAGCAATTTTGTGACATATAAATAGAGAAAACAAAAAACGCATGCAGCCCCCAAGAGCTCTTAGTTAAATTTATTCCTAAGATTAAGTAGCGAGGGAAAGAATAGAAAAGGTAAGAATGCAGCTAAGAGCCATGGAGAACTAAATAGTTTCCTTTGATATTTGTCCAAAACTCCTATAATGCTTTGTATTTGGGTACAAATTTTGAATCCTTCAATACCTTACATTCCACGACGGAGGAAGTAGGTTCATTTTGATTGAAAATGTCCATCAGGAAGTAGTATGGGTGCTCTTGTTTGTGTCTAATTATTTTGAAACCAATTAGGCAAAAAGTTATGAGTATATTTATTGTTTGTGGTAGATGTTGTGCCTATTGCAACGAGGCACAATGGTTACTTTCTTCATTTTAAGATACACCAACATAGTTTATAGAGGTGCTTATAGAAAAAGCGTCCATATAGAAAAAGGCATCCAAAATTTACATATTATAGAACTATGTTAATTGTTGTATAAATCAGTACTCGGTGTATCCAAAATTTATAGAGGGTGAGTAAGCAGGGAGTTTATACAGGTGTGCAGGGGTATATTATTGTGGTGTTAGTCTCGGTTGACGTCCACAAAAGGAAGGTTAGCATATTAGCTTTTTTTATGACTTCATTGATTAGGTTGCACTCGTGTAGTTAGTTTAGTGTTGGACCACACCCTCAGGCCGTGTTTAGTTTGAACGCAAAAAATTTTTGTGATGGAATCTTACTAATTTGAAGTACTAAATGAAGTCTATTTATAAAACTTTTTGCACAGATGGGTTGTAAATCGCGAGACGAATCTAATGATGCTAATTAATCCACGATTAATCAATAGTTAGCAGATAGTTACTGTAGCATCACTGTTGCAAATCGTGGATTAGGTAGGCTCATTAGATTCGTCTCGCGATTTACAGCCCATCCATGTAAAAAGTTTTGTAAATATACTTCATTTAGTACTTCATGCATGTGTCGAAACATTCGATGTGATTTTTTTTGTTTACGGGGTTTATGGTGTGGGAACTAAACAGGGCCTCAGTTCTTAAAGAGATGTTGACATTTCTGTAAAAGGGTTAGCATCTCCCATAAGGATTTATTTCGACAAAGAACCTGTAGAAGAAAATTGGCAAGTTGATGTAAAAAACTTTGGAATTTAACTCTGAATAATTGCCCAGGTGTTCCTTGTTGTTGTTAATCCGCATTTATACTTCTATTTCTTTAGTGTTCTTGCCTCACAATATGTAGATCAACTGATGATTGAACGTGCTTCTTTTCAATAAGTCTTCCGGTAACGGCTGCGGAACTTTCCAACGTAAGCGCGGGCCTATGGGCAATGGGGTCCACATGTCAGTGGTCAAGTCCCGTAGCGGGGGGCTGGTCCGCTTTTAACTCAGAGTCTCAGGTGTGTATTGCTTTTCACAGCCATGGTGTCAAAATCCACATGGTTCTCCCTAGCAACGGACAGTGTGACCTTTCACCTTCGGCGCTTTTGCATGCCATCCGCATATATTTAAACACAGACTTGGTTTATTCGAATGTCCAAAAAGGCTGAGGAGGAAGTAAGGAGCCTTTTTTTTTTCTTAAGAAACAGGAAGGCACGCTCCTGATGGTTACACATTAATAAATGAAAAAAAAGACATTTATTACATGTAAAAAACGAAAAAAAAAGGCAAGCTAATGGAAGAAATCTAGCCAGTTGCTAATGTCTGGGAAGTTAGTCAAATTACTATTTCGTTCTTGATGCATAATCATGGCAAATCCATCTGAAAATAAAGTCAGATTTAACTGCACTGAGGGAGCCACTTGATTGAATTTGATTGTTGCGTCCGAGCCATTAGAATGATAATATCCAGGCAAAAGGGATTTTCGCAGGCTTACTTTGAAACGATGTAGGATTTGAAGAAGGATCGTCCAACAGAGGACTTTTGTATGCCAACGATGCTCCGGTAACCACCAGAAAAAAAAAACACGGTTGAAGAGGAGCTGTACGTACGTGAAGAGCGAAAGGGCCTTTACTTCGGTTAATCCTTTTCCCATGATGAGTATTGAATTATTAACTGAACAAACTCTAATGGAAAGCAGAGTTAGTTCAGATGATAGTTCATACAGTGTCTTGCGGCCTACTTTTTGGGGGGTAATTTCCCAATGAGCATAGCTTGTGTTCCCATTTGACACATACAGTGCGCTCATTCAGTGTCTAACATTTTCGTGTGTATTGTTTCATTCAGAGGCCGTTCTCTCTCCTTTATTTCTTTATATGCTTATTTCAAGAACAGAATTAACAACACACACTGATCTTGCCTATTTAGTTTCAATTCTTTTTCAAAGACTACACCGTACAAAAAAAACGAGGGTTCCATAATAGCTATATATATTCTGCCCAGATATACTTGTATAGAAGACACGTACGCCCCTGCATATGATACACGCCTCTACAATTTTCAGCTACCACTACTCTGATCAGTCCCTCACGCGTGTTTTCTCAAGGGTTTTCAATAATTATTAATTCGCTGTTTTCCGCTTCCGTATTTTCAAATAAAATAATTTGCATGCATGTTTGTTCAGAAGAAGAGATAGGATTTGTTAAGTGAAAAGTGAATCTCTATTGTATTGATGAACAAGAATTTGATATATATACAAACGACAACGGCAGTTGCCTGTCCGCGAAAGGGCCAAAGGCCAAAGGGTGTCCGTTGACACCAAAAGGTGTCTATTTCCTATGCTACGTACAGATATCATTAGTTACTGCTAATGATGTAATTAACTATAATTGATCACTATTAATTAATCCTAATTAATCCTAACACTCCCCCTTGATCAATTAATTCGTGTAGGCACCGTTGCTTGTTTATCATTCGTAGTCTTGAAGCTTTGGAAAAACCCTGTGGGAAAAAACCAAAGTGTTTCGATATACCAGGTAAAACTCCTTAAAACCCAGTGGGAAAAATAAGGAGAAACACCATGATATATATATCTCCCAATGTTTATAGACCCTTTAGGTGATTCTAAAGTCATAGTCTAAAACAATTTGATCTGAGATCAATATGTCATATATTATCCTTGAAAAACCTCTATAAGGAAAAATAAATAATATGACAATTACCACGTGTTAACATTACCTCATTAAAAACTTTATGTGAGAAAACTCTTTTAGAAGTAAAACTCATATAAAGAAAAGAGTGTAATGTGATGATTATTCAAGTTATATTTTATTTGATTCTCCCCCTATCCTTGCAAGTCTCTAAGTCTCTTCATACCAATACCTTCAACACATTTACGAAATGAAGAGTATGGTAGAGATTTTGTGAATAAATCTGCTAAATTATCACATGACTTAGTCTGCAAGATTTCAATTTCTCCATTCTTTTGGAGTTCATGGGAATAGAATAATTTGGGAATAATATGTTTAGTCATATTACTCTTAATATAACATGATTCCATCTGAGTAACACATGCTGAATTATCTTCAAAGATAATTGTTGGTGTCTCAATCGCACCTATACCACATGATTGTATTATGTGGTTTATCATTCTGCGAAGCCATACGCATTCACGTGAAGCTTCATATAAAGCTATTATTTCAGAATGATTGATGGAAGTAGACACTAGTGTCTGCTTTGTAGATTTCCAAGAGATTGCCGTTCCTCCTTGTAAAAATACAAAGCCTGTTTGGGATCTGCCATTATGGGGATCTGATAAATAACCAGCATCTGTATATCCTAACAAACTTGGATCTTGATTTTTGTTATAAAATAATCCAAGATCTCTAGTGCCATTGAGATATCTCAATACTTTTTTGACTCCTACCCAATGACGTTTGGTAGGTGCAGCATGTCTTGCTAGCAAATTTACTGCAAATGCAATATCAGGCCTGGTGCTGTTAGCAAGATACATTAGTGCTCCAATGGCACTTAGATATGGGACATGTGGTCCCAATATCTCTTCTTCTTCTTCCCGTGGTCTAAAAGGATCCTTCTCAATATCTAAAGATCTTACTACCATGGGAGTTTTTGTTGGATATGATTTGTCCATATTGAATTTTTCCAATATTTTCTGGACATAGGCAGCTTGGTATATAAATATACCAGAATGAAAGTGCTCAAGTTGTAAACCCAAGCAAAATTTGGTTTGACCCAAATCTTTCATTTCGAACTCCGTCTTTAAATGATGACGTGCTTCATTAATATCGGGTCCGTTGCCAATGATATTAAGATCATCAACGTATACCGATATAATACAAAATCCTGTTAAAGATTTCTTAATGAAGACACATTGACAGTCATCATTATTTGTGTATCCTTTCAATTTAAGGAATTCACTTAACCGATTGTACCACATTCGGCCTGACTGTTTTAAGCCATATAATGACTTCTGCAACTTGATGCAATACATATTGCGATTTGCCTTATTATCTGGTATACTAATTCCTTCGGGAACTTTCATGTATATTTCAGAATCCAATGACCCATATAAATATGCGGTCACTACGTCCATCAACTGCATAGATAGACGATTTTGTACTGCCAGCGATATTAAATATCGGAAGGTTATCCCACTCATTACTGGAGAATAGGTTTCGTTGAAATCAATGCCAGGTATTTGCGTAAAACCTTGTGCCACTAGCCTTGCTTTATATCTCACCACTTCGTTGTTTTCATTTCTTTTACGAACGAAAACCCATTTGTATCCCACAGGAAGGATACCAGAAGGTGTTGGCATTATAGCCGAAAACACTTTCCTTTTATAAAGCGAGGCAATCTCTATTTCTATTGCTATTGTTGTGGGGGTTCTAGGGGTACCCACAGCCGGGTGGCGGAACGCACCCGCCTATTCCCCGTGAGGGAGTACTCGGGGAAGTACTAGGCGATGGGGCTGAATCTACGCTGGGACAAGGACTCAAGAACACACGATTTAGAGTGGTTCGGGCCGCCGGAGCGTAATACCCTATGTCCACTGGGAGATGTATTGTTCTTGGTGTGTATGAGTCTATCCTCTGCCGGCCTTGGCTCTTGCCCGGCCTGAGGTTTTCTAGCGGCGCCCCCTCCTTTTATAGATCAAGGGGGAGCGGATACATAGAACGTTGATGCCCCGACAGGTGGGCCCAACGTGACTGTGGCTACAGTGGTAGCGAATCTTTCCTCCGATATGCGTACTGCTGCTCCTCTGACACAGGGGGGTCTTCTCTTGTCCCGTCAGCTAGGTGCCCGTTGGAGTAGCGTAGCTTGCGGCGTGGCCTGCTGAGGCTATTATGTAGCGTCATAAAGGGCGAAGCCAAGCCGTCGTATCCATCTGTCACGGCAGACTGGCAGACGCGGCGTGGGCGGCGCCAGTGCCCCCACCACCTTGGTAATACGCGATCAATAGTGTCCCCTGGCTAGTCAAACGCCTCGGCTTCTGCTATATCAATGCGGACGTCCACCTACCGCAATGAATGCGAAGGTAGGTGGACCTCAATATGGAGACCAAGGGCCTCATACACGTGTCGGCCCCGGACCATCCTGAGGCGGGACGTCGAAACCTTCCCTTGGAGAGGGGTCCGATTGCTATGCGGGGGGTCCGGGACCCCATGAGGGGTCCGGGACCCCGCGGGGGTCCGGACTCCTCGGGAGGTCCGGAGCCCTGGCTGCTTGCGCTTGAGCGCCTGTCTCTCCTGGGACACGTGGCGTCCCCGGACCTTCCCCGGCCGTGGAACGGGTCCGGACCATTGTCGGGAGGATAGGACTTCGGACCGCAGGGGTCCGGCTGTTTGGTTGTAGTCAAGGATGACTACTAAGGCTCTTGCCTAGACACAGCAAGAGGGGGTACCCCAGTCCTGGGGTACCGACAGCTATCTTCCACTTATCCCAGTCAGAGCGCTTCTTGCACTCTGTCATAGACTTGGGATCTGTATCTGTTTGAAGAATATTTGCAATTTGCTCAGAGAGGTAACAGTCGACTATTGTGGACTTATGATCATAAGACTCTCCAGTTTCTACGAAATTTATAGGAATTTCGTCTACCCTTAAAGATTCATCATGATTTCCCAAAACGATGGATCTAGGGTCTTTCGATGTTCCAGCCTCAGTGTTTATGCGCATAATTGGGCTAGATTGTGGATCACATATATCCACAGGACATTGCTTGTCCTCTAAGTGTCTATCAATGGAAATTTTAGATGTATTTCTAGTCTTTTCTTGCTTTTTGGAAGTGCTTCTCCCCCTCTTGTTTCCAGTTTGGGGTTGAGTGGTTTTATTAGGTACCTCCACTCTCTCAGGCACGTTCCTTGCAGGATATATTGATTTTGTGACACCTTTATAGTCAGCAAAAGCATCTGGCAAATTGTTTGCAATATTTTGCAAATCAATAATTCTTTGAACTTGTAGTTTAGTTTCTGTAGTACGTGGATCAGAGAATGAAATGCCTTCAGCATTCCAATTAATTTCCTGGCATTCTTTTTGGTACAATTCTCCCCTAATGCCGGGAAATGATCCTCATTAAAAATACAGTCAGCGAAACGGGCAGGAAATAGATTCCCAGTCAAAGGTTGTAAATACTTAATGATTGACGGAGATGAATATCCAACATAGATCCCCAGTTTTCTGTGAGGGCCCATCGATGTTCGCTGAGGTGGTGAGATGGGTACGTATACAGCGCACCCAAACTTACGCAAATGGGAAATACTCGGAGGATTTCCACGTACTAACTACAATGGGGAGGTTTCATGATATGCAGTTGGTCGTAGTTGGATCAAATCGGCAGCGTGCAGAACTGCATGACCCCAACACGACGTAGGCAATTTGCAATTCATTAGTAATGGTCTTGCAATGAGCTTGATTCGTTTAATCAATGATTCAGCCAAACCATTTTGGGTATGGACATATGGAACCGAGTGCTGAACCTGAATTCCCAATGCCATGCAATAATCATTAAATACACGGGATGAGAATTCAGCAGCATTGTCCATTCGGATAGATTGAATCCGATGTTCAGGATAATTAGCCTTCAACTTAATTAGTTGAGCCATTATCTTAGCGAAAGCATGGTTGCGTGTCGATAAAAGGGACACATGAGACCATCTAGTAGATGCGTCTATCAATACCATGAAATATCTGAACGTTCCCGATAATGGTTGAATCGGACCACAAATATCTCCTTGAATCCTTTCAAGGAATTTTAGTGGTTCTGCTCTAATTTTAAGATATGATGGTCTTAAAATTAATTTTCCAGTTGCACAAGCAGTGCAACAAAAATCTTTATTCTGGGGAAACTTTGCGTTTTCCATATCATGACCAATTGAATTGCTAATAATTTTCCTCATCATCCCTAGTCCTGGATGCCCTAGTCGATCATGCCAATTCTGGAATGTATCGATGTTTTGGAAAATTATCTTATAAGCAACATGTTCTATAGGCTTTATGAATGTAAAGTACAATCCAGTTGGGAGTGAAGAAATCTTTTCGCAGATTTGTTTGCCAAAACTCGTAAGTTTAGTAAAGAGAAGGAATTCCTCTTTATTTTCTTCATGTGTTTCTACATGAAAACCATTCTTACGGATATCTCTATAACTTAAAAGGGTACGAGTCGAATCAGGATACAACAAGGCATCCTCTATCGTAATCTGTGTACCCATAGGGAGAGTAATAGTGGCTTGTCCAGAGCCAACTATTAATGCATCACAACCAGCAATAGTCATAATATTTCCATCTTTTTTTGTAAGAGTTTGGAAATATTTGATCTCTCTAAGTATAGAGTTTGTGGTACATGAGTCCACAAGACATAACTCTTCCTCTTTTGGATTGCAGTCAATAGACATCTATATGTAAAACAGTAATATAATTTAATTAAATATTATAACATATAGGCGTATACATACAATATTGAGTAAAATAAGAGTATGATATTTCAATATGTATGGGTATGTACAAACGAATAACTTAGGTAAGCAATCATTAAGTCTAACAAATAATACAATCGAAAGTAACTATTGACAACTCAAATATATTACAACATATGTGCAATCTGATATCAAGTGATGAACCAAAAATTAGTCCATATCTCCAAACATGTCTCCAGAACCGAAGTCTATGAGCATGTTGTCTGTCGATGGAATTTTCTCTTCAACGTGAAGAGTGTTGTTGTTCTCTTGTTCTTTTGGTTCCTTGTGTGAACAACCCTTATCATTGACAATCTCGGATGCAAGATTGAAGTGTGTCTCATATCTTGTTCCTCCTGGGTGCTTGCTCTCTTTCAATGACTTTTGGTACAAAGCAACCAAATGCTTTGGAGCACTACAATTCTTAGAAAAATGCGAGAAGTCACCACATCTATGACACTTGTTGTCATTTTTGGACCTCGCATTGTCTTTGTTCCTCTTGTATGAATTCGGCCTCTGCCCCTTATTATATTTGCGTTTACCAAATCTGTTCTTTTGAGTAGTTCCATTGAACTTTTTATTCTTAGCATTTTTCTGTACATTGTGATGAATCTCAGGTAAAGGTGCCGAACCAACCGGGTGCTTATGATGATTCTTCATAAGAAGTTCAGCATGTTTTTCGGCCTGAGTCAATGTATGAATAAGCTGAGAATAAACTTGGTAATTCTTGGCCCGGTATTGCTGTTGCAATACATGATCAGATGGAAGCATAGTAGAGAGTGTTTTCTCTATCTTATCTGCATCTGTTGGCTCTTTCTCGCAAAACTTTAATTTAGAGCAAATTTTATGAACAGCATGATTATAGTCTGCCACAGATTTAAAATCTTGGAGACGTAAGTGATTCCATTCATGATTGGCCTCAGGCCAAATGAGTTCCTTTTGCTGCTCATAGCGCTCTTTCAGAGAGTCCCACAATTCACGAGGATTCTTAGTCATAAGGTATTCAGCTTTGAGATCCTTATGAATATAAAATCGTAGTAAAGCCAAAGCAGTATAGACTTGTTTGTCTTGGAGGACAACTCCAGCTTGGGCAGGCTCTATTGTAGCCAAAAGTCCACGAGATGCAAGCGCTATCTCAATATCAGAAGCCCATGTAGGGTAATTACTGCCATCTAATGCGAGTTCCTCGAACTCCTTAGTGGCCATGGTCCTACGTGGACAATTATGGACTAGTGAATTTACCGTAAGGTAAATTAAATCAAAACATGAGAATGTTGTAATATTTAAGGCAATAGTATATGTACAATTTAATGAACAAACGTTGGAATTGCTCTAGTTAACTTGTATGTAGTGCTAAAAGTTTTGGGGCACAAACATACATGATTCTATGATGTAGAAATAATATAAATAAGTACTAGGTGCGAAAAACAGTGGGGATTATTTGCACCAATATATTTACCAGAAAAGAACACAAAATAATATGTGTATAGTGCAAAAGAAAATATGATCGCACAAAATAATATTCTCATAGAATATTTAATTGCAATGTATATATATAATCAATCCACAAATATATACAAATACAAGTACAACAGTACAGAGCAACAGCATATAATACAATTTAAGTAGATAAGTCTCACAAGACAACAAATTAGCTAAATCAGATGCTAATTAGACTAATAATGCTGTTAAAACTAAAAAAATAAAAGAAAAAGGCAGTCAGAGGCGGCGGCCAGGCGTTTGACCGGCCCCCCCGGCCACCAGGCGCGGCCCAGCCCGCCTATCGGCTAGGCGCGTAGCCCAGCAGGCCAAGTGGCCCAAGCGCGCTCGGGCGGCCCAGCCCGGTGTCGCTGGCGGCCTATAAAAGGGCGGCGGTTAGGGTTTGGGGACCCTAACCGCCCCCTGTGTCAAGCCGCCGCCGTGAGGTACTCCGGCCGCCGCCGTCGCCACCCGCCGTCATCGCCGAGCCACCGCCGTTGCCAAGCCACCGCTGCCGCCCCCTCCTTTCCCTGCTCCTCTATGGCGAGCTCAAGGCCCAGCCATGGAGGCCGGCCGGCGGAGCGAAACAGCCCGTCCCCGGCGAGCTTCGGTCCAGAGGACCGTCGCTGCGAGCCGGGGCACGGCGGATCCGCCCCTGCCGGCCATCCCGACGGCGCTTCAAGGGCGAGGAGCTGCCTCCCCCGGGGTCGAGGGAGATGCGAATCCGGCGCCTAGTGATGGCCCCGGCGGGAGGGTGCCCCTGCGGGGCCGATTGGCCGCCGCGTCGGCGTAGGAAGGGCGTCCCGGCGGTTGGGGAGGAAGAGGGAGAACGACGTCGAAGTCATAGGCGAAGCCGGGCGGCCACATAGCGGCCCCAACGTTGGGGATGGAGTGGGCGCCATGGCGTGTAGCCAGAGGGCCGCCACCTCCGTTCCGAGGGCGTGCAAGCATGGAGGACGGCAATGGCGGAGGAGGCGGCAGCGGAAGCAGTGCCGGCGCCGTGGGCGGCGGCAGTGTGGACGGGGTGCGCGGCGTCCGGCGTGGTGGCAGTGGCGGCGTTGATGGCCGCCGACCGCCACTCCCCTCAGTTCGGAAGCCGTTGAAACGGCGAGGAGGGATGCGCTGAGCGTGGATGTCCCGAAGAACGCGACGAATCGCGCTCTGCAGCATGTGGCGGCGGAGACCTCCGGCGGTTTGGCCACGGTGGAGTGCAGACTCGACGGCGTCGGTGATGGAATCCACCATGGCGTTCATCGAAGGTACGGGGTTAGCCATGTTCTTTTACCTTGCAGTTCTCCGACGAGATCACCGGCGAGCGTCTCCGACGAGCGTCCCTGCAGAGGCCGGCGAGACCAGGCCGTTCCAGTCCCCGGCGTCCACGGCTTTTCCTTTTCCCCAGTCGTCGTTGAACTCAGTGGAGAGCGTGCGTGATAACGTGTTAAGTGAAAAGTGAATCTCTATTGTATTGATGAACAAGAATTTGATATATATACAAAGGACAACGGCAGTTGCCTGTCCGCGAAAGGGCCAAAGACCAAAGGGTGCCCGATGACACCAAAAGGTGTCTATTTCCTATGCCTACATACAGATGTCATTAGTAACTGCTAATGATGTAATTAACTATAATTGATCACTATTAATTAATCCTAATTAATCCTAACAGGATTTACAAAATGAGGCAGGAGCTTAATAATAATTTTGGTACATGATCCTGCTTGTCCTGCGGGCATTATGGGCTAAATCAATAATGGCTGGAACCCATACCTGCATATTGGCACTGTACTTGTATTATAAAACACGAGAAGCGTGTATAACTGTCGCAATATTTTCTTTCTTTTTATATTATTAAAATAAAAGAAATATAAAATGCATATTTACTACAGTGCTAGTTTATTTCACGTTTGCCTTTGACTGATGCTGCCACGCGCTTTCCTCAAAAGCTACTAGAAAAAATGGCGGGTCAGGGCACGCAGTCTGAGGTTCTGTTTGGATCCCAACTTTGTTCAGAAATCCCTATCATATCAAAAGAAATTTTACTATTTTATAGTATTAAATAAAATTTGTTTATAAATGTTTTTTGGCAGCTGAGTGCTTTTTCGCGAGACGAATCTAATGAGCCTAATTAATTCATAATTTACTACAGTGATGCTACAGTAACTATTCGCTAATCATGGATTAAGATACCTCTTTAGATTCGTCTTGCAGTTTAGCCCCAGGGTTCTACAGTTAGTTTTATAATTACCATTTATTTAATACTTCTAAATACTAAAAAATCTCTGGGATTTTTTTAAGTCCCTGTTCCAAAACACCCCTGAATGTTTTTGCGCCCCACGTGACATCAAAAACCATGATGGTGGTGGTGGCAGATCCTGAAGCTGAAGCGGAGCCGGTGGCAGAAACCAGCGTGCCGCGTGCGGCCGCTCCTCGGTTATATAAACCCCACATGGCCACACGCCCACACCATCATCGGATCCAGCACAGCGAAGGAGCATCTCACACACGCACACTGAACATGGCAGCAGGGGCAGCGGGTAACCAGACCGCCGCCGCGGGCGATGGCGGCGGCGATGAGTGGCGGGTGGCGGTGCACCAGGGCGACGCGGCCGAGCACGAGAACGCCAGGGGCGGCGCCGGCAGGCAGCGGGCGTGCTGCGCGCCGGCACTGGTCGTGGCGCCGTGGCTGCGGGTGCTCTCGCTGGCGGCCGCGGCGCGGGACAGGGCGGCCGGCGTCGCGAGGGCGGCGTGGAGGATCGGCGCCGACGACCCGAGGAAGGTGGCGCACGGGTTCAAGATGGCGCTCGCGCTCGCCCTCTGCTCCGTGTTCTACTACGTGCAGCCGCTCTACGCCTTCACCGGCCACAACGCCATGTGGGCCGTCCTCACCGTCGTCGTCGTCTTCGAGTACACCGTCGGTACGTAACAAGCACAGCACGTCATCGTCTTCAAACTAATCTCTTCTCGATCGTTTTCAAAATGACACAAAATCGTCACTAATTAAAATTGATTGATTTGTCCATACACAGGCGGTTGTTTGTACAAAGGGATGAACAGGGCCATGGCGACGGTGACCGGAGGCGGGCTGGCCCTCGGCGTGCAGTGGATGGCCAACAGGTCCGGCAAGGACTTGGAGCCCATCATCGTCAGTGGATCTCTGTTTCTTTTTGGTGCGTTCGTCGTCATCCATGTCGATCAACCACAAAGACACATCGATCAGTTCCACCTGACCAACCGGCCGGCCTAACGATGCGACGTTCTATGCAGCCTCGGCGGCCACCTACTCGCGGTTCATGCCGACGATGAAGGCTCGATTCGACTACGGCGTCACCATCTTCATCCTCACCTACACGCTCGTCGCCGTCGGCGGGTACCGCGTCGACGAGGTGGCCTTCATGGCGCGCCACCGCCTGACGACCATCGCTATCGGCGCCGCCATCTGCTTCGCCGTCTGCGCGCTCATCTTCCCGGTCTGGGCGGGGAAGGAGCTGCACGACCAGGTCGCCCGCAACATGGACAAGCTCGCCGCCGCCGTCGAGAGCTGTGTCGAGGACTACTTCTCGGAGGCCGGGCCTGCGCGGCGGGCGCTCTCGGAGAGGTCGCAGGGGTACCGCGCCGTGCTCAACGCCAAGGCGTCGGAGGACTCGCTGGCCAACCTGGCGAGGTGGGAGCCCGCGCACGGCAACTTCGGCTTCCGCCACCCGTACCCGCTGTACAAGAAGATCGGCGCCGCCATGCGCTACTGCGCCTACTGCGTCGACGCGCTCGCTGCCTCCGTCGGCTCGGAGGCGCAGGCACCGCCGCACGTCAAGAAGCACCTCGCCGGAGCGTGCGCCGCCCTGAGCCGGCATTGCGCCGCCGTGCTCCGCGAGGCCTCCGGCTCCGTTGCGTCCATGACGAGGTCCGCCCGCCTCGCCCTCGTCGTGGGGGACATGAACACGGCAGCGCGGGAGTTGAGAGACGAGCTGAGATGTCTCGCCGCGCTACTGGAAGATGACGACTTCTCGGACACAGAGCACGAGGAGAGCACTGATGCGGCGGGAGCACCGGCGCCGCCGCTCATCGAGGTGCTGCCCCTGTTCACCGCCGCCTCCCTCCTACTGGAGATCTGCGCTAGGGCGGAGGGCGTCGTCAGCGCCGTCGACAACCTGGCCACGACGGCCAAGTTCAGGAAGGCGGACGACGACGAGGAGAACGCGCTGGACGTCGAGGCGGCCGTGCCCACCGCCTTGAGCACCACCCTCACAGCAGAAGTGCCGCAAGAGACACACGCTAAGGTCGCCGCCGACCACGAGAAGACGGAGATGGCGGCCGACCAGAGCTCCGACGGAACACCTCGGGACCAGGTCGGCGAGCTCATCAAGGTGCTCATGCGGCGGCGGAGCACAAAGAAGTGGCCGCGCGGGGACACCAGGGTGTCCCCGAACCCCCCGCTGGATTTCGTGGTTCACGCACCCAGCCCGAGGAGCAGGTCCATGGAGCTCACGGGCCACGCGCAGGTGGTGCCAAGCCCCAGGCACCACCACCGCTCCGTCGACTTCGCCGGCCACCCGCCGGTGGCGCCCAGTCCGAGGAACCGGTCCGTGGACCTGGGCAACCATGGGCCTGCCATGCCAAGCCCCAGGAACCGGTCCATGGACTTCGCCAACCATGGGCCTGTCTTGCCAAGCCCAAGGCATCGCAGCATACTTGGGATGGCCTGATCCATCAAAAACGACAAGGGAAAAAAGTTACGACGATGGAGGTTCGAAAATGATGCGGCTCTTCCCATAAGCATGACACCACCATTTTATTAGTGGTGGCATTAAATCTTCAGAGCTACGCAATACGCATGTTTTTTTTTCTCCAACTCCAAATTAGGCAAAGTATGTATCTACTTCCGTGCGATCCAATTTGGTATTTGGAGTTATTTCGGAAACGATCGGTAAAATGTTTCACCACTTTCACTTTCATAATTTTTCATCGAAAACGAAAATGATACGATATTATCGGAAATAAAAACGGCATCGGTATCATGGTAATTTTGGAAACGAAAATATACGATTGAGACAACATCGATAATGATTGAAACCTACCGAAATGATATTTTAAAAAATGATAAATATGTCAAATCATAGAGCACAACTCTAACCATATGACTTGACACATTTCGTGCACAAATACTGATGGTTAAGATGTTAATCCAAATATCCATCCATCCATGACATGTATATCATTTCATAGTACTAATAAAATAGACAATAATCCCATCATCCAAGAAATTATTCATAGTACTATAAATTCAGGTTGCTAGGTTGTAATTCAAGGGTTAGGACAAATGAGTCATGACTCTCTACAAATATAGATATGATATTCTAAAAATATAGATACCAGGGAGCTGGCATTGTACGTGAATACGATATTTCTGTCAGTAAAATACGGTAGAATACTTAAAAAAATATGATAATTCTCAAAAACGATCGGAGGATGCTCAAATCATTTTCGTTTTCACTTTCACATTATTTTACCATTTTTGTTTTTGATTTTTTCGATAATTGTTTTCATTTTTGTTTAACCTTAAAAGTCGATAAAATCTCGAAAACGATTCTCGAAAATCGGAAATTACCATTTTCGTTTTCATCCCTAGGAACAATGAGGATCAATGCTACATACATGAATAGAAATAGATATTTTATCCTTCATTCATCTATGGTCAATTGGTCATCGCGGGTCTCCTAAAAGGAGACAAACTAAAGCACCAATTCATCTAGTTGCTGCAAATAATCAAAACGACATGTTATTAATTGAATTCTTTGTCAGCGAATACTTATTTGGTCGAGGTCTTCCAAACATGTTGATGGCAAAACGAGATTTATCGATCACCTGCCAACAACAATGACCGCAATGTTTTTTTAAATAATGGAAAGAGTTCTAGCTTCATCCCCTTGCCAATAGAAAATCTGTCCACACAAACTTACATGCAGTAGATCAACGCTACTATTGAACCAGATTAAAAAAAAAGTAACTAAGTAAGTAAAGTAATGTAGTCTTGGACGACCTCAAGCCCCACAGCGTCACCATCCATTGAGTATTTGAGTCCCATGTGCTTTAGATCATTACCATGGATGTCACTATCTCGAACCTACCAAAACCCTACCACATGCCACGCTAGGTTTTATAAAGAACTCCTTAACCTTTACATGGGTCAACCCACAATCCTAACTTTTGTTTTTCAGAAATCTACCATATTAGCCTCTAAAACTAAGTTTCAATTTACATTGAAGCCTTAAGCTTTTTTTTAGAGATTTATGTGCCCCCGCGATCCTAGTGGTGAGAAAATAATCGTTACTCTTTAGTTGTCTAATAATAGCATAAATAGTTTATAATGCATTAGAATTTTCAAATCATCTTATGCAATGTGGCATATGGTCCTTGCCTATAGCAATGCACAATAACTTTTGCTAATTTAATTATGACTACCAAATATATCCGTGCACTAGGGACGAAACCATATAAATGTACTCTTTAACATAGTATAATACTAAAAATGTGTTTTTTAGAAAATATTATATTATATAATATACGTATCTTATAATAGTTTTTTATTGTAACCTATTACCTGTCAGTCGAGTACAAGATTTTTGTAGAGAAGTTTTATTAAATAATTTGTTGTAGAGAAGTGTGTGTATGCGTTTTGGACCTATTTTTGGGTACTTCTCGTGGTCCGTCGCTCCCTTCCTTCTGTCCGACCAATACCCCGTCATCGGCCCCCGCGCTCCGGAGGGGGAAAAAAAAAATTCCGCCATCGGCCCCTTCCGTTTCCTTGCTTCTCGAGTCCTGCCACCGCCGCCGAGGGCCGCCGATCCCCTCCCACGAGCGGCGACCCCTCCGTTTGGAGCTATTTATTCCTGCGCCGACGGCCTCGCACTCGCCGCCTGCAGTAACAGCCGCGCCGCGCCGCGCCGGCATCACCGTGGCCTCGCCGTCCTCGGCCCCTACCCATCGTGCCTCCTTTATCCACGCCGGCGGGGCCGCGGTGGCTGGCTTCATCGCGTCTGATCGATCCAGCATTGGCCCATCTCACCTTTCCCTAGGTAAGCTTGTTTGCTTTAACAGATCGATTGTTGTTCCAATGTGGCCTCAGTAGAAACCGTGCATGCTCTTCGCATCCTTCCATCTCGATCCCGTCTCAAGGATTTGGTCATTTGGGGTGGGACCGTGGGAGAAATCCAATTGTGCCCACCTTTCTGTGGGGTGGCTTCGATCGGGATTCGGAGGAGAGCACACATTGCTACCGTTTGAGGATTCGGCTTGTGATTGGCCGTTGTCTGGTGATCCAGCAATGTGAGGTCGTGCATGGGTTCTAGGAATTTTGCCTTACAATGAGGATAATGGAATAGCCTTTTCCCCCAGTATTTCTTTTGGCGATAATGGATTGTTCGGGATTTTTGTGAATTGGATCAGATATTTGTCGAAATCTGGATGATTTTTGTGGATTATTCATGATCAAACCCTTTTTATTGAAAACTGGAACTGAAAAAGGAGCCAATCAGGTTAAAGTCCTTGACTATTCCATACTTCCTTTGTCTTATCTCGTATACTTAACCCTCAGACCAGAAGTACCAATGTATCACTGTCACGTAGCATTAGGTTAGGACACTGTTGTTTGTTTGGATAATGGCTCGGTTGGAGTTTGTCTCAACAATATACTTATTTGTAGCAAAACTCATCCTCATTGGAACAGGCATGGACCATAATGATTTTGCCGTGTGTCACTTTGATATCTCCAAACATTGAACTTCTTTGAATTATACAGGTGTGACTCTGGCAGCACATTTCTTGAACTTCTCTGAAGTATATAGATGTAACTCTCGCAGCATAGTTTGTGAGTTTGACAGGCACTCAAAGAGAGTTCTGAGCAGTGGCTTTAAACCAAGACAACTGTTTCATTGTGACATGTGGTGAAGATTTTCTGTCTAACTTTTATGAAGGACCGCAACATTCCATAAGGTTAGTAATTGTTGCTGGTTTGTCTTCTGCACATGGACCTGATTGCCTTGTGAAGTACTCCAGGCAAAATACAGTAGCTAATTCTCTAGACCTTACAATGTGGTGATATTGTCGTCCTTTGAAGTACACCATGAATAATGTAGCAGTATTGAGTAAACATGCCAATTTTAGTACCTGTGAAATCGTTGTTACTTCCAGACTTCCAGTATACATGCCGAAGTCAGCCACATATTAGTTTCGATTCAGAACGCTCTCCTACACTCACTGCATTAACAATACATGATTGCCGTGCAATATTGTTTTCACACTCCAGGGTCCTAAGCATTTTATAGAATCAAACAATGTTTCGGACCTTCCACTCCGGTGTGTTCAAAGAAGTGGCCATGTTTGCACCTGTAATCGTAATTCCTTTTGTACCCAGGTCTTTCTCGCTGGTACAATTGACATACAGCACTGATGAGACAAAGATAGCAGCTAAATAAACAGGTGGAACCAACCATCAAGGAACCATTAGTTCTCAGAAAGGTAAATAAATCCATCAACCAAATTGACAGCCAGAGTCAACCGTAACCATTATGTTAGTTCTTAGAAAGCTAAGAATCTGATTTTTGCCCCCTGAAACATCTTTCATGGAAGAATCTACACTAGTGTGGAAGGAAATATTTGTGCCAGTTCAGATTTACGATATAACTCTAGTGCTTGTTCTTTTGTCCAACAACTGTCTGGTGATTAATTTATCTGCTATCTTTCACTTTTGTAGATGGTGTCTTCAAAATTCTCTGGGGACCACACTCCATTCAAAGACCTAACAAGCTCCATCACAGGTAAATGCAGATGCAGTTGAACTACTTCAATGTCAGCTCAATTGATTTATAGTTGAGGAGTTGTAGAAATCAGCAAGCTGTTCTATTTTGTCCAAATAATGTGGTTAGCTAATTCTTTCAGCAACTATAACTACATAATATTATAGGCAACAGGATACAACAGACCTTCATGTCTTGGCTCTTGGATACAACAGGATATGTCTAAATTGAATAAGTGGTGCCTGTATATTCAATGGAGGGGGTGAAAGATGCATCTTTAAATCAAAATCAAATCCTTTTAGTAGTCGTCAAGGGTAAATCACAATCCATTGAGCATGAAATATTTATGCACCGATTGGGTACCATTATTTAGTTTAAGAAACCTTCAATAGCACTGGTGTTAGCCATGGTAACAACATATCAAAGTCTATTTAGGTAAGCTCTAGTTTTTGTCATTTGGCCAAAATGCTAATTTGGTGATTTTCACATTTAAATCAATGTTTCTTATAGATAAAACTACGCTTCATTAATAGTAGGGCAGCAATAGCGTATACCATCATTCCAAAAAGGGCGCTTATGCTTTATTCACTAAGTAGTGCATCCTGATTTGTCCAATTGAGCATCTCATTTTCATGGTCAAAGTTATTTTCATCGCAGTCCATACCTCATGAAGGGAAAATACACAACGTCTAATCTTTATGTGGCTCATTTGTACACTCTTCCATCAAACATTACAATGATCTACATTCTACCAAAATGGGATCAAGTGGTCAGGCATCAATGATATGGTTCCTAAAATAACAAATAACCAACTTATTGAGCCCCAACCAAAACTCACAAACTTCATAACCCAATAATCTGACATAATAAAATGAAAATATTTGCAAGCTACAAATGGCAAGCCACTTACTCGATTTTCTCGCAATCAACTTGAGGATCTTCCGGAATTTGAGGTACCAATCTTTTATTTGATTGTGAGAAGATGCATACTGAGTGGCTTGCCATTTATAGTCTAGTATTAATTTCTTTTGACCTTGTCAACTGATTGAGTTATAAAATTTGTGTGTTTTCATAGGGGCTCAATAGGTTTATTCCTTTGTTGTTTAGGAACCATATCATTGATTCCTTCTGTGCTTTTGAACTTAGTGAAAGATATGGCCACTTTATCCGATTTTGTTACAATGTAGGTCATTGTCATGTTAGATGGGGCAGTGTGTAAATGTGTCACGCTTTCGTGTTTGTAAGTCTAGTATACTGTCAAGCTCTTGTGCTGTTCATTGAGGAGCATCATGCTGCAAACAGAGCACGATTATCCTTTTTTTTAGGTATGGCCGTATGGGGGTTCAGTGCAGGGAATATTGTATATTTGTGCATTGCACATTGAATTTTGCAGAATATTTTTAGCATATTTGTTAGCCTACCCCAACTTGCTTGGGATTAAAAGGCTTTGTTGATGTTGATTTTTAGCATATTTGTTCTAATCAGTGCGTTCTTGCCTTGCTAGATTTCTGTTGCAGCAGATGAGGATGCAAATATGAGGGTTTCTTTGAGGTGGTACCATTGCAACCACCAATGGGGGACCAAAAGAAAACATTTTCTGATGTAGTCAAGCTTTTGACATCATGGCTACCACGTCGCTCCAACCCAGACAATTTCTCCAGGGACTTCTGGATGCCCGACCATAGTTGTCGAGTCTGCTATGAATGTGACACTCAGTTCACCATATTCAACCGTAGACATCATTGTCGTCTATGTGGGCGAATTTTCTGTGGTAAGTGTACTGTGAACTCGATACCAGTTTCAAGTGGGCCTGACAGACATGTCGATGAGGGGGACAGGATACGTGTCTGCACCTTCTGCTTCAAGCAATGGGAGCAAGAAAGAGTCGCTTCCCTCAAACAGGTTATGCCTGTGCTCAGCCCTTCCCTATCTGAGGCGAGTTTGTTCAGTACCAAGTCAACTATTACCGTCAATAGTGTTACCACACCAGGTGGATCTTACTCTACTGGAAATTATCAGCATGTGGGTTGTGTTGCCAGCAGTAGTAATCTGAAGTGCTTCCATGACAAGACCTCACATAATACACAAGACACTCATGTGCCTGAGAAAATCAGGTCCACTGTTTCAAACAAAGATGACTCATCTTCTGTTCAGTTTGACTTCTACACAAACAGGTATTCAGTTTGAAACCTAGCATGGACTTTATTGTCACCCTGTTAAAGTATAATATACCACACTCTGCTTCTGACTTCTCTTCATTTAGTTAACAAATAGCATTGTTATTATCCAGTGTAGTGTTAGACTGATGCATCGATTTTACCTTATTTCATCACATGTGTTGCATTTGACTAGCTAACAATTTTAAAATGCTCCCCTAACATGACATTCTAAATCAGGAGCGATGATGAAGATGAAGAATATCCTTCTTACTGCTCTGATCAACACCAGAATGGACAATATTATGGCCCAGATGAATTTGATACATCCTACAATTCAACAATGTCGCAGATAGTAGAAGAATCTATGATCTCTAAAGAAGTATCGCCTCATGTGGTTGATCAAGGGTTTCCCAGCACAATGCCTGTTGCCAAACTGGAGAATGAACAAGAACCTGATAATAATTCTGAATGCGGGGCTGCTTCGTCCATTTATGCTCTGGAAAGTAATGATACAAATCCAGTGGACTTTGAAAAGGATGAATTTTTCTGGCTTCCTCCTGAACCAGAAGATGAAGATGATGATATAGGAGGTGACTTGTTTGACGACGACGACGATGATGAGTGCATAGCTGATGGTGAACAGTGTCGGATTCGATCATCAAGTAGCTTCGGCAGTGGAGAATTCCGAAGCAGAGATCGGTCTGGTGAAGAACATAAGAAAGTAATGAAGAATGTCATTGATGGACATTTCAGGGCTCTGATTTCTCAGCTGTTGGAGGTGGAGAATATTTCCTTACATGAAGGTGATGACATGGGCTGGTTAGAGATTGTTACTTCTGTATCATGGGAAGCTGCCAACTTCCTCAAGCCAGACACAAGCCAAGGTGGGGGCATGGATCCTGGCGGATATGTCAAGGTTAAGTGTTTAGCATGTGGGCACCGCAGTGAAAGGTGAACTACTTTTTTTACTGTTCACGCGATGTTCAGCTAGCGTAAGCCTATTGCGATGCACACTTTTACATCAAAAAGACAATACCAGACCCAGAAATGGAGCTTGTCCAGCTCTGATTTAACAGACAAATCATTGCTAAACTGCAACTGAATCAAATCGTAGCATATTAAATAATAACTTCAATAAAGAGATGGATGATGCTTACGAAACAATGTATTCAACTAGACAAATATCATATGAAGGAAGATACGTTTCATTGAGTATTGTGACATGATATCCCTATGGCATGTACATACTCATCAATTGCAAATGTCCATTAATTGAAAGTGCAAAATATTTTATGCCAGTGTAATCGTAATCTGTTTCATTGCACATATTCTAGCACTTGTGAAATACTGAAATGGACAATTGTGTAGTATAGTTTATTCCAGAATGTATACCTGGTTGCTTCTGAATGCATCAGACCCATGAGACCACTGGCCACCATCTTAATTGTTTTCCCAAGCTTGCTTTGATAAAATTTTATCTGGCACAGTGTGGGTAAAAAATGTTCTTTGGCCACAAGAGGAATGTGCTGGGCTAGGCTGCTGTATGCCTGCTAATCTCCACCTATAACCTAATCACCTAATCTGTACCTGGCCCTGCATGAAGCTCTTAAATGCTATCTCCACTCTGGAACCCCAATGTATTTGGGACCAAGTAGTCCTTAGCGGTGGGCCCTATTCACAGTAGGCTATAACTATTGCAAAGTCAACAATGTTCAGTGCGAAAATAAGTAGTAATGAGGTGACATGGAGAGAGAGGAGGAAGAAGAGAGAGGGAGAGAAATGGGAGGGAGTGAGATAAATTGATATTTTATTTCTTATGGACAGGGTACCTTTTGCTATGGACCACCCCCACAATGGTTGAGGTAGGTTGATTGGAATATTTTAGTCCCTATGGACTGCTTTTGGAGTACATTCTGGTCGCCGGGTGTTTACACCCAACTAATACACATTCTGTTAAAAACTATCAACGAACTTAATGTTGTGTTGAGTTTACTTGTTGCTAATTGTTCAATGGATAAGATGTCTTTCTTGTTTCTTTCATACTTCATTGAGCCTTAAAACCCTTTTATGTATTATTATCTAACACTATCCCCTACTTCTTTTAGTATTGTTGTAAAAGGAGTAGCCTGTAAGAAGAATGTTGCACATAGGCGCATGACAGCTAGAATAGAAAAGCCTCGTCTCCTATTACTTGCAGGAGCTCTGGAGTACCACCGAGTAACAAATCAGCTGTCAAGTATTGATACATTGCTCCAGCAGGTTTGTAGACTTCTTCAAGTATGCAATATTAAATATCCATGGATGTGATATATGTGTTTTCACTGGTATGCAGGAAACAGATCACCTTAAAATGGCAGTTGCGAAGATTGTAGCTCAAAAACCTAACTTGCTTTTGGTTGAGAATTCAGTTTCTCGTTATGCTCAAGATTTGCTTCTAGAAAAGAACATATCATTGGTTCTAAATATCAAGCAGCCCCTCTTGCAGCGTATTTCTCGTTGCACAGGTGCTCAGATAGTTCCTTCTATTGATCTCCTACCATCTCAGAAGCTTGGTTACTGTGAATTATTTCATGTAGATAAATATGACGAACATTCTCTTAACTTGAGTAATATGGCAAAGAAAATGGTGAAGACCATGATGTTCTTTGAAGGATGCCCAAAACCGTTGGGTTGCACTGTAAGTGTGCACCATTTTGCTCCTTTTCTTTTGGGATTTGAGATAGATGGACAAAAAATAATGCTACGTTAGGTGCACTTAACAACACTCTTCTCCCTTGATTCTTCTCATAGCCTTTTAAACCGAAAGAAATTTTTGAGTGAATGAAGTTTGGCTGTTGAAAGTTCCAGTACCCCCTTCTTTTAGCAAGTTAAAATTATTCTACATTTCCTGTTACCCTCCAGTTTATCTGCATCAAACAGTCAAATTTATATGCCCTATACTAATCCATATCTTATTATCGTGGCCTATATGATCTGTAGGTTCTGCTGAAGGGTGGTAGCATGGATGAGCTAAAAAAAATTAAGCATGTGGTCCAGTATGGAATTTTCGCAGCGTATCACCTGGCGTTGGAAACATCTTTCCTTGCAGATGAAGGTGCTACCCTAACAGAACTTCCATTGAAATCCCCATTAACTGTAGCCTTGCCAGACAAACGATCTACTGCAGACAATTCCATTTCAGCAGTGCCAGGCTTCACAATCAATGTTTCTAACAGCCAGCAAACTGATAGTTTTGATCACTTTGGCACAGACTACATTGTGTCAACTGACCCAGGTGAAAGAGCTACAGTTGAAGCACCAGTATCAAGTGAATGCCTTACTTCTCAAAATACCTACTCCCATTCTTATGGACCGTTGTGTGGTAACAGCAGAAATTTCAACCACTGGAATGGTGATGTAAATGAATTAGTTAAAGCCACTGCAACTTCAGCTTCTGCTTCCATATCTTCTTCATCTACATCTGGTGCACCCACAAACCACAGTCATAGATATTCTACTGTGGAAAAGAAAGGTATGCATTTTGGTGATTATCATGATGGTTCAACAAGATCACATGGTAAGACAATAATGGTGGATTCAGCGAGCACATTAAGTTGCTATCGCCACAACACAGTTGAAAGTAGCTCTAATGTCACTAGTTCTAATATCAAGGAGTCATTAGAAGGTTCATATGCTTTGGCTGATGTGAGAACCATCACCAATAACAATGCTCTGGTAGTCCAACAAGTGTCTACAGCCACTGCACAAAATCAAGAGACCAGCCAAGGAGATGATAGCACATCAAACAAGGATGAAGTTGTGGCTTCTGACCATCAGAGTATCTTAGTCTCATTGTCCACACGATGTGTATGGAAAGGGACTATCTGTGAGCGTTCCCAGCTGTTACGCATCAAGTATTATGGTAATTTTGACAAGCCTCTTGGAAGGTTTTTGCGGGACTACTTGTTTGATCAGGTCCCCCTTCCCTTTTCAATCCAGATCTCAAAAGCCTTTTACATTCTTTCCCATCCTCATATGTTTACAATACCTTTGCAGGGCTACCAGTGTCGTTCCTGTGATAAGCCACCTGAAGCCCATGTCCACTGTTATACTCATCGCCAGGGAAGTCTAACGATATCAGTTAGAAAACTTACGGAAGTCGTTTTGTCAGGTGAAAGGGATGGGAAGATTTGGATGTGGCACAGATGTCTGAAGTGCCCTTGGAGTAATGGATTTCCTCCAGCAACTCAGAGGATTGTCATGTCTGATGCTGCTTGGGGTCTGTCACTTGGTAAATTTTTGGAACTTAGCTTTTCCAACCATGCAGCTGCAAGTAGGGTGGCCAGCTGCGGTCATTCTCTCCACAGGGACTGCCTCCGGTTCTATGGGTGAGCAGTATTACGATTTTCATGTACTTATACACTTGAGAAGGCAAAAGTACACATGAGTATCCATGCATCTCATATCCTCGACATTAGTTGGTTATGTAGATGTGTGCTTTTGATTTTTTTTTAAAAAGTACATGGGTTAATAAACATCCCATGCACACAATCAGAAGGATATTTGAGTCCCTGATCAGCTGGACCTTTGGGTTGCGTTGGCCTGCTGCACTGAGCCTTCTGGCTGAGCATGCCATGGGTATTATGTAGATGATTTCCTATCCTATAGGCAAGGATCTCCGTCTATTGGTTCTGTTTCTATAAACCAAACCCTAGGACATACTTTCCTAAATAAGTGTACACCTTGTACCACATAATCAATTTACTGATTTCCCATGCTATATCCTTGCTTTCAATCAATGATATATGTTAAGCGTGCATGTGTGCCCATGTGCTCTAGATCAAGTCCATGTTGTTTCTCTTAGTCACCTTCAAAGAATGATCACAGACCTTACATAAAACTAAAGTAATCATGAGTTCATTCTGTTTACTTCAAGAAATGATCACAGACCTTGCTTCAAAAAAGTCTTAGTTTCTGATTTTTTTGTTGTTGTTTTCTGCAAACAGGTTTGGCAAAATGGTTGCTTGCTTCCGATATGCTCCTATTAGTGTTCATTCTGTTTATTTGCCACCTCATAAACTTGATTTTGGTCACCAGCCCTTGGATTGGATACAAAAAGAAGCAAATGAGGTACATTGTATAAGCAGTCAATAGATTTTGTTTGCATAAAATTTGCAGCTGTGTCCATCTTTGCACAAATTTGAATATCACGATACAAGTGTTCAGATTTCCATGGAAAGTTGCTTAGCCGTTTGGCTAAATGGTTAACATTTTCATCCAATTTTGTTAGGTTATTGAGCGAGCAAAACATCTGTTTGATGAAGTATTACATGCTTTACACTTGATATCTGGCAAAAAAGTTCAAGGCGGTTCTCATAACATAGAACCTAGCACATATATTGCTGAGCTTGAAAGCATGCTTCGAAAGGAAAAGTCAGAATTTGAGGTGCAGTGCCTTTCCATATTGTTCTTTTTCTTTGCATGGTGATTGATAATTATTAAATGGATAACCTTGTTACATCAAGCTGTGCAAAATACACACCACTAGGGAGTCACCTTGTTCATGAACTTCATCTGCAAATAGTGTCACTGATAGGTGAACACCTCAACCTTGTAATGCTGTCAGACTCATGATGTTTTGGTGTAGAACAAATGTAAATATTGCATGTCAAGGTAATAGACATTTGGATCTATTCATCTGATTGATTAATTTTAACTATATGTATCTTCATATAAGCTGTGGTGTATTGAGGTGCTAACCTAACTAGAAAATTTTTGGACGTAGTACTGTGTAGTTTGCATGGTTGTTTACATTTGAAGATGTGCCCTAATTAATTGTACCCACAGCAGATGCAGAAACATTGTCGTTCCAAGCCTCTACTCCTGGATGTATACATTGTTAATGTTACATACTTACATGATTTATCTCCATTTTTACTAATTAGGGATGCCTGAATAAAGTTTTGAGAAAGGATATACAGAAAGGCCAACCAGACATACTTGAGATCAATCGGCTGCGAAGGCAGTTACTCTTCCATTCATACTTGTGGGATAGAAGGATAGTGTTTGCTGCAAGATCAGATAGGTGTTGTCATGAGTTATTTAACTTCAAGCAAGGAGACAAGGAGAAGATCCGTTCTGTAGATAGTGTTGCTGAGCAAAATGCACTAACAAAGGTTCAAAGTGAAGTTAGTGGGAATAAGCATACCAGCAAAGATGCTAAATATGTTGAGTGTCTACAGGACAGCAATTATGGAGGGAATTGCAATGGACTTGATGTGAGTACTCCCAATTCCAATCATGATCAGCAAATGACTACAAGTGAACTGGATTTGCTTCAAAGAGACATTAAAACTCCTCTGTACAGTAGTGTCAGTGTAAGTGGCGAGTCGATACCCTTGGAGCCAGATCTTGTTGCTCGGCGCACCCTTTCAGAAGGTCAGTTTCCTAGTGTATTGGATGTGACTAATGCACTTGAAACTAAATGGACCGGTAAAGATGATCCTGTTTCTTCTAGCAAGGTAACCATGCTAGATTCTACAGCATCCTCAGAGGATTCAGAAGAACATATGGGTGATACTACACCTTCATGCTCCTCAATATTGCTGAACAAGCTAGGGGACAGTGCAGCAGACCATTCTAATTGGATAAGAATGCCTTTCTTACTATTTTACCGTTCCCTCAATAAGCAATGGAATCGTTCAAACAGATTTGATGCACTCAATGAATATACTCCTGAATATGTTTCTTTCTTAAGGGAAGTTGAGCGTCAAATTGGGCCCAAATTTATCTTTCCTATTGGAATCAGTGACATTGTTGTTGGAGTTTATGATGATGAACCTACTAGCATTATCTCTTATGCTCTGGCCTCCCAAGAATACCATCTTCAGATGTCAGATGAGTTGGAACGAGATACGATAGACACTTCACTCCCACTATGTGACTCAAGAAGTACCTCATTAACTGAATTAGATGACTGTACTTCTGAACTTCTAAGAAGTGTTGTCGCGACAGAGGACAATATTGTCTCCATGTCAGGAAGCAAGAACCCACTTGCTTCAGATCCTCTTGTACCTAGAAAAGTAAGTCACATAAAAGTGAATTTTGGGGATGAAGGTCCTCTAGGACAGGTCAAGTACACCGTTATTTGTTACTATGCAAAACAATTCGATGCTCTGAGGAGAATGTGTTGTCCATCAGAGCGTGATTTTATCAAGTCACTTAGTCGTTGCAAGAAATGGGGTGCTCAAGGAGGCAAGAGCAATGTTTTCTTTGCAAAATCAATGGATGACCGTTTCATAATTAAGCAGGTTACCAAAACTGAATTAGAATCTTTCATGAAATTTGCTCCAGACTACTTCCAGTATGTATCTGAGTCGATTTGCACTGGCAGTCCTACTTGCATTGCAAAAATTCTAGGTATCTATCAGGTAACTTTCTATGACCTATTTTATTACAAAAGGTAGTTATCAAAGCTACATCTTGGAGTCCATGCAAACTAAAAATGGCATATATTTCACAGAAGATGGGGCAACTAGATATCTATGCTTTTGTTCTATTCAGTTGATACCATCAGATTGCACCCAAGCACTCGCATCAGACTGCAGCAGGAAAAACAAGGACAATATCCTTATGAGCTGCTCTTAAGAGTGGATTTTGTTTATGTTACCCAAACCTTCAGCACTGTACATATTTTATTAAATCTTATTTCACAGTCTTAGCTGGACTTTAATTTCCATCCAAACTATCCATTTAGTGAACAGCAGCCTAGAAATGACAGACAGTTGCATCCAAACTATTCCACGAGTACCCAACATTCATGGCCTTGCAATAATAATAAAGATCAGAACATGATTCCAGTTTTGCATCCATATAAATCTTGGTAGCAATGCCATCTTGATTCTGATCTTTGTGATGCCGATTTTGTATTTTCATCTTCAGCGTTATTTTTTGTTTGGTCACTTATGCAAAACTATATTCCTCTGAATAGGTTAAGAGCCTGAAAGGTGGTAAGGAGATGAGGATGGATGTTCTAGTGATGGAAAATCTTTTGTTTGAGCGTAATGTGACAACATTGTATGATTTGAAGGGTTCTACAAGATCAAGATATAACCCAGACTCAAATGGTAGTGACAAAGTGCTTCTTGATCAGAACTTAATTGAAGCGATGCCTACATCCCCTATTTTTGTTGGAAACAAAGCAAAGCGGCTGCTAGAGAGAGCTGTTTGGAATGACACTTCCTTTCTTGCTGTGAGTAGAAATCGTATGCTTACATCTCAGCCTTGTTTTATTCCTTTCAATTTGTTGATAATAATCTATCCATGTGTCTGTTCTATTGAAAAAAATTATCACCTTGAGAAGCTACTTCGTCTTTATTGAACAAAATGTAACGGATTGTTTCCCCTGCATAACTGTGTAGTTGGAACACAAGTAACACTTGTCTTGTGTGAAAAGAAACAAACTGTGTTCTTTTCTAATGTACAAATACAAATACCATAAACTCTAGAACTTCTAGGTATTACCCGTAGCCAAACAAACTTTTATAAAGTATATTATATATATACTATATGGCCAAGCAAACTTTTATAAAGTATATTATATATATAATAGGTGGCACCCTTGGATTCTTGCCTACCAGTTCTTTTGTTGTAGAGCATACCATTCCCGTATCTGGAATGTACACCATATAACCAGTACATGCTGTGCAACACGAGGTTCACTCCCTACTGATAACATGCATAATTGTCAGTATCTTATCGGTGCCATATAATATGGTTGGAAAAGGAAGCTATGTTTATGTAATAAGAGAACCAAACATTTTGGGGAATCATTTTATGTCTGATACGTACTTGGGTGTCATGTCAGAACAGATATAGGAATAGACAAACTCAACCTATTGGTGTTCTTCTGGACATACTCAACTTCCATCACATAATGTGTATATGATAAATCTATAGCCATGATAGGAAAAGATGGACATCATAAATGATATATCCAAAGGCTATAGTGCTTGTTAAAACTCTTCATTTAGAAAACTATTACTTTCAATACTACGCATGTTGTTATATGATAGGATTTCTGCCAGAGTTAATATGTACCCTTTTGATCCCGTGCAACTTTTGGCATAAATATTGGCAATTTTTCTGCAGTCCATCGATGTAATGGATTACTCATTACTTGTCGGTGTCGATGAGAAAAGGCATGAACTTGTAATGGGAATTATAGATTTCATGAGGCAATATACGTGGGACAAACACCTAGAGACATGGGTGAAAGCTTCTGGTATATTAGGCGGACCAAAGAATGTGTCACCAACAGTAATTTCACCAAAGCAATACAAAAAGCGGTTCAGGAAAGCCATGTCTGCTTACTTCCTTGTTGTCCCAGATCAATGGTCACCTCCAGAAATCATCTCCAACAAGCAGGGGGCTGATAGTGGTCAAGACAGCGACCAGGTTCCCTTGACGGAATTGTGAGAACATGCAGAACCTCTAACGGCAGGGAAGTATTCAGGGAATAACTCTATTTTTTGCAATGTTTATAGATTTTGATTTGTTACAGTTTTGTTCATTCTTTTTTGGGTAGTCGGGTTTATCTGGCCATTCTTTTCTAGATATCTTTTTCCTTGGCAAGATCTATGTAAAAAAGTTTAGTCTTTGAAAGTTGTAAATATAAATCAGCAAGCGTTATATAGGAATGTACAAATTGTCAATCATTTCCATGAATCCTTGTGCATTAAATTATTGTAGCATGTAGAAAAATTAGAAGCAGTTTCAGGCTTATGCAACTATTGTACATTTTTGCTTCCTCGTTTTTGTACATTTATATGTAGGTAGGCTCTCACATTCTTTTCTGGGATTGATCTACCAAGAAAAGAAAGCATGTATGCAGTACTTTTTCCAAATGTAAAATGCTATTTTGAAAATGAAAAAAATGAAAATATATTAATTTGCGTGTCTGCTTCTATGTGTGAATATCTCCCCATCATAAATTGGAGTTTACAGTTACTTCACAGTTATATAGTTGCAATGGATATTGTCTAATCCCTCTGTTCGCGGATACTATAAGCACTTCTAGTTCGTCCTAAGTCAATCCTTTTTAATGTGGGGTTATTGTGTTCTTGCCCTTATTTTGAACCCCATTTGTGATTTTACTTATACTTTCTCTCATTTTGCATTTTTATACCTACTATTTCACTGTGAAGTTTCCATTTACCCCTAGTATTGACTCCGTTAGCTGCATCAAGGATTTAAGAAATTTAAGAAACAAGAAAACCCTTTGTAATATAGCGAAAAGATAAAAAAATACCCCTTATCCCTTCAACCGGTGTGGTTCTTCCCATGCTTCGCTCCCCAACATTCTCTTCCCATCCCGTGCGAACCCTAGAAGGTGACTCCTGAGAGTAGGGGCGGTGTGTGGCGGCTGGCGGCGGTGCGGCGGTGGTGGGACAGTTACAGCCTGCACGCACTACGGCCGCGCGGTGCGGAGGTAGGGCTCGAGCGGCATGTGGCCGACGCTCTAGCTAGAGCGCACGCCAGGGCCGTGCAATGTGGAGGCAGGGCTCGGGCGGCGTGTGGTGGCAGGGGTGCGGAGGCGAGCCACATCGAACTAGAGCCAAGCAAACAGCCACATCGCCATGGAGCGAGTCTAGAGCTGTGGAGTTGGTGCCCAGGTACACAATTTCGACCTCTGACTGTGTATTGGCCAATTGTGGGACGGATTAACTTCGGGATTTAGATAAATGCATATATTGTTGTTAGGGTTCGGTCCTTCTTCAGTTTGCCTAATGGGGACTAAAATTATGGATGCGGGCTAAAACTTTGCCTGACATCTATAACCACATGCATATATATATATATATATATATATATATATATATATATATATATATATATATATATATATATATATATATATATATATATATATATATGCATGTGGTGTGTCATGATGCTGTCCAAATTTTGTCAAGTTCTTGTTCAGATTCCTATTGAAATGCTGCTGAAATATAATGGCAAATAAGAATATATTCATAAAAAGTTCTAAAAAATAAGGGTACATTTCCAAGGGCAAAATTATCTTTTTTGACACTATTACATGCTATTGACGAAGTAGGGGTAAAATAAGGCTTCGTTTACAAACAGTCAAGGTAAAAAATAAAAAGTGAAAAAGTAGGGGTAAAATTATAATTAGTGTTGGAGTATATTGAGTCCATCTGTATAGAGGCCCATCTAGAGGCCCATGTGTAGCTATTATATATACTCACCCTTCTAGGGTTGGAGGAATAGAGCAATTATTCTCTCCATCATGGTATCACTAGCTTAGGTTTAGGTTTAGCAATACCTCTGCTTCCAGCCGCCGGCTCATGGCCGGCCGGCCGCCGGCCTCCTCCTCCCTTTCCCTCTCCTCTTTCCCTCCCCTCCCTTCCGCCTCCTCTGCTCAGGTTGCAGGCGCCGTGGATGCGTGGTCCCTGCTTCCCCGTGGTGCGGCAGCCGCCGCCGCCGCCGCCTGGGCCCAGCTCTCTGCTCCGGCCGCAGGCGCTCCAGCCGTCGCCGCCGCTTGGCCCGGCACCTCCCCTGCTCGCGCGCCGCCGGTCGCGTGGCCCAGAGCCACCGCCGCCGCCATGACAGCGCGAGCCCCCCTGCCCGATCCGACCGCTGCTGCCGCTGCCGCTGCGGCTGGCGCCGGCCCGGAGGTGGAGGGGACCGCGGGGGCCGCGGAGCCGCAGATCCAGGCGCCGTCGGGGCTGCCTGGACAGCAGGCGCCGCTGCCAGGGACCGCAGGCGCCGCTGCCAGGGACGCCGCTGCTTGGGTGGCGCTCGAGGGGCAGTTCCTCGGCAACACCGAGTACCGCGCCCTCCAGCTCGACGCCACCTTCCGCACCTTCGTGCAGGGGGACCTCTCCGTCGGTGAGTACTGCCGGCGGATGAAGAGCATGGCCGATGCTCTTCACGACCTCGGGGATCCGGTGCCCGATCGGGTCTTGGTGCTCAATGTCCTACGGGGACTGAGCAGCACCTACGACCACCTGAAGGGCTGGATCGCTCGCCAGAGGCCCTTCCCCACCTTTCTGCAGGTCCGGGACGACCTCGCCCTCGAGGAGATCATCAGGGGTCTCGCACCTGGATCGTCCTCGCCCACCCCTGCCGCGCTCGTTACTACTCCACTGGCCTCCTCCCCTGCTCCTGCCACCTCCCTCCTTGGTGCTGCTACCACTGGGCAGACCGGAGGAGGGGGAGGCCGTGGACGTTGCCGGCGACTAGGTGGTGGTGGCGGCACTGGTGGCCCTGCTTCTGGGAGCACTGGTACCGGTGGGGGTCGCCGGGGCGCACCGACTCCGGCTCCGGCTCCCGCTCCTGTCCCTGCCACTGGAGGTACGCCCTGTCCATCCTTCAGCAACCCATGGTCAGGGCGCATCTCGATGTGGCCATTCCAGGGTCCTGGAGGGGGGCCTCGTCCTCAGCTCCAGCCGGCGGCCATGTTCACTGGCGCTGCCCCACTCTTCGCGCCGTCCTGGACCCCACCCGCTCAGCCCAGCCAGCAGCCGACCTGGCCTGGGGGTGGGATCAGGCCACTCTGGCGCAGTCCTTCAGCACCATGGGACTGACGCCGCCGACCAGCACCGAGTGGATCGCGGACTCGGGTGCCTCGTTCCACACCACTCCCGATGCTGGTATCCTATCTTCTGTCCGACCCCCACACCCCTCTTGTCCTTCTTCTATCATGGTTGGTGATGGGTCTTGCCTTCCTGTCACCGCCGTGGGTTCTGCTCCTCGTCTTTCTACTGTTCTTGTTGCACCTCAAATGGTTCACAATCTTCTTTCTATTCGCCAGTTTACTGCTGACAACTTCTGTTCTATCGAATTTGACTCCTCTGGTCTTACTGTGAAGGATTCGGCTTCCCGGCGTCCGCTCCTCCGATGTGACAGCCCGGGGCCCCTTTACACTCTTCGGCTTCCTGCTTCCGCTGCCTCACCTTCGGCTTCTTCGTCTTCTGCTTTTGCCGTGACGCCTTCTTCCACCACCTGGCACCGCCGGCTTGGTCACCCCGGCCGCGATGTTTTGGCTCAGCTCCGCCGTAGTACCGATGTTCCATGTACTAGGGCTCCTGCTGAGCACCTCTGTCATGCGTGACAGTTAGGTCGTCATGTTAGACTTCTGTTTTCGTTTTCTTCTTCGCATGCTGCGCATGCTTTTGATCTCATTCACTGTGACCTGTGGACATCTCCTGTACTCAGCATGTCTGGCTACAAATATTATCTGGTCATTGTTGATGATTTTTCTCATTACTCTTGGACTTTCCCTTTGCGCGCCAAGTCTGAGACCTTCTCCACCCTCCTCCACTTCTTTGCCTGGGTGTCCACTCAGTTCGGCCTCACCGTTAAGGCCGTCCAGTGTGACAACGGGCGGGAGTTCGATAACTCCACCTCCCGATCTTTCTTCCTGTCTCGGGGTGTTCAGCTGCGTATGTCTTGTCCGTATACCTCCCCTCAGAACGGCAAGGCTGAGCGGATGATTCGCACGACGAACGACGTCGTGCGCACCCTTCTGATCCAGGCTTCTCTCCCCCCGCGCTTCTGGGCTGAGAGCCTCCACATCGCCACCTACCTGCTCAACCGCCTTCCGTCCACTGCTTCTCCTGCTCCCACTCCACACCACGCTCTTTTCGGTACCCCTCCTCGCTACGACCACCTTCGGGTCTTCGGGTGTGCGTATTACCCTAACACCTCCGCCACCGCTTCTCACAAGCTGGCGCCCCGCTCGACTCGTTGTGTGTTCCTCGGGTACTCCCCTGACCACAAGGGGTACCGATGCTTTGACCTCACCTCTCGCCGCGTTCTGATCTCCCGACACGTCGTCTTCAACGAGTCGGATTTCCCCTACTCCACCTCCTCCACACCTTCTTCTGATCCCGAGCTGGCGTCTCTGTTTCCGACTGACCCAGTGGTTCAGCCACCGTTACCTGTCTGTCCTTTTCCTGCAGGTTTTCACGGCGCACCGGCACCGCTTCCGGTGATCCCTGCTGCGCCGAGTGCGGGCCCGGTGCCCGCGGTCGCGCCACGCGCGGCCCCCGGACCTCCGGTTGTGCCGCGCACGGACCCGGTGTCTCCCGCTGCGCCACGCGCGGCCCCGGTGCCTTTCCCTGCACCTGAGCAGTACGTTCAGCCGGTGCAGGTGTACCGGCGTCGCTCGGCGCCGAACCCGGCCCCGCGGCGGTACGCTGAGCCGGTGCAGGTGTACCGGCGTCGTTCGACGTCGACACCGGCGCCGCCTCCTGCTCCGGAGGCTCCTGCGACTCTGATTCCGGAGCCGTCGCCGCCAACGCCTCCTCCGGCTCCTTCTCGAGCCGAGCCGGAGGTGTACCACGCACCAGTCATCCATCGGGATCCTCGGCATATCCATCCCATGGTGACTCGGCGGATGGCGTCCCAGGCCACGGCTCTCACCGCCACCGAGGGAGAGCCACGGGTCTCTCCGGTACCCTCCTCTGTCCGCGATGCCTTGGCGGATCCTCACTGGCGTCGCGCGATGGAAGAGGAGTACGCGTCTCTTCTTGCCAACCAGATGTGGGACCTCGTGCCGCGTCCGTCTGGTTGCAATGTGGTGACTGGCAAGTGGATCTAGACGCACAAGTGTCGGGCTGACGGCACATTGGAGCGCTACAAGGCTCGCTGGGTTCTCCGGGGATTCACTCAGCGGCCTGGTGTTGACTATGATGAGACCTTCAGCCCGGTTGTGAAGCCCGCTACGGTGCGTACGGTCCTCTCGCTTGCACTCTCGCGCACTTGGCCTGTGCACCAGCTGGATGTGAAAAATGCGTTTCTTCACGGCACCTTGTCGGAGACTGTTTACTGCTCTCAGCCTGCGGGATTTGTGGACTCGAGTCGTCCGGATATGGTCTGCCGGCTCAACAAGTCTCTCTATGGACTGAAGCAGGCTCCTCGGGCTTGGTACTCTCGGTTCGCCACGTTCATGATGACATTGGGGTTCACCGAGGCCAAGTCTGACACGTCTCTCTTCATCTACCGCCGAGGGGATGAGACGGCATATCTGCTGCTATATGTCGACGACATTGTGCTCACAGCTTCCAGTCAGCAGTTACTTCAGAGTGTCATCTCCTCTCTGCAGCAGGAGTTTGCTATGAAGGATCTCGGTCAGCTCCACCACTTCTTGGGCGTCACTGTTGAGCCTCGCCCGTCTGGTCTTCTCCTTCACCAGTGGCAGTACGCCCTCGATATTCTGGAGCGGGCTGGGATGACTGATTGCAAGCCCTGCTCCACTCCAGTCGACACTTAGGCGAAGCTGTCTGCTGATCTGGGTGATCCGGTGGATGATCCTACTGCCTACCGGAGTCTGGCTGGCGCTTTGCAGTACCTTACCTTCACCAGGCCGGATCTCACCTACGCTGTTCAGCAGGTCTGTCTCCATATGCATGATCCCCGGGAGTCACACCTTGCTGCGCTGAAGCGTCTCCTCCGGTATGTCCGTGGCACTGTGGACCTCGGCCTGATACTTCACCGCTCGCCCTCTGCTGAGTTGGTGGTCTACACTGACGCTGACTGGGCCGGCTGCCCGGACACTCGTCGCTCCACCTCCGGCTACGCCGTCTTCCTGGGCGGCAACCTGGTCTCCTGGTCATCCAAGCGGCAGCCGGTTGTCTCCCGCTCCAGTGCCGAGACGGAGTACCGGGCTGTTGCTAATGGCGTGGCGGAGGCGTCCTGGCTACGACAGCTCTTGGCGGAGCTCCACAGCCCGCTCGCCAAAAGCACGCTTGTCTACTGCGACAACGTCAGCGCCGTGTATCTCTCCACCAACCCCGTCCAACATCACCAACACTTTGTGCGCGACAGAGTCGCCATCGGCGATGTTCGGGTACTCCATGTCCCAACTACCTCTCAGTTTGCTGACATCTTCACCAAGGGGCTGCCCTCGTCGACCTTCTCGGAGTTTCGATCCAGCCTCAACGTAGCCAGTGGCTAGTTGTGGCTGCGGGGGGGGGGGGGGGGGGGGGGGGGGGGGGGTTAGCCCTTTTTTGTGCTCTTCTTGTACTCTCATCTTGTCCAGTCTTGAACACCGCTGCGTCGGTTGTTCAGACTGCGGGGGGGGGGGGGGGGGGGTGTTAGCTTTCTTGTTGTCCAGTCTTGAACACCGCTGCGCCAGTAGTTCAGACTGCGGGGGGGGGGGGGTGGGGGGTGTTGGAGTATATTTAGCCCATGTGTATAGAGGCCCATCTAGAGGCCCATGTTTAGCTATTATATATACCCACCCTTCTAGGGTTGGAGGAATATAGCAATTATTCTCTCCATCAATTAGGGTTCAAAACAAGGGTAAGAATGCAATTGCCTCTTTTAGTTTTGTCTGTCAATAGCAAAAATACTTAAAGATTAACAACATAAGAATGATGTTACTAGATTCATTGTGAAATAGCTATTATAATATGTAATTCTTTCTATTTAAAATAGTTTATTCTTATAGATATTGTTGGTGAAAGTAATATATTGGGGACTGTGTCGATGACAAAAAAACACTTAAATTTGTCGATGAATGGAGTAATTCTTTTAGATTATAATTTGGAGCAACATTTTAAGCACTAATATTCACTTATTAGTTTTGCAACACAAATAAGATTTTTATCCTTATGGGAGTAATGAGTTGAATGGTTGCATACCTTCTAGGTATCACATCTCAAAGTTCAACATCAAAAGTTAAATACTAGCAACTCTTAGTGGACTCCAAGTTTTGGCCAATGATTTATTAAGTAGATTGTCATATTTTGGCATGTTCCACTATAGATATGTCTTCTGTTGGTATTTTAGGGGACAATTCAACTTTCCAACACCAACTTCTATGGTATATGACATGACTTCCTATCAATGCTAACTACATATGCACTTACAGGTGTACTTATATGGTACATTCAGGATCATGTGATTTGACACTGCATTCTTAATTCAATTACTCGGGTTTGTATGAGCTTTCAATTATTCTGAAGTGATTATTTGTTTTTACCCCTATGAAAATTGCAAATTACAACAATAAGTACTGCCAGCTACTTGAGAAAATTAGTCATCTACCGCTCGCAAATACTACTAGGTAAGCTTCCAAAAACAAATACTGCTAGGTAAAATTTAGAGATATTGGACTGGATACATACACGGAAAAACCATAAAAAATATATTCAGTGCTACTAGGGAGTAAACAACTAATAGAAATTCAAACATGGTTTTATACATGTGCATCCATACCATGCATGCACGAAGATGAACTCTATACGTTCAAGAGGAAAATGATTAAGAAAGTAAACAAAAAGTAGTGCAACCACTACGGTAATTATAATTCTGCCCGATGACCCATTTATATTGCATCCACATGTCGTCGTGATTAGTTAGAGTATCGTGTACGTATTGGACACCTCTTGAAAGGAGGATCGTTATCAGCAATGAGTGAACTTCCTTGTTTGTATTCGTTTGAAAAGTGTTTTGCACTGTTGGTTACCAATCTAGTTGCATGGTTTTGTGATAGCTATTACTAGTGAACCTTGTTGTCCCAAAAATAATACTCATAAAATACATAAAAATGTATTCTTTGCGGGATTGAGGGAGTAGGTTCCCTTTTTCTAGCCTAGCTTGCAGCAATATGCTTTGCTTCGGAAGACAACATGCATGAACGTATAGGTGTACATGAACAAAGGACAATAGGTGACACACTTCTATAGAACCAGTCATCATTGTTGGTTCCAAAATGACCATCACTATCGGATTCGATCAGTGGGCAAGAAACGACTATAACAGTGTTATGACCCCTGCTAGAACTGATAATACTATTTGCACATCAATATCGGTTCGTGGTTTATACTGACAATGATAGTAAAAAATATCACTGTTGTTTTCTATCCTCACATGTTGTTTTCTATCCTCACATGGCAGTACAACTACTTTTTTCAATTAATATTTAATTGCAACACAATTACATTAGTAGCAACAAAACCAGTTAACATCAACAACAGTAGAATTACAAACTCATATATCTCACAATGGCATACTTGTCACAATCCAATCCATCAAAATAGATTTTAAGTACCACAAGTTCGTACATCAAATCCAGAATTCGAACCACAAGTCTGTAAAACCATTTGACATGAACAAATTAATCTACCCTATATTGATAAGGCAGAACTCACAATCTCGTGACACAACCTCCATAATGAACTTAGCTAGCTCTTCTTGAAGTGCTAACAGCTCGGATAGCAACAAGTTTGACGTGCCAAGCCATAGGAGATAATCATTACTTGCTCGAATTTCAGAACAAAGTTATTGTCTTCCGAAATGGCGTGCATGTGTTAATGCCAAAATTTTGAATGTATAATTTTGGCAAAGGAAATTGAGCCGATGGGAAATTCTCAGGAAGGTCGATGGCCCGTTCGGCCTAGGAATTACTGGTGGTTAGATCAAAGCTTACGCCAGCATGATCAAGATGCAGCCAGGGTTTGGTCAAAGGTGTCCTAGCGAAAGGTTATGACTCGAGCGAGAGGATGACATCATATGAAGATCCACGAGTCTAATTGTTTCAGAAGTTGTCTTGTAAATATCGTAGATTTTGTTGTTTCTTTTTGGTCAAGTTTGTCAAATCGTGTTAGACTAGGAGTCACAGCTTCGGGTTATAAATATATGACCTTAGGGTTTTGTAAACATCACAACACATCATCAATACAACTTCTTTTCGGCTTCACACCAAACCTTAGGAGTAGGAGTAGTGTAGAATTTGACGTATTCTTCGGTTAACAGGGCTGCAACAATTAGGTCCGACCTCCGGTTTGTTCATAAGTCTTATCTTTACCAGATCGTAAGTCTCATCTTTACCCGAACGACTAAGCTTTAATTATGGGCGTATCACTGCAACTTCTTTTAGTTTATCTACCAATTATCGATTTCTTGTAATTGCTTGTAGGACTTTCTCGGTTAGGTTCGATGTTTTATGTGTTTTTACGAGATTTCACAATTTATCCAACATTGATCGGGGATCTATCGGCTACCTTCTAATCCTCTATCTTGCAGATCTGTTTTAGCCGATAGACTTAGTGGTCTTCGTTTTATATTTATTGATAAAATTCTATTCCTTGTCATAGCAAATCTTGTCAGCCCATTCATGTAACTTAATCTTGTCGCACCAGACTATCTCGGTACGATACGATTAAGTTAGATTTATTGATGTGATTCGATCGGTTGTGGCTTGATTTATTAATTGGTATCTCAGCTGATCACAGTTACGGGGTTGCGTATAAATTCTTTTATAACTAGATTCATCAGCAATTTTTATTTGATTTATTGCCCTGGCTGCTAACGCTGTCTTGATTAGATCCGATCAGACTAATGGTGACTGCAAATTGGGTTTAACAAGTTGGGTGCGTCTCTTTATGATTGGGTTTGCTTTTAATTTCAGCTGTTGCATGAGAATCGGCTCTATAGCCAATGATCACATTGGCACATCTGGCCGATATCTTTTTCTGTGGAACCATTCGAAACCAGCCAATAGGTTCCTTATTATTTACTGATTAAATTCCTTTCCCTAATTGCATGTCAAATTGGCTGCGCGCCCAAACCTAAAGAGTAGGACCTGCACTAGAGATAAGCAGAGCTCCCAGGCTAGCGTGCCGTACTCCACAAGATTCATCACACCGAATTTTGCGGCAACACACATATAACTGTAGGCCCTAGTTGATTGGTTCAACATGTCTACCTAGCAGCCATGTGTACTGATTGGAGCCGACGGCCTGGATAAGTGGGACTCGACTGTCCACGTGCATGAGTGCGGGCCTAGCTAAGAGCTTGTTTTATTTCAGATTATTTACCCTTTAGGTCATAATGTGTAGTGTTTATTTTCCATGTGAGATTATATAATCTATAAATTCAGATTATAATAATCCCTATAAGCTGCCAAGGTATGCTTATTTCAGATTATAATATGGATTATATAATCTAGCAAATATAAGTAGTGGATTATATATAACCTGCCCACCAAACCGGTCTAAGAATAATATGGTAAAAGGCCATTCTAGACCAAAAAAATATTCTGAAATAAGCTATCACATTATTCTTAGACCATAAGATGGATTATATATATAGTCTAGGGGCAAATAAACAAATCTGTAATGTTTATTAAAAATTATGATGACATAAAACATAATTATAATATGTAGAGTATCTACGTCTTGTTCGGTTGGGCCGGGAACGACCGTGGTCGCAGTCCAATCCTCCTGAATCAACCCGGAGCGGATTCGATTGCAGCCCACGATGAAACTGGTGTTCGCTTAAGTCCTACATGCATTTATTTACAAGATTCCAATATATCTTCAGGAAGGTGGACAGTCTATCCATCTTTCACATTGATACTGATTCTAAATATGGATGGATGGAATAGAAGCGCAGTTGTGTGCGGGGTGCGTTTTCACATGGGGTGCCTTGACTGAATGATAGATGACGGCCGTGGGGATGGGTGGGTGGAAGTTTCAGATTGACTCCCATTTAAAAATTTGTTTCCTCACAAATCTTTGATCTCTCAAACCGATTGCTCCATAAAATTTATTACAATTAATACAATCAAATGAGATCCAATATGAATTTTTTTAATTTAATTTTGAAAATTAAATAATTCAAATATTCTATTTCAACATTCTTAACGATCCATTTCAACACTTTTAAGTAAAATGTTGAATTAATATTTATAAAATATTGTAGTAGGTTTCTAGAAATGCTTAATGTAGCGTTTTAAAGTTGTGAGTGCAAAATAAAGATAACAAATTAAACTTGACGGTTAAGGGGAAAAGGGGAAAAAGATAAGGACCAAGCTAACGTTGCCGTGCGGCCTGTCCCTTATTAGCAACTGGAATCATCCAGCTTTTTTCCCACTTTCTCTTTTTAGAAAAAAATACCACTGTAACATTTTTATGAAGGCACAAAAAAACACAATGAAGTTTACTCGTAAAAACATTACAGCAAGACTAAATTTGTCATTATTATTACAAAAGCATGTGGTCAAATATGTGATGATGTGCAGCTAATCCCATCCCTTCAAGCAAAGCATCAACTCAAGCACCTGGAAAGATAAAGGAGTGTGAGAATAAATCTCAGCAATTAATCTGCTTTAACAAGTTATTTAAACTACAAGTTCATTAGACAACATTTAAACAAAATAGATATATGATAGGAAAGATAAATCTGAAATATTTAAGAAGATCATCCTCATATTAAATAAATAAATAACTACAACCAATTGTGAACTTCAGAACAAAATTGAGAACAACCTCAAATACACTTCCATGACAATGATAAACCACAATGAATGCAATGCAATGCATATGCCATGCCCACTACCTTGTAACACCCGGTTTACAAAAGGACATAAACCGAGCAATCATATATGTGCCAGGATCAAGTCACACGTATATACAACAGAATGAACAGTATATCACAGCACATATTATGTAAAAAGATATAATAAAGCGAGTACGAATGTTATTTATTACATAAATGACAAATGTCTGATACAGAGTTTGCGGAAGCGTAAAACAAGTACGAAACTCTCGGAAGCTGGGCGCCACAGGGACGTCGACTGGGAGACGAACGCTTAGAAGTCCTCGTACTCCTGGTAGCTCTGAGTGAACTCCCTCGCGTCGGCAGGAACTGAGCAGAAGTAGAGTATCCCAAAAAGAACAAGAGGAAAAAGAGTAGAGGAGGCAAGTGTGAGTACACAACTTGTACTCAACAAGTATAACACAAACTATGAGGCTCTAAGGTTGGCTGACTCAACTGCATTAGCTTTTAATCTTGGCAAAATTTTATTAAAGCTAATAACTACAAGTGGATGAATTACCATAAACCCAGTTACATAGTAATTAATCAAAATTAATTATGAACTACTGAGAACCAAACCAAACCAAACCACCCGAGGAACCCCCCTAATCAAAGGAAGATAACCCCACTAATCAAAAGGAGGATCTGGGCCGCTCATGACCGTGAGCACGGCTAGTATACCAGTTTTACACTCTGCAGAGGTTGCACATCTTTACCCACAAGTCGTGAGCTACGCTAGTTGTTCATCACACTTCCTTAGGTGAGATGGCTAGCAAGCATACTACGAGGCCGTTACAAAGAATCTCGTTGGTAAGGAGTAACCGCAAGGGTTGGATCGGCGACTATGGAGCAGGTCTAGTGGGCGTCAAGACACGGAGCACAGACGAGGCCACTCAGTACGAGGGCCATAGAAGCTTACCACCCTTGCCCCACAGGTAAGTTACTCCAAACCAAAAAGTCCTAATTAGTAAGCCAAGACCGTCCCATTCCAGTCTTATGGTTGCGCGGTTGTCCCAGGTTGTCGCTCTAATGACGTACGGTCCTTATGGAGAGTAGCTAGCACAAAACACAGTGCGAGCCCCCTAAACCAAGTTTCTAGAAAAAACCACTTTTTTAATGAGACGTGAGCCACTCAAGTACACCGCACAGAGGGCCACTATCAGAATTAAGTTGCATATACCATTAATCAAATTAATTAAAAAGGACCAAGTGTGTTATAGCGCGGCACCTAGCACAACTAACTAAAATGCAACCCAAGGGATATATATAAAGGATATAAAGTGGCTAGGAAAGTCCTTATAGGCATACATTATTAAAATGCAGTATGAAAATGTATTTAAAAGTGATAGGTGGTGTTCATGTTATACTTGCCTTCCTCAAACTGCTCCTGCTGCTGCTCAAACTGCTTTGAAGACGGTGGCTGCTCTGGGTACTGGTACTGATGCTCCTCCGGTAGCTCAACGTCTACTCACGAACACATGGCCAAGAACAAGGCAACAACATAAACATACATGCAAACAAAGGCTATCACTAAGAAACAATACAACAATACATAAAAACAACGAACAAAACTAAGATAGAACTATTCTACGCGTTACAATGATCGCATGGACATAAAGATCGCCTAAAACGGAGCTAGAACGCAAAAACTAGGCCTAAAACAAGATCTAGCGGCTTTTCTGCAAGAAAAACTAAGATTCTAGGGGTTTTCTGCAAAAAATAGGGACCTATACATAAAAACTGGAAAGATCCGAGGGCTGACGTGCAAAAAGACCTGGGCTGGACGGCGGGTTCTATTTTAAAGATTTTCAGGGTCTAAAACATAAAAACAGGGGCGGTTTTGGAATTATTTTTGAACTGGCTGGGACAGCGGGTTGATTTTGAAGAAGCTGAGGGGCTCTTTAGCAAAATTGCCAGGAGAAAGGGTATCTTTAGATCTGAGCCGTTGGATCAAGATCCATCGGCTCTGGGCGAAGGGTTACGCAGGATCTAATCTCGGCTGCGCGTTCCGGATCGGACGGCCAGGGAAGATTGGGCGCGCGGCCGGCGGCGCAGGTTGCCGGAACAGAGGTTTCCGCGGTGGCGCTTACCGGAGTAGGCCGAACTCGGCCTTCCCGGGGTCAAATCGACCAGCGCTCGGGTCAGAGAGGCTCTACGCAGCATGGGTAACCCACCTGAGACATCAGCTAGGCACGGCAGGGCTCGGAACGGCGAGCGCGACTACGGCGGCGGCTCTGCGTGGCGATGGTTCGCCGGCATGCGATGCTCGGCCAACTGATGGGCCTACTATCTACAGGTGCGTGCGCAAAAGGAAGAGGTCAGGAGGTGGCTTACCGAAGCTTGGAACGGGCGAGGGCGTGACGCAGGCGTGCCGGCGGCGATGTCGAGTGGTGGCGTGCGGGCAGAGCTCGGACGGAGCTCAACGAGGAGGCACTGTGGTGGAGCTCCAAGCGTCTGGACCCCCTGGTTCGACTCCTGGCAGGCCTGTGAAGGTGCAGCGGGGGTTAGGGTGGTTCGGGGGTCACCGGCGGCAAGGAATTTCGGCGGCGCAGAGACTCACTGGCGGTGCTGCTCAATGGAAAAAAAATCTTCATGCTGCAGGGCTCAGAGCCGGGGAAGGAGCATGCGGGTGGTCTCCTGGAAGCACGGCGGAGCTCCTGCGGGGCTTGTGGTGGCTCGGGAGGTAGTGAGGCGGCGGAAGCATGGTGGCGCAGAGCTTCGGCACGGTGGAGCAAGGTGCTGCGGTGGTGCTGGGGTGCAAAGGCCGGCTCTAATTGCATGGAAGGAGAATGTGCAGGCGCAGGGCTGCCGGGCTAGATAAAGGAGGGTGCCGGGATCATGGGCAGTTGTGCCCTGGCGTGATCTCGGCGGAGATCGCGGCCGGGATCGGGCTGCACAAGAAAAGCGGATCGCACCCCGGTGGTTGCGCGATACGACTCGGGTGGTGGCGTTTCTGGAAGGAAAGGGCGGGGTGTCGCTGGCTAGTGGGGCTCGCGGAGTTGGAGGTCCACGGGCAGTGGGTGTAGCGCGGGCGGAGCAGAGTCGGGCCGGCGCGGGGAAGAAGAAAGGGAGGGGGAGAAGACAACGCTGACCGGTGGGGGTGTGGTGTCAGTGAGAGGGCGACTTCGGCGCATGGCGTCCGTGGAGCTGAGCGCCGACAGGTGGGGTCAGGTGACAGCGTCCTGGGTGCATGAGCGTGGGAGCGGGTGAGCTGAGTTGCGCCGACAGGCAGGCCCTGGCGTGCGGGGCGCGGGAGGTTGGCGGCCGCGGTCACTGACCTGTGGGCCTGGGGTCGGGGAAGCGCTGCGCTGTGCTGTTGCGGCTGCCAGGTGGAGACAGCGGGTCAGGCGGAGGAGGCACTCATGCGGGGTGTGCGTCCATGCGGAGGAGGTGCTGCGTGCGTGCGCTCAGACCGACTGGTGGGTATAGGATTGTCAGGGAGGAGGAGGCGCGGTCGTTGGAGCTTCTGGGCTGAAGGGTGGGCGCCGGTGGTGCGTGCTGGGCTGGGCTCCTGGGCCGTGCGGAGGAAAGAGGCGCGGGGAGGATTGGACCGAGCTGGGTTGGGTTTGCTGGGATTTGGGGTTGGTTCTCTTCTTCTTTTTCAAACAACACTCAACCTATTTGAATTCAAACTCAAATTTGAATTCAACCCTAACACTCAACCAAAATAAAACTATGAACCAGTATGAATGCACAAACAAGTTTTAAACCTAGAAAAATTTTAATTACTCGCGAAAGAAAATTAAATTAAATGCAAGGCTAAGCATATAAACCTTAGAAAATTAAATAAAGCCAATTAATTTTATTATTAATTGCTGAAATTTAAATTAGGGTGTTACAAATCCTACCCCCTTACAGGAATCTCGTCCCGAGATTCTGGGATGGCTAGCAAAGAGAAACAAGGATAGGTCTTCCGCAGCTCATCTTTTCGGTGTAGTCACTCCATTGCATTCTGCATGCCTTGTAACTCTTTCTGATGTCTCTAGTATCTTCACCGGATGCTCGGTATAGGTCAGATCCAATCCTTTCAACGGTGCTTGTTCTTCTGGCACTCTCAAGCACTTCTTCAACTCAGATATGCATAACTCTTCTACCTCGTCTGAGCAATCCTCAAATTCTCCCGTACATTCTATAGGCCGGGGTGTCACATCCCTACCCCCTTACAGGAACCGACGTCCTCGTCGGTGAATCCCTGGATATCACATCCTCTTCGCACTATCTTTCTTCTCAACAAGCAAGACAGGATAAACCCAAGGCATGATAAGGTAGAAAGGATAGAGTGGATGGTTTTACCCCCAACGATCTAACTCATTTTATTACCCAACAAGGTATGAAGCTGCATCGTACCCCTCCTCGGGCAACGTACGATGCTGTACTGATACAGTCGCGGCCATAAGACGGCGACATCCACGATTGAAGTGCAATGCAATATGATGCAATGATATGATACAACTCAAAGTATGCTCTTCAATTGTGTCATATACACAACCACACATATGAAGATACCACTTACCTCATGATAGAAAAACACAACTCTTATCCTATGGAAACATAAATAGATTCGCAAAGTAATTTAATATAAAATTAATGAAATCACATTTCTCTGAGTAAGGTTCTGAATTCTTTTTAATGTGTAGGTAGAATGAATAACAAATCAAAACTGTAGCATAAACCACTGCTACGTTTACTTGCCTTCGACTTCGATGAAGATCAAGAGAACAAGAGGTAGGAACGATCCAATGGTGCACCACCTATTTAGCATCGTGATCTCAGTACAAACATTCATACAAACATACATGAATACCAAATATAGCGCTACTACTCCTCAACCCATCATACAGAACAAAACAATGCATACAAATTCGGGTATCAGCAGCACAACTGCTTGTTATTTTTGTAACTTTAAATCTACAAAAGCAATGCTAGCAAACAAATACATTTTCGAAAACTTCAGAACAGGCTTTATTACATAGACAAGTCCTACTATTTTTATTCAGAGCCTAAGCTGCTCTTATCTTCGCTCTAATTTAGGCAATGAAATCTGCTTGTAATTCTGACAGTCATTAGAAAAAAATATTTCTAACTACCAAACCACTCCTCCAAAAATTATGATACTAAACCAGAGAATGTCCAATTATCTCCTCTGCAATTTCATTGGGTTCACCTTTATGATAAAAGTGCAATAGGATGGCCAAATCATGGTAAAAACTTTGAGTGCAGAATCTGACAGGAAAGTCTAACAGTCCAATTAGGAAGACTATATCTAGAGCCCAGGTTCGGCTAGGCACCGACTAGGCGGCGGCTAGGCGCGCCTAATCGCTAGTCGATGGGGTGCCGCGTAGCCTAGGGGGTTAGGCGTGGTCTAGGCGGCCGCGGCGCCTAGGCGTCGACCAGCAGCGCCTCGGCGGCGATTCGGCGGCGAGCAGGCGCTCAAGGCGGCGCTTAGTCGGGCGGGCTGCTGCGCGCGCAATTTTTTTTCGGCCGCGCGGGAAGATTACCTCGGTCCCGGTCGATTGCCGCTCGCAGACCCTGCTCCCGCTCGCAGACGCGCGCCGAAGGGGAGCTTCGCCCGCCGGCGTTGCTCCTCCCCGCCAGCGCTGCTCCTCCCCCGCCGGCGTTGGTCGTCCTTGCGTGGCCTCGCTCCTCCAAGCCGGCGCTGCTCCTCCCCCGCCTGGATCTCCTCCCCGCCGGCGCTGCCCGTCCTCGGCTCCTCGCCTGGAAGCTCCTCCCCGCCGGTGCTGCTCGCCTGCAGTCCTCCAAGGTGAGTTCCCTCCCCTCCCTTGCTCGTTCCCCTCCCCTGCACAGCTCGTTCCCCTCCCCTGCAATTTTCCCTGCTCGTTCCCCTCCCCTCCCCTGCTCCCCTGCTCGTTCCCCTCCCCTCCCCTGCTCGTTCCCCTCCTTGCTTCTCTTCTCTGAATGGGCGCGCATAGGGGCTCCTCCCCGATGGCGCACGAGGGGGACCTGCTCTTGGGTGCCCTCCCCTGCTCTCCCCTCCCTGCTCTCCCTCTCTGCTCATCTATTTCCCTGTTCTCAATTTGCTTACTGTCATCTTGTCTTAATTTAAGTTACTGAATGCCTGATTTAGCTTGGCTTCCTGTCATATTGTCTTACACATGCCTAATTTTGCTTGAATGAATATTGCTTGGATGTAAAGGATGTCATCAGAAACTGCAGCTGCACCTTCTGAAACTGAAGCAGCTAGAGCGAATCTCCTAAAAAGAAATTCAGATGATGTTGGATGGGAATATGGTGTTCTTGTTGATCCTAACAACAAAGACAAGGTGAAGTGTAGGTTCTGTGACAAGGAGATGAGGGGAGGGATTTATAGGTTGAAGGAGCATCTTGCCCATGTTGGAAAGAATGTGAAGAAATGCACGTCTACAACACCGCAGGCTCTAGAGGCTAAAGAGAAGTGCAAGAAAGCAATAGAGGCTGCAAAAAGGAAGAGGGAGGAGAAGACTGTTTGTGAGCTAGAACTTAGAGAGGAAGTGAATGTATCTAGGGTTGGAGAGGAGTCAGAAGAAGTCACTTGTGTTGGAAGCTCACAGCCTCACAAATTAGGGCCAATTGACAAATGGACACGTGCTATTGATCCTATCAAGGCTGATTCTTTCAAACAACAGCAGCTGAACAAGGAACCGTGAAAGAGAGCATGAGGTGTACAAGTTTATTGCAAGATGGGCCTATAATCATGGTAAATTGCTAGTATACTATGCTGTTTTCACATTTTAAAATTCATTATTTGCTGTTATTCATGAACTGAACACTAATTAGACTTCATTTTTTAATCATTGGCAGCAATATCTTTCAATGCATGTGACAATGATGAGTTCAAGTAAATGTGTGAAGCAATTGGACAATTTGGACCAGGACTTACACCTCCAACTCAAGATGTCTTTCGAGGTAGTTTGCTGGAAGAAGAATATGCAAGAACCAAGAGTTTGCTGCAGGAACGTGAAGCCAAGAAGATGAAAAATGGGTGCTCTATTATGACCGATGCTTGGTCAGATAGGAAGAGGAGAAGCATAATGAATATATGCACTAATTGTGCTGATGGAACCTCCTTCATCAGCTCAAAAGAGATGTCAGATGTGTCACACAAGTGAAGTCATTTTTGAATTAGTGGACAAAGCAATTGAAGACATTGGTGAAGAAAATGTGGTGCAAGTAGTCACTGACAATGCCTCTAACAACATGGGAGCAAAGAAGCTATTGCTTGTGAAGAGACCACAAAAATTTTGGACCTCTTGTGCAGCTCACACAATCAACTTGATGCTCCAAGGAATTGGCAACTTGCCTCAGTTCAAGAAAGTGATTGACCAAGCAAAGTCATTTACCATATTTGTGTATGGCCACACAAGAACATTGGAGTGCTTGAGATACTTCAAAGATTGGAAAGAGCTAGTGAGGCCAGGAGTGACTAGGTTTGCTTCATACTTTCTCACTTTGAACAGTATGCAAGAGAAGAAGGACCAGTTAAAGAAGATGGTGGTTCATAGTAGGTGAGACTCATTAAAGGATGTGAAATCAAAGAAAGGAAAAGAGGCCACAGCTACTATATTGAGTCCAGCCTTTTGGAAGGATATGAAGCTAATGTTGGGTTTTTTTGAGCCATTGGCCAAAGTCCTCCGTTTGGTTGATGGGGATGTGAAGCCATCCATGGGTTTCCTTTATGGAGAGCTACTAAAGGCAAAGAGAGAGGTCAAAGAAGCCTTTGGCAATGTTGAGTCTCGATTCAAAGATGTTATGGCTGTTATTGAGAAGAAGATGAATGGAAGACTTGATTCTCCATTGCATTTGACAGCTTTTTTGCTGAATCCACACTATAGTTATGCTAACCCATCAATCTTTGATGAGCCCAAAATGAATGAAGCCTTCATATCTTGTGTTGAGCAATTTTATTATCATGATGAGGAGAAACAAGAACAGGCTGCCAACTTTGAATTGAAAAAGTTTCAGAATAGAGAAGGACCATTTAGCAAGAAGCTTGCAAGAACTTTTCAAAACTATGATTACAATCCAGGTAGAGGGACTTGTTATTACATGGTTGTTTGCTGTTTTCTAACATGGCTGTTTGCTGTTTTTTAAACTAATAGAGGTGTTTCTAATTTATTTCAGCATCATGGTGGCGGTTATATGGAACTGAAACACCAACTTTACAGAAGATGGCTACAAGGATATTATCTTTGACATCAAGCTCTTCTGGTTGTGAAAGAAATTGGAGTGGGTTTGAAGGGGTTAGTACCTATCTATTATGAACATTTCAGCAGCATTATGATTAAATTTCAGAACTAAAAATGCTCTTGTTTTTAATTTATAGATACACACTAAGAAGAGAAATAGGCTGAACCGCCTCAACAAGTTGGTCTATATTTAGTTCAACAACAGGCTGATGAATAAGAGAGAAAAGATTAAGTCAAAGAAAATCACTGATGTTCTCTTGTCTAGTGATACAACTGAAGCTCAAGGTTTTCTCCAAGAGGGTGGAGATGATTGTGCATTAGTTGACTTTAGAGATGGGGTGGAAGATGAGATGGAAGGCACAAGGATACCTTGGTCTGTCATTGGAGAGGCAGTGGGAGCAGATGAACAGCTTGAGCTGTGTAGAAGTGCAAGAGTGAGGGAGCTCTATGCAGAAGAAGAATTTGAGTCTGAAGAAGAAGAGTATGAAGATGAAGATCTGTGCTACAGTGAAGATGAAATATGATCTGGACCATCTCCATCTAGTAGTGAAGCCTTTTGTGATGCCCTAGTCTTATGAACTGCAGCTGTGTCACTTTGTGTCTGTGTGTCTTCTTTTGTGATTTGTGAGACCTGAACTAAGAACTATGTGCTTGTGCTGTCCTTTATTTATAAATTGTGTTGTGCACTTGTATTGCTGTCCTATCCACTTGTATTGTAATTACCAGCTGCTGGTATGGTGTGCTCATGGATGGGAGGCTGCTGAAATCATCCAGATAAGTCACAACTTAGTGTTTTCTATTTTTTTTATGAACAGCTAGCTGTCTATTGACTAATTTACTAACTACTAGCTGTCAAAATGTGTTGCAGCCTTGCAGGAGCTGGGAACATGCAAGAGTAAGGCAGCTAGGAATCAGATATGTCTACTGCCCCTCTTTTTATACTTACTATGACTCATATATAGTAGTTATATATATATATATAGTTATATACATAATATATATAATTTATGGCTATATTGCCAAAACGCCTAGAAAAACGCTTAGCGCCGCCTAGGGCCGAGTACTCCCGACTAGGCGCTAGGCAGTGGGTCAGCGCCTAGATTCCGCCTAGCGCCTAGCTGAACTTTGTCTAGAGCTATATCCAACCAAAAATTATGTTCTATACCAATCTGTAAATCTTGGCAAAAAATCTACAACTTTGGTAGCACTGATAGAACAGTTTCAGCCATTAAGGTTTCTTGTGGTGGAACTTACTCATCCGGGTTCGAGTCCTAAACTCAGCACGAGTGTTTATATTTTTCTAGATCTATTTTAGGATTTAACTAGTACTATTCTTTCAATGGTAAGCGATGTGCCTGCCGAAAGCGAGACATCTATAGTCGTCAATCTTTTGGATTTTCAAGATCAGTCCTTTCCTCGTTCCAGTTTATTCATCCTCTCTTTATATTTTTAATTTTTAATTTCATCTTTTGTGTTCTAATCTTATGCAAATGTTCTTTGGATTTATAGTTCTTCTTTTCAAAATTTAGATTATTCCATCTCTATTTTTATAGTTTTTTCTTCCTAATTTTTCTCTATTCTTTTTCTTTACTATTTTCTATTTATTTTCTTCCGACCTTTAACTTTTCTTTCTTTTTTTCCTTATATTAGTGAGTGAGTCAGTGTAGTTTTTTCTTCCTAATTTCTCACTATTCTTATTCTTTACTACTGATTTTCTATTTATTTCCTTCCGGATTTCAGATCTGATTACTTCTTGTCTCCACGAGAAGACGAATCTAAACATGACGGATACTCTAGCTAACCACTAGACTAAAAGGCTCTTTCGCTTTTTTTCCTTCTAATTCTCTCTATATTTATTATCTTCATTTACTCTTTCTTTCCATTTTATTTTCCCTTCTAAGCGTTAGGTTGATATTCTTAATTTATCTTTTTTTCAACAACATTCCTCTTTCTAGTATATAATTAGGTGAGTTTCTATATTGGCACAATTTGTTTGTATTGAATAGTGATTCGTGCACTGTGTATATATTTTTTATATACTATATATGTTTATAGGAATATTTTTTTTTGCAATGAAGTTGATTTTCTTCATGTAAAATTATTTGTATGCGTGTAAATAGTTTGTTCGGAGTACTAAATTATTTATTCTCTTTGTAGACTAAATTGTTTGATGATGTTGACTCATTTGTTCGTGATATTCATTTCAATTACCTAGTTCATATAATTAAATGTTTGCGATGATTAATAGATTGACCAATGTTTACTATTATTTGTCCTTTACATTTAATCTTTTGTTCCTAGAGATACTTATTTGTTCATGTGGTTCAAACATTTGTTTCCAGTAGCTGGAACCAATTATTTGATATTAAAATAATGTTTATTTAGAGATAGGCAAGTGTGTTCTTGTTTTGAAGATGTTGTCATGAGAAAGATAATGGTACAATATAAATCTAATCTGGACACTCGGTTTAATACCTAGAGCTTTTTTTAAAAAAATTTCGAATTTGCATGCATGTGATTAATGTCAGCATTGTTTGTCTACTTCTGCATGCATGCGTAGATTCAATCCTCTTTAACTGTAACATGCGCTCAAACAGTCTTCAATCTCCATAGGGGAATCGGTAACAGATTAACGAGCCTAATTGCAGCCCAATTAATTGGTTGCCGCAAACATCACCAAAGCGATATATAATCGCGTCCAAAGCACGGCCGCGCTCCAGATGCCGCACGAAAGATGCCAGACTCGCCTCCATCCTGAGCATGTTGAGGCAGTCGTGCTGCGGGGAGATGCTGCAGAGACGCATCCTGGAAAAGGTGTGGCATGTGCCCTTGCGGGGGGCTGCCGTGAGCTCGCTCGCCAGGTGCTGCCGCCATGCGCGTCCTCGCCAGAGGCTGCCGTAGCGGGCACCCTCGCCCGAGGCTGCAGCTCCACACGGGGCGCCACCGCTCGCCGGGGGACGCCCCCGGCACTCCCTGATCGGGGGGGGGGGGTGACAAGCCCCACGGTGGAAGATCCCTCGACGGAGCGCCTCCTTGGCCTCTTCCTACTTTCTGATCTGAGAGAGAGAGGAGCGTGAGAGTGAGAGAGATATGGGGAACAACATTGATAGTGATGATAAGGCCGAAAGCCTGTGCTCAAGTGCAGAATTGATGGTAAGATAGTGCTAGCTGTAGGGAAACAAAAAATCTCAAGTTTACCAAAAAAATAAAATTGGAAAGGAAACTAACTGCAGACTCTCCGTCTGCGTGCCAGGTGTTCTTCTGTCTTTTTTTTGAACCCTCTCAAACTGAAAATATTGTTATAGTATCTGTTCGCATACATAGAGACACACTCGAATCCGAAACACCTCCCTACATACACCAACAGACCTACAACTATACACAATCAAAACACAAAACGCGTCCTATGAGAGATCACCGAAGACCAGAGAATCCGGTGTGCAACGAGGGACGTCACCTCCCATTGTGGCTCCACGCGTGAGAGGGTGCCTGAGACAGCAAAGACTGAGCTCGACGAAGCTGCAACCAACCAGCAAAGACTTGTATTGTAATTACCAGCTGCTGGTATGGTGTGCTCATGGATGGGAGGCTGCTGAAATCATCCAGATAAGTCACAACTTAGTGTTTTCTATTTTTTTTATGAACAGCTAGCTGTCTATTGACTAATTTACTAACTACTAGCTGTCAAAATGTGTTGCAGCCTTGCAGGAGCTGGGAACATGCAAGAGTAAGGCAGCTAGGAATCAGATATGTCTACTGCCCCTCTTTTTATACTTACTATGACTCATATATAGTAGTTATATATATATATATAGTTATATACATAATATATATAATTTATGGCTATATTGCCAAAACGCCTAGAAAAACGCTTAGCGCCGCCTAGGGCCGAGTACTCCCGACTAGGCGCTAGGCAGTGGGTCAGCGCCTAGATTCCGCCTAGCGCCTAGCTGAACTTTGTCTAGAGCTATATCCAACCAAAAATTATGTTCTATACCAATCTGTAAATCTTGGCAAAAAATCTACAACTTTGGTAGCACTGATAGAACAGTTTCAGCCATTAAGGTTTCTTGTGGTGGAACTTACTCATCCGGGTTCGAGTCCTAAACTCAGCACGAGTGTTTATATTTTTCTAGATCTATTTTAGGATTTAACTAGTACTATTCTTTCAATGGTAAGCGATGTGCCTGCCGAAAGCGAGACATCTATAGTCGTCAATCTTTTGGATTTTCAAGATCAGTCCTTTCCTCGTTCCAGTTTATTCATCCTCTCTTTATATTTTTAATTTTTAATTTCATCTTTTGTGTTCTAATCTTATGCAAATGTTCTTTGGATTTATAGTTCTTCTTTTCAAAATTTAGATTATTCCATCTCTATTTTTATAGTTTTTTCTTCCTAATTTTTCTCTATTCTTTTTCTTTACTATTTTCTATTTATTTTCTTCCGACCTTTAACTTTTCTTTCTTTTTTTCCTTATATTAGTGAGTGAGTCAGTGTAGTTTTTTCTTCCTAATTTCTCACTATTCTTATTCTTTACTACTGATTTTCTATTTATTTCCTTCCGGATTTCAGATCTGATTACTTCTTGTCTCCACGAGAAGACGAATCTAAACATGACGGATACTCTAGCTAACCACTAGACTAAAAGGCTCTTTCGCTTTTTTTCCTTCTAATTCTCTCTATATTTATTATCTTCATTTACTCTTTCTTTCCATTTTATTTTCCCTTCTAAGCGTTAGGTTGATATTCTTAATTTATCTTTTTTTCAACAACATTCCTCTTTCTAGTATATAATTAGGTGAGTTTCTATATTGGCACAATTTGTTTGTATTGAATAGTGATTCGTGCACTGTGTATATATTTTTTATATACTATATATGTTTATAGGAATATTTTTTTTTGCAATGAAGTTGATTTTCTTCATGTAAAATTATTTGTATGCGTGTAAATAGTTTGTTCGGAGTACTAAATTATTTATTCTCTTTGTAGACTAAATTGTTTGATGATGTTGACTCATTTGTTCGTGATATTCATTTCAATTACCTAGTTCATATAATTAAATGTTTGCGATGATTAATAGATTGACCAATGTTTACTATTATTTGTCCTTTACATTTAATCTTTTGTTCCTAGAGATACTTATTTGTTCATGTGGTTCAAACATTTGTTTCCAGTAGCTGGAACCAATTATTTGATATTAAAATAATGTTTATTTAGAGATAGGCAAGTGTGTTCTTGTTTTGAAGATGTTGTCATGAGAAAGATAATGGTACAATATAAATCTAATCTGGACACTCGGTTTAATACCTAGAGCTTTTTTTAAAAAAATTTCGAATTTGCATGCATGTGATTAATGTCAGCATTGTTTGTCTACTTCTGCATGCATGCGTAGATTCAATCCTCTTTAACTGTAACATGCGCTCAAACAGTCTTCAATCTCCATAGGGGAATCGGTAACAGATTAACGAGCCTAATTGCAGCCCAATTAATTGGTTGCCGCAAACATCACCAAAGCGATATATAATCGCGTCCAAAGCACGGCCGCGCTCCAGATGCCGCACGAAAGATGCCAGACTCGCCTCCATCCTGAGCATGTTGAGGCAGTCGTGCTGCGGGGAGATGCTGCAGAGACGCATCCTGGAAAAGGTGTGGCATGTGCCCTTGCGGGGGGCTGCCGTGAGCTCGCTCGCCAGGTGCTGCCGCCATGCGCGTCCTCGCCAGAGGCTGCCGTAGCGGGCACCCTCGCCCGAGGCTGCAGCTCCACACGGGGCGCCACCGCTCGCCGGGGGACGCCCCCGGCACTCCCTGATCGGGGGGGGGGGGGGTGACAAGCCCCACGGTGGAAGATCCCTCGACGGAGCGCCTCCTTGGCCTCTTCCTACTTTCTGATCTGAGAGAGAGAGGAGCGTGAGAGTGAGAGAGATATGGGGAACAACATTGATAGTGATGATAAGGCCGAAAGCCTGTGCTCAAGTGCAGAATTGATGGTAAGATAGTGCTAGCTGTAGGGAAACAAAAAATCTCAAGTTTACCAAAAAAATAAAATTGGAAAGGAAACTAACTGCAGACTCTCCGTCTGCGTGCCAGGTGTTCTTCTGTCTTTTTTTTGAACCCTCTCAAACTGAAAATATTGTTATAGTATCTGTTCGCATACATAGAGACACACTCGAATCCGAAACACCTCCCTACATACACCAACAGACCTACAACTATACACAATCAAAACACAAAACGCGTCCTATGAGAGATCACCGAAGACCAGAGAATCCGGTGTGCAACGAGGGACGTCACCTCCCATTGTGGCTCCACGCGTGAGAGGGTGCCTGAGACAGCAAAGACTGAGCTCGACGAAGCTGCAACCAACGATGAGCTCTTCCTTCGTAGAAGAACCAACTCCACGAGCTCATCGGCAGTGCCGAAGGAGATCACCACCGACGGAATGGAGCTCGGGAGAACTTATTCCAAAGGGGACGCCGCCGCCACCACTCGACGCCGTCACCGGAAACCGGACCCGAGGGCTGTCGCCGCCGCGCACGACGCAGACCACCCCCCACAGCTGCCGCACCCGAGGCCATCACCGTCGCCTCCAACGCCGGCCCCATCCGCAGAAGCCGCACCCGACGCATACCACCCTGCGAAGGAGCCGCGAGAGCCAGCCCCCCTCACCCGCAGGAGCCATGGAGGTTGCCGGCGAGGAGGGGAGCCGTCCCCACGGCCTCCTGCCGGAGAGAACACCGAGCAGTTTCTGAGTCGCTCGGTGGAGTCGGGACTCGGGAGAGGGAGAGAGACTTCGAGAGGTGTTCTTCCGTCTGATGATGGGTCTAGCCTTAGCTGGTTTCTGGGCTGTTATTGGGCTGCGTGATACCGTGAGTTTTTATCTTCCGATAGATAGATAGATAAGAACCCCCGTTCATTCCCAGCCCATCTCAGCCTTTTCCCGTCACCCCTTGTTTGGATCGATTGCTTCTGTTCCTGTTCCTGCTGCAGCTCCTCCTTTTCCTACTATCAAGAGGATGGATGGGGATGACAGTTTTGATGAGCAAGCAAGCAGGACGTCATTTTTGGATTCTTCTTCCTTTTTTTTCCACTCATCGTATGCTGGCTGGCTTAGAGAGAGTTTTGGTTAGTTGACCGGCATTAAAATTAGTCCAATTGTCGATATTAATAGTTTTGCCTTTTTTATATACATAATTTTTACTATATATATAGAGTTCCAGACATAGTATATAACTAGGTGCATAGCAAAATATATATATTTGGAAAAGCCAAAAAAATTGTAATTTGGGATGAAGGTAGTAATTAATATGCATAGCACAATTGATGGATAGCAAAATCGTTCGACAGGCCAATCGTTCAGACGAATAGCATGTTTCTCAAATGCATGTTTAGCTTCTTCCGACTGCATCATTTCAGTTTCTTAGTTTCTCCAGTTCATGATGCACCTTAACTGTATGTTTCAACCAGTACATTGAAATAACTTAGTAGGTATGCGTAAGTTCAAGATATACATTTGCATAATTTCAGGTTGAAACAATATTTCAGTAGGTTGTATCTTATCTGATGGCTAGTTGTTCATTACCAAACATAGTTCAAGTTATAAAAGCTATGATATGTTTGCAAAAATTTAGATAGGTGCCCAAAGTGTAGTAGTGCAGCATCTGTATGGTTGGCCACTGTAGGAGCTGCTTAATTTTATTCCTGCATATCACTTTTTGTCAGCCAACCCGTGTTTGAGACTTGCATCCTCTTAATATCAAAGCAGGGGCGGTCTGCCCTTCCCAAGTTTGTATTTTATTGCTGCATATTTCTAGTTGTAAAATACAACTAGAAAAAAAATTTGTGCTCGTTGTTTCCGTTACCTAAAAAATTATAATGGCATTCAGTATTGACCTCTTCTCTTAAAGGTTATCAATTACTTTCCTTGTGATGTCCAATAGCTGCTAGATACCCAGAGCTGCCTAAAGAGAAGTCTGAATAAATTAATTAATCATTTCATTTATTTGGAGTTGAATAATTATTTATGTCTAAACTATTTCAACCACCAAAATAGTACAAGTAACTTCCGGTATATTTCTTCAATCTCTTCAGGTGGTCTTATTGTCATTTAGTATGAGAATTGAGATTTAGATTCCATGTGCAACATACAAGAAACTCTACATAAAAACAATGAAGATACAATCGAAACTGTAGAAGAATCTGTCGCAAGAATGGACACTGACGAAAATGGAAATGGTGGATGTCTACGATTACCTTAAAACTAGCCATTGATGTCAGCTATTACTTTATATTGTATTTTCTCTCTCCAGGTCTTGGATTCAATTCTCGGAGGGAGTGAATTTCATGTTGGAGTTAAAAAAAATCCCCTCATCTACCTACACAACCAAAGCACATGAAAAATAGGTCCTGGCCTGCATCCCAGCCCGCTCTCATGCGGGTTAAGGTACGGGCAACGAGACCCATGTGTAAGGGTGGGGCAGGGATTTTGGGGGTTTTCTTGGGTTGCGTGATAAGATCTTCTCCTTAATCAATGTCTGGGAGCTGCCATACCCCCCCCCCTCCCCCGCAGGTCAAGTTTTTTTTTAGAATGTTGCTTATGCATGGGTAAAATTGCCACTTTGTTGGTTGAGTTGTCATTCTGTTGTTACATTGCATAAATTATCTCACTGGCATGTTGGAACTTTGCATCTGTTTTTCCTGTATCCTTGCTTCCGGTGCTCTTGTTATTACTGTATCTGAATCAGGAAAAACTTGCAGGTATTCTCTCTTTGGGCTGTCATTGACATATCTTACTCTCTCCAGGATGTTGCCCATGGATCTTTGTAGCCATGGTGCCAGACATTTCTGTACACCCCTGTTCTCCATCTGTATGATTAAATTTTTGTACCTATGCTATGTTATCCAGCTGTTTGCTAAAATTTTTGTACTCGTTTGCTTCAGATTTCAAGTGGTATAAATCTTGCTTTCTTAGTGTAATAAGACATGACATGCGCTGCTGCAGAATATCATGCTTTATGAGAAGGATGGTATAGGGGAGCAAATGTATATCAGTGCTCTTCGTTATGAAGGAGAAAATGTATAAGCAGAATGTTCATCCTTGTATCAACCGAATGATGGGAGGGGATATAGGGTAAGGATGCCCCCAAGGGCCAAGGGGTTTGGGTGGCAGGGAAAGGATTCACCCAATCCCTCCTGCGGATTGGTTCCGTCTCTTGATTGAATACCCCGAGGCCGAACAAAGACTAAGGCCATGTTTAGTTCCAATTTTTTTTCAAAATTTCCTGTCACATCGAACTTTTGGACACATACATGTAGTATTAAATGTAGTTTTTTAAAAAAACTAATTGCACAGTTTAATTGTAAATGATGAGATAAATCTTTTTGAGCCTAATTAGTCTATGATTGGACACTAATTACTAAATAAAAACTAAAGTGCTACAGTAGACGAATTCAAAAAAATTCGCGAACTAAACACACCCTAAAGTGAGAAACAAAACAACCTTCTGAATTTGGGTAATTCAACTTATTAAATTTTGAGAAAAATGTATCAATTTGGGGTACGCTAGCCGCTAGAGCTAATATCCTACTGTCCTGTCTCGGAAACACGATCACAGATCACTAGTTACAATCAAGTGCATTAACAGTATTCCTCATCCTTTGTCCCTTATGTAAGTTTCACATCTCTCCGTCTCCGCCCATCAATGGCGTGCCAGCAGCTTTGCTTTGCTCTGATGACCAAATAAATAGCCATCAAGAGCCGGTGCTCTCCGGACTCCGGCTCTTTGCATCACCAACCATAACGTTCCTCATTTGTGAAGCAAGAGCACTACCTTGATTTCACCAGTGACCACTCTCGGTGTCGACGACAAGGCCACCGTCCTCACCGTCGGTGGCAAAGCGTTTCCAGTACCAATGCGCCTTCCAGACGGCGGCCATGTCCTCGATGGGCACCCCCTTGGTCTCCGGCAGGAACAGCGCGACGAAGAGCGTCATGGCGGCTAGCAGGCCGGCGAAGACGAAGAAGAGCCCGAACTTGAGGCAGCAGAAGAGGGGCAGGAACGCCTGCGCCACCACGAAGTTCATGAGCATGTTCCCCGCCACCGTGATACTCTGCCCCGCGGGCCGCACCTCCAGCGGCATCACCTCGCTCGGCACCAGCCAGCCCAGCGGGCCCCACGACCACGAGAACCCCGCGATGTACACGCACATCACCACCACCGTGGCCGTCGCGCACGCCGCCGGCATCGCCACGGTGCCGCGGAACCCGAGCGTGGCGCCCATCAGGGCGCCCATGACCACCATGCTGATCAGCATCTGCAGCCCGCCCAGCAGGAGCAGCGCGCACCGCCCGATCCGGTCCACGGTGAGCACCGACACGAAGGTCGCCAGGAGGTTGACGAGGCCGGTGATCACCGCGGACATGAGCGACGCGCTGCCGCCGAAGCCCGCCGTCTTGAACAGAACCGGCGCGTAGGTCTGGAGCACGATGCCCGTGAGCTGCTGGCACATCGGGATGGCCACCGCCATCACCAGCTGCGGGCGGTACCGGCGCCGCAGGATGTCCCGCCACGGGCGCGTCACCGCCTTGGACGCCGCGCTGGCCGCCGCGAGGTCGTTGTACTCGTCGTCGACGTCCTCGACGTCGCGCACCCGGCGGAGCATCCGCTTCGCCTCCTCGGGCCGGCCGCGCTCCAGGAGGGAGTTGGGCGTGTCGTAGAGGAAGAAGGAGCCGACGGCGATGACGGCGGCGGGGACGGCCGCGAGCGCGAGGCTGAGGCGCCAGCCCCAGCCGCCGGCAATCTTCTGCGTGCCGTAGTTGACGAGCGTGGCGAGCAGGATGCCGACGGTGATCATGAGGTTGAAGCCGTTGTTGAGCATCCCGCGCATCCTGGCGGGCGCCATCTCCGACAGGTACAGCGGCGCGGTCTGGCTGGCGAAGCCGACGCCGACGCCCAGGAGGACGCGGCCCAGGATGAGCATGAGGACGCCGTTCGCGGCGCCGTTGAGGGCGCTGCCGGCGAGGAAGGTGGCCCCGCCGCAGAACATGGACCACTTGCGGCCCGCGGCGCGGGTGAAGGTCGCGGCGAGCAGCGACGCGGCGAGCGCGGAGAGGAAGATGGAGGACGTGAACGTTGTCAGCAGCTGGCTGTCGAACACGCAGTACTGGCTGCCGCCGCGGTCCGCCGCCGCCTCCCGCTGCCTGAGGTACACGGACGGGAAGAACCTGGCGAGGAACGGGTCCATGGACGTGACGCCGCCGGAGACGCCGATGTCGTAGCCGAAGAGGAGTCCGCCGGTGGCAGCAATGAGGCACGCCGTGAAGACGAAGAGGGTGAGCCCGCCGGGGTAGTCCTGCCGTCCGCCGGCGGCCGGCGCCACCATGGCCCCGCCCGCCATTGTTGCGGACTTGCAGGCGCACGAGTAAGCGGAACACGAAGAGTTAATCCACCTGTAGGTATCTCGGAGAGGGAGGGGAGATTTTATTGCCGTGCGATCAGCCGATCACGTACGTACGCGCTACGTTTCATCCAGCTGTCTTTCATCCGGAGAGGTTTCGTTGTTTGCACGCATATACAGTGGGACTCAAGTTGGTTTCGTGCGTGTGCTCTCTGGACCGGGGAAATACAAATCCTATGGTCGGTTCGAGTGAGTCATTTTTTCGCAAAATTATTTTCGAACCGCATCCCGTTTCACATTTTGGAATACTAACGTTTTTTTACTCCAAAATGATTAATGGTGAACGGCGTTGAAGAAATCATACTATTTTACATACTTTAGAAGTTGAAATAGGGGATTACGAATTTGCGATATCTTAGGTCCTGTTTGGGATGGCTCCCAGCGGCTCCGGCTCCGCTGCACATTATCAGTGGCACCACTGTTTATTGAAGCGGCTTCACTCCCTTCCCTCCTCTCTCACTAACATCGCCACTGTTCAACGAAGCTACCGGAGCCCAGTTTGGGTGGCTCCACCGGCTCCGGGCTACAGAGGCGCTACAGTGCCAGAGCCGGAGCCGGCGGGAGCCCTCTCAAACGGGACCTCAATTATTCTCACACGACGACACGAGTGTTTGACTGAGTTTGTAAGGACAATGACCTAATTAGGCTATTATTGCATGATCCCGTACGCAATTAGCAATATAATCTTTATTGACAAGGTTTGTCCAAAATCTATGTCCACGGGCTAGAACTATGTACGAGATTTGGTTGAAACCTTCTTCTCCCAAGCCATAGTAAAATCTCATATTGTAACACTAGTCCAGTCGACTTCCAAAAAACATTAACAAAGAGAAACTATACATTCTTGTCGATTTGAAACCAGCCGAAAGGAATGCCAAAAACCGTCAGGAATAAGCACCCTAATCCTGACGGCCATAACAAACAGATAGGACTTAAAGAGAAACCGGCTGGAGGAACTCAGCGCGCCAAACATAAGCTGGGTGGGCTATTCTCCCGCGCTTGTCTGACTGCGTCAAAACATCAATATCTTGTTTACCCTAAAACCCCAAACTTTTCATGCGGGCCTTTTCCCTCTCCATACCATGTAGTCTGTTGCCGCCGCACTCCCTCCCGCAGGCGCGTCGCCCCGAAGCCCCCCCTCCCCCGCGGCTAGCTGGAGCCCCCCGGTGGGTGCCCGCGCCGAAACCCCCTTGTGCGGCCGGCTGGAGCCCCCCACGCGATGGTGGCCCGAAGCCATCCCCCCCCCCCCCCCCACACACACACACATCTCTTCGTGCTCCCCCAGAGCAAGCAGTAAGGCGCTGACTCACCCCATCCTCACCCTACCAGTGACCTTATTCTTCTTCAATTCCGCAATCTTGTCGAGTAGGTCTTTCATTTGATCTGGATTGCGACCAGTCAATGACCACTCGCTACAGATCTTAGGCAGGTCCGGGGTTCGGCTAGGAAGGGATGGCTCATGGTTTCCGACATAAAACCAATTGGTTTTTCCAGTCGATCACTTTAGTGGTAAGTTTGTAAGAGATGTATTTTTTGTCCAATCCCTAGCGCAACTGCACTCCAGCACCAACAACGTCAGCTATGTTATTTTTGGCTAGGTTGGCCGATGGAAGAGATGACAAAAATAAGTTAAAATGGGGCTCAATGCCCAAGAATGCTACATATAGATAAACAAAAATTGAGATGTGAAGTATGGAATTCGGAGTGAGATGATGTAATTAGATTCCCCAGTGAAAAATGTGAAAAAGAAGACCCCATCAAAAGTCGGAGGTGGGTACTGCAAGACCACGCTCGACAAAAGACCGAAACATGACAATTTCTTTGGTCGCTTCATAGGGTTTGCCGTGACCCTCGGCAGACCACCACTGCACAATCGCTCAGGATTGTAGCAGGCACTCATCTACTCTTCTTCCGCCCTTCAGCCATGGTCTCGACTACCTTCTCCTTCCCCTTGCCACTGGATTTCTTCGGCGCCATTCGAAATGTCATGAGTCGTTTCTCGCTAATACGCTACCGGATGTGCGCAAGGAGAAAGTGGATCTGGAAAAAGGGGGTGGATGGAGATATCCTGATAGGAAATGGCCGACAAGAGCTCAAATAGATCTAAAATGGCGGTGGTGGCAGATGCAAAGGAAAGCAAAGGCAGTGAAGGCTTAGGGTAATAAACCCTAAGTTACCACGCGGTTAAATAAGCAGCAGTGGTGGCATTATGGTGATTTCTTTGAAGTCTAAGAGTCACCCGGTGTTATGATTTATTTTTGAGTGGTAATTTCTGGATTTTTGAGGATGCTATTTGCTTAACCATTTTTTCTGGGATATCATCCGAAAAAAAGATTTTTGAATTTTAGAATCAATATACCTAGTTATACCATCAAAATAAATTCTCAAAATTGCACGGTATTATATGCCACGCCTTGAGATCTTTTATTCCAAATTTTCAGATTTGGATTCAAGGCTCGGGGGCTGCAGGACATGTGTCATTGATGATTTATTTTTCAATTTTTTGGAAGATGAGGGCGAAAAGACTGATTTGACCATCAGGCTGATTCTACGATTCAACCTATGACTCGAGAACTACTCCATATGGAGTGCGAGTTCATCGCATACCATATAAAGAAAGACAACTTGGAGCTTGAGCGCCTCACAACATCGACGCAACCAAGAAAGTACTGGGTAGACTACTCGAAAGCGCTCGAAAACACTTTCAGAATTACTCGACGCCTGCAGCACTCGACTACGAAGAGTTATGGGGCTTGTTAGACTCGAGGCAACAGAACTGCTCATAGCGTAGAATATTCTAGAATAAAGGATAGCACATGTCCTGTACCTTATCCTATTGTAACTATGCGAATAGGAGTAGAACTAGTTAAATAGAAGCAAATTACCCGAGTAGTACTCGGGTACAACCCCTAAGCTAGTATTCGTATAGGATTTTCATGTAATCATGTTGCCTAGACTATATAAGGGCGGGCAAAGACCCCCCGAAAACATACAACATCTAAGCCAATACAAATCAACACAGGACGTAGGATACTACGCTCTCGCCAGCCCGAACTTGTCTAAAGTTTTGTGTTTTTTGCATCATCGTGTTCCTGATCTCGACGACACCCTACCTACAAACAAACACCATGGGGTATTCCTAGGTAGGCTTGGCAGTTAAATAATGATATGCTGGCATGTTAAAATAGGGCATTGCCATGTTCTTACATATGGCTGATGCACTTGGGTAAGTGTTTGTTTCTAGAACTAATGAGCTCAAAATTTTGGTGTGTAGGATGGTGGTCACCTTCAAGACTCTAGCTTGCCTTGGATTAATTGGGTCGCATTTCATAAGGAGTTTAGCATCAGATTAAAGTCAAAATGTTATGCTTAAATTTACTGGTTGCCATGTTCTCTCATACGTGAATTTTTCAAAGAGATCATGTGGTGTGGTAAAGTGTCTTAAAATTTAATTTATAGATAATCTAAGGATCAGGTCCTAAAAACGTCAAGGTCTAATTTTATACAATTTTGAGCTAAAAATATGTAAGATTTAAATTATATTGTGAAGAGACCATTAGGGGCATTATGATCCGTTACCACCCCTACTGCCTGATAGAGATAGTAAGTAAGGGTAATAAGGACAGAAAATAGAAAAACTGCACCTTGTCGCCCCGTGTTTGTCAACGAGAGAAAATCCGACCAAAATAATCCATCCCCCGCAGACCCCATTCCGCCATGGGCGTCGAAGTCTCACCAGCACATACCACTGTCGCTGCTCAGCCCTTCTCCCAGAAGGCATTCGGCACCGCCGCCGTCAGCGACCATGACGCCGCCTCCTCTTAGCACCCCTGCATACTTACGCCCTTCGCCCACGCTATGCTGCTAGTTAACAACAAATAAGACGATACTCTTCCCCATTTCTGCATGTCCAAAAAATTTAGAAACACAAGCACTTTGGTGTTATCTCATTTTATTGAAAAACACTATCACAAAATTCAGCAGCGGTTTTAGCATCAGTACTCACATAAGAGTATTACACAAGTTTCCTCTCAGAAAACCATCGTCGATACAACAGCCACAATCTCCATTGTCTTCTTTTGTCCATCCCAGCTTCTCTAAGGGCTAGTTTGGCTGCAAGGGGAGAAGAAACCAAGGATTTCCCGTGGCATTTCGTTCCCTGGGCAGGAATTCCCGCTCCCCTACTGTCGTTTGGGAGCACTAGGGTCAAAAATCCAAAAAATAGAAACTAATTGTAAGACCATTGGAAAATTAAAAATCAGTACAAGGTCACTCAATCAGTGCTTGATCTGCACTCCATCTCAAATAAACATATCCAAGATAAATTTGAATTCCTTTGTCCATACAATCTACATATATTACAATTAAGTTCAATTCATGGAGAACTGAAACTAAATACCATCCAAGATAAGAAATGTTGCAGGCATCCCCTAGGACCTCACTGAACTTGGGTCTAGTTGACTGATCAACTTGCATGTCAAGAAAAGATATCTATTAGGCATGCTACCAGTAGTCTAATAGAGGGCACGAGTGCAAAGTGTAACACCCCGCCCTCATCGTAGCACAACCCAGCCTTTCCAATGGGCGAGCCTATTTATACATAGCCCCTCACTTACACTTTCGTCCTCGCTTCGCATAAAAGGATTAACACAAAGGTGTTATGGTTGGAAGCCAGATGCTTATGAGTTGGCTCCATCCTTGCTGAACAAACAATGTGGTACTAAACATGTGCACAACACTCATGGGCCCAATATATATCCAAATTCGGCTGGATGTCACACAGCCAAGACTTGAGGGAAAAGATATCAAATTTGAGCTAAGCCACATTATGGGACTACAAGAAAATGGGCTTTCATCCCTTCAATTAGTACTGGGCCAAGACACCGGCCGATACTAAATGTCGCATTTTAGTACCGGCCAATGTTTTGGCCCGGCACTAAAATGGCACGGCCATTTAGTACCGGGCCAAGACAGCGGCGGCTACTAAAATGCGACATTTAGTACCGGCCGTTGTCTAGGCCTGGTACTAAATGTTCCTCCAAGGGTTACTTCAAAAGGAATGCATCTCCCATCTAGTCACATGTGATGCATAGGTGGGGTGGTAAGAAAGGTTTGCGCGAGGTTGGAGGTCATGAGTTCAAATCACAGGAACCGCGCACACACATATTACGTGTAAAATTCACGTGACTTGTGACTTGGGACGATGCGCTTGTGCGAGGGCCTCCCAGCTTCATTTTTTTTATTTTTTGGGTGCGAAACCGTTTAGTACTGGCCAATGTTACTGAACGGTACTAAATCGCACCTTTAGTACAAGGATTTTTGACCGGTACTAAATGGCGTGCCATTTAGTACTGACCATCAGTACCAGGCGGAGAACCGGTACTAACCGGGAGTTTTCGCCCGGTGCTAATGTCATGTTTTCTAACAGTGTGGACTAATACCTAGAAAAGAAACAAATTACATGGAAATTATACTACAGAGCCACCTGTCTGCCTGCCTGACCCAACAGGAGCAGAGTAATCACAGTTTTGAAAGTCAAACAAACACCACATAGCCTCCAAAGAGTAACCATACAGGTATTGCTTCCAAAGCCACCAGCAGCACAATAATCAACTGTAAACCACAATTGCATCACTCCTGCCATAAAAGTTCTAGCTTCTATGCATAGCTTCCACCAAGCGCTCTGCTAGTAACATAAAGAAAACCTCAAAAGCATCAGTTCTTTAGCATGAAGCATAGTTTTCTTGAACTATATTTTGTCTTCCATTACTTCTTAGACAGTTTGAGCCACTATGTACCATCCTTCCTGACAACCCCCACCAGGAACAGTGCACAAACAAATATAACAGTGTATATGTTATAATCAGGGAAATCAGTTACACAATTCTAATGAGATGCAAAAACTAGTCAATAACTTTCTATCATCTTTCCTAATATATGTTACAACAGTGTCAAACAATATTTGTTTAACACATGGTTACTGGCCACTAGCAAGTAGGCACTCAGATCATGCAACAGATGGATTGCAAGGACCATTCATTATTTTGTCAGTATCTAATTAAAGTTCAACTAGGAAATGGCTTCAGAGTTTTCAGTTGTACCCCAAATCCTAATCTGATCAGACACACCATAGCAGGACCTAGCAAGCACAGTTTAGAAACTGAACTCTGGTGCAGCAAAATACTTGTACAGAGTTTACTTAATATTGAGACATATGTACTTAATTCAGAATGCAGTTACAATCAAACTTCCAGCAAGTTGTTGATACCCTATCGAGGCACTAGGTGGACTGAAATAACAGTGAAGTGGATTTTCCGATGTATTGTCTCTCCACTAAGTTGGAATTTCTTTTTTTAGCCTCTCGGTGCTAGCATTATGAGAGAGCATGGACATAAATATTTTTAACTGATCCTCAATCTTAACACTACGAGTATCAAGTATCAAATTCTCCACTCTGAGAAAATGTGCTATTGCTCTAAAAATATGAGACTCCATCCTGAACTCCACTTTGCACCACCTCTCATGACCTTCTAAAATTTCTTTCACCCTTTCTGCCCCTAGATAGAGATGCAGTGTGCTCTGGCATCTTCTCATCATATAAGCACAGTTGAGGCACAGCTAGAAATAGTTTATTGTCCCCTTCTTCCTCATCTAACATCATTCTTCTAACTTGATCCTCCCAAGAATCCATTTTCTATTATAGATATAATATTATTTATTAGTAAAATAGTTATAGCTGTATGTCATATGGAAACAACACATATAAAATATAGCTGACTGCTGCTGGTATGTTTGATACATATGGCAACTAATGCAAGTATATCTCAAAAAGTTATGAAGTACAGGTAGGTATGAGGAAATGAGGAATAAAGGACCATGTAAATTAGAGTGTCAGATTTGGGTATGCAGAGTTGATTATTCATTTATGTACTTGACTAAAGCTATCTTAATTGTTAATTACAAAAGGAAGGGTTAATTAGGCTCAAAGACCACCAGACCCCCAAACTTAGTCGGTCTACATTATGAAATGAAGGACATGGAGCAACTGAAAGAAATTAGAATAATGGTTTCTTAGTGGAGAGGATCTTGGAGATCAGCAAGCATAGAATCTACAAGAGACATCATGGAGCATTTGCAGATATCCAGAATTTAGGTGAAAAAAAGGGGTGCATATTCTTCTACTGCTAGCTAGTTATGATTCTGTGTTTCTCAAGACATAATTCCAAAGGAAAAGAATTTGACAAGCTACAAGCAGATAAAAATAAGCATAAAGAGCATTGTACCTTGGTATGGCTTGGAACAGTGCTAGTTTGACTCTAGGTATGGCTGTTCTTGATTTGATAGTGGCACTAGCAGGTCCTGTTCAGAGAAAAGCACAAGATATTCAGCAACTCAATACAATTTGATAAATTAATTAATCAGAACCTATGAGCTAAGGTGAATAGACGGATGCAAATCTACTTCTACTGAAGAATTGACAGCAAAATGAAAGACCAGATCGGGTGCTCTAGCCTAAGAGGGGGATGGGATGAATTAGGCAACTTAAAACCTTAACTTATTGCTCCAACTAAATTGCACAATATTAAACTAAAATATGCTATCTATATGTGCATCTAAGGTTGTTCTAGTGTGAAACCCCTATCCCAAAAGAGTTTAGCAACTTATAGCCTTTCCTATCAAGAAACTACTCTATGAAAGTAAAAGCATACAAAGATTGCTAGTATGAAATGCGGAAACTTAAAGAGAGGGATAGGAGAAGCAAACTCTCGACGCGGGTGTTTATCCCGTGGTTCGGTTAGCCACAAAAGCACATCTACATCCACGTTGTTGAAGCACTCACTAAGAGTATCGCTTCTCGGAGATCAAATCTCTTCCGCGGACTCAACCACGGTCACCTTGATTCCGGGTTCCACTAAGGAGCTTCTCCACAAAGGATGGGAGTCTCCACGTCCCCTGCACAAGATTGTTGTCGCCGCTCCACACCAAGTCGGAGGGTCGATGACGTGCCGGCAAGCTTCCAATGCTCCAAGGGGGCGGCGCACCGAATTTTCTTTTGGTTCACAAGAGAACCACAGCACAAGGGCTCAAGGCCTTGCTTTCTCACTCACTAAGAGCTAATCTTTACACAACACTCTTAAAGTGTGCTAAGGACTAAAGATATGAACACTAAGCTCTTGGATGGCTTGGAGATGTTCTTGGGTGTGTGTGATGTCCTTGAACGCCAGCAAACTTCAAATGGCCGGGGGATGGCATATATATAGGCCACCAAGTGAATAGAACCGTTGAGAGCCGTTGGGGCTTTCCTGCGTAAAGCACCGGATAGACCGGTGGTAGGGCACCGGTGCATCCGGTCACTCACGGCTCTGCTCTATCCGTTGGCCATCTGACAACTGACGTGTATGTCACCGGTTAGACCGGTGCTTGGTCACCAGTTCATCTGGTGCAGCTTCTCTTCCTTGCAACTGTCGCAGAATTACACCGGTGCCTTGCTCCGGTGACCACCGGTGTAACCGGTGCTTAAGAACTTCTCCTCGGCTGCTTGACATGCTCTCTGAGTAGAAGCATGGTGCTTGCACCGGTGCATCATTTTGGCACCACCGGTGCATCCGGTGCCACTAGGCTTGCTGGCACCAGCACTGCAGATTGCTCCGGTGCTTGGTCACCGGTGCATACAATGCCAACCGGTTAGACCGGTGCTACCTCACCGGTTCATCCGGTGCTACTGTCTTCTGCAGAACTCGTCCAATTCAATATTTCTTTGAGTTCTTTCTTCGTGTTTTGCTTTGCTTGGCTTTTTTGCTTCATCTCTGGGATCTATAATTGTTCACTTGACAAACTCATTAGTCCCATTGATTGCGTTGTTACTCAATCACCAAAATTACAAAACAATGGCCTAATGGGGTCATTTTCTTTACACAAAAGAAAGAAGTCATTCTGTGATTTAGCACTGAACTAGCAGTCTAGCAGAAACAAATCATGTCAATTGTCATTCCTCCAGATGCAGCTCAGTTGCGCTGCTAGTGGACTAGCCAGCGTATAGGATGTGTGCAGCTCAGTTGCGCTGCTAGTGGACTAGGCAACGAGGATCAAAATAGCTCGCATTCCTTGGGCTATGCCTGCAGCTCCTCCTCGATCTTTCCCCTCGGATCTAACACAGGAGTAGGGATCCACAACACACACTATAGCATGACGGAGCTTTTCATAGTGTTGAGAGGGATAGGGCGTGGGGTTTCTGTATCACGGATCATGAAGGTAATGGTGTCCTGGCGGGTTCAGGACAATTGCAGCAGTACATGATGCTTTATCGGCAGAAGGGGAGGCCTGCCTGGCAGCTCTGCCAGCGGCTATGGAACTGGGAATTTCTCGCGTCGCGTTGGAAACTGATTCGATCAATTTGGTGAAGACCCTCTCTTCAAATACGTTCGATCAGGCGCCTGGTGGAGTTATCTTCAGAGATTTGCGTGTCCTTTTGTCTCTGCATTTTGCTTATGTGGATCTTGCTCATGTCTCCCGTAGTTGTAATAAGTGTGCCCACGAACTAGATCAATCTGGTCTACAAAGGGACCCGGATGGCTGGATCAGCCTGTCATTTGGACTGATCCCCTTCCAAGCTTCATAACTACTCTGCGTGTCGTTCCCAGTATTGATGAATATAGAACGAGCAAGTTGCAATAAGAAAAAAGTAATCGAAACCAAAACCAAAAAGCCATGGCCACTTGCTCGGAATGTACGGCGCACCGTTCCAAGGCAGAGAAGTACTTCTTCCTCTGCTGCAATTCTCATCACATGGAAGAAAAATTCTAGACATATCATCACCCAAGTTTGTTAATATTACAATTTACAGTAGAAGATGACCCTATAGTGTTTTTAACAAGTGTGCATAGTGTACAGAGGAGGCAATGCAGGTATTTGTTAGAACAATAACACTATAACATATGGAGAAGTCTTTTGCTACGGTTTGCTTTGTTGGAAATCTCTAAGCACTCACACACTAAAAAACACACGAAGAACAGAGAGGAACAAAGCAATGGCGCACAAACACCGGCAACGCCCACACGCTGCCGTTTTTCTCTATTGCCTTGCACTGACAAACAGAGAGCATACAAGAATATATAGACACAGGCAGCACTAGAGCACACACTCCACTCACCCTGGTCTCCCGCCATGATCCGCCTCGAACTCCATCTTCTCGACGTCGCAGAACTGCTCAATCCCCGCCACCGCCGGGTACAGATGATCGGGCACGGTGTCGAGCAGCTTCTTCACCATGGCGGCGTCATCGAGCGTGGACCTGAGGCCGGCGAACTTCGCGGCCATGCCGCTGATCTTCCCGGCGTAGTCGTCCAGCGCATCCCCGTCCACCATGCACAGCTTGTCGAAGTCCCCCTTGAGCGTGGCGAGGCGCGCCGTCTTGATATGATCGGCGCCGACGAACCTCGTCTTGAGGCTCTTCCAAACCTCCTTCGCCGTCTTCTTCGTGGACACCTGCATGAGGATGTCCTCGGGCAGCGCCTGCAGTAGCTGCGCCCGCGCCGTCTTGTTCTTGTGCGCGTCCACCACGCCATTGCCCGACGGTGACACAGCCTCCCAGAGGCCTTGCGCGTCGAGGATCGCCTCCACCTTGATCGCCCACGCCGTGTAGCCCGCCGGCGACAACACCGGGTAGGACATCGACACCGAGCTCCCCCCGGCGCCCTGCGGAACCAATGCCATAGCTTCGGGCTCGAGGTAGTAGCGCAGGATCTTGGGCATGTACCGGCTCTGATGCCAATTGTTGGAAATCTCTAAGCACTCACACACTAAAAAACACACGAAGAACAGAGAGGAACAAAGCAATGGCGCACAAACACCCGACAATGCCTACACGCTGCCGTTTTTCTCTATTGCCTTGCACTGACAAACAGAGAGCATACAAGAATATATAGACACAGGCAGCACTAGAGCACACACTCCACTCACCCTGGTCTCCCGCCACGATCCGCTTGGCCCGGCGGCGTCGCGCGCGCCATACGCGCTTGACCAAACCGGCACAGCCCGCTCCAACAGATCGTGACGCTCTTGCCTAACAAACTCTCGCCAACAACGATTACCCGCGCAGCATACGCGACACCGCACCGACTGACTCAACGCACGCAGCAAGCAATGTACACCACCCAACACACGCACGCACCGCATGTGGCCGTGGCATACACACAACACACCTACTTGCATGCACAGACATGCACGAACGAACAACGCACACACGCACACACCAGCGTCGTGCACACACACAGCGCCGGGTTTATTCCTAACATGCTTTGTCGCAGTAATAGAGCTAGCCACCTGTAACAACATCGTAGCCATGATCGATCGAGACCATCTTGAATTCAAGATGTGGCAGCCATACTCGCAAACCGTCGGACGCCGCTCGCCGCCTGGACTCCTTGTTGGAGGCGGGGATGTAGAGGATCAACCTTGACGATGAGAATTTCGCTATAGCCGAAGATGCAGACGGAGGTGGATGGACAGAGCGGCGCTCGTTAATGAGTGGAGGTATTCACCGTGCCGGCGAGGCTGATAGGCAGGTGAGGATCAAAGTGATATGTTGGTGGCACTGGACGCCGCCGCCGTGATCACACGGATAATGAGACGGAGCGGATAATAATGGAGAAAACGAGTCTATGGGGACTGCCGCCAGTCGGGACCCATTGCCAAAATACTTAAGAAATCATTAGTCAATAACTTATTTGCTTTACGATTCTTTTATTGAGAGGACCATCGAAACAAAACTCCTAATATCCAGCAAATTATTCACCTGAGTCCAGCAGGTGTGTTCTTTACATAATCAACACACGCGGAAATTAAAGTGAAACAAAACCAACACGAATGCCATGCCATGTATGACACGTGGCCGCGGCCGTACATAGTAGGTGCCTTAGGTGCAGGAGGGGCTCACAGCAAACCCGCTTACGGGGAAGGACTGCGTGAACTGTTCAACATGAAACGTGAGCTGGTCACCGGCACGGTCGACTTGGCTGAACCCGAGCCAAGCATACTTGACCTGCACATCGACGCCGTACACTTCGGTGATGGACCCAGCATGGATGACTCCACCGAAGGTGCTGGCGAACTGCAGGTTGAATTTCTCGCCGCCGAGGTTAACAGGGAACCTGCACTCACGCGAGAGGGTCACCTCCAATTTGCCATCAGGGTTGAGGACGTACGACCGCACGCCCTTGGGGAGGAGGCCTCGCGGGAAGTTGTTCTTCTCAAGAATGTCGTATGCTGTGGTAGTTGCATCGGCCGTCACATTCGCCAAAGTCGTAGTGGCTGCAGCATAAGCAATATGGTGAATGGAAGCCACAAGGACGAGGAGGAGAATGTGCTGCTTGGCCATGACTGCTGACTAGAAACGGTAACAAGCAGAAGTGTATGATCGAGCTTGCGATAGGACACAGAAATGATGCATGGCTCCATTATATAGGCCATCACCGGCCGTGTATGCCGTGCTATTCGACTATATAGTTTAAATGCATTTATTCCTGCTGAATTATGTTCCCAAAATCTTTGTCGTCAATACATACCAATTAAACTAGGTTTTAATTGCAATAATTCCTGCCTAAATGGCATCCCTTCCAAACGTTCAGGGTACTAACGTATTTTCTAGAATTATGATTTGGATACATGCGTGCAACCATATTCCCTTGAAGTTACTCTGCCGTTATGTAACAATACGGCACCATTATAACATTTAAAATAAATAGTATTTATTACTAGAAATTGTGGAATTATTATTTCCATGTTGGGGATTCAGAATTATATCCATAGTACGCAGAAATATAAGCGCTACCACCGCAAATGTTTGATCTTTTTTACGTTACTAGGTTCGTGCCCGTGCGTTGCTACGGGCAGAGAAAGATTCAGCGCAATACACATAACATGAACAGTATGGTAGTGATTTAACAGACAAAATGAGCTCGAACACGAAGCACCTAAGTGTATATCTGCTTTTCTGAACTCGCCATATATGTTACTCACATGAACCATGTTTCTATATAAAAAACCACAAGTCCTTAATTTTATCTACTCAAGGAAAACCCTAAAAGAAATCCTATTTAAATTTATTTCTTAATATATCTATCCCCACAAAATTTATTTGATCCTCTGTTATTTGCTTGTTGAAAAAAAAACCATGGCAACAATAGATTAATGGTGCCCAAAAAATTACGAATGAAATTTCTCAACTTCTTAGTCATTCAACATCACAAGAAACACTATACAGCTCCGCCAGTCCTCCTGGGGTACTGTACTAAAACCTTGAAGATGTGGGAAAGCATCAAACCAAAAATCATCATATATGTATAACCATTAATAGCTACTTCCATCCCATAGTATCCAATCATCTACAACCAAGAAGCTACTACAAGAAAATTCTAGTTACAAGGTTCAGGTGGTCAAAAAATTATTCAGCTCAGAAATCAACGCAGTGCATGTGACAAGGTAAGTAGAAAATAAATTGACCTAATTTATTTTTGAATATATGGCGCAATGGTGCAAAATTGTTATATATATATTTTGTAGTTGATGTACAGGTTAGTGGGCTCCTTACAGTAGCAGGTTCATGGTATTTTAACAAGAATAATAACATGCCAGATGCATGAAATAATTCTTCAGTTGACCTTGACGATATTTTATTAGCCCTTGAAATTTGTATATAAAATGTAAAAGTGGCATACATGGAAGACCGACCCACTGCTTATGGCTGGCAGGGAAAAATGAGAGAAAAAAATGACTTGGTGACGGCACCCTTGATGGATCAGCGGCCGAAAAGGAGGGCATCAGCATCCCGTCCCATCCCATGACGTCACCATGGAGATCAGATCGATCGGCCTTGCACGAAGGTAGACAAGGAGCGGAAGCTGAACCCATGAGCGTTGTCGGCGAAGCGAGAGCGCTTGGCTGCGGCGGCGTTGAAGATCTACACCGCGACCTCCTGCACACGCTGCTTCATGGTGCAAGCAGGGAAAGGGGCGGACTCAGTGCGGCGCATCGCGGACAAGGAGCGGCGGACACGGGATCGGACGGGTGCGCGGGGACGGGCCTGGAGGCCGCGCGCCCGGAAGTCGGGTGTCGGGGAAGCCGGCCGCACTCGCACGGGAGCTGAGTGGGGGGAGAGCCGCTGCCTGATAGGCTGACACAGCGGGGGCGAGGGCGGGGGCGGGGGCGGGGGCGACGACTTGGGCGGGTTACGCGGAGGGCGGGGGCGACGGACGCACGGATTTGGGTCGTTTTCGATCTGACGGCCGAGCCTGTCGCATGGCAGAGCCGCCACGGGAGAGGGCAGGGTCGCACCAAGATTTTTTCTCCTAATCGTTCTTTTTAATAGTATATATATATATAGAATATAGAATATAGATATAGATATAGAATATAGAATATAGAATATAGAAGAGAAGAGAAGAGAAGAGGTAGAGATAGAGATAGAGATAGAGACAGAAATAGAAATAGAGATGTACATTTTTCTTTCACTGGATTAAGAAGAGTATAGTCCAAGAAAATAATAAATAATCAGAAATAAATAGTTTGGAAATATGACGCTGGGAGTTCACTCATATTTTTTTTAAAAGGCTACTGTAGCATAACGCCGGCTAATTTTCACAAATGCAAGGGGAAATCAGATGTACATAGAGACACATTCATGATCACCTTCATGGGTCAGAACTATATATATATATGTACAAGATTTGGCTGAAACCTCCTCCCAAGCACCGTAAAACATCTCATATCATAACGCTAGTCGCTTTGGGTCCACTACTACAAAAATGATTTGTAGCAATTGTGACACCCTAGGTGTTTAAAAGACAAAATTCAATAAAGCCACTTTAATTTGTCACCTAAATGTGAGGGCAAGGATTTAAAGGTGAAATTAAATTCAAAACACCATTTTTGAATAACTCATGTGAGAGTACAAACAATCAAATTCAACTCAAATCATGATTCAAACAAGGTACAAAAATACTAGTATGTTGATTGTAGTGCTTTAAATGACATGTGCTTAATAGTACTTTCAGCCAAATTCAAATGAGTATTGGGTAAAACATGAGGCCCTTTAATGCAAATTAGTAATTACAAAATAGTTTAAAAACTGAAGCTCAAATGAAAATATGCCTGAAACAAAAGTTGTAGATCTTTAAAAGTTACACTACTTTGGTATTCAAATGTTTTTCATTTGACTCCATTAAGATAGAGAAAATTTTAGGTTATAGAGAGATCCTTGGAGTTTTCAGAAATCACAGAAAGGTCCCATGCTCTGGTTTTCCCCTGCCTCCTCTCTCCGGCGCCGTACGCTGCCGGTGGACTTCATCCATTGCGTGCGCCCGGCCAACTGGGACCCCGCGCCTTAGTTTTGCCACCAGGTCTTCCTCCTTGGCGCCTCCACGCGCGGACACGCGCCCCCGACCCCGCCTTTCGCCGCCACACGCCCCTCTCTGCTCCGCCAGCGCCGCCGCCGGTCAAGTACGCCGAGCGGGCATATCTAGGTCGGGTGAAGCCTCCCCAGGCCTGCATTCCCTTCACCAGTAAGCATTGGCGCCTATAAATACCCCCAGTCCCCCTCTCGCGCGCGTTCACGCCGCCTCCACCGCTCCGCCTCACCGGCGAGCTCTGCTCCGCCGTCGATGAGGCCTCTCCACTCCCACATTGCCTCGGCCGAGCCACCTCCTCCAGCCACCCCAAGCCAGGCCCCGACCACTAGAAGGTTCGGCCGAGACTAGTGATCTTTTCCCGCCCCTCATCCCTCGCCGCCGGCGACGACCCTCGCCAAAATTGAGCCGGATTCCGCGAGCGTCCGTCAGACAAGAACCTATTTGTAATGGAATCAAATCTTTCCAGGGGCTTTGATTTAATTCTTTTTAAGTAGGCTTTGTTTAGATCAGTGTAGTTATATATTTGATTTAATTCTTTTTAAGTAGGCTTTGTTTGCGATAAATAGTTCGTGTGATTAGAAAAATCTGGAAATAATTGTGTAGCTTAAATTTGGTGATATACTCATGTTTACAAAATTTGAGATGCATTGGATGAACAGAACTATAGTTACAAAATATGCATGTTATACCATGACTAGAGTTGTTAATTTTGTTCTGGTTAAAGTTATGCATAAATGCTTATGAAATTTGCTCTCAGGACTAATCAGTGTATCTAGATGCTGTAGAAAAAGTTTGGCCTGCTATACTGGGCAGTTTATTTTTTTCAAATAATTATGTATGCTTATGTCTAGCTTTATTCACGGGTAAAGGTACTGTTGGTAAAAATGCCCTATATTTTTACTGAAGCATGTTTAGGTAGAAGCTAAGCCTGGTACAATTTTGGTACCAAGAAACATTGTAGAACGCCCTGTATAAATAAAAGAGTTTGCCTGCATGTTAAAATTGTCAATTTTATATCTCCTGTTATAGAAATAATTGTGTAGCTTAAATTTGGTGATATACTCATGTTTACAAAATTTGAGATGCATTGGATGAACAGAACTATAGTTACAAAATATGCATGTTATACCATGACTAGAGTTGTTAATTTTGTTCTGGTTAAGTTATGCATAATGCTTATGAATTTGGTCTCAGGACTAATCAGTGTATCTAGATGCTGTAGAAAAGTTTGGCCTGCTATACTGGGCAGTTTATTTTTTCAAATAATTATGTATGCTTATGTCTAGCTTTATTCACGGGTAAAGGTACTATTGGTAAAATGCCCTATATTTTTACTGAAGCAACGCCCTGTATAATAAAGAGTTTGCCTGCATGTTAAAATTGTCAATTTTATATCTCCTGTTATATGCTTAGATTAATTCGAGACAAATTAAAGTGCTGAGAGTATCATGTATAGATAATTCTGTAAAATTTTGAGCTCCAGAATCCATGCACAACTTGCTGTACAGAATTATGATGTTCCTAGCGTATTCTGAGTTAATGATTTTTCATGTTTAGATACAATACTGTTATTAGCTGAAAATTTTACTTAACACTCTAGAGCATCCGATCTATTTGATGTAAAATTTGCAGCACCAGATTGTGTCTATAGCTTCTGTCGTAAATTTTGTAAAGTATCCTTATGTTTATAGTCTAGAAATTCAAAACTGCCACCCAGCTCAATTTAATGAAGTAAAGTAAATATAATTACTACTCTATAAATGATTGCCCAGTAAGTGGAGTTAACAAGTTCATCACTAAAATAACTTCTTTTGTTGGATTACAACTTTATAGTGAAGGAAATAATAAGTGATATCATGTTGTAACCAGTATCATTTATGCATGCATATAGAAATGGTAAATCTGATCGACGGCGATTACAAATTGGTCCCTACGACTACTGTCACTCCAGAGAGTGCCTCTGTAAACTTTATTGAACTGAATCAAGATCTGGGCCAAAGTCCAGAAGAGTCCAAGGCTGACAGTGCCCAAGAAGGCAAGCCCCGTTGCATTTGATCCTACTATTTTTGTCTATTCATCCAATGTATAAGTGTTGTGATAATTTATTTATTTGCGCATTTAAGTTTCAATAGTTGTTTGTAACCTTAGATGCATGTTCCTAGGTTCCGATGTAATGATTCCCCGGTTTATCTCGACTACATGCATGGCTAAATAGGACCGGTAAAAGTCGAGTAGTTTTCTGCTACTCACAAGATTATAGGAGTTGAAATGCTTTTACATTCTGCAATAATGTAAGGATAACGGGCGGGGTTGTTGTTCATGTGATACCCCATCTGTGTAGTAAAAAGATGTTAAGGTCACGATGTGTGGCACATTTCGTTAAGCTTTTGAAAGTACTAGCCACATGCCGAGAAATATGGTAATCTATAAGCTTAAGTACCTGATTAGACCTGCGAGTGGAACGATCATTCATCCTCTTCTGAAGTTGTTTAGGATGGTCGCGCCATGCGGCTGCAGAGTGGTCAGTCTCTGTAGTCGAGGGGGATGACCGGATCCACAGACTAGAAAGAAAGGAGAAAAGTCGTGTGGGTGGCGTAGTTCCCCATACGTGTGTGTTAGGTTCCCCTAGCCAGGTTAACAAACTCGATTCGAATCGTCCGCTCTCACAGTTTGAGACTGCTTAACAATTTCTGTCACACAGAGTAACAAGTGGAATATGTTGATAAGTAAACTTGTTGTATGAATTAATGCTTTATTTACCATGCATGTTTAGAAGTAAGATGCTTACCTAGAATGGTTAATCAACTTAGAATATGAAAGCTAAAATTTGAATATAAGGACCTACTCTTTATTGCTTTTCAGCAAAACAAACCCAGAACCCTGCAAAGCCTTGCATGTGTAGTTAACGAACTAAGGTATATCCGGTGACGGGTAAGCCTTGCTGAGTATTAGTATACTCAGCTTTGCTTGTGGCACTGTTTTTTAGGTACTGACTTTGCAGAAATGATTGCTTGTTTGACTTGGCCTTGTACTCTGGCTCCGGGTTGGTCTGTTGAGTGGGATGGTCCCTCAGCACGTGCTGATATCCCTCCTGCTGAGTGATGTCGCATACGGGCTTCATTGTGGCATATATGTATTGCTAGTTGTCGTACTTTTTATCTTCCTCTAAATAATTAATGAACTCTGATGAACTGTAATAGTTAAGAACTATGTAGTACTTTACTCTGCTTCACTGGTTTGTAATAAATTTTGATTCCGCTGTCAATCTCTGAGTTGTAAGAAATGTTCTGTGATGTACTCTCTGGGCTCGCCTTCGTGTGAGTTGTTGTTTGTGTTGATCCCGGTTAGCATGGCTTTAATCGATACTTTACTCGAGGAACTGCCGTGTAGTGCGGTCTTTTGATCAGAGTTGTCTAGCAGCGATGATTACTGCAATCAGCCCAGTTTATTTTGGGTGGTTCTGCCACAACAATGCCCTAATTTTTCTAGAGACGGGCTAAAATATAGCTTGATGCTAAAAATGGAGTGGCATTACTGTAGCAACAGATTTTCGCCTGGAAATGTATTTTTAGGGGTTGATGACGCCACACCTGAGCCCTATTTCTAGGGGCCTCTAGAAATGCATATTTAGGAGTGGATGATGGCATTATCTGATCCTAAAAGTAGTGGTCATTTCTAGGGGCGGATGATGGCATCACCCGCCCCTAAAAATGCTTTTCTAGGGGCGGGTGATGGCATGATCCGCCCCTACAAATATTCTCACACAAAAAAATCATAACTTTTCATATAATCTCGGCTCAAGACAAATTTTTTACTTCAATAGTAGAGCTTGACGAGATCTAAGATTTTATAATTTAAGGTCATTCAATAGTTCAAAAACATATCATAAGTTCTCTAGTTTCAAAATCTACCTGTTTTGATCTGTTTTCAAACAACCTCGAATGTAGATGTAGAATAGTTCCATATCAAATTTTCAGTGTTAAGATCTAAAATTTTATAGTTTATGCATTATTTATTTAAGAATGTTTAGTATCACAAGATTGTTTACTAGCTGTGTCCTACATATAGTTATGACTATATAGTAGTATCTTACACAACTTAAATTATGTTTACAAGTTTCCACAATCTTAACTTTTATACAGACTGAAATATATATGTATATTTTTTTCTATTTCTATGGTTTACAATAACCATGGCATAAAAGTTTGATATTTTTATTTGTTCTACTATATTTAAAGATTTTAAATGAATTTTTAGAATAAAATGGAAAAATAATTTTAGGTGCGGGTGATGACATCACATATCCCTGGAAATAGATTTGTAGGGTGGGCGGTGGGTCATGACCTCATTAGCCCTTACAAATTGATTTCATTGTTAATATAAAATAATAGCATATATCATAAAGTCATAAGCAACTGTGTAGTATGGTGGAAAAGAACGCACGTGAGGCTTGAGATAATTTGAACACCGGTTTACACACAAGTGTGTATATTTTGTAACTAAATTTGTACCTCGATAGTAGTTAGTTGGGATATTTATTTTCTTTTTTTATTGATTTTCAGTTTTTTATGATTGTTTCTATTTTTTTAAAATTTAATTTGTAGTGGCGGGCACGTTACCTGTCTCTATAAATTAATTTTTAGTTGCAAGAACTAAAGGTGAATATAGCACCCATCTCTAAAAATACATTTTTACCCATCCCTAAAATCCGTTTTGTAGCCGTGAACACTGCATTGGCTGCCTCTCCTATGAGTCTGAGTTTATTATTCCTACGTTGTCATCATGATTACAACAAAACCCCACTATCCTGTTTATGAGTAGTCTAGGTTAACACGAACTCTAACCTTTCGATATAACTCTAAGTGCGATTGCAACCACAATATCATAATAATCAGAAACTTTTCACCATAACAATTATCCGCTACCCTGAAGTTGTCATGGGCGATGCCACCGTGTCTTATGTCTTGAATCATGACTTTCTTCCGAGAATCCGAACATTATCAGGCAGCTCATTTGGCCATCAGTCCATCGCTTCCTTCTCTATACTACAACACTAAAATAGCGTCTAACATGGGTCGCTAAAAATAGAGAAATATGGATAAACTGATAAATTCATTTATTGGTAGTTCTTTCTTTTCTTCTCCCTCTTTTTCTTTTTCTCTTGTATTTTTGCTCTTTTTCTTTTTTCCCCCGAGCTAACCTTTCTACTGTTGAGCGTTGTTGAACCTCGTCACCATTGGAGGATAATAAAATTTGAATATAAATTATATAATTATAATAAAATATTAAAGTATAGCAATATAAAATTTTAAATTACTATTACTATTATTATTATATTATTATTTATATAGAAATACTATCCACAATAAGTATCACTATGTATTCATGTACGACGAAAGAGATAAGAACACTAATTCATAAATAAATAGTTAATTAAAAAAATATATATAGGAAAAATCCTGGTGTGGTGCAAAATGCAATCTATTGCAACTACATTATGTCAAATATAAATTTAATAGTATGTCTTAAAATATTCAGTAGATGGGAGTGCGTGAGATAGATAATTATAATTATTAATTGTATAAATTATTTTGAGAACTGAACAGTACCCCCGGAGGTGAAGTAACCACTTTGAAAGTTTGAAATGATGTTTCCTGAAAGCCGGCAGTAATGGCAAGCCACGCCTCGCTTCTGATCTCTTACTTGTTTGCATTTCTGCAGCAGCACCATATTGGATTCTCGACCTACATTTTTCTTGTGTCCCGTCAAGTTGAATTGTTATAGCAATATGCTAAGAGCTAATCCTCTTGCGAGTTCCAATTCCCGCTGCGACCGATTGGCGGCCTGGCCTCGGGTCGGACCCGGATGGTGAGGCGCAAGCTGACCTAGGGCAACATCTTCTGTCTGCCAGCACGAACTATATAAAAGAGTTCTTGTTCACAGGTTAACTGGCCGATTATTCGATCCAACTGTGGCCTCAAACGTAGCTGCACTCGAGCGGCACATGGCTGTTGAACCGGAGCTCGTCCGTGCAGTAGTCGTAGACCATGCTGTTGTTCCTGACGCTCTCGTACGCAGCCCGCTGCGCGTCGGAGAGGGCCTCGTACTCGCCGCCGTTCCACCACAGAGCCGCCGGGTCGTCGTAGCACGGCGGCGTCACGTTGCCGACCGCGCAGGCCGCGTCGACGTCGAAGCCGCGGAAGGCCGCGGTGAAGGGCGCCCTGGACCAGTCCAGTTTGGCCCGGCCGCCGTCCGTCGCCCAGCTGGAGCCGTCCCAAATGCTCCCGCGGATCAGCATCGCCGGCTTCGACGGGAACGGGTACCCCGGCACGGCGGCCGTCAGGTTCCTGAGCACCCGCACCGGCGTGTCGTCCACGAACATCCTGCGGTGAAATTTCCCCAAGGAGCTTACTGATTACTGCAGAAAGAAACCTGAAAATTAGACAAAGATGAGTGGGGAGTGAAAAGGTTTACACGAGCTGGTAGGCGTTCCAGAGGATCTTGTAGTCGTGGAAGGCGGCGGCGGGGTCGAACCACAGGCGCAGCCACTGCTCCCTGTAGCTCTGGCCGTCGATGATGAGGTTGGTCTGGAGGGTCACGGGCCTGCCGGCCTTGTCGCCCAGGAACTCGAAGTCGATTTCGTCGTGGCCACCATTCTCTGGTTGCGAAATAAGCTGCTGGGCATGAATGTCCACAAGATCAAAAGAATGAAGCGAATTAATGATAACGTACTGATCAATAGATTATAGTTAACGAGTTCTGATCATCAGTTCATCACTAGTACAGGAACGTGTAAGGAAAGAAGGTTAAGTAGCCAATGCAACAAGAAGATGGAACTCACGTAGAAGGTTGTGACGACTCCGGCCGTGTTTCCGGAGGGGATCTTCATTCTCATGTGGAAGAGCCCCGACCCGTAGATGGACTTGGACCGGAACCCAGCGCCTGCACGGTCACGTACGACCGCCATCATCATCATCATGATCATCGGCAATTGGGATGATGCACGGTTTCAACTTTCAAGAACGGCGGCGTCGTCGCCTCGCCGGCAAGAACTTACCGGAGCTTCGATCGAGGATGAGTTTAACCTCCGTCCCCCGGTTGATCAGATGATGACCATCCGCGCCATACTGCGCCTCGTAGCTTTCGTCGAACACTGGAACCACCGCCGCCCGTGCGAAGCTAGCGACCGTGGCGGCTAGAACGACGACGACGAGGCGGAGGAGAAGCGATGGGCGCACCTTGGACGCCATGGCTGCTACTAGCCAATACATCATGCCCCCACACGTTATGATTATTCCAGCGCTCTATCTATATGTATCTTCTCTTACGGCTCGCATGCGGTTCTGCGACGATTCACCTCGCCATGGCAGTTGGCACGGCCCTATAATATAGAGCAGCTAGCTGGTCGATCGATCGACATTAATTAGTGGCAGCATGCATGTATGGATGGAATGCAGAAGGGTGCAGTGTTGGCGACTGAACTTCGAAACTGTACGACGTCTGTACCGCACGATGCTGCTTGATCTACCTGCTGCAGGCCTGCAGCACGATAGATCCATCGGCTTCAATTCTCCACCCAAGCATACTTATTAAAATCGAGCATGCATGGTTCTTAACTGATCGACCACTGCTGTTAATACACTACCGGAAACCCGAACATTGCCGAGTGCCAAGGGGTTTGCCGTTCGGGCACTCGGCAAACAATCTATTTGCCAAGTGCCATCGAGAAAACACTCGGCAAAAAAAGACACTCGGCAAACAAGATTGTTTGCCGAGTGCCTAGAGGTTGGCACTCGGCAAAGAGATGTTTGCCGAGTGCCAAGAGGTGGGCACTCGGCAAACATCCCATTTCTGAATTTTCTAAAATTTTTAAAAATAGCAAACAAAGTCTAAAAATTATGAGATTTGGCAAGATGTCATAATATCATATGTGTAGGTTGTGAGAAAAAGTTGAGGAGGTTTTGCACACTTTTGTCATGTACGTGCTTACAAACCGATACATCTCCGAAGAAAAATCATAGAGTTGAGAATGATCCGATAAGAATTGGAGTCAAATTGATGGTCGAATTATTGTTTGAGTTCAAAACTTTTTGTATAGGCAATAGATAACATAGATTGCTTAACGTGAAATTTTGGTAATTTTTCAAGTCCATTTGGTTTTTTTAAATTTTTTTTACTTAATTTTTTTGCCGAGTGCCATAAAAATACACTCGGCAAAGCGTCTCGGATGAATTTTGAATTAGAATTTTTGGAGTATTTCAAATGACTTCGGATGAAGAAACTCACAACAGCAAAGTTGTAGATCTCGAAAAGTTAAGAAACTTTGTAGTTCACAACTTTTTTATTTGAATGCATTTAGGATTTCAAATATGTGTTTGAATTTCTCAAATTTGAAATTCAAATTTTGCAAACGACCTCGGATCAAAAAACTTACAACATCAAAGTTGTTTCCCTAATAACTTGTTAATATTAGAAAAAGTTATACTTCAATAGTTCTATATTGTCTCTCTCTTTTCCCAATAATTATTAGTTTATCCAAATACTCACTGCTACAAGATGGATCATTCAGCTGTGGATGTTAGTACTGTTGGTGATATGCCCAAGAGGCAGTTATGTGTGCGTTGGATATTGATCCAAGAAATATTAGAACCCTAATGGGCTTTCGGTGTGATGGCCCATTAGTGGGGTATATAATGACGAGCAGGGCTAGGGGCACATGATGATCTATCGCCATAAACTCTAGCCATTGCCGCCTCTCCACCTCGCCACCAAACCCTAGCCAAACGCGCGGTGCTAGCACACCTGTGATCAGCATTCCTGTCCCGTACGTGTGGACTCCAAGGAGGTGCCGTTGTGTTGCTGTGGTGCAGATCTGTGGATAACTGTGATCTGCTTCTCCTTCACCGACGTGCGACTACGTTGGGGCGAGCTACTCCAACTTTACTTCCTCTGCGTTAAGCGTCGAGGGGTAACGATCCATGATCATCTGCTTACATGAGATCCTTGGTGAACATGGTAGAATTATGAATTCATGCTAGCATAGTGTTCTCGTTTCCCTTAAAGTGGTACCAGAGCGATCATGTTTAGCTTTTGGTCTGGATGCCCATATAGAGATATGCTTTGATTAGGGTTTTGCAATATGTTCATATGTGATGTATAGATTGATGCACGGTGTGGGATTGGTACGTATTGATAGCATCATGATGACCGTAGATTGGCTCGTGTTCTTTCTCTACTCTGTGCACGACTTACCCATACCGGCTGGAATCACCATCTGGTCTAACTGTGCAAAATAGAAGAGATTGAACCAACATATCTGACTTGTGTGTTGCAGTCTTCTCTGATATACCTATCGTGACAGTCAATGTGATTTATCTAGTGAAAATGAGGGACATTGTGAATTCCCCCAGATTGGGTTGATTGGATCAATTCGATGAGATTTTTATAGCGATTCTATAGATGCGATCTATGTTTTTCTAAAGAGCTTTCAGGCCGCTTCCCTGAGACCTTCGGTGGGTGACCCCCTCCCCCACCCCTCCCCCCCGACCCCCTGCATGCTGACCGTTGTTGCAATATGTTGATAGCCGCCTCTTCATACCCTTCAGTAGAAAACGTTATATACCAAACTTGTTTTTCAAAGGTATCATGTGAATGGTATGGCCTCAGTATCATGTGATGATCTGTGTGTAATAAATTCGTGACCTGTGTGTCACCAATTAAATAATCGGGTTGAGGTTGTCCCATTATTGTATAGCGGCCAGCGTGTCGATATGTGATGCTTGATCTCCTCATGTAATTTACTTTACTAGCGCTATCAGATGTAGTAACATGGAGATTTCAGGCATGATGGTGATGGACTGGAGCAGGAGGCCTTGGACATGGCAATGAAGATCACCATTGAACCACGGTGTTGGAGAACCATGTGATTCAAAGAGGCCATACTATTTCACTTTATAATATGATTATAAGTGATCTTTATGTTTCATGTCTTACTATTTTTCATGTTTTTCATATGGTCAATATGCTTTTATCATGATAGAATAGCTTTCTAAAAAAGTTGAGTTCATTAGATGCCATTACCAATAGCTGCACTATTAAATTTTTATCTTTTTGTGGTAGGTCTGCCAAAGTAGGGTGCCATCAACAATCATTGCAAATGGGGTGGATCACTACTGCAGAAAGGGTTTGTAGGGGCGGGCGAAATGGCATTTTTAGGGGCTGACGGTGCAACCGCCTCTGCTTTTTGTAGCTAAAAATGGCGATTTGCAGGGGTGGGCACGTGAGCCGCCCCTGAAAATGATTTTGTAGGGGCGGGTAGGGTGGTCGCCCGCCCCTAAAAATCATTTTGTAGGGGCGGGTGATCCCAAGACCCGCCCCTGTAAATGCTTTTCCAGGGGCGGGTTGGGTCTCACCCGCCCCTACAAAAAGATTTTCAGGGGCGGGTGCGCCCCAGACCCGCCCCTAGAAATAGTTTTCCCGCGAGCCCAAAATTTTTGAATTCGCGTTTTTTTACGGGATTTGAATTCGCAATTTTGATCTATACGTCTATTATACGTCACGTCCGCACTATTATATGTCTATTAATGATAACGTCCTAACTTCAAGCTCGTTCGCGATCGGGATGTCGAATATGTTAGACATAAGATACTTACTCATATAAAATTCATAATAGGTGAAAATCAAATATCAATATAGTACATCATCACAATTCAGATCTTATACATGTTTTTCCATCATTCCCCTAGGGCGCTTAACCGTGCCTGAATTTGTGCCACTCACGAAGTGAAAGGTATTTATCGTTCGTTGCTAAGTCTGAAGTTTCGTCAAAAAATTTGCCTGCACGTTGACCACTTCGTGCAGAATGAAACGGCACAAATCATCGACTACATTTAGAAGTTGTCTCTCGTGGAGCTAGCCTCCGTGTCTCGCCGGGTCAAGCTGCAATTATTGAATACATAATAAAATTAGGAATTTGTATGTACAGTAATAAACAATGTGCAAACATCTATCCGTAATAAAGAGTATGCCCTTACGCGTTCGGGATCAGTAGTGTATCTCCCTTTCAGCCTCACATTCTCGCACAGGTAGTACCCACAGTACACGGAACCTGCCGGTTGCTTGTGGCTATAAAAATTTGTGCGAAAAGTCAGTTCCTTTCTGTCGGCAGGATAAAGAAGTCCTTTTTTTGCATTGAACTTTGTATGCCCTGTTTTAAATTGAAAAAATGGAAAGTTAATTTATGTAGGCATATTTCTCTAGAGACACAAGAGACAGATGTCCATATGGAAGATAAGAAATTAACTCACAATTGAATAAGGTCTATGAATTCTTGGTAAGCTTTGGTTGGCCAATCCAAGGAGTCATGTACGACAACTCTTCCACGCTTTGGCATTATTTGGAATGCAATCCAGTGACCTCTGTAAAACAAAAAAAAAGTTAATGTACGATTTGTAGGCATCGATATCGGAGTAATGGTTAATCAAATAATTGGTATTAGACTTACTGGACGTGGTATGGCGCAAATATGCAATCCATGTCTACCCACATTTCCATCATAAGCGCTATATAGGACGCAACCCTCTTCATGGTATCTTTGTGAAATTTGTTGCGTGCCTCATCTTTTTCCTTCTTTGTTTCAAATGGCTTTTGATAGTCATCGTCGTCCTTCATCCATTTTGGCCTAGCGTGCAAAGACTCGCAAATTGCTACGGGATCAAGGTACCGGACCTTGAAATTACAAATAATAGCATCCATTGTTAAAATTAATGTATGACATTAAATATTTATGCTTATACAATACTATAGAATGTAATACAAAGTCGATGAGGCACTTACATGCACCATAGTCGAACCATTTCGATACCAAGTTGTGAGAGGCGGAACATTTCTTGGATGTCTTCAAAATCGAACGTGATATCATTGATTTGTGGCCCCCTTATGTCCGAATACATCCTTATGGTGTGGAGCACCTAGGCTTCTAAGCCCAAGTCTACATGCCCTCTTGTACCAGTTATGCATCCTCTTCATGTAAGTTGGACAATCACATAGTATCCAGCTCGGTAGCAAGTCCTATCCGTACACAAACACTAGAGGAGCATCTGCTAAGTTTGGAAGGCCATCAATCGCAAGCACCCTGTTGAACTCTGTGTCTATGCGGGGCATAGAAAAGCTCGACTTTCTACTGCCACTAGAAGTTAGTGGTTTTTCCTATGACTTATCCTTCTTAGCCTTCTTAGCTTTTTCATCAGACTTCTTGTTTGCGGCGTGCCATCTATTCACAATTTCGGACCCTTCCTTTTCCTTTTGGTAAGACTATAGAACTCGAGGTAGCACTGATCTGCTCTGAGAAGCCGATGTCGTTGGCTCACTTGATGGCTCTCGTGTCACTGGAGCCGCTGTTGATGGCAGTGCCTGAGTTGACGGCTCTCGTGTCACTAGAGCCGCTGGTGATGGCGGAGCCGGAGGTGACGGCTCGTGTTGTTCTGGAGCCGCAGGTGTCGGCTCTCATTCCTCTCGAGCCGGAGGTGATGGCAGAGCCACATTTGATGGCTCCCGTTGCTCTGGAGCCGCAGGTGTTGGCTCTCGTTCCTCTCGAGCCAGAGGTGATGGCGGAGCCTCATTTGACGGCTCCCGTTGCTCTGGAGCCGTAGGTGATGGCTCTCGTTCCTCTCGAGCCGGAGGTGATGGCGGAGATGCAGGTGATTCCTCTCGTGTATGTGGAGAGATATGTTACATAGCAGGCATAGTTATCTGACTAACCAGTAAGATATCTCGTTTATGCCACAGAATCGTGTTGCCGACACATTCTCCAAGACAATTCTTCCCATCTGCAGTGGGGTTGTCTATCTCGGTATCATCGTAGATTGATTTCAAGAGTTCATCCACTTCTACGCACGCATATAGGGCCGGGGTGGGGTTTCCCTCAAATAAACTCCCAGCCGGATGCACTCGGGCCCTAGCAACTTCCTTTGTTTTCCTAGCTCTGCCGACCGGATATAGCAACAAACATGGAGTAATACTCGTTATGGCATCCACCGGGTATGGTAGTGCTATGTTCGAGGCGGCACTACTCTGAGCACATGCCGAACTCACTCGGCCAATTACTAGAGAGGCCACTGCCACCAACTGTTGCTGTCCAACCTCTTGGTTTGCAAGTCCTGCTCTCAACATATCTTTGAACTTTGCCTGCATTGCGTGCTCTGCTGCTACCATGATTTCTTCTTTGTAGTGGTCATGGCTCCTATAACTAGCCTTGTCTTTCCCGAACCCGTCCTTGATGCTCAACTTAGAGGACAAGCCTCTAACACGGCCTCCATGCTCTTTGGACCCAATGGCCATACTGAGCACATCATGTTCCCTTTGGGGTTTGAACTTTCCTTGTTTCTGAAGCTCGGCAAGTTCTAACATCTTTTGTGCCACCATGTCAGTCTCGGGTTGATCAAACTTTGGTTTCCCATCAACTAGCTTTGGCTTCCTTGCTTGAATCCATTGCTAGCCACGTTCGTCCAAGCCGTCATATGGGTCGGGCTGCCTGGCAGCTATTGCTGCCTCTCTTTCACATCACCACTGGTCGAGCTTTCATATGTACCCACCCGGCCCAAGGTGCACTTTATGTATATTTCTCTTTGCTAGGTCACTTTGCTTCTGGCTTAGAGCTAGAGCTTGTTCAGTGGTCTTCTGTCGAACAAACTCTTCCTATTGTGCTGGTGTCATGTCCCCGTAATCCGCAAAGGGTGTGAGACCCTTCTTGACATACCGAACATTCAGTTCGCTCTTCCATCTACGAACCGATTTGTAGGCGCGCCATTTGTAGGGGCGGGCGATGGCTAGGCCTGCCCCTACAAACCGATTTGTAGGGGCGGGCGACACCAAGACCCGCCCCTACAATTGTATTTCTAGGGGCGGGTCATGGCCCCACCCGCCCCTACAAACATTTTTTCGAAAATATTGTTATATCAGCAAATATAGTAAATAACATCAAAAAAAGTTGAAATTTTGACCATACCCGTATTTTTATGTGTGAACCATTGCAAAAATACCAAAATAACATTTTAGTCTATATAATAAGAAAATGTGTTCAAACCCTACCCTCAGCTATGTGACCTACTACCTCATACTACTTAAGAGCTCTTTTGTGTTTTGCACACTTTCTAACTCGCAAATCAAAAAATTGTATATTTACAATTTTTTTCCAGATATACAGGTTATTATATTCTAATGGTGAAAATTTAACGATTTTTTAGGCATGGTTTGGTATTTTTTATGGATTTAATTATGTGGCAACAAAAATTGGAAAACCATTTGTAGGGGCGGGTGGGTGCATCACCCGCCCCTTAAAAAGTATTTCTAGGGATGGGCCAAGGCCCAACCCGCCCCTAAGAATGTATTTCTAGGGGCGGGCCATGGCCCCACCTACCCCTACAAACATTTTTCCGAAAATACTGTTATATCAGCAAATATAGTAAATAACATCAAAAAAAGTTGAAATTTTGACCATATCCGTATTTTTATGTGTGAACCATTGCAAAAATACTAAAATAACATTTTAGTCTATATAATAAGAAAATGTGTTCAAACCCTACCTTCAACTATGTGACCTACTATCTCATACTACTTAAGAGCTCCTTTGTGTTTTGCACACTTTCTAACTCACAAATAAAAGAATTGTATATTTGCAATTTTTGTCCAGATACACAGGTTATTATATTCTAATGGTGAAAAATTCATGTTTTTTAGGCATGGTTTGGTATTTTTTACGGATTTAATTATGTTGCAACAAAAATTGGAAAACTATTTGTAGGGGCGGGCGAATATTTCACCCGCCCCTACAAATGAATTTCTAGGGGCAGGTGACGGTACGACCCGCCCCTACAAATGTATTTCTAGGGGTGGGTGACGACACCACCCGCCCCTACAAATATTTTTCCATATTTCATTAGGATATTCTTCGTTTAAATCAGCAACTATATTAAACAATATTAGAAAAAGCCAAAATTTTTACCATAAGCGTATTTTAATATGTAACATGAAAAAAATAGTAAATTCGCATTTTATTGAATATAATAAGATAATATGATGGAAATTGGGTTTTTTTTAAAAAATTGGGATTAAGGCATAATAAAAATATGAACAGTACCAAATGACAGCAGAAGACCGGGAATTGTATCGCATGTTTATACAATTTTGAGAATACATAAATGCACGAGATATTTAAGAGGTAACAATTCTCGATTCGCCATCTTTGCGCGCCCACGGCTTGTCATCTTTTCGTATGGCTGCTTCTATTATCCTCATCTTCTGTGATAGGTCTGTGAAGAGGTGTATTTGATCATACTGATTATATTCTTTCACATCGTCGATACCATCGACTCCTATGATATCTTGTTTTCCATGGACAACATCATGTTTTGTCTTCTTTACAGGATCAGCTACATAGAGTACTTGTGCGACCTGTGAAGCAAGTACCCATGGGTCATCTTTGTAACCAGTATTGTTGAGGTCGACAATTGTGAACCCATAGCCGTCCACCTCAACACTTTTGGGGTGCTTCACCCAACGACACCGAAAGACCAGAATTTGTATACTTGAACCATAGTGACGGGGGTATAAATCTGGGATCCCCAGCGGGCCCGACTCATATAAAGGGAAGCCCAGCAGTTTCACTGGGCCAAGAACGGAACGGCCCACCAAGCCGTGTGGGGAGCTGCCTTTGCTCCTAAGCCAACGGATCCGGGAGCTCGACCAGCTCGGTGCACTACGCCTCCACGAGGAGGAAGCTGCTCCGGCAGCCACAGAGGAGCCTCCTCCTCCTCCTAAACCTCACAATTTGAGGTGTCGGCGATCAGTTTGCTGGCGCATCAAGAAGCGCAGGCCATCACAGCCAACCCGTGCGGTGCTCCGCCGCATTGCGCTCATGATGGCCTCCAACCCCGTCGTCGGGGATGTCAACCTAGTCCTCTTCTCTCCGGCCAACGTCTCTCAACAGCTCGTGGGCGGATCTCCGCTCCCGACACCCCGCTCGCTCTCAGAGCGACTCCCGTTCAGCCTACGCACCGCCGCGAGCATCTACGCTCGCGAGGTGCGCAAGGCTGCCCAAGGGTTCTAGCCCGCGTCACAGTTTGTGGGCGTGACGGAGAGCTACCCCGACTCTGTCCACGACCTCCTGTGCTTCGAGGATCCCCTGAGTGATTCCTCTAGCACGGGGGACAACCACCTAGAGGGGACATCCGCGCCGCCGCGAATGTGCGCCATGGTCGACGGCGAACCGCCGCCAGAGGTGGTGCCGTCCGAGCAGACACACACCCCGACGGACCACCGCGAGCACGCACTCGCCAACACGCAGGCCCACGGTGAAGATCTCTGCCGTCGCCAACAGATGCCTCCGCCCGTGGAACAACCTTCGCGAGCCCCCTCCGGGTCAAAAGGGATAAACCCCGCGAGTTCCATGCATCAGTGTGCACGCAGGGTCAACCACGACATCGTCAACAACACCCGCATGCAACTCCCACAAGAGTTCCGCGCAGGCCAGAACATCGCAGCAGCCGCGATCCTCCTGCAGACGCTGCCAGAGCTGAAGGACCCGGCCCAAAGGGACCTTCACCGCCAGGTGAGAAATTTGGTGGAACTCGCCGCCGTCCGGCAGGCGGAGAGCTCCTCGCTACACCACCGGTAGGCCGCTGCCTCGTGTCCCGCTGGCGGTGCGAGCCACGGTGGGCGGGAGCCATCCGAAGTGCAGCGCCCCCACCTGCGCGGCAGGCCAACGTGGGCAGCGCACCAGCCCCAGCGGCGGCGGCCGCTCCTCTCCCACCGATGCCACTGATTCACGACCGCGTCGGTCCCAACTACAACGTGCGCAGCGTGATCCAAGGCTGGCAGTAGGCGAGGCACCATGCCGACGTCGACCGCGTGGCCGCTCGAGCAGAAGATGCGCGGGCATACATGCCCAACCCGGAGCATTCGCCGCTCCGGCGTGGGCGACGCCCCTGCGACCCTGACGTGGATCGCGACCGGAGTCCGAGCTTGGACCCCACCGGACCAGACACCTTCTCCAGAGCGATCCGGGGGTGTCTTTCCCCCAACGCTTTCGACCGACGGCGAACGTCGTGAAGTATTCTGGGGATACAAACCCCGGCGTGTGGCTGGAGGACTATCGGCTTGCATGCCGTGCTGGAGGAGCAAGCGATGACTGCTTCATCATCCAGTACCTCCCTATATGCTTATGAGAGAACATCCGCGCCTGGATGGATTTCTTGCGCGCCGACTCCATCGGCAGCTGGGCAGATCTCCGGAAAGTGTTCATCGGCAACTTTCAAGGCACGTACGTACGTCCTGGCAACTCTTGGGACCTCAAGAACTGCAAGCAGGAGCCTGGCGAGTCCCTGCGTGACTACATCCGGCGCTTCTCCAAGTAGTGCAACTGACTGCCAGGCATCGTCGATGCCGACGTCATCGACGCATTCCTCAGTGGGACGCACTGTAAGACCCTTGTTCACAAACTAGGGTGCCAGAAGCCGCGCACCACGCCCGAGCTCTTGGAGATTGCCACCAACCATGCCTCCGGCGAGGAGGTGGTCGGGGCCGTCTTCGAGCGTGACCAGCACGCGGCAAAGGCAAAGCGACATGACCGCGACAGGCCTTCCACAAGCCGCGAGGATAGGAAGAACAAGAAGAACCGCCGACCTCCCGACACCGGCGAGGTCGCGGCCACCGAGCGCCAGGATAAGCGCCCGCCAAGAAACGACCAATTCAACCAGCTCCTGGAGAAGCCATGCACCAACCATGACTATCTGGTGAACCATAAGTTCAAAGATTATGATATGATGAAGCGCCTCCTCCACAGGATAGCCAAGACCGATGGCGACGGCCATGACAAGCGGCTCGACGCCGACCAGGACAAAGAGAAGTCGACGGAAGGAGAGTTCCCGGACGTGGATCGATGCTTGGTGATCATCGGCGGCCTGGAGGACGAGTGCTCCAGGTGACTGCAGAAGGTTCCGCTCCGCGAGGTATGTGCTGCCGTAAGTTCCATTCCTAGAAAGCTGAAGTGGGCATCCACGCCCATCATTTTCGATCAGGTCGACCATCCGGTCAGCATTCCTCGACCTGGAAGCTATCCTCTCGTCATCGACCCCGTCGTCAGCAACATGCGCCTGTCCAAGGTGTTGATGGACGGGTGCAGCAACCTCAACATCCTCTACATGGACACCCTGGAAGCCATGGGAATCCCGCGAGCCTGCCTGCGGGAATCCCTCTTCCCCTTCTACGGCATCCTGCCGGGCATGAAGGCGTACCCGGTCGGCAACATCGACTTGCCAGTCACGTTCGGCAGCAAAGCCAACTTCTACACCGAGACCCTCACGTTCAAGGTGGTGGACTGGAAGGGGGTATACCACGCCATTCTTGGGCGCCCCGCCTACGCCAAGTTCATGGCGGTGCCCAACTACACCTAACTCAAGCTCAAGCTGCCAGGCTCGAACGGGGTCATCACAGTGAGGGGCTCCTTCCAGCAGGCCTACGTCAGCAGCCGCGAGCACTTTGACCTCGCCACCACTGCGGCGAACTCGGCCGAGCTCGGCCAGCTTCACGCCACCACTCCCGAGTGCCATCCTGACCCTGGCAAGCCTAGCCAGGCACCAGCCTTCGTCTCAACCGACGAGACCAAGTCGGTCGCGATCGACGACGCCGATCCAACCAAGACGGTACGGGTCGGATCCTAGCTGTCGGCCAAATAGGAACACGCGCTCGTCGACTTCCTCCGCGCCAACAAGGACACTTTTGCCTCGAAGCCGTCCGATATGCCGCGCATCCCAAGGGAGGTCGCCGAGCACGAGCTCCGCATTTTGCCGGGATCCAAGCCCGTCCAGCAACGACTGCGCCGCTTCGACGATGAGAGGCGCAGGGCCATAGGAGAGGAGATAGCTAAGCTATTAGCTGCTGGCTTCATAAAGGAAGTCTACCACTCCGACTGGCTCTCTAACCCAGTCCTTGTAAACAAGAAGACTGGTCAATGGAGGATGTGTGTCGAATACACCAGCCTGAACAAGGCTTGCCACTAAGACCCTTTTCCGTTGCCTAGGATAGATCAGATAATCGACTCCACCTCTGGATGCAAAATCTTATCCTTTCTAGACGCTTACTTGGGCTACCACCAAATAGCGATGAAAGAATCCGACCAGCTCGCGACATCCTTCATCACGCCGTTCGGTTCATACTGTTATGTGTCAATGCCATTCGGTCTCAAGAATGCAGGGGTAACATACCAACGATGCATGCAAGCCTATTTTTCTGACCAGATCAACCCGCCGATTGACCCCGACCGGCCAGATCCACCTCGGGCGACGGTCGCGGTCTACGTTGACGACATCATCGTCAAGACACCGCGCGCGGATGACCTAGTCGCCACCCTGAGCACCATGTTCGCAAATCTTAAGAGGTTCAACATCAAACTGAACCCCGAGAAATGCACGTTCGGTGTGCCTAAGGGCAACCTACTCGGATACATGGTGTCCGAGCGTGGCATCGAAGCCAATCGCGACAAAATCATGGCCATCACCAACGTGGGGCCCATCCACGGTGTTTAGGGCGTCCAGAGGCTAACCAGGTGCCTGGCAGTGCTCAGCCGGTTTATCGCCCGGCTGGGAGAGCGAGGCTTGCTGCTATACAAACTCCTCAAGAAATCCGACACCTTTGTCTGGACGGAGGAGGCACAGGCGGCCCTCGACCGCCTAAAGGCTCTCTTATCCTCTCCACCGGTGCTCGTGGCACCGGATCCCTGTGAACCCCTTTTGCTTTACTTGGCAGCCACTAACCATGTGGTCAGCACCACCCTGGTGGTTGAAAGGGAAGAGCAAGGACACGCCCTCAAGGTCCAACATCCCGTGTACTTCGTCAGCGAGGTACTGACCGACACCAAGTCATGGTACCCGCAGACACAAAAGCTCTTATACGCCATCATCATAGCGGCCAAGAAGTTGCAACACTACTTCACCGAGCACGAGGTGTCGGTCGTCACCTCGTTCCCACTCGGAGAAGTCGTTCGCAATCGCGACGCCATGGGGCGGATCTCCAAATGGGCAATCGAGCTAATGGGCTATGACGTTAAGTTCATGCCATGCACGGCGATAAAGTCTCAGGCCTTGGCCGACTTCATCGCCGAGTGGACGGAAGTCCAAGCCACGACCCCAGAATTCTGTCACGAGTACTGGACCCTCTACTTCGACGGGTCGGTCATGGGACCCGGCGCGGGGGCCGAGGTCGTCCTGGTCTCCCCAGAAGGAGGCAAGTTTCAGTACGCAGTCCGCCTCCACTTTCCTGCATCCAACAACGTAGTAGAGTATGAGGCACTCATCAGTGGCCTCCGCATAGCCATCGACATCGGGGCAACCCGCCTGTACGTCTACGGTGACTCCAAGCTCGTAGTCGACAAGGTCATGAAGAACTCTAACTGCGAGAGCCCTCTCATGGATGCATACTGCCAGGAAGTCCGTAAGCTAGAAGGGAGATTCCAGGGTCTGGAGCTCCACCACATCCCACGAAAACAAAACCCCGACACGGACGCTCTCGCAAAAATGGCCGCCGAGCGCAAGCCGGCGCCCAACGGTGTTTTCATCAACGACCGGAATGCGCCGTCGGTGCGAGAGAAGCAGCCGACCGTAGACAAGACAAAAACAGGGGAACAGAGCATGTAGAGAAAACAGAGCACTCTCCCTCCGACCCAGCCCCCGACCAGGTACCCGGGGGCCCAACCTGTCTCGCTACGGGACAATCCGACCCAAGCCAGGCAGACACCACAGATTGGAGAGATGACCTACTGGATTATCTCCTTCACGAAGTCCTCCCCAAGGATCGCAACGCAGCCCGCCGGATAGCTCGACGAGCAAAAACCTTCGCTGTAATCGACGGCGAGCTCTACAAACGCAGCCCCTCAGAAACTGGCGTTCTCATGAAGTGCATCCCCATTGCCCACGGCATGGAGCTTCTTCTCGAGATACATGCCGGGATCTGCGGACACCACAGTGCGCCACGCTCCCTTGTTGGAAAAGCTTTCCGACAAGGATTTTACTGGCCAACAACACTGCGCAACGCGGAAGAAATCGTCTGCGTATGCAAAGGCTGCCAGTTCTACGCCAAACAAACCCACTTGCCAGCCCAAGCCCTTCAGACCATTCCCATAACATGGTCATTCGCCGTATGGGGTCTAGACATGGTCGGGCCACTCAAGAAGGCACCAGGGGGGTTCACCCACCTACTTGTCGCAATCGACAAGTTCACAAAATGGATAGAGGCAAAACCAATAACCACGATCGACTCCAAGGAGGCCGTCAAATTCTTCCTGGACATCGTCTACAGATTCGGCGTGCCCAACTCCATCATCACCGACAACAGGACCAATTTCACAGGTCACTACTTCCAAGTGTCGGGATCCGGATCGACTGGCATCGGTTGGACACCCGTGCACAAACATGCAAGTAGAAAGAGCTAACGGCCTAATCCTCCAAGGGCTCAAACCGCGTATTTTTGACATGCTCAAAAAGTTCGCGGGTCGTTGGGTGGAAGAACTGCCGGCAGTGCTCTGGAGCTTGCGAACCACACCTAACTAGTCCATAGGACTAACACCTTTCTTCCTAACATACGGCTCAGAGGTCATGCTGCCTTCCGATCTGGACTACGGTGCGCCAAGAGTCAAAGCTTTTGACCCAGAAACGACAGCCGAAGCCCAGAGGGACGCCATGGAAGTCTTAGAGGAAGCAAGGCTAGCTACGCTACACCGATCGGCTCGCTACCAACAAACTTTACGCAGGTACCATGAGAGGCGCATACGGGAGAGGACGCTGAAGGTCGGAGATCTGGTCCTACAACGGGTCATGTCGACGAAGGACAAGCATAAGCTCTCACCGCCATGGGAAGGACCTTACAGCATCGCAGAGGTGATAGGGCCAGGCACCTACAAGCTAAGAGACTCCGATGGTAACATTCTGACCAACTCTTGGAATATAGAACAGTTACGGCGTTTCTTCCCATAAAAAGCACCTGTGGCTCAGTCCAAGTGCCCCGACCCGGCCACTTCCAGCTCGGCGCACTCGGGGGCCCGACGCCTGTCGATTTTTTTCTCCCCGCACAGCACAGTGCACTCGCTCGGCATCCCGACCCGGCCACTCTCGGCCCGGAATCACTCGGGGGCCGCACACCTGCATTTCTGACATATTCACAACACACACGAGCTCTCTAGTTTCTAGCACCCCGACCCATCCACATTTGGCTCGGAGCGCTCGGAGGCCAGACCATGGTCTTCGACCATCCTACTTTCTGTTGTTTCTCACCACTACAGCCCCTTGCCATGAGCACTCTTAGGCCAAGGCGCTCGGGGGCCTCACTGGGATGAACCGCGCAGCACGCGCACACCGGTTTCTCCTGTCATATAATACACGACTCTTTTTGCTAATTCGCATACTCTTCATCCTACTCAAACATCTTTTCCGAACTATCCGATCAATTGGATCCGTGTAACGATCCATGGCGACCAGCGAATGATGCCTCTGGGCTAGCTCCCGGCTATACGTCCTAGCCTAAGATTAGCACGCAGTTCCGAAAGAAAGGAATGCAGAGGACCAAAAACATTCACGAGCAAGCAGAAGAGCGAATAGCAGAACCTTTTCAAAAAAACATAAAAGATTACTTCGACCACGAAGCGCAATATGTTCAATCCCTCACCAGCAACTCCACATAAAACAAAAACTAATATATCGTTTATTTTTGCAACGGCGGATCCACATTTGAGGAAGGAGCGGCAGGCCCGCCAGTCGACGACGCATCCACCATGGCTCCGGCGCTCCCACCGCTCACATCCAACTCCCGCTCTGCACGCCGGACTTTCCTCACCGCCGCGAAGGTCAGACCCCGCGCAACTTTGCTGGCAATGGGCTCTAACCTCCTGGCCACTACAAGGACATCCTCGTACGGCTCCGAATGTCGCAGCACCACAGTGCTCAACGCAGTCGAAGCCCCGTGGTAAACTGCTATAGCCGTCAACGCCGCCAGCTCCTTGGGAACCTTTCGAAGATCGTCCTGCAGAGGGCTCGAGGGCGGGGAGCCCAGGACACAGGAGCAAACCTCTTGGGCCGATGACTGCAGCCGATCAAACTTGTGGCGCAGGTTCCGGTTCCGAGTGGTCATTTCTGAAAGAAACATCACCACACCGTGAGGCCACATTGTAAACATAATCAAAAGAAGGGGATGCGAGGGAAATCACCATCCAGCACTTTTTCCATCACCTGACGACCCGTTTCTAGGCTCACCAAGTCAGCCTCTGCGCGGGCACGACGTGCCTGCTCCTCTTCCAACTGGGCTCTTATGGACGCGAGGTCGCGGCGATACTCCTGGGCATCCGAGGCACGCGCGGCCTCCACAGAACGCAACCGCTCTGCGAGGTCCCAGCGAGCTGCCTTGCCCATCACCTCGCGACCATGTTCCTCCCACAAGAAGGTTGACTTCCTCTTGGAGATTTTCTCCAACACCTGGAAGATGAAGGGAAGTCACAAGAGGACGCCTATGGGCGGAAAAGAAGCAGACCCAATGAAGAAGCCTTACCCCAATGGCGGGAGGCAGGCCAGAAGTAACGAGCTTCACAGCACTTTCTACCTCCCTCAGCAGCAGGGCAATGCGTCCCTTGGCAGAGGCAAGCACCTCCTGAGCCACGGAACCCTGCCGACCCACGTGCTGCCAGAGTTTATCCTCCCGAGAGTCGCCCAGCACGAACCGCGCGTCGCCATCGTCATTGCAAGACGGCCACTCCAACGGCCCCTGTGACGGACGATAGGGAACAGGGCGCCCTCCGCTGATGGCGGCTCCACCAACACGGCGGCCTCCCCCGCGGACGGCGACAGGAGAGAGCTCTCGGCAGAAGCCCCCGCGCGGTCCACGGAATATGGCACGAACGCCGTGGCCACTCCGGCTGACGAAAAGATGGGCCCCAGCACCACCACTGTCACCATCTGTGACGAGGATGCCCCCGGGGATGCACCTCCCCCTCGACACTTGGCGAGCAGAACCGCCAGTGAAGGATGCTCAGTCCACTCCACCGGCTCAGCCATCGACTGGAAACCGGTCGGGACCTTGCATCACAAAAACAATAAAGCACCTACGTTCTCGCTGCAATCTTCGTTGGGACGGTCTCGGCCGGTGATGTAGGGGGCGAACTCGTCACAGCAGCTGTTACCACCGGCGGCGATGGTGGCCCGTCAGCCCCTCTGCGACCTGGAGAAAGGGCGCAATCGTCATCCCGATTGACATCACCGACGGACGTCGGCGCGTCCGAGCCTTCGCCCTTGATTCGTTTTGGGGCCCCAGGTCCGCTCATCCCACATAGGGACGTGTCCGTACCAGAATCCTCGCCCACAAGAGACTCCACCTCCTCTTCCTCCTCCCCGTCGGATCCGTACTCCGGATATTTTAGAGACCGAGTGTCCACCAGGTCCTGAGCCTCCGCAGCGTCCATCCCCTTGTGGATAAGCTTGGCCACCTCCTTTTCGCTACTCTCGTGCTCCCGGGCGCGGAGCACCCTCTTCCTCTTCCTCTTCGCAGCCCTCTTCTACTGCTCGGCCTGGCGAGCGGCCCCTTTCGGCCCTTTGCTGCGATGGGGGAGAGACTTGGGCTTGCCAAGACCCTACAATCACAAACAATGATAAAACAAGCAGGAACGGAAATACAGCGAGAGGGAACAGGAAATCGAAGACAAGATGGATACTTACCAGGTTGGGGGGCGACCCCGACCAGAAAGGGGACGGACCACCAATGGGGCGGCGGCCTTCCCCCGCTATCATACTATCAAGTCACCTCCACAGCCCAGAGCTACCGGGGTCCTGCAGCTCCTCTCACGGCTCGTCGTGCTCGTAATCCCATATCTTCCCTCGCAACGCAGAAAGAATGCGCATTTTGCGAAGGAAGATGGTGGCGAAGACACGTGCGCCATCCAGACCACAGGCCACCAAACCTTTCAGCATCTCCTCGATCATCTCCACACGATTCTTCTGCCTCCGGGAGGCCCCCCAAGTCCAACTCTCCGGCTTCTCTGGGGTGTTCCTGGTAAACACCGGGAACGCCTCCTCTCTACTGGAGGGGTTCCGGATGTAGAACCACGCATCATGCCGCCCCCGGTTGTTATCCACGGGGGTGTACGGGCGCAATTGCCGCCTCTGAACGCGACGCCCCAGCATCACGTCTCAGAGTAACTGGACGACCGATGAACATCTCCCAGAATAGATCCACATGTGGATCTATCCCGAGGAACGCCTCGCACAACGTCACGAAGCCCGTGATGTGCAACATCCCGGTGGGGTTGAGGTGATGAAATCCGATCCTCCACTCCTCCAGCAAGCCCAGCAGGAAGGGGTGGGTGGGGTGGCCGAGACCCCGCGCGTAAAAGATGCGGAAGGTGACCACCTCGTTGGGGCGTGGATGGGGACTAACCTCCCTAGATGGCGACGCCCTCCAGTGAGCCACATTCTTGGGGGGAATCGCCCCCTCCACGGCCAACCTCTCGAGTTGGGTCTCGATCAGGGAAGACGGCCTCCACAGCGACATCACCGCACCGGAGCTCCGACAGAACCAAGGGAAGAGAGGCGGAGGCAAAGGCGATGGCGAGCAAGAGTGGAAAAGGAAGTGAGTGCTAAAGGCAGCGGAGGAAAGGGGACAAAGCCAAGCAAGAAAGAAGGTAAAATCCCTCCGCTCCGCGTATTAAAGGGTCAGAGGATTTGGCCTGGAGGGCCCCGCCAACCAGCAAGGAACCCGGAGCGCACGACATAAAACACGCCCCCGCCGGGCGGGGAGAGGGCCGGGCCATGTGGGCCAATCACTCGTTACGCACCGCAAAAGCCCGACCATTCCCAACTGACCCCATGGGTCGGCAAAACCCAAGGACAGTAAGCAGAACAACAGCAAGGGCAACGATTCCCTTTGACCCCATCGCCCATGGCGAGAACGACCCTCATCCGAGGCGGTACATGTTTGCCGACCGTTAAATGGGGACAACGATGCCAAGTCTAATCACACGGAGCAAATTTACTTCCGGAATGGTTTCGTCAAAACAATCGGCCGGAGGCCATTACATCAAACAAAAACCAGCTGTCCTCGACTCGGGGAAACAACAGATACAATGGATCAAATCCATTTACTCCCTCTAAGGGAGCAACAAAAAGGCAATGGCTGCTACCTGGCAAGCTGGAAGGCATGGCCAAAGAATGTCGCAAGACTTCTTGTAGCACCTCGCAAGCCTTCTTCCAGCACAAGCCATGCCAAGAGCCCCCCGGCGGAGGTAGAAGTAGACGACGCCGATGAGGGGGAGTTTAATGGGGCAGAGGTTAGCCCGAACTCCCCGCCGGCGCTGCTTCTGGGTACTTTCCTCAAGCACTGGAAGACGGGCCATGATCTCCTTCTGTTGGCCACAGCGCCTTCCAGTCGCACCACTCTAACCGCCCGCCTCTAGAGGGAGGAGCGGAGACCCATCCTGGCTGCAAGACCACTCTGCCTGATGAGCGAGGAGCCCATGACTGTCCCCCGCTACCACAAAGCATAGCACCGAGCTGTGCAGCCTTCCAGCTGTAGCTGGAAGATGAGGCAGCGGATTTCGGGGGAGCAACAACCGCAAGAAGGACGCAGAGAGGCGACCCCCGTGGCAGGGAAGGTCCGCACCACCACCGAGGGGAGTCCAAGGAGGCCACCAGAAGCCGGGAGCCCCCCCCCCCGATTAGCAAGAGGGCTGACAGAGCAGTGGCCTGGCTTGCCTAACTCCAGCAGCAAGCCCTCGAACTCCTCGGCGTCGAGCAGCGGTTGGCGGGATGAACTCGTTGACGAGTTCATGCCTGAGGAGGATCCCCCACCGTTCGCAAGCATTCTTCAAGCACCAGAAAAATAAGCCATGCCCACTCTCGTATGGAGGACGGGTGTGGGGTGTGAGGGAGAGTACTACCAAAGGGATTTCCATGATCCGTCTACTCATGTGGAACTATGTATCCACAACACCCTAATTTATAGGCAAACACGGGCACAAACGGCCCCACCAGTCACTGGGCCGGCCAAACGGGGCACACCAAGAGCCCTCACCTAATCGAACCCCCTCTTAAATACCGACTGGACGGCGCCAGTTCGCCGAACAAGCCGCCGCGCCACTCGGGGCACGATCGCCACACGACCCACCAATGGGAGGCGGCCCGAATGGGGGAAAACAAGGCGGCCACGCCACAGTGATAAGACACGACGACCGGCCTCGAGATTCTACGGCCCTTTAGCCGGCCATCAAGACGGGCCAGGCCCCGTTGCGCCATCGCTGGCGCACGCTGAAAGCTGAGGGTGCGGGCAGTTGGATGGGACGCCCCGGTCAGGGGTCATCAAGCCCGAGTCCAGCGGCTCCACGATTATTAAAAAATCGCAAAACCACTATGGGGACCCTGACGGGGGTATAAACCCGGGATCCCTAGCTGGCCTGACTCGTATAAAGGGAATCCCAGCAGTTTCACTGGGCCAAGAACGGAACAGCCCACCAAGCCGTGTGGGGAGCTGCCTTTGCTCCTAAGCCAACGGATCCGGGAGCCAGACCTCCCGGGACACGTGGCGCCCCCCCGACCTAGCGCCCCGGGTCAGAGCCATGCCGGTGACCCGGGATGTGCGCTCCAAGAACGTTGCGCCTCCTAACAGGCGTGCCGGCCAAGATAGGCTCCGTGCAGGCTCCAGGACGCTAGCTCTCCTTATCTTGTGGCAAGGGCTTAGCTAGCAGGACCCTCTGACAAGGGGACAGCGCCACTCACGCGGGCCCCGCGACACAACGGGAGGAGGCGCCCACAGACGCTGCCTCCCCTCGCCGTAATGATGGTTGCCTCTGCGTACCATTTCATTATGCCAACGAGTGTGACCCGACGCCCCCAGCTAGACCTTAGTAAGACACCCCTCACTGGGCGCACCGTCCAGTTGACAGGAGCTACACAGGGGAGGCATGAGATAGCCCCGCGGGCAAGGAACTCCTAGAGGTTCAACACTGCTTGACCAGCTTGTAAGCTCCCCTCTGAACTTTGAGCACCCGAGGCTCGAGAGCAATAGAGCGAGAACACCACCCCCCGTACTGGACGAAGGTCACATTCGGCCCGAACTAGTTTAAATCCTTGAGTCTCTGCATGCTAGACCATATCCGATCAAGCACACAACAAACGAGCAATCGGGTAGTTTTGTAGTCGCCCATTTCCCGCAGCGACACATAGTGTACTTCCCTTATATCATCTATGACACCAAAATATGTTATATTTTGACCTGTTCTCTCATCCAAGATTGCAATACGAACACCACTGTTCTGGGACACGGTCTTCTTGTCCTTGGCGGCAGTATAGAATAGATATCCATTTATGTTGTACCCTAGCCAAGATGTGACCTGGCTCGATGGGCTAGCTGCCAATCTTTTAATCATTTGCTCCTCAACAGTCTCCCCATCTGGTAGATCTTGGTCCTTCAACTATGCAGTAAGTCAATGTTTGTGCTCTCTCATGACCCAATCATCCGAGCGGCCATTACATTGTGCCCGAAGTATGCTCAATTGTTCTTCGACTAAAGGTGTCATTACCGTGAGATGCTGCATGATGTAGTAATGTGCTTGTTGCACACCTTTGAAATCTTTGTTGATGAAGATTTTCCTGCCGACTGTGCCCACACCTTCCGACCTCCCAAAAAACATGGAATTGGCAAACCAAGGGACACGATATCCTTTAGGTAACCTAGGCAAGACTCGATGACTTCCTCAGTATTGTATTTGTATCCCTCTATCATTGACCCCTCAGGATGAGCACGATTCAATACATACTGGTTGAGGATAGACATGAAACTCTCATACATCCACATTTCGTGTAGGTAAAGTGGACCAAGTGCTTGTATTTGGTCGACAATGTGAACCATTAGGTGTTCGGTTATATCAAAATAACCAGGAGGGAAACACATCTCTAGCTGTGCCATAGTCTCCGCAATGAATTCTTTAAGATCCTGCAACTCATCTTCGTCGATCACCTTTTGTGAAATCCTAATAAAGAAGTAACACAATCGAGTGATTACCATCTTTACATATACAGGCTTGATCCCTCTGATTGCAATCGGGTGGAACACCGTCAGTAGCACATGACAATCATGGTAGTTGTAGCCGCATAGTGACAAATCTTTCATCGAGACTAGTTTTCTTATGTTCGACATGAAACGACTCAGAACTCAGATCCCTCTTAAGCTCTCGCACATTGCTTTCTTCTCATCACGTGTCAAGTTGTAGCTAGCTGGGGGCAGTTCATATCTGCCATTCCCTTTGTCCATAGGGTGACGGTCTTGTCTAATCTTCATGGCTACCAAATCCTGACGCAGCTTCTAGGTATCCTTTGTTTTGGCTGATGTCTCCAGGAGGAGCCCTATTGTGTTCCCAAAAACATTCTTCTTCAGGTGCATACCATCGATTAGATGGCGAACCTCGAGATCCTCCCAATACGGCAAGTATTTGTAGAAGATGGATTGTTTCTTGAATGGAACACCATCGATAGGGGCCTTATCTCTCTTTCTCTTCTTCCCATCCTCCTTCTTCTTCCCATAAATGACCTGGATGGTCCGAACCATTTTGAAAACATAGTGGCCGTCTCGTTGCACCGGTGCAGAATGCAATTCAGGCATGCCGTCAAAATGATTATAGAACTTCTTACTTCGGTACCTATGTCCTTTCACTAAGAAGTGTCTGTACCCAAGGTAAACTACCTTTCTAGAACCTTCAACAAAAGATGATACAGTGTCATCCACGCGCACAGTGCATCATGTCCTACCTTTGATCTGACCTGACAGGACAAACAATGCCTAGTAATCATGGATGGTGACAAATATAATAGCTCTAAGATTAAAAGGCTCCTGTGCAAAACCATCAAATATATCGATACCCTCCTTCCATAGAGTTTCCATTTCTTGCATCAGAGGCTCAAGGAAAACATCTATATCGATGCCAGGATGCTTGGGGCCCTGTATTAGCACAGATAGCAAAAGATACTTTCTCTTCTGGCACAACCACGTAGGCAGATTGTACATCGTCAGTATCACTGGCCACGTGCTGTGGGTGCTACTTCGTTCACCAAACGGATTCATTCCATCCGTACTCAACGTAAACCTAATGTTTCTCCGATCATTCCAAATTCATGATAATACTTGTCATCGAATTCCTTCCACTGCCGAGCATCAGATGGATGTCACAGCTTTCCGTCACCCTTCTTGTGCTGATCTAAATTCCACCATCGCATTAGCTCAGCATCCTTTGGGTTTGAGAAGAAACACCTAAGGCGACCGGAAACTGGGAGGTACCACATAACCATGGCAGGAATTTTGCTCTGCTTCCCAGACATGCCTAAAGTAGCGTTGTCTGCCTCAACGGATGAAACTTGATTGTCGTCACCACTGTAACCCGAATTGGTTTTGTACCGACTTGCAGAACACACAGGGCATTTCTTCAGGTCTTTGAAAGTATCCAAACGATACAAAATACAATGATTTGGACATGCATGGATTTTGTCGGTGTTTACTGTCAAGCCTGCTCAGGGATACTATTGATGGCTGCTAAGTACCAAATCTAGGCCGTCAACTCCTGCATAAACACATGAAATATAAACATCAACCTAGTGGTAGGGGTTTATTACTGACCATTTCCACGAGTGTTGGTAAATATTTGTATGCAGGTGAATTAAGGGTGAAAACACACTTCATGAGAAGGAAAACACAATCCACAGATCAAGGCAAAATGCGCAACCAACCAAAGAATGAGAATCAAGATGAAATGGATCAAAACAAGCCCAAATACCCAAGCAAACAAGCATAGGACAGGCCATGCACCATGGGCTTAGGACAAGGGACACCAGGACAGCTCAAATATCAAGTTTGGGGGCGGTTGGAGCCCCGGCCAGCCCGGCCGACTAGCTAGGTCGGCCGACCTAGTCCATGGGCCCCACCGCCTCATCTTTGACGCGTGGCAGCTCCTCACTGGCTCCCAAGGTCGGTTCCAGGGGGTAGAGCTGCAGTCCTCAGCCGAAAGCACCATGGCTCCCTCCTATATATATGAGGGGAGGGGTTCCGTTTGAGACACACCACCAAGTGTGAGCTTCACACCTTCTCTTGCATTTAGAGTTGTCTTAGAATTGGGAGAGGGTAGAGGTACTCAGGAGGGGCGCCAGTCTTCGGTGCTCTTATTCATTTTGTACCTCTGCGAGAGTGAGAGATTAGTTCGGGAGAAGTGCCGGGGTGTCGGCTCTCTGCTCCCAGCTTGTACCTCTACGGATGCTTTTACATTCTTCGGGTTTAGTAAGTATTCGTGATTCCTATCTCTAGTTTTATACTTGGTATATATATGCTAGTAGTGCTTGTAGTTGAGTGAGATCAGTTCTCTTACTCGCGGGTTCGTCACTCTGTATTCGTACAGAGTGCTGTAGTTTGCTACGGGATGTCATACGTAGTTAGACTGCAGTAGTAATCAATAGCGTAGGCGTGGTGTCTAGGCTAAGGGTTATCCTTCATTTGCCTTATATCCCACGGTTTGTTAGAGGTAGGCCATAGGTGGTGACAGCCCTATTGGTCCTTCGTAATCCTCCATGTTCGGATATAGCATAGAGCTGTTGGCTGGAGTCGACTGGCAGACCAGTTGTAAGCCGGTGCCCGAAGCGAGTATTGTGCCCGAGAGATCGACCTTTAACTCAGCAGTAGCACTATCTTAGGAATCTTCTCTACCCTTCTACCTACCTTGGTGTGTCCTTGGATCGATTAGAATAGAAGAGAGTGCACACACGTTCCCTGTGGATTCGATAACCCTTGGAATACTCTGAGGTGAAAGCTACAACAGTATCCGTGCGCTTGCGGATTTATTCGTGATGCTAAAATACCCAAGAAACTTTCTGGCACCGTTGCCGGGGAATGGTTGCTCTAACTTTCTTCGATCCTAGTCGTCCTCGTATCTTTTCCTTTTCTTTCCTTCTATCTTCACCCCTGCTATCCATGGGGAAGCTATCCTTTAAGAGCTTCTCTATCCTACGGAATTTATTCCGTATCATTTTTAATTTTCTTTCTGCTACCTCAACCCCCGCTACCATGGAGCAGCCTTACATCTGAGAATTTTCTGCTCCTACGGGCGAGTTCCTTGAGCCACCGCTCTCTGAGCACCCAATCCTTTTGTCCGGCTATGAACTTCGTCCCGATCTTATCGCTATGGTTCAGGAGCTTTCCTTCTCTGGGCTAGATAGCGAAAACCCATACCACCATCTGCGGGAGTTTGAGCAAGTGTGTTCATGCTGTGCCATCGCAGGCATGTCACGCGATACCCTTAGGTGGAAGTTGTTTCCCTTTTCTCTTGTAGAGGAGGCTAGACAATGGTACACGCGTACCGCAGCGAGTATGAACGGAAACTGGGATGAACTTAGAGATGAGTTTTGTCTCAAGTTTTTCCCTGAGTCCCGGCTCGTTGCTCTATAAAAGGATATCATCTGCTTTCAGCAGAATGAGAATGAATCTATAGGTGCGGCTTGGGCTAGATTTTTACTTTTAGTAAAATCTGGCCCTGTCTTATCGTTACCCGATTATGTGTTGCTTGAACACTTTTACTCGGGGCTCGACATGGACTCCGCATCTTACCTTGACATGACCGCTAGAGGGTCTTTTGCCCAGAAGACTCTAGCCGAAGGCATGGAAATCTTAGAAATTATCAGCGAGAACACTTCCTTCGTAGCCGAGTTTACACCCTCTCAAGAATAGCGCAAGTCAAGTGATGAGGACATTCTAGCAGCTGAACCCGATCGTTCACTATCCATACCCTTAGATTCGGCCCTAGAAACGTCTCCTGAACCACGAGTTTTGGAGAAAGAAGAAATTCAAACTCCAGAAATCCATTTCAAATTCGAGGATGATCTTTCTAAATTTTTTGAAAACACCTTGAATTATGTCTGCAAGAGGAGACCTTCGGTTCCCAATGCTTCTACATACCCCATAGAAGCTGCCTTCTGTAGGCAAAATATTAAGAAGTCAACAACCATTATGAGCAGCAAGCGGTTGAGAGAGATGGAGCTATCATCAGAAGTACTCCAGATCAGATCTCCTCCTTCAACCCATCCTTGCACCATAAAAGGAACCCTGGTAGACACCCTCTATAGTCCCTCTGTCGGGGCTAACATCATCTTTAGCGAATGCGCATTTCGCCATTTGCGAGATGAGCCGTTGGTTCAAACTGACAAAACCTTCCAGACTTCCTCTGGAGAAATCCAGGAAGCATATGTGACATTGGAGAACGTGTCTATTAGACACGAGGACGTCGAAGTAATCCTTGACTTTCATATATTCGACATCCAAGACTTTGATCTCTTAGTCGGGCAACCCATCGAGAAATTTCCCACGAATGCTCCGACTCAAAATAAGCTCGAAGTCCATCTAGGGAAGGAGACCATTTTTGTCCAAATTGCTAAATCCACAAACTCCATGACAGAACCTTCCCTTGACTCTGAACCAATCGAAGAGGTTAAGGGAATTCTCCTTGTTGACTCACCGGAATCCCTCCTCAAAAAAGATGCTGAAAGATTCATCGAGGAGGAAGATGATTCCGTCGAACCCGTAGATACATCTGAGTTCGAGACTCCCCATAGACATCCGATTGAGTCTCAGCTTCTTCCCTCTAGCCCCGAGAAAGTTGTCCTCTACCATGATCAAGATCCAACTACGATTTCCCACGATGAATCTCTTGAGATGGAGAATACATGGGCCATGAAATTTGATGAGGCACCGACTCTGGAGTCCAAAGTAAAGGATTCCTTAGATAAGCATGGGAGTTTCACCCCTGAAATACCCCAAGAATCATGCTCATTTAATGCTTCTCCAGAGTCAGGCATGCTTAGTGCCTCGCACACACACGAGAAAAGCAATCACTCCAAGGTGTTTTCCTACAAAATCTTCAGGAGGGTGGTTGTAGACGTATTTGTTTATCGTAAACATTGCAAATTTTGTGGGTGCACCGTGGCACTAACCTTGTAGCTAGCTTTAACAATTGGTGGTGAAACAATGACCCATCACCAATGATGGCTACAAGGGGTCTCATGGTCGAGCTTATGACCATAAAAATAAAGCACTGCCGGGAGATAGCCCAGATTATCATTTATTTATTTATTTATTTATTTCCCTTCAATAAAAGCAAGAGCATGTTCTAGGATGTATTTTTTCCTTCGGGTATTTTTGGTCACTAACCTTTTCAGGGGAAGATCAAGAAGAATGACGGATAAGCAACACCTACGAACATGAGAGCTACACCAACTACAACCCCTCGATATGCCTTGATGAAGGAACAACTACAGAAGGAAACTTGAACTCCATACACTTGAAGTTTTACAAACTCCAAGTGTGGGGGAGGTATGTGTGTACCCCGAAGTAAGTTCTTTCTCAATCCATATCTTGTTTTGGAATTGGTGTTAGTTCCTACATCTTGCTCTCTATAAAAAAAGAGAGGAATTACCATGGCGGCAACATTGAAGTCTTCATCAACAAAATGCTATGGTAAGTACTCTCAATGTCCTGCTTTTGACATTAAACAAAGCCCTGCCGGGAGGTCGCCCGAGGATCGCCAGAGTAAGTCTCATGGTGAGATTAAATTTTAGTTCAAATAAATTTTAGGAGCTCCCGCCATTATTTTGTTTCCACTATCTCGTTGAATATAGCACCAGGTACAAGTACAAGTGTGGGGGAGATCTCTCAAGATCATCATTGTCATACACATTCGAGATCTCCCACAGATACATCGCACAACATTGTCTGCACCAACATGACAAGAGACAAGGCAAGGACACCAAATTCAGCCAGCCACTTGGTTTGGCCGAATCACCGTTGCCTTGATCTCTACCTTCTTAAAGAGCGATAGTATGTGCAATCTCTACCTCTCAACTCTCTTTGATTCATGAGTTTGAATGGTTTTTAAATCTTACTCACTAAAATCAAACTCAAAATGAATCAGTGTATCCGCCTGCTCTACATGTTTCCTATGGTTGGCTTGCATATGTTTTATTCCATGCTTATCACCTTGATGCTTGTGAATAAAAATCCTTAGGAAACCATGCTTATCTAAGTAGTTGATCTTTGAGATATGGTTTGGATGATATGATCTTCGCTCCTTTTTGTTTAAGTGCTTGGGAAATTTATTTGAAAATTTGTAAAACCTTTGGAAAACTCCTCTTTGATATGCCAAAGTCCTACCAAAGCCATATGATGATACTTCTTGAAAAACATATACACATATGCTGCTTGTTTTTGCATTGAGCTTTATCAAATTGTTGTGACCCTTGAGAGAATTATTTTCATGCTTTCATGATCAAGATTCACGTGCACACCTCATACCCCCTTGCTATGCTTCTTTGAGAAGTTCGCATTGTACCATCCACTCATTCCACAAAATAAACACTCCACTATATGTGTTGGTCTCTCTCTCTCCAGTTTTTGTTAAAAAGAAGAAGAGAGGCATGAGCTATCAAGAAAAAAATATATGGACACATGAAGGTCCAAGTATTGAAAAAAGGAAAAAAATGTGGGCACATGAAGGACCATGAAAAAAAAAGAGAAAAAAAGATGGCCATGCTCTCAAAAGAATTTATATAGGGAGAGAGATCATACAAAAGGAGTTTCCATTCCATCCATCAGAATCCATGCACGTGCACATCTTGATCTGATTGTATGACTTGTTTTTTCTCTTTGGATCCGGTCTTTGACTTTGTAATACATGTGATACAAGTATGCCTTATCCTTCATACCCTACCTTGAGCTCCACATATAGCCATCACTAGAAGTAGGATGAAGAAAACTCAAGTAAAATGCCCTGGTAAGGACATATACACATTGAGTGATCTGAGAGAATCAAATGAGGAGCTAAGCAAGGTTTCTTTTGAAAACTTATTGAAAAACCCCAAGCTACTTGACATGAGGAGTAGAAGTGATTTGATTCGCTACCATTCCATTCCTCAACTACCCAAGATGGCATGATAGACACTTCAAAGTTCATAAGTGCAAGGTATGGTTTGGAATATCTCTTATGCTCGCTTCATACCTTTGGAAGTCATGTTCCACCTTAGTCCTTTATGCTTTACTCGAGGACGAGCAAAGGCTAAGTGTGGGGGAGTTGTTGATGGCTGCTAAGTACCAAATCTAGGCCATCAACTCCTGCATAAACACATGAAATATAAACATCAACCTAGTGGTAGGGGTTTATTACTGACCATTTCCACGAGTGTTGGTAAATATTTGTATGCAGGTGAATTAAGGGAGAAAACACACTTCATGAGCAGGAAAACACAATCCACAGATCAAGGCAAAATGCCCAACCAACCAAAGAATGAGAATCAGGCTGAAACAGATCAAAACAAGCCCAAATACACAAGCAAACAAGCGTAGGACAGGCCATGCCCCATGGGCTTAGGACAAGGGACACCAGGACAGCCCAAATATCAAGTTTGGGGGCGGTTGGAGCCCCGGCCAGGCCAGCCGACAAGCTAGGTCGGCCGACCTAGCCCATGGGCCCCACCACCTCATCTTTGATGCGTGGCAGCTCCTCACTGGCTCCTAAGGTTGGTTCCAGGGGGTAGAGCTGCAGTCCTCGCCCGAAAGCACCATGGCTCCCTCCTATATATATGAGGGGAGGGTTCCATTTGAGACACACCACCAAGTGTGAGCTTCACAACTTCTCTTGCATTTAGAGTTGTCTTAGAATAGGGAGAGGGTAGAGGTACTCAGGAGGGGCGCCGGTCTTTGGTGTTCTTCTCCATTTTGTACCTCTATGAGAGTGAGAGATTAGTTCGGGAGAAATGCCGGGGTGTCGGCTCTCTGCTCCCAGCTTGTACCTCTACGGATGTTGCTACATTCTTCGGGTTTAGTAAGTATTCGTGATTCCTATCTCTAGTTTTATACTTGGTATATATATGCTAGTAGTGCTTGTAGTTGAGTGAGATCAGTTCTCTTACTCGCGGGTTCGTCGCTTTGTATTCGTACAGAGTGCTGTAGTTTGCTACGGGATATAATACGTAGTTAGACTGCAGTAGTAATCAGTAGCATAGACGTGGTGTCTAGGCTAAGGGTTATCCTTCGTTTGCCTTATATCCCACGGTTTGTTAGAGGTAGGCCGTAGGTGGTGACAACCCTATTGGTCCTTCGTAATCCTCCACGTTCGGATATTGCGTAGAGCTATTGGCCGGAGTCGACAGGCAGACCAGTTGTAAGCTGGTGCCCGAAGCGAGTATTGTGCCCGAGAGATCGACCTTTAACTCCGTAGTGGCACTATCTTAGGAATCTTCTCTACCCTTCTACCTACCTTGGTGTGTCCTTGGATCAATTAGAATAGAAGAGAGTGCAGACACGTTCCCTGTGGATTCGATAACCCTTGGAATACTCTGAGATGAAAGCTACAACAGTATTCGTGCGCTTGCGGATTTATTCGTGACGCTAAAATACCCAACAGATACCCTCAGAAGTAAGGTTTGTAGGTGGGGATTGACTGCTCTGGAACTCGATGGTGCACGAAACACAAAGATTTATTCAGGTTCGGGCCGCGAGTTGTGTAATGCCCTACGTCATGTGTGGTTGTTTGCATTTCCTTAGGTGTTGATGTGTTTCGAGGGGGTATCTGCCCGCCCTTATGTATCCGGGGGAATAGGTTTACATGGAAAGTCCTAGCTGAGTACAGTTAGAGTCCTACTACAGCACGATCGGGTAGTTTCCTTTGTATTGCAGTTAGTTCTACGCCAATCCGGGTAGTTACAAAAGAAGTAAGATACGTCCTTGAGCTATTCCTTACTCTAGAACATTCTATGCCTATAAGCAGTCCCGCTGCCCCGGGTCTGACAAGCTCCCGAGCTCTTCGTAGCTGAGTCCTGCAGACATCGAGTACTTGGCTGGTCGTCTTCGAGTACTTCAAGTAGTCAAAACGTCTTCTGGGCCTTTCCTTGGATACGTCGAGTAGTCCTCCAAGTACTCCTGGTTGCTCCGAGGCTGTGAGGTGCTCAAGCCCCGAAATCTTGATTATATATGGTGCGCGAAGTACTCGTGTTCCATATGGAGTAGCCCCCGAGCCTTAGGTTGAATCACAGAATCAGGTTGAGGGTCACTTCAGTCTTTTTGCTTCATTATTTTCCAAGAAATTTGAAAAATAAATCTCTGATCCACATCCCGCAGCCCCCGAGTCTTGAATTTAAATCTCTCCATTTACATTTAAGAATCAAAGAAAACTCGTTGCAAAATAAGTAATGTAAGCTTTCCTGAAAAGGGAAGAATCCATTGATCTCCCAAATATTCACAAAATTGCCACCAGAGACCATACAAATCCGTCTGGTAACTTGTGAGGGTTTTACCCTTTAAACTCCTGGCTGCCATCAAATTCAGATCCACACTTGCCCACTCCCAGTGTAATCCATAGCCCCTCTCATAGCCCCCGAGCCTAAACTCATGACGTTGAGATGGCTCCCAAGAAGGACAAATCCAAAGTTGAAGACAAAGCATTAGCCAATCTTTCAACGGGCGTGCGCAAAAGCAAAATGTCTGAATCAGCGGTGCAAGAATTAGAGAATTTGGGTCTCCTCCAAACTCAGGGTGTGATCCAATGGCGTGCAGGCGAAGGAGAATATTACCCTATGGAAGGTACCCTTGAAACCGTTGTTTTCCGTGATTTCATGGAACGTGGCTTCACACTTCCCGTGTCAGAATTTTATATGCTCTTCTGCAATTCTGTGGAATCCAATTGCATCATCTGACTCCTCAATCCATCTTGCATCTTTCTATTTTTACACATTTCTGCGAAGCATTCCTTGGCATTCTTCCCCACTTTCACCTTTTTCAACATTTCTTCATCCTTGTCCCTATCCCAAATGCTAGCAAACCTGCCGTCATCGGCGGATGTGAACTAACACTCCACCCTGAAACTCGGGACAAGTACTTAACGTATGATCCAGCGGGTAAATGACTCGAGTGGAAGAAATTCTGGTTTCATGTCGGGAACTTTGAATCTCCTCTCCCGAAAAGAGTTCCTGGTGCCCCCCAATTCCAAGAAAACTGGACAAGCATAGGACCTGGTGGCCAACAAGTCGAGTGCCTCCTTAGAGTCATTGCACAGGTGAAAAATAAGGGAGTTACTAGAGATCACGTGGTTTTCTCCTTCGTGAGCCGTTGGATCCAACCTCTTCAGCATCGACAACATCCATCCTTTAGATATGAAGGGATAGAAGATGTTACCAGAATGTCGCCAGAACTAATGGCTCATTCTGATGTAATCAGAAGATGTTGTAAAGTACTCGATAATTTTGACAAATCTTTGAAGCTTCCAATACTCTTCTGGGCCAAGAATCCTCCCGAAAATTCATAGGTAAGTGTTGAAAAACACCGCCGAGTACTTGTAATTAAAGTTTTTATCTTCTGATGGACCCTTGCTTCTTTTGTAGAAAAATTATAAGACATGGCATTGTATGCCTCCAACTTCAGTAGATGTTGCTTCTGATGATAGCAAGAAACGGAAGGCCACTCCTGGATCATTGCTACAGAGGAAGATACCTCGTCTTGATGCTGGCCAGTAAGAATCTGATATTCTTTAATTGTATCCTGTTTGCCTCAGCTTTCTTATTTAAAATCTTGCTTGGCTAGGATCCAATATGTTTCAGCACAAGAGAAAGACCAAACCCAGGACTTCCGTAACTAGATAGAGAATAGCCCAGAAACAAGTACTCGATCCACCCCTGAGTCTCCAATAATTGGGTTGATCGAGAACTCGACTACTCTCTCCCCTAGTGTGGATATTTCTGGGACGTCAAAGGAGCTGACTCTTGAGGTACCCGAGTCCACTCCTTCTGTAGCTAGTGAAGGTACTTCAAGTGCTGGTGGATGTGGAGGTGACAGAGCTGAAGGATCAAAGAATCCAACTATTCGACTAGTGCCTTTTCAGTCAATGCCAAAAATCTACCCAGGAAGAATTGGGCAAGGAGCTCTTTGATGATTCATTGTTGTCGGTGGAGAATATGAAGAAGCTCGCAGATTCCATGCAATGGTGTTTCAAATATACCAAGGTGAGCCTTCCTCTGCTGCTGCTTGCATGAGTCGAGTAGTTTAGTGACATCTAACCAATCTTGCCTTGTATGATACAAAATGTTGCCAATCGGTCTTTCTTGAAGTCTCATGCTTTATATAAGACTGTTGACAACCGTAAAACCTTGGAGAAGCAGAATGCCCTGATTGCCAAATGACTAGATGAATCCCTTGCTGCTCGAAACAATCTGTATGAAGCAAACCGAAAGCATCATCTAGAAGTTTGTGACATGAAGCGGCAGATCAAGAGCCTCGAGGAAGAGAAATCAAAGCTCCAAGAAGAGAAGTCAAAGCTTCAAGAACAGTTGCAGATTACTCGGGCTTGTGAGTATTTGATCTTTTGTCTTGATATTGCTTTGCCAATAATAATCACTGAAATATCCATGCGTCAGGTTCTCCAGGTGACCATATTCGACTGGTAGCAGCAGCTTAGGTCATTGTGAACATGGTTGATTCTGAAGAGGGGTCGTCGAATAGCAAGTCCTTGGTAGAGCATTTAGAAGAGGCTCCCAAGAAGATCTTTGGTGTCATGGCGGCTACCTCCAAGAATTATCTGACCCACATGATTGGAGTTGTCAAATCATACTTGCCTCAGTTTAATTTAGCTCTTATAGCTATAGGAATAGCTCCCGATTGTTCTGATGAGAAATTCCAGGACTATTGTAAAGAATCAGAAGTGATTGCTGAGGAAATTCTGAGGAACTTAGCAGAGTAAACTGCTTGTAACAATTATTGTAATCTTCAGTAAGATTTTGATGTTGTATATAGCTTTTATCCTGTTGGTATTTCTTCAGAAGCATAATCTAATACCGTAGGATAAGTACAAACTACTCGATCAATCGAGTAGAATGCTCATATGGAGTAATCTTTGTAGTTGATCAGTTAGGATGAATCCCGTCGGACTACCCCAATAAAAAAACTGTAAAGATATCCATAAACTACTCGAGCAAGCGAGTAGGATGTCCTGACCAAGGACTGGAGTAACTTCTAAGATAGATCTGTTAGGATGAGCCCCGTTGAGTTATCCAAGATGAAACCATCTTAAAAATATCCAATACCTATTCAAGCTTGTGAATAGGGTGTCTAACTTGTAGACTGGAGTAACTACTAAGATTGACCGGTTAGCATGAACCCCGTCGGGTTAAACAAGATGGACAAAATATAGTAGTATCCATAATGTACTCCCGGTCAAGGATCTGGCTTTTCAGTTGGAATTCACTTCTCTGGCGCACATGGTGCAGAAGCTCACGGCATATGAACACTATCACCCAGAGTTATACCAGGAAAAATTCAAGCGCCATGTAAACATGGCCCAAGCGGATGATTCCGATGATTCTGGTGGGGAACAAGAAGTGGCTGTGGCAGAATGGACCCGGGGGGCAAACCCCGTCCCGTGCAAGTGGGTCAAACAGAAGGGGCTTGTGAAGGGCTTTGACCTTGACGTAGCCAAGGCAGAGCAGATATTCAACTTACTGCTCAAGGAAAAGCAGTTGAAGCTCCCAGAGAATCACAAGCTGCCAACGACGCAAGAGCTATAGGGGAGACTGTACTGCAAGTGGCACCACTCGTTCACCCTTGCCACGAATGATTGCAAGGAGCTGCGTCGGCAGATCCAATCGGCTATCGAGCAAGGCCGATTAATTCTGGCCCAACACACGATGAAGGTGGACAGTCAACCATTCCCACAAGCTAACGTGGTGGAGCTGTCGGATTTTGGACCTGAGGGCCAGAATTTGGCATTCCAGATTAACATGGCGGGACCCATGCGCCGCCGTGATGAGCAGAGGAAAGAGACCACTTCTGGCAAACAGCCCCAAGATGAAGACGAGCCAGAGCAGCAACATGTTACCGAAGAATAAGTGCGTCACGTCCGCAATCAACTCCCAGCTTCCAATCAGCTTCTGGAAAAATACCAGTATTAGTACAAGTTGCGCCGCCGATATGAATCGGAAGAGGAGTATGAGCACCACACAGGGAGGACGCTGGGGAGGCGCCAGGCTATACGCGACCACTGGCATTGCCCGTTCTTCAGGTACTGTTGGAATTCTGGCATGAGCCAATTGCCTACTATCGATGATTGCTTGGAGTGCAAGCCTCGAGGACGCCAGCCAGTCGAGACATCGGTGTTCCAGCGCTTGGGGCCCAAAGCACGTCACGACGACCATGTTAAGCAGCCATCCATGGATGTCTTGAGCTAGAAGAGGAAGATAAGTATCATCATCCACGATGGTGTCCTGATGGGCTCAGCCGCTCGCAGAAGCGAAGAGTGTAGCGCTTACGCAATCTCGAGGAGGCAGAGGCAAGGTACCTCGACGTGCTAAGGAAAGCGCGTCCGGATCTCATGGAGCAAGTCAGGCACCCACGAAGGGTGGAAAGGCGCCCTCCAAGGAGGGAGTGGCGCCCCAAGCAGGCAAGAGCCGATGAAAAGCCATCGGCTGATGTGAATATGGTGTCCATGCTCCCGTCGGAGTTTTGGGCGCCGCAAATGGAGGAATTGGCCGTTGCACAGCTGGATCTTGGCCCACAGCCGATCATCTTCGAGAAGCCCAAGGAGAAAAGCTACAAGCACTTGAAGGGATTATATCTCAAGGGCCTCATCGATGGCAAGCCTGTGAACAGGATGTTGGTCGACACTGGCGCCGCGGTAAATCTAATGCCGTACTCAGTACTGCGCCGATTGGGTCGTTCTACTGCTGATCTTATCAAGACCAACGTGATGCTCAATGATTTCAATGGCCAGCCATCGGAGGCACAGGGCGTCCTCAATGTGGAGTTGACAGTTGGCCGCAAGACCGTTCCAATCTCGTTCTTCATCGTCAACAGTAAGAGTACGTACACAGTGCTGCTTGGGAGGGATTGGATTCACGCCAATTGTTGTGTCCCCTCCACAATGCACCAGTGTTTAGTCCAATGGGATGGCGACGAAGTGGAGGTGGTCTGTGCAGATGACTCTAGCGAGGTTTCGCTCGCAGACATGAACGCCTGGGACACGGAAGGGCAAGAGCTGATTTCAGGGATCGCGCTGGAAGACTGTGACCGGATCGAAGCGACAAAAAATGGATTGAGGCTGGTCTTATCCACTGGCCTCACAAAATAAATACGTCCTGGCACGCTACGGAGCCTAGCAGGTTTAGAGAGGCCGGTCCCAGTGACCGCCCCCCAGAATAGACAATTCTTGTTTAGAGTCGAAACTGTTACATTGTGGACAGACTTTAGCCTGCTCTGGCAGTTGATTGTTTAATGAGCATTCAGTTTTGAGGGGTAATATAAAAACGGCCGGCCCGTGCGGTCGGCCAAAAATTTTCTATTGTCATCTCCCCGTGTTTGTTGTCAACGTGGCAGATGATGACGAGTCGTCTGCGTCCACAGTCGATCTTACAGGCGACGGCAAGTTAGGGTACGGGTTTACATCAGCTGACGATTTGGAGGAAGTTGATATTGGTCCCGGGGATAAGTCGCGACCAACATTTATCAGCAAGAAGCTAGACCCGAGCCTGCGAGAGCCGATGATAGCACTGTTAAAGGAATACCACGATTGTTTCACGTGGGATTATACTGAAATGCCTGGTCTGGATAGAAGCATCGTCGAACATCGACTCCCGCTTAAGAAAGGATTTCGGCCGTTTCAACAACGAGCAAGGCAGATGAAGGCTGAAGTCCTGGAGGAGGTCAAGAAAGAGGTGCAAAAGATGTTGGACGCAGGGTTCATCAGGCCATGCAGGTATGTAGAATGGATCTCCAGTGTGGTCCCTGTACATAAGAATGATGGCCGATGGAGAGTCTGCGTGGATTTCAGAGACCTCAACAGAGCGACGCCAAAGGATGAATATCCGATGCCCGTGGCAGAAACATTGATCAATGCCGCTGCCGGTCACAAAATGCTGAGCTATATGGATGGTAATGCTGGCTACAACCAGATCTTCATGGCCCTAGAGGATATAATCAAGACCGCATTCAGAGTACCAGGCGCGGTCGGCTTGTTCGAGTACTTGGTTATGACCTTTGGATTGAAAAATGCCGGTGCAACGTATCAACACACCATGAATTACATTTTTAATGATCTCATCGGCAAGATGGTAGAAATCTACATTGATGATGTCGTGGTCAAGTCCACGTCGGCTGGGGGCATCTGGAAGATTTGCGTAAGGTTTTGGAGCAGACTCGGAAGTTTGGGCTCAAAATAAACCCGAAGAAATGTGCCTTTGGCGTATCGGCCAGTCAGTTCTTAGGATTCCTGGTACATGAGTGAGGAATTGGGATCGGCTTGAAGAGTCAAGAAGCGGTAAAAACAATGAAGCCGCCTACTACGAAGAAGGAGTTGCAAAAGCTCATCGGCAAAATCAACTTTGTCAGACAATTTATCTCCAATTTGTCTGGGCGTATCGAGCCGTTCATGGGTGTGGTGAAGATCAAGTCCGATGATGAGTTTCACTGGGGGCAGAGCAGCAGCAAGCTTTTGACGAAATCAAGGAATACTTGTCGAAGCCTCCAGTTTCGGTTCCTCCACAGCAGGATAGGCCTTTCTACGTGTACCTGTCTGTGGGTGACACTTCCAACACCTCGGTTCTGATTCAGAAACATGACGACCAGGAGAGGGTTGTCTTCTACCTCAGCAGGCGCATGTTGGATGCCGAGACCAGGTATCCTGAGATCGAAAAGCTTTGTCTTTGTTTATTCTTTACATGTACAAAGCTTCGACATATTTTGCTCTTGGCGAAAACGATCGTCGTATGTAAATCGGATGTCATCAAGCATATGATGTTGGCTCCTATTCTGAAAGGCCGACTAGGAAAATGGATGTTTGCATTGTCAGAATTCGATATCCGATATCAACCTGCAAAGGCAATCAAGGGGCAGGCACTGGCGGATCTCATTGCAGATAGGGTCAACACTGACGTGTCTGCACTTTTTGTACGTGCCTGGGCCATGTTTTTCGATGGATCGGCTTGTGATGATGGGTGCGGCGTAGGAATTCTTTTGGTATCGCCTAGTGGGGCGACTTATTCTTTTTCCATCAGGATGGCTACTCCATGCACCAATAATTTAGTAGAGTATGAGGCTGTTCGCAAGGGAATGGAATTACTCCTAGAAGCTTGTGCAGAAGCAGTGGAAATATTTGGGGATTCAAAACTGGTGATTTCTCAGCTCACGGAAGAATATAAATGTGAGAGCGAGGCTCTTTTTCTGATATGGATGCAGTGCCGTGAGTTGATGTCACAATTCAGGTACAATAATTTCCACTGGATACGAAGGACTTTGAACAGTGAAGCAAATGACTTGGCACAGATGGCTTCCGGATACAAGGAGACAGCCGATGGGGTCGATGTAGAGGTTCAGTTTCTAGAACCTGGAGACAGGAGGGCCGATATCTTCAATTATTTAAAGGATTCGGCTTGGGGGCACCCAGAAGGATAAGACTCAAAGCTATGAAGTATGTTCTGATAGGGGACGACATGTTCTACATGACTTTGGAAGGACTGCTGTTTAAATGTTTGGGGCCTTCGGAGTCGAATCGGCTCTTGCATGAGGTTCATGAAGGAGCCTGCGGTACTCATCAATCAGCTCATAAGATGAAATGGCTGATTAGACGATCGGGATATTACTGGCCTACCATGCTTGAGGATTGCTTTAAATATTACGAGGGATGTCAGGCATGTCAGAGATTCGGCAAGATTCAGATGGTGCCAGCATCAGTAATGAATCCTATCATTAAGCCATGGCCGTTCAGGGGTTGGGCCATGGATATGATTGGCCAAATTAACCCGCCATATAGCAAAGGTCACCAATGGGTGTTAGCTGTCACGGATTATTTCACAAAATGGGTGGAGGCGGTAACCATGAGGTCGGTGGAATCAAAAGATGTGATCGGTTTCGTTAAAGAGCACATCATTCATAGGTTTGGGATTCCTCAGACCATTACGACTGATGGAGGATCAGTCTTTATATCGGAGGAATTTAGAAAGTTTGCTGATGACACGGGGTTCAAGCTGATCAGATCATCTCCATATTATGCCCAGGCTAATGGACAGGCTGAAGCATCCAACCAGAGCCTTATCAAGCTGATCAAAAGGAAGATCGATGAATATCTTAGGCGCTGGCATGAGGTGTTGTCAGAGGCTTTGTGGGCATATCGCATTTTGTGTCACGGATCCATCAAGACATCACCATACCATCTGGTCTACGGTCAAGATGTTGTATTGCCATGGGAGATCACGGCCGGATCAAGGCATGTTGAGTTTCAGAATGATCTATCGGCTGAAGAGTATGCAGCCTTGATGAGCGATAATGTGGAGGATCTTACAGAGCTAAGACTTTGGTCACTTGAGAAGATCAAGGAAAACAAGGCTAAAGTTGCTCGTGCATACAACAAAAAGGTCAAGCCGAAAGAATTCCAGGTTGGAGACCTAGTTTGGGAGGCAGTGCTACCATTGGGAACTAAAGACAGGAAGTATGGTAAGTGGTCTCCTACTTGGCATGGACCATACAAGGTTGATCAGGTCCTGCTTGGAAATGCGTACATGCTTGAAGAATTAGATGGTGTCAAGTTTCCTGTAGCCATCAATGGCCAACACCTTAAGAAATATTTTCCAAGCATGTGGGAAGGCGACTAACAAGAGCCGATGAGATCCATCTGGCTGCATTATAAAAGGCCAACACGTTGAGTTGGCCAGTAAAAAAACAAAAAAATGATGAGATAGGCCAACATGTTGAGTTGGCCAGTAAAAAAAATGATGAGATAGGCCAACACGTTGAATTGGCCAGTAAAAAAAGAAGAAGAGAGGCCAACACGTTAAGTAGGCCAGCAAGAAAAAAAAATATGAGAAGCAAGGCAGCCGATGTGTAATCATCGACTTAAGATGTTTTTAATAAATACGAGTTTTAGTTTAACAGGCAACACTAAAAGTTTTTTGAATTATTCTACTAGTTCAGGAATCCTTCTATGGCATGGATGGCTTCTGCGCGTCTGGCGTCGGCTCTTGCTATGATTGCTTCATTGTCTTTGTCATCGCCTGTTACTATCTGTTGACTCAAGGTTTTGATTTCTGCAAACTCTGCCCGTATTTGCTCGGTTATTTCTTGGGCTTCTTGCTTGGAGTTTGCAATCGAGGCTTTCTCCTCTTGGATCAGTCTCTGTGTAGTGCGGACTTTTTCTTCGAGTTCTGCCAGTTCTTTCTCCAGGAGGCTGAGTCGCCTTGTATTCGCTGAGATATCAGCTTTGGCATCCAGAGTTGCCTTCTTCTGGTTTAGCATCTTGCACTTTTCAGCGATGACAGCTTTCAGAGGAATTTTAGAGTGCCTTAGTTCTATCCTCTGTTGCGCTGCTTTCACCTCTGCCCGAAAGAAGGGAAGATGACCGGCTGGCCAGAGCTTGACCTGAAGTGACTCTGGGAGTTGGGATTCTATCTGCTCAAGGACTTTCTGTATTTCGCTGGAGTCATCGACCAGGGTACTGATTGGAGCAGATAGTAGATTTTTGACATGTTGAAGCTGGTCCGCGAGGCCAATCGGCTGTTGTGGTGGTGGTACCTTCACTCCAGGGGCGATCAGACCCATTGATGCCGAGTCAAAGGAGAGCAAGTCTGAAATGTTGAAGCCCTGTGGGGATATCAGAGTTAGTTTTGGGGGCAAGGTATATCAACACAGTTATCAGCTAATGTAGAATCGGCTCATGCGATGTTACCTGTTCTCGAGTGCTTTCGTGGCTTCTATAGTCCACTCGAATTTGTCTTGCCGCTTTAGAAGCTTGAAGAAGGGTAGGCCCCATTCGCCAAGCATGGACAAGAATCGGTTCAGAGCTGCCATGCAGCCTGTAAGCTTCTGCACATCCTTGATAGTAGCAGGAGCGTCCATGGCCATGATGGCGTTGATCTTCTCTGGATTGGCCTCGATTCCTCGGTTTCTAACGATGAATCCAAGTAATTTTCCAGAGGGCACTTGGTTGGGTTGAGTTTCCAGCGAAATTTTCGGAGGCTGTTGAAGGTCTCTTCCAGGTCAATAATGAATTGATCCTGGGTCTTGGTTTTGACGACAACATCGTCGACATAGGCTTCAACATTACGATGTAGCTGGTCGACAAAGCACAACTGTATCGCACGCTGGTAGGTAGCACCGGCGTTCTTCAACCCAAAAGACATGGTCTTGTAGGCGTATGCCCCGTAAGGGGTGATGAAGGTCGTCTTGATTTGGTGTTATCGCCATAAATTAACAGGGTTAATTAATGGCCCGCGAGTGAGTTGGGCTTAATGAAGAAATTGAAGGAGGTTTACGAATCGGCTCCTGCATGAGCGTTTGGGCCATGTGGGCCACGTATCTTTAGATTTAGTCCAGTTTGAGTTAGAGATAGAGTCCGAGATGGACACTTTAGTTTATATTGTTTTCCAAGTCTCCGGACTATAAATATGTACCCTATGATATTTGTAAAGAAAGAACGTCATCACGTTTCGCAAACAACAACTCTCGGCGCACCGCCACCCCTAATTTTAGGGTTTCATCCAAGTAAGCGCCATGCTACCCTGATCGCTTCTCGCGATCAGGGCAGCGTTGTTCTTGCTTTTACCTTGGTATTACTCGTACTGAAGCGTTTTTGATGGCGAGCAGTACTAGTTATCCTGATTTTCGTAGCATGAATTTTAGTAGATTCATTGTGCTTTTGTTGCTTATCATCTACGAACATCATGTCATCTTTGCACGATCATGTTTTTAATCTTATACTAATTCTCGTTGCATGGAATTAGTCGCTTAGAGATGACACCCTGCTTCTTTTTTATCTAGTAGATCTAATCTGTTATGGTTTGTTCTTATACTTAAGAATCGGCTTAATATCTGCTAGGTTAGGCCTTGCAAATGGGTTGGATGATCCGACGACGTACTAGATGCTTTGCTTTGATCTTAATAGGGATTGATCCGGGAATCGGCTTTTGCTTATTCTTAGGCCTCTTTTCTGTTTAAGGTTTGGTTATCTAATATGGTCGTTAGGCCTAATTACGTGTAGGACGTTCCGATCTAGTAGTGAAGCTTTTACCGTCGTGGATCAGATCAGCTAGATTCAGTTGAAGTAGTTTTTGCAGTTATTTGCTTTATCTATTACCATCTGGATATGCAGATCCAATCTGACACCGGGACTCGATCGGCTCTTTAAAGCCGATGCAAGAGTCGTCCCGGGGAGCCGACCACGGCTCGGACTTATGTTTACACGTATTTGTGTATGCAGGCAAATAGTCGCAAGCACGTTCGCACCTTCCTGATCGGGTATAGGTCAGGTGACACGCCCTGCGTCTTATAAAGCCGTGGCGTGTGCTAGGATTGCGGGCCGTTGACGAGGGAGCAGTGCCTGCCAGCGCCCCGGCGACCTCCCGGCTCTTCGTGTTGCCTGTCGCTACTCGCCGGTGGGTTTTGACTGACAACATTTGGTCTTCTTCTTTCAAGGCGATCTGATAATACCCTTAGTAGTAGTCGAGGAAGGACAACGGGACACATCCTGCTGTAGAGTCGATTACTTGATCAATACGTGGTAGCCCGAAAGGATCCTTTGGGCAATGCTTGTTTAGATCGGTGTAGTCGACGCACATCCTCCACTCATTGTTGTTCTTGTTCTGGACGAGCACAGGATTAGCCAACCACTCGGGATGGTAGACGTCCTTGATAAACCCTGCTACGAGTAGTTTCGCCAGTTCTTTCTTGATGGCTTCTCGCTTGCCCAGTGAAAAACGCCGCAACCGTTGCTTTTTGGGTGTGGCTTTAGGGTCGACTTTCAGAGCATGCTCGATCAACTCCTTGGGCACCCCTAGCATATCCGCTGGTTTCCACGCGAATACGTCTCGGTTGGCCCTAAGGAAGTTGATGAGCTTGATTTCCTATTTGTCGCCCAGACCTGCTACGATGATAGCAGTTTTGGAGTCGTCTCACTCTTGTAGCTGGATAGTTTTGGTGCCTGCGTCACCAGTTGGCTTGACCGACGACTGGCTTGGCTTCTTGGAGGGCATTGACTCTTTGAGCGAGAGTTCCTTAGCGGCAGCAAGTATTTCGCTGATAGAGCTAGGAACCCGGATTGTGGCAGCATGATCTATTGCTTCCTTGTCGCACTCGAAGGACTTGAGGAGGTCTCCTCGTAAGGAAAGTACTCCTGTATTGTCTGGCATCTTGAGGAGCAGGTACACATAGTGTGGTACTGCCATGAATTTGGCTAACGCTGGTCTTCCCAGGATAGCGTGGTAAGAAGATTCGAAGTCGGTTACTTCGAACTTGATGTACTCCGTCCGGAAGTTCTGTTCTGTACCAAATGTGACCGGAAGGGTGACCGAGCCAATTGGTGTGGAAGAATTTCTGGGGACGATGCCATAGAATGGGGCCTTGCTCGGAGTGAGTAGACTCATGTAGTTAAGGCCCATCTTGGCTAATGTACTTGCGAAGATCAGGTTGAGCCCACTTCCGTCGTCGATGAGTACTCGAGTGAGCTTGGAGCCTTGGACGACTGGGTCGAATACTAGCGGGAACTTTCAAGGTTTAGAGAAGCTGGTCCATTGATCTTCCCAAGAGAAGGTAATGGGGTCCTCGCTGTATTTCAGTGGCCCCTGAATTACTGGCTCGACTGAAAGGATCTCTCTGAGTAGGAGCTTCTGGTCTCGCTTGGAGAAGCTGGGATCTCCTCCAAATATGACGTTGACGACATTTTGTTTCTGTTGGAAACCATCACGGTCTTTCTTGTCGTTTTCATCATCTTTGTCCTATTTTTCCTTAGGAGCGTCTGCAGGTGCCGACTGGAAGGATTTGCGTAGGATTGTGCACTCCCACATCGAGTGGTTGCTTTTGGGGTGAATTGGACATCTCTTGTTGTGAAGAATCTTGTCGAACTGGTCCTGCAGCTTGTCACCCTTCTTACCATGTGGGGTGCGATCTATAGTGCCGACAGTGTCATCAGGCTTGCGTTTGCGCGCAGGATCCCGCTGGTTGTTGGGCCCTCCACGGTCATTGTGGCGCTTCCCATTGTTGTCGTTGTTACGGCATGGGAAGCGACTGCGTTCTTGCTCTTCTTCGTCCGCCCAGCGCTGCATCATGTCTCGTAGCTCCACTACCATTTTGGGGTGATTACTGATGAGGACATGACCAATACGCATATGACCAAGACCCAAGCGAAGATAGAGTTCAAAGCCCAATCCACATTGAAGTCCGATTTATTCGCGAGTCCGGTTCGGACTGCAGGAGCAGGCCTCACGAAAACGGATGCCCAGGCCACATACAGGCTCCGTTTTGGGCGTTCTATATATCGTTGGAAAGGTAAGGAGATAAGCTTTCCAACCTAACTGATCCCATATCAAAATATGCTCGGAGTCGATGGGAATAGTCGAAATAACATGACGACCAGAATCTGCCTGGATGCAGCGACGCAAGTTATTGGGCCCGAAGGCCTTGTACTCCCTAGGCTTGCCCGGCCACCCCCTTGGCCGCCCCCTAGCCTCTCTCTCTTCTATATACACAGCAGCCACCATTAGTTTACTTGGGTTTTGCTTAGATTATTCTGTCGAGAACAGTTTCGCCGCCGTGTCGGTTTGTGAGACCCCAACTTTGAGATTAATCTTTCATCTGCAGAGTCACTTCAATTGAGCTGCGTTCTTTCGAGTTCTTGCTTGTGTTCTTCGTTGCGCTTACAGGGATTAGCCTTCTTGGCGAGGTCAACCGGGTTGTGACACGGTTGATAACCAGAGGAGTTGTGGTGCTAAGATTGCTGGATTCGGGTCTTAGGATCTGAAGCCGGATCGGTGTGTCTCGCTCCGCCTACAACGAGAGTTATCCAGAACCTGACGGAAGATCGGGAACCCACGTCCCCATTATTTGGTATTCAGTGACTCAGGTTTACTGTCAGGTTTCACATCTATCTTTAGTTTCATCAATTTCGCCATTGTCCCACAGTCCACCAAAAAGCCTTAGAAAATTTTGTGTTCATGTTGTTTTCCCATCCCATTAGCCCTTTTAAGCCATTGCATATTTTGATATCGGAGTCCGCATCATTGAGTTTGTGTCCATAGTCGTGGTCTTGTTGCTGGTTTAGATCGAGTTCCTAGATTGGTTTGAGTTTTGCATCGTGTCACCGTGTCCTTTTCCATCCCGTCATCACGTCCGGTTCGGACTTGTCTCTGTCCAGTTCGGTATTTTGTTGATATCTCTCGCATACGAACTCGGATTTTTGTGTTCTAGTACTTTCTGGAAAGCTTGTGAAATTATCTACAACTTTATCCATTGTGAGAATTCAAAAAAACGTAGTTATCTGCGCCTAATCTGTATTGGAAGTCAATCTGTTAGTGACCCAGAAATTTCTGAGTAGTCTGTATTTCGGGGTCAATATCTTCTACTTCCTTTATCCAAAAGAGACTTTCCATATATTGCAAGTTCTATGTTTATACCTGTGCCACAACTTGTGAAGGAAACTGATCCTTTTGTTTTGGAACCAAAGACTTATGCTAAAAATAAACATTTGATTCCAATTGCTACGGAAAAGGATGAAAGAAAATTGTTGTCTTCTTTAAATACTTTGGGTTATATAGAGTTTGATACTTTGTGTGCACTTAGTAGTTTGGAGGAGAAATTTAAATGTGTTGGATTGCCATGGTTATCTCGATGTACATATCACTTTATTGGCAATTATAATTGTAAAGGAGAGTACATGGTGCGTCGCGTTTATATGTGTTCAAATCTGAAATCTCCTTTTGCCGTCCAACAATTTGATGAAAAAGAGGGCTATTTTAAGACTAATCCTATCACGCAGAGTTCCTCTTGTTCTTCTTTGTTTGTTTTGTCACAACAGGTTCAATTTCAAGAAGGGGAGCAACGCAGAATCATGTCAAGAATGGGAACAACTACTTCCGCAAGCATCAGCGACTTTGAGTCGAGGACGACTCAAAACCAAGAAGGGGAGAATGATGAGGACATGACCAATACGCATATGACCAAGGCCCAAGCGAAGATAGAGTTCAAAGCCCAATCCACATTGAAGTCCAATTTATTCGCGAGTCTGGTTCGGACTGCAGGAGCAGGCCTCACGAAAACGGACGCCCAGGCCACATACGGGCTCAGTTTTGGGCGTTCTATATATCGTTGGAAAGCTAAGGAGATAAGCTTTCCAACCCAACTGATCCCATATCAAAATACGCTCGGATCTTAACCATGGAGATCTAGATCTAGTGAGAGCCTAAGAGAGCACAATTTGAGCCAAAAAGCACACAAAAACCTTAGAAATGACAAGGATTAAGTGCTAATTTGCCTATTAAAGCCCTCAGCTCGATGGAAATCAAGTTGAAAACCTCCCCCCCTGTTTTCTTTTTTTCGGATGTTGGGGGAGCTCCTCTCCCGAGCCAACAATGGGGTCGGGAGGAGGAAGAAGGCAGAATTTATACACATATTTTTAGGGGCGGGTCGGGGGCTCCACCGCCCCTAAAAATCCATTTGTAGGGGCGGCTCACCCCTCATCCGCCCCTACAAATTGCTCCTTTTTTAGGGGCGGGTGGTGGCGTCAGCCGCCCCTAGAAACAACATCTGTAGGGGCGGCTCACCCCACCATCCGCCCCTACAAATTGGCGCCATTTGTAGGAGCAGATGGGAGGGTGAGCCGCCCCTACAAATGTTATTTCTAGGGGCGGGTGTATTGCTACAGTGTTCTATGCCTATTTGTAGCAACGAGCCAAATTTAGGCCCACCCCTAAAAAAACCGGGGTGTTGCTACAAATTGTTTTTGTAGTAGTGGATGCTGGACATTCGCACGTATAGTATTAGTTACTCAACATAGCTATCATAATAGTTTTGGGCTATGGGTATAGTGTTGGAGCTGGGGCATAGGATGCCACCCAACAAACAAGAGTCACATAGAGATGTGATTAACAAGGTTGTTGTTTACCAAAGTCTCTAACTTTCTAGCAGTGAAGCCAAAGCTCACAAGAATTTTAGTGAATATGGATCTTGGTCCCCTATATGTCGTTAGAGGGAAGACAATGTTGATATAGTGGGAGTGTCTTTTATTAAGTTGGTTAATAGAAGAATTACATAAACTTAGCGCTGAACCTTTGCATATTTATTTATGTTGTAGATCATGGCTGCTAATAACAATTCCGCTTTCAACTTGCGATATATTCTTGACAAAGAAAAGCTCAATGGAGCTAATTTTATTGATTGGTACCGCAACCTAAGAATCATTCTCAGGAATGAGAAAAGAGAGTATGTTCTTGAGAAGCCATACCCTGATGACATTCCTAAAGGTGCAAATGCTGCAGCCCGCAGAGCTTATGAGAAGTACTGCAATGATTCACTCGAAGTTAGCTATCTCATGCTTGCCACAATGTCCTCTGGTCTGCAAAAGATTTATGAGAATGCGGATGCACAGTATGACTCAGGGGCTACGTGAGATGTCTGAGAACTAGGCAAGGGCTGAGAGATAAAATGTATCAAGTTCCTTGTTTGCATGCAAGCTGACTGAGTTAGTCCTCATGTGATCAAGGTGATTGGTCACATTGAGAGCTTGGAGAGACTTGGTTCTCCCCTCAATGCTAATCTGGCTATAGATGTGATTCTCTAGTTGCTCCCTTCGAGCTATAACCAGTTCATTATGAAGCACCATAACCGAGACGGACGCGATGACTACAGGTCAAGAATCCACGCCACAACGGCTTCCGTCAGCAGAATCCTACTCAAGTGCCCCTGGATTCGACAAGACGAACGGGGAGATGGAGAGCCTAATGGGAGTGATGGCACAGAATAGGCCTGCGAGAGCGCACCCCTGACCGGCTCAGAGGTGTCTCAGCAATGCGATAGGCGCGGAAAATAAGCATTTGACGGACGGGACGCCCAGACTCAAAGCATCGAGCTTTGCGACGATAAACGCTTGACGGGACGGGATGACCAAATTCAAAGAATCGAGCTTTGTGACACCCTTGCGACTCTACCCTTGAGTGAATCCTTGAATCGCCCAGAGGCTCGGGGGCTACACCCAGTGGGTGCACTCGCGCACACCCACCGGAGTTCAAGAAGGACCCGACCATTCTCGACCAATGGTGAGAAGCTAGCCCATGGCGAACTGACCCTCTGAATGAATCCAAGATTCACCCAGAGGCTCGGGGGCTACACCCATTAGATGCGCTCATGCACCCAGCGAGAATAGCGTCTTAGGCTAAGGGCACATATACAACAAGGGCTCGGGGGCTACTGTCGGGTATAAATATTCCAGATATCCAAAGACGAGGGATTAGACGGTTAAACTAGTTCATCAAGCAGGACTGATGAAGGCAGTGGCAACAACTGGCCCGACCTACGCAGGAGGGCTCTGCCTTGTCCGACCCAAGGAGGGGACATCCTCCCGCTCGACCTAGGGGAGTAACCCTCACCTCGCCCAACCTACGGAAAGGGCCCCACCTCTTCAGACGACCAGGAGGACGAGGGAAACGCTCCCGACCTGAAGCGAGGGCCCGCCATGACCCGCACCGCGTGGGTCTAACAGCAGCGTGGGCTAACAGGGCCTATGCTATCACAGTACGGCCTTGGTCCCAATGAAGGTACCATTTGGGTACTCCTCGATTATACAAGGAAGAATAAATATGAAAGAGAAAAAGTTTACAAACTTAAAGTCTCCGACTGCCACGTCCTGATTACATAATTGCTTCCGGTTGCATTGAGGGGTATTCTACTAGAGAATGTTAGATTGCAATCATGAAGCTATGTGCCTTCCTCAATAAAATTTTGCATAAGTCAATCGATCCAAACAAGCTCATAAAGCTATAGAATGACGTGGTCCAATATCTTATCAGCTTTGAGATGGTGTTTCCCCTATTTGTTCTTTAATATTATGACACATCCCCTGGTTCACATTATCAAAGAGATAAACATTCTTGGCTTGTATTCCTACACAATATGTTCCCTTTCGAGAGGTAAATGGCAGTCCTAAAGAAGTACAATCGCAATTGTTCTCGCCTAGAAGGATGTATCGCCATGGGCTGCGTAACAAACGAGGTCATTGAGTTTTGTGTTGACTTTATTGATGATTTTAGTCCGATTGGGGTTCCCATGTCACGCCATGAGGGGAGGCTGAAGGGAAAGGGAACACTAGGGAAGAAATCAAATATGAACAACCCTAACAATGAAATATGCAAAGCAAACTTCACCATTCTACAGAATTCATCCCTAGTTGCTCCATATATGGATGAGTACATGAATATTTTACGGCCTGAAAACCCAGGGAAGTCTAAGGCCTGGATTACAGTTCATCACATAGATAGCTTTGTTGTTTGGCTCATACAAAAATTCATGGGTGACGACATGATTGATAAACAACTTCAATGTCCGGTTAGGGGACCATCGATCACAATCATGCAATACCAAGGATACGAGATAAATGGATATATATTTTACACAAGAGCACAAGATGAAAAAAAGCATGAACTAAAATAGTGGTATGCATATAGATGCAATAGACATTGATGGAAAAAAGAACAGCTACTATAGTGTCAAAGAGGAGATATGAGAACTAGACTATGGACCCTTAAAGATTTCTTTGCTTCGCTACCAATGAATGAACCGAGCTGGAGGAGACGTAACAATAGACTGGCATAGTATGACAATAGTGGACTTCAAAAAGATCGGATATAAAGACGAACCATTCCTCCTAGTCAAAGCATGTCACAAAAGTGTTCTATGTGAAGAACCTATCAAGCAAACCTAAGAAAAAATTATGTCAAGTTCTACGACGATCCAAAACGCCACATAGTTCTTTTAGGAAAAAAAATCATTAGAGATGAGAATATTTTGAATAAATCAGAAGACTTTGATCAGTTTGATGACCGTCATCCATTCTCAGTCTATGTTGACCAAGCATCCTATTATACTATGTATGTAAGTTCATCCACTAGCTAGTTTTGCGGTAGCAACGAGAGGATGACATGAAAAGAATTCGATGCATGTAAAAAATTACTAACAACTTCTTGCATTTAGTTCCATATTTGTACTGATTTAAATAATGATGTTTGCATGTGATAATATGTGATTCCTCGTGGATGAGGTTATAAATCCCAACAGATAATTTTATGCAAATCATAGTGTAAGTGTGGGTCAACTTGAGGGTGATGATAAAGACTAGTAATATTTGAAGTACTTGTCAGGGAACAACTTATGTGCATGGTACTAGTGCCAAGTTTTCGAGCAATGACTTCTCTCTAACTCCCCTCGGGACGAGATTATCTAGGCAAGGTAAAAGTATGTTCGCGGTGCAGCTTCATCCGAGTAAAGATTATGGAGCGTAACTTTAGGCTGAAAATGAGTTAGGGGTTTGATTTCTTTGGTTCGACAAAATCCATGCGCCCCGCTTGTTCTTGAATTCGGATCGATAGAATTTAACAACCACTTACAATGTTTTCTTTATTGAATGTTGGACAACCGCAAGTGCACTAGCGTCCTATCCAATCCTATTGCCTTACACTTTAATCTGGAATCTTGATCCCTTGATAGAATCTAAAATATTTACCATACTTTTCTTGCAATGTAGTATGTGGATGTGCTTGCAGTAGAGAGAACATATGAACAAGACACATGGAGATAGAGTCGTGCAAAACTTAATACATGACAAAATTTATACAACCTATATGAACGGAATTAAAGCTATGACAACTTAAATGAGAGAGAGAGATAGAGGGTGCACATGTGCTTGCACATTCCAATCTGTTGTTGCTTGTATTAATCATAATTTTAATAATAAGCTACGTGCTCATTGATGGTGGTATATATATGACATATTCATAAATGTGTGTACACGAATTGCAACAATTCGCAACACAGAGCAAAGTTTCCGTACAAAAGGATCGTGTGTACGTGTACATTGTCAATCGAAGAATCGTCACGTCACGTGACCATGTTTAAATGCAAAAAGTTTACACCGTAAATAATGTTACGTCGGATATTTTGGCACATATTTGAAGTATTAAATGTAAAATAATTATAAATAAATTATACATTTCATCAGTAAACGGCGAAATAATTTATTAAACCTAATTAATGCGTTATTAGAATATATATTACTGTAGTAGTTTAGTGTCTAATCACGACCTAATTAAATTAATCCATCATTAGAGTATGTATTACTGTAGCAATTTAGTGTCTAATCATGGGCTCATTAGATTCACCTCGCGATTTACAAGCTAACTATATAATTAATTTTTTGTCTGTTCCATGCATGTACCGATATATTCGATGTGATGGGATATAAATTTTTTGGGAATTAATTCATGAAAAAGTTCGGGTCTTGGTACTGTAGCACATTTCATTTTTGTTTAACAATTAATATCTAATCATAAACTAATTAGGTTTAAAAGATTAATCTCGTATGAAACAGTTAAACTATGTAATTAGTTATTTTTAACTACATTTAATACTTTATGCATATATCTGAAGATTTGATGTACTCCCTCCGTCCCTAAATAACTGTCGCTTTCGCTTCCCGAGAAATAACTTTGACCATATATATATATATATAAATATATTAATATTTATTATACAAATTAAATATCATTAGATAGATATTCGAATATAGTTTTTTATAAAATTTATTTGGAGATTTAAATATTGCACGTATTTTTTACAAATCTAGTCAAATTTGTGGCACGAAAACCAAAACCGACTTTTATTTAGGGACAGAGGGAGTAATGATTATCTAAGATTTTTTTTGGAAACTAAATAAGGCCTAAACAACTAAACAAGGTAGCAAATTTGCGCGCCGTAAGACTGACTCTAATAAGGAGATGCAAAATGGGAGTGGCATTCCTCCATTTGTCTTGTATACCGTAGATGTATCACCCACGCAAAAATCCTCATCTCCAACAGGCAGAGGCAAAAGCAAATGCATCACCTAAGGAAATGCATAGTAGAAGAGAGGTGATTCATTTTTCCTTCGCCTCTATCCTTACAATGCAAAATGCCTACTATTTTATTGGAGCTCAGCGATGCATAGTGCCACGGCCGGAGGCATATATGCTATTACATATCATTGTTGGAGTCAGTCAATCAACCAGCCGAACCAAATTTGGAAACCTCGTCGGGCCCGCGCCCCCGCCCTCTCGGAGCCGCGGGCCCCACACGGATACTCTCCGAACCGATTCGAACCCAGGAAAAACGCAGAATTTTATTTTCGTCCTCGCTCCCTTTCTCTGACCAAGACCGACCTGAAAGGCGCCCGCCGCACAGACGCGAAGAAGAGGAAGGAACTCGCCGCCTCCGCCTCCGCCTCCGCCTCCGCCTCCGCCGCCGCCGCCACCGCCTCCGCCGCCACCGCCGATCAGGTGGGAGTGGGGGAATCTCGCCGCGATGCCACAGTCGGTGCTGGTGGAGCGCGCGACGAGCGAGTCGCTCATCGGGCCTGATTGGACGCTCAACCTCCAGATCTGCGACATGCTCAACCACGACCCCTCGTGAGCACCTCCTTCCCTGCCCCTTTTGTGTCGGCGTTTTAATTTCTGCTCTTTCCACCTACCACCGGCGAGAAGCTCCGCGGGTTTTGTGCTCGTCTCTTGGTTGTTCTGTAGGGGTAGGAGCTTCTGATGATCGATCGGCGTGCCCGTCATAGCCGGGCGAGGCTCAAATTCTGTGGTGTTATGTCTGTTTTTGTTCATCGATTTCAATTTCTAATAGTTAGATAGACAACGAGGCGTTTGTTTTCCAATAGACGAAGAAAGCAAATTTGTTGGGTGTGTAATCTCATGATCAAATATGTGGGTTTTAGCTAATCTGGTGACGGTTACTATCAGGATTAGGAATATCATCCCTGCTCTTGGCTGAGCTGCGCTGTTAGTGCTGATCAGTCACTGCATCTTGCACACTGTCCACTATTCCTAGTAGCCACCAAATAGACTAGACGGTATGGTTGCCACACAGGCAGTTGAAGGGTAGCGGTGTGGACATATTAAGGAAGAACGAGAAGGCCAACTTCTGCCCCCATTAGACAAGCATTGAAAAAAATAGTTCGATGTACTAACTGATCACAAAATTTTTATCCTTCATTACGCCTGAAGGTTATTTTTTTTGGTTAAATATGAGTTATGAACCTGAATGGTCAACCAAGCTCAGTTAATAATGACTAAGTCCCTATTTGGCAGGGCTATTGCTCCTAGCTCCACCTCAATGTTTGCAGGCTTAAACAAGGTGGTTTAAGTTTATTTCAATCTAAAATGGAAACAAAATTGATAACACAAGCTAGACCTCTGGCAAATAACTGAATAAGGCCCTACCCAAGATCGAAGTATGATGGGAAACAGAAACAAGGAGTGGCAGAAATAAAACAGTCTTTGGAACTGATCTATCGTTTTATGTTGACATCTGCGAGATATGGAACACTTGATCTATTGTTCAAAAGTTGAACTTTAATGCTTGGTGAATCAGGAGAAAACAAGTGGATAGCATTGATTTTCTGTGTTGCTAAACTGAAGGAGTCATGCAAATCACAGTTATTTCAATCTGGAACTTGCATGAAACAATATTTGCTTCATTGTACTTTATAAATCATGTGCCGTTTTTTTTGTGAGGGAAAAACTACTTTTTGCGTTTTCTAGTGGTATCTTGTCAATTCAATTCATAGCATGTCCTTTAGTGTATTTTTCTCACACTTCCATGTTTAACATAGGCAAGCCAAAGATGTAGTGAAGACTATCAAGAAACGGATTGGGCACAAAAACTCAAAGGTCCAGCTTCTTGCGTTAACGGTAAGTACTATTCTGTTTCTTGCCTATGAACCATACTTCACTAGTTGGTCAGGTCATGTACAGAGGAGCTTTCTGATTTTTTTCTAGCATGAAGTTTAAAAGTTCTAAACATACTTATTTAGCTTCTTTGATGTGCACATGGAAGTGCAAAATTGTGTGCATCTTTCAGCAGTACTTCATTATGAATTGATCAATGGCTCGTTAAATCTGTACCTATTGCTTCCTGATTTACTGCTTCATCTTCCACTCCTTTTGATTTGTTTCAGCATACCTTAGTTGTCCCCAAGATAAATACTCGAATTATGTTTGGTTTTTGCAATCTGATTCGATTAGCATGGGGTTGTTCATACTTCATCTTGAACGCACGTAACTTAGTAATCCTTTACTAAGCTACTGCAATTGTTTCTCATTCCCTTTTCAGTTGCTCGAGAGCTTGATTAAAAATTGTGGAGATTTTGTTCATATGCAAGTTGCTGAGAAGGATATACTTCATGAAATGGTGAAGATAGCTAAGAAGAAGGTCTGTGCACGCCTTTTGATGTTCTCCAATATCATTGTCACTTTCCACTTCAACATGTACACACGTGTCAGAACCCATGGAAGAAATTTTGAGCTCCGGTTTCCAAGCAACCCTGTTACATATTAAAAGTGACATTTCATCTGTTATTTTATTTGTTCTTTAGCCGGACTACCATGTTAAAGAGAAGATACTGATTCTGATTGACACTTGGCAAGAAGCTTTTGGTGGTTCCCGTGCAAGATATCCGCAGTATTATGCAGCATATCAAGAGATGCTGGTAAATGCCATCATATTTTGTTCTCCTTCCATAAATTCTGATTGTATGCTATTATCAATATTGTTACAAAAAGTACTATGGAACAATAAGTATGTTAGCAGAAACTAAGTGGTGTTTGTTTCAATATCTGGACTATTTCAGTAGCACATCCCTCATTTCGGCCAAGATTTTAGACCTTCATAGTATTAGTTTACCTAGTATTTAGCTCTAAAGTTTCTGTAACTTATCATACTTTTGCTCTTTGATGTATCAGCGTGCTGGAGCTGTATTTCCTCAGAGGCCAGAGCATTCTGCGCCAATTTATACCCCGCCACAGACACAACCTCTAAGGAACTATCCACCACCTGCTTTGCGCAACACTGATTATCGACAAGATGCACCCGAATCATCTTCAGCACCCGAAGTGCCTATGTTAAGGTACATTGCTTTTCTTTACCATTCTTCTCCCTCTATATTGTGCAGTTGATGATTTTAAGATAATTCAGATTATGTTTGCAGGATATCTGTAACTTCAGTTCTTATTAAGATCGTTTCTTAAAATTGGTTGAACTGGCTTCATAAAGAGAAATGCACGAGATTATGCATAAAAATTTTCTATGGAACTATATGAGAATTTCTAATGTGCAAATGCTTTCTTTCCATAGCTTTTCCTTTTCTTTTTCTCTACATCGCAGCTCATCCTTGGCGTGGACCAATTTCATAATCTCATATTTTTATAATTGTTATGATTAGCTGAGTCTTATTTGTTAAGATAATTTCCTTTCAAAAAGAAATTTCAAAATCAAATTATGTTTTTTTCGTTGTCAGCCTGACAGAAATTCAGAATGCACGCGGGGTCATGGATGTTCTTTCAGAGATGCTGAATGCTATTGATCCTAATAACAGAGAGGTACTTTCTGCCCTGTGCCTATTGCCCTCTGTAGTTACACATCTAGTAAAATAATGAGATGACCAGTTTATTTATAGAAAAGAAAGTGTTTTGCGCCACCCCATTTTCTCTGTGGGCATCTTTTTGTAAAAACTGTACTCTTAACGTGGAATTACAATTTTTCTCTAGTAAGCCCTGGAATCAGATTTCTAAATATTAATGAACATGCAGGGTTTAAAGCAGGAGGTAATTGTGGACCTTGTGGACCAATGCCGTTCATACAAGCAAAGAGTGGTGCAACTTGTCAACTCAACATCGTAGGTTACAGCTTTATGGTCTGCTTTCCAACCAGTGTATAGACTGAATGAAATTAGGTAGTCTAATAGGATGTCAATATTGAACCCCCACCAAAGTACTATTGATGCTAAGTTTTCTTTATTAATAATGGATAATTTTTTTTAGCAGCAGTGAACTGCTAATTTACAATCAGCCTACTATCTAAGCAAAGGCTACTAACTGTACAACACTTTACTTTTTTCTTTAACATGAAGCTTAAATATAATATTTCATATATTCTTTTCTATATCAGACCATTTTGTTCACGATGCATATAAATTTTGTGGGGTCTGGATCATTTGGAGGAAACCGGCTAGAATATACCATTCCTGTATTGAGATTATTTCCTTGAACTGGATATTCAAAACATGACTTTCTACCATCCATTAGAATTTTTGTGCTTGTTTTCATGTGAGCTTTCTAATACTTTCCATATATTTAATTGTGACAGGGATGAGGACCTGTTAAGTCAGGGCCTTTCACTGAATGATGATTTGCAGCGGGTTTTAGCAAAACACGATGCAATTGCTGCTGGCATAGCTGTTCGGGTAGAAAAACCAAAGGCACTCCCGGCCCGTGCAGACAATTCTCCAACAAAACCAGAGGGGACAATAGAGACAGATCAAAGGTTGTCTTTTGTCCTTTAATAAAATCATGTTTTTACTGCCTAATATTTCTCTAGCGAAACAACCATTAGATGATGAGGGTTTAGTAGCCATTGAAACAGTATCTGAGCAAAGCAAGTATTCTCAGACTGACTTCTCTTATGAATGTTACAAACATGTCAGGTCTTCTAAAGATGCCAGTAGCGTGACGCCGTTTAAGCAGTTAGCACTTCCTGCACCACCATCGTCAAGTGCTTCAAAGTCTCATGTAAAACCAGCTAATAACCCTAATATTGACCTACTTAGTGGAGATGACTTTTTCAAACCAGAACCTGTTCATTCCCAGGCCCTTGTTCCTGTAAGCAATCAGCCTGCAGCTTCAGCTTCTTCAAACCAATCTTTAGACCTTTTAGACATGTTTTCAGATACCAATGCTATCAATAACTCCAGCCAAAACCCTGCCACACCTATACCAAACACAAATCCTAACCCCTTAGCACCAGAAGCTTATCCTGCTCCTCAGCAACCTGTTCCACCACAACATCCTTCTCCATTTTCTAATGGCTTAAATTCGAATACATTGGCACCTTGTGATCAAGGGTCTAACTTAACCTTAGCAAGTTCATGGAATGGGCAGTTTGCTCCTGGAATGGTTCCACCACAGCAGGCACCGAATTATGGTACTAAATCTGTCTTCTTTAATCTAAGCTTCTGAAAATATATTGACTTGGTATTATTTTTTTCATTTAGTGAAGCACTAAAAGCAGCTTCTGGTTAGGTAATGTGAAAATGGTAATTATTGCCTAGTTATTTTTGTTAGTTGTTTAGGGTTTAGGGCTTTTTTCTTCATTTTTCTGAGCTGTTCTAGAAAAGCACTTGCAAAATATATCTAGCTTTTAGAAAAGAATTATGCTAACGTTGCTCCACTTACACTTTATTATGTAATTTGAGATGCATTAATATCACCATTTGCAACTTAGCCAAGAACTGAAAACTAAAGATTTTGACACAAACGAATTAGCACAATCTACCTCAATGCTAGATAGCCTATTATAAAGTTAGCATCAAACAGGTTGAGTTTTTGTCTGTTTGTGATGTACTCTGTAGCTTTGTTTATTTTCCATGTAGAAACTATCACCTCAGATAGTCAGCTATTGGTCCTTGACAGGTCAAGATGAACAAAGCAGCGACCTTCCACCACCACCCTGGGAAGCCCAGCCTGCAGAAAGTGAGCAATTCCAAGCTAGCCATCCTGGTGGGTTGTCAGTTCCACCACAATTCAGAGTTAGTCAACCCCAGCCAGTTCAAATTGCCCAGCCTGGACAGCAAATTTTACCATCACAATCGATGCCAGGACAACCAGGAGGGCAGTTTCAGCCCGGACTTGGGGTCCAACAACAGTATGTGATGCCAAATACACAATATGGAGGAATGTATCAGCCAGTTCAAGGAAACCAAGCAGGAGGCATGTACCCCCAGCAGATGGTAGGAGATGTCTACCAGCAGCAGATGTATGGAGGCCACATGACCAGTTATGGCTATGGTCAGCAGCCTGGTGGCTACTATGTTCCAAATGCCGGATACGCGTACGCCAGTGCAAACGAGCTGTCTCATAGGATGAATGGGCTCTCGATGCAAGATGGCAGTCTGTATGGCACTGGCACACCTGGGTCTTCCCTCCAGCAGCGCAACAGGCCAAGCCAACCAGAAGATTCACTCTTTAGTGATCTTGTTAGCATTGCCAAAACAAAGCCTAGCAAAAATGCGTCTAATAAACCTGGTGACTTGTAAAGAGGAGCCATTGCTTGCTACCAGCCTTGGCCATGGTGCTAGCTTTTGCTCAGAGTATATAAGTTTTTTTTGGAATTTTTGCCCCCCTATTGGGAAGTAGCAGGTGAGGGTTATAGATTCGGAGGATTCATAGCAGAGTGTTCGGCATAATTTTATTTTGTTTGATTCTTGCAAGCAATTATGTTTTCTTTACTAGTGTTCTGGAGTTCTATGTATGTAGATAAAATATCCAGCCGAGGGAAGAAAAAATATTCTTGTTACGGTGCGCGGTACCCAGCGGACCCTGTCTCTATCAAGAAGTTCGGGTTCTCAGTTTTATGATTGCTTAAGTTGGGGGCGTTACTAAGATCGTAAATTTCCTTAACTCGAGTCATTAGGAGCAGTTGCTCCACCTGTTCAGCAAATTTGTGAAACTAGTGAAGCTAGCTATGGATGTGTTCTGTTCAAATTGATGAGTGAAAAATCTGTGAATGAAATCATGTTTTATATTCTTTTGAAAGACCAATCATGTTGTATATTCATGAGGACTAAATGGAGCAAACAGCTATGCACGCATCTGCCAATTTTGGAATTTTATTTTTGGTGCCGTTTTATAATGGAATCAGAGGAATGTTATCGTGATACTTCATTTAAAGGAAAAGGTCTATATTACACCCCCCCCCCCCTTCAATTATGGTCCAAGTTAGGATAACCATCTAAATTATCCATTGGTTCGTTTTATCTCCCAAACTATATTTTTATTTAAATTACCTCTTAATACAATTTGTCCTTTACATTTCTCTATGCATAAGTGGAGTTCTAAGTTGAAATTTTACAAGATGATAGTAAACATCATAACGCATGGTAGGAAAAAATATCATAATTTTTTCATCATTATTCTGATAGATTAGGATATTTAATAATACATTAATCATTGGAGTTTAAACTTATATGAAAATAATGATGAAAAAATTATAATAATTTTTAATATGTATTGTGATGTCCACTACTATCTTGCAAAAATTAAAATTAAAATTCAATTTGTGTATTAAGGAACAAAAAATATAAATTGTATTAGGGGTAAAATGAACTAAATTAAATGAAGTTATAGTTTAGAGGGTTATTCGTGAAGAGAAAGTAGATTGAATTTTTTTCTCGTTTAAAACGATGTGGGTACTTTTGAAGTAGTTCTTGAAGGATTAATGCGCTAAGGGCATGATCGATCATGGATTCATAATGCTCTTGGTCCGAAGTCCAAACCATAGTTGCTCTCGAGATAGTTCCATTCATCCCAAGCTGAATTTTCGTTGGGCAGTAATAGTATACGATGGAACTCAAGATGACAATAACTTCTTTACCAAGGGAAAGATTCTAGAGTTTGTGAAAACCAATAAATTAGGCCAACTTCGTCAAAGTTCCATTATGGCAGCATTATGACTGATTTTGTTTTGTTGACTAAAATTTCGCGTTTATTCAAAACTAATATTTGAACCTCATCTCAACTCAACTTATTTTGGCTATACGCATCACGTGATGTGGTGCGGCAGTTAGGAAAAATATATATACATAAAAAAGTACAACACTCCTAACTAATAGAACAGGCATCTAGTATCTAAATTCGAAACTTGGAGTAAGTTTGAAAGAAATATTAGCATCATGAGCATAAAAGGTTAGCAAGCTAGCAAAATACTCTTAGAACATACAATATTTTTTGTAGAAAGTTCACAAAATAATATTTTACAGGAAGGATATGTATTATAAATCAAGTTGACAATTGGTTACTAGATGACGGAGTAACTAACTACAACTAACAATATGAATCACCGATAGATATACGAACATAATAACATTTTATATTTATAATGAAGAGCTTATTCCCTTAGGATCTGTTTGGAGGGGTTGAAATTGAGTGCCAAACTTTAGCACCTATTAGCATTCATACATTTTGCTAAAGTTTTTTAGTCTTGGCTAAACTTTAGCCCACCTTGTATAGCACTCCTGATTAGATACACTAATATTAAAGTTTAGCACTTTAGCACTTGGATCCAAATGGAAAGTTACATGGAAATCGGATCATTGAAAGGGTTAGGCCCTATTTACTATAGCTTCAGCTTCTCTAAACGGCTATCGAAGTAGCTTTTATTTTTTGGTGAAGCAGCTCTCTGATGAAGTTGAAGCTGTTTTCAAAATTGTTTGGTAAAACGTGGGGTCTGCGGGGGAAAGCTGGGCGAAACTACAATTTCCAACTCCTCCCCAATGTAAGCCAAAAACAGCTTCACCAGGTGCTTCGTGGATGAAATTGCTAAAAAAAAAAAACGTTTGGCACAGCTTGACTAGAAGCTCTCCATGAAGGTGTGTCAAAGAGCAACTCCAAGAGAATAGCTATTCTTCAAGGTAAATTTGGAGTTTTTCCAACCCTATAAAAAAATAGTCTTTTAAATGGTGGGGAAACTAACAGACTATCTAACTTGAGAATGTAAAATTCAATTGAGATCCCTGAATTTTATACTAAACACCCTAGAAAGAACTTGGGGCTTGCATGTAGTCCTCGGGATCGAGGCGTGTGGAATTGAGGAGCACGCGGTGGAATCAGAAAGTTCCTATGGAGAGGACGGGATCCGTAGCTTGGAGGTGGCGTAGCGCAGTAACTATCTGTACAGGCGAGGAAAGCCTCGGCAGCACTGAAGAGCTTGGTAGAAGATGGGGAGGAAGCGGCAGCCGCCGCCTCTGGGTCCGGGGGTGACGCAGATCACCGTGAGCTCCAACAACTTCCGTTGGTGCACGACGAGGGAGGCGCGGCAGGCGCTACCACCCGCATCACCTCACATGCAAGACGGGTGGACTCTCCGGTGCCAGCGTCGGCGATGGCCGCAACGGGAGCCATGGGTGTGTGGAGGGTCGATAAGATGGAATCCGGGTTTGGGAATTGAGAGAAGGGATAATTTGAATGGTGCAGAGGGAAACACAGGAGCTCTGCATAGGGGTGTGCGGCACCGGGGCGCTCGTGGGAGGGGCGCTCCATGGGAAACATATGTATACCGAGTCAAGGGCATTGGTATTTTTGACGAGCGAAGGAGCGGGGATGGCTAGAGGGATAGCGAGGGGATGTTTTGCAGAGTCTGTTAGATCTAGTTTTTAGAACAACTCCAACAGTCTCTGGATATCCTTTAGGTTAGGTAAAAATGAAAAAATTTCAGTAAAAACTGCATCCAAGAGATTCTCTTTCCGGCTCACTACTTTTTCCGCCTCACCAAACTAATCCCTTCGCTGGGCATCTTTGCCGAGGGAGTCCAGCTTGCCATCCCACTCCACCCATGCATGCGCCTCCTTCTCGTGCTTCACGCGTCTCCATCCTACCCGATCACAGCCGCCCATCCTTCGCTACTACTCCGGCCTGGGACCGACATCATACTGCTCACCACCTGCCCTGCCCTGTCCGCCCTGGCGTCGCTCCACCTCTCCGTCGTCTGCTCCCTGTCGTTCTACTACCTTGAGCTCTTGCAGTGCTACCGACTGGCCTGCCTCAGTCCCGCCCTCCCGCAGCCCTCCAGCAGGTCCCCTCGCAGCAGTGTGGCGCAGCGGTTGGCCGAGTGGCGCGGCCATAGCGGGGCAGGCCAAGCCGGCGCGACCATTGATAGGTCCCCCTCGCGGCGTGGCGGCCAGCCGAGCACTGAGGATATGGCCAGGCGGGCCAAGCCAGTACGGCCACCAGCAGGTCCCCCTCACGGCGTGGTGGCCAGCCGGGTGGGAGGCGTGGAGGAGCTGAGGAGGGAGCACAGTGCAGAGCAGAAAAGGTGAGGGAGAAAGGATAGAGCGGAACCCACATGTCTGTGTGTAAAGGGTGAGAGTTTATTAAATGGATAGCTAATCTCCCTCACCGTTACTGACATGCTTCCGATCGAATTGAACTCCCATGTAACCGATTCTGCTTTCCCAATCGAGCTCTGCCGTTCCCGTTTCCGAATAAAAAATATGAAACCAAAAGTGGCTGAGGTGTTTTCCCAACCGTTTTCGACCAATACAGAGTTAATCTTAGCTAATAGATAGTTAAATATAAATTTGGCTAGTCTATTTTGAAGAGATTTAGAGCATATCCAAGAGACTAGTTCAAACTTACCGGCTAGATAAAAAGAGGGAAAAAGGGAAGAAAATGACATCCAACAGACTGACTATATTCGTCTAACTCGCTATCCCACTCGCCATTCGCACAGCCTCGCTCGGCAAAGATCGTGAGCCGCATAGGCTCACCATCTCCCCTTCCCACATCCTTCGGCCCGCGCCCTCCCGCTTCACGCCGTAGCGGGCCCTTCCCTGCAGCACTCCCATTGTCGCCGCCGTCCAATCCTCCAGTAGTCCCTCCATCGCGCCGCCACTATGCCCTCAAGGTCCTCCATTTGGCGGGAGGCACACCCGTCCTAGGTGCAGCACGTGGGCGGGGAGGAGGGCCTGTCATGATGGAAGCGCGCGGCCTCCGCTGCGGTGAGGGGCGGGCGTGGGCTAGGTGTAGGATCAAGAACATTGATTAGAGGGGGGTGAATAGGCGGTTTAAAACTAAAATCACAAACACTAGAGAAATTTAATTAGTAACACAAGAGAGCTCCTATATCTAGCCACAACTATCACTAGTTTGGTTTGCAACCTAGGATGACAAGGCTCTATTCAAGTTCTAGTAAAGTAAAGTAAAGTAAAGTAAAGTAAAGAGCTCAAAGTAAATTGCAATAATTGAAATGAGCTAGAGAAATAACCAAACTTGACACAAATTTTTTTTTCCGTGGTGTCGATGACTTGCCGGTCACCCCTAATCCATGTTGAGGTGGATCCAAAGGGTCAACCGCTCCTCTATCAAGAAAGCTCTTGATCTCGAGCCGGCTTGAATCAATGAACCTCTCCAAACCTCGATTTCACTAAAGTTGTTCTTCACTGCTCCGGTGTGGTGAGCACAAGGACCTCTCACAACCAATTTCGGTGCACCTCAACAATCCCCTTGGAGGGCTCCACGAAATCACCTTCTCCAATCCATTTAGGGAGCGGCAACTCCCAAGAGTAATAAGTCGATGACGCTTGCTTGAAGATTCCCTAGTGCCACAAAGCTCAAACTCTTGTGCAATGCACTAGGAAGCTCTCACACTCACAAGAATGCAATCCCTAAGCAAAGAGTGTGTGTGTGAGAGAGAAAGAGAGAGGGGAAAGCTAGCTCAAGTATGTCAAGTAAGCTTTCAAAGTGGCCAAGAGAGACCTCTAAAGGCCAGGCATGGGATATATATAGGCCTCCCCTCGAAATCTAGCCGTTACACTCTAAACCTGTGAAAATAGTGCTTTCGCGGACCGTCCGCCACACAAGAACCGGACCGTCCGCCATTCAAAAACCAGTAAGTCAGAGTGCAATGATTGCTGTCAGAGATGACCATTAGAGCCCTGGCGGACCGTCGGCGCCCTAGGGGCAGACCGTCCGCAGTACAAAAACTCTGACCACCGGAGATGAAAACATCTCTGGATACTTTCTACAAATGACCGGCAGACCGTCCGCACCCAGGGGCAGACTGTCCGCCGTTCCAACGTTCAGCCCACACAGAGGCAAACATGCCTCTGTAAAAACTATAGTTAGAGGGGCGGACCATGCGCCCACAAAGGCCGGACCGTCCGCCCTTGGAGTTTAGCTCCTAACAGATATAACAGGGTCTCTAGACAAACTTTCTAACAAGGGGCGGACCATCCGCCCAGTAGGACCGGACCGTCCGCCCTACACACTTTTCGCCCACCAGAGACAAAGGTGTCTCTAGACAAGTTCACAAAGGAGTGGCGGACTGTCCACCCATTTGGGCCGGACTGTCCGCACCAGGCAATTAGCACAACTTTAGACACCAAGTCACCATTTTCTCACGTTGTTAGCCCTCATACATGCAACAAGTATATTTGAGCAAAATGGCATTAGAGAACGTTCAAGTAATGGCACAAGGAGCCCTCTTGATAGCACATCTATTTATCCTTTTAATCCAGTCAAGTTTCATCCACTAAGCACCTTTTGACCGGCAAAAACAATAAAGCCCTATTGTATACCTTTGCCTTGAGCCAATGCCTCGAACATCATCTCCAAAGTGTTTCACGACATCAATAAATCCTCATTTATCCATGGACTAACCTATACTCATTTTCTCAATTGAAATCGTTAGTCCATAAATGTTGTCATTAATTACCAAAACAGGAATTAGAGGCCTAGATGCTTTCAATCTCCCCCTTTTTGGTAATTGATGACAACACAATCTAAGGAGTGATAAAAGAGTTTAAGTCAACTTTATACACAAGGCATAAGGTAGACTTGGATTTGAACTTCGGTAGAACTTACTCATTTTTCTTGAAATTTTCAGAATATGGTATGGATAAATTTCGTCTAAGTTCGATGAGTAGAGAGAACTTCCCCTTGATATGTGCATATAGATTTGAATGAAAAACATGAGCACATATATGAATTTGAAATTTTGACGGAGATTCCCCTACAAGTGCAAATAGAGGCACACAAGTATACAAAATAATATATAATTTAAGCCTAACAAGATTAGCACAACCTCACGATTACCGCAATAACTTGAACATCCACAAGGTTTTTACAGATAAGCACAAGATGACATAGTTCAAACCACGTTACACACGGAGTTCAAGTTCATGTAAGCGTGAGATAAACGTGCAATGCAAGAAATCCAACATGACAAGTTCAACACAAATTAAACAAATGCAACAACACAGCGAATAAGCATCATAACCTCATGAGTTCCCCTTAAATCCAAGCTTTTCCATCTCCCATCTCCAAGACTGAATCACTCCAAGCCCCTTCTCCCCCTTTGGCATCAATTGCCAAGAAGATGAATCATCCATCGGTGGCAGAGGCGGTGTTGGAGGGTAGAAAGGCTGATGCGGATAGAACTGTGGAGGAGGCACTTGAGCTGGATATACTGAATAGAAGTGATACGTGAAGCCCGTGAAAGTAGTGTTGAAAGTACTAAAACTCTGCTGCAACTGCTGCCGACTCTCCAGAAGCTGCTCATACTGCTCGGATGAAGGTAAATCATTGAACCTAGCGTCCAAGGCTGCAATATCAGAGTAAAAACTCTCTTGAATACTCCTCCTCTGTGTCATGATGGTATAATACACAGTCTCATGAATGTGCTGCTCAAAAGCCTGAAAACCAGTATTCAACTGGTTTTCGAACTACTGCTGCATGGTTTGAAATCCCAAGTTGATTTGGTTCTGCATCTGAATTGCAAGCCCATCAATCTGAGAAGACATACCCTGCTGCATAGATGCAAAATAGGGATCAAAATAACCAGCAGGGGGCACCCACTGTGGCTGCACTAGAGGTGGAAGAGGTGGCATGGCCTGGTGATCTGCATCTCCTCCCAAGTTTCCACCATCACCCTCATTCTCATTTGCCTCTTCATCCATCTCATCGCTAGGGAATGGAGTCAACGGCCTCTGGAGAAAAGCAATATCATTCTTGAAGGGCCTGAAGGGCTTATGCTCAATCTCACAAAAGCCTCTAAAATAGGTTTTGAGCTTAATCAAAGACATAATGTATGGAGCAAAATACAGGTTCATCTCAAGATTTACCCTCAAGTCTGCCAGCTGATCCATGATAAGAGCAATTACATCCACCTTTTGACATTACATAAGCAATCAAATTCCAATAGAGGCCTCTAATCTTTTCTTTTTTACCACTCTTGGGCATGAATGTAACTCTAGCAATCTTATTGATGACAGCAGGATGATGCCTAAGCCCTTGAGTGCCACCAAAGATTCTTGGAATACCAAGATGAGCAAGCTCGTAGTAAGTAGGGTAGTCATTCTCATCAAGGTGATTCTCCAATACAATGTTCACACTGTTGTCATCTTTGAGGAATTCATAATTCAACTGGTTTGCAGCAGCAAAATCAGCAAATGTAGCATAATATATTCTCTTACCGATTATCCAATACAACCTTTCTTCTACCATGTTTATTTCCAAAGTTGCATAAAACTGACGAATGACAGTCTCATTCCAATCACACCTGTGCTGAAGAAAGTTGGCTAGACCCATATTTTCAAATCGATCTACTAGATCAGCCATGACTGCTTGAGTCCTCATATACTCTAGGTCTATGGTTTGATGCATGAACACAATTTTCTTAACCATATGACCAAAATAAGTATCTTGTTGTACCTGGATGTGAAAGAACATTACATTAGTGTCTTTGTCCTCATGAAACTGATTGATGGATCTTGCATTGGAATAGGCTTCAGCTGTCCATACCCTTCCTGGGAAGTTCAGAGCCTGAATGTCTTGGACATCATCCTCATCACTTTCAAGTGCCTCATCAGAAGAATCTCCTACACCAGCCACTGAGGACTCTGCACCCATCTCACTAGGATTAGGATTGTAATCCTCATCATTTGAGTCATCACCATCCCGTTGTCTCTTTGATGCACTAGCTTTCTTGATTTTTGATGTTGTTGCCTTAATATCTTTCTAGGAGGCCTGAGATCAAGAATCAATCATAAGAATCATTACCCAAGTATATGAACTCAATCATCAATCTTTTTTCACAATATAGCACTGTCTGCAGGAAACAGTGGCCGGTGGACCGTCCGCGCCAGGGGGCGGACCCTCCACGGGTCACTACGCGGCTAGAACTACACAGAGTCGCCCAATTGATTTGATCCAACAAAAGTGAGTTAAAACTCTAAATCTTTCAACCAAAATTTAACTACATGATCTCCTGAACACTAGCCTCAAGTTCCCCCAAATTATTTCACCAATTCATGGTCCAATTTCAGATTAGAGACTCAAACCCTAACTCTTTCCATTGATGAAATCCAAGAACAAGAGTTAGAGAATCGACAAAATACCGAGAGGACATGTTGGAGAAGTTCGCAGAGTGATCGGGGATGTGCTCGGACTGTCCGGGAATGACACCAAAAACCCTTGCCCCTTGGAGGTTCTTCCCATGTGCTTGAGAGAGAAGCAGAGAGATAGTGGGTGCTTTTGGTCGGGTATGAGGTGGAAGAAAGGGATAGGTCCATATATGACTTTGGCTGCTTGGTCCCACAACTTTCCACAGGGGTGGACCGTCCGCGGTCCTATGGCAGACCATCCGCACGTCACAGTTTGAATTATATTCAGGACTGAAATTGCCTCTAGAAGAACCATTTTTTATCTACGACAGACTATCCGCGGTCTATTGGCGGACCGTCTACCTCACAATTTTAGCTGATGACCATATCTCTGCAGAGTCTCTGAGTGACAATTTCAACTAGTGACGGACCATTCACACATTACTTGCGGACCGTCCGCGATGAGCTTTTTTAGACTGTCCAGAATTCCAATGAAGTTTCTCAAACTAAATTTGACTTTGGGATCATTGCTCATAAATATTTCCAAAAATTTGCAAAATCAAAGTGAATACAATCCATTTGACTACCAAAATGTGTGGGAACAAGAAGTCAAAATAAGTCATGCAAGCTCAAGGATAAATAAAAAATAACCCAAATATGCACCAAAAATTCCAGAAAATCAATCAAAAGATGCAAAGGAGAACCAAATGGCACAGGTACTAATTTTTAAGCCACATTTGAGAAGTCAATAATATTTAGCTCATTTCTCAACTTGCAAAACCGATTTTCATCTAAAGGCTGAAGGCTTGGTGAATATATCCACTAATTAATAATCCGTGCCAATTCCATCAATTTTGATATCACCCTTGTTCACATGATTTCTAAGAAAATGATGACGAATATCAATATTCTTGTTTCTTGAATGTTGCACCGGATTAGTTGCAATCTTCACTGCACTTTCATTGTCACATAATAAGATAATTTCATCAAATTTCACACCAAAGTCAAGAAGAGTTTGCTATACCATAATAATTGAGCACAACAAGTTTCGACTGAAATATATCCCGCTTCGGCGGTTGAGAGAGTAACTGAATTTTATTTCTTTGAAGACCAAGAAACAAGAGATCTCCCAAGGAATTGACAACTGCCTAAGGTGCTTTCTTATAAACCTTGCACCCGGCATAATCCGAATCCGAAAATCCAACCATGTCAAAATGAGCACCCTTGGGATACCATAAGCCAATATTTGGAGTGAACTTCAAATATCTTAAGATACGCTTGGTGGCAATCAAATGACATTCTCTAGGGGCAACTAGAAATCTTGCATACATGTAAACACTAAATATGATATCGGGACTAGATGCAGTCAAGTAAAGCAAACTACCAATCATGGAACGATAAAACTTTTGATCTACCGGGTTACCACCCTCATCTAGGTTAAGATGCCCATTGGTAGCCATTGGAGTCTTGATTGGTTTAGCATCTTCCATACCAAATTTCTTCAAGATATAATTCACATATTTTAATTGACACACAAATATGCCTTCCTTGAGTTGCTTGATTTGAAGTCCAAAAAAGATACTCAATTCACCAATCATGGACATCTCAAATTCCCTAGATATCATTTCACCAAATTTCTCACAAAAGTTTGGGTTAGTAGAATCAAAGAATGTCATCAACATAAATTTGACAAAGAAATAAATCTTTACCGATAGACTTAGTGAACAATGTAGTGTCCAGCTTCCCAATTTTGAAGCCTTTAGAAATGAGAAAATCCCTTAGTCTCTCATACCAAACCCGAGGAGTTTGCTTAAGACCATAGAGAACTTTTGAAAGCTTGTACACATGATTTGGCTTCTTCGGATCCTCAAACCGAGAGGTTGCTCAACATACACTAGTTCACTAATTCTACCATTTAAGAAAGAACTTTTCACATCCCTTTGATAAAGTTTATGTTATGTGAGCATGCATAAGCTAGCAAGATTCTTATAGCTTCAAGTCTAGCTACGGGAGCAAAAGTTTCACCGAAATTCCAACCTTTGACTTGAGTGAAGCCTTGAGCCACCAATCTTGCCTTGTTTCTCACAACAATTCCATCTTCATTTTGTTTGTTTCAAAAGACCCATTTAGTACCAATAACATTATAATTCTTTGGCCTCTCTACTAATTCCAAACTTGATTCCCAATGAAGTTATTCAATTCTTCATGCATAGCATTCACCCAATCCGGATCTCTTAGTGCTTCATCTACACGGTTAGGCTCAAGAGACTATACAAAAGAATAATGTTCACAAAATGAAGCAATATGAGATCGAGTTTGAACACCCTTACTAATGTTACCCATGATTTAATCCACGGGGTGATCCTTTGCAAGACCATGATGAACTCTTAGAGGAGCAATGGGCTCTTGAGTTGATGTAAAAGGTGAAGTGGTTGAGCCCAATTGATCTTGAATTTGAGAGTCATCATTATGTGAATCTTTTACAATTGGTTTAGCTTTATCATTTGAGGTAGAGGTAGAAGGATTTACTCTATATGAAATAGAAGGACCACCTTCATCCTCATCTTCTCTCTTGGTCTATATCACTAATTGACATATTCTTGATTGCATTTGTCAAACCATCACTTCTCACATCATCAAGATTTTATTGTTCATCATGTGAACCATTTGTTTCATCAAACTCCACATCATAGGTCTCTTCAGCAATTCCATGAGTTTTATTATAAACCTGATAAGCCTTGCTACAAGATGAATACCCAAGAAGAAAACCTTTATCACATTTGCTTTGGAATTTTGATAATCTAGTTCCCTTCTTGAGAATGTAGCATTTGCAATCAAAACCCGAAAGTATGAGATATTCGGCTTCCTTCCAATTAGCAACTCATATGGAGTCTTGTTGTGGAATCTATGACAATATAGCCTATTAGAAGCATGACAACTGTGTTAATTGTCTCGGCCCAAAAACTATCCGAAACATTATACTCAGAGAGCATTGATCTTGCCATATCAATCAAGGTCCTATTTTTTTTCTTTCAACAAGACCATTTTGTTCCGGAGTGTACTTGGTTGAGAACTCATGCTTGATTCCCTTGTCATCACACAATTCTTCAACCCTTGTGTTTCTAAACTCACTTCCATTATCACTTCTTACTTTCTTCACCGTGAGCTCAAATCCATTATCAGCCCTTGTCAAGAATTTCTTAAATATATCATATGTATCGGTCTTATCATGAAGAAATATACCCATGTATACCTTGAGTAATCATCCACAACCACAAGACAATGGCAATTTCCTCCAATACTTCGATACGTGGTAGGACCAAATAAGTCCATATGCAATAATTCCAAAGGTCTTGAGGTTGGCATAAAACTTTTGGTAGGATGAGAATTTGCAACTTGCTTTTCGGCTTGACATGCACTACACAACTTATCTTTTTCAAACTTCACATTTTTCAAGACAACAACTAATTCATGTTTCAAGAACCGATTAAGTTGTTTCATACCAACATGACCAAGTCTTCTATGCCGTAACAAACTCAAAGATGACTTAGAAAATAAGCAAGTAGACAAGTTTGCCTCACTAGTAGAAAAATCCACAAGATATTGTTGGCATTTCTTAGTGCAACCACTAGGAACGAGGTTGTTAAGCTCGTCCCTGGCAACGGTGCCAGAAATGCTGGGTTGGTATGTCTTAACGTTTACAGAAAGATCTGTAAGCACATGGATATACCGTTGTAGCATTTCTCCCGGAAATATTCAGGATATTGTTATTTATATTTTCCCAAGGGATGGCGAGGTTGTGTAAAGATGTTTATTAGTTACATAACCATGACATTATGAAATAAGGTGCAGACTGCTGATTATACAGGGGTAAGTGATAATAAAGGATAATCACGGGTAATGCGACACACACAGAATAACCAACTCTCATGAATAAAGAATAAACAAGCACACCTAAGGTTAGTAGGAGCATAGGCACAGATTCTAGTATACTATTCATGTTAACAGATAAGTTATGTTAGCCACATGCTTAGAACTGCAGATGTCGGGAAATTAGGGACATCGGGGAGAATGACCCGCACTGGAGAACATCCAGTCCCGTTTCATCTTTGCATTAACTCCTACACGATACCCGAATGTCGGGGAGTACGCTAACCGAGAAGTAGCTTCCCGGCGGACCGACAGGGCTATCACCACATGCGGTCTACCCCAGTCAAACCGTGGAGCACCGTCATATCCGAGGGATCCTGCATACCCGGCACCATGCCCGCATATGAGGTCACTACCTCAGCACCCCCGGATCCACCACCCTTCGCATGGACAGGTAAGATGCTAAGGCAAGCCCGAAAGCACAACAAACCGATATCCTTACCCAGATCATCTGGTCTAAGAAAGCAACTAGTATAACTTGATAAAGCGCAGATTAAGGCTAAGCAAGCTGTTTACGCAAAACGATCACACACCAAGCCCGAGAGCCCCGTACGCCAAGCTCGGACTGCACTTGATTCAAACCAAGGTGTGCCAGTCAATTTGACCTGTAAATTGACAATGAAATAGCAAACCGTCAAAATCAAGAGTGTATCAGCTAGATTTCCGAATCACCCTTATGCAACGTATCGGCACGGCTCTGCCGATACAGAAAATGACAGCAGATCGAGTATAAAGAGCGTGTATTAAAAGCGATCTACAAGGAATCAACAAAGAACTGCCGATGCTGATATACAACTAGATGGCTAGATCTAAATCCGACACGTGCCAGATAACATTGCGCAGACCCACGAATGTATGGATCTGAACAAAGCTAAGCTTATAACCAATCTAATCAGCTTTACAAGGTTTATCGTGATAAACAAGGAGCTTACAGCCGATCAAACAAGTTACTAAGCCAGGTAGATTGTGAATAGATCTAAACGAAAAAACAGCGATGCGCCTAGGATCAAAGCTTAGATAAATTCGATAAATTTTGAATAGATCTGAACGAAGCCGCAGCGATGCGCCCGGAAGCTAAAGCTCAGATTTACTCGGTAAATGAAGACTTACCAGCAAACCAAGTCACTCGAATGTGAGGCGTCCTTGATCAGCTTGAAAGAACTTGTGGAAAAAGAAAAAAATGGCTAAGTCGCCAACGGAAAAGTAAATTGCAAGTAGTAAAGTTTTGTTGGTTGGATGTGTATCAGTCTTTTACAATAGCTGGGGGCTCATATTTATACCCCACGCTAACACAATCCTAGCCGATTATGACAAAGCACGATTCTATTCTAGAAACTAACACTAATTATAAAACAAGATAACTCCTGCCAAACCGAAGCCAAAATATCTGGTCAATCCCTCCTTCCCCAGTCAACAGGATTTCCACCAGTGACGCACGATCACCCTTCCAAGTCCACCGTTCGTACTATACAGAACCTTTTCTCCTTTGCAACACTCTTCCTCGACACATGTCAAAATCTGGTGTCAACACATGCCCCCTAATTTCGGAGTAAAATGTCCTTTTTACTTTGAAATTAAATTTTGTCATGATTACGCTGCCGAACGGTCTTCTCATCACTGCCGTCTCACTTCCCGTGCAGGTGGTGAACAAAAAATCTCTTCTTTGCCCTTCACCTTTCACCTCCCTGTCCACACAACGGGAATCTGCAGATTTACCTTCCGTCTTTTTACCCATACGCTCTCCAATTAAATCCAGGGGTAAAAGCCGTACCGGTGCACCGCAACCGATTCATCTTCCTAACTTTGGGCTACAAATAACCCCATCGGCACTGTAGTTTCTTCATCGGCCATAGCTTTTTCTTTGTCAAGGCATCTAAGCAAAACACCATCAATCGTCCGGTAATATAATTCTCCTTCAAGCAACACAAATTTAGTCGTTTGAAATCTGATTCTCCGGCTTACTTTCTTAGAGGGATCTTCCAAATAATCAACTATCTCTTTCCTCCAATCATCAGTAGGTAATTCTAGAGCCATTAAACCTTCCATTGGCTGATAACCGGAAGCATGCTGCGCCAGCCGATTAGCATTACCATTATAAAGCCCGGGAACATGCTCTATAGTCACCTTTTTGAATTCTTTTAGTAATCGGCAACATTCCTCATGATAAACCCGTAGAATATCATCTTTGCATTCATATATACCGATCAACCAGTTGACCACTGTTGGTGTCTCTTATGCTCATTCTGAATAGGTATTCAGCAAGCGCACAAAATTCACCAGTGTAGCACTTCACCTTGGAGTATTCCAGGGTATCGTGAAATCCTCAGGGAAGCACTATGGTAAAGTGTATCATAAATTGTAGTGACAACCTTTAATGAAGTTATCGACCGACTAATTCAGCAGGGGTAAGCCAGATAACTGATGAGATAAATGGCCAAGCTATGACCGCGTGACACACAGGAGATTCTATACCATAGAGAGGTAGCAGTTGGGAGGACAACGAGCGAGAAAGGACTCCTAAAACACTTCTAAACTACTGAGCTAGCCTCACTAGAACAAATCTAAGCTTCTATCTTGATGTTGGAACTAGAAACTTACTTCGGCGGCCTAAGCGAAGAGCACAGACAGGGGTGAGAAGGGGCCCAACATACTTTTGGCAATCCTACTGCTATGAAAACACCCGAACGTGGTGGACTACGAGGGATGGACAAGGTTGTCACCACTTGCCGCCTACCACTGCGGTACCGTGAGGTGGAACACACTTTCTAGCTAGCACTGAGTCAGACACCACATGTGCCTCAGTACTAGGATTTCTCTTGAGGCCTTCAAGAGAAATCCCCCTCAACCTAGTGAACTAACTTGAGTTACACTAGTACGGGTGAGAAAACCTGTAAGACTAACTCCGACAAGCAAGAAAGGAAACTTAAACTGAACTAGAGGTAAATCTTACTCCCGCAAACAAGTACTAGTACTTGGAAAGGTAAATACTTGCGGAAAGTAAAGCTGACTCAAGTAAATAAAGAAGATAACTTATATTTAAAATAGTCAAAGGAAAAGATACAAGAGCTTTACCGAGCTCCGATGACGACTCCGGATCGCCGAGACAAGCTTGACTCGACTCTAACTCCCAACTACTAACCTACTCTAGACTTGAGAAGAGAGAATTTCTCCTTTGAGTGTGTGTTTACAAGTGAGGGGGAGAGTGCTATTTATAGGCTTCCAAGGTCGGTAGAAGGCCAGCAATTCAGGTAGCGCCCTGTGCACGCAACTATAGAGGCAGTGCTTAACTTCCACGCGAAGCCGGGAGCTGAGTCTCTGCAAGGTGGGGCCGGGCAGCCCTCCCTAGGCCTGCCGGCCTAGAGGTGTGCCATCTGGCCACCGACCTCCCGTGGACGGCTCCTGATCTCTCCTGAACGTCAGTTCTCTGGTTGGTTTCCTCGGATGCTTTCATCTTGGGCCGGGCGGCCTGAGGTAGGCCGGGCGGCCTACCTCTGGAGCCCCTTGGCCCTCCGCTTCACCGACGTTGCACAACAGCACTCCACATTGCTTCTGGAATGGGTGGTTTCCTCTTTTGACGATCTTGGCACTAGCATGTGGGCTCTTGACTTGAACCTTGTGCCTTCTGGGTCCACCGACAAGATATGAAATGTTCGCCTTGTTTTGGAACCATATGAACATGTCACATTGCTCCAGTAAAAATATTGGACCCATGTATGTGGAGGTGTCAGGCCGGTCGGCACGGAATGTGCCGGGCGCCCAGGATTTTCTCTGATTTCGACCATCTTTGGACAGTGGATTCCTGCTAGCACAACTCATCCAAAACTTGTGGAACTTATTAGAATTAAATCAAATATGCATGGAACATAGTGCAAAACTCAATTTATCCCCGAGAAGTTGACGGTCAAAAAATGAGATAATGACCGTCAACAACCACCAGCATGGAATCCCCAAATATTTCTACTGCATTGGCCCCAATTTCTTGCAATAGCCGAATTCCTTTGAGTAAAGCTTGGTACTCAGCCTGATTATTAGTAGTTGTTGCTTCTATCAGAAAGGACAATTCAAATGTTGCCCCCCCGAAGCGACACCAAAACAATGCCAATACCAGATCCAACTCTGCATGATGAACCATCAAAGAACAATGTCCATGGAACTAGATCAACAAACCCAATTCTGGCCCGCAATGCTGAACAACAAAATCGGCCATGACTTGTCCCTTAACTGCTTTAGCCGATTCATATCTCAAATCAAACTCTGATAAGGTCATAATCCACTTTCCAATTCTTCCATTCAAAATCGGCAGTGAGAGCATATATTTAATCACATCATCTTTGCTCACCACAACACACTCAGCCAATAATAAATAATGTCTAAGCTTGGTACCAGAAAAGTATAAGCAAAGACACAACCTTTCAATAGGAGAATACCTGGTTTCAGCATCCAAGAGTCTTCTGCTAACAAAGTATATCACACGTTCCTTTCCTTCAAACTCTTGAATAAGGGCCGATCCAATAGCACGTTCATCAGCCGATAAGTATAACTTAAACGGCTTGTGCTTTTGTGGTGGAACCAACAAAGGAGGCGATGTTAGATACTATTTGATTTCATCCAATGCCTTTTGTTGTGCTTCTCCCCATACAAATTTTTGATCGGCCTTCAACTTCAACAAAGAGCTGAATGGCTGAATTTTACTGGATAGATTAGCAATAAATCTCCGAATAAAATTGATCTTGCCAATCAGTGATTGAAGTTCAACTTTTGTCTCTGGAGCCACTACCTTGTTAATGGCTATGATAGTCTTCTGACTAATCTCAATTCCTCTTTCATGAACCATAAACCCAAGGAACTGTCCAGCCGACACACCAAATGCACACTTGTTAGGATTTATCTTTAATCCAAACTTTCTAGTACACTTCAAAGTTTTGCGTAAGTCGGCTAAATGTTCTTATTGCCCTTTAGACTTTATCACAACATCATCAATATAAATTTCCACAATCTTGCCGATGACCTCATGGAAAATATAATTCATGGTCCTCTGGTATGTTGCCCGGGCATTTTTTAATCCAAAGGTCATGACAATCCATTCGAACAAACCAACATGTCCTGGGCATCTGAATGCAGTTTTATGAATATCTTCCATAGCCATGAATATTTGATTGTATCTAGCATTCCCATCCATAAAACTGATCATCTTGTGCCCTGCAGCAGCATCTACCAACATATCGGCAACTGGCATCGGGTAACCATCCATCGGTGTAGCTTTGTTGAGATCCATGAAGTCAATGCATACACGCAGTTTCCCATTCTTCTTGTACACAGGAACCACATTAGATATCCATTTAGCATATCTACATTGCCTGATGAACTTTGCCTCTATTAACTTTGTGATCTCGGCCTTTATATCCGGTAAGACTTTAGGATTGCATCGTCTTGCACTCTGCTGAAACGGCCAATATCCAGGTTTAATAGGTAACCGATGCTCAACAATAGATCGATCCAATCCAGGCATCTCATAATACTCCCAAGCAAAACAATCTCTATATTCTTTTAACAATTTCACTAGCTCTTGTTTATACTCAGGATCCAACTTGGCACTAATAAACGTCGGCCTTGGTCTATCTCCATCTCCAATATCAACTTCTTCCAAAGCATCAGCCGATGTGAACCTATGTCCCAGTTTTCCTTCATCATCTAGGAACTCATCCATTAGGAACGGTTTGGGAAACTGACTGCTTGGATCGGTGGAAGCATGATAACCGTGTTAACAGGTGCAGCCGATGACTCTGAATCTTGCTTATCATCAGCTTTTGGCTTGACACGCCAAACCTCTGACCTGACTCCTCTCTTGGGAGCCTCCTTTCTCTTCTCTTCCTCTAGTGCCTCTGTCTGACGCAACCTCTGAACTCGCCTCTTCTGCGATCTGGTCAAACCCACTGGACACCACCGAGGCCGATCAATATCATGAATAGGTTCTCTCTCTGGATCTCTAAATTGTGGGTACTCATTTGAAACTCGTGCATTAGCAATTTGCTCAACCCTCTCATCAGCAGAAATCCTTCCACCTGCAGGATCACATAGCATGGTCCTGCCCCCCAGCCGATCATGCACTGAAACCCTGCCCCCCAGCCGATCATGTACGGAGATGCGTTTGTCATCACTTCTCTCCCTGATGATCGGCCCATGAGGCCTCTGGTCGAACCGTGGCTTCTTGTGCGATTGGTCTTCATGGTAGAAACTGTTGCATCCAGGCAGTTATCCACTGTCGGCAGAGTTAAGCCTTCTTCCCAACAGTACACAAAGAAAGGACACCTCCAATGCCCCTCAAGACGTCGCGTAGCTTCCTCCCTATTCTATCGCCTCTCCTGATCACGCTGAAACTTGTTCAGCAACATCTGAGATGTGACCTTCTTCTTTGGTGCCGCAGTTTCTTCTTTCTCTTGTGGCTCCTTGCCCTTGGCTTCATCGGCTGTTATCTGAGCTTTGGGGTCAACAGCACCAGATTCCTTAGCCGATTGTGATGTGAGCACCGTAGTCTGCAATGCATTCCTCTTTCCTCCAACGTCTACCATGTTAGTATGAAATGGATGCCCATCTATCTTCATCGGCTAATTGGTCATCTCAAACTTGAGCCTACCCTGTTCTATAGCCGATTGTATCTGCTGACGAAACACCTTGTACTCATTTATATCATGAGATGTTGCATGATGAATCTGTTGATGTGTTATACTATGGAGACCTCCCCCTTGTCCAGAAAACTTGGTGAAATATGGAAGCTTGTACTTGTGGGGCAAAAGCAGTTGATCATAAGCAGCTGGATATGTAGTTCTGTACATCAAATTCTGCTACTTTGGCCTTAAGCCAAACTGATCTCTCATCACTTCAGCAATCTTGGATGCCCAGTCAATCTGTTGACCAGTAGTTGATGCTGGTTGTGGCGTTAGCGACGCTTTCGGCAAAGCTGCCGATGCCGATTGTGTACTGGGTATAGCCATTGGCTGAGCAGCTGATGCAGTCCGCGTGACTTCCTGAGTGACTTGATTGGATGGTGGCTGGTAGAGAACCATCTCATTGCCATGACTACCCTGCACTGAGCTCTGATTAGGTTATTGTTGTGCCACAGGATGTATGTTGGGCACATTCACATGACGCACAAAACCGGTCACAGGATCATGGAACACCCAGGTAACTCCATCAGCATGAGGAAGTCTGGTCACAAGGACCTCTGTAGGAGACTTGGGCTGTATCATCATCTCTAGATTCTGCTGTTGAGGTGTCGGCCAAAAGCTGACATGTTGCTTAGACTTGCTGGCGATGGTGCTGACGCAGTTGTAACCGACGGCTGTGGAGCCGGTGCGGTATCTTGAGGCTGGGTCGGCTGTGGAGCCAACGCATTGACTTGTTGATTCATCAGCTATGAAGCCAATGAGCTTGGTTGCCCTGTTGAAGATGACACCATGTATTCTGGGGGCATGCCATAACCAGTAGCAGGATTCCATCCAACTGGGAACCCTGTCATGTAATTTCCCTGTGCATGTGTAGCCATTGGCGTAGAACTGGTGTACACAGGAGAAAACTAGGATGATGCTGTAGTACTAATCAGCTATGTATTCCCAACATCCCCATCTTCCTGAGCCTGAGGGTCAATCGGTGATGTTTCAGTAACCGATCCAGTAGGGGCGAAAACCATCTGACTAGCTTGCTGATAGGCCGGTCCCACAAAGCCAAGCAATCCCCTGTTTTGCAGCGTCTTGAGCATAGCATTGTGAACAGAATTAGCCATGATCGGAGCATGACTTATGAAAGTTTGCCTGATCACTTGATTCATCATATGCACCATCCTGTCATCCTTCTGTGATTCATCATAGGGTGGAAGAGTAGAAAAAATCGTATTTCTTGATTACCTCTCCACTCCAATTGGTACTGAAGGATAGAAGGCACCGCTGCTCATAAGCATCAGTGTCTGCCTTGAGTTCTACTCTATGCTCCTCCTTCAGCTTGTCCTTGTCGATCGGGATCTGATTTTCTATAGAAACCTTATCCTTCCCTTCAGACGCCATCTTGATGCTTCTGGTCCCATCGGGCGTGCCAAAAGATGTGTTGATGCGAAACGATCACACACCAAGCCCGAGAGCCCCGTACGCCAAGCTCGGACTACACTTGATTCAAACCAAGGCGTGCTAGTCAATTTGACCTGTAAATTGACAAGGAAACACCAAACCATCAAATTGAAGAGTGTATCAGTTGGATTTCCGAATCACCCTTCCGCAACGTATCGGCACAGCTCTGCCGATATAGAAAACGACAGCAGATCGAGTATGAAGAGCGTGTATTAAAAGCGATCTATAGGGAATCAGCAAAGAACTGCCGATGCCGATATGCAACTAGACGGCTGGATCTAAAGCCGACACATGCCAGATAACAATGCGCAGACCCACGAATGTATGGATCTGAACAAAGCTAAGCTTATAACCGATCTAATCAGCTTTACAAGGTTTACAGCCGATCAAACAAGTTACTAAGCCAGGTAGATTGTGAATAGATCTAAACGAGAAAATAGAGATGCGCCCGAGATCAAAGCTTAGATAAATTCGATAAATTTTGAATAGATCTAAACGAAGCCACAGCGATGCGTCCAGAAGCTAAAGGTCAGATTTACTTGGTAAACAAAGACTTTCCAGCAAACCAAGTCGCTCTAATGTGAGGCATCCTTGATCAGCTTGAAAGAACTCGCGGAAAAAGAAAAAAATGGCGAAGTCACAGACGGAAAAGTAAATTGCAAGTAGTAAAATTTTGTTGGTTGGATGTGTATCAATCTTTTACAATGGTCGGGGGCTCATATTTATACCCCACGCTAACACAATCCTAGCCGATTACGGCAAAGCACGATTCTATTCTAGAAAATAAAACTAATTCTAAAACAAGATAACTCCTGCCAAACCAAAGCCAAAATATCTGGTCAATCCCTCCTTCCCCGGTCAACAGGATTTCCACCGGTGATGCATGATCACCCTTCCAAGTCCACCATACGTACTATACAGAACCTTTTCTCCTTTGCAACACTCTTTCTCGACACGTGTCAAAATCTAGTGTCAACCTTCCTAGTAGCTGATTACGGCAAAGCACGATTCTATTCTAGAAAATAAAACTAATTCTAAAACAAGATAACTCTTGCCAAACCGAAACCAAAATATCTGGTCAATCCCTCCTTTTCTCCTTTGCAACACTCTTCGTCCACATGTGTCAAAATCTGGTGTCAACACAAGCTAAGAACATAGCAAGATAACCAAGAACAAACTCAGTATGAATAGCATAACGAATGTCGGAATACAAAGCCATACCAGAGGCTGAGAATTGTTCGCCGACCCCAAGGACGACTGAATTCGCTAAAGAAGATGAAGTGCTAGCCTAGCTCCACTACCCTAAGGAGTACAAGTCACAAGAGAGTGTGAGAGAGAGGCCTTCAAGTGGTGTGTGTGGAGTGTGTGGAAGGAGGCCCCTTTTATAGCTTGGATAGGTCAGTTCCCACCAAAACAATACATGGAAACACTGAGAACCGCCTTTAGGAGGATCAGCACCGCCTTCCCGCCAAAGTGCACCTGGACGGGAACCAGGGCAGGTTCGGCCGAACCATGGGTTCGTCTGGCCCCACGTTGGTGCCCCTGGCCACCGCCTTTCTTCGTGTGACTGCCTAGTGAGCCCTGATGTTGGTACGTCAGTGCCGAGGTCTAGTTGGTTGGTTTGGTCTGTCAGGTGGGCCTCTTTTGCATGTGTTACACATGATGCGGTCTTCTGCGACTTTGTCTGCGTATTCTTCGTGTTTCTTCTTATTCCAAACTTTTGCTCCTGAAAACATAAATCTTCGAAAACAACTGTGGAGATAGGTTAGTGATACAAATATGCAAGGTATGGTTTTCCTTCTTTTATGAGTATAGTTGATGGTCATATTTCGTACTTAACGACCGTCAACACACCCCCAAGCTAGCCTTTTGCTCGTCCAGAGCAAAACAAGGCGCTCGTTGTTGATCAGGAGTTGCTACGATGTTGAATTCCCAACTCATACTTAGGCAGAACCAAACGCTTCTTACCTTGATTTTGAATAAGTTTGCCTTTGTTCTTACCTCTTACTTTACTCCTATGGAGCTTATAGCTTCACCTCATCTTTGGCGGTTGAGAGTCAGAATGGTATCATAGAATGCTCGTATTTCTTTCTCTTTAGTTCAACCGTCAATCCGGAGGTTTTGTAAAGTTTTTCAAAAAAAATTAAAAAGTTCCTCGGATGATCTCTCGGATCGCTCAATGTGTATGATTACTTACCAAGGCTTTTTATTACGTCTTTCTTCCTCAACCTATCTCTAATGGCTATTTTTGTGGAGCTGTAGGTATGGAGGATTGAAGGCATACCTGCTTCTCATATTTTGCTAAGTCAAAGACCGTATCTAAAAGAGAAACAAGTCATAAACCTTGATCAAGATGTGCTAGTGTGTGGATATTTTTGGTGGATGGTGTACGAACTCCTTTGTATGAACCATTCTTTCTTTTTGGACAAGGGGCTATCTTTTTATTTTTTTTCTCTTTTTTGACATGCCGAAGCATGTGGCATACTTTATTTGTGTATGCATCTTTTATTTTCTTCTTTTTTTCTTGATATGCTGAAGCATGTGGCATATCTTCTTTGGGTATGCATCTTTTTTTTTTGTATAGCCCCATATCCTTGATATATTTTTGAGAGAGAGTGGTGTCATACATAGACATGGAGTTTTATTTTGTGGATGGATGGATGTTTGCTTACTTTTAGTGTAGAAGCATAGCATGTGGTGGAAACATGTACGTGATCTTGATCATGGGAGTATGAAATGAATCTCACTAAGGGTCACAACAATTTGACAAAGCTCAATGAGATAGCAAGTTGCATATGTGGAAGGTTTTGCAATGAAAACAACATATGGCTTTGGATAGGAATTTCGTATCATCGAGGAACTTTATTATATTTTTGTGTTTTCAAAATTAAATACTCCGGATGTCAAGTATCACATAAGAGAAGACCATAGTAACTCTACTTAACTATATCATAGCTCACAACAACTTAGATTTGGATCAAGCTTTTTGCTACCCACAAGTTTCAAGTTTAAGGTTTGAACTTTTAATCCAACGAACCAAAAACTAGGTAGAGCATAAAGTTGTAACTAAACATATGAAGGAAATTAACAGAGCAACTATTCATCATCTCAACAAAGAAAACTTACACCATACTTACTACACATATTAAAGAAATATTTTTGGTGTTTTCTAAGTTTTGCAAATTTTTAATTATTTTTTAGTTATGAAGATTTTTATGGATTTTCTGGGTTTTGAAAATTTTTATGGGTTTCATGCAAGGTTATGAAAGCAGTAAAGATAAATAATACAAGTTACCTCTCGTGGGGTCCTCCCCCAAGCTAGCTTCAGTCTCACTACGGCTGATTGGGGTTGAAACCCGTCCAGCAGCAGTAGGCCCTCCACTCCTCTTGTTGCTGCAACTGCAACTGCTCCATGTTATGTAGTCTCTTGCTAGTGTGATGCTGCCATACTTGGGATGTCTTGATGTGTTGGTGCAGTGACTCTTGCATGTTGTCGCCCTGCACCCACAGCTCACCTAGCTGCTGGGTGATGGCGCCGAAACTTCGGGACGATGCCGTTCGTCTAATGAGGTTCGGGCCTCCGCTGGAGCTGGAACTGGTGGACCGGTGGCCTGGTGCCTACCGTGCCCATTCCTCAATGCTGGTACTGTGCCATGACGAACCACCGGCCTCATGCTAATGTGAGTGTTGTGGCTGCTGAGGCGGTGGTGTCGGTTCTGCTTCTCTTCTGGTCCTGCTTCTTGTCATCCTGCCAAGTAAACCAGAAGATCTGTGCCTACGAGCCCCTTCTCGTGGAACGAGAGAGATAGTTAGCGAGTGGCAATTATACAAATGGAATTCCGCATTGGGCAGTGGAACCTCATTTTGATAGCCCAAGAAGAAGAAAATCAAAGAGTCATCCGGGCCTTTCTTGAGTGTGTGACCTTGGATCAAATAAGTCTCATCGATATACGCACGGTCGCCCTTAATGAAAGGAATGAATTCCCCTCTAAGGCACCGACACGTGTAGCGATACGAGTAATCAAAGAAGTGCACTCAATAGGACCCGTCATCTTGAAATTCGAAAGCCATTACTTAACCAAAGCTTGCGCGGGGGAGATTTTGATCTTGTTGACAATGGCATATAGTATGATCAACTCATCGTTGCGCACTAGTCGGACATCATCTCTTGGAAAGAAAGTGATGGCTAACCACTTGTGCATCAACTGAAGAGTTGGATTATGAATATCGTTGCACCGAGGTGCAAACTTGCCATGGACAACTTGACCCGAAATCTAGCCCCAAAATTCATGACGATTAAAACCGCGGCAAGCTTGCTCAAGAGAAATTGCCAGCATTTGTTGAAATCGAGGTGGCCGGCAAAAGTTTTCCAAAAAAGCAAATACTCTTTCCCGAAAAGTCGAAAATAAACCCCGTTTTCCACCTCCCGAAGAGTGCAAAGAAATTAGATGGTGAGGAGTCGAGAACCATACTCCTCAACGGGAACGAAGTTATCCCATCCAATTTCATGCCAAACGTTAGAGAAGTCTTCGTACATACCTGTTTTGATGAGGAGATTTGGATTGAATGTTTGGGTGTGGATGAAGCTTCGGTTCTTGCAGATGGTATAGCCTTGGCGTTCACAATCATCTCACAAGTCGAGGTAGGGAGCATCTTCTGCGTTAATCTCTATGTCCTCAACTTGCGGTTCGGCTTGCATCTCTTCGTATTGTTGTTCTTCCTCATAGTCCATCATGCTTGGTGTGGGCGTAGGTTCGGGTGTGTACGAGCTTGAGCCACCCCGAGAACAGGATGAACTTCCACCCGTCATCATCTTGAATGCGCCAGAGGCCTTCCACCCTAAGCCTTTCATGATGGAGCAAAACAAACACGTACAACTCAAAACGGGTTCGTTAGTGAAATTGGAATGAACTTTCTTACCCGCGCGTTGCTCCTTCTTTTCTTGCAGCAAAGAAATGAGAGAGAGGTTTCTTGAAATCAAAGTTGAGCAAAAATCCAATGAAAACCCGAGAGCAAAGTTTGAGAGAGTCTGAGAGGGAGTGAGTGAATGAGAGTTGAGTGTGAGAGCTCAAAACTCATCCTCGGCCCCTATTTAAAGAGAGAATGGCCGGGCACAACGGCTAGGAGCTGAGTACAACGGCCGCTAGCCATTGGAAAAAGGTGGCAGGGAGCCGTTGCTAGGTGGGGTCGGCCGACCCTAGGGTTCGGCCCGCACCCTTGTGGGCCCACTGGCTGACAGCCAGGGCCCAGGGGCTCCCTAACGGCTATAAACTTTGAAATCTTGGGTGCCTGGTCAAACTTTGCTTCGAAAGATGTTGAAATTTATTTTTCAAAGGATTTTAATGCTTGAAAATATTTTTTTTGGATTTTTTTTGTGAAAAACAGAAAAAGTGCTAGAAAGTTTCTAGCATGCAAGAGTGTTTTGAAAATTTAAATACGTAGTGGGAAAAATCGAAAAAGTCAAAAAAAATGGTAAAAAGTAAATATAAGATGTGTACCGATTTACCTTCGGCAAGGGCTCGTCGTTTTGAGTTTCATGAGCGGGACCTTTCTCCTTCTTTGTTTACCATTGTTCGGCTCGTCCTGGAGAATTGGACGAGGACGAACTTGCGACCTTACGCCACATCTTCTTTGCATGTCTTTTCTTGGATTGTGTGCTCGTAGGTTTCTTCAGCTGGGGTTCTGGTGCACCACAGAGTGCCTGCCCTTCGCCATCCTGTTGATTCAGGATGCGCTGCTCTTCCCTTTGCTTGAATCTAAAGAACATGTCCTCCTTTCCGATGCAGAAGCGGATTTCTCCCCTGCCCATGTCGATCCTTGCTCTGGCGGCCCTCAGGAATGGTCGCCCAAGAATAAGCTCGATTCCGAGGTCGCCTTCTATGTCCATCACTATGAAATCCGCAAGGACGAAGGAGTCTCGCACGTGGACCAAGACGTTCTTGGCTATCCCTTCGGGATACCGGATTATAGAGTCTGCGAGCTGCACACACATATATGGTGGGGAGAGAGCAGGGTATAGAAGTTTCTCATATATTAACATGGGCATAATGTTGACAGTGGCCCCCAGATCGCATAGCGCGCGCTCATAGTATTGATAAAAAATTGAGCAGCTGATCATGGGGACCCCTAGATCTTCTTGAATTGCTGCTACCAGGCCACCCCTGGTGTCATTCTTCGGGGGATTGTACCTACCTGCATGGTTAGTGCGGGGAGTCTGCTGGGGAAGGTTGCCCCACCCGGTAGACACCATATTTGCAGTTTCAACGGGAGATTCGGGTTGCCCCGGAATCTTCCCGATCTCAGCAACAGGAATAGCAGCAGCAATTTGAGCCAGTTGTGTTTCTATCATTTTGTTGAAACTTAATTGATTTTTAAGAGCAGAAAAAAGAGTTTCAACTTTTGCATTTATACTTTCCAAAATTTTATTATTGGCAGCAAGCTTTTGTTTAAAGATTCATTAATTTTAGCTTGGCCAAAGACTAGATCTCTCAAGGAGGGTTGGTTCGAATTAAAATTTGAGTTGAAATTGTTACCTCCTCCTTGGAATGGTGGGCGTGCTTGACCCCACCCTTGGCCTCCATGTGGACGGAACCCAGTGTTGTCTTCACGGGTCTCGGGATAGTCATTCCCCGAGTGTCCACCGTCACCACAAACCTCGCACGTTGAGTACGAGTTCATGGCATGGACGGGAATGGGCATTTGTTGCCGGTTCCCTTCATCGAGTTTCTTCAGTAGAAGGTCCAGTTTGGCGGCGAGCATATCTGTCTCCTTGACAGTATGCATTCTGCCCTTGGTTTTGGGCTGGGAACGCTCCTCGTTCTAGCCCTGGATGGAGACCATCTTTTCAATTAAGGCCGTAGCCATGGCAATTGTCAGGTCCAGATAGGATCCTCCAGCAGCGGCTTCAAGATGGGCTCTGGATGTTGTCGTTAGCCCATTGTAGAAGCTTTGGAGTACGAGCCACTCATCCATCCCATGGTGAGGACAGGGAGTATGTATTCTTGGAGTCTCTCCCAAGCTTCCGGGATGGATTCCATCCCTGTCTGCTGGAAACTTGAAATTCTTCCACGCAGGGCATTTGTTTTGCCCAACGGGAAGAATTTGGCGAGGAACACCGTGGAACATTTGTCCCATGTGCTAAAGGCTTCTTTGTTCTGATAAAACCATTGTTTCGCTTTCCCCAGGAGGGAGAAAGGAAATAGACGGAGCCTGATAGCGTCAGCCGTAACGCCCCGTATGGTTACGGTCTTGCATAACTCCAGGAAGTTCTGGAGATGGGCGTTGGCGTCCTCATTTGTCTTGCCACAGAATGGGCTAGCCTGCACCATATTTATGAGACTGGACTTCAGCTCAAAGTTCACATCCTCAACATCAACATTGGGTCCAGTTGCCACATTGGCAGCTAAGGGGACGTAGAAGTTGCGGAGAGTCTTCTCAGCCATGGGTTCGGTTGTTGTTGATGGTGCTTGAAGAGCTGGTTCACTTGTCGACTGTGTGAGCGGAGGAGGGACGACATGAGGTCGAACCCTTCTCACGAGCTCCTCGTGATTTTCAATTTATTTTGTTGGCAAGGAGAAACCAGACATACACTACCCTATTTTCATCCAATCAGGAGAAAATAAAAAGAGACACATTAGCCTGTATAAGCAGTAGCTACCTCTTACTCATATTGCTAGGTTTATGTGCTTAGTAAAATCTTTACACCTAGTGCCATCCCCGACAACGGCGCCAGAAATGCTTGTTGGCATTTCTTAGCGCAACCACTAGAAACGGGGTTGTTAAGCTCGTCCCTAGCAACGGCGCCAGAAATGCTGGGTTGGTATATCTTAACGTTTACAGAAAGATCCGCAAGCGCACGGATATACCGTTGTAGTATTTCACCAGGAAGTATTCAAGGTATCATTATTTATATTTTCCCAAGAGATGGCGAGGTTGTGTAAAGATGTTTATTAGTTACATAACCATGACATTATGAAATAAAGTGCAGACTACTTATTATACAGGGGTAAGTGATAATAAAGGATAATCAGGGGTAATGCGACACACACAGAATAGCCAACTCTCATGAATAAAGAATAAACAAGCACATATAAGGTTAGTAGGAGCATAGGCACATATCCTAGTATACTATTCATGTTAGCAGATAAGTTATGTTAGCCAATGCTTAGAGCTGCAGGTGCTGGAAAATTAGGGACATCGGGGAGAATGACCCGCACTGGAGAACATCCAGTCCCGTTTCATCTTTGCATGAACTCCTACACGATACCCGGACATCGGAGAGTACGCTAACCGAGAAGCAGCTTCCCGGTGGACCGACAGGGCTGTCACCACCTGCGGTCTACCCCAGTCAAACCGTGAAGCACTATCATATCCGAGGGATCCCGCATACCCGGGAACCATGCCCGCATATGAGGTCACTACCTTAGCACCCCCAGGTCCCCCACCCTTCAGATGGACAAGTAAGATGCTAAGACAAGCCCGAAAGCACAACGAACCGATATCCTTACCCAGATCATCTGGTCTAAGCAAGCAACTAGTATAACTTGATAAAGCGCAGATCAAGGCTAAGCAAGATAAGAACACAGCAAGATAACCAAGGACAAACTCAGTATGAATAGCATAACAGATGTCGGAATACAAAGCCATACCAGAGGCCGAGGATTGCTCGACGACCCTGAGGACGACTGGATTCGCTAAAGAAGATAAAGTACTAGCCTAGCTCCACTACCCTAAGGAGTATAAGTCACAAGAGAGTGTGAGAGATAAGCCTTCAAGTGGTGTGTGTGGAGTGTGTGGAGGGAGGCCCCTTTTATAGTTTGGATAGGTCGGTTCCCACCAAAACTATACATGGAAACACTGAGAACCGCCTTCAGGAGGATCAGCATTGCCTTCCCGCCAAAGTGCACCTGGACAGGAACCAGGGCAGGTTCGGCCGAACCATGGGTTCGGCCGACCCCACCTTGGCACCCCTGGCCACCGCCTTTCTTCGTGTGATTACCTGGTGAGCCCCGATGTTGGTACGTCAGTGCCGAGGTCTAGTTGGTCGGTTTGGTCTGTCAGGTGGGCCTCTTTTGCATGTGTTACGTAGGACGCGATCTTCTGCGACTTTGTCTGCGTATTCTTCGTGTTTTCTTCTTATTTCGGACTTGTGCTCCTGAAAACATAAATCTTCGAAAACAACTGTGGAGCTAGGTTAGTGATACAAATATGCAAGTAAGAGGTATGGTTTTCCTTCTTTTATGAGTATAGTTGACCAACTCGCTTTTGGGTTTGTGCCTGAACCATGATCTTTGTGTCTTTTGGGTTTCATCTCTAACCTACCCCAAGTCGCTTGGGACAAAAGGCTATATTGTTATTGTTGTTGTTGTTGTTGTTGTTGTTGTTGTTGTTGTTGTTGTTGTTGTTGCTGTTGTTGTTATATGAGTATAGTTGACGATTATATTTCGCACTTAACGACCGTCAACAGATATACATTCTCATGTCTAAATCCCTTGAAGATTTGATTATTCCCATCCAAACTAATCACTTCAACATCATCTTTACTAAAGATACACTTATAGTCAAAATCACAAAGTTGAGTGACCAACAAGAGATTAAATTGACGAGAATCAACTAACAACACATTTGAAAGAGAATGATCATTTGAGATAGCATTTTTACCAATTCCTTCAACCATGCCTCAACTATTATCACCAAAAATAAAATCACTATAACCAATAATCTTTACATCAAGAGAGGAAAACATTTTTAATCGCCGGTCATATATTGAGTGTATTCACTATCAAGCATGTTTTCCTCCGGCCTTGTAATTCACCTACAAAAGAGAATTAACTCTTTTAGGTACCCAAACTTTCTTGGGTCCTTGCATGTTAGTAACCAAGGTTTTAGGTACCCAAATGGCATTCTTTTTAGAACCAAATATAGGTAACCCAATATATTTGGCACAAACACTACCCTTAGAATCCTTCATAAGAATATAACTAGAATAAAAGGATATAGCTTTTTTGTTTGTGAAATTTTTCTCATTATGACCAATATTCTTGCACTTATCACAAAAAGGTCGTCCATCATTCTTCGCAAATGTGGTCTTGGTTGTGACAAAGGTTTTCTTGCGTTTCTTTGGAATATATCCAAGACCTTGCCGATTCAAGGTGAACTTTTGGCTTGATCAACAATGATTGAATTTGACTCTACTATCATAGCACTTGCTCAAATCATTGGTCAAACAAATTACTTCTTTCTTCAATTGCTCATTCTCCAAAACAAGTGATTAATTACAAGAAGACTTATCACTTGAGCTACAAGATGGATTAGTGGAGCAAGATACTCAATATGATTTACATCTGTCACAACTAACCCCCACACTCAACTTAGCCTTGTTCTCGTGAGCAAGCAAAGAGTTGTGAGCTTCCTCAAACTTCTCATGAGTTTCTTTAAGATTCTCATGAGAGATCTTTAGCTCCTCATAAGAATTTTGAAGTGAATCAAATTTCAGCTTTAAGTCCTTCAACTTTGCCTTTTTCTTGGTCACGAGTTCACCGGCATCATTGAGCATGTCAAGATCATCATAATAAAAATTTTTAAGTTCATCATCTTGTAATACCTTTGCACCACCTTTTGCCATGAGACAATGTGGTGTGGAGAAAAGTGATGGAGGCTCTTTGATGGCGATTCCGGCAACTCCCTTGGAAGGCTTGTCATCATCATCATCATCATCATCATCATCATCATCATCATCATCACCACCACCACCACCACCACCACCATCATCTCATCTTCTTCATCAGAGCTTGCATCGGAGTCCCACTCAACAAAAGTAGACTTGACCATTTCTCCTTTTTCTTGATGAACTTCTTTTTCTTCCTCTCATCACATTTCTTGTACTTCTTGTCCTTGTCGTTTTTCTAGTGTGGACAATTGATGATGATATGGCCCAATTCACCACATTCAAAATATTTTTTTATCAACAAAAGGATTTTTTTAATGATTGCCCTCTCTTGCCAAAACTTTTCTTGTTCATGAATCTATTGAATCTTTTCACAAAGAGAGTCATTTCTTCATCCGATTCTTCTTCATTACAATCATCCTCTTCTTCATTCTTGATATTTTGTGCCTTTAAAGCTACACTTTTTTTTTCTCATCAATTGCTACACCATAAGCACTTCTCCCAATATTTGTGTGGGAGTAGCGGTCTTCAAATTTGACCGCACGAGCAAAGTCACAATGGTGTCATATCTCTCTGGAAGGCAACTAAGAAACTTGTGAGAGAAATCCATATCCAGCATCTCAAAGCCAAGACCCTTGAGCTCATTCACAATGTCATTTAACCGGTTGAACATCTCAGCCAACTTTCCTCCTTCTTCATGGCAAATTCACTAAACTTCCCTTTTAGCACATATACTTTTGCTTCTTTCACACTTGATGTGCCCTCATGAATTTTCATGAGCTTCTTCCATATTTCATTTGAAAACTTGGGATTCTTGACCCGGTTGAATTCACTCACATCAAGAGCACTAAATAGCACATTCACCGCTTGATCATTTAGTAGTTTATTTTCTTCATCTTGAGTGGACAAGTTTTTCTTATCTAGAATGACATATCCATCTTCCATAATTCTCCATATTTTTTGACTTAATGCCTTGAGATGAATTGGCATTCTAGTCTTCCAATAATCATACTTATTTCCATCAAAGAATGATGACTTCCCAACATGAATTCCATTTTCACTAGTCATTGTTCCTACTCCGGGATGATTAAATCCTTTATTAGGGAGTACTTAGCTCTGTTACCACTTGTAAGATCAAGAGCACCGACTAGAGGGGGGTGGGGGCGAATAGACGGTTTAAAACTAAAATCACAAACACTAGAGAAATTTAATTAGTAATACAAGAGAGCTCCTATCTCTGGCAACAACTATCACTAGTTTGGTTTGCAACCCAGGATGACAAGGCTCAATTCAAGTTTTAGTAAAATAAAGTAAAGTAAAGAGCTCAAAGTAAATTGCAGTAATTGAAATGAGCTAGAGAAATAACCGAACTTGACACAAATTTTTTTCCCCGTGGTGTCCATGACTTGCCGGTCACTCCTAATCCACGTTGAGGTGGATCCAAAGAGTCAACCGCTCCACTATCAAGAAACCTCTTGATCTTGAGCCGGCTTGAATCAATGAACCTCTCCAAACCTCGATTCCACTAGAGTTGCTCTTCACCGCTCCGACGAGGTGAGCACAAGGATCTCTCACAACCAATTTCGGGGCACCTCAACAATCTCCTTGGAGGGTTCCACGAAATCACCTTCTCCAAGCCGTCTAGGGAGCTGCAACTCCCAAGAGTAACAAGACAATGACATTTGCTTGAAGATTCTCTAGTGCCACAAAGCTCAAACCCTTGATTCAATGCACTACAAAGCTCTCACACTCACAAGAATGCAATCCCTAAGAAGAGAGAGAGAGAGGAACCAGTTCAAGTATGTCAAGTAAGCTTTCAAAGTAGCCAAGAGAGACCTCTAAAGGACGGGCATGGGATATATATAGGCCTCCCCTCGAAATCTAGCCATTACACTCTAAACCCGTGAAAACAAATCTTTCGCGGACCGTCTGCCTCATAAGAACCGGACCGTCCACCATTCAAAAAACAGTAAGTCAGAGTGCAATAATTATGTGTCAGAGCTGACCATTAGAGCCCTAGCAGACCGTCCGCGTCCTAGGGCGGACCGTCCATAGTACAAAACCTCTAACCACCAGAGACGAAAACGCCTATGGATACTTTCTATAAATGACCGGTAAACCGTCCGCACCCCAAGTGTGGACTGTCCACCGTTCAAACGTTCAGCCCACACAGAGGCAAACCTGCCTCTGTAAAAACTAGTTAGAAGGACGGACCGTCTGCCTACAAAGGCCGAACCGTCCGCCCTTAGTGTTTAGCTCCAAACAGAGATGACCGGGTCTCTGGACAAACTTTCTAACAAGGGGCGGACGGTCCGCCTAGTAGGGCCGGACCGTCCGCCCTACACACTTTTCGCCCACCAAAAACAAAGGTGTCTCTGGACAAGTTCACAAAGGAGTGGCGGACCGTCCACCCATTTGGGCCGGACCGTCCGCACCAGGAAGTTAGCTCAACTTTAGACACCAAGTCACCATTTTCTCACATTGTTAGCCGTCATGCATGCAATAGGGATATTTGAGCAAAATGGCACTAGAGAGTGTTAAATCAATGGTATAAGGACCCCTCGTGATAGCCTGGCTATTTATCCTATTAATCCGGTAAAGTTTCATCCACAAAGCATCTTTTAACCGGCAAAAATAATAAGCCCTATTGTATACCTTTACCTTGAGCCCATGCCTTGAACATCATCTCCAAAGCATTTCACTACATCAATAAATCCTCATTTATCCATGGACTAACCTATACTTATTTTCTCAATAGAAATTGTTAGTTTATAAATGTTGTTATTAATTACCAAAATACGAATAGGGGCCTAGATGATTTCTCTAGGGGGAGGAGACGCTGCAGGAGGAGGGTCGTCTTCCTCCTCTGATTTGAGGTTTTTTTATTGGGGGTGCTTGGGACGAAATTGATGTGCAGGAAAGCAAGCAGAGGACGTAGGGGTTCCATTTTCGTGGTCTCTTGGGTTGGATTGATAGCTGGAGGTGGCCTACGGCGAGCTGCCATGGCGGCTATGGGAGGCGAATGGTGAGAGATCGAAGTGGATGTTTGGGAAGAATGGGCGAGGGATGAGGAAGAGGGGGTAAGATGTGGGGATGCTCTTGGTGGGATTTAATTTGGCCAGGAAGGCGTTCATGGCGGCCGGCGAGCTCGGGCTGGTGGCCATGGTGGCTTGTGGTGGGTGCTGCAGCATAGGGGAGAGGTGAGAAAGAAAGGATGAAGTGGAACTCATGCGTAAGTGTGTAAGGGGAAGTTGAATAAGTAGATAGTTAATTTGTTAGACTCTATCTTAATATTAAGAGAAAATTTTAACTAAATAAATTAATAGTTACATGGGAATTTGACTAACCTAATTAGAACTCTATCTTACATAGGAATTTTAAAAATGTTGTTCAAAATATTTTTCATTTTTTCTAGCTAGCCAAACCAGGATAGCAAATAGATGCGCGTGTGGGGGTGGGCTTCGGCGTTGCCGATTAACCCCTCGCGGAAAACCCACGATTTCCATCCCCACATCCATCCTCTCAGCACCTCAACACAATGGCGGCCTCGCCCGTGGTCCTCCGATCTAGGGTTTTAGCGCGCGCCGTCTCCTCCACGCTCCGCCGCAACCTCCTCGGTGCCCACCCCCACCCTCCTTGCTCGCCCCTCGCCGCCTCTACCCGCCCGTCCGCCGTCCACAGGTACTCTAAACCCAACCTGTCCCGGTTTCTCTTGTTTATCTTCTCACATTTCTTCGCGCGGCTCAGGTTATCCTCTGTGTGCGGGGGCTTACTCTCAGTGATGCCGCTGCACAGCGCCATCGCATCAGCGCGCCTCCGGTCTGCGATTTCTCCAGAGTCCCAGAGCTGGGGCGTCGTCCCCCAAGGTGCGGCTCTTGCCGGTTTTTCTTTTTATGTTTTTTTGGGTACCTTGCAGTACTGTGACTGCACGGGAATAGGAACCCGTCCCTGGCTGTGCTGAACTTTTAACTGCACCAGCGCTAGTAATTGAAATTTTCTGGGGACTCTGTCAAAATCGACAAGCAGTTGTAGATATGAGGTTGAAATGTGTAGTCGAGTAAGTTCCGGGAAAGAATTGCATTCTGCAACTTTTTTGTTTACATTCCTCTTGCGTCCACATTTCTGTTGTTCCATTTCCCACAAAAATAAAGGATGCAAATTTCAACTGGCCTAGCAATATTTATGTATTCAGTACAAACAGGAACATAAACTTTTTTACAAGCAGTTATGAAGGAAACCCTCATTTGTTGTTGTAAAAGGCTGATCAGGGTGTGACTCTGCCAAACAACTTCTTGTTTATGTCTTTTCTTGATCACATGTGCCTCTAGCTCTCTGCCGAACAACTTATTTGCTATAGCTATTGTTCAATTTCCTCTGGTGCACCCATGGCAGTTGCTAGATCTGTTAATATTTTCCATAAATAGCATGAGAGTTTTCATAGACCTAGCCAATATGCATTCAACACATGTATAGTCACTGCTGTGTAATTGGTACTATTTCAGAAATGAATAAAGATGAGAAATTTCAATATTCCGAGCAGTAATTATTCAGTGTGAAATAGTGGTGATATACATAGACTAGCTACTATTTGCTAACATAATCATAGAAGGAATTACTATTCAGTAGATTCATGGAAAAATCCACCAGGATTCAGTTATCAGTTGTCACATCATTTATGTAGAACTTTAGTAGGATTGTTTATGTAACTATTATATCTTTTCTCATCCAATACATATAACTCTGAAAAGAACTGTTTTGCTACAACTCTTTTTAGTTTCCTCTGGTGCCCTCATTGCAGTTGCTTGGTTTTTTAACATACATATTGCACATATAATTATGGAAATTTCCATATATCTAGCAATATATACCTGGCACATGAATAGTTACTACTTTACAATTAAATGCTAAGTTGCTAATTATTAAGATGAGTGTAAATGTAGAATTGATGGTCAGTCTTTTTTTTTTGTCAGTTCTTCATTAGATCATTTAGATAAGTTTGGTGTCTTCAGTTTCCAATTTTCCTTTGCAACATTTGACAGTTAGACTTGCTTGTTTACACTTTGGAGATCAATGCATGCAGATTTGTAGATCAATGTCTGGTTCTAGAGTTCAAGCGCGTCTTGATGACAACAATTGTTTCTTTTTTATCCTATAAAATATGTCATCCATTTTTTTCGCCCTTACATTTTGCAAAGGATTGCCCTGTTCATTTCTAAGAAACAATGATAGTGTTCAATGAAGCTATCCAGGAATCCGTCCGATGATTCACAAATCCATATCTGAAATTTACTTGAGGGGTAGACGGATTAATCATTGAAGTCATTGCATGAGTCCTGTGTATATATTTGTTATCAATTGGGCAAGTGGGATAACTTTAGTAGAAAGTAACAGTGTGAATTATTTTTAATAGTCCAATGATGTGCCAATGTTCCAGTTCTTTGTACATAGGGTGAAAATCATCAAAATGATGGTGTCTCACCTATTTCATATGCTGTACTCAGTACTATTTGTTTCAGTTTGATTTTTTTATCTATTAGAAGTCTAAGTATGATTTAGAAAAGCTATCTTCTCTAACTCTTTGTGCATTTTCCATGTTTTCCTTTTGGTGAGAATAGTTGAAAGATGTAGACAGTAGGATCAACAAATGAGTTTGAAATATATACATGTGGATGCATAGATCAAATGTTTGCTCCCTTTGCACACATTTGAGAAAAGATAATGGGCATAGCCTAACCCACCCCTCTTCCACTGCCGACTCATGTAACCAGCCGCCGCCGCTCTTTCTCCCACCTCTCCGTTCTTTCTTCTTCCCCGACGCAGCATCCAGAGTCCAGACTAGCAAAACAGGTTGTCCATGCCTGCCTCATCTGTCCAGTGTCCTCCTTTGATGCTGGCTGCCTCCCTAGGCGCTCTGCACCATCTCTCTTCCCTATTGAGCAACTTGTACTTGCTAGTTGCCAGAGATGATTCTGGTGCTTGTTGCTGCAGCAAAAAAGAAAAGAAAAGAAACAATATGAACACCCATGAAAATATATCGAGTACGTTGTATTGCTGGCTCCATCGCTTTATTTTTGTAACTTGCTGCCCATGGGTATTGCCTCTGCTGGTAAAAATTCCGCATGAGCAAGTCAAAGCATCTTCTAAGTTCGTGTAAAGAGAGAAGAGTAGCACACTGGGTAGACTGTTACTGTAGCAGTCTACAAATAACATTCTGTTTTTTCAAGTAATCGGGTGCTTGATTGTCGTCATTATCAGAAGATCTACAATCACAACTTAAACTAGTGACTTTCAGTGTAGAATCATTCTATTTTTTCAAGTAATCGGGTGCTGGATTGGTAATATTTTGAGTAAAAGTGCCCCAGGTCCCAAAACTTGTCCCATTGTCTCACATAGGTCCCTAAACTCTCAGAATGCACATTCGGGTCCCCAAACTACGTAAAGGGGTCCATCCCAGGTCCCAAACGCGCAACACAAGCTCCCAGAGCCGACATGGCCTGCCACGTGGTGCCAGACTAGCAAACATTTAAAAAAAATCTCTCTAGTTTCTTTCATTTTAACTTTTGAGTCCACTCCCCTTCCTCGAGCATCTCTCTTATTCCCTCTTCCGCTCGGACAAGGCTGATTTGAGCTCGGCGGCCACTAGCCTTCCCTACCTGATTCCTCATGGACCGGCCCCTTCCCCTACTTGTTCCCTCCGCTCCTGTCTGGAAATCGGTGCACACCTCACCATTCATGCTCGCCGGACACGGCGCGCAACCTAGCCTTGATGGCAGCCAGCATCCCAGTTATTAGAACCGGACCGGACCGGCCGGTTCGACCGGTTAAACCGGGAACCGGAGCCTCGGCCGGTCCGGATCACTTAAAAGATCGGACATGCACGCGAACCGGTGAAAACCATTCGAACCGCCGGTTTTTATCACGAAACCGGTAGAAAACCGGACAAATAAACCGCCGTGGGCCGGAGAAAACCATGACAGATGGGCAACCAGAGTGGAAACGCGAGGGAGGAGGGGGGGTCTGCGCAGCTAAATGGGCCAAAAATGGCTTAAGGTGCTGGCCTGGGGGTTCGAACACTGCCCTCAGCCTCCGGAATGGGTGGACACAACCACCAGGCCACATTCTTGTTTGTGACTCTACTACGTAACTTAGTTTATTTGAACCGTTTTGAACTGCCGGTTTAACCGGTTGAACCAATCAAACCGCAAACCGAGAGCCTGAGCGGTTTATTGTCCGGTCCGGTTCTAATAACTATGGCCAGCATCCCGTGTAACAGCTTGGCCACGACCAGCAAATGCTAATCCGTGCCTCGATGTAGATAGAGGACATGGACCGCGGCTGGGGCCACAACCACTCGACGTGCGTCCGCACTGCCGCGACGTAGGACGAAGTCAGTCGGGTGGTGATGTCGCCGCCGCTGAGCCCCGAGATGATGGAGGCGCTGATCAACGTGGATAGGCATGTTGCGGCGGCTGTTAGCGGTAGCCGTGGCTCGGGGAGCTCGAGGACTGCCGCGGTGGATGCGCGGTGGCCGGACCCGGCACGCAAAAACAATGCTGGTGGATCTCAGCTCGTAGCCGTGCCTCTGTCACGGCGATGAGGTGGCGGATCTGGGCCTCCGCCTCCGCGGCGGTGCGCTCGAGCTCCATTGCCTCATCCGGATCCCGCGAGGAGCTCGCACCCGGCTGCCCCACGAGGAGCTGCACTCGCTTTGCTTGGAGAAGAGAGCCTGCTTGTTGGTGGATTTGGCTTGCCCTATTTTGTCGGGCGATGAGAGTGGAGAGAGAGAAGGCATGAACATGAACTTGCTTGTTGTGCTCCTCTGTTTTTTTTTGGTATAGAAACGAGCAAGACAAATTGGTGGCGCACGAGTTGATGCTTGTGTCCCCTAGTTTTCTTGTGTTGTGATGTGTTTACTATTACTATTGTTGGCACTAATTTTGCTGGTCCATTTTATCAAAATGATTTGGCTGGACCACATATCTAATATGCACTGGTATTGTAGTATTTGACCTGTATGATTTCACCATCATTACAGTATTTTGTTTATGTACTATGTTTCTAGTTCTCTCATTCTTCTGCTGTCGCTATTCTGTGCTGGTGTACTTGTCATTGTCTTGTTTGAAAACAATCGTAGTCCTCCTGTTTTCTAGAGGTATTTTCATCTATGTGCATATATATGCAGGGGAACCAGTATATTTTTTCCAGGAAACTATACCTTACATACTGACACAACGTTGTCTTGTATTACTTGCAGGAAACTCAATGCCTTTATGACATCATAGTTAAGCGCCACTAGTTACAGATCTGGAGTCAGCTGAGAAGCTTTTAGAAACGTTTGATTTTTTTGTCACAAAGTACAGACGAGCGTACACGTAGCCATTAATGGTTTAACCGGTCCAAACATGGTCCATTCTGTTGTATGGTGGCTACAGGATCCGATTCTGTAGGCACATGTTGGGATATATGTTGCTAATGCTTGTTTCTGGAAATGTGATCTAGATCGCATGATTTTGCTGAGTTCTTGATCAAACTATAGAGAAGCGGTATTTGTTGTGTGGCCTTGGGCGAGTGTAAGCAAATGGTTAATACTTTTGCCGTCATTTTCGTTGTTAATTGTTGGTCACCGTCTGCAATGCATGGCTTCCTGTTATTTGTGTTGCTGTTGGCATCACGAGGGAATAGCAAAAGGGGTTCACTTTCGTTAGTATTTTTCTAATCAGCAGTTTACAAATTTTTCACATCGATTGGAACGTGAATAAGTTCTTTTTATAGTTTTTAGAACCAGGATAGGCATTTGTCAGAGTTTTTAGAACCAGGATAGGCATTTGTTAGAGCGGTTTGATCCATGAACAGAATTTTCCACTGCATTGAATGATTAGAGTTGCGTTTGATACGTGGATCTTGAGCTCACAGGGAATGGGATGTAAAAATGCACTATATTCTCCAAAAAAATACCACTACAGTGAAATACTGAAATTAGGAGGGGTATTAATACTTCTGACCTTCGATACACAATCCCGGAAATGCCCTAGCTTGCTCGAAATGTTCAAAGGATATTCTGGGCCAATGGGCAATTTCAGAATTTGGAGTGTACAAATTAACTTTCTATACAAAGTCGCGCTTCGCATCATCACATATGGTCTCAAATATATCACATTTCATGTGAAGGTAACCGTCATCTCTGGCTCCACACCTTTCACGTTGTGTCGTCTCCTTCGGGTGGCATTGAGGAGATTCTTGCGCTTTCGAAGGTCCCAGTGCTTTTTCTCCTATCATATCTTACAGCAATCACCCATATGGACCTTCGATTATCATCTTCCGAAACCTCCGGGTCCGGGTGACACCAGACATTTCCGCCAGGTTCGAAGGTTCCGGAGGGCTTCCGTCCCTTCCAAGAGGTTTGCCAGTAACCTTTGGTAACCCATGGGTTTTATCCTACAACATGAAACAAAAAGGCGAGCCACTATGGAAATGGTTGTGTTGCTGATAGGAGATTATTATAAAAAATCTCAGCACACTTTGGACTCTGCGTAACCTTAGGCTGCCATTGTTCGGAGGTGGCAATCCCTAATAGTAGGCCCTCGTGAAAGAGGACCATTGTTCGGAGGTGGCAATCCCCAACAGTAGACTTTCATGGGCGAGAGTCAACTCCGACTGTCCGAACCCTTGATAAAATGGTTGACCTTTATCCTCTGAAACACCCCTTTAATTGATTGGTTGACAAGCCTTCACTTGCCTTTGCTTTTCATTGACACGTGTTGAGATTTCATTTGCTGAGTTGTGAAGGGAGCCTTCTTCATCTTTATTTCTCCGTAATCGAACGTCTTAGTTTTGTTTTTAGACATGGCTTGTCCAATGGAGTTTTGTAAAAAAAACTCTACATGTTGAGTAAAACACACACTTGTACCAACCCCATTTACACTTTCGTCCTCGCTTCCCGTAAAAAGGTAAACCTAGGGGTTGAAATGCACTTGACACTTGGGTTTATATGTAGGTGAGCTTCACCAACAGCTCCCCACACATACCATGCCACTCACACTTGGGCCACTAGTAGGCTCAAATTCATTCTTGTTAGGCCGGGATGTCACAAATTTATCTTTTGAGTTTTTTGGTATCTTTTCAGAGACTTTAACATGTATAGGGGGGGGCGTACCCAGTGCCGTAGGCTTCCCGCACTGTGCGGAGTCTGGGGAAGGGTTGTTTTTTAAACCCCAAGCCTTACCCACACAAATGTGCAGAGGCTGGGGCTCGAACCCGGGACCTTCCGGTTACAGACGGTAGGCTCTACCGCTGCACCAGGCCCGCCCTTCAGAGACTTTAACATGTATATCCTTATAAAAATTATTCTTCATCTCCATATCCTTGAAAAATTCACTCATACCGGTATATCCTGGCGCCAAATTTTCTTTACCCTTGTGCCCTTCCGTCCACGTTCGGTTAGAAGATAAAGTTTAGGAGCTCTGACCAGTGGGACAAACCTAGTGTAATGTCCATATTTCCCCTCATCCCATCAAGGCATCAACCCAAGCCTCACTCCCCTCCTAGACTTTTCCCACCCGCGACCGTCCTGCCTGAGCCCTCGTCAGGCACCGCCGCCACCTTCTCCAGCTCTCCCATACCAGGGCCTCCGTCGCTCGCGCCGCTGCCTTCGTCGTTTGCGCACTCCGTCCCTCACCCCTTTCCCTCTGGCGCCCCCTCCCTGAGGTCCCGGCCGGCGCGCCGGGTCGGCCCATCGAGCGAGGCCGGTCGGCAGGCGCGGGCGGGGTAGAACCTCCACACGGGCGGCACGAGGCTGTCAGGCGGGCGCGGGTGGGGTAGGGCCTCGGGGGTGAGGCCGGCCGGCAGGTGAGGGCGAGGCCTCCGCCGCCCCACGCCGCCCACCCACCGAGGTCCGCGCGGTGCCGCATCTGACTGGCCATCGGTGCGTCCTAGGCCCAGACGAGTGCTCGCGCGGCGAGGCAGGCGCGCACGTCGAGGGCGCCCGCGGCGTTAAGCGAGTTAGCCCAGCCATGTCTGACATAGGTGCAAGCTCTTCGGCTATGACTTCTCCGTGGAGTTCAAGCCGGGGCGCCAGAACACGATGGCCGATGCGCTCTCACGCGGCGACGAGATGTCGGTAGCACCGGCGGCCTACAGCATATCACGGTCGGACACCTAGCTCTTTGAGGACTTCAGGCGCGAGGCGCAGACCTTGCCAGAGATCGTCGCCAAGCAAGCTGAGATCGAACGAGGGGACACCGGCGCCTCCTAGAGCATGGCCGATGGCTTCATCATCCATCAGGGATGGATCTTCGTTCCGGCATTTTCCACTCTCTTGCTGTAGATCCTGGCCACGACACATGGCATGGAACATGAGGGTGTTCAGAAGACTCTGCACTAGCTACAGGCATCGTTCTACAACCCCGACTGATGTAGATGCGGCCCGATCTTCCGAGAGGTAGGGATAAATTCGATTGGTGGAGTATGTGACGTTGGCGATCCGGCTTCTAGTCAGACACGAATTCGAAGCCTGCAACCGTTACACCACAGCTCCACTGGTTATCAACCAAGCACAACTTGATTGACCTCACTAAGAAGGCTTTTCCTGCAAGCGAATCGAAGAACACAAGTAAGAAAGTATAAACGCGCAATCTAAAATTGCAAGTATGAATGAAGCGAAGGTAAAGTAGGGTTCAAGAACTCAGTTCCAAAGGACTAATCGACACAGTGGAGGAGATCAAGAATGGGGCCCCTGATTCACAGCAAAAGGACTTGTCGTCACAATTACAATGAAGAAGACAGTTTCTCAATGGAAAATTTAATCTAAACAAAACCCTCCACCCTAATGTGGCGGCGGCTGCTGATTATATGAGCGTTGGGGCATGCATAACCCCCTAGCCACGTCCATCATGGACCCCAACACGATACACGGTCCAACAGCCCAAAAGATGGTGTTGCAGCAACTTGATAGATTCTGGACGTTCACTTGTTTTGACGATTCCCGTCGACTCCAAATAAATTTGGTCCTCAAACCAGAGCCATTGAAAGCTCCTTAAAATTATATTTCCATCCATATAAAGACAATCCAAAACGGACTCCGTATACGGCCAAGGCGTTGATTTTGGTGTGGGCTGCTCCTGGACTCCGAAACAGACTCGAACTCGACTTGGATTGGGCCTCTAACTCGGCTTGGCTGCCCTTACTGGTCCACCATGCCTCCAAACTCCTCCCCAACGTCATCGTCATCATATCCATGGTTTCTAACAATAATTAAATCATTAGGTAGTAATTTATTCTCAAATCCAAATGACAAATTTATTTGGAACGAGCTCACCTTATAATCAATGGTCGTATCCAAAGGTGTCATGGCCTCATCATCCTCCCCTTCTTGAAAGAAAAGCCATCCTCGGCGCCGATTGTACTCGAAACTGATCCTGTAGGCTTCTTGATCCGAATCCACATGAGCTTTGTTAATACTATCCTGCAAAAGATTAGTACTAACAAAAGATAGCATAGGAATAGATGGCGTATGAATATCAATAGTATCGGATCCACTTAGTTGATTACAATCTTGAACAACAAAAGGAGAATTCAGATTTGCACAAATGTAAACCCGATGTATCAAATATTGTCCTTTGTTGTTATATTTGCCAATAACATGATATGTATATCTAGACAACCATGGCAAATCAGCACACATAAAAAGTTTCTCCTTTAAATTACTTAGATTACACAAAATATCAAATTTAATGTAACCCAAGGTATGTAAAGAAGACAACAATTTCATCTCATCTATATCACTAGCAACATGAATCACATTTGTAAATCCAGCAGAAGCTTGTGATTCAGTGCTCTCATGTTCATGATCAGGTAAGTCATCTTTATCATAGGGAATAAGAAGCAATTCATCTTGTGACAACGGTAAATCAAGAGTTGGTTCCACTAATAGGTGCTCTGTCATAGCATGATTGGTGGAAAAATTTAGCACATCAAGAGAATTCTCACCTTCCGTGAGTGTTGCAGCGGTAGTAATAGTTGCATTGTGAAGTGATGGTTCTGAACTTTCACATGAGGATGTGATGTGAGCTCCCCATTTTCTTCCATGTCGTTCTCGTCCTCTTGCTTTTGATCTGCATCCTGCAAAAGGTTAGGCGTAGCAAGAGAAACAACAATAGACAGATCATCTATGTTTTGCACCTCATCATATGAATTCAAAGTAGGAGGTGGATTAACAAAGGTTTCACACATAATAAGTTTCATATTTATCCAAGTTTGGGGTTTATCTGAAGAACTTAAAGAATCCAACCAAACTAAAGCTGAGTGTCGCAAAACACTAGCTGCATTTTTTACCTTCCTCCTTGAACACATGCAACGAGTTGCAAATATGTTATCTATAGCAATTTCCCACTCTAGGTACGCATCAGCACCCGCACCATCATATGTTGGTGGATATGAAGAACCTGTCATTGTTAGAAGACAGCGAAAGACAACACAAAAGTATTATCCCTATCAACTAGCAACTACTGGGTGGTGGTGAAAGTAGAATGCAATATCTCAAGCAGCTAACCATCGTCTTGCAAGTGTGCTTACCAAAGCCTAGTAGGCGGCACAATCAGTTGTCAAGCTTGAGTGTAACAGTTGCAAGGTGAATCTATGCTGACATAAGTAATATGTGGAGTTTTGGGAAAACACAATATGGTAGCAAGAAATATCAATATTTCAATTCAGAATTGCAAGACTGAAGATTAGTCCCAAGCTAGTCTATTTTGCTGGCCTAAACTCGTCTCAGACTTAGTTCAAGCAAGCAATGGATACAACTTTGGAAGGGACTCAAAGAATGCAAGCACTTAATTTTTTCTTCTTCTTTTCTTTTCTATTTTTTTGGTGCGGCTTTTTCTTCTCTTTTTTTGCACCTCTATGACTTTTCTCTTTTATTATTATTTTCAATCTGAAAAGTGCAACAACATATAACGAGGAAAATGATTGGCTGCTCACACAACTACCAAAAATCAATATGTTCGCTCTCTTTTGTTTGCTTGTTTCTTTTTTCCACGTAGCTAATTCTTTCTCTCTCAAAGAGAACCACAGCAGCAATGTTACCCTTTTCTTTTGCCAACTTAGCACAATGATCAAACTGTAGCAACTAAAATAATAAAATTGCTAAACACAGCGATATATATGTGACTTCACTCAAACTATACCGATGAACAAGACCTAGACTAGCGAACACAACAACGCGACAAGGGACTAATGTTCAGAAAAGCAAACTGAACCGAAAAATTGTAGGGCACAAACAGGTTATAGGATAGCGGAAATAAATTTTTTAGGGCTTTTTTGGACTATGGGTGATGAACAAAAATGAATCTAAAGATGGAAAAAATACGATAATACCTCACGGGCAACCTAGAATCCTGATACCAATTGATGTAGACGCGGCTGATCTTCTGAGAGGTAGTGGTAAATTCGATTGGTGGAGTACGTAACGTTGGCGATCCGGCTTCTAATCAGACACAAATTCGAAGCATGCAACTGTTACACCACAGCTCCGTTGGTTATCAATCAAGCACAATTTGATTGACCTCGCCAAGAAGGCTTTTCCTGCAAGCAAATCGAAGAACACAAGCAAGAAATTATAAACGCGCAATATGAAATTGCAAGTATTAATGAAGCGAAGGTAAAGTAGGGGTTCAAGAACTCAGTTCCAAAGGACTAATCGACACAGTGGAGGAGACCAAGAACGGGGGCCCTGATTCACAGCAAAAGGACTTGTTGTCACAGTTACAATGAAGAAGACAGTTTCTCGATGGAAAATCTGATCTAAACAAAACCCTCCACCCTATTGTGGCGGCGGCTGCTAATTATATGAGTGTTGGGGCATGCATAACTGTAACGAACATGGCACCATTGATGCCATTTCGAGTGATTTTGGTGATCGAATGACAACACAACACTTGGACTAATATGATTGTTAAGATAATCATTCTCAGGCTTTTAGGTTCAAGTGATGACAAAGAGAAACAGAAGATAGGCGTAGCAAGGCCCGATGGACTGCCCCTACGGGGGTTCCGCTACCCGGTTAGCGGACGGGGGTCGAGGGGGAGCCGCCCCTCGCGGGTCTCAGGGCAGAGCCCTGAAAACTCTTTGATTCAGGAGCACCGGAAGAACCGACGCCAGGGCATCGGAGCATCCGATGGTAGTCGGAAGAACCGACGCCTTGATACTTTGGTGCAGAAGGGAATCGAAGCCAAGTCAGCCTATAGGCACCGGTTGAACCGACGGTCCAAAATAGGGCATCGGTGCAATGGCCGTCCTTTGTACCAGAGACGATGTCAAGTGCCCAGAAGAAGTTTCTTCAGCACCGGTTCAACCGACGGTGCATCGGTGCATACCACCGGTGTAATGACATCAGCATCCAGGAGAAGATTCTTTCAGCACCGGTTGAACCGGTGAGGCATCGGTGCATTGCATCGGTTCAACCGGTGGTCTCTGCGTCAGCTGTCAGGACTTCAACGGCTACTTCATGTTGTGAGTGACCGGATGAACCGACGCTACCCCACCAAGAGGCATCGGTTCTTCCGGTGATACGCAGATTTTCAACTAACCGTTGGAGCAACGGCTACAAGACTTGGTAGCCTATATATATGCCTCACCCCGTCCATTTGAAGTGTGCTGGAGTTGCTGAACATCCCAAACACACCCAAGAACATCTCCAACCACCATAGAGCTTCATTGTACATCATATAGGCTTAAGCACACTTGTGAGAGTGCTTAGTGCTTGTTATAGGGATTAGTTCTTGCGAGAGCTCCCTTGAGAGAAGTCTTGCTGCGGCAAGCAACTTGTGATCCGTCGTGTGACCCTCTGTCTTGGTGTGGAGTGGCAACGACACTTTGTGCGGGGGAAGAGGAGGCCCCCTCCTTGGTGGAGAAGCTCCGTAGTGGATTTCGGCCGGGTGACCGAGAGAGACCGTGGCGGTGCACGAGACTCGGTGTCTTGTGGGCACTTGCCTTTGATTGCCGGCATCGCCATTGGTGGCGTAGTGCAAGACGGTGATCGGAAGAGCCTCGGTGTCCCGTGGACGTAGGCGTTTATGCCGAACCATGTTACATGACCGTGTCTACTCGGGAGTTTGCATCTCTCTTGCACTTACCTCTTTACTTACCGCATTACGTTTCCGCACTTACTCTACCTTGCATTCCTTTACTTTCCTAGTTAGTTTGATTAGGATTAGCTAGGTTGCAAGTCTTTTTAGGGGTAAGTAGAGAGTAGCATAGATAAACCTTAGTCATAACTAGCATGCGTAGGACGTGTTAGGTTTATCTTATGCAAGTAGTTTGAGCCCTAGGTTAAAAAGCGATTAGCGACCCTATTCACCCCCTCCCCCTCTAGGGTCGGACACCCCGGTGATCCTTACAATAACCCCCTAGCAACGTCCATCATGGACCCCAACACGATACACGGGCCAACAGCCCAAAAGATAGTATTGCAACGACTTGACAAATTCTGGACGTTCACTTGTTTTGACGATTTCTGTCCACTCCAAATGAATTTGAACCTCAAACCAGTGTCATTGGATGCTCTTAGAAATTATCTTTCCATCCATATAAAGAGCATCTAAAATGGACTCCGTATGCAGCCTGGGCGTTAATTTTTGTGTGGGCTACTCCTGGACTCCGACGCAGACTCGAACTCGACTTGGATTGGGCCTCCAACTCGGCTTGGCTACCCTTGCTGGTCCACCACGCCTCCAAACTCCTCCCCAACATTCTCGTCATCATCTCCATGGTTTCTAACAATAATTAAATCATTAGGTAGTAATTTATTCTCAAATCCAGATGACAAATTTATTTGAAATGAGCTTACCTTATAATCAATGGTCGTATTCGAAGGTGTCATGCCCTCATCACCGGCGCCAATCGGCTGGTGCGCGATTTCGTCCGTTGGTGTGCCACCTACCAGCACAACAAGACAGAGCATCTGCATCCTGCAGTTCTGCTCCAGCCGATTCCCGTGCCCACGACGGTCCGGCAGGACACCACCCTCGACTTCGTGGAAGGCTTCCCTCGCGTCGGCGGCAAGTCTGTCGTCCTCACCGTCGTCAATCGGTTACGTGCATTTCATCGCACTGGGTCATCCGTACTCCGCGACTTCGGTGGCGCGCACCTTCTTCGACCAGATCGTGCGACTCCACGGCATCCCATGCTCCATTGTCAGTGATCAGGATCCAGTCTTCACCAGCTCATTCTGGACGGAATTGTTCCAGCTCTCCGGCGTCCAGGTCCGCCTCAGTTCTGCATTCCTCCCGCAGACTGATGGGCAATCCGAGGTGACGAACCGCATCCTGGGTGTCTATCTCCACTGTTTGGCCGGCGACCGCCTGCTTCTTATCTCCATTGGTTACCCTGGGCGTAATTCTCCTACAACTCGTCGTACCAGACAGCACTACGGGTGACCCTGTTCGAGGTCGTCTATGGCCGCCCTCCGCCGACCATGGCCTTCTCGCCACTCAAGCTACCATGAAGCAGTACTATGACAAAGGTCTTCGTGATGTCGCCTTGCAGGTTGGCGATTGGGCCTGGGCTTCTTCATCACTGCTCCGCCACCGGCATCACTGACAGTATCGCTGGCAAGTTGGCCCCACGATACTATGGGCCTTACTTGGTGCTCGAACGCATCGGTGACGTGGCTTATAGGCTACAGCTACCTCCTCGATCCAAGATCCACAATGTCTTCTATGTGGTCTTCCTCAAGAAGCATCAAGGCGATCCTCCTGCTGCAATGGTGCCTCTTCCTCCGGTGGTGCATGCATGGGCGCGTGGTGCCTACGCCGGAGTCTGTCAAGCGCGCACGACTGAATCGTGGCGTCTGGGAGCTGTGTTTCGTTGTGTTGGCCATGACCCATCGGATTCTACCTGGGAATAGCTTGATGATTTCAAGGAGACGTACCCAGAATTTCAGCTCGAGGACGAGCTGTTTCGGGAGAAGGGAGGAAATGTTGTGGACGCCTTTGTAGGCATCCAGTACAGGCGCAGGAAGAAAAGCAAATCGGCTGATCCTTCATCTAGTGGCTAGAGTTTGTTATTATTTTTAGTAGATTTGTTTCAGATATTATTAGAGTTTGTTATGGAAACTTGTAATTGCCGTTCTATATAAGAGATACGGCTGGAACTCTTGAGGTTTTAGGCAATAAATAAGATTTAATCTACTCAGAGCAGGTGAGTCTATCGGGTCTTTGCTTGCCAATCCATCTGCTACACATCTCTCTCTCTCTCTCGGGTACACCGTTCCCTCCCCTGGCGTATAAAGGGGAGAGAACGGGCTCCTGCACAAGGGACCAAATACAGACACGACGATCGGCCCCGAACAATTCCCTAGCCATTGTACTCCATTGACTCATCACGCACACACGCTCTCGGCTGAGAGAGGCAGGCAAGAGCCTTAGTTCATCCACACTCACTCGCACCATAGACTTGGGACTCCTGTCCCTCTCTCAATAGTTTGTAACCCCTTACTGCAAACAAGTGCAAGATACATGAACAGCGCGAACTGAGCATAGGGTATTACGCTCCCGAGCAATCCGAACCATTATTAATCCTTGTGTCTTCCTGCACAACCATCCACCCTTAAACGCGCAACCTACGAGAATCACTAGCCGGTGGTAAAAACACCGACACCACATATCGTCGTTCTGTTTCTGGTTGTTGCATTCTTGTTGGCTCTTTTCCGCTTGCATGGAAGTCGAAGAAGCAGGCTGTTGTTTCTCGCTCTAGCACAGAGGTAGAACTTCAAGCTTATGCTACTACTATTGCTCAGATTATCTGGATTCGATGGCTATTACCTGATTTTTGAGTTTCAACACTTTAGTCATCTAGATTGCCAATGATTCTGTGAAGCATGAACTCACCAAACATTTTGGTGTTGATGCCTCTTTTACACGGTCTCATTGTCAATAGAAAACTATTCATCCTCAGTATGTGCCTTCAGAATTGCAACTTGCTGATTTCTTCACCAAAGCACAAACTCGAGAGCATCATCAACTTCATTTTGCTCAAACTAAATGCTTCAGATCCGCCTTAAGTTTGAGCGTGGGTGTTGAGGTTCGTATTATATCTAGGCCTATGTTGGCCCATCCACTTCTGTCCCATTCTACATATATCTACACCTAGACTGATGCAGGATTTGGCAGTAATCTCAAGGTAACAGTCATGTATCTCAATATCAGATCAACAGAAAACATAGAAATAATAGTTTAGAAAAAAGAAAACCTACAAATAATCAGGCTTAACTTTTCTTAGTCAGCTCGAACTATGGCCAGTAACCTGTCTATTGTACCCACAAGAACATGCACCTTAATGGCCTGGTGGACTACCTGCCTTTTTTTATTTTTAATCTATTTTTAAAATTTATTTTAAAACTAACCTACTCAAAAAAAATATTTGGAGATCTTAACCCATTTAGTCGCGCCACTCTGCATGATGTGACAAAAACACGGTATCGCACCACATGCATTGGCGTGACAAGGTGTGCTACGTTGGCACGATGTGGAGCGCTTGGAATGGGTCTGCCAGCACATATTCCACGTGTCAAGCTTATCACACTACTCCCACCGGTATGAAAGTATAGTATTGTCACGCCACCCCCATCGGCGTCACAAAGTCTGACCTTAAAAAACTATATATTTTCATTAAAACTCGGATGAAGATTATTTTTATATGAAAATTGTAGCTCTCAATGAGAACTACAACTTTGTTGTTTTGAGTTTTTTTCATTTGAAGTCACTATAAGATTCTAAAATAATTGATTTAAGGTTTTAACAGCATATTAAGCACTTGTACCTCTATCAAATCGTCTCCAACTTGAGATGTTTATCATGGTCCAACCAATTAAGTTCTATATAACATTTGATATATGAAATAACATAGACTAAATTATAATAGTTTGATAAGAAATACAATGAGAAATCAAACTATATCATTGTTGAATATGGAATATAATGCAACAATCTAGATACTAATGATAGCTATAAGCTAGATCAAGTAACTTGTTGAAAAATTAAGATCTTAAAATATTTATCTGTTGAGCTGATAGACATGGCTTCCCTCTTCCCTTGTGAAAAGTTCTAATACTGTGGTTTCAAAGTAATGTGACTATACATATGATGTAATCAGGAGACCAAGTAGCTAAATTGATATGGCATAAAAATAGATTGTTGAGCAAAGCTATATTGACTCTTTATGAGTATACTCTGTGGCATCAATAGTTCAGATAATACAACAAAGATTGTTGCATTTTTCTTCCATGGCTGCTAATTCAAATACATTGTTCTGGCACTAATCATATCAGTTCTATCATTGTTTGATGTAATTATCACTTCTTCTCATATCTCAGTAGTAATATGTGCTAGAAATATTTTCCTATGATACATCAATAGTTCTGATGATTTTCAAGCTCAACTGAGATAACGGAATGTTTATTCCCTAGCTTTTTGCCCTATTAATATAGTTCCTGATCATTTTTCTTACACATAAAAAGCACTACCATCTTTTAGGTAACTAAAAAGGATATTGAACACTTCAAAGTAGTAAGATTACTGGTTATAGATAACATTTTGAAAAGGACACAAATATGTTGGTCTTATACTACTACATCAGTAGTTTAGATAAAACAAGTAATTTCAGTTGTTCTCAAATTAGATCAAATTCAACCCCTCCCCTTTTTCCCTCTTCTCAACCATCTAAATCCATGAAAACTTGGTTCTGTTACTTCTACAAGTGAAGACAGATAACAATACCTCATCGCTACAAGTCAAGGAAGAAAAGTGGATGGGGCTAGCAATTTTGTTGAATATATATGCTTCACCAGTTCAATACCAGAGAGAAAATAGATTGGGTAGGAGCTTAGTAATTGTTTAATCAGTCTTTCGCTACATATATATACATGCAGTCTAGCTATAGCTCCTGAGCAATCTATCAATTTAGAATGTGTCGGTAAACACTATATTTCCATCTGTACGTCCAAGGCTTGACCAATGGCAAAGATTCCATACTTTCTATTTATTGAGGTGTGGTTGTTGTTGAAATTTTATTCGCAAATATATACTTAAAATCCTTTCAAACTTCCACCTTTTTCACAGCATTCCAACACTTAGTTTATTTCAGATTCATCCTGAAATTGGCAATCTTATCATGTTTTATCTATTTGATACCACTCAAACACTTCAAACTTTTATTAAAAATTTCTTTCATGTTGTAGTACAAGATTCATACTGCAACTTTTATATTGGTTACAACTTCACTGTTCAACTACATTTCAAACTTGAAACTCTGTAAAATGACTAATCAGTAACATTGCCCTTCTTCAAATACTTGTTCAAATTAAAATATTTTTGAATGATACTTAAATTTCTTTCATTCATTTGGTCTAGTCTTAATCTTGTCCACCTATTTATACCATTTTTTACCATCTCATATTTTAGATTCTCAACTTCCTCACTTTGGCCAAATGTAGCTCAAATTTAGCTAGATTTCAACCTTATTATCATGTGTGACTCTTTTTCTCTAATGCAACTTAGGCCATTTCAATAATCATTTGGAGTTTAATCCTTTCTTAAAATCCTTATGAGTTTCATTTAATCTCTTTTTACTCCAACTTTTATAGTTGTTTCACTAAACCAAATTATATATTTTGATTATTTTAATCCAATTTAGTTTGGATGTGTCACTTAGGTCCATACCTATGCACATATGCACGTAATGCTGACATGGCTTGCTAACTTTACATTCCCCTTCTCTTTAACTGTCGATTTAGTTTATAATGAAAGTTGATTCATCTACCTATGGTCTTCTTTTCTACCATGCCATCTCCATTCTGTGGTCAGTGGGATGCTTGTCGTTGGCACCACTTACTTGGTCTAGCCAAGACCACTCGAGGTGCCTCCCATCTATCCCACCACTCTAGATATTAAGGCTATCATTAGTATCTAGTGTGTTACATTATATTCCATATTATTCAACAATTATATAGTTTAATTTCCCATTGTATTTATTATCAAATTATTATAATTTAGTCCATGCTATTTCATATATTGAATGTTATATTGAACTTAATTGGTGGAACCACCATAAACATGTTAAGTTGAAGACGATCCTATAGAGGTACAAGTGCTTAATATGCTATTAAATATTAAATCAATTATTTAAACATCTTAGTAAAATGAAAAAACTCAAAACTAGAAAATTTTAGATCTCGTTGAGGACTAAAATTTTCATATAAAATCATCTTCATCCGAGTTCGTATGAAAAAGATATGATTTTTCTAAGGTCAAACCTTATCACGTCGGCGGAAGTAGCGTGACAAAATTGTACTGTCACGCCATTGGGTGGTGTGACAAGCTTAACACGTGGAATATATGTTGGCAGACCCCTTCCCAGCATTCTAGAGCATGCTAACATGACATACCATGTCACACCAGTGCATGTGGTGCGACAGAGTTTTTTTTCACACCATGCAGACTGGCGCGACCAAAAATATTAGATCTGCAAATATTTATTTGGGTGGGTTATTTTTAAAATAAAATTTAAAAATAGGTTAAAAAATTCCCTTCCTGCAGGCTGTTTGTTCAAATGACATGGTATTGATTTGGTGGGGGAAACTGTACAACTAATACACCTCAAGAAATTCCGGGCAATGAATGTTCCCAGGATTTTTATCTAATAGATATTCATTAAGGTATTGCCGTGAGATTTTCAAGTATTATTTTACTAGGTTTCCAAATTTGTTGACAGGTCTAAGAAGAAAACGCTCAACGGTTTCATAATATCTTACCTCGCTTTTAGAAATGCAGAAAGATTTTTTATAGACAATTATCTAGAGTTCAGCTCGTCAGTTCCATAGATCATGGAAAACAAATCAAATTTTACAGAACATGTCAATTTACACTTTCTGACATCTTTGTAGAACACGCCAATGATTAGCATTCACACGATTATTTTTAAAGAACATGTAAGAAACAAAAGGGGTGAAAACCCTGATTCACTTCTTTGGGTGTCTATCCCCATGTAAATCCAGATGATTTTTTTACAGATTGTTCAAAGAGTTGTAAAATATTTCAAACACACCTAATTGGTTTAATATTGAAGACCTTTACAACAATTTCAATCACCTGCAAGGTTCAACATCAAATTTCTTACACTTTCTCGCAAAGAAAATGTTTCAGAGACTGTAATAGAAAAATCATATAGAAAAATATTATTAATAAAAAATAATTACATGATTAGCATGAATTTTCCTGCTAACATCTCATGAATGACTAAAGCTACATGGCCGGTTGCCGTTACAGGCAAAAAGGACTACACTATCCATATGTACATGGAGATTGGCTGTGGTATACATATCTTATCTTGACATGAAAAATACAAAATCTGAGCTACGTCTATTTTGATACGTGTGTTGATATACTATCTGATGCAACGATTATCTTGTGTTGGGATTTTTGGTGTCATCCGGATCATTGGATTTTTCTTCAGCTTTCACTGGGGGTAAACTGGTGCTTGATTCATGATTCCTCATAGCATCCAGTTCCACCCCTGTCCCTGATGATGATTTTCCTTCTGCTATACCAGCAAATCATCAGACCAGTAAGTTCAATAAGAAACCACACACAAAAAAAGAAGCAACGGCACATTTCACAAAAAAGAAAAACAAGAGAGACAGTTTCAAATATCTGTGCTAAAACATTATATAAAACCAGAACAGGATGCAAACATTTGTCGAATATGATTCTTATTTTGTGTCAGCATTGAAAATATTTTGATGATGGTCTGTAGGAGCTAATAAATTTATTTCTCTTTAAAATCTGATAAACATATAGTTCAACAAGAATTCATCATCTAGAATTCTGATGTGCCGATTGTAAATAAATTTATGTGGCTCTAACTTCATTTGTAGAGAATTAAAATTTCTTGATTCAGTTAAAAAATTCTGGTTATCAGAGCTGGAGGTCTCGAGTTCGAATCCTGGTTAGCGCAATTAAATAAAACAATTGCTGCTTGCTCCTATTCCACGTTTGAAGCCTGTGGGAGCCTCCACGTGAGGAGTGTTGGAATATAAGTGAATTGTCCACCTCTCCCCATCAGCTTAAGCTTTTGGGTTGAACTGGTTGGTGCATGCAACTCAATAAATTCAACGAACTGTAATGATAAGAAATAAGCACCCAAATTCGAGTGGAAGAGGACTCAAACCTTGGGCGCTGGAGTTCAGTTCCTAGGCCAACTAAACTAGGCTCAGTTCCTATTCATTTCATCCTGCTGGTTTTCTACATGGAACATAATGGCTAATTTGACAAGGCATATAGCAGGGGTGAGTGCTAAATGTACCAAGACAGATATATAAAATCAGCATGAATTGTACTGAGTGGTGATCGAGAAAGAAAAAAGAAGAATATTACTAAATCTAGAGTATCTTAGAAACTCATCTCACCATTTACTTGTCCACGTGCAATAATTAACTGGAGGTAATTTCTGAACGCCCTCAACACTGCATTTTCTTGCGCAGTTTGTAGCTCTGAAATGTCCTGATCATGCAATACCACTGGAATTGAACTCCTATAAGCTGTTCCAAATGTGAGATCCTGCTCATCACACAACAGAGCTCGTGTTCCTGGAGAAGCAGGCATAGAATCCTCTTGGGTGTTAGAGCAATCCTCTTGGGTGTTAGAGCAATATGATCCACATTCCGCAGGAATTTGCTGATCTATTTCTGTCAGTTGACTAGCAGCAGCTTTCTGGAGTTCTTTCTTGTTCTCGTCAAAGTTTTGGTCAGTATTTGTCCAAATTTCCCTATCTATTTCCATCTCCTCTTTGTTATCTGCAAATATGACAAAAAATACTTTAGTAAAACTGAATCTTGAATGATAACAGTTGCAATTTCATTAGTTAATTTGTTTCTGAAGATACAATGTTTATAAGATGATTTGGTACTCAAACGTCAAACAAAAGGATATTTCAAGTGTGCATCGCAACTGGTCCATTTACAGGAAAAAAAATTTTAAAGCTATACAGAGGGGGAAGCCCCACTGTGGTAAAGTATATATTTATAAGAAATAAAATAAACTGTAGAAAAGTCCTTTAACCACACAGAGCTGTGGCACCAGAGAAGAAGAAAACCTCAGAGAGAGATTCTTAGGGAAGAAAGAAAGCATTAGCTCTTAGCTAAAGATGAACACAATCTACCCAGCTAAGAAAAACCTGTCTTTTGTCTTCCTTGATTCTGTGAGCTTGGAGTCATGCCTCATCAATAAATTTTGAAATCCAGTCTCTAAATGTTGGTCTTCTCTCTTGAAAGATAAGATTGTTCCTTTGCTTCCAGATGTGCCAAGTGGCTATTATGAATACCTCCATGAAAAACCAATGCTGAAAATCCTGTCGAGCTCTTTTCATCATTTGGAAGAAATGCAGGTTGATCCTCCAGTCTATGCCTATTGCTTTGCAGCAGGATTTACTGAAGGAGCAGGAGAAGAACAGATGGAAAGCTGTCTCTTCTGCATTGCCATTGCAGAGGACACAAGTGTAGTTGTTTCCTTCTATATAGAAGTTTCTCCTCCTGAGTAGATTTCTGGTATTTAATCTATTCATGAGCAGCAACCATGAGAAGGTTCTAAGTTTGTTGCTGCATCTTGATTGCCAAATCCATAAGAATGGTGATGGGGGTCTGATGTTTTTGAAGGGAAGGTTACAGAAAACACTATTCTTCTAGTTGCAAACTTTTTTTTGTTAAACATAGAAATGGATAGGAAAACTATATGTTTCTCCCAGTTATTTTTTCTCAAACATGCAGGAGAACTGTGTATCAATATATTAATTAGGAAAAAAAGGGTGGGGAAACCCCAATGTTTGGAGACCAGACCAGCCTGACCAGCAACAATTGGAGGCACTTGAGCAAGGATATAGGAACCTCTAGCCCCAGCAAGAGACCATTGCTGCATGTCCTTTAATGACAGCAATAATCCCATCAAACACACAGCGGTTGCAATGATTCCAAATAGACCAAGCTCCTAGAATCTTTAATAGACGAAACTTGACCCTGCCATCAGGCCAAAATCGCAAGTCCGTTAGGCCACGTCATCCGAATTTGCAGATCGTCCGATCACAACTTCCTCTCTTCTCGATCGTTGATCTCACATGCAACATCACCTGTGTTGCATGTGTTTCCAGACTCTTCGCTTGCCTTCGCGCGACCTGCCGTCTCAAGCACCGCCTCCGGCGTCATCCGCTTCCAGCGACCACAAGGTTGAACGGCCGTACCTGTACCAGCTAAACTGCTAATGGGCCCAAACTAATCCAATTTATAAAATTCTCAAGGCCCAAACTAAACCAGATGAATCTTCTCCAAACAGTCCAAACTGATTCGTCGCTACCGGCACTGGCATGCTCATCACGTGCTGCAGAGGCTAAACTTTAATTATGTCACATCAAACAAGAATCTTAATATTTAAAAGTATTGAATATAATTTAGTTATAAAACTTTTGCACCGATGGGTGCTAATTCGCGAGACGAAACTAATGAACCTAATTAATTCTTAACTTGCTACAGTGATGTTACTTAACATCCGCTAATTATAGATTAATTACCCTTGTTAGATTCGTCTAAAAAATTAGGCTAGGTAATTTTTCAATTAGATTTTATTTAATACTTCTAATGGTAAGATTTTAGTGGTAAGACTACAAGCCTCGGTAGCACCTAGGGTATTGGGTTTGACTCCTAAGCGAATATTCTAGAATTTAACAACATTGTACATCATCAATCTCGATAATTTGCTGGATCAATTTTCGAGGATGCTCATAGAGGTAGGTTTGCGTATATATGATCATAGAGATATGAGTGTACGTGCGTTATGAGTGTCTGAGTTGTATTGTGTAATCTATAAAAAATCTATAAACACTTTAGTTTATAATATGGCTAGTGGCGGACCCAGGTAGCAAATGAAGCCTGGGCCAAGTCTAATACAATTCTCTTCCTATCTCTAACCGAAGAGGATTACAGCCGTGGTAAATTGATTTGAATGCTAGTCATGTCAACAACTCCGCCTATGCTGACTGGAAGACTCTCCTGAGTCGTCTCAGCATAGCCGGTCCCAAGCCCGGACAAAGGAGGAGGGTTGCGTTAGGTTTTGGCAAACCAGCATAAAAATAGCCACTCTAATAGATTTGAAACCCACAAGAAACTCGTTGGGGCGTAACCCTCTTAGCGACGCGCTACATCGGAACCCGGGTGTGGTGATAAATGGGCAAGGGCCGGGTCGCCATCCCCCCAAGGGCGCGTCGTATCATGACCTGGGTACGATGATAAGTGAGCAAGGGTCGGGTCGTCACCTGAATGGCGCGCTACATCGACGCCCGGGTGTAGTGAAAAATGAGCAAGGGTCTTCGCACTTCCCTCGACGGGTGCGAAGGGTAAGGAAGCTAGCCGAGCCAATTAGGATTCGTATAGGTAGCTGGAACGTAGGGTCCCTAACAGGTAAGTTGCGAGAGCTAGTTGATATAGCAATTAGGAGGCGTGTAAATATTCTATGCGTTCAGGAGACTAAATGGAAGGGCCAGAAGGCGAAGGAGGTTGAGAATACTGGCTTCAAGCTTTGGTACACGGGAGCAACTCCGGGTAGGAATGGTGTAGGCATCTTGATTGATAGGAGCCTTAAGGATGGAGTCGTAGAGGTTAGAAGGCAAGGCGACCGGATTATCCTAATCCGGTTGGTAGTGGGAGATTCGGTTTTGAATGTGATCAGTGCCTATGCCCCTCAGGTAGGCCTTAGTGAGAGCACCAAGATGCAGTTCTGGGAAGATCTAGATAGCATGGTTAGTACCGTGCCTACCAGCGAGAAACTCTTCATAGGAGGAGATCTCAACGGCCATGTGGGTGCGACTAATGTAGGGTTCGAGCGAGTGCACGGGGGTTTTGGGTATGGTAGCAGGAGTCAAGAGGGGGAGGATGTGTTGAATTTCGCGTTAGTCTACGACTTGTTGATAGCGAATACCGTGTTTAAGAAGAGGGAATCCCATCTTGTGACGTTTCGTAGTGGACAACACTCGAGCCAGATCGACTTAATCCTTGCTAGGAGGGAGTAGACGTGATTGCTTAGATTGTAAGGTGATACCTGGGAAGTGTGTTGTCCCTCAACACAAACTTGTGGTGGCGGACTTTCGTCTTCGGGTACGTGTCCACCGGGACAAACGTGCCAAGATTGCGAGAACAAAGTGGTGGAAGGTTAGAGGGGAAGCGGCACAAGCGTTTAAAGAAAGGATGCTAGGTGAGGGGCCTTGGGAAGGAGCAGACGCAGATGACATGTGGCTAAAGATGGCAACATGTGTCCGGAAGGTGGCCTCAGAGGTGTTTGGCGTGAGTAGGGGAGGCAAACAGGAGGGGAAAGACACCTGGTGGTGGAATGACGAGGTGCAAAGGGCTATTAAGGAGAAGAAAGAGTGTTTCAAGCGTCTCCACCTTGACAAGAGTGCAGCCAACATCAAGGGCTATAAATTAGCGAAGAGGGTTGCAAAGCGAGCTGTGAATGTAGCAAAGGGTAAGGCGTATGATGACCTGTATCAGCGGCTAGGCACGAAAGAAGGGGAGAAGGACATTTATAGGATGGCTAGGATCCGCGAGCGGAAGACAAGGGACATCAACCAAATCAAATGCATTAAGAATGGGATAGATCGACTGCTAGTGAAGGATGAGGAGATCATGGATAGATGGAGAGAGTACTTCGACAAGTTGTTTAATGGGGAGAGTGAGGGCCCTACCCTTGAGTTAGATGACTCTTTTGACGATACCAACAGACGTTTTGTGAGGAGAATTCAGGAGGTAGAGATCGGGGAGGCTTTGAAGAGGATGAAGGGAGGTAAATCGATGGGCCCTGATGGTATCCCCATTGAGGTGTGGAGATGCCTAGGAGATAGAGCAATAGTATGGTTAACTAAGCTTTTTAATCTCATTTTTCGGTCAAACAAGATGCCGGAAGAATGGAGGAGAAGTATATTAGTACCTATCTTCAAAAACAAGGGTGATGTTCAAAGTTGTATTTGTTAGACGGGAATAATTCCTCTATTCATCCAACCCTAGATGGGTGGGTATATATAGATCCAATACATGGGCCTCTATACACATGGGCTCAATATACTCCAACACCCCCCCGCAGTCTGAACTACCGGCGCAGCGGTGTTCAAGACTGGACAACAAGAAAGCTAACACCCCCCCGCAGTCTGAACAACCGACGCAGCGGTGTTCAAGACTGGACAAGATGAGAGTACAAGTGGAGCACAAAAGGACTAATACCCCCCGCAGCCACAACTAGCCACCGGCTACATTGAGGCTGGATCGAAACTCCGAGAAGGTCGACGAGGGCAGCCCCTTCGTGAAGATGTCAGCAAACTGAGAGGTAGTCGGGACATGGAGTACCCGAACATCGCCGATGGCGACTCTGTCGCGCACGAAGTGTAGGTCGATCTCCACGTGCTTCGTCCGCTGATGCTGGACGGGGTTGGTGGAGAGATACACGGCGCTGACGTTGTCGCAGTAGACGAGCGTGCTCTTGGCGAGCGGGCTGTGGAGCTCCGCCAAGAGCTGTCGCAACCAGGACGCCTCCGCCACGCCGTTAGCGACAGCCCGGTACTCCGCCTCGGCACTGGAGCGAGAGACAACCGGCTGCCGCTTGGACGACCAGGAGACCAGGTTGCCGCCCAGGAAGACGGCGTAGCCAGAGGTGGAGCGACGAGTGTCCGGGCAGCCAGCCCAGTCAGCGTCGGTGTAGACCACCAGCTCAGCAGAGGACGAGCGGTGAAGTACCAGGCCGAGGTCCACAGTGCCACGGACGTACCGGAGGAGACGCTTCAGCGCAGCAAGGTGTGACTCCCGGGGATCATGCATGTGGAGACAGACCTGCTGAACAGCGTAGGTGAGGTCCGGCCTGGTGAAGGTGAGGTACTGCAAAGCGCCGGCCAGACTCCGGTAGGCTGTAGGGTCAGCCACCGGATCACCCAGATCAGCAGACAGCTTCGCCTGAGTGTCGACTGGAGTGGAGCAGGGCTTGCAATCAGTCATCCCAGCCCTCTCCAGAATATCGAGGGCGTACTGCCGCTGGTGCAGAAGGAGACCAGACGGGCGAGGCTCAACAGTGACGCCCAAGAAGTGGTGGAGCTGACCAAGATCCTTCATAGCGAACTCCTGCTGCAGAGAGGAGATGACACTCTGAAGCAACTGCTGACTGGAAGCTGTGAACACAATATCATCGACATATAGCAGCAGATATGCCGTCTCATCCCCACGGCGGTAGATGAAGAGAGACGTGTCAGACTTGGCCTCGGTGAACCCCAGTGTCAGCAAGAACGTGGCGAACCGAGAGTACCAAGCCCGTGGAGCCTGCTTCAGTCCATAGAGAGACTTGTTGAGCCGGCAGACCATATCCGGACGACTCGAGTCCACAAATCCCGCAGGCTGAGAGCAGTAAACAGTCTCTGACAAAGTGCCATGAAGAAATGCATTCTTCACGTCCAGCTGATGCACAGGCCAAGTGCGCGAGAGCGCAAGTGAGAGGACCGTACGCACCGTAGCGGGCTTCACAACCGGGCTGAAAGTCTCATCATAATCCACACCAGGCCGCTGAGTGAACCCCCGGAGAACCCAGCGAGCCTTGTAACGCTCCAGTGTGCCGTCAGCCCGACGCTTATGCGTCCAGATCCACTTGCCAGTCACCACATTGCAACCAGACGGACGCGGCACGAGGTCCCACGTCTGGTTGGCAAGAAGAGCCGCGTACTCCTCTTCCATCGCGCGACGCCAGTGAGGATCCGCCAAGGCATCGCGGACAGAGGAGGGTACCGGAGAGACCCGCGGCTCTCCCTCTGTGGCGGAGAGAGTCGCGGCCTGGGACGCCATCCGCCGAGTCACCATGGGATGGATATGCCGAGGATCCCGATGGAGGACCGGGGGGTGGTACACCTCCGGCTCGGCTCGAGAGGAAGCCGGAGCTGGCGGCGGCGGCGACGGCTCCGGTGTCGGCGTCGCAGGAGCCTCCGGAGCAGGAGGCGGCGCCGGTGTCGACGCCGAACGACGCCGGTACACCTGCACCGGCTCAGCGTACCGCTGCGGCACCGGGTTCGGCGCCGGACGACGCCGGTACACCTGCACCGGCTGAGCGTACCGCTCAGGTGCAGTGGAAGGCACCGGGGCCGCGCGTGGCGCAGCGGGAGACACCGGGTCCGTGCGTGGCACGACCGGAGGTCCGGGGGCCGTGCGTGGCGCGACTGCGGGCACCGGGGCCGCGCGCGGCGCAGCAGGGATCACCGGAAGTGGTGCCGGTGCGCCGGGAAAACCTGCAGGAAAAGGACAGACAGGTAACGGTGGCTGAACCACCGGGTCAGCCGGAAACGGAGACGCGAGCTCGGGATCAGCAAAAGGTGTGGAGGAGGTGGAGTAGGGGAAATCCGACTCGTCGAAAACGACGTGTCGGGAGATCAAAACGCGGCGAGAGGTGAGGTCAAAGCATCGGTACCCCTTGTGGTCAGAGGAGTACCCAAGGAACACACAACGAGTCGAGCGGGGCGCCAGCTTGTGAGAAGCGGTGGCGGAGGTGTTAGGGTAACACGCACACCCGAAGACCCGAAGGTGGTCGTAGCGAGGAGGGGTACCGAAGAGAGCGTGGTGTGGAGTGGGAGCAGGAGAAGCAGTGGACGGAAGGCGGTTGAGCAGGTAGGTGGCGGTGTGGAGGCTCTCAGCCCAGAAGCGCGGGGGGAGAGAAGCCTGGATCAGAAGGGTGCGTACGACGTCGTTCGTCGTGCGAATCATCCGCTCAGCCTTGCCGTTCTGAGGAGAGGTATACGGACAAGACATACGCAGCTGAACACCCCGAGACAGGAAGAAAGACCGGGAGGTGGAGTTATCGAACTCCCGCCCGTTGTCACACTGGACGGCCTTAACGGTGAGGCCGAACTGAGTGGACACCCAGGCAAAGAAGTGGAGGAGGGTGGGGAAGGTCTCAGACTTAGCGCGCAAAGGGAAAGTCCAAGAGTAATGAGAAAAATCATCAACAATGACCAGATAATATTTATAGCCAGACATGCTGAGTACAGGAGATGTCCACAGGTCACAGTGAATGAGATCAAAAGCATGCGCAGCATGCGAGGAAGAAAAAGAAAAAGGAAGTCTAACATGACGACCTAACTGGCACGCATGACAGAGGTGCTCAGCAGGAGCCCTAGTACATGGAACATCGGTACTACGGCGGAGCTGAGCCAAACGTCGCGGCCGGGGTGACCAAGCCGGCGGTGCCAGGTGGTGGAAGAAGGCGTCACGGCAAAAGCAGAAGACGAAGAAGCCGAAGGCGAGGCAACGGAAGCAGGAAGCCGAAGAGTGTAAAGAGGCCCCGGGCTGTCACATCGGAGAAGTGGACGCCGGGAAGCCGAATCCTTCACAGTAAGACCAGAGGAGTCAAATTCGATAGAACAAGAGTTGTCAGCAGTAAACTGGCGAATAGAAAGAAGGTTGTGAACCATTTGAGGAGCAACAAGAACATGAGGAAGACGAGGAGCAGAACCCACGGCGGTGACAGGAAGGTAAGATCCATCACCAACCATGATAGAAGAAGGACAAGAGGGGTGTGGGGGTCGGACAGAAGAGAGGATACCAGCATCAGGAGTGGTGTGGAACGAGGCGCCCGAGTCGGCGATCCACTCGGTGCTGGTCGGCGGCGTCAGTCCCATGGTGCTGAAGGACTGCGCCAGAGCGGCCTGGTCCCACCCCCAGGCCAGGTCGGCTGTTGGCTGGGCTGAGCGGGCGGGGTCCAGGAAGGCGCGAAGAGTGGAGCAGCGCCAGTGAACATGGCCGCCAGCTGGAGCTGAGGACGAGGCCCCCCTCCCGGACCCTGGAACGGCCACATCGAGATGCGCCCTGACCATGGGTTGCTGAAGGATGGCCAGGGCATACCTCCAGTGGCAGGGGCGGGAGCCGGAGCCGGTGGCGGCGCGCCGCCCCGACGGCCCCCACTGGTACCGGTGTTCCCAGAAGCAGGGCCACCAGTGCCAGCACCACCACCACGTCGCCGGCGACGTCCACGCCCCCCCCCCTCCTCCAGTCTGCCCGGCGGAAGCAGCACTAAGGAGGGAGGTGGCAGGAGCAGCGGAGGAGGCCGGTGGAGTAGCAACGAGCGCGGCGGGGGTGGGCGAGGGCGATCCGGGCGCGAGACCCCTGGTGATCTCCTCGAGGGCGAGGTCGTCCCGGACCTGCAGGAAGGTGGGGAAGGGCCTCTGGCGGGCGATCCAGCCCTTCAGGTGGTCGTAGGTGCTGCTCAGTCCCCGTAGGACATTGAGCACCAAGACCCGATCGGACACCGGATCCCCGAGGTTGTGAAGAGCATCGGCCATGCTCTTCATCCGCCGGCAGTACTCACCGACGGAGAGGTCCCCCTGCACGAAGGTGCGGAAGGTGGCGTCGAGCTGAAGAGCGCGGTACTCGGCATTGCCGAGGAACTGCCCCTCGAGCGCCACCCAGGCCTGCCGCGCGGTGCCGCCGTGTGTCCTGACGAGGTCCTGAAGATCCAGGGAGATGGTCCCGAAGATCCAGGACAGGGCGACGCTGTCGAGGCGCAGCCACGTCATGTCCCGCACCTCGATCGGCGAGTCGACGAGGACGTGGTCGTCGAGGGCGTAGCGGCGGAGGGTGAGGAGGACCTGGTCCCGCCAGCGGCCGTAGGAGGAGGATGCGGGGTCGAGGAGGACGGAGACCAGAGCCCTGATGTTCTGGACGCCGGCGGCCTGGAGGTGGAGCTGGGCGACCATGGGGTCAGTCGTGTCGTACCGGGCTCCAGATCCAGCAGGCGGGGCACGGCGGAAGGAGGAGCTGCCGGGCTCGGGGTCGACGGGCAACTGGCCGGAGGAGATGTGGAGAAAGCGCTCCGCCTTGGCGACCCGGAGGGCGAGGGCGTCGGCCGTGGCACGCTCGCGCTCCCAGGCGAGGGCAGCCACGCGGACCCGCTCCTGGGCCGCCGAAGCCTCTGACTTGGCGACGAGGAGGGCCGCGGCGAGAGCGGCGTCGGCCTGCTGCCCACGGAGTGTGGCGGCGGCGAGCGGCGCATCCTCGGGCGGCATACCGGGCCCGGGCCACGCAGGGGAAGCCTCAGGAAGGGCGGCGTCGACGGCGAGCTGCTTGCCGTCCGCGACAGTGGCGCGATGGGCGGCGGCGGTGGCTGCTGCGACGGCCGCGGCGGCCCCAGCGGGCGCCAGCATTCCAGGGGGCGCTGGCAGAGGCCCAGGCAGCGGCCCAGGCGGCTCCAGCAGTTGCGGTAGCTGCCCGGGCGGCGCCTGGGGCAGGGTCCCAGGAGGGTGCGCGCCTCCCGCGTCCTCCGCACCCGCTCCTGCAGCCCCCACGCCCGCACCACCAGCAGCGGCGGCGGCGGGGACGAGCAGGGGCGCAGAGGCCACCAGGGCGGCGCCGGCCGCAGCAGGAGTCCCGCCGGCGGCGAATCCAGGCGGAGGAGATGTCCTGGCGGCGGATCCGGGTGGAGCAGAGGCGCTGGCGGCGGATCCGGGTGGAGCAGAGCACCAGGTGGCGACGGATCGGGTCCCGGCGGCACCTGCAAAGGACGGATCGACCGGCCATGCGCCTGCAGAGGACGGAGCGCCAGTAGCAGAGGACGAGGAGGTGAGGGAAGGGAAGGAGGAGAGAGGAGGGGGAGGAGGAGCCGGCGGCCGGCGGCCGGCCATGGTGGCCGGCGGCGGCGGCGCAACAGGGAGTCTGCTCCCTGGCGGCTGGAATAGAGGAGTGGTGGAAACCTAATCTACTGATACCATGTTAGACGGGAATAATTCCTCTATTCATCCAACCCTATGTGGGTGGGTATATATAGATCCAATACATGGGCCTCTAGATGGGCCTCTATACACATGGGCTCAATATACTCCAACAGTACTAACTACCGTGGGATTAAGCTGATGAGCCATACGATGAAGCTTTGGGAGAGGGTTATCGAGCATCGCCTAAGAAGAGTGACAAGTGTGACCCAAAACCAATTTGGGTTCATGCCTGGAAGGTCAACCATGGATGCGATTTTCTTAATACGATAATTGATGGAGAGATATAGGGAACAGAAGAAGGACTTGCACATGATCTTCATTGACCTTGAGAAGGCATATGACAAAGTACCGAGAAATGTCATGTGGTGGGCCTTGGAGAAGCACAAAGTCCCAACTAAGTACATTACCCTCATTAAGGATATGTACAAGGATGCGACGATGTTTGTCCGGACATGTGATGGCAACACCACTGACTTTCCTATTAACATAGGCCTACACCAGGGGTCAGCATTGAGCCCTTATTTATTTGCTTTAGTGATGGATGAGGTCACAAGGGATATACAAGGTGAGATCTTTTGGTGTATGCTCTTTGCTGATGATGTGGTGCTAGTTGACGAGAGTAGGGCAGGGGTTAATAGGAAGTTAGAGCTGTAGAGACGCATGTTAGAGTCGAAAGGTTTTAGACTTAGTATGACCAAGACCGAGTACATGATGTGCGATTTTAGCGCGACTAGGCATGAGGGGGGAGACGTTAGTCTAGATGGACAAGTGATGTTCCAGAAGGATACTTTTCGGTATTTAGGATCGGTGCTACAAAAGGATGGCGACATTGATGAAGATGTTAGGCATAGAATTTCAGCTGGCTGGTTGAAATGGCGGCAAGCTTCTGGCATTCTTTGTGACAAGAGGGTGCCACAAAAGCTAAAAGGCAAATTCTATAGGACATCAATTCGTCCGGCGATGCTATACGGTGCTGAATGTTGGCCTACAAAAAGGCGACATGTGCAGCAACTGAGTGTAGCAGAGATGCGGATGTTGCGGTGGTTTTGCGGGCACACAAGGAGGGATAGAGTCCGGAACGAAGTTATTCGGGATAGGGTCGAAGTGGCACCAATTGAGGAGAAACTTACCCAGCATCGGCTGAGATGGTTTGGACATGTCCAACGAAGGCCTCCTGAGGCGCCGGTGCGTAATGGGGTTCTTGAGCGGGTCGACAATGTAAAGAGGGGTAGAGGTAGACCTAAACTGACGTGGGATGAGTCGGTTAAGAGAGATCTTAAGGATTGGAATATCTCTAAAGAGATAGCTTTGGATAGGAGCGCTTGGAGACTAGCTATCAATGTGCCTGAACCTTGAACTTATTTCTTTCGGGTTTCATCTCTAGCCTACCCCAACTTGCTTGGGAAAAAAGACTATGTTGTTGTTGTTGTTGTTGTTGCTAGTCATGTCAACGTTAGCTGCTACAACTTATTCTAGCCTCTTGCAAGTTTGGCGATGGAGCCCGGGCCAGTGCCCAGGTTGCCGGGCCCTGGGTCCGCCCATGAATATGGCATTATCTAAAAATACTTTTTTAAACTTATTAACTAAAAATACTAAGAAGTAACAAAACTCCATGATAACACTAGCCAAGCGCGGCAAAGCCGCGCACAGTTTCTAGTGATAATTGAATTTAGCCCCATTCGGACCTGTCAGTTTTTTTTTAAATAACTTAAAGTCCCCTATCCCATGTCCAAATGAAATATTATCAGTTTTTTTTAAAGGGCGGCCTGGTGCAAGTGGTAGTGCTTGCCGCCTGTGAATCGAGAGGTCACAGGTTCGAGCGGTGGCCTCTACACATTGCACGGTGTGTGGGAAAGACCTCCTGCTAATAACCTCCCCCAGACCCCGCACTGTGCGGGAGCCTACGGCACTGGGTACGTCCTTTTTAACTTAAAGTCCCCTATCCCATGTCCAAATGAAATATTATCAGGTGCATGGAGCAATGTTAAATGTATAAAAAAAGTTCTCGAGACACAATTATGAAACAATATAACTCGAGACACAATTATGAAACAATATGTTCGTTTTCTTTTGTTTCTGATCACCATGGTAGTTCATCTTTCCAACATGAAATACTGAGTTTACAAAATTAGCATTAACATAATAGCATGTTAATGAACAGAGGTTGAAATGGTCCAGACAAACAGAAGGTGTGCTTGTGTACCAGCTATTGCTGTGAATCCTTCTGCTGCCTTTCTGCATACAATCACCAAACGATTGGCTAGGGCGTTCACATCAGTAAGATGGATAGTGTTTGCAAGTGGAGACCTAACAAGATGGCCTTTCATTAGAAATTAGAAGGATATATAAAGCGCGTAAGGATTAAGGAGTAACTAAACTAATACACTGCAAGATCTATTAATATTGATGTAAATATGTTGATTCGCCGTATCAAAATAACATTTGCATAATTTCAGTACAAATTATATCACTATAACATAATGGAATCAGATATGCATCCTGGTTGTGTAAAACAACATTTTTTTCAAACAGAGTAAAGAATTTCTTTATTTGTTTCTAATTATTTGTCTTGGAAAATCATGCACTCTTGTTGGGTTTCCACTCTAGCCTACCCTAGCTTGTTTGGGATTAAAAGGCTTCGTTGTTGTTGTTGTTAGTGGTGGTGTGTTGAACAGAGTAACATATTCAGAAAGAAACCCAACACCATAGACTTTTAATGAGCCAATTGGCTAGTACAGTGGTAGTGGAGACTACCACAAGATGGTAGAAACCACAAGAAACTAACACCATAGGAGATTTACTTTAGCAGTCTAGAGCTTATGCTATTAAAATGGCAAAAGCCACAAGACAATTGAAGTTCATTCAAATCCTTTCATCCATAGGTCCAAACAAGACAATGCATTTTTTGACTTACCTATAGACCAATTTAGATTTACACTGGAAATTGCCAGTGGAACCTTCAAGTTCACTAGATGAAGCAATTTGGGAAGCATCTACATGGTTAGCCTACAACAGAGAAATAGTTTTTAGTCCAGAGATTTTAAAGCTGAAGTACGAAAAAATCAATATTACTAACAAAGTAAATGAACACTGGACTAGCCTAAACAACCATCCCAAAAACGTAATTACTACCTCTGGAAACTGCACCTGCATCATACTCCCTTCAACATTTAATCTCTGATAATGGGGATCTTCTGGAGGCCTTTTTCTACGAACTGGAGAAAATCTATATCCTGACGATCCAATGGCACCATTTAGAGCAACATTAGCTGCTTGTTGAATGTTATTTCGATCACATGAATTATCCCCTTGAATTATAGCACGGAGCTCCTCACTTCCTTCGAAGTTCTTGCAATCCATACATTTACAATTCTTGGAACAAAGGATATTTGCTTGGAAACATTCACAGTACTTCTTTAAACAACCTGACTTCTTGCAGTGACAACCTTTATTATGCTTTGGAAGTGAAGGTGGTGCTCCAGCATCCTGATAACCAGTTAAAATTACTAAGATTAGTTAAATGATATATTAAACAAATAAAAAATTATTTCACCTGAATCCATAAAATAAGTTAAAATAATGACTTTAATAATGCAAAAACCCCAAATAAGGAAGTTTTGTTGACAAATGAAGCATAATATTTATAGTTAATATGATTTAATGCAGCACCAAAGAGTTTTGAGCATAGCATAGTATATGATGCAAAAGAAACTTGTTAAGTTACTAGCCACTCAGCATATAATTGGATGCTGCCATGAAATCTGATTGTTCCACTGAGGCAACTTCTAGCACAGGGAATGGTCCCAAAATACTGTTAGGCTTCAAGTATGAAAGCACAATGCAAAGCAACATGAAAAAATGAGCAGCAAGGTAACACCAGTGCATCAGATTCTATCAAACTTTATGTGTATCTGTAAATAGCAAGCAGGAAAATGCATACTTTCTACAAGCACAAGTGCGACATATGAGATCTACACAAAAGACATGAAACTATTTCATTAGTGCATTGAATGTACTTGTACCTTCCGAACACTGGGAATAATTGGACCATTTTCAATCTTAGGTTGAAAAGCATTCGGATTCCGTAGCTTTGTGTTGTTAATAGCCTCCTGTCTACCCTTTTCATTCTCAACAGTGTTTCCGCATTGTTTACAATTGCAACCATCACAATAATCACCTGCTGCAAAACACTCGCAATACCTAACAAAAATATCTAGTTAGTGAATGTACCTTCTATCCACTTGATGCTCTGCACATAATAAATACTCAACTTGATATAAAATACAGTGCTACGTAATTGGAAGTATTAGCAAAAAAGTTGGGAACATAACATTCCATTGAGAGAAGAAGAAAGAGATAAACAGCACTAAAACTGCAGAATTTGCTTGAAAATGACTCAACAATATCTAACCTTCTCAAAGTAAAACGTGACATAATTATGCCTCCTTTCTGTCTATTGGTCCAGTTTATATAAATTCGTTCAAATCAAAAGGAAGTGGCTCCGCTCATATAATCATGTGTTTTCTTTTCAAACACATATGAGAGTTGTGTATCATTATATGAAAGAAGAAAAAGGGGATAAAGAGCCCCTAGTACACCCCCAACACCAAAGGATCTTAAGTTACATTCGTGCATTTTTCTCTAAAAGAACTCTCATATGTGTTTGTAAACGACCTAGACACTAGGGGATGGGTCTGTCAAGAGGCAGATCCCTTTCGCCCCAGTCGTAGCCCAAAGTTGGGCCTCCACTTCGTAAGGCAGTAAGACGCTACCCATATTTGCTACAGCACTGTCAAAAACACAATGGTTTCTATGCTTCCAGAGAGTCCAACATGTTAATATATTTTGCACTGGTGATGATAAGAATACTGGCAAGACTTTTATGCAGTTGAATTCTCTTCTGTGACAAGAACAACCAATTCAACTCTAGTTAACATTTTAAAATATGGAAGTTCTCATTAAACGAGTAATTCAGTTTAGTTAATCACTGACATAACAACATAGGCAGTCCCTATTTGCATGCACATATAATGTAGAAGTATGCATTTGCAGATATTATTCAATTTACATTGAATGTTTAAATAAATGATGCACATGCCTGAAACAAAAAAAAAAGCATATGCTAGAGTACTCACAGCTTTAAACATTGTGAGTTTTTGCAATTACAGTGTTTCTTTTTCTTGGCTGGGGTGCCACTCTTCATTTCAACCACAGGCTTCCTGAAACAAAAAGTCGGAGAACAAAATATAAGCAAAGGAAGTTATTTGCACTTTGCATATGAGTTCATTGCTTCATTTGTTCGCCAATCAACAAATGAAAGTGTATTCACACACAAGCAATAGAATAACTTTTTCTACTACATACTAGCATCATGGATAAGGCCCATTCCCATAAAAAGATTACAGAATTAGGATGGCTATATGTGAGATTGTTTCACTGCACACTGGTTCCAAGACAGCGAAGAAAATGAAAAACAATTAAGACAATTATGAAAGAAGATATGGCAAGGAATTGTAGATTGATTGATAGTGAGCACAATGGAGGTGCACATATATAGACAAGGATCCCTAGGTCTTATAGAAACAGAGCCAATCAAGGGATGCCTTGCCTAATCTAGCAATCACACCTAATCTCCTAGGGCCGGCGCAGCAGCCAACATGGCTGGTGCAGCCAGGCATCCTTGGCCCGTAGGCCAGCTCAGCACAGCAGCCCGTAGAGGGCATATACAATCTTCTAACAAATTATATTCACTACTAAAATAACTGTTTTCCCAAATGACACCTCAGAGTTAACAAGTTCGGAATGGATAATAGTGAAATATATAAGCCTACTTGTCTACAACGCCCAAAGGACTCCTATAACATTTATAGCAACTCAAATTCAAAATGCTTAATAATGTGACTAGGAGTAAAACAGTAAAACCCTAATAACAATAACCAATCCAGTAACCACAGCAATGCAAAGCACTCTAAGTGACTAGAGCCACATCTCAGCACAAATAACAGTGCATCTCCATAAATGCCCAGACCCGAATAAAGAAACATAATCCACTAACCACGATTGAGTTACTGCTATCTAGAAGCACCTAAAACCTTTTAAAAAGGACAAAATGCAACAAACATGCATAGCGTAAATTCTCGACACTCATAAGTCAATAGACCGCACAGTAGAATTCAAATTCTCAATGGAAACAATTTGCTCACACGGAAGGGATGATGGCCATTGGCCACGGCCTTGTCACCGGGATAGAAGGCTGCACCGGTACCGCTGGCTTCGGCTGCTCTTGCGGCTGTGGTGACGCCCTTGGCTCTGATGCCGCTTGGGGCACGGACGCCGGCGCCGGCGCCGGCGGCTCCACCCTCTGCTGCTTCTCCTGCTCCATCACCAAACCAAACTTTCCAACGCCTTAGGTCAGAAACCAAAGTTCCCCGACGGCTTCTCCAATTAATCCATCTAAACCACTCGGAAAGGCCTCAAAATTCAATCTTTAAGCGCTACCTCGCGGAATTGGGGCAGTTTGGATCAGGGAACCAAAAACTCGAGCTCCTGGGCGGCTCCCAACTACGAAGAATAAAAAAAAAACGAGGGAAAGGAAGAACGCCGTAGGAGGGGGTCAAATCCAAGAAGCGGAAATCGAGGAGGATATGGAGAAGGATTCGGTGAGGTGAAGGTCGAAGAAATTTATGCCGCGGGCGGATTTGGGAGGGTAGTGGTGTGGGAGGGGGAGGGGGAGAAGAAGCTGATGGGCAACGCAGGAGGTTTGGTTGGTGTCTCTCCCAAAATTTTTGAATCTCAGGTATATTCTGTTTACTTTCCTTTTTCGGAACAATTTTTCGAATCTATCTATGATGTTAAATCTACTAACATCTACTTTCACTGCCACCTCGGAAGAGTATAGCAAACAGATCGGCAGTACAGATTAATGAATTTCCGTAATCTAAATTACTGAGATATTCCGTAAACGGAATTATTAAGAAGTACGATTAAAATCAGATGGTCTATATTTTCTTGTCCGAGCCTCTAGCTGTGCGTACTTTACTAAAATTATTCATTCTCTTTATATTGTGACTACTACTCTATTTTTATTTACGTGTCATATTAGGTTTATCTTAAGTTAAAGTAAGTCAACTTTGATCAAAGCATAGAAAAATGTAGCAACAAATATACTACTCAACATATGCACTATCAACATATATTTCATAGTGAATTTGATAAAATAAAGTTGGTACTGTAATTGTTATTATTTTTCTCTATAAATTCAGTTAAAGTTGGTCAAATTTGACTTAACGCAAACCTAATACAACATATAAATAAAAACAGAGCGATGATGACATCTCAAAAATGCATGCTACTTCAAGTATCAAATATTCAACATCCAACATCAAAAGTTCCAAATCAAGGGTCACTTATAAGAAGTCGTGCCAAGAAACTACAAGAGCAGGTGAATTCATTCCTAACCGATTGTGCTTTCAAGACTTCTTTGTTATACTACCTAATTGTTCTACATTAGTTGTACTTAGATATATATATGAAGAAAATGATCGGACCACCAAAAGAAACAACCATAACTCTTGATTTCCGAAAGACATGAAACACATGAGTACTTGTTAGAAATCTTATCATGTCTTTCCCTATGAAATTTACTTTGAGTACTTTGGATAATCCACTAATGAGATCCAATTAGTTTAATAAAAACTGGTCATAAGGTCAAGGGGCTTTTAAACTGTATCAATCTACAAAGCTTCATGGTGCAAGATACACATGGTTGGAGAGATTATTAAGTCTACTTTCCAACACAACAAACCTCATATCATTTGGACTTTCCAACAAGGAGCAATGATCGATTTAGTGGAGACTGCACAGAAGCCCAACGGTCACGCAAGACTTTGATATTTCAGTTTGTAGTGACCTTTGAGTTAGCAAAACTCCAGAAATTCTAAGGTCCTTTCACACCTAACTAGGAGGATTGTTCCTAGTATAAATATCACCTATATGCTACTAGAAAATAACTCATTTGATAAACACACATGGTATTGCAGCCACGATGCTGAGTGTTTTACACACCTTTGTTCTTGTGACTTTTTCTTGGACTTGTGAGGAAGATCTCTCTGAGGCCCCCTTATTCATGCTTACGGCTTCCAGTTCGGCTGCACCGTTTTATGTAGATTAGCCCCGATTTGTGATTCTGCGATCATTTGGAGATCAAGTCGAAGTCCTTAAGGTTTTGGTGTCTCTCTCCCCGTCGCTTGGTCGCATCCAACATTGGTAGGTATAAAGGTATTTATCCGCTATTCACAGCAAAAGTACCCTTGTTCCTAAACCTATTGTAATGAAGATCGGACTATCCTTGTGTTGATTCATATCGGCACCTAACATGTGGTAATCAGAGCGATCATTGTCATAGTAGGTTTTGTTATCATTATCCATATATTTACCCTTTTTTATCATCTCTTTTTGTTTCATATCCTAGAGTCCACACAGAGCCAAAAAAAATTAATAGCCTTATCATGGTAATGTTACTTTTGTGTTATTGTGTTCATCAAGTTGCTAGTCACCATTGTTATTCTACCATTGTGTTCTTTTTTTTTTCATATCCGCACCCTGTTTTGTCCAAAAAATTAGAAAAAAAGTGTGAAAGAAAGAGCAGAAAAAAAAGAGCAAAAAAGGGAAGAGAAGTTGCAAGGGGTTGTGTTGCAGATAGTATCACTAAAAGCAGGAAAGGCTCGGGAAATTGGATGATTGATTGAAGTGAGTACAGGGTACATTATATAGGCAAGGATCGTCTAGGGTTTATAGAATACACCCTATCAACGGAGATCCTTGCCTAATACATATGAATCTACCATAAACCCACGGCAGTCCAAGCCATTAGGCCGGTGCCCTAAGCCCAATGGGCCAGCCAATCTATCATGCTAACACCCCCCCTGCAGTCTGACCGTCAGCCACTGTGCACGTTCAGACTGGACCAACTCTGTGAACACCGAAGAAGGAAGACCTTTGATGAAGATGTCTGCATACTGAGAAGAAGTCGGAACATGCAGAACTCTCAGATCACCGACGACGACCCGCTTGCAAACAAAGTGAAGATCAATCTTGATGTTCTTGGTGCACTGATGTTGGACTGGGTTGGAGGATAAGTAGAGTGCACTGATGTTGTCACAATATACCAGTGTAGCGCGATGAAGAGGGGCGTGAAGCTCCTGAAGGAGTTGGCGCAACCATGTGGCCTCAGCGACACCATTAGCCACTGCGCGATACTCGGCTTCAGCACTGGATCTGGAGACGGTGTTCTGATGCTTCGAGAACCATGAGATGAGATTGTCCCCGAGGAACACAGCATAGCCTGAGGTGGACTTGCGCGTGTCTGGACAGCCTGCCCAGTCAGCATTAGTGTAGACCTGAAGATGAGTCGAAGAAGACGGTCATAGTAGAAGACCAAGGTGAAGAGTGCCTCGAACATAGAGGAGTATCCGTTTGAGAGCTGCAAGGTGGGGCTCCCTGGGATCGTGCATGTGGAGGCAAATCTGCTGCACAACATAAGTGATATCCGGCCGAGTGAACGTCAAGTACTGTAAAGTACCAGCAAGACTCCGGAAATCAGTGGGATCCGAAACAAGAGCATCATCAGCAGTGGCCACCTTAGGATTTGTATCAACCGGAGTAGAACATGGCTTGCACTCTATCATCCCAGCGTGATCAAGAATGTCCAGCATATATTGTCTCTGAGAGAGAAGAAGACCATCACCATAACGCTGAACATGCATACCGAGGAAGTGATGCAATTCATCGAGGTCCTTCATAGAGAACTTCTACTGAAGAGCCGAGATAATCTGCCAAAGAAGCTCTGGAGACGAAGCAGTGAGGACAATATCATCAACATATAGCAACAGATAAGCTGTGTCTGATCCGCGCTGGTAGACAAAGAGGGAAGTGTCTGACTTGGCTTCCAGAAATCCAAGAGAAAGCAAGTGTGCTGCAAATCGACTGTACCAACCCATACAAGGACTTGTTTAGACGACAAAAGAAATCTAGACGGGTGGGTGTCGGATTGTTATTCCGGCCAGTCCACCAAGGGTGTACCCGGCGGTAGAGTTGCAGGATGGGGATCTCAGGACCAAGAGCTTGATAGTAACACAAAGACGCAGGGACTTAGACAGGTTCGGGCCGCGATGAGCGTAATACCCTACGTCCTATGTTCGGGGTTGTATTAGGGTTTGTGGAATGCTGCAGAAAAGAAGAGTCTCCCTATGGGTCCTCCCACGCCTCCTTTATATAAACTAGGAGTCGTAGGGGTACAAGGAATGATATGCTCGGGTTATTTTACAAGAAAGGAGGTCGGTTAAGATCCCTAGATATCTGGGCTTCTAGCCGGAGCCTCTCATCTTGATCCACTGGAGATCCTTTCCACGCGCAGCCAAGTCCTGCACGCTGAGTAGTCGTAGCCGAGTCACCAAGCAGGGTAGTCACCCAGGTTCGGGGACCCCACTCGGCAGGGAGGTACATAGATCTACCCCCGTCAAGCCCCCGAGCGCCGGAGGGCCAAGTCGAATTCGTGATACCGAACGAAGTCCTTTGGTGCTCATTATAAATGTCCGTCGTTGTTGCAGATCCAGAACGGGATGCGCCCCTGGGCGCACCCGTTGGGTGTAGCCCCCGAGCCTTGGAAGGTTTCGGAGAAGCATTTCGAGGGTCAAAGAACTGATCTTTAATTCTTGCCAATCCGAATGCCTGAACATCCAGCCATCATTTTCGTTACACCGATCCCCTGAGGATATCAGCCCTTAGCTACCTCAGAATAGACATGGTGAGCGAACGCGATTCGGTTACTTGACCCTGAAGCCAAGGTTTGAGTCACTGAGACATTCCGAGCGGTTCCAACGTCCGGGCCCTGAGGCCCTTGCCAAGTCACAGAGACACGCCAGGTCGTATATGGCGCCCAGCCCCTGAGCAGGGTCACTGGCGGAGTCACGGAGACGCGTCGAGTAGTCACGGCGTCCGGGCCCTGAAGCCCTGGCTGGGTCACGGAGACATGCCGGGTCATAGGTGGCGCCCAGCCCCCGAGCAGGGTCGCTGGCGGAGTCACGGAGACGTGCCGAGTAGTCACGGCGTCCGGGCCCTGAAGCCCTGGCTGGGTCACGGAGATACGCCGGGTCGTAGGTGGCGCCCAGCCCCCGAGCAGGATCGCTGGTGGAGTCATCGAGACGCGCGGAGTAGTCACGGCGTCCGGGCCCTGAGGCCCTGGCTGGGTCACAGAGACACGCCGGGTCGTGGGTGGCGCCCAGCCCCCGAGCAGGGTCGCTGCCGGAGTCACGGAGACGTGCCGAGTAATCACGGCGTCCGGGCCCTGAAGCCCTGGCTGGGTCACGGAGATACGCCGGGTCGTAGGTGGCGCCCAGCCCCCGAGCAGGATCGCTGGTGGAGTCATCGAGACGCGCGGAGTAGTCACGGCGTCCGGGCCCTAAGGCCCTGGCTGGGTCACAGAGACACGCCGGGTTGTGGGTGGCGCCCAGCCCCCGAGCAGGGTCGCTGCCGGAGTCACGAAGACGCGCTGAGTAGTCACGGCGTTCGGGCCCTGAGGCCCTGGCTGGGTCACGGAGACACACCGGGTCGTAGGTGGCGCCCAGCCCCCGAGCAGGGTCATTGGCGGAGTCACGGAGATGCACCGAGTAGTCACGGCGTCTGGGCCCTGAAGCCCTAGCTGGGTCACGGAGACACGCCGGGTCGTCTCCAGGAGTATTCAGAGCATATTCGCATTATGGTGAAAATCCAACCATTATTTCTCTGCGCGGATCTGGCGCGCCTGACAGAGGAGCGGGACTGTCAAAGGCAACGGTAAAAAGAAAGTTACAGTTTATCCCGCATTATCCGCCGTAAGATTGCCGGGCCGATCCAATTCGGCCGTTGATTTCGGATCCGCCCGTTGTGCGGCCTCCGATATTTAAACATGGGAGGCGGCGCGGAGCGGCCACCCTATTCCCGAGGACTCCAGAGCTTTCCTCTGCCTTGCTGACTCGGCGAGTCTTCAGAGCTCTCAGCTTTCTTCTTCCTCGCGATTTCCTCCCCTCGCCTGAGCCTCGCCACCATCGACATGGCCGCCACACCTGCCGCGTCAGCGTCTTCAACCTCGGGGAGCACCGGAGAGGCTCCGCAGCCACCGTCGTCTTGGCAGAAGTGCTCGCTCCAGGAGAGCGACATCCATGACATGCTGGGGCACGTCATCCTCCCGGAGAAGCAGATCTCCGGGTGGCAGTGCTGTTACGGGGAGGAATTCCCGTCAGATGACACGGACCAGACGGTCGTGTTCAAGTCCTTCTACAAGAAGGGCTTCGCGCTGCCCGCGGGGGCCTTTTTTCGCGGGCTTCTTCACTTGTACAGGCTCGAGGTAACTCATCTCAAACCCAACTCAATTGCCCAGATTGCCATCTTCATCCACCTTTGCGAGGGGTACTTGGGGATCGCTCCCCACTTCAACTTGTGGCGGGCTCTGTACCGCCTCAAGGGGCACCCATCCAACATTCGCCGGAATATTGTGGGTGGGGCCGCCTTCTCACTGCGCCAGGGGAGCATCTACCCCGACTTCGAGCTCCGCGACACCAACAAGGGGTGGGCGCGGGAATGGTTCGTGGTGGCGAACCCGGCCCCCTGTCTCCCGGAGTACAAGGCGTGCTGGGAGGAGCCGCCGTCCACCGAGGAGATGTGCAGGTGGAGCGCCTCCTCAAGGAGATCACCGACTTGTCGGCGCAAGGTCTGACAGGGGCCGCGGTGACCATCTCCTTCTGCAAGCGGCTCACGCAGCCGATCCAGGAGAGGATCCACCTGGCCTTCGAGTACTGGGGTCATCGGGACCCGACCCGGGGGCAGGAGCGCAAGGTCCCCCGGGAAGAGACCGCGAACCAGGTCGCCCGCATCATGGCGGGGCAGATCCGGGACAAGGGCTACCCAAAAGCCCACTGCCTAAAGCGGCCGACCGACGCCGTAAGTTTTCTTGAATCCTCCGAGTTGTTTTTTTCGTTCCGAGTTGTTTCGTCTGTTTTTGCTCTATTTTTCCGAGCGCACCCCTTGGGTTGTAACACAACTCGGATCTTTTGCAGGCCAAGGTCTTGGAGTACTGGTCCCCCACTCCTCTACCTGAGGGGGACCCTGGTAAGGATGCCGCCGCCCCCGCCGAGCTGGGACAGCCGGCGGAGGAGGAGATAGAGTTCTCCTCCGACTCCTCCGTGGGGAGTGAGTCGGAGGTGGAGATCACCGGAGCCTCGGGGCCGCCGTCGTCGGCCGCCCCGAGAAGGAAGACGCGCCAGTTTATTTTGCTGCAAGCAGAATTGGTCAGTGTGGACCGGCTGAAAACAATATTTATGTAAATAATGTTTTGATTTTATTTTCTGTTAAGTTTTGCCCACGGTCCGAGTTCTCTTCTGAATTTGCCAAGTAGGTGGAAAGCGACTCTGAGCCCTTTTGATAGCGCTAGAGAGCAGATCATCAATATGCGTGGTGAATTAGGGTGACACAGAGTGGTTTCTAGACGTACTCGGCTATGTTCAGTAAGAGCGAACCGGGTTGTTCCTGTCCGACTGGTCAAACTCCGAGTGGGGGCTGGCTGGGTGGCCAAGACGCAGCCTCCGAGCGTATTGAAAATGACTCGGTAAAGAATGAGAGTAAGTAGAATGTGATGTATAAAATGCGACAGACTTTATTGAATGAGTAGATGGGTACATAGCTTTGCATTTTCTTATGCTTCTATGGATAGAAGCGGCGTAGGTGCTCGATATTCCATGGGTTGTCCACGTCTGTGCCGTCTGGCCTCTGTAGGTCGTAGGTTCCAAGAACCACTATCCCACTGACTACAAAGGGGCCTTCCCATGGGGAGGATAGCTTGTGAGTGCCGGTGGTCGACTGGATTTATCGTAGAACTAGGTCGCCGACATTGAAGTCGCGCTTGTGGACATTACGATCATGATAGTGCCGGAGCTGCTGCTCATATCTCGCATGTTGTATGGAGGCCACCAGGCGGTGCTCCTCTGCCGAGTCGATGTCGGTGCATCGAGTTGCTTCGGCTTCATTTTCATCGTAGTTCTGGATGTGCGGAGCACCAAAAGCTATGTCCGATGGCAAGACTGCTTCAGAACCGTACACCATGAAGAATGGTGAATAACCGGTAGCCCGGCTTCTCTGTGTGCGAAGCCCCCAGACCACTCTGGGTAGTTCTTGGAGCCACTTTGCCCTTTCGACTTGGCCATTGCACCTGGGGTGTGCTACAAAGGCGTAGTAGATGTTGATGCAACTTTCTTGGCAGTAGTCCTAGAACTCGGAGCCCCTGAATGAAGTACCCAGATCGGTGATGATCCGGTTAGGCACTCCGAATCGGTGTGATATCTCCTCGATGAACTTGGCTGCCTTCACTGCTGTAGTGGCAGCCGACTTGTCAATTGCCACGAATATGTGGTTGTACCCGCCGACAGCCGTCTCCTCGATCCATTTTGTGAACTTGTCAATTGCCACGAATATGTGGTTGTACCCGCCGACAGCCGTCTTTAAGGGTCCCACCGAATCGAGTCCCCAACAAGTGAATGGCCAGGAAGGCGGTATAGTCCGTAGGGCCCGAGCCGGGACGTGCTGCTGCTTGGAGAAGAACTGGCACCCGGGACATCGCCTGACGATGTTTCGGGCGTCGGCCAGAGCCGTGAGCCAGTAGAAGCCTGATCGGAAGGCTTTCCCACAAGGGTAGAGGCGCCGGCATGGTTGCCGCAGGTACCTGAGTGGATATCGCTAAGGAGTCGGACTCCTTCATCCTATGTAATGCATTAGCACAGGGTTCCTGAGGATGCCAAGTGCCTGAACAACTCGGCTCCTATGACGACGTAGTTGCTTGACCGTCGAGCAAGCTTTTGGTGCTCCTTTCCCTTTTGATAGCTTTTGTTGTTCTTGATGAAGTCGATGATTGGGGAGCGCCAGTCGGTGTCAAGAGTCAGGACCTGCTGCCCTATGGCCGGGACCAAGTCGGGCTTTGTAGGAGGTTCCTCTTCCACCTTGACAGTAGGGCTGTTGAGTGCTTGAACGAACACACCGGGTGGTACGATGGACCACTTGGATCCGAGCTTGGACAGAGCGTCAGCCGTCACGTTGTCGTCCCTGGGACGTGGTGGAACTCCAGACCATAGAACTTAGCTTCGAGCTTCCTGATCTCCCTGCAGTAGGCATCCATCTTCTCCATGGTGCACTCCCAGTCTTTGTTGACTTGTTGTATGATGACTTTGGAGTCACCATAAGCCAACAGATGCTTGATATCGAGTGTGACAGCGATCCGGAGACCATGAATGAGAGCTTCGTATTCAGCAGCATTGTTGGTAGCCTTGAAAAGTAACTGGAGGACATATTTGAGTTGTTCACCTTTTGGGGAGATGAAGAGGACTCCAGCGCCAGCTCCGTCACGATTGAGGGCGTCGTCGAAGTATATGATCTAGTGCTCGGATCTGGTGTCGGGTGGAGGATCTTGGATCTCGGTCCACTCAGTGACGAAGTCGGCCAACGCCTGAGACTTGATGGTGGATCGTGACATGAACTCAATTGTGAAGGCGCCAAGTTCTACTGACCATTTGACGACTCGGCCGTTGGCGTCCTTGTTGTGCAAGATGTCGCCGAGTTTATAGGATGAGGCCACCTTGATCTTGTGGGCCTAAAAGTAGTACCGAAGCTTTCTTGACGTGATGAGGATGGCGTAGAGCAGCTTCTGCACTTGTGGGTAGCATGCCTTGGACTCGCCGATTACTTCGCTGATGAAGTAGACCGGTCGCTGCACCTTGTAGACGTGTCCTGGCTCGTCTCGCTCGACGACCAGGACGATGCTCACCACATTAGTGGTTGCGGCGATATACAGGAGAAGGACTTCCCCATCTTCTAGTGTTGTTAGGACAGGCGGCGAGGTAAGAAAATCCTTGAGCTCCTGGAATGCTTTGGAAGCATCATCGTTCCAATCGAACTTGTCAGACTTCCGGAGAAGTTTGAAGAATGGTAGGCCTCTGTCGCCGAGTCGGCTTATGAACCTACTCAAGGCAGCCATGCACCTCGTGAGCTTCATCAGGTCCTTTTTGCTCCTGGGAGGCTTCATGAACCTGATGGCATTGACCTTGGTGGTGTTGGCTTCGATGTCCCGGCTACTAACTATGAAGCCGAGTAGTTTTCCAGACGAGACACCGAACACACACTTGGTCGGGTTGAGCTTCCATTTGAATTTCCTGAGATATTCAAATGTCTCGGAGAGATCCGTAATGAACTAATCATTACATTTTGTCTTGACAATGACATCATCGACATAGGCCTCGGCGTTGCGCCCGATCTGCCCCTGGAGGCATCTCTGAATGGCCTTCTGGTAGGTGGCGCTGGCATTCTTGAGGCCAAACGTCATGGCGTTGTAACAGTAGGCCCCGAAAGGGGTGATGAAGGATGTCTTCTCTTGAGCCGACTCCTTGAGGGCTATCTGGTGGTACCCTGAGTAACAGTCAAGAAAAGAAAGGAGAATGCACCCGGCCGTTGAGTCGATGACCTGATCGATGCATAGTAGAGGAAAGGGGTCCTTAGGGCAGTGTTTGTTGAGGTCAGTATAGTCAACACACATTCTCCATTCACCATTTTTCTTTGTTTACAAGGACCGGGTTTGCCAGCCAATGTGGGTGTGCAACTTCTCTGATAAAATTGGCGGCGAGGAGCTGAGTTACTTCTACCCTAATAGCCTCCTTTCGATCCTGCGCGAAGCGGCGGAGCCGTTGCTTGACGGGTCTCGCCTTCGTGTCGAGATCTAAGGAGTGCTCAGTCTCCTCCCTTGGGACTCCGGGCATGTCAGATGGCTTCCATGCGAAGATGTCCCAATTCTCTCGGAGGAAGGAGGTGAGCGCGCCTTCCTATGCCAGGTCGAGGCTGGACCCGATCACGGCGGTCTTGTGCGGCTCATCGTCCTGGAGGACGATGGTCTTGGTCGCCACGGCTGGTGCGAGCTGCGACTCGGGAGTCGACTCCTTGGTGGGGATCTACTGCTGGTCCATCGGAAGGTTCTTTGCTGCCTGGGCAACAAGAACCGAGTTCCTGGATCGTTCCAGGGTGTCGGAGAGCTCGATGTTCTTGGCCTCACAAGCATAGGAGGTCTGCAGATCTCCGTAGACCGAGAGGACCCCCTTTGGAGCTGGCATCTTCAGGAGAAGATACGTGTGGTTGGGGATCGCCATGAACTTGGGGAGGGAGGGTCTTCCCAGGATGGCATGGTAGGAGGTCTTGAACTCGGCGACCTCGAAGTTGACATGCTCGGTACAGTAGTTGTCGCGGGTGCTGAAGGTGACCGGCAAGGTGGCCCGGCCGACCGGAGTCGACCCGGCTCCGGGGATGATGCCGTAGAAGGCCTGGTCAGATAGGACCAGGGAGGTCATGTCATAGCCCATGCTCTCCAATGTGCTGGCGAAGATGATGTCGAGGGCGCTGCCACCGTCGACGAGTACTTTGGCCAGGCGGACCTGGCTCACCACCGGGCTGACCACGAGGGGGTAGGCACCCGGCCTGGGTAGGTGGACCCAGTGGTCACGGCGGTCGAAGGTGATCGGCGTCTCTGACCATTGCAGGGGATCGACCGGGTGTTTGAACACCAGGTTAACTTCACGATCATCCAGCTTGAGCTTGCACCGGCACAATGGCTTACTGGGGCCGCCGTATATGAAGTTGGCGGCCCTGTCTTCTTCCTGGAAGTTCCCTGGGGAATCTTCCCTTTGCTCGTCGTCGTCTCGCCTGTGTGAGGTGCGCCTCTGTGGACGCGCCCGTGTGGTTCTGGAACCACTGGGCCTGTCGCGGTCATCGTGGCGGGGTCGCTTGGAGTCGTCGTCCTTGATGATGCCGTTGGAGAGTGCTCAGCACTCCCGGGCAGTGTGGTTTGCGTCCTTGTGCCAAGGACACTTGCCATCAAGGAGTCGGTCCAGGTCCGCTTGGTTGAGGCTGGAGCGGAACTGGGACCTTTCGGCGACAGCGTCGGTGTTCTCAGGGCCACGCTTGCGGTCCCGATTCTTGGATGACTCGGCGCGATCGTGCTTCTTCCTGTGACGAGGTGAGCGATCGTCGCGTCGGCGTTTCGAGCGATTGTCCCGCTGGGAGTAGTGTTGATGGCCATTATTTCCTATTTTGACTGTTAACTTCTCGGGAATAAAATGAGTTTTGCACCATGTTCCATACATATTTTGCTTATTTCTAATACGTGCAATAAGTTTTGGATGAGTTGTGGCCGCAGGAACTAGTGTACCAAAAATCAGGAAAAATGGACAAAATACCAGGCCGACCGGCCTACCCTAGGCCGGCCGGCCTGACACCTCAACATACCATGCCACAGAACTTTTCTAGAGTGATCATGAGCACAAATCCAAGCCAATCGAATTTGGTTTTGTCCAAATTCACAAACAAAGACCGAAAGGCTTGAGCAATGGAAGGTTGGGTCCACTTTCAGTGTCCAAACGCAGTTTCAAGACCTAAACTGCCTTGAGCAAGAATGTGCAACTGTTGATTGATGCGTCGGTGGAACGGAGGGCCGAGAGGAGCCAAACCCAAGCCGGTCGGCCTAGGAGAGGCCGGCCGGCCTAACAATCATGTGCTTTGGACCCAATCCTCTTCCACAGACTTCTAGAGAGACAATCCAAGCCGTCCACAAAAGTTGGTGGCCAGATGGTGGGATCCCCAGGCCGGCCGCCCTAGGGGAGGCCGGCCGGCCCCACTTTGCAGCGGCTCGTGCTCACCTTCGCGTGGAAGTTACATCAACCGACCTCGTTGCTTACAACACACGCGCCCACCTTGTACCGACCTTGGAGCACTATAAATAGAGAGCAACACCCTCACTCTACACACACACACACCAAAGGAGCTCTCTTTTCTCATTCTTAGTTTCTAGAGTAGGTTAGGTAGTCTGGGAGTTAGATTCGAGTCGAGCTTGTCTCGGGATTCCGGAGTCGTCATCGGAAGTCGGGTATAAGCTCTTGTATCTTTTCCTTTGACATTTATCAATTTAAGTAATCTTCTTTATCTTTTCGAGTTAGCTTTACTTTCTGCATTTATTTACCTTTCCAAGTTATCTTACTTGTGTGCGAAAGTAATTCTCTAGCTTAGGCTTTGTACCTATCTTGTTTATCGGGATCTTACCTTACGGGTTTTCTCACCCGGACTAGGGTAACTCAAGTTAGTTCTCTAGGTTGAGCGGGATTTCTCTTGTTCGCGACAAGAGAAATCCTAACACCGAGTACGGACGTGGTGTCTGGGCTTAGTGTTAGCTAGAAAGTGTGTTCCACCCCACGGAACCGTTGTGGTAATCGGTAGGTGGTGACAGCCCTATCCGTCCTTTGTAGTCCACAACGTTCGGGTGTTTTCATAGCAGTAGTTGCAGGTTGCCGTTGGACTCCCCTCTTATCCCTTTCTGAAGTCCTTCCTCTTCCAGCCGCTGAAGTAAGCTCTAGGTTCCCGATAACTAGTTAGAAGCAAGGTTTAGTCTAGAGAGGCTAACTCGATAGTTTAGAAGTGTTTTAGGAGTCTTTCTCGCTCATTGTCCTCCCAGCTGCTTACCTCTCTAAGGATTAGAGTCTCCTATGTCAGAAGGTCATCGTTGGCCATTATCTCATCCTATCATATCAAGCTTACCCCCACTAAGTTAGTCGGTTGATATCTCTAGTAAAGTTTGTCATTCGATTCTTCGATACTCTTTATCCATAGTACTTCCCTGAGGAAATATACGATACCCAGGAATACTTCAAGGTGAAGTGCTACAGCGGTGATTCTGTGCGCTTGCGGAATCCATATTGTTTTGAGCGTAAGAAACGCCAACAAGCATTTCTAGCGCCGTTGCCGGGGAAGCAATTGGCTAAAGATTTTGTTGAATAGTTTGACAAAATTTACTAGTTTGTCACCGCTAATTTTAGCGGGATTACCATTGCTCTCGGTATCTTTGTGATTTCTGCAGAGCAGTGCAGGACCAAATTCGATCTACCATTCACTTCAACTCAGATCCAGAAAGAATTGGGTGAATTTTTTTTCTACCAGAAGAAATTTTCTTAGGATCAAGGTTTGACAACGCCAGCTTCAATACCCATGGCTCAGAAGACACTCCGTCAATTCTCAGCCCCGTCCAATAGCCATATCCCTACTGGACTGAACATGACCAAGGCATTGATGGCTTTGAGATAAAAACTAGGCTTGTCAACATGGTTCAAGCAAATCCCTTCTGCGGAAAGGCATCAGAGGATGCCCACGCTCATCTACAGAATTTTCTGGAAGTGAGCAGCATAATCAACCCAAGAGGCACTACGATGGATAATGTTCGTCTTCGACTGTTCCCATTCTCTTTGCTTGGGAAAGAAAAGACGTGGTTCTCCACCTACAAGAAAGCGTTCAACATTTGGGATGCGTGCTCCAATGCTTTTCTGGTCAAGTACTTTCCGATGGGCAAAACCAATGCCCTTCGGAATAGGATTTCCAGTTTTGAACAACTCCAGGACGAGACAGTCCCGGAAGCCTGGGAACGTCTTCAGGAATACATTGCAGCATGCCCACACCACGGCATGGAAGAATGGCTTATCATTCAGAACTTCTTCCATGGCCTGAACCAGCGATCACAAGATCACATGGACGCAGCAGCGGGAGGAGCATTTCTCTCCCTCGATGTTGCAGGAGCTATAACACTCATCGATAAGGTTGCTTCCAACAAGAGTTGGAAGGGAGATAGGCAGCCAGCCCATGCAAAAGGAATACATGAAATTGACAGTGTCAATATGCTGGCAGCCAAGATGGATCTTCTCATGGAAAAGCTGGAATCTCCACACCAAGAGGTTAACCAGACTATGGAGCCTCAGATGACATGTGAGAAAGGTGGCAATACTGGACACTCGGGCAAATCTTGCCCATTCACTCAAGAGGACGAGAACTCCATTGGGAACAACACTCCCAATGACTCAGACTGTCGTCCTCAGCAAGGTTGGAATTCTAAGCCCGACCTCCCCTTCGGCCAACAGCAAGGTATTAATTTTAATAATAGTTTTCAGCCCTCGCTTAAAGACTTTATGAATGGCCAAAAACAAATGAATGACAACATTAGTGAGAAATATCTTGCTTCTGATAAAATTCTTGAGTCTTTGGCTATGCAACTAGATGGGTTTAACTCTGTTATTAAACATCAGTTGAGTTTCAACAAATTGATAGAAACTAAAGTAACTCAACTGGCCTCATCCTGCCTTAACCATGACACGGGAAAGCTATCCGGGCAACCGGAAGTGACCCCGAAAGAAAGTCTGAGTGCGGTAGCTGTGCGGGCAAGACAATCCGCACAGAAACCACATTTTCCGCAGGATGCAGGTACACCATCCTGCCTAAACCATGACATGGGGAAGCTATCTGGGCAACCAAAAGTGACCCCAAAAGAAAGTGTGAATGCGGTAGCTGTGCGGGCAAGACAATCCACACAGAAACCACATCTTCTGCAGGATGCAAGTACACGGTGGAAGACCGTAACCACCAGGAATACCGATGCTGTAGACGGAGTGCTGGAGGAGGCCGATGAATCCAACACCATTGCTACCCAGGAAGACCCCGTGGAACCCCCTAGAACTTCATGGGACTGTCACGATACAACCGCCTTACCGTTTCTAGAGCGGAGAAGGAGGCCGGTGGCCGACGAGCAATTCAGCAAGTTCATTGAGGTAACTAAGAAGTTTTATGGTAACATACCACTTCTTGATACTATGCAGGTTCCCACGTACACCAAGTATCTCAAGGATATCCTTGGCAATAAGAGGGTCCTGCCGACCACCGAGGTTTTGCAGCTTACGGATGAGTGTAGCACAGCTATACTCAATCCTCTCCTGGAGAAGAAGAAGAAACTAGGATGCCCCACCATCACATGTTCCATTGGAGCTCAACACTTTAAGCACATTCTTTGCGATCTGCGAGCAAGCATCAGCGTCATGCCAAAGGTAATTTATAATAAACTTATCCATCATGCGCTTGCTCCTACTGCCATGTGTTTGCAGCTAGCAGACCAATCAGTTCATCATCTCGTGGGGATCGCCAAAGATATTCCGGTGAAAATACGGAATTTCTTTGTCCTTATTGATGTTGTCATTCTCGACATGGAAGCCGACGCTGAGATCCCTCTCATATTGGGGAGGCCATTCTTGAGCATGACAAGTGCACACATTGATGCGGGAGTTGGAGTAATCCAACTCAACATCAATGGGCAGAAGGAGAGATTCGGTTTCAAACCGAAGGATGAAAAATGCTCACAGATCAAAAGTTTCAACCAAAAGGAATTCAAGAAAGAGCTGGAGAAGACGTATTCCCTCATTGAATTCGTGGAGAATCTTCGAACTCGAGAGGAGATTAAGGTGTATAACCAACAGAACGCGAAGCGGAATACCCAACGTAAGAATTTTCTGGAATTTGGGAAGAAAGAGATCGAAGTAACTCTGCCTACACAGAAGGTGTAGCAGAAGAAAGCGTCGCCACCAATGTCTTCATCAGGTGGCGACGACTAAACCCAAAGTACGGATAGTCTTGCTCAGGACGAGAAACTCGAGCCCTTGCCATGAGGTACGTGGTAGTTATCTATTCTTGCATTTGCATATAGGATAGTTTATATTCTTGCATAGTCTTCCCTTTCTCATCATGGCATATTTAAATTCTCGCAAATGCATTCTTTTCACTTTACATTGCATACAAAAAAAATCCATCCAAGATAGCAGACCTACTGAGCTTCATTCAAGCTTGGGGGGTGCCGATGTATCCAGGTAAGTCATCCGACCTATCCTTTCGTCTTGTGTCCTAAAAAAATAGTTAGTTTAAATCAATAAAAAACTCAAAAAAAGTAAAATAATAAAATAAAATAAAAATAAAAACAAAATAAATAAATAAATTAAAGCACAAAAAATTTCATGCTTTGAATAAAACTACCAACTCATATGTGTGGAAATCCGTGTAAGCTCTTATCATGGAGATGATGAATAGTTGCTCTGTCCATGCTTTGCAAGAGCCTCGTATACAACTGTTTACTCTCCTAGTACTTAAACTAGTTGGCACAAAAGTAGTTCCACTAAAATTTGGTTTGAGTGGGAGCATGAGCTTGATTTCCAAGTCTAAGTTGTTGTGAGATTTGAGATAGCCCGAACTGGAATAAAACTGCATGCTCTAGTAGGGAACCTCTCGGAATTTCTTTAAAATAAAACATGGTAAAGAATTCCCCTTTGGTTTGTATGTCCTACCCAGAGCCATAAAGTTTTATCATATGAACCGATAAAAGCTATTTTGAGTTATTTTGAGCTTTGCCGAATGGTGAGTTCGTTCGAGGAAGGTACTTGTCATCTACCGATCTTTCTCCATTGCATACCTATTGTTTTGCTAGCCTCAAAATGTCTGACATGTCAATTACCTACTCCGGGTATTTGTTGACGGTCACTAACGACCCATTTTGACCGTCAACTATCGTGCAAAAGTCGAGCATCAGAAGGAATAAATGTTAGCATAGGATGATTATTTGACGAATTCCACAGATGCTGGTCTGAGAATGTGTGCAGGTGAATTTGGGCCAAAACTGCAGGTAACGAGCATATTATCCAAGGCATAAATTCCTAGGCCAAGCACAAGCAAGCCCAAAGGCCAAAAGGGCCCACTTGGCAGCTGCACATGAGAGGGAGACTCAACCCACATGCGTGACACACCATCGATCCGAAGCAATTCCACCTCGACCAATCAGACGCAAGCAAGAAGATCCATGGACCCACCAGAGCACCAAAACTGACCCAAGACAGGCCCTTACCCATATACATGACATGGGGGGCCACCTAATAGTCTTCTGACCAAAGATCGGGGCAAACGGAGTCAGCCCACGGTCGGCCGACCAGCTAGGTCGGCCGGCCTAGTGGTGACGGCCCTCGGGCCCCACCGCCTCTCAGATGACACGTTGAGAGATGTGGTCGGTCCCCAATGGCGGTTTGGCTCATTTCTCGGGCAAGAGGCTGGTGGCTCCCACCTGTAAATACAAGGGGAGGGGGTGAGAATAGGAACACACAACACAACTCACACATCACTCACCTCCAAGTGTAGAGCCTCTCAAGCTTGTGTTTAGTAGGAGTTTAGGAGTAGAGGTACTTAGGAGGGGCATCAGCAACGGCGCTCTTCTCCAAATTGTACCTCTACGAGAGTGAGGGAGATAGTCGAGGGATGTGCCGGGCTTGTCGGCGATCTTCTCCGCTTGTACCTCAATGGATGCTTATTCGGTTATAAGTGTTTGAGACTTTATTTGCTTATTTAGAATTAAAGTTTAGATCGCAAGTTATCATCTCTGCAGTACATTAGTTGATGTGTATGCTAGCGAGTAGCATTTGACTCTAGAGTGGGCTCTAGATAGAAAAGGATAACCCTGTACGACTCTAGAGTTAGTAGGGAAAGGCATAGACGTGGTGTCTAGGCTGGACTATACCACTCAGTTGTCTAATAGTCCCACAGTTTGTAGTGGTAGCCGGCAGGTGGTGACAGCCCTGTTCGAGCCTTTTAGTAATCCTCCACGTTCGGATATTGGATAGAGCACATATTGGAACTATTGGCTTGTATAAGCCGGTCGATACCTTTAGCTCGAAGTATAATGGCGACGTGATCTCTTCTTCTAAACATAGATTCTAGATCTTAGAAAGTCCTCTCTTTTCTATCCTCCTACACCAGTGTGTGTGTCCTTGGATAGCCTGAACCCGTAGGTAGTGTACTCACATTCCCTAGTGGATACGATACCCTGGAATACTCTTGGGTGAAAGCTACAGCGGTATCCGAGCACTTGCAGGTTTTATTCATGACGTTACAAAATACCAACAAGCTTTCTGGCGCCGTTGCCGGGGAACGGTAGCTATATTATCTTCAGACTCAGTCGTCCTCGTATCTTTTTCCTTTTCTTTCCTTCTACCTTTACCCCCGCTACCCTTGGAGCAGCTATCCTTTTCCTAGCTCTCTACCGCAATGGGCGAGTTCTTTGAGCCATCACCATCTTCCTCATCTAACCATGAACTCGACCCTGGCTTTATAGCCATGGTTCGGAAGTGACCCTTCTCTGGAGAAATTCATGAAGATCCCTATGAGCATTTGCTAGAATTCGAGGAACTGTGTTCGGGTCTAGAAATCCTAGGCATGACACGAGAAGCCTTGTGGTGGAAATTGTTCCCCTTCTCTCTTATAGAAAGGGCGGAGCAATGGTACACCCGCACGATAGGAAATATGAGCGGTGATTGGGAGGAGCTTCGAGATGACTTTTGTTACTCGTTCTCCCTCACCGAACGCATAGACTCCCTACCGATCGATATCCTCGATTTTGAGCAATTAGAGAAGGAGTCCACATTTGTAGCATGGGCTAGATTCTCACGCCTTTTGGCATCTATCCCAGACATGTCTATACCCGATGAACTATCATTGGAAGTTTTCTACTCGGGTTTAGACATGGAAACTGCTCTAGAGCTTGACGACGCCAGCGGAGGATGGTTCGCACACACAACTCCGGAAGAAGGAAGAGACATCCTAGATAGTTTCTTAGAAGACTCTTTCTTCTCTACCGACCATAGTGAACCCCGCCGGGAGGAATCCGCGTCGAGCCATGAGAGTCTCTCACCACCCGAATCTGAGCCTTCATCTTCCACATCCCAATATTCGTTTGTTGAGCGCTCTTCCGAACCACGAACACCGAAGGAAGAAGAAATTCAACCTTCGAAGTTCTCTTCCCGATTCGAGGATGACCCTTCAGGGAACATCAAAAATACCTCGAATCATCTTAGGCACGAGGAGCCTATAAAACCGATGTGTCTTTATGAGACCCTCGATATAATTTCCCGTCATACACCCGCAATTGATTGGTCAAAGGAGGCAAAGCGTGCTTCCGAAGCGATTCGGATTAGCCCAACCTCTGCAACAATCACTTGTTTTATCAAGGGAAAAATCATAGAAGCTCTTTATGACCCTGCTGCTGAGGTTTGCATCTTACCCGAGTGCCTTTTGGACACTCTCATGGGTAACAAGCCTCTAACCCGAACCGACAAGTACTTTAAAAGTCCATCCGGACTGTACTTTGAATCTCAGGGGATTGCAAGGGACTTGCCTATCACAATAGACAAAATTGAGGTGCATTTAGATTTTTACATCTACAATATCCTTGATTTTGATCTTCTCCTAGGCCTCCCGCTAGAAAAACTTCTGGCATCTCATGGGAGCCTAGATGAAAAGCTTAGGGAAACCGGCTCGGCCACTACTACTCCTCATCTAGAAAATCTTCTGGCCAAGCCACTTCTCGAGCGAAACCCGCTCGAGGAGATGATGCATACATCTCCGTTCATATCATCTAAGCCTGTTCTCTTGAGAGTTCTAGAATCCTCTGAAGAATACGACTTGGAAGATAGCCTTCACTCTCATGAAGATGAACGACCATCATCATCCTTGACCGAGTTTGAGCCTCTTCCCGATGGCCTAGAATCTGTTGTTCTCGACCTTGATCGAGATACAACTATGATCTTTCACGATGAATCTCTTGAGATGGAGAATCAATGGGCCAAGGAATCTTGCGAGGCGGCGACTCTGGAGTCCAATGAAAAGGATTCCTCAAATGAGCATGGGAATTTTACTTTTGACATACCATGTAAACCATGCTCATTCAATGCAACTCCAGAGTTAGACATGCTTAGTGCACCGTGCACACACGAGGACTACAACCAACTCAAGGTCCTCTTTTGCAAAATTTTCAGAAGGTTGGTTGTAGATGTATATGTTTATCATAAACATTGCAGATTTCGTGCGTGCACCATGGCACTAACCTTGTAGCTAGTTTCAACAATTGGTGGTGAAACAATGACCCATCACCAATGATGGCTACAAGAGTTATCATGGTCGAGCTTATGAACAGAAATAAAGCACTGCCGGGAAATAGCCCGGACTACTATCTTTTATTTACTTATGTATTTCCCTTTCAATAAAAAGCAAGAGCATGTTCTAGGATATAGTTTTCCTTCGGGTATTTTTGGTTGCTAACCATTCCAGGGGAAGATCAAAGAGAACGATGGATAGACAATGCCTATAAACATGTGAGCTACACCGACTACAACACCTCGATATGCCTTGATGAAGGAACAACTACAGAAGGAGACTTGAACTCCATACACTTGAAGTTTTGCAAACTCCAAGTATGGGGGAGATGTCGTGGTAAGTACTCTCAATGTCCTGCTTTTGACATTAAACAAAGCCCTGCCAGGAGGTCGCCCGAGGATCACCAGGTACAAACTCATGCCTATCTCTCTTCGAATAATGCTCAATCATGCTTCGTGCTCCCTTTATCTGTTCTCGTATGCTCTAGTTTGAATGTATGATTGCAACATACATTCATAGGCTTTTTAAATCAAGCATGGTGTTTGGGTTAAAATATCCTCTTCAGGCAACTAGACCTCGTGTCTAGATTGATTGACGTTCTTGGAGTTAATACTTGTATAGATGTTGGTTGCATATATGGACTAACCCCTGCAGAAAAATCAAATCCAATTGGGTGAGTCATCGAGCTGAATTCAAATGGAAAGGTAAGACAAGGTTTTGGATTAATGTTGAACAACATACTCATGTTAATGTAATCTTAGTTCAGCCTTGCTTGAGTAAGTATCTTGGTGAGATTAAATTTTAGTTTCAATAAAAATTCGGAGCACCCTGGTTCTTGTTGGTATTTTGTAACGTCACGAATAAAATCCGTAAGCACACGGATACCGCTGTACCTTTCACCCAAGAGTACTCCAGGGTATCGTATCCAATAGGGAACGTGAGTACACTACCTACGGGTTCAGGCTGTCCAAGGACACAAACACTGGTGTAGGAGGATAGGAAAGAGAGGACTTTCTAAGATCTAGAATCTATGTTTAGAAGAAGAGATCACGTCGCCGTTATACTTCGACCTAAAGGTATCATCCAGCTTAAACAAGCCGATAGCTCCAATAATAGTGCTCTATCCGATATCCAAACGTGGAGGATTACTAAAAGGCTCGAACAGGGCTGTCACCACCTGCCGGCTACCTCTACAAACCATGGGACTATCGGACAACTGAGTGGTATAGTCCAGCCTAGACACTATGTCTATGCCTTTCCCTACTAACTCTAGAGAAGATCAGGGTTATCCTTTTCTATCCGGGCCCTACTCTAGAGTCAAATGCTACTTGCTAGCATACACATCATCTAATATAAGGCAAATATGAAAACTTGCGATCTAAACTCTAATTCTAAATAAACAAAGAAAGTCTCGAACACTTACAACCGAATAAGCATCCGTCGAGGCACAAGCGGAGAAGAGCGCCGACAAGCCCGGCACATCCCCCGACTATCTCCCTCACTATCGTAGAGGTACAATTTGGAAAAGAGCGCCATTACCGGCGCCCCTCCTGAGTACCCCTACTCCTAAACTCCTACTAAACACAAGCTAGAGAGGCTCTACACTTGGAGGTGAGTGATGTGTGTTGTGTGTTCCTATTCTAACCACCTCCCCTTGTATTTATAGGAGGGAGCCACCAGCCATTCGCCCGAGAACCGACCCAAACCGCCATTGGGGACCAGCCACACCTCGCCACGTGTCATCTGAGAGGCGGTGGGGCCCGTGGACCGCTACCACTTGGTCGGGCGACCATGTTGGTCGGCCGACCGTGGGCTGGGCCTGTTTGGCCCAGTTTTCGGTCAGGTGGCTGTTAGGTGGACCCCCATGTAATATACATGTGCGAGGGCCTGTCTTGAGGTGGTTTGGTAGCTCTGTTAGGCCCGTAGATCCTCGTGAACACGTCTGATTCATCGAGATGGAATTGCTTCGGATCGATGACGTGTCACGCGTGTGGGCTGATCTCCCTCTCATGTGCAGCTGCCAAGTGGGCCCTTTTGGCCTTTGGGCTTGCTTGTGATTGGCCCAGGAATTTATGCCTTGGATAATATGCGCGTTACCTGCAGTTTTGGCCCAAATTCAACTGCACACATTCTCAGACCAGCATCTGTGGAATTCGTCAAATAATCATCCTATGCTAACATGTATTCCTTCTGATGATCTACTTTTGCACGATAGTTGACGGTCAAAATGGGTCGTTAATGACCGTCAACAAGATCCCCCACACTCTTGTCCTCGAGTAAAGGCAAGAACTACGGTGGTCCCTGACTTCATATGATATGACACCTGCATACAGATTATTCTAAACCTTAACTTTGCATGTGAATTTTGATGTGTCTACCATGAATTGCTTGGGAAGTTGAAGAGCGGAACGGTATTGACTTCAGTCTCCTCCACTTCTCTGCTTTATGACCGGGGTTTTGGAAATGTTTTTGCAAAGACCAACCATAGCTTTACTTCTCCATAGGATCTCTCATGTCGCTCACTGTGTATATATATCCTCACTAAGGCATTGCTTGTTTTCATCCTACTTCTAAAGATGGTTTATGTGGAGCTCATGGTAGGGAAATGGAAGCATGCACTTGTGTCACATATATCGCAAAATCAAACAACGGATCCATGAAGATGACAAATCACACAAGCTAATCAAGATTGTGCACATATGTGGATGGTGGTTGGTAGATGGTGGAAATTGAATGAAATACTCCTTTTATGAACCTCTCTCTCTCCTTTATTTGGATATCACGAGGACATGGCTATATATATATATCTTTTTCTTCTCTCTTTTTTTTATGGACATTGTTGTGTCCATTTTTTTTCTCTTTTTTTGGGTCATGCTTCTTGGGCATGCCATCTTTTCTCTTTTTTTTCTTTTTTAATAGCCCATGCCTCATTTGAAGGATACTAGAGAGAGAGATCATTAAACATGGAGTTTTATTTTGTGGATGGATGGAATGGCATAGCTGACTTCCAGTGTAGATGTTCAGATGGTGGAGTGCACATGATCTTGATCAAACAAGTATGAAAGACATCTCATTAGGGGCACAAAGTTTGAAGAAGCTCAAAGCAACAACAAGGCACATATGTGTAAAGGATTTGTATCATGAAAGTCAACATATGGCTTTGGTAGAACAAACACGTGGATTTGTAAAGCTATGGAGGTTTTTCTTTTTGATAAAAGTTTCCCAGACACATAAGCAGATAAAGCAAGGATTCTTCCATCAAACCATATCTCACTAGTCAACAACTTAATAATTATGGGTTCCCTAAGATATGATTCACAAGCTCAGGTTTAGCAAAGAATAAAAGGTATGCAAGCCAATCATTGAGAAGCACAAGACCAGTGGATACTCCTTGAGTTTAATTTTAGTGATTAAGCAATGGCTTCCATTTAAACTCATAGGTTGGGGAGAGTATGAGGGGTAGAGTGCACAAACTGTCGTGATGAAGATAATCGGAGCTAGTGCTAGTTAGCCAGACCTGAGGTTCCACTGCCCAATACGAGCTCTGATTCATCTTGGTTTTTTGCATTCTGGTTCATTCGGTGTTGTGCACGTGTTGTGGGAGATCTCGAGTGTGTATGCATGAAAGTTCTGAGAGATCTCCCCGACACTTGTTCTTGTACCTAGTGCTTATTGAAAAACAAAAATATGGAAACAAACTAATAGGTCTACCTGTTTTAAGAACCATGGAGCTCCTAAATTTATTGAAACTAAAATTTAATCTCACCAAGATACTTACTCAGGCAAGGCTGAATTAAGATTTCATCAGCATGAGAATGCCGAGCAATATTAATCCAAAAACCTCTACTTACCTTCCCGTTTGAATTCAGCTCAACGACTTATCCATTTGGAATTAATTTTCCTGTAGGGGTTAGTCCACATATGCAACCAAATTCTATACAAGTATTAACTCCAGGACATCAATCAAACTTGACACCATGTCAGTTTGACTGAAGAAGACATTTTAACCCAAATACCATGCTTGATTTAAAAGGCCTATGAATGTGTTTCTAGACACACATTCAAACTAGAGCATACACGAATAGATAAAGAAAATATGAAGCATGATTGAGCTTTATTCAAACAGAGATAAGCATGAGTACAAACCTGGTGATCCTCGGGCGACCTCCCGGTAGGACTTTGTTTAATGTCAAAAGCAGGACATTGAGAGTACTTACCACTGCATTTTGTTGATGGAATATTATCACCATGGCAACTCCTCTCATTTTTTTTCATTTTTTTTCATTTTTTTAGAGCAAGATGCGAGGACATACACCAATTCCAAGACAAGATATGAATTGAGAAAAGGACTTACTTTGGGGTACTCACACACCTCCCCCACACTTGGAGTTTGCAAAACTTCAAGTGTATGGAGTTCAAGTCTCCTTCGGTAGTTGTTCCTCCATCAGGACATATCGAGGAGTTGTAGTCGGTGTAGCTCATATGTTCGTGGGTGTTATTTGTCGATCATTCTTCTTGATCTTCCCCTGGAAAGATTAGCGATCAAAAATACCCGAAGAAAAACTATATCCTAGAGCATGCCGTTGCTTTTTATTGAAAGAGAAATAAATAAGTAAATAAATACAGATAGTCCGGGCTATCTCCCGGCAGTACTTTGTTTCTGGTCATAAGCTCGACCACGATAACTCTTGCAGCCATCATTGGTGATGGGTCATTGTTTCACCACCAATTGTTGCAGCTAGCTACAAGGTTAGTGCCATGGTGCACCCACGAAATCTGCAATGTTTACGATAAACATATATATCTACAACCAACCTTCTGAAGATTTTGCAAAAGAGGACCTTAAGTTGGTTGTAGTCCTCGTGTGTGCACGGTGCACTAAACATGCCTGACTCTGGAGCTGTATTGAATGAGCATGGTTTACGCGGTTTGTCAAAAGTGAAATTCCCATGCTCATTTGAGGAATCCTTTTCATTGGACTCCAGAGTCGGCGCCTCACATAATTCCATGGCCCATTGATTCTCTATCTCAAGAGATGCATTGTGAAAGCTTGATGTTGATTCTCGATCGTAGTCGAGAACAACATATTCTAGGCCAACAGGAAGAGGCTCAAACTCGGTCAAGGGTGATGATGAACGTTCATCTTCACAAAAGTGAAGGCTATCTTCCGAGTCGAATTCTTTAGAGGATTCTTGAACTCCCAAGAGAACGGGCTCGGATGATATGAATGGAGATGTATGCATCATCTCCTCGAGCGGGTTTTGCTCGGGAAGAGGCTTTGCCAGAAGATTTTCTGAATGAGGAGTGGCAGTGGCAAAAGCAGTTTCCCTAAGCAGTCTAGCTAGGCTCCCTTGATGAGGTGTGAGTGAAATTTCAAGTGGGTAGCCTATGAGAAGATCAAAATTGAGGACATCGAAGATATGTAAGTCTAGGTGCACCTCGATTTTTTCTAAGGTTAGCAACACAGCACTTGCGACCCCCCGACATTCAATAATGTGTCCAAAGGGACAACATTTGAGTAGCTTGTCGGATGGTCATAGCGTAACATCGCCCAACAAAGTATACGCTAAGTGCCATGGCATGATGCTAACCTCCATGATGGGGTTAACATGCGCTTCTACGGTAATTCCTCCTATAGAGCATGAAAGGATCGTGGAGGGTATAGTCGTCCAAACGTCTTCGGAAAAGCATCTCGCTCCGTCTGACTGTTCCACCTCTACGACCTCCTCGAATTGTTTGTGAAGAGGATCGGGAGAAGGAGGTACCGTAGGACTAAGGGAAGGTTCTGTCAGGAGATTGTGTAATTAATTGATACTGACAGAAGAAAGTTCCTCCCTTAATTAGACGTCGTGGAGATTCGAGGTGTTTTGGATGTTTCCTGAAGGATCATCCTCGAATCGGGAAGAGAACTCCAAAGGTTGAATTTCTTCTTCCCTCGGTGTTCGTGGTTCGGGAGAGGGCTCAACAGACGAATATTGGGATGTGAAAGGTGGAAGCTCAGATTCTATTGTTGAGTGACTCTCATGGCTCGACACGGATTCCTTCCGGCGGGGTTCTCCTCGGTCGGTGGGAAAGGAAGAATTTCCTAAGAAATTATCTAAGATTGCTCTTCCTTCCGCTGGAGTTTGGTGTGCAAACGAACCTCCGGTGGCGAAGTCGAGTTTAAGGGCAGACTCCATGTCTAAACCCGAGCAAAAGATGTTCAATGATACATCATCGGGTATAGATAAGTCTGGGCTAGATGCCAAAAGGCGTAAAAATCAAGCCCAAGCTGCACCTATAAACTCCTTCTCTAATTGCTCGAAGTCGAGGATGTCAATCGGTAGGGAGTTTATGCATTTAATGAGAGAGAACGAGTGACAAAAGTCAGCTCGAAACTCTTCCCAATCACCGTTCATACTTCCTATCGTGAGGGTGTACCATTGTTCCGCGCTCCTAATGAGAGAGAAAGAAAACAATTTCCACCGCAATATTTCCTGTGTCATGCCTGGGATTACCAAGCTCGAACACAATTTCTCAAATTCTCGCAAATGGTCAAGGGGATCAACATTGATCGCTCCAGAGAAGGGTCATTTCCGAACCATGGCTATAAAGCCTGGGTCAAGTTCATAGCTAGATGAGGAAGATGGTAATGGCTCTGAGAACTCGCCCATTGGGGTAGAGAGCTGTGAAATGAATAGCTGCTCCAAGGGTAGCGGGGGTAAAGGTAGAAGGAAATGAAATGAAAAAAATATGAGGACGACTGAGTCCGTAGATAACGTAGCTGCCGTTCCCCGGCAACGGCGCCAGAAAGCTTGTTGGTATTTTGTAATGTCACGAATAAAATCCGCAAGCGCACAGATACCACTGTAGCTTTCACCCAAGAGTACTCAGGGTATTGTATCCACTAGGGAACGTGAGTACACTACCTACGGGTTCAGGTTGTCTAAGGACACACACACTGGTGTAGGAGGATAGGAAAGAGAGGACTTTCTAAGATCTAGAATCTATGTTTAGAAGAAGAGATCACGTCGCCGTTATACTTCGAGCTAAAGGTATCGACCGGCTTAAACAAGCCGATAGCTCCAATGATAGTGCTCTATCCGATATCCAAATGTGGAGGATTACTAAAAGGCTCGAACAGGGCTGTCACCACCTGCCGGCTACCTCTACAAACCGTGGGACTATCGGACAACTGAGTGGTATAGTCCAGCCTAGACACCACGTCTACGCCTTTCCCTACTAACTCTAGAGGCGATCAGGGTTATCCTTTTCTATCCGGGCCCTACTCTAGTGTCAAATGCTACTTGCTAGCATACACATCATCTAATATAAGGAAGATATGAAAATTTGCGATCTAAACTCTAATTCTAAATAAACAAAGAAAGTCTCGAACACTTACAATCGAATAAGCATCCGTCGAGACACAAGCGGAGAAGAGCGCCGACAAGCCCGGCACATCCCCCGACTATCTCCCTCACTCTCGCAGAGGTACAATTTGGAGAAGAGCGCCGTTACCGGCGCCCCTCCTGAGTACCTCTACTCCTAAACTCCTACTAGCTAGAGAGGCTCTACACTTGGAGGTGAGTGATGTGTGTTGTGTGTTCCTATTCTCACCCCTTCCCCTTGTATTTATAGGAGGAAGCCACCAGCCATTCTCCCGAGAACCGAACCAAACCACCATTGGGGACCAACCACACCTCACCACGTGTCATCTGAGAGGCGGTGGGGCCCGTGGACCGTTACCACTTGGTTGGGCGACCATGTTGGCCGGCCGACCGTGGGCTGGGCCTGTTTGGCCCAGTTTTCGGTCAGGTGGCTGTTAGGTGGACCCCCATATGACATACATGAGCGAGGGCCCGTCTTGAGGTGGTTTGGTAGCTCTGGTAGGCCCGTAAATCCTCGTGAATGCGTCTGATTCGTCGAGGTGGAATTGCTTCGGATCAATGATGTATCACGCGTGTGGGCTGATCTCCCTCTCATGTGCAGCTGCCATGTGGGCCCTTTTGGCCTTTGGGCTTGCTTGTGATTGGCCCAGGAATTTATGCCTTGGATAATATGCTCGTTACCTGCAGTTTTGGCCCAAATTTACCTGCACACATTCTCAGTCCAGCATCTGTGGAATTCGTCAAATAATCATCCTATGCTAACATTTATTCCTTCTGATGATCGAATTTTGCACGATAGTTGACGGTTAAAATGGGTCGTTAGTGACCGTCAACAGTTCTTAAAACCGGTAGAGCCATTAGTTTGTTTTCACATTTTTGCTTTCGAATAAGCACCAGGTACAAGAACAAGTGTGGGGAAGATCTCTCGAAACTTTCATGTATATACACTTGAGATCTCCCACAACACATGCACAACACCGAACGAACCAGCATGCAAAAGGCCAAGACGAATTGGTGCTAGCAAGGTTTGGCCAACCGGAACTACCACCATTCATTCTTCATCGCGATGGTTTGCACACTATAACCCTCACTCTCCCCAACCTATGAGTTTAAATGAAAAACATTTGATTAATCATTAAAAATTAAACTCAAAAGGTATCCTCTGGTTCTGTGCTTCTCTATGATTTGCTTGCATACTTTTTATTCTTTGCTAAGCCTGAGCTTGTGAATCATATCTTAGGGAACCCATAATTGTTTAGTTGTTGACCAGTGCGATATGGTTTGATGGAAGAATCCTTGCTTTATCTGCTTATGTATCTGGGAAATTTTTATCAAAAAGAAAACCTCCATAGCTTTACAACTCCATGTGTTCGTCCTACCAAAGCCATATGTTGACCTTCATGAAACAAACCTTACATATATGTGTCTTGCTGTTGCCTTGAGCTTTTTCAAACTTTGTGACCCTAGTGAGATGTCTTTTCATACTTGCTTGATCAAGATCATGTGCACTCCACCAGCTGAACATCTACAATGGAACTCAGCTATGCCATTCCATCCATCCACAAAATAAAACTCCATATTTAATGATCTCTCTCTCTCTAATATCCTTCAAATGAGGCATGGGCTATTCAAAAAAAAAGAGAAAAAGAAGGCATGCCCAAGAAGCATGACCCAAAAAAAGAGAAAAAGAATGGACACATCAATGTCCATGAATATATATATATATAATAATAATAAAAGAAATATATATATATAGCCATGTCCTCATGTTATCCAAATAAAGGAGAGAGAGATTCATAAAAGGTGTATTTCATTCCATCATCCACCTTCCACATATGTGCACGATCTTGATCAGCTTGTGTGATTTGTCATCTTCATGGATCCGTTGTTTGATTTTGCAATAAATGTGACACAAGTGCATGCTTCCATTTCCCTATCCTTGAGCTCCACATAAGCTATCTTTAGAAGTAGGGTGAAAAGAGGCAATGCCTTGGTGAGGATATATACACAATGAGTGACATGAGAGATCTTATGGAGAAGTAAAGCTACGGTTGGTCTTTGCAAAAATATTTCCAAAACCCCAGTCATATAGCAGGGAAGTGGAGGAGACTGAAGTCAATACCGTTCCACTCTTCAACTTCCCAAGCAATTCATGGTAGACACATCAAAATTCACAGCAAAGGTAAGGCCTAGAATAATTTGTATGCAGGTGTCATATCATATGAAGTCAGGGTCCGCCTTAGTTCTTGCCTTTACTCGAGGACGAGCAAAGAACTAAGTGTGGGGGATCTTGTTGACGGTCACTAACGACCCATTTTGACCGTCAACTATCGTGCAAAAGTCGAGCATCAGAAGGAATGAATGTTAGCATAGGATGATTATTTGACGAATTCCATAGATGCTGGTCTGAGAATGTGTGCAGGTAAATTTGGGCCAAAACTGCAGGTAACGAACATATTATCCAAGGCATAAATTCCTGGGCCAAGCACAAGCAAGCCCAAAGGTCAAAAGGGCCCACTTGGCAGCTGCACATGAGAGGGAGACTCAGCCCACATGCGTGACACGTCATCGATCCGAAGCAATTCTACCTCGACCAATCAGACGTGAGCCAGAAGATCCATGGACCCAGCATAGCACCAAAACTGACTCAAGATAGGCCCTCACCCATATACATGACATGGGGGCCCACCTAACAGTCTTCTGACCAAAGACCGGGGCAAACGGAGCCAGCCCATGGTCGGCCGACCAGCTAGGTCAGCCGGCCTAGTGGTGACGGCCCACGGGCCCCACCGCCTCTCAGATGACACGTTGCGATATGTGGTCGGTCCCCAATGGCGGTTTGGCTCATTTCTCGGGCAAGAGGCTGGTGGCTCCCTCCTATAAATACAAGGGGAGGGGGTGAGAATAGGAACATACAACACAACTCACACATCACTCACCTCCAAGTGTAGAGCCTCTCTAGCTTGTGTTTAGTAGGAGTTTAGGAGTAGAGGTACTCAGGAGGGGCGCTGGCAACAGCGCTCTTCTCCAAATTGTACCTCTACGAGAGTGAGGGAGATAGTCGGGGGATGTGACGGGCTTGTCGGCACTCTTCTCCATTTGTACCTCGACGGATGCTTATTCGGTTGTAAGTTTTTGAGACTTTATTTGCTTATTTAGAATTAGAGTTTAGATCGCAAGTTATCATCTCTGCCTTATATTAGTTGATGTGTATGCTAGCGAGTAGCGTTTGACTCTAGATTGGGCTCTGGATAGAAAAGGATAACCCTGTACGACTCTAGAGTTAGTAGGGAAAGGTGTAGATGTGGTGTCTAGGCTGGACTATACCACTCAGTTGTCCGATAGTCCCACAGTTTGTAGAGGTAGCCGGCAGATAGTGACAGTCCTGTTCGAGCCTTTTAGTAATCCTCCACGTTCGGATATTGGATAGAGCACATATTGGAACTATTGGCTTGTATAAGCCGGTCGATATCTTTAGCTCGAAATATAATGGCGACGTGATCTCTTCTTCTAAACATAGATTCTAGATCTTAGAAAGTCCTCTCTTTTCTATCCTCCTACACCAGTGTGTGTCCTTGGACAGCCTAAACCCATAGGTAGTGTACTCACGTTCCCTAGTGGATACGATACCCTGGAATACTCTTGGGTGAAAGCTAGAGTGGTATCCGTGCACTTGTGGATTTTATTCGTGACGTTACAAAATACTAACAGTATTGATATCCACCTTCGCCAGACAATTCCTCTCACAACAAAACCCAATATATCCACAGTGAACCTATCCATCTCGAATGGTCTATCCAAGCAATGCTCCCTTCCAAAAACTCTATCATTATGGTGTGTGGGTCATCTTCCTTCAAAAAAATGGAGCAGAAGCAATGAAAAAAAGTGAGACAAGACCCATACCTCCACTCAAAAGAGTTGAAATAAGGGGCTCAAAAGACCAAAATTCTCTAAGTGTGAGTCCATTTCCTCCCTCTCCCCTGAACACTTCACCTTCCATAAGATCGAGATTTGATCGAGTACCAACCTTATGCGAACCACTCTTCGGCTCGGCAACACAGATAACCAAGGTATGCTACACTCTCCCTACCTAAAACTCCACATATCAGCCTTAGAGTAGGAAGAAGATGGTCAAATTATCCGACCATAGTGAGGATCATACACCTTGAGCGACTTGAGAGTACCATCGGGGAATCTTAAACCACTTTTGAAAAACTTGCAAAAACTCCAAGATAGGAACCTGAACAGGAGGCAGCAAATATTCCGATGAAGGTTGTTCAATCTCTCAACCGCTCAAGACGAGGGATGAAATGCGAGTAAGCCCCATCTCCAGAAACCAAGGTATGAGACAACTTATTCAAAGTACATACGAGTTAGAGTAATAAGTTGTTCATAAGGTTTCTGCAAGGTATGAGCATTGATGCAACTCCTGATCCACTGAGCTTCAGCTTTAGCTTTGCTTGAGGACGAGCAAAAATTTAAGCTTCGGGGGGTGTTGACGGCCATTATTTCCTATTTTGACCGTCAACTTCTCGGGAATAAAATGAGTTTTACACCATGTTCCATACATATTTTGCTTATTTCTAACAAGTGCAACAAGTTTTGGATGAGTTGTGGTCGCAGGAACTAGTGTACCAAAAATCAGGGAAAATAGACAAAATACCAGGCCGACCGGCCTACCCTAGGCCGGCCGGCCTGTCACCTCAACATACCATACCACGAAACTTTTCTAGAGTGATCATGAGCACAAATCCAAGCCAATCCAATTTGGTTTCGTCTAAATTCACAAACAAAGACCGAAAGGCTTGAGCAATTGAAGGTTGGGTCCACTTTCAGTGTCCAAACGCAGTTTCAAGACCTAAACCGCCTTGAGCAAGAATGTGCAAACGTTGATTGATGCGTCGGTGGAACGGAGGGCCAAGAGGAGCCAAACCCAGTCCGGCCGGCCGGCCTAACAATCACGTGCTTTGGACCCAATCCTCTTCCACCGACTTTCAGAGAGACAATCCAAGCCGTCCACAAAAGTCGGTGGCCAGATGGTGGGATCCCCAGGCCGGCCGGCCTAGGGGAGGCCGGCCGGCCCCACTTTGCAGCGGCTCATGCTCAACTTCGCGTGGAAGTTACATCAACCGACCTAGTTGCTTACAACACACGCACCCACCTCGTTCCGACCTTGGAGCACTATAAATAGAGAACAACACCCTCACTCTACACACACACACCAAAGGAGCTCTATTCTCTCATTCTTGGTTTCTAGATTAGGTTAGGTAGTCTGGGAGTTAGAGTCGAGTCGAGCTTGTCTCAGGATTCCGGAGTCGTCATCGGAAGTCGGGTATAAGCTCTTGTATCTTTTCCTTTGATATTTATAAATTTAAGTAATCTTCTTTATCTTTTCGAGTCAGCTTTACTTTCCGCATTTATTTACCTTTCCAAGTTATCTTACTTGTGTGCGGAAGTAATTCTCTAGCTTAGGCTTTGTACCTATCTTGTTTATCGGGATCTTACCTTACGGGTTTTCTCGCCCGGACTAGATTAACTCAAGTTAGTTCTCTAGGTTGAGGGGGATTTCTCTTATTCGCGACAAGAGAAATCCTAACACCGAGTACGGACGTGGTGTCTGGGCTTAGTGTTAGCTAGAAAGTGTGTTCCACCCCACGGAACTGTTGTGGTAGTCGGTAGGTGGTGACAGCCCTATCCGTCCTTTGTAGTCCACCACGTTCGGGTGTTTTCATAGCAGTAGTTGCAGGTTGCCGTTGGACTCCCCTCTCATCCCTTTTTGAAGTCCTTTCTCTTCCAACCGCCGAAGTAAGCTCTAGGTTCCCGATAACTAGTTAGAAGCAAGGTTTAGTCTAGAGAGGCTAGCTCGATAGTTTAGAAGTGTTTTAGGAGTCTTTCTCGCTCGTTGTCCTCCCAGCTGCTTACCTCTCTAAGGATTAGAGTCTCCTATGTCAGAAGGTCATTGTTGGCCATTATCTCATCCTATCATATCAGGCTTACCCCCACTATGTTAGTCGGTTGATATCTCTAGTAAAATTTGTCATTTGATTCTTCGATACTCTTTATCCATAGTGCTTCCCTGAGGAAATATACGATACCCTAGAATACTCCAAGGTGAAGTGCTACAGCGGTGATTCTGTGCGCTTGCAGAATTCATATTCTTTTGAGCGTAAGAAACGCCAACAAGTAGTCGTTCTTGGTCTTGTGCCGGTGGTGGGCCCGCTCGGCTTCTTCTATGTCGGCGTGCTTGTTGACGACCGTCATCATCTCGTCCACGGTCTTGGGGTTGCTTTTGAACATCTTCCTCCATAGTTCGATGCTATGGAGGCCTTCGTGGAAGTGGTGGATAACATCCCTGTCATCAACCTCTGTAATGGTATTACGGTTAGCGAAGTACCTCTTGATGTAGTCGTGGAGGGACTCGTCAGGTTGTTGGATGACGCTTGCCAGATCCCATCTGGTTTTGGGACCCAGGCAGGATGCCTGGTAGTACTGGATGAAGGCACTGTAGAAATCCTGCCAACCGTTGATGGAGCCAGCAGGGAGCGCCTCGAGCCAGTTGAGGACGTGGCGACCCATCATGACCGGGAAGTAGGCAGCCATGATGTTGTTGTCGCCGCTCGCAGTTCAGATGGCGATGGAGTAGGTGCGCAGCTGTAACACCTCCGGTGTTTAGCACTATTTTAAACATGCAATTAATATGAAATGACAAGTTAAACCCATAAAATTTCAATTACTTAAAAGCCAGAAATCCGTTTAAATAGACCGAAAAGTCAACTCTCACACCTTAGCTCAAATGAACTTTTGCCCAAAATGAAAGTTGTAGAGTTTTGCAAGACAAACAACTTTCGTATTCAAAGTTTTTCGAGTTTCAATTGAAAATTTTGATTTTGAATCGAGTCAAAATCATTGACCAAAGTACCCTTTCTCTCTCCCCCTTCCTCCTCTCTGCGTTGACGCCGCGCGCGCAGAGCGCTCGAGTGCGCACGCTCGCGCTCGCTGTGCCGCTGCCGCCCGTTTGCTGCACCGCTGCCGCGCGCGCTTGCTGAGTCTGCCGCTGCCACGCTGCTACCTTGCTGAGCTTTGCCATCACTACCCCACTCGAGCGCGCACGCCGCCGCCATGGCACCAGCTCACCATCATCGCCCCTGCGCGCTTGCGGCGCCATTGCTACTTCGCCACCCGGTCACGCCACCACGCAAACCTTCCCCGCCATTGGCTCCGCAGTCGCCCTGCTGCACCCGCGCACGCACTCGCGCACTCGCCCGCGACGCTCTGCAGCCCGGCCACGCGTCGCTCGCTGCACGGTCACACCTCGCCGGTGACGCCTTAACCGCGCGCAAGTGCCCAGTCCCCTCCTCACGCCCTCACTCTACCCTTTAGCTAGCGCAGCATATGTGCACACGCACGCGCCTCCCATTTCTCACGCTTGCACCCCACCCCATCATCTCGAACAGCCAGCGCCGCCGGGCCACTGCGCCGCGCCGCCGCGCCTCCATTTCCGCCCGCCGAGCCACGGCTCTCGTGGAGAGCCCAGCTCACCGCTCCTCCACCCACACCGAGCACCCAGCGAGCTTCCATTCACCCCCACGCAGCTCCCAAGCCCACCCATTTCCACCCCGACCTCGCCGGAGTCGCAGAACGCCCTCACCACCGCCGTGAAACCAGCCGAGCCCCGCTCACCTTGCAACACCCACCCCCGGCCCTGCACTCCTCGAGTTAACCCCACCATCACATTCCCCAAACCCTCACGAAGCTCCACGGCCCGAGTGAGTTAGACGCTAGAAGTGTAGCTTTGTGTAAAAGTTTCATGGTCAGTTATCATGCCTAGCTATAGGTTTATTTAGGTCTTGCTTTATGCCTAGGTTAAGTAGATTTATTTATTCAAGTTGTTATGCTATGTTTCTTCAGCTCAAAATTCTACGGTATATCTATGCCATGATATAGTTACGGTAGAAAATTTTTGGAACTTTTTAGTTAAGTGTAACTAGCCCCACAAATTTATAGCATGAGTAAATGTGCTAATTCAAATAAAATAGTTCCTGCACATGTAAAATTCTAATAATTCTTCTATGGGTTAACTTTGAATATATAACCATGCTGGTAAAAGTTGAGGCTATGTAACTTGCTATAACTGTCTGTAGGTTTTAAACCAGATTAATGTAGCTTTATTTTGTCCTATTTATCATGCTCTGTTACTTGCTCATTTAAATCTGAAAAATTTACACCAGACTTACCATAAGTTTAGGAGCACTCAATAAAAATTGTAGCATCTTTACTTGTAGGGTTTGTTCTATATAAATGAATCTTAATCCTAGCAGTAGCTGTTTAATGTATTTTTAATAATTAATATGCTCAATGTAAATAGCTGAAAATTTTATGGCAGGTTGGTACTTAAGTAATTGGCTCTCCATAAAAATTTTATCTTTAGAAACTATACTCATCAGCTGTTTTGAATATTCCATGCTTGCACTTGAAAATAATCTTTCTAAAAATAACAAAACCCTCACTTACTTAATGAGAAATAGTTAATCTAGATAATACTCTATAAATGATTGCCCAAGGAGATGTAAAGAAAATATTTTACAACTCTATAGTGAATTAAATTAAGTTTGTTACCATCACCACAACTCATGCATGTGCATTTCATATAGATTTGACTACTCTCGCCGACGGTACATACGAGCTGGTGTCGGAGTCCGAGAGTGAGCAGCGTGAAGCTCAAGTTAATCTAACTGAAATTGCTAAAGACCTGAACCAAAGTTCAGAAGAGCCCAAGGCTAGCTCCGCTCAGGAAGGCAAGCTCCGGAGCATGTCCTATCTATTTAAAATTTATGCAACTGCTTATATTCCTATCTACTTGTGCATTTAAGTTTGTAGGAATTGTTTGGAACCTTAGTTGCATGATCCTAGGTACCTATGCTTGAACACTAGTTTGTGTAGGCCGCTAGTTAGCTATGCTAATGGTTCGGTAGAAGTCGAGTGATTTCCTGTCACTCGCGAGCTCATAGGAGTTGAATGTCTATGCACTGCAATATAAGGTTTACGGGCGGGGGTGTTGTACTTGTCATACCCCGTCTGTTTAGTGAAAATGGATAAGGCCGTGGTGTGTGGTAGTGGTGGTTAAGCGTTTGAACGTACTAACCACATGCCGAGAATATGGTAATCGGTAAGCTTAAGTACCTGATGGAACCGGCCGTGGAACATACTCCCCACTGTCGGGTCTTTGATCACGCACGGGTGCAGGGCACCCTAGGGCGGTGGGCCTGTTCCATGCCCGGGGAAAAAGGGGAAAAGTCGCGTGGGTGATTTTATTCCCCATGCGCCGCGCCGACTAGCCGCTCCGCTCGCTCGCCGTCGAGTCGCCCAGGGCCAAATCGACCGTTCCCAGTCGCTACTTCCCTCGCCCAGGAGCTCCTTGGCCTATAAGAACCCCCAGAGCTCCACCGTCGCGCGCCTTCTTCTCCTTCTTCCTCCTCCCGCTGCTCCGCCATGGCCGGCGAGATCTAGCTCGCGCGGACCGGCCACCACCGCCCTGCATTGTCTCATCCAACCACCGCAGCAGCTTCGCCACCTCCTAGTTAAGCTACACGCGCGTGGAATCGAACCCAAACCTCCTCCCGACACCGTTCCTCTTCTGCGCTGCCGCCGGCGAGCTCGGGCTCACCGCGAACCGGCCAGCCCAGAGGGAGTCCGTGCACGACAGCTACCCCAGGCGCACCCTCAAGCTCACGCGGTGCTCATGCGCGCCCTGTTCCCCTACCCCGAGCCCTCCTTCACCTCCAACGCCGACGAACCGAACAACCGCCCCGCTATTGACGCCGACGAGCCCGAGTCCGTGCACCAAACCCTCGAACGCCGACCAGGGTAGGTGTTCTTCGATCCCTACTCTCCCACGCGCCTCCCCGTGGCAGCCCCGGTAAGCCCTGCCTAGCAGAACACCACCGGCAAGATGCCACGGCGGAGAAGGCCGGCGAAGGGCCCGGTTGTAATTTCTTTTTTTCGTTCAAGGGTGTGTTTGCAAGTATTCCAGTGTATACCAGTGAACTTCTAAAATGCAGAACAAATCACAGAAAAATCATAAAAATGTAAACTCAGCTGATCTAGAATCCTTGTAATAATATCTACAAATTTTGTAACAATCACATTTGCAGAAACTTAACCAAATTTAATCTAGGAAAAAGAATAAGAAAATCGACCTATGCATGTTCAGGAAGTTCTACTCAACAAATGACCTTGTTTTTTGGATATGTTATCACTAATGGAATATTAAGATAACAGTAAAAATATGATACCCAACCAAAATAGTTATCATGTTGGAACAATCAAGATTCTCTAATCTGTTGCTAGCTTTCTCGATTTAATACTAGAAAATATACATATGAAATTACTCTGGAATTTTTACTACGTACATGTGTAAGTTAAAAATTGTTAATACATAAATTTCAGATTTATTAGAGTTCTTTTGCTATATACCATGTTTTATGCTTGCTTAATCAACTTAATTCATCATATATATTCCTTATTCTCAGAAAAATCTATATTTATTTCTGAAGTCTGTTTTTGACTCTATGATCCTGCATAAAAAATTTGAGCTGCATTTACTGAGTTTTGCTTTGGTGAATAATCATGCTTAGCATCTTATGGTTAGTTTTACCATTTTTGTTCTGAGTAAAATACACCATATCTGATCTTGATCTTTTGACATGTTCTGGTGTAGAGTATGATCTATCTGTAATAACAATTTCACATGCTTTAATGGTCTTTTGAACTGTGAGAAATTTATGCTAACTCATGTTAAATTAATTGCATAACTAATTTATATGGTGGATATAAAGCTTGATAATTTTTCTGGAGTATGATTAGCTTATGAATAGGCTCTGGTAAAAATTTGAGAACCATATTCCTAGTATAACTCTCTGTAGAATTAATCTTGGCTAATGGCTTGCTGTTTTTGTTCTTTTTGTCACCTCTACTGTATAAGGGAATAAATTCTGGAAAAATTTCAGTGCTGAGTAGATGCTTGGTAGATGCTTCCATAACATTTGTAGCACCAGAACCCATGTTAAACGTTCTGTGCAAAAAGAAGAAGCAACTAGAGTAATCCACTTGCATGAATAGTGGTGGTAAATGCTTTATGGTTAGAGGCTGGAAATTATACCATAAATACTTAAGTGAAATCTGTGTTGTTTTAGTTTTTCCAGCACTAGCTCATGAGTAGTTTTGTTGTTATGCAATAGTGAAAGCATGCTATGTTTTAATGTTGGAAATGCAAACCAAACCCCCACTCATTCATGAAGAAACGTAGTTATGTTTACTACTCTATAAATGACTGCCCATGAAACGAAACGTTGAAATCATCATTAAAGTAACTTTTGTTGAACTACAACTTTATCGTGAAGGAAAGAAATCGTTACCCATGAGTAACTCATAATCTTGCATTGCATATAGAAACGGTTAATCTCGCGGACGGTGACTACGAATTGGTGCCCGCGGACTCTCGTGTGGATCAGGAGGTCAATTTGAATTGTGCTAACTTGTCTCAAGACCTGGGCCAAGCCCCAGAGGCTTTTCTGCCTGACAGTGCCCAAGAAGACAAGCCCCGGAGCATAATCCCACTATTTTCCGAATTATCATTCAGCTATCTATTTATTAATGTATTGTAATCTTTTGTTTTCTGCATTTAAGTTTTCTAGGCGTTGATCGAAAACCTTAGACGCATGATCCCTAGGAACCTATGTTTGATACCGGATCTTTTTATCGACTAGTGGCCATGCTAAATAGGTACGGTAGAAGTCGAGTGGTTTCCTGCCTCTCGCGAGCAAATAGGAGTTATACTGACTTTAATTCCTGCTGAAATATAAGGACAACGGGCGGGGTTGTGTAGTTGTGATACCCCGCTGGTATAGTCAGAAATGGCTAAGGTCGCGGTGTGTGGCTCATTTCGTTAAGCGTTTGAAAGTACTAGCCACATACCGAGAAATATGGTAATCGGAAAGCTTAAGTACCTGATTGGACCGGCGAGTGGAATGATCTCGCACCCTCCTGGTAGAAGTAGTGTTTATATTTTGTCGCGACGTACGGGTGTAGAGTGGTCGGACTCTGTAGTCGGGGAGGGTGCCCCGGATCCACAGACTGGAAAGAAAGGGGAACTGTAGCGTGGGCGGGAGCGAAGTCAATCCCCATGCGTGTGGTCTAGGTTCCCCTGGCCAGGTTGAAATCCGATTCAGAATCGTCCGCCTCTCACGTCATGAGATTGCTTAATGCTTTCGGTCACACAGAGTAACAAGTGGAACATGATGATGATAATACTGCTGGTTGATTAAATGATTGCTCTACCATATTTGTGTAGAGTTAGATGCAAACTTAGAATGGTTGACCCCACTAGAAGATGGCTAGATAAAATCTGAAAATAAGGATCGACTCTTAGTGGCATTTTTTTTTGCAAAACAAACCCCACCAACCAAAAAGCCTTGCATGTCTAGTTATCGGACTATGTTATATCTGGTGACGGGTCAGTCTTGCTGAGTATTAGTATACTCAGCCTTGCTTGTGGCACTGTTTTTCAGGTACTAACTTTGAGGATCTGTTTGCAAGTCTTACTTGGCCGTGTACCTTGCCTCCGTGTTGGTCTGTAGAGTGGGATGGCCCTTCAGCTGGTGCTGACCACCCTCCCGCTGAGTGACGCTATCGTACGGGCTTTATCGATGCGTCACAGTATCTCGCTAGTTATCTTTTACTGCTTCCGCTGAACGTTGAGACTTGAATAATTGGAGTAGATGGAACTCTGTAGTACTTTGCCACTCTAAACATGGTTTGTAATAAATTTTCCTTTCTGCTGCAATCACTCTGATATGTATGAAATGTTCTGTGTTGTAATCTCTGGGCTCACCTTCGTGTGAGTGTTGTCTGCTGATCTTGGAATAGCGTGGATTTTATCGAGGCTTCACTCGAGGAACTACCGATGAGTGCCAATTTGGGTCAGAGTTGCTTAGCAACAAAGATCAGTGTACCCGGGCCCAGTAGTTTTGGGTGGTTCCGCCACACATCCGGTAGCCCATCTTCGCATGCGTCACCATGGAGTCTTTATTGCTCACTGGAGGAACAGCCACGATGCCCTTGGCCAGGGGCGGTGGGCCATTGAGTGCATGAGCTGGAGTCGAAGCGCGTGGGCAGCGCGAGTACACCTTGGTGATCTCGCACTCCGGATGGGTGAACTCTGGAGCTGCGGCCAGAGGTGGGAACCCAGGCGGCGGGCCACGGAGTGCTCTGGGCCCACTGGTGCTGGAGGAAGGAGTGCCGGCGACTGCAGCGGGGCTGCGCGTGGCGCGGGAGACAGGGTACTCGGCGCACGCCGCGCAGGTGGAATGTAGAGCGCGCGCACCGGGGGCCCGAAGGGCGAAGTCGTGTGGTGTCCTGTCGAGGTCGCCTGGGACTCCAACGTGGTCACGCGTGGCGCGGTGGGTGGGGTTCCCAGCGCGCGCCGCACAGGCGGGATGTAGAGCGCGTGCACCGGGGATCCGGGAGAAGACGTCGGAGGCTACGTGGTTGTAGGAGATGCCGCGGAGGAGCCCGCAGATGTCACATCGGGACAGGCGGGAGAGGCGCCGAGGGAGGAACCTGCAGGAAAAACTTTGTGTGGCTATCCAATAGGAATGGGCACAACATCAGTTGCATCCAGAAACTTAAAGTCTGCAGCCTATCGAGAGTTGTTACGCTCAGCGAAAGGAAAGACAGATTCATCAAAGATGACATGCCGGGAGATGATGACTTGATTTGTAGAGAAATCAAGGCAGTGATATCCTTTGTGGTGAGCGGAATAGCCAAGGAAGACACATAGGGTAGAGCGGGGAGCGAGTTTATGGGAAGCAGTAGCGGAGAGGTTTGGGTAACACTTGCAGCCAAAAACTCGAAGATATTCGTAAGCCGGAGGTTTTCCCAGGAGAGCAAGGTGCGGCATGGAGAAGTCGAGAGTCTAGGTTGGCAAGATGTTAAGGAGCGAAGACGCTGTGAAGAGAGCCTCGACCTAGTAAGTAGGAGGCATGAAGGCTTGAAACAGCAGGGAGTGAACGACATTATTTATGGAGCGAATAATACGTTCGGCTTTACCATTTTGAGGCGAAGTATAAGGGCAAGACATGAGAAGATGGATGCCCTTAGTGAGAAAGAAAGTGCGGGTACTTGAATTATCGAACTCTTTCGCATTATCGCACTGAACGGCCTTGATGCTGGCGCCAAATTGAGTGGTGGCGTAGGCGATGAAGTTGGAGAGCGCGCTGAAAGTGTCAGACTTAAAGCAAAGAGGAAAAGTCCATAAGTAGTGAGTGCAATCATCAAGAATGACCAAATAATATTTAAAACCTGAGACGCTAATGACAGGAGACATCCACAAATCACAATGAATAAGGTCAAACTGAGGAGTAGCACGAGAAGATGACGCATGAAAGGGAAGACGAACATGTCGCCCCAACTGACAAGCATGCCATAATTGTGAACAATCCTCTAACTGAAAAGAGACACTAGAAGCGAGCTTCGCCAAAGCTTCATGACCGGGATGCCCAAGACGCTGATGCCACAGAGGGGAGGAAGCTTGAGCGACAAAGGAGTGTGCTGGCGGGAGGCGCAGGGGGTACAACAATCCGGAGCTATTGCACCTGACGATCTCTGTCCGTGACGGAAGGGCCTTCACAGAGCAACCAGTGGGGTCAAACTCAATAGAGCAATTATTATCGGTAGTAATCTGACATACAGAGATAATATTCTTAATAATCCATGGCGACACAAGAACATTATTAAGATGTAAAGAGGGGGGCTAACTCTGTGGAGCCAGTGGCAGTGACAGGAATAACGGAACCATTACCGACAATAATGGATGAAGGAGTAGGATACCACGGGGAGCAGGCATGCGAAAGTATGTGAGGTAGAGATGTCATGTGAGAGGTAGCACCTGAGTCGAAGTACCACTCGTTGGAGGGAGGCTGGTTTAGCGACGCAGTGCTGAATGCGGAGGCCAGCGATTGTTGGTCCCAGGAGGGAAGGCCGGCCATGGGGTGGTATAGCCCTAGAGCGGTCCACTGGTTGGCCTCATCGGAGCCCGCAGGTGGAGTAGCAGCCTGATGTTGCTGCCGAGAGACGTATGGTAAGTGCTGCTGGGCGACGAACGCCTACTACTGCTGAGGTCGCGGTTGAGGTATGGGCACTAGGGGTGGGCGGGGACCAGGCCACATCTGAATGGTCCACGTCCAGAGGTTGTAGAAGGTGGGCCAAGAGGCCCCTACTTGAGGGGCTTTGGCGTCGGAGGTGCCACCACCCTGCTACTACGACGAGGGGGCGGGAGTCGAGGCACTAGACCCGCCGGCAGTGCCTCCGTCGCCGCCAGAGCCGCTGCCGCCACCACGGCACTTGTTGCGGCGATTGGCAGGCTTGCTGGTCGCCCCCCCCCCCCCCCCAGAGCCTGAAGCCGGCTGGGGCTGCTGGGAGGTGGCGACTTGGAGGAGGTGGTTAGGGCTGCAGCCTGACCGGCCGAGCGCTCACCTAGTGTGAAATCTTCCAAGGCGAGATCATGCGAGCCTACAGGAAGGTGGGGAAGGGTCAGCAGCAAGGAAGGAGGGCCCCGACATGAGCGTAGCGGTCATTGAGGCCGCAGATCACGTTGAGGACGAGGGTGCGGTCAGAGATGACCTCACCGAGTGCACCGAGGTCGTTGGCCATCTTCTTTAGGCGCCGACAGTAGTCGGTGATGGAGAGATCACCCTGGACAAAGTTGCGGAACCTCATCTCGGGTCTCCCGATTGCCGAGGAATTTGGATTCCACGGCAAGCCAGGCTCCTCTAGCGGGGGAACCCTGGGAGGAGATGACTTCGGTGAGGTCTTCGGAGAGCGTGCCGAGGATCCAAGGCTTGACCACGCAATCCATGCCGGCCCAGTCTGGGGTCATCGGACCGGGAGCGTCATCGTGGACTGATCGCGTCAGCGGCCAAAATTACCAGAGTCGATGTCAAGAACTTGCCGAGGGTAAGGAGGAACTGATCGCGCCAGCGGCCAAAATTACTAGAGTCGATGTCAAGAATGATGGAGATGAGGCTCCGAATATTGTTGACAGTGACGGCCTGTACATGCAGATTGAGGAGGGCAGCAGCCTCATGCATCAGCATGGCAGCCTGAAGATCAGAGAGGCCGGCAGGGGGATCCTCCAGGAGCAGCTTGGGAGGGGCGACAACTGCCACGACAACCGCCCGCACTTTGGCCGCGCGAGCAAGGGCTGCATTGTGAGTGCGGGCGGTGGCCGCAGCCTCCTCCTTGGCGGCGCGGGCGCAGGCCAGAGCCGCGTCATACGTCACTTGCCGCACCTGAGCAAGCGCTGGGCTTCGCGGCGATGGTGCTGGCAGGCTCCTTGGTGACCCTGGCAGCGATCTTGTCGACCTGGACCTTGGCGGCGACGGCCGCATCGGCAGTGGCGGTTGGGGAAGGGGGCGAAGAACCAGCCATGCGCAGCACAACAGAGGGGCTGGCGTACGGGCGCAGCACGGCGTGAGGCTGGTGCGCTAGGGCAGCGGAAGAGAGGGAATCCGAGAGGAGACCCGGACTCGTGATACCATAAAAGCAGGAAAGGCTCAGGAAATTGGATGATTGATTGAAGGGAGTATAGGGTACATTATATAGGCAAAGATCATCTAGGGTTTATAGAATACACCCAATCAACAGAGATCCTTTCCTAATACATATCAATCTACAATAAACCCACGGCAGTCCAGGCCACTAGGCCGACGCCCTAAGCCCAACGGGCCAGCCCAATCTATCACGCTAACAATCACTACAAGTTTCAGATTAATTATCTCAAGTTTGTGGTGTACTGGACAGTAACATTTACATATCTTTTGAACAATTTACATCACTTGGGTACAATACCATAGCCTCCCTTGAATAGCCACCTATAGCTCTACAAAATTCTGAAACTGGACCTCTCGTCTTGTAATCCTTTCGGTCGCATAATCACAGCTGGATTAATACCACTATTTACACTCACAGTCCTTCAAAACGGGTAAGAACTTGGGTAACCAAGAGATGAGGTTGCAAGATTCCACAAATTTTACCTACTCCACTTTTTCTTGCACTATTCTAACATGGTAGGATCTGATGATTTGAGTGTTCATGGTGGTTTTAATGGAGAAGAAGTACCCTTAGTTGCGCGAGCTGAGTTACGCCAACTAGGGAATTCACTATTGGAGACGATGGAGAGGATGTTCAATGAGCGTATTCTGGTAGCGGGTGGTCAAGGTCCACGACATCAATATGAAGATAATCACCGGGAAGAATATGATGATGAAAATTCTGGTTTTCGTAATGGATTTCATGACCGCTTCGGCAATGGTCCCGGTGATCGTGGTGGTGGACGGCGTGTTGATTGTCATGATCAGCATGGTGGAGGACATGGACGTGATCGTCATGGGCATTTTGATGATGAAGAGGAAGTACATGATAATTATGATCAGGGATTTGATTAAGATGAGAATCCTTATGCAGAACATAGGGCAGCATCAAAATCACTGTCATGGTTCTGGCCATGATGGGGAACATCATCATCATCACAATAGAGATGATCCAAATAATGTTGCTTGTGTCAATTAAGTGCTCCAAAATTTTCAGGAAGAGAAGACGAAGATGCATATCTTGAGTGGGAGAAGCAATGTGATTAGATTTTTAGATTTTATAATCTTTCTAACCAAAGGCAAGTAAATATTGCTTCAGTTGAATTCTCTCGTTATGCTCTCACTTGGTGGAATCAGATGCAAGAAAATCAACTTGTGTTGGGACGTAATCATATCAACATATGGGATAAATGAAGAGAGTGATGAGAAGACGCTTTGTGACATCAAGCTATCAGTGTGACCTTCGCAATAGATTGCAAACTTTAAAACAAGGATCTAAATCAGTTGATGATTATTATAAGGAGATGGAATTACTCTTGGTTTCAGGAATTAGAGAGGATGCTGAATTAAAAACGGCAAGATTTTTGAGTGGTCTCAATGAGGAATTTATGGTTTTGTAAAGATGTTTCCATACAATAATTTGCAAGATCTAATGGATCACGCTATGTGTATGGAGAGAAAAAATTTAGAAAGAGGCACGTGGAAGGACTTACGAGAGTCGATCCATTTCAGCTCCATGGCACCGGCAACACCGTACCCCGGCACCTCTATTGGTGTTGGTCTGTCTTAGGGGACTGCAACTAGACCTTCTCCATCTATGGGTGCTATAATCGGTTTTTACTGCTTCTTCACCTACAATTCAGAAAGAACAACGACGCCTCGCTTGTCAAGGTCATGGGCATGTTGCTACTTAATGTCCTAGTCAAAGGACTATAATTGTGGATGAACTTGTTGAGTGTAAATCTGAAAGTGGTTAATCAGAAGAATTATTAACAGACAAACATTCTTATGTTTTACCTCAATGTATGAAATTGGTTTAGATTGGCGCTGCAAGATGGATGATTCTAGATTCATCATGAAAAAATTATATGCTCAACTATTTCTTATTTTGATTGCAATATTATGTAAACATTTCTAGTCAAAGCATCTTGTAGACCATGTCAATATCCTTAACATTATACATTTTCAATTGATGGTAGGTGACCTTATTATGGTTAAGAAAATTCATTGGGGCAATGTTGGAGCTATCTTAATATGGTTGATGCCAATGTAAAACCTCTAAGCATCGACTCCTGGTTATAGAATCATATTAGCACATTGGCAAAATGGCCAGCGCGTTAGTTATAGAATGGAGGAATGAAGATAGATTATAATCACCATGTGAGTGTTTTTCTATAGGATGTGACAGGAAGCACTACCAGCTTATGTTTTGCACCTGGAGAATGTATCATGTGCTCCCACTCCATAGAGTGCTTCCATACTCCTTAGAAAGCAAATCGAAACGCACATGAAAAATTCAACAAAAGATAAGATTGGATAGATGATGCAAAGAGTATGTTCTTACAAAGTCTAAGGTTGAACAAAATTTTGGCAAGGACAAAAATAAACAGCAAGTGTATGGATGCCGGTGGCGAATCTAGATGAATAATAAGCCCGACCCAATTGCATGCCGGCTTTCTTTTCCTTTTTATCCTTGTGCAAAATTTGTTGTCATATTCTAAAATATTTAACTTTGGTATGTAAGTTTAACATGAATTTATACGATGATTTATCATAATTTTGAAATCTTTCAACAATTAAATTATTGTCACAATGTTTGTCTAGGAAAAATAATTATTTTACAAAGTTAATTAATGAACCTTAGGCTATAAATGATTTGAACCGTCGGTAGCTAAACTAAATGGGAACATATCAAGTGCAAACCAATCTCTTCGTGCAAACTCTCATATGGGCCACCGGATCAACATTCAAGGGGAGTGCAGAGGGAGTGGGAGGGGGATTTGCAAAAATATGATTATCTAATTCAAGGGTGGACGGTTAATTGTAAAATTAACTAATCCCCCCATGCCCCTTGGATGTTGATGCGGTGGCCCAGGTTGGAGTTTGCATAGTTTGCACGGAGAGGATGGTTTGCACCTGATATGTTCTCAAACTAAATTAGATGAGTTTAAACACATTTCCTACAGACGGGGATGCCATATTTCCAAGCTAGCCAAACTAAATTAAGGCTTGTTTACAATTTCCACCACCATTTGTAGGTGCCAAAATTTGACTGTAACCTTCCCTTTGGACCACCTAAATGGTGTCCAAAGTTGGCCAAATCTAAAGCCGCCAATTTGGTGTCCAAATTTTGGCTAGGCTAAACTGTGGCAAATTTGATAGCAAACTAAATAGCACATTTCTTTTTGTTATCCACCAGCTGCATGTATCATCTTCTTGCTAAACCCAGAACTTCATTTAATTAGAACAAAACTAATTCCCCACCCAAAAAATCCAACGGTAGAGATTTTGGTACGTTAAAATACATATCAGGTCCCTCAAAATGAACAACCGTAACACACAATCATACTATGTTGAAAATCTTGAAAACTAGATCATTTCACAATGTGAGTTAAACATCATTCCACAAGGTTATGATGGAAATTTCACTTTTTCAAATCCCACGAACAACATTCTGACCATAGAACCCCCTTCGTTGAGGAGATGGCATGCATCACCCAGTTTGAATGTATGCTCGCTTGATTCTATATGGATTCAGTATTACGTATCTTACATGGCTGGTGCATCAATGTTATTCTAAATGTTAAACAGTAAACAGTCAGTCACCCTTTGTTTAGTGTTTAGGCTATTTAAACGGTATTTAAATGGAGTTAAACAGCCTAAACGGTTTGGCATAGTAACATTAAAATATGCATATTTATGTACATAAATATCAAATATGCTAGAAAGTCTATATATTTGCACATGTAAAAAGTAACTATTCTGCCAAATAATCTTTTTGGAAGAAATTTAAAACCCACAACATTTCATATACTTACGGTGTTATTTGGTTCGGTATTGATTGTGGTAGTTGTCAACCTCCTGTGGACTAAATTATGAATTAAAGGATCATTTAGCTCATTTTACCATGATTAACTTGACTCTGTTTGAATGATTTAGACGGATTTTAACGGTTTAAATGGTCCAACCGTTTAATTCACCGTTTAGAGGCTAAACAATACGAGACCTCTGTTTACCGTTTAAACACTGTTTAAATGGACTAAATGGTGGTTTAGGCGAACAAAGGTGTCATAAACCTTTTGCATAGCTTTGAGCCATTTATATATGTAGTGTAAGATTGTGTATAATGCTTGTGATGTATTGCATTGAGCCTCTTGGGCGAATATATAGAAGTACATGGTTTGGAGGGAAAGTAGCCTTTACTAAATATAAGGAAGGTTATCTCAGAGTTACAATCAATTCTAAACTAATTATATCTGGTGTTGCCTAATATACTATAACATTTCCCCGCAGTTGTAGCGGTAGCAACACGAACGAAAGACTGGAGAACAATGGAGATATCCCCCGTAGTCGGAACGCCAGTGCGAATGCTTCGACTGGAGTAGCTCATGTAGATGATAGCCCCTTAGTGTCGAAGTAGCCAAGGTTGAGGTAGATGTGGTCGAAGCAGTGGAGGAGGGCGCGGGTCCAAAGTGCCAATGAACGCGTACGAATGCACAAAATCAGCAGCATCTTGCCGATGAGTTTAGCGGGATGATGAGACACCAGGGCCGTCAATTGGGTAGCGCAACTGACGCAACATCACCAGGCCGCCCATCTTGAGGGGCCACCAAAATTAAGCTCAGCAAATAGTAATCGCTAATAAACATACTAATTTCATTAGCCTAAAGCCCAAAAGGCCAAGGGCCCAAGGCCAGTACATAAGATGCAAATTAACTAATCAAGGATTCAAGGGACGTGCAGCTAATTTCTTTATAATGCTTGGGATGTATTGCATTGAGCCTCTAGGGTGAATAGATAGGAGTACATGGTTTGAAGGACAAGTAGCCTCTCGTAGAGATAAAGTTATCCCGGGATTACAATCAACTCCAAACTAACTATATCCGGAGTTGCCTAATATACTCTAACATGCAGATTTACATGGTGTGTTCACAAGAAGTTCAGACGCTCTTTTGGAATACAGCAGTGCAAAATTCTTTGTTTTGACGGTGATTGAATGCCTGAGTAATGTGCGCAAGCATCAGTTCAAATGAAGAATTATAGGCCTTCCACGGAGAGCAATCAGTGCAGGGCATTCTGGACAGAGGATCTGAAGCATCTTCAGGCAAAATTTAGAGACCACCCACGTACCTTCACATCTTCAAGCAAATTTATATCGTGCCATCTTCATAAAATGTGATAAAACTCATCGAAGTATAAAGAATTGATCAGACATATCTTTTGATGTCGGGAATCTTCATATCGACATATCCAGATGAATAGCACAACTGGAACATACTTTATGGAGTTGACATGGTGGATCCAAGCCTACATGTTAATGTACACATTCTTTTCCATGAAAAGTGTAAAGGGATATCACAGCAAATACAATTTATGAAACCTATGAGGAACAAATTGCACCCACAGGTTTCAAAATAACGCAAACAAAACATTACTTATATTTTTCAAATACAATTTAAAGAGAAAGAAGAACATAAACAACGACACTATTCTGCAGTTTCATCAAAGGTGCTCAGAAATCCACCCAAGAAACCAGCACCATTGCAGCTCCCACATAGGATTTCACGCTTTCCTCTGCAAGGTAAAATTTTTGCACAATCAGCTAGGTCAACCAAGCTGTTGAATCACAAATAATTGGCCGATTTGTTAAGACATTTGGAGTGGACTATTCCTTGTGAGACAAATATTTTTGTTATACCTGCAAAGCCAGCACAAAGCTCCAGCTTTAAATCGCCCATTAAAATGGTCAACAGAATTCACCCCATTTCCCTCACATTGGGTGCACACGATTGCTCCTTTCAATTTGCAAATAAAAAGTTACACATAAAAAATAATATGGAGCTCAAACGAGCTATTAGAAGTGGATGCATAGTGTCCACATTAAAAGGAAGTCTTAATCTGCTAAAAAATATGATGTTTTAAAAATGAACAAACAGTGATCCTAAAAATCTGTGTTTACAAAGTTATGAGTCAAGAAAATGGCCTTTTGTCTGAACCACTTCTGAAGACTTGTATGTACCAATAATTTGGGATTCTGAATTATTTATTTTCAAGCTTGCAAAATGAAGTTTCTTTCAAACAGCTAAGATATTATGCAAGATGAATTTACTCACTTTGGTAATATTATGCTAGAGGAACTATTTATTTTCACAGCTGAATTCTGATGTACGGGAACGGTACGGTAGCTGTATGAAATATGCTAACTTCACAGATTAATAAGTACAACATATATAAATTAGGAAGAAACCAGTATACAGTTACAGATTGCTCAGGTGTAATATAGCGACTATGATTAGTGTGCTATTGAGTTTAGAGCATATTTGCTAAAGGATATTCACATATTCAGGATGGTGAAGATAAGATTACACTAATCAGGTGTATAAGTGTTACACCAGTAACAAATAAATAATCACCATTTGATTAACACCACCAGCAGAATCTTACTGCCCTAGGAAGGTAAAACATGAATGTTGTATCAAGAAATCTAATACTCAAAGAGTCCAAACCGAATGAGGAAAGCATTAGCAGAGCTTGTAGCTAGTTTTATCCAGTTTTACTTACTTTATATTGAATTTTTCAGAGTAATGAGCTCGAAATTATTCAAGTAAGGAAGTAGATGACCTTTAGGTCTTGCATACTGTATCCCTACATGACAACATTTGGTCACAACTAGAAATAAATCTTTCCTTAGTAAGATAAGAACTTCTCACCATTTCCTTCGCAGTCCTGGCAAAGAATGCTGTTTACCTTCTGAGGTTTTTTAGCGGACCGGTCATTTTCAGTGGCCTGCTTAGATGAAAACTTTGAAACTTGAGGAAAAAACAGGTAAAGAAAGGATAAAGTACTATCTACAAAAGAACTTCCTACCCCAAACAGGTCTCTACTTTTTTTCTTGAACTGTCATTGCATTAAGAAAAAGAATAACTAGTTTGTTTACAACAGTGGCGGAGCCAGGCTGAACTGCTAGGGGGGGCTGAGCAACCTTGATATGACATTTAGGGGGGCTAACCACTGTTATTTGCATGGAAGATAAGATGATAGTGCACAGAAACTCCATGGGCTGCCGGCCAGTAGGGGGGCTGGAGTCCCCCAGCACCCCCCCCCCCCCCCCCCCCCGCTGGCTCCGCCGCTGGTTTACAACATACACCGCGCATTGGAGTGCATGTGCACCCCAGCCCCTTGAGTTTTACATCACGCCACAGCAACAGTTCTCTACTTCTCATACTCTAGGAGAGTAGCAAATTGAACTTTAAGAGATAACTAATCCAGATTTCTTGTCTCAGGTAATAGAGCAGAAATATCGTAAACATAGATAGCCTTTGTATCTCATTCGTTTAAGCACTGTTTCTCATTAAACATTACCTATCCATTTGGCTCAACATACAGGATACGTAAGTTTCCTGGATTGATTATGTAGCCTGTACAATTAAACTTAAGAAACTTATACATCTAGAAGGGATTATCTCAATCAGATATAATCATATAATTCAAATTACTACTTGCTTGAAAGTTTGATCATCATGGGCTTTCAGGATGCTCAGGGCAACTTTACAAGACATGATGCCAGTACCTCTCTAGTCTAGTCAGAAAAAAATGATGTTTCGGACACCAGTAACCTCCAAACCGCAATTTAAACCATTACTTTTAATCTACTTTATTAATAAATCTCATTAAAATTATATATAATATTGCTAGCATATAAATCCCATTAATTATAAGATGGACAAATTGTGCACACCTCACGAAGAGACGTTTTCTTTTACTAGAGAGGGTTGTGGATTTACTATTTCAGTTTTTTAGCATCTTAGCACCATATTCCTATTCTGTGTAAGCTTCCAATACATAAATGTAGCAACTAGTCGTGCTATTATACATCACAACATATAGTCGTGCTATTATACCTGCAGATTAGTTTGATAACCATTTATAGATTTGTGACCCCAAATCCAACCGAATTCTATTTAAGAAGCACATAAGTCAGCGTCTCGTACTCGAACACAGCATATTTGGAAACAAAACTGAACGAAAACAGCAAGCTGCTCCCCAATTCTCTCCGTACTGTTATGCAGTCTTATGCTAACTATGAAGGAATGAGCAAACAACTCAGGAGCACATACGGCCAAAAGAAAAGGAAGAAGAATTTCTCGTTCCAGTTCTCTCTTGCATCACAATTTCTAGAAATAGCAGCATCCCTAACCCAGAACTCCAAGAGCAGAAGAAGTGGACAATGAACATCTTGCCGGGAGGCGGGAAAGGCAAGGAGGTTACTTACCTTGGTCTTGACGGCCAGGGACTTGCAACGGCGGGAGACGGGCCGGAGCGAGATAAGCGCAGGAGGCGATGCTTTGAGGACTGGAGGGGACGGAGCAGTGGCCGCGAGGCTCGCTGTAGCAGCCATAGAGAGCAGCGGCGGCGTACGAGGAGGAAGCGGGAGCGGAAGAGGGAGCAGAGACGGACGGCCAGCCAGAGCGGGGAGCAGGCCAATCCTCACCGATAAGGAGAAGAGAGACAACGTTACAGTTCTCTTTGCAAATAGACACCTGACGAAATGACATTTGCAACGCGGTAGTTTCTTGCAAGTTGCAACAATCTGCCCACATTGGAAAGGCATTGCCGCGTAGGGACCGTATCTGGTGTAATATTGTAGCTGGTACAGACTTTAGTTTATAGAAAAAAAATTAAATTACTTCTCTGAACTATAGCCAAAGTCTCAATAACTCACTAAACTATAATTTGGTTTAATTTATCCCTAAACTATACAATTTAGTCTATTTTATCCCTATATACAATTTGTTTTTTTGTTTCTCCATACACAAATTGAATTTTAATCTCTAATTTTGTAGGGTAGTAGTGGATATCACAATGCATATTAAAATATTTATAATTTTTTCATATAATTTTGTACTCCAATGATTAATTTATTATTAAATATTCTAACCTATCAAGAAAATGATAAAAAGTTTTGTTGTATTTTTCTATGATGTGTATTATCATCTTGTAAAATTTCAACTTAAAACTCCACCTATGCATGGAGAAATAAAAACAAAAAATTATATTAGAGGGTAATTTGAATCAAAGGTCATAGTTTTGGGTGCAAAAGAAACCAAACAATAGTTTAGTGGGTTATCCAAACTTTGGCTATAATTCAGAGGAGTAATTTAGACTTTTTCCTAGTTTATACATATAATAATTTTTAAAGCAACGTAGGTAAGATAAATCCGTTGCTTCATTATTTTCGCATAGGTGTCATGGTCTACCGTCCGTTGTTGCACTTGGTGTATATTTTTGGTACTCTATGATCGTGATGCTATTATTTACGTAATATATTATTTTAGGTATCGGAAAGGAAATATGATATTGTTTTGCTATATTTATTATGGTGAAAGAAGGGGTAAAATTATTTATTAGGAAGCGCGGAGCATAATTTGCAAGAAGCTCAACGTAATTACGAAAGCAGAGAATTGACTATCAATCATGTGGCAATTATTAGATGTGATAGTACTTTCTTTGCGAAAGTAGAGGTTATATTAAAATATGGTGTATTATTGTGGAGGCAGCATGAGAAGCCATAGAATAATAGTGATACAATATTAATTTTTTAACAAAATAGGATCTTATATTGCTGCGGTACTTTATTTATGAAAGTAGTGTCACTAGTTAGAAATGACATATTGCTAGGGCTCGTTTGTTATTTTTGTTACAGAAATAGGGTCTCAGATTGTAGCAGACTAGTTGTGTAAGATATGAAGGTTCATTTTTAAAGAATAGCGTGTCATGGCTCATGAGGTGGAGCATGAATCGATTTATGGGAAAACCAGTCTCCTTTTGTTAAATAGTGGAAAAAACGGGATGTGGATTAATTTCATGAGGAAAGATGTCTATTTTGTAAATTGACAAAGAGAAGGGTTGGTCCCCAGATTCATTTTGTGAAAACCCGAGGTTTTTTTTAAAATAACCAAAGACCGACTACTGAATAATTTCATCAAAATCTGAGAGGGATTTTGCAAAAGAACTAAGAGGTCCCTAGACTGCAGGTTAATTCAAGCCAAGCTCAAGAGGTTTTGTAAAAAACATTGCGGAATTTCCTAGGCTGCAGATTAATTAATGTCCAATAAATAAAAGGGTCCTTCTAAAAAAAATAGAATTCGCACTATCTATGCCCTGTGACCGATCTAACGGTCAAGAATGGCCCACAACGTGCGCCGTGACTATATGTCACTTATGCGAGAATCGTCACCTAAAAAGATGCACTGCCTCAATTCGACCCATCACCTCTCCTTTCCAACTCCGACAAGATTTTGGTGAGGTTAGGGTTCCAAGTTAGGGGTTCGGGGTTGCGGCGGGGCCGGGGGGGGGGGGGGGGGGCTCACCGCCAGTCATAGAGGAAGGGCTAGCGGCGACCATGAGACCGGGTGTGGGGCCGCAGCCGGCTGGGCGGCGGTAGACGGTGGTTAGACCGGCGTTGAGGTGGGGTGGTCGACGGCGACGACGGCAATGGATGGAGGAGGCGGCGATGGCGGTGGTGGAAGTCAGTCGGCGTGGGGGTAGGGTCTTGCGCCGCTCCTAGCCCGCCCGCGCCTGTGGGCTGAGTGAGGGGCTTGGCGGTGGGCGGTGGATGGCAAGCTAGAGATGCTCAGAGATCAGTTGCTTCGCCTGAAGCGATACCTAGCCGCACCCTACGACATGGTCACGCTAGCCGGCCATCTTTGGTGCAGGATTTGTATCGCAAGATTTCCCTTTTTCTTTGAAATGGATGTGCCGGCATCTTTCTTTCCCCTTTCCCCTTCTAATAAAAGTAAAATGTTCGACAGCTCCTTAATCTCTTTCGTAAGCAAGCGTATACTAATTACTTACATATATAGATTTTGTGTGACATGTTTAGAGACTTAATCCTACAAATTAATAGTTTGGGAATCTAGGTGAGTGATCAAACTGTATGCCAAGAGGTATAGTGTTTATGTCATTCTACTCCCTCTAGTTCAAAAGTATATGCTATTTTAAGGATCCTACCGATCAGACTTCTTTTAAGCTTTTAACTGTTAACTGACTCAATCCTTGGTTTAACCCACTAATTTTTGGAAATGTTTGGTGCATATTGTTTGGTTCGAACAAGCAAAACCTAGACAGAATGGGAGGAGGTTCGACAGTAAAAAAAAAACTCGACCAGGGGGTATGACGCCCCCGCCATTTTTCATTAAGAGGAAGCGACTTCGGCTTCCTGGCTAGCGAGGGGGATTTTTTTTTACCTGCACAGGGAATTCGCCCCCTTGAGGGTTTGAACCCGCGACCTGCAAGGTGCCGCTGGCTTGTTGTCCCCACTCGAGCTAGCAACCTTAGGCGTTCGACAGTACAAAGGAAGCGGAATGTAAAACAAGTGCACTATAATCTCCCAATGCTGATTTTCCAATCGCCCGGATGGAAGCGAACTCATGGGCGACGACTCCACGTGGTGGGACCCATGCCCACGTGAAGGAGGCGTCTCCTTCCTCCCTCATGTGAGCAGTCTCTTTCCCCTTCTACTTCCCTTTTTCTCTTTCATCTCCCCCACCCTTCCTCCTCCTTCATGGTGGCGCGCCGTGGCGAAGGGGAGGCGCAGCGCGCCGGCGGCGGAAGAAGAGGACGGCGCAACGGCGGCGGGGAGGGACGGCGCAACGGCGGCGGGGAGGGGAGCGGAGGGGAGGCGCACGGCGCGGCGTGGAGGGGCAACGCGGCGGGCCGGCGGCGGCGGTGGAAGGGAGCGGAGGCGAGGCGGGCGGCATGACACGGGGAGGGGCGGCGCGGCGGAGCGGCAACGGCGGAGGCGATGCGTGCGGCGCGACGGGGAGGGGCGGCGCGGCGGGCCAGCGGCGACGGAAGGGAGCGGAGGTGAGGCGGGCGGCACGACGGGGAGGGCGCCACGGCGCGGCGGGCCGGCAGCGAGGAGGGGTAGCGTAGCTCGCCGGAGGTAAGTTTTTTTCTTTTTTTTAATTTTTTGATGCAACTTTTTTAACAAAAAAAATTTTACCAGAGCTTTTTTTTAGTTTTTGGAGATGCAAAAAAAAAATTTCACCATGAGTTTTTTTTGTTTTGGATGAAAAACAAATTCTTCAAATTTTTGTCTCAAATCTTCTTTGTAAAAGTTTTTTTTACCCTGAGTGTTTTTGTTTTAGATGAAAATTTTTCTTCAAATTTTTATCTTAAAACTTTTCTTGTCAAATTTTTTCTGATCAAATTTTTTCTCTCTGAAAAATATTTAGCACAAAATGACATAAAAATTACTAAAAAGAAAATATTAATGTTATCTAAAATCGACCATACCGACACCAACTAACAGGCGACCGTAAACTAGCCTACCCCTATAATCTCCAAAACAATCATCCTCATATAGTGAGAAAGGAGGAGTATTTATACTCTCCACCTCCGTATCAAGGATTCCACCCCTACCTAGAGAGTGTACAATTTGTCTACTTCACAAGGGCGGAGCAGGGCACGTGTTAGGCGTGTTGCAACACGGCCCAGCTCAGTTCATCCCATATCTATATAGCAATCAGATCTAAAGTAAAAATATTTAGTATAATTTTAATTTAATCTAGTACTTATCCACTGGTTTAGCCCGGGCGGCACTTCTAGCTCCGCCCCTGTCTACTCCTATCGAGTAACACTTATCATGACCCATCATGTGACACTGAAGGCAACTTTCGGTCCATCCTGCACGTTCTTCATTCTTCATGCTTCTTCATCTCCGAGCGGCATGCATTACGCCTTCCATCCTCCATGCCTTCCAAGTGTCTTCACCTCCGAGTGACCCTGCGATCCTCATGCGGATCCGAAGGTCGCAAAGGTGTCCCGTTGCTCTCATGAACACGCCTTGTAACCTCCTACCTTCGAGGCAAATAGTTGTGCGACAAAGGATCGAAGAAAACAAGCTTTCAAATAGCCTTGCAGTCGATCGGAGGTTACCATCGTGGTATTAGAGTCTTCACGAGTTTGCGCATAACCTTCGTCAATCGGAGGTGGCGATCCCCAACACATATCACATAAATCTACACCATAAAGAAACTAATCCAGGCAGGTATTAATGCTTTACCGTATAAATTACTAATCCAGTCCCTTATTTCAGCCTATTGATTTTGAAAAATCATTGGTGCATATGCATGCATCTAAATAACAAGGAAAATAATTCGGACGGGTAGTATTTATAACTAATAATGGAAAGTGTACCATTGTAATGAAAAATAAATAAAAAATAGAAAGTAGAAGGATTTTAGAAATAGAGATTTTAGTTAAAATTTACCTCCAACAGCTTATTCATTTGAATGTCTAAATATGGACCTCTTTTTTTCCAAATTTCTCGCTAGCTAAAGATGGAGAAAGAGAATGGCTCTCTATACTACGTATAAGATATAAAAAAGATGTTGGAGAGTACAAAGATATTGAAAATGATTTATACTCAAATGACACTAAATGATGATTTAGAGAGTAGATTTTAGAAATGGAGATGGGCGTGGTTGGAGCCAACGTAGGGAAAAAATAGGACTATCCAAAATGATGACTGATTGCCATCGTTTCCTTTGTTGTCACGATGTACATGAAAAAGAAAAATAATTCGCACAACGCATATGGAAGGATATAAGCACATGTTTGGTATCCTAAGAATGTGGAAACTTGATTGGCGTGCGCTTAAGGGAAGGAGATGCTTGGTATACTAGGACTTGGTGAAAAAAAAAATGTTTTTTTAGCACTAAAACTTTAGAAACGCCAAAATCATGGATCTCCTATCAAATCTTCTAGACAAGTGAATCCTTCGTGAGAGGTACAGTGGATCTAATGTTGATAAAAATTGTTTTCAATTCTTTCAACTTTGATGTATTTATTTGCAAAGATTGACAATATAAGATTAGTGTCACAATTCACCCTAAAAATTACTTTCAACTATCATCATTATTGATCAAAATCTCACGACTAAGTGGATGGACATCCTTAACGACGTAAATTTGAATTAGATGGACACTTCGTATCGGAAAAGCTAGTTCACTCGTGGCCAAGGACAAGCATCATGTGCAGCAGCAATGCTAATTTATCAGTCCGGAGCTGAAGCTTGCTTCATTGTCAAAAGAGGGGTAATGGCTTTAGCTACTACCAGAAGGAATCTTCCGTTTACTCGTTAAACAAAACAATTTATATGCATACGGCAAGATTTGTCGGATGCACAGGCACAAGCGTTAACTTCATATTCTTCTGCATCTCTGATCATTCAGTGAACAATCCTGCCCTCATGAGTAAACTGACCAAGCTAGCAACAAGCAGACTGCCAAGATGCAATTGTGTTCATCAACCTTGCTTCCAAGAGATGAGCCAACCCAGCAAAGGAGAAACAAATAATCAATTGCCATCACTAAACAGCCCAAGTAGAAGTAGCTCACATGATCATCCAACAGAATTGTGTGCTTGTTCATTTCTGAACTCGCCTTCAATTGTTGAGCGCTGAAACATCATGCGTCTAGTGACAGAAGTCAATTGTAACCTCACAGCATCAAGCAACAAAGTTACCACAGTTCAGGACACAATACGGAATCTTTAATATTACAGGCTGCAGACATTCTCAACCACCAGCTTGACTATGTTTTCCTCTCCGGACCAACTAAGCGCAAATGCATCGCCCAACTGCTTTGTCATGATGATCTAGTAGTTGTCTTCATTCCTACCACGCGCACGCGGAGCAGGGCGTCGGTCACCTCTTCCCTCACCAGGGGGGTATGGACCACCTCCTGGTCTGTAACCATGCCCACGCCCCCGGCCATCCTCCATACTATTGGGTCTCCCTCGGCTTGCATATGGATCACCAGCATAGTCTTCTGGTCGACCCCTGCCAGTGAAGGAACTCTTCATCAGCCTGTTCCGTGGAGGGGTGCGGCTTCTATCACGCAGATCATTCCCCCAGTTAGCCCGAGGAGACCCTGAGCGGCGCCGACTTCTGTCAAGATAACCATCATGCAGGCGCTCCCTCCGACCGTAGTCATCAGTAGCAGACCACTCAAACTTTGCACGGCCCCTTGGATCACGCTCACCACGGAAGCCCATTCTTTCCTTAGGTGATGAATCTGTGAACCGTACTGGGCGTTCTGGAGGGGATCGAGCTGCATATCCCCTAGGATCACCCGCACCCCAGCCTTGAGGTGGTGATCTGTACCTGGACATCTCTCTTGGGGGGGCTCGATCACCGGGTGGACCAACCATCCTTGGAGGCCCTCGCGGAGGATTTGGGTAACCCCTTGGAGGGCTGCGCCTAGGTTCATATGCTTCACGTGCTGAATAGCGGAACTTGTTGCAGTTGTTACAGTGTGTGCGCCGAGCAAAATTGAGATTTCCGCAACTGACATGAAAAGCAAGATGAAAAATTAGAAAATCAAGATAAAGTAACTAAGAATGCATATCATGGTGACAGGCCAACTTACTTTGGATTCTGGCATATCCAATCACCTTCTCTTGGTGACAAATTTGGATCATTCCTGTGAACATATTCTCCATCAATATTAATGAAATCTTTTCCAGGATGAGCACCAAAGCCTCTCCCGTAAGATCTGCCTCCTCTTCCATATGGCGGAGAACCTTCTCGGAACCTCGCACTTCCTCTACCACCCCCTTGATAACCATGGGTGTAATGTGGACCAACAGCATCATCAAATTTGCTAGCTTCTGGTCTGCGTGGGCGTGGTGGTGAAGGGCCTCCATGCATTCCATATCCTGAAAAGGAAGTATAAAAAATTCCAATAAGGACTAAAGGACAAAGTAATTAACATTCAGTAAGGAATGCTTACACTAGCCACATGGAACTGAAATAGGCAACCACTTCATGAGAACTACTTTCAGAAAAGCCAAATGTTGAAAGCAGTCATAACAAAGGCCCACATTTCTGAGAAGGAAATACCATTGCAACTGCAGGTCAACTGTAAATGAAACTAGCAGCCTTCCGGTGGTTCACAATGTAGTTAGTAGCTACATGTCCAAAGAGTGGAGTTGTATGTTGCTAAGAAAATCTTAGTTCCTTTATTAGCCAATAAGATACCATTATTCCATGCGAGTAGCTCTCAGACATCTGTCAGGGCAATAACTATGTGCCACATAGACCACTGCAGCAGTTTGTTGATGCTATCTCAAATACTAGAATCAAGCATGTAGGTCCAATGACCAAATGCTTCTCATTCCACAAGATTGCAAAAGATTCTGCAACTCTCAAGCGTCATAAAGCTGCCCATTGACCTATAGAAGAGTTCCAATTTCAACAGAACGAGGTCAACATCCAGGCATCCTATGTCACTGTGAATGCTACCAAGTTATATTCCTTACCAGTCACTTTGTTGTTTCTATTTCTCATCCATAAAGGAACTTCAGCTTATAACTGACAGCTCCAGTATTGGTGCTATATGAACATCCCTTGAGGCTTCAGTCATGAAGATGGGAGCATACCTGACAATTCACTTGCAAAAAAGGTCTCTGCAGCAGCCAGTTACTTTCTTATCCCAACATCATTATTCCAACCTCTTAAGGCTCTAACTTGTTCGAAAGACTGGCAAGCAAAGTGGCAATCCTATGTCTAAAATGTACCCAATGACTTGGCTCATTGTGTGGACACAAAATACCAAAAACTCAAAGGGCGTGTTCGTCAGTTTTGAATTCATATTATAATAATCTATGTCCAAGTTCCAAATTAATGCCATCAAACTCAGGCTTTTAGTTCTTTGATAAACCCCTAAACAAGCACTTGAACTGTGGCTTCCTGAATGTCTGCCATGATGTTAACATCTTAACAATTCAAATATTGATGACGGAAGGACCAGCTGATTATGCTCTCAAAGATTCTAGGTATCCATGTTCAATCAAAGCTAATTCCAAACATCATAGTTCTTAGGCAGTACCTAGCACTAGCATGCCCAAGCTGTGTTACTACAACCTCAAGTCCAGCTGATCCCTTCATTCCTTGTTATCTCAACACTTCAAACTTTTTCAGAGTCCACCATACTGCACATGCAAATGTGACTGCCTTCACAATATTTGTGTCAGCAGAGCAGAATAGTTTCACATTACTATGCCAGCAACTAAAACAAACCATCAGGCAGGACTAAGCATCAACAATAATGTCCCATCTTGAAAAAGGAAAGGCATCTGGTATAGTCAAGCTGGAAACTGTTTCAGTAGAACAGCAAACTCCATACTTCATTTGATATTTACTGGAGCTTGCAGTGCTTGGTCATTACACTGGACATCCAAGCCAGCAAAATATTAGAAGATATTTACAATTTCTCAAGTATATGAGGTGGTTTCAGACACTCATGCTGTGTGCAACATTTTCCTAGATTGTGGTTCTTTAATAGTGATATATTATTGGCTTATATGAAATAACCATTTGGCAGTTATAGCTAACAAGATACTGCTCGAACTCAGAAGGAATAATGTGAAAAGTGATGAAATCAATGGTACCACAAGGCATCTCACTTGGTGAACGAAGGAACTCGAAAAAATAAGGATGAACTGAACTAGTAGTAATTCATAATACAAAGTTTGAATAACCAGCAAAATGATCATAATGATAACACAGTATTAGTAAGGTCTTAAATGTACTCCATCACAGTTCGTCAAACACTAGATCTTGCATACTAGAACTTGAAGATAACAAACTTGTTTAGTCAACTGTTAAAAGAATACATTTCAAAATTGATAAAATCAAACAGAATAGAAAAGAAGTAAAACAAGGGTTCAGTGCTTGAGCCATGCACATTGCACAACACATCAGCACCTAGGAATCACAGATAAAATAAGGATAACAACATATCATGCAACAGTAGTAGAAACAAGCTTCAAATCCTTAATATGAAGAAATTACCCAGCTACCATGGTAATTTCCTATTAACTCTAGCAAGCATCACAATCATAGAAGTATCATACAGGCAAGAAGTTTATTAAATATTTTCTCAGATGGCACTTGATACATGCTCACTTGCAATAACAACCTCAACTGTATAAATTGCTCAGTGAAACTGCTATCATCTATGTTCTTTTTTGCTTATGGTCCTATTATGCATGCAGCCAATCTTTCCAACTTTCAACTACTAATGCACACAAAAGCATTTAGATTATCAAATATGAGTTCATATTAGTGCTTTACTAATAAATAGAAAGAATTTTCGATGCCACTAGATTTTGAATATGTTTAACACATGAAGAGAAGTAACAGCAAGTATTTTGTATTTAAACTTTGCAATCAAAATTTCCAATATGTTCAACACATGAACAAAAGGAGCAAGGTGTATTGTAAGCAATCAAAATGACAGCAAAGGTACCAGTACAAAAATCATCTCTGGACAAAAAACATATATTTGAGCAATTACGTAACTTCTCCACACCACCATTGCACAACTTTCATTCAATCAAAACTTAACATAATGAAGAAGCCTTATACAAATGAAAGGTGCTGCTACTGAAAAGGCCATGGCATAAGTAGGTAGCAATAAATACTTGCATAGCCTATTAATCAAAATCGTCTAAGCAACAAAATAAAGGAAACACTGGCGTGTGAATCCAGCAACACAGTACAAAGGAAATCCATACCATCCACGCACGATCCCAAGAACATATAGATCGACTAGATAGGTTCGCAGTTCGCATGATTTATATAAAGAACATTAAAAGAAAATAGGAAGATTCGAGGGTTTCCAACAGACCTGATTGCTCGTTGTGGAAGCGCGGGTGCCGCGGAGGCTGGAACCGGGGCGATGGGCTGAAGCGGCGGCGCTGGGGCGGGGGGCTCCCAGGACGCCGCCTCTCTGGCGGCGGCGGCGATCGGCGCCTCTCCCAGCCTCGGGGGCGTGGCGGTGGTGAGAACTCCCGCCGGTGCCGCGGGGCCGAGGCCCCGCGGGCGCGGTAGCTGCCGCCGCCCCCGGGCGAGGGCGAGTGGGCCGCGCGGGCGGCGGGAGAGGGTGGGGACGACCCACCGCCGTTCTCTTGCGGCGAAGGCGGTTTGACAACGAGGCTGCTGAGCGGGGCCCGCGCAGGCTGCGGCGGCGCGGGGGCTGGGGCGGGCGAGGGCGAGGGCGCGGCCTCGGGCTCCGGCGTACTCCGCGGCGGCGTGATGTCCTCGTACTCGTCCTCGTCGTCGTCATCGTCGACGTCGTCGCCCCTGCCGCGCGGCCTCATCTTGCTCCGGGTGTCGGTGGTGCGGCGGCGGCGGCGGCGGCGGCGCCTCTAGGGTTTGGAGGGTTAGTGAGATGACGAGATGGGGCGAGGGAGGAGGGATTGCGCGTTGCGACTTGACCAAACCACGCGGTACCAAGTCAAGCCTCGGTTTCGGAGGCTGTACATGGCCCCTACCCGCTGGGGCCACTGACGACCATAGAGGCAGCGTGTTCAGTTCCCAAAATTTTTCGAACAAAAATTTTGAACACCATTTTAACACTAATTAGAAGTGTTAAATATAATTTAATTATAAAATTAATTATATGAATGAACGTGAGATAAATCTATTAAACTTAATTAATCTATTATTATAATTTATTTATTGTAGCACGATATTATTTAATTATAACATAATTTGGTTTACTAGATTCGTATCGCGATTTTACCAGAGGTTACCGAATGAATTTTGTTATTAATTGATATTTAATATTTTTATTTAATGTCCAAACATTCAATGTGGCATATGAAATTTTTTGGGTGGGAAACTAACAGGACCTTATTACTTTATTAGGATAGGATCGAACTGGCGGTCCAATCTGTCTAATACTAACAATACAACAGTTTTGTTTGCGTTATGGACCGTCCAAGCGATCAGACACGTAAAACTTGGTCAGGTTTTATAGAACCGGGACCCATTAGTTTCCATTGAACTAGATGGTTTTTCATGTGGGCTTCATATGAGCTTTAAATTAAACAAATAATATGTCCATTTGATTATTTCGACGAGTTCTTTGCAATGGTGAACTTCATTTTAATATTTAAGGTTTGTTTCATAATAGTAAATATTTCAATTAAGTCTTTTTTAATTCATAACTGTTACATATATTATTTTTCATGCATATTTATTTTTGGTATGTCCCGTAAAACAACTTTAGAGCACCAAAACTTATGAGATTTATTAAATTAAGATACATCTTAGTAATACATTCTGAAATATTGTTATTTTATTATATTATTATATATTTGCCATCATATTAATTGAGTTAATTAATAACTACAAACACATGCAAAATGATGATTTCTCCGTATCTTTTGTGGACTTGTTGCTAGATTAATTGAAATTTATTTATATAATTATGTTGTTTACAATTTATTCGTACATGTGGTCAACTCTATGTTGCTAATTATTTATTCTCTATTATGATATTGCACCAGTTTGAAAGTATTTATAGGCAGTTCAAATCTCCGGGCCGAATTCCGAAACTAGCGAACCAACGGTTCAACCGGTTCTTTATTGTTGGACCAGCGAACCGATAGCCTCTCCAGTCCGATCTCCGGTGCAGTCCTAATAACTATGCTACCAACGGCAGAATTAGGGGTGCAAATTCTAAAAGACAAACCCTAATGAAAATTAGCATATAATTTGGATCGCGCATGTGCATTCCTACGGGTGATATAAAAGACAAAACACATTCAAACAGATCGCCCATTAACATTCAATATAAGAAACCCATTGTTGGATCAGTGCATTTTTCTGAAAAAAAATGAACAGCTCAAGAAATTAGATGTAGATGAAAGAGCGGACATTTGATAATAGTAGGGTACAGACGTTACATTTAAGAGGAACCCTACTACAGACGTTAAATTTAAGAGGATCCGTAGGGTACCGGGTACGTCAATTCTAATCTATGGATCTAAACAATTATCAAGCTATGGATAGGATAAACAAATTAAAAGCATAGAATGGCCCAAGACTAACAGGAATAAATTGAGAACAATAATACCCCAAATTCCAATTTCTAATTTTCTGCCAAATATGTAAATATAATCTCTACTGACAAAAATTGTCTCCATCTATACATTTAAACCAGCGAGCCTATAGAATGGCTACCATGTCACCGTCAAGCTGCCACTTGCCTTGCAAAATTGTTTCACATGACATTTGCCGACATCCGATACGGCAAGAAGATGGAGCGTTGTTGATATTGTCCAGTCCAATCATTTTCATATTGATATTGTCCCCCCAATCATTTTATGCTGATAATATAGCTCTAGAAGTGATATAGTCTTTATTTAACATGTTTTGATTGAGATCTGGAAATATGCAAGCTATTAATGTTGCGAGATCTGTATCCCCACTTCCCTGTATATGGTACACAAATCTCATCTGGTAGCTTGATCTCACCTTCGCAATTAATTAGTTTCCTCTGTTCCCCCACCAATGCATAGTAAATAATTCGCGAACCACGGATCACTTTCAACCTCACATTGTGCACCAACTTTAGATGACACATTGAATCCCAGAGGTACAAACAACGCAACGACTCATTGACAATCTGGGCCTGGAACCCTTTCAGACAACGGGGAGAACCTGCCTAAAATCTCCCCCAAACACAACTATCTTACCACCAAAAAGAAATGGCATATCTAGCACACCCATTATATCACGTAGCCTTTTATCCAGAGCTCACTGCCTGCCTCTTTATCATTGATGCCTCGTCCCAAATTATCAGAGATGCTTGACATAACAACTTAGCGGTACCACTTTGTTTGGCGTGAAACTACACTAACTACCTTCCTCTATAGTCAAAGGAATTTTGAAACGTGAATGGGTTGTTCTACCCACTGGGCATTATCGATGCTGCAACATTAGACGTAGCAGTCGCCAAGGTGAGTTTGTTCTGACTCCGTATTATTGTAATCAACGGTCTATGTAAAAAGTCTTCCCAATACCACCCGGACCATCGGTGAAGAAAGCCCGCCCTTACCAACATCAATGGTTGACATAATCTCATCATATGCAACCATCTACTCCTTGTTAAGTGACTCAACCATTGCCACATCATCAATATCCACATCAATGCTTGCCTCCTGAGGAACATATTGGGATCTAAGTTGCGATCACCCAAACAGAAAAGGAAGTGAACGGAAAGCTTGAAGGTTAAAGTGGACAAAGCGGCAGTATATTCCCCTAATGAGTCAACCCGCACAGTGAAAGCGGGAGGGGGGGGGTATTTATATCCCCATCCTCAATTACATGACTCAAGAAATGCCCCTACCTACCCCTCATATTCAGAAGATATTCCGGGCAGATAGTAATTTCCATAGGTTGGAGTACACAAGTTGCATACACATACAACATCACATTTTCCATGTGAATCGAAGGTAGCCTTCACCTCCAAAGCCTCGTCCTTCATGTGATCACTACCTTTGGCTAGATACTTAACAACCTTCACGGACCTTCGGAGTCTCCTGCCATCTTTTCTTCGATCAGCTCCTTTGGGGATCCTTCGGCCGCAACTTCACGAAGCCGATACAAGATGTAGAGCTCCACGATGTCCTCCGAAGGTCTAGCACCTTTGGCCCACCTTCGGTGCTCATAGAGTCCCTTGAGGGTTGTCGCCTTGTACCCAGCATATAGAGGCAACAGATCCTTCTCCTCGGAGTTGTTGTTAATGTCGGAGAGTAATTCCATAACCTTCAGAGTGTAACCTTCAGCCTTGCTCATTCAGAGGTGGCGATCCCCAACAGAATACCGTCTGCGTTATTGTATCCCTCAATGATATCTGGCAAAGGAAACATCATTATGTCCTTCCCCATTTACTGCACCATATTTCTAATAGCAATTAGAACCATCTGTGTGGCCAGATCTGATGATGGATTTTTCTGTCGATAATCCTTTGACATAGCATCAAAATGTTTTTGCCAGACTCCGAACACATCGCTTGGCTCACAAAAGACCAAGATGGTTGCAAAAGCCTCTGCAAAGATGACAACATTTGGAACATAGATGCTTCTGTAAGATACTCATCCAACATATTATCTTCTTCAATAAGTCCCCTACTCTAAGCACCTTCACGGAAGGTAGGATATTGGACACCATTTACGGTCATAAGATCCCGGTAAGATGTAGCTCCAGTAACATGGTTAAGAAGCACGCTGAGGTAGTAGCGTTCCCCCTCCGCTAGATGGGATGAAACAATTCTACCCACCTATCCAACCGTGTCGTAAACCCTTCGTTTCAACAATTTGCCATTAGGGTGCCAAGTATAGAACTCTGGGATGTCATTATACAAGAGTCGATGTGCAAATGGGTCAATTCTATTTTGAACAAAATATGATGTCAACATTGACTCCTCAACACCCAGACCTTTGAATATTTGTTCTATCTTTTGTCGCTAATGAAAAGTCACCATATGCATGTCTGGGAGATGAAGCTGCAGTTGTTGTACGGGTGCATATCCCTACCGGCGAAAACACTATGTGTAGGTCTATGGTCATGAGTTAATCTCAAGTCTAAGGACCAAGCATACACGTTGTGTAAAACGAGAACCATGTCTCATGTTAGGTCAGTCCTGCCACATGTCTCACATGTGCCCACATTATTGGTTTGACATCTCAATGTTCATGACTTGTGAAACCTAGTCATCAACCAATACATGTACTAGTCTAATGTTCATGTGTGTCCTCACATGAACTCCGACCAGTGACATCTTTTAGAATAACCATACAAGTAAAGAGTCTCACAAACAATTCACATAATTGTTATTCAATACAAGTAACCACTATTGGATACTCAATGAACACAATACAAATCATGGATATTATGGAATACAATCATCTCTATGATTGCCTCTAGGGGGGGGGGGGGGTTTCACCTAGTGAGCATCCCTATACTGCTTTATCTCATCAACATTTCCATTGCTATCTTCCTTGCCACCTTCTCTAACTGCAACAGATGCACGATCATGCCCCTTGTATATGTATTTGAATAAGTACTTCATAGATTTGATGATGTTGCATGCCTCTACGTTAATATGGCAATTGAAGGTGCATAGGAGATATGGGTTGTACGGTACTACCCATCAATTATCCAACTCATGACCTCTAACCTTCTCCTTAAGACCATCACTACATCGGCTATATATAGGGTATGAATAAGCACGTGGGTAATGATTCTTACAAGAAGTGCATCCCTTTGTGCATGGACAATTTGGATTTAGAGGTCCACACGGAATATGTATCATATGCTTTGCAACCATCTTGTATAACTCAGGGTACTTCTTCTTGTTTGGAAGCTCTGCTGAGATAAGATGGTCATATTGCTCTAGACACATCATCTTATACTTCCTTTTCATGATAAGTAGGAAGTGAGTATGTGGTGAACCCCTCTTCTAGAGATCTACGATCGAACCTTCCCTAATGTCCTTATCCATCAATTTTCTCTTTAATTCCACAAGTTTTGCTCTGAAGGCCCGTGTCACAAGGTTTGGACAATCTTGTGCAGTCTGACCAGTAAATACCTCACTTTTGATCTCATCCCAATTTTGGTTATAGGTCATAGTGAGGAATACATCTAATTCCTGTACTTGCGCACCAGTGCCATGGCATCCATGCACCGACCTCTCATATCCCAGGGTCCGCCAATGAATGTTGTTGACAATGCTATACGCTTTCCAACAGAATCAACACAGCCCTCACCAGCATGCAAACTATCAAGGAGACCTTGATATACATCGGCCCCCAACTCTTGTTGGTTATTCCTGATAAAATTTAGTCACGAGCTCTCTATTTTGATGTAGGTGTTCATGGCAAACTTCTGAAATAGACGTTTACTGAAGAGTATTGGGTTAAATATCCCTGGCCGCATCTTGAATTTGTAGCAATAATAGTCTTGCACCGAGTCACATTTGTTGCCTGCATAACCTATACAATTTTAAAAATACTAACATGAATAATCATATAAAATAATGACATACAAAAATATTAAGTTCGTTATATTATCCATATGATGCTTCATCATCGTCTCCACCATTAGCGCGGCTCTCTTGATTTCACGAGCAGCCTTGACTTTTTCCGTACTCCATAGTGATACCAACCTTTGGGATTCAATTATGCCATCCGAGCTCACCCCTTGGGAAGAAAAGAGGGTATGATAGTGCATCATAACAAGCATGGTATGACCGGATTCCATGAACAGATCTATCCTTCCCATGAAGCGTAACACTGTGTTTGAACTGACCTAGTAGTTCACTCCCCCCAATCCATGCCGCAGCCACCTCTAAGGTGCATGGAACATTTTATGCCCTTTGATCCAATCGCTGGTCAAGGTTCAATGCAATGTGGTAATCCTTGATATCCTCCGCGTGACCCATACTCCTTAGATGTTCAGAGTACGGGTTACCACGGAGTATTCTAGCCAACATGGATATAACTTCTCTATGTTGTTTCAAGCAATCTTCACGGCACCTGTCGTATCGATGTTGAAGAGAAGGATCATCATTGTAAAAGTAAAGTTCTAGGTGTCTAGGTTCGAGTCCATTCCTCATGTTGGTTGATATATGGTCCAGGTGGCAATATAGGGATGTGAATGAGAAATGGCCATTGAAGAACCTGATATTTGCACGGAAGTGCCTAGCATCAGCGTCCGAGCATGACCACAACCTCATTAGTTTGGGTGGAGTGTCAAGCGTTGAAAGATGTATCTATCCACTACGGCAACAAAATCCAGGTGGCTCAGACTCAAGTTTATTTGCATTGCAATGTTCGCAATTCTCCACAGGTTGTAGCATATGAGTCTTCGATGGAACATTTTCGTACACCTTTTCATACGGATCAACTACATCCGGAATGGTGGTATCATAATCTCTTAGGGACATATCAACATCATCATCGGCTACATCATCTGCAATTATAAATGCATTATACATGAATATATAACATGGCTAGCCGAATTCAGCACAAACTACAAACATACCTTGTCCGGCAAAGAGAAAACCCTCATCCTCCTTTTCGTCCTCCTGAAAAATGGCATCCTCACCATCTGCGGGGTAAAGGGACAGAGTTATTAACAACATGTTTTGGAATCTAGTCAGACTCGCGTATGTCGTATGATTTGGAATAAATTAAGTTCCATCTGTATTACCATCCTCAACCATGGATGCTGGTGTTTCTAGATCCTAGTTATTTGAGTTCTTTTCCAGCTGTGCTTGGTTGTGATTGTGACATTGGACAAGCACGTTGTCTAGGAGCAAAACTTCCTGTTTACCATGAGAACATGTATATTAGCTCTTGATTTATGGTATGTTAATATATGGCAGAAGAGTTGTTGGGTTACCAATATCAATAACATCTGTTTCTTGAGTATGCTTCAAGCCTTCCATGATATTCTTGTCATTATCTAGTATCATAGAATAGAATAGTACATAGTTAATGCTACGACACACAACATGCCATGAATTAAGTACTTATATGTTGGCGATGGTAAATATGTACCTACTACACACAACATGCAATGACGACACACTCCTTTGAACCAGCTGCTTGAAACTCCGTGTTTCTACGTTTTCGAAGGGTGTTTCGCTCACCATGAGTAACACGATTTCTAAATGATTTTGGACTACAATGAATTTATGTATTCTTCGCAGTCACCTCCTGCTCGATTGATGATTCAATATAAACTGGTGTTGGGTTTATATCAAGAATAGCCAAATCATGTGCACTTGGTATGGGTACTGGGGTTGTTGGGAATATAAGCTCAGGCAGGAATTGAGGGTTTTCCATGGCGATGTCGAGGGACTCAGGATGCAGGTGGCTAGTTCCTCTTTCATTCTACGTCTATATTCTCATTTGGACTCCCTCTGTGCAGGCGTTTGGTTCCTCTGCTTCTCCCGTTCAATCGCTTATTCAGTCTATTGCGTCTTCTTCGCGTGATAAGCTTCACGATGATGCTGGTCGATTAGTTCCCTCTGTTATGATGTGTCTTCTTCACGTGATAAGCTTCGCGATGACACTGGTGTTTGATTATGTTGTTTTGGATCAGTTACATTTGTTTAACTTGACACAACGGTGTCTGGAACACCTATTCGTATTTATTTGTTTAGAACAATAACTAAATATATTCATAAACTGTCATAGAATGTATAAAAAACCATGTAAATACTAGAACAAGCTGCGGTACACTAACACTCCATTTTGCTTTTCCATTCAAGTTACAGTGGTTAAGCAACCCAAATATAAAAAAATCAATGCATATAACGATTACAATGTAAGATTCGGCAATACACTAATCATTAGATGTAATGATGCATATTTTGCCATTTTGAAACCGAAACCCATGGTATTATCTTCACTGTTCCCTTCTTGCACGATACTGATATCATCTAGGCTCAAATTGTTCCCACTTTCCAATGCTATGGTTTCTGCATGAACAAACAATAGTCATCTTTAGCTTCCAGCTGGGGCAAATGGAGTATTCCACTTCAGTACAATCAGAAAATTTTGAACCTGCTGAATTAAAATTGGTGCTGTCGGTAGTCCAATTCCTCCATGAGATCCATTGGTTCATTACAAAGGAGGCTAACCAATTACATACAAACCAGAATTGAAAATACTGAATTTATGGGACAACATTGTCCAAATTAACCATCAAATTCAAAGTATGCCACGATATTTTGCATCCTTTTTTTCGAATTCTAGATTTGGATTCAAGGCTCGGAGGCTACGGAACACGTGTCATCAACAGTTTGTTTTTTAAATTAATTTGGAAGACAAAGGGAAAAATGTTTAAACTCAAGATAGACCCTCAGCCTGATTCTTCATTTCAACCTAAGGGTCGGGGGGCTACTCCATATGGAGTGCGATGATTTTCATCGCACCCCATGAATATTATTTCTAAATATACAAAATCTACTCGAGAAAGAGCACTATGCAGTCTCGAAAATGACTTCAGAAAGTTCAGAAGACACGTTCAGGTAAAGTTCAAGGAACTGAAAGATAACCTTAGAAGTACTCGGAAGCCTGCACTACTCGACTAGAAAGAGCTCGGGGGCTTGTCAGATCCTATGGCACGGGATAACTTATGTGGCACAGATCTGTACAGAATAAGTGATGGGGCATGTCTCATTCCCTGACATCATATAAAGTACTCGTGTATGAGTAGTACTAGTTACTATAGAAGGAAAGTACTTGAGTAGTACTCGAGAAGGACTCATAAGCTAGTATTGATCTAGGGTTTTATGTAACCCTACTCCCTAGGCTATATAAGAGTGGACAGGGACCCTCTCCAAATCATCTATAACCCTTAGGCAATACGAACCACAAACAAGATATAGATTGTTACGTAACTCGCAGTTCGAATCTATCTAAACCTTGTGTTGCTTGCACCACCGTGTTCCTGATCTCGGCGACTCCCTACCTACAATCAACTACATTAGGATATCTCTAGGTAATCTTGCCGGTTAAACACCGACATGTATTTTCTACTATTTGTCCGTATGATTCAATATTATTTGTCGGAATGAGTGATTTATAAGTAAGAAAAGAAATATACGTAAGTCGATTTTGTGCATAAGGAAAAAATATGGGAGGGTCATTTTTCTCCCTTAATTGTACGCGTCTTGATGTTGCAATTAGCCTCTTGATTGATTGACAGGGATAACTTGATTTATTTAGTATGAAAAGAATTTATACTAAATTTATACCCCTCCATTATACTACTCTATTTTCTATTGTGCATAAGGAAAGAAATATGCGGGAATCAATTTTCTCCCTTAATCGTGCGCTTGAGGGTGCTTGATGAAGCAGGTACACCGAGTAGGTATGTAGAAGACTTTGGTAAAAGAAAGTTTTAGCTTTTGGGTAGAAATATTTTCCTTCTATCAATTTCGTAGCTCTACACCCTCGTTCGTTAAATCATTGGACCGACAATTGGAACCCCGTAAGGAGTAAGGTGGATCTAATCTCGATGATTCTTTCAAGTTTCAACTTATATATTATAATTATATAGTATATAGATTCCTCAACAACGAAGTGGTTGCCCCTGCCGCTAGCACATAAAAACTGGATGATAGTCGCGCGTTGCACCAACCAAATGCTCGGCCGGCAGCCCTCTCTCGCTCGCACATATAGAAATCCATCCCGGCCCGTTCCACGCGGACAGTGCACTCTCTAGAAGTCTAGAGAGAGAGGTTGTCACCAGGTACGAGGGGCTGGGTCATTGCTTCATTCGGTGCCCCCGATGTTGAACGACCTGGCCAACTTCGAGGCCGCCGCCGTGGCCGCGCCGGCGGAGTACCGTAGGTTCACCTTCCGCGACCTGTACATGCGCCGCACCTACCGGGGGCCAGGCGCCAACCAGGTCGTCGTCGTCAACCAGAGCGGTGGCGCCGCCGCAGGCAACTGCTACGGGCTTGGCGCCACGGTCGTCCACAACTGGGCGATCTACGACGGGCCCGGGCCTGAGGCGAAGCTCGTGGCCCGCGCACGGGGTCTGCACATCGACACCACCGGGGCTGGCCTCTTCTACAACACTTTCTGCTTGATGTTCGAGCATGGAAGGTACGCCTGTCTTATTTTTGAAGTTTAGGAAAGGGATTTTTTTTGTTGCTTTTGGGCCATATTAAAGAGAATATTGTTCTTAATTTTTCTGTGTATGCGTGCAATCTTCTGCAACCGAAGTAACACTAGCAAAGAATTTATTAGTTGAGCTGTTTTATGGTTCTTGTCGATGTAACCAGAGGTGTCATCTTCTTTGCATCCATAAACTCGGGTACCTCCCATCTAGCTAAGATCAGATAGCGTGATGGTTAAATTCTTTGTGCTCGTTTTCTTGGATTCATCATGATTTAATGGTTACATGCACGATACATGCAGGTTTAAGGGATCCACACTTCAGGCAATGGGTGTAGCACCAAACTTGGATGACGAATACTCAATTGTTGGTGGATCCGGAGAGTTTGCTCTCGCAAACGGCGTCGTCAACAGGGTAGTGTACAGTAGGGAGGGCAACACGGACATCGACAGGCTTACCGTCAAAGGATTCATCCCGATCATGAGAGATTTACATGTAAGTAGCTAGGTTCTCAATTAAGAGCTTTACTGATGACATATTCAACGAGTCTTGCTGATTTGGTCATGGCCACATCAGTGGATAGATGAGACAGCAATCCACCTATTGAAGGACCTCAAACTTGTTCGTGACTTTGGTAACCTAGCTAACCATGTACAAGTACAAAAGCCCCGGATATGTTTTTACATTGTTATAAAAACTCTGAAATCAATAGGGGTGTAATTTGGGGTCTTTATGTGAATGTCCGATCCAATTCTCTTTAGTTCAAATATTTGTATTACTTCTTCAAAATATTCTATTAAAAAAATTAGCACAAATATTTAAACTAAAAAGAGTTGGAGGTACATCTAAGAATAACCAAAATTTGCACTCCTACTAATCCGTGCCAACGTCATTCATGAACCTAGTCAGTCCGGCTTTTTCCCAACCTTGTATTTTTAAATGTTCCATGCCCAGAACCTTTCATCCCCATACGTCGTCGGTTGATCTTGTCAGTATGTTATGTTAATAGTCAATACTACCTACATGGACATTCTTGTTACAATATTCTAGCTTTCTTACCACATTTTATTTTCTTAACAAAAATATCGCTCCACCACATCTCAATGTTTTGACATATTCTCGGCATCTCTTAAGCTGTAATATTACAATCATCCAATGTTTCAAATTTGTAAGCTGACTCTTGGTTCCATAATATTTTTGACACTGACAGGCTTATATTTCACAATTAATGGAGCCAATAATTCTGGTTACCCCCCTCCATATTCACACTTTGTCAGATCCGTCCAAGTTTGATTTAAAAGGAACTGTTTTTATTGGTCATGTGCAGTTGTGCAGTTTTTATCATAGTATTTTGATAATATAATTAGTTCATAACAATTTAGAACCATTTCTAATTTGGAAGTAACAACCAAAGTTGCATAAAATTGTAACTCATGCTGATCGCCGAAATACCAATAATTTGGAAACAAAGGGAGCAAATTCCATAGTAAAAAGGTATTAAAAGTTGGTGCCACTGAACAACTTAGACCACTATATATTTTGCACAAGTTCTTGAAACGAGCGACATGAATAAAACTAGTAATTCCTATATATATATATATATATATATATATATATATATATATATATATATATATATATCACAGCAGACTGCAGCTACTTTAAGGTCTATATGTTATCATAAAAAGATTCAAAACATTCTACATGGAGTAGACGGTATATCCTCCGTAAACTCATCGACTCCCTACATTAGTATCTCATATAACTCAAGCTATACTTTTAGATTTTCACACTCTAACCCTTATATGTATTGAAATATGCTTGGCAATTTTTTTTCTAGATTTATAGTTCACTATAAATTTAGTGTAGAAGTTCCATTTTTAAGGTGTTTTACAATATTCTAGAATTTGAATGAATTTTCAGCAATGAAAAAGAAAATGATCAGTAGGTCTGGTGGCGTTACCACCCGTACATGCTTATGATTTCCAGGGATGCACTACTAGAAAACAACCCATGGGAACCGGTTGGAAACAGCCTTAGGTACCGGTTTTCCAACCGGTTCCCCCAAACCGAGACCATTGGCCTCACCCTAAGACCCCGGGTATTTCACCCGATGCCTTAGGCATTCATTGGTACCGGTTGGAAATACCAACCGGTACCACAGAGGCTGCCATGCTGACGCATGCTGGCAGCCCCTTTGTAACTGGTTGGTCTTTCCAACCGGTACCAATGAGCTTTCCACCTATTTTCCCCAAATCTAGTTTTGTTTGTTTTATTTTATACTATTTATTCTTTTATAATTGCTAAGCGCACCCGAGCTCTACAGTACTATATGTTCATTGGTCGTACGTGTTCGATTTCACATAATATTTGAAACTAACTAAAAGAAGTCAAATACGAGCATATAATTAAGCTAATTAGATAAACTAATATATTTACAAACATCAAGGCATCACGTTTAGAAATATTTACAAATGTACAAGTCATATTGTAGTCCAACTACTGGGCCCCTCAGGACGTCGATGGAAGTCCTCTATGGATGTGACCGTCGTGGTAGAACTTGCCTCTAGGATCCAAGATCTTGTTCAAAATGAATCCGGCGAGCTGCTCGCACACGGTGTTGATCCGATCGGTAGAATAACATTCATCCCCCATTTGAGACATCTATCATTTAGGAAAAAGGGACTGATATATTAACAACATGTGCGTTAGTATAATTACAAAAATGTACTAGTGAACGGTTTGTATGTACTTTTATATCCTCCGTAGTAGACTTCCCGCATGGAGTCATGATGTGCAAGAAGTCGCATACGTAGTACCCGCACCAATCAGTTCCTTATTTTTGTCTCGCACACTTAAGGAGAGACAAATAAATTACTCAATTTAGAATAATTTGAGATTACTTAACTAGACAATTGTTTGTTCGGGGCTCCATTGACCACATCCTTTGTTCGTTTTCACAAATTTTTTCCAGACCCTGTGCTCAAAGTTAAGTTTGATATTCAACAATTGTTATTAACAGAAAAAGGATTTGATTGTGCAAACTGAACTTATCTGTTCAAGGGGTCTATGATATGTTAGATTGCGGACTTTGGTTTTCTCATTGAGTGAAAGACTACAAGATTGCCGGTCTCTACGGCAAGTATGAGTAAAACCCAATGACAACTGCAGATATAGATAGGATATACACATACATGCATTAGACGACTTAGTATTTATTTAGAAATATAACAGAGAATTGAGTCGACTAAGGCTTACCCATAGTTGTATGGTATGTTTTTATAATTTGTAATTTTGGCTAGTCAACGAATCGTACATGTTTTGGCATGTGTCCTTATAATTTTTGTTGAGCATTTTCTGGTTGACTAGCAACGAAGACATAAAGCAAATCTAATGGTGCCATCCTTCTTTTCGGCTTCTTTGAATATCCTGTCTAAATGATAAAATAGAAATTATATAATGCACACAGATAATTACGTTCTTGTTAACAAAAAGTACTAATGTAGAGATAAGTGAAGTGATACTTACAGAACCCAAATGGTGATGATAGAGGCGTTGAGGGCTTGTCGATGGTAAATGTGATATAAATCTTCGAAGTACACCCAAAAGCCGTCCTCCCCGCGGAAGAAATCATGGTCACGATACTTGACTCCAAACATTTTCCCTTCGTCATTCGACATTCGCAGGTACCATCTATGCAAATTGAACATCTGCATACCTAGACTCATCTCATGTTCCTCAGTGACGAAAGGTTTTCCATGTTCGCATGGAGTAAGAACGGGAGCGACAGGGATATCCGCCTCCTCTTGCCCCGTTGCCTGCTCTAGCGTTAATCCAGTTTCAGAAAGAAATATTGCCGCCTGTAGGTCCGCCTGGTGTTGTACGTCCACCGGGTGTAGGACTGGCAACCCTGGCACCCGGAGGGGCTCGAGTTCTTTTTGTTGTGTGCCAAGCTGAGGAATGGTCTTGCCATATTTTTTCATCAGATTTCTCACCTTGTGTGCCTTTGTTAGAGTACGATCATAGTCCGAGAGTAAGCTTTTCAGTTTTGGTGGGTTGTCTAGGTTTGCGAGAAACTTTTTTCCTAATTCTAGAGGTACCTTTTCCCTTGGCGGGGGCGACTTTAGGCTTCAACTGTTCTTTTATATATCGAGCAGTCTCCTCTTTCAACTCCTCAGCGGTCTTCTCGTAGGTCAATTTTCCCTCGACCATTTTCTACTTCTTCTTTGAGGGTCCAGCCGCTGGGAGGGATGGTGTCTTTTTCTTTCCTTTTTCTGGTGTAGGAGGAGTTGGAGTACTCGTGGCCCTTTGCCCCGGCGGAGACGGTGGTGAGGGAGGTGGTTGTGGGGACGGCGGTGAGGGAGGCCGCGGAGACGGGCGATCGGTCTGCACGGGAGCCGTTGTGCTTGCAGTAAGTTTGATGTCGGCCTTGCGCCATAGAACGAGCCCGTGCAGTGCGTCTCCCAATGTCTTCTCTTCATCCCCTCCAACGAAGTCGAGCTCAAGATCCTCATTGTTTCCAACTATATGCTCAATTGTAATGGAGGTGTAGCCAGGGGGTATCGGCCTTCCATGAATTGTAGTACAAGGATTCAGTGGCAGGGGTGACCCGTATGCTACATGAATGGATATATTCTTTGATCGCACATGTAGCTCTCACGCTGTCGGCATGGTGATATCATCCACTGGATACCTCTGGTCATCTACCGCCGTTGTCTCAATCTGGGGGTGCTGATCAGCTTGTACGTCGGGCGCCGCCGTGGATGCACAGCTGCTGCGTCGCTGAGAGGCTGGGCTTATCACAAGATCCGGGTGCGACCCAGCCGTGCCCCTTTGGCTCAGAGGTAGCTGCACTGCCTCATTGACCCTAGCGTCCATCTGAGATTCCAAGGACGCAACCTTCCTGTTCATCTCTTCTTGTAAGGCACGGAGTTTCTCTTCTTGTTCGGCTTTGCTCTTTCGGTGAGTCTTGTAAGAGGAATCTCCGGCCCAAGCAACTTTCCATGGGACCACGTCGATGCCACGGGCTCATCCAGGGTGTTCCGGATTCATTAATGCCCTGGTCAGTTCATCATTCTCACTTTGTGGCTAGAATGTTCCTTGATGGGCCTCATCTATTGCTATGACCAGATCGCGGGACACTTCTTGCATATGCTCTGGCACGACCAAAGTTCCATCCAACTGGTTTAGTGTCACGCCGTTAGCAAATAACCACCACTTGGATCTATCCGGCCAATCCCAAGTCGCCGGCCGGATGCCTCTATCCATAAGGTCCTGCTCCATCTTCTGCCATTTTTTTACTGCCTTCTTGTACCCGTCAGCCCCAAGGTGGTGGCTGTACTTCTTATTTGCTGCATTCGCCTTGGCCTGTTGGGATTTTCCTTGGGCTTCCTCTGATAGTTTGTATTGTTTGAACTCCTCCCAGTATGGTTTAACCTGAGGAAGATCGTCCCAGTTCGGCTCCTTATCCTTCTTGATGTAATTGGTGTACAACTTCTTCTTGAAAGTTGCAAAGGCAAGGGCCATCTTTTTCAAGGCATATTTCTTCACAAGTTCTTGGTCAACTCCTTCAGGAAGAGTGAACATATCCTTGAGTTCTGTCCATAACATTTCCTTCTGATGTGGAGGCACGGCGTGTTGCTGTTCTTCTAGTTTGCTCGATTTCAATAGTTTTGTGGTGATCGGAATTCTTGCCCGAACAATAACCCCACATTGGTTGACAAATTTCGTGCTAGTAGCCTCTGGAGCACTTGGACAGCCCTCCGTGTCCACTTCTGTGATGATCTGTCTTCCCTCCATTTTCTTGGTTGGCCGGCGTCTCCCTTTTGATTGGCTCAACGAAGTCGATGCGGAGGTCGACTAAATTACAGAAAAGATATGTTAATCGCAAAACTAATCTACCGAAGTCACCATGCATATATAATTAAGATACATACTGTAACGTGCTAATGATGATTGGGCGGCGGCGCAAAGTCATCATCTTCTTCATCGCCTTCTTCAGACATATTTAGAAATGAATCAGCTATTCGAGCATCTTTTTCACCGATTTGATGGGCGGTGTTGGCCCTCGTATCTTCGTTTATTGCGTCCAACATGTATTGCCCGCCGGCCTCCTCATTACCGAAGGGGTCCATCCTTAACTGAAAACGTAAAATGTGTTAGAGTATTTAGGGTGGGTGTGTGTGTTTGAGAGAGTGAGTGTAAGTGAGTGAGTGTGTGTGTGAGACAGAGAGGGAGTGTGTGTGTGTGTGTGTTAGAGAGTGTGAGTGTGTGTGAGTGTGAGTGAGTGTGAGCGTGTACTAGTGTCAGTGAGTGTGTGTGTGAGCGAGAGACCGAGCGTAGGTGAGAAGGAGAGAGCATCGGTGAGTGAGACTTTGTGAGTGAGCGTGCATTTGCTTGTTAGCGCGAGTTTGCGAGATCGAGAAGTAATATAAACGCACCGTTGAATTAAGAATGAAGAATACATGATACATACAAACACTTTGTCTATAAATAAATTCTAGTTAATATATCTAATAATTAAATAATTAAATACATGATGAAATAAAGTCTTTGAATGACATAATTAAATAATGAATACATGATAAATTAAAGTCTTTGAATGACATAATTAAATAATAAATACATGATAATACAAGTCTTTATCAAATATATAATAAATAAAACACTATATCCATAATTGAATTCTAAAAATATTCCTATAATTCAATTCAAGTTAATATATCTAATAATACAAACACTTTATAAACTCTAGTTAATATATATAATTCTCACTAATTCTCTCTAATTCTCTACTAATTCTAGTGCATGCAATAAAAGTTGTAGATCTTGTTACAAGGAACCCATAACAGTTGAGTTTGCATTTTTCCGATTTATCTATGATTTATTATCGATTTTACAAGTTTTCTGTTTTTGGAAACAAAAGAAAAAGAAAATGAAACTTTGCAGTTAGGCCCCTGGAAAGAAATATAGTTCACAGTTGGGCCCCTAGCTGGAGACAGAGCAGGGGAGGTGGCTCTGGCGGCCGGAATCCGGCGAGGAGGCTCGCCGGCGGCATGGGCCCCGTGGGGGGATTCGCTAGAGGAGACCTAGGTCTACCTAGAGAGGGTCTTCACGCTTGCGGAGGTGGTCTGAGGAAGCGGATCCACGGGCGCAAGCAGTCGGCGGCGAGGTCGAGCGGCGGTGGCACTACTCCGGTGATGGGCTCGGGCGGTGAGTGTGTCGGGGAGGTTTGCCTCGACCTGGTGAAGCTCTTTGGGGGTCATCTTGCACAAATTCGGCGCGGATGAAGGAGTTCACCGCGCGGGTCTCGACGGCGGCGTTCGCGGCGGCGGCGAGCGGTGTTCCTGGCGAGCTCTGTGCGACCTGGATGGGGAAAAGTGGTGTGTGAGCTTGAGGGAGGGAAGGCGAAGCTTGCTAGGGGGGTTGTCGTGGTCTGGGGGTGACCGGGGATGGGTGCTCCGCGGCGGGGTGGTGCTCGGCGGTGGCAATGGCGATGGCTGGCGGCGTTTCAGGGCGCAGGGAGAAGAGTGGGAGCTCGGATTGGGGTGGAATGGAGAGGGGAGGGGCCGGAACATGTGCTGCGCGAGCAAAAGGTGGAGGAGTAGGGCTGCAGAGGGGAGTTCCACGGTGAGCTACTAGGGGACGGCCATGGCGGCAACGGGCGGTGTTCTAGGTGCAGGGGTTTGGGGCTCGGCAATGGGGGAAAGAAAGGATTGGAGGGGGTCGACCTGTCGAGGCGGCCGGGGAGAGCCGGACCGAGGTGGCGGCGCGAAGGGGAGGGGGCGCCGGCGTCGAGGTGGAGGCGGAAGCGGCGGCGGTGCGGCGGAGAGAGGTCCAGGCGTCGAGGCGGCAGCGTTGAGGCGTTGTTGCGGCGCGACGGAGGACGATCGGGCGTGGAGGGGCGGCGAAGGACGATCGAGAGACAAATGAAGAAGAGAACATGGCACACCAATATATACCCCAAGCCCTTTGGTACCAGGTGAAAAAACAAACCGGTGCCTAAGAGGGCCTAAGGCACCGTTTGTTAGATCACCCAGTACCTTTGGAAACACATAGGCACCGGTTGTATATGGACCCGGTACCTTAAACCTCCAACGGGCGGGAAATGAAAAAGACCTAAGGCACCGGTTAAAGTCAAAAAACCGGTGCCTTAGCCTCTTCTGAATAATATACTTTAGACGATTTGCCGCTTGTATAGTTGAAATCACAACATAGCTCAATGGAAAGGCAAAAATATCTGTGCGCCGCGGCCTGGGATCGACTCCAGCTCACCCATTTTTTTTTGGCAAAGACATTGGTACCGGTTGAAAATATCAACCGGTACCAATAGGTTATTCACAATAATTCTGATAAATAATTTAAATGCATAAAAAATGTGATAATTCACAAGTGACTATGGATGGTTCTTAACGATGAGTAATCCTTCTCATTCTTGTAGTTTTTGCATGGACAGCGAACGAAACCACCATACTTGTGGTTCTCAGCAACTTTTATGAATTCATGCAGACCATCAATGAACTCCATTGAATGCCGGTCCGTCATGTACATCCATTGCCGAATCATCTGGGTTCACATTTCATTTATTAACATCAAATGAGTGTCAACATAAACCATATTTTAATAAACATTGGAAGTAATAATAATAAATTGAATGAATCAATGATTGATTACGAAACAAATTAAATTGGAGTGTCATCAAAATTATATACTACAAATAGATATATTATGCATGGCTAATATAAAAATAAAATAATCCAAATCCTAACTATATATAAATAAATAGTTATCTTATGCCTAATAATTGATATAACAATAATATAATACCATAAAACTAAATCGGGTCCAAAATACATCTATAAATATTTATCATGTGTATAAACTAAATCAAATGCTAACTACATCTACATAATTAATTTGCTAAAGTATTGAAAACAATATTACTAACCTTTTAAAAAAATTGAAAAAATTCGCCCCCTCCCCTCACTCAGCTGCCATGACCAGTGAGTTCACGGCAGCTTCAAGGAGGGAAGGGGGCGGGATATTTATAGTGGGGGCACAAAGGCACCGGTTGGTGCTCATCAATCGGTGCCAAACACTATGCATCGGCACCGGTTCAAGTTACCAACCAGTGCCTTTGTGATGGACACTTGGCGGCATCGGGTCATGGCATAACCCGTTGTCATTGTCCGCTCATTAGGCACCGGTTGGTGCCTCCAACCGGTACCTATTTCTCCTTATTCTTTTAGTACCGGTTAGTGACACTAACCGGTGCCTATACGGGGATTTTGGTACCGGGTGATGCTTTAACCCGGTACCAAATCTCTTGCCTTTGAGCGCCGCTGACTAAAGGTACCAGTGCCTTTGGTCAGGACCTTTGGCCCGTTTTCTAGTAGTGATGGTTGACGCCACAATCTGTCCCTAAAAAAAGCCTCTCTTATAAACTCAATCCATGTCGGGACTAGGCAAATTTTTTGCATTGTCCGTGGGACATCATCCGGATGCCAAAAATTTCAACTTCACTCCAGCGACTTCGCCGCTCGTCCTCCCAGCGTGGTAGCCCTCTCTCTTTTCATCTTTTGCACCCACCCTTCCACCCTAGCTGTGCTCCTCCCCTCAGCTGCCCTCACCGCCCTCCCGCGTGGCACCCTTGCCGAGGGCTGAGGAAACCTTCCCGAGCAGCACCCTCTCCTCTGCGGCCGCTCTCCAGCGCCCTGTTGATATTTTTAAATTACAAATAAATCCGCAACATGAATACCGTTGTAGCATTTTTCTCATGACACTACTATAGAAATCTTAATTTGTCCCGGTTGGAAAATCTCAGTTGTCCCGGTTTCTCAACCGGGACCGCCAGGCCGGGACAAAAGGGGAGGGTCTGGCAACCGGGATAAAAAGGGACCTTCTGCCAGCGCCACGTGGTTGGCGCATTACCAACCGGGACAAAAGGTCTCCTTTTTTTTCCCTGTTTTCCTTTTCTCAATATTTTTTCTATTTTAATTATACTTTTGCATTCAATTAAACTTATGTATTGGAATTCAGTGTGTAAGATCTCCACTAATATATATATATAGTTACTTATATAATATTTGTTCTAGATAGTTTTCATCTATAAAGTAATTCAATTATATATATGTATATGTATACACATATCTATATGTGTGAATTTCTTTACATATGAAAATGTCTAGGACCAATATTATATAAACATATATATATACATATATTATTGGAGGGCTTATATATATAATACAGACAAACTCATAAATAGTTATATAATACACACATACACACTTCTTAATTACATATATATGCATATATTATCATATTTGCTGCGATTGTTAATGTGAGAGTGTCCATCATAGTAGAATTCGTCTTTTGGATCGAGGACTTGCTCAACACTAAATCCGGACAATTGTTCTTGAATCCCCATAATCTTTTCCTCTGGTATGAGTTTATTGCGCATCTCCTCGAGCTATGGAAAAGGGGATCATTAGTTTCGACTCATTACAATACGAGTTCAAACATTAACAAGTTTTTATACTTACTTCGGCCTCCCAATCTGCCATGTTCTTTTGAGGACCTACCAGACCGTGGATGTTCTCGCAAACATAGTATGCACATAAATTAGTGCCTTGTTTCTGCCTCATACACTTTAAAAGGCAATAAATTATCAGGTATTTACATGAATATATAATAAGACTAATGAAACGTGCAAAGAATCATCCAAGTGCGTACCGCAAAATCTGTCTTGATCTTCAATTCCTTGTCGAATTTACCTGGATGATTTTTAGCGAATTGTTTCCAAACCCTGTGCATAATTAGAACAATTATAGTCAAGTAACAGAGTGATTCAAAGTATCGGTCATTGAGGGAGTAGTGGAAGAATTACTTTTTCATCATGTTAAGATGATCACTGTATTGTTCTGGAGGTCTCCTTAATGAGTCCATAACAACCATCATGCTAATGTCGACAAGTATGAGCATTAGGACCCAGTGTTCACTGCATGATTATACAAAATAGTTAGGGTTTAAACAATTCGATGATACAGAATAGAAAGAGTTAGACAGTAGGAATCACTCACGCAAAGTTGTAAGTAAACAATATCATGTGCTTGTTGTGATGAATGCTTAAGTACTTGTACAAGTTTTGGAATATCTCATCGGACTTGTCACGTAGATTCCTCCAATTACAAGTAATTGGGTCGATGAAGCCGAGGTGAGAGTATCCCTTTCTCCTGCAAGTTTGTATCTCCATTCTACGTGATACCAAATAAATCAAGGGATCAGTATGCATGTTGAGATCATGCAAAACAATACGTAAGGAGAGTAAAATACTTACAGAAGCCACAAGCCGACCATAGAGATGCGAGGTCATCCTGATGGAATAGTTGGTATACTTCTTCCCAGTTTATCCATATACTGGCCTCCCCCATAAGAAATCGTCATCTTTAATCTTTGCACCCTGCATGATGTTGCATTCGGACATCGCACGCATGTAGTGCCCATGTAGCTTATACATTTGCGTTGGAAGCACAGACACCGCTGAGACAGATGATCGGCTGCAACATTAGGCTCTGGAGGTACCGGTTACGCTTGCTGTTGCTGGCTCATTGCAATGGCCACTTGGCGTTGAACCTCTTCCGCCAGTCTTTGATCATGTGAGAGGAGCTGTTCCTCTACCTTCGCAAGTGCTCCCGCTCATCATTCTTTCTTCTTTGCCGACTTCTATATGATTCAATATAATCCCTGAACCCATACTTCCACGGAACCAGGCATTTACCTCTTGTGCGGCCCGGATGTTCTGGATTTCCAAGGGTGTAAGTCAACTTGTCGCTCTCTCTATCTGGCTGGAATGTTCCCCCGGCCACTGCTTGTATGGCATCCTGTAGTCTCTGGACTGCTAGCTGGATTTTTGGCCCATAGATGTAGGCCCCAGTCAATGGGTCCAAGCTTCCCCCGTGACCATAAAACCAGGTCCTTGACCTTTCAGGCCAGTTCATGGTTGCAGGTTGGATACCTCTGTCAAGCAGATCCTGCTCCATCTTCTCCTATTTGGGTATTGCAAGCTTGTAGCCTCCTTGCCCTAGAGTGTGATGGTATACTTTCTTCGAGGCATTTTCTTTGGCCTTCTGCACCTTCTGAAGCCCAAGCTTTGAAGACTTGTATTGCACAAATGCATCCCAGTGACCCCTTAGCTTTTCCAGCTCGCCGGTAAACACAGGCGTGGTCCCGGTCTTGATATATTTCTTCGTCAAAGTTTTCTTGAATGACTGTAGCTGTTCGGCCATCTTGCTCAGGGTCCAGCGCTTGCATATCTCTTTTGATTCAACTGGAACCGTGAAATTCTTCTTTAGCTCCCTCCATCACCATTCCTTTTCTCTTTCGGGTACCACATCCATTTGCTCGCTTGGATTGTTAGCTTTCCATAGCCTGAAGCTGATCAGTATGTGGTCCCTGACAATACATCCTGATTGTCTTATGTACTTCTTAGTGGCAGCTACAGGAGCAATCGGTTCACCATCTGGAGCTACCTCCATTATAATGTAACGCCCTTCTAATTTCTTTGTCAGGCCTTGCTTCGTCTTTTTCTGCTGCGACAATGATCCAGACGGCTACAAAATTTACATATATATGTATCGTACTGAATACAAATAATGTTGTTGTGATATTTACATTATCATCTTGGTCAGCAGCAGCGTCATCATCTCCAGATGGAACCTCACATCTGTCCCCGGACATATTCAAATATATGTCGGTATTGGTGCCATCATCAACTTGTTCATCAACATTTCCTCCTTATCCATCACCTTCGCCAATCATATCCATCAGGAATTGTTCGTCTACTTCTTGTTGTCGTGGGTCCATCTTAACTAAAACATATAAGAAAAATCACTAATTAAGTCACCATGTACTTGCGAATTGGCTCACGGTGCAGTGGCAAAGGTCACTGGTTGGGGTGCTCCCGCCTAGGGTTCAAATCCTGGGTTCCGCACCTAATTAAACTTTAGGGGTTTCCCTTAAAGTATTTCTATCAAAAAAAGTCACCATGTATTTCACTGAATAATTCTCTAAGTACTTCACTGAATAATTCTCTAAGTAATTCAATAAGTAATTATCCATATAATTTCAATAATTACCGATCGATGGACGAGGTCGAGAAATATTCTCAAAGTAATTCAATAAATATACATGAAATATTCTATCAATAATTTAACTAAGTACCGATCAATGGACGAGGTCGAGAAATATTTTCTAAGTAATTCAAGAAATATACATGAAATACTGTATCGATAATTTCACTAAGTACATACCGATCTATGGACGAGGTCGAGAAATATTCTCAAAGTAATTCAAGAAATATACATGAAATATTCTATATATGAAATATTCTATCAATAATTTCATTACGTACCGATCGATAGACCAGGTTGAGAAATATTCTCTAAGTAATTCAAGAAATATACATGAAATATTGTATCGATAATTTCACTAAGTACATACCGATCGATGGACGAGGTCGAGAAATATTCTCTAAGTAATTCAAGAAATATACATGAAATTATCTATCAATAATTTAACTTATTACCGATCGATCGATGGACGAATCAATTTAGTGCTCAGTACACAGGTCATACACATACATATTCAGTTAATCAAATTTCGTACACATACATATTCCGTTAATCAAATTTCATACACATACATATTCAGTTAATCCAATTTCATATATATACATATTCAGTTAATCAAATTTCAGTTAAACAACATTGAAATTAAACAAAATTCAGTTAAAAATAATGTTAGGGCTGCGGGCGGCGCTGGCGGCGCACGGTCGGGCGCACGGTGGCGCAGCCTGCACGTACGACGCGGTAAGGCGACGACGGGGCACGGGTGGCACACGTATAGGCGACGGCGGTGCCGGGGATGCGCGGGCGAGCCAGCGGCCGGGACCTCAGAGGACGACGATGACGGCGCAAGTGGCGCGGTGGTGGACGAATGTGCGCGAGCGGGGAGGAGGACGACGAGGGCGCTCGAGGCAGGGGCTCGGGAACGGCGGAGATCGGGGACGACGGCGTGGTGGGGCGGCGGAGCTCGGGGTAGCGCTCGGGGACGGTGGAGCTCGGGACCGACAGCGCGGTGGGGCGGCGGAGCTCGGGACGGCGAAGCTCGGGACTGATGGCGCAGTGGGGCAGCGCGACCTCTGGCGGCGGAGGTGGGTGGCGCTCGGGGACGGCGGCTGCAGCGAGCAGGAGGCGCGGTGGGACGACGGCGGCGTGGCGCAGATCAAGAAACTCACAAGTGTTGGGGACGTGGGGAGGAAGAAGGGAGATATATGGGGGGGGGGGCGCAGATCAAGAAACTCACAAGTGGTGGCTTCACCCGGGACAAAAGGTATTTTTTGGCGGGCCGGGAATATTCCCAGCCCGCGGCCCACCTTTAGTCCCGGGTGGATCTACCACCAGAGACAAAAGGGGCCCGTTTTCCCTCATTCCCGCCAAATCTTTCTCTTTTTCTTTTGTTTCTTTTTACTTCTCTTTTCAAATAGGGTTTCATTTGTTAATTGAGTAAAAAAATTATGGTTCCAAAAATTATGGAATAAAATTTCTTATTGTATATACACTTGATACATGCAACAAAAATGTTTAATTTTCATTCAAGTAATTGGGTCAGCGAAATATATAACTTTTTTCATATCATATTTTTTATTTTGACCATTCAAAAATATATTAGGTGAATAAATTTTTTCAAACTTTTGCTTTTTGAAAGAAAGTGGGTTCTATCACGATATTAACGTTTTAAAAGTGAGTTTTACATAAAATTAAGCAATTTCATGACATTAATGAGTAGTGTGTGAGTTTGCGAGATAGTGTGTGTGTTAGTGAGATTGTGTGTGTTAGTGAGAGAGTATAGTGTGTTAATGTGAATGTAATTTCATGAAATAAATAAAATTAGTTGAGTAATCCATATTATTGTATGAAAATTATACGTGAGTATGATAATTAAGTGAAAAATATAAAAAATGATATATATATATAACACATAAAGGATAATGGTACAGTACATATATAATAAAAGTATTCGAATTGCCATTACTTTTTTATAGAATAATATCAAATGATTCAAGTACATGAAGGATTAGCGGTAACAGACTCTCTTGACAAATGTCCCTTGATTATGATCACGGCACAAGTATAGAGCATCATCATTGGCTAGCAGGATGCATGGATCAGCATTTACTTCGAAAGCTGGAATGACAACAAAGTTATTATATTCTTCTGACAAGTCTGTCTTGTCCTCCACTCCAACGATGTTTCTCTTCCCTGATAGAACTATGTGTCGCTTAGGCTCATGGGGTAAAGTCCTCGTTTGTTCATGGGGTTGTAAGGAGATTTTGAGTTGTAATTGCCGAATCCTTTATGAGATTGATCTATCACGATTCTTGTTGATGATGTTTTGATGCCTAATAGTTCGCGATTTGGCTTTGGGTTTGCTTTGCTCTTGCATGGTTTACTTAGATTACATCAACTATCGTGTTCTTGTTGATTCGTTACCAATTATCCTCGTGTAGTGACAGTATGCGGGAGGGAAAGGTTTTGATCTTGGAACACACCTTTGGTAGATTAGACCCATTCTTCGTTGCTTGGCGATTACATCTCTAGTGATCCTAGACCCTATGGACAAATGCTCTTCATATCTTGTGCACAAACCTATCATTGCTCACTAGTCTAGATTGGATTAGATTGGTTAGATTAGATCTATTTCACACTCAATCACTCAATATAGATATTTTACTAACATCATTAGTGCTTAGTTAAGCATAGTAATACACTTGTTCCGTGGATTGATAAACCTTAGGGGAATACTCTAAGGGAAAAGCTACACGATCCGTGCGCTTGCGGAACGTAAATTGGCGCCGTTGCCAGGGAACAAATGATTTTGCTACGTTTAACTTTGTATTAATTTTATTGGTTACTAACACCTAACCTTTTCCCTAGAAAATTTTTGTTTTCATGTTTTTGTTTTGATTGTCTAGATGGCCCATCTCATTCAACACGTGGAGGAAGGAAAAAAAATCACTAAGGAATTATGCAAGCCCGCGATCGGAGGACTTCGACATGCAAAAATCAGATTCGGTGTTGCGAGCCACCGAGTACGAGATCAAGCCTCAAATCATCAAGATGGCGGCGGCAAACCCCTTTAGAGGAGATGAGATGGACAACCCATATAGACATATCAAGTGGTTCACAATGCTATGAAACACAGTACAACAAGACGGAGTTCCGCTAGCTTGGTTTAGATGGAATCTTTTCCCATACTCACTTGCGGAAGAAGCGAGAAGATGGTTTATACTTGCATCCTTCAAGGTAAAAGGAAATTGGGATGACTTGATGAAGAAATTTTCCGAGCGGTTCTTTCCGTTAAGCAAGGTTCAACATATTCGGAAGCAAGTGATCAACTTCGCGCAAGGAGAAAAAGAAGGGATAAATCAAGCATGGGATAGATTCAATGGATTGATTGAATAAGGACCGAAACTCGGATTTTCTGGTGAAGTACTCTTGCATACCTTCTACTTTTCCCTAACCCCCGAGTGCATGCAGTTTGTTCAAATGTGTGCAGGAGGAGATCTCATGGAGAAAATACTCACGGAAGCCGCCCAACTCCTACAAAAAATCAGCAAGGGTGCGGCCATGCGAAGAGATTGGGAAAAACAATGTTTGGCAAGCTCCGAGGAAGAATTTCAAGTGCGGGTGCTTGCTGGAATTTTCAGAAAAGAGACATCGGAAGTGAAGGAAGAACAACCGAAGCATGAGAAAGTCATAGAGACAAACCACGATGAAGAAGCATCGATCCGGAGTGCAATGAAAGACGACCCGGAAAAGAAAGGAAGAACCTTGGGCACCGCCAAATCGCTAAGGGAATTCGAGCAAATAGATTGGATACTAATTGACTTCGGAAGATTGTTCGACAAAGCAAGACCGCATCCAAATCAGCGAGGAATGGCGAAGGTGATAGCGGAAGATTTCCCACCGGATAATCACACGGGATATACATTTGGCAACGAATCGGTCGATGATATTATTCGGAAACTTTTTGAAGAAAAAGAGGAAGAGATTGACTTGGGCGAAGTGATGGAGGTCAAAAAGATCATGGGAGTAAAATCGGAATCATCACCCTACGCACACATTGCCCAAGTATATGTGATTGGAAGCGATCAAGGCGAAGGTAATCCTTCACCCACACCTCGTGTTGATTGCAAGATAGACGGAATAAAATATTGCAATGTTTTATGTGACGTTGGCGCCCCTGTTAGTGTGATGAGTTCCAAGGTTTATGTTGAGCTTTTTAACGAAACACCGAACCTAGTTGCCACAATCATTAAATTGATCATGGGAGATGGTAGATTAATCAAACCGCTAGGAGTGCTTAGAAATCTAAATGTTGCTATAGCGGGTAAAAAACTTCCTACCGACTTTTTTGTGATTAATGCTAATGATGATGAGCATGAAGGCATAATCCTTGGAAAACCCTTTCTCAAATTAGTAAATGCTATTCTAGATGTTGGAAAAGGGATTATCACTTTTGATATAGATGGAGAAAAGCGCACATTCGAATTTCATTTGAAACCGTCTTTTGCTTTATCTCTACCTCTTGATAACGAAGAGGTAGAGAGCATTCGTTCCATTGATTCTTTCAGGGATCCTCTCCAACACGCTTTGGAGAATGGAGACGCTCAAGATGATCAAGACGGAGAACTAGTGGAAACAATGGAAGAGTTGAAGCCGCAACACGGGAATTTGGAGGAAGAAAAATTTGAAGACATTGGAGAGTTAGATCAAGAAGAGGATGGTGCGCCCGATGTTAAGATGAAGCCACTCCCCAAGGGATTGAAATATGAATTTTTGGGAGATGGCAAGACTTTTCCGGTGATTATTAGCGACGAATTGAGCAGGGAAGAGACGGAGAAGTTGCTGAATTTATTGAAGAAGCACAAAAAGATTATCGGCTACTCGATTAACGACTTGAAAGGTATTAGCCCCGCTTTTTGCACACATCGTATACAACTCGAGGAGCAATACAAGCCGGTCGTAGAGCATCAAAGAAGGTTGAGCCATGCTATGCGTGATGTGGTGAAGAAGGAGGTTATCAAATTGTTGAATGCCGGAATAATATACCCCGTGCCACATAGTGAATGGGTAAGCCCTATTCATTGCGTTCCAAAGAAAGGAGGATTCACGGTTGTGAAAAATGAGAAGGAGCAATTGATACCGCAAAGAACCATCACGGGATGGAGGATGTGCATCGATTATAGAAAATTGAATAAGGCAATGAGGAAGGATCATTTCCCACTACCATTCATTGACGAGATGCTAGAAAGGTTGGCAAAGCATTCACACTTTTGTTACCTTGATGGATACTCGGGATTCTTCCAAATACCTATTCATCTGGATGATCAACATAAGACCACATTTACTTGCCCGTATGGAACTTTTGCATATCGGAGGACGCCTTTTGGATTGTGCAATGTGCCCGCTTCTTTTCAAAGGTGCATGATGACTATATTTTCAGATTTCATAGAAGAGATTATGGAGGTATTCATGGATGATTTCTCGGTGCATGGTACTAGCTTTGATAATTGGTTGGCAAATTTGGAGAAAGTTCTTAAAAAATGTGGAGAGGTTGATCTTGTGCTCAATTGAGAGAAGTGTCATTTCATGGTGAAAGAAGGAATTGTTCTCGGTCATGTTATCTCCGAGAGAGGGATAGAGGTGGACAAAACAAAGATAGAAACCGTGGAGAAATTGCCACCACCTACGGACATCAAATCTTTGAGAAGCTTCCTCGGTCATGCCGAATTCTATAGGAGGTTCATAAAGGATTTTTCAAAAATCACCAAGCCATTGACACAACTTCTCCAAAAAGATGTGGAATACACCTTCGATAGTGATTGTCTTCACGCCTTTCGAACACTCAAGCAATCTCTCATAAGTGCTCCTATCATGCAACCTCCGGATTGGAATCTACCTTTTGAAATCATGTGTGATGCAAGCGACTACGCCGTAGGAGCCGTTCTTGGACAAAGGAAAGAGGGGAAGGTAAATGCTATCTACTACGCAAGCAAGACTCTCAATGAAGCCCAAGTTAATTATGCAACAATGGAGAAAGAATTGCTTGCCGTGGTATTCGCCTTCGAAAAATTTAGATCATACATAGTAAATTCAAAGGTGATAGTTTATACCGACCATGCGGCAATCAAGTATCTCTTGTCCAAGAAAGATGCTAAGCCACGCTTGATTCGATGGATCCTATAGCTACAAGAATTCGATGTGGAGATAAGGGACAAGAAAGGGGCAGAAAATGTTGTGGCCGGCCACCTATCAAGGATGAACCATGGAGATGATGGAAAAGAACCTGTCGAGGATCAAATGAGAGATGATCACCTATATAGAATTCTCGACCAAGATAGTTGGATGAATGATATAATAAGGGCAATAAAAGGGATGCCCTTGGATTACTTGGACAAGAATGCAAAGAAAAGAGTGATCGCGGAAAGAAGGAAATACTATTGGGATCCACCATACTTATATAGATATGGAGAAGATGGAGTCCTAAGAAGATGCATACCGAGGGAGGAACATGAAGAAGTTCTAAGAAAGTGTCACTCGTTGGGATATGGAGGACATTATGGACACTTTAGAACTCAAGCTAAGGTATGGGCTAGTGGATTCTATTGGCCCGAGATGCATGAAGATGCGAAAAAGATTTGTTTCGACTTGTCCGGAATGCCAAAGGACTGGGAATATCTCGCAAAGGAATGCCATGCCATTGAACTACAACTTGCAAATAGATCTATTTGATGTCTGGGGAATCGATTTCATGGGACCATTTGTGAACTCACATGGATTTGAGCATATATTGGTGATGGTGGACTATGTTTCAAAGTGGGTTGAAGCTATGCCATGTCGGAAGGCATCAACGGAGGAGTCCACGCACATGATTAAATCGGTAATCTTCCCTCGATATGGCGTCCCGAGAATCTTGATAAGCGATGGAGGAACACACTTCACGGGCAAAGACTTTGGTAAATGCTTGAAGAAATTGGGAATTGAACATAGAGTGTCCACGGCTTATCACCCCCAAACAAACGGACAAGCGGAAACTTCGAACAAGCAATTGAAGGACATTTTAAAGAAGACCGTGGTAAAAGGAGGAAAAGATTGGTCGAAGAGACTAGATGATGCACTATGGGCATATCGTACGGCACACAAAACCCCAATTGGTATGACTCCTTATCAATTTGTTTATGGAAAAACATGCCACTTGCCGGTTGAGCTAGAACATAAGGCGTATTGGGCGATGAAGGAAATGAACTTTGATGCGGAAGCCGCTAGAATTAAAAGGAGAATCCAAATAAGCAAATTGGAGGAGTTAAGATTGAAAGCGTACAATAGTGCAGCAATTTACAAAGAAAGGATGAAGAGATGGTACGACAAGCGATTACATAACAAGGAATTCAAAGAAGGAGACAAGGTCCTACTCTACAGTTCAAGATTCAAACTTTTTGGTAAAGGAAAATTACAAAGAAAATGGGATGGACCATACGTCGTACACTCGGTTTCACCCACGGGAGCGGTGACAATCATGGATGTGAAAGGTGACCAATATGTGGTGAACGGACAGCGACTAAAGGTATTCTTGAAGCCCGACATCATGCCCCTTCATTACATCGACATATATACCATGGATGAGGAACCGAAACGTCAAGCCTAACACGTTAAGCAAGGTAAGTTTGTAAATATTCTCTTTTAAATTTTATTTTCATAGTTTTATTTTTATTTTGGACGAACTTCGAGTAAAACATAGGCTCATAATTTGTTGGTGGGCACCTCAGAAAAATTTGGAGCCCAGGGGGCCGAAAAATCCCCTGGGCCGGCTGGCCAAATACCCCTAGGCCGGCCGGCCTGAGGCTCCTCGTGTGCGATTCGGTCTCGATTTTTGGTAGGTACGAGATAAGGAAATTTCAAACCTGTGCCTTATAGATTTCGCATGCCAAAACCGAAGAGATATTGGACTTCTCGTCCAAGTCTTTTCGGGACTTAAATAGAGGCGCGGGTTAGATCTATTCTCTCATACTTTTCAATCTACACCACCACCTCGTGTGAGACGTCGACAATGGCCGTTCCAGCGAGCGCAAGAGCCATGATTGCAGTGATGGAGATCAAGGAGAGGGGCATGGCGCCCGACACCCCCACGCCAAAGACACCTAGCCCCATCTTGGCAACTGGTGCGACACCTCTCCTTGTCGAAGCAAAGCGATGTGAAGCGAAGGCCCCTCCGAAGAAATTCAATACCCAAGCACAGATGAGCATCGGAGGGAAGGGCCTTCCATGGTGCAATGAGAAGTTAGCTCAAGCCCAAAGGGTGGTCATCGTCATCAGCATCGACGAAGACGAAGGCGAGAAGCGACAAGACAAAAAGCCACCCGCACCTAGGCGTTCCTTGCGCCTTCTCAGAGTTAAAAGGAAAAACTACGTCGAGCACACCCCGGAGCCGAAGGATTATGCGGGGGATAGCGATTGGGAGAGCTACATGAGCCCTAGTTCATGGGGCGCTACTGGTCGTGACTAAGATGATGATTGGCCGGGGTGGGCCGAAGAGGAGAGAAGGGAGGAAGACGACCCCTCCGAAGGTGACAGCGGCAAGAAGAAGAACAAGGACGACGACGAGCCCGAGGACGATAGCCCCAACCGCAGCGGGCATCACTTCGGGTGCTGTTTCAAGTGCCGCAATGAAATCGCGGATCTCTGCGCCACCATCGATAGGTGTCACGATCAACTCGTGGCAATGGATCAAAGGATGGACGACATCGAGAGCTTGGTTGAGAGAGACTACAACTTCCTTGTCCGCAACATAAGGAAGTTATTCGGGATGGTCGGAGATCTACAAAAGCAAGGAGGAGGGCGCCCTAGATGCAATTGCCCTAGGTGCGTCACACCCGTCTTTTATATCATTGCGAAGAGGACGCCGCATAATCTAAGCATGGGGGGAAAGGTGTGATGGCTCATAGATTGAATTTTGTTAGTCTTTGTTTAGTCGAAAGTTCGTCGTGTGCATGTCTTTAATTCCACATGTGTGAGAGTCATAGTCTAGCGTTGTGTGCTTTATTTTTCGCATATGTGAGAGTGAGTCTTAAATTAGTGTTGAGTCATAAAAACAAAATAAAAAGAGTCTTTGTTTTTTGTTGGATCGTGCAATTTTATTTATGCATTCAGTTTTACTTTATTTTCTTTAAAGCAATTATTCACGAGCGTTGTCATGAAAATTAATTCTTATTTGTGGAGCTTAGTAAATTATTCGTCCATATTAATACCCACACTTGATCTTTGATCTAGCACTTGGTTTTGATTACGCTTGTGAGTAAGGCATGATTTGGAGGACTTCAATTTCATAAAAATAATAAAACCCCTACAAACATAAGGTTGATCAAGTTCTTGACAAGTCGAGAGTAAAAATCCTATCATCCAAAAGCTATATTCGTTCCACCATAAGCATTGGATGTGCATTGAGTTGAGTTAGGATTTCTTTCTCTTGAGAGTTTTAATTTCGAGCAATGATCGTGTCCGTAATTTTCATCTCTGAATTGCTAGCCCCGTCAATATTCGGTAATGAGAATTCCTCATCGGAACAACTCATGAGATCTACCGGATTCCAAAACCCGAACCTGAGATTAACTTGTTTATTATCCTTTTCCTTGACCACAACCCAATTATGAGGATACGTTCTGTTTCTGCACATGATTTGTATAAAACATAATTTTGGGATGAAGAAAGAAAGGAGTACTAGAAAAACGGACCGAAGCCGAGCTGGGAAAGCCCCAGGCCGGCCGGCCTACACCCCTTGAGCCGGCCGGCCTAGGCCCCTCTGGCCTCGGCTCGGGCTCCAAAAATTCAGGGAGCCAATTCAGAGATTTGCCTATCTATGTTTTATAGAAAGTGTCCTATGAAAAGGTTCGGAAAAGAGAAAGAAAATTCGGGAGAAAGAAAGAAAGAAAAAAAAATGTATGAGAAGAAAAGAATAAATGAAGGGATTCTATGGTTAGAGAAGTGCAAAGAGATATCACCTTGTTGTTTGAGAACGATATCCTCAATTCCAACCATGTGCAATCCGACAACGAGGACGATGCTTGTGCCTTGAAGTCAATCTTTTTGTATGCCTTTGCACATGTCCACCATTCTAAATCTTCTTACCCTTGAACCCTTTACATTATGGAGAAACTCTCATGATCATTGGCTCGGAAGGTAAGCAATCATTAGAAGGTTTTCTTAATTTGACAATATATGTATATACTTTGCTAAGCCTCACCTATATCCCCACTTTATACTTGAGAGACTTTTGGGAGATGAGAGTTTGCAAATAATAATAGGATAGCCATTTATATCGGGAGACATGAAAGGACTTGTGCAAGAATTTTTGGTCTAACCTTTGTTGCAGGGTATTTTGCTTCTAAAAACTAAAAAAAAAAGAAAAACCTCCAAGGATGGCAAGAAAAGCAAGTGTTGTCGATATTCGAGTTGTCGGTTAAAGGTAAGAGTCATGGAGTAATATTGGATGAGTTTTTAAACGCCCATGATATGATTATCCTCGCTGCTCCTCTGACCTTTGTTTGCATAAGTAAATTTTATAGTTTGAGAACTCTCGAGCAACCCATGGAAGGACTTGATGATTTGATTTGCTCGAGGACGAGCAAAAGCTAAGCATGGGGGGAATGTTGGCGCTCCTTAAGTACCCATTTTATTAAACAATTAGGAGAGGTTTTGGTAATTTCTTTGGGATGATTCATATACTAACCCGCCACTTGGCACCCAAACTTGACCGTTTTCGATTTTGTCCTGGATTTTGGAGCATGTTGTGTTTTGGCAAGAAATTGGACATTTTCGGAGATGTTTTGACGTATGGTCACAACTGGGCTAAGATGAGGAATAAAGAGAAGAGGCTGCACACGAAAGATGGGACCGAAAGGGGCCAGAAAGGGCCCAGGCCGGCCGGCCTGGGCCCACTGAGCCGACCGCCCTAGCCCATTCCGGGGCCCAATCGGCCTCAATTTTCTTCAGCGCGAAGTATGCGTCAACCCTAATCTGTGTTTTACCAAAACCACTGACCAGAACCGCCTATATATACGCCGAAGCCGCCGTCAAAGGGAGGGGGGACAGAGAATCGAAAGATCGCAGAGAGATTCGGAAGAGAGCTTCCAGAGACGAGTTTCAGAGATCCATTCGAGTTAGACACAAGAGAAAGGCGACGCCGGAGTCCTCATCGTCCCTCGGCGCCGCTGGAAGTTGGAGGACAGTAAGGGATCCATCCCTTGTCGGAGATTTCGTCACCATGATCGGCTACGCTTCGCTTAGCTTCATGGGGTAAAGTCCTCGTTTGTTCATGGGGTTGTAAGGAGATCTTGAGTTGTAATTGCTGAATCCTTTATGAGATTGATCTATCACGATTCTTGTTGATGATGTTTTGATGCCTAATAGTTCGCGACTTAGCTTTGGGTTTGCTTTGCTCTTGCATGGTTTACTTAGATTACATCAACTATCGTGTTCTTGTTGATTCGTTACCGATTATCCTCGTGTAGTGACAGTATGCGGGAGGGAAAGATTTTGATCTTGGAACACACCTTTGGTAGATTAGATCCGTTCTTTGTTGCTTGGCGATTACATCTCTAGTGATCCTAGACCCTATGGACAAATGCTCTTCATATCTTGTGCACAAACCTATCATTGCTCACTAGTCTAGATTGGTTAGATTAGATCTATTTCACACTCAATCACTCAATATAGATCTTTTACCAAAATCATTAGTGCTTAGTTAAGCATAATAATACACTTGTTCCGTGGATTGATAAACCTTAGGGGAATACTCTAAGGGAAAAGCTACACGATCTGTGTGCTTGCGGTACATAAATTGGCACTCTAAGGAGCGTCAACACATACTCACCTTTTGTTACCCCTCCTCCAGATAGCTTAACACATTGGCAACGAAATAGAGGCACCTTGAAATTAGGACCGTAATCCAACTCCCATATCTCTTCAATGTAGCCGTAATATGTGTCCTTTTTTCCATTATTGTCCGTGGCATCCACACGGACATCGCTGTTTTGGTTGGTACACTTTTTATCCTAGGCTATCGTATAAAATGTGTTTCCATTTATCTCGTACCCTTGGTATGTTAAGATATTCCAAGATGGTCCCCTAGCCAATAAGAATAGTTGTTCACTTATATCCAAGTTATGCATTAGATGCTTCCGCAACAGCTGCCGAAAGTGTTCATGTGCTCATGTGTAATTCATGCCTCAGACTTTTCCGGGAATTCGGAGAGCAGAATCATTTTGTGTTCCTCGATATACGGGTCAACCAAGGATTATTATTGAAGAACCGCATAATGCGCTTTCTTGAATGAGAAATCATCTGTGCAGACATATGATTTCTTTCCTAATGTACCCTTTCCATTTAGTCTCCCCTCATACCGTGATTCAGGGACCTCAATCAGTTTAAGGTCACCAATAAAGTCAACATAGAAGTCAAATGACCTCCTCAGTTCCGTAGGCACTGGCAATGCTTCCTTTTGGACGAGCTCGATTACGAACACATTTCTTGAGTACCCTCATGAACCTTTCGAAGGGGAACATGTTGTGTAGAAATACTGGTCCGAGGATATCAATCTCTTTCACAAGGTGCACTAGAAGATGTGTCATGATGTTGAAGAAAGATGGTGGAAATATCAGCTCAAAGCCAACAAGGCATTGCACCACATCATTTTGCAGCTTTATAAAATTGTCCGGGTCAATTACCTTCTGAGAAACTGCGTTGAGGAAGGCACATAGCTTCACGATGGTTAATCGGACGTTATCAGGCAGAATCCCCGGCAGCACAACCGGAAGAAGTTTGGTCATAAGCACGTGGCAGTCATGGGACTTGAGATTTGTAAATTTCTTCTCTACCAAATTTAGGATTCCTTTTATATTGGATGAGTATCCAGATGGAACCTTTATACTGCTCAAGCACTCAAACATGCTTTCCTTCTCTTCCTTACTAAGAGTACAGCTGGTAGGACTTAAGTATTCTCGTCCATTATCTCGCTGTTGTGGATGTAAGGCATCTCGTTCTTCCATATGTTGCAATTTTTGACGAGCTTCTAGTGCATCCTTTGTCTTTCCGTAAACTCCAAAGAATGCTATCAGGTTGACGCAAAGATTATTCATATGGTGCATCACATCGATTGCATGACGAACATCCAATACTTCCCAATATGATAGCTCCAAAAATATAGATTTCTTCTTCCACATGGGCGCCATTCCATTTTCGTTCGGAACATGTTGGCTACCAGGTCTATTTCCAAAAATAACTTCTAGATCTTTTACCATGTTGAAGACGTCTTTACTACTACGGTGCATCGGCTTTGTTCGGTGGTCCGTTTGCCCTTTGAAATGCTTGCCCTTCTTTTGTACCGGATGCCTGATGGGAAGAAACTGACGATGACCCATGTATACAACCTTCTTACAGTGAGTCAACCATACATTATCGGTTTCATCTAAACAGTGTATGCATGCTTTTTATCCCTTGTTCGAATGTCCTGACAAGTTACTAAGAGTAGGCCAGTCATTGATCGTTACGAACTGCAATGCTCGTAGGTTGAAGTTTTCCGGTTTATATTCATCCCACATCTGTACAGCTTCATCGCCCTAGAGCAATAAGAGTTCTTCAACCAATGGTCTTAGGTACACATCAATGTCATTTTCGGGCTGCTTTGGGCCCGGGATAAGCACTGGCATCATGATGAACTTTCGTTTCATGCAGAGCCATGGTGGAAGATTGTACATACAAAGTGTTACATGCCAAGTGCTATGACCACTGCTCATCTCACCAAAAGGATTCATGCCATCCGTACTCAAACAGAACCTTATGATTCTCGCATCCAATTCAAATTCAGGGTATGTTCTATCTATTTTCCTCCACTGCGACCCATCAACGGGGTGTCTCAACATCGAGTCTTGCTTGCGTTCCTCTTTGTGCCATCGCATCAACTTAGCATTATCTTTATTTCTAAACAGACGCTTCAAACGTGGTATTATAGGCGAATACCACATGACCTTGGCAGGAACTCTCTTCTGGGGACGCTCCCCTTTGACTTCGCCAAGATCATATTTCTGATCTTGTAACGCAATGCACTGTATACGGGGCATGCATCCAAATTCTCGTACTCGCCTCGGTAGAGGATGAGTCGTTGGGGCATGTATGTATCTTCTGCACTTCCAATCCTAGAGGGCAAACAAATTGTTTGGCTTCATACGTTGTGGTAGGCAATTCGTTGTCCTTAGGAAGTATTTTTTTAACAAGTTTCAACAATTCAACAAATCCCTTGTCGGATACATCATTTGTCGCCTTCCATTGCAGCAACTCCAGGGTGGTGCCAAGCTTCTTCAATCCATTTTCACAGCCTGGGTACAACAACTTACGGTGGTCCTCTAACACCTTCTGGAACTTCAACCTCTCCATTTCACTCTCACAGTCTGCCCACACATTGTGCAGTGCCTGCCCCAGATCGTCGCTGGGATCATCTTCTCCTACATCTGCTTCGGGCTCTTCCATGGGAATATCATCATCGAATGCACCGAATCCAGCAATACCGGGAAAGTGGTCATCACAATCTTCTTCTTCATTGTCTTCCATGGTAACCCCCTGTTCTCCGTTCTTCGTCCAACAAACATACTTCTCCATGAAACCATTTGCGAAAATGTGGCTATGTAGGATTCTTGAAGAGGAGTAATCCTTATTATTCTTGCAATTAACACACGGGCAGCACATAAAATCATTCTGCTTGTTTGCCTCAGCCACAAACAAAAAATAATGCAGGCCTTCAATGAATTCGTTAGAACGTCGGTCAGCATTGTACATCCATTGCCAGTCCATCTGCATTTTAAAGGAATCGATTTGAGTTCTTTACACGTATCGAATAAATAGAATATACCCAACCTAAATTAAATTAATTGTAACATAACATGAATAATTAAAAGATCTGCAATATCCATCATACATCATGATTAATTAAAAGGAGTACTTAATCCATTACAGAGCTTGACAAAGTAAATAGTACAAATTAAAATACAGGATGATACATCCTACTCAGGGGACCTATCAACCAATGTCTTCTTAACCGCCTCCCGAAGTCTCGACATGTTACGGTCAAATTCTGTCAACCCCGACTCTTCACGTCTAGCATTATATCGAGCCATCAACTCGCGATCATCATCCATACCATGCAACTCAACATTAAACTCACGCTGAAATTTACGATCTCCTTTTGAAATTGTGAAGTAGTAAAACGCTTTCTTAATCCAACGATGAATACGACCGCTCACAGGACCAACACGATCTTCAGGACGGAACTCAAGAGAATGTCCAGTATTCTTCAATTGATTGCATACCACCGCCCGAGCGGACACACGGCGCTCGAAAGCATCATGTTGCAATGGCATTTCTAAAATGTATATATTAATTACTCTTACAATTACAATAAAAACATATACACCATTAATTACTCTAACAATTACAATGATCACATTAATTACTCTTACAAATAACAATGAAAACATATACAAAACAACAATAATTACTCCTAATTATTTTGACACTCTTCAGTTCCAGGAGAACACTCTTTTCAATATCCAGAAACCATCTAGAAAAAAAACTTTATTTTGGAAAATGTATATGTTGGTAACCTCGACCCTGCGGTGATGACACTGCCTTTCGGCGGGGGGGGGGGGGGGGGGACACGGTGCGGTATAAGTACGTCACCAATAGGCCAGTCGCAACACAAACATTTACGGTTGATAGGAACACAGCACTTGGCACATGCAGCATGCTCGTTGATATGCTCTCAGTGCAACAACGGTCACGCTGACTGCGCCAAATGTTGTGTTCGCATTAACCGAAAATGCTGGTGTTGCGACCAACCTATTGTCGACGTCCTTATAGCGCATCGTGTATCCCCGAAATGTAGTGTCATCACCGTTGAATGGAGATTAACAACATATACTTGTTTCGAAACAAAGTTTTTTTTAAGCTTCTAGATGGTTTCAATGTGAGCCTGAATAAATACATCACTAGAGTGTCAAAATAATCCATTCATATTACAAAAAATTTCATTAATTCATTCATTAATACAAAAATCAACTATCCACAATATGGTAATATATACAAGTAAATCACATGAAGTGTCTACACTCATTCTAAAAATTTCTACTATGTACTCATCTAAATCTAAAAGAAAATCACACCTACATATGCAATCTAAATGTCCAAGAAATGAGCTACACATTTTCTCTATTTCTAAAGCATAAAATAATCTACACAAGCAATGGAAGAAGAGAAAAACAAGCCCCAAACCTTTAGCGCCGATGGATGGATGGGGGAATCAAAGATCTTCACAAATCTGGTGAAGAAATGAGCAAGAACTCACCTCTCCCGAGCCAAGAACAGCAAGAACAAGTGAGCTAAATGGCTCGGGCGGGGGAGAGGGAAGGGGATAAGGGGGCCAAGGAGTTTTGTCCCGGTTGGAGCCAACAACCGGGACCAAAGGCCCCCCCTTTTGTCCCGGTTGGTGGCTCCAACCGGGACAAAAGGTCCGCAGCCTTTTGTCTCGGTTGGAGCCACGAACCGGGACCAAAAGCCCCCCTTTTGTCCCAGTTGGTGGCTCCAACCAAGAAAAAAGGCCCCTATCGCCCCCCCCCCACGCTGGCCTGGCTAGCCGTTGGACCTGGGACAAAAGCCACCTATTGTCCTGGGCCCAAAGGCAGCCGGGACAAGTGGCCTAAAACAAAGGCATGTTCTGTAGTAGTGTGAGTAACCTTAGGTGTTGTATTATATTTCCGTAGGAGAATGCAGTGATTAAATAACTATTAAATTTAGAAAAATATCTTCATTAAATATCCAAAGTCTAAATAAGGGTAGTAAAAATATGGTAGAGAGATAGTGTGACACAAGATGTATCAACTCAGGTAGAATGAACTAGGATTAGAGAGAGATAAAAGAGCATTCAAGGGCATAAAGATATACTCAAATCGAAGCAAGCATAGCTTATACTTATATATTATATACAGACCTCCTACCAGAATGTGAAGGATTACAGAGGAAGGATAGGGCGGTTGTCACCACCTGCTGCCTACCTCTATAAACTGTGGGGTAGAACCGCATTCATATGGAACCTTTAATCCAGACACTATGTCTGCATTAATAATTACTACTCTAGCCTCGCAAGAATATTTGTCTCTATTAGGAGTCCTAGTACTAGGGCATCTGGTTATGAGGATGAAATTGTTGCCATGGCACTAGATGTGTTACACAACTAAGCATGCAAGGTAAATGATTCAAGCAGACACTATGAAAGTGTCACTTGAGTAACTAGAGGCATATGAAACAAAGATAAGCTAAGATAAGAAAATACTCTTTATTGCATAACTCAAAGTTTAAATGAAAACTAAAGTACAAGGCCATAACAAATTCTTCATGAAGACTAGAAGACCTTGAAGAACTACTCTCCACCTACACTACACTAGCCTAGGGAGCTTTACAAGTTTGGATGGTCCTTAAGTGTGAAATATAGCCGTCAACTATACTCATAAATAAAGGAAAACTATACACCTTACTCATATATTTGTATCACTAACCTAGCCCCACAGTTGTTTTGTCCATCTAGCCATTTTAGGTTCACAAGTACAGAATAAGGAAAAAACATGCAGAGGACGTAGTAAAAACACACAGAAGATCCAATCCTGCATCACACTTACAAATAGGGCCCATATATCAGAGCAAACTGATGTTCCAAGGCGGCAGTACCTAAAGGATAAGATCAAGACGCACCTGTCTATCATTAGGCAAAAGGCGGTAGCCACGGGGCCCACCAGGGGGTCAGCCGAACCTGGATGGCCTCCCGTCTGGGTGCACATTGGCTGGTGATTTTATCTTATCCTCCCAAGGTTAGTTTGCCAAGTTTCCTTATGAAAAGATGGTGGGAACTGACCTCTCAAGCTATAAATAAAGGAGAAGGAGCCCTTATTCAATGCACACCACATCCAAGCCTCTCTCTTCTACTCTTGTTACTTGTAATCTTAGGCTAGTGGAGCTAGGCTAGAAGTTCTTCTTAGCGAGTTTTTGAGAGCGATCCTCAGCCTCTGGTATGGCTTTGTATTCATCTTATCGGTATTATATTCATAAAATAGAGTTTATTCGTGGCTGTTATGTTATCTTGATAGTTTATCATACCATGCCTTGTTCTATCATGAGTTATGTAGCATATGGTTAGGCTATATGATCCGGGTAAGGATATCGGTTCGTTCTACTTTAACGCTTGCTCTAGCTCTTTACTTTTCCATCCTGAGGGTGGGAGACCCGGGGGAGCTAGGGTAGTGACCTCATACATGGGTGTGGTGCTCAGGTATGCGGCATCCTGTAGATATGGCCGTGCTCCATGGAGTAGTAGGGGTAGGTGGCAGATGGTGACAGTCATATCCGTCCGCCACACTTTGGCGGGTCTTGCGAAGTTCCCCACATTCGGGTACAGTGTAGAAGTTCATAAAGATGTAACGGGGCTGGTTGGAAACAGCGCGGGGCATTCTCCCTGGTATCTGGAGTCTCGACACCTGTATTCCTAACCTTGTGTTTAGTGTAGCCCTTGCTAACATGAATGGATGCTTTAGGACCTTGTTTTGTTTCAATGTCTATGCTCCCACTAACCTTTGTGTTATTCTTTTGTTCTTTCTTTATTTATTCTTTATCCTTGAGATTGGCTAAGTGTGTGTCACATTACCTTGATATTCATTTCCTGTGACTTACCTCTGTATGAAATGTGTCTATAGCTTAAGCATATTGTTCTGATTATGAACCAAGTAAAGCCATCTTTACACCCAACATCCTTTGGGAGAATATAAATAATGATATCCGAATACTCTCTGGTTGAAATGCTACAATGGTATATCTGTGCGCTTGCAGATCCCTCTGTAAATGTTAAGACATACCCCACGGCTTTTCCTGGCGCCGTTACCGGAGGAATAACAAACCTTCTGGTGATGATGCTAAGAAATGCCCACAACAAGTGAGAGGAGGGCTACATCTTTGTGTGTTCAATTTGGAGACACCCCCACCCCTGTGTTTATAGGCTTGAAAGGAAACATGCACAATCGACCTTGGGATGCTTGTGGACACAACAAGTGCAAGCTGGAGACGAGTGGTGGTAATCTGTTCGACCGAACCAACAGTTTAGCTGACCTATAGCTGCCACCAACTGACCTCCCCTTGGGCCACGAACCGACCTCCCCTTGGGTTAACTACTACAATAATCTTTACAGAGGCGATTAAAAAACATTTTCAGAGGCAGACAGAGGCAACCGCCTCGGTTGCCTCTGAGCATACGCCTATGTAAATGAGGTGTTTTCAGAGGCGGTGCATGCAACTGCCTCTGTTAATCGATCGAACAAAAAGAGCCCGCCGAGCCCATCACGGGCACGGTGAGCTTATCTGCGCCGCACCGCCGCCACGGTAGACCACCGCCGCATGCCCTCTGCGCACCACGGTCGCCGCCGCCAGCGCGCACCACGGTCTCCGCCGGCACTGCGACCCGCCGCCACACGTCTTCCACGGCTGTCGAGCCCAGCCCGCCGCCAGGGAAGGCCGGATCCGGCCCCTGCTCAATGGATTCGAGTGTCGCCGCCGCCGAGAGGGTCACTGTCGCCGAGAGGGCCGCCGCGAAGGGAGTTGGGGCAGGGTTGGGGTTGGAGCGGCGTCGGGCAGGGGCGGCGCTGCGTCGGGGTGGGGGCGGTGTCAGGGCGTTGGGGCGGCGTGGCGTCGGGAGTCTGAGAGCGAGAGAGGGAGGGAGGGAGGGAGGGAGAGAAGTAAGAGAGAGAGGGAGGGAGTTAGGGTTTGTTTATATAATTCTCTCAGCAACAGGACTCAATTGGGCTTCGATTGGGCCGCTCTGTTAAGTGAGGCGAACATTTATAACGTGTCCGTCTCTGAAAATAGGAGTATTAACAGAGGCGATCGTGTTAAGGTTGACCGCCTCTGTTAGTGCTAGACATTAACAGGGGCGGTTGTTTTATGTATCCGCCTTAGAGCTTCAAAAAAAAGGTCATTGTTAATCAGTTTTTTTAGTAGTGGCTAGGTGGATGACAAGTGGGCCCTTGTGCCATTTGGTCAGTGCATGTCCCTGAAATAAGGTTGTTTGCCCTGGGCCCTTCAATTCATGTGATATTTGCGTGATAACGCGTGATTGGTCGAAGGTGTGCTTCCTTGCCTTTAGGGTGTGTTTATCCTTTTAAAATTAGCCAAATCATTACTCACATTATTTTCTCCAATGATACATGGAATACGGTGTTTTCATTATCATAATATGGGTAAGAAATGCAAGTTCCTGCTTATTTATGATCAATTGATGCATGTTTCTGGTATTTAACGAGCGTCAGCACGCCCTCCCCATGGTGGTTCACTCCCCAGTCCCCACGCTCTCCCCACGCGGTCGCCCTTCCTGTGCCGCCCTTCCTGCCCGTTGGTGCCCCTCTCTCTCCCATCTCCCATTAGTTTTCTCTTTCATTTTAGTGTTTTTTTCATTTTTCCATTTCAAAATTGATAATGGAAAATTAGTTTTATTAGTGATTATGAATGTGAATTCAATTTTAATATATAGTGAATATGAATGTGTATTAAATTATGTTTCAATTATGTAGTTTATTCAATTGTATTTCAATTTATAAAAGTGTATTCAATTTTAATAGTGAAATAGTGTATTCAATTTGTTAGGTCAAAATTGATGGAAACTAAAAAATTTAAAAACCTAGCGAGAAAAAGAATCTGAAATTTTAAAAACTAATTGCTGAATGTTTTGGTGGGCTGAATGTTTTTAGTGGCGGGCAATGTCATCATCTGTGCTTGGAAAACAATTTTTAGGGCCGCCTCATGCTTTCACCCGGCTCTGAAAATAGTCATTAGTAGGAACGGATTATGGTGTCAGCCTTCCAGTGGAAGTGACGATATGGTCCGTCCCTAGAAATGGTTTTACAAGAGTGGACATGTTACTTACTACTGCAAATAAGTATTTGTAGCTGCAAATAAAAAAAGGAGCGGGTAACATATCTGTCAAAGAAATGCCGTTTCAACTGGCTCTCTACTGCAAACCGTTTTTGTGATAGTAAGTTCGTATGTAACGAAAAAGTATGGGAAGTCGCTACCATGGATGGTTGGACTCGAGACGAGACAAATAGTGAAGAAAGACAAAAGAGGGGAAAGATAATTCTGAGCCTGACAACCATTACCAAGCTACCTGCCATTAATATAATTCTGAGCCTGACATCCATAATCCATTACCAGGCTACCTGCCATTACACGAGGGGCCACGAACGTACAGAGATTGACCTGTGGCTTGTTTGAAGGATTTTTTTCGCTTTTCAATTCGGAACTGCTTTTTCTCGCTCGTGTTATTCCTAGACCGTTGACAAATAATATTTGGAACTTATTTGTTTCTGGATTCATGCTACTGCCACCCCTCTCAATATTTTTTTGTGACATTTCTGCGGTGAAGTTGTAGGGTTAGCGTTTGCGACCCCATGGTTCCTCCTATTATCCCTGGTTGCAGGGTTGGCTAGGAGACAGACATGCTCCACATTGCAGCAACAGTTGGTAGGGCGCGCGGTCTATAAACTACTGATAGAAAATACTACATCCGTTCTAAATTATTAGTCGTTTTTATTTTTCTAGATGCATAGATTTTGCTATGTATCTAGACATAACATATATTTAGATGCATAACAAAAATCTATATATCTAAAAATGTCAAAATGACTAATAATTTGGAACGGAGCAAGTAATACATAGACAGTGGTATGGGCCTATAATAAAAATGTCGAGAAAGATAGATATTTTGGTAAGATGGGACAACATTACAATATAATGAAGAGGCTCACTCAAGATAAGAAAAATGAGAATAGTATGGGGGCGACAAGAGGGTCTATGAGAGCATGAGGCGGGAAGGATTACGCTCAATAAAATAAGATGCTGCGAGGGAGACATCTGACTGATATTAGTACTACGATGATTAATTTGATTGATAGAGTTACTTGGTCATCCCTATCATTATTACCTCCATGAATGAATGATTGAAGAAGAGGAGGTAGTCTTATCACTTATCAGTATCACATACTTCCTCCATTCTCAAATATATACCGTTTAGAACAAGAAAATTAGTTCATTTTGAACTAATTTGCCTATCCTAAACGACATTTTTTTAGAAAAAAGGATTAACAATCCGACCTCTATGACGAGGCATGCACAGCTAAAATAACAAAGTTTGCAAAAACTGAAACAAGCACACTAGTCACTAGAAAGACTCAGAACTACTGCAAGCAATAGACATACTTGCACCCTCCTTTAACTAAATCAAGAGCAACTATCTCAATTAGTCTGCTCAAGCTGGAGAAAGCGTTCTTGGCGTGCTCCTCGCACTGCAACTGCGCCCAGAAACGAAACCAGTATGTTCCCCTGAAGATGACCTGCAAAACCGAGTTAACTTTGATTTTGTTAAAAAGAATATCATTGCGACATCTCCAAATCGCCCAGCATACAGCTGCAACCCCCACCCAGATGACACTCCTAATCTTTTTAGATTGATTAGACAGCCAAAAATTAAACATATGACGAATTGATCTAGGTGGTGTTAAACCAGTAGCATAAAAGATAATCCTTCAGACCATTCTTGCATAAGGACAGTCCAGGAAAAAATGTTGTATAGTGTCATTACTATTACACCGCAACATTTTTGGCTTCCTGTCCAATTCTTCTTAGCAAGATGATCTTTAGTTAAAGTATCCCCTTTGAAGAAATCAAAGAAAAATCTTAATCTTTAGAGGAATCTTTAATTTCCAGATCATCTTATGTCTAAAAGGTGGTTGTCTATCTAATAAGTGCAGATAGAAAGATCGAACAGTAAAAGACCTTGAATTGGTCAAATTCCATCTAAACGCATCTGACGCATCCACTAGTTGAACATACGTGATCTGAGCTACAAGGTTTTGCCATTCAACCAGCTTGTTGTCCACCAAAGCCTTCCTAAAATATAAATTGAGTGGCCTTGTAGCCAAAACTCTGGCCACAGTCGCATGAGGATCCCGCACAACCTTTAAAAGTGATGGATATTTAACAATATTTAACTTTGAATGGCAGTTGACCTTCCCAAACGCCGTCCCAGAACCTTGTCTTGCTCCCGTCTTTAATATTGAAGGAGCCATTAGCAAAAACCTCATCTTTGATCTTCATAAGACCTCTCCAGAAATGAGAGTCATAAGGTTTAGCGTGCACCTGCGTGAGAGACTTGGATCCTAGATATTTGTTTGTTAGTGGGGTTTGCCATATACCATTGGTATTAAGCAAATTCACTAACCATTTTATCAGTAAGCATTTATTCTGCAGTTGCAGATTTAAGATACCAAGCCCCCCTTGATCCTTAGGACGACATAATATGTCCCATTTGGCAAGTCAATACTTATGCTTATTAGAAGATCCTTGCCAAAAGAATCTCGATCTAAAATGATCAAGATTTTTTTGAGTACCCCTTTTGGGATTTCAAAAAAAGACATCATAAACATGGGTAGGCTACTAAGTACCGAATTTAACAAGACCAAACGGCCCCCATAAGACAGGTACTTAGCTTTCCAACAAGAGAGTTTTTTCTCAAAGCGTTCTTCAACTTTTCCCCACTCAGAATTGAGGAGCTGTCTAAGGTGTATTGGAATTCCCAAATATCTAAAAGGGTATTCACCAGCATTACAACCAAAGAGATCAGTATAGATATTCTGCATTTCTTTAGCTGCTCCATAGCAAAAAATTTCATTCTTGTGGAAGTTGATCTTTAACTCGGATAACTGCTCGAAAGCACAAAGCAAAAGTTTAAGAATCTTAGCTTGCTCCAGGTCATGATCAATAAAGATGATGGTGTCATCAGCATACTGTAGGATAGACAAACCATCATCCAAAAGGTTAGGAATGACACCTCTTACTTGACCATCGTCTTTTGCCCTCTTAATGAGGAGAGCCAGCATGTCAGTGACGATGTTAAATAAAATAGGTGACATAGGATCTCCCTGACGGAGCCCTCTCTTTGTTTAGAAGTATGGACCAATTTCGTCATTGCCTTTGATCCCCACACTTCAACCAGAAATCATCCCTTCAATCCATCTACGCCATTTAGGAGAAAACCCTTTCATGCGTAGTGTTTGTTGAAGGAAAGACCACTTTGTCATAGGCCTTTTCAAAATCAATTTTGAAAATGATCCCATTTCGTTTTTTGGTATGCAGTTCATGTATAGTTTCATGCAAGATGACTACTTCTTCCATGATATTCCTGCCTAGCAAGAAGGCAGTTTGCATAGGACTGACCACTGTTTGGGCAACTTTGTTCAACCTATTCATGGCAACTTTAGTAAAAAATTTAAAGCTGACATTGAGGATGCAAATAAGTCTATATTGTTGAATTTTGGTTGCCTCTTGGACTTTTGGAAGCCCGTGAAAAGAGCCATAAGGTCGTCCTTAATTACTTCACAGAAGACTTGATAGAATTCAGCCGGAAAGCCATCAGGACCAAGTGCCTTGTTGTGTTCCATCTGGAAGATGGCATTTTTCACCTCAGATTCGGTGAACTCACAAGTGAGCAACTCATTATCCTCTTGGGTCACTTGTGGAATATCCTGAATTCGATCTTCCTCAAGTGTAATATCCGAAACATCCGGAGACCCGAAAAGGTTCTTATAAAACTGAGGGATATAGCTCTTAATCTGGGCATCACCGATAACAGTTCCTTGATCATTTTCAAGTTTATAAATATGTTGTTTTCGGTGTTTTCCGTTAGCCACTAGATGAAAGAATCTTGTATTATCATCTCCTTCTAGAAGCATTTTCACTTTTGCTCTCTCATACCATTTAATTTCTTCCTCCCGCAAAAGAAGAACTAATCTCTCTTTTAGATAGTGCTTAAAATTAACCTCTTGATCCCAAAGAGAGGTAATCTCAGCCTTCTTATCTAACTTCTCTAAAAGAGCTAGAAGTTTCTTCTTTTCTTTTCTGTATGTTCCTGCTGTATGCTTAGCCTAGCCTCTAAGATGTTGTTTGAGCCTGTGAATTTTATTCTACCACCACTCCAAAGGAGTACGTCCAGACGTTTCTGATTGACAAATGCTAACAACCATATCCTAAAAACCATCCCTAATCAGCCATCCTCTCTCGAATTTAAAAGGGCGTTGATCAGAGTGGTGGGTGGACGCCCCTGTATTAAGAATTAGAGGAGTATGGTCTGAAATATCGCGATCTCTTGGTTCTACTGTTGATAGGGGGAACTTATCCTCCCAATCTATACTAACTAGAACTATATCTAGCTTCTCAAAAATTGGATTGTCTCCAGGACCCGCCCAAGTAAATTGGCGCCCAGACATAACAATCTCTTTGAGATCAAGAGATTCGATAATAGCATTGAACAAGTTTGGCCATTTAAAGTCAAACACCCCATAGCTCTTATCTTCCGGCCTTCTCATAATATTGAAATCCCCTCCAATTAAATACGGAAGAGATTCCTTTGAGCATGTATTTGCCAATTCGACCAAAAACGTCTGCTTGTTTTGATATTGTGCTGGGCCATAAACCGTATATAGCACAAATTTGAAACCTTCATTTTTGCATCTCAAGGTAAATTTCACATAGAAATCTCCCTCTACAATGGCTCCAATATCAAAAACCTTCAAGTCCCAACCTAGTAGGATGCCACCAGATCGACCATGTGGGGCCATACAATGCCAAAGGAAGTCCCGGCCCGCACAGAGGTTCTTTAAAATGTGATCTGGAAAATCATCCCTACCAGTCTCGGAAAGACCTATGAAACTAATTTGCTCTTCCTTAACCAAATCAGACAAAAATCTGTGTTTAGCCAAGTCCCCCAAGACCTCTGCTATTCCAGAAAATCCCTTTCATTTGATAACAATTTTGGAAGGGTTTTTTGGATTTTTAGGGATTCTTCCATTTTTAGGATTTTTGGCAGTACTAGACTTTTTCTTACGACGGACCAGAGAGAGATCGATAATGTGATCAGACTCCAGATCTTGCATGTTCTCATTTAGATTACCACATGCTTGGCTGAGAACTGCTTCCAGTCTAACATCCCTTTCCTCATCACTCTCATCTAGTAATTTATTCGATTTTAAATTACATTTTTTTCTTATTGGCAAGAACCACCAACCTATCTATTTCTAGATTTTTGATAGCGACACAAGAAGCTTTATTTGAGGATGGAGATAGTACATCGTATTCTAGATTTTAGTTTTCCAACATTTTTTTGGACACGGGGGCTGGGGGTGGGGGGTGGGGGGAGCACCCGTTCCAAAGCAGACCCCCTAAGCCCAGCCTCCCCCTAAATATCTAACCATGAATGAAGAGGAGGTAGAATATGAGAAAAAAAAGAAGAGATTCAGGAGGAGGAAGAAGAAAAAAAATGAGCCCTCTTCCCTCGCACTGTGGGTCTGCCCTGTTGATTGAAAATATCAAAATTCATATGACAGTCATGCTCCATATGTATAACTTGCAAAACCATGGTCCTCGACACAAAATGTGTGTAATAAGCATGTAAGTTAGAGCGTGACAACATCTAAATATTTAGTACTTGCGGAGATCTCATCAGCTAAACAAGCAACACATTGCATTCTGAGATATGCACAAAATAGTGGGCTAATGCTGGTCTCAATGTGGAGTGTCATCGCACAGTTACTAAGACTATGAACTAGGTAACCAAGCCGGAGAAGTATCATGATGATGACACTCCTCTCACATTTCATGACACTCTCCCTTCTCTCTCGTATGCCGTGTCAGCAAATTTAATACTCATGACACTCTCATAACACTCTCACTGAGAGTAGCCTAAGCCATTTAGTGTTTGATCCTCTAAAACAGCTAATAGCTGACTAAATGGAGCTATAACAGCTAACAGTGGCTAAATTGCATATGGAAGCAACTAGCGGCACCCTTCTCAATCAGCTATATCGGGAGATAATGGAGACTATAGATAGCTGGCTATTTCAAATCTTGATTATGAGGCAAAGCCGCAAAGGAGGATACTGTCACCGTGTGGAGGTGGAGTGTGAGGAACATAATCTGTGAAGGGGAGAAGAGAAGTGATCCTACTGACATTTTGCCTACAGAATTCAGATGTATACGCCTGAATTTCAGAGAGTGGTCAGCAAGGAGAAGACATCAGCACTCAAGACCAAAGGAGAACATGGGCTAAGCCAAGGGAGGGCCACCTGAAGCTAAACTAGCTACGACCCCTCATTCAATCTAGAGTCATGCTCGGGGGTGGGGCTTCATTCTTCATGACTCCGATGGAGATGACGTGTGTACATCAAGTTTCTAAGTAGACGAGAGATGTGTTGGATTAATACTGTGTGAATCCATTGCAAGGTTAAAGAGGAAACAAAGAAGAAGATTGAAGCTTAGTCTTCTAGTTTTCTTTCCTTTGTTTTATAGTTTTCTTGTATTTATGAAATCCCTCATTTGAGGTTTAGAGACTAAGAACTCATGTAACTCTTTTGGCTGTAGTTATTCTCGCTTGTGAATGATCAAGGTCAAAATGTTTTCCATAATCTAAAAAAATGTACAGAAAGATTGTAACAGAATAGTACATGAGTTGTCGGCGATGGGCAGCATGAAGTGATTCAGTGACGGCGAATATGATTGTGGATATCCCTCAATCATATATTCATGCGGCGCATAAGTAATGGAATGGTTAGTTCCCCTGAAAACTCCATATACATAGATTATCTAGCTTGGATGCACTTTCATAGTATAGATTTATAGATTTATTTTACTTTTATGATATACTATACAATAGAATAATATTGAATAAAGAAATGTTTATAAAATAATAATAGTTCTCAGGCTCTCTCAATGTATCAGCAACTTTTCACGTAGCACTAGTGAAGGGCTTCGGGGGCTCTCTCAAGGTTTTAGCGATGTTTCACATAACCTTGTTTGCCGGTCATAGTATCGATGAGAAAGCATAAGATCTAGAAGCGAGGTTTTGAAGATTTGAGATTGCATCGATAGATCACTACTCCAGCACCCCTCATCACCGCCGGTTCGTAAGGAATATCACCAACGGTTCGGGAGGCGTTGGATTTATGTCGTTGGTGATAGTGGGGCTATCACCGCCGGTTCCAGAACCGTTGGTGATGTGCACCCATCACCGCCGGTTCGTATCTGGAACCGTTGGTGATGGAGACATCAACACCGCCGGTTGAATACACGAACCGGCGGTGAAGACCTTTTTCCCATCAAAAAAATATTTTCATATAATAATATTGCATCATTTGTATAACGGTGTAAAACGGTGTAAAAATTCTCTTCTCATGAACAAAACAGGTTTTATGCGAGTTAAGGAAATAGATTATCATTCATTACCAACTGAAACAAATATTTCACTGGCATAGAAGCAAATGGCATTCACTCCCCCAAACTGTTGAAGGACCATTAGCCCGACTCCAACCTGACCGCAGAGCTGGTTTGTCAGGAAACAACAGAAAAAACATGTTCCTGATAGGAAGAAAGACATATTAACGGTACTTACTATAACAGCATGAATATAATCCTTCTGAAACAGGTCCAAAACCTTTGACTTTGGTAAATGCTGAAGCTTTTCTGTAAAATCCTGAATGCCAAGATCACAGAATCATCAAGAGTTTTGTTTAATATACGGTTAAGTTGAATGTTTATATTTATTCTCAAGTAAGCAAGCATTTCATACTTTAATTTCTTCAGCTCTCTCAGATATATCAGCCCCCTTTCCCCTTAGCTTCTGCAACTCTGCCTCAAATGCACCTGGGTGTCCAAACCTTGCCTGAGATACATGATCTTCATCAAGCATTATTCCAACTTCCAAGTGGTAAACTTGTCGGTTCTAGCTAATGATATGGATCTTTGAGAAACTATGAACAGAAGGGAAGACTATTTTACACATTTATTGTTTGGTATCTATGCAAACCTTACCATAACTGCAGCGTTTTAAATTTATGCTAAAAGTTAAATATTTATATGTAAAAGTTCAAAATCTTCTCCCTTGCTTATGATCCTTGTGTGATGTTTACATGAGTAGATCTCCATGATCATTATTAAGAAATGTTTGACTCTGATTGTCAATGTCATCTTTAGTTCTAAACTCGAAATAAGAGAGGTGTTTATCAACTTAGATGGTAATGGAACTAAATATTCATCAAAAAATTAGTACTTAAAGTAAAGCTACTAACCAGCCATCTAGGGGATTCAGGAGTCACAAGAAGGCCAACCAACTGCAGTAAACATGGTGCCACTCCTATAACAGGAAAGTTAAAATTTGTACATAATGGCATGGATTAAATTTCTTGGTACACTTGTGCATGTATTTGGAGTTGATAAAGTTTAAGGAAAAAGGGGAGTCAGCTAAAAATTAGCGCCATATCAGTCATCCTGATCAAATGGGTCTTCGATGGACACAATAGGATATTCAGAAACAAATGACTTGTACAGATCTTTCAGGCTGTCACCTGAGATTTTGTTTGAACCATCGTTGTTCTGGCAAAGAAAGTTAATTAACGTAAATATAAATAAAAACTCATTTGTTATCATAAGCCCATAGATAACTTAAACAACAGCATAAAGAATAGCTATAAGTAAATAAAAGGCTTAATAAGAAGTTGCAATTCTTACTTCCTCCTTGAAATTAAGATCATAAGTCTTATCCTTCTCACTGAAGAATTCAGAAGCAGCAACATCCATTCCAATAACCACCTGCCATGGATAGGTTGAATCAACAATACACGAAGGTTGAATTATGAGGTAAGTAGTGAAGAGAGGAGGTACCTTTCCAGTGTATCCAGCCTTTTCTATAGCTGCCTTCAACAGTTCAAGGCCCTCTTGAGTTTATAATACATAATTATTGTAGCAAAATTGAACCATAAGATATTATACATTGAAATCTAATGAGAGAGTTCAAACATCATAATAAAAAATATAGAGTCCACGCATCAAGTTTAAGAACATCTAGTCCATACACCAAATATATTACAATGCTTGACAAGAACGATACGATCTAGACATTACACCTAGATTATGTTGTACTCAAATCCTGGCTTCACCACGTAGTCCACAAGCCATCCAGCTAGTTCTTCTTGAAGTGCTACTAGCTCGCCCATGAGCAATTCACGTGAATCCAACTCAGTGTTCTGGAAAAAAAATGACACAACAACAAGATATTAGACAAGTTAGATAATTCAAGACACAAGAACATATATCAATTAACCAATTCATACAAACCATTTCGGCGCTTCTGCAATCGCCGGTGTAGCAGTGCATGTAATGCATTACATAGAACCCACAGTGATCGTTGCCCGGAGGCTGCTTGAGGATGTATTTAGCCTCTTCTACAGTGAAGTCTCCCCAAAAAGGTCTATGGATTTTGCTTTTCTTATGGTACTTAGCGAAGGCCCTATATATGAGCGAAATTATGAAATAGAAATTGCATGAATAAGACACACGACATTGAAATATCGTATAAATTCACTTGCTTTACTTACTTGTTGACGACATCAATGACGGGCTGGATTAGTGATAATGGCCTCTTTTGTGAGTCATAAACCTCGATTCGACTATCGTTAAGGCTGATATCGAGTAGGACATGATGATAACTGTATATAAGACACAACAAAGCAAATTAATAATAACCATGGTGAGAATAACTTTGATATGGAATTAAAAAACAAACTTACAAGCAATTGTATGAAAGAAGTATGGATCTTTTATCCTGCATGGAGAGGAAAGCTTTGTACAAGTAGTCAACGGTACTTGGTAAATTGACTGTGTTCTCATGTACGGTGCTAGGGTCCAAGAAGCCTATATTGTTAATCCCACATCGTCTACATTTGTGTGACTCCATTCTAGAAAAAAATAATGAAAAGTTAAACATGCTAATGAGTGATAAATGACGACAGATGATCAGTAGTGAGGATACTTACACAGTCCACAAGGTCATAATTGAGACGTCGAGAGCACCCTGTTGGTAGAAATGATACAAGTGCTCGAAATCAACCCACACTCTGCCTTCCCCCTTATGAAGATCTTCATCAAGATAACTTGCCCCAAACAGCTTACTTTTTTACATCTTGTACCAAGAATGCAACTGTCGCATTCTTGTGGGTAGCTTCGGGATTTGTTCTGGGGCCACCAGATCTTTCCCCAATTCAAATTTCCAGGTAATCGGTGGTAGTGGCAATGGTTGTTTCCACCAATCTTCTCCATACTCAATTTGAAGAAGTTCTAACTCTGTCATGTTGTTTTGTTCACAAAATGCGGCCCGTTCATCTACATTTAACTTGTGTGCAGCTCGGGTTCCTTCACGCCACCTCTCTATATTCATAGTTTGCTCATAGTCTGAAAGCGGAGGTTGATTATTTCCAGTTTGCGGCATTTTCATTAAGTTTATGAAATGGTACATTGCACCTTTGGGGACTATGAAGTCCTCCTCTACTTTCTTTCCTTTATCTTTGAGTAGCGATGTTATGCTTCCACTCACCTGTTTCTTGCCCGTCCCTTCACATGGTCCCTCTGGCTTTTCTGCCGGTTCTGAATATTGCTTCTGAGATGATATTTTCTGTGTTCTCGATGATGTTCGCCTTTTTTAGGAGGGCTAGGAGGAGTTAGCTCTCTTTGAGGTGACGGCGGGCTTGATTCTCTGTTGGACTTTGGTGAAGGAGGTAGGTCCCTCTCCGGTGACTCTCGAGGATCATCATCGGATGACTCAGATTCTGATTCAAATATTATGTAGCATTTCCGCCACACCACAAATCCTCCGATGTTATCCCCTAGCAACCTACTGTCATTTCCAGGTTGTTTTGGCCCTTGGATTAGTAATGGCATCATGATGTATGTCCGCTTCATACACAACCAAGGAGGAAGGTTGTATATGCAAAGAGTTACAGGCCACGTACTGTGTTTGCTGCTCACCATGTTAAAAGGACACATCCCATCCGTACTCAAACCGAATCTTATGTTTCTTATTTCCTTTGCAAACCGATTCTTGTATTTGTAGTTGATAGCTCTCCACTGTGAACCATCTGCAGGGTGTTTGAGATTCCCATCAACGAGTCGATCTTCAGCATGCCACCTCATCAGCTTGGCAGTCTTCGCGTTTGCAAACAACCGTTTCAAACGAGGAATGATAGGAAAATACCAGACGACCTTGGCAGGTGGTCGTTTGTTGCGGTCACCTTTCATTGACAATGCCGATTCAGGACATTTGTACCGTGAAGCTGAGCACACTGGACATGCATCCAAGTCTTCATATTTGCCGTGATACAAGATGCAATCCTTAGGGCATGCATGGATCTTTTGTACCTCCAGTCCCATTGGGCAAATTATTTGCTTCGCCTGGTATGTGTTTTCAGGCAACCCGTTAGGGCTTGGCAGCAACTTCTGCAATAAGCTTAACAAATCATCAAATCCCTTGTCTGACAAACCATTACTAGACTTCATCTCCAATAGCATCAGGTTTGCTTCAAGTTTAGACACGCTGCAACTTGGGTAAAGTGGTGTTCTTGCATCTATCCTCATCTGCTCCAACTTCTTCAGATTCTTTTCATCAAGAAAGTCTGGTTCCCCATCACGTATCATCTGGTCTAGTGCATCCACAACATCATCAGCAACTAATGTTTCCTGCATGGTTTCATTTACGCTTTCATGTCCGGTTTCCTCTACTATTTCCGGGTTAGTTGTTTCCTCCACTGTTTCATGCCTGTCCTCATGGACGGAGTGCATTGTCTCACCAACCTCACCGTGCTTGTTCCAAACTTGGTAGTTGGGCATAAAACCTCTAAATAACAGATGAAAGCGGATCTGCTCCACATTGCCAAACTGCTTCTGATTTTTGCAATCAATGCATGGGCAATACACGTAGCCATCATCTTGTAGATTCTTGTGTGCCTTGGCAGTCTGCACAAACGAGTCCACACCATTGACAAAATCCAAATTTCCAGCCTTTGTACCATACATCCAACCTCGATTCATCTATGCACACAAGAAAACATCCAAGAATCTGAATTTAGTAAAATTATCATCTCAACACATAGATTTTCAGTTTATCAAGTTTCGTAACAAATATCACACTTTAAGGGCCATCTAAATCAATTAAGAAAGAGGCTTTACTTCAATAATTAAAATATCTACTTCAATTTTTGTCAAGTTCCTTATCATCAAAACTAAGAAATGCCATCTAAATTAATTAAGAAAAAGCATTTACATCTCGATCATCACAATTAATAAATATCCTATAAACTAATTAAGAAAGACCCCTTACATCCCAATCATCGCAATTATGACAACAATCTAACCATAAAGAGCTAGTTCTTACCTTCAATCAAATATGTGAAGTCCAGTCCTCAAAATTTAATGAGCCTCCATGATGACTTCATGATGAGTGTTCATGAGAAATTATCCTAAAGTGAAGAAAAAGAGACTCTCCTTGATCAATTCATCACAAAATGAATGACTAATCCTAATATAAAGGCTATGAATCAAATGGATTGCTAGCTACAAACCTATCACAAGTTGGTTCACTCAAACAACAAAAAAAGAAGCCCCAATGATGAGAAATGATCCAAAAATGGAGAAAAAAGCCCTCCTTGATCAATTCATCACGAAATGCATGATTAATCCCAAGAAAATGGGTACAAAGCCAATGAATTGATGGCTACTAACCTTAGAATAAGTTGGTGGAGCCAATACATCAAGAATGGTGAGGTTTCATTAGAATTTCGGCAAAATCCGGCAGCAACAATGGAGGAGAGAGGTGTGGCCATCGGGTAGGAGAAGAAAGGTGGTGGGAGGAAGGAGGAGTTGGGGTTTTGTACTGTACAGGCTTATCACCGCCGGTTCTAAACACGAACCGTTGGTGATGCTGATTATCACCGCCGGTTCGTGTTACAAACCGGTGGTGATATGCTCGCAAGACATCACCAACGGTTCGTAACACGAACCGGCGGTGATAATCAGCATCACCGCCGGTTCGAACGGCCACTACGGCCACCTACTGTGGACCCGGCGGTGATACCTTATCACCGCCGGTTCAGGTTGAACCGGCGGTGATAGCCCGTTGGCAATGGCCAATTCTCTAGTAGTGGATGGTGGCATAGGAGCCAGAATATCTTGTGTGAAGGGCGCGCGCAACACCACCCATATTTCTTGGGCGAAGTTTTGATTCCATTATGAGATGAGAGACTATTGTGGCATTCATTAGTATTGTAAGATTGAAGTTTATTTCACTCTTATTTAGCTTGATAATTAATTTTCATTCTTCTATTGGCAACAATAATGTCAATGGTGATGGAGACTATTAAGGAGTTGCCATGGTTGTAGTTAGAATAAGACCTTGTTTTGTATCGTTTCTATTTTTAGTGGGGTTCTTTCTGAAATTGCTAGAAAACATTTGATTTAACATTTGCAAAAGATAAAAAGGTTATTCACTCTGTTCCAAAATTATATGTCATTTTGTAAGGAAGATGGCCCCATTAGGCCATTGTTTTGTGATTTTGGTGATTGAGTGACAATGCAATCAATGGAACTAATGAGTGTGTCAAGTGAACATTAATAGATCCCAGGGATGAAGCAAAAAGACCAAGCAAAGCAAAACACGAAGAAAGAACTCAAAGAAAGAATGAATTGGACGAGTTCAGCAGAAAATAGTGGCACCGGATGCACCGGTGACACTGCACTGGTCTAACCGGTTAGCATCGGATACACCGGTGCTGGACCACCGGTGTAATGGGCCAAGCAATGCCCAGCCAAAGGGGAGAAGTTCGAGTAGCACCGGTTACACCAGTGGTACTATCTTGAGGCGTCGGTGCATGCACATTGTCATGTATCAGAGAGCATGTCAAGTGGCCAAGACGAAGTTCTTCAGCACCGGTTGAACCGGTGGTGCACCGGAGGAAGCACCGGTGCAATGCCGTGACAGTTGCAAGGGAGATTAGTTGCACCGGTTGCACCGGTGACCAGGCACCGGTCTAACCGGTGATACCACGTCAGCTGTCAGAGTTCCCAATGGATACCCTCAGGCACAGAGTGACCGGATGCACCGGTGCTATACCTTCGGATACACTGGTGCATGCACAGAAAGTTGGGTAACAGCTCTAAACGGCTACTTCGACTTGGAGGCCTATATATATACCATCCCCCGGCCATTTGAAGACTGTTGGAGTTCAAGGAAGTCACAAACACACCCAAGAACATCTCCAAGCCATCCAAGAGCTTAGCACTCATATCCTTAGCTCTTAGCACACTTTGAGAGTGTTGTATAAAGGATTAGCTCTTAGTGAGTGAGATTGCAAGGCTTTGAGCCTTTGTGCTGGGGTTCTTGAGTGAACCAAAAGAAGATTTTGGTGCGCCGGCACCTTGGAGCTTTGAAGGCTCGCCGGCACGTCATTGACCCTCCGACTTGGTGTGGAGCGGCGATGACAACTTTGTGCGGGGGACGTGGAGACCCCCATTCTTTGTGGAGAAGCTCCTTAGTGGAACCCAGGGCCAAGGTGACCGTGATTGTGTTCACGGAAGAGACTTAGTGACCGAGTAGCAATACTCTTAGTGAGTGCTACAACAACATGGATGTAGGTGTGCATTTGTGGCTAACCGAACCACGGGATAAACACCCGCGTCAAGAGTTTGTTTTCTCCTATCCCTTTCTTTAAGTTTTCGCATTTTATACTAGCAATTTGTGTGCCTTTACTTTCATAGAGTAGTTTCTTGATAGGAAAGACTATAGGTTGCTAAACTCTTTTGGGATAGGGGTTTCACACTAAAACAACAATAGTTGCACATCTAGATAGTATGCTTAGTTTAATTTTGTGCAAATAGTTGGAGCCATAGGTCTAAGATTTTAGTTTGACTAATTCATCCCCTCCCCCTCTTAAGCTAGAGCGCGCTACCAGTCCTTTTCACATTTTAACTTTTATTGTTCACTAGTAGAGAAGACGCACGTGCCCCGAGCACATGTTATTAAAATAATAATAAATATTTTGTAATTATAAGAAATATTGTAAATAATAGTTTATATGTACAGTAAAGGTGTGCATGCAATGAGAACATATTTTCTAAAAATTAGTGACACGAATTTTACATTCAAGAACCAACAATTTAGCATTACAAAGAACAGTATCATTTAGTAACCAAAAACTTGCAGGTTTCTTTTTTTCTAGCTTTACTTGGAAGCATCAAATTAAATGCACATGTATATATATCCATCCTACACTCTTTTCTTGTTATATGCACAAAGCCAAAATCAGGGCAAGAGGTTCCACACGCTTGTAAATTATAACCACCATATTCTAAAATAGCCTCGACAGTGATCCAAAGAATCTTGAACCCTTAGGTCCTGTTTAGATCATAAAGCCAAAATATAAAATTTTTATAAATCGCTTGCATGGTGTACTAAATGTAGTCGAAAAATAAATCGTATTACATAAATGGACTGTAAATCGCGAAACGAATCTAATAAGCCTAATTAGGACGTGATTAGGCACTAAATTGCTACAGTGATACTATGGTAAATATGCTCTAATGATGGATTACTTAGTCTCATTAGATTCGTCTCGTAGTTTACAGACGAGATCTGTAATTAGTTTTGTGATTAGTCTACATTTAATACTTCAAATGTTGAAGATTCTTTTCTAAAAATCCAAAAATCCAAAATGCAAAGTGATCTAAACAAGGCCTTAATAAGGTCTTAATAAGTTACCAAAAATCTGCACTTTGTGATTGCCATTCCTTGGTGTCCGCTGCCTTTTCCTCCATAAACGCTACTTCCAATCTCTTCGGCTACTGCTGCCACTGCTTTTATAGCCCTAAATATCATAAGAAAAATGATCTAAACATACCAACCTATTTCAAAATATAGGAGATTGGGAAATTATCACCAATATACCAAACTAGCATGAATTAACCAGCTTTTATCTATACACATTTATATTGGAATATATCAAGCATGTAACTCTGATATGACTCCTTTTATCGAGGGTAAATAAAAAATATTTATTTTTTCCTATTATACAGATTTTATATCTAGAATGGTTTAACATCCCATTCGATTCGATGGATTTCTATGCACCATTCCAACCAGTGACAAAACAACCAGCACAACTCAATTCGCACATGTAGGGCTCGGAGGGGTAGGGAGAACAGGGGAACCCCAACAATCACCCTGTTCGGCTGGTGGATTGAGCCTCCAGCCGTACAGTAATTCTCTCTCACATTACTCCAGCTCCAGCCTCCAGCCACCAGCTAGGTAACATGATTTTTCTTTCACACTACTCCAGCTCCAGCCTACAGCTCCAGCCTGCCGAACATGGTGAATGACGACCAGGGAAACACACACCGTTCGAATGGAAGGAAGAATGGGATTAAATGTTACTTCTAGCAGCAACAAAACAATATGGGGCACCGGTGAATAGGGACGCTAGATGGCTAGCAGAACAATGGGCGGCGGTGAACAAGGGGTGATGGTGGTAGCGAGAACGGAAGTATGGAGATATGTGTCGTTCCAATATAAGGCTACCTCCAATGGTGCCCCCTATATGGCCCCCCACCCCACGTAGGGGAGCTTTGGGGGGAAATCCGATTCAACGGTTTCCGCCAAAGCTCCCCCTATATACGGGGGGAGTTGAAACTCCCTCCATATATAGGGTGAGTTTCAACTCCTCCTATATCTCTAATCACACCGTTTATTCATGATATTAATCTCGTTTGAGCCCCGTAACATGATGATAATGTGTATTATGACAGTACAAATACTGTATGATTTTTTTAAATTCAAAAACGATAAATAAATAGTTAGTTAATGAGTGATAGTATATAGAGGGAATAAATATGGGGGGAATAGTTGGAGAGAAGGAGTTATAGGGGGAGGAATCTTTTGGAGGCAGGTAGTAAAATATAGTAAATAGGACGTTTGGGGGAAGTTGGATGGGGAAATGGTTAGAGAAAGCCTAATGGCAGGGAGAATGGGAAAGTGATCAAACTTCCAAAGAAGCTACGCTCGAGGGTGTTTTCCTTCCAAATGTACCGTGACGCGAACTATGGTGTTTTTTGCATGTGGAAAGTCAACTTTGTGCATAAGTACATGGGATCAATTTTGTCCCTTAATTGTGCACGCGAGGGTATCATTCTTCCGAACATACCGTGACACAAATTATGGATATGCAAAGGAAAGTTGAGTTTATGTCTAAGAAAAAAAATAGGCGGGAATCAATTTTCTCCCACTCTGCAAGTGAGGGTGTTCCACGCGACGGGTACACTGGGTCGATATGTAGAAGACTTTGGTGAAAAAAAATTTAGTTTTTGGGTGGAAACATTTTTTTATTAAAAAATGGGATTTCATCCTCTTTTGTCAAACCTTTTGCCCTGGTAAGTGGGATCTCTGTGAGGGGTATAGTTAATGATGGCAATGGGGCGGATTTGGATTGTTTGGGCATCCAAAATCAAAATCCGAACTTAAAACCCGAACCCACTTCGAACACCAATTCGAATGAAAAATCATCCCCAAAACTGAAACTCGCGAATACCCGAAATCCGATTGAACACCCAAAACCCGTTTTATATGGAACATAGTAAGAGCATGAATGTGTGTATATACAGTGTGCACAGTTCTCTTTTTTCTGTGTTGTCCGGTATATAAAGGGCAACTAGGAAGAAAGGAGTTGGGCAAATAGGAAGCGAATTCTCAGTAGCCGAGGAGTGGAGAGAAAGAGAGCGGGCGGCGGGAGATGAGGAGCCCGATTTCGGAACGCAGCCTCATCATCGAGAGCTCCGACGATGAGGACACCCACTCAGCCGCCGCCGCGGCCACCATCGAGAAAAGACACGTCCATGATGAGGAGGAGCAGGGCGCTGGCTCGGACTCCGACTCCTCGTCGTCCTCGTCCTGCGCCACCCCACGCCGCGGCCCCTGTTCCCCCAGCTCCCCCTACGCCCAGCAATGGCCGCAGAGCTACAGGTCACGCCGATTCCTCTCCCATCTTCGTCCTATGAGTTTTAGACTATCTGCAGTTGCCATCTACTGATGTACTATGCTAGTACTACCGTACTGCTTATCATCTTATCCGAGCTTAATCGCAACTTCGGCCTGGCGGCCAGCACCTGGATCGAATACAGGGCAGTGTAGTGCTGCTGCATCTTCTTCTGCACCCGTAGGTTCAGTTCAGGTCGGGTAGTTGCATCCTTCTTTTCATCCTTCTTCGCCCCTCACCTGGAGTTCTGTTGTCCCGGTCACCAATCGTACCATCTAGTTACCAGATAGCTGGAGATCCATACATGGCGGCACTAGTCGATCGAGCACACATGACACATGTGTCCCATGATAGAGTAGTACTATTGATTATTCACATCCGTGCAAGAGCAAGAGACTTATGAGTGCGACCTCCCCGCCTGGCTGTGGCGACTGGATGGCGATCCGGAGTCGATGCGAATCCATCGATGTGTGCGCCGGCATTATCTGTCAGGCAGGCACACACCAATCATCCTTTCTCGGCAATCCACTTGCTTGCATTGTCTCTTCATATCCTAGATGTACATCTCTGTCTGGAGGTATACAGCTCATGTGTGCCAACCATAGTGTTAATTCGAGGTGCCCAAGTTTGATTCATCTTTGCTATCTCACAACATCACCGTTTCATTTATCGAACTGTCCTTCCTCATTATTCATGCATGGAATTCCTTCTATTTAATTTTGCATGCTTGAGTCTAACTGTCTCCAAAGAAAAGGTGTCTCGCTGTTTTGGAAGGAGGGGTAATAGCTTTGCTGTCAAGATCTGAAGGATAGACAATTGCTGTAAACAACAAGATGATCTGTGACCGGTAAACAACCAGCTTGGGTCTGTGGACCCATGGCAGTTGTCACCATCTTAATGTTCTCTGGTCTTGTCCTTCTGTCGTCTTTCTGAAATATAGTTCTCAAAGTATTTCCTGTTCAACTAATTAACATGGAGTTGCTCCGACGACATTTGCTTTAAATATGACAGAGCCTTGATGAATCTGTTGAGCTTTTTTTCTAGAACGCGTGATCTGTTCGGCTTAATGTAACAACTTTTTGTATCAGTTTTTGTTAGGTATAATATTTGATTGTTCCGCTTGTTCTCTTTCATGCAGGGCTTTTATAAAAGAACACAGCAATGTCCTATAGATTAAATGATTTTTTCAGCTCTGTTTAAATCACTTCAATAACATTTCTTTTTTTTTCTCGCTCTCCTTTGACAGGCAATCAATTGACATTCTTAGTAGCGTGCAGTCACCCAATCTCAGTTTTTTAGGCACTCCAACTCTGAGCAGATTGTCCAACTCTTTCCTTGCTGTCACCGATTCCTTTCGGAGCAAAACCCCTGAAATAGTCTCTAACTTTATCAAGCCACTTCTGAGCCCCACTACAAGCGATGAGCAGCAGCAACACGAAGATACCCAAAAGAGTTCCCAGTACCTTCTGCCCTCAAGAAAGCTATCTTTGCAACAAATCCCCGAGGATCAGAAACAATTGGTAGCTGGTCATGAAGTGTCTCCTTATCGAAACTGCTCTTACACACAGGGAGTGATGAATGGTAAGCACCTACAACTTGTCTACTATTTTTGAGATGCTCGACGTCATAAGGAATGTGAAAGTTATGCTTGGCTAAAATGATTGATACAAGAAAAATCGATCGAGAGATCTAACTATAGAATGCTTGCACATGTTGATGTCTTGAGGTAATTTTGATGAATAGTGAATTTAGGAGATAGGACCCCCCCCCCCAATCATTGATATTCTCTGTAGTATTGTGTTTTGATGACTTCCAATATGTAGTTTACACATACCCGGATCACAATTCTAACTTGAAGTATCTAGATTGACATCACACTGTTTTAGATTCATGTTTTGGACTGGCTAGTTACTACGCTTTACATGTCAGTGCATGTCATTTGAAATATTGCACTGAAGCATGATAATATGATCCATTTGTATGATCTCCTCTTTGGATAATAGATGTCTCTCTCCTTCTGCATCTTGAGTTGCGCAAAACCACTTGCACAATGTCTATTTTGCTTATTTAGCTAAGTGATTACTGGGTTTCAGCACAAAGCACCAAGTGCATTCAATGACCAATTATGTTCTGTTTGGTAGCTCTATTCTCTCTTTGTTGATTCCCCGCATCACAGGCCCACCAGTTTGATTTTTCTTCTTCGTCCCCACATGCATAGGGACATCACATGGTTGATGTGTCAGCACGATCATCTGGGAGTGGTCACGCATAAAATAGATGTGTGGTGTACTTATCCTTGAGGACAAACCGTACAACAATGACAGCATTAAAGACTTTTAGTGCTGAAACCATACAAGAGCCATCAACAAAGATGATAAAAAAATTAAAAAAGGTTTTATTTTGTACAATAGTAGTAAAATAAACTGATAGCCGCGCCTAAGCTATGGTTTGGGAATATACGGATTAATAGTCTAAGATTCAGAATATCATCGTTGTTTTTTTCCTTTTAACTTTTTTTTAACATAACTCCGCCTATGCTGACTGGAAGACTCTCTCTCCTGAGTCGTCTCAGCATAGCCGGTCCCAAGCCCGGATAAAGGAGGAGGGTTGCGTTAGGTTTTGGCAAACCAGCATAAAAATAGCCACTCTAATGGATTTGAAACCCACAAGAAACTCGTTGGGGCGTAACCCTCTTAGCGACGCGCTACATCGGAACCCGGGTGTGGTGATAAATAGGCAAGGGCCTAGTCGCCATCCCCCCAAGGGCGCGTCGTATCATGACCTGGGTACGATGATAAGTGAGCAAGGGTCGGGTCGTCACCTGAATGGCGCGCTACATCTACGCCCAGGTGTAGTGAAAAATGAGCAAGGGTCTTCGCACTTCCCTCGACGGGTGCGAAGGGTAAGGAAGCTAGCCGAGCCAATTAGGATTCGTATAGGTAGCTGGAACGTAGGGTCCCTAACGGGTAAGTTGCGAGAGCTAGTTGATGTAGTAATTAGGAGGCGTCTAAATATTCTATGCGTTCAGGAGACTAAATGGAAGGGTCAGAAGGCGAAGGAGGTTGAGGATACTGGCTTCAAGCTTTGGTACACGGGAGCAACTCCGGGTAGGAATGGTGTAGGCATCTTGATTGATAGGAGCCTTAAGGATGGAGTCGTAGAGGTTAGAAGGCAAGGCGACCGGATTATCCTAATCCGGTTGGTAGTTGGAGATTCGGTTTTGAATGTGATCAGTGCCTATGCCCCTCAGGTAGGCCTTAGTGAGAGCACCAAGATGCAGTTCTGGGAAGATCTAGATAGCATGGTTAGTACCGTACCTACCAGCGAGAAACTCTTCATAGGAGGAGATCTCAACGGCCATGTGGGTGCGACTAATGTAGGGTTCGAGCAAGTGCACGGGGGTTTTGGGTACGGTAGCAGGAGTCAAGAGGGGGAGGATGTGTTGAACTTCGCGTTAGCCTACGACTTGTTGATAGCGAATATCGTGTTTAAGAAGAGGGAATCCCATCTTGTGACGTTTCGTAGTGGACAACACTCGAGCCAGATCGACTTTATCCTTGCTAGGAGGGAGGATAGACGTGATTGCTTAGATTGTAAGGTGATACCTGGGGAGTGTGTTGTCCCTCAACACAAGCTTGTGGTGGCGGACTTTCGTCTTCGGGTACGTGTCCACCGGGACAAACGTGCCAAGATTGCGAGAACAAAGTGGTGGAAGCTTAGAGGGGAAGCGGCACAAGCGTTTAAGGAAAGGATGCTAGGTGAGGGGCCTTGGGAAGAAGGAGAAGACGCAGATGACATGTGGCTAAAGATGGCAACATGTGTTCGGAAGGTGGCCTCAGAGGTGTTTGGCGTGAGTAGGGGAGGCAAACAGGAGGGGAAAGACACCTGGTGGTGGAATGACGAGGTGCAAAGGGCTATTAAGGAGAAGAAGGAGTGTTTCAAGCGCCTCCACCTTGACAAGAGTGCAGCCAACATCGAGGGTTATAAATTAGCGAAGAGGGTTGCAAAGCGAGCTGTGAGTGTAGCAAAGGGTAAGGCGTATGATGACCTGTATCAGCGGCTAGGCACGAAAGAAGGGGAGAAGGACATTTATAGGATGGCTAGGATCCGCGAGCGGAAGACAAGGGACATCAACCAAATCAAATGCATTAAGGATGTGACAGATCGACTGCTAGTGAAGGATGAGGACATCATGGATAGATGGAGAGAGTACTTCGACAAGTTGTTTAATGGGGAGAGTGAGGGCCCTACCCTTGAGTTAGATGACTCTTTTGACGATACCAACAGACGTTTTGTGAGGAGAATTCAGGAGGTAGAGATCGGGGAGGCTTTGAAGAGAATGAAGGGAGGTAAAGCGATGGGTCCTGATGGTATCCCCATTGAGGCGTGGAGATGCCTAGGAGATAGAGCAATAGTATAGTTAACTAAGCTTTTTAATCTCATTTTTCGGTCAAACAAGATGCCGGAAGAATGGAGGAGAAGTATATTAGTACCTATCTTTAAAAACAAGGGCGATGTTCAAAATTGTACTAACTATCGTGGGATTAAGCTGATGAGCCATACGATGAAGCTTTGGGAGAGGGTTATCGAGCATCGCCTAAGAAGAGTGACAAGTGTGACCCAAAACCAATTTGGGTTCATGCCTGGAAGGTCAACCATGGAGGCGATTTTCTTAATACGACAATTGATGGAGAGATATAGGGAGCAGAAGAAGGACTTGCACATGGTCTTCATTGACCTTGAGAAGGCATATGACAAAGTACCGAGAAATGTCATGTGGTGGGCCTTGGAGAAGCACAAAGTCCCAACTAAGTACATTACCCTCATTAAGGATATGTACAAGGATGCGACGACATTTGTCCGGACATGTGATGGCAACACCACTGACTTTCCTATTAACATAGGCCTACACCAGAGGTCAGCATTGAGCCCTTATTTATTTGCTTTAGTGATGGATGAGGTCACAAGGGATATACAAGGTGAGATCCCTTGGTGTATGCTCTTTGCTGATGATGTGGTGCTAGTTGACGAGAGTAGGGCAGGGGTTAATAGGAAGTTAGAGCTGTGGAGACGCACGTTAGAGTCGAAAGGGTTCAGACTTAGTAGGACCAAGACCGAGTACATGATGTGCGATTTCAGCGCGATTAGGCATGAGGGGGGAGACGTTAGTCTAGATGGACAAGTGGTGGTCCAGAAGGATACTTTTCGGTATTTAGGATCGGTGCTACAAAAGGATGGAGACATTGATGAAGATGTTAGGCATAGAATTTCAGCTGGCTGGTTGAAATGGCGACAAGCTTCTGGCATCCTTTGTGACAAGAGGGTGCCACAAAAGCTTAAAGGCAAATTCTATAGGACAGCAATTCGTCCGGCGATGCTATACGGTGCTGAATGTTGGCCTACAAAAAGGCGACATGTCCAGCAACTGAGTGTAGCAGAGATGCGGATGTTGCGGTGGTTTTGCGGGCACACAAGGAGGGATAGAGTCCGGAATGAAGTTATTCGGGATAGGGTCGGAGTGGCACCAATTGAGGAGAAACTTACCCAGCATCGGCTGAGATGGTTTGGACATGTCCAACGAAGGCCTCCTGAAGCGCCGGTGCGTAATGGGGTTCTTGAGCGGGTCGATAATGTAAAGAGGGGTAGAGGTAGACCTAAACTGACGTGAGATGTATCGGTTAAGAGAGACCCTAAGAATTGGAATATCTCTAAAGAGATAGTTTTGGATAGGAGCGCTTGGAGACTAGCTACCAATGTGCCTGAACCTTGAACTTATTTCTTTCGGGTTTCATCTCTAGCCTACCCCAACTTGCTTGGGAAAAAAGGCTATGTTGTTGTTGTTGTTGTTGTAACCTTTTTTTAACATGCAGGAGAGTGCTGCGTATCTTTGTATTAAGGGAGAATTATCCTTTAACCTAAGAGTTACCATGAAGCTTTACTCATGTAATTTATTGAAGTTTTCCTTTAGATCAGAGGCTTTTGGATCTGCTTTATTGAAACAAAACACATATCCACTGGGGTTGCCAGCTTACAGATTAACAGCACGAACCACGGAGCAAGCTAACTAACATGGAAGGAGCTCAAAATTTTATACTAACTGACATGACCAATAGAAGTTCCATGCCCCTTGAAAACACTTGAGCGGCTAGTCTAAACAACATCACACTCGAAAAATCCCTCTAAACAAAAAGCAAAATGAAATTTGTAACACGAGTATAGCATGAAACCAAAAGCTGTAGTTTATTTAAGTTGGATCGATAATGCTATATGCAGCAGAAATTTATTTGGATGTTCTAGTTCGAAATTTCTGTAATAATATTTATCTAACTTGAATGTTGCAATAACTATAAGTTTTGCACCTTAGATAAGCTTTACTGTTTTATAATCCTTAATAGAAAATTTTCTTGCTTCTACATTGAGTGTGTAATCTTTATGCAGGAATAAATGTTCTATGTGGCGTGGGAATCCTATCAACACCTTATGCCATTAAACAAGGGGGTTGGATTGGACTTGGGATACTCAGTTTATTCGCTTTGCTTGCATGGTACACTGGCATGCTCCTGCGCCATTGCCTGGACAGCAAGGAAGGCCTTGAGACATACCCAGATATTGGCCATGCCGCCTTTGGCAGCACCGGTCGCATAGTTATATCGGTAAAATCTTCTTTAGAGTATGATAATACATTCTATGGTGCTTTGATTTTCTGCACATTTAAGTATGATGTGCAATGGAGGAATGATTCTGTGATGACTTATTTAATTTTTTTTCCTTGTTTGTGGCTCAATTGTTGCAGATAATCCTGTATGTGGAATTGTATGTAAGTGTTATATTACTAACCAGCCATTTCAGTCAGAATTAGTTCAACAAAGTTGTGCCGTAAATTAACATAATTCAACCATAAGATGAATATCTTATATGAAACCATTTTATTTCTTGCCTTCTGAAGAATATCGGTATCAATTGGTATCGGTCCTAATCTTTTGTGCAGGCCTGTTGCATCGAGTATTTGATATTGGAGAGCGACAATTTGTCAAAATTGTTCCCCACTGCACATCTGACCATTGGGAGCTTGACACTGAACTCTCATGTATTTTTTGCAATCTTGACTACCATCATAGTAATGCCAACCACCTGGCTCCGTGACCTGAGCTGTCTGAGCTATATTTCAGGTCTCCTTATGCCTGCTTCTCATTCTGTTTGGCCTTGTTATTGCAAAAGATCCTGTACTTTATGCATGCACTGTCCATTATATTATATTGATTTGCGAAACATTGTTGTTTCTGTAGCTGGAGGTGTCATTGCATCGATCCTTGTGGTCATCTGCCTGTCCTGGGTGGGGGTTGTTGATGATGTTGGCTTTGAGAACAAAGGGACTATGCTGAACCTCCCAGGAATTCCTATTGCACTTGGATTGTATGGTTACTGCTATTCAGGGCATGGGGTGTTTCCAAACATCTATTCGTCTCTGAAGAATCGCAATCAGTTCCCTTCAATTCTTTTTACTTGGTAATAATTATCTTAACTGAGATGACCCATGTTAATCCAAATCTCATAATGTAAATTCTTTCGAAATGCAGCACTAAGTTTGTTTTCCTTTTTACGTTTTCTTGTCAGCATTGGGCTGTCTACTGTTTTATATGCTGGTGCTGCTGTGATGGGATACAAAATGTTTGGAGAAGCCACAGAGTCTCAGTTCACGCTTAACTTACCAGACAACTCAGTGGTTTCAAAGGTTGCTGTTTGGACAACGGTAATATTCCTGCCTAAATCGTTTCAAATTCCTTATTTTAAGAGAGACAAAGGTTCTGAGCCGTATTACTTGTTTTGTCATAAATATGCTAATGGTTTATTGGTTTATCTGTTAATTTCCAAGTAAACCACAAGTGGCTGTTATTTACATAATCTCCAGTTATATACCAAGATAAAGAATTTTCAAAACTGGTCTTACACAATTTTTGAACCGATTTGAATTGCTGTTCTTTAGCAGTCCCTTTTTAATTGTTAGTTATTCACATCTCCTTGTTTATTGCAGGTGGCAAATCCAATAACAAAATATCCTTGGTCCTTTTCCTTAAAAGTTGTTTAATTAATCTCTAAATGGAGCAGAGCGAGTGTGTTTTAATCAAAACAGATTTTGGTCCATTTTTTTATGCTTTAAAGTACAAACTGATTCCTTTTTGTAAGGATACCGTACATGCGTATTATACTTCCATAAATTTCATTATGGTTCGCCTGCATTTCCTTAATGGATAATCACATATGCATTAACCATAATCCCACTGGCCATGAGTTTGGAAGAGCTGCTGCCATCAAGTCAACAGAAGTACTGGAGCATTATCATGCTTAGATCAGCCTTGGTGGTGTCAACCCTGCTGATTGCTTTATCTGTGCCATTCTTTGGTAAGTGCATAGTATTTAAAAGTAGCAAGATCAGCCTTGACACCATCCTCAACCTCTGTGTTTGACTTTTAACAGGACTTGTGATGGCCTTGGTGGGTTCCTTATTCGCCATGCTTGTGGTAAGATTTCCATTTTCACCTGAGATGTCCTTTGTTACCAACATGCAGAGGCTAAATTATATTCTTTTTCATTGTAGACCTATATTTTGCCTTGCGCGTGTTATTTGGCAATCCTTAAGACAAAAGTGGGGTGGCATCAGGTACGCAAAAGTGCTTCCAATTTTCAAATGTTTCATGCTGAGTAACACAGAAGGGTTACTTCAGTGGTATACCAAGTGTCTGAGAAGACAAGGATCATATGAATAAGATTGCACCGAAGCAGAACCAGTTATAATTGTTTAAAATATCAGCATGGTTCAAAGAATCATGCCCCCTACTTACTCTGGACTTGTTTGATTGACAGATAGCAGCTTGTTCGTTCATCATCATTGTCGGGGTTTGCTGCGCTTGCTTGGGGACATACTCATCCCTGTCCAAGATAATCCAGAACTACACATAATACAGTTCCTATGATCCTTTATATACAGCTGCCCAGCAGTACTGTGTGCTATATGAACCAAAGATATACAAGGTGGAAAGTTTCCCAGCAATTGAGTCGTGTATATTAAATATGTGGCATGCTGTACTTCGTGGGTCAACAGTATGTAGTATGGGCTTGAGGTTGTATCATGCGGAAGTAACAGTATTCTTTATGGCGCAGACAAAAAACAAGTTTGAGTTGTCTTGTAGTTTTTATGATTTGATTCTATCAATATATGTTCTTCTGGTTAGTTCTCCTATTTTGGTCAGATCGCTGGTTACATGGCCATAGCTTAGAAAAGCTTGCTCCAAATGTCCTTAAATGTGTCCCAGACAGATTTCGTAAGACTGTAACAGTGGCCGGCAGCACTCCATAATCTGACTTGGGTTACTCATATAAAAGGGGCTCTGAGCTGGCTTGATCTCACTGAGTACCTAGAGCTATGGGATGCACTCTCAGGTTTGGCTCTTGGCCCAACAGATGATCAACACCATTGGAAACTTGAATCTTCAGGATCATTCTCCACTAAGTCCGCCTACCGGGACTTCTTCCTTGATTCTATCACTGTCCAACCGTGGAAACGCCTCTGGAAGTCTTGGGCTCCGGGAAAGTGCAAAACCTTTGTTTGGTTGGCTATTCGCAATTATTGTTGGACGGCCGACCGGCTGGAAAAAAAAAAGAGGTCTGCCTCATCCGGATCCGTGCCCCCTCGGTGACCAAGATGACGAGATAGTACAGCACATCCTCACTTCACGTGTCTTTGTTCACTACAGGAAGATGGGGATAGTACGAGTGAAGGCTTGAATCCTTGATAAGAATCAATTACCTTTCACCACAGATTTGGTTTTTGGGAAGCAAGGATATCATATCACTTTCAGGCTAGAGGAAGAATCGTTCCAGCCAGCTATTGCTCCAGCAGATGATACAGAGCCCATGGATCATGATGATTTCGGGGCGGACAATGGCAATGCTGAAGATACTGCAAAGGGGTCAGCAGCCAAGAAGATGAGGAGCGACAATAGCCAAGCTGATACATCTGCTCCTCAGGTTGAGAACGTTGGCTCTGGACCAACCCCCATGCAACACCAAATTGCAGTGACGCCTCTCGGGAAGAATCGTCCTTGTCCCCCGATGAAACCTCTAGTGATGATGGATGGGAATGAAACGTTGCCTCTGATTGCGGTGACAAAACCTAAGTCAGGTTTTCGGCCGGGTCCTGGAAGCACCTTTAGTAAGTTTCATCCTCTCTTTTCATCACCTAGTAGATCTGAATTTTTGCGTACATCGTCACAAGTTTCCTTGTCTGCAGTAGGGCCCAAATCGCCTGTTGGTATAGTTTTCCATTTAGCACGAAGCCCGTGGGCCGGCTCGAAGCACAATTTTTTTGGCCTGGCACGGCACAAAATTACACGGACCCGGGCCGGCCCGGCACGGGTCCCGTGCCGTGCTTGGGCCGCTCCCTCGGCACGTGGCCCGGCCCGGCCTAGCACGATTAGCCCCCGGCCCGACGAGGCACGTGCACCGGCCCGTGAGCACGACGGCCCACTTGGCCCGCCAGCCCGAGCTGCGGCCTTTGAGGGGGGCGGCCGTCAGCCAGCTCCCAAACCCTAGCCCCTATTCCGCCTCCTCCTCCGCGGCTCTCCTCTCCTCGCCTCCTCCGAACGGACTGCTCCGCGCCTCTGCTCCACAAACCCTAGCCTCCTCCGCCGCTCCTCTCGCCTCCTCCGCCTCTCCTCGCCTAGATCTGGTGGCCCCCTCCCTTCTCCTCAACCTCTGCTCGCCAGATCTGGCTTCTCAGTGGTCCTCCTCGCCTCCCGCGCTGCGGCTCGGCCTCCTCGGCTCCTGTGCTCACCGGATCTAGCTCCTCGCCTCATGCGCCGCCGGATCCGACGCAGGCCCGGCATGAGCACCTTCTCCTCCCTCTCCTGTGGCCGGCGACGGGGATTCAAGAAGGGGAAGGCGGGGAAGGCCGAGCTGCGGTGATGCGAGCTAGATCTGTTTGCCTCCTCTGCTAGCCGGCCTCTGGTGCTCTTCTGCTCGCCAGCCTTCGGTGCTCCTCTGCTCGCCGTCAGATCTGCTCGCCCTCCCCTTGTTTTGTTGCTTGTCGACCTTCTTCGCCTGCCTCTTCTCCAATCCCCATCTCCCTCTCCTACTCTCCGATGAGGTCATCGATGGCAACTCTGGTGCTCCGGCTAAAGGTAACTCCGGTTTCCCCTCCTGCTCGCCATATTATTATTTTTTGTTTGGATTCATCACTGACTTGGTACTTTCTTCTTTATTGGCTTCACTTCTTTTTCTTGCACAGGCCGTTGAGGGACCGGAGGCCGGCGATGGCCGACGGCGAGGACCCTTACGTACTACAACTATGAGTTGCGGGCGATGGGTCTTCGCGGAGATGATGAGGAAGACCTGGCTGGGGACGCAGAGGAGTTGCTTGGCAGACGTCCGTGCACATTCTCAGGGGCAGGCTTCTGAGCCGGCTGGGTCTGAGAGCGTGAGCAACTCTGCCAGGAAGAGGAGGGCATCCACCTCTAAGGTCTGGAATGACTTCGACGAGATATATGGTAATCAGTGGTAAGGAAGTTCGAACTAGTGCTAAATGTAAGCATTGCAAGAAAGATTTCAGTGGTAAATCGATCGGTGGTACTGGCCACTTGGGTAGGCACATTCCTATTTGTCGTGTTTTGAAAGGTAGATCTGGCTTGGCAAAATCTCAGCTTAAGTTTAATCCTGATGGCTCTGTGCACACTTGGGAGTATAAACCTGAAGTTGCTCATACTCAGTTGTGTAGGTTAATTTCACGTCTTGACCTACCTATGTGCTTCGGTGAATCCGATGCTTTTCAAGAGTATATTACTACTACTCATAATCCTAGATTTGCTAAGGTCTCTAGGCAAACAACCACTAGAGATTTTGCTAAGTACTTTAATGAATGTCGTGCTCAGCTTGTGGAGTGTTTGAAGTATGTATCCTCTGTTGCTCTTACTTCTGATATATGATCTGGTAATGCTAAGGAAGATTATCTTAGTGTGGTTGCTCATTTTGTGAATGCTGATTGGCAATTAGAAAAAAGGATCTTGGGTCTCATGCTGATTGATGTGTCTCACAATGCTGAGAATATTGCTGAGCATATTGCTTCTGTTGTTGCTGATTATGGATTAACTGATAAAATATTCTCTGTTATATTGGACAATGCTGCTGCTAACACTAGGGCTATTAATCAACTTAATCCTATTCTGTCGGGTTATGTTGATAGATTGTTCCTGCATAAAAGATGTGCTTGTCATATCATCAATCTAATTGTTAAGGCTGGCCTTGAAGTGTTCAAACCAATGCTTGCTGCATTTAGAACTGCTATATTATTTTTAAACTCGTCTAACCAGCGCATCGCTGCATATAAGTCATACTGCATTGCTGTTGGTGTAAGATCTCACAAGTTTGGCTTCGATATAGATGTGAGATAGAATTCTACTTATCTTATGTTAAAACATCTCCTGCCCCATAAGGTCACATTCTCTGTTTTCATCACTACTCAACATCCTTTAATTGATGATCAGCCACTCTTGGCAGAACAACACTGGTATATTACTGAAAAAATATTTGAATTCCTTTAACAGTTCTATGATTCCACTGTTGCTCTGTCTAGTGTTTATTACCCCACAGCTCTATTAATATTGCATCATATTCTTGAAATAGCTGGCCATCTAAACCATTATGAAAATAATAGAGAACTAAGATATGTTGTGGTTCCCATGAAAGGTAAGTTTTTACAATACTGATGGGACATACTTATGCTCTACTCCTTTGCATTTATATGGGATCCTAGGGCTAAGATGAGAGGTTTCAACAAACTTCTGTTACTTCTATCTCAGCTAAATGGTAATGATTACTCAAGCTACTTGACTGAGGTAAGGGCTGAATTGTCGGTTATTTTTTCTAAGTATGATGACAAGTTTGGTCGTGTAAGGTTGCAAAGGGGTGCCTGTAAGGATCACCGGGGTGTCCGACCCTAGAGGGGGAGGGGGTGAATAGGATCGCTAATTCGCTTTCTAACCTATGGCTCAAACTACTTGCATAAGATAAACCTAACATGTCCTACACATGCTAGTTATGACTAAGGTTTATCTATACTACTCTCTACTTACCCCAAAAGACTTGCAACCTATAGCCAATCCTAATCAAACTAACTAGGAAAGTGAAGGCACGCAAGATAGAGTAAATGCGGAAACGTAATACGGTAAGTAAAGAGGTAAGGGAGAGAATATGCAAACTCCCATGAAGACACCAAGACACACGATTTAACGTGGTTCGGTTAGGACACCAAGTCCCTACCTACGTCCACGGTCACTTGTCCAACAAGAACAAGTGTGATGCCAAGTCTCTTAGCTTGATCACGTCTTGCGTTCGCCACCAAGGCTTCCGACAAGCAAAGGCTAAGTGACGCCAAGTCACCAAGACAAGGTCACCGCCACCGTCTCTCTCGAAGCGTCACCAACGGAACCGTCTTCACTATCGGAGCTTCTCACCAAGAGGGGTCTCCTTCCCCGCACAAAGTGTCTTTCCCGCTCCACACCAAGTCGGAGGGTCACACGAGCGTTACAATTATTGCTTGCCACAGCAAGGCTTCTCTCAAGCTTGCTCTCTCAAGAGCTAAGCCTAATCAAGCACTAAGCACTCTCACAAGTGTGCTTAAACTTATATGATGTACAATGAAGCTTTATGGTGGTTGGAGGTGTTCTTCAAGTGTAGTAGACTTCTCTATCTCTTCAGCAACTCCAGCAGACTCCAAATGAGGCATGGGGTGGGATATATATATATATATATATATATAGCCCAACCCTCCAAAACTAGCCGTTAAAAAAAGCTGACAGATTTCCTTAGCACCGGTTAATCCGACGCTCAGGAAAATCGTCGTCGCCGGTTTAACTGGTGAGTGCATTTTCCCAGCCGACTAGCCGTTACTGCTCCAACGGCTACTTGATCAATTGCACCGACGCTCTTGAATTCATCGTCGGTTTAACCGGTGTATGTAAGCTCAGAAACCCCCAAAAACAGAGTCTCTGGACAACTACACCGACGCTTGTCTTCAGGCATCGTCGGTTCAACCGATGCAAAACAGTAGCCTCAGCTTCTGGGTTTATTGCACCGACGCCTTCACTCTGCTTCTCGTCGGTTCATCCGGTGCACTCTGCTAACTGAGTCTTCTCTGAGCCCATTGCACTAGTGAGTGTAATTTGCCTCATGCCAGTTTAACTGGTGATTGCAAATTACCTCTGTCTTGGTCCTTTCGACCTGATTTCTTCGGGTTTTTGTATCTTTTCATCCCTTGGACCTATAAGCCTGATAATGATCATCTTAACACATATATTAGTCCAAGTGTTGTGTGTGCCATCAATCGCCAAAACATTATATTGAAATATGGCATGAGACGCCATTTTCGCTACAATCTCCCCCTTTTTGGTGATTGATGACAACACAACCAAAGCAACCAAGATGAATTGGAAGAATAAGAAATTGGTACCAAATTTAAAAGTTAGAAACTACTTAGCTTGCTCGGATGACATTTCAATGATCATTTTAAAAGCCACCGGCATTTAATTAGTCCATAGGCTGAAATGCTTCCGGCTTGATAGCAATTGTGAAACAATGGCTTGTGGCCAATGTAAAACAATTGTGTGGTTTGAACCATATGAGCAATGAAAATTTTTGTACCTTAGTCCATGGGATCATCAAATTGCACTTCTCCCTCATATTGACTAAGTACCTCCCCCTATCACCATGCATCCTTTTGCATTGTATTTTCCATTCCTCCCCCTTGCTAATGGCATCATTTACTCCAAACTATTTGCTTGCTTTTAGGGTACATTTCCCCCCCCCCCTTTGTCATCAAACACCTAAAAGCTTCATAACCACTAACAGTAAGGAGCATTAGTAGCAAAAGGAATTTACTAGTGATAGAGTGTTATACCCACTAAATTTGGCATATCTCCCTTTGTTTGAACAAGCTCCCCCTTTTTCAAAGCTTGTGGCACTTCTCATCTTAACACCAATTGTGATGCCAATTGTGACTTGTAGGGGTGGTGTTCAAAAGAAATTTGAACTCATGGAGATAGCTCTAGGTGACTACAACAAATAGCACTTGTAAAGCATATTAGTCACACAAACATAAGTTATAGAGTTAGCTCCCCCTAAATGTGTGCATTAGTGTTTGAATCACTTTAAACAAATGTTGCACTTGTAATTCACATAATGGGGATTTTACTTCATAACTTGCTAATCAAGGCATCATAAGCAAGCAATTGATATCAAAAGCATTTTTACCACGAATATGAGAGATATCAAATTGCAAGATATGCTATGAAAGACATATGCTATGAGAGAGAATCAATTAAGCTCATGTAGGTTACAACAAGATATGAATAAGGCATGGATAACCTACCATGTGAAATTTCTAGGAAGGCATATCAAATGAAAGATATCAATAGTAAAGATAAGATCATGCAATCCTAGAGAGGCATTGAGCTACAAAGATGCATGAAGGATATCAAATGAATTGAGATCATCCTTTTACCTTGCTCATTACCTCATATTTAGGGGAGGGGAATTTGGGTCACTAATCTTTAATTCATAACTTGGTTTTAATTCAACTTTGCATGATGCATCCCTACTCATGCATCCCAAACCTTGCCAAGCCTCCAAATTTCCCATAGTGCTTGTTTGGCGCCTAAGCTTTAGGGATCCAAACCTTTTGAGAGCCATCCATGGTATGAATAATATCCTTGGGCACCCAAATAGGCCGGTTCCATCCATATGTTCTCCACCCCATGACATGAGCTACCACCTTGCCATTCTTCTTCTTTTCAAGTATGTAGTGGTTGCTCTTTTGCTTGTTCTTGAGGGTGGGCTTGGTGTACATGTATGACGCCTTCAAGTTTGGAGATGTGTTTTTCTTGATCTCCTTAGCCTTCTTGTGTCCCTTCTTGCTCTTGTTCAAGTTCTTGGGCTTGCCGTTTTCTTTGCCCTTTGCCTCGCCCTCTTTCTCCTTGCATTGGTAGGACTTGTGGCCTTCTTTGCAACACTTGAAGCAAGTCACGGTTTCTCCCTTCTCAAGCGTCTTCACGCCCGTGAGGGTGTTATCTTGAGAAGGTTGGGCTTGCATTTGAGTGTACTTTCCTTTGAGCCGCCTCAAGTCCGCCATTAGCCTTTCTACCTCTTGTTTGAGCTTATCATTTTCCTTAGCAATGAGATCATCACATGTTTCTACAATCACATTCTCATTGCAAGGGGTTAGATCACAAGAGGTAGACGCATCTACCTTTACAATGGGAATAGGACAAGGAATATTGCAAGGAAATGATTTATCCGATGATGATTCACTTTTAGATTCAAAGCCCTCATATTTTATTTTAAGTTCTTTATGCTCATTGTTTAACAAATTGAATTTGTTTAGCAAGTTCTCATATCTTGAGACAAATGAAGCATGAAGTTTTTCTTTAGCCTTGAGAGCTTTGATTTCTTTATTTTGTTTAGTGAGATGTTCTTGTTGATTATAAAGAAGTGTCATCATCTCACTAGTTTCATCAGTTTCAACATCGGATTCATCATTGGAGGAGTCATCACTTACATCATTATTACCTAGTGCCATAAGACACATGGGTGGTGGTGATGTCCTCCAAGAGCGATGAGTGGTGGAGCTCTTGGAATTTTTGTTGTTCTTTTTACTTGAGCTTTCACCACCTTTCTTGGGCTTGTAGATGGCGGAGAGAGCTTGGGGTCTTGACTTGTTCTTTTTCTTCGCCATCTTCTCCATCCCAACCGCACTCCCCTAATGAGTGTTTTGTACCCAAGCTCATAGAGCTCATGTACATGCTCGGCAATCTTGCGGTGGTGTTATAGCACGGCCCTTGGATATTCTTCATCACTTGAACTTGATTCATCATCACTATCTTCCTCATCCTCTTCTTCTTGTTCACTTGAGCTTGATGAGTCCTGTCGCCTTGGTTGGTGCTTGCATGAGTGCTTGGCGGTGAGACTCTTGTGGCTTGAAGAAGAGGTGGACTCTTGATCCTTCTTCTTTGTCATCCCCATACTATATTCATGGGCGATGATTTGATTGATGACTTGGTTTGGTGTAAGCTTGACCAAGTCTTCTTTTTGCAAGAGTGAGTTGATGATGTCGTAGTCGGGCTTGCGAATGCTTCGGAGGATCTTCCGGTTAATCTCCCAATCCTCAACTTGATTGAGACCTAAGGCATTAATTTCATTGACAAGAATATTTAATCGTGAGTACATGTCATGAGCATTTTCATTTGGAAGTTGTTTAAAGCTACTAAGCTCCTCGCCGAGAATATGATATTTTTGATTGGCAACATCCTTTGTGCCCTCATGATTCTCGATGATTTGCCTCCATAGCTTATGAGCATCTTCACAAGCATAAACACGATTAAACACACTATCACATAAAGCAGACAATAGAGAAGATTTTGCAATAGCATCATATTATCGCTCGGCCTTAGTCTCATTTTTCTTGCCAACCTCGGTGACACGCCAAACATCAAGCCCCCGGGCTTGAAGGTGTGCTTGCATAAGCACTTTCCATCGTGGAAAACCCGTGCCATCAAAAAACGGAGCCCTATCGGTACTCATCCCATCTCCGGACATGATACTCACTCGACGGTGAAGTCGACGGGTCTCCTACGAGCTTTCTCACAAATTTACTAATGCAATTGGCTAATCCTCGTAAGAGGTGTGAGACCAGTCTCTGATACCAATTGTAAGGATCACCGGGATGTCCGACCCTAGAGAGGGAGGAGGTGAATAGGGTCGCTAATTCTCTTTCTAACCTAGGGCTCAAACTACTTGCATAAGATAAACCTAACACGTCCTACACATGCTAGTTATGACTAAGGTTTATCTATACTACTCTCTACTTACCCCAAAAGACTTGCAACCTATAGCCAATCCTAATCAAACTAACTAGGAAAGTGAAGGCACGCAAGATAGAGTAAATGCAGAAATGTAATACGGTAAGTAAAGAGGTAAGGGAGAGAATATGCAAACTCCCGTGAAGACACCAAGACACACGATTTAACGTGGTTCGGTTAGGACACCAAGTCTCTCCCTACGTCCACGGTCACTTGTCCAACAAGAACAAGTGTGATGCCGAGTCTCTTCGCTTGATCACATCTTGTGTTCGCCACCAAGGCTTCCGACAAGCAAAGGCTAAGTGACGCCAAGTTACCAAGATAAGGTCACCGCCACCGTCTCTCTCGAAGTGTCACCAACGGCACCGTCTTCACTATCGGAGCTTCTCACCAAGAGGGGTCTCCTTCCCCGCACAAAGTGTCGTTGCCGCTCCACACCAAGTCGGAGGGTCACACGACGATTACAATTATTGCTTGCCGCAGCAAGGCTTCTTTCAAGCTTGCTCTCTCAAGACCTAAGCCTAATCAAGCACTAAGCACTCTCACAAGTGTGCTTAAGCTTATATGATGTACAATGAAGCTTTATGGTGGTTGGAGGTGTTCTTCAAGTGTAGTAGACTTCTCTATCTCTTCAGCAACTCCAGCACACTCCAAATGAGGAGTGGGGTGGGATATATATATATATATATATATATATATATATATATATATATATATATATATATATATATATATATATATATATATATATATAGCCCAACCCTCCAAAACTAGCCGTTAAAAAAAAGCTGACAGATTTCCTTAGCACCGGTTAATCCGATGCTCAGGAAAATCGCCATCGCCGGTTTAACTGGTGAGTGCATTTTCCCAGCCGACTAGCCGTTACTGCTCCAACGACTTCTTGATCAATTGCACCGATGCTCTTGAATTCATCGTCGGTTTAACCGGTGTATGTAAGCTCAGAAACCCCCAAAAACAGAGTCTCTGGACAACTGCACCGACGCTTGTCTTCAGGCATCGTCGGTTCAACCGACGCAAAACCCTAGCCTCAGCTTCTGTGTTTATTGCACCGACGCCTTCACTCTGCTTCTCGTCGGTTCATCCGGTGTACTCTGCTAACTGAGTCTTCTCTGAGCCCATTGCACTGGTGAGTGTAATTTGCCTCATGCCGGTTTAACCGGTGAGTGCAAATTACCTCTGTCTTGGTCCTTTCGACCTGATTTCTTCGGGGTTTTGTATCTTTTCATCCCTTGGACCTATAAGCCTGATAATGATCATCTTAACACATATATTAGTCCAAGTGTTGTGTGTGTCATCAATCGCCAAAATATTATATTGAAATATGGCATGAGAGGCCATTTTCGCTATAGTGCCCAACCAAGCCCTACAAGTAAGAAAAAGACTGCTTGGGGTAAGATCTATAGTGATGATGCTTCTGATTCTGGTACTAGCACTAGTAGTTCTAATCTTCGTGCTAGTCTTGGTTCTACTTTCTCTTTGCATAGGAGATCATCTGCTAGTGCTTTGTTGCAAGCTGCAACTTCTGGTGCTTCTCTAGCGGCTATTTCTGAACTGTCTACCTACCTAGACAGTGATATAGTTAACATGTTTGATGATGATTTCAACATCTTGCACTGGTGGCATTAGCATAAGCTATCATATCATGTTCTTTCTATCCTAGTTGTAGATGTTATGACTGTGCCTGTTTTTGCAATATTGTTTCTACAATATCATCAGAGTCTGCTTTTAGTATAACTAGCAGGATCATCGAGGAGCGGCGACAGCGTTTGGGCCCTGAGACGGTGGAGATGCTGGCTCTGGTGAAGGATTGGGAGCAAGGAGATGCAATACTTCAGCATGCCATAGAGGATGAAGAACTTGAAGACTCTTTTGAAAACTTGTATCTTGATGAAGCTGAATCTGTGTAGTGTGTGTGGCATTGACATGTGGTCCAAACTTGAACTGAACTAGAACTGTTGTAATTGAACAATTTAGAGTTGGCTGTACTCTTTTCCTTTGTAAGGTTTTATCCTCACGAGGTGTGAGGGTTTACCTACAAAGGCTTTAAACGAGGCAGCAAATAAAACAACTCAAGTTAATCTATGATGTTCTTTATTGATGTGTTTGTGTCAATGTTTGAATGTGTGAAAGTTTCAATTTTGTAGTTGTGAAATTTGAATAGATGGTGAAATTATGGATTGATGGAGTGGTGGCAGATTTGGCGGGTCACAGGCCGGCCTGGCACGTCGAGCCCGATTAGGCCTTCAGGCCGGCCCGGCACGTCAAACAGGCCTTCGGGCCGTGCCCGTGCCTGTGCCTCGGCACATGGGCTGGCTCGGCCTGGCACGATTAGATAATTGGGCCTGTTGTGCCGGGCCTAATCGTGTCGGACCCAGTCGGGCCTAGGCCATGCCGTGCCGGGCGGCCCGAATGGCCAACTATACCTGTTGGGGTGTGTTGGCAGTTCTTAGTGTCATCACTAGGAGTGGTTAGTTCCTAGCAACGGCGCCTCGTAGATGCCGTGTGGTATGTCTTAACGTTTACAGAAGGATCCGCAAGCGCACGGATATACTGTTGTAGCATTTCACCTGGAAGTATTCAGGGTATCATTATTTATATTTTCCCAAGGGATGACTAGGTTGTGTAAAGTGTATTTACTTAGTTGCATAACCATGACATGTATGAGCAAGATGAAGACCACTGACTATACAGGGGTAAGTGAAATATAATAAGGATAATCAGGGGTAATGCGGCACACACAGAACAGCCAACTCTCATGAATAAATAATAAACAAGCAATCCTAAGGTTAGTGGGAGCATAGGCAAAGATTCCTGTTATACTAATCATGTTAGCAGATAAGATATGTTAGCTGCGTTGCTTAGAGCTGCAGGTGCCAGGAAATTAGGGACATTGGGGAGAATGACCCGCACTGGAGAACATCCAGTCCCGTTTCATCTTTGCATGAACTCCTACACTGTACCTGAACGTCGAGGAGTAGACTAACCGAGAAGCAGCTTCCCGGCGGACCGACAGGGCTGTCACCACCTGCGGTCTACCCCAGTCACACCACGGAGCACCGTCATATCCGAAGGATCCCGCATACCCGAGCACCATGCTCGCATATGATGTCACTACCATAGCACCCCCGGGTCCCCCACCCTTCGGATGGACAGGTAAGATGCTAAGGCAAGCCCGAAAGCACAACGAACCGATATCCTTACCCAAATCATCTGGTCTAAGCATGCAACTACTATAACTTGATAAAACACAGTTCAAGGCTAAACAAGCTACGAACATAGCAAGATAACCAAGAACGAACTCTGAATGATTAACATAAAGAAAGTCGGAATACAAAGCCATACCAGAGGCTGAGGATTGCTCGCCGACCCCGAGGATGACTAGATTCGCTAAGAAGATGAAGTACTAGCCTAGCTCCACTACGCTAAGGAGTACAAGTCACAAGAGAGTGTAGAGAGAGAGGCTTCCAAGTGGTGTGTTGAGAAGAGTGGTGGGAGGCCCCTTTTATCGCTTGAGAGGTCGGTTCCCGCCATCTCTATACATGAAAACATGCCTAATCGACCTCAGGAGGATAAGAACAAGCTTTCTGCCAAATCTCAGCCTCGGAGGCTGCCAGGTGGGGTCGGCCGACCCCCCCTTGGCGCCAATTCCCACCGACCTTCGCTGGTTCACTGTTCTGTGGGTCCTGATGTCAGATGGTCTGTGCCGGGGCTTGGTTGGTCGGTTTGCTCTGGTTTGTGGGCCTTCTTTGCTCATGTTACACAGGACATGATCGTCTGTGACTTCTATCTGCGTATTCGTCGTGTTTTCGTCTTATTCCGGACTTGTGCTTCTGAAATCATAAATTCTCGAAAATAACTGTGGAGCTAGGTTAGTGATACAAATATGCAAGTAAGAGGTATAGTTTTCCTTCTTAAATGAGTATAGTTGATGGTCATATTTCATACTTAACGACCGTCAACAACACCCCCAAGCTAGCCTTTTGCTCGTCCCTGAGCAAAACAAGGCGCTCGTTGATGATCAGGAGTTGCTACGATGTTGAATTTCCAACTCATACTTAGGCACAACCAAATGCTTCTTATCTTGATTTTGAATAAGTTGGCCTTATGTTCGTACCTCTTACCTTACTCCTGTGGTGCTTATAGCTTCACCTTATCTTTGGCGGTTGAGAGTCAGAACGGTATCATAGAGTGCTCATATTTCTTTCTCTTTAGCTAAACCGTCAATCCGGAGTTTTTTTTTTCAACCGCCAGAGCGTAATACCCTACATCCACTGTGTGCTGTATTGCTCAAGACTGAAGAGCTTGGAGCTGAGTCCAGCGTGCGTCTGCCCAGAGTCTGTCTGCCGTGTACAGCGAGCGCCTCCCTTTTATATCTCAAGGGGGCGCGTACATGGCTGTTGGGTCCCCGACAGGTGGGTCCAACGATGTAGTATAAAGTAACGAACTGTTCATACATTATGGCGTTACAGGCGGAGAAGATCTCGCCTTGGATTTCCTTGCCTGCTCCTGGAATCCCCCGTCCAGCATGTCCAGGCGCTGTCTTGTCGAAATGGCGCCAGGCGTAGCCAGCGGCGTCGCCTGCCACATAGCTGAACAGGCCGTGTAGCTTGCGGCGTAGGCGGCATCATGGAAAAGTGCCGTGCCGTTGTATCCAATTAATGTCGTGGACGGCTCTGCGCAGGTGCGGCGCTGGCGGCTACACTGTGTACCTTGGTAATACGCGGTCCACAGTGAGGCCTGACAAAGGCTGCCCCGCGTGCCGCGGTGGCAGAGCATGCCTCAACCACCCGCATTGAATGCGGTGGGTGGGCGAGTCTTCCAATGGAAGGCCCGCGCCCGCACCTGCGGGACACGTGGAGCCTCCGGACCCCCCCGGCGGTATGCTGGCTCTATGCGCACGGGAGGTCCGGACAGGCGCGGGAAGGTCCCGGATCCCTATGGGGGGTCCGGGCCCCCGGCTGTCGGTTCGGAGCTTCCCCTCCTCTTGGGACACGTGGCGTCACCGGACCCGTCCCAGAGCTGGGAGCAGGTTCGGGGCTGTTGGCCTGGTGAGGTAGGTGCCTGACCCGTGGGGCCCGGCAGCTCCGTCCCTTATGGCGATAGTCGCAGATGACTATGCGAGTCCTGCCTTGCTGCAGTAGAAGTGGGTATCCCTGCTACAGGGTACCGACAGTGGCCCCCGGGCCCACCTCGGGAGAGGTGACGAACCCGCAGGTGGGGCCACTATTGCGATTTGGCTTTGCATAACTTGAAGCCTCTTACTGTAGGAGTCTTGCTCTGCTTTGACCGTCTATCGGATTTTTTGTTGCCTCATCACATCGCAACGGCTTACTGACTCGTGGTCCCCACGCACAGTGGTACACCTAGTCACACGTGCGACGCTCGGCGTTGTTGCGGCTGGAGTAAACGGGGTATTTACCACCAGCGCAGTTCCTGAAGAGCCCGGTCCGGCCAGCGCTTAATGCGCGCACGTCAGCTCAGCTTCTACCTCGCTTCGCGCGCGGACGACGGTCCAGATCCCGCCCTTTCACACCTTTGTTGTTACCCGACCTCCCTGACAGGTGGGCCTGGCCCCCCTTGTCATAGATTGGGTGGTTAACTCCAGGTGTGCGGCATCGCTTGGGTTGCAGCGACGGTTCCGGGATGCGCCGGTTGGGTCAGGCTTTATAAAGGGAAGAACCGCATACCTGTTATCGCCATAAATTAACAGGATTAATTTATGGGCCGAAAGCAAGATGGGCTTAAAGCAGAAGACTAAGAAGACTTGTAAATCGGCTCCTGCGTGAGCATCTGGGCCACATGGGCCATGCATCCTTAGATTTAGTTTAAGATTAGAGATAGAGTCTGATCGGGACAAGATTAGTTTAGATTGTTTCCCAAGTCTCCGGACTATAAATATGTATCCTTTGTTATTCGTAAAGGAGAGCGTCATCACATCTCGCAAACAACAAATCTCGGCACATCGCCACCCCTAAACCTAGGGTTTCATCCAAGTAAGCGCCATGCTGCCCTGATCGCTTCTCGCGATCAAGGCAGCGTTGTTCTTGCTCTTATCTTGGTATTACTCGTACTGAAGCATTTTTGATGGTGAGTAATGCTAGTTATCTTGATGTTCGTAGCATGGCTTTTAGTAGATCCATTGTGCTTCGTTGCTTATCATCTACGAATATCATGTTGCCTCTGTGCTATCACGTTTCAATCTTATGCTAGTTCTTGTCGTATAGAATTAGTTGCACAGAGGCAACACCCTGCTTCTTTTAAGTTTAGTAGATCTGATCTGTTACGGTTTGCTCTTGTTCTTAAGAGTTGGCGTAATATCTGCTAGGTTAGGCCTTGCAAACGGGTTGGACGATCCGGTGGCGTATTAGATGCTTTTCTTTAGTCTTAACAGGGAATTGATCCGGGAATCGGCTCTTGCTAGTTCTTAGGCCTCTATTTTGGTTATGGTTTAGTTATCTGTTACGTTTATTAGGCCTAGTCACGTGTAGGATGTTCCAATCTAGCAGTGAAGCCTTTACCGTTGTGGATTAGATTAATTAGATTTAATTGAAGCAGCTTTACAGTTATTCGCTTTAATCATCAATATCCGGATAGATACAGATCCGATCTGACACCGGGACTTGATCGGCTCTTTAAAGCCGATGCAAGAGTCGTCCCGGGGAGCCGTCCACGGCTCGGACTTACATTTCCACGTGTTTGTGTGTGCAGATCAATCTTCGCAAGCACGTCCGCACCTTCCTGATCGGGTATAGGTCAGGTGGCACGCCCTGCGTCTTCACAAGCCGCGACGCGTTGCCGGAATTGCGGGCCGTCGACAAGGGAGCAGTGCCTGCCAGCGCCCCGGCGACCTCCCGGCTCTTCGTGTTGCCTGTCGCTGCTCGCCGGTGGGTTTCGACCGACAACACATTCTGGAACGCCTGGTGGGACACTTCTCGGCAACAACGTCCACTGCAACGATGACTGGAGCTCAAGATCAAGAACCCGCTCCCAAGCCCATCACGTATGAAGAGCTCCCTCCTGAACACAAGCAGAAGTATGATGAGATCAAAGCTCTGCTGGAAGCCAATCTCATCGGCTCTTTTGAGAAGACCCGCAACCATGGCATCAGGTGGAAGGGGTTCTCACCAGAAGGCGCTCTTGACAATGTAGATCTGTCTGTACCATCTGAAGAGCGCACCAGAGCCCTGCGTCAGGAGATGAACTACATGGTGGCCCATGCGCTTCATCGGCACTCTCAGAGCCTGATGAACGAACTCGAGCGCATGGCGCATCACGTCATCCAGCAGATAATCAAGAACCAGTACTCTCCATCGGGGCCAACCCTAGGGAGTCACACAGAGGAAGCTGCATTGCATTCTAGACCGGTATTGTCGTTCTCATTTGTGGCTCCAAGACCACAAAATTCGCCGATCTACGTCGTCCACAAGATCGGCGGCGATCCTGGAGAAGGCCAGTTCCTCACCGAGCCATCCAAGGAGATTCCGCACGGCTACACGTGCACTTACATCCCTGACAGCATCAATCCAACACGCGCGGTGCAGATGGTAAACCCAGGAGCTTCTGGAGCAGACGCAGAAAAACAAGCGTGGCTGGCAAAGTATGCTACTGGGCCGAGTGCTGAGCCATCGGCCCCAGGAGTTCTTAGTGTGGAGCAGGTCAGTGCAATACTGAGAGACCAGTTCGGCATCCTGCCCAAGAGGAAAGCGATCGGCTATTCCAAGCCGTATCCAAGTGACTATGACTTGATCCCACTGCCACCCAAGTATCGGCTTCCTGAGTTCACCAAGTTCAACGGGTCAGAAGGAGCCAGCTCCATCGAGCATGTGAGCTGATACTTAACGCAGCTTGGGATGATCTCAGTGTCGGATCCGTTGAGGGTCCGGTTCTTCGGCCAATCCCTTACAGGCCCAGCTTTTGGATGGTATGCATCACTGGCTCCAGATTCGATTCGGACTTGGAGGCAGCTTGAAGATCAGTTCCATACCCAGTACCACTCGAAGGCTGCTGAAGCTAGAATTGCCGACCTCGCCCAAGTCAGGCAGAAGCGAGGAGAGACTGTGTCAGAATACATACAGCGCTTCAGGGAAGTCAAGAACCGATGCTACTCGTCGCGCATCACAGAGAAGGAGGCAGCCGATCTGGCTGTCCTGGGACTCGCTAAGCCGATCAAGGATGCAGCTTTTCAGTTGGAGTTCACATCTCTGGCGCACCTGGTGCAGAAGCTTACAGCATGCGAACATTACCATCCTGAGCTGTACCAGGACAAGTTCAAGTGCCATGTAAACATGGCCCAGGCGAAAGAATCTGATGAATTTGGCGAGGAGCAAGAAATAGCCGTGGCTGAGTGGACTCGGGGGGCAAACCCTGTCCCATGCAAGTGGGTCAAATAGCAGGGACTTGTGAAGGGCTTCGACTTCGACGTGACCAAGGCAGAGCAGATATTTGATCTGCTCCTCAAAGAAAAACAACTGAAGTTCCCAGAGAATCACAAGTTACCAACGGCACAAGAGCTGCAGGGAAGACTGTACTGCAAATGGCACCACTCGTTCACTCATTCCACGGGTGAATGCAAGGAGCTACGTCGTCAGATTCAATCGGCTATCGAGCAAGGACGATTAATCCTGGCTCAACACATGATGAAGGTTGACACCAAGCCCTTTCCGCAAGCTAACGTGGTGGAGCTGTCAGATCTCGGATCCAAGGGCCAGGATTTGGCATTCCAGATCAACATGGTGGGACCCGTGCGCCGCCATGACAAGCAGAGGAGAGAGGCCGCTTCTGGCAAACGGCCGCAGGATAGACGCGAACTGGAACAGCAGCATGTGACCGAAGAGCAGGTGCGTCACATCCGCAATCAGCTTCCAGCTTCTTATCGGCTTCTGGAAAAATACCAGTACCAGTACAAGTTGCGCCGCTGATACGAATCGGAAGAAGACGAGTACGAGCACCGCTCAGGAAGGACACTGGGGAGACGCCAGGCTATACGCGACCACTGGCATTGCCCGTTCTTCAGGTACTGTTGGAATTCCGGCATGAGCCGATTGCCTACTATAGATGATTGCTTGGAGTGCAGGCCTCGAGGACACCAGCAGGACAAGACATCAGTGTTCCGGCGCTTAGGGCCCGTATGAAGAGGCCAACCAGGGGCGATTCCGAGCAAGAAGAAGAAGAAGACAGGTACCATCGTCCACGGTGGTGTCCTGACGGGCTTAATCGGTCGCTGTAACACCCTAATTTAAATTCCAGCATTTAATAATAAATTTAATTGGCTTTATTTAATTTTCTAAGGTTTATCGTGTTAGACTTGCATTTAATCTAAATTTTGTTCCTTAAGTAATTATAATTTTACCATAGGTTTAAATTTTGTTGTTGCATTCATGCTGGTGCATAGTTTTAATTATTTGAGTGTGGTTTGAATTCAAATTTGTATTTGAATTCAAACTTTGTTTGAGTTAGAATTAGAAAAGGAATCCAAACCCAACAAGCCAACTAGACCCAACCCAAACCCCATCCCGGAAGCCCATCAACCCAACCCTCGACCTGGGCCCAGCCCGGTCCGCTGTTTTCCTCCCTCCAACGCGGCCCACCTCCTTCTCTGGCCCAGCCGCAGAGGTCCGCTACCATCTTTCCCTCCGCACGGCCCAGCCTGCCCACTCCTTCCCGCTCCCACACTCCCCGGGCCCGCACGCCAGCGCCTGCAGCCCCCCGCACCGCGTCGTCCCTCCCTCTCTCGCTGCAGTCCGGGCCCAGCTGCCAGCTTCATCCCCCTCCCGTGTTGCTCGCCCGCGCAACGGAAACCGGCCGCGATCTCCGGCGACTTTCCTATTCGGGCACGCCCCCCCAAGATCCCCAGCGCCCCTTCTTAAACCAGCCCGCGGACCCCCTTCACCCCATCCATCCACGCGGCAGCCACCCCAAACCCTAGCGCCGCCGCCTTGCCCAGAGCAGAACAACCTGCCGCCGCAGGTGAGCATTTCACCAGAATTACTCGCCGCCGGTGACTTTTGGCCCGCCCTGACTCACCCACCAACCTCGCAGGCACACCCCGCATCGTCCCGCGCCGCCCAGACGTCCGGAGGCCCCTGGCCTCGACCCGTCTCCGACTCCGTCCGAGCGCCACCGCTCGGGCCTCGTCACCGACCCCCTCTGCGCCGCATCTCCGCCTAAACCTTGCACGGTGAGCACTAGCCCTGTTTCCTCTCCCTGTTGCGCTAGGTCCTAGGGATAGTAGACCGCCGCGGAGGCCGGAACGGCGAGCGTCGCCGCTCCGCCACCGCTGGCGCTGCAGTTCGCCGTGGCGAACTCGCTGCAGCGCCCCGCAGCCCCGCGCAAGGCCCGCGCTGGCTTGCCTTCGCTTCGCAGGCGCTCCCCGAGTCTTTTGCGCCCGGGTTTCCGCACCAGAACCGCCCGGAACTCACCTCGCCGGCGAGCTCTGTTATGCCGAGCCGCCACCACCCTTGACCTCCCCGCTCCAGGCCTCTCAGAACCCCAACAACCCCATAGGAAGTTTACACGTGCCACTAGCTCCCTCCCAGGCCAAGCGGCACCCCGTTTCGAGCTCTGGAACGCCAGTTTCGCTTTCTCCGGCGCTGCGCCGCCGCGGGGGCACGCCGCCGGCGCCTTTCCGCCGCCGTTCCTCGCCCTCCTCTCCCGGACCGTTAGATCAGAAGTTGGCGGCCACGATTAGATCCAGCGCCCTTAAAACCCAGGCCATCAGATCTGGATCCAACGATCCAGATCGGCGCGTACCCCTTCAGCCTGGCAAACTTCGTAAAGAGCCCCTGGGTTTTATTGAAATAAACCCGCAGTCCTAGCGTGTTGAAAAATAATTCCAACCAAGCCCAGTTTTTAGCACTTAGACCCCTGACCTTTTTAGATTTCGAACCCGCAGTCCAGACCCTGCGTTTTTGCGAGTTAGACCCTGAAGCTTTAGTTTAATTACGTTTAGGCCCTCGGTTTTTGCAGAAAAGCCCCTGGAACCCTGTTTTTCTTACAAATAAGCCCCTAGAACTTGTTTTTAGCCTAGATTATGCGTTTTAACTCCATTTTAGGCGTTCTTTATGTCCACACGATCATTGTAACGTGTAGAACAGTTTAGGCTTAGTTTTTCTTGCTGTTTTTATGTATTGATGTACTGTTTCTTTGTTTTTGTTAGTGTTTGCTTGTATGCTTACTATTGTGCTTGGTTTTGGCCATGTGTTCGTGAGTAGACGTTGATCCATCTGAGGAGCCCCAGTACCAGTACCAGGAGCAGCCGTCTTCCGAGCACTTTGAGCAGTAGCACGAGCAGTACGAGGAAGGCAAGTATAACCTGAACAACCTATCACTTTTAAATACAATTTCATACTGCATTTAATACTGTATGCCTATAAGGATTTCCTAGCCACTTTACACCATTTATATATACCTTTGGGTTGCATTTTTGGTTAGTTGTGCTAGGTTGCTGCGCTATAACACATAATGGTCCTTTTTAATTAATTTGATTAATGGTATATGCAACTTAATTCTGAGAGTGACCCTCTATGTGGCTTGAGTGGTTCACGTCTCGTTAAAATTGGTTTGTTAGAAACATGGTTTAGGGGGCCAGCACGGTGCTTACTGTGGGGTTGGCCACTCTCCATAAGGACCGGTTCATAGAGCGACAACCTGGGACAACAGCGCTACCACAAGACTGGAATGGGACGGTCTTGGCTTACTAATTAGGTCATTTTGGTTCGGGAATAACTTACCTGCGGGGCAAGAGGGGAGTCGAGCTTCAATGGTGGTCAGGCTACGAGGCTGGTCTGTGTGTCTTGTACCCCCTCGAGGTGGGCACCATCGTTGCATTGACTGAATCCTTAGCGGTTACACCTTACCAACGTGTCGTTTGTAATGGCCTCGTAGTGAGTTTGCTAGTCATCTCACCTAAGGAAGTGTGATGAACAACTGGCGTAGCTCACGACTTGTGGGTAAAGATGTGCAACCTCTGCGGAGTGTAAAACTGGTATACTAGCCGTGCTCACAGTTATGAGCGTTTCAGATCCTCCTTTTGATTAGTGGGGTTATTTTTTCCTTTGACGAGGCAGGTTTCCCCGGGTGGCTTGGTTTTGGTTTTGGTTCTCAGTAGTTTCCTAATTAATTCTGATTAATTACTATGTAACTGGGATAATGGTGATTCATCAACTTGTAGTAATTAGCTTTAATAAAATTTTGCCAAGACTTAAAAGCTAATGCAGTTGAGTCAGCCAATCTTAGAGCCTCATAGTTTGTGTTATACTTGTTGAGTACAAGTTGTGTCCTCACTCTTGCCTCTTCTCTACTTTTTCCTCTTGGCTACGCTACTGCTGCTCAGTTCCTGCCAACACGAGGGAGTTTGTCCAGCGCTACCAGGACTACGAGGACTTCTAGGTGTTCGTCTCCCAGTCGACGTCCCTGTGGCGCCCTGCTCAGCTTCGGAGAGCTTTTACCGTATTTTGTACTTCGCTTCATCTGTATCAGACATTTTTGTCATTAATGTAATAAATAACATTCGTATTTCGATTTATTATGTCTTATTCGTGATATGTGCTATGATATACTGTTCATTCTGTTGTATATACGTGTGACTTGATCCTGGCACGTATATGATTGCTCGGTTTATGTTCTTTTATAAACCGGGTGTTACAGAGTGGTATCAAAGCCGTATCGACTGTAGGACGAAGCCTAGATAGAACTGGTCGAGTTTCAGGACTTCTTCTCTCTAATCCTTGCCTGCTGAAACTATTTTACTATTATACCCCTTGACTTCTATGACTTTTTACTCGTCTTGCCTTGATTTCTCACTCTGAAGAATAGTTTTCGTAGATTTTGGCCTGAATCAGTCATCTGACCACCATGAGTAAGCTAGGTGACCCTTTTATAATAATACGATAGCACGTTCTGCGACGCGTTGTGTTAGTCGAGTCGTGTGTTAAACTCGGCTAAGTCGTGAAAATTGTCTGTTTGTTATTATGCTACATGTTTGATTTGGATTTTTGAATGATTGCATAGCTTAGTAGTTTAAATTTGTTTAATGAAAATCAGTATTAAATTAAAGTTAACTAATTAATAAAATGAGTTAGATCGTTGGGGGTAAAACAGTCCACTCTATCCTGTCTACTTTATCATGGCTGAGTCTTTTTCCGCAAAGAGTTATCCTATCCATCTGAATTTATTCCTACAATATCCGTACTCGTGAAATCTTTTGTCCAAAATCAGATGGTGAACACCAGGCGTGGTTCTGACCAGCAGGGGCAGAACAACCAGGGTCAGAATACCCAGGGGACCGGGATCCCGATGCCGCCGCCTTTGACTCCGGAGCAATACTTCCAGCTCCAGATGCAGATGATGGCTACCCTGAACAACACGGTTCAGGCTCTTCAGCAGGCTCACACTCAGCCTCCACCTCCTCCACCGCCGCAGCCTCGCGACAGGCGTGCTGAGTTCCTGAGGGGTCACCCCCGACGTTTTCTCACACGTCCGACCCTCTTCAGGCTGACGACTGGCTCCGTGCAGTGGAGCGTCAGCTGGACATCGCCCAGTGCGATGATCGGGAGAGAATTCTGTACGCAGCAGGACAGCTGCGAGGGGCAGCTTTGGACTGGCGGGAGTCTCACCCAGTTCAGGACCGCGAGGCTCTCACTTGGCTCCAGTTCAGGGAGCGCTTCCGCAGCCACAACGTCCCCGCGGGCGTTATGAAGATGAAGCAGAAGGAGTTCCTTGCACTGAAGCAGGTAATCTTAAATATAATCATTCCGCGGTTTCTTTTGAGCTAATGCCCCTTGTTCTATCCTTATGAATCTTGAGTTAATCTTTCGATATCTATCTGTCTTTGTCACTTCAGGGGACTATGTCGGTCACGGAGTATCGTGATCGCTTTCTGCAGCTGGCTCGATACGCCCCTGCCGATGTTGCGGATGACCGCAAGAAGCAGGAGCACTTCATGGAGGGCCTTGAGGACTACCTCCAGTACGCGCTGCTCAACCTCCGCTTCGACGACTTCAACCATCTGGTTGACAGCGCGCTCAACACTGAGCGCAAGCACCTAGAGATGGAGGACAAGAAGAGGAAGGTTGTCCCCGTTGCTACCGGCAGCAACACTCGTCCTCGCCTCCAGCCGCCCCAGCAGTACCAGCAGCAGTACCGGCCTCCTCAGCAGTACCAGCAGAGGCCACCGCAGCAGTACCCGCCTCGACTGCAGCAGGCAGGTCAGGGCCCGAGGTTACCGGCACCTCCGGCTCGTACTGCTCTACCAGCTCCGCCAACACCGCAGGCTCCACATCCGGCAGCTCCTACCGGACAGCAGGCTCAGGGACCTCCTCGCACCTGCTTTCACTGCGGCCATCCGGGGCACTACGCCAACGCTTGCCCCCGGAAGGCGCAGGCGGGACAGCAGGGGCGCCCAGCTCAGCCCAGGGCGCCAGCACAGGGCAGAGTGAACCACGTGACGGCCGAGTCAGCGGCTGAGGCTCCTAACGTGGTTATTGGTACGTTCATGGTCAACTCCCATCCAGCTACAGTGCTTTTCGATACTGGTGCTACTCATTCTTTCATCACCAAGTCATATGTTGAGGAGCATAGTTTCTTTACCACTGCATTAAGGAAGTGTCTGCTAGTATCTTCATTGGGAGGGGAGTTGAGATCCCATATTATTTGCCCCCAAGTCAGTGTAGCCATAAGGGGGGCAACGTTCAGTGCTGATCTGAGAGTGCTAGACACCAAGGGTATCGATGTGATTCTGGGAATGGATACTCTTGCCAAGTGGGGTGTCAGAATTGATTGTGCTCATCGGACAGTTCACCTGACAGCATCTGATGGCCAAGAGGTGACAGTCAGTGCTTCAGAGCCTTCTGAATTTCTTCATCAGAAGGAGGCTAGACCCACGGATGGTATTCGCGTGGTGTCTGAATTCCCGGATGTCTTTCCGGATGATCTGCCAGGTATGCCGCCTGAACGCGCCATTGAGTTTTGTATTGATCTCTTGCCTGGCACAGCTCCTATTGCAAAGCGGCCCTACCGTATGGCACCTATAGAGCATGAAGAAGTTAAGAAGACTATTGATGAGTTGCTAGCCAAGGGCTATATCCGTCGCAGCTTCTCTCCTTGGGCTTTTCCATTGTTGCTGGTAGATAAGAAGGATGGCTCGAAGAGAATGTGTGTTGATTATCGGGAGCTGAATGCAGTCACTATCAAGAACAAGCATCCATTGCCCCGTATTGAGGATCTCTTCGATCTGCTTCGAGGTGCTCGTATATTCTCGAAGATTGATCTTCGTTCGGGTTATTTCCAGCTGATGATTCGTCCTGGGGATATTCCGAAGACGGCATTCACCTGCAAGTACGGGCTATATGAGTATACAGTCATGTCCTTCGGCTTGACTAATGCCCCGGCTTACTTCATGCATCTGATGAACATGGTCTTCATGGATTATCTGGATGTCTTCGTGGTGATTTTCATTGATGATATTCTGATCTTCTCCAAGACAGAAGAAGAGCATGAGGGGCATTTGAGGCTCGTGTTGCAGAGGCTGAGAGAACATCAGTTGTATGCTAAGTTCAGCAAGTGCGAGTTCTGGATTGACGAGGTTCCATTCCTCGGTCATGTTATCTCTCAGGGAGACATTGCTGTTGATCCGAGCAAGTTGAAGGATGTGCTAGAGTGGGAGACACCGCAGACAGTAAAGGAAGTCAGGTCATTCTTGGGCTTAGCTGGATATTATCGGAGGTTCATTGAGAATTTCTCCAAGATCGCGAAGCCATTGACTTCCTTGCTAGAGAAGAATGTGGCATTCATATGGACTGATGAGCGTCAGAAGGCCTTCGATGAGCTGAAGAAAAGGTTGACTACGGCGCCAGTCCTGACTCTGCCAGACCAGACGAAGAGGTTCACAGTATATTGTGATGCTTCGAAGGATGGTCTTGGGTGTGTTCTAATGCAGGAGGGCAGAGTGATTGCTTATGCTTCACGGCAGTTACGTCGGCATGAGCTGAACTATCCCACTCATGATCTTGAGTTAGCCGCAGTTGTGCATGCTCTGAAGATTTGGAGGCATTACTTGTATGGGCAGCGGTGTGATATCTACACTGATCACAAGAGCCTCAAGTACATTTTCATGCAGAATGAGCTGAACATGCGGCAGAGAAGATGGTTAGAGTTGGTCAAGGACTATGACCTGGAGATTCACTATCATCCGGGCAAGGCCAATGTTGTAGCAGAAGCTCTAAGCAGAAGAAGTTATGTCAACATGGCCGTGGCTTTCCAGATGCCTCCAGAGTTATGCGAGGAGTTTGAGCAGTTGAGTCTGGGCTTCTTGCATCATACCTCCAGTGCAGCATTTGAGGCCGTACCGACTCTAGAGTCAGAGATCAGGCAGCATCAGAAAGATGATGAGAAGCTGCAGGAGATTCGTGAGTTGCTCAAGAAGGGCAAGGCTCCTCATTTAAGAGAGGATGATCAGGGTACTTTGTGGTACAAGAACCGGATCTGTGTGCCAGATGTGAAGGATCTCCGGAAGTTGATTCTGAGTGAGGCCCATGATACAACTTACTCTATTCATCCGGGCAGCACGAAGATGTATTATGATCTGAAGGAACGTTTCTGGTGGTATGGGATGAAGCGTTCAGTGGCAGAGTACGTGGCTATTTGTGACACCTGTCAGCGTGTCAAGGCTGAGCATCAGAGGCTAGCAGGTCTGTTACAGCCTTTGAAGATTCCAGAGTGGAAATGGGAGGAAATCACTATGGACTTCATTGTTGGATTGCCTCGTACTCAGAAAGGGTACAACTCTATATGGGTAGTAGTGGATCGATTGACGAAGGTTGCTCACTTCATTCCAGTGAACACTACTTACTCCGGTGCCAGACTTGCGGAGTTGTACATCTCTCAGATTGTCTGCTTGCATGGTGTGCCCAAGAAGATCATATCCGACAGAGGGTCTCAGTTCACTTCTCGATTCTGGGAGCAGCTCCATGATTCGTTGGATACGAACCTGCGTTTCAGTACGGCTTATCACCCTCAGACAGATGGGCAGACAGAGAGAACCAACCAAGTGTTGGAGGATATGCTGAGAGCTTGTGCCATTCAGTACGGTACTAGTTGGGATAAGTGCCTGTCATATGCTGAGTTTTCATATAACAACAGCTATCAGGCCAGTCTGAAGAAGTCCCCCTTTGAGGCATTGTATGGCAGAAAATGCAGGACTCCTCTCTATTGGGATCAGATTGGTGAGAAGCAGCTCTTTGGCCCTAAGATCATAGATGATGCAGAGCAGATGGTTCAGGCCGTGCGAGAAAATCTGAGGATTGCACAGAGCAGACAGAAGAGCTATGCGGATGGCAAACGGAGAGACCTGACTTTCAGTGTTGGTGATTTTGTGTACCTGAAGGTGTCTCCGATGAGAGGAATCCGCAGATTTAATGTCAAGGGGAAGTTAGCACCTCGGTATGTGGGGCCATTCAAGGTGCTAGAGCGGAAAGGCGAAGTTGCTTATCGCCTGGAGTTACCTCTCAGCCTCTCAGGAGTTCATGATGTCTTCCATATATCTCAGCTGAAGAGGTGTCTGCGAGTACCCGAGGAGCAGGCACCCCTGGATGGAGTCGATGTGCAGGAAGATCTGACTTATACTGAGCATCCGGTGAAAATTCTGGAGACATCAGAGAGGGTTACTCGGAACAAGCGCATCAAGATGTGCAGAGTTCAGTGGAGTCATCACAGTGAAGCTGAGGCTACATGGGAGCGAGAAGATGAGTTGAGGAAGACCTATCCAGATCTCTTTGCTAGCCAGCCCAGCTAAATCTCGGGGATGAGATTTCTTTAAGGGGGTAGGGTCTGTAACACCCTAATTTAAATTCCAGCATTTAATAATAAATTTAATTGGCTTTATTTAATTTTCTAAGGTTTATCGTGTTAGACTTGCATTTAATCTAAATTTTGTTCCTTAAGTAATTAAAATTTTACCATAGGTTTAAATTTTGTTGTTGCATTCATGCTGGTGCATAGTTTTAATTATTTGAGTGTGGTTTGAATTCAAACTTTGTTTGAGTTAGAATTAGAAAAGGAATCCAAACCCAACAAGCCAACTAGACCCAACCCAAACCCCATCCCGGAAGCCCATCAACCCAACCCTCGACCTGGGCCCAGCCCGGTCCGCTGTTTTCCTCCCTCCACCGCGGCCCACCTCCTTCTCTGGCCCAGCCGCAGAGGTCCGCTACCCTCTTTCCCTCCGCACGGCCCAGCCTGCCCACTCCTTCCCGCTCCCACACTCCCCGGGCCCGCACGCCAGCGCCTGCAGCTGCCCGCGCCGCGTCGTCCCTCCCTCTCTCGCTGCGGTCTGGGCCCAGCTGCCAGCTTCATCCCCCTCCCGTGTTGCTCGCCCGTGCAACAGAAACCGGCCGCGATCTCCGGCGACCTTCCTATTCGGGCGCGCCCCCCCAAGATCCCCAGCGCCCCTTCTTAAACCAGCCCGCGGACCCCCTTCACCCCATCCATCCACGCGGCAGCCACCCCAAACCCTAGCGCCGCCGCCTTGCCCAGAGCAGAACAACCCGCCGCCGCAGGTGAGCATTTCACCGGAATTACTCGCCGCCGGTGACTTTTGGCCCGCCCTGACTCACCCACCAACCTCGCAGGCACACCCCGCATCGTCCCGCGCCGCCCAGACGTCCGGAGGCCCCTGGCCTCGACCCGTCTCCGACTCCGTCCGAGCGCCGCCGCTCGGGCCTCGTCACCGACCCCCTCTGCGCCGCATCTCCGCCTGAACCTTGCACGGTGAGCACTAGCCCTGTTTCCTCTCCCAGTTGCGCTAGGTCCTAGGGCTAGTAGACCGCCGCGGAGGCCGGAACGGCGAGCGTCGCCGCTCCGCCGCCGCTGGCGCCGCAGTTCGCCGTGGCGAACTCGATGCAGCGCCCCGCAGCCCCGCGCAAGGCCCGCGCTGGCTTGCCTTCGCTTCGCAGGCGCTCCCCGAGTCTTTTGTGCCCGGGTTTCCGCACCAGAACCGCCCGGAACTCACCTCGTCGGCGAGCTCTGTTATGCTGAGCCGCCACCACCCTTGACCTCCCCGCTCCAGGCCTCTCAGAACCCCAACAACCCCATAGGAAGTTTACACGTGCCACTAGCTCCCTCCCAGGCCAAGCGGCACCCCGTTTCGAGCTCTGGAACGCCAGTTTCGCTTTCTCCGGCGCTGCGCCGCCGCGGGGGCACGCCGCCGGCGCCTTTCCACCGCCGTTCCTCGCCCTCCTCTCCCGGACCGTTAGATCAGAAGTTGGCGGCCACGATTAGATCCAGCGCCCTTAAAACCCAGGCCATCAGATCTGGATCCAACGATCCAGATCGGCGCGTACCCCTTCAGCCTGGCAAACTTCGTAAAGAGCCCCTGGGTTTTATTGAAATAAACCCGCAGTCCTAGCGTGTTGAAAAATAATTCCAACCAAGCCCAGTTTTTAGCACTTAGACCCCTGACCTTTTTAGATTTCGAACCCGCAGTCCAGACCCTGCGTTTTTGCGAGTTAGACCCTGAAGCTTTAGTTTAATTACGTTTAGGCCCTCGGTTTTTGCAGAAAAGCCCCTGGAACCCTGTTTTTCTTACAAATAAGCCCCTAGAACTTGTTTTTAGCCTAGATTATGCGTTTTAACTCCATTTTAGGCGTTCTTTATGTCCACACGATCGTTGTAACGCGTAGAACAGTTTAGGCTTAGTTTTTCTTGCTGTTTTTATGTATTGATGTACTGTTTCTTTGTTTTTGTTAGTGTTTGCTTGTATGCTTACTATTGTGCTTGGTTTTGGCCATGTGTTCGTGAGTAGACGTTGATCCATCTGAGGAGCCCCAGTACCAGTACCAGGAGCAGCCGTCTTCCGAGCACTTTGAGCAGTAGCACGAGCAGTACGAGGAAGGCAAGTATAACCTGAACAACCTATCACTTTTAAATACAATTTCATACTGCATTTAATACTGTATGCCTATAAGGATTTCCTAGCCACTTTACACCATTTATATATACCTTTGGGTTGCATTTTTGGTTAGTTGTGCTAGGTTGCTACGCTATAACACATAATGGTCCTTTTTAATTAATTTGATTAATGGTATATGCAACTTAATTCTGAGAGTGACCCTCTATGTGGCTTGAGTGGTTCACGTCTCGTTAAAATTGGTTTGTTAGAAACATGGTTTAGGGGGCCAGCACGGTGCTTACTGCGGGGTTGGCCACTCTCCATAAGGACCGGTTCATAGAGCGACAACCTGGGACAACAGCGCTACCACAAGACTGGAATGGGACGGTCTTGGCTTACTAATTAGGTCATTTTGGTTCGGGAGTAACTTACCTGCGGGGCAAGAGGGGAGTCGAGCTTCAATGGTGGTCAGGCTACGAGGCTGGTCTGTGTGTCTTGTACCCCCTCGAGGTGGGCACCATCGTTGCATTGACTGAATCCTTAGCGGTTACACCTTACCAACGTGTCGTTTGTAATGGCCTCGTAGTGAGTTTGCTAGTCATCTCACCTAAGGAAGTGTGATGAACAACTGGCGTAGCTCACGACTTGTGGGTAAAGATGTGCAACCTCTGCAGAGTGTAAAACTGGTATACTAGCCGTGCTCACGGTTATGAGCGGCCCAGATCCTCCTTTTGATTAGTGGGGTTATTTTTTCCTTTGACGAGGCAGGTTTCCCCGGGTGGCTTGGTTTTGGTTTTGGTTCTCAGTAGTTTCCTAATTAATTCTGATTAATTACTATGTAACTGGGATAATGGTGATTCATCAACTTGTAGTAATTAGCTTTAATAAAATTTTGCCAAGACTTAAAAGCTAATGCAGTTGAGTCAGCCAATCTTAGAGCCTCATAGTTTGTGTTATACTTGTTGAGTACAAGTTGTGTCCTCACTCTTGCCTCTTCTCTACTTTTTCCTCTTGGCTACGCTACTGCTGCCAGTTCCTGCCGACACGAGGGAGTTTGTCCAGCGCTACCAGGACTACGAGGACTTCTAGGTGTTCGTCTCCCAGTCGACGTCCCTGTGGCGCCCTGCTCAGCTTCGGAGAGCTTTTACCGTATTTTGTACTTCGCTTCCGCTGTATCAGACATTTTTGTCATTAATGTAATAAATAACATTCGTATTTCGATTTATTATGTCTTATTCGTGATATGTGCTGTGATATACTGTTCATTCTGTTGTATATACGTGTGACTTGATCCTGGCACGTATATGATTGCTCGGTTTATGTTCTTTTATAAACCGGGTGTTACAGTCGCAGAAGCGCAGAGTGCAGCGCTTGCGTAGTCTGAAAGAGGCAGAAGCAAAGTACCTCGATGTGCTAAGGAAAGCGCATCCGGATCTCGCGGAGCAAGTCAGGCGACCGCGAAGAGAGGAAAGGCGCCCTCCCAGAAAAGAGTGGCGCCCCAAGCAGACAAAAGCCGATGAGAAGCCATCGGCTGATGTGAACATGGTATTCGTGCTTCCATCGGAGTTTCGGACACCCCAACTGGAAGAATCAGCTGTCACACAGCTGGATCTGGGTCCACAGCCGATCATCTTCGAGAAGCCCAAGGAGAAAAGCTACAAGCACCTGAAGGGATTGTATCTCAAGGGCTTCATCAATGGCAAGCCTGTGAACAGGATGTTGGTCGACACTGGTGCCGCTGTCAACCTGATGCCATACTCTGTGCTGCGCCGATTGGGTCGTTCTTCTGCCGATCTGATCAAGACCAATGTGATGCTTAATGACTTCAATGGACAGCCATCAGAGGCGATGGGGGTCCTAAACGTTGAGCTGAAAGTGGGTCGCAAGACTGTGCCAACATCGTTCTTCGTCGTCAACAGCAAGATTACATACACAGTACTGCTTGGGAGGGACTGGATTCATGCCAACTGCTGTATCCCTTCCACAATGCATCAGTATCTGGTCCAATGGGATGGCGATGAAGTTGAAGTGGTCCATACAGACGATTCCAGCGAAGTCTCGCTTGCAGATATGAATGCCTGGGACGCAGATGGACAAGAGCCGATCTCAGGGATCACCCTGGAAGACTGTGATCGGATCGAGGCGACAAAAAATGGGCTGAGGCTGGTCTTATCCATTGGCCTCACATAGTAGACGCATCCTGGCATGCCACGGGATGTAATAGAAATAGAGAGGCCGGTCCCAGCGACCGGCCCCAAAAAATAGAAAAATCTTGTTTGGGTTCGGAATTGTTACATCATGTACACACGATGGCCTGCTCTGGCAGTTGGCCACTCATGGACTATTTGGTTTTGAATGATGATGGAATTATAGAGGCGGCCAGCCCGTGCGGTTGGCCAAATAATTTTCCTGTCATCTCCCTGTGTTTGCCGCTAATCTTGTGGATAACGAAGACTCGCTTGCGTTCGCAGCTGATTTTTTAGACGACGGCAAACTCGGATACGGGTTCACGTCAGCTGATGACTTGGAAGAGGTCGACATAGGTCCTGGGGATAAGCCACGGCCGACATTTATCAGCAAGAAGTTGGATTCGGCCTTGCAAGAGGAGATGATTGCACTACTGAAAGAGTACCGGGATTGTTTTGCATGGGACTACACTGAGATGTCCGGTCTGGATAGAAGCATCGTCAAGCATCGGCTTCCGCTTAAGAAAGGGTTTCGGCCGTTTCAGCAACGAGTACGTCAGATGAAGGCCGAAGTCCTAGAAGAAGTCAAGAAAGAGGTGGAGAAGATGCTGGATGCTGGGTTCATCAGGACGTGCCGGTATGCAGAATGGATCTCTAGCGTGGTACCGGTACAAAAGAAGGATGGCCGATGGCGTGTCTGCGTCGATTTTAGAGATCTCAACAGAGCGACGCCAAAAGACGAATACCCGATGCCTGTTGCAGAGACATTGATCAACGCAGCTGCTAGCCACAAGATGATGAGTTTTATGGACGGTAATGCCGGCTACAACCAGATCTTCATGGCCCCAGAAGACGTGAACAAGACTGCGTTCAGAGTACCAGGCGCAGTCGGCTTGTTCGAGTATTTGGTTATGACCTTTGGACTTAAAAATACCGGTGCAATGTACCAACGTGCCATGAATTATATTTTTCATGATCTCATCGGCAAACTAGTAGAAATTTATATTGATGATGTTGTGTTCAAGTCCAAATCAGCTGGGGGCATCTAGAAGATTTACGTCAAGTTCTGGAGCGAACTCGAAGATTTGGGCTCCAAATGAACCCAAAGAAGTGCGCCTTTGGAGTATCGGCCGGTCAATTTTTGGGATTCCTGGTGCATGAACGGGGAATTGAGATCGGCCTGAAGAGTCAAGAAGCTGTAAAGATGATGAAGCCACCTACTACAAAGAAAGAGTTACAGAGGCTTATCGGTAAAATTAACTTTGTCAGACGATTTATTTCTAATCTGTCTGGACGCATGGAGCCGTTCATGGGTTTAGTAAAGATCAAATCCGATGATGAGTTTCGCTGGGGGGCAGAACAGCAACAAGCTTTCGATGAAATTAAAGAATATTTGTCCAAGTCTCCAGTGTTGGTTCCTCCTCAGCAAGATAGGCCGTTCTACGTGTACCTATCTGTGGGTGACACTTCTATTGCTTCGGTGTTAGTCCAGAAGCACGACGGCTAGGAGAGGGTGGTTTTCTACCTCAGCAGGCGCATGTTAGACGCCGAGACCAGGTACCCTGAAATTGAGAAGCTTTGCCTTTGCTTATTCTTTACATGTACAAAGCTTCGTCATATTTTGCTCTCGGTGGAAACAATTGTCATATGCAAATCAGATGTCATAAAGCACATGCTGTCGGCTCCTGTCCTAAAAGGCCGGCTGGGAAAATGGATGTTTGCATTGTCAGAGTTCGATATTCGGTATCAGCCTGCAAAAGTAGTCAAAGGACAGGCCCTGGCGGATCTTGTTGTAGACAGGATCAACACGGATATTGCTGCACTATTTGTTCGTGCTTGGGCTATGTTCTTCAACGGATCGGCTTGTGATGAGGGATGAGGTGTGGGAATTCTGTTGGTGTCGCCTCGAGGGGCGACTTACTCCTTTTCCATCAGGATGACTTCCCCGTGCACTAATAATTTGGTGGAATATGAAGCCGTTCGCAAGGGGATGGAACTGCTCCTTGAAGCTGGTGCAGAAGCGGTGGAAATTTTTGGAGATTCAAAGCTGGTGATCTCTCAGCTCACGGAAGAATATAGATGCGAGAGCGATGCTCTTTTCCCAATATGGATGCAGTGCCATGAGTTGATGTCACAATTCAGGTACATCAATTTCCACTGGATACGCAGAACTCTGAACAATGAAGCCAATGATTTGGCACAGATGGCTTCCGGGTACAGGGAAGCAGCCGATGGAGTTGACGTGGAGGTTCAGTTTCTAGAACCCGGAGACTGGAGAGCCGATATCTTCAATTACTTGAAGGATTCGGCTCGGGGGGCACCCAGAAGGATAAGACTCAAGGCCATGAAGTATGTTCTGATAGGGGATGACATGTTCTACAGGACCTTGGAAGGACTACTACTTAAATGTCTGGGACCTTCAGAGTCAAATCGGCTCTTACATGAGGTTCATGAAGGAGCTTGCGGTACTCATCAATCGGCTCATAAGATGAAGTGGCTGATTAGGCGATCGGGATATTATTGGCCTACCATGCTTGAAGATTATTTCAAATATTATAAAGGATGTCAGGCATGTCAGAGGTTTGGCAAAATTCAGATAGTGCCAGCATCAGTAATGAATCCTATCATCAAGCCGTGGCCATTCAGAGGTTGGGCCATGGACATGATTGGTCAGATCAACCCATCGTCTAGCAAGGGTCACCAATGGGTCTTAGCTGCCACAGATTATTTCACAAAGTGGGTGGAGGCAGTATCCATGAGGTCAGTAGCGTCAAGAGATGTGATCAGCTTTGTCAAAGAGCACATCATCCATAGATTTGGAATTCCTCAGACCATTGCGACTGTAGCGAAAATGGCCTCTCATGCCATATTTCAATATAATGTTTTGGCGATTGATGACACACGCAACACTTGAACTAATGTGTTTGCTTAGATGATATACTCAGGCTTTTAGGTTCAAGTAATGACAAAGAGAAGAGAGGCGAAGCTAGGCCCGAAGGGCCGCCCCTACGGGGGTTCCGCCCCTCGCGGGTCTCAGGGCAGCGCCCTGAAACCTAAAAGAAATCAAGTCACCGGTTGAACCGACGCCAAGCAAATTACACACGTCGGTGCATTGACTTGAGCACGTCTGGGAGTTTTAGTATCACCGGTTAAACCGACGTAAGGCAAAATGTACTCATCGGTGCAATGACAGAGATGGCCTGCGGGCTAGGGTTTGGCACCGGATGAACCGACGATAGGAAGTTTGAATACGTCGGTGCAATGGCAGAAGCAGACCAAGAAAAATGCATACATCGGATGAACCGATGATGCACCGGTTAATGGCGTCGGTGCAGTTGTCCAGAGAGTTTGTTTTTCAAGGATCAGAGGACAGTTGCACTCACCGGTTAAACCGACGCTAATATTACATACACCGGTCGATTGCGTCGGTTGATTGCCCGTACACGTAACGGCTAGTTTTCAGTGGGCAGTTTAGTATCACCGGTTAAACCGACGATGGCAATTTGGGGAGCATCGGATTAACCGGTGTTAAGCACATTTCTGGCAGCTTTTCTCCAACGGCTATATTTGCTTGTGCTGCCTATATATACCCCCAAGGCCGCACCATTTGAGTGTGCTGGAGTTCAAAGAAGTATACTAGAGCTAAAGATCATCTCCAACCACCATAGAGCTTCATTGTACATCATATAGGCTTAAGCACACTTGTGAGAGTGCTTAGTGCTTGTTTAGGCTTAGTTCTTGAGAGAACTAACTTGAGAGAAAGTCTTGCTGCGGCAAGCAACTTGTGTACTCGTCGTGTGACCCTCCGACTTGGTGTGGAGTGGCAACGACACTTTGTGCGGGGAAGGAGGCCCCTACTTGGTGTTAAAGCTCCAAGATAGTGAAGACGGTGCCGTGGTGACGCTTCGAGATAGACGGTGGCGGTGACCTCGTCTTTGTGACTTGGCGTCACTTAGCCTTTGCTTGTCGGGAGCCTTGGAGGCGTGGCAAGACGGTGATCAAGCGAAGAGACTTGGCATCACACTTGTTCTTTGTGAGCAAGTGGCCGTGGACGTAGGGAGGGACTTTGGTGTCCTAACCGAACCACGTTAAATCGTGTGTCTTGGTGTCTTCACGGGAGTTTGCATATCCTCTCCCTTACCGCTTTACTTACCGCATTACGTTTCCGCATTTACTCTTTCTTGCTTACCTTTACTTTCCTAGTTAGTTTGATTAGGATTGGCTATAGGTTGCAAGTCTTTTGGGGTAAGTAGAGGGTAGCATAGATAAACCTTAGTCATAACTAGCATGTGTAGGACGTGTTAGGTTTATCTTATGCAATTAGATTGAGCCCTAGGATAGAAAAGCGATTAGCGACCCTATTCACCCCCTCCCCCTCTAGGGTCGGACACCCCGGTGATCCTTACAGCGACCGATGGAGGATCGGTCTTTATATCAGAGGAATTCAGGAAGTTTGCCGATGACATGGGAATTAAGCTGATCAGATCATCTCCATATTATGCCCAAGCTAATGGACAGGCTGAAGCATCCAACCAGAGCCTCATCAAGCTCATAAAGAGAAAGATCGATGAATATCCTAGGCACTGGCATGAGGTGTTATTAGAAGCTTTGTGGGCATATCGTATTTCATGTCATGGATCCACCAAGACGTCGCCGTACCATCTAGTCTACGGCCAAGATGCTATGTTACCATGGGAAATCACGGCCGGATCAAGGCGTGTCGAGTTTCAGAATGATCTATCCGCTGAACAGTATGCAGCCTTGATGAACGATAATGTGGAGGACCTGACAGAACTAAGGCTTTGGTCGCTGGAGAAGATCAAAGAAAATAAGGATAAAGTTGCTCGTGCGTACAACAAGAAGGTCAGGCCTAAGGATTTCCAGGTTGGAGACTTGGTTTGGGAGGCAGTATTGCCATTGGGAACTAAAGATAAAAAGTTCGGTAAATGGTCTCCAACTTGGCATGGGCCGTATAAGATTGATCAGGTCTTGCCTGGGAATGCATACATGCTCGAGGAATTGGACGGTGTCAAGTTTCCTGTTGCTGTCAATGGCCAACATCTCAAGAAGTATTTCCCGAGCATGTGGGAAGGCGAGTAACAAAAAGCCAATGAGATCCATCTGGCTGTAGTGTAATAGGCCAACACATTGAGTTGGCCAGCGAAAAAAAAATCATGACAGGCCAACACGCTGAGTTGGCCAGTAAAAAAAAATCATGACAGGCCAACATGCTGAGTTGGCCAGTAAAAAAAAGAAAGAAAAGAAAAGAGATAGGCCAACACATTGAGTTGGCCGGTAAAAAAAACTGGAAAAATAGTAAAATACATATGAGGAACGAAACAGCCGATGTGTAACCATCGACTTAAGATGTTTTTAAAACAGTTACAAGTTTCAGGTTAACAGGCAGTACTAATTGTATCTTGAGCCTATCAACTGGTTCAAGAATTCTTCTGTGACATGGATGGCTTCTATACGGACGGCGTCTGCTCATGCTATGATTGCTTCGTCATCCTTGTCATCGCCTGTTACTATCTGCCGACTCAAGGTGCTTATCTCTGCAAACTCTGCTTGTATCTGCTCGGTTATTTCCTGGGTCTCTTGTTCGGAGTTTGCGATGGAAGTTTCTTCGGCCTGGATGAGCTTCTTGGTGGTACAGATCTTTTCTTCGAGTTCTGCCAGTTCTTTCTTCAGGAGGTCGAGTCGCTTCTTGTTAGCAGACACGTCAGTTTTGGTATCTAGAGTGGCCTTCTTCTGGTTGAGGGCCTTGCACTTTTGGGTAATGTCAGCTTTCAGAGAAGCTTGAGAGCGACGTGCTTCCATCCGTTGTTGTGCTTTATTCACTTCTATCCGAAAGAATGGAAGGTTGCTGGCTGGCCAGAGCTTGATTTGCAACGGCTCCGGAAGTTGGGTTTCTATTTGCTCAAAGATGTTCTTTATCTTGCTGGAATCATCAACCAGAGCAGTGATCGGAGCAGATAGTAGATCCTTGATGAGTTGAAGCTGATGTGCCAAGTTAGCCAATTGCTGCAAAGATGATGTCTCTGCTCCAGGGATAGTCAGACCCATTGATGCCGGGTCAAAGGAAAGCAAACATGAAATGTCAAAGCCCTATGGACATATCTGGAGTTAGAGCAAGATGCATTTATAAAGCTATCGGCTGATTCAGAATTGGTTTTGTAATGTTACCTATTCTGAAGAAGTGTTGGGCGATTCAGGAGCAATCGTCCTGTTAGAGCTTGTGTTGACATCGAGAACATCGACCGTATCGGCTTGTTCTTCGTTTGCATCCATCAGTGCATCAGGAGTTGCAGCCATCTCATGTTGATCCAGGTTTTCTGCATTGGGGATTTCTTCAGCTGCGTCCTGAAAATAGAATTACAGTCAACCAGAGTACACATGTATGAGATAAAGAAGAAGTTTCAGAAAAATGAGTTACCTGGTTGGTGTTAGACTCTGATGGATTTGGGGAAGCTGGTGCTAGTTTCTTGATCACTCGCCTCATGATCATCTTCCTTTTCTTGGTCAAGACTCGGGGGGCAACGCTTGCAGAAGTTTGTCTTCGCTTGGAAGCCGACTGAAGTAAGTCTGGCTGAACAGACATTATCACTTTCTTCATTGGTGGTGATTCTTTGCAGAAGAGTACATCAGGAGCAGTTGGAAGAAAGTGGAATGGTTCCTCAGTGCTGGCCGTAGGTTCTGGACCATCTTGTTGCTGCTAACAGGGTGAGCAGGATTAGCCAAGAGAAAGGGATAGAGGACTTAGAAGGAATAAAATGCATAAATTCAGTACCTCTTCCTCGGGGATTGCATATTCAGGATCGATCTGCTGCAGTTGAGGACCTAGAGCTTTTCTGAAGACTTGAGTTTTCCACATGTTCCACCAAGTATCAAAGCCGATTGATGAAGAGGTGAAGGACAGATCGGCTGGTATTGGGATGTGGAGGTCATCAAACATGCTGTAGCATCTTGAACTGGTGAGACCATCAGGCAGAACGGCTCTGCTCTCCACCAAGTGGTAAATATGGAAGTGGGGAGGGACCTGTACTAGACCAAATTGCCGAGCTGCTATGGCTGGTTGGTAAGATTCATAACCTGGCTTGATAATTCTATTAGAGGTGCTGATGCCAACGGGGAGGAAGCCAGGTCGAATCATTAAAGAGTATAAATGCCGAGTGTTGTCGTCATCAGCAAAGTTATCTAATCTGAAGGCAGTTGGGTTCTCAAAGGATTCAGATTCAGTAAATGGGAAGTTATCTAGTCCTTTGTAGAAGACTCTGAACCAGTTTGCTGCATCTGTTGGGTTCAATTTACTGCCAGGAAGGCTGAACAAAGCTTGGCCGTAGCTAGTACATCTAATTGGTTTGCCACTCTCATCAGGGAAAGAGTTCTTGGTCAGGCCTTGGAAGTTTGGGATATGGTGCTGAAAGTACATTTGTGCCCACAACTGAATAAACCACCAAGGGCCTCCAGTTCTCAGTTTCTTTTGGTTAGGCGAGTTAGATGTCATCAAATGGAGATATCTGTAGGTTTCTCCAAGGAAAAGTTTACCTAGGCTGGTGCGATTGCCATGGGCCAGGTGATAGGCCAAGGGAAGATAATTCTTAGTTGGAGCTAGAGAAGGACCACAGAAGATGAAGTGCTCTAGCCAAAGATTTAAGAAGGTTGTGTGTTCCTTCTCAGTCACTGGACCTTTTGTTTTCATGTGCTGACTCATGTAAGTGCCCCAGTTTGTGCAGTTAACTTTGGAAGAAAGTTTGAAGGGGACTTCTACCATTTTGTGAGCAGCAGGATTAGGAGAACTAATATCTAGGCCAGTGATCATGACAACATCTAGCAGAGTGGGAGTCATGGGTCCATGACCAAAGAGGAAATAATTCAGAGTATCAGACCAGAAATAGCCGATGGTTTTCAGAAGATTTTCATCTTTGTCAAGTGGAGACAGTGATAAACTAAGTGCAGCAGCTATGTTCAAATCCTGCCATAGGGGCATGTGAGCTTTTGCTACTCTGTTGTACCATGTAATCCAACTCTCAGGGGGATTAGGCCAGGCTCTTAAGCAGTCGACCCAGAGGTTCAGATCGATGTTTTGACTCACAAAAGGGATCCTATTTGCTTCACAAGAGATCAAATCTGTGGGATTTTCATGGGTTTGTGGGCCAAGACAGAAAGATTTTGGGTTGAAGGGATGCGGCAGAAGGATGTCTGACACCTGAAGTTCAAAAATTCAGAAGTATGCATATGGTGTCATGTTTCAGGGTTCAATTTCAGAAGCTTAGTAAGTTGAAGAAAATTAAAGAATTAGGCCGAATATTACCTTTAGGCCGCAGATTGCCACATCGTCGGTTGCTGAGCTTGTCGTCTGAGTTGCAGAATCTGCCATGGTACAGATCCGTTGTCTTAGGGTTTGATTGCTGTAGGCTCTGATTCGAATTCCGGCTGCTTAGAGAGCTCTTGCTCAAATTTGTAGAACTGGGCTCGGATTCAAGAGTTTTGTTCAAGGTGGAAGTGATATTCTACTCCTATGCGGGTCGCTTCTGGTTTGAATTTCGTCGGCTCTTGGATATTTATAGAAGCCTGATGCGTTGCCATCGGCTTTTTGGAAGATAAACGAAGACACATGGAATTGAAGGGAAACTCAATTTCATTAAAGGAAACTGATTTCATTGATATGAAATCATTACAAGGAAAGCCGATTTTACAAAGGAACTAATCCTTCGGCTTTGTGATTCTACCCCTACAATGCTACCTACATCTACCAGTCGTAGGTGTCTGAAGTCCTACGGCGCTTCGAGCTTCGCAATGGTGCGTCTCTGTCGTTGTCGTCGTCGTCATCACCATCCTCGCCGCTGCTGCTGCCGTCATCCTCGGTGCTGCTGCTTCGCCCGCCGCCGCTGCTGCTTCCCTCTTCGCTTCCCTCCGTGGGGGCTTTGAGGAACTGGTGGGGGTTTCCTCCTGCCGCCGTGTCGTCGCTGGAAGAAGAGCCGATCTCTTCGAAGGAGTCGGCTCCTTCCTAGGAGAAGGTGTCGTCTTCACTGCTCTCCAGTTCCTCTTGGAAGAGGAACTGGAGGTCTTCCTCTCCCTCAGTTGTGGGTTCGTCTTCCTTGGAGGCGACCCCGAAGTCGAACTCCTCTGCATCCCAGTGCAGAGGAGCCAGCGCCTCGTGGGCTGCTGTTGCGTCCCATTCGGGAGTCGGCTCTCGGCTCTCTGAGATAGGGTCAATGGAGGAGGCGGAAAGGGAAGAAGAGGAAGAGGGAGAAGAGGAAGAAGAGGAATCTCCAAAGGAGTTGGAGCCGGAGGAAGAAGAGATGGCCATGGCTAGTGAAGGATTGGGGTTTCTGCGCTACTGGCTCTGGGAGGAAGAAGGAGTTTGCTATGGAGAAGAGCCGATTCGGGTGAGATTAAATAGTGAAAAGATGGGAGTCGGATCGGCAGTTTTCACGTACTACGAGAAGCCAGTTGCAGAGATGTTGCCTCTTCCTTGGTGGTTGCAGTGTGTTTAATGAGTATTAACGGGAAGATGAAGCGACGGATTGGTTTTGGAACTATCATTGCCAAAACCAGGGGGGCATGTGTTATCGCCATAAATTAACAGGATTAATTTATGGGCCGAAAGCAAGATGGGCTTAAAGCAGAAGACTAAGAAGACTTGTAAATCGGCTCCTGCGTGAGCATCTGGGACACATGGGCCATGTATCCTTAGATTTAGTTTAAGATTAGAGATAGAGTCCGATCGGGACAAGATTAGTTTAGATTGTTTCCCAAGTCTCCGGACTATAAATATGTATCCTTTGTTATTCGTAAAGGAGAGCGTCATCACGTCTCGCAAACAACAAATCTCGGCACATCGCCACCCCTAAACCTAGGGTTTCATCCAAGTAAGCGTCATGCTGCCCTGATCGCTTCTCGCGATCAGGGCAGCGTTGTTCTTGCTCTTATCTTGGTATTACTCGTACTGAAGTGTTTTTTATGGCGAGTAATGCTAGTTATCTTGATGTTCGTAGCATGGCTTTTAGTAGATCCGTTGTGCTTCATTGCTTATCATCTACGAATATCATGTTGCCTCTGTGCTATCACGTTTCAATCTTATGCTAGTTCTTGTCGTATAGAATTAGTTGCACAGAGGCAACACCCTGCTTCTTTTAAGTTTAGTAGATCTGATCTGTTACGGTTTGCTCTTGTTCTTAAGAGTTGGCGTAATATCTGCTAGGTTAGGCCTTGCAAACGGGTTGGACGATCCGCTGGCGTATTAGATGCTTTGCTTCTTTTAAGTTTAGTAGATCTGATCTGTTACGGTTTGCTCTTGTTCTTAAGAGTTGGCGTAATATCTGCTAGGTTAGGCCTTGCAAACGGGTTGGACGATCCGGTGGCGTATTAGATGCTTTGCTTTAGTCTTAACAGGGAATTGATCCGGGAATCGGCTCTTGCTAGTTCTTAGGCCTCTGTTTTGGTTATGGTTTAGTTATCTGTTACGTTTATTAGGCCTAGTCACGTGTAGGATGTTCCGATCTAGCAGTGAAGCCTTTACCATTGTGGATTAGATCAATTAGATTTAATTGAAGCAGCTTTACAGTTATTCGCTTTAATCATCAATATCCGGATAGATACAGATCCGATCTGACACCGGGACTTGATCGGCTCTTTAAAGCCGATGCAAGAGTCGTCCCGGGGAGCCGACCACGGCTCGGACTTACGTTTCCATGTGTTTGTGTGTGCAGATCAATCTTCGCAAGCACGTCTGCACCTTCCTGATCGGGTATAGGTCAGGTGGCACGCCCTGCGTCTTCACAAGCCGCGGCGCGTTGCTGGAATTGCGGGCCGTCGACGAGGGAGCAGTGCCTGCCAGCGCCCCGGCGACCTCCCGGCTCTTCGTGTTGCCTGTCACTGCTCGCCGGTGGGTTTCGACCGACAACAATACCGCGGTTACTTTTCCGCATTCGCCTTCTTCCTTCCAACCTTTGCGCCCCTTTGCCTTCGAGCCTTCTCCCCCTTTGCTCATCTGCGTAGATTGTTCTACACCCCCACAGTGCGATGGCGTCCCTCGGCCACCCCCGTCGTTTCCAAACCGAGGAGGAGCTGAGCACGGTGCGCCGCTTGCTAGGGTGGAGCCCGCAGGAGACTGGCTGGGGGTCCGAGCAGGCTCGGTTCCCCTCGGCAACCTCCGCGCCGGGGAATTTGTGCTATTCACTTCACACATTTCCACTGGCGTGGGGCTGCCGATCTCCTCGTTCCTGCTGTTGCTGCTAGAAGACTTCAGCCTCCAACTTCAGCACCTTACGCCCCACTCCCTCCTCCTGACATCCATCTTCGTCCATCTATGCGAGATGTTCGTGGGAGTGCGGCCCTGCGTCATCCTCTTCCGCCATTTCTTCATACTGGTGAAGTCCGGGAGGGCGAAGGATGAGGTGGGGGCGTATTACTTCCAGACAAGGAGTGACCTGCCGATGCCTTACATTCCCGGCCTTACTGGCGGAAAGTGGGAGGAGTGGCACAAGGATTGGGTGATCGCCACCACCGAAGCCAATGAGCGCCTCGCCTTGCCGACCGAGGGACCCGCCACCGACCGTATCTCCTGGAGGGCCAAGCCGTCCCTACCGCCGGATTTCGACTCCGTGCTGGGCAAGATCAGGTCGCTGGCGGAGAGCGGCCTCACCTCGCTGCACGTGCTCGGGGACTTCCTGAAGCGCCGGATCGCCCCCCTGAGGCAGCGGCCGTGCCCTGCCTGGAGCTTCACCGGCCTCAACGACTGCAGCAGGACCCACTGCGGAGAGGGAAGCGACCTGACCCAGGAAGCTTTGGAGGTCCTGGTGCGGGCGGTGATGGGGGAAGTCTTCATCTCGGAGCACCTAATCCTTCCTCAGGGTGTTGTCCCCCTCTGCGAGAACTCGCGCCTGAGGACCGCGGTGCTGGCCATCCTGCCAACACTCGACGACAGTGGGCTGGCCGCACGCCAGACCGGAGGCAACCCGAACTGTGGGATCCGGATCCCTGGTGCATCCGGGGAACAAGCCATGCCGAGCGTCGCGTGGACCGGCCCCACTGCCAAGGGCAAGCAGGCTGTGGCTGGTAGCGCCGCCATGAGCGGTCCCAGCCAGGCCCGGAGCAGCTCTGGCGCGTCGTCGGGGGAAGCAGGCCGACGCAGGTTGCTCCGGGGCGTCGGGACCCCAGTCACGGAGTCCGCCGCAAAGCGTCAGAGGACCGCCGAGGATGCGGGCCAGGGTAGTTCCCGGGTGTCCGGTCCTCGCGAGACCTCCGGAGCTGTCGCGCCGCCGCCATCACCGCCGAGAGATACCACCCGCCGGTAGCAACAGCAGCAGCGGCAGCCACGGGAGCAACTGCTGCAGCAGCAGCAGGCGCAGGGCAGCAACAGCGGCAGCAGCAGCAACAGGAGTAGCCTCGGGTTGCGCCTGTGCCGCAGCCACGGGAGCAGCAGCAACAGCAGAAGGAGCAGCCTCGGGTTGCGCCACAGCAGCAGCCACGGGGGCAGCAACAGCAGCAGCAGGAGAAGCAGACGTCAAGCTTCCGAGGGCACTGGATACCTGGCGCTTCAGGGTTAGTGTTATTCTAGTCATACCCCCTATCCTCGGTGCTCTGCTTTATGCTGAAAGCTCCTTCCCTTTGTTTTGCCAGGGCTCCTCGTCCAAGCAGTTCTTCCGCAACTGCTAGTCCGTCAGCGGGGGTCCAGGCGACAGGGGCCTCGGCGACGACGGCGGGTACGACGGCGGGAATGGAGAGCGCAGGTGCGGCGGCTTTCGCGAGCCCAGTGGCGCCCGACACGGCGGTGGATGCGCCAGTGCCAGGCGGAGCCGCATTCGACGTGGCGGCGCCTGAGGCGCCGGTGCCGGGCGCAGCCGCACCTGATGTGGCGGTGGTGAAGGCGCCGGTGTCGGGCGCAGCCGCGTCCGATGCAGCGGCGGTGGGTGCGTCCGCACCCGACGCGGTGGCCCTCGAGACTCTGGCTACGGCGACAATTGCGCCGACACCAGATCCGGCGGCGGCGAGCGCGACGGCGACAAGTGCTGCGGCGGCGAGCACAACGGCAACCGAGGTCCCGATGCCCGCGCCGGAAGTTCCTTCCTCCAGCTCCAATCCTGTAGCAGAGGAGGAGCTGGAGGTGGACTTTGGTAGACAGCTCCTGCGGGCCCCCCAGAGGAGGAAGCGACTCCCCTCCCCCAGGTGCTGACCCAAGTCCGGCAGTCGATAGTGGAGGCAACCTCCTCCGCCGAGACGGCCTTCCGGCAGGAGTGGGCTGCCCTGGAGAGTAAACACCAGCGCCTCTCCGACTGGCACACCCGCCTGGAAGCGCACACGAAGGTTGAAGCCTCCCATGCTGCAGAAGCTCGGTCCAAGCTCATGGCCGACCAAGAGGCCTACCGAGCCAACCTTCGGAAGGTATTCGACCGGGAGCTCGCAGTATCGAGCCGGGAGAAAGCCCTGGCGCAACGGGAGGAGACTTTTGCCCTGGAGGTTGTCAGCTTCGCGGCTCAGCGGTCCGAACTTGAGACTCGACTCGCGGCTCAGCGGTCCGAGCTTGAGACCCACAGCCAGGGTCTCGAGATCCACATGCAGGAGCTGGACAAGCTCTCTGGAACCCTGGCTGGATGGCGGAAGCAGCTGGAGGAGAGGGCCAGCAAGCTGGCTGTTGTCGAGTTGGAGCTGGAGGAGGACAGGAAGTCCCTTTATAGGCGGGAATCCCATGCCGCCAACATGGAGAAGCAGCTCAAGAAATAGCGCGACAACCTCAAGAGGCTGAAGGATTCAGCGGAGAAGAGGAAGGCCGAGCTCGAGGAGAGGTCCCGCGAGGTGGAGTTAACCAAGGCAGCTCTGGACACCCGGGTGCAGGAGGCGATCCAGGAGGTGGTCCGGAAGCTCCAGGAGGACCAGCGCATGGGGGCCCAGCGAATCGCTGACTGGGCGACCGAGGCGAGCTTAGCACTGGTGCCACTTGGAATGTGCCCAATCCAAGTGGCGGAGCCGCCAGCTTCGATTGCTGATGCCCTCCCAGTGTTAAACTCCGCTTCGGATAGGCTCCGGCATCTGGAGCCGGTCCTTGCTGGCCAGCTTGAAGCTGAGGGCCACGAGCTGATCCGGATGGTGGCGGAGCACATCCTGACCTGCCTCCGGAGCCACAACCCGGCCATCTCGCTAGCGCCCGTGGTCGATGGTCCTGTGGCGGAGACAGAGGCCGCAGCCCGGGAAGGCGTGCGGGACGTCGTCGATTTCGTCGCCGCCTACTTCAAGCGGGAGCCTGCAGACCCTTGAGCTGGGCATTGTACCTTTGTTTTTCTTTTGCGTTATGTAACAAACATTGTACTAGTTCGAATTTTAATAAAGTAAAAAATTTCAACTTAGCTGTTTGTCAATTGCTATGGTTGCGGTATGCAGCACCCAGGCGCCCTGGCCCCCTGGCAGATAGGTTCGCTTATTTGGACCTATCTGTCACCCGAGCCGTAGAAGACACTCCGGACCCCCGTATGAGGTTAGGCAAGCGTCCCTGGGCATAGGTGTAGTATAGTTTGCAAGCCGAGCGAGCATCTTATTCCCTATGTAGCAGATAAAACTACAGAGAGGAGAATCAAATTCGCTTATATGGTAGTAATGATACTGCAACTTAGCTGTTTCACGCATGCAGAATCGATCCGTGATGTCTGGGTCAAAGCGAATGCTCCGGGCCCCCTGGGAGATAGACTCAGTTGTTTTGTGTCTGTCTACCATCGAGACTGGACCTCGATCTGCATGAAACCTTTAAAGCGGATGCCGGGACCCCCTGGTAGGTAGGCTCATTGGTGTGAGGCTAGCTACCACCAGACAAGGCTTAACCTGTGTACCACTTCAAAGTCACAGCTTGGTAGCAGGCCCGCCGAACCTATTCTGGACCGGCTCCCAGGCTAGTACGAGGTCCGGAGCTCCAGATGCAAGGGTCCAGGCAGTTCAGTGCTTGTTACAGAGTGGTGGAGTGTGTAGGCTTAGGGTGCGGAACCAGGCTAAGGCGCTACACAGGGCTCCGGACCACTCCAGGAAACAACACGACTTTCCCAGACCTGGCTCCGACACTCCAGACCCTTCCTAGCAGTGGGTGAGGTCATTTTGTCGTACTCGATCCATTGAGATATGGAGCTGGACATGCCGTGTAGGACTTAGGAAGCCAACTCTTGAGCTAGAACGAGGTTCGGGCCCCTAATTACCCGGCTCCGGGTGCTAGAGCACTCGTTACAGGGTGGTGGAGTGTGTAGGCTTTGGGTACGGAACCGGTTAAGCGGCTACACAGGACTCCGGACCACCCCATAAAACAAGCACCCCCTCTCCAGAGCAGGTCCCTAGGGGTCCGGACCCCCTCTCCCAGCAGCAAGAGGGTCCGGATCAGTTCGGCAGTCCAGCAACTCAATACAGATCTTAGTTGTAGCGACAAGGGTGGAAGTCCGCGCGGGGGTTAGAAAAGTAAAATCTCAAGAATCATAATGCGAAATTAAATTTTGACACAAAGACAGAACCGGGGCAAATCTTTCCTTTGCAACTTGATATACATGGCTTGCGCGATGGATGCTAGAGGCCGGGTTTACGAGGGCGGACCTCTACCGCTCTGGGCCGTGCATTAATGCTAGCCGTCGGTGCGATGGATGCCAGAGGTCGGGTTTACGGGGGCGGACCCCAACCGCTCCGGGCCACACGCTGATTCTATCTTATTACAAAGGAAAAATTCATTTCCCCTCTCTGGCTAAGTGTAAAACTTACGCAGATGCTCTATGTTCCATGGGTTGGGCAGCGACACTCCATCTTCTGTGGCAAGGCGAACACATTCGGGCTGGCATACCTCTGTAACCTTGAAGGGCCCCTCCCAGCTGGGGGAGAGTTTGTGGAGCCCTGCTCGGTTCAGGATCCGTCTCAGGACGAGGTCGCCATCCCGGAGCTCCCTACTGTGCACGAACCGCTGATGATAGCGCCGGAGCGCCTGGTTGTAGCATGCATTTCGGATAGCTGCTCGCCACCTTCGTTCGTCAACGAAGTCCACATCGTCACGCCGCAGCTGTTCCTGTATGGACTCGTCAAAAGCCTGGACCCGTGGTGAGCCCAGGTGAATTTCTGCGGGAAGGCATGCTTCAGCCCCGCAGGCCAAGAAAAATGGAGTCTCCCCGGTGGCTCGGCTGGGTGTGGTCCGGTTGCCCCATAGTACGCACGGAATCTCATCAACCCATTTGGCACCATGCTTCTTCAAGCAGTTGTAGGTGCGGGTCTTGAGTCCCTTGAGGATCTCTGCATTCGCTCTCTCAACATGTCCATTGCTGCGGGGATGTGCCACAGACGCAAAGCATAGCTGGATGCCGATGTCCTCGCAGTACTCTTGGAAGAGTCTGCTTTTGAATTGGGTCCCGTTATCCGCAATGATGCGGTTTGGGACGCCAAATCTGCACACAATAGACTTGAGGAATGCGACTGCTGATTTCTTAGTGATGTTCACCACAGGGGTAACCTCCGACCACTTTGTAAACTTGTCGATGGCGACGTAGAGGAACCGGTACCCGCCGACGGCCCGGGGGAATGGCCCCAGGATATCCACGCCCCACACAGCGAATGGTCATGAGGGCGGAATCATTTGCAGAGCTTGAGCTGGTGTGTGTATTTGCTTTGCATGGAACTGGCATGCTTTGCAGACTTCACCAGCTTAGCCGCATCCTGGAGTGTTGTCGGCCAGTAGAAACCATGCCGAAAGGCCTTGCCAACAAGCGTGCAAGATGAGGAATGATTTCCGCACTCACCTCCATGGATCTCCGCGAGCAACTCGCGGCCCTCTTCCTGGGAAATGTACCGCATGAGGATACCATTGGCGCCACGGCGGTAGAGATCCCCTTCTACCATCGCGTAGCATTTAGCCAATCGTACTATGCGCTTCGCGGACACATCATCATCAGGGAGGATATTGTCTTTCAGGTAGTCCCGGATCTCGAAGATCCATGCATCGGAAGCTCCCTGAGCAGGTGGGAGTGGCTCCACGAGGTCTCCAGGATCCTCAACAGAGCTCACAACCCAAGGCGGGCACCACACGTGGAATGCCGCCGGGACCGCTAGCTTCGAGGTGCTAGCTTGATCCCCTTCACCCAGCTCGGCAGGCTGGGTGGTGGGTTTCAGCAACCGTCTTTTGACGACGCCCTTGGGCATGGATGCCTAGGTAGATGCTCTCGCGGAGAGATCATCTGCTGCTGAGTTGAGTTCGCGGGGAACATGTTGCAGTTCCAAGGCGTCGAAGTCCTTCTCGAGCTTCCTCACGTGGATGAGGTATGCTGCGAGCTGGGGATTGTTGCAGCTGCAATCCCCTCAGACCTGCTTGATGATTAGTTGAGAATCCCCCTTCACCAGAAGCAGCCGGACCCCTAGAGATAGGGCTTGTGTCAGGCCAAAGATCAGAGCTTCATACTCCACCATGTTGTCTGTGGCCTTGAACTCAAGTTGCACCATGTACTTAAGCTGATCTCTGTTTGGATCGATGAGGACCACACCAGCTCCTGCCCACTTCTTGCGGACGGACCCATCGAAGAAGAGTGTCCAGTGGGGCTCGGTGAAGACTGGTGTCCTGATTTCCGGCTCCGGGGGTCCAGCATTGAAGTCCGGACCCCCAGAATTGCTTGGGGAAGGAGTCCACTCCGCTATAAAATCAGCCAGGATCTGGCTCTTGATTGCATGGCAAGGCTGGAAGTCCAGTTGGAACTCAGCCAACTCTGCTGCCCACTTAGCGATATTGCCCGTGGCGTTGGAGTTGTGCAGGATCGCACTTAGCGGGTAAGAGGTCACTACGACAACTCGGTGTGTCTGAAAGTAGTGGCGCAGTTTCATGGACGCAATAAGTATTGCATAGATAAGCTTATGCGTCTCAAGATACCTGGCCTTTGCCTTGTGGAGGACTTCGCTGACGTAGTAGACTGGCTTTTAGATGGTCCGGACCCTGGTGACCGGGTCTGGCTCACCCTTATCCACCACGTCAGGTCCTCGGGCCCCCAGCGGTTCTGGGTCCCCACTGGAACGTGGCTCCTCCGGACCCCCTTGTCCGGGATCTGGACCTTCAGGCAGAGGTGAGGCTGACAGGCCCCCGTGTCCGGGGTCCGGCTCACCATCCTTGGATGGGGAGACCCTGGTGTCCCCCTGGCGGGCTTGCTCCGTCCTTTCGGCGACCAGCACCATGCTGACCGCCTCTGCGGACGCAGCAAGATACAGAAACAACGTCTCACCGGGCTCTGGAGCCACCAATACTGGCAGTGAGGTGAGATGCTGCTTTAGCTCCTGGAAGGCTTGTTCAGCCTCTTCAGTCCATGAGAATGGACCGGACCTCCTCAATAGCTTGAAGAAGGGGAGGGCCCTCTCAGCCAGCCTCGATATGAAGCGGCTAAGAGCAGTGAGAGATCCAGTAAGCTTTTGGACGTCCTTGATGCGGCCAGGAGGCCTCATCGCTTCGATCGCCTTGATCTTGGCTGGGTTTGCCTCGATGCCTCGATGTGAGACCAGGAAACCCACCAGCTTCCCTGCCGAGACACCGAAGATGCATTTCTCGGGATTCAGCTTTGTGCGCGTGGCGCAGTCGGTCGAAGACAAGGGACAGGTCCTCCACTAGTGTTGACCCTACCTTAGTCTTGACCACAATGTCATCGACATACACCTCAACAATATCTCTAATTAGATTACAGAAAGTTTTGTTCATAGCTCATACAAACGTGGGTAAGGCATTCCTCAGACCACATGGCATGACAATATAGCAATAAAGCCCATCTACTGTGACAAAAGCAGTATGCTTCCTATCCTCTCTAGACATCTGAATCTGGTGGAAACCAGAGTATGCATCTAGGAAAGACAAAAGGTCACACCCGGAGGTGGAGTCCACGATCTGGTCGATACGTGGAAGAGGATAGGGGTCTCTAGGACATGCCTTGTTGAGGCTGATGTAGTCGATGCACATCCGAAGCTTCCCGTTGGCCTTTGGGACGACGACCGGGTTGGCCAACCACTCGGGGTGGTGGACCTCCTCGATGAAGCCAGTGTGCAGCAGCTTGTGAACCTCTTCACGGATGAAGTTCTGCCGCTCCACGGACTGCTTCCGAGGCTTCTGGCGCACTGGTGTGGCATCGGGGTAGATCCTCAGATTGTGCTCGATCACTTCCCTGGGGATCCCAAGCATCTGTGACGGTTCCCAGGCGAACACGTCCACATTTGCCCGAAGGAAAGTGATGAGCGCGTCTTCCTATTTCTCCTCCAGGTTCCCCGTGATGCGGGTGGTCCTGGACGAGTCTGCACCGATCTCCACCGTCTTCACGGGAACATCGTCCGGATCAGACGGCTGAACCCTGGGAGCCTTTGCAGGCGCCCTGGGTCGCGAGGTGGACGGGTCCTCCTCGGAACGTGCAGCCTCTGCCACCAGAGCATGCAGCCTCTCAACTGCAGCGACGGAAGCGGTGTGGTCACCCCGCACGGTGAGGACACCGGCAGGGGAAGGCATCTTCAAGACCAGATACCCGTAATGGGCAATGGCCGGTCGGCTAATGATGGCGTTGAACGGGAGGTTCACCTCCGCAACATCGAACTGAACGCTCTCTGTGCGGAAGTTTTCCTCGGTCCCGAACGTGACCGGCAGTGTGATGCTCCCCAGAGGGAACACCGGATGTGGGCCCACTCCGGAGAATGGGTGAGAGGGAGTGTGGCAGTACCGCCCTAATTAATCAGGCTCAAGTGCGCTAACCATCATCTTAAAGAGAATCCCGGCTAACACGCACTTCAAACGGAGTAATTCGGCAGTGCTGTCGGGTAAAGTCCCGAAGAATCCACCTTAGCGTCGATCGAACCCAAAGCTTACATGCAACCCACACGAAGGTGAGTCCAGAGAGTACAACATTTCACAGATACATTACATTACAGGGTCTTAACTTAATTATTACAAACCAAGTTCGAAATCTCCGAAAGGTACTTGAAGTTCAAATTGAAAGTAGTTCAGAGTTCATTGCAGCGGAAATAAAACGAGTTCTAAACGACGATACATGATGTCATGATGAAGCCCGTACATGACATCACTCGGCATTGCCATCGTTGGCCGGAGTCGTATCCCACTCCACCGACCAACCAGGAGGTAAAACACACGGCCAAGTCAAACTAGCTATCTGATCTTCAAATGTATCACCTGAAAACAAAGTGGAGCCACAAGCAGGCTGAGTATACTAATACTCCGCAAGGCTTACCCGACTAGGATATAACTAACCCTCTAACTAGACATGCAAGGCTTTTGGCTTGAGGGGTTTGTCTTTGCCGAAAAGCAGTAAGTCCTTATTTTCCGATTTTAGCTTTCAAGTTCTATTATGATTAACCATTCTACATTAGCATCTATCCTAAAGCATACATGGTGGAAAGCAATTATTTTTCATCATTCAACCATATTTCTCATCATCATTGTTCCACTTCTTACTCTATGTGGCAAAAGGGTTAAGCAGTCTCAATATCCGTGAGAGACGGACGATTCGAATCGAATTTGTTAACCTGGCCAGGCAGACCTAAACACACGCATGGGGAATGCAATCACCCACGCGACTTTTCCCCTTTTTCCCCGGGCATGAAACAGGCCCACCGTCCTAGGGTGCCCTGCACCCGTGCGTGACCATAGACCAGACAGTGGGGAGTATGTTCCACGGCCGGTTCCATCAGGTACTTAAGCTTACCGATTACCATATTCTCGGCATGTGGTTAGTACGTTCAAACGCTTAACCACCACTACCACACACCGCGGCCTTATCCATTTTGAGTAAACAGACGGGGTATCACAAGTACAACAACCCCGCCCGTAAACCTTATATTGCAGTGTGTAGTAAGCATTCAACTCCTATGAGCTCGTGAGTGACAGGAAATCACTCGACTTCTACCGAACCATTAGCATAGCCAACTAGCGGCCTACACATACTAGTGTTCAAGTATAGGTACCTAGGATCATGCAACTAAGGTTCCAAACAATTCCTGCAACTTAAATGCATAATAAACAGGAATACAAATAGTTGCATAAATTAAAATAGGTAGGACATGCTCCGGGGCTTGCCTTCCTGCGCGGAGCTAGCCTTGGGCTCTTCTGAACTCGGGTTCAGGTCTTCAGTGGCTTCAGTTAGATTCACTTGAGCTTCACGCTGCTCACTCTCGGACTCCGGCACCAACTCGTACGTACCGTCAGGGAGAGTAGTCGAATCTATATGAAAGGCATATGCGTGAGTTATTTTAGTGATACGATTTAATCAATTCTTCACTAAAGAGTTGTAATCCAACACAAACTCAAGATGATTTGCAAAGGATTATGTTACATCATTTTGGACAATCCTTTATAGAGTGATAATCATTAACTGACTCCACAAAGTAACTAGGGTGGATTGTACCTTTTATCCTTATGCAGCAAAAGAAAGGATTTTTCTCATTTATTACTAGGTTAAGCATGTCCTTATCACAAATAATGTTAAACAAAGATTCTGGGTTTGAAATTTTTATGCAAGATACACCTCTGAGTAAATTGTCTACTGTGAAATTTTTAGCCTATTTCATGCAGCCCATTAACCATGAAAAATAAAATAACCAGCTACTGCTAGAAGAAAAAATGAATTGTACAGGTCAAACTATGAAAGTACTGGTAATGAAATTTTAACTGAGTGTTTTCTACCTAAAGACGAGCCTTCCATAAATTTTTCACAATTAAACAAGCATTTTACAGGGTATGAAAAATAGTACAAAGTATTGCTGCATGGATCAAGATTAACTTCCAGAGACTGTTATAGCAAGTTCCAGAGCCTCATATTTTACCAGCATGGTTATAAACTAAATTTCATCCCCTAGAAAAATTATCAGATTTTTATATACAAAGAAACTATTTTTCTTGATTTAGTGTAAATATCTATACTATTAATTGGTTGGACTGGTTCCACCTATCTAAAATTTCTCAAATTTTTGTACAGTAACTAAATATCAAGTTAAAGGCACTGTAAAAGTTTGAGCTCTGTAAACCAAGTTAAACAGTATGTACAAACAAACTAATTTAAACAAGGCATAAAGCAAGATTTAAATAAACCGATAGCTAGGCATGTCAAAAGTCTATGAAACTTTTACACAAGGTTATACATCTAACATGTACCCCACTGACCAAAAATGGCTAACAACTCATGCTTGTAACTTGAGATCTAATAAATGGTACATTTTCTTTGTATTTTAAATGAAGTAAAAACCATTGAGCAAATGAAAAAGTGAGTGAAACGAAAGTTGTAGATCTAGCCACAAGGAACTCAGAACATTTGAGTTTACAGTTTTACGATTTTTCTACGAATTTATATAGATTTTGCAAGTTCGCTGTTTTGAAAACAAAAGAAAACCAAAACCGACTCTCGCATATATGCCCCTGGGAGGTTTTGGGGAATTGCAAATAGGTCCCTGCCGGAGTTAACAGGGGAGGGGCGGACCTTGGGGGCCGAAATCCGGCGAGGTCACTCGCCGGCGGCGAAGGGGAAGTGGGGGAATTGAATCAGGGGTTCAAGATGAACACGTAGGTGGTCTCGGTGTGCGCTGGGGCAGGCCGTGGCGCACCGGCCACGGTGAGCAGGGGCAGGCGGCGGGCGGCTGTGGCGGCGGCGGCGCTCCGGCGAGGGAGGGGCGGCGAGGTCCGGCCGGGGAGGTTCACTGGGACATGTGGACGCGGTTGGAGCCTTTCTATTGGGGAGGGAGCGGCCGGAGCATAGGCCTCCGCGGAGGGGCGGCGGCCATGGCGCGTCGAGCGGCGACGGCCGCGTTCTATGCCGAGGAGGGGCGCCGGGCAGCAATGGGGGGTTCGTTGAGCTGCCGGGGAAGGTGTGGAAGCTAGCTAGAGCGTGTGCGCGGGTGGAGGAGGGCCGGGAGCAGGGGCTCCACGGTGAGGTGTTTGCGGCGGCAAGGGCGGCCGCGGCCAGTTTCTGGGCAGGGCGCAGGGGAGCGCTCGGCTCTGGGCACGGCTTGGGGCAGCGTGGGAGGAAGGGGAGGGGGCAGGGATGGGTGCGCCTGTGAAATGGGATGGGGAGAGCAGCAGGGGCGGGCGCAGGGAGAAGAGACGCCGACGACCGTGCGCGTGGTCGTGCGGCAACAGCAGAGGCGGACGGCCGCGTGGCGTGCGCGAGCAGGACCGTGGCAGCAGCGCGGGGCGGTCGCTGAGGCGAGCGGTGGCGTGTGCGCGCGCGGCATTGATGGCCGGCCGCGGTCAGCGGCTCAGGCAGCGCACGGCCGGCCCGTTTGGGCGCCACGGCGGCGAGGCGGCGCGTCGCCGTGCTCTTGTCGCGGCGTGTGCGTCAACGGGTAGGGCGCGGCGAGGACGGCGTGCGCGCTCAAGTGGGGTGGGGCGTCAGCGGCGCGCGGCCAGGCAGCAGGGCAGCGAGCGGGGCAGGCAGCGGCGCAGCACGGCAGCGGGCGCACGCGCGGTGTGCTTGAACGCCTGCGCGCGCAGAGAGGGGAAAGTCAGCGAGGGAGAGAGAGAAGAGAGAAAAAGGGAGTGGAGAGAGAGAAAAGAAAGTCCACGGTTTGACTTAGCCAAAACTCGAAATTTTCAATGGAAACTCGAAAAATTTTGAACACGAAAGTTGTTCCAAATTCCATTTTCTACAACTTTCCTTTCAGGAAAAACTTCGTTTGAGTAATGATTTGAAAGTTAAAAATTTGAATTCAAGTTTAAATGATCCCGCTTGTTTTTCGGGGTTAATTCAAATTTTCATGTTAGAACTTGAAAAACTTTGAACACGAAAGTTGTTTATTTTGTCAAACTCTACAACTTTCGTTTTGGGCAAAAGTTCATTTGAGCAAAGGTGCGAGAGTTGACTTTTTGGTGTATTTAAACGGAATTTCGGCTTTTGCGCGATCACCAAAACAGGGTTTACTGTGTCATTTGATGTTAACGGCATGTTTAAATAGTCCTGAACACCGAAGGTGTTACAGCCTACCCCCCTTAAAAGAATCTCGTCCCGAGATTCAGATAAGCAAGCTAATTGCAGGAAAGAGGTGTACCTCCAGTTGAATTCAGAAAACCGGGGAAATTCTGATTTAGGTAGCTTTCAGTTTCCCAGGTAGCTTCCTCTTCGGTATGGTGACTCCATTGAATCTTGTACATTCTAACTGCTTTTCTTCGAGTGACCCTTTCCTTTTTATCAAGAACCTTGATAGGATACTCGACATAAGAGAGATCTGGTTCTACCAATATTTCTGTTTGTTCAATTATCTCGGTGGGAAACCGAACACATTTCTTGAGTTGAGAAACATGGAAAACATCATTTACTGCTGCCAGTCGAGGAGGAAGTCGTAGTCTATAGGCCACGGGTCCACAAATCTCAGTGATTTCATAAGGGCCAACATATCGGGGAGCTAATTTGCCCTTCACGCCGAATCTCTGCACACCCTTGGTTGGCGAGACTCGAAGATAGACATGATTACCCACTTCGAATTGCAAAGGGTCTCTCCTTTTATCAAAATAACTCTTTTGCCTAGACTGGGCGGCCTTTAAATTCTCTTTTATTACCCTCACCTTCTCTTCTGCCTCTGTTACGAGATCGGGTCCGAATACCACTCGTTCTCCGACTTGCGACCAACTCAAAGGGGTACGACACCGTCGACCATATAAGGCCTCAAATGGTGCCATTTTCAAACTCTCTTGATAACTATTGTTATATGAGAACTCCGCTAGAGCTAGACATTTGTCCCAACTCTTGTCATAATGAATGACGCAAGCTCTCAACATGTCTTCCAGGATTTGGTTCACCCTCTCAGTTTGCCCATCAGTTTGGGGGTGATAAGCTGAGCTTCGAATTAATTTTGTCCCAAGAGATGCTTGCAACTGTTCCCAAAAGCGGGCAACGAACTGTGTCCCACGATCAGAAATGATTGTCTTGGGTACCCCATGCAAGCAAACAATGCGATCGAGATAGATCTCAGCGTACTTCTTGGTAGTGTAAGTAGTATGTACTGGAATAAAATGTGCCGTCTTGGTGAGTCTATCCACGATAACCCAAATGGAATCATGTCTCTGGGATGTGTTGGGTAATCCAACAATGAAGTCCATACTTATATCTTCCCATTTCCACGACGGGATAGGTAGAGGTTGAAGCAAACCGGCTACTCTCAAGTGGCTGGCTTTGACTCTCTGGCAGGTGTCGCATTCCGAGACATATTTAGCAATTTCCCTTTTCATCCTAGTCCACCAGAAATTTTGCCTAAGATCTTGATACATCTTGGTACTGCCCGGGTGAATAGAAAATTTGGAAAGATGTGCCTCGTCGAGAATTTGCTTCCGAAGATCATGATTTTTCGGAACAACTAAACGACTTTCGAACCATAAGACTCCCTTATGGTCCTGACGGAAACACTTATACTTCCCTTCTCCTTGTGAGAGTTTCTGTTTAATGATCCCAACACCTTTATCATGTAATTGGGCCATAATGATTTGATCCTGAAGAGTTGGTTCAACTGAGATGTGATTTAATGTACCTTGGGGAATCATTTCCAACTGGAGCTTCCTCATCTCATGACAGAGGGTTTTAGAATAGGATTCCACGGATAGGCAATGGCAATGAGCTTTGCGACTTAGTGCATCTGCTACAACATTAGCCTTGCCTGGGTGATAGTGCACCTCAAGATCATAATCCTTGATTAATTCTAGCCACCGCCTTTGTCTCATATTTAGGTCAGCTTGAGTGAAGATATATTTGAGGCTTTTGTGATCGGTGTAGATATTGCAATGAGTACCCATAAGATAATGCCTCCATATCTTTAGAGCATGAATGACAGCTACTAATTCCAGGTCATGAGTAGGATAATTCTGCTCATGAGGTCGAAGAGCTCATGACGCATAAGCAATAACTCTATTGTCTTGCATGAGCACACAACCAAGACCCATACTCGACGCGTCACAATACACGTCAAAGGACTTGGTGTTATCAGGTTGAGCTAAGACAGGTGCGGTAGTCAACTGCTCCCTTAGGGTGTGGAAAGCCTTTTCACATTTTTCATCCCACACAAACTTTACTCCTTTCTTCAATAGTTCAGTCATTGGCTTAGCAATTCTGGAGAAATCTAGAATGAATCGGCGATAATATCCGGCTAAACCAAGAAAACTGCGAATCTGATGGACGGAGCTAGGAGGTTTCCAGTCCATCACCTCCTGTACTTTGCTAGGATCCACGGCTATGCCTTCGCTGGAAATAGTGTGGCCCAAGAATTTCACACTATCTAGCCAGAATTCACACTTGGAAAATTTAGCATAGAGCTGATGGTCCCGAAGACGTTGGAGAACAATGCGCAGGTGCTTAGCATGGTCTTCCTCATTCTTGGAATAAATAAGGATGTCATCAATGAAAACCACGACGAACTTGTCGAGCTCAGGCATGAATACCGAGTTCATGAGATACATGAAGTAGGCAGGTGCATTTGTGAGACCAAAAGACATGACCAAATACTCATAGAGTCCATACCGTGTGGAGAAGGCGGTTTTAGGAATATCACATGGACGAATTTTGATCTGATGATAGCCAGAGCGAAGATCAATCTTTGAGAAAATTCTAGCTCCAGCCAGTTGATCGAAGAGAACATCAATGCGGGGAAGGGGATATTTGTTTTTTATTGTCACCGCATTGAGAGGTCGGTAGTCCACACACAACCTCAAACTATCATCCTTTTTCTTTACAAAGAGGACTGGACAACCCCAAGGTGATGCACTGGGGCGAATGAAACCTTTATCCAGCAGCTCTTGAAGTTGAATTTTTAACTCGGCCAACTCCTTGGGTGGCATTCTATATGGCCTCTTTGAGATAGGGGCAGTGCCTGGCTGTAGTTCAATAACGAACTCAATCTCTCTATCTGGTGGCATTCCTGGCAAGTCATCCGGGAACACATCGGTGTACTCGCATACCACAGGAATTTCTTCTAGGTTGGATGTGCTCATGACAAATGCGCAAGAATTGACACACTCTCGGAAGGGTAAATAGAGAGTAGTGGCTCCATATTTTGGCGAATTTAATTCCACCGCCCTGGCGGGAATATCTATTATAACCCCATGCTGAGTCATCCAATTCATCCCCAAGATGATATCTATACCCTCAAGTGGTAGGAGTATAAGGTCGGTGTTGACGATTAGGCTACCCAACTTGATTGGCACAAGTCGTGTTATTTGGTTTGAAGCAATTTTACCCCCTGGGGTTGATATCATGTATGACCCTTTCGTGTGAATAAAATCCAAACCCACTTTTGCACCAAATTTTGCACCAATGAAACTATGCGATGCACCAGAATCAAATAATATAACTGCAGGCTTGTTGTGGATAGAAAATGTACCCGTCATCACTGGTGCGCCCTCAGGGAGTTCTGCAAGAGTGGTGAAATTGATACGTCCTTGCTTGACCTGAACAGTTTGCCTTCTGCCCTTGTTTTTGTTGTTTTGATTAAAGCCTTGGCTCTGATTTTGTCGCTTGGGTTGCGGGCACTCACGGGCGAAATGAGTTGAACTCCCACAATTAAAGCAACGATTTCCCTCACTTGGACGAGCTGGCAGTGGAGCAGTTGGCCTTGGGCCAGTTAACTGAGGAACAGGGAAACGTGCAACGCTCTGCTGTAGTGGAGGCCTGATAACTCAACGCCCTGGCTGAGGGGCTTTCTGAGGAATCTGGGGTGCAACATTCTGCACTACGCGATACCTCTGTGGCTGCGCACTAGAGGGTCCAGCTGGCGCTTTCCTCTTTTTCTCAGCACGGTGAGCCATGATACAGTCTTCTTGAGTGAGTGCGAGATTAACCAGCTCGTTGTATGTGTCTACTCTAATGGGGTTTAGTCGTTCCTTGAGCTTGGTGTTTAAGCCTCTACGAAAACGATCACGCTTCTTAACATCTGTGTCAGCATGATAGCCCGCGTACTGACAGAGATTGTTGAAAGCTTGGGCATATTGTAGAACTGTACGTGTCCCTTGAGTCAGAGCCAGGAACTCATTCAGCTTCCTATCCATGAGTCCTTCTGGAATATGGTGACCCTTGAATGCAGCCTTGAATTCATCCCAATTGGCAATGTGATCAGCTGGGAGCATGCCAAGGTAGTTATCCCACCAAAGACGTGCCGAACCGCGAAGCTGTTGCGCGGCAAAGCGAGCCTTGTTTTGCTCTGAGCATGGTGCCAGAAGTAGTGAAAACTTGGACTCAATTGTGCGAATCCAAGCATCCGCATCCAGTGGCTCTTCTATCTTATTGAACAGAGGGGGCTGTGTTGCCAAGAATTTCGGGTAACCAGCAGCTTGAGGTTGATGAACATTGGGTCCACCCCGTTGCTGTTGCTGTTGTTGCTGTCCCTGGACGAGTTGACGGAGTAACTCGGTTTGGGCGGCTAGATATTCCGCAAAGTTGGGTGGCGGTGGTGGCGGTCGCTGCGAACTGCTACCATTCGCGTCCCCGAAACCCTCAGGGTTGCCACGTGTCGCTCCCACCATCTGGAATGGCAAAATCTCTCATTAGTAGGGTGACATATGACTTCCCCAAGTACAGAAGGGTAAGCGCGGAAATATACAATTGGGACGAGTAGGATAACAACAGGGACAGCAACGCTGCTCGTTACAAGAAAATCCATAACTTGCACTCTGTTCATCGAAATGCGCCCAAATTTTTACAGCAGATAGATAATTCATCATACTACAACCTTGGTATTCAACTCCAAAGCTAAATCGACAGTTATGGTGGGCGAAAAATGGAATTTCTGCTTCTCTGTCCAGTCTGCTTTTCAGCAGGCCGAGGTACACTGTTCTGGCCATAACTTTTGGCACACAAGTCTAATGATGCTGAAATTTTGTGAGCAGATAGATCATGAAATTCACAACATCTTTGGTATTCAACACACAGCCCAGAAATGCAAGGAAACATGGATAAAAATTTAGACAAGTTTCTGCAGCGATAGATTCAACTGCCATTAAACCATTACAACCATCCATCAAGTTCTTAGCCAAAGCTTAAGCGATTAAGGTACTTTTACATATGAGTGGTACTCTTTTACAAAAGCGAGGTACTCAACTCTTAGTTAGCCTATTACATCACCATCCAAAGTTAGGCTACCCTATAGAGGAGTATGCGCGAAAGACTACTTAAGACATCATCTAAAAGTCGTCCAGGTTGTTGACTGAAGACTCGCTCCTCACTGGAGAGTGAGCTCCCGGAAGTGGTGGCAGGGGCACTCCAGACGTAGTGTCAAGTCCTGAGATACCCTGAACCTCCTGGGGCTCCTCCTCCATGGCCTCGGGCTGGGCCTGCTGAGCCTCCAACATCTCAATGTGATCAAAGGCAGCATTTAGCTGAACCTGCTGGGCAGTGAACTGCTGCTCCAGAAGTGCAAAGTCAGCATCCCTGTTGTCCAAGAGAACATCACGCTCCTCAATTAGACCCTCCAGTTGGTCAACATGGGCATCCAAATCCCTGATCTGCTCATTCTTAGCAATCACTATCTCATGGCTGGTCCGTGCAGAAGCAATGATCTGGGTCATGGCCTTGGCCTGTAAAGTCTGCAAGCGGTAGAGTGCATTCATGCACTTCACTGACATGGAGATAGTCTCTGCAGCTCGGTTCTGCTGAAGGTACCCAGTGTGTCCGACCCGACTAAGCCAGTTAGGGTCATTGGGCTGCTCTGCTGGGAAGAGGCCAATAGGAGCTAGTGTGACAGCTGCATAATTCTTTTCACAAAACTTGTTGAGTGCTGTCATGGCTGCAACTTCCCAAGTGTCAACCAGACGGTGTCCAACTACCTCCAGCTCCAAGGAAGCCCAGTGATCTGGAAAAGGATGGGGGAGCATGAGTCATGCGCACGCGACAGCGCGCAACTCCCATCTCGTGGAACTCCTCGCCCACATAGCGCGGGGGACTGGGATATCCGGCATCACGCATCACTTCCCAAAGAATGGAGGGAAAACCCTGCCAGTGTGTGCACTCGGAGTGTGCACGCCCATCCTCATCAAACACCAGGAGAGCAGGGGCAGCCATCTGTACCAATAGATATGCACAAGTGAGTGATGGCTGAAACAGATTTTGGATAGTGCACGAAAACGAGTATAACTGAAAGCACGGAGCTCTAAAAATTCTCAAAATTTACAGGAACATTCCTTAGGTTCTTAGGAACAACTTTACTAGTCAACTCAAGAGCTAGATTAGATCCTAAGAAGGTCTTATCCTTATAGTTTTGCTTTGCTGTCAGCCCTGAATTCTCAGGGACCAAAGTGCTAGTAAACTGAGTGCCGAGAACAAACCACTAAGCCTAAAATCACCAAATTTTTACAGAAGGTCGGTGAGTAAATTCGGCACAAGTTTTGTGTTGAACACTTCTGCATAAAACATCTCTAGGAAGGCCTAAAAATTCGTTCAGCACAGGTGTTCAAAGCTGACAGAAAAACAGGGTGTCAATGTTTCTAGTGTTTCCCCACTGTATACTAGTCGAAAAATTTTCAAATTTAAACAGAAGCAAGTAGACAAGGTTTGGAGCAAAATTTTCCACTGGCACTTCTACAGCTAGGGTCATCTACCATGTCAAATAATTTCATCTTCCAGGGTATAGCAGAAATGACAGATTTCTAGATAGACCTTAAGTGAGAGGAGAGGAACCGTGCTCATGTGCAACCTTAACATTCCCGACTAACCCACATCTATTTTCATTGGCTTTCAATTTTACGAGCATGATGCATGCATGACCTAATCGTCCTCCCAAGGGAAACAATTGCCAAATAGTTTTGGACTTACAGGGTTAGCACCGGTGGCATGGCACAGTTTACGTCTCTCCCTATATATATATTTCTAGCCGAGTTCTGACCGTTCTTAACTTACGTAATCGCGGTTAGTGTACCTGCAGAAAATTGACAGATTTAAATTTCATTGAACCTTTCATGCCAGCACACATGAAAGTGTCCCCATACATTACCGCTCACTATAGAAGCGGCATCCATGCGTCCAACACTGCATGGACAGCGCTCATATGCTACCGAGGTGACGTATTCACGGTTTCTTTTACTCCCAATATAATCGACCGATGGTCGGTATATTGGCAGCAGCTCAAGTAGGCCACTGCTTGAGCACAACGTTCGGTTCGCATCACCGACGGGAAGGTCAAACTCTCTCAGCTGACTGAGTATACTTTACTCCCAATATAGCCAACTAATAGTTGGTATATTGGCAGCACCTCAAGTAAGCCACTGCTTGAGGGCAGCGTTCGGCTCGCATCACCGACGGGAAGGTCAGACTCCCTCAGCTGACTGAGGATCATTACCGTCTTACCTTAGCGTAGGTGCGTCGTTACAAATGTAAATACTGAATTTAAAGTACAGAAGAAATGTGCTGGAAGTCAGTTATAAATAAACCATAAGTTAGATAGCCACCTAACAACTCCCATAATATCCCTAGGGCTTTACGTACTATATACAATCCTTAACGAACCAAGGTATTTACCAAACACGATTATGTGGCTAAGTTTTAAGTAAAACTTTTAAAATCTAGTCGCACTCTCGGGTGTGCGCTTTGTTCGGCTCTGATACCAGCTGTGGCAGTACCGCCCTAATTAATCCGGCTCAAGTGCGCTAACCATCATCTTAAAGAGAATCCCGGCTAACACGCACTTCAAACGGAGTAATTCGGCAGTGCTGTCGGGTAAAGTCCCGAAGAATCCACCTTAGCGTCGATCGAACCCAAAGCTTACATGCAACCCACACGAAGGTGAGTCCAGAGAGTACAACATTTCACAGATACATTACATTACAGGGTCTTAACTTAATTATTACAAACCAAGTTCGAAATCTCCGAAAGGTACTTGAAGTTCAAATTGAAAGTAGTTCAGAGTTCATTGCAGCGGAAATAAAACGAGTTCTAAACGACGATACATGATGTCATGATGAAGCCCGTACATGACATCACTCGGCATTGCCATCGTTGGCCGGAGTCGTATCCCACTCCACCGACCAACCAGGAGGTAAAACACACGGCCAAGTCAAACTAGCTATATGATCTTCAAATGTATCACCTGAAAACAAAGTGGAGCCACAAGCAAGGCTGAGTATACTAATACTCCGCAAGGCTTACCCGACTAGGATATAACTAACCCTCTAACTAGACATGCAAGGCTTTTGGCTTGAGGGGTTTGTCTTTGCCGAAAAGCAGTAAGTCCTTATTTTCCGATTTTAGCTTTCAAGTTCTATTATGATTAACCATTCTACATTAGCATCTATCCTAAAGCATACATGGTGGAAAGCAATTATTTTTCATCATTCAACCATATTTCTCATCATTATTGTTCCACTTCTTACTTTATGTGGCAAAAGGGTTAAGCAGTCTCAATATCCGTGAGAGACGGACGATTCGAATCGAATTTGTTAACCTGGCCAGGCAGACCTAAACACACGCATGGGGAATGCAATCACCCACGCGACTTTTCCCCTTTTTCCCCGGGCATGAAACAGGCCCACCGTCCTAGGGTGCCCTGCACCCGTGCGTGACCATAGACCAGACAGTGGGGAGTATGTTCCACGGCCGGTTCCATCAGGTACTTAAGCTTACCGATTATCATATTCTCGGCATGTGGTTAGTACGTTCAAACGCTTAACCACCACTACCACACACCGCGGCCTTATCCATTTTGAGTAAACAGACGGGGTATCACAAGTACAACAACCCCGCCCGTAAACCTTATATTGCAGTGTGTAGTAAGCATTCAACTCCTATGAGCTCGCGAGTGACAGGAAATCACTCGACTTCTACCGAACCATTAGCATAGCCAACTAGCGACCTACACATACTAGTGTTCAAGTATAGGTACCTAGGATCATGCAACTAAGGTTCCAAACAATTCCTGCAACTTAAATGCATAATAAACAGGAATACAAATAGTTGCATAAATTAAAATAGGTAGGACATGCTCCGGGGCTTGCCTTCCTGCGCGGAGCTAGCCTTGGGCTCTTCTGAACTCGGGTTCAGGTCTTCAGTGGCTTCAGTTAGATTCACTTGAGCTTCACGCTGCTCACTCTCGGACTCCGGCACCAACTCGTACGTACCGTCAGGGAGAGTAGTCGAATCTATATGAAAGGCATATGCGTGAGTTATTTTAGTGATACGATTTAATCAATTCTTCACTAAAGAGTTGTAATCCAACACAAACTCAAGATGATTTGCAAAGGATTATGTTACATCATTTTGGACAATCCTTTATAGAGTGATAATCATTAACTGACTCCACAAAGTAACTAGGGTGGATTGTACCTTTTATCCTTATGCAGCAAAAGAAAGGATTTTTCTCATTTATTACTAGGTTAAGCATGTCCTTATCACAAATAATGTTAAACAGAGATTCTGGGTTTGAAATTTTTATGCAAGATACACCTCTGAGTAAATTGTCTACTGTGAAATTTTTAGCCTATTTCATGCAGCCCATTAACCATGAAAAATAAAATAACCAGCTACTGCTAGAAGAAAAAATGAATTGTACAGGTCAAACTATAAAAGTACTGGTAATGAAATTTTAACTGAGTGTTTTCTACCTAAAGGCGAGCCTTTCATAAATTTTGCACAATTAAACAAGCATTTTACAGGGTATGAAAAATAGTACAAAGTATTGCTGCATGGATCAAGATTAACTTCCAGAGACTGTTATAGCAAGTTCCAGAGCCTCATATTTTACCAGCATGGTTATAAACTAAATTTCATCCCCTAGAAAAATTATCAGATTTTTCTATACAAAGAAACTATTTTTCGTGATTTAGTGTAAATATCTATACTATTAATTGGTTGGACTGGTTCCACCTATCTAAAATTTCTCAAATTTTTGTACAGTAACTAAATATCAAGTTAAAGGCACTGTAAAAGTTTGAGCTCTGTAAACCAAGTTAAACAGTATGTACAAACAAACTAATTTAAACAAGGCATAAAGCAAGATTTAAATAAACCGATAGCTAGGCATGTCAAAAGTCTATGAAACTTTTACACAAGGTTATACATCTAACATGTACCCCACTGACCAAAAATGGCTAACAACTCATGCTTGTAACTTGAGATCTAATAAATGGTACATTTTCTTTGTATTTTAAATGAAGTAAAAACCATTGAGCAAATGAAAAAGTGAATGAAACGAAAGTTGTAGATCTAGCCACAAGGAACTCAGAACATTTGAGTTTACAGTTTTACGATTTTTCTACGAATTTATATATATTTTGCAAGTTCGCTGTTTTGAAAACAAAAGAAAACCAAAACCGACTCTCGCATATATGCCCCTGGGTGGTTTTGGGGAATTGCAAATAGGTCCCTGCCGGAGTTAACAGGGGAGGGGCGGACCTTGGGGGCCGAAATCCGGCGAGGTCACTCGCCGGCGGCGAAGGGGAAGTGGGGGAATAGAATCAGGGGTTCAAGATGAACACGTAGGTGGTCTCGGTGTGCGCTGGGGCAGGCCGTGGCGCACCGGCCACGGTGAGCAGGGGCAGGCGGCGGGCGGCTGTGGCGGCGGCGGCGCTCCGGCGAGGGAGGGGCGGCGAGGTCCGGCCGGGGAGGTTCACTGGGACATGTGGACGCGGTTGGAGCATTTCTATTGGGGAGGGAGCGGCCGGAGCATAGGCCTCCGCGGAGGGGCGGCGGCCATGGCGCGTCGAGCGGCGACGGCCGCGTTCTATGCCGAGGAGGGGCGCCGGGCAGCAATGGGGGGTTCGTTGAGCTGCCGGGGAAGGTGTGGAAGCTAGCTAGAGCGTGTGCGCGGGTGGAGGAGGGCCGGGAGCAGGGGCTCCACGGTGAGGTGTTTGCGGCGGCAAGGGCGGCCGCGGCCAGTTTCTGGGCAGGGCGCAGGGGAGCGCTCGGCTCTGGGCACGGCTTGGGGCAGCGTGGGAGGAAGGGGAGGGGGCAGGGATGGGTGCGCCTGTGAAATGGGATGGGGAGAGCAGCAGGGGCGGGCGCAGGGAGAAGAGACGTCGACGACCGTGCGCGTGGTCGTGCGGCAACAGCAGAGGCGGACGGCCGCGTGGCGTGCGCGAGCAGGACCGTGGCAGCAGCGCGGGGCGGTCGCTGAGGCGAGCGGTGGCGTGTGCGCGCGCGGCATTGATGGCCGGCCGCGGTCAGCGGCTCAGGCAGCGCACGGCCGGCCCGTTTGGGCGCCACGGCGGCGAGGCGGCGCGTCGCCGTGCTCTTGTCGCGGCGTGTGCGTCAACGGGTAGGGCGCGGCGAGGACGGCGTGCGCGCTCAAGTGGGGTGGGGCGTCAGCGGCGCGCGGCCAGGCAGCAGGGCAGCGAGCGGGGCAGGCAGCGGCGCAGCACGGCAGCGGGCGCACGCGCGGCGTGCTTGAACGCCTGCGCGCGCAGAGAGGGGAAAGTCAGCGAGGGAGAGAGAGAAGAGAGAAAAAGGGAGTGGAGAGAGAGAGAAAAGAAAGTCCACGGTTTGACTTAGCCAAAACTCGAAATTTTCAATGGAAACTCGAAAAATTTTGAACACGAAAGTTGTTCCAAATTCCATTTTCTACAACTTTCCTTTCAGGCAAAACTTCGTTTGAGTAACGATTTGAAAGTTAAAAATTTGAATTCAAGTTTAAATGATCCCGCTTGTTTTTCGGGGTTAATTCAAATTTTCATGTTAGAACTTGAAAAACTTTGAACACGAAAGTTGTTTATTTTGTCAAACTCTACAACTTTCGTTTTGGGCAAAAGTTCATTTGAGCAAAGGTGCGAGAGTTGACTTTTTGGTGTATTTAAACGGAATTTCGGCTTTTGCGCGATCACCAAAACAGGGTTTACTGTGTCATTTGATGTTAACGGCATGTTTAAACAGTGCTAAACACCGGAGGTGTTACAGGGAGTCAGCTTGGACTCCGGGATCTGCAGCTGCTTGAACGCTGCATAGCTGATGACATTGAGGCCAGCCCCACCGTCGATCAGCACGTGATAGAGCCTGACGTTGGATATGAAATGGGCGGTGACTAGAGGTAGTACACCAGCCCCGGCCATGTTCTCCGGGCAGTCGGATGGCCCGATGGAGATGGTGGTGTTCATCCACCTTTGGTGCGGCGCCGCCTTCGGGACCCCCGGCTTCACCGAAAGGACTTCTCGGCGAAGGGTCTTTACGTCCCGCCGGGAGACAAGCTCTCAGCTTCCATCGTACATTACGTACAGCTTCTTGCGGCGGTCGTCGTTGTCGGAGTCGGAGTTGTCATCATGGTACACGCCCTTCAGCTCGCGAGCGGGGGATTGGTACCCCAGCTCCTTCTCCCTAGCAGCGGCCCCGCTGTCGGAGGCTTTCTCCTTGCCAGGTCGCTAGCGAGGAGGGGGTGAGCCGTCCTTGGAGGACTGCTCACGCCGCCCACTGACCCGCTTCGCGAGCTTCTGGATCGCGGCAGTCAGCGGCGCTGTGGCGAGCGGTGGGATGCACTGGGCATGAACCTCCGCTGCCACCCTGCGGGCGAGGGCATTTGCCATGAGCATTCTGGCCCCCAGCCGTTGCCGCAGCAGCTGGTGCCGCTGCTGCAACGGCCGGACCGCCGGGTTGCGGCTCCCCCCAACTCCAGTTCTTGTTCTTCTTCTTCTTGCCACCGCCCTGAGCGGTAGCACCGGAGCCACCAGCTTTGGCGTCTCCGTCTTGGGGGGCTGAGTGCCATGTACGGCCCTCAGCGGCCCTGGCACACTTGTCTGCCAGGGAGAAAAGCGTAGTAATGCTTTCCACCTCGTGCGTCGCCAGCTTCTCGAGCACCTTCTCGTCACGTACCCCCTGACGGAAAGCAGTGATAATAGATGCATCGGAGATATGAGGAATAGTACCCCGTACCTTGGTGAAGCGCGAGATGAATGCCCGGAGCATCTCTCCGGGTTTCTGTCTCACAGCGTGGAGGTGGGCCTCCACACCATGTTGCTGGTACGCACTGGCGAAGTTCGATGTGAACCTCGCACACAGCTCCTTCCAAGACCGAATCGTCCCAGGAGTGAGGTTCATGAGCCAAGTCCGGGCTGGCCCAGACAAGGCTACATGAAAGTAGCTCGCCATGACGGCGTCGTTACCACCAGCTGCTGTGATGGCGGTAACATACACCTGCAGGAATTCCGACGGGTTAGTGGTACCGTCGTACTTCTTCGGCAGGTGCGGGCGGAACTTGGATGGCCATTCCACCGCGCGGAGGTGCTCCGCCCACCCCAGCCACCGGAGCGCCCGCCTGTATCCGGGCGTTCACTGGAGGCTTGGGTGCTGCCACGTCCAAGTCGGCGTTGAGGTTGCGGCCCTCAATGTTGAGATGGCACTCTCGTGCCCTCTCCACGGAAATGCGGGCGTCCACACCCGCGTGCCTGCGGTTGAGCTCCGCCCGCAGGTCTTCTGTTCGTGCACCCCTCACTGTGGGTGAGCGCACGGATGCCAACGCACCGCCCTGGCGTCGGTGGTAGGGTACCACCGCGTTGCCAGGCGGAGGCCGTTGCCCAGTCTTTGCAGAACTGGGGGAGGCCTGAGCCAGATGGAGGAGATGATCAACGTCGTCCCGCCACTGCCTCAGGGCGTCTAGCGAAGCTGCAGCAGCCGGGGGGTTGCGAAGCAACTCCCTGGCCGCCGCCAGCGCTCCGCCGCTCGCAGCTTGTGAGGGGGCCCTTGATGGGCGCCCTGACTCTTGCCGGCGAGCAGCGCGTGCCGCTGCCGACGGTGGCTGCTCCATAGGCACGGTTGCCCCTGGAGCAGGAAGGTGAGAGGCGTGTGGTGCGGATGATACCACACCCTCTGTCATCTCCACGTCGTCAACACGAACCATGGAGACGAGGAAGAGATGAACTGCGACCAGCAACTGCCCCTACCTGGCGTGCCAAATGTCGTGGTGTGGCAAACCACAGCCGGGTGGCGGAATGCACCCGCCTCAGCCCAGAGGGTGAGTACTCGGGGGTTATCTAGCGACTAGTTCGATCTCGCTCAAGAACACCCAGAACACGATGAACACACACCGGGTTTAGAGTGGTTCGGGCCGCCGGAGCGTAATACCCTATGTCCATTGTGTGCTGTATTGCTCAAGACTGAAGAGCTTGGAGCTGAGTCCAGCGTGCGTCTACCCAGAGTCTGTCTGTCGTGTACAGCGAGCGCCTCCCTTTTATATCTCAAGGGGGCGCGTACATGGCCGTTGGGTCCCCGATAGGTGGGCCCAACGATGTAGTATAAAGTAACGAACTGTTCATACATTATGGCATTACAGGCGGAGAAGATCTTGCCTTAGATTTCCTTGCCTGCTCCTGGAATCCCTCGTCCAGCATGTCCAGGCACTGTCTTGTCGAAACGGCGCCAAACGTAGCCAGCGGCGTCGCCTACCACGTAGCTGAACGGGCCGTGTAGCTTGCGGCGTAGGCGGCATGATGGAAAAGTGTCGTGCCGTTGTATCCAATTAATGTCGTGGACGGCTCTGCGCGGGTGCGGCGCAGGCGGCTACACTGTGTACCTTGGTAATACGCGGTCCACAGTGAGACCTGACAAAGGCTACCCCGCGTGCCGCGGTGGCAGAGCACACCTCAACCACCCACATTGAATGCGGTGGGTGGGCGAGTCTTCCAGTGGAAGGCCCGCGCCCGCACCTGCGGGACACGTGGAGCCTCCAGACCCCCCCCCCCCCCGGCGGTATGCTGGCTCTATGCGCACGGGAGGTCCGGACAGGCGCGGGAAGGTCCCGGATCCCTATGGGGGGTCTGGGCCCCCGGCCGTCGGTTCGGAGCTTCCCCTCCTCTTGGGACACGTGGCATCACCAGACCCGTCCTAGAGCTAGGAGCAGGTCCGGGGCCGTTGGCCTGGTGAGGTAGGAGCCTGACCCGTGGGGCCCGGCAGCTCCGCCCCTTATGGCGATAGTCGCGGATGACTATGCGAGTCCTGCCTTGCTGCAGTAGAAGTGGGTATCCCTGCTACCAGGTACCGATAGTAGGTATGCAGGATTTGAAGGCATACCTGCTTCTCATATTTTGCTAAGTCAAAGACCGGATCCAAAGGATAAACAAGTCATAAACCTTGATCAAGATGTGCAAGTGTGTGGATATTTTTGGTGGATGGTTTATGAACTCCTTTGTATGTACCATCTCTCTATTTTCTTTCTTTTTGGATAAGGGGCTATTTTTTTTCTTCTTTTTTTTGACATGCCTAAGCATGTGGCATACCTTCTTTGGGTATTCATCTTTTTTTTTCTTTTTGCATAGCCCCATATCCTTGGCATCTTTTTGAGAGAGAGTGGTGTCATACATGGACATGGAGTTTTATTTTGTGGATGGATGGAATTTTTGCTTTCTTCTAGTGTAGAAGCATAGCATGAGGTGGAAATGTGTATGTGATCTTGATTATGGGGGTATGAAATGAATCTCACTAAGGGTCACAACAATTTGACAAAACTCAATGAGATAGAAAGTTGTATATGTGGATGGTTTTGCAATGAAATTCAACATATGGCTTTGGATAGGAATTTCATATCATCGAGGAACTTTATTATATTTTTGTGTTTTCAAAAATTAAATACTCCGGATGTCAAGTATCACATCGGAGAAGATCATAGCAACTCTACTTAACCATATCATAGCTCACAACAACATAGATTTGGATCATACTTTTCGCTACCCACAAGTTTCAAGTTTAAGGTATGAATATTTTCAGCCACCAAACTCAAAACTAGGTAGAGCATAAAGTTGTAACTAAGCATATGAAGAAAATTAACAGAGTAACTATTCATCATCTCAACAAGGAAAACTTACACCATGCTTACTACACATATTAAAAGAAAATATTTTTGATGTTTTCTAAGTTTTGCAAAATTTTATTTGTTTTTAGTTATGCAGATTTTTATGGATTTTCTGATTTTGCAAATTTTTATGGGTTTCATGCAAGGTTATGAAAGAAGTAAATGAGAAATGATACAAGTTACCTCTCGTGGGGGTCCTCCCCCAAGCTAGCTTCAGGCTCACTACGACTGATCGGGGTTGAAACCCGTCCAGTGGCAGTACGCCCTCCACTCCTCCTGTCGCTGCAACTGCGACTGCTCCATGTCGTGGAGTCTTTCGCCGGTGAAACGCTGCCATGCTTGGGTACTGTCGATGTGTTGGTTCAACGTCTCTTGTATGTTATCGCCCTGCACCCGCATCTTACCAAGTTGCTGGGTGATAGCACCGAAACCTCGGGACGAAGACGTTCGTCTGATGAGGTTCGGGGCTCCACCGGAGCTGGAACTAGTGGACCGGCGGCCTGGTGCCTGCCGTGTCCACTCCTCAGTGCTGGCACCGTGCCATGACGAACCACCGGCCTCATGGTGATGTGAGTGATGTGGCTGCTGAGGCGGTGGTGTCGGCTCTGTTTCCCTTCTGGTCCTGCTTCTTGTCATCCCGCCAGGCAAACCAGAAGATCTATGCCTACGACCCCCTTCTCATGGAATGAGAGGGATGGTTAGCAAATGACAATTATACAAATGGAACTCCGCATTGGGAAAACAGAATCTCATTTGTATAGCCCATGTAAAAGAAAATCAAAAAAATCATTCGGGCCTTTCTTAAGTGTGTGACCTTGGATCAAATAGTCCTCGTCGATATACACACGGTCGCCCTTAATGAAAGGAATAAAATTCCCCTCTAAGGCACCGATACGTGTAGCGATGTGAGTAATCAAAGAAGGGCACTCAATAGGACCCGTCATCTTGAAATTCAAAAGCCATTGCTTAACCAAAACTTGCGCGGGGGAGATTTTGATCTTGTTGACCATGGCATATAGAATGAGCAACTCATCATTGCGCACGGGTTGGACATCATCTCTTGGAAAGAGAGTGATTGTCAACCACTTGTGCATCAACTAAAGAGTTGGATTATGAATATCGCTGCACCGAGGTGCAAACTTGCCATGGACAACTTGACCCGAAATCCGGCCCCAAAACTCATGACGATTAAAACCTCGGCAAGCTTGGTCCAAAGAAATAGGCCAGCATTTGTTGAAATCGAGGTGGCCGGCAAAAGTTTTCCAAGAAAGCAAATATTATTTCCCGAAAAATCGAAAATAAACCCCGTTTTCCACCTCCTGAAGAGTGCAAAGAAATTGGATGGTGAGGAGTCGAGAACCGTACTCCTCAACGGGAACGAAGTTATCCCATCCAATTTCGTGCCAAACATTAGAGAAGTCTTCGTACATACCTGTTTTGATGAGGAGGTCCGGATCGAATGCTCGGGTGTGGACGAAGCTTCTGTTCTTGAGGATGGCGTAGCCTTGTCATTCACGATCATCTCGTAAGTTGAGGTATGGTGCATCTTCCTCATCAATCTCTATGACGCCGGCTTGCGGTTCGGCTTGTATCTCTTCTTGTTGTTCTTCTTCTTTATAGTCCATCGTGCTTGGTGTAGGCGTAGGTTCGGGTGTGTACGAGCTTGAGCCACCCCGCGAACGGGATGAACTTCCACCCGTCATCTTCTTGAATGCGCCGGAAACCTTCCGCCCTATGCCTTTCATGATGGAACAAAAATAAGTGCAACTCGAAATGGGTTATGTTAGTGAAACCGAATTGAATGTTCTTACCCGTGAGTTGCTCCTTCTTTCTTGCAGCAAAGAAATGAGAGAGAGATCTCTTGAAATCAAATCTTGAGCAAAAAAAATCCAATGAAAACCCGAGAGCAAAGTTTGAGAGAGTTTGAGAGAGAGTGAGTGAATGAGAGTTGAGTGTGAGAGCTCAACACCCACCCCTCGGCCTCTATTTAAAGAGAGAATGCCCGGGCACACCGACTAGGAGCTACATACAACATTCACTAGCCGTTGGAAAAAGTTGGCAGAGAGCCGTTGCCAGGTGGGGTCGGCCGACCCTGGGGTTCGGCCGGCCCCCCTGTGGGCCCACTAGCTGACAGCCAGGGCCCAGGGGCTCTCTAACGGCCATATGATTTGAAATTTTGGGTGTCCGGCCAAACTTTGCTTTGAAAGGTGTTCAAATTTATTTTTCAAGGGATTTTAATGCTCGGAAATATATTTTTGGATTTTTGTGAAAGAAATAAAAAGTGCTAGAAAAGTTTCTAGCATGCAAGGGTGTTTTGAAAATTCAAACATGCAGTGGGAAAAATCGAAAAAGTCGAGAAAAGTAAAATGATGGAGGGTGATCATGAGATACGTACCGATTTACCTTCGGCAAGGGCTCGTCATTTAGAGTCTGACGAGAGGTACCTTTCTCCTGCTATGTTCACCATTGCTCGGCTCGTCCTGGAGAATTGGACGAGAACGAGCTTACGACCTTACGCCACACCTTCTTCGCACATCTTCTTCTGGATCGTGTGGTCGTAGGCTCTTCAGGATGGGGTTCAGGTGCACCCCCAAGTGGTCTTCCGTCGTGAGTCTGCTGGATCACGAACCTATGCTCCTTCCTGTGGAAGAATTTAAAGAATATTTCGTCGACCCCGATGCGGAACTGGACTTCTCCAGATCCGACATCGATCCTAGCTTTTACACTATTTAGAAAAGGTCGTCTGAGGATGAGGTCTAGTCCCAAGTCTCCATCCATGTTGAGGATGACAAAATCGGCTAGGACGAAGCAATTCTGGATTCGTACGTAGATGTTTTTGACTATCCCTTCGGGATGTCGAACTGTGGAATCTGCAAGCTGTACGAACATACGGGTCTGGGAAAGAACAGTATATTGTAGTTGCTCAAAGATTACCTTGGGCATGATGTTTATGCTTGACCCAAGGTCGCAGAGGGCATGCTCATAGTATTGATCGAAGATTGAGCAGCTGATCATGGGACCCCTGGATCTTCTTGAATTGCTACTACCAGACCATCCCAAGTGTTGTTTCTTGGGGGATTGTCCTTGCATGTATGGTTAGTTCGAGAAGTCTGCCGGGGAAGGTTGCCACACCCGGTAGACACCATATTTGTTGTTTCAATGGGAGATTCGGGTTGCCCCGGGATCTTCCCGTTCTCAGAGACAGGAGCAGCAGTAGCTAATTGTGCCAGTTGAGTTTCTATCATTTTGTTGAAACTTAGTTGATTTTTATGAGCAGAAGAAAGAGTTTCAACTTTTGCATGTATGCTTTCCAAAATTTTATCGTTGGCAGCAAGCTTTCTATTTAAGGACTCGTTGATTTTAGCTTGGCCAAACACAAGGTCTCTCAAGGAGGGTTGGTTCGAATTGAAATTTGAATTGAAATTTGAGTTGAAATTGTTACCTCCTCCTCGAAATAGTGGGCGTGTCTGACCCCACCCATGGCCTCCTTATGGACGGAACCCGGTGTTGTTGTTGATGTAGGCTGCATCCTCTCGGATCTCAGGGCAGTCATTCCCCGAGTGTCCACTGTCACCACAAACCTCGCACGCAAAGTATGAGTTCATGGCATGGACGGGAACAGGCATCTGGGGCCGGATCCCTTCATCAAATTTCTTCAGTAGGAGGTCCAGCTTAGCGGCGAGCATATCCGTCTCCTTGAGGCATGCATTCCGCCTTTGGTTCTGGGCTGGGAACGCTCCTTGTTCTAGCCCTGGTTGGAGACCATCTTCTCGATTAAGGCCGTAGCCTTGGCAATGGTGAGATCGAGATAGGCTCCTCCAGCAATAGCATCAAGATGGGCTCTGGATGTTGTCGTTAGCCTATTGTAGAAGCTTTGTAGCACGAGCCACTCGTCCACCCCATGATGAGGACAGGCGAGTATGTACTCTTGCAGCCTTTCCCAAGCTTCTTGGATGGATTCCATCCCTATCTGCTGGAAACTTGAGTTTCTTCCACGCAGGGCATTGGTTTTGCCCAACGGGAAGAACTTAGCGAGGAACGCCGTGGAACACTTGTCCCACGTGCTGACGGCTTCCTTGTTTTGATAAAACCACTGCTTCGCTTTCCCCAGGAGGGAGAAAGGAAACAGGAGGAGCCTGATGGCGTCAGCCGTAACGCCCCGTATGGTTACGGTCTTGCAAAGCTCCAGAAAATTCTGGAGATAGGCGTTGGCGTCCTCATTCATCTTGCCACAGAATGGGCTAGCCTGCACTATGTTTATGAGGCTGGACTTCAGCTCAAAGTTCACGTCCCCAACATCAACATTGGGTCCAGTTGCCACATTGGCAGCTGAGGGGACGGAGAAGTCGCGGAGAGTCTTCTCAGCCATGAGTTCAGTTGATGGTGCTTGGAAAGCTGGTTCGCTTGTCGACTACGAGATCGGAGGAGGAACGACGCGAGGTCGGACCCTTCTCACGAGCTTCTCGGGATTTTCAACGAAATTTGTCGGGAAGGAGAAACTAGACATACACTACCCTGTTTTCATCCAATCAGGAGAAAACAAAAAGATAAACACATTAGCTTATATAAGAAGTAGCTACTTCTTACTTATATTGCCATGTTTATGTACTTTAGTAAATATATTTTACACCTAGTGCCATCCCCGGCAACGGCGCCATAAATGCTTGTTGTCATTTCTTAGCGTCATCACTAGGATTGGTTAGTTCCTAGCAACAGTGCCTCGAAGATGACGTGTGGTATGTCTTAACATTTACAGAAGGATCCGCAAGCGCACGGATATACCGTTGTAGCATTTCACCCGGAAGTATTCAGGGTATCGTTATTTCTATTTTCCCAAAGGATGGCTAGGTTGTGTAAAGTATATTTACTTAGTTGCATAACCATGACACGTATGAGCAAGATGAAGATCACTGACTATACAGGGGTAAATGAAATATAATAAGGATAATCAGGGGTAATGCGACACACATAAAACAACCAACTCTCATGAATAAAAAATAAACAAGCAATCCTAAGGTTAGTGGGAGCATAGGCAAAGATTCCTGTTATACTAATCATGTTAGCGGATAAGTTACGTTAGCTGCGTTGCTTAGAGCTGCAGGTGCAAGGAAATTAGGGACATCGGGGAGAATGACCCGTACTGGAGAACATCCAGTCTCGTTTCATCTTTGCATCAACTCCTACACCGTACCCGAATGTCGGGGAGTACGCTAACCGAGAAGCAGCTTTCCGGCAGACCGACAGCGCTGTCACCACCTACGGTTTACCCCAGCCACACCGTGGAGCACCGTCATATCCGAAGGATCCCGCATACTCGGGCACCATGCCCGCATATGAGGTCACTACCCTAGCACCCCCGGGTCGTCCACCCTTCGGATGGACAGGTAAGATGCTAAGGCAAGCCCGAAAACACAACGAACCGATATCCTTACCCAGATCATCTGGTCTAAGCATGCAACTACTATAACTTGATAAAGCATAGCTCAAGGCTAAACAAGCTACGAACATAGCAAGATAACAAATAACGAACTCTGAATGATTAACATAAAGAAAGTCGGAATACAAAGCCATACCAGAGGCCGAGGATTGCTCGCCGACCCCGAGGACGACTGGATTCGCTAAGAAGATGAAGTACTAGCCTAGCTCTACTACCCTAAGGAGTACAAGTCACAAGAGAGTGTAGAGAGAGGCTTCCAAGTGGTGTGTGTTGAGAAGAGTGGTGGGAAGCCCCTTTTATAGCTTGAGAGGTCGGTTCCCGCCATCTCTATACATGGAAACATGCCTAACAGACCTCAGGAGGATAAGAACAAGCTTTCCGCCAAATCTCAGCCTCGGAGGCTGCCAGGTGGGGTCGGCCGACCCCCCCCCCCTTGGCGCCACTTCCCACCGACCTTCGCTGGTTCACTACTCTGTGGGTCCTGATGTCAGATGGTCAGTGCCGGGGCTTGGTTGGTTAGTTTGCTCTGATTTGTGGGCCTCCTTTGCTCATGTTACGCAGGACACGATCGTCTGTGACTTCTGTCTGCGTATTCGTCGTGTTTTCGTCTTATTCTGGACTTGTGCTCCTGAAATCATGAATTCTCGAAAACAACTGTGGAGCTAGGTTAGTGATATAAATATGCGAGTAAGAGGTATAGTTTTCATTCTTAATGAGTATAGTTGACGGTTATATTTCGTACTTAACCACCGTCAATAGGGTGGTTGTGGATTCGACCAGGACAACAAGGGACACTTGCAGCGAAGGCAGCATGGCCGTCGCTGGTCAGCCTAATGGTCAGCCTCGCTCGCTGCCTGTCACGTAGCAGTCCCAGCCCGCGCCCTCTGCAGAGGCATATCGCAGCAAGGAACAGCAGCCACGGCCAACGAGCGTGCGGCCAGAAGACCAGCAGCAACTAGCTGCGATTTCAGCTCCTGCAACACGTAATGAAAGTGAGGCCCCGTTTAGTTGCTAAAATTTTTTCTAAAGTTCCTGTCATATCAAATCTTCGGACACATACAGAGCATTAAATACAGTTAATAAAATAATTAATTACATAATTCAACTGTAAATGATGAGATGAATCTTTTAAGTCTAATTATTTCATGATTGGACATTAATTGTCAAATAACAACGAAAGTGCTACAGTACCCAAATTCAAAAAAATTCAACAACTAAACACACCCTGAGTAGTGCATCTCTCCTCTCTTGTCAGATAATGGTTGTGATAGTTTGTGTTATTCATCACATGATTTATCTGTGGCAGGCTCTCAGATGTCTGCTAAAGCGGAGGTGGCAACTCCTAAAAGGCAGGGGCGGATGTCGGCTATTAATCTGGAGTCTGGGCAGTCGGAGGCAGCTCCACCGGCTGGATTTACGACACCAATTAACAAAACCGCAGGTACGGATTTGGCACATGCCTCCGAGATTGGATCAGTTTTCCTTGATGGCAAACGCCGGAGCGCTCGCGCTAACTACTCGTATACTGCCGATGGGATCTCTGCAGCGGACGAGTTAGTGATGAACAAGCCCAAGCGTCGTGCTGCGACTAGAAACTTGGACAGCCCGGCGGCAACAGTGCACAAGAATCCGGAGCCACCATCCCCAGCAGGTAATCCTTCTCCAAAATCTGCTTGTATTGCAAATTTTAATTCGATCAGGATTTCTATGGGTAGAAGTGCCAATGCAATAAATGTTTTTTTAATGCTCTCAAACGAATAGAGGTTGATAGGTTTGCGATTCAGCGAAAAATTGGACGAGCTAGCTTAGATGTCAATCCTTTTGAACTAAGTGATGAGGAAGACTCTGAAAATGATAGCAGACTTTTTTCTCACTTGGTCAAGGATATAACTTACGTGGATTTGGATGATTCGGACCTAGGCACAAGAATTTGTGATCTTAAAGTGTCCAACTGAAAGTCTAAATCATGTTCTAAAAAAGACAAGGCACGAAAAAAGACCAGAAATTAATTAAAAGTGTTTCTCCATGAGAGGATTCTACTGGAATAGCGGAGGTCTTTCAGACTTGGTTAAATACTGATACATATTAGATGCAATTAGGGACCACAATCTTGACTTTGTCGCCATCATGGAAACGGAAAACAAGACATGCTTAGAGCAAATATTAACCGCCTCTCAGGGGTGCGGACTTCACTTGGCACTACCGCCCGGAGATCGGGAGGTATCCTTCTGGGAGTTAACTCAACAGTTCTTGATGTGTCCATAATAGTGCAAGGGGAATTTTTTATTAAATTTCATCTCCTTAACAAAAACGATTATTTTAAATGGATTTTGATGGCATTTTATGGTCCGGCACACACAGGATGAGTTTAAATTAGTCTTCTTGTCGGAACTCGTTCGTACTTGTCAACAGAATATGTTGCCAACCTTAATCGGTGGACATATTAAGGAAAAGAACAAAGATAACTTTAATCCTCGTTGGCCATTCCTGTTCAACGCCGTCATCGATGGTTTTGATCTTCGGGAGATAAATTTGACAGGGAGACAATTTATCTGGGCAAACTCTCTAACGGATCCAACCTATGAGAAGCTCGATAGAGTTTTGATGACAACTGAATGGGAATTCAAATATCCAATGGTAACAGTGCATGCGCTGGATAGAGGCGTCTCAGATCATACATTGCTACTATTGGGCATGGATGATCCATCCTATACGGGGCATGCAAAACAGTTCAAAATGAAACTCAGTTGGCCAAACCGGTCAGTGGCCAAAACTCAGTGCAATGCTAGAATAGGAAATTGGGGGCACTAAGAAAACACTTGCGGGGGTGGGCTCGCCATCACCATGGGGTGCATAAAGCACAAAAGGTGCACCTCCAAACGGTAGTAATAAATCTTGACACCCAGGCTGAAATTAGAACGCTCATGGATGGGGAGAGGGAACATCTAGAATTGGCCCGTGATGACTTGATAAAACTTTTGTGAGACGAGGAACTCAGGTTTTATCAACGGGCCAAAGCGACTGACGTTCTTTTGGGGGATAACAACACCAGGTACTTTCAGATGGTTGCTAATGGTAAACATCGTAAGAAACATATCTTCTCCCTAGAACATGAGGGTGGCAAAATCGTGGGGCAGTATAATCTCAAAGGTCATATCACTTAATTTTATAAAGAATTTTCGGACCTCCTGAGGACAATCATTTTACTCTAGATAATAGGATGGCTGACATTCCTCAAGTCCGTCAGTCAGAAAACGAATTCCTCATGGCTTCATTCACTGAAAAGGAGATTCGGGATGCAATATTTGATATGGAACATAACAAAGCGCCAAGCCCAGACGGCTTTCTTGCTGAATTTTTCAGCATTTTTGGGATGTCATCAAAGACCTGATGCGAATATTTCATGAATTGCACAAAGTTGACCTCCCCTTATTCAGTCTTAATTTTGGTGTCATAATGTTATTACCAAAAAATATAAGATGCCAGCAAAAATACAACAATATAGACCAATTTGTCTACTTAATGTGAGCTTCAAAATTTTTACGAAAGTGGCGACAATCCGTATCAACTCAGTCGCAGATCACCTAATTAGCCCTACATAGACAGCGTATAAGCGAGGTCGAAACATTCTAGAAGGGGTTGTGATCTTACATGAAACAGTACATGAATTACACCGAAAAAACTAGAGTGGGGTAATCTTTAAAATAGACTTCGAAAAGGCGTACGACAACGTGAGATGGAATTTTCTTGTGCGGACGCTTTGGTTGAAAAACTTTTCACACAAGTGAATTGAGTGGATTAAGTCTTTCATCTCAGGTGGAAGCGTAGCAGTTAATGTCAACGATGAGGTAGGTCGTTATTTTCAAACTAGGAAAGAATTTAGGCAAGGAGACCCACTTTCACCCATCCTGTTTAATATAGTAGGCGATATGCTAGCACTGTTTATCAACCGAGCAAAAGGAACAGATCAGCCGAGTAGTGTGGTGCCACACCTTATATACTATTATATACTATAGTACATTGATGATACGATTCTCCTTGGAGCATGCTTACCCGCCTCTCTTGCCTGCTCTGGTGTCACCTTCAGCCGCGTGCCCGTAATCTGGAGAAGGACCGCAAGATACTCGTATTCCGCCTCCCATTGATCTGTGTCTAGCTTTCTGTCAATGAAACAAGCTTCTTGTGCAGTGTCCCGGCGATGCACCGGTGAGGGGGATGGGGGGGGGGGAAGGCGAGCGTCTGGATCTGTCTGAACCCGCGGCAGGGGGGGTTGCCGTTGCGGCTGGCCAGCTGAGTCTCCTTCTGGCGCGGCAGTGCGCTGACCGGTGGCCTGTCGGGGTCGGGCACCAGCCGCTGCATTCTGCGCAGCCTTCGGATCGGCCAGTGTGACTTTGGGCTTGGGGGCGCCCGCTGCTGGAGGTGACGCCTGCCCGGCTTACAACATTCGAAGGAGGCAATTGAAGCAGCGGCCGTCCCGTGCCGCAGGATGGTTCCGGCGGGGATGAATAGGGGCCAATTGGCGCCCGCGTCCGCGCCGACGACGTACCACGCGCCAGCCCCCATCCAACGCCCTCTGGGTGTCAGCGCGCAAACAGATGCTGCGGTAGCGTGGCAGCAAGCTGCGGTGACCGGCGCTCCTTGGGGGGGGGGGGCGTCCGAGCTACCACATCTCGATAGGATGGGCGGATCTGGGGTGGTGTCGCTGAGTGTTCTCCCTCCGAATCTGATATTATTCACCTGTGTTCAAAGCCTCTATTCTATGCTTAATTTTGCTTTGTATATCCTCAGGTACCCCCAGTTTTAGCTCAGAAAATCTTTACCCAGATATTTTCATACATAAATGTACAACTATTCAACAGGTGAGTTTTTCTTTCAAGGATTTGACTTTTTAGCATGTGCAAATTGTGTAGTAAATGGTCGCTATTTGTTCCACAGTCTACTTCTTCGTCGTGTGTTGCTCCTTCAGTAACGGAGAATATGTCAAGGCTGGTCTAGCTGAGTTGGAGTTGTGGTGTGCAAAGGCAACAACCGAGGTGATTTATATACTATAAATGACTAGTTTTGTTTTTCTTTTTGAATTTATTACTGAGTTTGGTTGGCTACAGTATGCAGCTTCATCATGGGACGAGCTAAAGCATATCAGACAGGCCGTTGGCTTTTTGGTATGCTCTCTTCTGCCAAACTGTGCTACTATATTCATATTGGGATTTGTGCAACAACACTTAGATATCTGACATCTCAAGTGTTTAGTATTTGTTTGTTGCATCTTAGAGCTTATACATACAAATATCTTTGATCGGATAAGCTTCATAAGTTTGGATGGTTGACAAATACAGCAGTTTCTGTTGTTTTATCTTGAGTTTGTACTCTTGTCTGATGTCAAACTTGCACACACTAATACGTTTTACTGCTCGTTTCAGGTTATATTCCAAAAATTCAGAATATCTTATGATGAGATAGTCAATGACCTATGCCTGGTAAAACCTCAATACTGTTAACTTACTCTTTTGTTGTTTCCCCATTGATGTTTCAACTTTCATTCATTTCTTTCAGAGTGTAGAACGATCTTTGTTCTAATACATGTCCGATTACCTTTGTTTGTAGGTGTTGAGTGTTCAACAATTGTACAGAATTTGTACACAGTACTGGGATGACAAGTATAATACCCAAAGTGTCTCAACAGATGTGAGTTCTGTTTCTGAAGATATTGACTGTTATGCAATTCTACTTATTGAGAATATTTTCACTGCTTGTGTGTAAAATGTAAAATCTGCACTCCTCGAGTTGTCTGTAATTGATATATGATGCTCCGTCCTCATTACTAATTGTGTTTTCAATTATGTTCCAGGTTGTTAGTAACATGCGGGTGTTAATGACAGAGGATTCCAATAATGCTGAAAGCAGTTCATTTTTGTTGGACGATAATTCAAGGTAATTGAAGTCCCATATCATTTTACAAATAATTCTGGACAAGAGCACATTTTCATCTTCAATCTACTTTTCTTTTTTTTTTGGCAATGCAGCATCCCATTCTCGGTGGATGATATCACCAACTCAATACAGGAGAAGGACTTCTCGGATGTCAAACCAGCCGAGGAGCTACTCGAGAACCCTGCCTTCCAGTTTTTACAGGAATAGGGCTGTGCGAAGTCTCGAGTTTTATATTGCTAGATGTCTTGTCAGATCATTTCTTGATTTGTTGTAAATTTTCTTTGATCCCTTGTGTCCCAAATGTGCCTTTTTGTAGTTCTCTTCTCTTTCATGCTAGTTTTGTAAAATCAATATAGGTATTCGTTAGGGTTGGGATGGGGATTCCCCCCTTACAATAGAAAAAGGCCGTATCTTTTAATGCGGGGAAAAATCATTCTTTGTAGGAAAATCAAAATCAGTCTTTTACCCAAGGGTGGTAAGGAGAGGGAGAGGCAAATGTTAGTAGCCTCTCCACAGCTATAGATCATGTAAATTATATATTGTAAATCAACAGAGAAGGGAAAAGAAGTTGATGTAGCAGATGTTATTTTTGTGACTGCTTCCAAATTCTATGTTGTTTCTGAACCTTGTGCGGCTTTTCTTGTCTGGTGTTATTATGTCTCTAATTAATGTATATTGAACATACATTTCTTTTGTATATACCGTGTCTCTGAATGGTGGCCAGGCACGATCGAATACCTGGGGGCGGACACAACTTGAATTTTACGCGTCATCGAGTATGTGTTGACTTTTGGTGATTTTTGGTGGTGAGTTTGGCTCGGAGTGTAGAATGATAATATCCCAGTTTACACTTCTCTTGTCCGTGCCACGATTTGTTTTTTGACACCAAACTCAGATCTCATCCCAGGTCTCCGTCCCTGGATCCTTCAGTTCAGAGACCCTCGTTAGCTGCAAGCCTCCTCTTCCCGTTATCGGTCTCCTTTGGTGCCTTGCGGCTCTTCGTAATACTCCGCCACTCCAGTCGTAATCCACCAGCTTCAGTCAAGTCGAGCTCGAACTCATGCTCGAACATGAGCTTCAGGTGGATGAAGTTCGACTCGACCTCGGCTCGTTAGCAGCCCTATCTTCTCACCGGCCTCTCTATCCTCTCGAGCGCTGGCTGGGGCTATTTTTCGTCCAATGGCGTGTTCGGTGCGGAGGCGACCAGTCCATATAAGGATTTTGAAGCCATAAAAAAATTTACTGCTCCCCTAAGTATGCATTTTTGTCTTCTTGGCACTGGCGACCTCGAGAACGAATGAACTATAATTACTGATATACTCGCTATTTATATACTTCAGAACCATAAAGAAAATACCTGATTCGATTTAATCTAGAGATGAAGCCCTAACAGGAATCACTTTTGAACAATTGTTGTGCTGATATATGCTGTATAATGTGCTATACCAGAAACTTTTTCTCAACCTTCCGACGACGATGAAAGGAGAAGTAGAAGCTTTCTTCAGAAATTAAATGCACTTCCATGTTGCACTATGGCTTGGTTGGGTAGTTCACAACCAGCAGAGTCTAGTGTTGGAGCAAAGATAAATATGGTTTATGAAGTTGGGGAGTTGTTTGAGCTGGGTATTCAATTGTCTTATCTGCTTAGACTACTTGGCCTTCTCGGAGCTGGTTCGTTTTTTATTGTTTGTCAGGTTCTTGTTCGCAGGGAACTTGACCTTTCTGCCACTACTAGAATCCTAACTTTGGCCTACTGTTTTTATTGATTACCGACAGCCCCTGGGTAAAGCTACAAATGGCCAACAGTTTTTAAATGTCCTACTGTAAATTTATTTAAACACCTTCAGGTATTTGATGAATGGCCAACAGGTATATTTGTGGCTGACTGTTTTCCTTGGCTCCGTTGGCAATCCTTTTTGTTGCCGAGGGATGTAAATATATCCCAGTCGGCAATGTTGTATGCTCGTGAACTCAGAAATATCATGGGGTTAGACTTTTTGGTAACTGCACCCACCTTTCCTGATATTTTTATCCCACGTCCTAATTAAAGCACCCAGCATCGTTAGATCTTGTTGCTATTTCGCAGCCATCCAATCTATGATAACCAGGTATATATTAACCTGTCCAGAAACCCTAGCAGGCAATCCAAATTCACAAACCAGATCCCATCTTGTTCTGCTCGAGACTCTCGTGATTACGTTCTACCAGCAGTTCAAACGTCCGACTGTTAGAAGAATGGAGGAGCCGATCGCCTGCAACCTTCGGGGCCTGACCGCGCCGCCATGTGGATCCTGCAATCACCCATGATTCAGATTCACGCATCGGGCGACCGATGGCCGGCGTGTTCCGAGTCTCCGATCAATTGTTTCAGATATCTCTCAACTATTGGATCTGGATGTTTGCAGGTACGGCACTTCATTGGCATTGGATCTTTTGTTGTCCCTCGTAATCCCATCTTGTCTTTCCCCCCTTTAGTTTGGACATGGGACGATGCTGCCTGCGCCCCCAGGTAATTCCGTGATAAAATGCAATTGTATTAGTTCGAATCAATTTGTATTTTTATTGATTCAGATCTGTTGTCAAATTGTTTAAGATTATCAAACCTGCAAAGGGTATATATGCAGAGATCTGGGAGCTGCAATGATTATGGCAATCCGTGAAGGCTGAAGACTTGTAGATACTATACAGTTGGATTACTTGTTCCTCTCTCATGTTAGATTTGGATATGCAGTGTGACCCAGGGCCGTGCCGGCATAAATCGGGGCCTGTGCGAAATTCTAAAGTGATGCCTACTATACTAACTATACTTATATTTTTGGCTGCTAGAATTATATTTTCTAGATCGATTTGCAAAAAATATGGCTTCAATCGATCGTTTTCTAACATAAAAAATGAAAGAACAAAATTATAATTAATCCATTAAAGACTCAAAGGATACAAGTATATATGTATATCAATACAGTTGGGGAATTAAAAGAAATATCTATTTACCTTCTCCTTAAGCCAGTCAATTGTGTGAAGAGTTGAAATTGCCGACATGTCGTTGCTGAATTCTCCGCATGTCCTGGGGCTGCCGGCCGGCTGCTGCACCGCGTCGCCGTCGCGAACTCGCGCTCATGGCCTCGGCGGTGACACGGTGTTTCCTGCCCTGCCATCTGGCATCTGCCTCGACAGCTCGGCCCTTGGTGTCGTGACTCGTGAAAAACAAGAACTGAAGATGAATTGGCATAGGATTAGAGGAAGACGGCACGATAACTAAATTGGCGGGCGTTAGGACTCCTCAGTGTTGCAGACCTTTTTGTTTTGTGCAGGACAAGGGCGTGGCATGCGTCCGTTTCACCATTTGCATAGGACCGGCCCAGTAGAAAGGATGCAGGAAGTTAATGAGCTGCTGCAAATTCCGGGGGCCTAAAAAACTGGGGGCCCACGCCCCTGGCACGGGCCTGGTGTGACCATCCAGTGTATGTAACGATTGTTAGATTCCTTTTGTTTAGTTAATGTAAGCCTAGTAGCCTACCTAAGTATATATATATATATATATATATATATATATATATATATATATATATATATATATATATATATATATATGTAACGATTGTCATTTTCTGCTTAGCTAAATGTGCACCAGCATGCCCGTGAGGCATATATATAATCAATTAATCAAAACAGATGAAAAGAGGTTAAACGATGTCTTCCTTTGATAGACTCTATTTGAAACTTAGCATATGATAAATGTTTGGTATTTTAGCAGGAGTTGTACTTAAAAGCACAACGAGAACTGAATGAAAAATAATTTGAATAGGAATATAAATGGACCTGGCTATAAGGCTTGCTCCAACGGTGCCCTCTATATGGCCCCCCACCCCACGTAGGGGGAGCTTTGGGGGGAAATCCGATCCAACGGTTCCCCCAAAAGCTCCCCCTATATATGGGGGGAGTTGAAACTCCCTCTATATATATAGAGTGAGTTTCAACTCCCCCTATATCTCTAATCACATCGTTTCTTCATGATATTAATCTCGTTTGAGCCCCGTAACATGATGATAATGCGTATTATGACAGTACAAATACTGTATGATTTTTTTAAAATTCAAAAAAGATAAATTAATAGTTAGTTATTGAGTGATAGTATATAGAGGGAATAGATATGGGGGGAATGGTTGGAGGGGAGTTATAGAGGGAGGAATTTTTTGGAGGGAGGTAGTAAAATATAGTAAATAGTACGTTTGGGGGGAGTTGGATGGGGGGAATGGTTGGAGAAAGCCTAAGCATCCCGTACGGCCTATTAAAAAAGGAAAATATATTATATTATTGCTATCTTGATTCGGCAATAACCGCCACCCCTATGTTTTTAGAGGCAAAACTACGCATGTCGCACACCAGAACCCTACGCCCCCACGCTGGCGCCTCCCTGTCAACGCCAGCGCCTCTAAAATTGCTTCGGCCAAAAATCCCTTGCTATCACCACCCGCCACCTCAGCCTGCAGCAGAAACAAAAAACAAACAGGGCAACCTCGAGCATGAGGGCAAACAAAAGAGCAACCGGGCAGTACCATGAACCAAACAACAGGAAAAAAAATTTGGATCAGGTATGCAGATCAGACGCGAATTGGCTTGTAGTCCAATGGTAGGACAGTCCAGTGGGACGCTACCCACCAGGGTTCAAATCCTGGTGCTCGCACCTTTTCCTGGGATTTTCCTAGGATTTACCGGTGTTACACGTTAAGTGGTAAGCGACGTTCCCGTCGACGACGAGACGACAGTGGTGACTTCGAGAATCTTCAGATCTGCCGGTGCTCAGTCCTTCGGAGGTGCTCATAGGGGTAGGATTTGCGTACGTGTATTCATAGGGTGTGAGTGTGCGTGCGTGTTGTGGGCGTCTTCGTTGTACTGTGTGATTCTAAAAAAAAAGTATGCAGATCAGACATTTAGTACTTGTTTAGGTATCCCATCATCTGCAATTTGGTTTTAGGGTTCTAACAACATAATAGATCCATACAAAATCACATCCTCTAGAAATGAAAAACCACAGATCTTTAGGTGACATAATAGATCCATACAAAATCCCATCCTCCATAAACGAAAAACCACATATCTTTAGATGCAAATTGCTATACACAGGTCAAAAGAGAGGTAGCATGCATGTAAGTTTCTGATTGGATGTGCTGATGCGCCTAGTTGCTCCCCTGTCCCACCCACACAATTGAATCCAGTATTGTAGACCTGATTGAATCAAGATTGAAAACTTGGTTAGTGGTTTTGATGCTGAAAATGAGCAACATTATTGTCTAAACAAAAATACTGATATGCTTGTACGGAACAATATTATTGCTTGGAAACCTAACTTATACTACCTAGTAGAAACCAATCTAATCAGATTTGTGCTTTGATTAAAAAATAGTTGTGCAGGGTAATAGAATAGGAAAAGACCAGTGAAAAAGAATGGATTTAAAATGAGCTCTTGCTAGAATTTGATTATCATTTCCTAAATGAGTCAGATGAAAATTCTACATACTGTACAGAAGCAGTTCAAGCTTCAGGACAGGGGAGCAACTGTTGCCTGCTTTGGGCAGTATATGACATTGTGCAGAGTCTAGAACAGCAAGTGTTGCCTGCTTTGGGAGGTGTTGAGGCTGCTGTTGGCAACTATAATATCTTGTTTAGTTGCAAAAACTTTTGGAATTTTGACATTGTAGCACTTTTGTTTGTATTTGGTAATTATTATCGGATCATGGTTTAACTAGTCTCAAAAGATTCGTCTCGCAAATTACAGACAAACTGTATAATTAGTTACTTTATTTAGCTATATTTAATTCTTCATGCATGTGCTCAAAGATTCGATGTGATGGGGAATTTTGTAAAGTTTTGGAATTTTGAATACAACTAAACAAGGGCATAGCTGAAAACCTCGAATATGTGCAGACTATTGCTGATAACACCTAAGGAATAGCAGATGTGGATGAGGTTTGGTCGACACCTCGAGTACCATACACTGGGTAAGTATTTTTCAAGTAAGCAGGAAGCTAGAGATTTCTACAACTCATGTGCAAAATGGATTGGTTTCTCAATCCTTATGGTCACTTCACGCCTGTCAGGTTTGACACAATAGCAGCACAAAAGTCCTATTTGTTTGTAACAAGGAAGGGCATGGGAGGAAGGTGAAAGAGGGCAATGCAACTGCTGAATCTGATGACAGCAATTATGAAGAAGGGGGCTCTGAACCTGAGAATAACAACAAAGAAGGTGGCGATGAAGATGTTGAGAAGAAGAAAATGATATTAAGGAGTGCTGAAAAAATAGTTTTATGGGGGGTACTGTATAAGTTGACAGTGGCCGTCCTTTCTGCTTCTGTCGTCTTGGCATTGTGACAAATGGGGGTTGAGAGGCTGCAGGAAAAAAAAGGCGAACAATTTTAACAAAAAAAAAGAGAGGGCATGCTTGAATCACTACATTACTTCAACTACATCAGGCAGGGCATGCTTGGTATATAGGTGTGGTGGACCAAAAAAAGCCTGGGCTGGAACCTTTGGCCAGAAGCCTCACCCCTAATTTTAGATTGTACTTTGCCTAATAAATATAATATTATTTCCTATATAAGATCATATTAATGCTTCTGTACACAGGAAAAGTTGCTAGTGTGCAATGTGGGGACATGTTTGAATTGCCTAATAAATGCAATATTATTGCTTATATAAGGTCATATTAATGCATGTGGATACATGAAAAGTTGCTAGTGTGCGGTGTGTGGGCATGTTTGAATTGCTTAATTAATGTAATATTATTGGCTGTATAAGGTCATATTAATGCATGTGGATACATGAAAAGTTTCTAGTGTGCGGTGTGTGGACATGTTTGAATTGCCTAATAAATGTAATATTATTGCCTGTATAAGGTCATATTAATTCCTACGGATATAAGAAAAGTTGCTAGTGTGCAGTGTGTGGTCATGTTTGAAAAGATCACTACTAATATAAAAAGCTACACTTAGCAAGGTGTACTATTCCTTATACTAAATTTGAAAAAAGGGGTGGTCTGCTTGACTGGCCTTTCTGTACTATCAAACCACGAACATAGCAATCTTCTCTCAACAGAAATAGAGCCTGGGGGCTGCAGATTTTACAGCAGAAGAGGCTGGAAAAAAATGCACAGAGTAATCAAATACCATGGTCTAACCATAGAGACCACTCCAAGAAAAATATTAATATTGTTGTCCCAACCTAAGTAAGCTGAAAGACAGATCTAAATTCCTTAAAAAGAAAAATAGACAAATGGATGGAGAATGCTACCTTCATTTTCATACAACTGTCAACGTTAAATTTAAATGACATGGAGAAGATGTTCAGATTTCAGATAAAGTGCTAGAGAGGATTAACGCTGTGAAGGAAAAAAATGCAGTAAAAATAGGAGAAATCTTATTGAGCGATCCCCCACCACCCCACACATGGTAATTTTGCTAATTTTTAAATAATATTGCATGTCTAGTATTATATTATGCCTGTGTTAACCGGAAAAGTTACTTAGTATGCAACACTGCAATATTGATATACCTAGGACATATAAACTCACCTAGTAGGAGAAAAAAAACATAAAAATGGCTATTGAATAGGGGTGTAAAACAACACGTAGCGCGCATAGCTCTGTTCTGCTCGGGCGAACACTGCATCAATAGTATGAAAAATTCAGAGATACAACACACACAGGTGAACAATGCAGGGGCTGATGTAGCTCACCTGCAATTTGCGGCCATAACGTGGCCCACAACAATTCCAGCGCTAAAATACTCTGTTGATGGGGTCTGCTTGACTAACCTTTCTGCACTTTCTCACAGAAGGCAAGCTTCACGTTAGTAGAAGAAAGAACTATGGGACCAAAACTCTAACATTCTTCAGGGGCCTTGGAATCACAACAAAGGCTAAAAAAATGCACAAAGCGCTCAGGTGATGAGCTCATGTTATCCCTTCTGGCATGAAGCGGAGAAGAGAACTACGGCAAATGTAGAACAATATCAAGAGGGAAGCACCTATCTAATAACAATACTTTTGTCTAACTAATAATGATACTTTGTCTATCTAAGTACAATACTTTGCCTAACTCAAAATAGTAATGTGCCTGAACCAAAGCATACGAAAAAACAGTCATGGAAGTACTGTCATAGTTTGACAAAGGGTAAATCAGTGACAAACTCTACTAATAGACTATACTGCTTTTTGCGACTCATGCTCTGCTCCGCGCAAACATTTCCTGAAAGCAATAGCCTAGCCTATGTTAATCTGACTATACTAGATGTGTGTCAATTTGCTGTGCATCACGGCTAGATCTTATGGCCAGGCTAATGCAGTGCATTTGATTTATTGATAGAACAAGATTATTGTAGTCAAAAGAATAGGAAGTTATGTATAAATCAACATTAAGATTATTGAACTAAAGAAGAACATGATCTCCTCAATAAATCTTCAGAGGCCATTGATGACCTATTAAAGCAATTCATCGCAAGCATTATCGTCCCCCAAATTGAGAAAATGAAGAACACACAGAGCTCTGTCTACTGGGCATGAACACATATCGCACATCGAGTACTGATGAAAAAAAATTGAACACACAGTTGCATCAAAAAGAAGCATTGTGCGGTGGCTGGACTAACCTTTGTGTGCTTATTATTATAACTTCCTTTCTACTTGCAGAAAAATCAGTGTTCCACCAGTAGGCCTCGAGTTTGATCAAAAAAACTAAAAAGGATCAGAAATCACGTGTTGAGTTGAAATCCAGAAAAATCAAAGATCGAGGGGGATGAGCACAAGCATCCCCTCCCGTGCTCTGCTAGTGTCTGCAAAAATCACCCTGGGATGAGCACAAGAATCCCCTCCCCGTGAACATGTCCAAAACAAACGCCACCCAAAAAAGCTCTCGAGAATCAAAACCTTGAATAAAAAAATAGGGTGCGCGGGGGGACTTGGATGTGCGCCTTGTCCTGATCTGCTCTTCCACACCCCCACACGGATGCCACCGCGGAATCCCCCGCTGATGAGCGTGCCGATGAAATCCACAAAAACCAGAGCGCATCAGAAGAATCGATGAAAAAAACCACGAGGAGGCGGGATTTTTGCACGCGCGGGGAGGGGGGATCGCTCACCTCGTAGGCGTGTAAGGGGCGCCGAACAGATAATAGATGGAAGCGGCCGTGCGAGCGGACATATATACTGCCGATTGTAACAAAGTCTTTACCAAAATAAATTGCCCTAGAGTGGTCACCTGGTAGGGAATTGTATGGGAGACCAGATGCTCGGTTAGCGTGGCCAATAAATGACTGAGGGTGCACGGTTAGGATTTTACTGTAGGTAATCATGTGGCCAACCACCCCTCGCAAATTGGTTCAATCCCCGACAAAGAGTCGCCGAGGGGAAGTTGCCGACAGTTTACAGTCGGCTATTGTGATTTCCGAGCATTCTAAGTAATGGCCAACAGTTTAAGTACGCTTGGCTAATATTAGGATTCTAGTAGTGTGCCAAAGAGTTGCAAGTAAGCTATACAAACATTTTTCTTGATTATATTATAGTAGGTTTATCTATATATAAAATTGTCGGTAGGAGACACCCCAACCTATTTCTTTATTTCAGACCTGTTTAATTTGCTCTCACAAGGAGTCGAATCCAAGCATACTAGATGCTAGTCAGGTGCTCTAGCCACTACGCTAGAGGCTCTTTCGCATATTAGGATAGTTCAATCGCATATCACAGGCCCCATACTGAAACTCTAAAATGTAGAAATTCAATTTAATCTGGACATGGTACAAAATAATGACGTCATCAATCAGGACATCGTATCGTATTTATTCATCTTATTAATCTCTCATATTTGAATTGCATCATACGAAAATGGCTTGCTTTCATATGTTGACCTGAATTTTTCATACTAACAGTTTAATCTCTCGTGATATCCAAAAATCCAACAAATTACTTACTAGGAACAAGTGAGAAGTGGTGATGCAAGTGCTACAGAATATTTTGAGCTTGGGGCAGTTATGCTACGGAGAACATTTTACCCGCAGCTATTAAATATCTACAGCAAGCAATGCAAAAATGGGATAGAGACGAGCACGATCTTGCACAGGTTAGTTATCCTCAACTACTTGGTTATGTTTCAACTAACTTGGCTCTACTTGGTTATGTTTCAACTAACTTAGCTTGTCCTGACATATTCTCTTTTTTCTTGCGCTCAAACACCTAATATGCATTTATTGAATTAAAAAACAGATAAGGAATCAAGTACAAAATGTAGGAAGCTAAACTGTAAAGAAGGATGACGTCATGTTTGTTTGCTCTCTGCTTGCTGAGTTATTTTGTTATAAATTACGTATGGCCCTCTTATGTCATCCAAGAAGGCGAAAATTATCAAATTAGTTTTCTTGTGAAGAGGATAATTTAGGAATTGCTTTATGTGCAAGCTGATATGGTTGCCGAAGCACTTGTGGATGTAGTCAAAGACGATGGTGTTGTTACTATAACCGTGATAGTTAGCTGTGCCTACGAACTCAAAGCACTACTGTTCTTGAAACCATATTCCCCTTTTTTTATTGTCAAACAGTTTTGCTTTGTTGGATAGGTGTACAATGCTCTAGGAGTGAGCTACAAGCGAGATAACAAACTCGACAAGGCAATCCAACAATTCCAGAAGGCGGTGGAACTTGAGCCAGGATACGTGACAGCGTGGAACAACTTGGGTGACTCATTTCTATATGTTAAAACCCACCCTTCCTCGCCACCTAATTGGTCCACTTCAGCTAAAATAATTTAGCCCGCACGATGCGCATCCCACGGCTCTCCTTCCCGCCGCCTCAACCCCGCCTCCTCCTCCTCCCCGCCACCGTCTCATCCTCCCCTCTCCTCCTCTCCGCCGCCGTCTCATCCACCCTCCTCCTTCTCCCCACCGCCGACCCACCGCTCCTCCTCGCCATCCCCGTCCCCGGCTTCTCCTCCGCCTCCTTCCCACCGCCTCCTCCGCGTCACCGACAAGGGTAACGTAGCTCGGCACCGGCGCCGCTTGCGCCGCGCGGGCTCTCGTCCTCCTTTCCCCCTTCTCCTTGGCGCTCCCGTGCAGCGTGGCGCTCACGCGGCCTCCTCTGCTCCATCCCCGTGCCGCCGCCTCACCGCACGAGACGGTGGCGGGTAGCGACGGCGCCACCGGGCACAACGCCAAGCGCGAGCCCCGGCAGGGTCCGTCGCCGGCCACTGCGCCGCGCGAGCGGGCCCTGCTGGTGGCCGCCAGCATTGCCTCCCCCACTCCCCCCCCCCCCCCGGCGCTGCCTGCTCCCGTAGTTTTCACCTCCACGAAACCCTAGCAACGGCCGCCGGCATCACAACTACCCGATGTCCCGCTCCCCCCCTCCTGTACACCGTCCGCGCGGATAGCAGGTGCAGGCACTGTTTCGCGCGAACATGAATGGCGACCGGCGGATGCGCAGCAGCTAGCGGCCCGCAGGTGAGTTTTTCCTCCCGTAAGCGGCTGATTTGTAGCATGCGGCAAGGTCTGTAGCTTCATGCCTGCATCCGCTCCAATTCCACCTCCTGTTGTTCGCATCTGTCTCATCAATGGAGGATGCACACTATATGTTTGATGATTTGCCCGTGCAAACCAAACCAATGATCTCATTCATGGAGGTGCACACCATATGTTTGATAGTTTGCCTTGGCAATGGTTAGTCGGTGAACAATCAACCATGCCCAGATTTCTGCATAGATAACAATAAAAGTGAATAGAAATGCGCTGACACATTCAGTTTACTTGCCTTGCCTAAGATAATGATTCTAGTTTCTAGCTCTCGGAAATGAATCATATTTTTGTAGCAATAAATTTGTAATAATCTATAAGTTCCTTGGGCATGCTCCTGTAGTAGTCTTATATCAAGTTCAGCATATTGCATATTTGCATTTGCAAATAGATTATGATTCTTTATCCTTTAACCTTTATTAACCATGCCCTAATTTCTGTAAAAGTTTGAATAAAAAGTGACTACACATGTAGCTGGCAATGAGTCATATTTGATGAAAACAAGAAGGCACATTCAGTCTACTTGCATTGCCTTAGGTAATGATGCTAGATCGAATATGAATCTTATTTTTTAAGCCATAAATTTAACAAGCTAAAAGTACCTTGGATATGCTCATATGCCTTTCTTATGTCAACTTCAGAGCAAACTGCATATTTGCATTGATAAAAGAAAAATAGTTCTTTATCCATTAGCCTTTGTGATTAAGCTCATGTACTGTATGTGTTTGCGACACGGTTTGATCTAATGTAACCATACTTCTTGACATATAATTATGGATTTTCTGGCGAGGATCAATGCCAGTAGTTGTAGAAATAAATAAGACAATCATTATGATTCTTGCTCCTACTATATGCTCTTGCATATCTGCACAAAAATACGTAACCATTTGACATTTACCTCTACTAGAAGCTATCATTTAACTGCAGGTGAATACTCACCCACTTGATATTTTCCCTTTTGTATTGCAAGAAAATTTACAAAACAGCAGAAAAAATTCAGCTGTTGTATTTGATTTGTTGATTTTGTGTAGGTATTATTGATTTACTTTCCAATTGATTACAATGCTCTTTGACATAAAGCTCTGCTCAAGATCCTTTTGCAGTGATGTTGTACTATTAACTTTTTTTTTGAAAGAATGTACTATTAACTTTTGTGCCTACCCCAACTTGCTTGGGAAAAAAGGCTATGTAGTTGTTTGTATGTTGTTGTTGTTGTACTATTAACTTTTGTGGTGATTGCTTCCAATCGAGCTGTTGTGCTTTCTGTGCAATGAGACACCACTGTGCTGATGGCTAAAAGGTCTTATGTATTAAGTTCCTGCTCATGTCTTTTCTTCTTTTTTTTCCCACCGCTTCATTTATTTACTTCACCAAGCATGATCCATATACCTCCCTGGGGAGTATGATACAAGTAGTTTTTTTCGGATGTGTATAGTGCACCAAAGAAAACATAGCAAATTGCGAATTGACAGTTATGAAGCTACTTTTCTAGTGTTGTTTTGCAGCATTGCACCTTAAGCGAGGACCTTTTTTATAAGATTTTTTTTAATTTTGTTATCATAGAAATATGAGATAACAGTGGATATTTCCAGCAAAGTTCAGGGTGTTTCTTATTTTTATTATTTGGTAAGGTGTTCAACCCAAACAGTTATTTGGTCAGGTTGATGCTCTGAATATTCTAGACTATTTGAATTCATGCATTTGGATGTTTGGCCTGCAGATACAAGTCATTACCTGGAGGTCCAAAAGGTAAATAACTTCAGACCTACCTGTTTAAATTATCGCAAATTATACAATAGATCTATTTCTTTTCACAAATGCTTCGAGATTATTCAATGCAGAGTCTGCAAATCTTAAATTTTGAGTCCTATCAGAGTTACTAGATGCTAACTCTTTCTGATAATCTCAGTGGAACTCACAAAGATCAATGCTTTCATGCTTCCTCATTGTACTCACGACACGAGGGATGCCGCTCCATAGTATTTATAGTGATCTATATTATCTCTTTAACATTGCACAACCTAATATGGATCTCTTTACTCAGGAAGAGCTGTGTCCAAATCCTTCACAAACTATCTTAAACCTTGATTGATGGATTTGGTTTCTGCAGGCTGTGTGGCTCATCTTGAAGAACTTATAATCCATTAAACTATAAACACTGATCGACACTATCCTTACATACCTTCTCTTCTATATGTGCTGAGCACATAAAGGCATCCAAATAACGCCACATCAACTAATACACCAAAAGAAATAATTCAGTTGCACTAAACATGAGTAACACGAGTTGCTTTCATTTTTCAATCTATATCACACCTGTATGCTGATTCATACTATGGTGGTGCAGTGGCAGCTTATGGGCATATGGCCAGCATGCTATTGTATAAGTGATCTATATACATCCAGCATGTTATGACATTAGTTTCTCCTACTCTGTGGGGCTAGATGTCCTTTATCCACATTGCTATCCAGTGTTGTTCGCTACCTACTTTGGTCCAAGTAATCAATGTTATACAGTCGTCCGACTAATCGCGATTAGTTGACCTTATCGCTCCGCTGGCTTCGATAAGTGGAGCGACTAGCTTTTGTCGATCAGATGTCTGATCGTCCAACTAATAGTCGCCTAATCGAGATTAGTCGTCCGACTTGCTGCATGGTCGATCAGGTTGCCGGCCAAAAGATGTCCAGCACCGCCTGTACTGGGCTCAATTAGGCCCATTAGGGTTAACTATATAGAAGCCACTTCTGTGCACCACGCTGGCACAAACCTCCGCTCGACTGCTCGAGTCGAGCCGCCACCACCACTGCCGCCTGCGTCACGCCACCGTCGCCTGCATCGTGCCGCCGCCGCCGCTCGCATCAAGCCGCCGCCCGACCGCCTGTGTCACGCCGCCCGGGTCACGCGGCCGCCAGCTCGCATCACGCCGTCGCCTGACCGCCTGCGTCACGTCGCCTGGCCGCCGCCCGCCGGCGTGGAGGCGTCTGAAGATGAGCTCCTCCTCCGATGGTAAGTTTTCTTGCTCTGCTCTGCTCTTGGCTCGTTGCTCGTGCTATGCTCTTGGCTCATTGCTCTTGCTCTGCTTGGCTCATTGCTCTGCAGATTTCGATGCACAACGGCAAAGGCAGGTGCAAGTGATCGACGACTAGTCGCGACTAGTCGCCTTATCGGTGCCATAGAGACTAGGTTCGACTAGACGACTGTATAACATTGCAAGTAATAGGATATTTTCTGTGCATGCACGTGCGCCTCGAGTATTCTGCACTGGTTAACAGGAATATCTATCAAGACAACACCCATCATTTTTTCGATTGATTTGCCCTTGTATTCACCTGTCAAATTTTACCGTGCTATTGACGCATTTCTGTAGCCATTTTTTACTCTGCATGAGTATGTCATTGTCATAATGTCATTTTCCTGGTCGCAAAGGCTCCATTTTGCTAGCTAAAGTATACCATGGCATTGATACCAGTTAATTTTTTTTTCCGATTGTTGTCTATAGCATCTCATCCTCTAGCTGCGCTACTCCATAGTAATAGTGTAACAAGAATGAACTTAATACCAGTTAAAGAACATGTCAATGTTGGTTCAGATTATGAATCTTCATAAAGATTCCCACTTCATCGATTGTAGTATCCTATAAACGTTATAGTGTCATGTGAATTTGCAAGATTTAGTTGCTTCAATAGATTAATTTATATGACGTACTAAACCTCAATTTAAGGCGACAAATTTTGTACTAATAACATCTAGAATGTCTAACTGAAATTTCTGGAGTGGATACAACTTGGTCCCTTTTGTTTGTAATACCTGAAGCTTCATCATATGGTCATGACAATGGGATGACAAGGGGCTCATGCGAGGAAATGTGTACATTCCATAATTTGAGGTAAATAAAAGCAATTATTTCACAGATACTTTGTTGCTAGGAATATATAGTTGCACATTGAAAATATTCACCACAGGTCGGATTAGGTAATGTCCTATGCTTTTGTTAGATGTTCGCATCCGTTGGCATTGAAGAGAAGGCTTTATAATGGCTTCTGTTTGTATTAAAATTGAAGTCATTCCAATCTTTTCCATTTGTTATTGTAATATAGTAGTCACAAGCAGCTGCTCCTACAATTATTTATTTGCGATGTTAATTGTAATTAGTAACAAATCTCAGTGATATTTTAGACTATAGAATGTAGACGTCCATTTGCTCCCTTTAGTTTTTTTTGTCATTGATGAGAATTCTCATCACTTCTCTGTGATATATCTTACACATTTAAGGAAATGCTAATAATGGATGGTTATTTGCTACCCATGTTTTTTTCAGAAATTATTTCACCTCTCATGTATACAGATATGACATTGTTGAGCAAATGATATTATCATTACATTACTAAAATAACTGCAAGGGCGCGCCAAGGCGCGCGCAAGTCAGCCCTCAAGGCCTTCGAGGAGGTCCTGCTCTTCGATCCAAACAACAAGATTGCGAGGCCACGCCGAGACGACCTTAGGCAGCGTATTGGCATGTACAAGGGTGTTCCAATAAAAACCGAAAAGCGATAGATACGCTTTTCATATATATTAAGATGTACTCCTACACGATGTCCATAGATTTTTGCATGTATTGCCAAAACTTTTAAGAAATAAACAAAAATAGTACTGAAAATATCCTTCAGCACTACTTTCTCCTCATGATGAACTTATGAAGTCAAACAAGAAAAATGCACAGCGGCCAGCTAATTTGAGTAATATCGTCCTCTTCTGCAAGCAGAAGAGTGTAGCCTTCCGGTTGCAACTGGAACGGTAAACAATACTCCCTCCGTTCTGAAATTGATGTCGCCGTTGATTTTTTTAGTTACGTTTGATCATTCGTCCTATTCAAAAAAATAAATTTTATGATTTGTTTTATCACTTAAGAAACTTGTAACGTAACTTATAACTTTACACATTTAGACTAATATTTTGAATAAGACGAATGGTCAAACATAACAAAAAAAAAGTCAATGACGACATCAATTTCAGAATTGAGTAGTATGTGATACGCAATGAAACGTGTATTTGTTAAAGCATCAATGTAGGGCGCGTTTGGAATTCTTGCCTTGCTTATCTGAGCAAAAAATCAGGCGTTTGATTGTTTTGATCACTGCCTTGGTGCCTGTGCCGTCAACGAATTCTTATAAAAACGAGCAAGCCAAAACCGCTCTCCGCTGCGGGCAAGGCGAGCCTTGCTGGGCGAGATCAACCAGCAAAGGATCCAAAGGGACCCGTAATAGTGCCAGCAGAGAGTTACACCAAGAAAAAAGAATTGAATCGCGATCTGAAGCCGACAAACCTTACTAACCTTGCCGCCAGTGAACAGCAAAGGAAGACGGACCTTGCTGCTCAAATCGGCCGCTGCGGATTTGGCTCACATTCGACGGAGCCAAAAGCACACACGAATCAATTCTTTCCTGGTCAAAAGCTTGAATTAGAAACAACTAAGCGAAAGCTGACCTGGGAATCGTGGTGGCTAGTAGTAGACGCATCAGTCCACCGCCATCAAATTGTGGAGCAAACGCGGCAAGCACGAATCTCATCCTCAACTGTCCGACCAGGCAACGACACCAACTAGATCCAAGCCTGCAGCAGGACTGTGGAAGGGTACGGTGACACCGGATTCCCTGCGGTGGTGAATCCTCAGAGCAGGATGAAAATGGGCCTTCAACGGCGGCGCAGCGAGCAGTCGATCTTGCCGAGATTCCTGCCGGGAATGAGAAAGGGATGTGTGTGCGGTTTTCGGATCCCCAAGCCGATAGGAAACGTGCCGCACAAATGGGGAACGTGGACTCTGATAAATCTTATGTTAGGTATGTACTAGCAGATGCCCATGTGCGGCATGCACATGTTTTAAAAAATCCAAAATTAGAATTGTATATTTATAGTTAACGCTTACACGTGGCAATGATATAATTTTTTTAAAAAAACGAATGAATATTTACTAAAGAAAGAGTCCAGCTTTGTGCACTTGTACATGTGGTCAATAATTCAATATCATGAACTGTAACAGATATTATGGCATGGAATGAAGAAATCATCATTACTAACTTATTAATCATAGCATCAAAGTTCTGAACACAAATTGCAACTAAGTTGAAGAGCATCCCAAAAATGTATAGCCAAAAATTCCGCACGTTAATATTTCTTGAAGAGCGTTTCTTGATAATAGCCTGCATTTTTCAAAAGTTGAAACATGCTACACTCTTGAAGAAATTCTTTGTGACAGTTCCCATTAAATGTATCATCCCAAAACTGTTCGAGGAAAAAAATGTATCATCCCAAAATCAGATACACAGTTAACTTACTTCTGTATATACACTAGCAAAACCACTTAAAAGAGCCATCACCTGCAACAAAAAATAAAAGAATAATAACATTCAGCAGGTTGAGCTAAATACTTCATGCAGTACATCTAACTGAAAAGAATGATTCTTTTCTCTACTATGACTCACAATTGCCATCATCCAACCTTGAATAGGGGTCTGCAGAACATGATCTGACCTGGAAAAGGACATATTATAATGCTATCAGTTGATTACTTCAGTGTGACGTTTGGACAAATGAGGAAAGAATGACTAAATAATGCAAAACAAAAAACAATCAATCATGTTCTGCTTACGAGGGATTGAGCTGAGCAATAGTGCAACCAGCACATAACAGAATAAATGCAGCCCACTGTATTTCACTCAACCTGCATTAGTTTTGACATGCTAGGTTAAGAAGGGAAACAGCTGTTGGTGAGGAAAAGGCTTAAAACTTTGGAGACGAGGAAGCGAAGTAGTTTTATGACTTATGACAACCAACTATGAGGATAGCAAGGTACTAAAACATTTGGTAGGCCAAAGTCATATATTGTAAAAACTCAATGTGCAATAACAAGCTAAGCAGACTGTCCATGTCTTATCATTTGACAGTGTCTTCATAGGGTTTTTGGTCCTAGAGACACCTTGTGCTATTTTGGTTGGGTGATTGCATTACACATTCTTGTACTAATTTTTGGTCATGCGAAGATAAGATGGACATCAAATGGCTCATGTTTGGAGTTTCAGAGTTAGGATGGATTATCCATTGATCAGCTGGCTCCTAAATTAAACAGTTCATTGGATGATAGGTTCCTGCCTAAGGATGAATATTTGTTGTGATTGTGTAATAGCTCAACTCTGTGTTCACAGAACTATAATGCGGCATGCAAGGTTAGCATCCAACATCAAACAAAGGCTTCAAATAAAGAAGGAAAAAGGCTAGCCCAATGACAGTGATACCAGCAAGCTTAACACAAAGAACACATTCATATAATCCCTCTATTCCCAGCTGCAGTAGGTACATTGATTGAGTCATTTCCAATGGTAAGAACAATGTAAGGAGAAAAATAAGACTTACTTTTCTTTAGAATGATACGGTATAAGACACCGGTGCTGATAATATTCAAGTTTTTCAGGATCAGGTAAGCTGGTGCATCCACATATGCAAAGATATAATACTGACAGCCACAGGAAGCAGTAAGAGCATGGTAACGTTTGTTTTGTGTTTATTATTATTTTCTGCAACAAGAAAAGGAAGCAAAATAGCATTATATTATCAACAAAGGACTGGTCAAATGGACATACCTGCAACAAGTTCTTCACCATGTAAAGTATAGCAGGAATGGGGTAACTTCATCGAATGATGTAGTTAACCTAAAAACAGTAAACTGAATGTCTAGAGAGTAGGAAGAAGACTATAAGCACTTAATAAGTAATCACACGAAAGATTACTGTAAAATCATCACCTATTATCTTCGGTAATGCCTTGACTGTTCCATGTTCTGTAAACATAGGACCTGGCGGAACATATTGACAGAAAATAGATTGATTCCAGAAAGTATCAGATATAGTACAATAATTGCAAGGAATAACACTTACTTGAGCTTCCAAGTATTCTTGCCCTTTGGCCCTCCTGCAGTGCTAAGACTCGAAGTTGCTGAAGCTGCAAATGGTACTGACATTAAATATACAAACCATCTGAATATACATACCACCCAAACTGAAGATGCACACGGTTTTAGATGATCGACAATACTAAAAATGTTGATACTATAACATCCTAGATAGAAGTGGCAATGGACTTTTTTCAGGGAACCACTGCATATCACAAGCTCTCAACTTCCATTCGAAGTCAAGTGGTCATATATGACATCAATTATACACAAGTACTACATCCCATCCTAACTGTTGTTCTTGACTATAACGTTGTTAACTCAGAGTCAAATTAACTCATTGCCAGCAACCATGAGGTCAAAATAATCTCACAGAAGCAGAGAAGCTACGGCTTGCATAACAGATTAAGAAATCTAATACCTGCATTTTTGTACTGAGCTCTTGTCCCATATCCATCAAGATCAAAGCATTTGGTTGATATCCCTGGGACGGAACAACCTGAATGGACACAAAAATAGTTGAGATTGGGATTAGCATTTGAGAACATCCTAGTGAGGATTGACATGGAGATGTGTTAAATGGTTGCTGATGAGCAAATGAAGTAGTGCAGTGGCTAATTAGGGTGCTACAAATGCTTCTTTTAACACAAATCATTTGTAAACAGGCAAGCTGCAGCATTTAGACTTCAGGTTTAGGGACTTCATTGTTGTACCATGAGTCACAAGCATCATGTGCAGGTCTGGTAACACAACAATTTTACAAGGAATACACAAAAGGCAGTCAGCATCCTAAATTCACACAAGCATTCATCATCTGCTGGCACACTCCGGCTGCAACTAAAACAAAAAAAATACATTAGAACTGAAACAAAAGAAAAAAATAGTTTCACAATAATAACCCACAATACATTAGTTTCACAAAAGAAAAAAAATACATTAGTTTCACAAAAGAAAAAAAAATACATTAGAGCAGACAGCAGGCTGGCTTTTGAGATCACAAATCACCCACAATTAGTCCGAGGCAGAAAGGATCATATGATCAGTTTTTTTTCATTGCACTCAAGAGTTTAGAAGACCATCCAAGAAACAGGTAATACTAAGCAAGCATCCACAGCTGCGATAAGAAGACTGGCAGGCAGCACATGGACTCACCGTATGTCGTCGCCTCCCCTGGCAGAGACGTAGCGCGAGACGTTCAGGTGTTTCAGGGTTTAGGTTTGATCAGACTTGCTGACTTACGGATAAAAAACATGGCCCCCAGCTTTCTGAAGGATCACAGCTCCAACAGCAACATCCCCAAGGAAAATTGGCAATCTGAGATGCACATGCAGATGATTTAACTGTGTGGCAAAATAAAAGGAGCATACCACAATTAACTCTCTTCAATGAGGCTCATGCCCTATCCATGTTTGAACTTGGCCAGTTGGTCATCTGTTCAGTTATTAATCTTTCAAAAAAAAATTCTTCAGTTATTAGAGTTTTAGACAGTACTTCCTATTCATTTTGTAGAAGTAACATTTCTTTTCAAATTACATTGTTCTGATAAAATCGTGAAAATTTAAAGAGGACAAGCAGCAATATTGTTTCTACATCAATTTATCATTCTCAAATCAAGCAAATTTGAAGAGTGTGTAAACTGCATGGTATAAGTTGCCTACCTCTGTTACCAGAAGAGCCTTCACTAACTCATCTTGAGATGATGCTGTGAATGGAATGAACATATTCAAATAAGGAGAGTCAGTTGGAGGAAAACAGTATACAAGCACTGCAAGGGCCAATATGTTGTTTAGATTGATTGACACCAAATTTGGGTATACCTTTGATTGGAAAGCCATTCAGAAAAGCACCTTTTACACGGATCGCAGTGAAAAGCTAAATGAAACAAACAGCATGAGTCCTTGCGGCTGCCTCCACAATTTCAATTTTGATGCCATTCGGGTGGCAGGCTTTACCCTTGCAATAAGCCGATAACACCCTTTCAACATATACAGGTATCCAGATATTTGCAATTTGACAATATAGAATAAGGAGCATACATTAGAGTCAAAGCGTGGTACCTGCACAAAAATGATGCACACACACACATACTCATCGGTGGACCAGGCAAGCAAGCATTCCATTCATACAGAGAAAAATGAAGCACACAATAAGTAATGTATAACTTAAAACATCAGAAAACACAAAAATGGAAGGTCAAAATAAGCAATGAGATTTGAAACATCAAATATTTTCAATAAAACAGCTAGGCAAGCATTTCACCTGTTAGGTATTGCAGTTTTCACCAGAGCTTGCCGCGGGCGCCGTTGATCGCCGACCGGCCGGAAGCAGGGTTGAGGAGGTCAGGGCTGTCAAGTGCTTCGTAGAAGTCCTCATCATCTGCAAGGGGGAGAAAATCTGTCAAGAACAAGAGATAATCTCGTACCGTTGCATCTGGCGCCGGCAGCAGAGAGGGGACATGTCACCACGGATTCTTAATGGTGGTGTGGACGGTGTAGCACTGTAGCCTCTGTCGAGGCGGAGGCGGACAGGCCACGAGCCGATGAAGCCGTTGCGGTCACGCAGATGAGGTCACGGCGAGCCGCGCCGCTGCCGTCCCCGGTTGACGCCATCTAAGCACGATGCGCACATCCTTGTGGACGGTGCGCCGCCGCAGCCCGGCCGCCTCACGTCGCGCCTCCGCCCAGCCGCGCAGCCGCGGCCGCGGCCGCTCCGCCCGCCGCTCCCGCCGCGCGCTCCCACCACCCACGCGGATCCGGCATGGTGGCCGCGTGCAGGGCCGACAGATGGCAGCGAGCGGCTGCCGTTGTCATGAGAGAGAGAGAGAGAGAGGAGGAGGAGGAGGAGGAGGAGGAGGAGGGAAGGAGATCGCGAGGCCCCGCCGCCACACCACGCCTGCGTCGGCCCTGCCACCGCTCCGCGCATGCCCCACCGCCGCTCCGCGCAGGGAACCGAGTAGGGGAGGGAGGAGGGGTGCGCAGTGGTGGAGGGGAGCGAGGTGGGCCAGCGCGGCGAGGCAGGGAGGAGGGGAAGGAAGGGGGGCAGCCCCGCGGTGGGAGGGGAGGGATCAAGGAGTCAACCCTGCAATCACGGAAGACCCCGTCGCACCCGGTACCCGCCTGTTCGCTGCAATCACGGACATGTAGCGATCACGGAGGCCGGTATGGCGCGTGGGAGGGTAGGTTCCACGGTGAAAAAAAAGCACTCGGACGGCAGAAACATCGCCGAATGTGTCCGCCCCCTGGCTTGGTCAAAGTATTTTAGCTGACATGTGGGTCTAAAGAGGTGGTTTGTGAGGTGGGTGGGTAGGCTAATCTTGATACATGTTAATTTCAATTCTTTTAGATTCTTATAGTATATATATAGATAGATATAGATAGATACATATTTCAAATGATAAATGGATATGTACACATACCCAACAAAGTGGTTTCAATCGAGAAAATCACTCTGTATACCACTCGAATGACAAAATCAAATTCAAATGAAATTTGAATAGTTCTTCATCGGTAACCGAGTGATTTCATCGTAACTACTCGGATTTTTCGGTTTACCATCACAGAAAGGTCTAAACCAAATTAATTAAAAATAACAAAAATAATAACATTTAAAAATTTTGTATGACCTTTGCAAATCATTTACAACAATATTAATCACTTATTAGTACACATAACATGCATGAAAACTCACAATGTATATATAATTTTACAACATGAGTTTAAGTCTCGAAAAATAAAATCTTTCAATATAACATGTATTTTTTCCACAAATAATTATACGAAACACAATATATTACAAACATGGTATATATTACAAATTTAGAGAAGAGAATACGGTGGGTTTTTTTCTTTATTTTCTCTTTTCTCGATTTTTTCATCATTGATATGTGCTTGTTTACGTAAACTTCTTTCACCTCAATTTTTCATTTCTCATCGATTTGGTTTACAAATTTCATATCAAATTTTATTAAAATTTTAAATTTTATTTAATCGAAATCCTATCATTCGATGAAATTGAATTGGATCCATTTGATCAGTAACCACGATGAAAACCATGTGCTCAACCATGTATTCAAGTTCAACCATACCTGCTCACCAACGACGTCCGACGATAGATCCTTAACAAGGACGTATGACCACACCTGATTGACGAGGCCGTTTGTCGGTACCCTGTAGCAGGGATACCCACTCCTACTGCCGCAAAGCAGGACTCGCGTAGTCATCAGCAACTACGCCCGAGGAAGGGGAGCTCCGCGCCGACAGCTAAGGGCTCGGACCACCCCCCCTCCCCGTAGGGGTCCGGGACCTCCTGGCGTCCGACCGGACCCCCCACGCGCATGGGACCAGAATACCGCCGGGGCGGGGTCCGGGGGAGCCACGTGTCCCGCATTCAATGCGGGTGGTTGAGGCATGCTCTGACGCCGCAGAACGCGGGGCAGCCTTTGTCAGGCCTCACTGTACACCGCATATTACCGAGGAACACAGTGCAGCCGCAGGCGCAGCGCCCGCGCAGAGCACGCCTTGCCGCATTAAATAGATGCGACGGCACGGCCCTTTCCATCATGTCGCCTACACCGCAAGCTACTCGGCCGATACAGCTACGCGGCAGGCTACGCCACAAGCTACGTCTGGCACTGTTTCGACAAGACAGGGCAAAGCACGCCGGTCAGAAGATTCCCGCGGACAAACCAGGGAAATCCTGGAATAAGATCTCCGTCACCTGCAGCGCCATAATGCTCTGTACAGTATGTTATTTTACACTACATCATTGGGCCCACCTGTCGGAGACTCAACGGTCATGTACGCGCCTCCCTTGAGATATAAAAGGGAGGCGCTCGCTAGAACAGAAAAAAGGAGGACACACACGGGCTCTCAAGCTCTTGGGAGCACAAGCAATACAACACATAGTGGACGTAGGGTATTACGCCTCGGCGGCCCGAACCACTCTAAACGCTGGTGTTCATTATGTTCTAGATCGAGATCGAACTAAGCCCAGCTACCCCTCGAGTTCATACTCCCTTAGGGCCTAGGCGGGTGCATTCCGCTACCCGGCTGTGGGTTTTAACACCACGACATTTGGCGCGCCAGGTAGGGGTCTAGCGAGTTTTAGTTCATCTCTTCCTTGTCTCCATGGTTCGTGTGGTGGAGCACTCTCACCACGACGACGCCGTGGAGATGGCGGAGGGTGTGGCATCATCCGCGCCACGCGCGCTCTCGCCTTCCTGCGCCGGGGGCAACCGTGCCCGTGGAGCAGCCGCACGTCAGCAAGTGTCAGGGCACCCGTCAAAGGCCCCCTCACAAGCTGCGAGCCGCGGGGCGCTGGCGGCAGCTAGGGAGTTGCTCCGCAACACTCCGGCTGCTGCAGCTTCACCGGACGCTATGAGGCAGTGGCGGGACGACGTTGACCGTCTCCTCCACCTGGCTCAGGCCTCCCCCAGTTCTGCAAGGACTGGGCAATGACCTCCACCCGGCAATGCGGTGGTACCCTATCACCGACGCCAGGGCGGTGCATCGACATTCGTGCACTCCCCCACTGTGAGGAGTGCGCGAACAGAAGACCTGCGGGCGGAGCTCAACCGCAGGCGTGCGGGTGAGGACGCCCGCATCTCCCTGGAAAGGGTGCGAGAACGCCGCCTCAACATCAAGGGCCGCAATCTCAACGCCGACTTGGATGCAGCGGCACCCAAGCTTCCGGGAAAAGCCCGGGCACCAGCGCCTGCCCCGGTTGCTAGGGTGGGCTGCGTCGCGCTCGCGGATCATCTCCATGCGATGGCCTGGCCATCCAAGTTCCGTCCGCACCTGCCGGAGAAGTACGACGGTACCACTAATCCGTCGGAATTCCTGCAGGTGTACGTCACCGCCATCACAGCAGCTGGTGGCAACGACGCTGTCATGGCGAGCTACTTTCATGTAGCCTTGACCGGGCCAGCCCGGAAATGGCTCATGAACCTCACTCCTGGGACGATTCAGTTCTGGGAGAAGCTCTGTGCGAGGTTCACTGCGAACTTCGCCAGTGCATACCAGCAGCATGTTATGGAGGCTCACCTCCACGCCGTGAGGCAGAAACCCGGAGAGACGCTCCGGGCATTCATCTCGCGCTTCACCAAGGTACGAGGTACCATTCCTCGTATCTCTGACGTGTTTATCATTATTGCTTTCCGTCAGGGGGTACGTGATGAGAAGATACTCGAGAATCTGGCGACGCACGAGGTGGAAAGCGTCACCACGCTTTTGTCCCTGGCCGACAAGTGTGCCAGGGCCGCTGAGTGCCGCGTATGGCACTCAGCCCCCCAAGGCGGAGTCGCCGAGGCTGGTGGCTCCGGAGCCACCGTTCAGGGCGGTGGCAAGAACAAGAAGAACAAGAACCGCAGTCGCGGGGGACCCCAGGCTGGAACCCCAGTTGCTGTGGCAATAGCACTAGCTGCAGCAGCGGCAGCTGGGGGCCAGAATGAGAACGGCAAGCGCCCGCGCCCGCAGGCCGGCAGTGGTGGTTCATGCCCAGTGCATCCCACCGCTCGCCACAGCGCTGCTGACTGCCGCGAGATCCAGAAACTCGTGAAGCGGGTCAGTGGGTGGCATGAGCAGCCCTCCAAGGACGGCTCACCCCCTCCTCTCCAGCGGTCTGGCAAGGAGAAAGTCTCCGACAGTGAGACCGCTGCCGGGGGGAAGGTGCTGGGGTACCAATCCCCCGCTTGCGAGCTGAAGGGCGTTTACCGCCACGACAACTCCGACTCCGACAACGAGGAGTGCCGCAAGAAGCTGTACGTAATGTACGGCGGAAGCTGGGAGCTTGTCTCCCGGCGGGACGTGAAGACCCTTCGCCGAGAGATCCTTTCGGCGAAGCCGGGGGTCCCGAAGGCGGCGCCGTACCACAGGTGGAGGAACATCACCATCTCCTTCGGGCCGTCTGACTGCCCGGAGAACATGGCCGGGGCTGGTGTACTACCTCTAGTCACCGCCCCTATCATATCCAACGTCAGGCTCTGTCACGTGCTGATTGACGGTGGGGCTGGCCTCAACGTCATCAGCTATGCAGCATTCAAGCAGTTGCAGATCCCAGAGTCCAAGCTGACTCCCTCTCGCCCATTCTCCGGAGTGGACCCACATCCAGTGTTCCCTCTGGGGAGCATCACTCTGTCGGTCACGTTCGGGACCGCGCAGAACTTCCGCATAGAGAGCGTCCAGTTTGATGTTGCGGAGGTGAACCTCCCGTTCAATGCCATCATTGGCAGGCCGACTCTCTACCACTTCATGGCTATTGCCCATTACGGGTATTTGGTCCTGAAGATGCCTTCCCCTACCGGTGTCCTCACCGTGTGGGGTGACCGCACTGCTACTGTCGCTGCAGTCGAGAAACTGCATGCTCTGGCGGTAGAGGCTGCACGTTCCGAGGAGGATGCCCCATCCCCCTCGCGAGCCAAGGTGCCTGCCAAGGCACCAAAGGTTCAACCGTCCGACCCAGATAATGTTCCCGTGAAGACCGTGCAGATCGGAGCGGACTCCTCAAGAACCACCCGCATCACGGGGAACCTGGAGGACAAATAGGAAGACGCGCTCATCGCTTTCCTCCGGGCAAATGTGGACGTATTCGCCTAGGAACCGTCACAGATGCCCGGGATCCCTAGGGAAGTGATCGAGCACCATCTGAGGATCTATCCCGACGCCAAGCCGGTGCGCCAGAAACCTCGGAAGCAGTCTATGGAGCGGCAGAACTTCATCCATGAAGAGGTCCGCAAGCTGCTACACGCTGGCTTCATCGAGGAGGTCCACCACCCCGAGTGGTTGGCCAATCCGGTCGTCGTCCCGAAGGCCAACGGGAAGCTTTGGATGTGCATCGACTACACCAGCCTCAACAAGGCATGTCCTAGAGACCCCTATCCTCTTCCGCGTATCGATCAGATCGTGAACTCCACCTCCGGGTGTGACCTTTTGTCTTTTCTAGATGCTTACTCTGGTTTCCACCAGATACAAATGTCTAGTGAGGATAGGAAACATACTGCTTTTGTAACAGTGGATGGACTTTATTGTTATATTATCATTCCATATGGTCTGCGGAATGCCTTGCCCACGTTTGTACGAGCTATGAACAAAACCTTCTGTAATCTAATTAGAGATAGAGTTGAGGTGTATGTCGATGACATCATAGTCAAAACTAAGATAGGGTCAACTCTAGTTGAGGACCTGACTCTCGTCTTCGACCGACTGCGCACCACGTGCACGAAGCTGAATCCCGAGAAGTGCGTGTTCGGCGTCTCGGCAGGGAAGCTGCTTGGTTTCCTGGACTCACATTGAGGCATCGAGACAAACCCAGCCAAGATCAAGGCGATCGAGGAGATGAGGCCTCCTGGTCACATCAAGGACGTCCAGAAGCTCACTGGATCTCTGGCCGCTCTTAGCCGCTTCATTTCGACGCTGGCTGAGAGGGCCCTCCCCTTCTTCAAGCTATTGAGGAGGTCCGGTCCATTCTCTTGGACTGAAGAGGCTGAGCAAGCCTTCCAGGAATTGAAGTAGCATCTCACCTCACTGCGAGTATTGGTGGCTCCAGAGCCAGGTGAGACGTTGTTTTTATATCTAGCTGCGTCTGCAGAGGCGGTCAGCATGGTGCTGGTAGCCGAGAGGACGGAGCAAGCCCGCCAGGGGGACACCAGGGTCCCCCCGGCCAAGGATGGTGAGCCGGACCATGGACATGGCGGTCCGGCAGCCACTCCTCTGTCTGAAGGTCCGGACCCCGGACCAGGGGGTCCGGAGGAGCCTCGATCCTGTGGGAACCCAGAACCGCTGGGGGCCCAAGGACCTGACGTGGTGGACAAGGGCGAGCCGGACCTGGTGGCCAGGGTCCAGACCATCCAGAAGCCAGTCTACTATGTCAGCAAAGTCCTTCACGAGGCGAAGGCCAGGTATCTTGAGACGCATAAGCTTATCTATGCCATACTTATTGCATCCAGGAAACTGCGCCATTACTTTCAGGCACACAGGGTTGTTGTAGTGACCTCTTATCCACTGAGAGCGATACTGCACAACTCCAACGCCACGGACAACATCGCCAAGTGGGCAGCAGAGTTGGCTGAGTTCCAGCTGGACTTCCAGCCCCGCCATGCAGTCAAAAGCCAAATCCTGGCTGATTTCATAGCATAATGGACTCCTTCCCCAAGCAATTCTGGGGGTCCGGACCTCAACGCCGGACCCCCGGAGCCGGAAGTCAGGACACCAGTCTTCACTGAGCCCCACTGGACACTCTTCTTCGACGGGTCCGTCCGCAAGCAGTGGGCTGGAGCTGGTGTGGTCCTCATCGACCCAAACGGAGATCAATTGAAGTACATGGTGCACCTTGAGTTCAAGGCCACCAACAACATGGCAGAGTACGAAGCTTTGATCTTTGGCCTGACACAAGCCCTGTCTCTGGGGATCCCGCAGCTCCTGGTGAAGGGAGATTCTCAGCTCATCATCAAGCAGGTCCGGGGGGATTGCAGCTGCAACAATCCCCAGCTCGCGGCATACCTCATTCACGTGAGGAAGCTCGAGAAGGATTTCGACGCCTTGGAACTGCAACATGTTCCCCGCGAATTCAACTCAGCAGCAGATGGTCTCTTCGCGAGAGCATCTACCTGGGCACCCGTGCCCGAGGGCATCTTCGAAAGACGGTTGCTGAAACCTACCACCCAGCCTGCCGAACTGGGTGAAGGGGATCGACCAAGCACCTCGAAGCTGGCGGTCCCGGCGGCATTCCATCCGTGGTGCCCGCCCAGGGTTGTGTGCATTGTTGAGGATCCCGGAGACCTCATAGAGCCACTCCCACCTGCTCAGGAAAGTCCCGATGCATGGATCTCTGAGATCCGGGACTACCTGAAAATCAATATCCTTCCTGATGACGATGTATCCGCTGAGCGCATAGTATGATTCGCTAAACGCTACGCGGTGGTAGAAGGGGATCTCTACCGCCGTGGCGCCAATCCTATCCTCATGCGGTGCATTTCCCAGGAAGAGGGCCGCGAGTTGCTCGCGGAGATCCATGGAGACGAGTGTGGAAGTCATTCCTCATCTCGCACGCTTGTTGGTAAGGCCTTATGGCATGGCTTCTACTAGCCGACAGCACTCCGAGATGCAGCCGAGCTGGTAAAGTTCTGCAAAGCATGCCAGTTCCATGCAAAACAAATACACACATCGGCTCAGGCTCTGCAAATGATCCCGCCCTCATGGCCATTTGCCGTATGGGGCGTGGATATCCTAGGGTCGTTCCCCCCGGGCCGTCGGCGGGTACTGGTTCCTCTACGCCGCCATTGACAAATTCACAAAATGGCCGGAGGTTACTCCTGTGGTGAACATCACCAAAAAATCAGCAGTCGCATTCCTCAAGTCCATTGTGTGCAGATTTGGCGTCCCAAACCGCATCATCACGGACAACGGGACCCAATTCAAAAGCAGACTCTTCCAAGAGTACTGCGAAGACATCGACATCCAGCTATGTTTTGCGTCCGTGGCACATCCCCGCAGCAATGGACAGGTCGAGAGAGCGAATGCAGAGGTCCTCAGGGGACTCAAGACCCGCACCTATAACTGCTTGAAGAAGCATGGTGCCAAATGGGTTGATGAGCTTCCGTGCGTACTATGGGGCAACCGGACCACACCCAGTCGAGCCACCGAGGAGACCCCATTCTTCCTAGTCTACGGGGCTGAAGCATGTCTTCCCCCGGAAATTCACCTGGGCTCACCACGGGTCCAGGCTTTTGACAAATCCATGCAGGAACAACTGCGGCGTGACGATGTTGACTTCGTTGACGAACGAAGGTGGCGAGCAGCAATCCGAAATGCACGCTACAACCAGGCGCTCAGGCGCTATCATCAACGGTTCGTGCACGGTTCGTGCTTGTTTCTTGGAGTGGTCCGGAGCCCTGTGTAGCGCCTTAGCTTGGTTCGGTACCCTAAGCCTACACACTCCACCACTCTGTAACAAGCATTGAGCTACCTGGACCTGCCTATTTGGAGCCCCGGACCTCGTACTAGCTTGGGGGCCGGTCCAGAATAGGTCCCGCGGGCCTGCTACTAAGCTTTGACTTTGAGTGGCATGCAGGTTAGGCCTTAACTGGTTGTAGCTAGCCTCAAACCATTGAGCCTACCTACCAGGGGGTCCCGGCATCCGCTTTAAGGCTTCATGCAGATCGAGGCTCAGTCTTAGTGGTAGACAGACTCAAAACAACTGAGCATGTCTCCCAGGGGGCCCGAAGCGTTCGCTTTGAGCCAGACACCAAGGCTCGATTCTGCATGTGTCAAACAGCTAAGTTGCAGTATCATTACTACCATCCCAGCGAGTTTAATTTTCCTCTCTGTAGTTTTTTCTGCTATACAAGGAATAAGTCGCTCGTTTGACTTGCAATCTATGCTACACCTATGCCCAAGGACACTTTCTAAACCTCATATGGGGGTCCGGAGCGTCTTCTCGGCTCGGATGACAGATAGGTTCTAACAACTGAACCTATCTACTAGGGGGCCAGGGCGCTGGGGTGCTGCATACCGCAAACCAGAGCAACTAACAAACAGCTAAGTTGAAATTTTCTTCTATTTAAAATTTCAACAAGTACAATGTTTTTACATCTACAAAAAACAAAACAAAAGTGCTACTGCTGTGATGGCCCAGCTCCGGAATCTGTAGGCTCACGCTTGAAGTAAGCGGCAACGAAGTCGACGACCTCCAGCACGCCTTCCCGTGCGGAAGCTTCCGTCTCCGCCACCGGACCATCAACGACTGGGGCCAGCAAGATGGCGGGGTTGTGGCTTCGGAGGCAGGTAAAAATGTGCTCCGCCACCATCCGGATCAGCTCACGGCCCTCGGCTTCGAGGTGGCCGGCGAGGACCTGCTCCAGGCACTGGAGTCTCTCTGAAGCGGAGTCCAGCAACGGGAGGGCATCAGCGAGTGAAAGCTGGGGGCTCTGCCACTTGGATTGGACTTAGTCCGAGTGGCACCAGAGCCGAGCTTGATTCACCCGCCCAGTCGGTGATTCGCTGGGCCCCGTTGCGCTGGTCCTCCTGCAGCTTCCGGACCGCCTCCAAGACCGCCTCCTGCACCCGGGCGCCCAGTGCTGCCTGGGCCGCCTCCACCTGGTGGGTCCTCTCCTGGAGCTTGGCCTCCTTCTTCGCCGCCGACTCCTTCAGGGACTTGAGGGCCTCGCGCTGGCGCGCAAGCTGGAGCTCCATGCTGGTGGCGTGGGATTCCCGCTTTGCAAGGGACTTCCTATCCTCCTCGATCTCCATCTCGGCAACAGCCTGCTGGCTGGCGGTCTCCTGCAGCTGCTCGCGCCATCCATGCAGAGTCTCTGAGAGCTTGTCGAGCTCCTGCTTGCAGATCTCGAGACCCTGGCTGCGAGTCTCGAGCTCGGATCGCTGGGCCATAAGGCCGGCCTCCACCTTGGCAATGGCCGCCTCCTGCTGCTACAGGGCCTTCTCCCACCCCGCCACCGCGAGCTCCCGGCCGAACACCTTCCAAAGACTGGCTCGGTAGGACTGATGGTCGGCCTCGAGCTCGGACCGAACACGCGCAGCATGGGAGGCTTCGGCCTTCGTGCGCCCCTCCAGGCGGATGTGCCAGTCGCCGAGGCGCTGGCGCTCGCTCTCCAGGGCCGCCCACCCCCGCTGGAAGGCTGCCTCGGTGGTAGAAGTTGCCTCTTCTATGGTCCGCCGGACCCGGACCAGCACTCGGGGGAGGGGAACCACATCCTCCTCTAGGGGACCCTGCAGGAGTCGCCTACCAGAAACTACCTCCAGCTCCTCCTCTGCTACAGGTGGGGAGCTGGGGGTGGGAGCACCTGGCGCATCTGCCGTGGGCACCGAGGTGCTTGTCGTAGCCGCGTCAGCCCCCGCCGGGCTTGCTGTCGCCAAGCCAGGTGCCGCCGTGTCTACCGCCGTGGTTGGGATCTTGGGGGCCGCCGCGTCGGGCATTTCCGCGCCTGGCACCGGTACTTCCGCCGCCGCTGCGTCAGGCGCCATCTGATCTGCCGTTGCCGCTGGGACACCGGTCGTCTGGACCTCCGCCGGAACCTCCTCGGTGGTCCGAGGCGTCGGGCTGGAGCTGGCATCTGACGGAACAACAGCGGTGGAAGAGCTGCCTGGGCGAGAGGTCCTGGCGAACAAAGAGAAGAAGCCCTTCAGGAAAAGGCGAAGCACCGGGAATAAGGGGAGTGAACGAAAGAACACTTACCCCGAAGCGCTGGGTCTCCAGCGTCCACGGAGGCTGGGCAACTGCTGCTGCCGTGGCGGCGGTGGAGGCGCACCTCGTGGCTGCTGCTGCTGCTGTTGGTGCCGGGGGGAGGCACCTCCCGGCGGTGGTGGCGGCGGCGCGGCTACTCCAGGGGTCCCGCGAGAGCCGGGGGTCCGGGAGCTACCCTAGCCCGCATCCTCAGCGGTCCTCTGATGCTTTGCGGGCTCCATAACTGGTGTCCCGGAACCGCTCGCGGCGGAGCTACCCAGCCACGGCCTGCTTGTCCTTGGCAGAAGGGGCAGACCCCGCAGCGCTCGGCACGGCCTGTTCCCCGGACGCACCAGGGATCCGGATCCCACGGTCCGGGTCGCCTCCAGTTTGGCGTGCTGCTAGCCCACCGTCGTCGAGGGTCGGCAGAGTGGCTAGCACCGCAGTCCTCAGGTGTGAGTCCTCGCATAGAGGAACGACACCCTGAGGAAGGATCAGGTGCTCCGAGACGAAGATCTCCCCCGTCACCGCCCGCACCAGGACCTCCAGGGCTTCCTGGGTCAGATCGCTCCCCTCTCCGCAGTGGGTCCTGCTGCAGTCGTTGGGGCCGGTGAAGCTCCAAGCAGGACGCGGCCGCTGCTTCAGGGGGCGATCCGGCGCTTCAGGAAGTCCCCGAGCACGTGTAGCGAGGTGAGGCCGCCCTCCGCTAGCGACCTGATCTTGCTCAACACGGGGTCGAACGCCGGTGGCAGGGACGGCTTAGCCCGCCAGAACTGGCGGTCGGAGGCGGGTCCCTCGGTCAGCAAGGAGAGGCGCTCGTTGGCTTCGGTGGTGATGATCACCCACTCCTTGCCCTTCCCGGACTTCACCAGGACGAAGAAGTGGCGGAAGAGGATGACGCTGGGCCACACCCCCATGAACATCTCGCATAGATGGACGAAGATTGACGTTAGGAGGAGGGAGTCGGGCGTGAGGTGCTGGAGTTGGAGGCCAAAATCTTCCAGCAGGAACGAAGAGATCGGCAGCCCCACACCGGTGAAAATGTGTGAAATAAACAGCACAAATTCCCCGGCGCGCAGATCGCCGAGTGGAACCGAGCTCGCTCGGATTCCCCAGGCGGTCTCCTGAGAACTCCACCCAAGCAGGCGGCGCACCACGTTTAGTTCCGCCTCGGTCTGGAACCGGCGGGGACGGATGAGGTACGCCATTTTTCTGTAAAGGCAAAGAGCAATCTGCGCAGAAGAGCAAGGGGGGAGAAGGCTCGAAGGCAAAGGGGCGCAAAGGTTTGGGAGGAAGAAGGCGAGTGTAGAAAGTAACCGCAGACTGCGGCATCTGCCTTTTATGAAGCCTGATCCAACCGGCGTGCCCTGAAATCATCGCTGAAAGCCAAGCGACACTCACGCCTGGTGTTAGCCGCCCAGTCCATGACAAGGGGGCCTAGGCTCGCTTGTCAGGAGAGGCGGGTAACAAACGAAGGTGTAAAAAGGCGGGATGCGAACCGTCGCGCGGGCGCGTGGGGCGAGGCGGAAGCCGAACCGACGCGCCTGTACGTGCGCTGACAGGGTCAGACTCTCTGGAAACTGCGCCGGCAGTAATGCCGAACGTCGTACGCATGACTAGGCGCTCCACTGAGCGTGGGGGCCTTGAGTCAGTGAGCCGTGGCGACGTGGTGCGCTAGTAGGAAACCCAACGGATGGTCAAAGCCGGACAAGACTCCAGCAGCACGCGCGGTCGAACGCTGGAAGCTTCAAGTTATCCGGAGTTTGGTCGCAGTAGTGGCCCCACCTGCGGGTTGGTGGCCTCTCCCGAGGTGGGCCCGGGGGCCACTGTCGGTACCCTGTAGCTGGGATACCCACTCCTACTGCCGCAAGGCAAGACTCGCGTAGTCATCAGCAACTACGCCCTAAAGGACGGAGCAGCCGGACCCCTGGGGTCCGGAACTTACCTCACCAGTCCAACGGCCCCGGACCCGTTCCCCGCTTGGGGAACGGTCCGGAGATGCACGTGTCCCCGAGGAAGGGGAGCTCCACGCCAACGGCTGAGGGCTCGGACCCCCCTAGGGGTCTGGGACCTCCTGGCGTCCAACCGGACCCCCCACGCGCATGGGACCAGAATACCGCCGGGGCGGGGTCCGGGGTGCCACGTGTCCCGCTAGCGTGGGCGCAGGCGCGAGTCTTCTGCTGAAAGACTCGCCCACCCACCGCATTCAATGCGGGTGGTTGAGGCGTGCTCTGCCGCTGCAGAACGCGGGGCAGCCTTTGTCAGGCCTCACTGTACACCGCATATTACCGAGGAACACAGTGCAGCCGCAGGCGCAGCGCCCGCGCAGAGCACGCCTTGCCGCATTAAATAGATGCGACGGCACAGCCCTTTCCATCATGTCGCCTACGCTGCAAGCTACTCGGCCGGTACAGCTACGCGGCAGGCTACGCCGCAAGCTACGCCTGGCACCGTTTCAACAAGATAGGGCAAAGCACGCCGGTCGGAAGATTTCCGCGGACAAACCAGGGAAATCCTGGAATAAGATCTCCGTCACCTGCAGCGCCATAATGCTCTGTACAGTATGTTATTTTATACTGCATCGTTGGGCCCACTTGTCGGGGACTCAACGGTCATGTACGCGCCTCCCTTGAGATATAAAAGGGTGGTGCTCGCTAGAACAGAAAAAAGGAGGACACACACGGGCTCTCAAGCTTTTGGGAGCACAAGCAATACAACACACAGTGGACGTAGGGTATTACGCCTCGGCGGCCCGAACCACTCTAAACGCTGGTGTTCATTGTGTTCTAGATCGAGATCGAACTAAGCCCAGCTACCCCTCGAGTTCATACTCCCTTAGGGCTTAGGCTGGTGCATTCCGCCACCCGGCTATGGGTTTGCACACCACGACACCGTTGAAGACGCTCCACGCTCTCCCACTCGGCGAGTCGATGCCTTGATGACCGCTAAAGACACCCGCGGGACGGCTTGGACTTGCAAGCTTGCACTCTTTTTATCTCTTGTATTACAAATTATTAATTTATTATTTTGTAATATGAGATTTGTGTGTTATTCTAAATGCAATACTACTTTATGTCTTTTTTTAAAAAATTACAAAATGGACCTGTATTGTTTATTTTAAGAAAATAAATTTATTTCTGTCCAATACAGCTACATCCTGGTGTGAAAAGAGAATTTCTATTATACACTTGCTCTTGCTGTCACATGGTATAAATTACGACGAAAAGTTACGTGTATAAGTCACTATGATATTTCATATATATATATAAATTATACAAAACTTTTCTAAAATAACTATTTACAAAAATAATATTTTTTAAAAGATAAAAAAATCTGTAAGTTAACAACAACTTAAAGCCCGACGTAAATTAGCAGGGTCCATAGAAATTCGCTTGTGGTAAAAATGTGCTGAATTTTGCGTCTGTAACCCCCCCCCCCCCCCAACCCACACCCCACACACACACTTAGAAATCCGCTTGTGGTAAAAATGTGCTGAATTTTGCGTCTGTAACCCCCCCCCCCCCCGCCCAACCCACACCCCACACACACTCTTGAGATTTTTGCTATTTTAGCCACGAAAACCGAAGGACTTTGCCAAAATAACCACTAGAGATTGGGCTTCTCTAAAATAACCACGAAACCAACACCTCTTTAAAATGACCATGCGTATTAGTTTGAACTGTTTTCTTTTCTTTTTAACTATTTAAACATGGGAAAAGACTGAACTGCCCCTGCATCCTTGACCTGTCGCATGCTCATTTTTTGCCCAGGTTTTTTTGCCCAGGTTGGTTCCACCTTAGGCCGTGTTTAGATAGAACACAAAATTTTTTGCGACGGAATCTTACTAATTTGAAGTACTAAATGAAGTCTATTTACAAAACTTTTTACACAGATGGGTTGTAAATCGCGAGACGAATCTAATAATGCTAATTAATCCATAAAGCGGATGGTTACTGTAGCATCACTGTTGCAAATCATGGATTAAGTAGGCTCATTAGATTCGTCTCGCGATTTACAGCCCATCCATGCAAAAAATTTTATAAATAGACTTTATTTAGTACTCCATACATGTGTCGAAACATTCGATGTGATGTTTTTTTTTGCATTTACGGGGTTTACAGGCCTTAGTGTTCAGTCCCTGGGGGCCGCCCAGAACAGAGAAGAAGCTTCGGCCAGAACAGAGAACAAGCTTCGGCCCTGCACCCATTTGGGCCCAGGGTTTACAAAATCGGTGGGAACCGGTCCGGTTTGACCGGGCCGGTACCAAACCGGCCCAAATTCAAAATTCAAAATTGAATTCAAAAAAATGTAAAATTCCCAAAAAAATTCCTAAAAATACTTCAAGGTGCCACAAATCTAATGGTGTCAAATTTTCTCAAAAATTCGTTCGTTTAACATACTTTTTGGGCATTTAAAGTTAAAGCAAAAAAGAAAAGGAAAAAAATGAGACGGCCCATTAAGGCCCACTTGATAAACCGGTCAAACCGGCCGGTATACCATTCCAAACCGGTTGCACATGCGATTTTAAATTTGGATTTGAATTCAAACCGGTTAAACCGGCCGGTAAACCGGTCAAACCGGCCGGTATACCGGTACGAACCGGTTGAACTGAGTTTTTTGAATTCAAATTTGAATTTGACCGGTTTCTACCGGTTTCCGGCCAAACTGGTCCGGTATACCGGTACCGGACCCTGCCGGTTTGACCGGACCGGTCGGTTAATTAAACCCTGTCTGGGCCATGACCGGCGGCGCGCCGGGAGGGGGAGAAGCAGGCTACGGCGTCAGGAGGAGGAGAGGCAGGCCACGACGCATGGGGGGCTGGTCGCCGACGTGAGGCGCGCCGAGCGGGGGAGGGGCAGGCCACGGCTCCGCGCCGGCCTCGAGCTCGGTCCGGAGGAGGCATGGCGGCGGACGGGTCGCCGAGGGGCGGGGCGCCGGGAGAGGGAGAGGCAGGCCACGACGACGCTAGAAGAGGGACCTCGCACCCATCTGCGCCGTCGCCGGCAGGGGACCTCGCCGGATCCATGGCGACCTCAGGGGAGGGTGCTGTCGACCGGAGACCAGAGGAAGAAGAACGAGAGAGGCAGACCCGAGCGCACGTGTTTTGGATGGAAGGATTCGATGTGATTTGACCAAAGGGTATTTTAGTCTGTTCATGTGAAAACAAATTCGAAAAAGATTATGAAAAATAGAAAAAACCGAATATGGTCATTTTAACGGAAAGGTGTTGGTTTCGTGGTCATTTTAGAGAAGCCCAATCTCTAATGGTCATTTTGGCGAAGCCCTCTGGTTTCGTGACTAAAATAGCAAAAATGATTATCAGAATTGCTATGCCGTATCGACATTTTTGGGCCTAAGCTAGTCAGAATTTCGTACCATCAAATCTGTTGAATTCGTGTTTGAGCGTCGATTTCTGGTGCAGCTGGCACCATCGGCATTTTCTCCAGAAAAGCCTTCTTCTCCAATCGTGGGGTTTAGGGTAGGAGTTCCACACTATCGTTAATCTTCACCTGGACTCCAACTATTATTCACGGGAAGATGGAGTGAGTTGGAGGATGTCGTAGGACATTGGATGTGGCGGATGGCCTTGGTGAGTCTGGTAGTGTAGGTGGGTGGCAGTGGTGCGCTGCTCTCTTCTAAGAAGAATCAAAACTTCAAATCAGTGTTCGAATGATGCCTAGATGCTCCCATGATTACGTATGTTCATCCATATATTTAACAGACACTTACATCTACATCATATCACTTGTTTGATGATTACATGCTTGTTTGATGACCACAGGACCTTGTAAGTGTTCCTTTCCACTGGTGCATGACCATGTTCCGACGGCATTATGGACACATCCCTTCTCTGTTGCTGGCTCAATCATTTCGGTCCTTATCTCCAATTCTGCTTTCGCCTGCAGTACCAAAAATACAAGTAAGTTTAGCTCTGATGTCTCTTGCTGGTTTCATCACTTGTGCATTGTTCTCGGCAGGGAATGTAATCCAGGTATCTGCAGGACTATATGTCCAAGCAATTTGGGAGACAGAGTTACTCTTCTGTGCCTTCATTGACAGTGCTGCATAATATATGTACCTCACAATCAAGTGTTGGTCTTCAAGAAAAGGCTCCCCTCCCACCACAGTCTCAGTTTGACAAAAGGGTAACTATACTACCCCCATGTATAGATATCCCTGAATTACGTGAAGTTACGAGTTCAGAATCTAATGAAGGAGAGTATAAGGAAACACACAATATCAATGCCTTGAAGCTTCATTTTTTCAAACACATTCGACCATTCCTGGTCTCCAGGTGTCTTCTACTAACGAGGCCACTACATGATAGATGGGTTGAGAGCCTGCACCATATGAATTCAAATTTGACTGGATATATGCCTGCTTATGTAACTTCACTGGAGCTACTGAGATGTCTCAGCAAGTTGCAGTCAATTTATTGGACACATTTGTTGAACATGCTTGTGACAGACAGGGTTGTGGTAGTGGAAGATTGGGAGCACTCCCTAGCACCAATAGAGTGGATGCCCTATGACTATGGAATGCATTTTGCATCTAAGCTAGATAGGTGAGGATGATTCAATGAATTGCAAGGCAGAGTATGCTGCATCGTTCGACACAAAATATAGTACTACAACAATAGCATCAATCATTTGGAAGTCCAAGAAGATTATTGACTGTCAGATTAACCATGGTATATCGTGCAGTACTTACGGTGAAGCTGAAGGTATTGCACTATATAATGTTTTCAAACGAGGAAGGCAGCTTGGAAATTGGAACATAGATGCTGTGACTGATGTTGCCTTGCATGATAAAATCTTAAAAGGAACTTATGACATTGAAAAGACCCCATTCCTCATATTTGCATGGCCATTTTGCAAGCTGCAAAGCAGTACAAGATTTGCCAATCTAGATTGGAACCGAGGGAGATGTTGGGTCTTGTTATTGATATAGCTGAATCGAAGAACATGGAGCACTTTGAATTACAAGCAATGTTAGAGGCAAAAGTGGCTCATCTGATTCAGGGGATTCCAATTTTCCGTATAGCACAAAAGAAGAGCAAAATAATGTCCAACCTAGGTAAATATTTTGCGCTTTGTACATCTATGATCATTACATAGTTTAATGAGCATAACATAATAAATGAATTTCGTGAAACTAAAGATAAATTGACCAAATTGTCCGAAAATGTCCCCGCTTAAGAGATGTTAAGTGAGAGAAAACTATGGATCTGGGGCATCTGGCGACAACTTTATATCACAAAATCTAAAGTGGTGCTCTTATAAATTCCTTAACTTTTTATTATTGTGATACTTTTCTCGTTAAATCTGTAGTTTTTGAGATATAGTGTTTGAAATAAATATTTTTGTGATTGTTTGGTCAATCTATTTATTCCTTTTTTGGTGTAAAATTTATTCCACAGTAACATTATCTATTCTCTGTTCTGTAGATTCGAAAAATGGTAGCCCAAAGGTATCATTTCAGAATAATTATTACATAGAAGTGCCAGAGAAATCTATGAGACTTGATGCACTTGTCGGCAGTGGCGGACCTAGAATTGAAATTTAGGGTATGCCATGTCAAAATTTCTCATACAATTCGGTATTTGATACAATCTAAAAAAACGGTACACAATAAAAAAATTTCCACGACCAATTCGGTGTATCAGCACTTAAATTCAATACTTGCATAGATTACAAAATAAATAATAGAAGCACATTAATCTTAGAAATGCATAAAATAAGCTTACACATCTACGATAGTTCAAAGAGATTATCTTATTTCTTCTTATCATTCTTATAAGGCCTAAGCTTCCTAAAATTCAAAAAAGTATTAACTATATCATCTTTATCCACTTGAAAAAAGATATCTTGCTTGATAAATGTGTAGACAATCATCCAAAAGACTATCTCCCATCTTATTTCTCATTTTAGTTTTCACAAAAGTCAATGCAGAGAAGACCCTTTCAACATTTGTTGTTGCTACTGGTAGAAGACCAATTTGAGAGGATTATAAACCATATCATTAACCTTATGCCTCCCAGTTTAGAGATCAACAAGATTAGTAAGATTTTTGAAGTTGTCCTCGTATCTAATGTCATCAATATAATTGTCAAGTTACAATTCAAGTTTGATCATATTCGAGCCAAAGAAGTTAATAGGGTAGAAATCAGCAAGCTGGCAGCACTGCGGGCCTGCAGTAGGCCGGCAGCTAGCAGGCGGACCAAGCAGCGGCCGACGGCGTGGCGAGCTGAGCGAATGCGAGAGGTAGGATGGCTCGAGCTGACAGATGAGGAGAGGGAATCGGGGACGACCAGCGCTGCGGCGCAGCGAGCTTGGCGAGCTGGGCAAGCACCGAGGCGAGCGCAGAGAGGACCGACGGAGGGGGATTAGGGGAGGCAGTCAGGCAGGGAGTGGTCGGAGGTGGCGCCGAGTTGAGTTGGGGTGTGAGCCAGCACGAGGAAAGGCTGTGAGCCAGCTGTGCACCTGTGCCCAAGCGCCAAGGCAGGCCAATTCCAACCTCCACGGTGGGCCGGGGTGAGCTGCTTAGGGTATGCCACGGCATACCCTGGCCACCTTGTAGGTCCGCCAGTGCTTGCCGGTATACTTTCTGTCCTGGAAGCAAACTTTGTAATTGTTTTGACTGGCTCATCTAAATCAGCTTATGAGGTGCAGTCTATAATGGAGTTTTCTCATGAATGCCGTGTGATAGATGATACTTGCCATGGTGATGTCAAGTCCCATGGTTTGACTAGTAAATATCCAGCTATTATCCTCATTGATCAGTTTGAAATTCCCCTTGTTAAGGCTGAGAAAGTTCTAGTGGTCGTCTTTGACACACCCAAAGATCCTCTACATTTTAGTGCTAATCAGACCCATTCGAATGCCTTGCTTGTTAACATTATCACCCCTAGTGAAAAGGCTAGCATATCTGATTCAGAAGAGGTGAACCCAATGCTTTACGGTTTCTTCCGCTGTCGTGGTAATTTATTCCTTCTCTCAAGTCTCAATAGTGTTGTTCATTTATATTCTGATATTTCTTATCATCTTCATCATTCACTTTGGTTGCTTTGAAGGTGGAACCGTATTGCATAATAACATGGTAACTTCATAGCAGAAGTATCGCCAGGCGTCCAATTATGCACTATGCATCCGTTCTGGTTAGCATATGGTAGACTTAAGTTTCAGACTGAGCATTGGTGTACCAAATTCTTACCGAAAGTTATTTCTTATGTTTGACTGGATCCAATAGGTGTGACTCCTGTGATCTAAAGCTAGGAGTAGTGCTTTGGATAATACTCCTACTATTTTGTTATGTACTGTAATATATATGCTTGCACCACTGATTATGTTAGATTATGTTGTGTTCGGTGTGCTATGTCTTACTCTTTCTGTAACGTCGTGTATGCTACCCACCGTTTTAAAATTGTTGTCGTTATTAGGACAATAATTTTAGTTCGATTTTGTTGTTCTAACAACATCAACTTGAAATGGAAGGAGTGCTAGTATACTAGTTAACTGATGGTTAGAAATACTTGTTTGAACCTTTATGTACGTTTTGACTAGTAAGTCACAAGTATTTTGATTTACTCCCTCCGCTGCTGACCTACGGTGTGACTTTTGATAGTTCGCTGAGACAATACGAGATTTTTAATTTTCCTTTATGACTCGTTTCTAGTGAAATTAAAATGCTCCTTCCGTTTTAAATTGTTATCGTCATTGATTTTTTTGTTGTCTTTGAGCATTCTTCTTATTTTAAAAAAACAAAAATTATCATATATTTTGTTTTGATTTGTTCTATCACTAAAGGAAATTTGAACAAAACTTATAATTTTACATATTTGAATAAATATTTTGAATAAGACGAATAGTCAAATTACGTAAATAAAAAAATCAACAACCACAACAATTTAAAAGCGAAGGGAGTAACAAAAATAAGAGCGTGTAGTTGGATAATTTACATCATAATCTTTTAAATTGTTTCTCCATATTATTTTATGATTTTTGTTATTGAAAACAATGTTTTGCACTTGGCTGAATGTGAGTTTCTCTGTTCTGGTCGAACCCTCTTAGGCATGAAAAAACAGTAATCTATGCTTTTTTAGGCTCTCGCGTCCAGTCCAAGATGATGAACGGGGAAGAATGATGGCAGCGTGAGCTGTGGATAAATAGGCGGCGACCGAAGAGAGAAGAAAGACCAGATGCGTGATGTGTTTTGTTCGTGTGTGACGATGAACAAGAAGAGAAAGAAGGATATGCTGGAGAACTCAACTGTCAATTCATGTGCCGAAAATCGAGAAAACGAATAAAACTAATTTAAAGTGGCAAGATATCAAGAAATCAAACAGCTACACAATATAGATGTTAACAAGAGAAGCAAATTGAGTTTAACTCAGCTCAGTAGGTTCATTATGGTGGAACTAAACTACCCGGGTTCAAATCCCTAATTTGACATAAATATTGCATTTACGATTAATTATTCTTTCAGTAGGAGACAACGTCCATCGATAGCGAGGTATCCGTGGTGACTTCGTGAATCTCAAGACAAACCGCTGAGTGACATGTATATGACCGTCCAATCCGTATCTAAATTTGAGTCCACCTCTATTTTACTCCTCAAACAATTGTCCGTTTTACAAACAAAATCTTGACTCAATTTACTTCCCCGAACAATCTAGGTTGGTGCAATATACCTTATATTGTGATTTGTTTGTCTTATTTTTTAATGTACAAGTTGAATTTGAAACACAAATTTTGCATGATGATAGGTACAAACAATCCATGTTTAAATAATAATAATATATATTTTTATTATTATTTACATATCCATATTGGTAATTACTATATGCCATAAAAATAATATAAAAATATGTAATGATTTTTTACATAGTTTATTGTGCCAATTGTCACCATTTCAAATTGGATAATCAAATTCAACTTGTACGCAGAGAAATAAAAAAGAGAAACTCCATTAAAGGGTATATAGCACCCATCTAAATTGTACAAACTCCATTAAAGAGTATATATCACCAATCTATGTACAGGGAGTAAATTGAGTCAAGATTTAATTTATGGTGTGAAAAGGACAAAGTGAATTATTTAGAGAGAGTAAAATGGATCTTTTTTATTAATATGAATAATCAATCAAATATGTCTTGTTTCAGTATATCACTCTGACTATGCTTCTGTTACGTAATTTTTTTAATCCAAATGAATATTATAATAATATCTGTGTTTGACTCCGGAACAAAAATATAGGACATGATATGGAATTAAGAAATCATTATCCAACGCTATCTGCTCCGACTCCAGATCCAAAAGAATATACGAGACAGGATATGGGACGAGTTATATCCACCCATATTCGATTCGTTTTCATCCATATCCGTGATACACAAGAAAGAAAAAAATATGCATCGTGACATAGGGACATATTATTCTACACCATTTCTCTTCCTTCATTGTTGAATGTTTGGAATGAAATTGTGATCACTATAGTTAAAGGAGAGAACTTTTGATTCAAAAAAAATAAAACATTTCTATGTTTTTTCATTCCTCTGTTTAAAATTTATATAGTTTTCTCGCTTTATTTGTTTAAAAGGCTATGTTGTTGTTGCATTTATTTATGTGTTTCCTCTATTCCTTTGTTTTTAATGTTTTATTACAAATATTGGGCTTAAAGTTTTCACTTCATCTGTTTATGTGTCTCCTCTATTCCTTTGTTTTTAATATTTTATTCCAAACTAGCAAGATACACGTACAACACATACGTATTTTTAAAAATTTAGCATGATATCGACAAATGTGAATTATCCTTTCATGAATTTGATGAAATTACCCGTTAAGCTCTAACATAAATGAGATAATTCCTCGAATGCCATTGTAAATCCTTTCAATCCAAAACCTGCCATGCACCAGAATCTAAAACACACCCAAAGTTAGCAAAGCTTATCAGCAATAATATTGCAGGATTGAGGTTGGAATGGTTATCCTGCCTTTATAAACTATTTTGTAGCTGCTAATTTTCAGTCAGCTCTCAGTTAATGGAATTTATTTCCAACTCAAGAAACAAATTTGCCAACACAAAACGACTTATCTCGTATAGACCATCAGGTTACAATTTTTATCCCACATATATCATGGTTGAACAGTCAAACGTCTAAAAAAACAAAATTGCATTTGTCCTTTCTTTCTCCTCCCCACCACCATGCGAGATGTGTCTCCCAGTCACCTTGAACAGCGCCGCGCCACCTTGGCTGCCATGGGCCGGCCAGTGCGCAAGCTTAGGCCACCACGCGCTCGCCTCGCTCGTCTTTCCGCTGTCCCCGCGCTGGTAGCCTTGACCTGCCGCGCTCACTCGCCCATTGTACCCCGCGCTCGCCGAACCAACTGCCAGCACCGACAGCCTTGTCGAGCGCGCTCTGCCTTGTCCGACGTGATGGCCGGTGGAGATCCTTTGCCAGAACAGAACTTGATTGACGATACAATGGAGCTTGGTGTGGTTGGAGATCTTTTTGCCGAGGCAGAACTTGATGAAGCTTTCACGACATGGATGAGATCTTTTTGAGAGGAATATCTTATCTAACAAAACCAAATGTGTCCCTGCTATGTAAGCAACCGAATGTATTAAACCAATCCGGCAAGAAAATTGAAGATCCTGTAGGGTGTGATTAGTGCGTCCCTGCTATGTAAGACAACCGAAGGGATTAAATCTGTTGTGTAAGTCACCGGTTCTTTTGATAAATTAGCTTCTTAAAGCTATCGAGGACTCATATTAGGTTGCACGTTCTTGATTTATGAGTAGAAAGAATAATTTATTCTCATCGTGTAATGTTGGCCGTGGATCAGGTGAGTAGGTGGGCAGTGGGTATGTTTGATCACTGGTAACAAAAATAGCCATATAAAAAGCAAAATCCCTCCAGAAACTCCAGTTTTCTTCTATATACCCTTATCCAGTTTCTCTAATTCCTGTACGGTAGGTACAACGTAAAAGTTACAAGGTGTTATATTTAGGTAAAAATTGTGTTTAAAAGATCCGAGTCTTTATAGTCTCTACTTTTTAATATGTCTAACTCAGTCATCTATGCGTTTACGTCTACATCTACCCTCAAGGATGGGTCTGCCGGTCGGGCCACATAGACTATGGCCAAACTCATGGCCCAACTGACAGGGGACCTTCCTTTGTAGTGGCCCGACTTATGGCCCAACTAACTCGGGTCACACTTCTATGACGAGTCGCCCAGAGATGATGAGCGGCGCGACGGAGGTGAAGAAGAGCGGGACGAAGGAGGCGCCGACGAGGCCCACCAGCGTCTCGCGGGCGGAGAAGGTGTGGTCGAAGAGCACGGTGGCTTGGTCGGAGACACGGAAGAGATAGAAGAAACATCAGGCGGGTGCTCGGGCTCCTTCGTCCTGCTATTCTTCCTCTCCAGTCAAGGATGAGCTCCACGCGACGCAGATCTTGGACCCTGCCTGACAGGCGGTGGAGACGCGACCAGCAGCGGAGGACGACGTGACGCACGCGGCGACCGCCGGTAAGGGAGGAGGAGGAGGCGAGGCCGGCGACGCGAGCTGGGCGACGGCGAGAGGGGGACGGGTGCAGCGGGATGAGCAGAACCCGTCGCGGTTGGGGGAGGCTAGACGACAAAGGCGCGCCGCTGCCGGATAGGCGGCGACGGTCGGACAGGATAGAGAGATTGGAGGAGAGAAGAGGATAAGGCTTGCTTGTAAAGAGAGATCGGAGAAGATGAGGATAAAGGACAAAGAAAAAGGAAAATAAAAAAATAAAAAATGGAGATTCCTTTCTTACATTCATACAAAAACGTGCTAATTTAATATGTTGGATGTTATTGTGTCATTATTTAAAACTTTGTACTACCTCCGGTTTTAAATTGTTGACGCAGTTGACTTTTTTAAGTTACGTTTGACCATTCGTCTTATTTAAAAATTTAAATAATTATTAGATATTTTGCCATAATTTATTTTATCACTAAAGAAAGTTAAAACCTAGACTATAATTATGTGTATTCAAACTAATATTTTGAATAAGACGAACGGTCAAACGTAACTTAAAAAAGTCAACTGTGTCAACAATTTAAAACCGGAGGGAGTATAAAGAAATTATCACAAAACTATTATGTAATATAAATATGATTTTTTATTATCTGCAATGTTATTTATAGTTTATTTTTTAGTTTAAATCTGTAATGAAGGACGGATATTTTGCTTGTATAGATAGATATCGGACTTAAAGGAACAGGAAGGTCTTAGATTATACGTGAGTTATTACTACATACTAGTAAGTTGGCCCGTGCTAACGTTACGGGTTAAAAAAACAACACATGTAATATTTATGTGTAATAATGATATACACTAAATAAATCAAAATGGTACATTTGAGCAACATCGTCAATGCAATTTTATGTTTTTGAACTTCTGAAACTCAACTAAAATGTTTATAATTGGACAAATATTCAAGAAGAAGCAACCAATACACTGAACCATTGACATGGCCTTGATCATTGGCATTTCTACGTTCAGAAGTGATGACATAGTTGTCTAGTTCGAATTACATAACAATTGATACCTTGACCAAACCACGGCAATTAACATTAACTCTGACCATGGCAAGTAATATTAACTCAATCAGATTAGAGCAGTAAAAAGGGGAACCTGTTGGCATGTGGACAGGGCTTGATCATCATTTGCCATGCATAGTATGCATCTGCAGTACGTAGTGGCAAGCCCAGGAGCCCTCTAGAACCTGAAATCTACAGCAACATTAGCTATACATGAGACGCTATGTTTGTTTTTATCCCTTTTACGTTGAGCAGCATATATGGAGTAACAGGATTTCACAATCTACCATCACAACTCAGTTTCTCTCATTGCTTGATGATTGAATGATTCAGAAAAGGAATAAAAACGCTTTCCATATTGCAATGAACCCTAAATTGGTTTTTACAAGATGATATACCGGAAAATGTTTCTTCAAGCACAGGAATTAGTAGTGCCGGTACATCAATTTTTGCCTAAACATCTTGAGCACGATAGTAACCTGAAGGATAAGAGCAATATAGGTGTCAGCAGATGCATCTTCTAACAGCCAAGCTCAACATAACCCATTCTTTTTTATATATATAATCCAGAGTATGCTTTTTATGACAATCCTAGGATTGGATCGTGCATTGTCTACACAGTGCATTGATCTCAAGCTTAACAGCCAGGTAACAAAGAGAAACTATTAACCCCCTCAAATTAGTCCTAGGCACCATTCAAGTTGTTGCAGTACAATCTGAATTAAGAAAACTGACCTAGCCTAACTTAGTTTGCTTGAAAGAAATAACAGTAAGATAGTTGTAATAAAGAATTACCAATCCCTCACAGCTTAGAGCATCTCCAAGAAAAAACAGAAATAATTTTTTATGCAAAAATCCTGTGGCAAACTGAAAATTCCATGTGTGCTGAACTACCCTTTCAAACCCAAATCCTAATCAATTTAACAATAAAAGTCCTAAAGGCTGTCACCTCCATATATAGCTTACACAACAATACAAAGTAAAGTATCCTCCTAAATCAGAGTCTATCCATAAAAAATTGGTGTCTGCAACTGATCCAAAATTAAGTTCAAAATCAGCTAACAAGCTACAATATTGAACAAACCTGAAGCTTTAACCTTTTAAGTTTGCTCCAAATCTCTTGAGGTCCCATATCTGCTCTGATCCTATCTTGTCCTGAATGGCTATGTGCACACCCCATTTCATCAACTGACGTATGCACGACAGGAACATGAGCAAACAAACAAGGAATTACGCTGTGGAATTCTAAAAATACCACTTGCACTATTACAAAAGTAACCTAACAATAAACACACAAAATGTGGTATTTATATCAGACCATCCAAATTCCTTGTCACTATCCTAGATTGAAGACTTGCAGTCAATCAAATAATATGTGCAACACACGGTCCCTAATCCAAAGGTCAAGTAAATTAACAAATAAAAAGAAGTACAATCACCATAGAACAAATCAGCAAATCACCAGGATGTAGGTCTGGTGTTCAATGAAACATACCCGCTGATCTAGTGTTCAATGGAAGCCATCAGGATGCAAGCTCACTTACAAATATGAGACTTTCAAATTCTGGACAAATGTTTCAAATATGAGACATTCATGTAGGAACAATACATTAACAAATATTTATTCGTGGTAATCTGTCTATGCCAGCCAATGGTCCTACTCATGACCACAATAATTTTTATACCAGAAATTATAGAGAGATATTCAAGGGGCAATGAGAAATCACCTTCAATTCTTTGCCGAAGCAATGGTGAAATACTGTAATCCATCATGAACTACAGGGCAACCACGTTCCGTGCTCTGAAAAATGAAATTTCATGTAAAGGTTATCCAGTCATGCAATTCTCACAAGGGTTTGAGGAATGAGAGAATAATGACGGACACTACTTTGCAAACAAAAGTCTTTACCACAAGGCCTAGAAAAGAACATTACCCTACTGAAGATAAGTTTTGAGTAGAAAATTCCATCACACCAGACAACATGCCAAGGATTTAGCACAAAGGTTAGTTACAGTTCAAAGTGAATTCAGTAGCACAATAAAGTAATTAGTTCTGAATTCGAATGATGCTACTGCACCTCATGAGCCCACAAGGGGCTCTTCCCGCTGAAGCAGATCAGATCATCAAACACAGTAATCGGAAGCATCAAACACTCCAATCGGCAGGAGCAAAAAGCGGGCAGGCAACTATCGCACAAAAGGGGGGAGTTAGAAATTCTGATGAGCCTGACCTTGGGCAAGTACTGCACGGGCACGGACGGCGTCGTGGAGCTGAGGAACCTCTCCAGATTCCCTACGCGTCAGCCCGCCTCTCGGCCTCTTCTGGAGGCGGGGCGGCCGGCTCCGCGGCCCCAGCCGCCGACGGCGGGGGCGGCCGCTGCCTGGCGGCCCTGGGCGTGAGCACCACAGCGGCGGGGGACGAGGGGCGCTGGCCCTTGAGCCGCTGCAGCTGCTCCTCCTGCTGCTGGCAGTGCACGTGGGGCGGGCTGTAGAAGCGGTCGATCCCGACGCCGCCGCGCGAGGAGGAGACGCCGGACCGGCCGGCCATGGCTGGGGCGGGAGCGGAGACGGCGCCGCTAGGATTTAGTCCGGTGGCGGCGCAGCGAAGCCGCGGGACGGGGATGCCTCCATCGCCCCGAGGCGGCGCAGGTGCGACCTCCTAAGGCAGCACGGCGGTCGGACTCGGACACTGGGAGGGAGCGGCGGCGGCGGTCAGCGCGAGGCGCTAGGGTTGGGGAGCGAGAGAGTGTTGGGGAGTAAGAGGCCGGCGGAGAAGGTGGCAACGCCCCAGGAGCGGCGGCTAGGGCGCGGCCGCCAAGAGATCGGCGTCTCGCTGGGGAGACGCTACTCCGCGCACGTGCGCTGGCGACGAACAGGTACGTGCACCTGTTGACCTGTTCACCTTCTTCCTTCCACCTTCTTCCTCCTTTCTTCTACGGGAAAAGTCTACTTAACCCCCTGAAATATCAGCATGTGTCTAACCTACACCCCGAAGTACAAAAGCCGGGTAATGAACATATTAAACTTTTGAAAACAAGGCAGGGAACCCCCTCGAGCGGTATTGCATGGTGGTTTTGCCGTGGACTGCCAGCGTGGCACTGGTTTACACGGTGTCGCTGCTAGGTTGACTGGGATTTCATGAAGGGACCCACCTGTCAGGCTCCCTCCCCCACATAACACACACCAGAACCCTAGCTGCTCAAGGACTGGCCCGACCTATGGCTGGCCACGGGGGACGCAATCGGCCTCCGCGCGCGCCCCATGGCCGCCGCGCCACCGCCAGCGCCTGAGCCCGACCAAACCCTAGCGCTCCCGGATGTGCTGCTCCTCCGCGTGCTCACCTGCCTACCGGAGCCCCACCTCACAGGGGCTGCCTCGCTGGTCTGCAGGCAGTGGACGCGCCTTGCCGGGTGCCTGCGCCGCCGCCTCGCTGTGCGGGATGGGGCTTCGTCCCGCACCGCCTGCCCTACCGCTTCCTGGACCTCGCCGACCTCGACCTTTTACCGGCCTCCATCGACGCCCCCATCGCCGCGTCACCCCACGCTGCTGCCCAGCTCCTCACATGCTTCCCCAACCTCCGCCACCGCCCCGCTCCTCACATGCTTCCTCGCCTCGCTGCCATCGCCACCAGCTTCCCCAACCTCTGCCGCCTCTCCGCCGTCGCCGCCGCCGAGTCCAGCAGCCTCATGTCCATCGTGCACCTCCAGATCCTCCGCATCGTCGCCACATCCCCTGCCCTCTACGGGACCGGTGAGGGTGGCGGTGTCACAGACATAGGCCTCACCATCCTCGCTCATGGTTGCAAGCAGCTAGTGAAGCTGGAACTTCTGGGTTGCGAGGGGAGCTACAACGGCATCGCGGCTGTGGGGCGCTGTTGTGCCATGCTTGAGGAGCTCACCATCGCCGACCATAGGATGGATCGCCAATCCAAGAACAGAGAGGGAGAGAAATAGGGGAGTCGTCTGTTATGTGGGGGAAGGAGCCTGACAGGTGGGTCCCATCGTCAAATCCCAGCCAACCCAGCACTGCACAGCGACACCGTGTAAACCAGTGCCACGCTAGCAGTCCACGTAGGCAAAACAACCATGCAATACTGCCCGGGGGGTTCCCTGCCCTGTTTTCAAAAGTTTAATGTGTTCATTACCCAGTTTTGTACTTCGGGGTGTAGGTTAGACACATGCTGATACTTCAGGGGGTTAAGTAGACTTTTTCCTTTCTTCTACCTCCGGCGCCCCCGCCGCCGATCGCCGCCCCCGGCTCCGGCGGCCTCCGCCGCCTCTGCTGCCGCCTTCCCTAACCGAGTACGCCACCGTCGCGCCGTCTTCTCCCGCCGCCCCCGCCGCCAGCGACTGGCCCACTGGCTATCCGGCCCCAGCCCGGCCGGCAGCGCTCCCGCGCCGCCGCGCCATCCGCCGGCCAAACCGCAGCCACCGCCGGGCAGCCACCACCCCCCGGGCCTCTCCTCTATGGCCGGCGGCCATGGAAGCCGGCGAACTGCCCACAACCCCGGCAACCCGAAAACCTAAAGGCCGCCGGCGACCTCCCCGGCGGCCGCTCCGCCCACCTCCCACCCTCCCTGGCCGCCCCTCCCCCTCCCCCAAACCCTAGATCGGTGGCGGCGGCGCGCCGTGCGCCGCTACCCGCGCGCCGTATAAGATTTTCGGTCTCGGGGGACACTGCTGAGCGCGCGTTCGCCGCTAGCGAACGAATCCACTATTCTTCTTCCTTGGTACTTCTTGCTCCACCACCACGCCGGACCTCGCCGGCGCCACCCTGCCCGTCTCGACCTCCACCACCCTAACTCATCGCCGGAGCTCGCTCCCGCAGCCGCCGCCCTACCTATCTCCGGCGGCTCACGCCGCCACCGTCTCGACCTCCTTCATCGCCGCCGGAGCCTCGTCGCTACAGCTCGCCCTCGCCCCGACCCTGCCCAACCGCCGTCTCCCGTGCCCGCCTCCTCCGCCGGGCCGACCAGCCGCCCCCGGCCTCCCTCTAGAGTCGGGGAACTCCGGCGACCCCAGCAACCCAAATCAAGAAGGCCGCCGCCTCCCACCGCCGCCCACGGTCGGCGGCGACCTCACTGCCGACCGACCGCCTACCTCCCGCCCAGGTGTGCGCTCCCGCCCAGGTGTGCGCCGCTAGCGCTCCTAGCGCACACGCGCTCTATAAGAATCTTGCGGGGGAGCAGGGCGGGGGCGTCCGCGTGCGTTGAGTCGGCAGATTCGAGCGATCCTGACTGTTCATTTGCGTTGAAGCCTTTGAAGTTCAATCGGAGTCATCGATTTCTATGGTGCAGTTATTCTAGGTACAAATTTGTGGGTACACAATGTGTGGCAATCTCAGCGGGGGACGTTTTCTATTGGTGGCCATATCAAAGTTTAATGCGTGCTTTAGGGGATAGATAGATATAAATATAGATATAGATATAGATATAGATAATAGATAGATACTTTAGGGGATAGATGGTACGAGGTCCAGGATCCCACTGGCAGCAGCAATCGGACGGCCCCAGGAAACGATATGGATGCGCAATATTAAAAGGAAAAAGTCCATTTTTGGCCCCTCAACTATTGCTTGCGTCCAACTTTGACCTCCAACTACGAAACCAGATACAAATAACACCCTAACTTGTAATACCAGCTAACTTTGACACCTGGACTCATTTTACCAGGTTTGGAGCTGGCGTGGACCGGATTTGACCGCCACGCTGGCGACGACCGGCCAGGTCGGACGCGGCCTGGAGTAAAGACGCCCCCGCCGTCAACTCTCCCCTTCTCTCTCCCATTATTCCCCTTCTCTTTCCCCGGCCCGAACCCTAGCTCTGCCGCCGCTCTGTCCCTGCCGCCGCGCCCGACCTGGCTCTCCATCTCCGTCTCCCTCTCCGTCTCCCTCTCCGTCTCCCTCTCCCTCTCCCTCTCCCTCTTTGCATCGAAGCCTTCTTCCTCCTCCCTTCCGTGACCGCATCATCAATGGCGAGCTCGAGCGGATCCAGCCATAATAGGGGGAGCTTTTGGTCCGCCGGGCGGAATGTGGACTCGTCGTCCCCTATTCCTTACCGGGAGAGGCCGCTGGACTACACTCCAGCCGTGATGTGCAAATGTGGGGCAAAAGCAGCGATGTTCACATCATGGAGCGATTTGCACCCAGGGATGAGGTATCTAAAGTGTGCTAGAGCTAGGGTAAGTAATCAAATCGGGTGGATTTGATTTCATTTTGGGTCGTGGCGATTTGATTAGTTATTGTGTTTGATTCATGTTCCTTGATTCATTGCTTAGGTGGTAGGTTGTGATTTTTGGTTGTGGGTGGATCCACCGCATAGCCAATTTGTGAAGCAACTTCTTCTTGATTTACGTGATGCAGTCAGGAGTTTGAGGCAAGAAAAAGGAGCACTGCAATGCCAACTCCAAGATGCAGAGAGGAGCAATGTAGCTCTGCAGGGTGCATTTGCTGATGCAGAGAGGAGCAATGCAGCTCTGCAGGGTGCACTTGCTGATGCAAGAAGGGAGAATGCAACCATACAAGCTGCATATGTCGAAGCAAGAAGAGAGAATGCAGATGTTGATGGTAGAAGAGATGTGCAAAGTCTGTAAGTTGTTTTAGTTGGTAGAATAGGTCAATTAGAGAAGGAGAGAATGTATCTGTTCAGTGCACTGCTATGTTGTGTTATGGTTCTCGCTGTTGTGTTATGCTTCTCTGTCGGTGTTTACCGCCAAGCCTGCTCAGGGATACCCTTAGCAGTAGGGTTTGTAGGTAGGGATCGACGGCTCTAGAACTCGATGGTGCAAGGAACACAAAGATTTAGACAGGTTCGGGCCGCGAGTTGCGTAATACCCTACGTTCTGTGTGGTGGTTTGTATTGCCTTAGGTGTTGATGATTTTTGAGGGGGTCCCTGCCCGCCCTTATATATCCGGGGGGGACAGGGTTACATGGAAAGTCCTAACTGAGTACTGTTGGAGTCCTACTGCAATATGATTGGGTAGTTTCCTTGTACAGCAGCTAGTTCTACGCTTATTTGGGTAGTTACAAAAGAGGTAAGGTATATCTATGAACTATCACTTACTCTAGAACATTCTACGCCTGTGAGCAGTCCCGCTACCCCGGGTCTGACAAGCCCCCGAGCTCTTCGTAGCCGAGTCCTGCAGGCATCGAGTACTTTTGAAGGCATCTTCGAGTGCTTCCAGTGCTCTGAATATCTCATCGAGTGCTTCTGAGTGCTTTGAGTAGTCTTCCAAGTACTTCTGGTTGCTCCGAGCCTGTGAGGTGCTCAAGCCCCGAAATCTTGTTTATATATGGTGCGCGAAGTACTCGCGCTCCATATGGAGTAGCCCCCGAGCCTTAGGTTGAATCGCAGAATCAGGCTGAGGGTCACTTCAGTCTTTTTCTCTTTTTTATTTTCCAAAAAAATTGAAAAATAATTCTCTGATACATATATTCCGCAGCCCCGAGTCTTGAATTTAAATCTCTTCATTTAGATTTAAGAATCAGTGTAAACTCGTGGCAAAAAATGAAAACTTCCCTAAAAAGGAAAGAATCTATTGGCATCCCAAATATTCACAAAATTGCCCACAGAGACCGTATAAAGCCGGTTGCAACCTTCGGAGGGTTTTACCCCTTGAACTCCTGGCCGCCGTCAATCCTCAAATTCACCTTTGCCTCCTTTCAGTCAGGTTCCAAAAGCCCCTCTCATAGCCCCCGAGCCAAAACTCGTGACTTTGAGATGGCTCCCTAGAAGAACAAATCCAAGGTTGAAGAGGAAGCTGTTGCCAATATGTCCACATGCTGGCGTAAAAGCAAGATGTCTGAATCATTGGTGCAAAAATTGGAGAATATGGGTCTTCTCCAAGCCCAAGGCGTGATCCAATGGCGTGCTGGTGAAGGAGAAGATTACCCTATGGAAGGTACCCTTGAGACCGTTATGTTCCGTGATTTTGTGGAACGTGGTCTTGCTCTTCCTGTTTCTGAATTTTTCTACAAACTTCTTCAATTTTGGGGAATCCAATTACATCATCTTACTCCTCAATCCATCTTGCATCTTTCCATTTTTACTCATTTCTGTGAGGCGTTCCTCGGGTTTCTTCGCCATTTCCACCTTTTTCAACATTTATTATTCCTTGTTCCTGTCTCGAATGCCACCAATCCCGCCGTCGTTGGGGGATGTGAATTGGTACTTCGGCCTGAAACCCTAGGCGAGTACTTAGCTTATGATCCAGCGGGTAAAAGAGCTGGATGGAAGAAATTCTGGTCTCATGTTGGGAACTTTGAATCCCCGCTGCCAGAAAGGGTTGCTGGTGCCCCCCAAGTTCAAGAAAACTGGTCGAGTAAAGGACCTGGTGGCAAGCAAGTCGAAGTAATTCTTCGTGTTATTGCTACTATAAAAAGCAAAGGAGTCACTGGAGATCATGTGGTCTTCTCAGTTGTTAGTCACCGGTTGCAACCTCTCCAGCTGTGAAAGCATCCTTCCTTTAGATATGAAGGCACACAAGATCCCATCAGGATATCTCCAGAACCAATGGCTCAATCTGAAGTAGTCAAGAGATGCTGCAGAGTACTCGACAACTTCGATAAGTCTTTGACGATGCCTGGGTATGTGTTTTGGAAACTATGTCGAGTACTTGTAGTTAACCATTTTTGATCTTTTGACTAATTCTTGGCTTCTTTTAGAATAATTATAAGTCCTGGTATTGTATGCCTCCGACTTCTGTAGATGCTGACTCTAGTGACAGCAAGAAACGGAAGTCGACTCCCGGATCTTTGTTGCAGAGAAAAGTTCCTCGTCTTGATGCCGGCCAGTAAGTATATAATATTCTATTGATTTTATCCTGTTTTGCCTCAGCTTTCTTATTCAAAATCTTGCTTGGCTAGGATCCAATATCTCCCGGGACATGAAAAAGATCAAGTTCAAGACTTCTGCAACTGGATGTCGAGTGGTTCGGAAGGAACTAGTCGATCACCCCCCGAGTCACCTGTAATTGGGTTAATCGAGACCCCAGCTGCCAATTTGTCAAATGTAGACACAGCTGAGAAATCAAGTGAGCCAAGCCCTGAACATACTCATGCGGCTGCTGAAGGAGCCTCCAATACTGGTGGGTCTGGAAGTAATGAAGCTGAAGAGTCAAAAGGTCCTGCCGTTCGACTAGTGCCCTTCCAGTCTATGTCTCAGACAACCCAGGAGGAGTTGGGGAAAGAACTGTTTGATGATCCACTATTGTCTCTAGACAACATGAAGGAGCTTGCAGACTGCATGCAATGGAGCTTTAAATTTACCAAGGTGAGTCTTCTGCCGTTACTTGTCTTCGTCGAGTAGTGATTGATGTCTAATCAGACTTGCATTGTATGTCACAGGATGTATCCAATCGATCTTTCCTAAAGTCTCATGCTCTGTATAAGACTATAGACAACCGGAAGATCTTGGAAGAGCAGAAAGCCATGATTGCCCAATGACTAGATGAAGCTCTTGCTGCTCGTAATAAGCTCTATGAAGCAAATCAACAGCATCATCCGGAGGTTTGTGATATGAAGCGATGGATCAAGAACCTCGAAGAAGAGAGATCAAAGCTTCAGGAAGAAAATTCCAGGCTTCAAAAGCAATTGCAGACTGCCCAAGCCTGTAAGTATTTGATCTTTTGTCTTGATTTTGCTTTGTCAATAATTACTGAAATATCCTTCTTTCAGGTTCTCCAGAGGATCATACTCGACTAGTAGCAGCAGCTCAAGCTCTTGTGAATGTGGTTGATTCTGAGGAGGAGTCGTCGAATAACAAGTCCTTGGTGGAGCGTTTGGAAGAAGCTCCCCAGAAGATTTTTGATGTCATGGCGGCTACTTTCAATAATTATCTAACCCACATGATAGGAGTAGTTAAGTCATACTTGCCTCATTTTAATTTAGCTCCGATAGCTAAGGGAATAGCTCCCAATTGCTCTGATGAGAAATTTCGGAACTATTGTAAAGAATCCGAGGTGATTGCTGTGGAAATTCTGAAGAACATGGCATAGTAGACTACTTGTAATAACTCTTGTAATCTTCATTGAGTTCTTGTCATTCATAATTTGTATCCTGTTGGTATGTCTTCAGAAGCATGATCTGATACCATAGGATAAGTATGAACTGATTGATCAAGCGAGTAGAATACTCGAATAGAGTAACCCTTAAAGTTAATCATTTAGGGTGAGTTCCGTCAGACAGCCCAAGTAGAGGAACTTGCAAAGGTATCTATAAATTACTCGAGCAAGCGAGTAGTGTGTCCTAATCAGGGACTGCAGTAATTCGTAAGACAAAACTATTAGGTACGAACCCCGTCGGGTTGCCCAAGACATAAATGTCAAAGGGATATCCAAAAATTACTCGAGCAAGGCAAGTAAGGTGTCCTTTAAGCGAGGACTGGAGTAATCCTTAAGGCAAAACTGTTAGGCATGAACCTCGTCGGGCTATCCAAGACGTAAATGCCAGAAAGATATCTAAAACTTACTCGAGTGAGGCGAGTAAGGTGTCTAACTCGTAGACTGGAGTAACTACTAAGATTGACCTATTAGGGCGAACCCCGTCGGGTTGCCCAAGATGGACAAAGTGTAGTAGTATCCATAACATACTCGAGCGAGCGAGTAGTATTGCCTTTACAACAAGGCTGGAGTCCCTTATAGTTGACCTATTAGGATGAACTCCGTCGAGTTATCCAAGATGGACAGCTAGTAAAGGTATCTATACACCTTCTCGAGCTAGGCGAGTAGGTTTCACCCTTATATTAAGGACAAGGATGCGGCTTGTGTAGTTATCCTGATGGAAAACTGTGTAAGATATCCTAAACTTGTGGTGCTGTCAGATAGAGAATGATTCTTTAATGTAGTCGATATGTTGGTAAGGACCCTCACTTTATTACAGAATTCAACTGACAATACTAGATTGCTTGGATTTAAGGATAGAACTTGCGCAAGTGCTCAATATTCCAAGAATTCGGTACCTCATTGCCATCTGCATCGGTGATTCTGTAAGATCCTGGTCTTGTAACCTTGGTTACGATGAATGGACCTTCCCATCTGGAATTTAGCTTGTGCAGTCCTGTCTCATCCTGAATCCTGCGTAGTACTAGATCTCCAATATTTAAAGATCTTTGCTGGACATTGCGATCATGATAGCGTCTGACTCCTTGAAGATATCTAGCCGATTGGGTTAAGGCATTGACTCTGGCCTCTTCGACTGAATCTAACTCAAGTTGTCGAGCTTCATCTGCTTCTCCCTCTTGATAGGCTTCTACTCTTGGAGATTTTCACATGATACCAGCGGGTAATATAACCTCTGACCCATAAGTAAGAAAGAAAGGAGATTGTCCAGTTGCTTTGCTAGGCTGGGTTCGCAGCCCTCAGACTACATGAGGTAGTTCTTCAATCCACTTGCCACCTTTCTTGGTGTTGGCGTCGTAGAGTCTTTTCTTCAAGCCGTTGAGTGCTAAACCATTGATGCGCTCAACTTGACCGTTTGCCCGAGGATGAGCCACTGAAGCATATTTGATCTCGATGCAGGAGTTATCACAGAAGTCCCAGAATGATTGTGACGTGAAGTTACAGCCAAGATCTGTAATGATGGTGTGAGGAAAGCCGAATCGGTGGATAATGTCCGAGATGAAATCCACTGCTCCGTCAGATGAGATCTTGACAATGGGATTGTACTCGATCCACTTGGTGAATTTGTCGACTGCTACCAGCACATGGTTGAATCCTCCTGGAGCTACGGTTAATGGTCCGATCATGTCCAAACTCCAATAGGCGAAGGGCCATGATGGAGGGATTGTTATCAAGTTGTGTGCTGGGATGTGAGTCTTTTTGCCAAAAAACTGGCAGCCAGGGCATCGTCAGACAAGGTCCTCTGTATCTGAAACAGCTGTTGGCCAGTAGAAACCTGACCTATAAGCCTTGCCGACTAGTGTCCTTGATGCGGCGTGATTGCCGTAAACTCCTTCGTGTATTTCTCTAAGGATGTCTTTGCCTTCTTCAAGGGTAACACACTTCATGAGGATGCCTGAAGCAGAGCGCTTGTATAGGTTTTCGCCGACGAGGATGAAACCCTTGCTACGTCTGATGATGCGGGCAGCTTCAGCGCTTTTAGGATCAACATGTGGAGGAAGCTTGAACTCCTTGATGAAGTCGATAAACTGAGTCCGCCAATCTTCTTCAATCATCAGTACTTCTCTGACGGTGGCCGGAGCCTCCATGTCAATGGCATGTTGGCTTGATACCTTGACTGATGGATGGTGAAGTTCGTGGACAAAAACTCCCGGCGGGACATCTATCAGTGTATACTGCCAAGCCTGCTCAGGGATACCCTTAGCAGTAGGGTTTGTAGGAAGGGATCGACGGCTCTAGAACTCGATGGTGCAAGGAACACAAAGATTTAGATAGGTTCGGGCCGCGAGTTGCGTAATACCCTACGTCCTGTGTGGTGGTTTGTATTGCCTTAGGTGTTGATGTGTTTCGAGGGGGTCTCTGCCCATCCTTATATATCCGGGGGGACAAAGTTACTTGGAAAGTCCTAACTGAGTACAGTTGGAGTCCTTCTACAATACGATCGGGTAGTTTCCTTTTACTGCATCTAATTCTATGCCTATTCGGGTAGTTACAAAAGAGGTAAGGTACATCCATGAACTATCCCTTACTCTAGAATATTCTATGCCTGTGAGCAGTCCCGCTGCCCCGAGTCTGACAAGCCCCCGAGCTCTTCGTAGTTGAGTCCTGCAGGCATCGAGTACTTGGCTGGGCGTCTTCGAGTACTTCGAGTAGTCAGAACATCCTTCCGGTTGCTTCTGGTCCTTCCTTCAGATACGTCGAGTAGTCCTTCAAGTACTTCCGTTTGCTTCGAGGCTGTGAGGTGCTCAGCCCTGAAATCTTGATCATATATGGTGCACGAAGTACTCGCGCTCCATATGGAGTAGCCCCCGAGCCTTAGGTTGAATCTTAGAATAAGGCTGAGGGTCACTTCAGTCTTTTTCTTCTTCTTTTATTTTTCAAAAAACTTGAAAAATAAATCTCTGATACATATATTCCGCAACCCTTGAGTCTTGAATTTAAATCTCTCCATTTAGATTTAAGAATCAATGTAAAGTCGTGGCAAAAACTGAAAACTTCCCTAAAAAGGAAAGAATCCTGTTGGCATCCCAAATATTCACAAAATTGCCCCCGAAGACCGTATAAAGCCGGTTGAAAACTTCCAAGGATTTTACCCCTTGAACTCCTGTCCACCGTCAGACTCAGATTCACATTCGGCTCTTCTCAGTCAAAATCCAAAAGCCCCTCTCGTAGCCCCCGAGCTAAAACTCGTGACTGTGAGATGGCTCCCAAGAAGAACATGTCCATGATTGAAGAGGAAACGATCGCCAATATGTATACAGGTTGGTGCAAAAGCAAGATGTCTGAATCACTGCTCTGGGAGTTGGAGAGTATGGGTCTCGTCCAAGAGCAGGGCATAAGCCAGTGGCGCTCTGGTGAAGGAGAAGATTACCCCATGGAAGATACCCTTGAGACCATTAAGTTTCGCGATTTTGTAGAACATGGTCTCACTCTTCCCGTGTTAGAATTTTTCTATAGACTTCTTCAGTTTTGGGGAATTCAATTACACCATCTCACTCCCCAATCCATATTGCATCTTTCGATTTTCACTCACTTCTGTGAGGCATTCCTTGGAATTCTTCCCCATTTCCACCTTTTTCAACATTTCTTCTTCCTTGTTCCTGTCCCAAATGCCACCAATCCCGCCGTTGTCGGGGGATGTGAATTGGTACTCCGTCCGGAAACCCGAAGCGAGTACTTGGCTTATGATCCGGTGAATAAGGGAGCCGAATGGAAGAAGTTCTGGTTCTATGTCGGGAACTTTGAATCTCCACTTCCAGAAAGGATTGCTAGTGCCCCGCAAGTCCAAGAAAGCTGGTCAAGTAAAGGACCTGGTGGCAAGCAAGTTGAAGCCATTCTTCGTGCGATTGCCATTGTTAAGAAGAAGGGAGTCACTGGAGATCATGTGGTCTTCTCATTTATCGGTCGCCGGACGCAGCCTCTCCAGTTGCGAAAGCATCTTGCCTTTAGATATGAATGCACGCAGGATCCTACTAGGATGTCCCCAGAGCCAATGGCTCAGTCTGAAGTAATAAAGAGATGCTACAAAGTACTCGATAATTTCGACAAGTCTTTGACGCTTCCAACACTCTTCTCAGCACAAAATCCTCCCGAGAATGCCTGGGTACGTATTTTGGAGACCATGTCGAGTACTTGTAGTTAACCATTTTTGATCTTCTGACTGATTATTGTCTTCTTTCTGCAGAAAAATTATAAATCCTGGTATTGCATGCCTCCAACTTCTGTAAATGCTGATTTTGATGACAGCAAGAAACGGAAGATGGCTCCCGGATCAATGTTGCAGAGGAAAGTTCCTCGTCTTGATGCCGGCCAGTAAGTATATAATATTCTATTGATTATATCCTGTTTGCCTCAGCCTCTTTATTCAGAATTTTGATTGGCTAGGATCTAACATCTTTCGGTGCACGAGAAAGATCAAGTCCAAGACTTCCGCAACTGGGTGTCAAGTGGTTCGGAAGGAACTAGTCGATCAGCCCCCGAATCTCCTGTAATTAGGTTGATCGAGGCCCTGGCTGCCAGTTTGCCAAGTGCAGACACAGTTGAGAAGCTAAGCGAACTAGGCCATGAAGCAGCTGATCATACTCCTGCGGCTACTGAAGGAGCCTCCAATGCTGGTGGGTCTGGGAGTAGTGGAGCGGAAGGGTCGAAAGGTCCTTCCATTCGACTGGTACCATTCCAGTCTATGCCTCAATCAGGCCAGGAAGAATTGGGTAAAGAATTGTTCGATGATCCTTTGTTGTCTTTAGACAATATGAAAATGCTCGCTGACTACACGCAATGGAGCTTCAAATTTACCAAGGTGATTTTTTTGCCACTACTTGTCTTTGTTGAGTAGTTATTAATGTCTGACCATATTCGCCTTGTATGTCTCAGGATGTAGCCAATCGATCTTTCTTGAAGTCTCATGCTTTATATAAGACTGTAGACTTCTTAGAGGAGCAAAAGGCCATGATTGCCAAATGACTTGATGAAGCCCTTGCTACTCGTAATAAGCTTTATGAAGCAAATCGTTAGCACCATCTGGAGGCTTGTAATATGAAGCGTCAGATCAAGAATCTTGAAGAAGAAAGGTCAAAGCTTCAGGAAGAGAATTCCAGGCTTCAGAACCAATTGCAGACTGCTCAATCCTGTAAGTATCCAATCTTTTGCGTTGGTTTTGCTTTGTCGATAATAATTACTGAAAAGTCTTTACCATCAGGTTCTCCAGAAGACCATACTCGACTAGTTGCGGCAGCTCAAACTCTTGTGGATATGGTTGATTCTGAAGAAGGGTCGTCAAATAGCAAGTCCTTGGTGGAGCGTTTGGAAGAAGCTCCCCAGAAGATTTTTGATGTCATGACGGCTACTTCCAAGAATTATCTAACCCACATGATAGGAGTTGTTAAATCTTATTTGCCTCACTTCAACTTAGCTCCCATAGCTAAAGGAATAGCTCCGACTTGTTCTGATGAGAAATTTCAAGACTATTGTAAGGAGTCGGAAGTGATTGCTGAAGAGATTCAGAAGAACATGACATAGTAAACTGCTTGTAACAACTCTTATAATCTTCATTGACTTCTTGTCATTGTTCATAATTTGTTTCCTGTTGGTGTGTCTTCAGAAGCATGATCTGATACCGCAGGATAGATATGAACTAATTGAACAAGCGAGTAGAATACCCAAGTAAGTAAACTTGTAAAGGTATCCCTGAACTACTCAAGCAAGCGAGTAGTGTGTCCCAATCAAGATCTGGAGTAATCCGCAAGACAAAACTGTTAGGTACGAACCCCGTCGGGTTGCCCAAGACGTAAAATGTCAAAGGGATATCAAATCTTACTCGAGCAAGGCGAGTAAGGTGTCCTTTATTCAAGGACTAGAGTAATCCTTAAGGCAAAATTATTAGGTATGAACCCCGTCGGGTTATCCAAGATGTAAATGCCAGAAAGATATCCGAAACTTACTCGAGCGAAGCGAGTAAGGTGTCTAACTTGTAGACTGGAGTAACTACGAGGATTGACCTATTAAGGAGAACCCCGTCGGGTTGCCCAAGATGGACAAAATGTAGTAGTATCCGTAACGTACTCGAGTAAGCGAGTAGTTTTGCCTTTACGACAAGGCTGGAGTTCCTCACAGTTGACCTGTTAGGATGAACTCCGTCTAGTTACCCAAGATGGACAACTAGTAAATGTATCCATTTACCTTCTTGAGCTAGGCGAGTAGGTTGTGCCCTTATATTAAGGGAAATGATGCGGCTTGTATAGTTGTCCTGATGGAGAACTGTGTAAGCTATCCTGAACTGGTGATGTTGTCAGATTGCCTTTAATGTAGTCGATATCCCAATAAAGATCCTCACTTTATTAAAGAAATCATCTACACCTCTAAGCTGTTTGGATCAAGGATAAAACTTGCGCAAGTGTTCGATGTTTCAGGAATTTGGTACCTCATTGCCATCTACATCAGTGATTCTGTATGAACCTGGTCTTGTAACCTTAGTTATGATGAAGTGACCTTCCCATCTGGAATTGAACTTGTGCAGTCCTGTCACATCCTGAATCCGGCAAAGTACCAGATCTCCAATGTCTGACTCCTTGAAGATATCTAGCCGATTGAGTTAAGGCGTTGACTCTGGCCTCTTCGACTGAATCTAACTCAAGTTGTCGAGCTTCATCTGCTTCTCCTTCTTGATAGGCTTCTACTCTTGGGGATCTCCACATGATATCAGCGGGTAGTATAGCCTCTGACCCATAGGTGAGGAAGAAAGTTGATTGTCCAGTTGCTTTGCTAGGTTGGGTTCGCAGCCCCCAAACTACATGAGGTAGTTCTTGAATCCATTTGCCACCTTTCTTAGTATTGGCATCATAGAGTCTTTTCTTCAAACCATCGAGTACTAAACCATTGATGCGCTGAACTTGTCCATTTGCCCGAGGATGAGCTACTGAAGCATATTTGACCTCAATGTAGGAGTTGTCACAGAAATCCTAAAAAGATTGTGACGTGAAGTTGGAGCCAAGATCTGTAATAATGGTGTGAGGAAAACCAAATCGATGGATAATGTCGGAGATGAAGTCCACTGCTCTGTCTGATGAGATCTTGACAATGGGCTTGTACTCGATCCACTTGGTGAACTTGTCGACTGCTACCAGCACATGATTGAATCCTCCTGGAGCGACGGTTAATGGTCCGATCATGTCCAAACTCCAACAGGCGAACAGCCATGATGGAGGGATTGTTATCAGATTATGTGCTGGGACGTGGGTCTTTTGCCGAAGAATTGGCAGCTAGGGCATCATCCGACAAGGTCTTCTGCGTCTGAAATAGCTGTTGGCCAAAAAAAACCTGGTCTGTAAGCTTTGCCGACCAGTGTCCTTGATGTCGCGTGTACTAAGGGGGTGGTGCGGGTCGACCCGGCGGTTTGCCGACCCGGCCCACGAAAATGATCCTAATGGGCTCCTTTTCGAACCATGAAACTTGGCCTGGGCCCATGGATCGGATTCACTCGAACCCTAGGGTCCAGTGGTCCGACCCACACTCGCGACTCCCTTTCGACGCCGCCTCAGCGAGGTCGTGAGCTGTGCCGGCGAAGGCGCCTCGCACGACGAGCAGCCTGCCGCCTACCAGCCGTAACGCCGCCGCTCCCCACACGCAGCGCCGGGTGGGCCGCTCCCTCAGTTCAGGATCCACCGTCGCCGCTACGAGGGGGCAGCGTGGTGCTCGTCTCGTCTGATCTTCTCCGCCGTCGTCGTTCATCTCCCTCCCGCATCCAGGTAGCGAGCCAATCCTCTTTTGCACGATCAGTTCCTCTCTCGTAGCTTCTGGTCCTTGGTCTGATTAGCGATGATGGTCTCGTTTTGATGCATTTTGCCATGCCAGGTAATCAGATGTCCCTCTCTCTTTCTTCCAGCTCTCTCTCTCTCTCTCAACCATCTCCTTGTTGTATAAATAATGCTCCAAGTATAATATTATTTCAAAGCTTAAGAACAAAATCATGGTAGTTACGATGTTAATCTGCAGTTTCTTTGAATTACATTCCTTCGAATCCTCCCTAGTTTCTGCAAAATGAGCAAGTTAATCTGCAGGATGGCCACTAGCATGCACGACTTGCTGTAATTAATTGTATGCCTGCTAATGATATCTAATTGTGTGCATGCAGAGCTGATTCTTATTTGTTCTGATCAGCTAATTATGGGTTTCAGTATTAGTTATGAACATGTTGCAGCTTGCACAAGAATGACACGCTGTAGTTTTCTAGTATTAGTTCTGATGGTACTGCATTGCTTTTTGTGGTCCTGAATCGTGGTTGTAGCCTAATCAAGAAATGTGAGCTAGTAATTCTGAGCTGAGTTTTTTTTTCCTGATGAGCCATCTTCAGGGTCTAAATTAATCACATCATTCATATCAAATTCATTTGAAAAATGAATCAACAATGACGGAAGTGCTGAATACGGTGTAATGGAACAGATGTAGTGATAGGATAGCAGATGATATATGGAAATATCTTAGAATGACATGCTTAAATAATTGTATAATTTCTGAAACATTTTGCATGTTCTTTCGATTGCCAGCTAGAGAAAAACAGAGGAGCCATTCCATTTTGCTTGCTTACTTTTGGCCTACTGCAATAATGCAGTGCTATAATTTTGACTAATGTTTCATGTTTGTGCAGATAATGGATGTGCCATACGTCCAAGGAGAAGCGCAGTCCGATAGTGGTAGAAAGTGGAAGAGAACTCCACAGCCAACTAGTACTCCACTAGTTGAAGGAGTAGAGCTCAATACCAATGCTTCGGAAGTTGAACAAATTCAGACCAGCAATGCATTACAGCCAAATGGTGACAGTGAGCATGTTGGTGATGGAGAGAATCATGACTCTGGTGATGGTTGGGAAGATGAGGACTATGGAAATGGTTGGGAGGATGAGGAGATGGATGAAGAAAATAGGCCTGGATGTGTTGAGGGTCGAATTGAACCAGGAATGGTTAGTCGCTTCTTACATGGTGAGGAAAATAGGCAATTTAGATCTAAGGTTTGGAATGAGTTCAGCAAAATCCGTGTGGCTGGTATTGTTACTAAAGGACAATGCAATCACTGCAGTGCTGAGATTACCGCTAAGCGAGGTGCAGGAACTAGTGCTATGATCACTCATTTGAAGAGATGCAAGGTTAGGAAAAGTGTGACAAATATGGCCTGTCAGCTTAGGTCAGCTGTCATGTCTCCTGAAGGAGTTTCTTTGGACAATTGGAAGTTCAGTCAAGAAGTATCTAGGAACGAGTTATCCCAGATGATCTCCCTTCATGGGCTACCACTATCCATTGTTGACTATGAAGGCTTTCGAAGGTTTGTCTCCAGCCTCAACCCTGTTTTCAGAATGATCTCAAGGAGGACCATTTCAGTTGAGTAACTCAGTTGAGTATCCCACTCTTTCTCATACTCGCTTGGTGGAAGAGTAACTCAGTTGAGTATCCCACTCTTTCTCATATGGCTCGGGATGTCTTAGTTGTTCTTGCATCAACAGTCACATCCGAGTCAGCTTTCAGTATGGGAAGAAGAATAATATCATATTTTAGAAGCCGGTTAACTCCAAAGAATGTGGAAGCATTGATATGCTTACAAGATTGGTTGCGGGCCTCGGGTACACTCAGGGCCGGCCCTGACATTTTTGTGGCCCGGTGCGGAACAAAAAATGGAGGCCCCCATTCACCATAAAGATACAAAATAATATTGAAAAATTTAGTGCCATTAACGAATCTCACACTAATAAGTTTAAATACAAAGGAGAAATATCTCTAGATTATTTAAAACAATTTCTTCTAACAGTTCTCGATGCAAAATCAGTGATGATAGTGTCAATATCTATCTCATCCAGCAGCCTCTTCTCAATGCACAAAGTAGCCAAACCATTTAACCTTTCTTGAGACATCACTGACCTCAAATAGTTTCTCAATAACTTCAACTTTGAAAAGCTTCTTTCAGCTGATGCGACAGTTACCGGCGTAGTAAACAATATTCGATAAGCAATAGACACATTGGGATAGCTGTCCATTTCTTTAACAAACTCAAAAATCTCCATAGCAGACATTTGTCTATCCGGCAAAGTCAGCTGCAAAACCTTTAATTCAAATATAAGATCATGTAAATCCACATCACACGAATCATCTGAAGAGAAAGTTTTGGCAAAAGTAGTACAACAATCTGTTAGTTTCATATCATCCAATGATGTCAAGTTTCTCGAGCTTAGTAAAAATCCAAATATTTTCTTAAATACTTGGAGTTCTTCAAATCTTGTTTTCAATGAGGTTGTCGCCATATCAACCATGACCAAAAAGTAATTAACTTCAAAAGCCTTCTCAGCTTGCAATATTGCTTCATCACTGCATTCGGATTCATCAAAATGTTTCTTTCTGGTAACTTTGCGTTTCAACGGAAAGGTTGGCTCTACACCCATTTCAGTTGCAAGATTTTTTTGCAATTTTCAAGCTAGATTCGAACCCTTCATTTCTGTAGTTATTAAAATATTGCATTATACCTTCAATTTGCTGCAAGGCGGAGTCAAGACACATTGATGCTGATTGCAGCTTCTTGCTCACAGTATCAATAGCAAATAAGATGTCATGCCAAATAACCATGCCAAGTATAAACTCAAAATTACCAAGTAAGTCAAACAAATTTTTGGCATCACTCTTTGTAGAGCTGCTCACTGGATCCTCTAAAAGCCAAATTACGCTTACCAAGAAACTTCACAATGGCGACTAATCTGAATAAAACTTTCTTCATGTGCTCTTTCTCCTTTTTAATTAGTTCCTGCATTTCTTCATCAATTGTCTGATCTTTGCTCAGTCTGGTTCGTAACTCATACCAAGAGTTCATGCTAATGATATGCTCGACACTTTTTTCATGTTCTTTCAACCTCTCACTCAGATGTACCCAATCATTCAATCCATCATATGCTAAAGCACTCTTCATATTATTAGACTTGAAAATCTTACAACAGAAGCAGAGCACTTTGTTGTCATGCTTAGAATAAACCAACCATTTTCTGTCATGTACCTCTCCATTCTCCATCACTTTGTCATAATAAGCATATGAAAAATGTCTAGATCTGCCATCTTTAGGGAATACAATATTTTGTTCTCTTATAGGTCCTTTTTCCACTAATATATCCCTTGCTTTGTTATCCAGATTTCCCCAATTTCTAGGATCATAAATATCAATAGAGAAAACTAGTTCTTCATGATCTGTGACAGGAGAATTCTCACGACTTACATTGTTATCATCGTCACTGATGTTCATATTTTCTTGTGAAATCCCCTCATCTTGCTGCTCCACAATAACTATTGCCAACTCCTCAGTGTTCCTTGAAGGGCCTGGTGTCTTTTTCTGAATAAATCTGTCCATAGCACCTTTTTGTGATTCAATCAACTCATCTTGACGTTTCTTTTTTCTTCTTTTCTCACTGCCGGATGCAAACTTTCTATTGGAAGACATGTGATTCGATTGGGTGACAACAATTCTGCCTACAAACTGAAAAGAAAACTATCATTGATATAAAAATCGAAATTAGTTTGAGTATATCTAACCCTACTGTTAGGAGAAAATAGACAAGGGAAGGTGATTGAGGAAGATTTTGAACCTTGATCTTATCGGCAATGGCAAATTGGCATTGGCACAAGCTAGCAGCGTCCACGATCTGCAGATTGCGTTGCGGCCGGCGGCTAGCGTCTCGCGAGTCGCGTCAGGAAGGAGTCGATGAGCGCAGGACCGCAGGCGGCAAGGCAACCAGGCGGGCAGCCGGACGGACGGCGGAGTCGTCGATCGTTTGGTCTTCCTCTTAACAGGCCTGCTGTCCGTGACTTGTGACTAATTTGTAACTGGGCTTTATTAATACTTGTGAGGCCTATTAGCATACTAAATTTTGGAGGGCCCCTACTTTCGGAGGCCCGGTGCGGTCGCACCGCTAGCACTGGCCCAAGGCCGGCCCTGGGTACACTCTCTTTCCAGTTCTTAGTTTTGTATGATTTGGAATAGAAAAAAGATTTTTCAGATCTGACTTCAACATAACTTTGATAGGTTCATCAAAATTTTGCATGGGAGGAATTGAGAATTTTGTCGAGGTACCTGATCCAGAAGAATGACATGCTTAAAGGTACTAATATCTGAAATATTTTTCTGGTCATCAGAGTTTCTATTCATTTTTTGAGGATGGCTGTGGTTGGAGCATGATATTCTTGGTCTTCTAGCCAACTAGCTTTGCCTGCCCTTGCTTTGCCTGCTAGGCAGCTAGCTGTTCTTATTTTCAGTTCATATGTATTTCGTGGGAACTTTTAGAGTTCCTAGTAGTTGTGTTTCTACTGGTACTTGTTGCCTTTTGAGATAGTCTCTTATTTTCAGGTCATATGTATACTTCTGCTAGAATGAAATTTCTTAGTTGATTGGTGCTTGTCTATACATTTCTGTAACTCGGACACACTTTTCCAGTTTTATTTTATCACTAATAATCATAGACTGATTAGAACGATCTATTTGCTTGTTGCAGTGCAGAGCTTCAACACAAACCTCTCCCTATTGGAGTTTCGAAATCTGCTGCTTTTGTTTAGACAACTGCAAGTGGCACTTGCTATCTGATCTTTTCTGAATGTTAACTGTTCGGAAATAGTGTCGTTGTTGTTTCTGATCTTGTACTTTGATGGTTGCTGGAAGCAGGTCAGGTTGGATTAGACAGCCTTTATATTTACGTAGCACAATTAATCTTATTAGCGTTCAGTATATCTAGTAAGCTGTTAGCTAGCATGTTCTCATGGCACCGTTGCATATTTCACGAACGAAGTAGAGCGTGAGACTTGTGGACACAGGAATATAATAGATGCATTTGAATTTTTGAAGCAGCAGCATGTTGGCCACGCTCGCAAGCAGCAGCAAGCATAATCTAAGCCAGGTCGATCCGTAATATCCATTGGGGCACCACGGGTCAGCAACTAACTAAAATGGATAGACCGGTTCTCCTCCACACAACATATGGATCGATGGATCGATTGCGGGTCGCACCAAGGTTCAACCACGCCCATGAATAGCCGCGTGGTTGCCGCAAACTCCATGTATTTCTCGGAGGATGTCTTTGCCTTCTTCAAGGGCAACCCACTTCATGAGGATGCCTGAAGCGGAGCGCTTGTATAGGTTGTTGCCAATCATGACGAAACCCTTGCTGTGCCTGGTGATGCGGGTAGCTTCAGCACTTTTAGGATTGACATGTGGTGGAAGCTTGAACTTCTTGATGAAGTCAATAAATTGAGTCCGCCAATCTTCTTCGATCATCAGTACTTCTCTGACTGGGGCAGGAGCCTCCGTGTCAGTGACTTATTGGCTTTGTACCTTGACTGATGGGTTATGAAGTTCATGGACAAAGACTCCCGGTGGAACAGCTGCTCGAGTAGAGCCAAGTTTGGAAAGGACATCAGCTCCCACATTGTTGTCACGATCGACGTGATGGATCTCCAACTCTGAGAACTTATTTTCGAGTTTTCTGATTTCTTCAATGTATGCGTCCCTGGTATCCTTGTTGATGTCCCACTCTTTATTGACTTGTGGGACGACGAGTAGAGAATCGCCGTAAACGAGTAGTCGCTTCATGCCGAGGGAGACCGCTAGTCGAAGACCGTGTAGCAGTGCCTCATATTCAGCTTCATTGTTGGAAACCTTGAACAAGATTTGGAACACATACTTTAGTTGCTCTCCCTTGGGGGAGATGAATAAAACTCCCGCGCCGCCTCCGTCAAGCTTGAGTGAACCGTCAAAGTACATTACCCAATGCTTTGGAACGTTATGAGGTGCTGGGATCTGATTTTCCCGCCATTCGGCTAAGAAGTCGTCTATTGCCTGTGACTTGATTGCTGTTCTTGGCTTGAAGTTGATTTCCAAGGCTCCCAGTTCAACTGCCCACTTTGAAATTCGTCTAGTGGCATCCCGATTGTGGAGTATATCCCCCAATGGGAAGTCAGATATCCCGTAAGCATGGCCTTCCTCTGGTCGTTCGACTACTATCGCCGTACTGACTACGTGAGTAGTTGTAGCGACGTAGAGGAGTAGTTTCTCGACGGGTAATAGGGCTGTCAGAATAGGCGGTGACTGGAGATGATGCTTGAGGTTTTCGAGTGCTTCCGCGGCTTCTGTAGTCCACTCGAATTTATCTTGTCACTTCAGGAGCTTGAAGAATGGTAAGCCCCGTTCGCCAAGTCTAGACAAGAATCTGTTCAAGGCTGCCATGCAGCCCGTAAGCTTCTGGATGTCCTTGATGGTAGCTGGAGCATCCATGGCCATGATGGCGTTGATCTTCTCTGGGTTGGCTTCAATTCCTCGGTTACTGACGATGAATCCGAGTAGTTTTCCAGATGGTACGCCAAAGACACACTTAGTTGGGTTGAGATTCCAGCGAAATTTCCGGAGGCTGTTGAAGGTCTCTTCCAAGTCAGTGATAAATTGATCCTGGATCTTGGTTTTGACCACAACGTCATCAACATAGGCTTCAACATTGCGATGTAGCTGATCGGCGAAGCATAGCTATATCGCGCGCTGGTAGGTAGCACCAGCGTTCTTCAACCCGAACGACATGGTCTTGTAGGTGTATGCCCCGTAAGGGGTGATAAAGGCTGTCTTAATTTGGTCTTCTTCTTTCAGGGCGATCTGGTGGTACCCTGAGTAGCAGTTGAGGAAGGATAACAGAACACATCCTGCTGTTGAATCGATTACTTTATCAATGTGTGGTAGTCCGAAAGGATCCTTTGGGCAATGCTTGTTTAGATCGGTGTAGTCGACGCACATCCTCCACTTGTTGTTGTTTTTCTTTTGGACGAGCACAGGGTTAGCCAACCATTTGGGATGGTAAACTTTCTTGATGAACCCTGCTGCGAGTAGCTTGGCCAGTTCTTTCTTGATGGCTTCTCGCTTGTCCGGTGAGAAACGCCGTAGCCGTTGCTTCTTTGGTATGGCTTTAGGGTCGACTTTCAAGGCATGCTCGATCAACTCCTTAGGCAACCCTGGCATATCCGCTAGTTTCCACGCGAATACATCTCGGTTGGCCCTAAGGAAACTGACGAGCTCGAGTTCCTATTTGTCACCTAGTCCTGCTCCGATGATGATGAGGACATGACACCTTCGGATATGACCATTGCTTATAAGGTGCAAGTCCATCAAAATTGCTATGTCATCGTCACGGGCTTGTTATTCATAATTGGGACCCTGGCCCAAGTTGGAGCACACCCCATGAAGTTGGAGAACACATCAAGAAGGTCTTTGGATGTCCTCTACCTTGGCCACCTCCTTAGGAGGCTAGCAAGGGCGTCCAACCCAAGTTGGAGGCCCAATCGAATTCCACTTCAAGTCCGTTTCGGAGTCCAAGAGTAGTCTGCACTAAAACGGGCGCCACGGTTGCATACGGACTCGGATTTGTGTGCACTTTATATGGTTAGAAATATAATTCCAAGACGCTTCCAATGGAACCAGTATCAGGACCAAATTCGTCTGGAGTCGACAGGAATCTTCGAAACAAGAAGACATCCAGAATCTGTCTCGGTGTTGCATCACCGTTTTTTGGTCTTTGGGCCATGTATCGAGTTGAGCCCATTAGGGGTGTGACCAGGGGAGGTCTTGTACGACCTAAACCCTTTATTAGCTGCTGCCACTGCCATCATTAGACTTTGGGTTTTGCTTAGATTCATTCTGTCAAGAACAGTTGTCGCCGTTCATCGGTTTGTGAAACCCCAACTTGTGAGATTAATCATTCATCTGCAGAGTCACTTCATTTGAGCTGTGTTCTTTTAAGTTCTTGCTTGTGTTCTTCGTTGCACTTGCAGGGATTAGCCTTCTTGGCGAGGTCAACCAGCTTGTGACACGGTTGATAACCAGAGGAGTTGTGGTGCTAAGATTGCTGGATTCGGGTCTTAGGATCTGAAGCCGGATCGGTGTGTATCGCTCCGCCTACAACGAGATTTATCCATAACCTGACAGAAGATCGGGAACCCACATCCCCATCATTTGGTATCAAAGCTTCAAGTATACCGTCATGTTTACATCTATCCTTTAGTTCAAGTGTTTTCGCCTTCGTCCCATAGTCTACCGCCATATTTGTTTCCTACCTAAAACCATCCGCGCCACAGCTTTGCATAATTCAGTTTCAGAGTTCGTAGTATTGAGTTTTTGTCCTAGGTCAAGGTCTTGTTGCTGGTTTAGATCGTGTTTCAGTCTAATTTTTGTGATCCCCCTTTGTTTTCCATTAAGCCTTGCCATCACCATCCACAAGATCCACATCTTTCGTCCATATAAGATCCTGATTCGACTGTCTTCCATAAAATAGTCATAACTTTTGTGTCCGAACTCGAAAAAGTGCAAACTTTATATCTATGGAGAACTACAGAAAATTTTAGATCTGTTCCATCCTAGGCTTGATAGGTTCGAAGAAATTAGAATTGCGAAATTCGATCAGGAAAACTGAGTTTCGGGGCCGACAAGTTTGGCATGCATTTGAGAGCACAATCCTGATTTTGCATAGACCACATCTTTTATCCAATTGATCTCATATTTTTTGTGGTTTATTCTTGTGTGCTCCTTGCTGGAAAAAAAAATATATCAAAAGAATTAGAGAAAAAAAAGGTTGAGAAAAAAAAGAAAAATAGTGAATGAAAAAAAAACAAGAAGAGAGGAGCACATAAGCAATAGCCAATAGCTCTATTTGTTTGTGGTGCCTTTTGCCTTGTCCTTATTCGTTGCTACCTATCATACTTATTTCTCTCTCTTTTTATCACAAATTGGTGCTAGGAACACCTATAGGCCAGCAACTAGGACAAGTGCTTTCGACATTTATTCAATATTGCTATCCGTGACTGACTTGTGTGCCACATACAAATATTTTTGTTCCTTTGTGTGCCTTCCAAGCTCCACATATACACTTCAGATCAGTACACCCAGAGGATCTTACAATCTTGGTACCACTTCCTCATAGGTATCACGAACCAGCCACCGGTTGTACCATCCACTGCTCGCGCTGGTAAGAACCTTGTAAGAGCTTGGTAAGACGCTTGAGAGTGTGTGCCTTTTGCATAACCACATCCTAGTAGATTATAGGAAAATATACATTTGTGTGTTTTCTTGTTTTCCACTAACAATGGTAGGTTACAATAATAGAGATGGAAGAAAGATGATGACTCAAGGCGTTTCAAACATTGTAGCACCAAACCATGTAAAACGAGGTACAATTCATATTTCTATTCCTTCTTTTGATGGTGATTGCAATTATTCTGAATATGCTAAGTGGGAGCTTGAGGTAGAGAAGGAATTGCTTTCAATCAATAATGTTTCTGAACATGAACGAATTAGAGCCATCACTAGTGCTTTCACAGGATATGCTTTAACATGGTGGCAGTTTCGTTGTGAAAATTATGAGTCACCTAAAACATGGATGATGTTGAAACAACTTTTAAGATATGAATATGTGCCTACATACCACTCTGTTTTGTCTGAAGAACTTCAGTTTCTCCAACAAGGTAGCAAATCAGTGAAGTCATATTATGAAAAGATGAAAGCTTTAATGTTACGATATGAAATAGATGAATGTGTAGAAGCAACTGAGAATAGATTTTTGCATGGGCTTCAACCTAAAATTCAGAATGTTCTTAATGATCAGTATTACACTTCTCTTTCACAATTATTTGAACTTGCTTGTATGGCAGAGAAACAATTATTTCATGCACCTATTTGCAAAAATGAAGAGCAACAAATAGAGGAGCAGCGTCTTGTTGTACCGCCATGTATGCCTAACATTTTGCAGGACTTTGGAGATTACAAGCAGCATGAGACAAATGAGGAGGAAGATGCAGACTCAATGTTTGGTGAAATTTCAGAACCAACACTTCCACTTCCTTCCACTGAGAAATAATCTGGACCAACATTTGTGAAACACTCCAAGGTGAGTGTGGCAGAACCGCTAGAATTAATCTGGATCAAATGCGTTAACCATCACTAATACCACTAAAATGGCTAATACGCACTTAATTCAGAGTAATTTGACAGTCTGTCGGGTAAAATCCCGATGAAACCACTTGATTTCGGATCGAAACAACATACCTCATTCAAAGGTGAGTTCAGAGATTACAATAACCATAATATAACTTTAATAGAAAAAGTTATCATAAACTAAGTTTGAGGATTCAAGATAAGGTACCTCAGAAATTTGAAGTAGATAAGGTCTTCAGAGTTCTAAAAGAAAGACAACTATTACAACGGTATAAGACATCATGATGAAGCCCGTACATAACATCAATCTCACCGAGTTACCTGAAAACAAAGTCACAAGCAAGACTGAGTATACTAATACTCAGCAAAGCTTACCCGACTAAGTGTATAACATAGCCCGTTAACTAGACATGCAAGGTTTGTGAAGGATTTGGGTTTCTTTTGCTGAAAAGCAATAAAGAGTAGGTCCTTAATTTCAAGTTTTAGCTTTCAGGTTCTAGTTGGATTAACCAGTCTAGGTTTGCATCTATCTATACAAGCATGGTATAGAAATTATTTGCATCCAACAATATTGAATATCAGCTTTGTTTCACTTCTTACTCTATGTGGCAAAGAGATTAAGCAGTCTCAATATCCTTGAGAGGCGGAACAGTTCAAATCGAATTTCAATCCTTCCAAGATAAACCTAACACACACGTTTGGAGCACTGTTGAGTCACTCCCAAGCAACCGTTTGCTTCTCATTCCGGGTCGTGGATCAGGGCCACTCTCCCCGACTATAGGGCACCACTCCTCGTCCCTCATAGTCGTAGTTGTAGCGCTACTTAACATAATTTCCATCTTATTCTAAGACAGAGTGGGGGTGTATGTCCACTTACCGGTCCGATTGGTTACTAGGCTTGTCACGTACCATATTTACGACATGTGGCTAGTACTTTCAAATGCTTAACCAACACTACCACACACTGCGGCCTTATCAAATTTTATCAACACAGACGGATTACAACCATGAAACTAGTAACCCAATCCGTCCATGATCCTTATAGTGATTGCAGAAAGTAAACAATCAACTCCTATAAATCTCGCGAGAGACAGGAAATCCCTCAACTTTTACCAGTCATATTAGCAAAGCATCTAGTCGAACTCTATTTCTAGTGTTCAAACAATAGGTACCTAGAATTATGCATCTAAGGTTTTCATTCAACTCCAATAACTTAAATGCACAAGAAAATAGATATTAAAAGTTGTATAAAATAATAGGATTATGCACCGGGGCTTGCTTTTAGAAGAGTCTATAGAGTCAGTAAGCGTTAGCTCTTCCGAATCTGGATTCGGGACTTCAGTTAATTCCACGATGTTGGTTGGAATTCATGTAGCTCACTTTCGGACTCCGGATTCATGTTCAGGTCATCGTTATCTTCCGTAACATTGACTTGGGCTTCGGAAATATCCTCGTCTGGTTCTTGAATGAGTTCGTACGTTCCGTCGACTAGCGATATTATTTCTATATGCAATGCAATACTCAAAATTAGTGAAGTGCTTAAGTATAGCTTTCCTTCACTAAATAGTTGGTTTTCAAAATAGCTCAAATCAAGAAAGCAATCATTTCATTTTCTACTTACTGGGCAGTCATTTATGGAGTAGAAACAAACATAACATATTCCATTAAACAACAAAGTTGACTACTCTAAACAACACATAGTAGTTTTATTCAAATTCAAAGGTCATAAGCATCATATTGTGGGAACATGAAACATAAATTAAGCATGAATTTCTAAGCAGTTTTAATAAAACACATGAAATAATAAGCAAAAGTCAAGTAATGGGGCCAAAATTTTTACACTAACACTAGAATCATATGTATTTGTTACCATAAAAATTTCAAAGCATGATTTGACTCCAAGCATCAATCATTCAAAAAGTAAGAACATTTAGCCTTTATATACTATTAAACATAAATCTATTTTTGCAGCAAAACTTTTCAACTAAAACATGTCATATTATGATTCCAAAAGATAGATATTTTAATAAGGATTCCAAAAAGTATTTATTTGCTATTTTAGGATTTTTATACAAATTGTTATGAATTTTGAAAGTTCACTGCAGAAAGGTAACAAAAATTTAGATATTGCAGATGGGTCCCTAGTTTTGCACTAGGGTCCTTGGAAACAAAAGAGACCTTTCAATCGGGTCCTTCACCGGAATAGAGAGCAGGGGAGGGCGGTCTGAGCCAGATTCCGGCGAGCCGAGGCCCGGAGAGGAAGGAGGGGGTTGGGGAAAATGGAGAGGGAGTTCGTGCGCACCTATAGAAGGGCTTGGGTGGGGCTAAGATGAACTAGGGTGGCGGCGCGACGAGAGTAGGCGGCGGCCGGCGAACTGAGCTGCGGTGGGCGGCGCTCCGGCAAGGGGGAGTGGAGGGGGTTGAGTGTGAGAGCTTCACTGTGACTTGGTGAGGCTAGTGGAGTGCCCATTTTGGGCAGAGGGTGGGAGGAGACGCGGCTCCGCAGGTGACCGGCGGGCGGCGGTGCCATGGAGAGAAAGGGCGGCGGTGGATGTAGAGTTCAAGGCAGGTCGGGCTATTTATAGCCGAAGGGAAGGGAAGATAAGCTCTCGGGAGAGGGGATATGTGACACCCTAGGTGTCTGCACAGTAGAACTGCATTTATTTTATGCATCATGTGCTTAAATTGCTTGAACAACGGTCTTATTTTAAAAATATAAGGTTAATTGTGTAAATATGAATTGATGCAAGGTCCTTCCTATAATTTAATTTGAATAGGGTGGGCAAATGTTGCTTTTGTGGAGGGTTTCTTTGTAAAATTCAGTGTAATCATTACATGGCAGTAAATTTTACTTTTTAGTCTGAAATTAAGGTGAATTTGCTTTGGAAAAGATGAAAGTCCATTAAATTCAAAATCCTTTCTATGTTTTCAAAATAACCTTTCAACCCTTGGTCAAATCAAATTTTACACAACATCAAAGTTGTAGATCTTGAAAAGTTGAACAACTTTCATGTTGGGCACTTTTATATTTGAGCCCTAGTTTAGGAGTTATTTTTGTTTTACAGTAGAACCCCTAAACTTTTTTGAAATTGCAAACAGGTCCAGCTGTCATCTTCCTCCTCTCTCTCTGCTTCCTCTGCCGCCGGTGCAGAGCGGCGCCGCCGCCGCTCTGGAAGGCTGGAAGGCCACCTCCTGCTGCTCCACCGCCACACGCGGCACTCCCGCAACCCCCTGGCCCCACTCCACCCACGCTGGAGCCCCTTTTCCCTCGCCACGCTACCCCGGTCGTGCTCCGCGGCCGCCACATCACCGCCGCCATGGTAAGCTCAGGGAAGAGCCCCGGCTCCCTTTCTCTCGCGCGCTTCAGCACCAGGGAAACCCCCGTTCACTCGCCAGCTCCCCGCCCCAAACCTCCAGAACGCCACCACCGCCCGCCCGAACGCCGGCGAGCTTGAGCTCACCGATGCCCCGCTGCTCAACGGCCGCTCCACCCGCGTAGACCCCACCCCCAGCTCCACCTCGCTCTCGCGCAGCTCCCCGGCCACTCCTCTCCCACCCTCGACTGCCGGAGCATCCTCGCCGCCGTTCCCCTACACCGATCGCCGCTGCTCGCCGTCGACGAGTCCCCTTCCGACCATCTCCCACAGAGCCAGGGCCACTAAAAGGTACGGCTCGAGCTCCTCATTGTTTTCCCCCACCTTCCCCTCACCCCTGGTGCCGAACTTCACCGGAATCCAAGCTGAAACGGCGGCTCTGTTCTTGTTTCCCGGCAAAGGACCTATTTGTAATTTAGAAACTTGATTCCAGGGGTCCAAGTGTAAAAACGACATGAACTCTAGAATTCAAATCAGTGAACCTTGAAAATGCCTAGAAATTTGTAGAAAATTAGAAAAATACAAATTCAAATGTTTTGGAATCCTTGTTACAAGACCTACAAGTTTTGTTACATATACATCTTCAGTTTTGGTCTGCATTTTAATCCAAGAAAAAGAATAGAATAAATAGGCTTTAAATGTTCTAGGAGATCTACTCAGTAACTTCTTGTGATTTTTGGCTAGAATGTGTCTTGCAGTGTTACTAGTACCTGGTAAAAATTTGAATCCTTTTTTACTCCATTAACTAGGTCAAAGTTTCAAAATTCCTAGATCTACTAGTTTTGCTAATGTATTTATGCTGGTAGAAATATGAAAGTTCTGAGTGTGAGACTTTTTCCATGCATGCATGTCACTAAAAGCTTGCTGTTGCACAAGTTTGAGAAATTTAAGATTTGTTTAACTATATCTTTGCTTTAATGCTTGTTAAGTAGGCTTTAATTATAATAAATAGTTTCCTTCTTAGAAAAATCTGAGAATATTTGTGGAACTCTAATTTGGTCATATGTTTATGTCTGTAAAATTTGGGATCTATAAACGTTATAGAACTTTCTGTACTAATTAGTTTTACCATATGTGGTTTAATTTTGTCAAAATTATTACTTCCGTTTTATGCCTAGATAAATTCTGAAAAATTTATAGGACGTTCATAAGCATATGATGCCTGTTCTGAGAAATTTTGAGCTTCATAAGTGTTGTAGTTTGTTCTGTAGAAATTCATCTTTGTTTAAACATAATCTGTTTTGAGTATTTTATTTCATGTATTCATGCCTTATAGTTTTTAGCTAAACTTTTTATTGCAAGTTGCTGATTAGATGTACTACCTTGTATAAATTTTGTAGCTACAGAATCTGTTCTTAACTTATGAATTAAAATAGTCAAATTACTTCATGCATTTAATTTCGCTTTTAAAAAACTGCCACCCAGTTCATTTTATGAAGTAAAGTTAAGATTAGAACTACTCTATAAACAATTGACCATATGCTAAGTTATGTTTGCTAGTTGTTAGACCGCAACTTTATCGCGAAATGTGTATGATTGTAATACCGTTTCTTGCATCACATATAGATACGACTGTTCTAGCGGACGGGACGTACGAGCTGATCCCGGAATCCGAAGGAGGTGATCAAAAAGCCCAGGTGAATGCTACTACACTGACTGAAGACCCGGGCCAAAGTCCGGAAGAGCCCAAGGCTGATTTGGCTAGTGACTACCGTGAAGGCAAACCCCGGACATAAACCCAGTATTTCAAATTATGCACTTTGTATACTACTTACTTGTGCATTTACAGTTCTTAGGATTTGAATTGAAAACCTAGATGCATGATCCTAGGAACCTATGTTCTGAACACTAGACTTGAGTTCGAGTAATTGCTATGCTTATAGGACCGGTAAAATTCGAGTGATTGCCTGTCACTCGCGAGCTTAATAGGAGTTGCTTGTTTTCTTTTATCTGCAATCACTATATGGACGTCGAACGGGGTCCTGTTCGATATCATGACTTTGAGTGAGACCCCATCTGTGTCGATGAATTCTGCTAAGGTCGCAGTGTGTGGTAGCGGTGGTTAAGTGTTTGAACATACTAGCCACATGCTGTAAATATGGTACGCGGTAAGCCTAGTAGCTGATCGGACCGGTGAGTGGATATACCTTTCACTCTCTCTTAGAGATAGATTTTTATGTTTATGTTGCACAACACCACGGGTACAGGGAGGAAGTTGGTGCCCTATAGTCAGGGAGAGTGACCCTATCCACAAGCCGGAATGAAAGGTCAACGGTTGTTTCGGAACGACCCGACGGTGTTCCAAATGTGTGTGTTAGGTTTACCTTGCAAGGTTGGAAATCCGATTCGAATCGTCCGTCTCTCGCGGATATTAAGACTACTTGATCCTTTGCCACACAGAGTAATAAGAGTAATGTTATTATGATCAATCTTCATGTTTGACTAAAGTTCTACCATGGTTGATTAGAGTTAGATGCTTATATAGAATGGTTAATTAACTAGAATATTGAAAACTAAAATTTTAAATTAAGGACCTACTCTTTGTTGCTTTTTAGCAAAAAGGAAACCCTGAGCCTTACAGAACCCTGCATAGTCTAGTTAAGTGGACTAAGTATATCCGTTGATGGTTAAGTCTTGCTGAGTATTAGTATACTCAGCCTTGCTATTGAATCCAATTTCAGGTATGAGTTTTGAGGACCAGACCGCTAGTCTGACTTGGCCCTGCTCTTTGCCCTCTGGCTGGTCCGTAGAGTGGGATCCGTCTCCGGCCGGCAATGACCCCGACGAGTGATACCTTGCTTGGGCTAGCTTGGTATCCTTTTGCGACGTGTTGTAGCTGTCGTGTTTTCTTTCCATTGCTTTAACTCTGAACTTTAAACTTATGTCTTGTATAATGTTTTACTAAGTTTGGACCTGTAATAATACTTTGAACTTGTTGTAATAACTACTATGCCTGTGTTGTAAAATTTATGGTTGTAATATCTCTGGACTCGCCTTCGTGCGGGGTATACTTGTTCAATCCGAGATCCGGTGGTTGTATTGGGACGTTACCCGACAGACCAAGAATTGTTCCGTTTGAAGTGCATTTGAGTCGTTGTTGCCTTTATGGTGATGGCCAACGCACTTGAGTCGGGATAATTCAGGTGGTTCTGCCACAGCTAGTATCAGAGCTGCAAGGATACACCAGAGGTTTTGGAACCTTAAAAATCGATTTCCGTATAAAATTGGAAAAACAAAGTATTATAAAACTATGTTGGTTTCGTTAAGGATTGTGCTTAGAATGTAAAGCCCTAGGGGAATTTATGGGAGTGACTAGGTGGCTTACTTGAGGTGCTGTCAATATACCAACTATTAGTTGACTATATTGGGAGTAAAGTATACTCAGTCAGCTGAGGGAGTCTGACCTTCCCGTCGGCGATGCGAACCGAACGCTGCGCTCAAGCAGTGGCCTACTTGAGCTGCTGCCAATATACTGACCATCGGTTGATTATATTGGGAGTAAAAGTACCCCGTGAATACGTTGCCCCGGTAGCGTATGAGCACTGTCCATGCAGTGTTGGACGCATGGATGCCGCTTCTATAGTGAGCGGTAATGTATGGGAACGCTTTCATGACTGCTGGCATGAAATGTTCAATGCATATATATGTTCTGTCAATCTTCTGCAGGTACACTAACCACGATTCGATAAGTTAAGAACGGTTAGCATTTATCGACTAGATATTATAGGGAGAGACGTATCTATGTTATGCCACCATACTAACCGCGTAAGCCCAACAATAGTTGGCAATTGTTTATTTTGTAAGGACAAATAGAACGTGCATGCATAGTTTGATAATGTTTGATTTGATTCCTAGGATTTGAATTTGTTACATGAGTCTTTTTAAGGAATTTCTAGTGTGGATCCTCTTGAATATGTCTTAGTATGATTAATCAATAAGTTGAGTTAAAACTTGATGTTAGGAGCAAGTTTGTTGAAACACTTAGACTTTCTTGGATGCAAAAGATGGAATTGAATCATGCCTTCATCCTTAGCCCCATCTTGATGTCATAATGATCTTTTCGTTCCAAAGAATCTCAACTGATGAACCAGTACAAATTTTGGTTTGTTTACTTCCTGAGTCTTGTGAAACCATATAATCTTTTGAATCAGAATCACATTTTTCCGCAGTCTTCTTATAAGCTTTATTTGAGAAGTCTTGAGATAATCATATAACTCACATTTGAATCGTTTTGATTCAGATGGCGGACCTTTCGAGTATCTTCTGGGATGATGATGGATATGCTCATACTGATTGCCTGTGTACTGGGAGGGCTTTCCTAGGATTTTGTGGGATACGCTTCGTATTTTCCACTACCCAGAACCACCCCGGTACAAGGGACGACAGTTTTCTGAGGATGGAGTTCAGAAGTGCAGTGCCACCATGACCATTCCTCAGCACCCCACTTTGGCTTGGCCGCCTATTGAGATTGAGGTAGTTGGATATCGCCTTGTGGACGCTTTTGAGACAGCAGCCCTCAAAGCTATTACCACCTTCTGTGAGCAGCATCCGAATGAAGTGGACGCTTATCCTATTGGCTTGTTTCCGGCAGACAATGCTGGCAGCGCAGAGTGGCTCTTCAGGACCACCCACTTTGGTCACTTATCTGGAGATGTGGCTGATGAGACTATCCAGGCGGTGATTAGGTATATGAATGCCCAGTACCGCTATCAGATCCTTCAGCAGAGGCACATGGATCAGGTGATGGACTTGGCCCAAACTTTTCAGCGAGGTCTTAGCCTGAGAGACACTCAGATTCTGGGGCTTAATGAGGCTGTTGCTAGGAGAGATAACGCCATTGCACAGTACGAGCTTCAGGATCTGGAGCATGGTACTGAAATAGTGCAGCGCAACACGGTGATTGCTTTTCTTCAGGAGCAGGTTCACGAGCTCCAAATGGAGCTGGGTGATGCTATAGATCATATTGGTATGCTCCATGAGCAGCCAATGCCCCCAGCTGTCCCAGGAGAGCTTGCACCAGAAGAAGAAGACCCAGAGGAGATTGAGGGAGTCTCAGAGATAGATTCCGAGCATGCGCCTGCCGAGCCTAACCCTCAGTCGGACGACTCTTCCTCCGGCAGTGCTTCCTCTGTGGGCAACCTCGACGACTTCTAGGCATCTTAGGATTGTCTTAGATAGCATGTGATCTTTCTTGTTGTAGTATATGTAAATAGGGAAATGAAATATTGTAAAATAGCCCTAGGAAGGAGTACCACTTGTTGTAGCATATGTGGTAAGGAAGTGTGATGCTAGGTTTGTAATATAAAGACTACCTTAGATGTAATATAAATAGTGACTACCAGTTTGGAAATTATGACCTTTCTGCTTGCCGAATTTTTATATCTTCATCTGTGCATTTTTAGGCTGTTTGATGAATACCAAAGTTGTTGCAAATTTTGTAACCTGGGTGCTCACCAAATTTTAGCCTATTTGGATCTGTGTAGCTATATTTATAGTCAAAACACTACAATGATCCTTGTTGAAAAACAACATAGCACAGAACGACGAAAAGTAAATTTTTAGGTTACCTTCCTTACTGTTTTGCTCCTGGAGTTGAATACCGAAATGGTAGAGCATGAAGTTATCTAACAGCTGACCAATTTTGAGCTATGTTGGTTGAGCAAAATGTATGTTATGCATATTGTGTTACACCGCATTTTGTTAAATTTTGCTAATTTTGTTTTGCTGTCCAATGTATGATCATTGCGCATACCATTGATTTTGGGAGCAAGGATAATGTATCTAATGGATGTCTTCCATAATTACAGATGGTTGGTCATACTCGTGGATCGCCCGAAGGCTTCGGCTGTGAAACTGGCAGTAGATCTCAGCAGCCACCGCCACCACCGCCGAATTTGGCCGAGCTAATGGCCATGCAAACTGAATTGCTTCGTCAGCTGGTGCAAGGGTAGCAGAATCTGCCACGCCAGCAGCAGCGTGGAGGACGTGATGAGCAACCAGCGGGTTACTAGGAATTCTTTGGTACCCAACCCCCGCTGTTCAGTCGGACTGATGAACCATTGGACGCCGATGCTTGGCTCCGTACTATTGAGTCCAAGTTTGCCTTGGTAGTAGTACCTTGTGCTGATGCGAACAAGGCTCAGTTCGCCACCCAGCAGCTTCGTGGCACCGCTCACATTTGGTGGGATCACTATTGTGCTATGCAGCCTACTGGACATGTTATCTCTTGGGAGGAATTCCGGAATGCCTTTAGGACACATCATATCCCCGAGGGACTGATTGAGAGGAAGTTGAATGAATTCTTGGTTTTGAATCAAGGGACCCACACTGTTCTTCAGTATGCACAGGCTTTCAATCATCTGTGCCAGTACGCGGGCCATCATGCGGATACTGACGCCAAGAAGCGCGACCGTTTTCGTCGTGGCCTCAACATCAAGCTTAAGGAACACCTGAACCTTGTTCAGCTAGATACTTATAATGAGCTGGTCAACATGGCCATTACTCAAGAAGATTGCATCGCCGCGTACCGCGCCGAGAAGAAGCGAAAGGCACCAACGGGACACTCGAGTGTTCAGCCACCGAGGTATCATCTGATGCAGAATACTCCACCAAGAGCTCCACAGAGAAATGCCCCAACGGGCAGGTTTGTTTTTAGGCCGCCTCAGCAATAGGGAGGATTCAGACCTCCAGTCTTTCAGCAGCCGCAGCAGTTTGGCCCAAGGCCAAATGCCCCACAGTTCAATCGAGGGAATGGCGACAATCAATGTTTCAACTATGGTAGTACTTCCCATTTCGCCAAGAATTGCCCGCAACCCAAGAAGCCTTATCCAGGGCAGAACTCCAACCAGAACAACAAGAGCAACGGCAAGAAGCAAATGGTGCAAGTCCGACAGGGGTGAGTTAATTTCACTACTCTTGCAGAGCTTCCCGAAGGAGCACTAGTCATGTCGGGTACTTCTCTATCCACAATAAACCCGCAGTCATATTATTTGATTCTAGTGCAACTCATAGTTTTATAAGTGCCAAATTAGGAGCAAGGGTAGGATTGGATTTTTGTCATACCAAGAGATCTTACATGATAGCAACCCCTGGTGGGAAGATAGCTTCCAATCAAATCATTAGACATGTGACAATTAAGTTGGGTAGCAAATTGATAAAGACAGATTTGATCTTGTTGAACTTAGAAGGCATGGATGTTATTTTGGGCATGGATTGGATGACTAGACATAAAGTACTGTTAGATATCTCTTCCCGAGCTATTGAGATAGATTCACCTTATCAAGGAGCTACCATACTCTATCTGCCACAATGAGAGTGCTTCAACTCTTGTGCCTATGTCATAAAAAAAAATTAAAATTGAAGATATTCCTGTTGTGTGTGAGTATGCGGATGTATTTACGGATGACTTGCATGGAATGCCCCCTGATAGAGATATCGAATTCGTTATCGAGCTTCAACCCGGTACCGCCCCTATTTCTAAAAGGCCGTACAGTATGCCTCCAAATGAGTTGGCAGAATTGAAAATCCAACTTCAAGACCTTCTTGACAAGGGTTTTATTCGTCCAAGTGCTTCACCATGGGGATGTCCAGCCCTGTTTGTGAAGAAGGACAATAGTTTGAGGCTATGTGTTGACTATCGACCACTCAATGCGGTCACTATTAAAAACAAGTATCCTCTTCCCTGGATTGATATCCTGTTTGATCAGTTAGCTGGAGCCAAGATTTTCTCTAAGATCGATCTTCGTTCTGGCTACCATCAAATAACAATCATGCCCTGTGATATTCCGAAAATAGCTTTCTCGACCAGATATGGACTCTATGAATATATGGTTATGTCTTTTGGTCTTACCAATGCCCCGGCATACTTTATGTACCTGATGAATTCAGTCTTCATGCCGGAGCTTGATAAATTCGTCATGGTGTTCATCGACGACATTTTGATCTACTCCAAGAATGAAGAAGATCATGCTCAGCATTTACGCATCGTTCTTCAGCGATTACGAGATCATCACCTTTATGCCAAATTCTCCAAGTGTGAATTTTGGCTGGATAGTGTGAAATTTTTAGGTCATACTATCTCCAGTGAAGGTATATCTGTTGATCCAGCTAAAGTGCAAGAAGTGATGGATTGGGAACCTCCTACTTCAGTCTATCAGATTCGCAGTTTTCTCGGTTTAGCTGGATACTATCATTGATTCATTCCTGATTTCTCCAGAATAGCCAAGCCTATGACGGAGTTATTAAAGAAAGGAGTAAAATTTGTTTGGTATGATAAATGTGAAGAAGCCTTTCAAACTCTCAAAGCGCAACTAACTACTGCTCCAGTGCTGGCTACACCGGACAGTACCAAACCTTTTGATGTCTATTGTGATGCTTCTGGTATGAGACTTGGTTGTGTACTGATGCAAGACAACCGGGTGATCGCTTATGCATCAAGAGCTCTCCAGAATCATGAGAAGAACTATCCAACACATGATCTGGAGTTAGCAGCTGTCATACATGCTCTTAAGCTCTAGAGACATCATCTTATGGGAACTCATTGTAACATTTACACTGACCATAAGAGCCTCAAGTATATCTTCACCCAAGTTGACCTCAACATGAGACAGAGACGCTGGCTAGAATTGATAAAGGACTATGATCTAGAAGTACACTATCATCCAGGAAAGGCTAATGTGGTTGCGGATGCACTCAGCCGCAAATCACAATGCCATTGTCTATCTGTAGAGCCATTCAATGAAACTCTATGCCAGGAAATGATGAAACTAAACCTAGAAATGGTACCTCAAGGAAGTCTAAACCATATAGCTTTCGAGCCTACACTTCATGATAGCATCATCATGGCACAATTACATGATGAAGGTATCAAAATCATCAAGGAAAAGCTATCCCAGGGAGAAGCAAAGTACAAGTGTTTCCGTGTGGATCATAAAGGAGTTCTGTGGTTTGAATCTCGTCTAGTTGTACCCAAGAACCACCAGCTTAGAAAACAAATCCTTGATGAGGCACATCTATCAAAGTTTTCTATTCATCCCGGTAGTACCAAGATGTACCGGGATCTTAAACAGAATTTCTGGTGGACTCGAATGAAAAGAGAGATCGGCAAATATGTTTTTGAGTGTGATGTCTGTCAAAGAGTTAAGGCTAGTCACTTGAAAGTAGCTGGTACTCTCCAACCTTTACCCATTCCATCCTGGAAATGGGAGGACATCAGTATGGATTTTATCGTTGGCTTACCCAACACTTCTCAGAAGCATGATTCTGTTTGGGTAATCGTTGATAGACTCACCAAGACCGCTCATTTTATTTCTGTGCATACAACTTATTTTGCCAAGAAATATGCAGGGATCTATTTCGACCAGATTGTCCGTCTGCATGGAGTTCCAAAGACGATTATTTCTAATCGTGGGGCGCAGTTCATTGCATGTTTCTGGGAACAATTGCAAGAATCCCTTGGAACCAAATTGATTCGTAGCTCAGCTTATTATCCACAAACAGATGGGCAAACTGAACGAATCAATCAAATCCTTGAAGATATGTTGAGAGCATGTGCTATTCAATATGGCAAGAACTGGGATAAGTGCCAAGCACTGGCAGAGTTCTCATATAATAACAGTTATCAATCCAGCTTGCAAATGGCACCATTTGAAGCGTTATACGGTCGAAGGTGTCAAACTCCTTTGAGTTGGTCACAAGCCGGAGAATGCAAAGTCTTTGGGCCAGATCTAGTCACTGAGGCAGAAGAGAAAGTCAAAGTTATTCAGACTAATCTTAAAACAGCCCAATCAAGACAGAAAAGTTATGCAGACAAAAGAAGAGAACCTTTACAGTTCAAGGTAGGGAACAGTTCGAACAGAATTTCAATCCTTGCAAGGTAAACCTAACACACACGCTTGGAGCACTGTTGAGTCACTCCCAAGCAACCGTTTGCTTCTCATTCCGGGTCGTGGATCAGGGCCACTCTCCCCAACTATAGGGCACCACTCCTCGTCCCTCATAGTCGTAGTTGTAGCACTACTTAACATAATTTCCATCTCATTCTAAGAGAGAGTGGGGGTGTATGTCCACTTGCCAGTCCGATTGGTTACTAGGCTTGCCGCGTACCATATTTACGGCATGTGGCTAGTACTTTCAAACGCTTAACCAACACTACCACACACTACGGCCTTATCAAATTTTATCAACACAAACGGATTACCACCACGAAACTAGTTGAAACTAGTAACCCAATCCGTCCATGACCCTTATAGTGATTGCATAAAGTAAACAATCAACTCCTATAAATCTCGCGAGAGACAGGAAATCCCTCGACTTTTACCGGTCCTATTAGCAAAGCATCTAGTCGGACTCTATTTCTAGTGTTCAAACAATAGGTACCTAGAATTATGCATCTAAGGTTTTCATTCAACTCCAATAACTTAAATGCACAAGAAAATAGATATTAAAAGTTGTATAAAATAATAGGATTATGCACCGGGGCTTGCCTTTAGAAGAGTCTATAGAGTCAGTAAGCGTTAGCTCTTCCGAATCTGGATTCGGGACTTCAGTTAATTCTATGATGTTGGTTGGACTTCATGTAGCTCACTTTCGGACTCCGGATTCATGTTCAGGTCTTCGTTATCTTCCGTAATGTTGACTTGGGCTTTGGAAATATCCTCGTCTGGTTCTTGAATGAGTTCGTACGTTCCGTCGACTAGCGATATTATTTCTATATGCAATGCAATACTCGAAATTAGTGAAGTGCTTAAGTATACCTTTCCTTCACTAAATAGTTGGTTTTCAAAATAGCTCAAATCAAGAAAGCAATCATTTCATTTTCTACTTACTGGGCAGTCATTTATGGAGTAGAAACAAACATAACATATTCCATTAAACAACAAAGTTGACTACTCTAAACAACACATAGTAGTTTTATTCAAATTCAAAGGTCATAAGCATCATATTGTGGGAACATGAAATATAAATTAAGCATGAATTTCTAAGTATTTTTAATAAAACACATGAAATAATAAGCAAAAGTCAAGTAATGGGGCCAAAATTTTTACACTAACACTAGAATCATATGTATTTGTTACCATAAAAATTGCAAAGCATGATTTGACTCCAAGCATCAATCATTCAAAAAGTAAGAAAATTTAGTCTTTGTATACTATTAAACATAAATCTATTTTTGCAGCAAAACTTTTCAACTAAAACATGTCATATTATGATTCCAAAAGATAGATATTTTAATAAGGATTCCAAAAAGTATTTATTTGCTATTTAGGATTTTTCTACAAATTGTTATGAATTTTGAAAGTTCACTGCAAAAAGGTAACAACAAATTTAGATATTGTGGATGGGTCCCTGGTTTTGCACTAGGGTGCCTGGAAACAAAAGAGACCTTTCAATCGGGTCCTTCACCAGAACAGAGAGCAGGGGAGGGCGGTCTGAGCCAGATTTCGGCGAGCCGAGGCCCGGAGAGGAAGGAGGGGGTTGGGGAAAATGGAGAGGGAGTTCGTGCGCACCTATAGAATGGCTTGGGTGGGGCTGAGGTGAACTAGGGTGGCGGCACGACGAGAGCAGGCGGCGGCCGGCGAACTGAGTTGCGGTGGGCGGCGCTCCGGCAAGGGGGAGTGGAGGGGGTTGAGCATGAGAGCTTCACTGTGACTTGGTGAGGCTAGTGGAGTGCCCACTTTGGGCAGAGGGAGGGAGGAGACGCAGCTCCGCAGGTGATCGGCGGGCGGCGGCACCATGGAGAGAAAGGGCGGCTGTGAATGTAGAGTTCAAGGCGGGTCGGGCTATTTATAGCCGAAGGGAATGGAAGATAAGCTCTCGGGGGAGGGGATAAACCCTTCCGAGCGGTGGGCGAGCTCCCAGCGGCGGAGGTGGCTATCCAGCGGCGGACCGGCGATGTGGCAGCAAGCAGGGGAAGTCCGACGACATGGCGCACGGGCTAGAAGCCAGCAGGGGTAGTAGATGGGCGGCGGCATGATTGAGCACGACGCGTGGGGCGGCACGGCAGCTGGTGCCCTGCTGGCCGGCGGCGGAGACCGGCGGCGGGGCAAGACCGACGGCGCCCCTGTTCCTGGGTAGAGGAAAGGGGAAGAAGAAACTGTGGATGGACTAATTTGTAAAATAGAAAAGTCTAGGGGTTTCTCTGTAAAACTAAAATTTCCCGCTGTTTTAGGGCTTAAATGAAAAAATGTTCAACATGAAAGTTGTGTAACTTTTCAAGATCTACAACGTTCCTGTTGTGCAAATTTTTACTAGATCAAAAGATTTTGAAATATTTTGAAATCCGCCAAAACTTTTATTTGCAAAAGAACACAACTTAAGTTTTAAAATTGCAAGGGTAGCCTTAAGCATAAAAACATCTTTTTATGAGGGTAAAAGTAAAAAACAAAGTATATATTTTTACCCCTCATAAATTTTGAAATTTTTGCCTTTTGCAAAACTATTTTGTAAAAAGGACTTTGCATTCTTCCAAATAACAAAAATACCCTTGCACCTGGTTTAAATTTTTAAATCAACACAAAAATTTTATTTTTAACCCCAAAAACTTGGATTGTCACAGTGAGGATCCTTTTTCTATTCTACCTTTGTTACAAGTTGAGGTGCATGATGTTCCTAGTGATAAATATGAGTTGTATGCTGATGCTTCACTTATATCTTTGCCACAACAAACGAATGAGATTTATGTCCCCAATTTTGATTCATATGTTACTGCTGAAATTGAGCATTTGTTGCCCATTACATGTGAAAATGATGAGCTAAAATTGTTATCTTCCTTAAATACTTTGGGTTATATCGAATTTGATACTCTATGCAATCTAAGTAGTTTGGAAGAGAAATTTAAATGTGCTGAATTGCCTTGGTTGTCTAGATGTACATATCACTTTATTGGCAAATATAATTGTAAAGGAGACTACATGGTACACCGAGTTTATATTTGTTCAAATTTGAATTCTCCTTTTGGTGTGCATCAATATGACCAAATAGAGGGCTGCAATATTGATAATAATATCATGTGGAGATTCCCTAGTTTTGCTTTACAGAAACAGATTAAGTTTCAAGAAGGGGAGCATTGTTGGCTATTACCCACAACATGTCCTCCAACTAAGCTCAAACTAAGAACGGTTTGATGTCAAGAAGGGAAGGATGATGAGTACATGACACCTTCGGATACGACCATTGCTTATAAGGTGCAAATATTTCTCAAAGTGCAAGTCCATCAAAATTGCTATGTCATCGTCACGGGCTTGTTATTCACAATTGGGACCCTGGCCCAAGTTGGAACACACCCCATGAAGTTGGAGAACACATCAAGAAGGTCTTTGGATGTCCTCCACCTTGGCCACCTCCTTAGGAGGCCAGCAAGGGCGTCCAACCCAAGTTGGAGGCCCAATCGAATTCCACTTCGAGTCCGTTTCGGAGTCCAGGAGCAGTCTGCACTAAAACGGGCGCCGCGGTCGCATACGGACTCGGATTTGGGTGCACTTTATATAGTTGGAAATATAATTCCAAGACGCTTCCAATGGAACCGGTATCAGGCCCAAATTCATCCTGAGTCGATGGGAATCGTCGAAACAAGATGACGTCCAGAATCTGTCTCGGTATTGCATCATCGTTTTTCGGTCTTTGTGCCATGTATCGAGTTGAGCCCATTAGGGGTGAGACCAGGGGAGGTCTTACATGACCTAAAACCTTTATTAGCTGCCACTGCCGCATCATTAGACTTTGGGTTTTGCTTAGATTCATTCTGTCAGGAACAGTTGTCGCCGTTCATCGGTTTGTGAAACCCCAACTCGTGAGATTAATCATTCATCTGCAGAGTCACTTCATCTGAGCTGCGTTCTTTCGAGTTCTTGCTTGTGTTCTTCATTACGCTTCCAAGGATTAGCCTTCTTGGCGAGGTCAACCGGCTTGTGACACGGTTGATAATCAGAGGAATTGTGGTGCTAAGATTGCTGGATTCTGGTCTTAGGATCTGAAGCCGGATCGGTGTGTCTCGCTCCGCCTACAATGAGAATTATCCAGAACCTAACGGAATATCGGGAACCCATGTCCCCATTAGATGATGGCTGTTTTGGAGTCGTCTCTCTCTTGTAATTGGATAATCTTGGTGCCCACATCACCGGTTGGTTTGACCGATGATTGGCTTGGCTTCTTGGAGGGCATCGACTCCTTGAGTGAGAGTTCCATAGCAGCAGCAAGTATTTTGCTGATGGAGCTAGGAACTCAGATAGTGGAGGCATGATCTATTGCTTCCTTATCGCACTCGAAAGACTTGAGGAGGTCTCCACGTAGTGAAAGGACCCCTGTGTTGTCTGGCATCTTGAGGAGCAGGTAGACATAGTGCAGTACTGCCATGAACTTGGCTAGTGCAGGTCTTCCTAAGATAGCATGGTAAGAGGACTCGAAGTCGGCTACTTCAAATTTGATGTACTCTGTCCGGAAGTTCTGTTCTGTACCAAATGTGACTGGGAGGGTGACCGAACCAATTGGTGTAGAAGAGTTTCTGGGAACGATGCCATAGAAGGGAGCTTTGCTTGGTGTAAGCAATCTCATGTAGTTGAGGCCCATCTTTGCCAATGTGCTTGCAAAGATCAAGTTGAGCCCGCTTCCGCCGTCGATAAGTACTCGAGTAAGCTTGGAGCCCTGAACGACTGGATCAAGTACTAGCGGGAACTTTTCGGGTTCAGAAAAGCTAGTCCATTGATCTTCCCTGGAGAAGGTAATGGGGACCTCGCTGTATTTGAGTGGCCTCTGAATTGCTGGCTCAACTGAGAGGATCTCTCTGAGTAGTAGCTTCTGAGCTCTTTTGGAGAAGCCGGGATCTCCTCCAAATATAACATTGACAGCGTTTTGTTGCTCTTGGAAACCGTCATGGTCCTTCTTGTCGTCTTCGTCGTCTTTGTCTTGTTCTTTCTTAGGGGCGGCTGCGGGCGCCGACTCGAAGGACTTGCGCAGGATCGTGCACTCCCACATCGAGTGATTACTCTTGGGGTGGATTGGGCACCTCTTGTTGTGGAGAATCTTGTCGAACTGGCCCTGCAGCTTGTCGCCCTTCTTACCACGCGGTGTGCGATCCATAGTGCCGACTATATCATTTGGCTTGCGCTTGTGCGTAGGATCCCGCTGGTTGCTGGGGCGTCCACGGTCGTTGTGGCGCTTCCCGTTGTGTTCGTTGTTGCGGCGGGGAAAGCGACTGCGTTCTTGCTCCTCTTCGTCTGCCCAGCGCTGCATCATGTCACGTAGATCTACCACAGTTTTGGGCCCATTATGCCCAAAGTCGCGGTATAGTGACTAGACGGTGATGCCGCTCTACAAGTAGTCGATGACGTCATCGTCGGCGATGTTGGGGATAATGGTGGCTCTTGTGTCGAAGAAGCGCTTGACGTACGTCATCGTCGGCGATGTTGGGGATGGTAGCTCTTGTGTCGAAGAAGCGCTTGACGTAGGATCTGATCGACTCGCCTTGCTTCTGTTGGATCATGGACAGGGCGTGGCGAGTGGCTACTCGGTGTAACGACCCCTGGAAGTTGTCGACGAATGCCTTCTTGAGGTCCTCCCACGAGTGGATTGACTCGCGCGCCAAGCTTTCGAGCCACGTGAGGGGTGCAGGCTCCAAGGCCATCGGGAGGTAGAGGACCTTGGTGTTGGTGTGTCCGCCTGCAACACTAATAGCGGTCGAGTATAATCGTAACCATTGAGCAGGGTCTTGCTTACCATCGTACTTTTGGATGTTCGTAGGCTTGAAATCCTTCGGGTACTCGATGTTGTCGAAAGCCTTGCTCAGGGCTTGGAAGCAGTCGGAGTTGTCTACAAGCTGTGCTCTGCGTCTTGCATTGATGATGTCTCGTGCGTCCGCGATGGAATCGGCTACTTCTTCCCTGTTGTGCCTACGGTTGTTGTTGCGGTTTGGCTGAGGCCCAGGGGCTTGGTTTACAGGTGGTTGGCCGCCCCTGAGGCGATGGCTGCTCACGACTTCTTGATCCTCTTGATTTCTTCGGTTCTGCTGCTCCTGCTGCTGTTGACGCTGGTGGCCTCCGGGGGTACGGCTTGCCTGAGGTACGACTGTTGCAGTTGCCCTTGATCGCGTACCATGGAGCGAGGAAAGGGGGTTCTGTCTCTCGAGTTGTTCAACATCATTTTTGGTGAGATTTATGACTCGTTCCAACTTGGGATTCTATGGCATCGTCATGAATCGCAGGGTTGCTTCTATCATTGTGGCGATTAGTGTTCTGAAGATAGGATCCGCAACATTGTTGAATTCGTTGTTAAGGTTGCGTGGCGGGAGACGAGCATGTTCGGCCGCACGAATCCTGCGCTCTTCTTTATGTTGATTCCTTTCCCTGCGGGCTGTACGAGTGACTTCATCTTCGTCTGCTGGAGCATCTTAGGTCAGGTTGTCAGCTGAAATCTGATCCAAGGTTTCTTTTGGATCATGATGGCTAGGAGCGCCTCCGGGTTGGATGATCACTGGAACCAAACGCTCGTGAGAGAAGCTTTCCAGGTCTGATTCATAATCAGCTAGGACAGTTCTGCCAGAGCCAATTTCCCTCTCGGTATCGAGGGGAGTGTCATGTTGAAATGGAAGATCATCAATGCTGGTGACTTCTCGTAGGTTGTCGAGTAGTTCTGCGAGGGTATGAGTTTGGCAAGATTTGAGTTGCATCTTAGCCAGCGCATTGGTAATGAAATCCAGGTTGTCTTGAGGTGACTCGACTGGATCTGGGTAAACGTCAAAAACGGGTGCCACCCGGCTAGCAGTGGCTGATTGGTTTTTAATGTGAAGTAGGCGATCCAAGCTATTTTCATAGGAGGATCTAATCATCTGTTTGTAAGAAGATGATGAATTGCACTAACCAAAGACGGGTTGCGCAATAAGAGTCTCAATCCGAGTAGAATTCGGTCTGAGATCGATCTGAGTCCGAGTAGAATCCGACTTGTCTTCGAGTTTCGCCTCGATCTCTTTGGCGAAGTCGGGAAGCAACGTGATGCCGCGATCGTAGGATCTGGCGAGCTTGTTGGAATCTTCTGACGTAGCGATCTTCGGTGTGGGAGAGTTGGTTAAGTGGCTGTCAAAACAGCCCGAACCATTGGCGACGCAGTCCCACGAGCCGAAGATGAAGGTGGCGCCTCGGGGAGGCGTCATGGCGCTGAAAGCGAAGGTGGCCATTGAACTTGCCGATGAACTCTCCGAGTCCCCTACCTGGCGCGCTAGCTGTCGGTGTTTATCACTAAGCCTGCTCAGGGATACCCTTAGTAGTAGAGTTTGTAGGTAGGGATCGACGGCTTTGAAACTCGATGTTGCAAGGAACACAAAGATTTAGACAGGTTCGGACCGCGAGTTGCGTAATACCCTACGTCATGTGTGGTGGTTTATATTGCCTTAGGTGTTGATGTGTTTCGAGGGGGTCCCTGCCCACCCTTATATATCCGGGGGAACAGGGTTACATGGAAAGTCCTAGCTGAGTACAGTTGGAGTCCTTCTACAATACGATTGGGTAGTTTCCTTATACTGCATCTAATTCTACGCCTATTCGGGTAGTTACAAAAGATGTAAGATACATCCATGAACTATCCCTTACTCTAGAACATTCTATGCCTGTGAGCAGTCCCGCAGCCCCGGGTCTGACAACAGCTGCTCGAGTAGATCCAAGTTTGGAGAGGACATCAGCTCCCACGTTGTTGTCGCAATCGGCGTGGTGGATTTCCAATCCTGAGAACTTGTTTTCGAGCTTTCTGATTTCTTCAATGTATGCATCCATGGTATCCTTGTTGATATCCCACTCCTTATTAACTTGTTGGACGACGAGTAGAGGATCGCCGTATACAAGTAGTCGCTTGATGCCAAGAGATACTGCTAGTCGAAGACCATGTAGCAGTGCCACATATTCAGCTTCATTAATGGAGACCTTGAACAGAATTTGGAACACATACTTCAGTTGTTCTCCCTTGGAGGAGATGAATAGAACTCCTGCACCGCCTCCGTCAAGCTTAAGTGAGCCATCGAAGTACATCACCCAATGCTCTGGAATGTTTTGGGGTGCTAGAATTTGATTTTCCCGCCATTCAGCTAGAAAGTCGACTAGTGCCTGTGACTTGATTGTTGTTCTTGGCTTGAAATTGATTTCCAAACCTCCCAGTTCAACTGCCCACTTTGAAATTCTACCAGTGGCATCCCGATTGTGGAGTATATCCCCCAGTGGGAAGTCAGATATCACTGAGATCTTGTACTCGTCGAAATAAGGCCGGAGTTTCCTGGAGGTGATTAGAATTCCATACAGAAGTTTCTGAATTGATGGGTATCTAACCTTTGATTTAGAGTATACTTCGCTGATAAAATAGACTGTTCTCTGAACGCCATAGGCATGGCCTTCCTCCGGGCGTTCGACTTCTATCGCCGTACTGACTACATGAGTAGTCGCAGTGATGTAGAGGAGTAGTTCCTCGTCGGGTAGTGGAGCTGTCAGAATCGGCGGTGTCTGGAGGTGTTGCTTGAGGTTCTCGAGTGCTTCCATGGCTTCTACAGTTCACTCGAATTTATCTTGTCGCTTCAAGAGCTTGAAGAAGGGTAAGCCCGTTCGCCAAGCCTGGACAAGAATCTGTTCAAAGCTGCCATGCAGCCTGTAAGCTTCTGGACGTCCTTGACGGTAGCTGGAGCATCCATGGCCATGATGGCATTTATCTTCTCTGGATTGGCTTCAATTCCTAGGTTACTGACGATGAATCCGAGTAGTTTTCCAGAGGGTACGCCAAAGACGCACTTAGTTGGATTGAGCTTCCAGCGGAATTTACGGAGGCTGTTGAAGGTCTCTTCTAGGTCGGTAATAAATTGATCCTGGGTCTTGGTTTTGACAACAACATCGTCAACATAGGCTTCAACATTGCGATGTAGCTGGTCGGCGAAGCACAGCTATATTGAACGCTGGTAGGTAGCACCAGCGTTCTTCAATCCGAAGGACATGGTCTTATAGGCGTATGCCCCGTAAGGGGTGATGAACGCCGTCTTGATCTGGTCTTCTTCTTTCAGGGCAATCTGATGATACCCTGAGTAGCAGTCGAGGAAGGATAACAGGACACATCCGGCTGTCGAGTTGATTACTTGGTCAATGCGTGGTAGCCCGAAAGGATCCTTTGGGCAGTGCTTGTTTAGATCGGTGTAGTCGACGCACATCCTCCACTCGTTGTTGTTCTTCTTCTGGACGAGCACAGGGTTAGCCAGCCATTCGAGATGATAGACTTCCTTGATGAACCCTGCTGCGAGCAGTTTTGCCAGCTCTTTCTTGATGGCTTCTCGCTTGTCCGGTGAAAAACGCCGTAACCGTTGCTTCTTTGGTATGGTTTTAGAGTCGACCTTCAAGGCATGATCGATCAACTCCATGTGCACCCCTGGCATATCCGCTGGTTTCCACGCGAATACGTCTCGGTTGGCCCTAAAAAAGTTGACGAGCTCGAGTTCCTATTTGTCACCCAGTCCTGCTCCGATGATGGCTGTTTTGGAGTCGTCTCCCTCTTGTAACTGAATAGTCTTGGTGCCCACATCACCGGTTGGTTTAACCGATGATTGACTTGGCTTCTTGGAATACATCAACTCTTTGAGTGAGAGTTCCTTAGCAGCAGCAAGTATTTCGCTGACAGAGCTAGGGACCCGGATTGTGGCAGCATGATCTATTGCTTCCTTGTCACATTCGAAAGACTTGAGGAGGTCTCCATGTAGTGAAAGGACTCCTGTGTTGCCTGGAATCTTGAGGAGCAGGTAGACATAGTGCGGTACTGCCATGAACTTGGCTAGTGCAGGTCTTCCCAAGATAGAATGGTAGGAGGATTCGAAGTCGGCTACTTCGAATTTGATTTATTCTGTCCGGAAGTTTTGTTTTGAACCAAATGTGACAGGGAGAGTGACCAAGCCAATTGGTGTAGAGGAATTTCCGGGGACGATGCCATAGAATGGAGCCTTGCTTGGAGTAAGCAGACTCATGTAGTTGAGGCCCATCTTTGCCAATGTGCTAGCAAAGATCAGGTTGAGCCCACTTCCGCCGTCGATGAGTACTTGTTGACGCTCACTAACGACCATTTCCAGGAGTCAACTTGATCAGAAAATCATGAGAGTTTGCATTTCTTACATGCATCCTTATCTAATAAAGTCCCTAAACCATACTTTACCTTTTAGAATATGCAAGTTGTGTTTTCAAGCTAATATGCATGTTACAAGCACACTTTGGCCCAATATAAAATCACAGAAATTATCAGAGCACCGATTCAGATTCAGATGGACCAAAAGTGATGCAAGAACCCAATTCAAACAAGTAAAGACAGGCCAACCCCAACGTGGATCAAATAAGGAGGCCCAAGACAGCCTGCCAGAAGAAGTTGGGGGCGGTTGGTGGCCCGGGCAGGTCGGCCGACCTGGCCCGTGGGCCCCACCGCCTCAACCAGGGCACGTGGCGTCTCCCCATTGGTCCCCTACATCGGTTGTGAAGGCTTCACCCCGTGGCTCCCTGCTATAAATGTTGGAAAAATAGACAACTGTAAGTTTAAATTCCGAACTAGATTTAACATTACGAGAATTAAACCTAACATTCATGACTCTAACATACTAGACAGTACGTATATCATAAACATGATCTTAGAAAATATGATTATGAAATGGGTCTGATCACCAAATACGTACTGTGCGGGAGCCGCCGAGAAGACGAAAGGCGCAGACGAGACGGAGATGGTCCTTCGAACGGAGCGCAGCAACCGGCGTTGCAGACGACGGTATGCCGCAGCTCCTGACTTGGACAGAGGATGAGCCGTGGTGAAGAAGATGAACAGTCGTGCTTGGCGCTTCCCAAAAACCTGATTCGCCCTCTCCCGGTACAAGATCACAAGAGCGAGCAGTTCCGGAGACCTGCTCTCCCGTTCGCCGGTGCATGACGGCGTTCGGGATGGAGCAACTACGAAGGCGGTGCAGCAGTGAGGAGAGGCAAAACCCTAACTCGATTAGATGCATTTTGGTAGAGGCCGACGGGTTAGTTATATAGAAGAGCCCACGACCTCGCGTCGTGATCGGTTTCGAAAAATTAGGAAACCGATTAGGATTCCATATCTCAGTAGACTTAAAGGCCAAGTAACCAAAAACAAAAAAACAACAAAAGGAAGCAGCGCCCCCGCAAGGCGAGGGACCGGATTTCGGCTGACCCTTCACACGTACGTCGTGCGCCCGCGTATTTCGCCACGCCACGCCATGCTCGGCCCGGTCCGGCGAGGCGAGGCGAGCGAGCGTGCGCGTGTGGAGCTCCTCTTCTCTCCCCACACACATAGCTTGGAGAGGTGAATACAACTTCCATATTTAATCCGATCATACTCCACTTCAACTAGCAAGGTGGGACTAAAGGATTGCACACTAGCTCACTTCCTTCATGCACCATGGGCCTCTGAGATTTATTTGGAATTTCTGAAATTGTTCATCGGCCTAGCCCAAATTCCATCAATCCCCCACCAGATCTCAAATACCCATCAGAGATTTTGCCTGTCTCTCACTACTGTTTATATATCGGTCTTTCAGCAAGGACTGTTAAGTTGAACTGACACTTAGAGCTTCAAGCTACACTCATTCACAACTTGAACAATGGACTAAGCCTTGAATTGCAAGTTTTGTGCGAACAAAATTCACTCAAAGCCCGAACCAGTACACGGCAGCCAGTACCCTGCTCCGCGATTGGAGCATATACGTCGTACTCCCTGGTCTCTTCATGAGTTTACTAGAGATCACCCAAATCTCACAGACTGCGACGTTAGACAGTCAGACTCATAAAGTTGTGTTCTTTTAAGAATGCTCTGTAGGACAGCACCTTTGCTCATTAGAGCCAACAGAAACACATTAAGGCAAATAGCCAACCTGCCTTACAGCAACTGAGAGTATTGCATCTTTTCTTAGAGAGGGTTTAACCATTACTCTCTTCAGTTCACCATCAGCTTGTTCTCCCCAAATCCTAATTCATGGGGTCTCCGATCACATAGGTTGGGTTACAACTGTGGCAACTTATACGGGTCTCATACCCATCTCCCTTGATGCACTACCTATCACATTCCGTGATAATCCTTTTGTAAAGGGATCTGCCAGGTTTTTGTCTATTTGAATATAAGTCACACTTATCACTCCGGAGTTTCTCAACTTCCTGACAGACTTCAGTCGTCTTTTAACATGTCTTGATGACTTTGCATTATCCTTAGCACTGTTCACTTTGACTATCACCGTTTGATTGTCACAGTTCATAAGGATGGCCGGCACTGGTTTCTCAACCACAAGCAAGTCCATCAAGAGCTCACGCAGCCACTCTGCCTCAACAGTGGCTATGTCCAAAGCAGTAAGTTCTGCTTCCATGGTTGACCGCGTCAAAAATGGTCTGTTTGCAAGACCTCCATGATATCGCACCACCTCCAAGGGTAAAAACATACCCACTCGTGGCATATAGCTCATCAGCGTCAGATATCCAATTCGAATCACTATATCCCTCAATCACAGCAGGGTGCCCAGAATAGTGAATCCCATAACTTATAGTACCTACTAGATAGCGCATAACCCTTTCAAGTGCATGCCAATGATCAGTACCCGGGTTTGACATGAACCTGCTCAATTTGCTCACAGCAAAGATATGTTGGGTCTCGTTGCGCTAGCTAAGTACATGAGTGAACCAATAATCTGCGAATATCTCAGTTGATCTTTGGCAATTTTCCTGTTCTTTCGCAACATCACACTGGGGTCATAAGGTGTTGGAGAAGGCTTGCTGTCGATATAGTCAAAACAGCTCAAGACCTTTTCCACATAATGGGATTGTGAAAGAGTAATCCCATTCTCTACCTTAATAATCTTGATGTTCAGGATAACACCAGCTTCTCCCAGATCCTTCATATCAAAGCTCTTTGATAGAAAGGACTTGACCTCATTGATCACATCAATGTTTGTGCCAAAGATCAGTATGTCGTCCACATACAAGCATAATATAATTCCTCCACCCCCACCATAGCGATAGTACACACATCTATCAGCCTCATTAATGACAAAACACGTAGAAGTTAAAGTTCCATCGAACTTCTCATGCCATTGCTTAGGTGCTTGTTTCAACCCATACAAAGACTTCAAGAGCTTACACACCTTGTTTTCTTGACCTTTCACTACAAATCCATTAGGCTTATCCATGTAGATCTCCTCATCCAACTCTCCATTTAGGAAAGCTGTCTTAACATCCATCTGATGAATGATAAGACCATATGAGGCAGCCAACGAAATTAATGCTCGAATAGTGATCAATCTAGCGACAGGTGAGTAACTATCAAAGAAGTCTTCGCCTTCCTTTTGTGTGTAGCCTTTAGCGACAGGTGCGTCAGGCTTAAGCTTCTTCTTGAATATCCACTTACATCCCACTGGCTTGCAACCATAGGGTCGTTCAGTGAGCTCCCATATCCCATTAGAAAGAATTGAATCCATCTCACTTTAGACTGCTTCTTTCCAATCATCTGTAACTGAATATGTATACACCTCTGCAATGGACGTGGGAGTATTGTCCACAAGGTACACAATGAAATCGTCACCAAAGGATTTTACAATCTTTTGTCTCTTGCTCCTTCTAGGAGCTTCACTGTCATCCTTCTCTAGGACATGCTCATGTTCATCCGATTGTTCAGAAGACTCGATAGGTGCTGCTGGTTGAGGAGTTATCTCTGTCGAAAATCTAGAATTGCTATGCATATCTTTCATAGGAAAAATATTCTCAAAAAATGTTGCATCACGAGATTCCATAATAGTATCAACATGCACATCTGGTACCTCGGATTTAACCTCTAAGAATCTATAAGCAATGCTCCTCTAAGCATATCCTAGAAAGACACAATCCACTGTCTTAGGTCCCAACTTGCGCTTCTTTGGAATAGGCACATTAACTTTCGCTAAGCACCCCCACGTGCGCAGATAAGAAAGTGATAATTTTATCCCATTCCACATCTCATATGGAGTTTGATCTTGATTCTTGTTTGGAACTTTATTCAGGACATGACACGAAGTCAATACAGCCTCCCCCCCACCATGCCTTAGAAAGACCAGCTGTGTCTAACATGGAGTTAACCAAGTCAGTCACCGTGCGGTTTTTCCTCTCGGCAATCCCGTTTGATTCGGGAGAATAGGGAGGCGTCCTCTCATGAATAATTCCATGCTCCTCACAGAATTCATCAAATAATTTGGGAAAATACTCGCCACCACGATCTGACCTTAGACGCTTGATCTTTCTCTCTAGTTGATTCTCAACTTCAGCTTTATAGATTTTAAAGTAGTCTAATGCTTCATCCTTAGTTCGCAACAAATAAACATAACAAAATCTAGTCGCATCGTCAATTAACATCATGAAATATCTTTTCCCACCTTTTGTCAACACACAATCATCTCACATAGATCATAATGTAAGAGTTCTAGAGGTGCCAAGTGTCTCTCCTCAGCAGCCTTGTGAGGCTTCCGAGGTTGCTTTGATTGCACACAATTATGGCACTTAGAACTTTTGACAATGGTGAATTTCGGAATTAAACACATGCTGGAAAGCCGAGACATCAAACCAAAATTAACATGACACAAATGTGAATGCCAAACACTCGCATCATCGCTAACGTTGCCACAAATATGGTTCACTGACTTATTACAAAATTCAGCAAGAGAAAAGCGGAACAAGCCTCCGCAATCATAGCCTTTACCAACGAATTGTCCATGTTTCGACACGACAAATTTATTGGACTCTAACACTACCTTAAACCCGTCCTTGCATAGGACTGACCCGCTGACCAGATTCTTATTGATAGTGAGCACATGCTGCACGTTCCTCAGCTGCACGATCTTCCCCGAAGTAATCTTCTGATCTACCGTGCCAACACCATGAACAGAAGCATGTGAGCCGTTTCCCATCAACACGGAGAAGTCCCGAACGGTCTGGTAAGAAGAAAACATAGAGATGTCAGCACACACATGAACATTAGCACCCGTATCAAGCCACCAACTTGTGGATTGAAAAACTGAAAGAACTGTAGATAAATTACCATACCCATCTCCAGTGTTGCTCATGGTCACTATATTGACATCCTTGGACTCATTTGCTTTCTTGGCCCTACGGTCTGCCTGATCTGGGCACTCCTTGGAGAAGTGTCCAAACTTACCACATGCATAGCACTTTTCCAAAGCCTTGTTCTTCTTCTTCTTCTTGAAGGTAGTGGTCTTGTTAGGCTTGTTGTTCCCTTTGTTCTTGCCACGTGGGAACTTCTGGACCAGGTTGGCGCTGGACTGACCTTGATCTCCTTTCTCAGGCACGTCCTTCTTCCGAGCCTTCTCCTCAACATCAAGAGTTGCTATCAGATTTTCAACTGATATCTCCTGTCTCTTGTGTTTCAGAGTTGTGGCGAAGTTCCTCCATTGAGAAGTCAACTTTGCAATAATGCATCCAGCCACAAACTTGTCTGGAATAGGACACTTTAGGAGATCAAGGTCCTTGACAATGCATTGCACCTCATGTGCCAATTCCACCACAGAACGGTTATTCACCATCCTGTAGTCATGGAAATTCTCCATGAGGTACAGTTCATTGCCCGCATCTGTTGCATCATACTTTGTAACCAGAGCATCCCACAGTGTCTTCGCCTCTGTCTCATCAATGTACACACGGACTAATCCGTCTGACAGATTGTTAATGATACATCCGACAAAGAGATTATTGGCCTCATCGTACTTCTTCTGCTCTTCAGTAGTGAGTACGCCCTCAGGCTTGCCAAGTCTCATGTCCCAGATGTGCATAGCAGTAAACCAGAGGCGAACCTTAGACTTCCAGATCTTAAAGTTCACACCAGTAAACTTTTCTGGCCTTAGTGACTCAGCGAAACCAGCCATTGTTAAATCAACAGATTGCCTATAATCAGGTTTTTGGAGTGTTGGAAAAATAGACAACTGTAAGTTTAAATTCCGAACTAGATTCAACATGACGAGAATTAAACCTAGCATGCATGACTCTAACATACTAGACAGTACGTATATCATAAACATGATCTTAGAAAACATGATTATGAAATAGATCTGATCACAAACATTGTGCGGGAGCCGCCGGGAAGACGAAAGGCGCAGACGAGACGAAGACGGTCCTTCGAACGGAGCGCAGCAACCGGCGTTGCAGACGACGGTATGCCACAGCTCCGGACTTGGACGGAGGACGAGTCGTAGCGAAGAAGATGAGCAGTCGCGCTTGGCGCTTCCCAAAAACTTGATTCGCCCTCTCACGGTGCAGGATCACAAGAGCGAGCAGTTTCGGAGACCTTCTCTCCCATTCGCCAGTGCATGCCGGTGTTCGGGATGGAGCAACTACGAAGGCGGCGCAGCAGTGAGGAGAGGAAAAACCCTAACTCGATTAGATGTGTTTTGGTAGAGGCTGACAGGTCAGTTATATAGAAGAGCCCATGACCTCGCGTCGTGATCGGTTCCGAAAAATGAGGAAACCGATTAGGATTCCATATCTCAGTAGACTTAAAGGCCAAGTAACCAAAAACAAAAACAGCAAAAGCAAGCAGCGCCCCCGCAAGGCGAGGGACTGGATTTCGGCAGACCATTCACGCATACATCGTGCGCCCACGTATTTCGCCACGCCACGCCATGCCACGCCCGGCCCGGCCCGACGAGACGAGGCGAGCGCGCGTGCGTGTGGAGCTCCCCTTCTCTCCCCACACACATAGATTGGAGAGGTGAGTACAACTTCCATATTTAAGTTGGTCATACTCCACTTAAACTATCAAGGTGGGACTAAAGGATTGCACGCTAGCTCACTTCCTTCATGCACCATGGCCCTTTGAGATTTATTTGGAATTTCTGAAATTGTTCATGGGCCTAGCCCAAATTCCATCAATAAATACAAGGGGGTGGAGAATAGGACACACACACACACACACACACACACCCCACACCTCTCATCTCCTCTCTTGCATTCCTTGCATAGTCTTTAGGCTTAGTGGAGTTTAGGAGAAGTCTAGGAGTCATCGAGTCGCCGGAGTTGCTCGAGAGTCTGGTATGGGTTCATCTCTAGCTCTCTCTTATAATATTTGTTCATTTGTAATAGAATTAGACTATGGTTACCGATATCTGCTTGAATTATATTCTGAGTTATCGAGTATATGCTTCTTGTCATGGCTGTGTAATTATTCAATGCTTGCATTGCATGATCGCCCTGTGCTGGAGATGGTTAGTTTTTTGTTCTTAGAACTTCATCAACTGCTCCAGTATTTGTATGATTGCTCTAGTGTGATGTCTGTCCATCCGGAGGGTGGGGGCTCCGCGTAGCACACTAGAGTATCCCTTACTAGTGTAGACGTGGTGTCTAGATTAGCTAAGAGTTGCTGGATGTCAACTATACCCACGGTTTGTAGAGGTAGTCGGCAGGTGGTGACAGCCCTGTTCGAGCCTTTTAGTAATCCTCCACATTCAGTATGGGGGGTAGGAGGTACATAAAGTCGCCGGGGTGTACGGGCTCCTCCCGTTACTTTGATAGCGATCTCCCTGTTGTGTAGTTTAATCTCTGACAAGCTAACCAATGAGAAAGTGTAAATATAGCTAGCCTAGCATAGCTGACTCGAGCTCTAACTTTTACCTTGCTCCCGGCCTAAAACATCTTTTATCTTTTATTTATCCAAGAGGGTATTTTGTGTGTGTCACACTACCTCCTACCATGTTATTATCTTACCCCTATTTATGCATGAGAATATCCAATCTAGATTGAGTTCACCAACTAATCTATATATCTTCTCACTCATCGCCTTCCCTGCGGAAATATAAATGACACCCGGTATACTCCCGGGTAAAATGCTACAGCGGTATTTCGTGCGCTTGCGGATTTATTCGTGCTTCATGAAATACTGCCACCCCAAATTGGCGTCTGCGGGCGTCATCGCTGGTGACGTTGGTAGGCGCCAACAAGCATTTTTTTTGCACCATTGCCGGGGAAGGCACAGAGTGAAATATATAGACAAAGTTGTGAACAAAATCGAAATTGGTATTTGCTTGCTAAATAGGCTAACTTAGCTTTGTTTTCTTGTCTTTGTTGATATGAAAACAGAGTAGTGTATGACCGGTTTCGACTTGCCACAAAACTTTCATTCTGATCTAGAGTCACTTTTGAGGAGGACGCGAGCTCGTCTCGTATCACCTCGGAGATCACTCTCGGCAGTTGATCCAGTCATCGCATTGTCGTCAGCTCCTAGAACTATGGCCCAGAAGACACTCCGTGATTACTCTGCTCCGTCTGCTAACTAGGTCCCCATCGGGCCAGAGGTTAACACCAGAGGAGAAAATTTCGAGATCAAGACGGGTCTCATTACGATGGTGCAGGCCAACCCATTCTGTGGCAAGGCAAATAAGGATGCCAGCGCTCATCTCCAGCAGTTCCTGGAGCACTGTAGTACTTTTGTTATCAAGGGTGTATCGCAAGATGCAATCCGGCTCCGTCTGTTTCCGTTCTCTCTCTTGGGGAGAGTGGAGCAATGGTTTTATGCTAACAAGGCTGTTGTGGATACTTGGGACAAATGTGCCAAAGCGTTCCTCTCAAAGTTCTTCTCGACGGGCAAAACCAATCTCTTCGTGGTCGGATTTCGAACTTCCAGCAGGCATCAAATGAGTCAATTCCGAAAGCTTGGGAGAGGCTTCAGGAGTACATTCTGGCGTGTCCGCACCATGGAATGGATAATTGGCTCATTCTACAGAACTTCTACAATGGGTTGACACAGTCATCCCATGATCATGTGGATGCCGCTGCGGGTGGAGCTTTCTTCTCGCTGACCATTGAAAGAGCTACATCATTTATCGAGAAGATGGTTTCCAACCAAGGCTAGAGTGATGATCGCCTCCAACTGCGCCAGCGAGGTATGCACTCCGTCAAGGAGGTCGACATGCTCGCTATGAAGATTGATCTCCTCCTCAAGAGAGGATTTTACCAAAAATAAGGATCAGATGCAAACACTTCAAGCCTTGGAAACTCGCATGACGTGCGAGGTCTGCGGGAATGTTGGACATTCGGGCGACAATTGCCCAGAAACCCAAGAAGAAGCTCTATTCCTCAATGGCAACATTGGGTTTCGTCCACATGGAGGTCAGGGGTGGAATCAACCACGCCCATATTACCAAGGAGGTAATGGGAATTCAAATTCTTTCGGTCCTAACCTGCCTACCTTGAGAGATCTTGTCTACGGCCAAGCGAAGATCAATGAGCCCCTTCAGAAGAAGTTGGCCGCTATAGACAAATCTATGGAGACTGTCCATGCCAAGATGGATGGATTCTCCATGGCTATGAAGAACCAACTAAGTTTCAATAAGGCGCTAGAAACTCAATTGGCTCAACTAGCTGCTGCTACACCTGCTGCTGAACTAGGGAAGATTCCGGGGCAACCCAAGTCTACTCTAGAAAGCGTGAATGTCATCAATGCTATGTGGAAAGAGCCCCTTAGCAAGACACCCCTCAGCTATGCAGAGAAGCTCACACGCCCAAGAAGAGGTGCGTGGGGCGAGTTAGCAGCCACAATAAGAGAAGATCCCGGAATCCCAGTGATCAGCTGCTCAATCTCTGATTATGAATTTGATCACGCTCTTTGTGACCTTGGACCCAGTGTCAACATCATGCCAAGGTAACTTTCGAGAAGCTAGGCTATCCATCAATTTCCCCTACCACTATATGTGTTCAGCTGGCAGATTCCACGATAAGATATCCAGAAGGACTTGTGGAAAGGTTAATGGTAAAAGTCAAGAATACCTACATATTGGCGGACTTCGTAGTCCTTAATATGGAAGGAGATCTTGGAATTCCGCTCATACTTGGGCGACCATTCCTCAAGGATACAAATGCCAGAATTGATGTGGGGAGAGGAAGAATCAGCCTCCGTATCATGGGAAAGACCATGAAATTTAAGTTCCGAAACAAGAGAGGGCAATGCTTGATGATCCGGGTCAAATTTGGGCCAAATCCTCAGAAAATCAAAGAAGTCAAAGTCACACCCTCTCAGAAAGATAGTCTTATACCTTTTATGAAGACACTTATGAAAGAAGATCCAGTTAGCTCAAAAAGGTCTAAGAAGAAGGGTAAATCAAAGGTTACTACATCGAGGATCCTGCTCCTGCGCCGCCTACGCCATCAAAGAAGACCAAGAAGAAATGGCGCAAGAAGAACAAGACGTCATCGACCGCTACTACTTCTCCAGGTACGGACGAAACGACCTTAACCTGATCAGGTATGGAGAAAGGTCCTGCTTTTCGAACCCTAATCCAAGAGCTAGCTTGGGGGAGGTTCCCTCCCCTAAGTCAATTGTATCCCTTTATTTGGTTTCAATAAAATTTGATAAAAACTTTTAAAAACAAAATAAAAATTTACTGCTTTATTTCCCTTTTCCATAATGCGCGGTAAGAATGTTTTAACTCCCTTTTGATAAGTTGAAAGGATGAGTTTTCCTTTGCTCTATCATGTTTGTTGTGCCTAGTTTGAAAATAAGAGTTCTCTTGAGTTTATATTCGTCAGTTATACAAATATCTTGCCAATAAAATCTAAAAGTTCCGCGAGTTGCATATGCTTGATCTGAGTCTAAGTTGTTGTGAGTTCAGATATGGTAAATAAGGTTATGCAAGCTTGTTCTAGTGATGCCTGAAGTCTGGAGTTGTTTTCGAAAAAAAATTAAAAGGCAAGTTCCCCAGCAATATGCAATGTCCTAACAGAGCCATATGCCATATTCCATAAAAAAGACCTTATACATATGCTGCTTGATGTTCTGTTGAGTTTTGTCAAATTGGGTGACCCTAGTGAGATACTCTTCATGCTTTCTCGATCATAAGCACGTACACGTCCCATCCATTTGCTATATTCCTACATTGGGAATTAGCACCACCATCCATTCCACATCAATAAATGCTCCATGTCTCGGTGATCTCTCTCGTAGAACAACCCTGAAATAAAATAAAGTTAGATTATGGTTGCCCCAAAAAGAGGAGAAAAGATGGCATGCCAAAGAAACATGACCAAAAAAAGAGGGAGAGAGAGGAAAAGGGGTAACCATGTCTCAAAAAAAAGAGAGAGAGACGGGGATGATTCGAGAGAGAAAAGCCATTACCTCAAGGAGTAAGCCATATTCATCCATCCATCCACTCAGACACTTGTACCTTTTGATCGAGATTGCATGACTTGTTTCTCCACGGATCCTCTCTTTGACTTTACAATAAATAGAATACAAGTGTGCCCTGTTCTTATCCTACCTTGAGCTCCACAAAGGCTTGTAGTAGTAGGGAAGATCAAAGGAAAACACTGCCTGGTAAGGAAATACAAGATGAGTGCCTCGAGAGAGATATCCTGGGAGCTTTGCCATGTTTTCAAAAAAAATCTTTCCAAAAAGTGTCTCCAGATGGATTGCGGATCTATGAACAAGTAAGTACTACTTTATGCACCGTCCTAACTCTCAACAGCCAAGACAAGGAGACAGCTGAAAAGCCCCATAAGGGAGTAAGGTAATTGAGCAAAGGTATGCTAACCAACTTATTTAAGCCTATAGATGAATCTCTTTGCTTCAAACTATGACATAACAGGTAAGGTACGAGTCAAAGTGATTTTCTGATCAACAACCTGATTTGTCCTACTTTGCTCGGGACGAGCAAAGGACAGTTTTGGGGATCTTGTTGACGCTCACTAACAACCATTTTCAGGCGTCAACTTGATCAGAAAATCATGAGAGTTTGCATTTCTTACACGCATCCTTATCTAATAAAGTCCCTAAACCACACTTTACCTTTTAGAATATGCAAGTTGTGTTTTCAAGCTAATATGCAGGTTACAAGCACACTTTGGCCCAACATAAAATTACAGAAATTATCAGAGCACCGATTCAGGCTCAGATGGACCAAAAGTGATGCAAGAACCCAATTCAAAAATGTCAAGATAGGCCAACCCCAACGTGGATCAGACAAGGAGGCCCAAGACAGCCTGCCAAAAGAAGTTGGGGCGGTTGGTGGCCCGGGCAGGCCGACCGACCTACCTGGTCGGCCGACCTGGCTTGTGGGCCCCACCGCCTCAACCAGGGCATGTGGCGTCTCCCCATTGGTCCCCTACGTCGGTTGTGAAGGCTTCACCCCGTGGCTCCCTGCTATAAATACAAGGGGGGTGGAGAATAGGACACACACACACACACACACCTCTCATCTCCTCTCTTGCATTCCTTGCATAGTCTTTAGGCTTAGTGGAGTTTAGGAGAAGTCTAGGAGTCATCGAGTCACCGGAGTTGCTCAAGAGTCTGGTATGGGTTCATCTCTAGCTCTCTCTTGTAATATTCGGTCGTTTGTAACAGAATTAGACTATGGTTACCGATATCTGCTTGAAGTATATTCTGAGTTATCGAGTATATGCTTCTTGTCATGGTTTCGTAATTATTCAATGCTTGCATTGCATGATCGCCCTGTGCTGGAGATGGTTAGTCTTTATTCTTAGAACTCTATCAACTGCTCTAGTATTCGTATGATTGCTCTAGTGTGATGTCTGTCCATCCGGAGGGTGGGGGCTTCGCGCGGGGCACTAGAGTATCCCTTACTAGTGTACACGTGGTGTCTAGATTAGCTCAAAGTTGCTAGATGTCAACTATACCCACGGTTTGTAGAGGTAGCCGGCAGGTGGTGACAGCCCTGTTCGAGTCTTTTAGTAATCCTCCATGTTCGGTATGGGGTTAGGAGGTACATAAAGTCTCCGGGGTGTACGGGCTCCTCCCGTTACTTCGATAGCGATCTCCATTATTGTGTAGTTTAATCTCTGACGAGCTAACCAATGAGAAAGTGTAGATATAGCTAGCCTAGCACAGCTGACTCGAGCTCTGACTTTTACCTTGCTCCCGGCCTAAAGCATCTTTTATCTTTCTTTTATCTTTTATTTATCCAAGAGGGTAGTTTGTGTGTGTCACACTACCTCCTACCATGTTATTATCTTACCCCTGTTTATGCATGAGAGTATCCAATCTAGATAGAGTTCACCAACTAATCTATATATCTTCTCACTCATTGCCTTCCCTGCGGAAATATAAATGACACCCTCGGTATACTCCCGGGTAAATACTGCCACCCCAAATTGGCGTCTGCGGGCGTCATCGCTGGTGACGTTGGTAGGCACCAACAATACTCGAGTAAGCTTGGTGCCCTGGACGATTGGATCCAGTACTAGCAGGAACTTTCCAGGTTCAGAGAAGTTGGTCCATTCATCCTCCCTAGAGAAGGTAATGGGGACCTCGCTGTATTTGAGTGGCCTCTGAATTGCTGGCTCGACTGTGAGGATTTCTCTAAGAAGGAGCTTTTGGGCTCGCTTGGAGAAGCTAGGGTCTCCTCCAAATATGACGTTGACGATGTTTTGCTACTATTGGAAACCGTCATGGTCTTTCTTATCGTCTTCGTCATCTTTGTCTTGTTCTTTCTTTGGAGCGACTGCAGGTGCCGACTGGAAGGATTTGTGCAGGATTGTGCACTCCCACATCGAGTGGTTGTTCTTGGGACGGATTGGGCATCTTTTGTTGTGGAGGATCTTGTCGAACTGATCCTGCGCTTGTCGCCCTTCTTACCATGCGGTGTGCGATCTATAGTGCTGTGACACCCTGGCCTACAGATAGTACAAGAGAAGTTGAGAATCTTTCAGACGAAACAAAAGAGTTATGCTCTAGTTCCTTGTTCCCTGATTTATGTGACACCTATCTGGAGTTATCAGCAATAATGCCTGTGCAATGTTGTCTAAATAGGATAGAACCTTAAATAATGGAGCTTTTCTCTCTTCCTTGACCTTACCAATTTGTATTTCCTTTTATCCCAGCTCAGATGTCGGCAGAACAAAAAGAGCTTGGAGACAGTGCAATGGGTGATAGTGTTCATGCAACAGTTTCTGTGAAGCAGCCGACGATGATACAAGATCAGTCTTCGCAAACAACACACCACCCGAAGAATGGTGAGGAAGCTTGCCCGTGTTGCCAATTCTACGGCGTCCCTTGTCGTCAAGTTCGTGCAACTGAAGATGAAGCCACAACTAGAAGGAACCAGAGGTTGTTCTCCTGTACAAAGAGAAAGAGGTCTCGTCAAGAGCAGCTAGCAGAGGATTCCCTTTTCCTTGACGGCCCATCGGTCGACGAGCTACAGACCATCCAGAAGAGAAAGGACCCTGAGTACTCTGCAGATACACAGGTCAAGAACCAAGCGCTCTATGATTATGTTGATGGGTTGACTATCACTATGAATGTGATTCAGCCACACGGTCACAAGGAGTCCAAAGAGCAAGCAGCAGAAATAATGCAAGATGTGATGATAAGTTCACAAGGAAGACAACCAAGTAGCCCCATTCACCATCACCGCATGTGCTACAAATGCGGGCAAAAAGGTCATTATGCCAAAAGTTGTCCAGCACCTCAGGCCCCACGGCAGGCAGGACAGCAGGGGCGCTCAGCCCAACCCAGGGCGCCACGACAGGGAAAGGTGAACCACGTGACGGCCGAGTCAGCGGCCGAGGCCCCTAACGTGGTTATTGGTATGTTCATGGTCAACTCTCATCCAGCTGCAGTGCTTTTCGATACCGGTGCTACTCATTCTTTCATTTCCAAGTCATTTGCCGAGCAGCATCGTATACCAGTTGCGTGTATGAGGACAGCTATGGTAGTTACCTCACCTGGGGGCCAGATACACACATGCTCTATATGCTCCAGAGTTAGTATTGTCATAAGGGGGGCAGAATTCCGCACTGGTTTGATCGTCATTGATTCCTCGGGGATAGATGTGATTTTGGGCATGGAGACCCTTACCAGATGGGGAGTCCATATTGATCGTGCTCAGCAGACAGTTCACTTGTCAGCATCTGATGGCCAAGAGGCGACAGTCAGTGCTACAGAGCCTTCTGGTTTTCTTCATCAGATGGAGGCTAGACCCACGGATGGTATTCGCGTGGTGCCTGACTTTCCGGATGTCCTTCCGGAGGACTTGCCAGAAGAAGGAAGAGAAGTTGATGAAGACATATCCTGATCTCTTTGCTAGCCAGCCCAGAATCTCGGGACGAGATTCCTGTAAGGGGGTAGGATTTGTAACACCCTAATCTAAATTTCAGTATTTAATAATAAATTTAATTGGTTTATTTAATTTTCTAAGGATCTAATTTGCTTAGCTTGCATTTAATTTAATTTTGTTGCATAAGTAATTAAAATTTATTTTAGGTTTAAACTTGTTTGTGCATTCATGCTGGTGCATGGTTTTGTTTGTTTGAATGCATAAGGTTTTGAATTCAAATTTGATTTGAATTCAAATTAGTTTGAGTGAGTTTGAAAAAGGAAAAAGGAAAGGAAAACCAGAGAAAAAAAAGAAAGAAACCCAGACAACCCAAAACCCCAACATGGCCCAGCCCAAACCGCCCTGGAAACCCAAACCAAATCTCGCAAGCTGGCCCAGCCCTCTCCCTACTCTCCCGCATCTGGCCCGTGACACCTCCTCCCTTCCCTCTCTCTCAGCCCGCTACCGCCCCAGCCCAGTAGCGGCCTGGCCTCCTTTTCCCCTCCTCCCGCGCGGCCCAGAACCAGCGCGCTCTTCCGTTCCCGGTGCCCGACCCCACGCATCAGCGATGCATCCCACGCAGTGCCTGCCCTCTCCCACCAGACCAAGCCGCACGTCAGGCTCAGCGACTGCAGCCATCTCCTCATGCGCACGCGTCCTTCTCCCGTCCGGCCCAGCAACCAACCCAGACAGCCTCACCAGCCTCGGCCCAGTTTTCTCAGCGCGGCCCAACCTCCAGCGCTCGCTCGCCCGCACTCGGCCTGCCTGGCGCACAGCGGCCCAGTCTCCTCCCACACCAACCCGCTTCGCCCGCGTGCGCCTACTCTCTCTGCCACGCCGGGCCCACATGTCGGCGCTATCTCCTTCCTCTTTCCTTCCGCGCACCGGCGGCACCCGAGCCCGCCGCCGCGATCTTCGGGATGGCCTCCCATTGCGCGCATGCCAAGATCGGCGGCGCTCTTCCTTAATTTGGACCCCCATGGAACCCTGTGCCCTATTCCCATCTCCGCCGCCACCCCAAACCCTAACAACCGCCTCTGCCATCGCCTTTGCTCGGAGCTGCCCCTACGCTGACGTGGCCTCGCCGCTTTGCCGCCTTCTAGCCTCCACAGAGCCGTGCAGCAGCTCCACCCCGTACCCCAGAATCTCCCCGAGCCCACAGCCATCGACCCCGGTCCACGCCTCGCCGGGAATTTTCGCTCGGACACCAGCGCAGGTGAACTCCGCCGCCGCCCGATTCCTTGCTGCCGTTGATGCCTTGGCCTCGCTGACCGCATTGCTGGAACCACAGCTCGACCGCATACTCGCTCGTGGGATTTGGAGGCCAGAAGCTGCGTCTCCTCGACTCTACCCCGAACTTCGCCGGGCCGCCGCCGCAGGATCAAGCCGGCGGTCCTTCAGCGCCATTTCTCCGCCCGAAGTGAGCTTCTGGTGAGCTTCCCCGTGCTCCAACCTAGCTTTCCGTTCAGTTAGTGCTTCAAACTTTGCCCTGGCACGGCGGGAACGCCCGACCCCGGTGAGCCCGTCACCGCAGCACCGCCTCCACCGCCGAGCTCCACGCTCCGGCCACCCCCGACCCGCGCACGAGGCCCCAGTGGACCACGCTTGTCGCGCCCGTCATTTTGCACCAAACCGCAACCCAAACCATGCACTTCAGCGCTGGATCGGCCAACTCCGGCGAGCCCCAGCGCGGCGCCGCCACGGGACGCGTCACCGGCGACTGAACGCCGCCGCCCCGCGCTCCTGACCCTCCGATCCTAGATCTACAGCTCGGATTAGATCGGCCCGGAGTCAACCAGACCAGATAACGGTCAACGCACGATCTTTTGCATAAAAGCCCCTGCGTTTTCTGAGTATCAACCCGCCGTCCCCGCCCGTGTAAAAATAATTCAAACCAGGCCCTATTTTATTCACTTTAACCCCTGCTTTTCTCAAAAATAGATCCTGCAGTCCAGCCCATGAGTTTTTATGCGTTAGACCCTAGATTTATCCTTTAATTATGTTTAGACCCTCGGTTTTTGCAGAAAACCCCCTAGAACTTAGTTTTTCTAGCAGAAAAGACCCTAGAACTTGTTTTTAGCCTAGAAAATGTGTTTTACCTCCGTTTTAGGCGTTCTTTATATCCACGCGATCGTTGTAACGCGTAGAATAGTTTTAGACTAGTTTAGTGTGCTATTTTTATGTATTGATGTAATGTTTCTTAGTTTTTGTTATTGTTTGCTTGTATGCTTATTGTTGTGCCTCGTTTTGGCCATGTGTTCGTGAGTAGACGTTGAGCTACCGGAGGAGCCCCAGTACCAGTACCCGGAGCAGTTGTCTTCTGACCAGTTTGAGCAGCGGCAGGAGCAGTACAAGGAAGGCAAGTGTAACATGAACAACCTATCACTTTAAATACATTTACATACTGCATTTAATACTGTATGCCTATAAGGATTTCCTAGCCACTTTATATCCTTTATATATACCTTTGGGTTGCATTTTGGTTAGTTGTGCTAGGCGCCGCGCTATAACACACTCTAGTCCTTTTTAATTAATTTGATTAATGGTTTACTTGAACTTAATTCTGAGAGTGGCCCTCTGTGTGGATGAGTGGCTCACGTCTCGTTAAAAGATGGTTTTGTAGAAACATGGTTTAGGGGGCCAGCACGGTGCTTAGTGCTTGGTTGGCCACTCTCCATAAGGACCGGTTCATAGAGCGACAACCTGGGACAACAGCGCTACCACAAGGCTAGAATGGGATAGACTTGGCTTACTAATTAGGTCTTTTTGGTTTGGGGTAACTTAACTGCGGGGCAAGAGTAGTAAGCTTCAATGGTCCCTGCTCCTCCGGCTGGTCTGTGCTTGGTTTGCGCACCTGTGCTTGTACCCCTGGAGGTGGGCCCCATCATCGCTGACCTAACTCTCGCGGTTACGCCTTACCAACGAGATCCTTTGTAATGGCCTCGTAGTGAGTCGCTAGTCATCTCACCTAAGGAAGTGTGATGAACAACTAGCGTAGCTCACGACTTGTGGGTAAAGATGTGCAACCTCTGCAGAGTGTAAAACTGGTATACTAGCCGTGCTCACGGTCATGAGCGGCCCAGATCCTCCTTTTGATTAGTGGGGTTAGCTCCTTCCGATGAGGGGGTGCCTCTCGGGGTTTTGGTATGGTTGTGGTTTGGTTCTCAGTAGTAACATGATTAATTCTAATTAATTACTATGTAACTGGGTTAATGGTAATTCATCAACTTGTAGTAATTAGCTTTAATAAAATTTTGCTAAGACTTAAATCTAATGCAGTCGAGTCAGCCAACCTTAGAGCCTCATAGTTTGTGTTATACTTGTTGAGTACAAGTTGTGTACTCACTCTTGCCTCTTCTCTACTTTTTCCTCTTGGCTACGCTACTGCTGCTCAGTTCCTGCCGACATGAGGGAGTTCGTTCAGCGCTACCAGGACTACGAGGACTTCTAGGTGTTTGTCTCCCAGTCGATGTCCCTGTGGCGCCCTGCTTCAGCTTCGGAGAGTCTTTATCGTATTTTGTACTTCGCTTCCGCTGTATCAGACATTTTTGTCATTAATGTAATAAATAACATTCGTATTTCGATTTATTATGTCTTTTTACGTGATATGTGCTATGATATACTGTTCATTCTGTTGTATATACGTGTGACTTGATCCTGGCACGTATATGATTGCTCGGTTTATGTTCTTTTATAAACCGGGTGTTACAGAGTGGTATCAGAGCCGTATCAACTGTAGGACAAAAGCCTAGATAGAACTGGTCGAGTTTTAGGACTTCTTCTCTCCAATCCTTGCCTGCTGAAAACTATTTTACTATTATACCCCTTGAATTCTATGACTCTTACTCGTCTTGCCTTGATTTCTCTCTAAAGAATAGTTTTCGTGGATTTTGGCCAGAACCAGTCAGTTGACCACCCTGAGTATAAGCTAGGGACCCTTTTATAATAGCACGATAGAACGTTCTGCGACGCGATGTGTTAGTCGAGTTGTGTGTCAAACTCGGCTAAGGTATAAATTTGTATGCTTGTCTTTATGCAACATGTTTGATTTGGATTTTTGGTTGATTGCATAGTTTAGTAGTTTAAATTTGTTTAATGAAAATCAGTTTTAAGTTAAAGTTAATTAATTAATAAAATGAGTTAGATCATTGGGGGTAAAACCGTCCACTCTATCCTCTCTACCTTATCGTGCCTTGAGTTTCCCCGATCTTGTTTGTTGAGAAGAAGGATAATACGAAGGGGATATGATATCCAGGGATTCACTGGCAAGGACGTCACCGACGAGGACGTCGGTTTCTGTAAGGGGGTAGGGATGTGACACCCCGGCCTACAGATAGTACAAGAGAAGTTGAGAATCTTTCAGACGATACAAAAGAGTTATGCTCTAGTTCCTTGTTCCCTGATTTATGTGACACCTATCTGGAGTTATCAGCAGTAATGCCTGTGCAATGCTGTCTAAATAGGATAGAACCTTAAATAATGGAGCTTTTCTCTCTTCCTTGACCTTACCAATTTGTATTTCCTTTTATCCCAGCTCAGATGTCGGCAGAACAAAAAGAGCTTGGAGACAGTGCAATGGGTGATAGTGTTCATGCAACAGTTTTCGTAAAGCAGCCGACGATGATACAAGATCAGTCTTCGCAAACAACACACCACCCGAAGAATGGTGAGGAAGCTTGCCTGTGTTGCCAATTCTACGGCGTCCCTTGTCGTCAAGTTCGTGCAACTGAAGATGAAGCCACAACTAGAAGGAACCAGAGGTTGTTCTCCAGTACAAAGAGAAAGAGGTCTCGTCAAGAGCAGCTAGCAGAGGATTCCCTTTTTCTTGACGGCCCATCGGTCAACGAGCTACAGACCATCCAGAAGAGAAAGGACCCTGAGTACTCTGCAGATACACAGGTCAAGAACCAAGCGCTCTATGATTATGTTGATGGGTTGACTATCACTATGAATGTGATTCATCCACACGGTCACAAGGAGTCCAAAGAGCAAGCAGCAGAAATAATGCGAGATGTGATGATAAGTTCACAAGGAGGACAACCAAGTAGCCCCATTCACCATCACCACATGTGCTACAAATGCGGGCAAAAAGGTCATTATGCCAAAAGTTGTCCAGCACCTCAGGCCCCACGGCAGGCAGGACAGCAGGGGCGCTCAGCCCAACCCAGGGCGCCACGACAGGGAAAGGTGAACCACGTGACGGCCGAGTCAGCGGCCGAGGCCCCTAACGTGGTTATTGGTACGTTCATGGTCAACTCTCATCCAGCTGCAGTGCTTTTCAATACCGATGCTACTCATTCTTTCATTTCCAAGTCATTTGCTGAGCAGCATCGTATACCAGTTGCGTGTATGAGGACAGCTATGGTAGTTACCTCACCTGGGGGCCAGATACACACATGCTCTATATGCTCCAGAGTTAGTATTGTCATAAGGGGGGCAGAATTCCGCACTGGTTTGATCGTCATTGATTCCTCGGGGATAGATGTGATTTTGGGCATGGAGACCCTTACCAGATGGGGAGTCCATATTGATCGTGCTCAGCAGACAGTTCACTTGTCAGCATCTGATGGCCAAGCGGCGACAGTCAGTGCTACAGAGCCTTCTGGTTTTCTTCATCAGATGGAGGCTAGACCCACGGATGGTATTCGCGTGGTGCCTGACTTTCCGGATGTCCTTCCGGAGGACTTGCCAGAAGAAGGAAGAGAAGTTGATGAAGACATATCCTGATCTCTTTGCTAGCCAGCCCAGAATCTCGGGACGAGATTCCTGTATGGGGGTAGGATTTGTAACACCCTAATCTAAATTTCAGTATTTAATAATAAATTTAATTGGTTTATTTAATTTTCTAAGGATTTAATTTGCTTAGCTTGCATTTAATTTAATTTTGTTGCATAAGTAATTAAAATTTATTTTAGGTATAAACTTGTATGTGTATTCATGCTGGTGCATGGTTTTGTTTGTTTGAGTGCATAAGGTTTTGAATTCAAATTTGATTTGAATTCAAATTAGTTTGAGTGAGTTTGAAAAAGGAAAAGGGAAAGGAAAACCAGAGAAAAAAAAAGAAAGAAACCCAGACAACCCAAAACCCCAACATGGCCCAGCCCAAACCGCCCTGGAAACCCAAACCAAATCTCGCAAGCTAGCCCAGCCCTCTCCCTACTCTCCCGCGTCTGGCCCGTGACACCACCTCCATTCCCTCTCTCTCAGCCCGCTACCGCCCCAGCCCAGTAGCGGCCCGGCCTCCTTTTCCCCTCCAACCGCGCGGCCCAGAACCAGCGCGCCCTTCCGTTCCCGGTGCCCGACCCCACGCATCAGCGATGCATCCCACGCAGTGCATGCCCTCTCCCACCAGACCAAGCCGCACGTCAGGCTCAGCGACCGCAGCCATCTCCTCACGCGCACGCATCCTTCTCCCGTCCGGCCCAGCAACCAACCCAGATAGCCTCACCAGCCTCGGCCCAGTTTTCTCAGCGCGGCCCAACCTCCAGCGCTCGCTCGCCCGCGCTCGGCCTGCCTGGCGCACAGCGGCCCAGTCTCCTCCTGCACCAACCCGCTTCGCCCGCGTGCGCCTACTCTCTCTGCCACGCCGGGCCCACATGTCGGCGCTATCTCCTTCCGCGCACCGGCCGCACCCGAGCCCGCCTCCGCGATCTTCGGGATGGCCTCCCATTGCGCGCACACCAAGATCGGCGGCGCTCTTCCTTAATTTGGACCCCCGTGGAACCCTGTGCCCTATTCCCATCTCCGCCGCCACCCCAAACCCTAACAACCACCTCCGCCATCGCCTTTGCTCGGAGCTGCCCCTACGCCGACGTGGCCTCGCCGCTTCGCGGCCTTCTAGCCTCCACAGAGCCGTGCAGTAGCTCCACCCCGTACCCCGGAATCTCCCCGAGCCCACAGCCATCGACCCCGGTCCACGCCTCGCCGGGAATTTTCGCTCGGACACCAGCGCAGGTGAACTCTGCCGCCGCCCGATTCCTTGCTGCCGTTGATGCCTTGGCCTCGCTGACCGCATTCCTGGAACCACAGCTCGACCGCATACTCGCTCGTGGGATTTGGAGGCCAGAAGCTGCGTCTCCTCGACTCTACCCCGAACTTCGCCGGGCCGCCGCCGCAGGATCAAGCCGACGGTCCTTCAGCGCCGTTTCTCCGCCCAAAGTGAGCTTCTGGTGAGCTTCCCCGTGCTCCAACCTAGCTTTCTGTTCGGTTAGTGCTTCGAACTTTGCCCTGGCACGGCGGGAACGCCCGACCCCGGTGAGCCCGTCACCGCAGCGCCGCCTCCACCGCCGAGCTCCACGCTCCGGCCACTCCCGACCCGCGCACGAGGCCCCAGTGGACCACGCATGTCGCGCCCGTCATTTTGCACCAAACCGCAACCCAAACCATGCACTTCAGCGCCGGATCGGCCAACTCCGGCGAGCCCCAGCGCGGCGCCGCCGCGGGACGCGTCACCGGCGACTGAACGCCGCCGTCCCGTGCTCCTGACCCTCCGATCCTAGATCTACGGCCCGGATTAGATCGGCCCGGAGTCAACCAGACCAGATAACGGTCAACGCACAATCTTTTGCATAAAAGCCCCTGCGTTTTCTGAGTATCAACCCGCCGTCCCCGCCCGTGTAAAAATAATTCAAACCAGGTCCTATTTTATTCACTTTAACCCCTGCTTTTCTCAAAAATAGATCCTGCAGTCCAGCCCATGAGTTTTTATGCGTTAGACCCTAGATTTATCCTTTAATTACGTTTAGACCCTCGGTTTTTGCAGAAAACCCCCTAGAACTTAGTTTTTCTAGCAGAAAAGACCCTAGAACTTGTTTTTAGCCTAGAAAATGCGATTTAGCTCCGTTTTAGGCGTTCTTTATATCCACGCGATCGTTGTAACGCGTAGAATAGTTTTAGACTAGTTTAGTGTGCTGTTTTTATGTATTGATGTAATGTTTCTTAGTTTTTGTTATTGTTTGCTTGTATGCTTATTGTTGTGCCTCGTTTTGGCCATGTGTTCGTGAGTAGACGTTGAGCTACCGGAGGAGCCCCAGTACCAGTACCCGGAGCAGTCGTCTTCTGACCAGTTTGAGTAGCGGCAGGAGCAGTACGAGGAAGGCAAGTGTAACATGAACAACCTATCACTTTAAATACATTTTCATACTGCATTTAATATTGTATGCCTATAAGGATTTCCTAGCCACTTTATATCCTTTATATATACCTTTGGGTTGCATTTTGGTTAGTTGTGCTAGGCGCCGCGCTATAACACACTTTGGTCCTTTTTAATTAATTTGATTAATGGTTTACTTGAACTTAATTCTGAGAGTGGCCCTCTGTGTGGATGAGTGGCTCATGTCTCGTTAAAAGATGGTTTTGTAGAAACATGGTTTAGGGGGCCAGCACGGTGCTTAGTGCTTGGTTGGCCACTCTCCATAAGGACCGGTTCATAGAGCGACAACCTGGGACAACAGTGCTACCACAAGGCTAGAATGGGATAGACTTGGCTTACTAATTAGGTCTTTTTGGTTTGGGGTAACTTACCTGCGGGGCAAGAGTAGTAAGCTTCAATGGTCCCTGCTCCTCCGGCTGGTCTGTGCTTGGTTTGCGCACCTATGCTTGTACCCCTGGAGGTGGGCCCCATCGTCGCTGACCTAACTCTCGCGGTTACGCCTTACCAACGAGATCCTTTGTAACGACCTCGTAGTGAGTCGCTAGTCATCTCACCTAAGGAAGTGTGATGAACAACTAGCGTAGCTCACGACTTGTGGGTAAAGATGTGCAACCTCTGCAGAGTGTAAAACTGGTATACTAGCCGTGCTCACGGTCATGAGCGGCCCAGATCCTCCTTTTGATTAGTGGGGTTAGCTCCTTCCGACGAGGGGGTGCCTCTCGGGGTTTTGGTATGGTTGTGGTTTGGTTCTCAGTAGTAACATGATTAATTCTGATTAATTACTATGTAACTGGGTTAATGGTAATTCATCAACTTGTAGTAATTAGCTTTAATAAAATTTTGCCAAGACTTAAAAGCTAATGCAGTCGAGTCAGCCAACCTTAGAGCCTCATAGTTTGTGTTATACTTGTTGAGTACAAGTTGTGTACTCACTCTTGCCTCTTCTCTACTTTTTCCTCTTGGCTACGCTACTGCTGCTCAGTTCCTGCCGACACGAGGGAGTTCGTTCAGCGCTACCAGGACTACGAGGACTTCTAGGTGTTCGTCTCCTAGTCGACGTCCCTGTGGCGCCCTGCTTCAGCTTCGGAGAGTCTTTATCGTATTTTGTACTTTGCTTCCGCTGTATCAGACATTTTTGTCATTAATGTAATAAATAACATTCGTATTTCGATTTATTATGTCTTTTTACGTGATATGTGCTATGATATACTGTTCATTCTGTTGTATAGACGTGTGACTTGATCCTGGCACGTATATGATTGCTCGGTTTATGTTCTTTTATAAACCGGGTGTTACAAGTGCCGACTGTATCGTCAGGCTTACGCTTGCACGTAGGATCCCGCTAGTTGCTAAGCCCTCCATGATCATTGTGGCGCTTCCCATTGTTGTCATTGTTGCGGCGGGGGAAATGATTGTGTTCTTGCTCCTCTTCATCTGCCCAGCGCTGCATCATGTCCCGTAGATCTACCACTGTTTTGGGGCGATTACGCCCGAAGTCGCGGTACAGGGATTGGACGGTGCCCTGGAAGTAGTCGATGATGTCGTCGTCGGCGACGTTGGGGATGGTAGCTCTTATGTCGAAGAAGCACTTGACATAGGATCTGATCGAGTCGCCTTGCTCCTGCTTGATCATGGACAGGGCGTGGCGAGTAGCAACTCGGTGTAGCGACCCTTGGAAGTTGTCGACGAATGCCTTCTTGAGGTCCTCCCACGAGTGGATTGACTCGCGCGCCAAGCTTTCGAGCCATGTGAGGGGTGCGGGCTCTAGGGCCATTGGGAGGTAGAGGACCTTGGTGTTGGTATCTCCCCCTGCAACACTAATAGCGGTCGATAAACGTAACCATTGAGCAGGGTCTTGCTTACTGTCGTACTTTTGGATGTTCGTAGGCTTGAAGTCCTTCAGGTACTCGATGTTGTCAAAAGCCTTGCTCAGGGCTTGGAAGCGGTCAGAATTGTCCGCAAGCTGTGCTCTGCGTCTTGTGTTGATGATGTCCCGTGCGTCAACAATGGGAATCGGCTACCTCTTTCCTGTTGTGCCCACGGTTGTTGTTGCGGTTTGGCTGAGGCCCAGGGGTTCGATTTACTGGTGGTTGGCCACCCCTGGGGCGATGGTTGCTTGCGACTTCTTGATCCTCTTGATTTCTTTGGTTTTGCTGCTCCTGCTGCTGTTGATGCTGGTGGCCACCAGGGGTACGGCTTGCCTAAGGTATGACTGTTGCAGTAGCCCTTGATCGTGTGCCGTGGAGTGGGGACAGCGGGTTCTGTCTCTTGAGTTGTTCAACAGCGTTCTTGGCGAGATTTATGACTCGGTCTATCTCTGGATTTTGAGGCATCATAGCGATTGGTGTTCTGAAAACCGTATCTGCAGCGTTGTTGAATTCATTGTTGAGGTTGCGCGGTGGAATTCGAGCACGTTCAGCCGCACGAGTCCTGCGCTCTTCTTTACATTGATTCCTTGGCCTGCGGGCTGTACGAGTGGCTTCATCTTCGTTTGTTGGAGCGTCTTGGGTCAGGTTGTCGGCTGAAATCTGATCCAAGGCTTCGTTTGGATCGTGGTGGCTTGGGGCACCTCCAGGCTGTTGGATGATCACCGGGACCAGGTGTTCTAGATAAAAGCTTTCCAGGTCTGATTCGTAATCAGTTAGGACAGTTTCTTCGGACCCAGTTTCCCTCTCGGTTGCAAGGGGGAGTACCGTGTTGGAATAGGAGATCATCAATGCTGGCGACTTCTCGCATGTTGTCTAGTAGTTCTGTGAGGGTGTGGCTTCAGCAAGATCTGAGTTGCATCTTAGCCAATGCATTGGTGATGAAATCCAGGCTGTCTTGGGGTGACTCGACTGGATTTGAGTATACGTCAAAAATGGGTGCCTCCTGCCTAGCAGTGACTGAGAGGTTTTCGACGCATAGTAGATGATCCAAGCTATTTTCATAGATGCATTTAATCATCTGTTTGTAAGCAAATGAAGAATTGCGCAGACCAAAGATGGGTTGCGCAAGAAGAGTCCCAATCCGAGTAGATTTCGGTCTGAGTCCGAGTGGAACTCGAGTTGTCTTCAAGTTTTGCCTCGAATTCCTTGGCAAGGTCAGGAAGGAACGTAACGCCGCGATCGAGAGATCTGGCGATCTTGTTGAGATATTCAGTGTGGGAGAGTTGGCTAGGTGGCTATCGAAGCCGCCCGATCCATTGGCGACGCAAACCCACGAGCCAAAGATGAAGATGGCGCCTTGAGGAGGCGCCGTGGTGCTGAAAGCGAAGGTGGCCATCGCCGAGTCCCCTACCTGGCGCGCCAGCTGTCGGTGTTTACCGCCAAGCCTGCTCAAGGATACCCTTAGTAGTAGGGTTTATAGATAGGGATCGACGGATCTGGAACTCGATGGTACAAGGAACACAAAGATTTAGACAGGTTCGGGCCGTGAGTTGCGTAATACCCTACGTCCTGTGTGGTGGTTTGTATTGCCTTAGGTGTTGATGATTTTTGAGGGGGTCCCTGCCCGCCCTTATATATCCGGGGGGACAGGGTTACATGGAAAGTCCTAACTGAGTACAGTTGGAGTCCTACTACAACATGATCGGGTAGTTTCCTTGTACAATAGCTAGTTCTACGCCTATTTGGGTAGTTACAAAAGAGGTAAGGTATATCTATAAACTATCCCTTACACTAGAACATACTATGCCTGTGAGCAGTCCCGCTGCCCCGGGCCTGACATTCTCCCACTGAATGTAGATTCCATGTGTTCAGTTATCAATGAATCTGAGTTTGGAAATGGAGCAGCTTTTACACAAACATGACAGTACAAAATCACAAAAATACAGAATCAAAAAAACACAGAATCACAAGACCATAAAACACAAGACCATAAAATGGTTCATGTCTGAGACTGACTGATAAGTATGTAGCCATACAATGGTTCATAACTGGGAATGATAAGTTACATATGGTTCATAATGTCACAGAATCACAAGACCAGATTGCTAACATGGTTCGTAATGTCACATTTGCCAGAAGCTAATAATTAAGTTACATATTCATTTAGTCATATGGTTTGGCGCCTTCAATAGAAAAGTAGTTGGAGCAGGTGGCTTTGGACGACTTGGCTTCTTGCTTGTAGGTGCTGTAGCAACTACAGAAACAGTAGCTCTTGAAGCACCTATAATTGTGACATTTGCCCTTGAATGTGATCCTTTTGTCCCTGGAACAATTGCTTCTAAGTTGAGGGATGCTTAGCCACCCACAGTGCTTGATGCCTTGCCCTTTGCAGATGTCCTGAGTACCCTCTGTGCATGCTACAGTTATGTAGAGACAATTAGTTAATTAGAAATAGTGCATATGTAGTAAGTATATGTATGGCAGATGGGTGGCTTACATTTTGAATTGTTGCTCCTGTCTTCTCTGAATGCACAATGCCCAATTCAGAGCAATGTGTCTTTGATTTCTTAGATTTTGTACTTGTCGTGGTTGTTGACTTCCTCTTCTGATTACTGGTAGAGCTTTGTGGAGATGTGTGGACCACATCCTCAAATTTAGATGGAGCTGCTGACTGCCTGGGGACACTGTCAGTTGGAGGAGGTGCTGACTGCCTAGTACTTCTACTGGTTGAACTTGTTCTCTTCTCACAAGTGCTTCTATTGTGACCAAGTTTAAACCAAGCTCGGCTCCAGTGATGTGGATCTTGCCTCAGTATAGCATCAGCTCCTGCTGGTGTTTTCTCCCTTAGGATACCCAAATTGTAGTTGAACAGGCTCATTGATGAAGACTTGGCACACCTCCAGAACAACTTCTGATACTTCTTTTGCTTAAACGTTTTCCTCCAATTAGCATATATGTGTCTGGCACACATCCTATGTTCTGTCTTGGGTGCCCATTGCTCTACAACATTGATGAGTCCCTTTTGTTGATTAGAAATGATTACTCAGCCCTCCCCATCACCAATCAGCAAGTCTTTTCTTAACAAAGCCATGAAGAAATCCCAAGAGTCATTGGTCTCTTTCTCTACTACAGCCCAAGCAATAGGGTACATTTGATTATTAGCATCTCTACCCAAAGCACATAACAATTCCCCATTAGTTAAACCTTTGAAGAAACAGCCGTCTAACCCTACAACCTTCCTACAACCAGCAAGAAACCCCTTCTTACATGCATCAAAACAGACATAGAATCTCAAAAAAGTAGGCCTAACCTCATCTGTATCAAGCTTCACCACAATTGTACTTCCTGGGTTACTTTTTAGCAGTTCAAGCTGGTAGTCAAAAACCATACCATACTCCCCTCTAGTTGCATCATACATTCTCTGCATTACTATTGATTTGGCCCTCTTAATCTTTGAGATACTAACATCTGCCAACATTTCCTCTTGGATTGTTTCCCTCATGCTCTCAAGACTTCATTGTGGGTTAGCTTTGATGAACTTTTCATATTTATCTGCTATTCTCCTAGCTGTGACCAGAGAGTTATCTCTCCTTGGAGGACATGTATGTACACCTTTGCATGTGGCCAAGTGCCAACTTTCAGCTCTTGTTGTCTTTGAAAGATGCAAAACCCAGGGGCATTTAGGCCATGTACACACAGCTCTAAACTTATTTGCTTCATTCTTCACAAACTTTATCACTTTCCTCTCCACAAGTCCATGCTTTATAACAGCCTGCCTGAAATCTTGCTTGTCACTGAAAGCCATTCCAACAATGAAGCTAGGTATATTAGCATTACTGTTAAATGTAGGATAAATCTTTTTCTTCCTATGAACCTCTCCATCAGGACCTCCATCATATGAGTCTTCCTCCTCATCAGTGTCAAAATAAGGTGTATCAGTACCATCATCTGATATTTCAGTAGTTGGTGCATTTGATGTTGTCAATCCTTCCACATTCACTTGTTGTCCTTCACCATCAACAAGCACCAAGCAACCAGCTTTAAACTTCTTTTTCAATACCTTCAATTCATTTCTAATATGGGCTGCTTCTTCATCACCTTCACTGCTTTCATCATCACCTGGCTTGTAATCACTATCATTCTTAGAGTTTGACTCCATCGCAACAGGTACCTCTTCTTAGACAGCCTTCTCCTTCCCCTTGCTCTGTCGAAGCCATTCATGATACTTTTTAAATGCTGCTAAATCCTCCTTCATTTTCTCAGGTGATGAAACTATCCTAACAGAATAACTTTGCATCTCAGCATTGTCTTCCTCAAGTGTCTCCAACTGAACCTCACCTTCCTTTCTAGCTTCTACCTCCCAGTCACTTCCCTCTGTCTCCACCTCTTCATCATCAACAATGACCAGCTCTGCATAAACCTCGACAACCCCCCATCACTTATACAATCACACATATCCTTGCAAGACTTGTCATCTACCAAAGCTCTAAGGCCATCCAGTGGAGAAGTACAGGGTCAGTGGCCTGAAAATGGTCTTTCAGATGTCCAGTTATCTCAGGAAGGGAAATTTTGTCCTGCTCGATGGATGAAATCCCCTCTTTACCACCACAGTAGTGTAGAGCCTTCCCATCATTGATAAACTCTCCCCCAAAGTGAAATCGAACAGCAAGAAAATCTAGCGGATCCATCTCTGGAAAAGACACTATATTTAGTTCCTTGACTTTAACCCCCACAAAAGAAACAAGCAAAAATCAAGCAAGCACATGGCTGCGAACATACCTTTTGCCTGGATCTCTAGCTACGGCGGCAACGTCTGCGGAGCTCCAGTTTGTTAGCCGCCGGCTACGGTCCAACTTCGATTCGGGGGAAATGGAAATGGCTCATGGGGAGACGGAGACGGAGACGGAGAGCCAGGTCGGGCGAGGCGGCAGCGGCGGCGGAGCTAGGGTTCGGGTCGGGGAAAGAGAAGGGGAATAATGGGAGAGAGAAGGGGAGAGCTAGCGGCGTGGGCGTCTTTACTCCAGGCCACGTCCGACCTGGCCGGTCGTCGCTAGCGTGGCGGTCAAATCCGGTCCACGTCAGCTCCAAACCAGGTAAAATGAGTCCAGGTGTCAAAGTTAGCTGGTATTACAAGTTAGGATGTTATTTGTATCCGGTTTAGTAGTTGGGGGTCAAAGTTGGACGCAAGCAATAGTTGAGGGGCCAAAAGTGGACTTTTTGCATATTAAAATGGTGAGGAGCCGAGGTATGGAGGAAAAAAAATCAGAAGGACCCCGGGCGCACGGAGGCGCCCCTGCGCCCCCACGCCCGATCGTCGCCACGTGCGCCCGCTCGGCATCCGAGGGCCTGCGCCCTCTAGTCTTGCCTTCCGCACAGGACGCCCACTCGGCTCGGCGCCTTCAAGCACAGAGATCAGCGCGGCTCGGCTTCTCGTATAGGCACCACCCGGCTCCGCCTCGTCGCATATTCCTGCGTCGACTCATCCCTTGGAGCCCTAACCGGCGAAGGCGACATCGGTGGAGGCAATCGACGGCAGCTCACGGCGCCGCGGCCGGGGCGGAAGGTGGCACCGCGAAGCCCTACCCAGCGACGGAGACCTCGTGGAGGCGATCGTGCGGCAGTTGAAGTCGGCGTGGTCACGAGGTCCTCCCGGAGACAGGCCGCAGCAACACCCCGCTGGTCGACCTCGCCGAGACAGGTAGAGTTTGCCGCACTTTTTGGTGGAAAATTAGACTAGCATTCTTTTTCCTCCTTGCTTTTGGAGACTGTCTAGATGCTTTACCTGATAATGCATTATTGTTGATGTAGACGTGGTAGATAGAATTTTGTCGATCAACCAGGCAGCTACCTTAGCTTGTCTCCTGTGATAGAAAAATGCAAACATATATGTGATCACACAAGTTCAGATTAAGGAGGCAATGGGCACACAGTTGTGAACGTGCAAGGAGGCAAGCATCACACTAGAATGATGTACAGGTTGCAAGAACGATCTCATAAATGCTAGCACTAGGAAGCCAAGCCAGATTAAACAAATCATGCTAGCACTAGGGATGCCGCCATATTGTTTATAAGGCTACTGTGACGTTGCATTGTCTTATGGAAATTATTTTTTACTGTTGTATACCATTCCCATTTGGAGATTCATCTCTTAAATCCACTTGTGGTGTCTTTTCCACGGTTGGTTATATGAGTCTAATTTGGCTTGAAAAAGTTAATGCCAGAACAAACAGATATTTTATTAGGATTATTCTTCTGAACTAACATACTTTATTGCCTCAGTTGATCAGGTGATTTAGGTAATATCTGATGTAAATTAAGTAAATAAAACGTAAGATTCAACTTTTGACATGTTAAGCAGCAGGATGCCATGAATACTCATTGCCTGTCAGCTGTGCATTCAGATGCTAATCGCCGCATGTAATCCTGCAAAAGGTACCGCCTAAAGGATTGGCCCTAAGAGACGAGAGAAACAAGTTCTTCCCATACTGGAAATCGGTGTTGTCTGCTCGGCTGATGGTGAATATAGTTCCACCTTGTGAACCAACCATGAAGGACAAGAAGGCAATGCAAGGTACTGAACCAGGCAGGAAGGGTGTCCAGGTCACAAACAAATCAAGGGGGAATTTGACCTCAGCGCCTCAGTTGGGGAGCAGATATGAATGTAGAAGGCAGCTTTGCACTATTGTTTTGAGGTCCCTGAAGGTGCTCAGACGCACTTGAATAGATATCTGATGAGAGCGTGCCTGTTGAAATACCATTCCTGGGTACTGCCTGAATACCTTTTTGCTTAACTTTCCATTGGTACTGTAGATATATTTTTCATTTTGGCTGAGGTTGTATCATCTTTGTGTAGGTCTGAGGAAAGCAGAAGCATCGGGGACATGAAAATGTTATTTTTATGGCCTGTACTTGTGATTTGAAACCTTGATGTCACTGTACTATTTGGAATATTACTATTCAAAGTTGACCTTCGATGTAATGTGTTGACACTAATTTGCGCCAACACACTCGAAAACACTAGAACGCGCAGCAAAATCGTCAAAACGATCAACACCAGCAGCCTCCCTGCGCCGACCGGTTAGACCGGTATAGCGGACCGGTCAGACCGGTACTCCAGGAAGACGGCGAAGACCTAGAACCAAGAGCTCGGGAGGGACCCCGTCGGAGCTAATGGAGCTAGGGTTGCTCTGAGGTCGGCAGGCCACTTAGAATGCCATCGAACACCATGGAGACGAGCGAAGAACAGCAGATGGGGTTGGAAAAGATAGGGTTTAGAGGTAAAAGGTAAAGGATAAATGTGTGAATCGATTGGGATTAACCTCAATCGGCCTTAGCCTTTATATTTATAGGCCGGGGAAGACGTACCCCTTCACGAGTAGGATTACATGAGGACTCTTTACAAAAAACCTAAATCTACTCGGACTGTACAGACCTGACCGGCCGGCCCGACCGGTCAGACCGGTCGGCCTCAGCATATGCCAAATTTGGCTGTCAACATATGCCCCCCTGCTTTTTGGTGAGTTTCACAAGCCAAAAAGCAAGAACTATCCTGATGTACATGTTTTACACAGAGCATACAAGTCCTAAAACAAAACTAAGGGCGATATATAATACCGGCCGTCTTTGTCTTCATGCACTTTCCATATGCTAGGATAAAATTTCTTCAAGTACCTCCCGTTGATAGCTCTAGGTAGACGTTCACCTTGCACCGTCTCCATCATATATGAATTACCGGAGATAACCTTGATAATCTTGTAGGGACCCTCCCAACTTGGCGACCATTTTCCAAACTTGTTGCTTTTCATCCCAAGAGGCAAAATTGTCTTCCAAACTAGATCTCCAACCTGAAAAGATTTAAGTTTTACCTTTTTGTTGTAGGCTCTAGCCACCCGAAGCTTGTCCTTCTCAATTTCCTTCAAAGCCTTCAAACGCTTGTCGGTCACCTCATCAATATTATCCATTATCATATCATGATAATCAACAGCAGAGAGGTCATTTTGTTTTGCTAATCTATATGTGTCCAGATTCACCTCAACGGGCAAAACGGCCTCTTGACCATACACAAGCTCAAAAGGAGTAACTTTAGTAGCACCATGTCTAGATATACGATGAGCCCATAATGCTTCGGATAACACTTCATGCCACCTCCTAGGATTCTCTTCTATCTTCTTCTTGACAAGTTTGATCAAAATCTTATTACTAGACTCGGCCTGCCCATTGGCCTGAGCATAGTATGGAGAGGAATTGAGCAATTTAATCTTGTAAGATTCGGCAAAAGCACGCACCTCTTTTGATAAAAATGAAGTACCTTGATCCGTTGTCAAAGTTTGTGGAATGCCGAATCTATGAATAATATGCTCAGTAATAAACTCAATTACCTCTTTATTAGTACTTGAAACAATCGGATAGCATGGTGGGCCAATAAAAACCGGCTCTTCTAAGTAACCACTTCATCTTAGGAGCCGATTGATGAGTACCACAAATACCTTCATGAACCTCACCCATAGCAATCCGGGCCTGATCCGAGTCTAAACATTTGAGGAGCAAATCTTCGGCAGTTCGACGATAAAGTTCATCGTCAATTAAAACATACTTGAAAGCTAAACGCCGAATATTTCTCTCTGCGCCACGACCAGGATCTCTCAAAGACGACATAAGAGGAACCCTCCAATCCTGAGCTTCGGCCGAAACGATTGAATCATCTTTTTTGGCCGAATCAGAATTAACAGCTGCATCACCGGTCAGACCGGTCTCTGGACCGGTCAGACCAGTCTGGGCGGTTAGACCGGTATCGCCGACCGGTCGGACCGGTGTGTCCAGAACCAGAAACTCGGCTTTCGTTTGCATCGACTTGCGAATGTTGAAATATTTTTTCGTAACATTATAATCAGATGCTTGCTGAGCCAGAGCATTTGCCTTTTCATTTTCTTCCCTCGGTATATGTTTAATAATAAATTCATCGAAGGAGGAAATAATATTAAGGCATTTATGAAGATATGCATTTAGAGAACCATTATAACACTGGCATACCTTAGATACCTGCTGCACCACCAGAAGAGAATCTCCAAAGGCTTCAACATGCTTCACGCCTATGGATTGCAAGAATTCCAAGCCAAATAGAAGAGCCTCATATTCAACTTGGTTATTTGTGCACTCTTCTTCCAATCAGTTTAAAAATTCAAAAACAGCACCCTTCGGAGAAATAAGAACAGCACCAATCCCTTGACCATCATCACAAACCGATCCATCAAAGTATAACTTCCATGGTGTGCAAGTAATATAGCCGACTTCTAAATCATGCTTGTCATTAATCCGATGCTCAACAATAAAATCCACTACAATTTGGCCCCTCATAGATTTTAAAGGTTCACAAGCCAAATCATACTCAACCAAAGCTTAAGCCCACTTACCGATTCTACCACTCAAAATCGGTTTCTGTAACATATGTTTGATCACATCGGTCTGACATACTACTACGCAAGTACTAGATAATAGATAATGTCTCAACTTGGTACAAGCATAATAAAGAGACAAACATAACTTCTCAATAAATGTATACCTTGTCTCCGCATCAATAAGTCGTCGGCTTAAATATGTAACAATATATTCCGTCACTTCAGTCTCTTGAGTCAAAACAGCTCCAATAACATTGTCTTCAGCAGCCACATAAAGTCTGAAAGGCACTCCTCTCCTAGGCGCTTTGAGTATGGGTGGTGAAGACAAATAAATCTTGATCTTCTCAAATGTTCTTGCTGTTTTGCCCCCCAAGTAAATTCGGTTTCATCTTTTAACCAAAGAATAGGAGTAAAAGCGTCGATCTTCCCGGACAAATTAGATATAAATCTTCTCAAGAAATTTACCTTGCCCAAGAACTTCTGTAAATCCTTCTTGCATGTTGGGGCTTCAACCTTCTTTATGGCTTCAACTCTCTTAGGATCAATCTCTATTCATTTCTCATGAATAATGAAGCCAAGAAACTTTCCAGCCGATACACCAAAAGCACATTTGAGTGGATTCATTTTCAAACCATACCGGCGCATCCTCTCAATAGCAAGTCTCAAATCAGCTAAATGATGATCTAAACCGGCCGATTTAATGACAATATCATCAATGTACACTTCTAAGATGACACCAATCAAATCATGAAAGATCAAATTCATAGCTCTTTGATAAGTAGCACCCGCATTTTTCAAACCGAAAGTCATAACCACCCACTCAAACAAACCGACAAATCCTGGACATCTAAAGGCCGTTTTAGATATATCTTCTTCGGCCATAAATATTTGATTGTAACCGGAGTTACCATCAAGAAAACTAATGATACAATGTCCGGAAGCCTCATTAATCAACATATCGGCTATAGGCATAGGATATTCATCCTTGGGAGTAGCTTTATTAAGATCTCTAAAATCAATGCATACTCTAATTTTTCCCGAATCCTTTTTCTCAACGGGCACAATATTAGAGATTCAATCAGCATAACGACAAGACCGAATAAATCCAGCATCAAGTAAACGATTAATTTCAGTTTTAATTCGGTCATAAATAATGGGATTGAAACGCCTAACCGGTTGTTTATAAGGTCTAAAACCGGCTTTAATTGGCAAACGATGCTCAACAAGATCACGACTCAAGCCAGGCATTTCATGATATTCCCAAGCAAAACAATCAACATATTCCTTCAATAAATTAACCAAATCGGCTTTATATTCAGCCGATAAGTTTTTGTTTACAAAAGTCAGCCTAGGAATAGTTCCATCACCAATATCTACCTTCTCTAAAGGATAAGCTGATGTAAACCCTTGGCCCAACTTATCTAGATCACCAGAATCTTCAATGGCTTCACACATATCGTTCGTACGCGCCCGATATTGATCTAGCCTCTGCTGCAGCCATTCTGCGTTGGACCGGTCTGACCGGTCGGGGTGTCCGGTATGACCGGTAGGCCCTGTGCGCCGAACGGGACAGGACCGGTCTGACCGGTCGGCACTGGCGGTCTGACCGGTCACCTCTGGAATTTCTATTGTACTCATCTGATTTACATTAAATGATTTAGCCGATTATTCATCGGCTTACATTAAATGATTTAGCCGATTATTCATCGGCTTTAGCACAGCAGAAACAAAGCCATCCTTAGTGCAACTGATCAAATCATAATCGGACAGATCCACGCCCGATAAACACTTGACGTTGTCGTGTGCACTAATTGAATCCGAATCGGCTAAAGCAACAAAGGATGAAGTGTCCCCATGGACAATCTCAACCTCATCGCCGATCCACTGAACAAGAAATTGATGCAAGGTAGAAGGAACACACTGATTTGCACGAATCCAATCCCTCCCAAGAATCAAATTGTAATTACCTTGCACTTCCGCGACGAAGAAAGCTGTAGCAAGCGTCTTACTTCCAATGGTGAGCTCCATGGAAGCAACTCCTTTGGCGCTAAGGGGCTCACTCCCTCCAACACCACTGACGGTCATGTTCGTCTTGATCAGGTCTTCGTCTTGGCCACCGAGCTTCTTGTATAGCGAGTAGGGCATAAGATTTACAATGGCCCCACCATCTATTAGCATGTGAGTCACCGGCTTCCCGTTGATGTGTCCCCTCATATAAAGAGCCTTCAAATGATTGTCCTTTTCGCTTGGCTTCTAGAACACAGCTTCACGTGGCCCGAATGGAAGATGAGCCAAATCCTCCTCCGGAACCACGAAGTAATCCGAAGATAAGTGCACCACATTGATCTCCATATTGGTGCGCTCTGGAGACACTTTGTAGTCTACCAATTCCTCGTCTTCAGTTGTCGGAGGAACTATTGGGGCTTCATCAACAGAAGGAACTGAAACGGGCGGCACCGATTCGGCTGTTGCCTCTGCACTGGGCTCGACCGGTCTGACCGGTTGGTCAGAGCGGTCTGACCGGCCTTCATGACCGGTCTGACCGGTCGGCTGTGGCGGTCCGACCGGTCTGTCTGGCTGGTCAGCTACCTTAGCTTTCCATACCTTGCTTTGAGGGAACATAGGCCTATATCTGTTGAATTCTTCATCCCTCATCTTCTCCTTCTCATGTTCCTTCTTTTCTTTGTTGCGGAGGCGCTGCAATTTCCTTTTTTGAGTATGAGTTAATCCCGAAGGGCACCATCTAGGCTGATGGTACTTGTCCGCTATGCTTTTGCTGCTACCAGCCTCATGATCATTGGCCATGACCGGCTTTTGCGAAGGAACGTCAACCGATGCATCTATATCCATCGGTTTCTTGCCCGTATCTCTTATGGGCACTTCGATTTCACCGATTTGAATAACATCGGCTTTGAGCTTTTCTGAATCAACCACGGTCTTCTGCTCCCCTCTCCTTTCTTTGACGCGATACTCAAACCTTGGAACAGGAGCTGGACCCGGCTTCTGATGAGACCGGTCTGACCGGTCAGTGTGTACCAGTCTGACCGGTGCAACCTGCTGCCCTGGACCAGATTGGTGTGGTCCCAATCGGTCATGCACTGGCATCCTGGAGCTTTCCCCTTGATAATGTGGAGGATAAGGCATCGGGAAACACTGCATCCATATCCCCCCATGCTCGCATGCCGGATTTGTTGCATTTGAAGCCGGTGGCATCCACGGCATGGTAGCATACATCTTCTGAGGAGGATATAACGTGACAACATCACATCTGCGCCTGCTGGATTCCCTCCTTGGGGACGCTGGACGATCTTGACGCGGCAGTGAACGCGGTCTCTTTTTTAACGGCCGATCGTTTTGAACAGCCTTTGTATACTTGTTCAACAACTGGTTGAAGGTGGGCTTTTGATTAGCAGTTCTTCCCTGCACCTTCACTTCATTGGTCTTCCAAGTACCCACTTTCGGATGTTTCGGCTTGAAGGTCCGGGGACGGTCACCAGGGCGGTCTGACTGGTTGAAAGAACCGGTCTGACCGGTCGGACCGGTCTGACCGGTAGTAGACACCGGTCTGACCGGTCGTGCCTGATCAGCAGACCGATTTTCTAGTGGAGAGCTTCCTTGCCCCCCGAGTCTGGGATTCTTGACAATGATCTTCAGAGTACTCTTCCCATCATCAGTTTTTTCTTTGATAACTTCTCGGGCAAGGATCTAGTCACTTGTGTTCATCGGTCTTGGATCACCGATGACAACATGCTTTCCCTTGGCTCATTCGGCTTGTTCCGGCCGAATGAGCACCTTTGGATTGTTCAATTCCAGCGTATGAACAAGGAAAGGAGCTTTGTCAATCTGTATCTCAGAAAGTACCAATCGTCCTTCATTAATGGCCGATTGTACATGTCGACGAAAAATATTACAATCATTAGTAGCATGAGATGTAGAGTTATGCCACTTACAATATGCATGTCGTTTAAGCTCGTCGGGAGATGGAATAGCATGCGATAATCGGATGTTACCATTCTTAAGCAATTCATCAAAAATCCGATCACATTTAGAAACATCAAAAGTAAACTTCGGCTCCTCCTGCCGATTCTTTTGAATCGGCTTGAGAGACGGAACCGAACCGGGTTTGGCCTTTGACGGCCAAACAAATTCGGCGGCATATACTTCCTTACTATCATCGTCCGAACCATCCGAATCATGATCAAGAATGTGTGTGTTGGACCGATGAGGCTTGAAAGTATCTTTGGCATTTTTAAGTTTAAATTCTAAACCCATGACTTTGACTTGCAAGAAATTCACGGTATGATATTCAAAGCCCTCAAGTTTCTCTTTCAAATAAGAACGTAAACCATTAAATGCCAAATCCGCCAAATCTTTTTCGGAAATTGTCAAACTAAAACATCGATTTTTAATCTCTTTAAATCTTTTGAAATAATCCGAAGAAGACTCATCACGTCCTTGCCTAATCGATGTTAAATCCAACAATTTCGCTTCGGTTTCCCCACTAAAGAAGTGATCATGAAATTTACGCTCCAATTGAGCCCAATTGCGAATAGAGTTAGGAGCAATTGAAGAAAACCAAGAGAAAGTTGTTCCAGTCAAAGATAAAGAAAATAAACGCACACGTAAAGCATCATTAAAACCAGCTTCCCCTAACTGCAATACATATTGACTAACGTGTTCCCAAGTTGTACGAGAATCATCACCATTAAATTTAGTAAACTCAGGAATACGCCAACCAGCAGGAAAAGGAGTGAAATCAAACTCAACAGGATAAGGTTTTTGATATAAACGTGTAGTACCCATATCCACCCCAAGCTTATTCTTAATCGCATTTGCCAGATCCTCTTTGAACTTAAGAAGATCGGCTTGATAGTGCTGGCTAGTATAGAACTCAGAAAACCGATATGCATTAGGATTTCCATGTGCCATCATCTGTAACGAAGTTGGGATCGGTCCTTGATTAGGTCCAGATCCCTGTCATCCTCCCGCTACAGCAGTAGTGCGAGGCGGTGTATAAAGTGACAATTCATTAGTTCGGCTAGGGGCAGCCGAACCTGGGATTGTCTCGAGAGGCGTCGGCGACGGCACTGAGTAACTGGTCTGACCGGTCTGGTAACCGGTTTGACCGGTCGTACCAGTCTGACCGGTCTGTGGGACCGGTCTAACCGGTGCTGTGTGCACAGTCGATGGTGGCGGGGTTTGCCCTGAAAACGAGTTCGGCGGCATACCATAAAGTGGTTCAGATGTGAACTCAGGGGTAGCCGAACTCGGATCTAATGAGTTAGGATCTGACATAGGTTGTTTACCTTTAAGTGCATCAACATCACTACTCAATTTAACTAACATGTCACCTGTGGCAGCTTGTGCAGCAATAATCTTCTGATCCATTAAAGATGACATCCTATTGAACATATCAGATGGAGGAAGGCTTACATTGGGGATCTCTTCAATCTTATCCTGGTTAAGCTTGAGAGACGGCAGCACAAACTCCTCCACCCATTTGACGAGGCCACCACGATCCTTCTTGAAGCCCTTCAAGAATTGTGCCTTGACGTGCTCCTCCACAAGAAGGTAGGCCTTGCGTTCCTCCTCGGTGAGCTCCTCCATGGTAGCTGTGATGATGTTCTCCTTGTTGATTCCTGAAGAGCCCATCTTCTTCAAGGAGTAGATCAGATCGGTTTTAAAACCAGATTAATCTTTCCCCAGTGGAGTCGACAAAAAGTGTGTTGACACTAATTTGCGCCAACACACTCGAAAACGCTAGAACGCGCAGCAAAATCGTCAAAACGATCAACACCAGCAGCCTCCCTGCGCCGACCGGTTAGACCGGTATAGCGGACCGGTCAGACCGGTACTCCAGGAAGACGGCGAAGACCAAGAACCAGGAGGCCTATATCTGTTGAATTCTTCATCCCTCATCTTCTCCTTCTCATGTTCCTTCTTTTCTTTGTTGCGGAGGCGCTGCAATTTCCTTTTTTGAGTATGAGTTAATCCCGAAGGGCACCATCTAGGCTGATGGTACTTGTCCGCTATGCTTTTGCTGCTACCAGCCTCATGATCATTGGCCATGACCGGCTTTTGCGAAGGAACGTCAACTGATGCATCTATATCCATCGGTTTCTTGCCCGTATCTCTTATGGGCACTTCGATTTCACCGATTTGAATAACATCGGCTTTGAGCTTTTCTGAATCAACCACGGTCTTCTGCTCCCCTCTCCTTTCTTTGACGCGATACTCAAACCTTGGAACAGGAGCTTGACCCGGCTTCTGATGAGACCGGTCTGACCGGTCAGTGTGTACCAGTCTGACCGGTGCAACCTGCTACCCTGGACCGGATTGGCGTGGTCCCAATCGGTCATGCACTGGCATCTTGGAGCTTTCCCCTTGATAATGTGGAGGATAAGGCATCGGGAAACACTGCATCCATATCCCCCCATGCTCCCATGCCGGATTTGTTGCATTTGAAGCGGTGGCATCCACGGCATGGTAGCATACATCTTCTGAGGAGGATATAACGTGACAACATGACCTCTGCGCCTGCTGGATTCCCTCCTTGGGGACGCTGGACGATCTTGACGCGGCGGTGAACGCGGTCTCTTTTTTAACGGCCGATCGTTTTGAACGGCCTTTGTATACTTGTTCAACAACTGGTTGAAGGTGGGCTTTTGATTAGCAGTTCTTCCCTGCACCTTCACTTCATTGGTCTTCCAAGTACCCACTTCCAGATGTTTTGGCTTGAAGGTCCGGGGACGGTCACCAGGGCGGTCTGACCGGTTGAAAGAACCGGTCGGACCGGTCTGACCGGTAGTAGACACCGGTCTGACCGATCGTGCCTGATCAGCAGACCGATTTTCTGGTGGAGAGCTTCCTTGCCCCCCGAGTCTAGGATTCTTGACAATGATCTTCAGAGTACTCTTCCCATCATCAGTTTTTTCTTTGATAACTTCTCGGGCAAGGATCTTGTCACTTGTGTTCATCGGTCTTGGATCACCGATGACAACATGCTTTCCCTTGGCTCATTCGGCTTGTTCCGGCCGAATGAGCACCTTTGGATTGTTCAATTCCAGCATATGAACAGGGAAAGGAGCTTTGTCAATCTGCATCTCAGAAAGTACCAATCGTCCTTCATTAATGGCCGATTGTACCTGTCGACGAAAAACATTACAATCATTAGTAGCATGAGATGTAGAGTTATGCCACTTACAATATGCATGTCGTTTAAGCTCGTCGGGAGATGGAATAGCATGCGATAATCGGATGTTACCATTCTTAAGCAATTCATCAAAAATCCGATCACATTTAGAAACATCAAAAGTAAACTTCGGCTCCTCCTGCCGATTCTTTTGAATCGGCTTGAGAGACGGAACCGAACCGGGTTTGGCCTTTGACGGCCAAACAAATTCGGCGGCATATACTTCCTTACTATCATCGTCCGAACCATCCGAATCATGATCAAGAATGTGTGTGTTGGACCGATGAGGCTTGAAAGTATCTTTGGCATTTTTAAGTTTAAATTCTAAACCCATGACTTTGACTTGCAAGAAATTCACAGTATGATATTCAAAGCCCTCAAGTTTCTCTTTCAAATAAGAACGTAAACCATTAAATGCCAAATCCGCCAAATCTTTTTCGGAAATTATCAAACTAAAACATCGATTTTTAATCTCTTTAAATCTTTTGAAATAATCCGAAGAAGACTCATCACGTCCTTGCCTAATCGATGTTAAATCCAACAATTTCGCTTCGGTTTCCCCACTAAAGAAGTGATCATGAAATTTACGCTCCAATTGAGCCCAATTGCGAATAGAGTTAGGAGCAATTGAAGAAAACCAAGAGAAAGCTGTTCCAGTCAAAGATAAAGAAAATAAACGCACACGTAAAGCATCATTAAAACCAGCTTCCCCTAACTGCAATACATATTGACTAACGTGTTCCCAAGTTGTACGAGAATCATCACCATTAAATTTAGTAAACTCAGGAATACGCCAACCAGCAGGAAAAGGAGTGAAATCAAACTCAACGGGATAAGGTTTTTGATATAAACATGTAGTACCCATATCCACCCCAAGCTTATTCTTAATCGCATTTGCCAGATCCTCTTTGAACTTAAGAAGATCGGCTTGATAGTGCTGGCTGGTATAGAACTCAGAAAACCGATGTGCATTAGGATTTCCATGCGCCATCGTCTGTAACGAAGTTGGGATCGGTCCTTGATTAGGTCCAGATCCCTGTGATCCTCCCGCTACAGCAGTAGTGCGGGGCGGTGTATAAAGTGACAATTCATTAGTTCGGCTAGGGGCAGCCGAACCTGGGATTGTCTCGAGAGGCGTCGGCGATGGCACTGAGTAACTGGTCTGACCGGTCTGGTAACCGGTGTGACCGGTCGTACCGGTCTGACCGGTCTGTGGGACCGGTCCAACCGGTGTTGTGTGCACAGTCGATGGTGGCGGGGTTTGCCCTGAAAACGAGTTTGGCGGCATACCATAAAGTGGTTCAGATGTGAACTCAGGGGTAGCCGAACTCGGATCTAATGAGTTAGGATCTGACATAGGTTGTTTACCTTTAAGTGCATCAACATCACTACTCAATTTAACTAACATGTCACTTGTGGCAGCTTGTGCAGCAATAATCTTCTGATCCATTAAAGATGATATCCTATCGAACATTTCAGATGGAGGAAGGCTTACATTGGGGATCTCTTATCTTATCCTGGTTAAGCTTGAGGGACGGCAGCGCAAACTCCTCCACCCTTTTGACGAGGCCACCACGATCCTTCTTGAAGCCCTTCAAGAATTGTGCCTTGACGTGCTCCTCCACAAGAAGGTAGGCCTTGCGTTCCTCCTCGGTGAGCTCCTCCATGGTAGCTGTGATGATGTTCTCCTTGTTGATTCCTGAAGAGCCCATCTTCTTCAAGGAGTAGATCAGATCGGTTTTAAAACCAGATTAATCTTTCCCCAGTGGAGTCGACAAAAAGTGTGTTGACACTAATTTGCGCCAACACACTCGAAAACGCTAGAACGCGCAGCAAAATCGTCAAAACGATCAACACCAGCAGCCTCCCTGCGCCGACCGGTTAGACCGGTATAGCGGACCGGTCAGACCGGTACTCCAGGAAGACGGCGAAGACCAAGAACCAGGAGGCCTATATCTGTTGAATTCTTCATCCCTCATCTTCTCCTTCTCATGTTCCTTCTTTTCTTTGTTGCGGAGGCGCTGCAATTTCCTTTTTTGAGTATGAGTTAATCCCGAAGGGCACCATCTAGGCTGATGGTACTTGTCCGCTATGCTTTTGCTGCTACCAGCCTCATGATCATTGGCCATGACCGGCTTTTGCGAAGGAACGTCAACTGATGCATCTATATCCATCGGTTTCTTGCCCGTATCTCTTATGGGCACTTCGATTTCACCGATTTGAATAACATCGGCTTTGAGCTTTTCTGAATCAACCACGGTCTTCTGCTCCCCTCTCCTTTCTTTGACGCGATACTCAAACCTTGGAACAGGAGCTTGACCCGGCTTCTGATGAGACCGGTCTGACCGGTCAGTGTGTACCAGTCTGACCGGTGCAACCTGCTACCCTGGACCGGATTGGCGTGGTCCCAATCGGTCATGCACTGGCATCTTGGAGCTTTCCCCTTGATAATGTGGAGGATAAGGCATCGGGAAACACTGCATCCATATCCCCCCATGCTCCCATGCCGGATTTGTTGCATTTGAAGCGGTGGCATCCACGGCATGGTAGCATACATCTTCTGAGGAGGATATAACGTGACAACATGACCTCTGCGCCTGCTGGATTCCCTCCTTGGGGACGCTGGACGATCTTGACGCGGCGGTGAACGCGGTCTCTTTTTTAACGGCCGATCGTTTTGAACGGCCTTTGTATACTTGTTCAACAACTGGTTGAAGGTGGGCTTTTGATTAGCAGTTCTTCCCTGCACCTTCACTTCATTGGTCTTCCAAGTACCCACTTCCAGATGTTTTGGCTTGAAGGTCCGGGGACGGTCACCAGGGCGGTCTGACCGGTTGAAAGAACCGGTCGGACCGGTCTGACCGGTAGTAGACACCGGTCTGACCGATCGTGCCTGATCAGCAGACCGATTTTCTGGTGGAGAGCTTCCTTGCCCCCCGAGTCTAGGATTCTTGACAATGATCTTCAGAGTACTCTTCCCATCATCAGTTTTTTCTTTGATAACTTCTCGGGCAAGGATCTTGTCACTTGTGTTCATCGGTCTTGGATCACCGATGACAACATGCTTTCCCTTGGCTCATTCGGCTTGTTCCGGCCGAATGAGCACCTTTGGATTGTTCAATTCCAGCGTATGAACAGGGAAAGGAGCTTTGTCAATCTGCATCTCAGAAAGTACCAATCGTCCTTCATTAATGGCCGATTGTACCTGTCGACGAAAAACATTACAATCATTAGTAGCATGAGATGTAGAGTTATGCCACTTACAATATGCATGTCGTTTAAGCTCGTCGGGAGATGGAATAGCATGCGATAATCGGATGTTACCATTCTTAAGCAATTCATCAAAAATCCGATCACATTTAGAAACATCAAAAGTAAACTTCGGCTCCTCCTGCCGATTCTTTTGAATCGGCTTGAGAGACGGAACCGAACCGGGTTTGGCCTTTGACGGCCAAACAAATTCGGCGGCATATACTTCCTTACTATCATCGTCCGAACCATCCGAATCATGATCAAGAATGTGTGTGTTGGACCGATGAGGCTTGAAAGTATCTTTGGCATTTTTAAGTTTAAATTCTAAACCCATGACTTTGACTTGCAAGAAATTCACAGTATGATATTCAAAGCCCTCAAGTTTCTCTTTCAAATAAGAACGTAAACCATTAAATGCCAAATCCGCCAAATCTTTTTCGGAAATTATCAAACTAAAACATCGATTTTTAATCTCTTTAAATCTTTTGAAATAATCCGAAGAAGACTCATCACGTCCTTGCCTAATCGATGTTAAATCCAACAATTTCGCTTCGGTTTCCCCACTAAAGAAGTGATCATGAAATTTACGCTCCAATTGAGCCCAATTGCGAATAGAGTTAGGAGCAATTGAAGAAAACCAAGAGAAAGCTGTTCCAGTCAAAGATAAAGAAAATAAACGCACACGTAAAGCATCATTAAAACCAGCTTCCCCTAACTGCAATACATATTGACTAACGTGTTCCCAAGTTGTACGAGAATCATCACCATTAAATTTAGTAAACTCAGGAATACGCCAACCAGCAGGAAAAGGAGTGAAATCAAACTCAACGGGATAAGGTTTTTGATATAAACATGTAGTACCCATATCCACCCCAAGCTTATTCTTAATCGCATTTGCCAGATCCTCTTTGAACTTAAGAAGATCGGCTTGATAGTGCTGGCTGGTATAGAACTCAGAAAACCGATGTGCATTAGGATTTCCATGCGCCATCGTCTGTAACGAAGTTGGGATCGGTCCTTGATTAGGTCCAGATCCCTGTGATCCTCCCGCTACAGCAGTAGTGCGGGGCGGTGTATAAAGTGACAATTCATTAGTTCGGCTAGGGGCAGCCGAACCTGGGATTGTCTCGAGAGGCGTCGGCGATGGCACTGAGTAACTGGTCTGACCGGTCTGGTAACCGGTGTGACCGGTCGTACCGGTCTGACCGGTCTGTGGGACCGGTCCAACCGGTGTTGTGTGCACAGTCGATGGTGGCGGGGTTTGCCCTGAAAACGAGTTTGGCGGCATACCATAAAGTGGTTCAGATGTGAACTCAGGGGTAGCCGAACTCGGATCTAATGAGTTAGGATCTGACATAGGTTGTTTACCTTTAAGTGCATCAACATCACTACTCAATTTAACTAACATGTCACTTGTGGCAGCTTGTGCAGCAATAATCTTCTGATCCATTAAAGATGATATCCTATCGAACATTTCAGATGGAGGAAGGCTTACATTGGGGATCTCTTATCTTATCCTGGTTAAGCTTGAGGGACGGCAGCACAAACTCCTCCACCCTTTTGACGAGGCCACCACGATCCTTCTTGAAGCCCTTCAAGAATTGTGCCTTGACGTGCTCCTCCACAAGAAGGTAGGCCTTGCGTTCCTCCTCGGTGAGCTCCTCCATGGTAGCTGTGATGATGTTCTCCTTGTTGATTCCTGAAGAGCCCATCTTCTTCAAGGAGTAGATCAGATCGGTTTTAAAACCAGATTAATCTTTCCCCAGCGGAGTCGACAAAAAGTGTGTTGACACTAATTTGCGCCAACACACTCGAAAACGCTAGAACGCGCAGCAAAATCGTCAAAACGATCAACACCAGCAGCCTCCCTGCGCCGACCGGTTAGACCGGTATAGCGGACCGGTCAGACCGGTACTCCAGGAAGACGGCGAAGACCTAGAACCAAGAGCTCGGGAGGGACCCGTCGGAGCTAATGGAGCTAGGGTTGCTCTGAGGTCGGCAGGCCACTCAGAACGCCATCGAACGCCGTGGAGACGAGCGAAGAACAGCAGATGGGGTTGGAAAAGTTAGGGTTTAGAGGTAAAAAGTAAAGGATAAATGTGTGAATCGATTGGGATTAACCTCAATCGGCCTTAGCCTTTATATTTATAGGCCGGGGAAGACGTACCCCTTCACGAGTAGGATTACATGAGGACTCTTTAAAAAAACCTAAATCTACTCGGACTGTACAGACCTGACCGGTCTGACCGGTCGGCCTCAGCATATGCCAAATTTGGCTGTCAACATAATGTAATTTATGTGTGCTAGGCTATAGATATGACCTGGTATGTGACCTATACTAATAAATGAATGCTGTGCTACCTTTAAATAAATATTTTATGAGCTCTTAAAACCTGTTATGTGATCTATCCTAGAAATGGTGCGAAATAAAAAAGACTATCCTCGTAAGTATTGTGCTACCTTGAAATATTCTTATATGAGCTTTCAAAAGTAATGTCATGATATGCTTTACCGAGTGCTTTTTCCCTCTGTGAAGGTCTTTTTTAATAAAAATTAGTGTATAAAAAAGGACATTACTAATGAAAGTCCTAATGCTGGAGGGCAAATGAAGAAGGACAACATTTTCAAGTTTTTTTTTCAAAAACAAAATTCTTATTTTGAAAGCATGTACTACTAATTTGGAGAACCGGTGCCACCTTTCGTTGCTCGAATCCTGGAAGCCAACCCCTTCCGGAAGCTGGCAGATGAGGCGCACGCAACAGTGTTTCTTCGGATCGATTCAGGGCCAGATCATGTCTGCATTGCAAATTATTGACATAAGACAGCACGAGTTCTCCTGATAGCGGTCGCGGCCAATTTTTTTTCAAGAAAATTAAGGAGAAAGAGACGCATGGAGATAAGAGAAAGAAGATTTTTTTTAGAAAAAGGGGACAAGAGAAAGAAAAAAAAGAGAGAATGAAACGGGTAATTTTAGCCTCCAGTCGGTGGCCCGGCTCGCGGTGACAATATAAGTTCACTCTAAGGAAGAAAAAAAAGAATAAACTTCGCAATGCTTCTCTCTGACGGAGAGACAACACTAGTCCATCTCCTTGGGGTCGCCGCCACGAAGACTATTTTGTAGGATTGAGGTCGGGGAAAAAACTATTTTGTAGCTGCTAATTTTCAGTCAGCTCTCAGTTAATGAAATTTATTTCCAACTCAAAAAACAAATTTGCCAACACAAAACGACTTATCTCGTATAGACCATGAGGTTACAATTTTTATCCCACATATATCATGGTCGAACAGTCAAACATCTAAAAAAACAAAATTGCATTTGTCCTTTCTTTCTCCTCTCCACCACCATGCGAGATGTGTCTCCCAGTCACCTTGAACAGCACCGCGCCACCTTGGCTGCCATGGGCCGGCCAGTGGGCAAGCTTAGGCCACCACGCACTCCGAGTCCCCCGACCGCGAAGCGCCGCGGCGTTCTCCCTCGGCCCGCCGGCCGCGCGCGGAGGGCGCGGCGGAGCCCCCTCGCCGCGCCTCCCTGCCGCTGCAGCTATTCCTCGCCGCGCCACCGGGAGAGCGCCGCCTCTGGAGCCCGCGAGCCTTGCCCGGGTCCCGGACCTCCTCCTCGCGGCCTTTCTCCCCTGCCTTCCAGATCCGGCGCGCGACCGTGCGGAGCAGGCGGCCGAGCTCTACGGCGCACGGCCGGAGTGTCCACCCCCTCTCCCCCTTCCTGCTCGATTGACTCTGGGGACCTCGAGCTCGCCTCCTCCCTCCACGCCGCCTCCGTTCGCCTCGAGCTCGGCACGGTCCTCTCTCTGTCTCGCCGGTCTTCCTCCTTGCCGGCCGCCTCCGGTGGCCGGTCCGCTCGCCCCGCGCCGCCGTCCAGGCGGTTGGGATGCCGCCCATCCGTGCGGGCCCCACGCCACGTCCGCGCGTCGCGGACGTTCGCTACTGCGCCATATTTGCCGTGCCAGAGCAGCCCCGGTATTTTACCGTCCGGTTTACCGGACGACGCTGCAGCACATTTTGCCCCATATTGGTACTGCAGGGCGGGATAGTGGATGCTATCACGTACCCACTGCAGACAGCCTTAGGCCACCACGCGCTCGCCTCGCTCGTCTTTCCGCTGTCCCCGCGCTGGTAGCCTTGACCTGTCGCGCTCATGTCGCGCTCACTCGCCTCCACAGGTAGCCCCACGTGTTCGCCGAGCCATCGTACCCCGCGCTCGCCGAACCGACTGCCTACACCGACAGCCTCGTCGAGCGCACTCTGCCTTGTCCGACGTGACGGCCGGTGGAGATCTTTTGCCAGAACAGAACTTAATTGACGATACAATGAAGCTTGGTGTGTTTGGAGATCTTTTTGCCGAGGCAGAACTGGATGAGATCTTTTTGAGAGGAATATCTGATCGAACAAAACCAAATGTGTCCCTAAGCAACCGAATGTATTGAACCAATCCGGCGAGAAAATTGAAGATTCTGTAAGGTGTGATTAGTGCGTCCCTGCTATGTAAGACAATCAAAGGGATTAAATCTGTTGTGTAAGTCACCGGTTCTTTTGATAAATTAGCTTCTTAAAGCTATCGAGGACTCGTATCAGGTTGCACGTTCTTGATTTATGAGTAGAAAGAATAATTTATTCTCATCGTGTAATGTTGGCCGTGGATCAGGTGAGTAGGTGGGCAGTGGGTATGTTTGATCAGTGGGTATTTTTTAGAGGAATATCTGATCGATAAGAGAGGGGCTAGGGAAAAGCGAAGAGCGGAGTGGAGTTGACTGACCGTGACCAAGAAACAAGACCTGGCCTGGCGTGCGGGCTCCCCATCCAAGTCAGTCAGTCTCCAAACAACGCGTCCGCGGCACCACGAACCTTCCCGGAGAAGGCCCACTCGTCAGTCCCACCGCAACAAACAGGTCCTTCCCAATCCCCTCTCCTCCTGCTCTTCTGCTTCTTCTATCGCCGCCACGAAGACTGACTGCCGCTGCCGGCGGTTTACTTCCTCCGCGACCGCGACTTGCGGTCACCACGAGACGGAACTCCACTTGGGCAAGACCGCAACCCTTGTGGCCGTTCCCTCCCCCAAGCGCTTGCCATGAGGCCGCGGTTAAAAGGTAATTTAACTGCCGCCTTCCATCTTCTTCGATTCTTATAATAGAAATCGTTCATTTGGTTAATCACTTCTACTAGGGGAGGGTTCGAATCACTTCTAGTCACTTTCTTAGTCACTTTCTTCGCCGCCGTTACCGTCTCTCCTGCCTGCGCGCATCAGCCGTCGCGGGAGGAGGGCCAGGAGCAGATCCGCTCGAGGCTGCTGATCGTCTGGCGCGCCATTTGGGAGAATGGCGGGAGGAGGGCCAGGTGCGGGAGGGACATCGAGCGCGCGGGAGGAGGCGAAGCGCGGGAACGGGAAGACGACCGCGGGAAAGGAGGAAAAAGCGCGCGGAGAGGAGGGATGGCGTGCGGCGCGGCATCGCCAGAATTGGCGTGCAAGGGGGAGCGGATGGCAACCGAGATTATCGGAGGAGGAAGATGGTGGATCCGGATTTTACAAGTTTTCTATATTTCACGAGAGCTGTTGGAGATGCTCTAAGCCCTGCGCATAGCAGTTACATTTGAGCACACGGGGATTCAGCCTCCTAGTTCACTTGCACCCCTGCGAATAGTGTAATTTGGGCTTCTCTGCAATTCTGATCTGTGATTTTTACCTCCAGTACATACTGCTAATCATGCTTCCTATTTTAATTTCAGGTATATCAGGATGGTCTCGGTGGAGGAAGTGGCGGCAGCTGGAAGGGCACAGCCCCGTTTTGGCAACATCTTGCAGTTCAGCTCGGTACTCCACGAAACCAATCCTTCCCTATCGCAAGGAGTACTCAAAGGTGCCTCCTTGGCTCACTGTAAGGGCTGCAGGCGGATGCCAATAACTTCATGACAAATTATGATGAAAAGAAGCATAAGGGCTTGTTTGAGAAGAAAATCAGATGGTTTCTGGCATCGAGGTTAATCCTGTCAACCAAGGAGATAAGCCACCCATCCATAAGGGGGCTTCATACTGAGACTGAACTGCGTATTGGTCACAGCCCAGCTTATCTGACTTCTCGTACTCTGATGAAGTGTCTGGTTAGAGTGCGGGAGGACCTGTGGTCTGTGGATTCTCATCCTGAAAGCTCTTGTTGATGCTAGAATTGTGGTTTTTTATGACTTTGACAGCAAGAATAGAACTAGCTTTAGCGATCGCACACCACTACAGATTTCCTATTCTGATTTGGGTCTGATTCTTCATCCTCAAATTGGAACCTCAGATTGTGATACATTCAAAGCTGAAACTGATGCATCTTTTTACGAGAAGGCGGTGACCCTACCCTGTGGCACCAAGGTGAAAATGTCATTTGCCACAGCTGCCTCGATCATTTGGAATGCTGGGAACATGATTGATTCTCAGGTAGCATCTGAGTTTCCATGCATTGACTCTGAACGTGCAGAATTAATTGGGATCTGGAGTGTACTTAAGCGTGGAAAGGAGCTTCCAGTCGATATTGAGAAGATTGACGTGGTCACCGACAACTTTTCTAACTATCAGGTATTGATTGGGAAAAAAGATATTTCTATATGTAAGCATGCCGATGTGGTGATGGCCATACTTGAGGCTGCCAAGAAGTACAGTCTGCCGATTCAGATGTGAGTCTAGGGAATCACTTGGTTTCGTTGATGGCTTAGCGAAGCATGCAAAGGATCATGGCTTGCTTAATCCAGTGGTCTTGAAAGCTATTTTGGAGAACGCTGGACCATCACGTCTTTGGGGCATGCCTACCATTCGGCTAAAGCAAGAGGAGACATACATCAAAGGCAAACTATGTATGCATCCTGATATTTGTTTCTTTTTTCTTCAGATTATTGCAGAACTGCAGTACATGCGGGGATGAGCGAAAAAAAAATGATTGGTTTGACTAATGCTTTTTTTGTTGTTTATGTAGGCAAAAAGGAAAAGGCTAAGGCATTTGACCCAGTGCTGTTTTCCTCAACACAGTACTATGTGACTGTTCCAGAACCCAAATTCAAGTTTGAAGCTCTGGAAGGATTAATTTCAGTTCTGGACCCAAAACGTGTCGTTATTCTTGCTGACTCAGATGAAGCTGCTCACCAAGTTGTATCAGGATTAGAGTGGAGCTACGACTCTCGTTTAGTTTACTGCAAGCAGAACAAATCGCACAGCTTGATGAGATCACTGCTTGTTCTGATGTAAGGCATCCTGGAGGGAGTCAAACAGTTGTCTTGATTAGGGGGAGTAACATCCCAAAATTCCCTTCAGGAAAAATGCTTTTGGTGCTGTTTGATACCCCCCCCCAAAATCCAATACAGTATGCCCCTGGTCAGGACACTTCTGAAGTGATTTCTGTTAGTCTTGTTCTACCTGAGGAGAAAGATGGCCTACCCCATTCTGCAAAGGAGGCTAATCCGTTCATGTATGTATTTTTCAAAGGTGAGTTAGCTATTATGGATCATGACAGTTGTTGTTACTTTTGCTTTACTCAATCTCCTTGATGTTCTGCTGTTGCAATATTGTGTTAAAATAGAGACAATTTATACTGGTGAAAGAACACCTGAAATAATAAAAAAAAACATCACGAAATTAAACATGTTGCCTGTAAGCCTTTTAGCTCTGTTTTATTTCTGCATGCAGCTCCATATCCCTTAAAAGCTTTTGTCTCCACTATATAAACTGTCGGGTACGTTCAGTCATCCAATGCTTTGGGTAAATATTGAGCTCTGTATTTGATACTGCAATGCTGCCTAAAATCTGAAGAATTGATACGTTTTGTCTAAAATTTAGCATCTGCATTTAACTATATTGCACAACTTTGATCTTTCTAAGGAGATTATGTTTCTGTTAACAGTGTATGTCATAGGCACTCTACATTGGTATTCAAGTTCAGTGTCAGTTGCGATGATGCTTTGTGGAACTTTTTTTTATTGTAGTTCTGTTAGACCTGCTTTTGTCCCATTTGTTCAAAACGAGTAGCAGCATGTGTCGATCTTTATGGCTTTCATGAAATTCGTCTGTGGGCAATGTATCTTTCTGGTCTGTGGCAACTCCCAGGCATCAAACAAGTTTATCTTTACATCTTTTTAATACAGTGTTATGTGCAATGTCTATGATGGTTTAAATTTAATCTATTTTACAGAAAAAAAATTCAACAAGGAAAACAAGCAAGCTGACAATGAGAAGAGCAAGACTGGAGAAAAAGGAGAAATTGACAATCAGGAGAGCAAGGCTGGAGGGAAAGAGGAAGCTGACAAAAGGGAAACGAAGGTTGGAAAGAAAGAAGAAGTTGACAATGAGGGCAACAAGGCTGGAGGGAAAGAGGAAATGAAGTCTGGAGAGGACTGAGCATGATCCAAGGCAAGATTAGGAAAGCGGCTCTTTTTGAAGTGCAATTGCAATAGCCTGTAGGTTGATGTAGTCTGAGGAAGTGGAGTTCTTCAATCTTTATGAGATTCCATTTAAAATGGGTTCTTTGCTCATTCATCTTCTAACAATGTAATTGGCATAATTTCTGGAGCACTTGACGATAACAATGCTTACATGACTACTATATGATGTACCAATTGCACCGATACCCTGCTGTAATTTATTTGGTCACAACCTTTTCTCAAAATGAAATCACAAGCTTACTGTACCACCCATTACAATTTCTTATATACAGTTTCCAATAACAATGACCCTCCCTTTTATCTGCACCTATTGGTAGTAATATGCTGATTGTTGCCAATGATGCCTCACATGTTAGCAACCCAATTTGTCAAACACTCTGCTTTAATTTATTTGTTCATAATTGTTTGCCAAAAAATGAAATTACCAACCTATTTGTTACTGTTTTCTCCCTGCTGCTGTACTACTGACAACTACAAAACATTCACCACGCAGGACACTCCCATTTGCACTATCCCGAGGTTGTCGATGAAGCCTCACATCCTAGAAAGCCAAGACCTACAAGTCCTGCATCTGGAACACATGAGGATGCACCTGGCATGATCACAGGCTGGTTCACCATTGATCTACCAGCAAAAAAAGAACCTGGACACGAGACTGACATCACTCTTTATAGTGACCATCAAAGCGATGTTACGTTAATGCTGCGCTTCAAGATGTTGCCCAAGCTATTATCGACTATGTTTGTGAAACCTGAAAATTCAAATTTAATGATGTCGATTTCAAAGCACTAACCAAACTGCAAAGGAGTTACGATGAAGCCAAGTTTTTTTAGGAAGCTTTCCAGGACAAAGCAGTTGCTGTTCCCGAAGCATTTGCAGTCGCTAAGAAGACTCAGAAAGAAGTAAAAAATCAGCTAAGCAACATCTGCATTGGCTTTTTTGACATTCTCTCATCGGACCTCACCATCACTCCTACTGGCCCAAAGAAAAAAAAAATTGTCTTGATGTTCACAGGAAACTTCTCAAAACCAACCCGCGCCGACGAGCTTGCCCTTGCTCTACTCCAGCTCACAGAAAGCAAGCAGAGATGGAATGTTGGCGACGCTGAATGACATGCCTGCTCCATCTCATTCAATCAAAAACAGAGCTCAAAATTCAATGCCGTATAACATTCTCCTCTATTTAGTTTAATTAGCAGTTTAGCTGCCTATATATGTAACATAATATCTACCTATAATCAGACGGGGGAGACTAATTTATGGTCGACCGTACGGCTCCGTACGGTCGATTTCCGACAGTTATATTTTTTTCCATTTTTAGTAACTTTTTTGTCGTTTTCTAAAAAAAATTCAAGAAAAATTTTTGGAGATCGAAAAAATAAAAAAGTTCAAGAAAAACTTTTGGAGAGCGAAAAAAATAAAAAAGTTCGAGAAAAATTTCAGGAGAGCGAAAAAAAATTTCAAGGGAAAATGGAGAGAAGCAGAAAAAATTGGCAACCACAAAGATTTTTTCCAAGAAAAAATTAGGGGAGAGGAGAAACTTTCGAAGAAAAATTTGGAAGGTTGTACGAAAACAAATTAAAAAATCTCATGAGAAAAATTTTTACATCAAAAAAACAATATCAGGTAAAAAAATTGAAAAAAAAGAAAAAAACATGTCGGTGCGCGGGAGGCGGCGCTGCCCGTCGTCGCCGCCTCCCCGCCGCCAGAGGCGAGCTTGCGGGCGGAGCTCCCCGGCCCGCCGCCGCCGGCGGCGCGCCGCGGGCAGATCTCCCCGCGGCCGCCGCCGCCGCGCGCGCGCCCTAGACTCGTGGCCACCGCCGCCGCGCCGAGGATGCAGGAGGAAGGAGAAGGGTCGCCGCCGCCGTGGATTTGAGAGGGAAGGAGGAAGGAGAGCTGCGGGAGGAAGGAGGGGTGTAGGATCCACTGAAAGGGAAGGAGGAAGGAGAGCTGCGGACTGCCTGCGGGAGGAAGAAGGAGTGCGGGATCAAGAAGGTGGGAGTGGGTGGTGGGTCCCACCACGTGGGATCTGTTGGGAGATCGACCGCTGGAGACGGAAGTTACTGTCGACCGCAGATTCAGCTTCGCATAATCAGACCGTGTATATGAATTGCTCATTTCATTTCCTTTTCTATTGTTCTCTTACACGAAACAGAAAAAGAAAGCCCCTAACCTTTTCACTGCCCGGTGGTACCCTGCGTATATGAACCAAGAATCCGGAGTACCCTGCGCATACCCGGTGGCCACGATAGTCAATTTGTTTTTACCGTGCGCTGCAGATGGCGGGCGAGTATGCGAGCGGGGTTTTTAGAGATCTCAAGCAATATTCTTCAAATCACAGTCCTCATATAGGTTTTAGGGACTGGTTTCCATCTCATATTCTCCAAATAATATATTCAACTCCAGCAGAAGCCTTCATATTTGAGTCATCAATTCATCATCCAAGTCTGAAGGGGCTGGTGAGCGAGGCCCATGGATGGAGGGCTTCTTAGAGATCCCCCAGGTCTAGGGGATAGAGGGAGAGATTTGAAAGGCTCCCTAATTTAGAAACTCAAGTAGAGAGTCTGTTGGAGTTAATTTTTTTTGATTTTACCCATCAAATTTAGAGTAGTGAGTTTGACGGAGGATCTTTGATCTTACCGTTACGGTGGAAATATTCGAGTCGTACGGCAGCCTCCCCGTTCTTATCCTCCTTTTTCTCTCTCTCTCGGCTCATCTCGTTCTCCTCTTATTCCTCTCCGGTGGTTAAGGCAGGTGTCGGGGCTGCGGACGCGACGGTTCAGCTTGGTGTGTGTGCCCCCATCGGGGCGGCCTCCAGCGGATCTGGGATGGGGCATGGCCACGCAGGGGCTCCTCCGGCCGCGGGTCGGGGCTGTGGACGCGGACTCGGCGGTTCAGCTTGGCGTGCGTGCCCCCATCGCGGCGGCCTCCAGCGGACCTGGGATGGGGCGCGACAACGCAGGGCCTCCTCCGGCCGCGGCTGACACTGTTGCAAAGGATGGCCTCGACTGCGGCGTCCTCCTTCGACGGCGAGCTGGCACAGGTTCACCAGCCGTCCCCTCTATCCGACTACTTCATCTCTACCTTGGATTTTGATTTATGGATTTTCGTTTTTTTTTCTATTTGGGATTGAGATTTGGAGGCTGAAGGATTGAGTTCCAGTGATTGCCTCACCTCGTCCCTCATCTTTCTCTAGGCAGGAGCAATCGATTTCTACCTCAAATAAGATATAGATCCTAATTCTTCTTTATTACAGCAAACGGATTGGCCTTGAATTTGGAGTGCGGAATGTGGATTTAGCAGCCATGTGTGTTAATTTGTTGGTAGAATTGGATTGTATGCCTATGTGTGAATGCTACTATTATTGATTTAGCACCTTTTTTTTGGCAAAAATTAAGTTATTAGATTAGTTTGCATTTTTTTATTCTGTTTCTAAAATTTTTTGTACATGTTTGTGCTCCGTTAGTCATGTGCATAGACAAGAGGAAGCTTAATAAAAGGACAGGAATTGCTCCAATGCCCATTGTTGTCGTTGCTTCATGTGTGCCTTACTATATGGGGCCTTTGTTTATTACTTGATTAATGAAAAACAAGAGAAAATGTATGAGATGTGGGCCAATGGAGGAGACGGATAAATCTAGGATTGACTAGTGGGAAATTTTTTTTGTAAGGATGATACACGATGCATTAAAATAATTAGAATGAAGAGAGAACTTTTCTACATATAAGTGATATCTAGCACCTCTGGGATTTTTCAGAAACAGAATAAAAGAAATATTCACTATATCTTTCATTGATATATATATGATAATAATGACGCTTAGAGGTGCATCTTGCATGCCTCTTGATTTTAATGCGTTTTAATAGTAACCATGCACTTTTCAGATTGAAATGGAGGCTATTTCTGCTGGTACCAGTAGGCAGTAGCTTCCTACTCAAACAAGGATTAACCTAGATGAATTTTCACACAATAGAAGAGATTATGTTATGTTTCTAATTTTTCAGAGCATGGTACGAGTGCTCCACATTTTTTTTGTTGATTTTGTTCTCCTAGATGCAAGGACCGAGTACCAATCATATCGCTTGCGAGGTTGTAGCGGTCTCTGATAAGATGAAAGATGGTTAGGTTTCTTTCACATTCTACATTTTCTTTCTAATAATTTCATTCCTTTGTTACTATGTTCTAGAGTTGGGAAACAGCATGCATACTTCAATAACCATTTTTATGTCAGCAGTTGACTTCACCAGAACAAGTTAATAAGAAAAATTCCAGAGTCTCTATCTTCTGTAGGTAAGATGGAGTAACACTTTTCACCATTTTTTTGTCCTTTTTTTCCTCGCAGATCGCTGTTCTTACAAAAGTGCCACATGGCTGTTCATACAAATAGATGTTCATGTCAACTCTTTATTTTACCGTTCTGTGTACATTTGTTTTTTCTCCTAATTTTTATGCTAAACAAAATCTGAACAATCATAAAAGCTCCAAATAAGAGAGCACCAAAATTGTCAGCAAATAGACAAAAAAGAAGAAGTATGGAAACTAATATAATTTATCTGTTGAATGTCGTCTGGTGGAGATTTGCAATATCTGGAGCAGAATAGAGTTGTAAGCTTGTTCACTCATAGGAGAAATAGAAAGAGAATCATATCTCATGCATGTAGGAGTATTCATTTCATTTTCAGGTCATCTAATATCCAGTATACAAGTGGCTTTATTAATTTGGTTATTTCCTGAATCTTTGTCTTGCATGAGTGCAATTTGAGGCATTATGATCCTTTCCCAGACTCCACCTTGCATGGGAGTTTACAGCACTGGATCAGTCATTTATAGAGCTCAAACAAACACTGGATGATTTCAATTTCTTATTACACATAATTTAAGCAATTGTTAAGAAAGTTTACCTCTGAGATGCTGCTATGGATAAGTTTGTCGCTTTTCCATGCACCACTATTTTTGTTTGAGTACTGTTTTTAGAGTTGCACTATGGACAAGTTTGTCACTTCTCCAGGGACAACTGTTATGTTAATGCTAGTTGCTTGAGGTGACTTTCAGAGTAGCAGTGTTGCTCATTGGCAGTATTAAATCTATTGTTTTCCTCAGTACTACCATTTTCACATGGATGCCACTTTGAGGTGATTAATTACTTCCTTTCTTTCCTTTTTTTGGCATCTATCTTAGGCCATTATCCAAAAGAGCTAATGAATTTGGCTGAAAAGTCATTACATTGGCTGCAAGAGGCTATAATTTGCAGGTACTTTGCAGAATAAATCTAAAGTTTCATTTATTTCTTTGTACTCTTGTGACCTACAATTGCATTTTTTTTTGCACAAAGATATCTTGTGAAACCTGTTTCTCACATGTCAAGGACCTCCAACCAAAGTGAATTGCAAGTTTAGATTGTTACCACTAACAGATTGTGGATTGAACTTCTCTTTCGTTGTTCATAGACAAATAAGTTTGTATATGCTAAGCATGATTGTTGTCCAATGGAGGCCTCCGGAGGCGCCGGTGCGTAGTGGGGTTCTAAAGCGAGATGATAATGTGAAGAGAGGTAGAGGCCGACCTAATTTGACCTGGGACGAGTCGGTTAAGAGAGACTTGAAGGAGTGGAATATCTCTAAGGAACTAACTATGGATAGGAGTGCTTGGAGACTATCAATAGACGTGCCTGAACCGTGACCCTTTTCTTCGTTTTGCTTATCTCTTTCTCTACCTTTTGCCTTGTGTTCCTTTTGTGTCTCTGTTGGAGCTTTGGTGTTCCTTATGGATTTCATCTCTAGCCTACCTCAACTTGCTTGGGATAAAAGGCTATGTTGTTGTTGTTGTTGTATGCTAAGCATGATTGTTTCAGGAAAAAAAACTTCAGTCCTTGCCATATGCCCTCTCTATTGTCTTCCTATAGCGCCCATGAAAGGCAAATTGTATGTAACCATTTCATCAATAGATACGTTCGATTGTTCAAACCATTCCATGATTTGTCTGGCCATTCTTCTCACACAATGCTTATTATTGTAGGTCCTTCAAGAGTAAGTGCATCTTGATTTGCTCTCCTTGCATTGCTCCATCTCCTTGCTGCAAATTTCATTGATTCCCGTTCTACTTCATTTCATTAGTATATTTTTTTCTCTCCTTGCCAAACTGTAATACAAGGGAAGTTTTGAAGACTAGAAGGGTCTACTCCACATATATATTAACTGTTTTATAGGATGTTGATTGCGGAAATAATTACCTTTGACTCCCAAGCCTTCCAAAGAAGCTACAAAAAGGGCACATCCTTACTAAACAAGGTACGTATTTTCCTCTAAACTTGTTGTAATCTATTTTGTGGTGGTTCCGAAAATTTTAACATCATTGCCAGATAATTTAGATGATGGAAATGGTTCTGCGTTTTGTATCATCCAATGCTAAGACCTGTGAAATTTTTTGGCATTACCATTTACTAACCTTAGTTCATATTAGTTATTTTTCCTCCAAGCAATGTTGATCTCAGACTGTTAACCACCTATGCTGCTGATATATGTGCGCTCTTTCCACTATCTTTTGCTTATGCTTTTGTTGAATGTAACTCACAAGTTACATCCAAACATGGTTGTGGTTAAAAAGGGCGTACCTAGTGCCGTAGACTTCCCGCACTGCGCGGGGTCGGGGTCTGTGGAAGGGTTGTCTTTAAGCCCCAAGCCTTACTCACACAAATGTGCAGAGGCTGGGGCTCGAACCCGGGACCTTCCGATTACAGACGGTAGGCTCTACCGCTGCACCAGGTGGTTGTGGTTATGAAACAAAATAGAGTTGCAACTGATGACCTGGTGTTAGTGGTTTAAATTGAATTTTCTGCTGGAGAAGAAACTATATATGGCACCATAGGCCTCATTAATAAGATTTATTTTTTTCCGACTCTTAATTGCTGCTATTAACCGGAGTAATCCCCTTTGTCTGTGTGGAATATCTCAAAATCTGTTCTCTTTGTGTTTCAACCTTGGTCTCTTTCTGTAAAATACCCATGTATAGTTTCCAAAAAAAACATGTAATCAAATAATTTTTAGATTTGGCCCCTTAGAATATTTGTTTGTTAGACGACAATGTTTGTTGATAGGTACGACAATGTTTGTTGATAGGTAGATCATAGTTAGGCTTGGTGAATTCTTTTGTTTTCTGAAACTTTATTTTTCTTTTACATGTCTTGTTGCAAACTAAGTACATTACCCTCATTAAGGATATGTACAAGGATGCGACGACGTTTGTCCGGACATGTGATGCCAACACCACTGACTTTCCTATTAACATAGGCCTACACCAGGGGTCAGCATTGAGCCCTTATTTATTTGCTTTAGTGATGGATGAGGTCACAAGGGATATACAAGGTGAGATCCCTTGGTGTATGCTCTTTGCTGATGATGTGGTGCTAGTTGACGAGAGTAGGGCAGGGGTTAATAGGAAGTTAGAGCTGTGGAGACGCACGTTAGAGTCGAAAGGGTTCAGACTTAGTAGGACCAAGACCGAGTACATGATGTGCGATTTCAGCGCGACTAGGCATGAGGGGGGGGACGTTAGTCTAGATGGACAAGTGGTGGTTCAGAAGGATACTTTTCGGTATTTAGGATCGATGCTACAAAAGGATGGCGACATTGATGAAGATGTTAGGCATAGAATTTCAGCTGGCTGGTTGAAATGGCGGCAAGCTTCTGGCATCCTTTGTGACAAGAGGGTGCCACAAAAGCTAAAAAACAGATTCTATAGGACAACAATTCGTCCGGCGATGCTATACGGTGCTGAATGTTGGCCTACAAAAAGGCGACATGTCCAGCAACTGAGTGTAGCAGAGATGCGGATGTTGCGGTGGTTTTGCGGGCACACAAGGAGGGATAGAGTCCGGAACGAAGTTATTCGGGATAGGGTCGGAGTAGCACCAATTGAGGAGAAACTTACCCAGCATCGGCTGAGATGGTTTGGACATGTCCAACGAAGGCCTCCTGAAGCGCCGGTGCATAATGGGGTTCTTGAGCGGGTCGATAATGTAAAGAGGGGTAGAGGTAGACCTAAATTGACGTGGGATGAGTCGGTTAAGAGAGACCTTAAGGACTGGAATATCTCTAAAGAGATAGCTTTGGATAGGAGCGCTTGGAGACTAGCTATCAATGTGTCTGAACCTTGAACTTATTTCTTTCGGGTTTCATCTCTAGCCTACCCCAACTTGCTTGGGAAAAAAAAGGCTATGTTGATGTTGATGTTGTTGATGTTGTCTTGTTGCAAACTGTCCTTTTACTCTTTGTTTCTATTGGATTGGGTTGTTAGAACCATAGAGCTTTGGAAGTCAACTGCAGTGGCTGCATGAACGTCCATATGGGTCACGAGTCCCTACCGTATTCATGGAACTTTGTCCTATTGAGAAATTGGTAAATTCAGAAGGCTGTATATTGTCTGCCTTGCCTTTTATGTATCAGTTTACCATGATCTTCATATTTATCGCTTTTGTAATAACTTAAAATGTTCTTCATACAGCTTGCTCTGTTTTATGATCTTTCGTATCATTGCAATGAGTTTTAACTGTTAGATCACTTGTCTGTATTTCCACTGTTGCATGAGTGTTAAGAGGCCAAGAATTGAGAATTTCATAAATTATTTGCTTAGTGCGTTTACATCGGCAATGTAATGAGAATTTTATGTTGGTGGGTTGTTGTTATAATATGATCATAAAGATCGATCAAGAAGCAATCTTTGGAGATCAATGGGCACATTAAGCCTTGTGAAGATTGACATAATCTATGAGTTTTGGATTTGGCCAAGAATCATTTGCAGACAGTTTTGTAACCATGAGAAGTTCCTCGGTTATGTACCAACAGCTTAGTGATTTGACTGCATCATTTTCTCGTTAAGCGTTATATATAGTATTGTGCTGCTATGCTCTCTTGTCTTCCACTTCAGACCATAATCAATATCCATACTGCAATATTCATTTCATCTTGTTTGCTTCAGACATAATGTACGAGCCCATATCCTCAAAAGTCAAGTTCAGTTTAAATGATGGGGCAGTATGAAATTGATTATTTCATTTTGCACGTGTCTCCTTAATTGACTTTTACTGATGGATATCCCTGTTAATTATGTTGTACTAATAGTACTACAAGCAAGTTACATATACTTTGGAGAGTGTTACTCACCAGAAGTATGTTGGATCCAAGTTTAATGACAATTCATATGTGGGTGCTTAGGTCACCGGGAATATGTTATTATTGTTACATATTATTAAATAAGCATTTTCATTCATATGGCGCGCAACGGCACGCCACATTATACTAGTGCAGTATAAATTTAGTGACACATTGCTCCAGATCTCACCTCTTATCTCCTCTCTCGTCTGAACAATGGCTTAATTTGATATACACCGTTAAAATTTTCATGAGTTGGAGGTTGTTATTGGACTTTTGAAAATCGGGTGGGTGTTATTATAATTTTGCCACATTTTTTTGATATGCAATTATATACGTTTTAGAGTGTTTTAAATCCACCTGCACATATACATATTTCCATGTATCCCATGTTATCCATGCCTTATCGTCTCTATTTATTTCCAGCAGCAGCCGACGCATCAAGAACATATTCTTTTCGTTTTTAAATTGTTGCCATCGTTGATTTTTTTCCATGTTTGACCGTTGTCTTGTTCAAAATATTTATTTGAATTAGTAACAAATTTTTTAATGATAAAACAAAAATATATGATAATTTTAATTTTTTTAAATGAGACGAATAGTCAAACATAAAAAGGTCTTATGAACGGTCACTGACAAAGCTTAGGTGCTAGCGGAGGTCCGACTTCCTCGGCGGTCGTCTCTCCACTAGGGCTGCTTCCACACCAGGTACATGTCACCACTCACCAAGTCCCCGCCTCGCCTGACACTGGTTGGCGAGGCTGGGCTGTCAAGCGGCGGTGGCGAGGACACCTCGACGGACACTGGTGTTGCCGTGAATTCAGATGGATGGATTCTTCACCTTCCCATGGATGTATTGACCCTCGAGACAGTGTTTTGTAATGGCAATTTATTTTCTTATTGGGAAGGATAATCCAGAAAGTGTTTTGTATAAAAACTGTTATTGTCACCAAAGCACATGTTGACGTAGTAAAGTACGACTATGTTAGCACAACATATTTATAGGAAGTAAGCCTAATAACTTTTTTTTAATACAAAATGTGGATTTCGTCAAGTATTTTTCCCACATTGAACTGACACATGTAAAATTGTAAATATATGTATTCTTGATCCCAGAGTTGCTAGTAACTTGGTCAAACTTTGTGCAGTTGGTCCTACATTTGTTGCTCAGTTGTGCCTACAAACATAAAACAGTAGAATCAAAATCATGTTCCACTGTCCTGGTTCGTTGGTTACTACGTGTACAATGCTCTGGGAGTGAGCTACAAGCGAGACAACAAACTTGACAAGGCAATCCAGCAGTTCGAGAAGGCGGTGGAGCTTCAGCCAGGGTACGTAACAGCGTGGAACAACTTGAAGAATGCCCTCGATCCCAACAACAAGGTTGCAAGGCCGCGCCAGTATGATCTTAGGCTAGCAAAAACTGAAAAGAGATAAAAACTTTTGTTTCATATTTTTGTAAAATAGAGTGGTCCTTGATTTTTGAATGGTGGCATCCGTAAATTTGATGAAAAGTTGTAGTGTTGGAATGACTCATGAAAATATCTGTTGCAATATGCTTTGCTTGTAAGAGCGGGGAGAAAAAAAGGTGCAAGCACAACGTGATGTGAAAATCTGTACTGAGAAACGATAGTGCTTTCCTGGAGTTGGTATAGGTTAGGGGAATCTCGCGGCGCCAACGAAAACTTTCTCCGGGAAACAGAAACAAACCGCACGCGCTGGAACTGGAAGCCTCTACTATTGTTTCATTTTCCCAAATTAGCCTTGAGAAAATTCCGCATCCGAGCGTCACACTCCAGTGCGGTTCTAGGGGCATTTCCGCCCACCTGAGCATCAATGAGACAATGAATGAATGAATAAATTAGTGACGCACTGCTCCTGTCTCTCCTCTGAAAAGGGTCAGGTCAGGGGAAATACGTAACATAAGTTTCTTGTCCCTTTCCATCCTACATTGATTCTTCTCCAGATCATCCGGTTGAATCCCCGGCTGCCTGCTCGATCGATATCACGGTAAATGGTTTCACTCACCCTAGATATTCTTGGTCTGATTTCAGGCGCCTCATAAATTTTTGATGGGTTTGGTGAGGTCGATACATCTCTGTTGTTGCCACATGACTTCAGCACTCAATCAAGGTCCAGCCGTGAAGGCGATGCTGTTTATTGTCCCCCCATAATTATACCGTATTCGTGCGTTGAATAAGATTCATAGATGGCTGCAGTATCCATCTTCCTCTAACTGCAGGAGTAATGTGCTAGGCGAAAATGTTATGTCCATTTGAGCTAAAACGTTATACCGCTTGATGGATAAGTGATTATTCAGTTTACAAATAGGTTAAAGAATATCAATATGGTACGTGTTGAAGAGGAAGATTATCATCTTTGGCTCAGGTTCAATTAACTTATTGAGAGAAACAGCTGTCTGCGATTAAAAAAATATTGCTCCTAATTTATAGATACGCAGGAGTGTATAATACTATTATAATTGTCTGACTGCTTGGTCTCTAATATTTGTCTAAATGTAAATTAGACATAAGGTAGAGTCTAGAAACTTGCTATCTCACTTGAAAAGAACAATGTGGATCGTCAAAACTTGTGCTAGATTCTAGGCGATGATCCTTTTTTTTCGAAAGACCATTCTAGGCGATGATCTCACTTGCCTTGTAATTTATGGACTTAAGTTTTTGATATTTTCTCAGCACATTGTTATCACTTCTGGAACTTTACTTAATGCATGCCACATGTCTCGTTGCAGTGAGCTCAGGTGAACAGGGCCGGCCCTGACATTTTTGTGGCCCGGTGCGGAACAAAAAATGGAGGCCCCCATTCACCATAAAGATACAAAATAATATTGAAAAATTTAGTGCCATTAACGAATCTCACACTAATAAGTTTAAATACAAAGGAGAAATATCTCTAGATTATTTAAAACAATTTCTTCTAACAGTTCTCGATGCAAAATCAGTGATGATAGTGTCAATATCTATCTCATCCAGCAGCCTCTTCTCAATGCACAAAGTAGCCAAACCATTTAACCTTTCTTGAGACATCACTGACCTCAAATAGTTTCTCAATAACTTCAACTTTGAAAAGCTTCTTTCAGCTGATGCGACAGTTACCGGCATAGTAAACAATATTCGATAAGCAATAGACACATTGGGATAGCTGTCCATTTCTTTAACAAACTCAAAAATCTCCATAGCAGACATTTGTCTATCCGGCAAAGTCAGCTGCAAAACCTTTAATTCAGATATAAGATCATGTAAATCCACATCACACGAATCATCTGAAGAGAAAGTTTTGGCAAAAGTAGTACAACAATCTGTTAGTTTCATATCATCCAATGATGTCAAGTTTCTCGAGCTTAGTAAAAATCCAAATATTTTCTTAAATACTTGGAGTTCTTCAAATCTTGTTTTCAATGAGGTTGTCGCCATATCAACCATGACCAAAAAGTAATTAACTTCAAAAGCCTTCTCAGCTTGCAATATTGCTTCATCACTGCATTCGGATTCATCAAAATGTTTCTTTCTGGTAACTTTGCGTTTCAACGGAAAGGTTGGCTCTACACCCATTTCAGTTGCAAGATTTTTTGCAATTTTCAAGCTAGATTCGAACCCTTCATTTCTGTAGTTATTAAAATATTGCATTATACCTTCAATTTGCTGCAAGGCGGAGTCAAGACACATTGATGCTGATTGCAGCTTCTTGCTCACAGTATCAATAGCAAATAAGATGTCATGCCAAATAACCATGCCAAGTATAAACTCAAAATTACCAAGTAAGTCAAACAAATTTTTGGCATCACTCTTTGTAGAGCTGCTCACTGGATCCTCTAAAAGCCAAATTACGCTTACCAAGAAACTTCACAATGGCGACTAATCTGAATAAAACTTTCTTCATGTGCTCTTTCTCCTTTTTAATTAGTTCCTGCATTTCTTTATCAATTGTCTGATCTTTGCTCAGTCTGGTTCGTAACTCATACCAAGAGTTCATGCTAATGATATGCTCGACACTTTTTTCATGTTCTTTCAACCTCTCACTCAGATGTACCCAATCATTCAATCCATCATATGCTAAAGCACTCTTCATATTATTAGACTTGAAAATCTTACAACAGAAGCAGAGCACTTTGTTGTCATGCTTAGAATAAACCAACCATTTTCTGTCATGTACCTCTCCATTCTCCATCACTTTGTCATAATAAGCATATGAAAAATGTCTAGACCTGCCATCTTTAGGGAATACAATATTTTGTTCTCTTATAGGTCCTTTTTCCACTAATATATCCCTTGCTTTGTTATCCATATTTCCCCAATTTCTAGGATCATAAATATCAATAGAGAAAACTAGTTCTTCATGATCTGTGACAGGAGAATTCTCACGACTTACATTGTTATCATCGTCACTGATGTTCATATTTTCTTGTGAAATCCCCTCATCTTGCTGCTCCACAATAACTATTGCCAACTCCCCTCAGTCTTTTTCTGAATAAATCTGTCCATAGCACCTTTTTGTGATTCAATCAACTCATCTTGACGTTTCTTTTTTCTTCTTTTCTCACTGCCGGATGCAAACTTTCTATTGGAAGACATGTGATTCGATTGGGTGACAACAATTCTGCCTACAAACTGAAAAGAAAACTATCATTGATATAAAAATCGAAATTAGTTTGAGTATATCTAACCCTACTGTTAGGAGAAAATAGACAAGGGAAGGTGATTGAGGAAGATTTTGAACCTTGATCTTATCGGCAATGGCAAATTGGCATTGGCACAAGCTAGCAGCGTCCACGATCTGCAGATTGCGTTGCGGCCGGCGGCTAGCGTCTCGCGAGTCGCGTCAGGAAGGAGTCGATGAGCGCAGGACCGCAGGCGGCAAGGCAACCAGGCGGGCAGCCGGACGGACAGCGGAGTCGTCGATCGTTTGGTCTTCCTCTTAACAGGCCTGCTGTCCGTGACTTGTGACTAATTTGTAACTGGGCTTTATTAATACTTGTGAGGCCTATTAGCATACTAAATTTTGGAGGCCCCCTACTTTCGGAGGCCCGGTGCGGTCGCACCGCTGGCACTGGCCCAAGGCCGGCCCTGCAGGTGAATGTATCTGATACAGTTGGCGAGCTTCGGTTTCAATCATATTGGCCCTTTTCAGGATGAGCTCAAAGGTCACGATAACCTACAAAAGGAAGCGTGTTACCTCACGTCGTGCTGCAACTGATGAAAGAGTTAATGATTCATCTGCTGCTGCTTTCAGTAATGTAGCTACCTGCACTTTACCCTCTAAGTTTGAGGCGGGTGCTGAGAACAATGTGAAAGACGGAGATAATTTTGTGAGGAATCTTGCCTTGTTTCCATCCCTATTGAAGTTGTTATTGGATTCCATTTCTGTCACATGTGATTGCCCATGTCAATGCTGTTCCCGCATTCCTAAAGAGGGCGTAAGACTAGTTTTGAATTTTTTGAGCTTTGAACTTGCAGTGCCATATCTGTAGTTATAGTTTCACAAAAGTACTAATAGCCATAGTAGTCACATGTCTCCAATCCTTGAAAACATTTTCTTTAAATCTGGATATCATCTGATAAGACACTGATATATGCATGGGTTTTGAAAACCATATTGAGTGTCCGAAACTCTGCTTGCTGTATATAAGTTGCCTATACATTTAATTAATCTTCTTTTTCCTTTCTCCATCTTTTTTTTATCGGCTGATACATTTTCTCTCTTTTTTTGGCAGCCTACTTCTTCAATGCAACATGGTGTTTGTACATCAGTGCGCGAAAACATGAAAAATGAACTAGCTAATCAAAGCTCACACACTGGAGAAAAGAAACTTCAATTATGTGAATCATTACTGCAGAAAGAACAGCCTGAGATTAGTTGTGCCACAAGTATCTCAACCGATGAGTCACAAATCTATAAATTACAATGCACCGATGCTTCAAATAGTCCAATTCCTGTTTCAAGTTCTGTATCAGATTCTATGGATATTGATGGGATGACTAATCGCACAGAAGATTCTAAAGCCACTACTCTTTTGGAAATAAATTACCATCAAGAACCGAAAATTCCTGTAAGATCTGATCAATCTAAGAGTAGATTTAGTCCTCTGCTTACCCTTCGCAGGCGAATTAAAAAGAAAAAGAGTTCCGATGAAATAGCAGAGGAAATTTGTTCACCAGACAACAAGCAATGCTCAGCAATGGCATGCAGCCCATCAAGCTTGTCACTGGATGCTACACATTTTCTCAAGCCTGAGGTATTTTTTTCATCTCATCTTAACATGCATATATGTGATTATGCCAAATGGCAAGTTTTATTCAACTCATTTAGCCTTTTTTGGGTGCCTAAGTTTAGATTTAATCATGAGGTGTGTATTATTTTAATTGAGTGGATGGTAATTGTTCTAGCAGTATGTCTGTCCTTGTTTCTTTGTTGTTTTGAGCAGTTTCTTCTTAACTAAAAGGCTACCTAGTTCTTCCTAGGTTGGCCCTTTTCTTATCTAAGTGGCCCCGTTTATTTTCTATTACTTTTCTAAATGTTGATGTGATTTCCCAGTGTATGTTAAACAACTAATTGATGTACTAAAAAAACTTGACCTGCGGGGGTAAGACAGCCCCCGGGCATTGCATTAAGAGATGACCTTCTCACGCAGGTCAAGAAAACCCCCGAACCTCTGTCCGTTAAACAACTAATTGATGTACTAGGATAGGTAATTTGTAATTTAAGCTAAGAAATACATGCTCAGAAGATGCCCAAGACCAGGCTGTAAGACACTTTTAAGGATCTCTGTACCAACTTCTTTCAGTACTGTGATTGTGTGTCATTGTCCAAATATATAGTGATTGTTAAAAGCTTTCGAGATTTACTTGGTAGAAATCATGTTTCACTTATTTACTCTACTTCCCGTCTTTCAATTATTAGAAGCATTTTTAATCTTTATTGGATAGAAATAAGAAAAAAGACATCTTATTTAAGGATTTGTATGTTCTCATTCCAATGTATCAGAAATCTTACTAACACAATACACATTTTTGGAATCACAATTAACCTAAATTTTCTATGCAATAATATGATGTGCATCTATTGGACCACAGGGAGAGATCTAAACGCTAAAACAGATTTACATCAAATAGGGAACAAACTACACCAAGCTTCTAGTTTTAACCGATCCACTGGGGATGTGCATCTATTGGACCACAGGGAGAGATCTTCATTGCAACGCCTTGAAATCGTCAAGTTGGTTTCATCTTCGTGTTAAAAAAAATTTCTACATTTCCAAATATATTCCATAAGACACAAGTGAGTTCCGTACTGCAAACCCGGGGGTTGTTTTCTGAGAGGAGATTTTCCATCCAAAGCTGATCCGTTCTGAGGGAAGCAGGAAGCGATGTAACATCTATTCCAATGAAGGTCCAGAAACTACTACTATGAGGATAGGCAATGAATAGATGGAAACAATCTTCTTCTAGATGGCAAAAGGGCATTGTCCATCACTGTGAATATTACAACGAAGGAGCCGCGATCTTGTACTTAACCTATTCTTGTGTAGCAACCAAAGGAATAACTTGCACTTCTTGCAACCAAAGGAAGAACCAAGTCGTGGAAGGGGCCCCTACCCATGAAGAGGGTCTCACCGATACCGTCTGTAGGGGACATTCGGGTGACGGATCTTAGAAAGGGCCGGAACCTGGAAAGTGGACAAACATCTTGCAACGACAATCTGATGTTTGCGGTCGCCGGCAGGACACCGGAGTCGGGGAAGACGGTGGCGGCGGAAAAGGGGAGCTGCGGGATGACGAGTCAGCAACCTGTTAGTGGGTCTGGGCTAAGGAGTTGGGCCGGAAACTCATTGGAAAAGGCCCACAAACTATTCGGCTCCATGCACTCGATTAAATTTGCGTTGGGACTGGGTCACCTGTTTATTAATATGGGGAAACCGAGGGGCCTATATACTCTCGGAAGAAAGCAGATTCTAGGGTGAGTCTCGTCCTTCATACGCTGACATGTTGAGGGGTGTGGGCGAAAGAGAGAGCATGGGTGGGCGAGGTGGACAACTTTTCAATTCTGGCCATCATTCGGGCCCAGATGCTAGGATCGCCCATGACCGGTACAGGAGAACTGAAGAGGAGTGGAGATCAACAAGAAGCGGAAGATTTGGGGGCAGAATTGACCATGGCTGGTCGCAAAGGGGAGGCAAATTCTTTGGAGGAGGGCGAGGAAGAGGGTGGCTGTGAGGAAGGACAGGAGTGTGGAGGAGTAGGGCTAGTGCCAATCCACTGAACCAGCGCAATATTCAATCGTTTTGTAGGCGCCACAGGAGGAGGGACAGGGGCTTCCAGGATCAATAGAGGGAGCGGAAAAGAAGAGAACCGCAGATGAAAGCAACAAGATCAAGAGAACTCAAGGAGATAATAAAGGTACTGATGCAGAGATGGCTGAAGCTGAGGTGGAGGATGGGGGATTGACCAGCTGTCACATCCGGTTTTAAGGACAAAACTGAATGCATAACTATATGTATGTCAGGACCAAGTTCCATATATATAGAGACATTATAAGTGAATAATCGGTAATAGTATCACGAAATAGAATTACAAAGATTAAAAAACTATCAGAGTTATATAGCTTATCCTGTAAATGAAGGCTTCAAACTTCACAGGCAATCGACCGGGGGTTGCGTACGCCTATAACTCAACATAATCTTCGAAAGACTTCATAGCAACTTTCTCTTCTGAGCAGCAGTAAGGATGAATACACTTATGGTTGGTACTTAGCAAGACCACAAATAATAACCAGAATATGATTTAAGTCCATCTTCAGTTAAATTAATCATGTGAGGGTCCAAGCCGCTCATGATCGTGAGCACGGCTGATATATCAATTTTACACTCTACAGAGGTTGTACACTTTCACCACAATTCGCGTAAAAGTTCCAAAGAACTTTGTACCCAACCACACTGTGCTGATCAGGCACAATACCACACTTTCGAGGTGTAATTGCATAGGGACGCTACGAGGCCTTTACAAAGATTCCCTAATATGTGACAATCCGCTAAAGTTTCAAGACAAAGCGGTCATAACCCTCCCAAATGAGGCGGTATCTTAGCCAAGGACCATAAACAAAATCAAAGCCTCAAGAGGACCGAGCTATACCTAGTAGATGCATCCCCTCTTACCCTTTCGGTAAGAATGTCACAAGCTAGAGTTTCTAATTAATTAGCAAGACTAGAGCCATATAGTATTATGGTTGTACTGCTTTCTTGGGTGGTTCTCCATGTTTTAATTAAACAAAGTATTCTTATAAATAAGCATAGATAGAAGGATAGTTAGGGTCACTTGCATTTCTCCAACGGAAAGCTACTCTTACTGTTCTTCAACTCTTGGTCACTCTGAAATCTTGATGTTCAAGCTTCGAATGACGATTCTTCTACTCGAAGCAATCAACGAGCAACCATACAAAGAAAACGACAAATACAACTAAGAACAATACATCAAAACAAAAGAAAGGCTTTAAAAGAGTGTACTAAAGGGTATGGCTCGATTCTAGGGATCACACGAACGCAAGAAATGCGGAAAGCGAAGCTAGGGTTGAAAAGAAACGGCTATTGAAAGATTTGTATTATTATTGAACAAAAGAACTGAGCTTCATTTATTTTAATTAGAAACCACATGTAAAAGATATTTTAAAGAAAATATCTTTGGTCGTAAGTAACTCATATTATGTTTGTATTTGTAAAGGCGAAGTAGAACTTAGTCAAATTTTATTTAATTATCTATGTAAAAATTATACTAATTAAACAATTAATTTAAAAGAAACATGTGGAAGCATCTAAACGCACAACTTTATATGATTCTTGTTGAACTAACAAATTCAATTATAAAAACATTTGATTTCATATTAATCAAGTTAACATTAATTATGAAAATCGGAGCAAAGAATTAATTATCTTTTAGTTAGAAAAGCTAGATGAGAGGATATTAATCAGATCAAATTTATATTTAATTTCAAAAACAAGAACTATGGCACAACAACATCTCTGGATGATAGCTTACGCTAAAAGGAAACTAACGCAACAAGAACGGGTCGAAACGGATCTAGAACACGGAATCTATGAAAGAAACAAGGTTGCAGGGTCCTATACGCGAATAACTATAGACGTGAAGGACTAGCAGAAAACTATTGCAAGACACATAAAATAGTGCTAGCAAAAAGGGCAAAGGTTAGGGTTAGATCTGAAAAAGCTCGGGGCTAGGGACGGCGAGTTCTATTTTACAAAAGAACCGGGGCTAAAATGAAAGAACAAGGATTGTTAAGTAAACATTATTGAACTGCAGTGGATCGCGGGTTGATTTCCTGAAAACTGAGGGTCACTTTTGCAAAGATTCATAGGGTTGACCGATATAGGGTTGTTTGACTCGGGTCAGATCCGATCTGGGCCGTTGGATCTCAATCGGACGGCTCAGGATGGATCGGGCGGAGAGAGCGGCGGCGTTGGTGCGGCCGACGCGGCGGGCTCGTCGGACTTCGCCAAAATGGCGGCCCGGGGCTCGGTTTCGACTTGAGTTTGGTCAAGGAGCAAGAGCACGACGTTGTGAACTCAACTACGGGCTCTAGGAGGCGATTTGGAGACCGGAAAGGGGTGCGCGGCGGTGAGAGGCGGCTCGGGCCGTAAGAGCTTGCTCCGACGAGCTATTCCGCGCGAGGGGAGGCGAGAGAGAGGGGTGAAAAGGAATCGGAGAGCATCCTCACCACAACGCGAAGCTTCAGTGCTGGTTTGTGAGGAAGCGATGAAGCGGCGGGTTGGCAGCGGCACCGAGCTCGATGAGCTCCAATGGCGGCGCAAGCTAGGGTTTGCAAGGGCCAAGGCAGCGTTTCGGGTCGATAGGAGGGTCAGAGTGAGTCGCGCGGCTGTAGGATCAAGAACACCGACTAGAGGGGGGGTGAATAGGCGGTTTAAAATCTAAAACCAATAACACTAGAGAAATTTAATTAGTAACAAAGGAAAGCCCTATGTCATGCTATTACTATTTCTAGATGGGTTTGCAACCTAGGGTGACAAGACACAAATCAAGCTCTAGTAAAGTAAATTGCTTAAAGTAAAAGCAAGTATTAAAGAGAGCAAGAGAAGTAACCAAGCTTGACACAAGAAATTATCCCGTGGTGTCGATGACTTGCCGGTCACCCCTAATCCACGTTGAGGTGGATTCCAAGAATCAACCGCTCCTCTATCAAGAACCTCTTGATCTTGAGCCGGCTTGAAACAAGGAACCGCTCCACACCTCGATTCCACTAGAGTTGCTCTTCACCACTCCGGTGAGGTGAGCACAAAACCTCTCACAACCGAAATCGGGGCTCCTCAACAATCTCCTTGGAGGTGCTCCACGAAATCCACTTCTCCAAGCCGTCTAGGGAGAGGCAACTCCCAAGAGTAACAAGTTGATGACGCTTGCTTGAAGTTTCCCTAATGCCACAAAGCTCAAACTCTTGATGCAATGCACTAGGAAGCTCTCACACTCTCAAAAATGCAATCTCTAAGCAAGTGTGTGTGAGAGAGGGATGCCTTAGCTCTAATGTGTCAAGAATGCTATCCAAATGGCCAAGGGAACCTCCCAATGGCCGGGCATTGGGTATATATAGACACCCCTCAAAAAACTAGCCGTTACACTCTTTTCTGCGAAGTCGCGGACCGTCCGCGTTTCAAAAACCGGACTGTCCGCCGGTATAAATCAGTGAGTCAGAGTGCAATAAATGCATGTCAGAACTAGCCGTTAAGCCCTGGCGGACCGTCCGCGCCCCAGTGGCGGACCGTCCGCAGTTAAGAGTTCCAACCCACCAGAGACTAACATCGTCTCTGGAACAAACTTGAGTTTAGCCTGCGGACCGTCCGCGCCTCAGGAGCGGACCGTCCGCAGTTTAACATTTGACCCCCAAACCAGAGAAACATTCTCTCTGGTACATATTTGAAAAATAGTGGCGGACCGTCCGCCCACCTGGGCCGGACCGTCCGCGAGCCCACCAGAGACACTGCAAGCTCTCTGGAACGGTCGCGGACTGTCCGCCGCTATGGGCCGGACTGTCCGCCAGCCCACCAGAGTCTCTGCAAGCTCTCTGGAACGGGCGCGGACTGTCCGCCCCACAGGCGCGGACTGTCCGCCCCACAGGCGCGGACTGTCCGCCGTTACTCAGTAAGCTCTCGAACTTAGTCTATTTCAAAACTTTTCAAAACGTCGTTAGCCTTCATGCATGCAACTAGACATTTTGAGCAAAATGGCACTAAAGACCCGTCAAGCATGAGTACATAACCCCTCTTGATAGTACGGCTAACTATCCAATAAATCCGGTCACTTTTCATCCACTAAACGCCCTGTGACTGGTAAAATGCAAAAGCCCTATTTTATACCTTTGCCTTGAGCCCGAGCTTTGCTCATCATCTCTAAAACTCTATACGTTCACACCCAAATATCTTTCATCCGTGAATCAACCTATACTCATCTTCTCAAATGAAATCGTTAATCCACAAACCGTTGTCATTAATTACCAAAACTCGAATTAGGGGCCTAGATGCTTTCAATCTCCCCCTTTTTGGTAATTGATGACAACACTAAATTTTGGAGTGATAAAAGTTTTCAAGTCAACTTTATACACTAGGCATAAGGTGGACTTGGAATTGAACTTTGGAAGAACTTACTCATTTTCTTGAAGATTTCAGAATATGGTATGAATAAATTCACCAAGTTCGATGAGTAGAGAGAACTCCCCCTTGATATGTGCATATAAATTTTCATGAATACCAAGAGCACATATATATATATATTTGAGAATTTTGACAGAGTTTTCCCTACAAGTGGAAATCGAGGCATACAAGATACAATAGATATATGATATGAAAGTTTAGCATGGTTAGCACAACCTCACAACCACAAGATGAACATAAATAGATAAGAGTAGCACAAACTAACATAGTTCATCACACATTACAAACCAAGGTTCAAATCCAAACACAAGTCTCAAATAGAGTTCATGAAAGACACAAATAAAACATGAGAGGCAAGCGGAAGCCGAAAACGAATGATCTCCATAAGAAGTCCATGAGCTCCCCCTAGATCCAAGCACTCCAAAACTCCTTCTCCCCCTTTGGCATCAATTGCCAAGAAAGTCAAACGGCTGGTGGAGGAGGTGGCGGTGGGTAGAACGGCTGGTGCGGATAGAACTCTGGAGGCGGCACTGGAGCTGGAAACACTGAGTAGAAGTGGTCAGTAAACCCTGTGAAAGCTGTGCTGAAGACATCAAAGCGCTGCTCTAGCTGCTCCTGTCTCTGCTCAAGCTGCTCAAACTGCTCAGAAGAGGGCAAATCCTCAAAACGTGAGTCAAGAGCTGCTATATCCGAGTGTAAACTCTCATGAAACCCCTGCATCTGAGCCATCATAGGCTGGAACATTTGCTGCTGCATGTTCTGAAAGTTGAGGTTCATCTGATTCTGCATCTGACTAGCCAACCCCGCAATCTGAGAGGACATGCTCTCCTGCATTGATGCAAAGTATGGGTCAAAATAGCCAGCTGAGGAGCCCACTGCTGCTGTGCTGGATGATGCAGTGGTGGCATGGCATGCTGAGGTGCAGCTGCTCCCATATGAGCATCATCATCACTATCATCTTGCCCCTGTGCTTCATCATCCATATCATCTCCAGGGAAAGGAGTCAGAGGCCTCAAGAGAAAAGCATTGTCATTCTTAAATGGCCTGAAAGGTGTGTGTTTGCTTTCGCATAACCCTCTGAAACTAGTCTTAACCTTGATGATGGACATAATATATGGAGCAAAATATAAGTTCATTTCCATGTTTAGCCTCAAATCTGCAAGCTGATCCATGATAAGAGCAATGACATTGATTCTATTTCCATTCATGACATGAGATATCACATTCCAATAGTGTCCTCTAATCTTGTCCTTGTTGCCACTCTTAGGCATGAATGTGACTCTAGCAATCTTATTGATCACTGCAGGATGATGCCTCAGACCCTGAGTGCCCCCAAAAGTTCTAGCAATTCCAAGATGTGCAGGCTCATAGAACATGGGATAGTCATTCTCATCTAGAGGGTTTTCTAACACAATATTCATACTTTGCTCACTAGTGATGAGATTATAATCCAATTCATTTGCCTCAGCAAACTGTGCAAATGTAGCACCATAGGTTCTTTTGCCAGTTGTCCACCTAAATGTTTCCTCAACCATATTGATCTCTAGAGTGGCATAGAACTGGCGTATCACAGTTTCATTCCAATCACACCTATGCTGCAGAAAATTAGCTAACCCCATTTGCTGAAATCTATCTACTAGATCAGTCATGACTTGTTGTTGTCTCATGTAGCCTATGTCAATGGTCTGATGTTTGAATATATTTTTCTTAACTAGATGACCAAAGTAAACATCTTTTTGTACCTCGGTTTTGAAGAAAAGAATGTTGGTGTCACGAGGTAAGCTGAATTGATCCACTGCTCTTGCATTGGCATAGCTCTCTGCAGTCCACTGACGGCTAGGTAGATCTAGCCCCATTAAATCTGTAATATCATCATCAACCCCTTCAGTCTCTTCCTCTGAAGACTCATCACCTGCATCTCCTACTGAAGAAGCTGCAGCCATCTCACTGACATTTGGAGCATAGTCCACATCATCCGAGTCATCACTGTCTCTTTGTCTTTTGGAAGACATAGCCTTCTTGATTTTAGAAGCTACCTTGATGATCTTCCGGGGTGGCCCGAGATCAAGATTTAACCATAAGAACAATTACTAAAGCAATAGAATGAATCCTTAATGATATAACTCAATTCAGCACTGATCTAAAAAATCTGATACTAGCGGACCGTCCGCACTTCTGAACGCGGACCGTCCGCGGTTCATGAACTACCACGGCGGACCGTCCGCGTCCAGCAGGCGGACTGTCCGCGACCCATCTGTTCTGCGCAGGAACACAAAATCGCCCTCATCTTTGATTCATCCACATTTTGAGTTTCGATTCAAATCCACCAACCAAAATTAAACTATAGCATCTCCTCATCACTAGGAATAAGATCCCCCAAGAATTTTCAAGAATCCATGGCCAAAAAATAGATCGGAGCATCTAACCCTAACTCTTTCCAATAAAGAAAACCAAAAACAAGAGTTAGGGATTCATCGAAATACCGAGAGGACATGATGCACAATCTTGAGAAGAGTCCGGGGATGTGCTCGGACCGTCCGGGAACCACTCCAAAAAGGCTTGACCTTGTTGTCTCCCCCACGTGCTTGAGAGAGAAAGAGAGAGACCTTTTTGATGTTTGTGTGCGGTTTGGTGGAGGGGAGTGAGAGGGACATCCAATATAAGTCAAGTCTGGCCGACCCCGCCTTTCTGTCCAGTCGCGGACTGTCCGCGATATCCCGGCGGACCGTCCGCCTTTGAAATTTTTACACTGCAACCCAACTGAAACTGCCTCTGGTAAAAACTGCCCAGCACAGGCGGACCGTCCGCGGTCCTTTGGCGGACTGTCCGCCACTTACACGCGGACTGTCCGCAGTACCAAATTTCAGACTGTCCAGAATTGTGCCAATTTTCTCAATTTCAACTCCGATTTGGGATCATTGCTCATATAAAAATCCAAAAAACTCAAATATTGCATAAAAACGTTCAAAAGACTCATATGAGCAAGTTTCAACAAGAATTCAAAAATAAATCGAGTAGAATCATGAAAACTCATAAATGGCTCAAAAATACCTCAAAAAATCAGAAAAATGAAACAAGGAGAGCTTGAAAGAACCATATACCACATGTGCTGGTTTTCAAGCCACATTTGAGAAGTCAATGATATTTAACTCATTTCTCAACTTGCAAAACCGAGATTCATCCAAGGGCTTGGTAAATATATCGGCTAATTGATCATCCGTGCCAATACCATCAATCTTGATATCACCCTTGTTCACATGATCTCTAAGAAAATGATGGCGGATATCGATATGCTTAGTTCTTGAATGTTGAACCGGATTAGAGACAATCTTCACGGCACTTTCATTATCACACAACAAGAGAATTTCATCAAATTTCACACCATAATCTAGAAGAGTTTGCTTCATCCATAACAATTGTGCACAACAACTTCCGGCCGAGATATATTCCGCTTCGGCGGTTGAAAGAGCCACGGAATTTTGCTTCTTTGAAGACCATGATACAAGAGATCTTCCAAGAAATTGACAACCACCGGAGGTGCTTTTCCTATCAACCTTGCACCCCGCATAATCCGAATCCGAGAATCCAACCAAATCAAAATGAGCACCCTTGGGATACCACAAACCAATATTAGGAGAATATTTCAAGTATCTCAAGATCCTTTTGACGGCGGTCAAATGACATTCTCTAGGTGCGGCTTGAAATCGTGCACACATGCAAACACTAAACATGATGTCGGGCCTAGATGCGGTCAAATAAAGCAAACTACCAATCATAGAACGGTAAAGCTTTTGGTCAACCGGGTTACCTCCCTCATCTAGGTCGAGATGCCCATTTGTGGCCATAGGAGTCTTGATTGGTTTTGCATCTTCCATACCAAATTTCTTCAAGATATCCTTCACATATTTTGATTGACACACAAAGGTGCCTTCCTTGAATTGCTTGATTTGAAGTCCAAGAAAGAAACTCAATTCACCAATCATGGACATCTCAAATTCCCTAGACATCATTTCACCAAATTCCTCACAAAAACTTGGGTTAGTTGAACCAAAGATAATATCATCAACATAAATTTGACAAACAAACAAATCTTTACCAATATCTTTAGTGAACAAAGTAATATCAACCTTACCAATTTTGAAGCCCTTAGAAATAAGAAAATCCCTCAATCTTTCATACCAAGCTCGTGGAGCTTGCTTAAGACCATAAAGAGCTTTAGAGAGCTTGTATACATGATTTGGCTTCTTGGGATCTTCAAAACCGGGAGGTTGCTCAACAAAAACAAGTTCACTAATCTTGCCATTTAAAAAAGCACTTTTCACATCCATTTGAAAAAGTTTTATGTTGTGAGAGCAAGCATAAGCTAATAAAATTCTAATAGCTTCTAATCTAGCAACGGGAGCAAAAGTTTCACCGAAATCCAAACCTTCGACTTGAGTGAAGCCTTGAGCGACCAATCTTGCCTTGTTTCTCACAACCATTCCATCTTCATTTTGCTTGTTTCTAAAGACCCATTTAGTGCCAATAACATTATAATTCTTGGGCCTTTCAACTAAATCCCAAACTTGATTCCGGGTGAAATTATTTAATTCTTCATGCATAGCATTCACCCAATCCGGATCTCTCAATGCTTCATCTACACGGTTAGGTTCAAGAAAAGATACAAAAGAATAATGTTCACAAAATGAAGCAATGCGAGATCGAGTTTGGACACCCTTACTAGTATCACCCATGATTTGATCCACCGGATGATCCTTTGCAAGAACATGATGAATTCTTTGAGGAACAATGGGTTCTTGAGTTGATGAAGAAGGTGCACTAGATGAACCAACTTGATCTTGTACTTGAGAATCATCATTACTTGAATCTTGTACAATTTGTTGTGCTTGATCATTTGAGATTGAAGTTGAAGGATTAACTCTAATAGAGATAGAAGAACCATCTTCATCTTCATCTTCTTCTCTTGGTCTAACATCACCAATTGACATGTTTTTCATTGCATTTCTCAAACCATCACTTCTCACATCATCAAGATTTTCTTATTCATTGTGTGACCCATTGGTTTCATCAAACTCAACATCATATGCTTCTTCAACAATGCCATGTGTTTTGTTGTAGACCCGATAAGCCTTGCTATTAGATGAATATCCAAGAAGAAAACCCTCATCACATTTGCTTTGAAACTTTGATAACCGAGTTCCCTTCTTGAGAATATAGCATTTGCAACCAAACACTCTAAAATATGATATATTTGGCTTCCTTCCAATGAGCAACTCATATGGGGTCTTGTTATGAAATCTATGGCAATACAATCTATTAGAGGCATGACAAGCCGTGTTGATTGCTTCGGCCCAAAAGCTATCCGAAACATTATACTCGGAGAGCATTGATCTTGTCATATCAATCAAGGTTCTATTTTTCCTCTCAACAAGACCATTTTGTTCCGGAGTGTACTTGGTTGAGAATTCATGCTTGATTCCTTTCACATCACACCATTCCTCAACTCTTGTGTTTCTAAACTCACTTCCATTATCACTCCTCACTTTCTTCACCTTGAGCTCAAATTCATTTTCGGCCCTTGTAAAGAATTTCTTGAAAGTGTCATATGTATCGGCCTTGTCATGAAGAAAGAAAACCCATGTATATCTTGAGTAATCATCTACTACCACAAGACAATAGCAATTTCCACCAATACTTCTATATGTTGTAGGACCAAATAAATCCATATGCAATAATTCCAATGGTCTCTCGGTTGACATGACACTCTTAGTGGGATGAGTATTTGCAACTTGCTTTCCGGCTTGACATGCACTACAAAGTTTATCTTTATCAAACTTCACATTCTTCAAGCCAACTACTAAATCATGCTTCAAAAGTCGGTTGAGTTGCTTCATGCCAACATGACCAAGCCTTCTATGCCATAACCAACCCAAGGATGATTGAGTGAACAAGCAAGTGGACAAATTTGCCTCTTTAGTAGCAAAATCCACAAGATATACATCCTCATGTCTAAATCCCGTAAAGATGTGATCTTTTCCATCCAAGCTAGTCACTACAACATCATCTTTAGTGAAACTACACTTATATCCAAAATCACAAAGTTGAGTGACCGCTAAGAGATTAAACTTGAGAGAATCAACCAACAATACATTTGAAAGAGAATGATTGCTTGAGATAGGAATTGTACCAACTCCTTTGACTTTGCCCCGGCTATTGTCACCAAAGATGATGTCACTATAGCCACCCACATTCTCATCTAGAGAGGAAAACATCATTTGATCTCCGGTCATATGTTGAGTGCATCCACTATCAAGCACCCAATGTCTTCCTCCGGACTTGTAATTCACCTACAAAGAGGAAGTAACTCTTTTAGGTACCCAAACTTTCTTGGGTCCTTGAGCGTTAGTGACCACATTAGTGACCAAGACTTTTGGCACCCAAATGGCATTCTTTTTAGCACCATTTATAGGTATCCCAATAAATTTTGCACTAACATTGCCATTTGAATTTTTCATAAGCATGTAACTTGAATCAAAGGATATGACTTTCTTGTTGGTGCAATTCTTCTCAACATGGCCAACCTTCTTGCATTTTTCACAATATGGCTTGCCACTACTCTTCACAAAGGTAGTTTTGGTTTGCACAAAAGCCTTCTTCCCTTTCTTAGGAATATATCCAAACCCTTGCTTGTTCAAGGTGAACTTTTGGCTTGCCCAACAATGATTAAATTTTGCTCTACTATCATAGCATTTTCTCAAATCATTAGTCAAGCAAGTAACCTCTTTCTTTAACAAATCATTTTCCATAATGAGAGATTTATTGCAATATGAGTTGTCTAGTTTGGTGCACAAAGAACTAGTAGAGCTAGAGCCACAAGATTTATCATCAATTAAATCACAACTAACACCAATGCTCAATGTTGCTTTTCTTTCATGACTAAGCAAGGTATTGTGAGCTTCCTCAAGCTTCTCATGAGTTTCTTTGAGATTCTCATGAGAAGTCTTTAGCTCCTCATAGGAATCTTGAAGAGAAGTAAACTTCAACTTCAAGTCCCTCAACTTAGCATTTTCCTTTGTCATGAATTCATCGGCATCATTAAGCATTTCAACAAGATCATCATATGAAAGTTCATCAAGTTCACCATCTTGTTGTACCTTTGCACCACCCTTTGCCATAAGACAATGTGGTGTAGAGAAGAGTGATGGAGCCTCCTTGATGGCGATCCCGGCAACTCCCTTAGATGGCTTATCATCATCATCATCATCATCATCATCGGAGCTTGCATCGGAATCCCATTCAACAAAATATGCTTGGCCATTCTTTTTTTTCTTGATGAACTTCTTCTTCTTCTTTTCATCATTTTTATTGTCCTTTTTCTTGTTTGGACAATTTACAATGATATGACCTACTTCACCACAATTGAAGCAAGTCTTGTCCACAAAAGGATTTTTTCTTGATGATTGACCTCTCTTGCCAAAGTTCTTCTTGCTCATCATTCTATTGAATCTCTTGACAAAGAGAGCCATCTCCTCATCCGATTCTTCTTCTTGGCACCCACTTTCTTCTTCATTTTTACTATCTTGAGCTTTGAATGCCACACTTTTCTTTTTCACATCAATTTCTCCACCATGAACTTCATCTTGAGACTTCTTGAACATGTCATGGGTGAGAATTTCTCCCAATATTTGTGTGGGAGTTGCGGTCTTCACATTTGACCTTACAAGTAAGGTCACAATTGTGTCATATCTTTCCGGAAGACATCTAAGAAACTTGTGGTTGAAATCCCCATCCGGTACCTCAAATCCAAGTCCCTTGAGGTCATTCACAATGTCATTTAGCCGGTTGAACATCTCGGCTATACTCTCATCCTTCTTCATGGTGAATTCACTAAAATTCCCTTTGAGCAAATACAACTTGGCCTCCTTTACAGTTGATGTCCCCTCATGAATTTCCATGAGCTTCTTCCATATGTCATTTGCATTTGTGAGGCTCTTGACTCTATTAAATTCATTCACATCAAGAGCACTAAAGAGCACATTAACCCCTTGATCATTTAGTGTCTCATTTTCCTCATCTAGGGGTGTCAAACTCTTTGGGTCCAAAATGACATATCCATCACTTACTACTCTCCATAGCTTTCTACTCATGGCTTTGAGATGAGCCGACATCCTAGTCTTCCAATAATCATAATTATTCCCATCAAAGAACGGTGGCTTCCCAACATGAATCCCATGATCACTAGTCATTGTTCTACTCCAAGATGGTTAAATCCGCAATTAATGGAGTACTTATCTCTGGTACCACTTGTAGGATCAAGAACACCGACTAGAGGGGGGGTGAATAGGCGGTTTAAAATCTAAAACCAATAACACTAGAGAAATTTAATTAGTAACAAAGGAAAGCCCTATGTCATGCTATTACTATTTCTAGATGGGTTTGCAACCTAGGGTGACAAGACACAAATCAAGCTCTAGTAAAGTAAATTGCTCAAAGTAAAAGCAAGTATTAAAGAGAGCAAGAGAAGTAACCAAGCTTGACACAAGAAATTATCCCGTGGTGTCGATGACTTGCCGGTCACCCCTAATCCACGTTGAGGTGGATTCCAAGAATCAACCGCTCCTCTATCAAGAACCTCTTGATCTTGAGCCGGCTTGAAACAAGGAACCGCTCCACACCTCGATTCCACTAGAGTTGCTCTTCACCACTCCGGTGAGGTGAGCACAAAACCTCTCACAACCGAAATCGGGGCTCCTCAACAATCTCCTTGGAGGTGCTCCACGAAATCCACTTCTCCAAGCCGTCTAGGGAGCGGCAACTCCCAAGAGTAACAAGTTGATGACGCTTGCTTGAAGTTTCCCTAATGCCACAAAGCTCAAACTCTTGATGCAATGCACTAGGAAGCTCTCACACTCTCAAAAATGCAATCTCTAAGCAAGTGTGTGTGAGAGAGGGATGCCTTAGCTCTAATGTGTCAAGAATGCTATCCAAATGGCCAAGAGAACCTCCCAATGGCCGGGCATTGGGTATATATAGACACCCCTCAAAAAACTAGCCGTTACACTCTTTTCTGCGAAGTCGCGGACCGTCCGCGTTTCAAAAACCGGACTGTCCGCCGGTATAAATCAGTGAGTCAGAGTGCAATAAATGCATGTCAGAACTAGCCGTTAAGCCCTGGCGGACCGTCCGCGCCCCAGTGGCGGACCGTCCGCAGTTAAGAGTTCCAACCCACCAGAGACTAACATCGTCTCTGGAACAAACTTGAGTTTAGCCTGCGGACCGTCCGTGCCTCAGGAGCGGACCGTCCGCAGTTTAACATTTGACCCCAAACCAGAGAAACATTCTCTCTGGTACATATTTGAAAAATAGTGGCGGACCGTCCGCCCACCTGGGCCGGACCGTCCGCGAGCCCACCAGAGACACTGCAAGCTCTCTGGAACGGTCGCGGACTATCCGCCGCTATGGGCCGGACTGTCCGCCAGCCCACCAGAGTCTCTGCAAGCTCTCTGGAACGGGCGCGGACTGTCCGCCCCACAGGCGCGGACTGTCCGCCGTTACTCAGTAAGCTCTCGAACTTAGTCTATTTCAAAACTTTTCAAAACGCCGTTAGCACTCATGCATGCAACTAAACATTTTGAGCAAAATGGCACTAAAAACCCGTCAAGCATGAGTACATAACCCCTCTTGATAGTACGGCTAACTATCCAATAAATCCGGTCACTTTTCATCCACTAAACGCCCTGTGACCGGTAAAATGCAAAAGCCCTATTTTATACCTTTGCCTTGAGCCCGAGCTTTGCTCATCATCTCCAAAACTCTATACGTTCACACCCAAATATCTTTCATCCGTGAATCAACCTATACTCATCTTCTCAAATGAAATCGTTAATCCACAAACCGTTGTCATTAATTACCAAAACTCGAATTAGGGGCCTAGATGCTTTCAGCGGCGCTATTTATGAGGTGGCTGTGGCTGCAACTGCAACTGCCTTGGCATGCGGGCCAAGGCGTGGGCGCCAACCGGACTCTGCTCGAGTTCGGGTCGAGCACGGGGAGGAAGATGACCCCGACAGGCAGGGCCCGCCTAGCGGTGAGAGAAGGAGGGAGAAGAGAGAGATGGAGGATTGGGCCGGCAAAGGAAGCTGGGCCGACTGCTGGGCCATGCGGGAGGAAAAGAGGGGAAAAGAGAGAAAAAGAGAAGGGTTGGGCCGGGCCAAAAGAAAGAAAGGGGAGAGAGGAAAAAGGAAAAGGTTTTGCAATAAAGAAGATCAAGCACATTCATTTGAATTCAAATTTGAAGAATTTAAATTCAACTGAACTCAAACAATAAATAATGCAACACAGCATGAATGCAAAACGAACAGAACAACCTTATTTAATTTAGAAGACAACCAATTAATTTTCTAAACTAATTTTTTTGTAAAGAAAATAAATGTTGGGAAAATTTTAAAGTTAAGAGAAAATTGTTGTTTTATTATTACTTTTAATCACATCCTAAAATCTAACAATTTTAGGGTGTGACACCAGCTGACGGGAATCAAATGCTCGAGGTGCACGAAGAGAGGCCATGCCATGTGGCTTCAAAATGCGTTTGTATATTGTGTGATTTGTGATGGTATTGACCATGTAAATCATAGATGCCCTTTGCTGAAAAAAAAATAGGCCAGTTGCACATGCTGTTGGGTATGCGGTCCATGGACTGAGTTTTTACCATATATCACATTCACCTTTGCCAAGATCCAAAAAGGAATCTAAATCAGCAATTATCTCAGTGGTTGGTGAAGCACTTAGTAAAGAGCAAGTGGTGTCCCAGCTTCAGAGAATTTTCCCTGGGAAATGGGTGTGGAAGTTATTTGAACATGAGCAGAATGTTTACATAACCAAGTTCCCATCTAAGAGTGATCTGCATAGGGCCATTGCATTTGGAGGTGCTGATGTTAAAGATGTAAATGGGGCTCAAGGTATTAGACTTAAGTTTGACGTCTGGACTAAAAAAGAGGAAGGTTTCCTGTTGCCTAAGGTGTGGGTTAAGGTGTTTGGAATATGCAAGTCCCTGAGAGGATTCAAGAACCTGTAGGATGTGGGGTCAATGTTAGGTTCAACTCAGATGGTGGACATGGAGACAATTAGGAAACATGACTTTGGGAGAATTCAGGTGGCTGTTTTGAACCCAAACCATATACCTGCTCACTTGGATATAGTGATTGGTGACCACTATTTCGAGTTAGAGTTTGAAGTGGAGAAGATAGGGGTGGATGAAAATAGGTATGAAATGGAGATAGGCTGGGTGGGTGGAGATGATGATGGGGAAGGGAATGAAGAAAAGAGATTTAAGAATGATGGCTCAGAATCTAGGGATCCTAAAAGGCAGAAAAATTCTGGTAAAGTAGAACAAGAAGGAGAAAAAGAACACGAAAGAGAAGGTGAGTACACGGAGAACATTGGGCAGAATTGCAGTCTGAGCTTGGGATCGGTTGCGTTTCTTGAGAAGGTGAATAATATGTCAGAGGAGGTGTTTGAGGCTTTCCTAAGGAAGAAAGCTGATGCAATTCTTGATGGAGTGGTGAGTAAAATTGTGGGTGAAATAGCAGATAAGGTAATAGCAGAACAAAATGAAGTAATGGTCAAAAAGGAAGAAGAGTGGAGTGAGCCGGACGGCGGTGCTGAGCTTGAAAAGGAGAATAATCTACCTTCTGAAAGTCAGGAGCCACCTCAATATAGTTCTGAAATTGAACAAACAGTAGTTAGTATCGGGGGCTCACAAGAAAAAGAATCTCATGGAAGTCAGATCTTTAAACAGCAAAATTCTGAAGAAATGGAAAAAATGAGGTTGGGAAGAGCATTCCAATGGTGGCAGCAATTTCTGAGGCTGTGGTGTCACCAACTCAAGCAAGTCCAAGACTGGTTGGGGTTAGCTGATGAGCATGTTTTGAAGAATGCAGAGAGAAGAACTGCAGCAAAGAATCTGGAATCTAAAGGTAACAACCTTTCACAGTCTTTATTTTGTTTAGATAAAGATGTTGTTTCATCTAATTTATTACAATTGGGCATTAGGGCTCAACCTGAGTCAGTGCATTCTCTTTGTAAGCTAGCTTTTGATAGCAAAAACTGTATAGGACTTATGGGGGTGAATGAACCAGTTGAATTAGAATTTCTGGAAGAAGAGACTGAGGATAGTATAGAAGAATTAGAGAAATGTGCTTTAAAGGAGTTGTGTAGGGAACTCTTAAAGGTGGTTTTTAATGAGGATAATTCCTTATCAAAGCTAACTCAGAAGAGTGGGAAGAGTCTACAAGTCAAATGCTAAGCCATTTAAAAAAAGACTTGTAAAGTAAATTTGTTCAAAAGTTCTCTTAGTATGATCAAATGAAAGGATTTTTTTTTAGAATAGCAGAGGTCTTAGTGACTTGGCTAAAATTAAATTTCTAGATGATACAGCTAAAGTGAAGAAATTGGATTTTATAGCCCTTCTGGAGACAGGAAAGGACTTCAGCCAATCAATACTTAATGGCATGTGTGGTGGAAAAAAATTCCTATGGCACTGGACTGAACCCCATGGCAGGTTAGGAGGTATCCTAGTAGGGGTCAATTTGGATGAGCTGGAAATTGGTAGAATTGAGGATGGGGATTATTTTGTGAAATTCAGACTTAGATGTAAAAAGGACAGTTTCCAGTGGGTTTTGGTGGCTGTTTATGGGGCAACACAACCTAACTTTAAAGAGAAGTTCCTTACTAAATTGGTTTGGACTTGTAGTAAAGAGAAGTTGCCTTTACTGGTAGGAGGTGAATTCAATATCATTAGAAATCCTAGTGAGAAAAACAACTCCAGATTTGATGCAAGATGGCCCTTCTTGGTCAATGCTATCATAGATGGTTTGGACCAAAGAGAGTTAGAGATGTCTGGTAGAAAGTTTACTTGGGCCAATTCTCTACCTAATCCAACTTTTAAAAAACTGGATAGGGTACTGGTGAGTACAGATTGGGAGCAGCATTTTCTGTTAGCCACAGTTGTTGCCCTAACTAGAGAGATTTCAGATCATACTCCTCTTCTGCTAGACAGTGGGGAACAGAATCTGGTCAAAAAATAACCTATGTTTATGTTCGAACTAGGTTGGCTTATAAGGGAAGGATTTTTTGAATTGGATCTGAGGTCTGGAAAAAGGAGAAGAGGGGCAGAACTTCCATACAGAAGTGGCAAAATAAGATAAGAAGTTTGAGATAGTTTCTAAGAGGTTGGGCAATAAATATGAATGGTGCATATAAAAAGGAAAAACACAAGTTGACGAGTAAAGCTAATTGGTTGGACAAGGAAGCTGAAAATAGGTTATTAAGCCAACAAGAACTGGATCTCAAACAATGTATTAAAGATAGACTAGCTCATCTTTTGAGGGAAGTGGAAATCAAATGGTTTCAAAGGGCAAAAACTCGATATTTGTTGGAATGGGATAACAATACCAAGTACTTTCAGATGGTGGCAAATGGGAAGAGAAGAAAAACGAGGATACTCCGGTTCAGGAAGAAGGGGTAATTGAAGGAGACGAGAACCTTAAGGAATACATTACTGGGTACTATAGAAAGCTTTTTGGCAGGAATGGCAAAAGTAATTTCACTCTAGATGAAACAGTAGTAGATAACATAGAACATGTGTCTGAGGAGGAAAATGGAGCCCTCTTGGAAGAATTCTCTGAAAAAAGAAGTAAGATGCAATTTTTCAAATGAAGCATAATAAGGCTCCTGGGCCTGATGGGTTCCCTGTCGAATTTAATCAGATATTTTGGCACCTTATTAAAGATGACCCGTGTTCAAAGACTTTTATTCTAGGGACCTCCCTTTGTATAGTCTGAATTTTGGAGTAGTAACGTTACTGCCAAAACTTCAGGAGGCAAAAGTGATAAAAAAGTATAGGCCTATTTGTATGTTGAATGTTAGTTTCAAAATTTTTACTAAAGTTTTGGCTAATAGGTTCACTAGTGTGGCCAATAGGGTTATTAAACCCTCTCAATCTGCCTTTATGTCAGGGAGGTTCATTATGGAAGTAATAGTGACATTACATGAATCAATTCATGAGCTCAAAAGAAAAAAGCAAAGAGGGCTCCTTCTAAAACTAGACTTTGAAAAGGCCTACGACAAGGTAAATTGGGACTTTTTACAGCAAGCTTTAAGAATGAAAGGATTCTCAGCTCAATGGTGTAAGTGGATAGAAAGTATTGTCACAGGAGGAAGTGTGGGAATAAAAATCAGTGATGATATTGGCAAGTTCTTTCATACCGAGAAGGGGTTGAGACAAGGAGATCCTTTGTCGCCAATCTTGTTTAACATTGTTGCTGACATGTTGGCTGTGTTGGTGGAAAGAGCAAGGAAACATGATAAAATCAGGGGAATGGTACCACATTTGGTAGATGAAGGGATGTCAATTCTTCAGTATGTTGATGACACAATATTATTCTTTGAGGATGATTTAGAGCAGGCTAAGAATCTGAAAATAATACTGTGTGTGTTTGAGGAACTCTCGGGGCTTAAGATCAACTTTCATAAGAGTGAACTTTTTTGTATGGGAGAGGCTAAGAATAGGGCATCAGAGTATATGGCATTGTTTGGCTGCAAAGAAGGAACTATTCCTTTCAAATATTTAGGGATCCCATCATCCCAATGAGTAACAGCAGGATCACCAATAAAGATTGGAGCCAGATGGAAACTAGATTCCAGAAGAAACTGAGTAGTTGGAAGGGCAAACTCCTAACTGTAGGAGGAAGATTAGTGCTGATAAATTCAGTACTTTCTAGTCTACCATGTTCATGCTTTCTTTTTTTAGAATAACTAAAGGCATTCTAAGAAAAGTAGACTATTATAGGTCTAGATTTTTTTGGCAAAATAATGAGCATAAAAAGAAACAGGTTAGAAAAATGGGGCTTACTCAATACACCTAAGTGTATGAGAGGCTTAGGAATCACTAATCTGGATACTCAAAATAATTGCCTCTTAAGCAAATGGCTGTTGATGCTCATGAATGAGGAAGGAACATGGCAAAAACTGCTTAAGAGGAAATATCTGCAAAATAAAACTTTATCTCAAGTAACCAAGCAACTGACAGACTCCCAGTTTTGGTCTGGACTAATGAATGTTAAAGACTACTTTTGGGCAAGAGGAAAATTTGAGGTTAAAAATGGGGAGAAAGTGAGGTTTTGGGAGGACTGCTGGACAGGACAAAAACCTCTGATGCAGCAGTACCCTGAGCTGTACAACATCAACAGGAAGAAGAACCAAACAGTGGCCTCTGCTTTCAGCAGCTTACCTTTGAATATATCGTTTAGAAGAGCATTGGTAGGTGAAAAACTCGAGATGTGGATCAAGCTGGTTTCGGAAATAATGCAGGTGGGTTTGGAGAATACAAAGGATCAGTTTGTCTGGATGGTAAACACAAAAGGCCGGCTTTGTCAATGTATAGAGATATGATGTTGAACAACTTTTCTTCTGACAAAAAACATCTCTTGGAAGTTAAGGGTCCCACTAAAAATTAAAATTTTCTTATGGTACCTTAAAAAAGGAGTGATTCTCACAAAAGACAATTTAGCCAAAAGGAAATGGAAAGGAGATAAAAAAATGTTGTTTCTGTAGTCATGATGGAACTATCCAGCATTTGTTTTTCGATTGTCATATAGCTAAGTTTGTTTGGAATCAATTGTATTTTACTTTTGGTATTAATCCTCCTAGGAGTGTTAATCATATGTTGGGATCCTGGCTTAGTGGTTTCTTTGCTCAGCTTAGAAAAATGATGCTAGTAGGAGTATCTGCATTATGTTGGTCTGTGTGGTTATGCGGGAATGAAGTAGTGTTCCAAAAAGTGTATCCTAACTCATATATGCAGGTACTCTACAGAGGAATTTATTGGGCAAGATTTTGGTCGCAGCTATCTAAAGAGGAAGCGATGAACCAAATCAAAAGAAGCTGTCAACAGTTGGAAGGAGTAATTCTGGAGCTGTTGGCTAAGAAGGTATGGAATTTCAGAAATAGGATAGATTTATAGTCTTTCCTTGCGTGTATCCGTGTCAAAACTTGTTTCTTTTATTTTGCGTGAGTTGAGCTCAGTCTCTGGCAGCCTGCGTGCTGTGTTTCTCTTGTATGGCTGTAGTCACTTGCTTGAGAGTGATCATGGCCGGAACTCATCCATTTTCAAAAAAAAAAAAAGATCATCCGGTAGCTCTTGAGAGGACATGAGATAATGGTCTCTTGAGGTGGAGCTGTTTGATCAGATGGATAAAAAATCCAGTGCTGAGGAGGTCTCAGATTGGAGCAAATTCTCTACATGCCATTGAGAAATATAGCTCATCCTCTATTTGCCATTAGAAATTAGCATATCCCTTCTATGCCATCGTCTATAATTTCTCATCCCCTATATGCCCTTACCTTCAAATAACACTAACCGAGCTATTAAAGGATAGGGTGAAAAGACAATAATACCCCTAGCTAGGATGAAGCATATCTGTGACCTTTATCCTACCATGCCATTAGAATCAAGAACAATGATCTTGTTATTTTATCAAGAGATGGAGGGCGGTTGTTCAACAAAATGCTAGCCGAACAGTATATAATGACAAAGTAGAGTGCGGCCAATCGGAGTGGTTTCTTTGCGTTCTGGCCCGTCAGCTGGCTAGTCTTTTGTAGAAGAATTAGCATGATGTACATATACACGATAAAAGATTTGCTAGCTTTTGGAGGATGTATATATGAATTCTTTGTATCTTTTCTTATCTCAATCCAATGAGTCAAATAAGATCGCCCTTCCAAGCTTTGGTTGTAGTAGAAAAGCAAACCAGTGACCTCTACAAAAATATTATATACGATATTAGGCATGACTCAAGTGTATATTATAACAAATGATTAAAATTAGACTAACTGGACATAGTATAGCGCCAATTCATGATTCCCTTCTATATGCACTATGTAGATCGAAACCTTCTTCATAGCGTTTTTGTGAAGTTCTGTTTGTTCCACCTTTTTCTGATGACGTGTTTTGAACTTCACTAACTCATCATGGTCGTCTATCCACTTGCTTGGCAGTTGTTCCTAGCTTTGCAAATAGCATTAGGGTCAAGATACCCGCCTTATTATTTTCTTGCATCCTGTACAATATAATTATCACAATTAATTAGATATACATATATAGTACTATAGGCCATAGCAAACAAGATATTAGTATCGATAAAGCACTTACATACACCACAGTCTAACGTGGTTTAATTCTAGTTATTTGAGGCGGAGCATGTCTTGGATGTCTTGAAAATCAAAGATTATCTCAGCCCCGGTATCAAATTTTGGTATGAATACAATCTGTCCTTGTTGTACCAACTATGCATCCTCTGCGTTTCGCTTTAAACCGTACTATTGAAATTGCCAAGTCAGGTAGAAATGGTTTACCATATTCAAATTTTCAAGGACAATATGGTAAATCTGGTACACCATTAACCCCAATGATCACATCAAACCCCCACTACTAGAAAAATGCCTTAAGGCACCAGTTGCAGATGCCCTTTGGTACCGGTTTTTTGAACCGGTACCCTGAAAGTGGTATCAAAGGCTTGGTACCAGGTAAATTAACCGGTACCTAAGGCCTCCAAAATTCACGAAAAATATTCTCTTTGGCTGGGATTTGAACTCGCGACCTCTAGCCTTGCGCATTGCTCCTTTACCATCTCAGCTACACAGTTCTTTTGATTGAGAAGGAGATGCTTTTCTTTTGAAGTAACCCATGGATGAGTCTAAGGTACCGGTTGGTAACACCAACCGGTACCTAAGGCTCGTCTAAAGTCACCGGTTGGTGGTACCACCCGGTACTAATATAAAAGTTACCACCCGGTACCTATGTAGAGCCTTAGGTACCGGTTGATAATACCAACCGGTACCTAAGGCTCATTCAAAGATTTCATCCCCTCCAAAAATACCGGTATGGAGATGAACCAATACCTATGTTTTCTAGTAGTGTCAATTTGGGGCTTGGAATAGCACGGACATCTGATGTCATTATAATTTTCCTCCTTTGACTTAGCCTTTTCAGCCTTCTTGTTTGCTTTGTTGCTGGCGTGCTATCTCGCTGCAATGTCTGACTCTTCCTTCCCGTAAGCCGATATCACTCGCGGGCACTTATGCGCCGGCTCTTCTTGTGGTGGATCTAGCGGGTACACCTGTTGTTGTTGTGGTGACGGCGGAGCCAGTGGCGTATGGTCTTTGCGGCCAGTCATGCTCTTGTGGTGGTGATAGCGGAGCTACCAGTGCACGTGGATGTGTTGTTTTTCTATCCATCTTGTTTACCCACATGGATGTGTTGTAGGCACACGTGTGCACATAAGCTCATCCAGCTTGTACTCCTAAAAAGCTTAATTTTTTTCATAAACACCAGAAAGTGCAAATATCTTGTCTGCTATCATTTTCTAATCAATTAACCTCTCTTTTTCATCAAACGTACTAATTAGCTTGTTCTAAGCATTTATGTTATATATTTAAAAACCAAAGGAGTATATATATCAGGATCAACATTTGAATCAAAGAACCACTCAAAAAAAAACATTTGTACCAAAGAAGCGGAGTCCAAGCCAAGAACCAGCCCGTGTTTGAGAGGCGGTTCTTGTAGGAGGCGGCTAGGATGGTGATGCCGCCGAAGTTGTCTGGGAGTTAACGGAATGTTTCGCTACCTGTCTGCCGAATGCTCGTTCAGCGAGGGGAGCAATGTTGGAGAAGTGTGGGATTAGAAAGATGGGCACGAAAACACACAACACAAAGGTTCGTTTAGTGGCACAAACACATACTGACATACAATTGGCAGCACATTAGGCCCTCGTAAAGAACAACAGTCTAGTTGCTGGATACTTGTTTTCTATTTTGCTTAGGAAAAACAATAAATTTCGAGTCATTGGTGAAATTGATCAGACAGTAAATTTACTTGCTTCGACTACTATGCAAATCACAAACACAAACATTCCTGCTATTATACTTCCTGGGGTTATGAAGCAGCTAGAGCGATATTTTATTGTAGGAAGTAGTAACGTGTAGAGGAGTGCGCTGACTTTTTCAAAAGTTTTTTTTTGTCTCTGACAATCCTTCCAATTGCCACAGAAATTTATAAGTTTCCATTGGAAGTGCATGCATGAACTGCCACATGTTTTTCTTTTTATTTCCGGAGGCAAAGTGGTTCTGTTGTACAAAGAATCACAAAGTATATAGAAACTAAAAAAAGTTTTCAACATTCCGTACAACAGGGTCCAATCTTTGATCTCTGACTGAGGTATTCATTCAGCTATGTTGACAGAGATTTCTACTCCATTGTAGCTACATACCATGATATAGTCTTGTTTTGGACATGGTACAATGGTGTAGACTCTACACGTCTTGTATATCAAGAGAAGCGTATACTGAAACCCTTGTCAGTTTTCGTGACATCCATGCTACCAAACTCATCAAAGTCTGAATCCGAGCCACCATCTTTGCAAACCCCCCATTCTTCCATTGAGCTGTCATCATCCTCATCCTTTGATGCTGGGACTTGTAATCCTTCTATAGGTACAGGCAAGGGTTCTTCCGTAAAGTACATATCATTCAGCAGGTCTGCAGCACTGGTCCTCTTTGCTGGGTCATAACAAATTAGTTGCTTTATGATGCTAACCTCAGAAGGTGATTTGTTAGGCAGACATGCTTCAAGGCCTGTCAGTTTCTTAACTTTGTTAAAGAAAATCTTATTGTAATCTGGCAAGTTTGAACAGCCTGGAAAGGTTTCTTCTGTGATATCGCCAAGGACACTGATGATTCTACTAATCTGATCAATATCAGATATCCCTGGGAATATAGGCTCCAAGTTCAGGAGCTCTGCCAAGATGCATCCTAATGACCAGAGGTCAATCTCGAGCCCGTAATTTGTTGATCCATATAAAAGCTCAGGAGCCCTGAACCACCTCGTACCAACACAAGAAGTGAAGGCACCAGATTCTTCACCTACGCCTTCACCATCATATGAGTAGGATGCTCGGAATGGATCATCTTCAATGTCTCCTGTGCTGCATGTGGCAAGACAGGATGCATCTCCATCCTGCAGGCTCATTTTGTCCGCATCACTGGAATTGGTTCGGAGTTGGTCCAGCTCATGCAGGTAGTCAGCTGCAGTTAGGGTCTCTGGCCCTTGGGCAGCAGGAACCAATGATTCATAATATGGAGATTCCTCTTCTGTCCCTTTTAGCACTGCTGGTTGTTGTGAAACCCAAGGTTCCATGCCTGAGTTATGATCATGTGGGTGCATATCTTGGTATGTAGAAGCTGTCTGCTGAAGTATCCTGGCCTGGGAGAGTGCATCAACCAAAAGAAACATTGTCAAAGTCGAACCAATTTACAGATGACGTCAACACAGATGTGTAAATCACACAGATACCACCAATTCTGATAAAACAGAAAGTATACTTTTAGGCCGCAAATTAAACTATATATGCTTACATTCAATTTCAAAGTAGGGAAACAAAATATGTGCATGAACCAGCATGAAGCTCGGGAAGATCTTCACCAAAATCTATGATTTCCACCACTGCGGTCACGTCAAACAACACATGAAGGCTATTATTAACTTCAATGTGTGTATGGAACAAAATCTATTACATGATCCAGCATGAAGCTCAGGAACATCATCATCAAAATAAATAAAAATTTCACCACAATAGCCATGTTCGTCCACATCCACATCCACACCACACATGAATACTTGAATCTAGAAATGGAAAAAATCTATGAATTTTGACAATTGATCAATAGAAATTGACTTTGCCCATGGGGCAAGCAGAGACAAAGATAATTCGCATTGAGAATCATGGGATGACAAGAATTGGCAAAAAAAAATGTTTGGTAAAAAAATTCAAATTATTCGAAAACAGAGGAAAAACAGAAGTCCAGACAAAAGCTGCATAACCCAAATTCTCTAGCTGTCTTTTTTTTCCCTCCACGCAAAACAACTATAGACAGAGACAGTATATATGTGATTGACAACCAACTATGATTCTGATATTTAAAGGCATGTGCAAACAATATATGAACCTCCAATCAGATTGCTGGATACTTAAGCTGGCCAATGAAGTTTATAATCTCATGTCCACTCCATTACTTAACTCTTCAAATAATAAGAACATTTAACTTTCATCTTGGAATAAGTATGCTGAAATGTTCAAAAAATAAATGCAGTTAAGAGGGCTATTTTAGACTGGCTTAAGATAAAAAGTTCCAGTTCTACAAGTGCATAGTCTTTCAATGTTCCAGAATCAAGTCCCACTTGGACATCTAAAAATTGAAGCTAAAATGGTTTCTCATCAGTTATAGCTTAAAACATTTAAGTTGAGGGAAAATTAGTTCTGTAGCACCGAAAGGTCACTGCTTCCGGAAAATACCATTGAAAGATCGCTGTTACGTAAAATACCATCGAAAGTGATAATCGGTTCCAAAAATACCATTCCATTACTTTTTACAGGTAAAGGGTACCTTTCTCTCTACTGGGAAAAATGAATTGTCCATTCTACGCTCATCTTTTTCCTCATCCTTTCTTCCCCCTCCCGATACAGCAGCAGGCAATGACATGCCATCCCCACTTTCCCGGACCTGACACAGCTGTAGTTTTGCGGTGCTGCATGGCGTGAGGGTGGCCTGGTGGGTGGTAGCACCCCGCTGTGCATCTGCACAGACCCTCATCTGCTGTTTGCTATGCTTGCTTTGCTACTGCTCGTGAGGCAGAGAGGAGCACAGCATGTGGATGGCATGGGGGAGGAATCAAGGTAAAGGAAGATGGTCTCTCTCATGTTTTCTGATTGGAGGAGCTAGTTGCTGTGGATCTACTCTCGTGGCTGTTGATTGGAACTCCAGCCAATGGATTATGTGGTGTTGCAAAAATTGACGGAGAGGAAGCATGCTGCTACTGGGGATGTGCAGCTCGGCTCATGGAGAATAAGAAAAGGAGATGAGCTGCATCTGTTCCTTTTGGTAGAACAAGGTGGTAATGTGACCTGCTACTTGTGATTGCTACAGTGGAGAAGAAGCACCTGAGATCAATGGAGAAAGCTTGAGTGTTGCTGCCATGAAGAAGATAAGGGTGAAGACGACAATTCCTGATCCATGTCAGAAAAGAAAACATCATGTTAACTGAAAAATTAAAGGACCAGTGTTTCCGGAACGGATTGTCACTTTTGATGGTATTTTACGTAACAGTGTTTTTTCAATGGTATTTTCCGGAATGATGTACAAGGGATATACAAGGTGAGATCCCTTGGTGTATGCTCTTTGCTGATGATGTGGTGCTAGTTGACGAGAGTTGGGCAGGGGTTAATAGGAAGTTAGAGCTGTGGAGACGCACGTTAGAGTCGAAAGGGTTCAGACTTAGTAGGACCAAGACCGAGTACATGATGTGCGATTTCAGCGTGACTAGGCATGAGGGGGGAGACGTTAGTCTAGATGGGCAAGTGGTGGTCCAGAAGGATACTTTTCGGTATTTAGGATCGGTGCTACAAAAGGATGGCGACATTGATGAAGATGTTAGGCATAGAATTTCAGCTGGCTGGTTGAAATGGCGGCAAGCTTCTGGCATCCTTTGTGACAAGAGGGTGCCACAAAAGCTGAAAGGCAAATTCTATAGGACAACAATTCGTCCGGCGATGTTATACGGTGCTGAATGTTGGCCTACAAAAAGGCGACATGTCCAACAACTGAGTGTAGCAGAGATGCGGATGTTGCGGTGGTTTTGCGGGCACATAAGGAGGGATAGAGTCCGGAACGAAGTTATTCGGGATAGGGTCGTGGTGGCACCAATTGAGGAGAAATTTACCCAGCATCGGCTGAGATGGTTTGGACATGTCCAACGAAGGCCTCCTGAGGCGCCGGTGCGTAATGGGGTTCTTGAGCGGGTCGATAATGTAAAGAGGGGTAGAGGTAGACCTAAACTGACGTGGGATGAGTCGGTTAAGAGAGATCTTAAGGATTGGAATATCTCTAAAGAGATAGCTTTGGATAGGAGCGCTTGGAGACTAGCTATCAATGTGCCTGAACCTTGAACTTATTTCTTTCGGGTTTCATCTCTAGCCTACCCCAACTTGCCTGGGAAAAAAAGCTATGTTGTTGTTGTTGTTGTTGTTTCCGGAAGTAGCAACCTTTCAATGCTACAGAACTAATTTTCCCTATCTCCAAAGGCCAATGCATCATATGCAATCAAAATGCATCTCTGTAGGACTATAACTTAACTCTAGAGTTCAGCTGCATCAACCATTCGTTGTATGCATTATATTGCAGCTATCCAAATTGAAAGAAGCCAATAACCAGATGCTATTGGAAATGAACACCGAACACTTTGAGTGAAAGCACTAAATAACTATCATTTTGTAACCAACCAATCTCCAGATTGTAAAATTATTCATCTAGTAGGATACAATGAAAATAAAATAAAATAAAACACTTGGACATAAACCAAGAAGACCAAACAAAGTGGTTGACTTGCTGAAATGCATGTATTTCTCTGCTCAAGTGATGACCTTAATGGGAAAGTAAACAGCTATGAGTCCGTTTGGACTTCGGATCCACTAGCTAATTGGTAATAGTAGGTAACTAATTTTAGCTATGGTGGATCCAAACGGGGCAAGCTAATGAGCACCTAAAGCCCTTGTAACTAGCTGAATAGTAACTATCCAATTACCTGGTCCAACCCAACTAACCCACCAGTGGCTAGCTGGAATTCGTTGGGTTGAACCAGCTATAATTGGATAATTACTATCTAGATGGCTAGAAGAACTTTATTTGGGCATTGGCTGGCCTCTTTTGGAACCACCCCAAGAAAAATTAGCTAACTAGAAGAATACCCCCCCCCCCCCCCCCCCAAACCAACCCAACACACACACAAACGTTCCCAATTATAGGTCGTTTTGACTTTTCCTGGTACATAGGAAAAACTATGTATATCTATAAAAGACAAAATGACCTCTAATTTGAAACAGATGAATTACATATTAGCCGGTGGACCCAAATAAGCCCTGATCCGGGTGAAGGAAATACGATATTCGCATCAATCCAGCGAAGTCAGTGTTTCTGTACATATTACATTAAAATAATATCCACGATTAACTATCAATATGCAAAATACCATTGAAATGTGCTGCTACTGTTGAGTGAAAGCGGATGATTCACACAAAACACCAGTTACCTCAAATCTACAAACCTTATGCCTCTAGCTAGAACAAATAAAAGACGAATCGGGTCTAATAAAAGTTTGAAGATGTTTACCTGACCAAAGTCAGCTACCTTGAGCATTCCGTCCTCGGAGATAAGCAGGTTTGCGGGCTTGAGGTCGCGGTGCACGACGCCGGCGCGGTGGCACGCCGCGACGCCCTCGAGCACCTGAAGCATCCACCGCTTTAGCTGAGCGCCGGCGATGCCGCCCCCTCCGCCGGCAGCGCGCCTCCTGGCGTCGCGCACGACGGCGGCGAGGTCGAGCGGCAGCCACTCGAGGACGAGGACGTCGTCGTCGCAGTCGCCGCCGGGAAAGTGGTCGAGGAGCGCGACGACGTGCGGAGAAGGGCCTACGGCGAGGAGGGCCTCAGCCTCGCGGCGGGCGCTGACGGCGTCGTGGACCTCCTTGAGCGCAACAGTGGCGCCGTCGGAGCGGCGGCGGCCGCGGTAGACGTCGGCGTAGGTGCCAGAGCCCGCGCGGCCGAGGACCTCGTAGCGGGAGGTAACGTCGGCACGGCCGTGGATGCTCCAGCTCCCACCGCCGCCGCTGCCGGAGCCGCCGCCGATCGCCATGGTATGGGATTTGGGGGAGATTTGTTCTGCCGGCTAGGCTTGTTTGATTTGGACCATCGCCTCACCACAGAACAAACAGATCAATGCAAGTCAGATGGGCTGTGCTTGCTTGGGCCACGCGGATGGGCTTGCTTGCCGTGGCTTGTCACAAGGGCCGAAAGTCAAAGCCCACTTTAATCACAGCCAGATGGGAGACCTCACCCAAACTTTACAATTTTGTGATTTTTCTTATTTTATAAAGGTAAAAGCTTTGTTACAACCGACCGTATATATGTCCGCTCGCACGGCCGCTTCCATCTATTATCTGTTCGGCGCCCCTCACACGCCCACGTGCAGATTTGGGAAGGGGGGAGAGTCGGAGAGACTAGAGAGAGCGGCTGAGAATCAAAGCATCAGGCCACACGTGCAACCTAATACGAGTCCTCGATAGCTTTTAGAAGCTAATTTATCAAAAGAACCGGTGACTTACACAACAGATTTAATCCCTTCGGTTGTCTTACATAGCAGGGGCGCACTAATCACACCTTACTCTTCAAATTTCTCGCCGGATTGGTTCAATACATTCGGTTGCTTACATAGCAGGGACACATTTGGTTTTGTTCGATCAGATATTCCTCTCAAAAAGATCTCATCCTGTTCTGCCTCGGCAAAAAGATCTCCAAACACACCAAGCTTCATTGTATCGTCAATCAAGTTCTGTTCTGGCAAAAGATCTCCACCGGCCGTCACGTCGGAGAAGGCAGAGCGCGCTCGACGAGGCTGTCGGCAGGCAGTCGGTTCGGCGAGCGTGGGGTACGATGGCTCGGCGAACACGTGGGGCTACCTGTGGAGGTGAGTGAGCGCGGCAGGTCAAGGCTACCAGCGCGGGGACATCGGAAAGACGAGCGAGGCGAGCGCGTGGTGGCCTAAGGCTGTCTGTAGTGGGTACGAGATAGCATCCGCTATCTCGCCCTGCAGTACCAATATGGAGCAAAATGTGCTGCAGTGGTGTCCGGTAAACCGGACGGTAAAATACCGGGGCTGCTCTAGCACGACAAATATGGCGCGGTAGCGAACGCTCGCGACGCGCGGACGTGGCGTGGGGCCTGCGCGGATGGGCGGCATCCCAACCGCCTGGACGGCTGTGCGGGGCGAGCGGACCGGCTGTGACAGAACCGCCTAAATTAAACCGGCTTAAGTGCGCTAACTATCATCTTAATGGTTAATCAAATTACCACGCACTTAAAACGGTGTAATCCGGTCGTCTGTTGGGTTAAGGATCGAAAAACACTGGAAGTCTCGCACAAAGACGAGCACAGATGATTACAAGCAGACAACAATTCTCAAGTTTAACTTACAAGCAGAGCTTTACAAAATAAGTTTTAAATAAATTATCAGAGTTCAACATGCAGCAAAATTTAAATAAAAGTTTAGTTTAGAAAAACAACGATAACCACGATGACGTGAGGACGTCACATCGAGCCCACCGATGTGATTCCTGGTTAGCTCCCACCAGCAGCAGTTACCTGAAAACAGGGTGACAACAAACTCTGAGTATACTAATACTCAACAAGACTTACCCGACTATGGTATATACTTAGCCGACTCCTAGTATGCAAGGCTTTTGGCTCTGGGGTTTATTTTGCTGGAAAGCGACTAATAGTGGATCCTTACTTTCAATATTTTAGCTCAAGTTTTAACGTAACCAGTACTAACTAGGTTTGCATACATATCTAGAGCAAGCATGATATATCACATTAATCTTTCCAGAGTATCCTTATCATATCATAATCATTCTATTCTCATTCCAATTCTTTACTACGATGTGACAAAGAGATCAAGGCTCTCATAACCGCGAGTCACGCCGAATCGATCCGATTTAACCTTGCAAGGTGGACCTAACCAACACGGCACGTATATGCCCCGTTGGGCTATACACACCAACCCTTCACATATGCACACCGAATAGCCGAACTGCCCTGCGACCCGGGACTGCTAGCCCCACCGATACCAACGAAGGGTCAGCCATGAGTTTCTATACTAGCTCCACTGGTGAAGACAGTATCAAGTCCGCCTACCGGTGCGCATATGGTACTGAGTTTTTACCGGTTTTGACTACCTCCTACTTCCGGCATGTGGTTAGTACTGTTCAATCCTTGATCAACACTGCCAACAACGGTACGGTCCTCAATCAACACAGACGGAGGCTTACTTTCCTTACATTCCATATCCATAATCCAATTCCTCTCCGCCCGGTCTCCATTTTTCTTTTCTCATAGATTCATTCTCAAACCACTTCGACATAAGTAACCAGGTCCTATATCTCATGAGTGACAGGAAATCACTTGACTTCTACCGAATCCTAATTAAACATGGCAGTACTAACGACCTGCACACTAGTAGAGTAACTGAGGAAACCTAGGGATCATGCATCTACGGTTCAGATGAACTCCTAGAAACATAAATGCACAATAATTATATAATAAACATTGAATACTGAAATTAAGGGTTATGCTCCGGGGCTTGCCTGGGATTAACACTAAGTCAGTTAGTTAGCTTGCACCGGCTTGATAGCATCTCCGGCCCTAGCTTGCACTTCAGTCGGTCCTTCCATCTTCTGGGTCGGTTCATCAGTACACCATCTTCTGGATCGACTCCAACATTACCCTTCAGTTCCACGCATCACACATCTAGCGTACCTAAATGAGATGCAACAATGCGGATGTCTGAATGCATGGACAATGCATCGAAAAGGGCAGGCAAGATAAGCACAAGGTTGCTATTGCATGGGCATGAGCATCTAAAGAAGTGAAGGTTAATTAAACATCACACAAGTCTACCGTAGAGATAGCAAGTACAGCAAGCATGGTACACAACTAGCAGACGATATAAATAAAGTGTTTCGCTTCCAAAAAACATTACATAAACTTATTTTGGAAAAGCTAAGACACAGCGTAAAGCAGGAAAGGTTAGACTAGAACTTCATTAACTAGCAAGCAAGTATGAGCAAGAGAACACACTAAGGTTTTCATTTAGCTTAACCAGCCAACATAAGCAAGATGGAAATAACTAGGGACTTCTATTCAACTAAAAAACACATAGAACCAAGCGATATGAAAGCAACCCATATTCTGATTCTAAACGCAACCACCTGAAATGTAAACTGAACCAAGCAATATAAAGCAAACCACATATGATCTCAAATGAGTTAACACGCAACAAAGCATTTCCTAGTAACCGCATACAAGGAAAACTAACACTAGGAACCAAACAAAAAGAAAAAACTTAACTTGCAATCATAAACTAGTAACCAAATTATACCAGCATGATAAGCTACTAAGAAGTGTAAACACAATTAACCAACATTTATTGATAATATAAAGCATTTATTTTATCCTCAACAAGACAAACTAAACCAAAAATAGATTTACACACATGTACATAGCTTCTGGTTCTGAAATTTTTACAGTGAACTAAACATGCAAAGAATAATCTATTGCATAAATTTCATAATTTTTGAACATCTAGAACTGCAGATATTAAATAAACAAGCGCAAACAAGCATTAACCATGATTAAATCAACACATCATAGAAACATCAACCAAACCATAGGTTTAATATTTTTCCAAAGTTCTACATTCCGAAACAAACCTAACCCAACTGGTTTTATATTTTTAGCATTTTTCTACTATTTACTATGTATTTTCAAAGCTTGCAACCACTTAAACTAACATTTAAACTAGAGCAAAAATTATTTAGAAACTAAAGATCAACCTGTAAGGAAAGTTGTAGATCTTAGGACAAGGAATCCAACAAATTTTATTTTGTATTTTTCTGATTTTTCTATGATTTATTATGATTTTCCAAAATTTCAGCCAATTTATTGCAAAAGAACCCTTCGCAGCACTATTCATTTGAGTCTATAGCTATGCAGAAAGCCCCCTGGACTTGTTCCAATTCTTGCACAAGGTCCCTGGGTAGAAAAGCAGAGGAGGGGGCGGTGCTTGCCGGCCGGATTCCGGCGAGGGGGCTCGCCGGCGGCTAGGGGCCCAAGGTGGAGGAGGTAGATGAGACCTAGGGCTACCTTTGGGTGGCCTCGACGTGAGCTGAGGTGGCCGGAGGGGGCGGCTCCACGGAAGCAGGCGGCCGGCGGTGGTGGTGCACGGTGGTGGCAGCGCTCCGGTGGTGGATTCGGGGCGGGCTCGGGCCTGGGAGCTTCAGTGCGCCGTGGGGAAGCCAGTGAGCGGGTCAGTTTGGGCTGACGAAGGCCGGACAGGGGACCTCCACGGCGAGTTAGGCGAAGGCGGCGACCATGGCGCGCGGCGGCTCCTTTGGCGCGCGCGAAGGGCTCGGCCCGGCTCTAGGAGAAGTGGAGCAGGTGCGGAGCGAAGCGAGGCGGCCTGGGCCGCGACGAATCACAGCGGGGCGGCGAGGGAAGGCCAGCGCGACGCCGGCGGCGGCACTCTGCTCGGCTCGAACCGGAGGAGGAAGAGAAAGTAAGGAAGAAGAAGAGAAGGCGCCCAGGGGGGAGGGGATAAGGTCGTGCGCAAGGGATAAGGCCGAGCGCGGCGTGGAGGGCGAGGATCGCCGGGCAGCGACGCTTGGAGGTCACCGGCGACGAGGCGTGGGCGTGCTGCATGAGGGCCGGGAGCAGTGAACAGAGAGAAAATGATTCAACGAAATTTAGCTCGATTTCGACCGTCCAAAACTCAAAATTTCATATAGAAACTCGAAAAATTCCAAGAATGAAAGTTGTTCAAAATTTGATTTCCTCCAACTTTTGTTTTAGGCAAAACTTCATTTGAAGATCAAATCATGGTTTAAAATTTAAAATGTTAAAACCAAAGCATTAATGTCCTATTCAAAGCAAAATTAAAAGTTTTCTTCAAATTTTGTGCTGAAACTTAAAAAACCATAAACACGAAAGTTTTTCACCACTCCAAACTCTACAAGTTTGTTTTTAGGCAAAAGTTTATTTGAGCAAGAATTTAAAAGTTATTTTTAAAACATGTTTGATTGGATTTGAAAAATATTCATCATTTCATGTGTTAACAAGCTTGCAAAAATGTAATTAAAAATATTTTATGCATGCAAAGTTAGTGTTAATGACGATACCAAACACATAATTAACCTTAACTATAGGTGATTAACACCTAGGGTGTTACAACCCTACCCCCTAAAAGAATCTCGTCCCGAAAATCAGAACGAAAGACTCTTAAGGCAAGAGGAGCAGACCAACCATCAAAGCCAGCAGGACAAAGTCAGACTAGAGAGATTGATGTTGACGATATGATCCTTTGCAGATAAAGAGTGAGAACTTAGAGAAAGTTTAAGAAGCAAGGTATAAGAAACACGATATCTCCCATGATTTTATTCGATTGGTAACTTGTCCGACTTCAAGTGTTGTATGCCCTCTCGTTCCAACAGCAATGGCATAGGTAGCTTGATCATCCCGGCATCTTCAACAAGATCGCTTGTCTACCACCTCTTAATGACGATGGTGCATTCAAGAAGACATCCGAATTCGATTCTTGCACGGCACTTCAACTAGATTGTACAAGCACGCCATGCACGATTTTCAGGTCCAGAAAGAAAAGGTAAAAGGATAATCAATGATGATGAGGCAAAGTGGTCAAGTTCTCGCAGAGTCGAGATAAAAACATCCTTCAGTGTTGAATGTTTGCAGATATCGATGAGAGTTATTTTAAGATTTATGGATACCAGTGGAAGATAGTACTGACGATTGGCTTAAGAGGAGTTTTTGGAACATCCTTGCTCAGGATTTTGCTAGTCACAAATCATGATTTTTATGCCAATGAAATGTCACTATACTTAGGGATAGTGACAGAATGTTCAAACTCATGATGCATATGCTCAATAACCACGATAATAATGGACTCTTGAGATGGATGGTCCTGCAATGCAATGATGGACTTCTCCATGCGAATGAAACGGTGCATGTGATATGATGCATTTGCCATGATGCTGGTTCAATGATGCATACACCATGATGCAAGGATGACAATGCTCTCATGTATGCATGTATGAGATGCATAAGCATGATGTGCACATGCATGAGTTGATGATGCACATGGTCCATACCCCGTAACCGTTCTCTCGTGACTAACACCTTGTTAGCTCTATACCCTCGAGGAAGGATCAACAGATAGAACACTAGTAAGGTTGCATAAAAGGGGATCGTAGTGAGTTACGTCACACATACCTAGACACCAGCGCGCTCCTAGTGGCTCAATCATGTGGTTGCAGCACACATGAGGCCCTAGGTTCCGTCGCGGCATCAGGGTCATGCAACTAAACACCACCACAAGAGAAATCAAGAGTAGCAACCCAACAACGCCAGAAGAGACAAGATAGGTTAGAGGGAACCCAAGACAACCCACGATGTTACACTTGAACGCATTCCCTTTAGTCAATCTATGGATTCTCGACGATGATGCAACGCCATGCACTAACCAATGACGTGATGCATGATTGTTGCAATGACTATATTCAAAAAGTTATTTTGTCATGAACCTTTTTAATTTATCCAAAACTACTGAGCAAGAATGGAATGTACAAGGTTCTGGTGTTAGAATCAAAATAGCCAACAATATAGATTACGACATCAATGATAGGCCGGTCATTGGTCATTGAACGATGGATTGAAGGACTTTGTTGGCAAAATCAAGGCTTAGCCACGGAAAGTAACAGTGGTTTTGTTGGAATAGGTCCAAGACATGGATCAAGAGGTTGATTTGAATGAGAAGCTAAGATTTACTGGAAAGGTTCTCACATGATCCAAAGCCACTGAGGAAGATCTTCTCAACCAAGGGCAGACTAGCAGATTGCATGGGTCTCACTACTAACAACACAAAATCTAGGTGGAGAATTAGGTACAAGCAACACATTTTGGTAAACCGACGCAACAAGCATGACAATCAAACAAACTCAAGATATGCTATGATGCATGCACGTTCTATCATTCCTCATGAAACAATTGCCAATAACTAGGCATACGGGGACAACCGGTGGCACAATACGTACTCTCCCTATATATACTAGTCGTTCTTACGTTCAAAACTTACGTAACGTGATTAGAGTACCTGCAGACAAACACAAGATATAAAGGGATATATAAATCCATTTCTGGACCCTTCGTGCCAGCACACACGAACGGCCCCCATGTGTCCTACGCCACTCGGGTAACGCATATGCAGTTTCCCACATATTCACCCATATATTACCATCCACTATAGAGATGGCACCCAAACGTTCGATGCTGAATGGGTAGCGTTTCATATGTTACCGAGGCAACATATTCACTTCCCGTACAAATCACATTACGGGACACCCAAGGGTAAACGTGTCCCAAGGTACACGATCATGACCAACCGCATGACGGGTCTACACCTCGTAACATTGCCTTACGAGATGGCCGTGATTACAATCACACGGTGGGAAATCCGCACTCCATATCTAGCGGCAGATGGCGACAACTCGTTTGAATGGAGCCTTATCACCTCCTCGTATGCTCATCATACGGGACCTGTGCATGTATGAAACACGTGGGCTATTCTAAGGACTATCAGAACACTCACCTTGCTTACCTCAGCGTAGGTGCGTCGTTACAGAATAACAGTTGTGCACAAAAGTAAGGTTTAACAGAAAGTAAAGAGCTGGAAGTGCTGGAATAAAATAGATATATAGATGCCACCATAACTAATAAAACCTAGATAGGGCATACGAGCTATCTATCTTATTCCTTAGCGCAACTAGCGTCAAACTTTTGAAACCGAACATTTTACAAGCCAAAAAGTTAGTTTTAAACTTAATTAAGCATACAAGTAATCATCCCCAGTGTGTTTCGGCTCTGATATCAGCTGTGACAGAACCGCCCAAATTAAACCGGCTTAAGTGCGCTAACTATCATCTTAATGGTTAATCAAATTACCACGCACTTAAAACGGTGTAATCCGGTCGTCTGTTGGGTTAAGGATCGAAAAACACCGGAAGTCTCGCACGAAGACGAGCACAGATGATTACAAGCAGACAACAATTCTCAAGTTTAACTTACAAGCAGAGCTTTACAAAATAAGTTTTAAATAAATTATCAGAGTTCAACGTGCAGCAAAATTTAAATAAAAGTTTAGTTTAGAAAAACAACGATAACTACGATGACGTGAGGACGTCACATCGAGTCCACCGATGTGATTCATGGTTAGCTCCCACCAGTATCAGTTACCTGAAAACAGGGTGACAACAAACCCTGAGTATACTAATACTCAGCAAGACTTACTCGACTATGGTATATACTTAGCCGACTCCTAGTATGCAAGGCTTTTGGCTCTGGGGTTTATTTTGCTGGGAAGCGACTAATAGTGAATCCTTACTTTCAATATTTTAGCTAAAGTTTTAACGTAACCAGTACCAACTAGGTTTGCATACATATCTAGAGCAAGCATGATATATCACATTAATCTTTCCAGAGTATCCTTATCATATCATCATCATTCCATTCTCATTCCAATTCTTTACTACGATGTGACAAAGAGATTAAGGCTCTCATAACCGCGAGTCACGGCGAATCGATCCGATTTAACCTTGCAAGGTGGACCTAACCAACACGGCACGTATATGCCCCGTCGGGCTATACACACCAACCCTTCACATATGCACACCGAATAGCCGAACTGCCCTGCGACCCGGGACTGCTAGCCCCACCGATACCAACGAAGGGTCAGCCATGAGTTTCTATACTAGCTCTACTGGTGAAGACAGTATCAAGTTCGCCTACCGGTGCGCATATTGTACTAAGCTTACCGGTTTCGTCTACCTCCTACTTCCGGCATGTGGTTAGTACTGTTCAATCCTCGATCAACACTGCCAACAACGGTACGGTCCTCAATCGACACAGGCGGAGGCTTACTTTCCTTACATTCCATATCCATAATCCAATTTCTCTCCGCCCGGTCTCCATTTTTCTTTTCTCACAGATTCATTCTCAAACCACTTCGACATAAGTAACCAGGTCCTATATCTCGCGAGTGACAGGAAATCACTTGACTTCTACCAAATCCTAATTAAGCATGGCAGTACTAATGACATTCTAGTAGAGTAACTGAGGAAACCTAGGGATCATGCATCTACGGTTCCAATCAACTCCTAGAAACGTAAATGCATAATAATTATATAATAAACATTGACTACTGAAATCAAGGGTTATGCTCCGGGGCTTGCCTGGGATTAACACTAAGTCAGTTAGTTAGCTTGCACCGGATTGATAGCATCTCCGGCCCTATCTTGCACTTCAGTTGGTCCTTCCATCTTCTGGGTCGGTTCATCAGTACATGTCGGTGTCCTGACCCGGCGGTCCGGACCCAACCAGTGATGATGCTGCGTGTTCCTCTTCCCAGATGTTGATGCAAGAGGCAACACCGTAACATACGGGTTTATCCTGGTTCCGGCCGTGGGGCCGTACGTCATGCAAAGGGGTGTGCGAGAGCACTGTACTGTCTTGCACCGTGGGTGCCTGTAGTAGGGGGTACAAGCGAGGTGAGAGAGGGAGGAAAGCTCCTAAGTCTTGGCTGGAGGGGTAGTTGATTGAGGCGAGTGCCAATATCGGGGCTCAGAAGAGCGTACGTTCTTTTGTGAGTAGCGCTGAGCGTTGTGTTCTACCGAATGGGCCGACCTCCTTTAAGGGAAAGCCCGCCTCCTCCTTTTATAGACACAAGGAGGGACGGTGTACATGCACAGGGGATCGTGGAAGTCGTCGTCTTCTCCCCGAATCGCGGGGGTGCAGTGGTCGAGCACTGTGGGAAGTACACTGTGGGGTATGGCGTCGGGCGTGGCTGTCATCCTGGGCATCGTCCTTGGTCTTGCGAAGATCGCGTCGGCGTCCTGGCGGCTCCAGTGGGCGGCGTGGTCGTTACTGTGGGGGTACTGTCCTCCAGGCGTGGCGTGGCGGCGTTCCGAGGGTCCAACAGGCCAGGGTCTTGTCCTGGTCAAGGCCGGAACTGCTTTCGAGGGTCGTGCCCATGCCGTTCGAGGGCTCCGCGGAAGGGAAAGTATGAAGGAGGTACGGGGAGTTGGCAGTATAGTAGCTGGAGCAGTGCCGAGCACGTCTTACACTGCATCGCAGGTTCCCACAGTGTCGTCAGAGCGTCCGGAATGGTGGAGCAGTGATGGGAGTTGGCGGACGAGACTCCGGTCACAGCCACTGTGCGGAATGGCGGCCTGACGCCGTCTGACCTAGGCGCTGTGGAGGAGTGGTTGGCATTAATCCCTCCATACGGCGGGAGGGTGAGCAGAAGGGCCATTTGTCCTTTCCGTCGAGGGGTGGCCTCGAGGGAGGCGGAGATGATCCGCCTCCCCGAGGGTAGGCTCGCTACCCTCAAGCGAGGCAGAGGCACGGGGCGCGGTCGAGGGCTTCGGCTGGGAGCCCTCGAGCGAGGCGGAGATCACCTCGCGGGTCCGAGGGGGTGCGGATGGGCCGCACCGCTTACGTGGGCCACATGTTGGGCTTCTTTGAGACCTTTCCTTTCTTCCAAATTGGAAGAAGGCTGTAGGCCTTCATGGGCCCGGTTGCCCAGCATGTGTTTGCACTTTTAGGGTGGTTTTAGTCCCCTGATTAGGGTGCCCCTAATCATGGTACCCGACAGTAGCCCCCGAGCCTTTGGTCAAGTCAGGGGATTCAGCCAAAGGGTATTTCGGCAATTTTACCACTTGATGTGATCGATCGGCGTTATGCTCCCTGTTGGCGCTCCTTAAGTACCCCTTTTATCCCTTGTTTATCCTTGATAATGGCATGAATTCAATATCAAAATCACTAACCGTCCTAACCCCGGCCTAATTATTGGTCATTTTCACACTTGCACATATATTTTGGAGGAACTTCGTTTTTGCAAGTTTTTGGCCTATTTTGGAGCATGAAATGACGAGGCCCATGATCGAGCGCTAACACGGAGAAAGACGAAGGCCAAAGCCCAAAGGAAGGACCAAAGCCCATGTTGATTCGAAGCACATTCATGCACATCCATCCTCCAAGAGAGCCCAAAGGACCAAGCCCACAAAGATGAGATCAAGATACTTCGGGATTAAGCAAAGCAAATGAAGATTTTAGGAAGGATTCCCTATCCTATCCTTTTCTCGAAGATATCTCCAAGATAACGACGTCAAAAGGGGTGCAATCGTGAAGGACATAAACTCTAGAAGATGCGAGGAGTCTGCACGCGAAAAATGAGACCGAGACGAGCCCGAAAGGGGGTAGGCCGGCCGGCCTAGGCCCATGGGGCTGGCCGGCTCAGCCCTTTTCTAAGGCGGTTTGGCCTCCCCTTCGACCGGTGGCTTCCTCGGCTTATAAATAGCTCGCACCTTATTCATCTCGAAGCATCCATCCACCCAGAACTCGACGAAAACCTAGGGTCAAGACCGGAGGGAGACGACGGCTGCCGCAAGTCTTTGAAATTGTCTAGGAGATGGCTTAGGCCGACCCTAGCCGCCGTGGCCTCCCTGCGTGGTTGTGCCATGGCGGAGTTCAAGAGCTAGTTGGATTCATCGATGGTGTGCACATGGCGGTGATGATCCAAACAAATCTATTATGTGAGTAATGATAATCATGTCTTCCGAATCTATTAGCGATCATGTTCTCCTCTTTCGATTTCGTTCTTCTCTTTGGGTTTGCTTCATCTTAGATCTATTATCGAGATAGATCGCTTAGCATGATCTTGTAGTCATGGTGGCTAGAGGTTCATGGTGGAACTACCGAAGGGGGTTCGACTTGCTTCAGGGTATCCCGTTGAAAGGGGTGGCGTCGTGACAGGCCGTTGCCACTTAGTACGTTGGGTATCGAGGGATCGGATTGGAGATTTTGAGTTTAAAGATGCTTTTGATTGAGATGCATGATTTATCCGCTCGTTAGCTTGAACTACAACTAGATGACGATAGGCCTAGTCATATCTTTGGTTTTGCTATGATTAAGCCTATATTCATGGATGAGATCAACCTTTACATATCACTCATATCTATTAAAGGTTTACCCTTTATATGCAATCAATGCTTCATGTTAGGATATATCCATTAGATTAGATGGAAAACCTTAGGTAGTTCTTTGTCGATCCACGGATTGATAAACCTTGGGGGGAATACTCTGAGGGAAAAGCTACGTGAAACCGTGCGCTTGCGGTATACAAATCGGGGCGCTAAGGAGCGTCAACAAGCTTTTCTGGCGCCGTTGCCGGGGATCGGCAACCCGAACCCTAGGGCGATCTATCTAGTTTTTGGACTAACTCTAATTTTATTATTGCATATATCCTATGTTTCTTGTTTGTGTCCATGAATGCAGGTAAAACCCTAGACACAAAGTGATTGAGAAGTTCTCAACGTCCGTACTTTGACAAGTCCAATCTCACTCAAGCAAGTTGATGGCTACGTGAAGACCCGCTCTTTAGTGGTAGGTGCTAACTTTTGTTAGTGGCCCAGCATCCGCTATCGAGTCCCCATTCCCCAAAGCAAAAGATGATAAATAAGGTATGCCGCCGTGTCAATTGATTTTAAAGACTAATGTTTTTGGAAAAAATTGTTTGTTCAAGCAATAGGTATGAAGCATGCCCGCGAAGAAAATCGTGCGATCGGATCATCATCATCTCCAAAGTGTTACTGTTGTAATGAGTTTTTCGTCCAAGATCAGAGAAGTACCATGAGAAAATAATAGATTATTTTGAAGCTCCATCAAATCTACTTTCCAACGCATCAAGAATCGTGAATTTTGGAGATCGGTGTGAAGAGTTATGATAAAATCTTTCAACGCTGTGCGTTCTGAAATGTCTCGGGACAGAGCGTAGTGCTGGAGTAAAACGACCATAACTTCTTCATCCGGAGTCCGTTTGGGATCAATGACCACTCGTTGAAAAGGTAATTTCATAAGGTTTTCCATGGAGTAGAATTTTGGTACATGTTCTTTGCAGTATGATCGAGGAATTCAACGAAGAAGAGGCAGCAACAAACAATGGAGAAAGTGATGACGATGTCGCAAGATGTTTGGAGAACCTTGTGCACAAAAGTTGATAATTTGAAGTTGACCAATGCTCGAGGCAACAAGATGAGAGGAACCATGATGCCACCCATCTTCTCCATGGGATGCTCAAGAAGCTTCTAGTCTAGTGCAATCAAAGAAAGAGACCGCTCTGATCATCGACACAAAGCACGGGAGCCTCCTTCGATCCCGACACCTTAGGCAAAGCAAGAACCATGGAGACAGACCATTGGAGCCATGCTACTCGCTGGTGAATCAATGGTGATGACCTTGAAGCCAAGGATGCACAACAAGACGCTCCGAAGACCACAAGATCAAGATCATCGACATCTTCGGATCGATTCGTAAGAAGTCATTGTTATCATCAATATTCTGCTCAACCTCAGAAGCAAATAGTAGCATATTTTTGGATATTCAAAAGCTCCACGAAGTTCCCGTCCCACCGAGTCAAGAACGAAGTCAATCGGAGATTCCTACAAGCGGGTATGGCCAAAACATTGAAGGTTGTGCACTCTGAAAATTTCTGGACAGCACGCAGCGCCAAAAGTAAAACGGGCATAACTCCCTCGTTTGGACTCCGTTTAAAGCGAATGACCACTCGTTGGAAAGGTAATTTCATAAAATTTTCAATAGAGCTATATTTTGGTATATGTTCTGTTGAGTATACAGGAGATATTCCATGAAGAAGAGGCAGGAGCAACGCGATGAGAACAGGATAGAGAAGATGACGATGATAACAATGAAGGCGAGCTTGGGCGATGTTTTCATCAAGCGTACATGATAAAATTCAAAGGATTCGAGCAGAGGAAGAACCCCAATGACATTGGCAAATGAAGGCACAAGCGCGACCTTCGACAAACGAAGATGTTGCAAACAAATCACGACGGACCACGAAGAGTGCGTCAAGATGACATCTCGCACAAAGCACCACGACTCCAATGAGTATGAAAAAGCTCCGAGGCTAAGGTATACAGTGAATTCTTAAGCTTCTATTGGTTTTGTTGATAATCGTTAAAAATCTCATGCTCGAACCAATAGTCAGAATGATAGTTTAAATTCTATGCCTTGTTCTTTTCATGATGATAGGCTAGAGTTTCTTGAGAAGGTTGATTTCATGCTTAAAGAACCTTTGCCTAATAATGACCTCCGCGCTATGCAAGAAACACATGCTGCATTTAATTACACCATGTCTTGTTGATGAAATTTAATTGAGGATGTGATTATGTTGCATATGTTTACAAATAATTGCAAATCTCGATCTTGCTTTGCGCTTGGTCAAGCTCATGACCCTAAAAGAGCACATGTCGGGAGAAGCCCCGAATTTCACTAACCATGCAGGACATGAAACTCAAATTATGAGGAGGGAAACTATGCCCAAAATTTTGAACACCATCATCAACATCTTCAAGTTTCAAGAACGAACGTCGCTAAGCTTCATCAATTTTGTGCACAAGTCCAGAGATTTACAATGTAAGAAAGTTGAATATTCAGATCTCCATCAAGTCCTCGGTTCAACGCATCCATGATCGATACAATTGAAGACCCACGGGAGGAGCTATGTCTCAAACATCGGAGATGCACGTGCTGAAATCAGCACGGGGCAGATTGCAGTGACGGGAAAAAAGGGGCATAACTCCCTCAATTGGAATGCGTTTTGGTCAAATGAAGACTTGTTGGAAAGAAGATTTCATGCACCTTGCATTGGATCAGTTGTTTGGAGCAATTCCCTATCTGGACAGAGAGGAAAATCCGTGAAAAGAAAGGTAGCGACAAAGGACAACAAAGAAGGAGGTGACCATGATGTGAGAGACGATTGGGCAAGTTTTCCATTAAGCGTGATTGATCATGTCCAATATGGGAAGTGGAATAAGAGCTGCATGGAACACCTTCACCTCTTGCATGAAGGACCATGGCTTCGCATCAATGAGAAGGTATGTAAGAAAGTCGAGGTCTATGACTTTAAATGAAGTGCTTTGCGGGAGACAACCCGTTCATTTTATTTATATATATTAATATGACCGTCTACATTGCACTATTTAATCGGAATATCAAGTAACATTGTACCATTGCTCTAATAAAAACCACAACTTCATGTTGTTCATTCTAAATGTTATTGAGGGAGCACTTTGTTATTTGATCTTGGGAAACTTGTAGACCTTTTTGTGTGCCTATTAGTGTTTTGAGTCTTTTTCTTTGTGTCTTTTTAGAGAGATTTATGAAGCATTGCACCACCCTTTGATTCTAAACTTGTGGCTAATTAACTTAGGTTAACTTTTTGTTTTGTTTTAGACCACCTCATCATGTCATATCATTTTATTCACTCACCCCGTGTTGCATTGCATACCATGTTGTTCGTGTCACCCTTGCATTGCATTGCATGTTGCATTTAAAAAAAACCTTTTCTAAAAACATTGACTAGCCTCGCTTTTGAGATCCTAAAACCCTTAGGAAAACCACTCATAGAGCAATCCCAAAACCATAGGGTATATTTTTCATTCAAAAAAAAATCTAACTTTTGTTTCTCTATAGTTTTTTTTAAAACGAAACCACCTTAGATAGAATTTCTATACCCAACACTCTCTCTTCAAATTTTTTGTTTTAAGCCAAAAATATAGGAAACCCATAAACCTACTTCTAAAACCTTGTTAGCTCGGTTGCTTGGTTCTTTTTCGATAAATAACCTTTTCATTGACAAAAGCCTCACTTCTTATGAAGTGTCGCGAAGGCTTTTTGTCACTCTTAGCAATTGTTTTTGAATAAGCTAGTTGCGGAACAACATCGAAAGGTCCTTTCAACCTTGCTAACAGTTGTTTTTGCTAACTTTGCTTTTGCACTTTGCGTCCATTCCATTGTTCATGCACTCATTTTGCTAGCTTGGTCTCAACTTTATTGATGAAAGCTTTCATATCCATGTTAATGCTTCACGTGAGCATTTTCCTTTTTGCAATCTTGTGTAAACATGGTGTTTAGACATGATTGAAGACCATCATCATTTAGTTACCAAGCTATGAGGTTGCATTTGGTTGGTTTATAAGCTTTGCAATGCGCTTTATTTTTCTTGTGCTATTAAGGCCTATTGATCTTGGGATAGACATGGTGTTTTGACCTTGGTTAAATAAGTCTTTGTGGCTATGGAGAAGTTCGGCAATCTAGTTGTAAACATGGTGTTTAGAACTAGGTGTAAATATTGTCATTGTTTATATACCTTCCTCTCATTTGTATTTACACTAGCACACACGTACACTCACTAGTTTTTTTTTATTTTTTTTCGCTAAGCTAGCTATGCCACAAATTGAGATCTTAGGAATGGTAGGTTTGTTGGCATTTGTTTCTACTCCCGACCGTCACCCCGGGGGTAGTGTGTGTTTCAAATGTTTTGCAGGCATGAAGAAGCGCTCCCATGAGTTCAAGACCAAAAGAATTTCAATCAAGATCGTCAACATCGTCGAAACCCGAGAAGGACGCAGCTGTTTTCATCAATTTGAGAACATGTTCAGAGCTGTACAAGAAGCAAAAAGTTGATATTCAGAAGCTCCATCAAATTCCCATTCCAACGCATTCAAGATCAATGAATTTGAAGACCCGTACAAGGAGATATGGCAAGAACATTGGACGTTGCGCATTCTGAAATTCGTCGGGACATATTGCAGCACTGGGATAAAATGGACATAACTCTCTTGTTCGGAATCAATTTTGGGCGAATAAGGACTCGTTGGAAAGAAAAATTTGTGCACTTCGCAATGGAGCAATGTTTCAGTACAGGTTCTGTTCTGGAAATTGAAAGAAAAATTCGTGAAGATGAGGCAGCAATGGGACAACGAGGAATTGAAGGAGGCGACGATGATGAGAAGCAAGGATTGGGACCATGACTTAGTACAAGAAGAAGTTGAAGGAAATTGAGGCAACAAAGGTGAAGACACATTGAAGATAATATTCATACACATGAGGGAAGGACTTCAAGAATTTCAAGATGGTCCATCTTCTCCTTCCACGCCTAGGATCATGCTAAGCATGGGGGAGGATTTCGTGGACAAGAAAGAAAGATCTCATGGGGTAAGATAATCACGGTTGCCACAAGATGCTCATGATTCTTCTTCCATGCTTAGCACAATGCTTAAGTATGGGGGAGGCCGCGCTACACTTCATTACGAGCATCGAGAAGGACGGTAATTCTTCCTCAACTCTCTCTTTTTCTAAATGCTTGTACATATATGCCTACAACCATAGGTGCAACCTTTGTATATATCTCTCAACCTATGTAACACCCTAATTTAAATTCCAGCATTTAACAATAAATTTAATTGGTTTATTTAATTTTCTAAGGATTTAATTTGCTTAGCTTGCATTAAATCTAATTTTTGTCCCATAAATAATTAAAATTTATCATAGGTCTAATTTTTGTTGTTGCATCATGCCGGAGCATCTCTTTTATTTGATTGAGTGCTAGGATTGAATTCAAATTTGAATTTGAATTCAATTTAGTTTGGGTGTAGTTTGGAAAAGAAAGAAGAAAGAAAATAGAAAAGAACCAAGCCCAAAACCCCTTCCCGGCCCGACCTCAGGCAGCCCAGCCCGCACCCACTCTCTCCTACGGCCCACGCCCGCGGCCCATCTCCCTTCTCCCCCCCGGTCCGCTCGCGCTCGGCCCAGCCACCGCGAGCGCTCAGCAGGCCCGCCCCGCAGTCGCTCACCGCCCGCGCGTAGCCCCTCTCCCCCTCGCTGCCACCTGGGCCCGCGCGTCAGCCGCGTTCACCGCTGAGTCTGACCAAGCGGCCCCACCCGTCAGCGGCTCCCCTTCCCTTTCCTTTCTCCCTGCAGCGCAACGCCGCGGCCGAGATCACCGGCAAGTTCGCCGGGATCCTTATCCCGCTGCGCCCCGCCGAGATCCCCGGCCCTGCCCTTCTTAACCCCAGCCGCACCCCCTGCGCCGCCATTCCATCGCCGCCCAACCCTAGCCGCCGCAACAGAGTTGCTCCGCCGCGCATACTCCTCTGCGCCGCCGCGCTCACGCCACCCCGCTGCCCATCCACCCCTGCAGACCCTCGCAAGAGCACCGCCGTGCACCCAGGGAGCTTCCCAAGCTCTCTGCCCCGGAGCCCAGGCCCCACCTCGCCGGGATTTCACCCGAAGCCGTCCCCACAGGTGAGTGGTCCGCCGCCCGATTTCTCGCCGCCGGCGACTCCTGAACCTCCCCTGACCCCGTGGCACCTTCGCAGCACCTCCCGGAGTCAGCCCGTGGGATCCAAACGGCCGTGGTACCCCTGCATCGACCCCGGCCACGAGCTCCGTTCCTTGCCGCCGCCGGACCTCGTCGTCGAGCACACTCCGTTGCGCCCCCGGCCTATTTCGAGCCTCGGTGAGCATGCTTTGACTTTCCTAGTCCTTTTGTGCTAGTTAGCCTTGCCCGTGGCGCACTCTTTTGCCCAGACACCACGCGCTGGTGGCCGCTGCCGCGCAGGTCCGCCCCCATGCCGTGGCGAACCCCGTCCGAACCCCAAGCCAACTCCCTGTGGCCGCTGGTGGTTTACGCGCGCCACGGTGGCGCCCCACGGCCAAACCGGGGCCCAAACCGAGTCCGTCAGCCCCCGTTCCCCTTCTCCGGCCGCCCGCCGCCGCGGAGCAGAGCTCCGGCGGGCAGCGCCGCCACCCCCACGAGCCGAACCGCCCTGGCCGCCCGATCTCGAATGGACGGCCGAGAATAGAACGGCGCCCCCTTTGATCCTAGCCGTCAGATCTGGATCTGACGGTCCAGATCTGAACGTACCGCTTCGCCCTGCCCACTTTGCTAAAGAGCCCTCGGGCTTTTGCAATATCAACCCGCTGTCCCAGCCAGGTCAAAAATAATTACGGTTTGGTCCTATTTTTAGCACATAACCCCCTGAGTTTCTTTAAATTACAACCCGCAGTCCAGGCTTGAAGTTTTTACGAGTTGGACCCTGAAGCTTAAGTTTATTTATGTTTAGGCCCTCGGTTTTTGCAGAAAACCCCCTGAAACTTAGTTTTTCTCGCAGATAAGCCCCTAGAACTTGATTTTGGCCTAGATTACGCGTTTTAGCTCCGTTTTAAGCGTTCTTTATGTCCACGCGATCGTTGTAACGCGTAGAATAGTTTTAGATTAGTTTAGTGTGCTGTTTTTATGTATTGATGTACTGTTTCTTAGTTTTTGTTAGTGTTTGCTTGTATGCTTATTTTTGTGCATTATTTTGGCCATGTGTTCGTGAGTAGACGTTGATCCATCTGAGGAGCCCCAGTACCAGTACCAGGAGCAGCCATCTTCGGAGCAGTTCGAGCAGCAGCCAGAGCAGTACAAGGAAGGCAAGTATAACATGAGCCACCTATCACTTTTAAATACAATTTCATACTGCATTTTAATACTGTATGCCTTTAAGGATTTCCTAGCCACTTTATATCCTTTATATATACCTTTGGTTGCATTTTGGTTAATTGTGCTAGGTTGCTGCGCTATAACACATTCTGGTCCTTTTTAATTAATTTGATTAATGGTTTACTTGAAACTAATTCTGAGAGTGGCCCTCTGTGCTTCGTGCTTGAGTGGCTCACGTCTCGTTAAAATATGGTTTTTGTAGAAACATGGTTTAGGGGGCCGGCATGGTGCTTAGTGCTTGGTTGGCCACTCTCCATAAGGACCGGTTCATAGAGCGACAACCTGGGACAACAGCGCTACCACAAGGCTAGAATGGGATAGACTTGGCGTAATAATTAGATCTTTTTGGTTTGGAGTAACTTACCTGCGGGGCAGGGGCGGTAAGCTTCTATGGCCCTCGTGCTGAGTGGCCTCGTCTGTGCTTCGTGTCTTGACGCCCACTAGACCTGCTCCATAGTCGCCGATCCACCCTCGCGGTTACTCCCTACCAACGAGATTCTTTGTAAAGGCCTCGTAGTGAGTCGCTAGCCATCTCACCTAAGGAAGTGTGATGAACAACTGGCGTAGCTCACGACTTGTGGGTAAAGATGTGCAACCTCTGCAGAGTGTAAAACTGGTATACTAGCCATGCTCACGGTCATGAGCGGCCCAGATCCTCCTTTTGATTAGTGGGGTTGTCTCCTTCCGATGAGGGAGGTGCCTCTCGGGGTTACCTTGGTTTGGTTTGGTATGGTTCTCAGTAGTATCATGATTAAATTTGACTAATTACTATGTAACTAGGTTAATGGTAATTCATCAACTTGTAGTAAATAGTTTTAATAAAATTTTGCCAACACTTAAAAGCTAATCCAGTTGAGTCAGCCAACCTTAGAGCCTCATAGTTTGTGTTATACTTGTTGAGTACGGTTGTGTACTCACTCTTGCCTCTTCTCTACTTTTTCCTCTGGGATACGCTACTGCTGCTCAGTTCCTGCCGACACGAGGGAGTTCGTCCAGCGCTACCAGGACTACGAGGACTTCTAGGTGTTCGTCTCCCAGTCGACGTCCCTGTGGCGCCCTGCTCAGCTTCGGAGAGCTTTTATCATACTTGTACTTCGCTTCCGCTGTATCAGACATTTTGGCATTATTGTAATAAATAACATTCGTATTTCGATTTATTATGTCTTATTCGTGATATGTGCTATGATATACTGTTCATTCTATTGTATATACGTGTGACTTGATCCTGGCACGTATATGATTGCTCGGTTTATGTTCTTTTATAAACCGGGTGTTACAGAGTGGTATCAGAGCCGTATCGACTGTAGGACGAAGCCTAGATAGAACTGGTCGAGTTTTAGGACTTCTTCTCTCCAATCTTTGCCTGCTGAAACTATTTTACTATTATACCCTTGAAATTCTATGATTTTTTTACCCGTCTTGTCTTGATTTCTCTCTCTGAATAATAGTTTTCGTAGACTTTGGCTTGAATCAGTCATCTGACCACCATGAGTATTAGCTAGTGACCCTTTTATAATAATATGATAGCACGCTCTGCGACGCCTTGTGTTAGTCGAGTTGTATGTTAAACTCGGCTAAGTTGTGAAAATTGTATGCTTGTTATTATGCTACATGTTTGATTTGGATTTTTGAATGATTGCATAGCTTAGTAGTTTAAATTTGTTTAAAGAAAATCACTCTGATGTTAAAGTTAACTAATTAATAAAATGAGTTAGATCGTTGGGGGTAAAACAGTCCACTCTATCCTATCTACCTTATCATGTCTGAGTCTTTTTTCCGCAAAGAGTTATCATATCCATCTGAATTTATTCCTGCAATATCCTTACTCGTGAAATATTTTGTTCAAATCAGATGGTGAACACCAGGAGCACCGGTTCCGGTTCTGGCCAGCAGCAGGGTCAGAACAACCAGGGTACCGGGATCCCGATGCCGCCGCCTTTGACTCCGGAGCAGTACTTCCAGCTCCAGATGCAGATGATGGCTACCCTGAACAACACGGTTCAGGCTCTTCAGCATGCTCACATTCAGCCTCCGCCTCCTCCACCGCCGCAGCCTCGCGACAGGCGTGCTGAGTTCCTGAGGGGTCACCCGCCGACGTTTTCTCACACGTCCGACCCACTTCAGGCTGACGACTGGCTCCGTGCAGTGGAGCATCAGCTGGACATCGCCCAGTGCGATGATCGTGAGCGCGTCTTGTACGCAGCAGGACAGCTGCGAGGGGCAGCTTTGGACTGGTGGGAGTCCCACCCAGTTCACGACCGCGAGGCTCTCACTTGGCTCCAGTTCAGGGAGCGCTTCCGCAGCCACAACGTCCCCGCGGGCGTTATGAAGATGAAGCAGAAGGAGTTCCTTGCACTGAAGCAGGTAATCTTAAATATAATCATTCAGCGGTTTCTTTTGAGCTAATGCCCCTTGTTCTATCCTTATGAATCTTGAGTTAATCTTTCGATATCTATCTGTCTTTGTCACTTCAGGGGACTATGTCGGTCACGGAGTATCGTGATCGCTTTCTGCAGCTCGCTCGCTACGCCCCTGCCGATGTTGCAGATGACCGCAAGAAGTAGGAGCACTTCATGGAGGGCCTTGAGGACTACCTCTAGTACGCGCTGCTCAACCTCCGCTTCGACGACTTCAACCATCTGGTTGACAGCGCGCTCAACACTGAGCGCAAGCACCTGGAGATGGAGGACAAGAAGAGGAAGGTTGTCCCCGTTGCTACCGGCAGCTACACTCGTCCTCGCCTCCAGCCGCCCCAGTAGTACCAGCAGCAGTACCGGCCTCCTCAGCAGTACCAGCAGAGACCGCAGCAGTACCCGCCTCGACAGCAGCAGGCAGGTCAGGGCCCGAGGTTACCGGCACCTCCGGCTCATACTGCTCTACCAGCTCCGCCAGCACCGCAGGCTCCACGTCCGGCAGCTCCTACCGGACAGCAGGCTTCGACACTTGCACGCGTCTGCTATCACTGCGGCCAGCCGGGGCACTACGCCAATACTTGCCCCCGGAAGGCGCAGGCGGGACAGCAGGGGCACCCAGCTTAGCCCAGGGCGCCTGCACAGGGTCGGGTGAACCACATGACGGCCGAGTCAGCGGCCGAGGCTCCTAACGTGGTTATTGGTACGTTCATGGTCAACTCTCACCCCGCTACAGTGCTTTTCGATACCGGTGCTACCCATTCTTTCATTTCCAAGTCATTTGCCGAGCAGCATGGTATACCGGTTTCTTGTATGAGGACAGCTATGGTAGTTACCTCACCTGGGGGTCAGATTCATACATGCTCTATATGCTCCAGAGTTAGTATTGTCATAAAGGGGGTAGAATTCCGCACTGGCTTGATAGTTATTGACTCCTCGGGGATAGATGTGATCTTGGGCATGGAGACCCTTACCAGATGGGGAGTCCGTATTGATTGTGCTCAGCGGACAGTTCACTTATCGGCATTTGATGGCCAAGAGGTGACAGTCAGTGCTTCAGAGCCTTCTGGATTTCTTTATCAGATGGAGGCTAGACCCACGGACGGCATTCGCGTGGTGTCTGAGTTCCCGGATGTCTTTCCGGATGATCTGCCAGGTATGCCGCCTGAACGCGCCATTGAGTTTTGTATTGATCTCTTGCCTGGCACAGCTCCTATTGCAAAGCGGCCCTACCGTATGGCACCTATAGAGCATGAAGAAGTTAAGAAGACTATTGATGAGTTGCTAGCCAAGGGCTATATCCGTCGCAGCTTCTCTCCTTGGGCTTTTCCATTATTGCTGGTAGATAAGAAGGATGGCTCGAAGAGGATGTGTGTCGATTATCGGGAGCTGAATGCAGTTACTATCAAGAACAAGCATCCACTGCCCCGTATTGAGGATCTCTTCGATCTGCTTCGAGGTGCTCGTATATTCTCGAAGATCGATCTTCGTTCGGGTTATTTTCAGCTGAGGATCCGTCCTGGGGATATTCCGAAGACGGCATTCACCTGCAAGTATGGGCTATATGAGTATACGGTCATGTCCTTCGGCTTGACTAATGCCCCGGCTTTCTTCATGCATCTGATGAACATGGTCTTCATGGATTATCTGGATGTCTTCGTGGTGATTTTCATTGATGATATTCTGATCTTTTCCAAGACAGAAAAAAGAGCATGAGGAGCTTCTGAGACTCGTATTGCAGAGATTGAGAGAGCATCAGCTGTATGCCAAGTTCAGCAAGTGCGAGTTCTGGATTGACGAGGTTCCATTCCTCGGTCATGTTATCTCTCAGGGAGGCATTGCTGTTGATCCAAGCAAGGTGAAGGATGTGCTCGAGTGGGAGACACCGCAGACAGTGAAGGAAGTCAGGTCTTTCTTGGGCTTAGCTGGATATTATCGGAGGTTCATTGAGAATTTCTCCAAGATCGCGAAGCCTTTGACTTCTTTGCTGGAGAAAAATGTGGCTTTCGTGTGGACTGATGAGCGTCAGAGGGCCTTTGATGAGCTGAAGAAGAGGTTGACTACGGCGCCAGTCCTGACTCTGCCAGACCAGACAAAGAGGTTCACGGTGTATTGTGATGCTTCGAAGGATGGTCTTGGGTGTGTTCTGATGCAGGAGGGCAGAGTGATTGCTTATGCTTCACGGCAGTTACGTCGGCATGAGCTGAATTACCCCACTCATGATCTTGAGTTAGCCGCAGTTGTACATGCTCTGAAGATTTGGAGGCATTACTTGTATGGACAGCGGTGTGATATCTACACTGATCACAAGAGCCTCAAGTACATTTTCACGCAGAATGAGCTGAACATGCGGCAGAGAAGATGGCTAGAGTTGGTCAAGGATTATGATATGGAGATTCACTATCATCCGGGCAAGGCCAATGTTGTAGCAGATGCTCTGAGCAGAAGAAGTTATGTCAACATGGCCGTGGCTTTCCAGATGCCTCCAGAGTTATGCGAGGAGTTTGAGCAATTGAGTCTGGGCTTCTTGCATCATACTTCCAGTGCAGCATTCGAGGCAGTACCGACTCTAGAGTCAGAGATCAGGCAGCATCAGAAAGATGATGAGAAGCTGCAGGAGATTCGTGAGTTGCTCAAGAAGGGCAAGGCTCCTCATTTCAGAGAGGATGATCAGGGTACCTTGTGGTACAAGAACCGGATATGTGTGCCAGATGTGAAGGATCTTCGGAAGTTGATTCTGAGTGAGGCCCATGATACAGCTTATTCTATTCATCCGGGCAGCACGAAGATGTATTATGATCTGAAGGAACGTTTCTGGTGGTATGGGATGAAGCGTTCAGTGGCAGAGTACGTGGCTATTTGTGACACCTGTCAGCGTGTCAAGGCTGAGCATCAGAGGCCAGCAGGTCTGTTACAGCCTTTGAAGATTCCAGAGTGGAAATGGGAGGAAATCACTATGGACTTCATTGTGGGATTGCCTCGTACTCAGAAAGGGTACAACTCCATTTGGGTAGTAGTGGATCGATTGACGAAGGTTGCTCACTTCATTCCGGTGAACACTACTTACTCCGGTGCTAGACTTGCATAGTTGTACATTTCTCGGATTGTCTGCTTACATGGTGTGCCCAAGAAGATTATATCTGACAGAGGGTCTCAGTTCACTTCTCGGTTCTGGGAGCAGCTTCATGATTCTTTGGATACGAAGCTGCGTTTTAGTACGGCTTATCACCCTCAGACAGATGGGCAGACGGAGAGAACCAACCAAGTGTTGGAGGATATGCTGAGAGCTTGTGCCATTCAGTACGGCACTAGTTGGGATAAGTGCCTTTCATATGCTGAGTTCTCATATAACAACAGCTACCAGGCCAGTCTGAAGAAGTCCCCCTTTGAGGCATTGTATGGCAGAAAGTGCAGGACTCCTCTCTATTGGGATCAGATTGGTGAGAAGCAGCTCTTTGGCCCTGAGATCATAGATGATGCAGAGCAGATGGTTCAGGCTGTGCGAGAAAATCTAAGGATTGCACAGAGCAGACAGAAGAGCTATGCAGATGGCAAACGGAGAGACCTGACTTTCAGTGTTGGTGATTATGTATACCTGAAGGTGTCTCCGATGAGAGGAATCCGCAGGTTTAATGTCAAGGGGAAATTAGCACCTCGGTATGTGGGGCCATTCAAGGTGCTAGAGCGGAAAGGCGAAGTTGCTTATCGCCTGGAGTTACCTCTCGGCCTCTCAGGAGTTCATGATGTCTTCCATATATCCCAGCTGAAGAGGTGTTTGCGAGTACCCGAGGAGCAGGCACCACTGGATGGAGTAGATGTGCAGGAAGATCTGACTTATACTGAGCATCCGGTGAAGATTCTGGAGACATCAGAGAGGGTTACTCGGAACAAGCACATCAAGATGTGCAGAGTTCAGTGGAGTCACCATAGTGAAGCTGAGGCTACATGGGAGCGAGAAGATGAGTTGAAGAGGACATATCCAGACCTCTTTGCTAGCCAGCCCAGCTAAATCTCGGAGACGAGATTTCTTTAAGGGGGTAGGGTCTGTAACACCCTAATTTAAATTCCGGCATTTAACAATAAATTTAATTGGTTTATTTAATTTTCTAAGGATTTAATTTGCTTAGCTTGCATTAAATCTAATTTTTGTCCCATAAATAATTAAAATTTATCATAGGTCTAATTTTTGTTGTTGCATCATGCCGGAGCATCTCTTTTATTTGATTGAGTGCTAGGATTGAATTCAAATTTGAATTTGAATTCAATTTAGTTTGGGTGTAGTTTGGAAAAGAAAGAAGAAAGAAAATAGAAAAGAACCAAGCCCAAAACCCCTTCCCGGCCCGACCTCAGGCAGCCCAGCCCGCACCCACTCTCTCCTGCGGCCCACGCCCGCGGGCCATCTCCCTTCTCCCCCCCGGTCCGCTCACGCTCGGCCCAACCACCGCGAGCGCTCAGCAGGCCCGCACCGCAGCCGCTCACCGCCCGCGCGTCGCCCCTCTCCCCCTCGCTGCCACCTGGGCCCGCGCGTCAGCCGCGTTCACCGCTGAGTCTGACCAAGCGGCCCCACCCGTCAGCGGCTCCCCTTCCCTTTCCTTTCTCCCTGCAGCGCAACGCCGCGGCCGAGATCACCGGCGAGTTCGCCGGGATCCTTATCCCGCTGCGCCCCGCCGAGATCCCCGGCCCTGCCCTTCTTAACCCCAGCCGCACCCCCTGCGCCGCCATTCCATCGCCGCCCAACCCTAGCCGCCGCAACAGAGTTGCTCCGCCGCGCATACTCCTCTGCGCCGCCGCGCTCACGCCACCCCGCTGCCCATCCACCCCTGCAGACCCTCGCAAGAGCACCGCCGTGCACCCAGGGAGCTTCCCAAGCTCTCTGCCCCGGAGCCCAGGTCCCACCTCGCCGGGATTTCACCCGAAGCCGTCCCCGCAGGTGAGTGGTCCGCCGCCCGATTTCTCGCCGCCGGCGACTCCTGAACCTCCCCTGACCCCGTGGCACCTTCGCAGCACCTCCCGGAGTCAGCCCGTGGGATCCAAACGGCCGTGGTACCCCTGCATCGACCCCGGCCACGAGCTCCGTTCCTCGCCGCCGCCGGACCTCGTCGTCGAGCACACTCCGTTGCGCCCCCGGCCTATTTCGAGCCTCGGTGAGCATGCTTTGACTTTCCTAGTCCTTTTGCGCTAGTTAGCCTTGCCCGTGGCACACTCTTTTGCCCAGACACCACGCGCCGGTGGCCGCCGCCGCGCAGGTCCGCCCCCATGCCGTGGCGAGCCCCGTCTGAACCCCAAGCCAACTCCCTGTGGCCGCCGGTGGTTTACGCGCGCCACGGTGGCGCCCCACGGCCAAACCGGGGCCCAAACCGAGTCCGGCAGCCCCCGTTCCCCTTCTCCGGCCGCCCGCCGCCGCGGAACAGAGCTCCGGCAGGCAGCGCCGCCACCCCCACGAGCCGAACCGCCCTGGCCGCCCGATCTCGAATGGACTGCCGAGAATAGAACGGCGCCCCCTTTGATCCTAGCCGTCAGATCTGGATCTGACGGTCCAGATCTGAACGTACCGCTTCGCCCTGCCCACTTTGCTAAAGAGCCCTCGGGCTTTTGCAATATCAACCCGCTGTCCCAGCCAGGTCAAAAATAATTACGGTTTGGTCCTGTTTTTAGCACATAACCCCCTGAGTTTCTTTAAATTACAACCCGCAGTCCAGGCTTGAAGTTTTTACGAGTTAGACCCTGAAGCTTTAGTTTATTTACGTTTAGGCCCTCGGTTTTTGCAGAAAACCCCCTGAAACTTAGTTTTTCTCGCAGATAAGCCCCTAGAACTTGATTTTGGCCTAGATTACGCGTTTTAGCTCCGTTTTAAGCGTTCTTTATGTCCACGCGATCGTTGTAATGCGTAGAATAGTTTTAGATTAGTTTAGTGTGCTGTTTTTATGTATTGATGTACTGTTTCTTAGTTTTTGTTAGTGTTTGCTTGTATGCTTATTTTTGTGCATTATTTTGGCCATGTGTTCGTGAGTAGACGTTGATCCATCTGAGGAGCCCCAGTACCAGTACCAGGAGCAGCCGTCTTCAGAGCAGTTCGAGCAGCAGCCAGAGCAGTACGAGGAAGGCAAGTATAACATGAGCCACCTATCACTTTTAAATACAATTTCATACTGCATTTTAATACTGTATGCCTTTAAGGATTTCCTAGCCACTTTATATCCTTTATATATACCTTTGGGTTGCATTTTGGTTAATTGTGCTAGGTTGCTGCGCTATAACACATTCTGGTCCTTTTTAATTAATTTGATTAATGGTTTACTTGAAACTAATTCTGAGAGTGGCCCTCTGTGCTTCGTGCTTGAGTGGCTCACATCTCGTTAAAATATGGTTTTTGTAGAAACATGGTTTAGGGGGCCGGCATGGTGCTTAGTGCTTGGTTGGCCACTCTCCATAAGGACCGGTTCATAGAGCGACAACCTGGGACAACAGCGCTACCACAAGGCTAGAATGGGATAGACTTGGCGTAATAATTAGATCTTTTTGGTTTGGAGTAACTTACCTGCGGGGCAGGGGCGGTAAGCTTCTATGGCCCTCGTGCTGAGTGGCCTCGTCTGTGCTTCGTGTCTTGACGCCCACTAGACCTGCTCCATAGTCGCCGATCCACCCTCGTGGTTACTCTCTACCAACGAGATTCTTTGTAAAGGCCTCGTAGTGAGTCGCTAGTCATCTCACCTAAGGAAGTGTGATGAACAACTGGCGTAGCTCACGACTTGTGGGTAAAGATGTGCAACCTCTGCAGAGTGTAAAACTGGTATACTAGCCGTGCTCACGGTTATGAGCGGCCCAGATCCTCCTTTTGATTAGTGGGATTGTCTCCTTCCGACGAGGGAGGTGCCTCTCGGGGTTACCTTGGTGGCTTGGTTTCGGTTTGGTTCTCAGTAGTATCATGATTAAATTTGACTAATTATTATGTAACTGGGTTAATGGTAATTCATCAACTTGTAGTAAATAGTTTTAATAAAATTTTGCCAACACTTAAAAGCTAATGCAGTTGAGTCAGCCAACCTTAGAGCCTCATAGTTTGTGTTATACTTGTTGAGTACGGTTGTGTACTCACTCTTGCCTCTTCTCTACTTTTTCCTCTGGGATACGCTACTGCTGCTCAGTTCCTGCCGACACGAGGGAGTTCGTCCAGCGCTACCAGGACTACGAGGACTTCTAGGTGTTCGTCTCCCAGTCGACGTCCCTGTGTACGGGTGTTCACATGGCTTCTAGGAGGACAACCTAGTTTTGTTTTCAATAAGTGTAGGATCACCATCACTTTGTGCTCACCACACTGATACATTTTGGCAATGCCTTATGCTTATGGAAAAATGATGAAAGTTGCTGCTTTGTTTTACCTACGCTATGTTGTATATGACTTGACCATTTGCTCTCAATTAAATGGAATTAAAATGATTAAATACCGGCTCTTTTATTTGTGGAGGTTAAATAACTAAATTCTAAACCCACATATTATATGTTGCTCTTTGATTTAAGTCTACCGATGACCTTACACCTTGTGTTGTTTAATTTGAAAACTTAATTCCTATGCTATCTAGATTTGTGAATCTCTTGCAAAATTCTACCTACCAAAGCCTATAGAAACATATTCTTTCATGATGAAACCTTTAGATTGCAAACTTATATTTTGATGAGTTGGATTAAGATTGATTTCTTTGGTACGAGACTAAGAAGCTGGTCATTCCGTTTTTTTTGTGTAACCTCCTATTTGCTAGCCTATTTATCCATGCATTGTGAGTTTCTACTTCGGGAATCTTACAAACCTCGCTGGATATCCACCCTAAACCAAAAATATCTTTTTGTGATTACCTCCTTGACCACAACCCACTTTGAGTATGGATTATCATTTCGACGGAATCAAAAGAATCAAGGGCATCATATAAATAAAAGTTTTGGGAGACAAGGCTCCCCGAGATTCAAGTGGTTCTACGAAGAAGAAGGTGAATTTGAAATACTTACCCTAGCTAGTTGGTTCTCCCACTATTCATACTCGAGGACGAGCATTCGTTCAAGCATGGGGGGATGGCTGGGTAAGTATTCTATGTTATCAAAAGTTCTAAGGAGCAAAAAAAAATAAAAAAAAAGAAAAAAAGGAGAAAAGAAAAGAAAAATGAAAGGAAAAAAAGAGAGAAGAATAAAATGCTCCTTAGCTCTTTTTGGCTTCATTAATTTTCCAAGTTACTTTGAAGAACTATTCCATACTCAAATCTTCCAACCATGTGCAATCCGATAACGAGGACTTCATTTGTGTCTCGGGATCATCCATTTGCCACTTGCACATGTCCACCTATCTAAATGTGTGTGTTTCATCTTTCCCCCTCTCCAACATTATTTTCCAATGGCCTTTTTGACTAGTCTCGGTAATTCCATTAGATCTCTCTCTTAGTTTGACAATATTTCAGATATAATGTTTTGCTAGGATTGTTTTTACCTACCAACCTCCACATAAGCCTTCCACTTTTACATATGAGTAGAATAGGTTGAAGACAATCTAATGTAGGCTTGAGCGACTTGATGAGATGAGTATTTCCATGATCTTTTGCAAGAGAACCTCACTTATGTTTGATATGCATTCTTTTGAAAACTCTTCACGATGAAACAAGGTAAAGGTTTGAAGTTCGCTTAAGTTTGAGAGCATTGCATTTATCTATTATTGTGGCATGTTCTTTAATTGCTAATCTATCTTCCATAATGAAAAAGTAGCCGGTCACAACATGAACTTAAATGCTAAATACTTGAGAGAGCAATATGTCTTGTTATGTATGACTAAGTGCAGAGAGGACATTGAGGGGCAACGCTGATTTCTTTATAAGCAAAGCTCCTGGACTTAATCGAGGACGAGCAAGGTTTAAGCATGGGGGGAATGTTGGTGCTCCTTAAGTACCCACTTTATCCCTTGTTTATCCTTGATAATGGCATGAATTTAATATCAAAATCACTAACCGTCCTAGTCCGGGCCTAATTATTGGTCATTTTCACATATGCACATATATTTTGGAGGAACTTCGTTTTTGCAGGTTTTTGGCCTATTTTGGAGCATGAAATGACGAGCCCGTGATCGAGCGCTAACACAGAGAAAGACGAAGGCCAAAGCCCAAAGGAAGGACCAAAGCCCATGTTGATTCGAAGCACATTCATGCACATCCATCCTCCAAGAGAGCCCAAAGGACCAAGCCCACGAAGATGAGATCAAGATACTTCGGGATTAAGCAAAGAAAATTGTAGCGAAAATGGCCTCTCATGCCATATTTCAATATAATATTTTGGCGATTGATGACACACACAACACTTGGACTAATGTGATGGTTAAGATGACTATTCTCAGGCTTTTAGGTTCAAGTGATGACAAAGAGAGGAGAGGCGTAGCAAGGCCCGGTTAGCGGACGGGGGTCGAGGGGGAGCCGCCCCTCGCGGGTCTCAGGGCAGCGCCCTGAAAGCTCTTCGGTCCAAGGGACAAGGATTGAGGCATTTTGCTATCATCGGTTAAACTGACGTAGGGCAAAATGAACTCACCGGTGCAATCACAGAGAAGGTCTGCGGGCTAGGGTTTTACTATGGATTAACCGACGCTACGGAAGTTATATACGTCGGTGCATTGGCAGATGAAGACCGAGGAAAATACATACACCGGTTGAACCGATGATGCATCGGTCAATCTCATCGGTTCAGTTGTCCAGAGAGGTGATTTTTCATGGAACGTGAAGAAGTTACACTCACCGGTTGAACCGACATTTATATTACATTCACCGGTTGATTACGTCGGTCGATTGAGGTAGCCGTTGAAGTATAACGGCTAGTTGGAAAATGCACTCACCGGTTAAACCGGTGATGACAAAAAGTTGAGCATCGGTTTAACCGGTGATAGCACTTTTTGTCAGCCTTTTTCCAACGGCTAGTTTGGGGTGTGTGGGCTATATATATGCCACCCCATGGCTCATTTGAGGGTGCTGGAGACCATACAAGAATACAAGAGTCAAAGATCATCTCGAACCATCTTAGAGCTTCATTGTACATCATATAGGCTTAAGCACACTTGTGAGAGTGCTTAGTGCTTGTTTAGGCTTAGTTCTTGAGAGAACTAGCTTGAGAGAAAGTCTTGCTGCGGCAAGCAACTTGTGTACTCGTCGTGTGACCCTCCGACTTGGTGTGGAGCGGCAACGACACTTTGTGCGGGGAAGGAGACCCCTCTTGGTGAGAAGCTCCAATAGTGAAGACGGTGCCGTGGTGACGCTTCGAGAGAGACGGTGGCGGTGTCCTTGTCTTAGTGACTTGGAGTCACTTAGCCTTTGCTTGCCCGGAGCCTTGGTGGCGAACGCAAGACGGTGATCAAGCGAAGAGACTCGACATCACACTTGTTCGTGTTGGACAAGTGGCCGTGGACGTAGGGAGGGACTTGGTGTCCTAACTGAACCACGTTAAATCGTGTGTCTTGGTGTCTTCATAGGAGTTTGCATATCATCTTCCTTACCTCTTTACTTACCGTATTACGTTTCCGCATTTACTCTCTCTTGTGTACCTTTACTTTCCTAGTTAGTTTGATTAGGATTGGCTATAGGTTCCAAGACTTTTAGGGGTAAGTAGAGAGTAGCATAGATAAACCTTAGTCATAACTAGCATGTGTAGGACGTGTTAGGTTTATCTTATGCTAGTAGTTTGAGCCCTAGGCTAAAAAGCGATTAGCGACCCTATTCACCCCCTCCCCCTCTAGGGTCGGACACCCCGGTGATCCTTATACAAATGAAGATTTAAGGAAGGATTCCCTATCCTATCCTTTCCTCGAAGATATCTCCAAGATAACGACGTCAAAAGGGGTGCAATCGTGAAGGACATAAACTCTAGAAGATGCGAGGAGTCTGCACGCAAAAAATGAGACCGAGACGAGCCCGAAAGGGGGTAGGCCGGCCGGCCTAGGCCCATGGGGCTGGCCGGCTCAGCCCTTTTCTAAGGCGGTTTGGCCTCCCCTTCAACCGGTGGCTTCCTCGGCTTATAAATAGCTCGCACCTTATTCATCTCGAAGCATCCATCCACCCAGAACTCGACGAAAACCTAGGGTCAAGACCGGAGGGAGACGACGGCTGCCGCAAGTCTTCGAAATTGTCTAGGAGATGGCTTAGGCCGACCCTAGCCGCCGTGGCCTCCCTGCGTGGTTGTGCCATGGCGGAGTTCAAGAGCTAGTTGGATTCATCGATGGTGTGCACATGGCGGTGATGATCCAAACAAATCTATTATGTGAGTAATGATAATCATGTCTTCCGAATCTATTAGCGATCATGTTCTCCTCTTTCGATTTCATTCTTCTCTTTGGGTTTGCTTCATCTTAGATCTATTATCGAGATAGATCGCTTAGCATGCTCTTGTAGTCATGGTGGCTAGAGGTTCATGGTGGAACTACCAAAGGGGGTTCGACTTGCTTCAGGGTATCCCGTTGAAAGGGGTGGCGTCGTGACAGGCCGTTGCCACTTAGTAGGTTGGGTATCGAGGGATCGGATTGGAGATTTTGAGTTTAAAGATGCTTTTGATTGAGATGCATGATTTATCCGCTCGTTAGCTTGAACTACAACTAGATGACGATAGGCCTAGTCATATCTTTGGTTTTGCTATGATTAAGCCTATATTCATGGATGAGATCAACCTTTACATATCACTCATATCTATTAAAGGTTTACCCTTTATATGCAATCAATGCTTCATGTTAGGATAGATCCATTAGATTAGATGGAAAACCTTAGGTAGTTCTTTGTCGATCCACGGATTGATAAACCTTGGGGGGAATACTCTGAGGGAAAAGCTACGCGAAACTGTGAGCTTGCGGTATACAAATTGGGGCGCTAAGGAGAGTCAACACTCCTGCCAGGTGCGTCCGGGTGCTGGCCTGGCAGATGCGACAACTCGTCGGTCAGGGCAGTGCGCCTGCGGAAAAAATACTCTGAGGCGCGTGCCCCTCCTTGTCTTGTTTAGGTGACAAGACGCGTCAGCACGCTGAGCAGGCCAGGGCCATGATGGCGCCTGCTGCTCTGCAGCTGGTGCTATTACCGCGCTGTCCCGCGCTATCCTGCGCTCAGGGTCTCAGCCCTACTTTCCCTGGTCGCCTTGCGACGCGCCTATCGAGGGCAGTCGGCCAGCGCCGATGCTGGGCTGCTCAGCGTCCAGGTGCTCGGCTTTGCATTGTTTGGTCACGTCTCGGCACGGTAACCGAGGGCATCTTTTGCTCGTGGGGTGCCGCGCCGTCACAGGTGGTCCAAACCTTTCCCCTGCAACAGGCTTAAGGCTTGGCGCCCGACGCAGCTATAAATAGGGGTCGTGGGACTTCCTTTCCTCTCCAACTTCCCCACTCTTAATTCTAACTTCGCCTAAGTCTAGTAATGTTTTTCTTTGCCTTTCACGGCCGTCCCTCGGATGGGGTGGCCTTGCTTCTTTAGGCTTTGATGCTAGAAGAATGCTTGCGAGGGGCGGGGGAAAGCTGGAGAGGGCGTGCTCACCATCCCTCAGCTTCAGTGGGATTAGCAGAAGAACATTGGGCCTGTGGGGCCCTGCCTCTGCGATGTCCCTCAGCCTGAAGGGGTGTTGAGACGCCTGACCAAGGAGTCGGCGCCAGGTTTGGTGGCCGTTCTTCACATCATCCCTCTTGGCGACAACGTCGCTCTCGGGGAGATGGTGCAGAGGGTGCTGTCCGCCAGCTTGCCCCCCCCCCGCAGGGTCTTTGGTGGAGCAGACGCTAGAAGAAAGCTTGCGAGGAGGGCATCCCGCCAGACCCGTGCGGTCTGGGGGCTGCTCCTCGCAAGCCCTAGCAGCTTGGTTGTCATGTTGGCCAAGAACTTGGTGCTCTTCATCGGCGCTCGCTCCTCCCCAAGACAGGGAAAATTGCCACGCAGGTGGCAATGCGTTTGTGCTTTTCTACGGCTTCGAGCCGGTAACCCTTTGTAATCTTTGTTTGCAAGGAGCAATGAAGTCTCCTTCTCCCTCGCGGAGAGGATGACCGAGGGTGTAAAGGTGTGCATCAGCCCTGCAGAGGCTTGACCCTTCGAGGGTGTGGCTCGAGTACTGACCGCGGCGGCCTTAGTTTGCCCGTCGAGGGCATAATGGTGCTCCGGGGAGCATTGTTGGAGGAGTTTGATCCAGAGTCGGGGTTTATCGCTAGAGAAGCAGTGAGGTGGCCACTCCAAGTTGCCTATGCAGATCATAGTTGTCCCGAGTACCATGGTGCCGCCGTGGGGCATGTCGACGTCATGCTGCTGAGGGCGTTCGAGCAAGGCTGCAGAGGATTTCGGTCCTCGAATGTGTGAAGTTTCCTCCATGGGGGTGCACCAGCGCACCCGCGGGTGTAGCCCCCGAGGCCTTGGAGGAGTGTTTGCACTCGTCCAAGGGCTATAAACATCGCCCTGCCTGGCTGCTTTACTGGGGTGGCCGTCCAGGGTCTTTTTCAGCTGGCATAGGCATTCCTTTCAGCCGGCCTCGGCGTTTTTCGTGCTGGCGCAGCGGCTCAGAGTCCTGCTAAACCATCTGGTAGGCGTGCGTTAAGAGTGGGGGTTTTGGTCAAACACGTTGAACTTCACAATCGACGGTTGTCGATCCATTCGAGGGTGCGGCCTAGGCTGCGGTGTGCGAGGAGCCCCCGAGCCCCGGCCTGCGTGAAGGTGTTTAGGGGACCCTTGACTTTTATTACGACCCTCGTTGCCCTTCCGCAGGGAGGAGGGGTGAAGCTCACCATACTACCCATGTCCGGGCCGCGAGCTATGGCTGCTTCAGTGAGCTGCTAGTGGGTAGTTCAAGTGGTCGTTCGTGCCCCATTCGATAAGGGTCGGCTCGTGGTCCGTGGACACATCACATAAAGCGCTCGCATAGGTTCGCTAGGCAGGGCTCGGACCCGTTCGATAGGGTCCGAGGGCTCGATGCTCTCCCTCGATGGGATCCCCCTGCTAGGCACCCTCGACTGGCCTTGAACACTGCGTAGGATGTCTCGAACTCTGTGTTCGAGGGTAGCTTGTATGACACATCCATGCAGTCCCTGACTCTAGCGATCTGGGGCATCTGTCGAACCCTCGACGGGCCAGGCTTCGAACCCCTGATCAATAAGGCCTCGGAATAAGGTTCCTTCGAGGGTGAAGAGCCACCGAAAGGAATATTCCGTCACGGTTCGCAAACGGCGCAGAGCCGCAGGTCGTGCACGCGGGTCTTCCACTGGTCATGGACGACGTGGCCCGGTACGTGCGGTGCAGTGTGGGCGCGCCTTTTCAGGCGGCTGCCTTGGGTTGATGTAGCGGCGTGGGCGGCGGCTGTCGGATGGAACAGTGCTACAGTTGCGCCGCACCCGCTGGTTACCGCGCCTTAATTATTGCCAAGTGCGCGCGTGGGGGACTCCGCGGTCATAGGGCCCAGCCATCAGCGACAGCAAAATCTACCGCATTCAATGCGGTGGATTCAGGCTGTGGCGGCAAATCCGCCCGTCTTGATGGATAAAAGCAAGGAAGGGGGGATTGTTTGGGCTCACCTGGCCACTTTGCCTTCGTCTCCCCTGCCTTCTCCGCCTCCCCTGCATCCTGAGCCCATAGCCGAGAGCGAGTGGAGGAAGAAGGAGATAGCGAGAGCGCACCTTAGCCACCATAGAGCTTGCCTTCCCGCATCCCTCAGCGATTCGAAGCGATGTCGGATGTCCAGGAGCCGTTGTCGTGGGGGAAGTCCACCGCCACCGAGGCGGTTTTGGAGCAGCTGGTCGCCGACAGGCTACTGCCGATGAACATCTACTCGGAGCGGCCGGCGTGGATTCCCCCGTGGCCAGAGGAGACCGAACCGAATCCCCCCGAGGGCTACGTCATGAGTCTCGTGTGACTCCACGAGTGGGGATTCAGCGTCCCCGTCGGCAGATTCATGCGGGCGCTATGCGAGTCCTACGGGGTGGAGCTGCACAACTTTGGCCCCAACTCCATCTCACAGGCGGCGGTCTTCGTCGCTGTCTGCGAGGGGTATCTGGCGATCGAGGCACACTGGGATCTATGGATCCATTTGTTCCACGGCGAGCTCTTCATTGAGAACGTGCGGGGCCAGCCGAAGAGGTTCGCCCGCGCCGGCGGTCTGATGCTTCACCTGCGCCCATCCCGGAGGAGTTTGTACATCCCCAACAGGATGACGACGAACAACGCTAGGTGCACCCGAGGGTGGTTTTACTTGCGCAACTTCGGCAACCGGCTCCCAGCGTTCACCAACAATGTGCTCCGGGAGAGGCCGGAGAAGTGGGACTGGGGGGTATCGTCCCCACCGCATCAGGCCAGACTCGAGGTGCTCACTGACGCATTGCGGCATCTGGCAAGGAGGGGATTGACGGCGGCGGCCGTCATTGTGGCGGAACCACCCAAAATTATTGGGTCCGGGTGCACTGATCTTTGTTGCTAAGCAACTCTGACCCAATTTGGCACTCACCGGTAGTTCCTCGAGTGAAGCCTTGATAAAAGCCACGCTATTCCAGGATCAACAGACAACACTCACACGAAGGTGAGCCCAGAGATTACAACACAGAACATTTCATACATCTCAGAGTGATTGCAGCGGAAAGGAAATTTATTACAAACCAGGTTCAGAATAGTAAAGTACTATAGAGTTCCATCTACTCCATTTATTTAGTCTCAATGTTCAGCTGAAGCATTTAAAAGATAACTAGCGAAATAACGTGACACATCGATAAAGCCCGTACGAAAGCGTCACTCAGCGGGAGGGTGATCAGCACCAGCTGAAGGGCCATCCCACTCAACAGACCAGCCCGGAGGCAAGGTACACGGCCAAGTAAGACTTGCAAACAGGTCTTCGAAGTTAGTACCTGAAAAACAGTGTTACAAGCAAGGCTGAGTATACTAATACTCAGCAAGACTGACCCATCACCGGATATAACATAGTCTGATAACTAGACATGCAAGGCTTTTTGGTTGGTGGGGTTTGTTTTGCCAAAAAACACCACTAACTGTTGATCCTTATTTTCAGATTTTATTTAGCCATCTTCCAGTTGGATTAACCATTCTAAGTTTGCATCTAACTCTACACAAAAATGATAGAGCAATCATTTAATCAACCAGCAGTATTATCATCATCATGTTCCACTTGTTACTCTGTGTGACCGAAAACATTAAGCAATCTCATGTCGTGAGAGGCGGACGATTCTGAATCGAATTTCAACCTGGCCAGGGGAACCTAACACACACGTATGGGAACTAAGTCACCCACACAACTTTTCCCCTTTCTTTCCAGTCCGTGGATCCGGGTCACCCTCCCCGACTACAGAGCCCGACTTCTCTTCACCCGTATGTCCGGACAAAAATAAAACCTACTTCTACTAAGAGGGTGAAGGGTCGTTCCACTCGCCGGTCTAATCAGGTACTTAAGCTTACCGATTACCATATTTCTCGGCATGTGGCTAGTACTTTCAAACGCTTAACAAAATGAGCCACACACCGCGACCTTAACCATTTTTTACAACAGCAGCGGGGTATCACAACTACACAACCCCGCCCGTTGTCCTTATATTTCAGCAGGAAATAAAGTCAGTAAAATTCCTATTTGCTCGCGAGAGGCAGGAAACCCCTCGACTTCTACCGTACCTAATTAGCATGGCAACTAGTCGATAAAAAGATCTGGGTGACAAACATAGGTACCTAGGGATCATGCACCTAAGGTTTCGATTAACTCCTAGAAAACGTAAATGCGCAATAAAATTATTACAACATATACAAACAGTAAGATGAATATAATGCGTAAAATAATGGGATTATGCACCGGGGCTTGCCTTCTTGGGCACTGTTCAAAAGTAGCCTTGGGCTCTTCCGAACATTGGTTCGGGTCTTGATTCAAGTCATTATAATTAAGAGAGACACTCTCCAGAGTGGTAGTATTCGCGGGCACCAATTCGTAATCACCGTCGAGTAGATTTACCGTTTCTATATGCATGCAGAAATGATATTGTTACAACATGATATAAACATATTTCTTTCCTTCACTATAAAGTTGTAGTCCAGTATAGCATGTGTTTGTTGTGATGGTCTTAGTTAACTTTATTTTCTGGGCAATCATTTATAGAGTAGTTCTTAAATTCACTTTACTTCATAAAAGAGCTGTGTGGTTTGGTTTTCATTTTTATCATTAAAACATAGTATGCTTTCACTATTTCATAACAACAATTTTACACATGATCTAGTGATGAAAAATTAATGTAACACAGATCATATGCTCTAGCATCTATGTCATTAATTTCAGCATCTAATCATAAAGCACTTAACCATAACAATTCATGTAAGTAGATTACTTTAGTTGCTTCACCTTTTTGCACAGAACGTTTGACATGGTTTCTGGTGCTACAAATTTTACGGGAGCATCTACATAGCATATACTCAGTACTGAAATTTTTCCAGATTTTATCTAATCATATAAATGGAGTTATAAAATTAACAAAAGTGACATGCTAGCATTAAGAATAAATTCCATAGGGAGTTCTGCACAGGTTATGTGTCTCAAAATTTGACCAGAGCCTAAACATGGACTAAGCATAGTAAAATTTTCAGGCATTATTTCTAGAAGATGGATTACTCATGCATTAAACTAGATATGAACATGCATATTCATTTGGACTTTAATATTACTAGTACTGCATGTGAAACTTTTACCATAGCTAGTTCTCATTCTAACTAGTAACATATCTAAAGATGAAGACCAGATATGACAGATTTCTTCCAGAACAAAAATAACAAAACTAAACATGATATCTCAAGCATGGATTATAACTGTAAGAATATTCCATAAATGGTGCTCAAACTTTGCAGGCATGTTTATATGACTAAAACAAAGTTTCAGAAATAAACCTAGATTTTTCTAAGCATATGAACTATATATCACAAATAAAGCCTACTTATCAATCATTAACTCAAATATATGGTTAATTAGTTCAATAATTTCTCAAACTTGTGAAACAGTAAGGTTTTAGTGACATGCATACAAGGAAAACTTTTCATACACAGAACCTTATTATTTCTACCAGCATTAATACATGAGCAATACTAGTAGATTTAGGAATCTTGATCATTTGAGCAAGCAAATAATTTCAAACATAGCTCATATTTTTACCAGGTTCTTCTAACAGTACTAAGTTCAACATATCCAAAAATCAAGCATAGTAACTGAACCAAACTCCTAGAACATTTATGTGCCATTTAAACTAGTTTTTTCTTAGATTAAAATAAAAGCAAACTATGAACATGTGACTGTAACAAAAGTTGTAGTTCTTGTTCTAAGTATTTCAGAACAGTTGAGTTTATATTTTTCTGATTTGTCTACGATTTTATATGTATTTTACAATTTTGCTGCTTTGAAGTTCATGTACATTTTGCACTTTGGCCCCTGAACTTTTGTTTCTTCTCCACAGGAGTCCCTGGCGGAAGTCACAGAACAGGGGAGAAACGGCGGGGCGATTTCCGGCGATGGGGTTGGACGGCGGCGAGGGGATAGTGGGGGAAAATGGAGAGGGGCTCGAGTGCTACCTTCCGGTGGTCTTGGCTCGTCGGGAGAGGGTCGGAGTTGGGCTGTCCACGGTGAGGGGCGGAGCTCGAGTTCGGTGGCCGCAGGAGAGGGGGTTCTGGTGGCTCAAGGTAGCGGTTCTTGGGTCCTTGAGCACCACTAGTCAACGAGGAGCACGAGGACGGGGTCGGGGGAGGCAATGCGGGGCGGTGTAGGCGGCTCCACGGCGAGCTTGAGCTCACCGGCGCCAATGGCAGCGGCGGATGGGGAAATGGGGTCTGGGCGCGCGAGGGGGCTAGTGGCTCGTTTTATAGGTGGCAAGGCTTCGAGACGAAGCAAACGCGCACCCTGGGGAGGTCAATTTGGGGTCAGGTAGGGCGGAGGCAGTCGACGGCGAGCGGCGACGCCGTTTGGGCGGCGTGGCGCATGGCGGGCGTCGTGGCGGCCGTCCAGGTGACCATGGGAGCGTGGCAAGCGGAGGACGAGCTAGGGCGGCACGGCTCCGAGCAAAACCAGGGGCGCGCAGGCCCATACGGCCATTCCCGGGGCGGTTTGCCGTCGCCGGAGTACGGACGACGTGAGAGGAGAGAGAGGTGCTGGCAGTGGCAGTCTCGTAACTAATCCAAAGTTCAAAACTCAGTTCTGTAATTGCAACTTTTCTCCTTCTTCTTGGCCTCAAATGAAAAAGTGTTGAATACCACTTTTGCTCAGTTTTTCTTTATCTACAACTTTCGTGTTATGCACTTTTTCATTAGAGCAATGGTTTGAGAGTTATTTAATTATTTCATAAATTACCATTTAAAGTACTTATCATTCCATGTGAATTTTGGCGCTTTTACTCCTAGGCTTCAACTAGACTTTTGTTTAACATGACATGGTGAATATGTATATTCATTTTCCCATGCATAAGTGCATTGGTTTGAAAGTTATTTTTAACTTCCTTATTACTAGAAATTGAACTCCTGTTTATTTGAATGTTTAAATTTTGAATTAGCAAAAAGTCTTTTTAAATTAAACTATGTGTCACAAAAATATGAGTGTGTCTTTATTCTACATTTTTGTCACCAGTTGAGCATGAAAGTTCAAGAATATTAAAGGAACAAGTTTTATATCCACACATACTCATATGCAAGGATGCATTCTTGTTTTCTATAAATCTTTGTTATCATGAGCCAATGGAATGTTTAACCTTTTGTTCGCATTTTTATTTCGTTTAAACTAGTAACTCTTCATAAATCAAATAATGGTTCCATTGATCTTTGCATTTGAGGGCTTTCCAGTTTGGATTTGATTTGCATAGAAAGTTTATAGATCATTATGAAAGGTGTACTTTATTGCCTTATTACCACACATGTCAAGTCAAGTTTAAAAGGGTACCAATTATTGTTTTTCAAACACATTGCACTCAAACACATGCACACATACATTTACACACAAGTTTGTAAGAACTAGACATAGGGTTCTTATTTAAGTTTTCTTAGCTCATTTGTGTGTGAAGTTATGTTAATTGCCTGACTTTGGTCAAACTGACACCAGAGGTGTCAGAGTCATCGCAAACTTTCACCGGCATAGGGTGATTCCTCTCACGGAGAGGAGCCTGCCGATTTTCAACCTCACCCCTGAGGCCTCGAGCGCGGGCTCGAGGACGTCGTACGTGCTGCTCCCCCGCGACGTCGTAGCCCAGAGGGCGAGGAACGCGGTGGTGGAGTTCCCCGACAACCTGAACGATCTCTGGGAGATCAAGATGCGCCCCGAGACGGGGTACCTTTTTGTGGTAAGTTCCAGTTTCAATTCATTGTCGATTTGTGCTTCTCCTCTCCCCACTCCCTGATTCTAACTTGGTTGCGTTTCGCAGGGGTTGAGACCAGTGTTCGCCTAAACGGGATTAAACGGCCGTTTAAACGCTAAACAGTGGTACACCGTTTCCGTTTAATCGGTTGTTTTGACCGTTTAAACAGCCGTTTTGCCCGTTTAAACACCCGTTTTGCCCGAATAATAGGCTAAACGGCAGGTGACCGACTGTTTACCGTTTAGCGTTTATAAACATTTAGGATAACACTGGTTGAGACGCAGGGGCTACACCTCGAGGCCTCCGGTCCCGGAGGAACGCGAAGTCAACCGCCTGCACGCAGAGGCGGTGAAGAAGCAGAAGGACACGGCGGAAGCGGCCGCCGCCAGGAAGAGGAAGAGGAAGGAAAAGCACGATAAGGCATGCAAAATTGCACACGCGGAGGGAAAGCTGTGGCCCGCCACGCCCGAGTCCACCGAGGAGGAGGAGGGCTCCTTGGATGCCGAGATCAACTTCTCGGACGACGACGGGCAGGGCGGAGGTCGCCCACGCCAGCGGCGGGATGAAGGTCGCCCACGCCGGCAGCTGGCGGGAGATCGTCTACGCCCGTGATAGGACAGAGGTCGTCTCCACCGGCGACAGGTAGGAGGATACCCGCGCCCGTGGTGTCGACTGGTGGCGACGGGTCCGCAGCGAGTGCGGAGACGTCTGCGCAGACGGCCTCGAGACTCCAGGTCGATCTGAGGACGACGCCCTCGGGTGTCAGTGTGCCGCAGGCCCGAAGGAGCGGCTCGGCCAAGCGTAGCATGAGCGCCCGGTCAGGGTAAGTGATTTTGATTTTATTCTTCGCGTTCGTTTAATCGACCCCCAATCATGCTGACTTCAGCGCTTCTTCCCCGCTTACCAGCTTCGGGGCCATCGCCAGGGATGCAGCCCAGCTTGCGTCGACCAAGGCCCTCAAGATCGGGGTGTGCGCCACGCCGCACACGGCACCTCAGCCCCTGCCCGTCGTGGACATTGTGGTGGAGGCCGCGAAGCTCCAGGAGGCGATGGCTCGAGGGGCCCAGAAGGCCCAACAGGCTCGAGCGCCGGAGAGCAGGGGCGACGCCGGCCCGGGCGGCGCTGTAACGGCCGCTCAGGCTGACGCCGAGGGGGAGGTCGACCGGGGCGGCACAAATGACGTCACCCGGCCGGACATCGAAGTCGAGGCCGGTCGGGGCGACACGGATAGCGCTGCCCGGCCGGTCGCAAGAGAAGGAGAAACTGGTGGGGGCGCTCAGGAACGCCCCGCCAGCCAAATAGGGGTGGAGACCCTTGTTCTCAAGCCCCCGAGGGCTGGGGTCGAGGGTGTCGCGGACGAGGAGTCGGCGCCAAGGGCGCCAGCAGTGGAGGAAACCTGCATCCCGGAGCCTGCGGGGGCTTGGGACGACGGTGTTGTTGCAGCGGTGATGGCGCAAACGACGCCGGCGAACATGGTGCCAGTGGTGCAGCTGCTAGAGAGCAGTGAGGAGTTCGGGGACTCGAGGGACATCAACCCTGCTGCTGCGGCCAGCGCTGCCGACCGGATTGCCGAGTTCATGTCGGCCTCCGATGAGACACTCAACGCGGGGACATCCGAGGGGCCCCGTCACGGGGCGATCATCCAGTCCGGGGTCCCCTTGGAGTTTCTCCGCAATGAGCAGGAGGAGGAAGCCGTCTGGAAGGCGCAGTTTGAGGCCGGCTCTCAGATTCTGGGCCACCTCGACTGCGCCTTGGAGCTCCATAGAACGACGGATTTCCAGATCAGCCAGGTAGGTGGCTCCCTCCCCGGAATCGTTTGTATTTGGCCTTGATTTTATTCATTTCATTCACACTCTTTCACTTACAGCGGCTAAGGGACATTTCGCGCAAAAAGAGCGACGAGTTGTCCCGACTGTACTCCCAAATGCGCTGGCTTAGGCAGCACAATGCCGACTTGGTGCTCAAGAACACCGACGCCAACACCAAGATGATAGATCTGGGGGCGTGTCAGCGGGCACTTGAGGAAGAGCTGGCACGGACCGCCGGCGAACACGACGTCCAGAGGGCCGCGGTGGAGCAGAAGGCTCAGGAGGCCGATGCGCAGACTGCCGAGCTGTAGCGTGTTCGGACGGCGCTCGAGCAGAAGGAGTCCGAGCTCCAGCACAAGGAGGCCGAGCTCCAGCGCGAGAAGTCGACCGTCGCCACGCTCTCCGGGACCCTCGAGGAAAAGGAGGTGGCCATCTGGAACGCGGAGGCCGCCCTCAAGGAGAAGGAGGACTCCTTGTCCTCGCTCGAGGAGGCCGCCCGAGTCCAGCAGGAGGAAGCGCAGAAGAATATCGCGGGTGAGTGCTCGAGATTTCGCTGTTGTTAGATTCTAATTTATCGCAGCTTATCTTGATTCCTTTGACCAGAGCTGAGGCAGAGAGTGGGGGACGAGACTGCTGCGAAGGAGGCGGTCAACACCGCACTCATGGCGGCGCAGGCTGAATATACTGGCCTGGAGCGGACCGCTGTGAGCGTGTGCCAGGAGCTCGAGGGGGAGGACGCCGTGTCTGGTAGCTCGGTGATCAGCCGCTTGCGAGCGCTAGGTGGCCGGATAGCCGAGCACGCCAAGAGCACCTTCCGCCTTGGTGTCCTACGGGCCCTCGCCGTGGCCTCGACGCACTACATCATGGACCTCTAGAGAGTGTCGTCGGGGTACGTGGTCCCCAACGACGCCAGCCCGGACACTGCGTCAGCCATCATGGACGATGCCGACGCCACCATCGAGGGGTTCGCCACCGTCCTGGCAGCGAAGCTAGAAGCCGACATCCCCCCATAGCCGAATTCGATGCTGTAGAAGACCCGCAAGGGGGGATGGTAACCTGTAGGTAGTCTGGGCCTCGGAGCCCATGTAATAAGTTAGTACTTTATCATAATAGTACTTGTGGATGTAAGAAATTGGTAATCGTAAATCGACAGTGTTGCCCATCGAGGCCTTATGCGTTCGAGCCCTCGTTTTCTTTACTCTATTTCCGTGTTCTCGTATGCGACTTAGGTAAACTTCTGCGAGGAATTTCGCGTTCATAAGCGACTTAGGCGTGAGGTGGTAAGGGGGGTGCCGTATCCCGGAGGCGTAGGCGGCCCCACGACTCGGCCGGCCCCGTACCGTAGTTGCTTATGCCTCGCGTCCGTTTTTCCCAAGTATATGAGAAACTTAGATACGGAAATTTTTCGAAAAAACATTGGCGATTTTTTGGGGACGTTCGGGGGTTCCCCCCGTAGTAGGCCCCGAGGAAGGCTTGGCTTTGCCGAGGGTAAAGCCAAGCGTACCTCAGTGTCCGCGCGCATCCGAGCCCCCGAGGGTCCGGAAAGTTCCCAAAAAATAAACAAGTAGAGCATACTCCTTTATTCTTTCGGGAAATCGTAAATGCGAGTACAAACGATGTACAAATAGCTTGGAACTCTAAGGATAGAAACGACGTAGCTGCTGTATTTTCCAAGCATTGGTGAGGACTTTGCCGTTTTCGTTCGCCAGCTTGTACGTGCCAGGCTTGAGCACCTCGGTGATGATGTATGGGCCTTCCCACGGTGGTGAGAGCTTGTGGCGGCCCCTGTTGTCCTGTCGAAGCCTCAGCACCAAGTCCCCTTTGTTGAGGTCTCGGCGCCGAACTGTCTGTGCCTGATATCTTCGCAGGGACTGCTGATAATGCGCAGAGTGTAGGAGCGCCACGTCTCGAGCCTTGTCCACTTGATCCAACGAGTCCTCGCGGACTTGCTGGTTCTGCTGCTCTTGATAAGCCTTGAGCCTCGGTGACCCGTACTCCAGGTCCGTGGGGAGCATGGCCTCGGCGCCATAGACGAGGAAGAATGGGGTAAAGCTCGTGGCTCTACTTGGGGTCGTCCTCAGGCTCCAAATAACCGAGGGTAACTCTGTGAGCCACCTCCAGCCAAACTTGTTCAGCTTGTTGAAGATCCTTGGCTTCAGTCCTTGGAGGATCATGCCATTGGCACGCTCCACTTGCCCTTTCGTCTGTGGGTGCGCCACAGCCGACCAGTCCACACGTATGTGGTAGCTGTAGCAGAACGCCAAGAATTTCTTGCCTGTGAACCCGAACCTGAAGACAATGTCAGTAAAGAACAGAACAGCTTGCTCGGATCTAATCCTGCCGATGGGTCGAGCTTTGATCCACTTGGAGAATTTGTCGATTGCCACCAACAAGTGGGTGTAGCCCCCGGGCACCTTCTGCAGCGGGCCAACGAGGTCCAATCCCCACACGGTGAACGACCACGTGATGGGGATGGTCTGCAGAGCGTGGGCCGGGAGTTGCGTCTTTCGAGCGTAGAACTGGCAACCCTCGCAGGTCCGCACGACGTCGGTGGCGTCGGCGACCACGGTGGGCCAGTAGAAGCCTTGTCAAAACGCATTACCCACGAGGGTGCGCGGCGCGGCGTGGTGACCGCAGACGCCAACGTGGATGTCATGGATCAGCCCCTTGCCCTCGGGGATGGGGATGCATCGCTGCAAAACACCCGAGGGACTGCGTTTGTACAGCTCGTCGTCGATTAGGACAAAGGACTTGGTCCGCCTAGCGAGGCGCTACGCCTGAGCGCGGTCCGAGGGTAGGATCCCAAAAATCATCCAGTCGAGGTACTGGGTGCGCCAATCTTGCGGAGACAGGGCCTCGTCGATCTCCATTGCTTCGGTCTCGTCCATGGAGGAGGTCTCGAAGTCACTATCCATGGGCTCGTCCTCATCTACTGAGGGGTTCCCGCCGGGGGGCCCAGCGTTCGAGGGTCCTAGTTCCGCCGGATCCTTGAAGTCAACGGAGGGCTTGGCGATGTCGCGAGCAAAGATGTTCAGGGGGACGGTGGTCCGCCCTGACGCGATCTTGGCTAGTTCATCGGCATCCTCGTTGTACTTGTGCGGGTCGTGGTTGAGTTCTAGGCCGTCGAACTTGTCTTCGAGGCGGCGTACTGCATTGCAGTATGCCTCCATCTTTGGGTCGTGACAGCTAGACTCCTTCATCACTTGGTCGATGACGAGCTGAGAGTCACCGCGTACGTCGATACGCTTGACACCAAGCTTGATGGCGATGCGGAGGCCACTGAGGAGGGCCTTGTACTCCGCCATGTTGTTAGACGCAGGGAAGTGCAGTCGTATTACGTAGCGCATGTGTTTTCCGAGGGGTGAGATGAAGAGGAGGCCAGCGCCGTCGCCGGTTTTCATCACCGACCCGTCGAAGTACATGGTCCAGCATTCAGCTTGGATTTGTGGTGGGGGTAGCTGAGTGTCTGTCCACTCAGCGATGAAGTCGGCCAAGACTTGGGACTTGATCGCCTTGCGAGGGGCATAGGTGAGAGTTTCTCCCATCAGCTCTATGGACCACTTGGCAATTCTACCCTCGGCTTCCCTGTTGCGGACTATCTCTCCCAGAGGGAAAGATGAGACCACGGTGACAGGATGGGACTCGAAGTAGTGGCGCAGCTTGCACCGAGCCAAGACCACCGCATATAGCAGCTTCTGGATCTGCGGATAGCGTGTCTTGGTTTCGGACAACACTTCGCTGATGTAGTACACCGGCCGTTGGACAGGCAGAGCATGGCCCTCCTCTTGTCTTTCGACAATGATCACCGCGCTGATCACTTGGGTCGTCGAAGCTACGTACAGATAGAGGGGCTCGCCGTCTATGGGTGGTGTGAGAATGTGTGCGTGTGTGAGCGATGCCTTTAGCCTGTCGAGGGCTTCTTGAGCCTCGGGGGTCCACGTGAAGCGCTCAGTTTTCCTCAGGAGTCGATACAGGGGCAAGCCTTTCTCGTTGAGACGCGAGATGAATCGGCTGAGGAATGCTAGGCATCCCATGACCCTCTGTACCCCCTTTAGGTCTCGGATCGGTCCCATCCGAATGATGGCCGAGACTTTCTCAGGGTTGGGTTCGATGCCCCGTTGGGAGACAATGAAGCACAAGAGCATGCCTCGAGGGACTCCGAACACGCACATCTCGGGGTTGAGTTTTACCCCTTTGGCCCTTAGGCAATCGAATGCGATCTTGAGATCGGCTACCAGGTCGTCCGCCTTCCTGGATTTTACAACGATGTCGTCGACATATGCTTCTACGTTCCGCCCGAGATGGTCCCTGAATACGTGGAGCATACACCGCTGATATGTAGCTCCGGTGTTTCTGAGGCCAAAGGGCATCGTGACGTAGCAGTACATGTTGAAAGGTGTGATAAAAGAGGTCGCGAGCTGGTCAGACTCTTTCATCTTGATTTGGTGGTAACCGGAATAAGCATCAAGAAAGGATAAAAGTTCACATCCCGCAGTTGAATCTGCGATTTGATCAATGTGCGGCAAAGGAAAGAGAACCTTCGGACATGCTTTATTTAAACTAGTGTAGTCTATGCACATCCTCCAACTTCCATTATTTTTCTTCACTAATACAGGATTAGCTAGCCACTCGGGATGGAATACCTCCTTGATGAATCCGGCCACCAGAAGTTTCTGCAACTCCTCGCCAATCGCCCGGCGCTTGAGCTCGTCGAAGCGTCGCAAGCGCTGCTTCACCGGCTTGTAGTTGGGTCGGATATCAAGGGAGTGCTCGGCGACCTCCCTTGGTATGCCAGGCATGTCCGAGGGGCTCCACGCAAAGATGTCTACGTTGGTGCGGAGAAAGTCGACGAGCACCACTTCCTATTTGCTGTCGAGGGTGGAACTGACCTGCAATGCATTGTCGTTGGGGTGATTCGGGTCGAGGGGCACATTCTTGATACCCTCGGCGGGTTTGAAGCTGCCCGTGTGTCAGTGCGTGGAGTCCAAGGCCTCGCTTGCCATCTTGTCGAGGGTGGCTGCGAGGGCCTCATCCTCCGCTTGAGCCTCTGCATGCTCGACGCACTCGACATCGTACTCGTAGGCCTGCTCGAACGAGGAGCCGACGGTGATGACACCCCTCGGGCCCGGCATCTTCAGCTTGAGATAGGTGTAGATGGGGATGGCCATGAATTTGGCGTAGCAGGGATGACCAAGGATGGCATGGTAGGCTCCCGAAACCCCACCACCTCGAAGGTAAGCACTTCCTTGCGGAAGTTGGCTGCCGTGCCGAAACAGACGGGTAGGTCAATCTGGCCGAGGGGTTGGACTCGCTTCCCCAGCGCAACGCCATGGAATGGCGACTTGCTGGGGTGGAGCTTGTTCAATCCGATCCCCATGAGCTCCAAGGTGTGGGCGTACATGATGTTGAGGCTGCTGCCTCCGTCCATGAGCACCTTGGAGAAGCGGGTGTTGCCAATGATGGGGTCGACAACAAGCGGGTACCATCCCGGGTGTGGGACGTAGTCGGGCTGGTCCTCGCGGCCGAAGGAAATGGTGTCTTCGACCAGTCGAGGTAGGATGGCGTGGCCTTGGTGACGAAGAAGACTTCCCGGCGCTGACGCTTGCGCTGCCGAGAGGTCATGTTCATTGTCGACCCTCCAAAGATGAAGAAGGCGTTCTCCACCGGGGGGAACTCGTCGTCTCCACCTTTGTCGCCAGCATCCTTCTTCTTATCCTCGTCGCGATGCGCGACGCAGTTGTAGTACTTCTGAAGCATCTCGCACTACTCAAGGGTGTGGTTGACAGAGCCCTTGTGGTAAGGGCACGGCTTCTTGAGCATGTCGTCGAACAGGCTGCCACCGCCTCGAGGGGGGCCTCGAGGTCCTTTGCGGTCTGGGGCAGCGACGAAGGCCTCGTCGGAGTCCTCCGCCTGCCCTGGTCTACGCTGGTTTGGTGGGGCCGGCTTCTTCCCTTTCTTCCCCCACTTCTGTTTCTTGTCGGGGGCGTTTGTCTTGGCGTTGCTGCCCTCTGCGGGCGCATCTTCCTTGCGCTTATTCGGCTTGTCGTCGAAAATGGCAACAATGGCCTCCTCGCCGGCAGCGTAGTTGGTGGCAGCGTCGAAAACTCGTTGGTGTTGGCGGGACGGCTTCGCACAAGCTCGTGCACCAGGTTCCTGCATGTCATGCCCTCGAGGAAGGCGTTGATGACCTCGACGTGCATGACGCTGGGGAGCTCGATGCATTGCTTGGAGAAGCACCACACGTAGTCGCACAGGGACTCATTGGGCTTTTGCCGGCACCCTTTGAGGTCCCAGGAGTTCCCAGTGTGCACGTACGTGCCCTGGAAGTTGCCCACGAAGATCTGGACTAAGTCAGCCCAGTTGTGGATCTGGTCCACGGGCAAGTGCTCGAGCCACGTTCGTGTAGCGTCAGCAAGGTGAAGGGGAAGGTTGCGGATGATGACCGCGTCGTCCGTCGCACCGCCCAGCTGGCATGCTACGCGGTAGTCATTGAGCCAGACTGCGGGGCCAGTCTCGCCCGAGTACTTGACGAGGGTGGTGGGCTGTCGAAAGCGCGGGGGAAAAGGAGCGGTACGAATCTCCCGACTGAACACACGGGTGCCCGAAGGCTCAGGTGACTCGCTCCTGTCATGTTCGGGGTCGAAACGTCCACCCCGTCAAGGGGTGTACTTCCTGCCGTTGATGATGTTGCGGGCGTCGCCATCGCAGTCATGTCCGCACGCGTCGTGGAGTCGCTCCCTTGCGGGAGTCTTTCCGATGCGGTCATGCACCGATGGTGCCTTCGCACCATGTGCTGCGGCTGCCTTTCCCCTCCCTCCTGGTGGAGTGTGCACCGAAACATCATGGTCCTGTCGTGCAGTCCCACCGGGCTGCTTCGGGACTATCGAGCTCATGCGAGACGCAGAGCTCTCGGCCTGCTACACAGCAGCTTGCTCGATGAGCGCCTGTGCCTCGCGGCGCAGGTTGCGACCTGAAGTCGTCGACGGCTCGAGCATTGCTTGGAGTAGGTAGGCTGCAGCGACGAGTTTTTCGCCAGCCATTTTCAGTTCCGGAGGTTTGTCGACGTTGTCATCGGCCAGTATCCGCTCCCGGGCAACGCGTGTTGCCGCCTGGACATGTGCGCCATGAGCGGTGCGCTGCTGCTCGAGTGCGGTGCATAGCTCCTATGTCTGCCGATGCTGCTCGTCGAGCTTGGCTTGAAGCTCCTTGAGCTGCGCCAGCTGTGCCTGCCGCGCCGTAGAGCTTGACGAAGAAGAAGGGGTCACGGCCGACATCACTATTTGGTTTGCCTGCGCGTCTGCCCCGCCGTTCCCGTCATTGCCCGGAGCGTTGTCATTTTGCCCGTCCGCGAGCTCGGCCATGAAGCATTCCCGAGTGGGATCGTAATCTCCCTCGCTGGAGTCCTCGGAGCAGGTGAGGCAGTAAGCCGCCGCGAGCTGGAACGAGCGGAAAGCATCGGGGTCGAGGACCTCGGAGTAGTCCTCGGCCTCCTCGGCCGTGAAGTTGTCCATGAAGAAGCTGATGTCGTCGGTGATCGAGCTCGCCATCTCGGGGTAGGAGTCGTCAGGAGATGATGCGATGAGGTTGCGGATCGACAGGAGGTGATGACCCGGCAGATCCTCATACTCGACGATGTTGGTGCTGGACGAAGAGGCGTAAGTGGCAGTGTTGCGCATCCCGAAGGGGAAGGGCGACGGCACAGTCGCGCCCCCCCTGGGAGGCACTGGGGCTACAGTCGATGATGGTGCCGGCATAGATGACGCCGAGGCACGTGATGATGAAGCGGTGGCCCCGTCGACCGAGACGTTGGGCTGCGACACGGCAACCTCAACCCACGTGGGGGAGCTGAGGCGTGCCGCTCGGCGCCGCTCCATGCGCGCTTGTTGCGAGTGCTGGCCCGAGCACCTGTTGCGCCGGGCTGGTGAAGTCGGAGTGTCAGGGTTGCGTCTGGGCGAGAGGAGCTCCATGAGGTAACCGTTGCTAGTTGCTCTGAACTCAAGACTCCCGAACCAAATCACGTATCCCGCTGGGAGCGGATCCGAGGCGCCCATGGGGAATGGGTTGTATCTGCTCGCCATCCCTGGAGATCAAATGGGAACAAAAGAGAAAATGTCACGCAGCGCCCCTACCTGGCGCGCTAACTGTCGGTGTCCTGGCTCGGCGGTTCGGACCCAACCAGTGATGATGCTGCGTGTTCCTCGTCCCAGATGTTGATGCAAGAGGCAACACAGTGACGGACAGGTTTATCCTGGTTCCGGCCGTGGGAACGTACATCCAGCAAAGGGGTGTGCGAGAGCACTGTACTGTCTTGCACCGTGGGTGCCTGTAGTAGGGGGTACAAGCGAGGCGAGAGAGGGAGGGAAGCTCCCGAGTCTCGGCTGGAGGGGAAGTTGATTGAGACAAGTGCCAATACCGGGGCTCAGCAGAGCGTACGTGCTCTGTGAGTAGTGCTGAGCATTGTGTTCTACCGAATGGGCTGACCTCCTTTAAGGGAAAGCCCGCCTCCTCCTTTTATAGACACAAGGAGGGATGGTGTACATGCACAGGGGATCGTGGAAGTCATCGTCTTCTCCCCGAATCGCGGGGGTGCAGTGGTCGAGCACTGTGGGAAGTACACTGTGGGGTATGGCGCCGGGTGTGGCAGTCATCCTAGGCATCGTCCTTGGTCTTGCGGAGATCGCGTCGGTGTCCTGGTGGCTCCAGCGGGCGGCGTGGTCGTTGCTGTGGGGGGTACCGTCCTCCAGGCATGGCGTGGCGGCATTCCGAGGGTCCTACAGGCTAGGGTCTTGTCCTGGTCAAGGCCGGAGCTGCTTTCGAGGGTCATGCCCATGCCGTTCGAGGGCTCCGCGGAAGGGAAAGTACAAAGGAGGTACGGGGAGTTGGCAGTATAGTAGCTGGAGCAGTGCCGAGCAAGTCTTACACTGCGTCGCAGGTTCCCACAGTGTCATCACAGCGTCCGGAATAGCGGAGCAGTGACTAGAGTTGGCGGACGAGACTCCGGTCACAGCCACTGTGGGGAATGGCGGCCTAACGCCGTCTGACCCGAGCGCTGTGGAGGAGTGGTTGGCATTAATGCCTCCGTACGGCGGGAGGGTGAGCGGAAGGGCCGTTTGTCCTTTCCGTCGAGGGGCGGCCTCGAGCGAGGCGGAGACGTTCTGCTTTCTCGAGGGCAGGCTCGCTACCCTCGAGCGAGGCGGAGACGATCCGCCTCCCCAAGGGTAGGCTCGCTACCCTCGAGCGAGGCGGAGGCGCGGGGCGCGATCGAGGGCTTCGGCGGGGAGCCCTCGAGCGAGGCGGAGATCACCCCGCAGGTCCGAGGGGGTGCGGATGGGCCGCACCGTGTACGTGGGCCGCGTGCTGGGCTTCTTTGAGTCCTTTCCTTTCTTCCAGATTGGAAGGAGGCTGTAGGCATTCGTGGGCCCGGTTGCCCAGCATGTTTTTGCGCTTTTAGGGTGGTTTTAGTCCCCTGATTCGGGTGCCCCTAATTATGGTACCCGACAATACACCATCTTCTGGATCGACTCCAACATCACCCTTCACTTCCACGTGTCGCACATCTAGCATACCTAAATGAGATGCAACAATGCGGATGTCTGAATGCATGGACAATGCATCGAAAAGGGCAAGCAAGATAAGCACAAGGTCACTATTGCATGGGCATGAGCATCTAAAGAAGTGAAGGTTAATTAAACATCACATAAGTCTACCGTAGAGATAGCAAGTACAGCAAGCATGGTACACAACTAGCAGACAATATAAATAAAGTGTTTCGCTTCCAAAAAGCATTACATAAACTTATTTTGGAAAAGCTAAGACACAGCGTAAAGCAGGAAAGGTTAGACTAGAACTTCATTAACTAGCAAGCAAGTATGAGCAAGAGAACACACTAAGGTTTTCATTTAGCTTAACCAGCCAACATAAGCAAGATGGAAATAACTAGGGACTTCTATTCAACTAAAAAGCACATAGAACCAAGCGATATGAAAGCAACCCATATTCTGAATCTAAACACAACCACCTTAAATGTAAACTGAACCAAGCAATATAAAGCAAGCCACATATGATCTCAAATGAGTTAACACGCAACAAAGCATTTCCTAGTAACCGCATACAAGGAAAACTAACACTAGGAACCAAACAAAAAGTAAAAACTTAACTTGCAATCATAAACTGGTAACCAAATTTTACCAGCATGATAAGCTACTAAGAATAAGTGTAAAAACAATTAACCAACATTTATTGATAACATAAAGCATTTATTTTATCCTCAACAAGACAAACTGAACCAAAAATAGATTTACACACATGCACATAGCTTCTGGTACTGAAATTTTTACAGTGAACTAAACATGCAAAGAGTAAGCTATTACATAAATTTCATAATTTTTGAACATCCAGAACTGCAGATATTAAATAAACAAGCGCAAACAAGCATTAACCATGATTAAATCAACACATCATAGAAATATCAACCAAACCATAGGTTTAATATTTTTCCTAAGTTCTAACAAAACTAACCCAACTTGTTTTATAGTTTTACCATTTTTCTACTATTTACTATGTATTTTCAAAGCTTGCAACCACTTAAAATAACATTTAAACTAGAGCAAAAACTATTTAGAAACTAAAGATCAACCTGTAAGGAAAGTTGTAGATCTTAGGACAAGGAATCCAACAAATTTTAGTTTGCATTTTTTTGATTTTTTTATGATTTACTATGATTTTCCAAAATTTCAGCCAATTTATTGCAAAAGAACCCTTCGCAGTACTATTCATTTGAGTCTATAGCTATGCAGATAGCCCGCTGGACTTGTCCAATTCTTGCACAAGGTCCCTGGGCAGAAAAGCAGAGGAGAGGGCGGTGCTTGCTGACCGGATTCCGGCGAGGGGGCTCGCCGGCGGCTAGGGGCCCGAGGTGGAGGAGGTAGAGGAGACCTAGGGCTACATTTGGGTGGCCTCGACGCGAGCTGAGATGGCCGGAGGGGGCGGCTCCACGGGAGCAGGCGGCCGGCGGTGGTGGTGCACGGTGGTGGCAGCGCTTCGGTGGTGGATTCGGGGCGGGCTTGGGCCTGGGAGCTTCAGTGCGCCGTGGGGAAGCCTGTGGGTGGGTCAGTTCGGGCTGACGAAGGCCGGACAGGGGAGCTCCACGGCGAGCTAGGCGAAGGCGGCGGCCATGGCGCGCGGCGGCTCCTTCGGTGCGCGCGCAGGGCTCGGCCCGGCTCTAGGAGAAGTGGAGCAGGTGCGGAGCGAAGCGAGGCGGCCTGGGGCGCGAGGAATCACAGCGGGGCGGCGAGGGAAGGCCGGCGCGACGCCGGCGGCGGCACTCTGCTCGGCTCAAATCGGAGGAGGAAGAGAAAGGGCGCCCAGGGAGGAGGGGATAAGGTCGTGCGCGAGGGACAAGGTCGTGCGCGAGGGATAAGGCCGAGCACGGCGTGGAGGGCGAGGATCGCCGGGCGGCGACGCTTGGAGGTCGCCGGCGACGACGCGTGGGCGTGCGGCATGAGGGCCGGAAGCAGTGAGCAGAGATAAAATGATTCAACGAAACTTAGCTCGATTTCGACCGTCGAAAACTCAAAATTTCATATAGAAACTCGAAAAATTCCAAGAATGAAAGTTGTTCAAAATTTGATTTCCTCCAACTTTTGTTTTAGGCAAAACTTCATTTGAAGATCAAATCATGGTTTAAAATTTGAAATGTTAAAACCAAATCATTAATGTCCTATTCAAAGCAAAATTAAAAGTTTTCTTCAAATTTTGTGCTTAAACATAAAAAATCATAAACACGAAAGTTTTTCACCGCTCCAAACTCTACAAGTTTGTTTTTAGGCAAAAGTTTATTTGAGCAAGAATTTAAAAGTTATTTTTAAAACATGTTTCATTGGATTTGAAAAATAATCATCATTTCATGTGTTAACAAGCTAACAAAAATGTAATTAAAAATATTGTATGCATGCACGGTTAGTATTAATGATGATACCAAATACATGATTAACCTTAACTACAGGTCCCCAGAGCCGGATCGAGCAGGAAGGGGGAGAGGGGGGGACGCTCCGGCCGTGCGCCCTAGAGCTCGGGCGCCTCCTCCGCACACGGCCGCGCGCCGGATCTAGAAGGCGGGGGAGAAAGGCCGCGAGGAGGAGGTCCGGGACCCGAGCGAGGCTCGCGGGCTCCAGAGGCGGAGCTCTCCCGGTGGCGCGGCGAGGAACAGCTGCAGCGGCAAGGAGGCGCGGCGAGGGGGCTCCGCTGCGCCCTCCGCGCGGGGCCGGCGGGCCGAGGGAGAGCGCCGCGGCGCTTCGCGGTCGGGGGACTCGGAGCGCATGGTGGCCTAAGCTTGCCCACTGGCCGGCCCATGGCAGCCAAGTAGGCGCGGTGCTGTTCAAGGTGACTGGGAGACACATCTCGCATGGTGGTGGAGAGGAGAAAGAAAGGACAAATGCAATTTTATTTTTTAGACGTTTGACTGTTCAACCATGATATATGTGGGATAAAAATTGTAACCTGATGGTCTATACGAGATAAGTCGTTTTGTGTTGGCACATTTGTTTCTTGAGTTGGAAATAAATTTCATTAACTGAGAGCTGACTGAAAATTAGCAGCTACAAAATAGTTTTTTTCCCGACCTCAATCCTACAAAATAGTCTTCGTGGCGGCGACCCCGAGGAGATGGATTAGTGTTGTCTCTCCGTCAGAGAGAAGCATTGTGAAGTTTATTCTTTTTTTTCCTTAGAGTGAACTTATATTGTCACCGCGAGCCGGGCCACCGACTGGAGGCTAAAATTAGCCGTTTCATTCTCTCTTTTTTTCTTTCTCTTGTCCCCTTTTTCTAAAAAAAATCTTCTTTCTCTTCTCCATGCGTCTCTTTCTCCTTAATTTTCTTGAAAAAAAATTGGCCGCGACCGCTATCAGGAGAACTCGTGCTGATGTCAATAATTTGCATTGCAGACATGATCTGGCCCTGAATCGATGCGAAGAAACACTGTTGCGTGCGCCTCATCTGCCTGCTTCCGGAAGGGGCTGGCTTCCAGGATTCGAACATCGAAAGGTGGCACCGGTTCTCCAAATTAGTAGTACATGCTTTCAAAATAAGAATTTTGTTTTTGAAAAAAAAAACTTGAAAATGTTGTCATTCTTCATTTGCCCTCCAGCATTGACTTTCAATAGTAATGTCCTTTTTTATACACTATTTTTTTATTAAAAAAGACCATCGAGGGAAAAAACACTCGGTAAAGCATATCATAACATTACTTTTGAAAGCTCATATAAGAATATTTCAAGGTAGCACAATACTTACTAGGATAGTCTTTTTTATTTCGCACAATTTCTAGGATAGATCACATAACAGGTTTTAAGAGCTCATAAAATATTTATTTAAAGGTAGCACAGCATTCATTTACTAGTATAGGTCACATACCAGGTCATATCTATTGCCTAGCACACATAAATTACATTACATCGAAGGTCAACTTTGAATAGTAATATTCCAAATAGTACAGTGACATCGAGGTTTCAAATCACAAGTACAGGCCATAAAAATAACATTTTCATGTCCCCGATGCTTCTGCTTTCCTCAGATCTACACAAAGATGATACAACCTCAGCCAAAATGAAAAATATATCTACAGTACCAATGGAAAGTTAAGCAAAAAGGTATTCAGGCAGTACCCAGGAATGGTATTTCAACAGGCACGCTCTCATCAGATATCTATTCAAGTGCATCTGAGCACCTTCAGGGACCTCAAAACAATAGTGCAAAGCTGCCTTCTACATTCATATCTGCTCCCCAACTGAGGCGCTGAGGTCAAATTCCCCCTTGATTTGTTTGTGACCCGGACACCCTTCCTGCCTGGTTCAGTACCTTGCATTGCCTTCTTGTCCTTCATGCTTGGTTCACAAGGTGGAACTATATTCACCATCAGCCGAGCAGACAACACCGATTTCCAGTATGGGAAGAACTTGTTTCTCTCGTCTCTTAGGGCCAATCCTTTAGGCGGTACCTTTTGCAGGATTACATGAGGCGATTAGCATCTGAATGCACAGCTGACAGGCAATGAGTATTCATGGCATCCTGCTGCTTAACATGTCAAAAGTTGAATCTTACGTTTTATTTACTTAATTTACATCAGATATTACCTAAATCACCTGATCAACTGAGGCAATAAAGTATGTTAGTTCAGAAGAATAATCCTAATAAAATCTGTTTGTTCTGGCATTAACTTTTTCAAGCCAAATTAGACTCATATAACCAACCGTGGAAAAGACACCACAAGTGGATTTAAGAGATGAATCTCCAAATGGGAATGGTATACAACAGTAAAAATTAATTTCCATAAGACAATGCTTCTGATTAGAACATTGCCGAACATAAACACACATAATTGGTGGCACTATTAGGAGGTTTCAAGCAAGTTCCATTAGCCAGATCACAAGTAATTCTCAAAACAAATTGAAAGTTTTCTCCTAATGTAACAAATATAATACAAGTAGTTGCGAAATTGCAAAAAAGGCATAACAACTGCCTGTTAACTAAATGAAGTATCCAAAAGATGGCATTAAAAAAAATAAAAGATCATCCACATTCAAATTTCATTCTTTACCTTGTTAATAACTTTAGCATTCAGAGAAGATGAGTTTTCAGCTTTGTCAGGTTCCTCAGCATCCACTATATTGAGTAACCGCATTGGTTAGGAGCCAACTTATGAAACACAAATCATAATCCATAGATTGTTATCAAGTGTAAAGGACATACAAGGTGCAAATGACTGGACAGTAAAACAGATCCATCTGAGAAATAGGCTACAATTTATATTGTCATAGGAGTAAACCGTGTGCACGTTTCATCTCTTCCTGGAAGCAATAATACAAAGATGAAATACAGGAACTAAACTACATTTGTAGCACCGTGATATGGTTCCATGATCTGATACGGTACTAGTCACTGTTGTCAGCAACTGTAGTAGCCACATCTAACATGTAACTCCCAGTAAGTTTTGCCTCACTTTCCATTTAGTTCAACCCCCCTTTTTACACTAGATAGGCCATCAGCATTATTATAGTGAAATGTTTTAACTTGGTGCATCAGGCATGGATAACTTTGCAATGGTTTGAAGTAACAACAACAACAACAACAACATAACCTTTTTTCCCAAGCAAGTTGGGGTAGGCTAGAGATGAAACCCGAAAGAAATAAGTTCAAAGTTCAGGCACATTGATAGCTAGTCTCCAAGCGCTTCTATCCAAAGCTATCTCTTTAGAAATATTCCAATCCTTAAGGTCTCTCTTAACCGACTCATCCCACGTCAGTTTAGGTCTACCTCTACCCCTCTTTACATTATCGACCCGCTCAAGAACCCGGTTTGAAGTATATATACTAAAATTGTTCCTTTCTAATACAAATAAGAAATAATGTCAACCAAAAAGCAACACACCTCGTGAGACTGATTTATGAATCGCTGTTGCCCAAAGATATTGGTAGCTTCAAAGCAAGAAGGAAAATTTTAGAAAACAAACTAGATACATTAGACACGTATAAAAACACAAATATTAAGTAAATATAAGTGAAGCTAAGAAATCACAAACCCTTTGAGGTTTCCAGTGTCAATGCCCATTCCAGAATGAACAATGCCATTGCTGTTTAGAATTGATGAAACATGTTCAATAATCTCCTCATGGGTCACCTACATTCAATCATTTTCTTGTAAAAACAATAATTATAAAATGATAAGAGACATTACTCCAAAGTGTGTATTCAGATATGTTCACTTGTCAGGTGGCAATGGCTGAAACCACATAACAACCTTTGAACAGAAGATTTAGCAAACACATGAAATTGGTGACCTGGTTTCATTAATAAAAACAAAAATGCTGAATTTCCATCAAGCCAGTGAAATTGATTTAGCATGCTATCAAGTTACTGGCTAGTCAAGAAACCTCTTTAATCAGTGTTTCAATATGGCATGCACTGTTACTTACTAAAGCTAGCCTACTTAATGGATGCCTTATCTTGTGAACATACTTGACAATAGCAAAGAGGATCTCAGGATCATGATATCTAGTCTTCTGTAATAAAGCCCAAAGTGTAGACAACAACAAAAAAAAAGAAGGATGGACCAGCCTAACCAAACCAGCCTAGCACTCCCAATCTTTGTGCCATAACAACCACCACACTGAACAGCACAGCAGAAGAAAAACGAAATAAGAAAACAAACTGGACGCGCCTGACCCAACTAGCCTAGCACTCCCCATCCTTCCATTGTTGCTGTCACAACCAACACCATGAACTACAGCAGTCGCAACCATGACAGAAATGGCATATTTTAGCATTGACATGTCATGGCCTTGTGGGCAGAGGTGATCCTAACCCACTGCTGAAAACCCTGTTCTTTGGGTACTACCTTGGTTATTAATTGTTCCTGTACTCTAAGTGGATTCCCATTTTACCCAGGTTCTATTCTGTTGGTGCTGGTTAGTTCATAAATGAAGCAACCAAAATCAACAGCCAGACAAAAAAAAGTTCTAATGGGTTTTCAAACCACACCACCACCACCATCACCGAAAAAAGGCAGATTGAAATGGAAACAAAAGAAATGATCTCTCAGGTTTATGTGAAGATAGATGATTAGTCTAATTTAAGATGGGTTTTATGACAAGCTAGTATAATTTGGTCAAATCTACTGCTTCGAAATAAAAAGAAAGAAAGAAGTAATCCACGAATCCATAAGCACAAAAGAATACACAGAAAAGTGGTACCGGCCCCAGTGTGTGTGTGTGTGTGTGTGTGTAGGCCGTACCTCTGAGTAAGTCTGAATGTAGCTCTCAAGAGCTTCACCTGCATTGTCAACAATATCAACTAGAGTTCCTGCTGTAATAAGATCTTCCTTCTTGTTCTTCAGCTTCTTTAGGACACTGCCATTTTTTCCCTCATTAACCATAGCTGTTGCTTGACGATGTAGGGAGCCAATAGCTTGATAGGTGCGACGTCTAACAACATCAAACCCATCCCGAGAAGCCTTGCTTCTGCCCCCATTTACGGGGCCACGAAGCTGCTTCTGAGCAGCCAGCAGCAAAATTGCCGACTCGACAAACTTCCTCCCATTTATATAATTCCATACCTCATCAACAATGTTATCTGTATGTTTGGCAATCAGCCTGGTCGTGTCCAAGTACATCTTCTGCGAATGGCACCGATATGACAATTTGTAGATTATACTTTAACAGATGCATGCAGTAAATAAGAGAAACGATTGGGCTCATCACTTTTAAAAGTAAAAAAATTCTTAGCAAGATAATTGTCCACCTTTTATTTTTAGGGGCTTGCTAATTTTCAGTCAATTGAAAGTTTGGGAAACATTCAATCGACATCCAGCACCACTAGATCAAAATGGGATGGTCTACCAAAAAACAACTTTTTCTGTAGTCTATACATTAATAGATTTTTTTCCTCCACCTACTTACCTACAAAAATAAATACTAATATAAATCCTAGTACAAATCATGTCGACTGAAAACTTGTCAATTGAAGAGGAGGAAAGATGTTTATGTTAAGAAAAATGACACTTGGTGGTATGTTGGCCTAAGTCATGTGTACGTGGACATAGAAGCCTACTTTAAGTTGAAAGGATTTGTTATTGTATTTGTGTGTGCATGCATCTGATAAGAAGTAAAAAAAGTGAGTAGAATGGCATATGAAGCAACTGTAAGCTAAAGGAATTATAAAGTGGCAGGTGGTGATTGTTTAGGACCGATTATGAAAGTAGATAGGATCGAACCATCTCAGGCAGACAGAGGAGAGAGATGAGTTTCTCGAGAGGGCACCCATCTTCCCAATGGTCCTCCAGGAACTTATGCATGCCAGCATTCTCTACTGCGACATGAAGAGGGAGGAGACCTTCAATAACATTGTCTCCCTCCGTGCGGATGTTCGCCGACGCGCCATGGCGAAGGAGGAGCTTGACCATATCGACGCTGAAAGTCTCAGCGGCCGCGTGGAGGGGCGTGAACCCGTAGCGGTGCCGGGCGTTGGGGTCAGCTCGGCGTCCGTTGTACAGATCGCCGCTCAGCGCCACCTTGGCACAGCGCACGGCGTTCTGGGAGATGATGGAAATGAGGACATCTGGGAAAATGAAATCGCGGCGGCCCATAAAGTGCGACCAGCCGCAGCAGAGGTTCTCGAACTTGGCGACCCTGTCCTTGGCCAATACAGGCTGCAGTATTGGGGACACATGAATCATGTACTTGGTGAGAGTCTCCTGCAGCAATCAGCTAGTCGATCACAACCAAAAATCGATCCACTTATTTCTCATCAGCACAAAAAATCTACTCACCTGATCCTTTGCCTCGAAATGGGAAGCTGCATCCGGATACCCGAACTTGTCGTAGTAGCTCCGACCATTCGCCGTTGATCCGTCGCCTTCGCTGGGGCCGCCGCCGGCGAAGCTAGCCCTAGGAGAATTCGCATCTCCAGGCGCGGAGGAGATTGGGGTTTCCATGAGAGAGGCGGCGGCGGCGCTCAAGACCTAGATCGATCGCCTTTCCATACCGGAAAAAAATTGGGTGGACACCGGGTCCATCAGCGCCACGGTGCTCCCCCGCAGCCGATGCCCTGTTTGGTTTCCGTATCAGGGAGAACTTAAAACCCTTTGACCGTTAATTACGATGTTAAATAAAATCAATTTACATAATTAATTTCAGAACTCTGCGCTGCGCTAGGAATCCTGAAAAATCTAATACAGTCTTTAACCGCGTGATTAGAGAATAGTTACTGTAGTATCACTGTAGCCAATCAACAATTAATTATTGTCTTTAAATTCGTCACGAAAAATTATACCCATTTCTAAAAAAAATTTGTAAATAGATTTTATTTAGCACTTTATGTATGTATGTGAAATTCTTTTCTTAGATTGTGTGCATTAGGAAAGAAAGTGTGAACCAAACAGGACCAAGTCTCGGCTCGCCTCCTTTTCCTCGTGCTCGGCTTGGCTCATCTTCCAGCTCCAAACAAGGCTCAGCTCCAAACATCTCCGCATCTGTTCTGCGCCGCGGATCTCCATCGCCGGAGCTCGCCGCAGCCCCGCTCCCCCCTCCTTGTGCCCCCGCCCCGCGAGCCCGAGCCCCTGATGGCGGCCGCCGTGCCCCCATTCGCCGCTGCCCCGGGCGCAGCCATTGCCGCCTCCACGGCCGGCCACCCTCCCCGGCACCTGCTGCTGAGCCACCCTCCCCGGCACCTGCTGCTGACTCTGCCCGGCGGATCCCCCGCGCGCCGGAGCCCTCGCTGCCGGCCGTTGCGCGCGCGAAGCCCCTGTTGCCGGCCGCCGAGAAATTGTAGTTGTGGCTGTGACAACGTGAGTTTTAACTTTGCTGGTCTCTGATGTATCTTGATCTGCAGTCATGCATTTGAACCCAATTCCAAGATATTGTGTTTCAATTGATAGTGCTGAGGATGAGGATAACAATTCTATTTGACTTGATAACACTCTTGGGCTTGTAGATTTAATGACGGCACCAGTTCAGCTGGATATGCAAAGATTTAAATTCAGAACTCTGCATACAAGATGCATGTCGTTGTTGAACTATTCAGAGGTATGCATTTCTTCAGTTTAAATTGACCAGTGGTGTTTAAGTTTTATACTTCTAATCCTACCTCTTCTTGCTTTTGATCAATAACGTAATAAGTTAACACTACTCTGTAGAACCAGAGAGCCGCACAGATAATTGGAATTCACATTCATCTTCAGCTGGCAACCTAGACATTCTGTATGTGGTCTCCAAGTCATCAATTGCAATTGCAGACCTGTTGCATGTAAGCAGATTCTTGGATGCTACAGCAAGGTTGTTGTTTGAATGTCTTTTCTTTCATTGGCAAGGATAGAAGAGATATATAGCTACAAAAAATTGCTAATGCTAACAATATGTTCATGAACCTTGCTGCTGCAGGAATCGGGGACCATGTACGAAAACATTCCGCCAAAATAGCAAAAAGATGAACTGGGATTCTGAAATGCTGATCTCACAATGTGTGCATGAACCATTTCAAGGTTGAACCACATCCAGCCTGGTTGCTCACCAACCAGCAGCTCCTCGAAAACATCTAAATTGTAGTGTAGTTAGGAATTTGTTACAGTGTATGTGATGTTTATGGAACTATACATAAATTGTTCATGCTTCTTGTATTGTACTTCTCAAATTGTACAGTGTATGGATGTGTTACAAAAAAGATACTATTCTGAAATAAATGTGGATGTTCTTGAATATGAGATTTTCTCTCATTTGTTGGAAAATAAATAACTATTGACTGGGATCCTTCTTTGCTGACATACAGAATGTTGAATTATTGACTCGGATCCTTCTTTGCCTGTAACTATTGATAGAATGCTGCGAACAATTACTGTTGCAATAAAACCATATGTTTTAGGCCACAAATTTCTGTTGCATTTCCTAAATATATAAATATATACATGCTGTAATAGTACTCACTCTCCTAACTCATAAGAACTCTGCAGTGATTTCACCAAAAGAACTCCACAATGCACACAAAAGTTAGTGGATGACTCAAAGCCGACAGTGGTCTTAATGATAAAGCAGGGCGGGATAATCTGAGAAAGTTAGTGGATGACTTAAAGCCGACAGTGGTCTGTCTGCAGGAAACAAAATTACCTCTAATCACTGAGCGTGATGTTGCCTCCTTCCTTGGGCAACAGTACACCAATTTTGTTTTTCTGCCTGCACAGCAAACTAGAGGGGGTATTTTGGTCGCTTGGAGGGAGGGAACCTTTGCAGTTACTCATCATCATATACTTCGGCATTCTATTTCAGTGCCGCTCAGCAATCAGTACGACCCACCTTGGTGGTTCACTGGGGTCTATGGCCCTCACCAAGATGCTGATAAACCTGCTTTCCTTGATGAGCTCCAAGAGGTACGGTCCCTCTGTCCTGGCCCTTGGATGTTAGCTGGGGATTTCAACATGATATACTGTTCGGAAGACAAAAACAATGAGAACATAAACAGAGCAATGATGGGTCGTTTTCGCCGTTTTGTGAATGAGTTTGAGTTAAAGGAAATTCTGCTGTTAGGAAGGAGATATACCTGGTCGAATGAACGCGATTCTCCGACACTTGTCAAGTTAGACCGGGTTCTCTGCACCAACAGTTGGGAAGACATTTATATGGAAAGTGTCTTACAAAGCCTTGCTTCGGAAATGTCTGATCACTGCCCGCTGATCCTTGGTCTCAGGGAGGGCATCTTGGGAAAGAAACGGTTTCACTTTGAGAGTTTTTGGACAAGGCTTGATGGATTTCTCGAAGCTGTGCAGCATTCTTGGGATGAGCCTGTACATGATTGCTCCCCCTTCCTGAGAATCTCAATTAAGCTAAGGCGGCTTACTAAAGCTCTACAGTCCTGGGGACAGAAGCAAGTTGGTCATGTAAACTCGCAGCTAGCTCTCGCTCGACACATTTTGCATAATTTAGAAATGGCCCAGGACCTCAGAGAATTATCGGCGGAAGAAAAGTGGCTGAGAAGTAAATTAAAGAAACATTGTTTGGTCCTAGCCTCTTTGGAGCGGACAATTGCGCGTTTGCGCTCTCGAGTGAGATATCTAAAAGAGGGTGATGCAAACACCTCCTTCTTTCATAAACAAGCCAGCTTCCGAAAGAAGAAGAATTTCATTCCTAAACTTTTTACAGATGGTCGGGTAGTCACAACTCAAGAGGAAAAACATCAAATCCTCTTTGAACACTTTGATGGTATTCTGGGCAGGGCAAGAGTTAGAGAAGCTACTTTGAACTTAGCTGAATTCCACAGGGATGGCATGGACCTCTCTGTGCTTGATGCTCCATTCACTGAGGAAGAAGTTTGGGCAACTATAAAGGCACTACCAACAGATCGAGCGCCGGGACCAGATGGTTTTACAGGTCGCTTCTACATATCCTGTTGGCATATAATAAAGGCTAATTTCATGGCGGCTTTAGTGTCACTGCAGCAAGGAGATATGAGGAATTTGGAGCTGCTCAACTCAGCCTACATAACTCTAATTCCCAAGAAGGCTGATGCTAGGGAGGCAAAAGATTACCGTCCCATTAGCTTGGTACATAGCTTCGCGAAACTTGTGACCAAGATTCTGGCTCATCGACTTGCACCACAGCTTAACACTTTGGTTGCAACCAATCAGAGTGCTTTCATCAGAGGCAGATGTATTCATGACAATTATATGCTGGTACAGCAAACTATCAAAGTCCTGCACCAGCGAAAAATCTCGAGTTTATTCCTAAAGTTAGATATCTCGAAGGCATTTGATTCGGTGGATTGGGCCTTCCTTCTGGAGATTCTTACACATCTAGGCTTTGGTCCTACCTGGGTTTCCATCATCTCCAATTTACTAAGGTCTGCTTCCACCCAGATTATTCTAAATGGGATACCAGGGGAATCCATTTTTCATCAACGAGGGCTTCGTCAAGGGGACCCTCTCTCCCCGATGTTGTTTATCCTAGTCATGGATGTGCTTAACAGTTTGTTTATCAAGGCGGAATCGGAAGGACTGCTCTTACCTATGCTTTCCACAGGACAGAGACTCTCTCTATACGCTGATGATGTTGCTTTATTCATCAGGTCAAATGAGCAAGATTTACAGCTTACAAAAAATATTTTGGCAGTCTTTGGGGAGGCCTCGGGTCTGCAAACCAACCTGCAAAAAAGTTGTGTCATTCCTATTCAGTGTGATGAGGAGTTTCATGGTGTCGTGAATAATACTCTGCATTGTGCCACAGCCAATTTTCCCACCACTTATTTGGGACTACCAATCTCTAACAAGAAGCTGAGAAAATGTGATCTGATGGTTTGGATAGAAAAGATCGCTAACAAGCTGCCAGGTTGGAAGGCCTCTCTCATGACTTTGGCTGGTCGCGCAGTCCTGGTAAAATCTGTTCTCACAGCTATACCCATTTACATCCTGGTAGAAATCAAAGTGCCTACATGGTTCTTAAGAGCGGTAGACAAAATCAGGAGAGGATTCTTATGGACAGGAAGACAAAGAGCTAATGGTGGCTGCTATCTCGTGGCGTGGGAAAAGGTCATGCGGCCCCACGATCTTGGAGGGCTAGGCATACATAACCTTGAGGTTTTAGGATGGGCACTCCAAATGCGGTGGCTATGGATGGAGAAAACTAGACCAGACCGCCCATGGGCAGGTCTACAAATCCCGGTCTACTCACAAACATCGGCCATGTTTGCCATTGCAGTTGAATCCATGGTGGGGAATGGAAGGAATACGCTCTTTTGGACTGATCGCTGGTTGCATGGCAGCAGCTCTGTGTTCCCTTCAAATTAAAAAAAACCGAACTGTGCATGAGGCTTTACAAGAGAATCGGTGGGTCTCAGACATTAAAAATGCACTTGGTTGGCTTGGCCTTGCCGAGTATCTTGAGTTGTAGGACTTACTTGCTGAAGTCAACCTATCTGATTTGGAAGATGTACATCGTTGGAAACTTGAGGCCTCAGGATCATTCTCGACGCAATCGGCTTACAGATGTTATTTTTTGGGATCTATCACATTTGAACCTTGGAAAAGGCTTTGGAAGTCTTGGGCACCAGGGAAGTGCAAGACATCTGTATGGCTCGCCATTAGGAACCGCTGCTGTACAGCAGACCGCTTAGCAAAAAGTGGATTGCAGCATCCTGAGCTGTGTGTGCTCTGTGACCAGGAGGAGGAAACAATCCAACACATACTCACCTCATGTGTTTTTGCAAGACAATTCTGGCATACCATCCTGCAGCAGCTAGCTTTAGCTACCCTAACACCCACCAGGAGTTCGTCTTTTGCTGATTGGTGGAAGAAGGCCGAAAAGAGACTACAGAAACATCTTAGAAAAGGCTTCAACTCCTTCTGCATCCTAGGGGCATGGATTATTTGGAAGCATAGAAATGCTTGTGTCTTTGATGGAGTAGCGCCCAACTTACAACAAGCAGTTCAGGCTTTTAAGGATGAAGTGTGCACATGGCAGTTTGCCGGGGCTAAAGGGTTTGCTACCCTCTACCTTGAGAGGGGAGTGGTCCAGGGGTAGAGAGTTGGGTGGTTCTGTTGGTCTGGTCCTGCCTAGGTGTTTTTCCGTAATTTAAATCCTATTTAACTTGTGCACTCCTTTCTCTGGTCCAAGGTTTGGAGTGTCTTTTTGTAATTGGACTATTCTTTCTCTCTTAATACAAAGATACGCAGCTCTCTTGCGTGTTCGAGAAAAACAATGCACACAAAAGGATTACATGCTCCATATTACAAGCTGTGAAATAAGTTATCTGAAATAAGCAATCAGATGACATGTTCCATATTACAAGCTCTGAAATGAGAAATTTGGTGACATGTTTCATGCTACATAGATTCATGATTTTGCCCTCCATCAAAATGTAACTTTCTAACAGCAGTTTGCATTGTCCAAAGCCCCTCTCTGCTGATACTAAACTGAACACCAGCATCACAACCTGTCCTTGTAATATTCTTTTGTGATGAGTCATTTTCTCGATATCCTTGGCAACTGCAAACTAAATGTTTCTAGTGAACGTGGATCCTCTATGAGAGCAGTAGGCGGAACTAGTGCTATTTGTTGTTCCTCTTCTCCTCGACCTGCTATGGAGGCTGCTGGTTGATCCATGGAAGCTTGTGTGATCACCTGCATAAAGAGAATAAGTAGGAAACGATGTCACATCCTGTCAAGCGCCAAAGCAACATCACAGTAGCCTTATAAACAATATGGCGGCATCTCTAGTGCTAGCATGATTTGTTTAATCTGGCTTGGCTTCCTAGTGCTAGCATTTATGAGATCGTTCTTGCAACCTGTACATCATTCTAGTGTGATGCTTGCCTCCTTGCACGTTCACAACTGTGTGCCCATTGCCTCCTTAATCTGAACTTGTGTGATCACATATATGTTTGCATTTTTCTATCACAGGAGACAAGCTAAGGTAGCTGCCTGGTTGATCGACAAAATTCTATCTACCACGTCTACATCAACAATAATGCATTATCAGGTAAAGCATCTAGACAGTATCCAAAAGCAAGGAGGAAAAAGAATGCTAGTCTAATTTTCCACCAAAAAGTGCGGCAAACTCTACCTGTCTCGGCGAGGTCGATCAGCGGGGTGTTGCTGCGGCTTGTCTCCGGGAGGACCTCGTGATCACGCCGACTTCAACTGCCGCATGATCACCTCCACGAGGTCTCCGTCGCCGGGTAGGGCTTCGCGGTGCCACCTTCCGCCCCGGCCGCGGCACCGTGAACTGCCGTCGATTGCCTCCACCGATGTCGCCGTCGCCGGTTAGGGCTCCAAGGAATGAGTCGACGCAGGAATATGCGAAGAGGTGGAGCCGGGCAGTGCCTATACGAAGAAGCCGAGCCGCGCTGATCTCTGTGCTTGAAGGCGCCGAGACGAGTGGGCGTCCTACGCGGAAGGCAAGCCTAGAGGGCGCAGGCCCTCGGATGCCGAGCGGGCGCACGTGGCGACGATCGGGCGTGGGGGCGCAGGGGCGCCTCCGTGCGCCCGGGGTCCATCTGATTTTTTTCCTCCATACCTCGGCTTCTCACCATTTTAATATGCAAAAAGTCCACTTTTGGCTCCTCAACTATTGCTTGCGTCCAACTTGGACCCCCAACTACGAAACCGGATACAAATAACACCCTAACTTGTAATACCAGCTAACTTTGACACCTGGACTCATTTTACCTAGTTTGGAGCTAACGTGGACCGGATTTGACTGCCACGCTGGCGACGACCGGCCAGGTTGGACGCGGCATGGAGTAAAGACGCCCCCGCCGCCAGCTCTCCCCTTCTCTCTCCTGTTATTCCCCTTCTCTTTCCCCGGCCCGAACCCTAGCTCCGCCGCAGCTCCGCCGCCGCCGCCTCACCTGACCTGGCTCTCCGTCTCCGTCTCCCTCTCTGTCTCCCCATGAGCCGTTTCCATTTCCCCCCGAATCGAAGTTGGACTGTAGCCGGCGGCTAACAAACTGGAGCTCCGCAGACGTCGCCGCTGTAGCTAGAGATCCATGCAAAAGGTATGTTCGCCGCCATGTGCTTGCTTGATTTTTTCTTGTTTCTTTTGTGGGGGTTAAAGTCAAGGAACTAAATATAGTGTCTTTTCCAGAGATGGATCCGCTAGATTTTCTTGCTGTTCGATTTCACTTTGGGGGAGAGTTTATCAATGATGGGAAGGCTCTACACTACTGTGGTGGTAAAGAGGGGATTTCATCCATCGAGCGGGACAAAATTTCCCTTCCTGAGATAACTGGACATCTGAAAGATCATTTTCAGGCCACTGACCCTGTACTTCTCCACTGGCTTTTCCCCGGTAAACAGCTAGTGGATGACCTTAGAGCTTTGGTAGATGACAAGTCTTGCAAGGATATGTGTGATTGTATAAGTGATGGGGGGGGTTGTCGAGGTTTATGCAGAGCTGGTCATTGTTGATGATGAAGAGGTGGAGACAGAGGGAAGTGACTGGGAGGTAGAAGCTAGAAAGGAAGGTGAGGTTCAGTTGGAGACACCTGAGGAAGACAAGCTGAGATGCAAAGTTATTCTGTTAGGATAGTTTCATCACCTGCAAAAATGAAGGAGGATTTAGCAGCATTTAAAAAGTATCGTGAATGGCTTCGACAGAGCAAGGGGAAGGGGAAGGCTGTCCAAGAAGAGGTACCTATTGCAGTGGAGTCAAACTCTGAGAATGATAGTGATTACAAGCCAGGTGACGATGAAAGCAGTGAAGGTGATGAAGAAGCAGCCCATATTAGAAATGAATTGAAGGAATTGAAAAAGAAGTTTAAAGCTGGTTGCTTGGTGCTTGTTGATGGTGAAGGACAACAAGTGAATGTGGAAGGATTGACAGCATGAAATGCACCAACTACTGAAATATCAGATGATGGTACTGATACACCTTATTTTGACACTGATGAGGAGGAAGACTCATATGATGGAGGTCCTGATGGAGAGGTTCATAGGAAGAAAAAGATTTATCCTACATTTGACAATAATGCTAATGTAGCTAGCTTCATTGTTGGAATGGCTTTCAGTGACAAGCAAGATTTCAGGTAGGCTGTTATAAAGCATGGACTTGTGGAGAGGAAAGTGATAAAGTTTGTGAAGAATGAAGCAAATAAGTGTAGAGCTGTGTGTACATGGCCTAAATGCCCCTGGGTTTTGCATCTTTCAAAGACAACAAGAGCTGAAAGTTGGCACTTGGCCACATGCAAAGGTGTACATACATGTCCTCCAAGGAGAGATAACTCTCTGGTCACAGATAGGAGAATAGCAGATAAATATGAAAAGTTCATCAAAGCTAACTCACAATGAAGTCTTGAGAGCATGAGGGAAACAATCCAAGAGGAAATTTTTGCAGATGTTAGTATCTCAAAGATTAAGAGGGCCAAATCAATAGTAATGCAGAGAATGTATGATGCAACTAGAGGGGAGTATGGTATGGTTTTTGACTACCAGCTTGAACTGCTAAAAAGTAACCTAGGAAGTACAATTGTGGTGAAGCTTGATACAGATGAGGTTAGGCCTACTTTTTTGAGATTCTATGTCTGTTTTGATGCATGTAAGAAGGGGTTTCTTGCTGGCTGTAGGAAAGTTGTAGGGTTAGACGGCTGTTTCTTCAAGGGTTTAACTAATGGGGAATTGTTATGTGCTTTGGGTAGAGATGCTAATAATCAAATGCACCATATTGCTTGGGGTGTAGTAGAGAAAGAGACCAATGACTCCTGGGATTTCTTCATGGCATTGTTAAGCAAAGACTTGCTGATTGGTGATGGGGAGGGCTGTGTAATCATTTCTGATCAACAAAAAGGACTCGTCAATGTTGTAGAGCAATGGGCACCCAAGACAGAACATAGGATGTGTGCCAGACACATATATGCTAATTGGAGGAAAAAGTTTAAGCAAAAGAAGTATCAAAAGTTGTTTTGGAGGTGTGCCAAGTCTTCATCAATGAGCCTGTTCAATTACAATTTGGGTATCCTAAGGGAGAAAACACCAGCAGGAGCTGATGCTATACTGAGGCAAGATCCACATCACTGGAGCCGAGCTTGGTTTAAACTTGGTCACAATAGAAGCACTTGTGAGAAGAGAACAGGTTCAACCAGTAGAAGTACTAGGCAGTCAACACCTCCTCCATTTGACAATGTCCCCAGGCAGTCAGCACCTTCTCCAACTGACAGTGTCCCCAGGTAGTCAGCAGCTCCATCTAAATTTCAGGATGTGGTCCACACATCTCAACAAAGCTCTACTAGTAATCAGAAGAGGAAGTCAACAACCACGACAAGTACAAAATCTAAGAAATCAAAGACACATTGCTCTGAATTGGGCATTGTGCATTCAGAGAAGACAGGAGCAACAATTCAAAATGTAAGCCACCCATCTGCCATACATATACTTACTACATATGCACTATTTCTAATTAACTAATTGTCTCTACATAACTGTAGCCTGCACAGAGGGTACTCAGGACATCTGCAAAGGGCAAGGCATCAAGCACTGTGGGTGGCTAAGCATCCCTCAACTTAGAAGCAATTGTTCCAGGGACAAAAGGATCACATTCAAGGGCAAATGTCACAATTACAGGTGCTTCAAGAGCTACTGTTTCTGTAGTTGCTACAGCACCTACAAGCAAGAAGCCAAGTCGTCCAAAGCCACCTGCTCCAACTACTTTGCTATTGAAGGCGCCAAACCATATGACTGAATGAATATGTAACTTAATTATTAGCTTCTGGCAAATGTGACATTACGAACCATGTTAGCAATCTGGTCTTGTGATTCTGTGACATTATGAACCATATGTAACTTATCATTCCCAGTTATGAACCATTGCATGGCTACATACTTATCAATCAGTCTCAGACATGAACCATTTTATGGTCTTGTGATTCTGTGTTTTTTTGATTCTGTATTTTTGTGATTCTGTGCTGTCATGTTTGTGTAAAAGCTGCTCCATTTCCAAACTCAGATTCATTGATAACTGAACACATGGAATCTACATTCAGTGGGAGAATGTCAGGCCCGGGGCAGCGGGACTGCTCACAGGCGTTGAATGTTCTAGAGTAAGGGATAGTTCATAGATATACCTTACCTCTTTTGTAACTACCCAAATAGGCGTAGAACTAGCTGCTGTACAAGGAAACTACCTGATCGTGTTGTAGTAGGACTCCAACTGTACTCAGTTAGGACTTTCCATGTAACCCTATCCCCCGGATATATAAGGGCGGGCAAGGACCCCCTCAAAAATCATCAACACCTAAGGCAATACAAACCACCACACAGGACGTAGGGTATTACGCAACTCGCGGCCCGAACCTGTCTAAATCTTTGTGTTCCTTGCACCATCGAGTTCCAGAGCCGTCGATCCCTACCTACAAACCCTACTGCTAAGGGTATCCTTGAGCAGGCTTGGCGGTAAACACCGACAGCTGGCGCGCCAGGTAGGGGACTCGGCGAGTTCATCGGCGAGTTCGATGGCCACCTTCGCTTTCAGCACCACGGCGCCTCCTCAAGGCGCCATCTTCATCTTCGGCTCGTGGGTTTGCGTGGCCAATGGATTGGGCAGCTTCGATAGCCACCTAGCCAACTCTCCCACACTGAATATCTCCACGTCGGAAGATCCCAACAAGATCGGCAGATCTCTCGATCGCGGCGTTACGTTCCTTCCCGACCTCGCCAAGGAATTCGAGGCAAAACTCGAAGACAACTCGAGTTCTACTCGGACTCAGATTGGTCTCAGACCGAAATCTACTCGGATTGGGACTCTTCTTGCACAACCCCGTCTTTGGGCTGCGCAATTCTTCATTTGCTTACATACAGATGATTAAATCCATCTATGAAAATAGCTTGGATCATCTACTACGCGTCGAAAACCTCTCAGTCACTGCTAGTCAGGAGGCACCCGTTTTCGACGTATACTCAGATCCAGTCGAGTCACCCCAAGACAGCCTGGATTTCATCACCAATGCATTGGCTAAGATGCAACTCAGATCTTGCCGAAGCTACACCCTCGCAGAACTACTAGACAACCTGCGAGAAGTCGCCAGCATTGATGATCTCCTGTTCCAACACGGTACTCCCCTTGCAATCGAGAGGGAAACTAGGTCCGAAGGAACTGTCCTAGCTGATTACGAATCAGACCTGGAAAGCTTTTCTCCAGAACGCCTGGTCCCGGTGATCATCCAACAGCCTGGAGGTGCCCCAAGCCACCACGATCCAAACGAAGCCTTGGATCAGATTTCAGCCAACAACCTGACCCAAGACGCTCCAGCAGACGAAGATGAAGCCACTCGTACAGCCCTGAATCAACATAAAGAAGAGCGCAGGACTCGTGCGGCTGAACTTGCTCGAATTCCACCGCGCAACCTCAACAATAAATTCAACAACGATGCAGATATGGTTTTCAGAACACCAATTGCTACGATGACAGAAGCAACCCTGCGACTCATGATGATGCCTCAGAATCCAGAGATAGACCGAGTCATAAATCTCACCAAGAACGTTGTTGCACAACTCGAGAGACAGAACCCGCTGTCCTCACTCCACGGCACACTGTGGTGGAACTACCCAAACTAACCGGGGCCGGGTGCACTGGTCTTCATTGCTAGGCAACTCTGACCCAAATCGGCACGCACGGTAGTTCCTCGAGTGAAGCCTCGATGAAAGCCACGCTTTTCCAGGATCGCACAAACAACACTCACACGAAGGTGAGCCCAGAGATTACAACACAGATCATCTCATACATCTCAGAGTGTTTGCAGCGGAAGATAAATTTATTACAAACCAAGTTCTGAATAGTTAAGTACTACAGAGTTCAACTACTCAAATTATTCAAGTCTCATTGTTCAGCGGAAGCAGTAAAAGATAACTAGCGAAATAACGTGACGCATCGATAAAGCCTGTACGAAAGCGTCACTCAGCGGGAGGGTGGTCAGCACTGACTGAAGGACCATCCCACTCAACAGACCAGCCCGGAGGTAAAGTACAAGGCCAAGTAAGACTCGCAATCATATCCTCGAAGTTAGTAGCTGAAAACAGTGCCACAAGCAAAGCTGAGTATACTAATACTCAGCAAGACTTACCCGTCACCGGATATAACTTAGTCAGATAACTAGACATGCAAGGCTTTTTGGTTTGTGGGGTTTGTTTGCCAAAAATGCCACTAAGTGTTGATCCTTGCTTTCAGGTTTTACTTAGCCATATTCTAGTTGGATTAACCTTTCTAAGTTTGCAACTATCTCTACTCAAACATGGTAGAGCAAACATTTAATCATACAGCAGTGTTAACAACATTTGTTCCACTTGTTACTCTGTATGACCGAAAACGTTAAGCAGTCTCATGCTGTGAGAGGCGGATGATTCTGAATCGAATTTCAACCTGGCCAGGGGAACCTAGACCACACGCATGGAGATCGACTTCGCTCCCGCCCACGCTACTTTTCCCCTTTCTTTCCAGGTTGTGGATCCGGCACACCCCCCCCGACTACAGAGTCCGACCACTCTGCACCCGTACGTCTGGACAAAAATAAACCTACTGCTACCAAGGGGGTGCGAGATCATTCCACTTGCTGGTCCAATCAGGTACTTAAGCTTACCGATTACCATATTTCTCGGTATGTGGCTAGTACTTTCAAACGCTTAACGAAATGAGCCACACACCGCGACCTTAGCCAATTTGACTACACCAGCGGGGTATCACAACTACACAACCCCGCCCGTTGTCCTTATATTTCAGCAGGAATTTAAAGTCAGTAAATTCCTATATGCTCGCGAGAGGCAGGAAACCCCTCGACTTCTACCGTTCCTAATTAGTGGAGCAACTAGTCTATAAAAAGATCCGGGTATCAAACATAGGTTCCTAGGGATTATGCATCTAAGGTTTTCGATCAACGCCTAGAAAACTTAAATGCAGGAAAAATAAAATTATTACAACACATTATGAATAGTTAGATGAATAGAACTCTGAAAATAATGGGATTATGCACCAGAGCTTGCCTTTTTGGGCACTGTCAGGCAGAGAAATTTCTGGGGCTTGGCCCAGGTCTTGAGCTAAGTTAGCACAGTTCAAATTAACCTCCTGAGCAAGAGAATCCGCGGGAACCAGCTCGTAATCACCATCCGCAAGATTAGCCGTTTCTATATGCAATGTAAGATTATGAGTTACACAGGAATATTGATTTCTTTCCTTCACAATAAAGTTGTAGTCCAACAAAATAACTTAGAGATGATCTTTGTGAACTTAATTACTGGGCAGTCATTTATGGAGTAGTGTTTATTACTATGTTTCTTCATAAATGAGTGTGGGTTTGATTTTCATTTCCAATCAATAAAACATAGCATATTTTCACAAATTCATAACAGCAAATCTACTTATAAGCTAGTGATGAAAATTTAATGTAGAACAGATCAGATACTTTAGCATCTACTATAAATTTCAGCACCTAACCATAAAGCATTTAATCATAATAATTCATGTAAGCAGATTACTCTAGTGACTTCACATTTTTTCACAGAAAGTTTTACATGGGTTCTGGTGCCAAAAATTTTACTGAAGCATCTATATAACATCTACTCAGTACTGTAAAAGTTTCAGATTTTATTTCCTTAAGCATAAGAGATTATAAAATCGACAAAAATAACCAGCTATTAACTAAGATTAATTTTACAGCAAGTTATACCAGGGATATGGTCTCAATTTTTTTCCAGAACCTACATATGACCTAAATATGTTCCAGAAAAATTATCAAGTATTATCTCTACCAGATAAATTAACTATGCATTAAATTTTACATAAACTAGCATATTTATTCAAGATCCAAGACAATCAGTACTGCTGGTGAATTTTTTTATCATAGCAAGAGTTTACTCTAAGTAAGAACATGTCCAAAACTCATGATCAGATATAGTCTAGTTTACCCAGAACAAAAATAACAAACTTAGCCATGACATACCAAGCATGATTTTTAACTGAAGCAATACTTAGTAACTAGAGCTCAAATTTTACAGGCATGATTGCAGAACCAAAATGAGACTTCAGAAATAAATATAGATTGTTTTGAGCATCACAACTATATAAGATGAATTAAGTTGATTAAACAAGCATTAATCATGGTATATAGCAAACCAACTCTAACTGTTCTGAAATTTTTGGATTAGCATGGTTTCAGTCACACATGCATGTAGGAAACATTTCAGAGCAATATCATGCACATGTTTTCCAGCATTAAATCGTGGAGTTCATTAACAGATTTGAGAATCTTGATTGTTCTAACAAGATAACAGTTCTAGTGGGGTGCCATCTTTTTAATGTGAGCCTAACATTCCAGCAGCAACAACATACCCAAAAATCGGGGTCATTTGTTGAGTAGAACTTCCTAAACATGTATTAGTTGGTTTTCTTATTCTTTTTCATAGATTAATTTTGGTTGAGTTTCTGCAGATTTGGTTCTTACAAAACTTGTAGATCTTGTCACCAAGATTCCAGATCCGTTGAGTTTGCATTTTTACGATTTTTCTGTGATTTGTTACGTATTTTAGAATTTCACTACCAAACCCTGGAAAAACTTGCAAACACACCCTCGAACGAAAAAAAGAAATTACAACCGGGTCCTTCGCCGGCCTTCTCCGTCGTTGCATCTTGCCGGTGGTGTTCCGCTAAGCAGGGTTTACCGGGGCTGCAACGTGGAGGCGCGTGAGAGAGAAGGGTTCGAGAGCTACCTACCCTTGTCGACGTTTCGGTGAAAGATGGCTGGGAACGAGCTCGTCAGAGAAGAAGGCGGCGGTGGAGTTCGGGTCGCCGGCGGTGTAGGCGAAGAAGGGCTCGGGGTAGAGGAATGTCGCACACACGAGCACCGCGAGAGCGTGAGGAAGCTCCTGGGGTAGCTGCCGTGCTCGGACTCCCTTGGATTTGGCCGATCCGCGGCGAGCCCCGAGCTCGCCGGCGGCGGCGCGAAAGGGGAACGGCGGTGAGAGTGGGTTTTGGTGGGATTTGGCGTGTGTGTGAGCTTCACTGGAGTGTGGCGAGGCTGCTGGTGCGGTCGGTTAAGGCAGTGTGGGTCTGGGGTGGTCTCCCCGCGCGAGCTCGAGCTCGCCGGCAATGGCGGGCGGAGGAAGAAAGGGGAGGGAGAGAGGGGTTGCGTGATTGCGGGTGCTCGGGTTCTATTTATAGGCCGCAGGGCTCCTGGGCAAGGGAAGGGCGTCTGGGGGAGGCCGGTCTGGCCTGGGACGACTCGACGGCGAGGTGGCGGAGGGAGCAGCGGCGGCCTGCATGGCAGGGCGGCGTGGCGGCTCAGGATGGTGTCGGGGACGTGTGTAGGCGCGAGAAAGAGCCAAAGGGGCAGGCCAGGTGGCCTGGAAGGGCTTCCCCGGGTCCACTTGGCCGCGGACGCACCGTGGACGAGGTCCACCGGCGGCGTACGGGCGAGCGGCGTTGAACAGGGAGGGGAGGTGGAGGTAGGGGCTTATTTGTTATTTCTGAAAATTCAGGGACCTCTCGGTAAACTAAAATTATCTCCTTCTTAGAGGGCTCAAATGAAAAAGTATTGAATACCAAATTTGTATAACTTTTCAAGGTCTACAACTTTTGTTTTCTGCAAATCTTCATTTGAAACCCACATTTTGAACTATTTTGAATTTCCAAATTTGCACAAAAGGGCTTTGATTTTTACTCAGCTTTTGGATGGTTTTTGGCTGAAAGTTCAATTGAGCACATGTCATTTAGAGTACCTCTTATGCGCCAACTAAATTTTTGTGCACAATTTTGAATTGGATTTAGAGTAGGTTTTCACCCTTTACTTTCTTATTTTAACTTCTCTTGTGTAGTTTGACTTTTCTATGAATTTTCTTTTCTGAATTATTTTTCTTAAATTCTCATTTTAATTGTTATTTGACTACTGTGTTCTGTATTCAAGTGTGCAGACACCTGAGGTGTCACACACACGATCAAGGGCTTGCAACAGTCATACCTCAGGCAAGTCGTACCCCTGGTGGCCACCAGCATCAACAGCAGCAGGAGCAGCAAAACCAAAGAAATCAAGAGGATCAAAAAATCGCAAGCAACCATCACCCCAGGGGTGGCCAACCACCAGTAAATCAAACCCCTGGGCCTCAGCCAAACCGCAACAACAACCGTGGGCACAACAGGGAAGAGGTAGCCGATTCCCATCATTGACGCATGGGATATCATCAACGCAAGACGCAGAGCACAGCTTGCGGACAATTCCGACCGCTTCCAAGCCCTGAGCAGGGCTTTCGACAACATCGAATACCCGAAGGACTTCAAGCCTACGAACATCCAAAAGTACGATGGTAAGCAAGACCCTGCTCAATGGTTACGTTTATACTCGACCGCTATTAGAGTTGCAGGGGGAGATACCAACACCAAGGTCCTCTACCTCCCGATGGCCCTGGAGCCCGCACCCCTCACATGGCTCGAAAGCTTGGCGCGCGAGTCAATCCACTCGTGGGAGGACCTCAAGAAGGCGTTCGTCGACAACTTCCAAGGGTCGCTACACCGAGTAGCTACTCGCCACGCCCTGTCCATGATCAAGCAGGAGCAAGGCGAGTCGATCAGTCCTACGTCAAGCGCTTCTTCGACACAAGAGCTACCATCCCCAACGTCGCCGACGACTACGTCATCGACTACTTCCAGAGCGGCATCACCGTCCAATCCCTGTACCGCGACTTCGGGCGTAATCGCCCCAAAACAGTGGTAGATCTACGGGACATGATGCAGCGCTAGGCAGATGAAGAGGAGCAAGAACACAGTCGTTTTCCCCGCCGCAACAACGACAACAATGGGAAGCGCCACAATGATCGTGGAGGGCCCAGCAACCAGCGGGATCCTACGCGCAAGCGTAAGCCTGACGATACAGTCGGCACTATGGATCGCACACTGTTAGACCCAGGGCAGCGGGACTGCTAATAGGCATAGAATGTTCTAGAGTAATGATAGCTCATGGCCGTACCTTACCTCTTTTGTAACTACTCGAATAGGCGTAGAACTAGCTGCAGTACAAAGGAAACTACCCGATTGTGTTGTAGTAGGACTCCAACTGTACTCGGCTAGGACTTTCCATGTAACTCTGTCCCCCCGGATATATAAGGGCGGGCAGGGACCCCCTCCAAACAATCATCAACACCTAAGGCAATACAAACCACATAGGACATAGGGTATTACGCAAACTCGCGGCCCGAACCTATCTAAATCTTTGTGTTCCTTGTACCATTGAGTTCTAGAGCAGTCGATCCCTACCTACAAACCCTACTGCTAAGGGTATCCCTGAGCAGGCTTGGCGATAAACACCAACAGCTAGCGCGCCAGGTAGGGGGTTCGGCGAGTTCACCAACGAATTCGATGGCTGGATCAAGCGACGTCAACCACGTGCCGGAAGGCACAACTCTCATTTTCGGTTCTTGGGCATGCACGGCTGACAGAACGGGAGGCTTCTTCAGCCACCTTGTCACTCCTAACTCGCCTAAATCGAAAACTTGCTCCCAACTTGCCGACATCCGCAAGTCTGTGGATCTCGACGAGAAAAGAGTTCTACTCGAACTTGACTCGGACAAACCTAAAAACGTGTCAACTCTAAACCAAACTCTTGGTTCGGTCAAGTTCGACACAAATTCTGACTCCGAAAAGCCTCACTTTTCCAAAACCCTTGGAAAATACCTGGCTCATCTCAAGACGATCAAATGCCCTAGGATCAAAAACTCAAAACTACTCGCCAGAGTAGATCAAGTTTCACGGTCAATTAAGGGCTGCATCAAACTCGCAGAAACTGCTCTCGACACATCTACATTGCAGCAAAACCCCAAAGCACTAAACCCACCAAAGAAAACATCGGGTGACATACTCGCAGGGATCAATCGGGTGAATTCGAAGCTTGCCGACTGCATTACGATGACTGAAAGTACTCTGCAAAACAAAGAGCAGAAATCGGGAGGAGGAATCTGCGGGGGAGCTGGTGAGACAAACCCCCGGCTTGTTCGGATGGGACCGTCTATCTCCAGGATACCCCAGAGCCCTTCACCGAAACCTACTCACACTCGGACTCCGAAACCAGTCGAGTCCAAGTTCGATCAGGACTTTGATCGTTTCATGAATGGTCTCGAGAACTTTGAACCATTCGACGATCTCGAAGATTGTCAGACAATGTCGAGCTGTTCATGGACGCTATGGCCAAACCAACCGAGCATGCTGACGCTCTTTGGAAACTGGACAAGCTTAAAAAGGGAAAAGCCAAGGTTCCAGAACAAGCCAGCGATTCGATCAATGATAAACCCTGGATCAAGGAACCTGAGGGGCTAACTCCTACTCAATCATGGCTACACTGGATGAACGAGAACGCCCTCCGTGTTGAGATGGGCATCCCACTTCTCGCTCACCCAAAGCATACATACCCCAAAATCGGTGGGCTAACCGACTCCGAATCCGAGGACTCTTCCGACTTGGAAGATTAGCTGGATGACCTAATCCAATACAGCAAACAAGTCGAGTCCAACTCGGCTAAGAATCTCAAGTCCGATCAAGACTCCCTTCCTAACTTGGTTATATATCCAACTCCGCAAGGACGGACAGTGCACCTGAGGAAGGCACAGGATCCCTGCGCTTCTGCATCACAGACAGCGGATCTGCCCTACCAATAGAGCACTCCTTTAGACCCGTCCTCAAGCAAACAAGATCAAGAAGTTCAAGATCTTTGTCGTGAAATCCTCATGGTTCGCATCGCCGAAGAACCAGAGGGTGATACCACGGAGCGTCTCAACCTCGACGATTACAACTCTGATGATTTCGACGATTACCTTTCTGACAGCATGGAAACTACTCCCCCACAACTAGATCTACCTCCTCCTCCAGCGGTGATCGTCACTGTCCAACTAGACGAGCAGAATCCAGTAGAAGATCTCTATGAACATCGTCGCCAGCTCAACCAAAAGAGGGCGTTCAGGTATCAACGCCTCACTAACAGCCTACAGGAACAGCAAGGCAACAACTACGACTACTCCAACTGCGACCTCCGTAGTGTGATCAATGTTGGGCGCGATGCGCGCAACATCATCATCTCAGGGAAAAAGGAACGGTAGGAACTCGAGGCGTACAGCCCTTCTTCCAACTACCGCATCTCGCCAAGGGCTTCCGCACCCCTCAAAAAGCACAAGCCGGCACCCATCAGTACCCGTCCTCAGGGTAAACCACGCACCCCGCATCAGGGTGAGCAGTCTCAGAGCCAAAACAGGATCAACAAAGCACCGCTACGTAAGTGCTTCATCCACCCGAAGAGTTCCCACACAATCTTCCAGTGTGACTCACTCCGCAAGGCCCTTGGGGCACCTCTCCTGAAGGAGACCTTACCAATAATCTAGTCGATCTCTGTGATGACTAGTTTTACCCCGAATCTAGTCGACAATCATACCAACTAAATTCATTTTTCAAATAAGTTTATTCAGTGATATAAACCATTGCTCACGAGCAAGGGGTAGGTCTTAAGAGTCAGAGTCTGTCACTTTACAGTTATTGTAATTTTGGCAAATCCAAATAAAGTTGATTTCTCCTATATCGACTACTTGGCTCTCGCTCACACGACCAATACCCCATCTCGAAAGTCTTGCTCGGCTTTAGAGCAGCTATCGAGTAGTTTTTATGGTTCATACTCGAGTGCTTTTTTGACATTTACGTCTTGGGCAACCTGACGGGGTTCGTGCCTAACAGTTCTGTCCTAAAAGACACTCTAGTCCTACGGTAGGACACCCTACTCGCCCTGCCCGAGTAGGTCTTGGATACTCTTTTGGCACCTTCATCTTGGGCAACCCGATGGGGTTAGTACCTAACAGACTTGCCCTAAGAGTTACTCCAGTACTTGGTCAAAAGGACACCTTACTCGCCTCACTCGAGTAAGTTTTGTATATCTTTCTGACCTTTACATCTTGGGCAACCCGACGGGGTTCGTACCTAACAGTTCTGTCGTAAAGATTACTCCGGTTCCTGGTCAAAGGGACACCTTACTCACCTCGCTCGAGTAAGTTTTGGATATCCCTTCGACATTTACGTCTTGGGCAACCCAACGAGGTTCGTACCTAACAGTTCTGTCTTACGGATTACTCCAGTCCTTGGTTAAAGGACACCCTACTCGCCGGTTCGAGTAGGTCTTGGATACTCTTTCGGCACCTTCGTCTTGGACAACTCGACGGAGTTAGTACCTAACAAACTTGCCTTAGAGTTACTCCAGTCCTCAGGTAGGACACCTTACTCGCTCTGCTCGAGTAAGTTTGGGATGTCTCTAGAATATTCACATCTTGGTTAACTCGACGAAGTTCAATCCTAACAGTCCTATTCTAGAAATCAATCCAGTCCATTAATAGGACATACTACTCGATACGATCGACTAGTTTTTGGACATTTTTGTAAACAGTTGCATACTATCTGGGTAACCAAACAAGGTCTATCCTAACTGGTCAACTACGAAAACCCCTCAAGGAGCATAGATAAACTCTTGATACTCTAAAATAAGATGACACAAGTTTCCCGCTTGCTTAGTCTACTATGGGAATCGCCGCCGCAGAATCTTTTTGCCTCGAGTACTTGACGGGTGCTACCCGATTGCTTGAGATACAAAAAGAAATTCTCATTTCCCTCAGTACTCTGAGTACTTGTCGAGAGCTGCCTGTCCTCTAATCTATCAAGAAGCATCTTACGACTCCTAAATACTCAATGAGAGTTCTCCCCCCCCCCGACTAGACAATGAAGTCCATATTAGCTGCATGCTAACAAACAAATTTCCTCTAAAAAGGAAACCTACATTAAGCCATGGCTTCTTCACTCTCAGGGTGCTATTCCCACTTGATTAATCCCAAGGGATTCAATCCTAACTCGGTCAGCACCACAGTTTCAGTCTAGAACCATACAAACTCGATCCTATTCAAGAATACCTTGCCTCCTAAGGCACCCGCGGATACAACACATTGTATCTACTTTTATAACTGAGTGGGCCCGATGCTACCTACACTCAGGACCCTCTAGTACAATTACTCGACACGTCAAAGGATTCCACAATCCAAACACAAGTACTTAACATTACACAAATATCCGATATTTGTTCGAAAAAGTACTTCTGGCTCATATGCCAACTCAATTACAACAAAAAGCTCAAGAAGACTCAGCCTTGCTCAAGGATTCCACGATCTGGTTGGCCACATTGGAGGTTTCCTCCAAGAACTGTTGGAATCTTTCCTCCGTACAGTCAGCTTTGGCCCTTTGCCCAAGGGCGTCCAGACGAGTATTTGGCTAGTAAGACTTCACCAAACTCAGCACGTGACCCACGTACTGATGGGTGATATGGGAGACAAACCTCTCAAAGGCTCCAGGCACCCTGCGAAGCCTCACAGCCAGTGTTAATGGCTCATCCCCATCCTTGTGCGGGATATCCATGGCCTCTGTCACCTCCAGGGCGGCATCTTTGACCTCTTTTAGCATCACGAGCTCCTGCTGCATCGAGTCACGAGACTCTGATAAGGTCTTGAGCTGTTGCAGCATCGATGCCGCCTCTCGGTCAGAATCCTCCTTATACTTCTTGAGTTTCTCAATTTCATCTGCGTTGCGGTACATAACAATCTTTAAACCCAGTACCAAGCTTTCCTGAATCTCTAAAGATTTGGCACAAGCTGTGTACTCGATACAAAGAACATCTTATAAACGCTAAAGCAGAACTACTAGTCGAGCGCATACCAAATGCCAAAGATTAACCTTTCTTGAATTGGAAAAGCTTCTTCAGCTTCCCCTCAAGAGCACTCTTTTCAGACGAGAGAGTCTTAACCCTCTCCCTAAGAGCATTTAGCTTTGCTTCATCCTGGGACTGACCACCTTTTCGTCCCAGTGCTTCCTCCAAAAACAAAAGGACCAGTATACTACTCGATCTACTTTCAAAAGTACTCGAAGTATTCGACTACTCACCTCCAACAGCTTGACAGCAAGCACCACTTTATCATGCGGTAAGCTACCCCCCGATGTGATCTGGGGAGTACTTGCCATGGCCTCAGATACAACCCTCTTGGGCACTTCTTCAATTCTCCCTACAGTATTCCCCGTGTTTTGGGAGTCTACAGGAAGAACATGCTACTTAATTACACTAAGAGCAAATAAAAGGATACCTTTCCTACAAGGCATTACAAGTTTACCTGTAGGGGTCTCCGCAGGCTATTTCTCATTGCCTCCCTCAGGAAGCTTCTCGCCTTCATCCCTTTCTTGAAGCTTGTCGCTTCCACCATCTTCCGGGATCTCATCAGTGGCCCTCTCTAGATTGGGCAAAGGAGAATCCCGGATCATGGAGTCGACCATCGCCTCCGCTTCATGAGCACTCATCTCAGGAGTACTCGGGGGCTTCCCCAGCCCCGGCTGAGAAGCTGATTGGCTCTCAGCCCCCGCGTCCTCACCCAGGACTACATCTCTGCAGAAGACAAAGTAGTTACAAACTACTAGATTCAATACAGATCCTACACATGCAAGTTCTAAAGAACTTACGCAGGAGCTCTTATTAGGGTAAACCCCTTGACGCCAAATCTGCGGGCAGGCTTCACCACCATAGCTCGCTTACTCGCATCACCAACAATATTTACATCGGAACTACTCGCTGAAAGAGTAGTCCCGATCTCACTCGATGGGTCCACTGTGGTGGAGGGGACAGTCTGTCCCACCACAGCTTCATCCCCAGACGCTGACGTCCATGGCATCTTAGCCATCAGACTTGAAAAAATAAAAGCGCAATTAGCAAATCGATACTAAAAGTACTCGATTCTAAAGACAACCAGCTACCTACCTATCGGCAGTAGTTTGCGAGGAACCGCGATGCTTCCTCGCTACAGTTCGAGTACCTTTGGCGTCCCCAGCTTGGGTACCGGTACTCACAGGAGGGCTGAGCTCCTTGTCACTCCCCTCCCTAGCTTCTTCCTCATCTGCATAATGAAAACCATACGTCAAGTATTGTTTATATGGAGTTTCATATGAACATGCTTAGGCATGATTAGCAGATTGAGAAAGATGGAAAGAATAAAAGGGCGAATAAATGCCCGGTAGTGAAGGACTACTTTTAAAGCGCTACACATCCTCCTACAAAACTTAAAATCCTATCAGGTTCCAACTAAGGTAAAGTACTCGATTTCTACGCATCGACTACTCTTATCAAGTACCTGCTTCGGAGGATTCATAGTAGAAAATGCACAAGGAACAACTGGTATCTTCTTCACATTCTTTAGCAGTCGTTGAACTCGACTGAATGCTATATCATCCGAGATCTCTTCCTCTGAGTATCTTGACGGATCTATTGTTCCCTGATATTAAAATCCAAGCGATTCTCGAGTCTGTAATGGCTGGATTCTTCGCTTTATCGAGTCAAACATGACTATCTCCCCAGTTAACATATTTTGCCTTAAGATGGCAATCCGTTCGAGAAGTTGGGGGATCTGACTCTCGTTGACTGGCTTTTCATTCCATTCAGGCCACTGAATCGGAGGGCTGGGGTAATTGTTGGAAAGCTCCCTGATGGGTTCTCGATAAAGAACCACTTGGGTTTCCACTCGATTACTTTATTACTAAGCTTATATGGAATGTACTCCCTATCTTTCCATTGTCTCAGCTGGAGACCCGCACCACTTACTACATCTAAGATGAATCTATCGGGCTGCGGCTTCAAATGGAAAAGATAGCGGAAAAGTTCAAAATGGGGCTCGATGCCCAGAAAAGCTTCGCACAAATGCACGAAGATGGAAATATGAACAAAAGAATTTGGGGTCAAATGATGCAACTGGATCCTGTAGTAGAGCAGGAGCCCAGAGAAGAAAGAAGAACAAGGAAACCCCAGTCCTCGTTCCAAGTATGAGGTGAAAGCAACAATTTCCCCCGTATTTTGATACGGAAGATCTGAACCCAGGGCAGGACGCCATTGGATAACAGATCTGGAAATTAAAAGACCTTGTAACGATAGAGATTCCAAGTCAAATTGGGAACACTTACTTGTGTTCCACTCCTCATCACGGGTTGGCTCCGCAGCCACACCTTTCCCTTTGGTCGCCTTCTTGGGAGCCATCCGAAAATCCATAGAACGCTTCACGCGCATAAACTATTGGAAACCCTAGGAGGAGGATGGGGAATGGCTAGGAGGATGAATTTTGGATCTGGGAGCTCGAGAGCGCAAACAGATCTAAAGTAGTAACAGCAAATGGCGGCCGGCGGGGTAAAACCTAAGTTACCATTTCATTTTATAATGACAGTGGTAACACGGTAAAAACGCTCGGAAAGGCCAACAGTCCGTTGTAAGTCACGAAAAATATGGGATTTTAAAGAGACATTATTTTTTTGAGATTACATTCTAGAAAAAAAAAACACTCACATCCCTAGTCAACTACTCGACTTTCTTTTCCTTAACTAAGATTACATTCCAGAACAAGGAAAAGTACTCGATACAGTACAACTACTCGATATTACAACTCGAGTACTTCTCTATACCTACACGACTCAGGCTTACACGCATGACGCTTGGATCTCCTGGAGCTTCCAGTAGATGCCTGCTGTAGCTAGATCGGCCCGAGGCCGTGACAAAGTACAAACTTGTTATTGCCATTTAGGGAATAACGATACTGTACTCAGGGAGATAAGCTACAAGAGATTCGGAGGTAGATTACAGTGACCACCTCGCAAGTCCTCTTGTAGCATCTTGTGGAGAAATTTCTCCTCCTCCCTGAACACATTGTGACAAGATTAAGCCTCCCTACCAGAGATGGAGTTCTTGGGGGCGCACACCCCGGGAATCCCTAGGATGTGATACAACAAGACTCCACTCATCCTCTAAAACCCTGCCTCATTGGAATATGCAAGGACATGATTTCCAAAATGGATCCGATGAGAGCAGTGGAGATGCAGGTGGAGGCAGCAGAGACTTCTCTTGTCACTCGCAAGTTCTCTTCTCGCATCTTTTGCTGGGAAGAACTACACAAATCTCAGGAGGGCAAGAGCAAGAACACCAAGGAAAAGCTATGGCTGCTACACTATGGTGCTTCTGTTGAGGGCCTCTCCCTACCTTTTATATCCACAGGGGGCTTACTAAGGAGAACCCGTGAATCAACAGTGCACGTTTCACGGACGCATTCATGGCAGTATTCACGGACGCATTCATGGCGGCATTCACGGACGTAGTCAAAGATGCGATAATGCAGATTCTCCAAACAGTAACGTCCCACGTGAGCACTGAATACAGAGTTGTACATCCCGGGTTTTATTCCAGAAGTTATTTCGGGTGCAATTAGTGTGGTAGATCCAATTGTATCATTTTTCTGGGATTTTACCCGAAAAAGAGGTCTTTTCGGATTCCGGATCTGATGAATCCTGCAAATAATCTAAAGGATAAAATTTGATGCAACGACTTAAATCCTTAATTCCAAATCTACACTCGAGGGCTACTTGCAGCAAAAGGGATTTTGATTTAAGGCTCGGGGGCTGCTGGATATAAGCATCAGAGATTTATTTTTCAAATTTTTTGAAAAATAAAGAAGCAAAAAGACTGAAGTGACCCTCTGTAACAGAACCGCCCAAATTAAACTGGCTTAAGTGCGCTAACTATTATCTTAATGGTTAATCAAGTTACCACGTACTTAAAACTGTGTAATCCGGTCGTCTGTCGGGTTAAGGATCGAAAAACACTGGAAGTCTTGCACGAAGATGAGCACAGATGATTACAAGCAGACAAAAATTCTCAAATTTAATTTACAAAGCAGAGCTTTACAAAATAAGTTTTAAACAAACTATCAGAGTTCAACATGCAGTGGAATTTAAATAGAAGTTTAGTTTAAAAACCACGATAACTACGATGATGTGAGGACGTCACATCGAGCCCACCAATGTGAATCCTGGTTAGCTCCAACCAGCTATAGTTACCTTGAAAACAGGGTGAAAACAAACCCTGAGTATACTAATACTCAGCAAGACTTACCCGACACGGGTATACTTAGCCCACTATCTAGACATGCGAGCTTTTTGGCTCTAGAGTTTATTTTGCGGAAAAGCTACTAATAGTGGATCCTTACTTTCAATATTTTAGCTCAAATTTAATTTCACAAGTACCAACTAGATTTGTATGAATATCTAAAGCAAGCATGGTTGATCACATTATATTTTCCAAGAGTATCATAAACATAATTCATCACATTGCCATTCTCGTTCCACTTGTTTACTACGATGTGACAGAGAGATCAAGGTTCTCATAACCGCGAGTCACGGCGAATCGATCCAATTTAACCTTGCAAGGTGGACCTAACTCACACGACACATGCAAACCACACCGGGCCACACGCGTCAACTGTTCTCGTCATTACCACGACACCTAAACCACGCCTGCCAAAACCCGGGTGAAGGGCCCCTCTCGGTGAACTCCCAGAGTACCCGGAGGCGACATACACTCCAACACCAGCCATCATTCCACTCCCAGAGTAGCAGGTCGCAGTTCGAGCTATCGTTGTAAATCAGGTCTACAGCTTACCGGTTTCGACTACCTCCTACTTCCGGACATGTGGTTAGTACTGTTTAATCCTCGATCAATGTGCCAACAACGGTACAGACCTCAATCGACACAGGCGGAGGTCCACTTTCCATACATTCCATATCCATAATCCAATTCCTCTCCGCCTGGTCTCCATTCTTTTTTTTCCCACAGATTCATTCTCAAACCACTTTGCCATAAGTAACAAGGACCTATAGCTCGCGAATGACAAGAATCACTCGACTTCTACCGAGTCCTAATTAAGCATGGCAGTACTAACGACCGGCACACTAGTAGAGTAACTGAGGAAACTTAGGGATCATACATCTACGGTTCCAATCAACTACTAGAAACATAAATGCACAATAATTATATAATAAACATTGAATACTGAAATTAAGGGTTATGCTCCGGGGCTTGCCTGGGTTTGACACAAAGTCAATGTTAGTACTAGCAAGGCCTTGGGCCCATCCGACCTTGGGCCGGGTCTTCAATTGCTCCAGCTGGTCCTTCTATCTTCAGGATACGTCCACCAACACCATCTTGGGGTTCGGTTCCATCATCACGTGCTCCAGGTCCACACGTGGTACATCTAGCGTACCCAAATGAGATGTACCAAGACGGATGTTTGAATGCATGTAAGTGCAGTAGACGATACAGCAGAAAAGGCAAGCAGGGCAGGCACAAGTCATGTTTGCATGGGCACGAACCTGATGCAATGCAATGCGATACAATTAAGAAGAAAGACATGACTGGGCAATCATTTATCGAGTAAACACGACAAACAAGCTCAAAAGGCAAAAACAGGTTGGTGCTACAACACGAGAGTTCAATCAAGTATTTTAGCCTGAAGTGTTTCCTACAAAAAGTGTGACTAACTTGATTAGGAAGACTAAGCATAAACCTAGAGCAAAAGAAGTAAGCTCTGGACTTTATTTACTAACCAGCAAACACAAGCAAAGTACATAAAAACAAGCAACAAAGTGGTTCTAGCATGGTTAGCATGATTACCCAGGAAACAAGAATTATCTACTGAATTTAATATGTAGGAAATCACCTCTTAGCAACACACAATAGAACAACTATATTTAGGAACCAAACAAGGGAAAAAAGTTGACATGCAGCAGAGACCTGATAGCACAAATTAATTAGCATGATAAGATACTGATAAAGAGTGTAAAAACAATTTGCCAACATTTATTGCTAACATAAAGCATTTATTTTAGCCTAAACAAGACAAACTGAACAAAAATAGATTTACACACATGTGCATAGCTTTTGGACATGAAATGTTTACAGTGAACTAAGCATGCCAAGAGTAAACTACTGCATAAATTTCATAATTTTTCGACTTACAAAACTGCAGATATTAAATAAACAATATAAAACAATCATTATTCATGATTAAATCAAAACATCACAGAAACATTAAACAACCAGCATGTTAAATATTTTTTCTAAGTTATAAATGTCAAAACAAAGCTAACCCAACAAGTTTTACATTTTTCTATTTTTCTACTATTTACTATGCATTTTGAAAACTTGCAACTACTTAAACTAACATTTAAACTAGAGCCAAAAATATTTAGAAACTGAAGATCAACCTGTAAGGAAAGTTGTAGATCTTAGAACAAGGAATCCAACAAATTTTAGTTTGCATTTTTCTGAATTTTCTACGATTTACTATGATGTTTCAAAGTTTCAGCCAATTATTGCAAAACAACCCTTCGTAGCACTATTCATTTGAGTCTATAGCTATGCAGATAACCCCCTGAACTTGTTTCAATTCTTGCCCGAGGTCCCTAGGTGGAAAACAAAGCAGAGGAACGCACGGGAAGCTCGTTTCCGGCGAGGTGGTGGCCGGCTGGCAGGGGAAAAGAAGGGGAAAAGCACGAGGGCGACGAGGGCAACCTGTGGACGTGCTCGGTGTGGGTTGGGATGGCCGGGAAGGGGATCCCCCACTGCGAGCAGCGGGCAGCGGCGACGGCAAGCTGCGGCGGCGGTGCTCCGGAGGCCCTGGGCGGTGGCGAGCGGGCCGGGGAGCTTCATTGCGACAAGAGGATGCGATTTCCGGGGTCGTTTGGGGTTGAGGAGGACCGGAGGTGGGGGCTCCGCTGTGCTGCAGGGGCGGCGGCCATGGCAGACGGCGGCGAGCTCGATTCCGGTGAGCTGGAGGCCGAAGCGGCGGTCGGGGAGCTTCTCCGAGATGAGGCGAAGCTAGTGGGGAGGCTTGCTCGGGCGTAGGAGGGTCGGGGAAAGGTGCTCCGCGGTGAGCTCGGCGTAGAGGTGTGGCGGTGTGGTGCGCGCGTGGCATTCGCGCGCGAGTTGAGGAGGCATGGCGTGGTCGGGGCGGCAGCGGCGCAGCTCGACTCGTGGCCACGACGACCACAGCGACGCACGCACGCGGGAGAGGTGAGGCAGTGAGCGAGCGCCGTGCCGTGGATGACTTGAGCACGGGAGCGGTCCGGGAGCTTCGAGAGAAAAGGAGTGAGGAGATGACAGGTAGGGCCCAGGTGCAAGTGACTCAAAAGAAGACTTCATTTTTGACTAAAGGTACACAATGTTGATCATATTTGTTCAAGTTTTTGTTAAGTCAAAATTTTGTTTTGAAATTTGAAAACCATTCCAAAACCAAAATAAAAATTCAAGCTTTTGTTCCACTGTTACCAATTCAAAGGAAAGTTTAAACCAAACCATTGCAAATTTGAAAGACAAAAATTAGCTAACTTCCAATTGCTTGAAAATGTAAAAGACCCTACATTTGAAAAGAAAATTAAGTTTGACCAAACTTTAATCCAAATGGAACTCGTCATTTCATGTAGTTAAAATGCTAATAAATTTTAGTTAGTGGTTTTATTCATGCATAATTAGCGCTAAAGATTATGTTAAATACACGATTCACCTTAACTACAGGTGATTAACACCTGGAGTGTTACAATCCTACCCCCTTAAAAGAATCTCGTCCCGAGATTCAGAACGAAAGACTGCTAAGGAGAAAGGAGTAGATCAACCATCAAAAGCGGCTGGAAACAATCACACCAGATAAGCTCGATGTTGATGGTAGGAGCTGTTGCAGATAAGGATTCAGAACTTAGAGAAAGTTCAAGAAGCAAAGTGTAAGAAACATGATATCTTCCGCAATTTTGTCCGACTGGTAACTTGTCCAACTTTACGTGTTCTATGCCCTCTTGTCCCCACAGTGATGGCATAGGTTGCTTGATCATCTCGCCAGATCAACCAGGGTCCCTGGTCTACCACCTCTTGTAGTCTTCTAACATTTTCGTCCATTAGTAGTTCTTTCAAGATCATCCCTTTGGTAACTTCGGAAGAAAGACTCACTAGATTTAGGTCCGGTATAGAGATTTCTAGGCAGAACAGCGAACGATAGATGCGGGGAATGCCCACGAGGAGATAGCACACCGACATAGTTGTACAAGGGATCATGATTAGCAACCTCAATCCTAGTGTGTGTCGAGTAGCACAACCATGTGTCGATCACTCAGAGAAGGCTCTTGGTTTCATCAGCGTCACCGTCAGTCCTTAATCATTACACCATTACTGAGGATACCACTGATGAGAATTCCCTTGTTGCACAGATGGAGCATGCATGGATGAGCATTATGAGAATGAGGGGTAGCAAAGAAGTGATCTAAAAATGGAGGCATAACATGAGAGCAATAGAGATTAGCTGCCACAGACTGCAGGAAATAAAACTCTTGCTTAAGCTTCACATACAGCTTGCGTCCATCGATGAAATTATCTGATTAACGATCAACATGCTATTTGGTTCGGTTGGCTATCAACACGATGTCATGGCCGATAAGCATTCAGAGACTTACGTAAACTATAAGGAAATCAAGCAGGACACATGGAACAAATCGATATACCATCCAGAGGCTTACCTGATAAAACAATGACGTGATTTACAAGAGAACGATTCTGACGCTAAGGTGGAAAAAGAGATTAGCATTGCACAAGATCATTCTTTGCATGTAGTCAGGGACGCCTCCTGATGACGACGATGATTTTAAGAAACATCTGAACTCAATTCTTGCAAGACTCTTCGACTAGAATGATTAAATGAGTGATATAAGGTTTTCCGTTTCAGAAGAAAAGGTCAAACAAAACAAGAAATGATGCTGAGATCAAGTGATGAGACAAAATGATCAAGTTCTCGTAGAGCTGAGATCACAACATGAGAAAAGCAAATGTCGGTGAAAATCAACACCAGGCTTACAGATAGCCAGTAAGGATAGTACGGAATAATGGTCTAGGAGTTTTTGGGACATCCTTGCTCAGGATTATATTATTTAATTGAGTTACACGATGCTAAGTGCAAAACATGCTTCTTATGACAATGCAATCAAGGGATATTGACAAAATATTCCACAATACTCATGACGTTGATGCACCCATGAGATGTATGATTGCAATGGTGGTGCAACGCGATAAGGGAAGGTCCCGTGCACAAATGAAATGGTGCATATGACATGATGCATTTGTCATGATGCCGACTCAATGATGCATACACTATTATCAAAGATGATAATGCTCTTAATGTATGCATGTATGATATGCATACGCATGAGGTTCCATGAAGTGAACTTAAAATTTGCTTAGTGGGTTGAGAGTAAAATAAAATTTGATTACTTCCACTAAAATTTATTTTGTTAAAAATTTGAACTTAAGGTAAAATGCTACCTTTCTTCCTTCATTTTAGAGCTAATTCTTCCTTAATGTTTCACTTGTTTAATTAAGATATGCTTAACCCCTCTTGTCTGCATGAGTAGCGGGAGAGTAGGAAAACCCTTTCGCCTGCTGGAAACCTTTTGAGCCTTTTACCGGGGTTGAGACGGTGGGAATCACCCATTGTCCTAAGTGCTAGTAGGAGGGTGGTAGCACTGTTGGGCAATGCGGTTGTTTCGGGTCGTGAGTGAGTGCTAGAACGTTAAGGCGTGCTCACGCTGTGAGGAGACGTCATGTGCATTCATACCTTGCATACATGCATACTCTTTCTTGTGGTTTTTAAATCTGTACTTGATTAATTTAGTGTGCTGCTGTTAAGATCTTGCCTAGTTGGTTCTGGTTCATTTTAGTGGACCAAATCTACTCTATCTCTTAGAGTTACTACTCTTGTGTTGATCGTGTGTTAGATTTTTATCTACACATTGTCTTTCCACCCTTTCTTTGAGTATTCTCTATCTTTCATTCCTGACCGCTAACCATTTTGTTTATTAACAGGGTGGTGTTACATTCGGGAACTGAAAGGGATGGTGCTAATGGTTCGTGTGGCAATAACAACCGCAACAACGAGGCCCCCCTTCCTAATCCTCCCGTTCACCCAACCCTCGCAGACGTCCTGGCCCGACAAACTGAACTCATGGCGCACCTAGTAAATCAGATGGGCAATGCTGGCAATCATGGTCCAAGAGCTGAGCCTCAAGTGAACAGGTTCGGAGAATTCTTCCGTACCAACCCACCCTCTTTCGTGGTTCTAAGGATCCTGTGGATGCGGATTTCTGGCTCAATATCATTGAAGAGAAGCTTGGTCTTATTGAATGTGAGCCACATGAGAAGGTCCTCTTTGCTGCACACCAACTTCATGACGCCCCTGGTGCTTGGTGGCGGAACTTCAAGGCATCTCACCCTGCCAACCACCGCTTCACCTGGGAAGAGTTCCGCACAGCTTTTCGCTCCTTCCATATTCCCAAGGGTATTATGGATATCAAGAAGAAAGAATTTCTGAATCTCACTCAAGGAAGTCGTGACGTAATGGCCTATGTCAATGCCTTCAACACCCTCTCCCAATATGCACCTGAAGAAGTGGCCACCTATGCCAAGAAGTAAGAACGCCTGTATGATGGGCTCTCCGCAGAGTTACAAGACAAGCTCTCCACCACCAAGTTTGAAGACTTCAATGACTTGGTGAATATCGCCATCAGAGCCGAGCATAAGATGAAGAATCTTGAGGCAAAGAACAAGCATCCCGCTCCTACCTCGGCAGGCGGTAGCTCCTCATGTCCACGTCTGGGGCCTCCTTCTCTTCCACCTCAGGCGTCGGGTGCTCAATCTCCACGTCCTATGTGGATTGTGCGCCACCCTCAACCTCCTCAAGGACAAGCTCCTAGGCCGGTCAATGCCTATTATAACAATCCAGGTGTTGCCGCAAAGGGTTCGTGCTACAATTGTGGTGGCGTAGGCCACTTCTCCAAGGATTGTCCCTCTCCGAGGCGTGGCAGTGCCTTCAATGCACCCAGGCCTAATAATCCTCTACCTCAAGCACAGCATCAAGAAGTTAAGCCACAACAAGCTCCTAAACATGGCCGCCTCAACTACACCACCGCCGAAGAAATTCCGGAGAATGCTGAAGTGCTCATGGGTACGCTCCTAATCAATTCTCACCCTGCAATTGTTCTTTTCGATTCTGGAGCACCTCTTTCCTTTATCAACAAGAAGTTTATGCTGCATAGTAAACTTGAGATGCAAACCCTACAAGTGCCATACCATATAGAATCACCAGGTGGGGAAATCATTGCTAGAAACTAGGTGGATAAGGTTCCAATTCTCATTGAGGGAGCTATTTTTCGTGCTAATCTTCTCATCCTAGACAAGATGGGGTTAGATGTGATTCTTGGGATGAATTGGTTGGGTAAGCATGATGGAGTTATCAAATGTGGGCCCCGCACCATTGATCTTTTGCACCCCTCTGGGAGTAGAGTTTTTCTCTCTCTTGCCAAGGTGGAATCTTGTTTATATGCCTTGGCAAGTACCAAAGCCACGGCGTTGGAAGATATTCCCGTGGTTTGTGAGTATCCGGATGTCTTTTCAGAAGAATTACCGGGTATGCCTCCTGATCGTGAGGTTGAATTTGTCATAGAGCTCAAGCCCGGAACAGCTCCTATCTCTAAACAACCTTATCGAATGCCTCCTAATGAACTGAGGGAAATTGAAGGAGCAACTCAAGATTCTGTTGAATAAGGGTTTCATTCGTCCGGGCTCCTCTCCTTGGGGATGCCCGGCTCTTTTTGTGAAGAAGAAAGATGATAGTTTACGGATGTGTGTTGATTACCGTCCGTTAAACAAAGTCACTGTCAAGAACAAATATCCTCTTCCTCGGATTGATATCTTATTTGATCAACTCTCGGGAGCTCGTTATTTCTCCAAGATTGATCTAAGGTTAGGTTATCATCAAATTAAGATCCGGAAAGAAGATATTCCTAAAACGGCTTTCTCTACTAGATATGGTCTCTATGAATTCACTGACATGTCCTTCGTCCTCACCAATGCGCCAGCTTATTTCATGTATCTGATGAATAGCATCTTTATGGAGGAACTTGATGTCTTTGTGATCATCTTTATCGATGACATTCTCATTTATTTCAAGACACAAGAAGATCATGCTCGTCACATTCATATTGTCCTCTAGAAACTTAGAGAACATTGCCTTTATGCCAAGTTTAGCAAATGTGAATTTTGGCTTCAAGAAGTATCTTTTCTTGGTCATATCCTCTCTAAGGATGGTATTGCTATGGATCCTAGTAAGGTGCAAGATGTTCTTGATTGGAAGCAACCTCATAATGTCCATGAGATCCGGAGTTTTCTTGGACTTGCGGGATACTACCGCTGGTGCATAGAGAACTTTTCTAAAATTGCGAAGCCTATGACAGAGTTACTGAAGAATGGGATCAAGTTTGAGTGGTCCCCAGCCTGTGAAGAAGCCTTTCAAACCCTTAAGGATCGTCTCACTACCGCTCCTGTTCTTGCTCAGCCAAATATTTCCAAGAGCTTTGATGTTTATTGCGATGCTTCTCGCATCGGTCTGGGTTGTGTCCTTATGCAAGAAGACCGAGTAGTGGCCTATGCTTCTCGATAACTCAAGCGGCATGAAGAAAATTATCCTACCCATGATTTAGAGCTTGCGGCTGTTGTCCATGCTCTCAAAATATGGCGTCACTATCTGCTTGGCAATCATTGCAACATCTATACTGATCACAAGAGTCTCAAGTACATTTTCACTCAATCTGATCTCAACATGAGGCAACGTTGATGGCTTGAACTGATCAAGGATTATGATCTTGAAGTGCATTATCATCCTGGTAAGGCAAATGTCATCGCTGATGCACTAAGCCGGAAGGCTCAATGCAATTGCTTGGCTATAGCTCCTCCTGTGCATACTCTTTGTGATGATCTTCGAAAACTTGGAATTTCCATAGTCAAAGAAGGCTATCTTGCTACTCTCATGATCAAATCTGACCTTTATGATCAAATTAAGGAAGCCCAAAAGAAGAATAAGGGTATGGCTCGAATTCGGGAATTAATGAAGGAGGGCAAAGCCCGATGCTTCTCTACTGATGATCAAGGAGTTCTATTCTTTGGAAAGTGTATTGTGGTGCCTAAGGATCATGACCTTAGGCAAGTTATCCTTGATGAAGCCCATAGTTCTCAATTCTCCATTCATCCGGGTAGTACCAAAATGTATCAAGATCTCAAGCAAAGGTTTTGGTGGACTCGCATGAAGCGAGAAATTGCTCGATATGTCGCCGACTATGATATTTGCCAAAGAGTTAAAGCTAAGCATCTCAAACCAGCTGGTACCCTTCAGCCCTTACCTATTCCATCATGGAAGTGGGAAGAAATTGGAATGGATTTTATCACTGGGTTACCCAGGTCTTCTCAAGGATATGATTCTATATGGGTAATTATGGATCGATTGACAAAGTCGGCTCATTTCCTTCCAGTGAAGACTACTTATCTCGTCAAGCAATATGCGGAGCTATACCTTACCCGCATTGTTAGTCTTCATGGTGTTCCCAAGAAAATTATCTCTGATCGTGGTCCTCAATTCGTCGCTCACTTCTGGAGAAGTCTTCATGAAGCCATGGGAACTGATCTCACCTACAGTACTGCTTATCAGCCTCAAACCGACGGTCAAGCTGAGAGGGTCAATCAGATCTTAGAAGACATGCTACGAGCTTGTGCTCTTATATATGAGAAGAAATGGGTTACTTGCTTGCCCTTCGCAGAGTTCTCCTATAACAATAGTTATCAAGCAAGTATCAAAATGTCTCCTTTTGAAGCTCTCTATGGAAGACGGTGCAGAACTCCGATCAATTGGTCCGAATATGGAGAAAGGCCTTTCTTTGGTCCAGATTTGGTGAAAGATGCCGAGGATCAAGTCTGGATTATTCGTGAGAATCTTCGCATTGCTCAATCTCGCCAGAAGACTTATGCTGATCATCGTCGCCGAGAACTCCACCTCAAAATTGGTGATTATGTTTATCTCAAGGTTTCTCCATTTAAGGGCACTCGCCGTTTTCAAGTCAGAGGAAAGTTAGCGCCACGTTATGTCGGACCTTTTCGGATTATCAAGAAAGTTGGAGCAATGGCTTATCAATTAGAACTTCCTCAATCACTTTCTGCCGTGCACAACGTCTTCCATATCTCTCAATTGAAGCAGTGTCATCGTGTTCCAACTGACACCATCGACCTTGAGTCATTTGACCTTCAACCGGGTCTTACCTACGAAGAACACCCAATTGCCATTCTTGACCAAGATGAAACAAAGGTGAAGCGTAACACGGTGAAGTTTGTGAAGGTTCAATGGAGCAATCACTCCGAAGATGAAGCCACTTGGGAGCGTGAAGATCGATTACGTCAAGAATACCCGGAATTCTTTTCCGATGAGTAAGTTCTCTCCCTACCGCACTCCACTTCCTTTATGAAGTTCATCTTCCTAGATATTGTTATATGTGTACACAATCACCATCAAGAAAACCCTAGAAATGTCTCACACCACATCATCCCAGCCTTTGTGCATCATCTCTTAGATGTTTATCTTCTCTAGGTGAATATGGCCTTAATCTAGTCTGAATTCTTTCCTTCCCCTCTTGTCTACCTAAATCTCGGGACGTGATTTTCTTAAGGGGGGGAGAGTTGTCACGACCCCGACATCGAGTGCCGGCGCACGCATCGTGGCATGCCACGCGTCAGCCTTGCCGTCGACCATCCTCGTGTCACGTGTCAGCCTCACCGCCGGCCATCCTCGTCCACTGCACGCCACGCCGCGCCCATCCCACGACCGTGAACAGCCTCGTCAACGCCACGCGCTGGCCGCCGAGGGGTGTTCCACCGATTCCCCGGCATTCTACGGCGTTCGTGCCGCCCCGTCCTTATCCGCACCGGCCACCCGCTCCCCCTCCCCTCTAGCTCCCGTGCCCGACCGGCTTCCTTGCCCCAAACCATAGCCCCGTTGGCCCCCATCTCCATTACCGCCGCCACCAGGAGCTCCGCCGGCCGCCGCGATTCGTCGTGACCGATTTCACCCCTAACCCGGCCCCCTCTACCTCCCTGCAGGGCCGCCGGCGAGCGCCTCCGCCCGCAGCCGCCCTTGTCCGTTGCGTCGCCCGTCCGTCACCGCTCCTCACCTACGCCACCGCCTGTGAGGCTCGCCGCCTCCTCCTCATCCCCGTGCGCGCCTCCCTTGGCCCGCTCCAGCCCTGCCTCCACCGTGCGGCCGTTCGCCGGAGCCGCCGCGTCGCGCGCGTCGCGCCGAGCCGTGGGCGCGCACACGCCCCGGGTCAAGGCCGTCCGGCCTGCCTTGACCTGGCCCGGGGGCGCCTACCCGTGGGGCCCACCTGTCGGCCTCTGGCCTGGCAGGTGTGGCCGGATCCGGGTGCGTTTAGCATTTGGGCTAGGGTTTTCTTAGGTTTTATATGTGTGCAATCTTGAAAAATGCATAGAAAATCGTACCGATCTCGGAAAAATGCGAAACTTGTTTCGTTGGATTTGTATCGCTGAGATCTACTTAGGAAAAATGTTTTTTTTATGTTACTTTGCTGTAAATTTATCTATATGTTTATCTTTCAAAAGTGATTTTAATGCTTAGTTATTTGAGTATTGCTCTAAAAATTTCAAACTAAATTTTGTTAGACTCCTTGTGAGGTGTAGTTTTCAGTGGTGCAATTTTTCACATGCTTCCTTGCTGTTTATCAAAGTTTTAGCATGTTTTCTTATGCTTTGTCTGAAAATGGTTTAATATAGAACTTTTTGCTGGAAAGTGAGAAAATAGTAAAACCAGATTTGTTAGCTTTGTTTTCATGCCTAGTATCTAAGATAATTTTCTTGGATTTGTTTAGATAAGTTTGCATGTCTTTTATGATTTATCTGCTTTGAATGGCTGAAAACTAATATATTTATGATTAATTGTAGGAAAATGCTTTTGCTGTAAATTCAATTTTCGTGAGTTCCTTGTATTGTTCTCTGCAAGCTCAATTTATACCATGATTTATACTTGTTTTTTAATTCATTTCTTAATTCTTGCACCGCATTCATGCATTATAGTGACCGAACCGTCGGAGGTCGAACCCGTGGAGCCCACCGAGTCCGTCGAGCCTGAACCCGGAATCCCGTTCGTGGTCGAGCCGGAAGTTAACCAAGGCAAGCAGCTAAACATGAATCCTTGCTCCTATTTAATCTGACTTAATTAGTTATCTCACCGGGTAATATTGGGTTATGTATAGTATGTATGTATTGCATTCTTGTGCCTATCTGCGGGCATTATCCTTCCTTGATTTGTCATCCTTGTTCTTGGCACTAGTTAGTCAATTAATTACTTAACCTGACTAGATGCTTAGCCTCGCTTAGAATATTTATATTTCTCACTAGACAGGAATAATTTGGAGGATCACATTTACCGGTTACCCTTGACCGCACTGGTTCGGCCTGGTCGCCAGGTCTGGTAGTATCGAGGTTCGAGCGGAATGGTAGGGCCAAAGTAATGAAGTCACATGGGCATAGTCCGCTTAGACTGATTAAGGACCGTCCGTGGATGATGTTGGTTTTGAGCAACTTTCCGTGCTACCACATATCCAAATAATGGTACGAATAAGCCAATTACCTTCTTTGACTTGATCATTGATGTACAGTCCTAGATACGTGGGCAAGGGCCATGCAGAGAGGCTTAGAGGTGTCCCCGGGTGGACCTACGTGTTGGAAAGTTTAGAGATGTCCCCGGTGGAAACTAAGTCTCTACGCGTAAGCTAGGTGTGAAGATTTCAATGATCGAGCCTTGTTGGGAATGGTTGACGGGAGTACCCCCTTGTCCGACGTGATCGGTTGGGTGAGTCGCATGGTCCTCGCGTCATGTGGGTAAAGTAGTACATCCTTGAAAGGTTTTAATCAAATCGAATTGCCGCGCTCTCGGTTATGAGCAAGCTCATTATCTCATGAACTCCTCGTAGAAATTCGGTTATGATGGAGATGGTTCATGGCACCTCTGTGACACTTTACATTTTATACTCTTAGCTAACTAAAAGTTATTAGGGGTTTGGGCAACATTAATCAATTCTGATAGGTGATAGTGTAGAGAGCTAATGCTCGGGGGCTACTCGCAGCAAAAGGGATCTTGATTTAAGGCTCGGGGGCTGCTGGATATAGGCATCAGAGATTTATTTTTCAAATTTTTTGAAAAATAAAGAAGCAAAAAGACTGAAGTGACCCTCTATAACAGAACCGCCCAAATTAAACCGGCTTAAGTGCGCTAACTATTATCTTAATGGTTAATTAAGTTACCACGCACTTAAAACGGTGTAATCCGGTCGTCTGTCGGGTTAAGGATCGAAAAACACTGGAAGTCTCGCACGAAGATGAGCACAGATGATTACAAGCAGACAAAAATTCTCAAATTTAATTTACAAAGCAGAGCTTTACAAAATGAGTTTTAAACAAATTATCAGAGTTCAACATGCAGCGGAATTTAAATAGAAGTTTAGTTTAAAAACCACGATAACTACGATGATGTGAGGACGTCACATCGAGCCCACCAAGGTGAATCCTGGTTAGCTCCAACCAACAGTAGTTACCTGAAAACAGGGTGACAACAAACTCTGAGTATACTAATATTCAGCAAGACTTACCCGACACGGGTATACTTAGCCCACTATCTAGACATGCGAGTTTTTTGGCTCTGGAGTTTATTTTGCAGAAAAGCTACTAATAGTGGATCCTTACTTTCAATATTTTAGCTCAAATTTAATTTCACAAGTACCAACTAGATTTGTATGAATATCTAAAGCAAGCATGGTTGATCACATTATATTTTCCAAGAGTATCATAAACATATCTCATCACATTGTCATTCTCGTTCCACTTGTTTACTACGATGTGACAGAGAGATCAAGGCTCTCATAACCGTGAGTCACGGCGAATCGATCCGATTTAACCTTGCAAGGTGGACCTAACTCACACGACACATGCAAACCACGTCGGGCCACACGCGTCAACCGTTCTCGTCATTACCACGACACCTAAACCACGACTGCCGAAACCCGGGTGAAGGGCCCCTCTCGGTGAACTCCCAGAGTACCCGGAGGCGATATACACTCCAACACCAGCCATCATTCCACTCACAGAGTAGCAGGTCACAGTTCGAGCTATCGTTGTAAATCAGGTCTACAGCTTACCAGTTTCGACTACCTCCTACTTCAGGCATGTTGTTAGTACTGTTCAATCCTCGATCAATGTGTCAACAACGGTACGGTCCTCAATCGACATAGGCGGAGGACCACTTTCCATACATTCCATAACCATAATCCAATTCCTCTCTGCCTGGTCTCCATTCTTTTTTTTTTCACAGATTCATTCTCAAACCACTTTGCCATAAGTAACAAGGACATATAGCTCGCGAATGACAGGAATCACTCGACTTCTACCGAGTCCTAATTAAGCATGGCAGTACTAATGACCTACACACTTGTAGAGTAACTGAGGAAACCTAGGGATCATGCATCTACGGTTCCAATCAACTCCTAGAAACATAAATGCACAATAATTATATAATAAACATTGAATACTGAAATTAAGGGTTATGCTCCGGGGCTTGCCTGGGTTTGACACAAAGTCAGTGTTAGTCCTAGCAAGGCCTTGGGCCCTTCCGACCTTGGGCTGGGTCTTCAATTGCTCTAGCTGGTCCTTCTATCTTCAGGATACGTCCACCAACACCATCTTGGGGTTCGGTTCCGTCATCACGTGCTCCACGTCCACACGTGGTACATCTAGCGTACCCAAATGAGATGTACCAAGACGGATGTTTGAATGCATGTAAGTGCAGTAGACGATACAGCAGAAAAGGCAAGCAGTGCAGGCACAAATCACGCTTGCATGGGCACGAACCTGATGCAATGCAATGCGATACAATTAAGAAGAAAGACATGACTGGGCAATCATTTATCGAGTAAACACGACAAACAAGCTCAAAAGGCAAAAACGGGTTGGTGCTACAACACGAGAGTTCAATCAAGTATTTTAGCCTGAAGTGTTTCCTACAAAAAGTGTGACTAGCTTGATTAGGAAGACTAAGCATAAACCTAGAGCAAAAAGAAGCTCTGGACTTTATTTACTAACCAGCAAACACAAGCAAAGTACATAAAAACAAGCAACAAAGTGGTTCTAGCATGGTTAGCATGATTACCCAAGAAACAAGAATTATCTACTGAATTTAACATGTAGGAAATCACCTCTTAGCAACACACAAGAGAACAACTATATTTAGGAACCAAACAAGGGAAACAACTTGACATGCAGCAAGGACCTGATAGCACAAATTAATTAGCATGATAAGATACTGATAAAGAGTGTAAAAACAATTTACCAACATTTATTGCTAACATAAAGCATTTATTTTAGCCTAAACAAGACAAACTGAACAAAACTAGATTTACACACATGTGCATAGATTTTGGACATGAAATTTTTACAGTAAACTAAGCATGCCAAGATTAAACTACTTCATAAATTTCATAATTTTTCGACTTCCAAAACTGCAGATATTAAATAAACAATCTAAAACAAGCATTATTCATGATTAAATCAAAACATCACAGAAACATTAAACAACAAGCATGTTAAATATTTTTCCTAAGTGATACATGTCAAAAAAAAGCTAACCCAACAAGTTTTACATTTTTTTCCATTTTGTACTATTTACTATGTATTTTCAAAGCTTGCAACAACATAAATTAACATTTAAACTAGAGCAAAAACTATTTAGAAACTGAAGATCAACCTGTTAGGAAAGTTGTAGATCTTAGAACAAGAAATCCAAAAAATTTTAGTTTGCATTTTTCTTATTTTTCTACGATTTACTATGATTTTTCAAAGTTTCAGCCAATTATTGCAAAACAACCCTTCGCGGCACTATTCATTTGAGTCTATAGCTATGCAGATAACCCCCTGAACTTGTTTCAATTCCTGCCCGAGGTCCCTGGGCGGAAAACAAAGCAGAGGAACGCACGGGGAGCTCGTTTCCGGCGAGGTGGTGGCCGGCTGGCTGGGGAAAAGCACGAGGGTGACGAGGGCAACCTGTGGACGTGCTCGGTGTGGGTTGGGATGGCCGGGAAGGGGATCCCCCACGGCGAGCAGCGGGCGGTGGCGATGGCAAGCCACCGCGGCGGCACTCCGGTGGCCCTGGGCGGCGGCGAGCGGGCCGGGGAGCTTCACTGCGGCAATAGGATGCGATTTCCGGGGTCATTTGGGATTGAGGAGGACCGGAGGTGGGGGCTCCGCTGTGCTGCAGGGGCGGCGGCCATGGCAGACGGCGGCGAGCACGATTCCGGTGAGCTGGAGGCCAGAGCAGCGGTCGGGGAGCTTCTCCGGGATGAGGGGAAGCTAATGGGGTGGCTTGCTCGGGCGTAGGAGGCTCGGGGATGGGTGCTCCGCGGTGAGCTCGGCGTGGAGGTGTGGCAGCGCGGTGCGCGCGTGGCGTTCGCGCGTGAGTTGAGGAAGCACGGCGTGGTCGGGGCGGCAGCGGCGCGGCTCGGCTCGGCTCGTGGCCACGACGACCACGGCGACGCACGCGCGCGGGAGAGGCGAGGCAGTGAACGAACGCCGTGCCGTGGATGACTTGAGCACGGGAGCGGTCCGGGAGCTTCGAGAGAAAAGGAGCAAGGAGATGATAGGTAGGGCCCAGGCGCAAGTGACTCAAAAGAAGACTTCATTTTTGACTACAGGTACATAATGTTGATCATATTTGTTCAAGTTTTTGTTAAGTCAAAATTTTGTTTTGAAATTTGAAAACCATTCCAAAACCAAAAAAAAATTCAAGCTTTTGTTCACTGTTACCAATTCAAAGGAAAGTTTAAACCAAACCATTGGAAATTTGAAAAACAAAAATTAGCTAACTTCCAATTGCTTGAAAATGTAAAAAGACCCTACATTTGAAAAGAAAATTAAGTTTGACCAAACTTTAATCCAAATGGAACTCGTCATTTCATGTAGTTAAAATGCTAATAAATTTTAGTTAGTGGTTTTATTCATGCATAATTAGTGCTAAAGATTATGTTAAATACACGATTCACCTTAACTACAGGTGATTAACACCTGGAGTGTTACACCCTCAGTCTGATTCTGCGATTCAAACAAAGGCTCGGGGGCAACTCCATATGGAGCGTGAATACTTCACGCACCATATATGATCAAGACTTTGGGGCTCGAGCACCTCATAGCCTCGAGGCAAACGGAAGTACTTGGAGGACTACTCGACGACTCGAAAGGAAGGCTCAGAAGCAACCAGAAGGATGTTCTGACTACTTGAAGTACTCGAAGACGCCCAGCCAAGTACTCGATGCCTGCAGGACTCGGCTACGAAGAGCTCGGGGGCTTGTCAGACCCGGGGCAGCGGGACTGCTAATAGGCATAGAATGTTCTAGAGTTAGGGATAGCTCATGGCCGTACCTTACCTCTTTTGTAACTACTCGAATAGGCGTAGAACTAGCTGCAGTACAATGGAAACTATCCGATTGTGTTGTAGTAGGACTCCAACTGTACTCGGCTAGGACTTTCCATGTAACCCTGTCCCCCCGGATATATAAGGGCGGGCAGGGACCCCCTCCAAACAATCATCAACACCTAAGGCAATACAAACCACATAGGACGTAGGGTATTATGCAAACTCACGGCCCGAACCTGTCTAAATCTTTGTGTTCCTTGTACCATCGAGTTCTAGAGCAGTTGATCCTTACCTACAAACCCTACTACTAAGGGTATCCCTGAGCAGGCTTGGCGGTAAACACCGACACACACCGCGTGGTAAGAAGGGCGACAAGCCGCAGGATCAGTTCGACAAGATCCTCCACAACAAAAGATGCCCAATCCGTCCCAAGAGCAACCACTCGATGTGGGAGTGCACGATCTTGCGCAAATCCTTCCAGTCGGCACCTGCAGTCGCTCCAAAGAAAGAACAAGACAAAGATGATGAAGATGACAAGAAAGACCATGACGGTTTCCAACAGCAGCAAAACGTCGTCAACGTCATATTTGGAGGAGACCCTAGCTTCTCCAAGCGAGCCCAAAAGCTCCTTCTCAGAGAAATCCTCGCAGTCGAGCCAGCAACTCAGAGGCCACTCAAATACATTGAGGTCCCCATTACCTTCTCTAGGGAGGATCAATGGACCAGCTTCTCTGAAACTGGAAAGTTCCCGCTAGTACTCGATCTAGTCGTCCAGGGCCCCAAGCTTACTCGAGTATTGTTGGCGCCTACCAACGTCACCAACTATGACGCCCGCAGACGCCAATTTGGGGTGGCAGTATTTCATGAACCACGAATAAATCCACATGCGCACGGAATACCGATGTAGCATTTTACCCGGGAGTATACCGGGGTGTCATTTATATTTCCACATCAAAGGTGATGAGTGAGAAGATATATAGATTAGTTGGTGAACTCTATCTAGATTGGATATTCTCATGCATAAACAGGGGTAAGATAATAACATGGTAGGAGGTAGTGTGACACACACAAACTACCCTCTTGGATAAATAAAAGATAAAAGAAAGATAAAAGATGCTTTAGGCCGGGAGCAAGGTAAAAGTCAGAGCTCGAGTCAGCTGTGCTAGGTTAGCTATATCTACACTTTCTCATTGGTTAGCTCATCAGAGATTAAACTACACAACAGGGAGATCGCTATCGAAGAAACATGAGGAGCTCGTACACCCCGGCGACTTTATGTACCTCCTACCCCCCATACTGAACGTGGAGGATTACTAAAAAAAACGAACACCACCTACCGGCTACCTCTACAAACCGTGGGTATAGTTGACATCCAGCAACTCTTAGCTAATCTAGACACCACGTCTACACTAGTAAGGGATACTCTAGTGTCCCGCGCGGAGCCCCCACCCTCCGGATGGACAGACATCACACTAGAGCAATCATACGAATACTAGGAGTAGTTGATAGAGTTCTAAGAACAAAAGACTAACCATCTCCAGCATAGGGCGATCATGCAATGCAAGCATTGAATAATTACGCAACCATGACAAGAAGCATATACTCGATAACTCAGAATATACTTCAAGCAGATATCGGTAACTATTGTCTAATTCTATTACAAACGACCGAATATTACAAGAGAGAGCTAGAGATGAACCCATACCAGACTCTTGAGCAACTCCGGCGACTCGATGACTCCTAGACTTCTCCTAAACTCCACTAAGCCTAAAGACTATGCAAGGAATGCAAGAGAGGAGATGGGAGGTGTGTGGTGTGTGTGTGTGTCGTATTCTCCACCCCCCTTGTATTTATAGCAGGGAGCCACGGGGTGAAGCTTTCACAACCGACGTAGGGGACCAATGGGGAGACACCACGTGCCCTGGTTGAGGCGGTGGGGCCCATGGGCCAGGTCGACCGACCAGGTAGTTCGGTCGGCCTGCCCGGGGCCACCAACTGCCCCCAACTTCTTCTGGCAGGCTGTCTTGGGCCTCCTTGTCTGATCCACGTTGGGGTTGGCCTGTCTTGACTTGTTTGAATTGGGTTCTTGCATCACTTTTGGTCCATCTGAGCCTGAATCGGTACTCTGATAATTTCTATGATTTTATATTGGGCCAAAGTGTGCTTGTAACCTGCATATTAGCTTGAAAACACAACTTGCATATTCTAAAAGGTAAAGTGTGGTTTAGGGATTTTATTAGATAAGGATGCGTGTAAGAAATGCAAACTCTCATGATTTTCTGATCAAGTTGACGCCTGGAAATGGTTGTTAGTGAGCGTCAACAAGATCCCCCAAGCTGTCCTTTTCTCGTCCCGAGCAAAGTAGGACAAATCAAGTTGTTGATCAGAAAATCACTTTGACTCGTACCTTACCTGTTATGTCATAGTCTGAAGCAAAGAGATTCATCTATAGGCTTAAATAAGTTGGTTAGCATACCTTTGCTCAATTACCATACTCCCTCATGGGGCTTTTCAGTTGTCTCCTTGTCTTGGGCTGTTGAGAGTTAGGACGGTGCATAAAGTAGTACTTACTTGTTCATAGATCCGCAATCCATATGGAGACACTTTTTTGAAAGATTTTTTTTGAAAACATGGCAAAGCTCCAGGATAACTCTCTCGAGGCACTCATCTTGTATTTCCTTACCAGGGCAGTGTTTGCCTTTGATCTTCCCTACTACTACAAGCCTTTGTGGAGCTCAAGGTAGGATAAGAACAGGGCACACTTGTACTTCTATTTATTGTAAAGTCAAAGAGAGGATCCATGGAGAAACAAGTCATGCAATCTCGATCAAAAGGTGCAAGTGTATGAGTGGATGGATGGATGAATATGGCTTACAACTTGAGGTAATGGCTTTTCTCTCTCGAATCATCCCCATCTCTCTCTTTTTTTTTGAGACATGGTTACCCCTTTTCCTCTCTCTCTCTCTCCCCCTTTTTTTTGGGTCATGTTTCTTTGGCATGCCATCTTTTCTCTTCTTTTTGGGGCAACCATAATCTGACTTTATTTTATTTCAGGGATGTTCTACGAGAGAGATCACCGAGACATGGAGCATTTATTGATGTGGAATGGATGGTGGTGCTAATTCCCAGTGTAGGAATATAGCAAATGGATGGGACGTGTACGTGCTTATGATCGAGAAAGCATGAAGAGTATCTCACTAGGGCCACCCAATTTGACAAAACTCAACAGAACATCAAGCAACATATGTATAAGGTTTTTTTATGGAATATGGCATATGGCTCTGGTAGGACATTGCATATCGCTGGGGAACTTGCCTTTTAATTTTTTTTTCGAAAACAACTCCAGACTTCAGGCATCACTAGAACAAGCTTGCATAACCTTATTTACCATATCTGAACTCACAACAACTTAGACTCGGATCAAGCATATGCAACCCATGGAACTTTCAGGTTTTATTGGCAAGATATTTGTATAACCGAAGAATATAAACTCAAGAGAACTCTTATTTTCAAACTAGGCACAACAGACATGATAGAGCAAAGCAAAACCGATCCTTTCAACTTATCAAAAGGGAGTTAAAACATTCTTACCGTGCATCATGGAAAAGGGAAATAAAGCAGTAAATTTATATTTTGTTTTTAAAAGTTTTTATCAAATTTTATTGAAAGCAAATAAAGGGATACAATTGACTTAGGGGAGGGAACCTCCCCCAAGCTAGCTCTTGGTTTAGGGTCCGAAAAGCAGGACCTTTCTCCATACCTGATCAGGTTGAGGTCGTTTCGTTCGTACCTAGAGAAGTAGTAGCGGTCGATGACGTCTTGTTCTTCTTGCGCCATTTCTTCTTGGTCTTCTTTGATGGCGTAGGCAGCGCAGGAGCAGGATCCTCGGATGTAGTAACCTTTGATTTACCCTTCTTCTTAGACCTTTTTGAGTTTGCTGGATCTTCTTTCATAAGTGTCTTCATAAAAGGTATAAGACTATCTTTCTGAGAGGGTGTGACTTTGACTTCTTTGATTTTCTGAGGATTTGGCCCAAATTTGACCCGGATCATCAAGCATTGCTCTCTCTTGTTTCGGAACTTAAATTTCATGGTCTTTCCCATGATACGGAGGCTGATTCTTCCTCTCCCCACATCAATTCTGGCATTTGTATCCTTGAGGAATGGTCGCCCAAGTATGAGCGGAATTCCAAGATCTCCTTTCATATCAAGGACTACGAAGTCCACCAATATGTAGGTATTCTTGACTTTTACCATTAACCTTTCCACAACTCCTTTTGGATATCTTATCGTGGAATCTGCCAGCTGAACACACATAGTGGTAGGGGAAATTGATGGATAGCCTAGCTTCTCGAAAGTTACCTTGGGCATGATGTTGACGCTGGGTCCAAGGTCACAAAGAGCGTGATCAAATTCATAATCAGAGATTGAGCAGCTGATCACTGGGGTTCCGGGATCTTCTCTTATTGTGGACTGCTAACTCGCCCCACTGCACCTCTTCTTGGGCGTGTGAGCTTCTCTGCATAGCTGAGGGGTGTCCTGCTAAGGGGCTCTTTCCACATAGCATTGATGACATTCACGCTTTCTAGAGTAGACTCGGGTTGCCCCGGAATATTCCCTAGTTCAGCAGCAAGTGTAGCAGCAGCTAGTTGAGCCAATTGAGTTTCTAGCGCCTTATTGAAACTTAGCTGGTTCTTCATAGCCGTGGAGAATCCGTCCATCTTGGCATGGACAGTCTCCATAGATTTGTCTATAGCGGCCAACTTCTTCTGAAGGGACTCATTGATCTTCGCTTGGTTGTAGACAAGATCTCTCAAGATAGGCTGGTTAGGACCGAAAGAATTCGAATTCCCATTACCTCCTTGGTAATATGGGCGTGGTTGATTCCACCCTTGACCTCCTTGTGGATGAAACCCATTGTTGCCATTGAGGAATAGAGCTTCTTCTTGGGTTTCTGGGCAATTGTCGCGGAAATGTCCAACATTCCCACAGACCTCGCACGTCATGCGAATTTCCAATGCTCGAAGTGTTTGCATCTGAGCCTTATCTTGGGTATAATCCTCAAATTTCTTGAGGAGATCAATCTTCATAGCAAGCATGTCGGCCTCCTTGACGGAGTGCATACCTCGCTGGTGCAGTTGGAGGCGATCATCGCTCCAGCCTGGGTTGGAAACCATCTTCTCGATCAATGATGTAGCTCTTTCAATGGTCAGCGAGAAGAAAGCTCCACCCGCAGCGGCATCCACATAATCACGGGATGACTGTGTCAACCCGTTGTAGAAGTTCTGTTGAATGAGCCAATTATCCATTCCATGGTGCGGACACGCCAGAATGTACTCCTGAAGCCTCTCCCAAGCTTCCGAAATTGACTCATTTGATGCCTGCTGGAAGTTCGAAATCCGACCACGAAGAGCATTGGTTTTGCCCGTCGGGAAGAACTTTGAGAGGAACGCCTTGGCACATTTGTCCCAAGTATCCACAGCAGCCTTGTTAGCATAAAACCATTACTTCGCTCTCCCCAAGAGAGAGAACGGAAACAGACAGAGCCGGATTGCATCTCCAGGAACTGCTGGAGATGAGCGCTGGCATCCTCATTGGCCTTGCCACAGAATGGGTTGGCCTGCACCATCGTAATGAGACCCTGTCTTGATCTCGAAATTTTCTCCTCCGGTGTTAACCTCGGGCCCGATGGGGACCTGGTTAGCAGACGGAGCAGAGTAATCACGGAGTGTCTTCTGGGCCATAGCTCTAGGAGCTGACGACGATGCGATGACTGGATCAACTGCCGAGAGTGATCTCCGAGGTGATATGAGACGAGCTCGCGTCCTCCTCAAAAGTGACTCTGGATCGGAATGAAAGTTTTGCGGCAAGTCAAAACCGGTCATACACTACCCTGTTTTCATATCAACAAAGACAAGAAAACAAAGCCAAGTTAGCCTGTTTAGCAAGCGAATACCAATTTTGATTTTGTTCACAACTTTGTCTATATATTTCACTCTGTGCCTTCCCCGGCAACGGTGCCAAAAATGCTTGTTGGCTCCTACCAACGTCACCAGTGATGACGCCCGCAGACGCCAATTTGGGGTGGCTGTATTTCATGAACCACGAATAAATATGCAAGCGCACGGAATACCGCTGTAGCATTTTACCCGGGAGTATACCGGGGTGTCATTCATATTTCCGCAGGGAAGGCGATGAGTGAGAAGATATATAGATTAGTTGGTGAACTCTATCTATATTGGATATTCTCATGCATAAACAGGGATAAGATAATAACAAGGTAGGAGGTAGTGTGACACACACAAACTACCCTCTTGGATAAATAAAAGATAAAAGAAAGATAAAAGATGCTTTAGGCCGGGAGCAAGGTAAAAGTCAGAGCTCGAGTCAGCTATGCTAGGCTAGCTATATCTACACTTTCTCATTAGTTAGCTCGTCAGAGATTAAACTACACAACAGAGAGATTGCTATCGAAGTAACGGGAGGAGCCCGTACACCCCGGCGACTTTATGTACCTCCTACCCCCCATACCGAACGTGGAGGATTACTAAAAGGCTCGAACAGGGCTGTCACCACCTGCCGGCTACCTCTACAAACTGCAGGTATAGTTGACATCCAGCAACTCTTAGCTAATCTAGACACCACGTCTACACTAGTAAGGGATACTCTAGTGTCCCGCGCGGAGCCCCCACCCTCCGGATGGACAGACATCACACTAGAGCAATCATACGAATACTGGAGCAGTTGATAGAGTTCTAAGAACAAATGACTAAGCCATCTCCAGCACAGGGCAATCATGCAATGCAAGCATTGAATAATTACGCAACCATGACAAGAAGCATATACTCGATAACTCAGAATATACTTCAAGCAGATATCAGTAACCATAGTCTAATTCTATTACAAACAACCGAATATTACAAGAGAGAGCTAGAGATGAACCCATACCAGACTCTCGAGCAACTCTGGCGACTCGATGACTCCTAGACGTCTCCTAAACTTCATTAAGCATAAAGACTATGCAAGAAATGCAAGAGAGGAGATGAGAGGTGTGTGGTGTGTGTGTGTGTGTGTCCTATTCTCCACCCCCCCTTGTATTTATAGCAGGGAGCCATGGGGTGAAGCCTTCACAACCGACGTAGGGGACTAATGGGGAGACGCCATGTGCCCTGGTTGAGGCGGTGGGGCCCTCGGGCTAGGTCGGCCGACTAGGTAGGTCGGTCGGCTTGCCCGGGCCACCAACCGCCCCCAACTTCTTCTGGCAGGCTGTCTTGGGCCTCCTTGTCTGATCCACGTTGGGGTTGGCCTGTCTTGACTTGTTTGAATTGGGTTCTTGCATCACTTTTGGTCCATCTGAGTCTGAATCGGTGCTCTAATAATTTCTCTGATTTTATGTTGGGCCAAAGTGTGCTTGTAACCTGCATATTAGCTTGAAAACACAACTTGCATATTCTAAAAGGTAAAGTGTGGTTTAGGGACTTTATTAGATAAGGATGCGTGTAAGAAATGCAAACTCTCATGATTTTCAGATCAAGTTGACATCTGGAAATGGTCGTTAGTGAGCGTCAACAAGTACTCATCGATGGTGGAAGTGGGCTCAACCTGATCTTTGCTAGCACATTGGCAAAGATGGGCCTCAACTACATGAGTCTGCTTACTCCAAGTGGCTCCGTTCTACGGCATCATCCCCGGAAATTCCTCTACACCAATTGGCTCGGTCACTCTCCCAGTCACATTTGGTACAGAACAAAACTTTTGGACAGAATACATCAAATTCGAAGTAGCCGACTTTGAATCCTCCTACCATGCTATCTTGGGAAGACCTGCACTAGCCAAGTTCATGGCAGTACCACACTATGTCTACCTGCTCCTCAAGATGCCAAGCAACACAGGAGTCCTTTCACTACGTGGAGACCTCCTCAAGTCTTTTGAATGTGACAAGAAAGCAATAGATCATGCTGCCACAATCCGAGTCCCTAGCTCTGTCAGCGAAATACTTGCTGCTGCTAAGGAACTCTCACTCAAAGAGCCGATGCCTTCCAAGAAGCCAAGCCAATCATCGGTTAAACCAACCGGTGATGTGGGCACCAAGACTATTGTTGACGGCTGTTAAGTCCATAATATATGCCGTCAACTCCTGCACAAAGACATGAAAAGCGAACATCAACAGTAGTGGTAGGAGTCATTACTAACGAATTCCATGAGTGTTGGTGAATTATTGATTGCAGGAACACAAGTCGGGAATCACATGAAAACACGCAGAAGACACAAAAGAGATACACAAAACATCGCTGCTGCGTTACACATCCAAAAGAGGCCCATTTGACATAGAAAACTGACTAACAAAGCCCCGGCACCAACATACACAAATTGGGGGCCCACTTAACAGTGTCCAGGACGCGAGGCGGCGTGAGGGGCGCCACTCGTGGGCCAGCCGAACCACAGGGTCGGCCAGCCCCACCTTGGCGCCAAATCGCCCGAGCTTTGGCGGGAAGCTCGTCCTTATCCACTCTAAGGCGGTGCACTATGTTTCCATATTTATTAGGGGCGGGAACCGACCTTCTTGGGCTATAAAAGGGGGCCTCCCTCACCCTTCTCACACACATCACCAAAATGTAGACTTGTGCTCCATTCCAAAGGCGAAGCGCTGCTTAGGCTAGTGCTTAGAGTAGGAGGAGGGTGAGGAGTAGTTCGGGGAAGCGCCGGGCCTGTCGGCGGTCTTCTCCGGTCTTGGACCTCTATGGATGCTGGCTTCCTCTGGTATGAGTAAGTTAGTATTTACGATTCTTGTATTGCATAGTACTATTACTTGAGTGAGATCAGTTCTCTTACTCGAGGGTTCGTCGCTCTGTATTTATACAGAGTGCCATAGATTGCTACGGGAGCTCAAACGTAGTTAGACTATGGAAGTAATCAGTAGCACAGACGTGGTGTCTCGGCTAAGGGTTACCTTCGTTTGCCTTATATCCCACGGTCTGTGAGGTAGGCCGCAGGTGATGACAGCCCTGTCGGTCCTTCGCAGTCCTCTACGTTCGGATATAGCGTAGAGCTGTTGGCCGGAGTCTCCTGACCATTTCAGGGGTAAGCCGGTGCCCAAAGCTAGTATTCTACCCGAGAGATCGACCTTTAACACATCTTAGTGCTGCCATAGGAATCCTCTCCATCCTCGCCACATATCCGGGTGTGTCCTTGGACTGACTTAGTTAGGAGTTAGTGTGCACACGTTCCCTGTGGATACGATACCCTTAAATACTCACTGGTGAAAGCTACGACGGTATCCGTGCGCTTGCGGATTTATTTCGCATCATTAAAATACCCAACAAGCTTTCTGGCGCTGTTGCCGGGGACGGTTGCTGTATCTTTCTTCGAACCTAGTTGGTCCTCGTATCTTTATCTTTCAAAAAAAAGTCTTATCCTTTGCTTTTCCTTATCTCTACCTTGACCCCCGCTACCCACTTCGTCTTCATACCTTTTTGCTTTTCTTACCTGTACCTCTCATGATCCGAACTCAGAATCATTCCAATGGCCCATAGAGTTACACATTCTCTTTCATTTTGGGGCCATGAACATTCTCGAGTTGCTCTATCTGGAGATCAACCCTTTCACTCCATGAGCATGAAGTTCTTTTCTTATTCATCACAAAAAAGTCATGCTCATCCTTGATTTCTCCAAAATCTTCTATTGTGCCAAGTCGCTACGAGCCATACAATCATCTTAGGGTTTCCCCTCATTGATGCCCTTTAGGTTGGTTGTTTTGGGTTCTGCTTATCATAATATGTATGCAGGGCTCGTTGTTCCATTTGTGCACTAACCTTGTAGCTTGAACAACGATAAATCAACAAATGGTGGTTAAGCTGGGAACTACATCACCATTAATAGCTACAAAAGGGATCCCCATGGTCGAGCTTGCGACCATAAACAAAGCACTGCCGGGAGATAGCCCCGAGCAACTTTAAAAAAAAATCTTTCTCCTAAAAAAAAGCAAGAATAAGTTTTTAAGCATAGTATGCGCCTTCGGGTATTCTTGGTCATAACCATTTCAGGTGAAGATTAAGAAGAACAAGGGACATACGATGCCTGAGAACATGAGGTCTGCATCAGCTTAACACTTTGATGCTCTTCGGAGTTGGAACACACTCGAAAGGAGACCCCGACATTGCACACTTGACCTTCACACAAAAGTCCAAGTGTGGGGGAAATCACTGAGTGTCTCGCTGCAAATTCCAACCCTCCAAGGAGTATCCTTGTTTCAAGAAGGTGTCAGGCCTAGCTTGCTAAAAAAAAAGAGTGGTGAAAAAAATAGGAAAAGAAAGAAAAAAAGGGAGAGAGAAAAAAAAGAAGAAAAAAAAAGACAGAGAGAGAAAAGAAAAAGAGAGAAAGGAAGAAGGAAAGAGTGCGGGAGAACCATGGCTCCACACACTCAAGCAACTCATGCACACAAACAATCAAGAACCCTGCTCCTCTTCCTTTCCAAGCTTTTGCTACTCCACTCAGATCGGCACTTTCTCACATTCACAAAGGGAGATGTACCTTGTGTCCCCAATCATAAAGCATTGTGCCAACGGATCATGCCTCTAATGAACAAGGTTCGCACATATGAGGCAAGAGTATCACACACCATTGCTCCAACAATTTCGAGACATCCCTCTGGCGTAAGTATACTCTGGTAAGCAAAGGTATGGTTCACCAATCCTTTACTCATATTTATCTTCATAGAACATTGATCATGCAAATTCTTGCATCCTTTGTATACGTTCGTTTGCTCTGGTTTGGATGTATTTGTACGGTACATCCATAGGCTTTTTAAATTAAGCATGGTGCTTAGGTTAAATAGCCTTCTTTAATCAAAATGAGACATGGAGTCAAATTTTTGGTTAATGAACTTTTGAGTAATACTACTGTAAACTTTGGGATGCGTATCTCTTTGGACAAACCCCTGCAAGAAACTTTTCAAATTTGTTGGGTAAGGTCCTCAAGTTCATGCTGGAGATAAAGCAAGGCCCTTTTTGCACTTCAAATAAAAAACTTGCAACATTCAAAGGAGGCACCTTTTAGCTTTCAAGAATTCAAAATGAGTATTCTGTGAAAATGCCTCTTTGATTCGTGCAGTTTTATCTTGGCCTTGTTTGAGTTTTGCTAAAATGATAAAAATTTGGTGAACAACGAATATAAGAAAAAGAAACCCTTTGTAAAAAAAGGGGAAGAAAAGAAGAAGACTCTCTCTCTAAAAAAATGAATTAAAATGATGGCAAGCATTTTGGGATCCATGCTCATTGCATCTTTGAACTTGATTTTTCCTTAAAGCATGGATGTGAACAACAAATAAAAAATCCATTTAAAATTCTTTAAGTATTCCTAGAGTATTTGTTGTCCACTAACATTTTGCAGGGAAGGAAATAGACAACCAGAGAGTAGTATACAATAACTCCATCACCAACAAAATGCTCCTTGGTCCCATGGGAAGACAGATGCACGAGGAACCAAGCTGAACAAATCCAAAGTTTTGTTTCATGTATATGAAGCTTAACTCTTGCATTTTTGTTCCAGGCTTGCCGATCTATTTCAGGAAAGTATCCCACACACCTCATGCACCTTTTCCTCATGTCTCCACCCTATTGTGTTACCCATCTTGTTTAACTTGCCATGAAAAAAAATATATAATAAAATAAAAATAATAAATAAAAACATCAAAATTGATATAAAAATAAATAAAATAAAAATTAGTGCTCCATATAGTAATGTTCTTTGATTCAATAAAGTTTAGACTCCCCGGTGTTAAAACCGGTAGAGTCCCTTCTTGTTTCCACTTTTGTTTTCTTTGAATAAAGACAGGTACATGAATAAGTGTGGGGGAGATCTCTCAAAACCACCAATTTCAAATTCGTTCAAGATCTCTCCCCCAAACATGTTGCACATCATCGACGGTTCAACACGATAAAGAACAGGATAGATGGGAACCATGGAAGGATGGCCGAACCTCTGGTTCGACCAAATCAATTCTGATTTCCCTCAATTCCACCTTCTTCCTCTTCATACGATGGTTTGTGCAAACACTCTTCTCTTTCTCCTTAAGTTCTTGAGTTTAAATGAATTCATCCTAATCACTAAAAATAGACTCAATGAACCTTGCCTATCACCCTATGCACTCCTGTCGGGTATCACAATTAGGGACACCCTAATCGGGGTACTAAGACCGCTTTTAAAAACACAAACACCTGTTAAGGCAACTAGGCCCACGGCCTCCTTCCAATCTGGAAGGAAGGAAAGGACTCAATGAAGCCCAGCACGCGGCCCATTCACATCCCCCTCGAACCCGCGGAACGATCTCCGCCTCGCTCGAGGGTCCCTCCCGGGCCCGCTGGACAATCTCCGCCTCGCTCGAGGGCTCCCTTCGGGACCCTCGATCACGCAACGCACCTCCGCCTCGCTCGAAGGTAGCGGATCTACCCTCGAGCGGTGACTCATTCTCTGCCTCGCTCGAGGCCGTCTCTCAGCACAAGGGACAAACAGCCCCGCCGCCCAACCGCTCGCCGTACAAAGGCATTGAAAGCCAGCCACTCTGCCACAGCTCAAAGGACAGGCGGCGTCAGGCCACCACTCCCACAGTGGATGTGACCAGGGTCCCATCCACTGACTTCGGTCACCGCTCTGCCATCCAGAAGGCTGTAGCGGCACTGTGGGACATGCAACGCGAGACAAGACGGGACGAGACACCGACCATCTGGACTCACCTCCCACTGGGGAAGGGGTCCGGTAACGTCACGTGTCCTCCCAAACGGAGCGCTCAGCGTACACGGACGGGCGCCGGACCTCCCCTTTTTAGGAGCCCGGGACCTCCAAGTGTCCCCCGGACCTTCTAGTGCGCATGACCGCACTCCGACCAGGGGGTCCGGGGCCATCCCGCGCCATTTCTACCGCCGGGACACTACTGGACGACCGGCGTCATCTTCGCTGTACCAAGGACGAAATTCGGGACGACGGCGACGCACGCCGCCTTCGCACAGTGTACTTCCTACAGTGTCCGACCATTGTACCCCACGATTCAGGGGAGAACGGCGACTTCCATGCCCCACTCATGTACGCCGCCCCTCCTTGTGACTATAAATGGAGGAGGCGGGCTCCCCTTAGCTCTGGCTGGACTCTAGTCTGCTTGGTCTCTCTGGCTTTCTCTCTTCAAGAGGACGTTCAGGGACTACTGAGCACCCATCTCAACCGACTCCACTCCTAGCTGAGACTTGGGAGCTTCTCTCCCTCTCTCGCCTTGCTTGTACCCCCTACTACAAGCACTCCGGGTGCAAGATAATACAGTGCCCTCGCACACCCCCTTTGCTGGACGTACGGCCCCGCGGCCGGAACCAGGATAAACCGTGTGTTACTGTGTTGCCTCTTGCATCATCATCTGGGACGAGGAAACACGCAGTATTTACTAGTTGGGATCTGGGCCCCTGGGTCGGGACACCGACAGTTGGTGCGCCAGGTAGGGGGGCTGCGTGACTTTTTTCTCTCTTTTTCCCATTTGATCTCCAGGGATGGCTAGCAGATCCAACCCATACCCTATGGGTGTTTCGGATCCGCTCCCAGCGGGACGCGTGATCTCGTTCGGGAGTCTCGAGTTCAGGGCAACCGGCAATGGTTACCTCATGCAGCTCCTCTCCTCCAAACGCAACCCCATCAGCTCCGACTTCGCCAGCCCGGCGCAATAGGCGCTCGGGTCAGCGTTCGCTGACAAGCACGCGCGGAGCGGCGTCGTGCGGCACTGCCACAGCTCCCCCACGTGGGTCGAGGCTGGCATGTCGCAACTCAGCATCACGGCCAACGGGGCCACCGTTTCGTCATCGCATGCCTCGGCGTCATCTGCGCCGGCACCATCGCCTGCGGCAGCACTAGTGCCTCCTAGGGGGGACTCGACTTCGGCGTCGCCCTTCCCCTTCGGGATGCGCAACGCTGCCGCCCACGCCTCGTCAACCAGCGCTAGCTTCATCGAGCATGCGGATCTGCCGGGTCATCATCTTCGGTCGATTCGCAGCCTCATCGCGTCGTCCCCTGACGAATCCTACCCCGAGACGGCGAGCTCGATCGCCGACGACATCGACTTCTTCATGAACAACTTCGCGGCTGAGGAGGCCGAGGACTACTTCGGGGTTCGCAACCCCGACGCTCTTCGCTCGTTCCAGCTGGCGACGGCTTACTGCCTCACCTGCTCCGAAGACTCCAGCGAGGGGGATTTCGATCCTTCTCGGGAGTGCTTCATGGCGGACCTTGCGGACAAGCAGGACGACAATGCTCTAAGCAACGACGGGGACGGCGGGGCAGACGTGCGGGCAAAGCAACCGGTGGTCCTGCCTGCAGCCCCTTCCTCATCAAGTTCAGCGGCGCGACAAGCTCAACTGGTGCAGCTCAACGAGCTTCAAGCCAAGCTCGACGAGCAGCGTCAACAAACCCAGGAGCTACGCGCCGCACTCGAGCAGCAGCGTACAGTGCGAGGTGCACACGCCCAGGCGGCGGGACGTGTTGCCCGGGAGTGCATCCTGGCCGACAACAACGTCGACAAATCTCCGGAACTGAAGACGGTGGACGAGAAGCTCGTCGCTGCAGCTTACCTGCTCCAAGCTATGCCCGAGCCATCGACACCTTCGGGCCGCAACCTGCGCCGCGAGGCACAGGAGCTCATCGAGCAAGCTGCTGTGCAGCAGGCCGAGAGTTCTGTGTCTCGTATGCGCTCATTGGCCCCGGAGCAGCGTGATGGGACTGCGCATCAGGACCGCGAGGTTTCTGTGCACACACCCCCAGCGGGGAAGGGCAAGGCAGCCGTAGCGCCCGGTGCGAAGGCGCCCTCGGTGCACGAGCGCATCAGGGAGAGTTCCCGTAATGGAGCGAATCCGTGACACTCGCGGGCACGCTGGCGACGGCGACGCCCGCAATGTCATCGACGACAGGAGGTACACCCCTCGACGGGTGGACGCTTCGACCCTGAGCACGACATGGGTGAGTCACCGGAGCCTCCGGGCACCCGAGTGTTCAGCCGGGAGATTCGAACTGCATCTTTTCCCCCGCGCTTTCGACAACCCAACACCCTCGTCAAATACTCGGGCGAGACTGACCCTGCAGTCTGGCTCAATGACTACCGCCTAGCGTGCCAGCTAGGTGGCGCGATGGAGGACATGGTCATCATCCGCAACCTTCCTCTTCATCTTGCTGATGCCACACGAACGTGGCTCGAGCACTTGCCTGCGGATCAGATCCACAACTGGGCCGACTTGGTCCACATCTTCGTGGGCAATTTCCAGGGCACGTACGTGCGCCCTGGGAGCTCCTGGGATCTCAAAGGGTGTCGCCAGAAGCCCCGCGAGTCCCTGCGTGACTACGTGCGACGCTTCTCCAAGCAGTGCACCGAGCTCCCTAGTGTCACCCACGTCGAGGTCATCAACGCTTTCCTCGAGGGTACGACCTGCAGGAACCTGGTGCATGAGCTCGCGAGAAGCCGACCCGTCAACACTAATGAGCTGTTCGACGCTGCCACCAACTACACCGCCGGTGAGGAGGCCGTTGGTGCCATCTTCGATGACAAATCGAGCAAGCGCAAGGACGATGCAGCCCGCGGAGGGCAGCAGCGCCAAGCCCAACGCCCCCGCCAAGAAACAGAAGCGGGGAAGGAAGGGAAAGAAGCCGGTCCCACCGAACCAGCGTGAGCCGGGGCGGGCAGAGGACTCCGAGGAGGCCTTTGCTACTGCCCCAGACCGCAAAGGGCCTCGAGGCCCCCCTCGAGGTGGTGGTGGCCAATTCGACGACAAGGGCCCCCCTCAAGAAGCCGTGCCCTTACCACAAGGGCCCGGTCAATCATACCCTCGAGCAGTGAGAAATGCTCAAGAAGTATTACAACCGTGTCGCGCATCGCGACGAAGACAAGAAGAAGGACGCGGGCGACAAAGGTGGAGATGACGAGTTTCCCCCCAGTGGAGAACGCCTTCTTCATCTTTGGAGGAGCAACGACGAATATGACTTCTCGGCAGCGCAAGCGTGAGCACCGCGAAGTCTTTTCGTCACCAAAGCCACGCCATCCTACCTCGACTGGTCGAAGGATACCATCGCCTTTGGCCGCGAGGACCACCCCGACTACGTCCTGCATCCGGGACGGTATCCGCTCGTTGTCGACCCCATCATCGGCAACACCCGCTTCTCCAAGGTGCTCATGGATGGAGGCAGCAGCCTCAACATCATGTACACCCCCACCTTGGAGCTCATGGGGATCGGACTGGACAAGCTTCGCCCCAGCAAGTCACCATTCCACGGCGTCGCGCCAGGGAAGCGGGTCCAACCCCTCGGCCAGATCGATCTTCCTGTGTGCTTCGGCACAGCAGCCAACTTCCGCAAGGAGGTACTCACTTCCGAGGTGGTGGGATTTCGAGGGTCCTATCATGCCATCCTTGGTCGTCCTTGCTACGCCAAGTTTATGGCCGTCCCCAACTACACCTACCTCAAACTCAATATGCCAGGTCCGAAGGGCGTCATCACCATCGGCTCTTCGTTTGAGCACGCCTACGAGTGCGACGTCGAGTGCGTTGAGCGCGCGGAAGCTCAAGCGGAGGACGAGGCCCTCGCAACCACCCTCGACAAAATGGCGAGCGAGGCCTTGGACTCCACGCACCGACACGCCGGGAGCTTCGAACCCGCCGAGGGTATCAAGAAGGTGCCCCTCGACCCGAGCCACTCCAACGACAAGGCGTTGCAGATCAGCGCCACCCTCGACGACAAATAGGAAGTGGTGCTCGTCGATTTCCTCCGCGCCAACGCAGATATCTTTGCGTGGAGTCCCTCGGACATGCCTGGCATACCGAGGGAGGTCGCCGAGCACTCTATTGATGTCCGACCCAACTCCAAGCCGGTGAAGCAGCGTCTAAGACGCTTCGACGAGCTCAAGCGCCGGGCGATCGGCGAGGAGTTGCAGAAACTTCTGGCGGCCGGATTCATCAAAGAGGTATTCCATCCCGAGTGGCTAGCTAATCCAGTATTAGTGAAGAAAAAGAGTGGAAACTAGAGGATGTGTGTAAACTACACTAGTTTAAATAAGACATGTCCGAAGGTTCCCTTTCCTTTGCCACGAATCGATCAGATTGTAGACACTACCGCGGGATGCGAACTCTTATCCATTCTTGATGCCTATTCCGGTTACCACCAAATCAAGATGAAAGAGTCCGACCAGCTCGCAACTTCTTTTATCACACCCTTCGGCATGTACTGCTACGTCACGATGCCCTTTGGCCTCAGAAATGCCGGAGCCACATACCAGAGGTGTATGCTCCATGTTTTCGGAGACCATCTAGGGCCCAGCGTAGAGGCATACGTCGATGACATCGTTGTGAAATCCAGGAAGGCGGACGACCTGGTTGCTGATCTCAGGATCGCATTCGATTGCCTACGAGCCAAAGGGGTAAAACTTAAACCCGAGAAGTGCGCGTTCGGGGTGCCTCGAGGCATGCTCTTGGGCTTCATTGTCTCCCAGCGGGGCATCAAACCCAACCCTGACAAAGTCTCGGCCATCACTCGGATGGGACCGATCCGAGACCTAAAGGGGGTACAGAGGGTCATGGGATGCCTAGCGTCCCTGAGCCGTTTTATCTCGCATCTTGGCGAGAAAGGCTTACCCCTGTATCGACACTTGAGGAAAACCGAGCACTTCACGTGGACCCCTGAAGCTCAAGAAGCCTCGAAAGGCTGAAGGCATCGCTCACTCGTGCTCCCATTCTCACACCACCTACGGATGGCGAGCCCCTCTATCTGTACGTAGCCGCGACGACCCAAGTGGTCAGCGCGGTGATCGTGGTCGAAAGACAAGAGGAGGGCCATGCTCTGCCCGTCCAACGACCGGTGTACTACATCAGCGTGGTGTTGTCAGAAACTAAGACACGCTATCCATAGATTCAAAAGCTGCTCTACGCAGTGGTTTTGGCTCGGCGCAAGCTACGCCACTACTTCGAGGCTCATCCCGTCACCGTGGTCTCGTCTTTCCCCTTGGGAGAGATAGCCCGCAACCGGGAAGCTGAGGGTAGAATTGCCAAATGGTCTGTGGAACTAATAGGAGAAACACTCACCTACGCCCCTCGCAAGGCGATCAAGTCCCAAATCTTGGCTGACTTCGTGGCTGAGTGGATGGACACTCAGCTACCCCCATCACAAATCCAGGGCGAATGCTGGACTATGTACTTCAATGGGTCGGTGATGAAAACCGGCGCCGGTGCCGGCCTTCTCTTCATCTCACCCCTCGGAGAACATATGCGATACGTGATACACCTACACTTCCCTGCGTCGAACAACATGGCGGAATATGAGGCCCTCCTTAGTGGCCTCCGCGTCGCCATCGAGCTCGGCGTCAAACGTCTCGACGTACGCGGTGATTCTCAACTCGTCGTCGATCAAGTAATGAAGGAATCTAGCTGTCACGACCCGAAGATGGAGGCGTACTACAAGGCAGTGCGCCGCCTCGAAGACAAGTTCGACGGCCTAGAGCTTAATCATGTCCCGCGCAAGTACAACGAGGACGCCAATGAATTAGCCAAGATCGCGTCGGGGCGGACCACCGTCCCCCCGAACATCTTCACTCAAGACATCATTAATCCCTCCGTCGAGTTCAAGAACCCGACGGAGTCAGGCCCCTCGTCCGCTGGGCCCTCCGGCGGGAACCCTCCGGCGGACGAGGTCGAGCCCATGGACATTGGTTTCGGCACCACCTCCGCCGACGAGGCCGAGGCAATGGAAGTTGACGAGGCCCCCACTTCGCGAGATTGGCGCGTCCAGTACCTCGACTGGATGATTCGAGGGGTCCTACCCTCGAACCGCGCTCAGGCATGACGCCTCGCCAGGAGGGCCAAGTCCTTCATCCTAATCGACAATGAGCTACACAAGTGCAGCCCCTCGGGTGTCCTGCAATGATGCATCCCCATCCCCGAGGGCATGGAGCTGATCCGCGACATCCATGCTGGCATCTGCGGCCATCACGCCGCGCCACATACCCTCGTGGGTAACGCGTTTCAGCAAGGCTTTTACTGGCCCACCGCGGTCACCGACGCCACCGACGTTGTGCGGACCTGCGAGGGTTGCCAGTTCTATGCTCGAAAAACACACCTCCCGGCCCATGCTCTGCAGACCATCCCCATCACGTGGCCGTTTGCCGTGTGGGGACTAGACCTCGTCGGTCCACTGAAGAAGGCGCCCGGGGGCTTCACCCACTTGCTGGTGGCGGTCGACAAGTTTTCCAAATGGATAGAGGCTCGACCCATCGGCAAGATCAAATCCGAGCAAGCAGTTCTGTTCTTCACCGACATTGTCTTTAGGTTTGGAGTCCCGAACGCGATCATCACCGACAACGGCACCCAGTTCACAGGCAAGAAATTCTTGGCGTTCTGCGACAGCTTCCACATACGTGTGGACTGGTCAGCTGTGGCACACCCACAGACGAACGGGCAAGTGTAGCGTCCCAATGGCATGATCCTCCAAGGACTAAAGCCAAGGATCTTCAACAAGCTGAACAAGTTCGGCCGGAGGTGGCTCACAGAGCTACCCTCGGTCATTTGGAGCCTAAGGACGACCCCGAGCAGAGCCACGGGTTTTTCTCCGTTCTTCCTCGTCTACGGCGCCGAGGCTATACTCCCCACTGACTTGGAGTACGGATCGCCGAGGCTCAAGACATACCAAGAGCAACGAAACCAGCGTGCTCGCGAAGACTCGCTGGACCAAGTGGATGAGGCTCGAGACATGGCGCTCCTCCACTCTGCGCGCTACCAGCAGTCCTTGCGAAGGTACCAAGCACAGAGGGTCCGGCGCCGAGACCTCAACGAAGGGGACTTGGTGCTGAGGCTTCGATAGGACAATAGGGGCCGCCACAAGCTCTCACCTCCATGGGAAGGACCGTACATAATCGCCGAGGTGCTCAAACCCGGCACCTACAAGCTGGCAAACGAAAAAGGCGAAGTCCTCACCAACGCTTGGAATATACAACAGCTACGTCGCTTCTATCCCTAGAACTTCAAGTTTTTTGTACATTTGCTTGTACTCGCATCTTCAATTTCCCGAAATAATAAAGTACGCTTTACTGGTTTATTTTTTGGGAACCATCCGGGCCCTCGAAGGCTAGGATGCGTGCTAACTCTGAGGTACACTCGGCTTTACCCTCAGCAAAGCCGAGCCTCCCTCGGGGGCTACTACGGGGGGAACCCCCGAACGTCCCCAAAAAGTCGCCAATGTTTTTCGAAATATTTCCGTCTCGACCCTAAGTTTCTCGTATCCTTGGAAAAAACGTACGCGAGGCGTAAGCAACTACGGTATGGGGCCGGCCGAGTCGTGGGGCCGCCTACGCTTCCGGGATACGGCACCCCCCTCACCACCCTACGCCTACGTTGCTTCTGAACGCGAACCCCCTCGCAGACGTTCGTCCAAGTCGCATACAAGAACACGGGAATAAAGTAAAGGAACACAGGCTCGAACACACAAGGCCTCGACGGGCCACACATTCAAATTACGAAACAAAATCTTTTATATTCATAGGATGCGATTACAAAGCGCGACTATGATATAAACACTAATCTGTTTACAATGGGCTTCGAGGCCCAACTTTCCTACAAGCTACCATCCCCCCCCTTGCGGGTCTTCAGGGGCGTCGAATTCAACGATGGGAGAGATGTCTGCCTCGAGCTTCTTGGTGAGAACGGTGGCGAACTCCTCCGCGGCTATGTCGGCTTCATCCATGATGGCCAATGCGGCGTCTGCGTCAGCGTCATCGGAAACAACGTACCCCGACGACACCCTCTGGAGATCCATGAGGTAATGCATCGAGGCCACGGCGAGGGCCCGCAGGACACCAAGGCGGAAGGTGCTCTTGGCATGTTCGGCAATCCGACCGCCTAGCGCGCGCAGGCGGCTGATCACCGAACTGCCCGAGACGGCACCCTCCCCCTCGAGCTCTTTACACACGCTCACGGCGGTCTGCTCCAGCTCGGCAAACTCCATCTGTGACGCCGTGAGCGCGGTGTGGACCGCTTCCTTCGCCGCGGTCTCGTCCGCCACCTTTTGCCTCAGCTCTGAGCAAAGGAAATCGACATTAGCCACGAAAGAAAACAAATCGACGAAAAATCGAAGGTACTCACCCGTCATGTTCTTCTGCGCTTCCTCCCTCTGGGTACGGGCGGCCTCTTCGAGCGAGGACAAGGAGGCTTCCTTCTCTCTAAGGGCGGCCCCCATGTTCTGGAGGACCACCTCCTTCCCCTCGAGGGCCTCGCCCTTTTCCCGGAGGGTCCCGGTGAGCGCGACCACGGCCACCTCTTTATGGAGGAGCTCGGCCTTCTGCTGCTCGAGCGTCGTGCTGAGGCGCTGCAGCTCAGCGCTCTGCACCTCCGCCTCGCGAGCTCTCTCCTCGAGCGTCGTCCGAAGGTGCTGCAGCTCGGCAGTTTGTGCCTTGGCCTCCCGGGCCTTCTGCTCCGCTGCCGCCCTCTGGACGTCTCGCTCACCAGCAACCTGCGCCAGCTCCTCCTCTAGCGCCTGCTGACGGGCTCCTAGATCGGCCATTTTTGTGTTGGCGTTGATGTTTTTGAGCACCAGCTCGGCGTTGTGTTGCCCGAGCTGGCTCATCTGGGAGTATAGCCGGTTTATCTCGGCGCTCTTTTCACGCGAGATTTCCCTCAGCTGCTGCAAAGGGGGAGGGCGTGGGTGAAGATGCGTAAAAGCTAAAACCGAATCCGAGCAATTTCCAGGGGGGAATATTTACCTGGCTGACCTGGTAATCCGCATTCTGATGGAGCTGATAGGCGCGGTCGAGGGCCTGCAAGATCTCGCGACCGACGCCCATCTTCTTGTTCCAGGCCTCCTCCTCCTCCTGCTCCTTGCGGAGGAACTCCGAGGGGACCCCGGACGGGACGATCGCCCCGAGGTGGCTCCCCTCGGACGCCCCTGCTTCGAGCATGCCCGCGCTGGCCGACGCGAACTCGGCGATGTGTGCGGCAGAGCTCGCCGCAGCAGTGGGGTCGATGTCCATCGAATCCCCTTACTCCTCACTGCTGTCCGGCAGCTCCACCACTGCTATCACACCTCCTTGCGCCGTTAGCTCAGGCACAACCGCAACGGTACCCTCGTCCAGGGCCTCCGCGGGCCCCGGCGCAGGGGGTCCTTCCACCGCTGGCGCCTCTTGCGCCGTACCCTCCTCCGCGACACCCCCGCCCTCGGCCCTCGAGGGCTCGAAGATGAGGGTCTCCTCCACACGGTCGGCAGGGTGCTCCTGCGCGCCCCCAACGGTCTCTCCTTCCGTATCCGATCGGGCGGCGCTAGCCGCATCACCCTGACCGGCCTCAACTTCGATGGCCGCCTGGGCAGCGCCACCGACACTGCCCTGGCCGGCCTCTTCGCCGGCATCGGCCGCCTGGGCAGCCGCTTCAGCACCACGCTGGCCGGCGTCGCTCTGACCGGCGTCACCCTCCTCCTGTGCCCGGGCTTGCTGCGCCGCCTGGGCCCCTCGAGCCATGGCCTCCCGTAGCCAAGCGGCCGCCGCCTCGAGATCCACGGCGGGCTGGGGCTGCGGCGTCGTGTGCGGAGTGCTGCGTGCCCCGGTCTTGAGAGCCTTGGCCGGGGCAAGCCGCACTGCATCCTTGGGAACGGCCCCGGGGCTGGAAATCAAGAGACGGGAGTTGAGCAGGATCGAGAAATCCACCAAATACGTAACAAAAACAAAATCCAAAATACTTACCCAGATCAAGCACTCATGCTCCGCTTCATCGTGGCGCTCCTTCGAGCCCAGGGCATCGTGCTGTCCCTCGAAGACTGCCCCGAAGGCACCCCCCTCGTGTTGGCCCGGTGGCTCGAGGCTGCCAGCACGGATGACTCCTCTCCCGCCGCAGCCTCGTCGCCACGGATCAGCACCTGGGGCGCGGGCGTCTCCTCGCCGGCCGCCGGCGGGGATGACTCCCGCGCCGAACCCTCGAGGGAGGGATTCGCCGATGGCCCCGCTACGGCCCTCGGCTCCTCTGGCGCCACGGACTCTCCCTCTTCTTCGTCCCACAGGTAGAACGGTGGGGGGCTCGCGCCCTCCCCGTCCCTCCTCAGAGCGTGGTCCTCGGCGTCCGAGGCCTCCTCCTCATCCTCCTCCGAGGACTCAGGTGTGGCGGGCTGCGGCTTCCCCTCCGCGCGAGCGAGCTTGCACGCCTTGTCGTGCCTCGCCTTCCTCTTCCTTTTCCTCTCGGCCTTCGTCTCCGCCGCGTCCTTCCGCCTCTTCATCTTCTCCGCGTGGAGGCGATTGATTAGGCGCTGTTCTGGGACCGAGGGCCTCGAGGTGCCGCACCTCAACCCCTGTAAAACACACCCGAGATAGGGTCAGGAGAAGGGAACTACACGACGCACGACGAGTTCGAAGCCAAAACTTACCAGGGAAATATACCCCGGCTCGGGGCGCATCTTGATCCTCCAAAGATCCTCGGGATTTTGGGGAAACTCCGCCACCGCGTACTTCGCCCTCTGGGCGGCGTTGGTGTGGGAGAGGAGCTTGCTTGACGTCCTCGAGCCTTCAACCTTGCTCCCGGGGGTGAGCTCGAGAGGGATAACCCTCTGCCGGTGGAAGTTCGCGATAACGGCCGCTGCCGTCAGCCCCTTCCTCGCCAAACGCGCCAGAGCGTCGGTGAGGCCCTCGAGCCTGGCTTGTTGCGCTGGGGGCGACACCCCCCAGTCCCACTTCGGCGGTCGCTCCCGGAGAACTTTGTTAGTGAACGCCGGGAGCGCACCCTTGTGGTTCCGAAGGTAGAACCACCCTCGGCTCCACCCGGTGTTGTTTGTCGTCATCTTGCTCGAGATATAAAAGTTCTTCCGGGTCGGGCGGATGTGGAGCGTCAGGCCACCGGCGCGCGCGAACTGCCTCGGCTGGTTCCGCGCGTTCTCGATGAGGAGTTCGCCGCGGAACAGATGGATCCAGAGGTCCCAGTGGGCTTCGATGCCGAGGTACCCCTCGCAGACGGCGACGAAGACCGCCGCCTGCGAGATGGAGTTGGGGCTGAAATTGTGCAGCTCCACTCCGTAGTACTCGCACAAGGCCCTCATGAACGTACTGACAGGGACGCCGAAGCCTCGCTCATGGAGACGCACGAAGCTTATGACGTAGCCTTGCGGGGGCTTCGGCTCGGTCTCGTCTGGGTGCGGGGAAATCCACACCGGCGCTCCCGAGTCGGGGTTCCGCGGCAGCAGCCGGTCGGCGACCAGCTGCTCCAGAACCGCCACAGTGGCGGAGGATTTCCCCGACAGCAGAGGCTCCTGGATGTCCGACATCTCTGCGAGTCGAGGGAGGATGCGGGAAAGGAGGCACCGAAATGGCTAAGTCTCTCTCTCTCTCTTTCTCTCCTTCTCCTTCTTCCTCCTCCTTCTCGCTCTTGGCTACGAGTTCAGGAAGCGACGGAGGCGGAGAAGGCAAAGCAGGATGGAGGCAAATGGCCAGGTGAACCCAAAACATCCCCTTTCTCTTCATATTTATTCACCATGACGGGCGCATCCATAGCCATGGCCCAAATCTACCGCATTGAATGCGGTAGATTTTGCTATCACCGACGGATGGGCCCCATGACCGCGGAGTCTCCCACGCGCGCACGCGGCAATAAATGCGGCACGGTAACCGGCGGGCACGGTGCGACTGTTGCGCTATCCCATTCGTCAGCCGCCGCCCATGCCGCTTCGTTTGCCCGAGGCGGACGCCTGAAAAGGCGCGCCCACGCCGTGCCGCACAAATCGGGCCACGTCGCCCGCTAACGGCAGAAGACCCGCACGCGCGTGGCTCGCGGCTCTGCGACGTTTTCAGATCACGACGGAATATTCCTTCATAGGGTCTCTTTACCCTCGAAGGAATCGCATTTCGAGGCCTTACTGATCAGGGGGTCGAAGCCTAGCCCTTCAGGGGGTTCGACAGGCGCCCCAGATCACCAGAGTCAGGGACTGCAGGGATCTGCCATACAAGCTACCCTCGAACACGGAGTTCGAGACATCCTATGCAGTGTTCAAGTCCAGTCGAGGGTGCCTAGAAGGGGGATCCCATCGAGGGAGAGCATCGAGCCCTCGAACCCTACCGAATGGGTTCGAGCCCCGCCTAGCGAACCCTCGCGAGCGCTTTATAGGACGTGTCTATGGACCACGAGCCGACCCCTATCGAACGGGGCACGGACGTCCGCTTGAACAACCCACTAATAGCTCACTGAAGTAGCCATAGCTCGCGACCCAGGCATGGGTAGCATGGTGCGCTTCACCCCTCCTCCCTGCGGAAGGGCGACGAGGGTCGTAATCAAAGTCGAGGGTTCCCCTGAATGCCTTCACACGGGCCTGGGCTCGGGGTCTCCCTGCACACCACGGTTCAAACCACACCCTCGAATAAGTCGACGACCGTCCATTGTGAAGCTCCACGTGTCTAACCAAACCCTCCGCTGTTGACGTGCGCTCTCCTGAAGGTTAAGCTGAGCGCCGAGCCACTATACCTGCACTAAGAGTGCCGAGGCCTGCTGAAAGAGTGCCGATGCCGGCTGAAAGAGTTGCTGGACGGCCGCCCCAGTAAAGCTACCCAGTGGGACAACGTTCATAAGCCCTTGCGCGAGCACAAACTCTCCCCCAAGGTCTTGGGGGCTACACCCGCGGGTGCACTGACGCGCCCCCGCGAAGGTGACTTCACACATATTCGAGGGTCGTAACTCTATGTACACCCCTATACCCTCGGTGATCCTCCCCGCAGAGGAGGAAGGGAACTTTATTACTCAATGCAAATAAAGATTACAAAGGGTCACCGGCGCGAAGCCATCAAAAGATACAAACACGTTGCCACCTACGTGGCAATTTTCCCTGTCTTGGGGAGGAACAAGCGACGAAGAATGGCACCGAGCCTCTAGCCGACGCAACAGCGAGGCTGCTAGGGATGCGAGGAGCAGCCCCCAGACCACACGAGTCCAGCGGGATGCTTTCCTCGCAAGCCTTCTTCTGGCGTCCCCTCCACCGAAGACCATGCGGGGGGTTGAGCTGGCGGACAGCGCCCTCCGCACCGTCTCCCCGAAGGCAACCTCGTCGCCTGAGGGGACGATGCAAAGAACAGCCGCCCAACCTGGCACTAACGCCATGGTCAGGCACCTCCATCCCCCTTCAGGCTAGGGGACATCGCAGAAGCATGACCCCACGGGCCCAATGCTCTTCTGCTGATCCCACTGAGCCTGGGGGATGGAGCGCACGCCCACTCCGGTCTTCCCCTACCGCTCGCAAGCACTCTTCTAGCGCCAAAAGCCTAAAAAAGCCAGGCCACCCCATCTGGGGGCCGGTCACAAAAAGGCAAAGGAAACATTACAAGATTTAGGCAATGCTGGAAGAAAGAGTTGGGAGGCTGGAGAAGAAAGGGAACCCCACGACCCCTATTTATAGCTGCGCCGGGCACAAAGCTTCAAGCTTGTCAAAGAGCGGAGGCTTGTATCGCCCGTGACGAAGCGACGCTCCATGAGCAAAGGATGTCCTCGGTCACTGTGCCGAGACACGACCGAACGAAATAAAGCAGAGCTGAGCCCCTGGACGCCAAGCGGTGCAGCGTCGGCTCTGGCCGGCTGCCCTCGAACGGCGCGCCGCAAGGCGACCGGGAACGCCGGGGCCAAGGCCCTACATGCGGGACAGTGCGACGAAAGCACCAGCTGCCAAGCAGCGGGCGCCAACGTCGCCCTGGCCCCCCTCAGCGCGCGGACACGTCTTGTCCTTTAAACAAACAAACAAAGAGGCGTGTGCCTCGAAGTACTCCCCCCATGGGCGTACTATCCCGACCGGTGTGTTGTCACATCCGCCGGGCTGGTGCTCAGGCGCGTCCGGCGGGTGCGTGGCATTGACTGATCATGTCAAAAGGGAAATCCCCGAATTACCCTTTGGCCGAACTCACTGATTCAACCAAAGCCTCGGGGGCTACTGTCGGGTATCACAATTAGGGACACCCTAATCGGGGTACTAAGACCGCTTTTAAAAACACAAACACATGTTAAGGCAACTAGGCCCACGGCCTCCTTCCAATCTGGAAGGAAGGAAAGGACTCAATGAATCCCAGCACGCGGCCCATTCACATCCCCCTCGAACCCGCGGAACGATCTCCGCCTCGCTCGAAGGTCCCTCCCGGGCCCGCTGGACAATCTCCGCCTCGCTCGAGGGCTCCCTTCGGGACCCTCGATCACGCAACGCACCTCCGCCTCGCTCGAGGGTAGCGGATCTACCCTCGAGCGGGTGACTCATTTTCCGCCTCGCTCGAGGGCTCCCTTCGGGACCCTCGATCACGCAACGCACCTCTGCCTCGCTCGAAGGTAGCGGATCTACCCTCGAGCGGTGACTCATTCTCCGCCTCGCTCGAGGCCGTCTCTCAGCACAAGGGACAAACAGCCCCGCCGCCCAACCGCTCGCCGTACGAAGGCATTGAAAGCCAGCCACTCTGCCACAGCTCAAAGGACAGGCGGCGTCAGGCCACCACTCCCACAGTGGATGTGACCGGGGTCCCATCCTCTGACTTCGGTCACCGTTCCGCCATCCAGAAGGCTGTAGCGGCACTGTGGGACATGCAACGCGAGACAAGACGGGCCCAGCACGGCCCCCGTTCCTGTTCTGCCGACACCGACCATCTAGACTCACCTCCCACTGGGGAAGGGGTCCGGTAACGTCACGTGTCCTCCCAAACGGAGCGCTCAGCGTACACGGACGGGCGCCGGACCTCCCCTTTTTAGGAGCCCGGGACCTCCACGTGTCCCCCGGACCTTCTAGTGCGCACGACCGCACTCCGACCAGGGGGTCCGGGGCCGTCCCGCGCCATTTCTACCGCCGGGACACTACTGGACGACCGGCGTCATCTTCGCTATACCAAGGACGAAATCCGGGACGACAACGACGCACGCCACCTTCGCACAGTGTACTTCCTACAGTGTCCGACCACTGTACCCCACGATTCAGGGGAGGACGGCGACTTCCATGCCCCACTCATGTACGCCGCTGTAACACCCTAATTTAAATTTCAGCATTTATCAATAAATTTAATTGGCTTTATTTAATTTTCTAAGGTTTATTGTGTTTAGTAGGGCATTTAATTCAATTTTGTTCTATAAGTGATTAAAATTTATCATAGGTTTAATATTTGTGTTGCATTCATGCTGGTGCATGTTTTTATTTGAGTGTGGTTTGACTTCAATTTTTTATTTGAATTCAAACTTGTTTGAATTAGAAATAGAAGAGGAAAAGGAGTCCAAAACCCTTTAAGCAAATCTGGCCCAAAACTCCAAATCAACCCGGCCCAAGCTGCCAAACCTTAGCCCAACCCATCTCTTCTCCCTCACTCAGCGGCCCACCCAACACTCCCCACTGCGTGGCCCAAACACCCGGTCCGGCCCAACCTTTCTCCCCCACCCCGCGCCGCTCGCGCAGCCTCCGGCCCAGCCCGTAGAGGCCAGCGCCTCCTCTCTCTGGCAGCGTGGCCCCGCCTGTCGGCGCCCCCTCCCCCTCCCTTTCCTTTCTTCCTCCCCGAGCCGCGCGACTCTGCTCGCCTAGTTCCTCTGCCCCGCTCGAGCCTCGCTGCGCCGTGGGCCGCCTGCCTCACCCGAGCCGCTCCGGGCACGAACCCCACCTGCCAGCCCCTCTCGAGCATCGCCCTCCTTCTAGAAACCTCGCCACCAGAGCCTGGGTCCGCGCACGGCCATTGCGCGACCCGCCCCGCCCGGCCGAGAATTGCGGCCGCTATCCCCGCCGGGATCACGCTGCGCAGCACGCCCAGGATCCTCGCCCCCCCTCCTTTAAACACCGCCCGAGACCCTCTGCGCCCCCCATCTCACCCCGCAGCACCGCACAACCCTAGCTGCCGCCTTGCCTCTGCTCGGACCGGAGCGCCGCCGCGACCTCCACGCCGGTGAGCCCCTGCTCCGCCTCAATTCGTCCCCTCCGGTGACCACCGGACTCATTTGGCCCTGGACCACCTTCGCAGGACCCGCACGGACCCCCTCCGGCAGATCCAGCGCCCGGAGCACCCCCGTACCGGCCCCGCCACCGAGCTCTGCGCCGACCCGCCGCTTGGACACCGCCGACGACCACCCTGCGCGACATCCCTGATCCAATCCGAACCCCGGTGAGCTTCCACACCCCCTCAGGCCCCTTTTGTGCTAGTTTTGTTAGGCCGTAGCCCCTGGAGAACCCCGAACGCGCCGCGCCGGCGAGCTCCGCCGCGCAGGGCCGCCGTCGACGCAGCGCGCCCCGCTACCAGCCTCCCCGAGGCCCGCAAAAGCCTCAGGTGGACTACGCGTGTCGCGTAGTCCCCTCCCGACCCAGATCTTGTCATTTCTAACCCCGGGAATGCCGAGTATGGCCATCTCCGGCCGCACGCCGCCGCAGGGCTTGCGTTCCCGGCGAGCCGCGCCGCCCCCACGCGCCCGACCCGCTCTGGCCGCCCGATATCGGGCGGACGGCCAAGATTAGAACGGTGCCCCTTCTTGATCCTAGCCACCAGATCTGGATCTGACGGTCCAGATCTGAGCGTACCGCTTCGCCCTGCTCATTTTGTTAAAGAACCCCTGGCTTTTATTGAAATAAACCCGCAGTCCTAGTGTGTTGAAAAATAATTAGGTTTAGGTCCAGGTTTTAACACTTTGGCCCCTGAGCTTTGTAGAAATTGAACCCGCCGTCCTTCCAGGGCTTTTTCACGCATTAGACCCTGAAGCTTTAGTTAAATTACGTGTTAGTCCCTCGGTTTTAGCAGAAAAGTCCCTGGAACCCTGTTTTAATTACAAATAAGCCCCTAGAACTTGTTTTTAGCCTAGATTATGCGTTTTAGCTCCGTTTTTAGCGTTCTTTATATCCACGCGATCGTTGTAATGCGTAGAACAGTATTAGAATAGTTTAGTGTGCTGTTTTTATGTATTGATGTACTGTTTCTTAGCTTTTTGTTAGTGTTTGCTTGTATGCTTATTTCGTGCAATGTTTTGGCCATGTGTTCGTGAGTAGACGTTGATCCATCTGAGGAGCCTCAGTACCAGTACCCGGAGCAGCCATCTTCGGAGCAGTTTGAGCAGCAGCCAGAGCAGTACGAGGAAGGCAAGTATAACATGAACAACCCATCACTTTTAATTACAATTTCATACTGCATTTTAATACTGTATGCCTATAAGGACATTCCTAGCCACTTTATATCCTTTATATATACCTTTGGGTTGCATTTCGGTTAGTTGTGCTAGGTTGCTGCGCTACAACACTCTCTGGTCCTTTTTAATTAATTTGATTAATGGTTTACTTGAACTTAATTCTGAGAGTGGCCCTCTGTGCTTCGTGCTTGAGTGGCTCACGTCTCGTTAAAACATGGTTTTTGTAGAAACATGGTTTAGGGGGCCAGCACGGTGCTTAGTGCTTGGTTGGCCACTCTCCATAAGGACCGGTTCATAGAGCGACAACCTGGGATAACAGCGCTACCACAAGGCTAGAATGGGATAGACTTGGCGTAATAATTAGATCTTTTTGGTTTGGAGTAACTTACCTGTGGGGCAGGGGTGGTAAGCTTCTATGGCCCTCGTGCTGAGTGGCCTCGTCTGTGCTTCGTGTCTTGACGCCCACTAGACCTGCTCCATAGTCGCCGATCCACCCTCGCGGTTACTCCCTACCAACGAGTTTCTTTGTAAAGGCCTCGTAGTGAGTCGCTAGTCATCTCACCTAAGGAAGTGTGATGAACAACTGGCGTAGCTCACGGCTTGTGGGTAAAGATGTGCAACCTCTGCAGAGTGTAAAACTGGTATACTAGTCGTGCTCACGGTTATGAGCGGCCCAGATCCTCCTTTTGATTAGTGAAGTTATCTCCTTCCGATGAGGGAGGTGCTTCTCGGGGTTACCTTGGTGGCTTGGTTTTGGTTTGGTTCTCAGAAGTTGCATAATTAATTCTGATTAATTACTATGCAACAGGGTTAATGGTAATTCATCAACTCGTAGTAAATAGCTTTAATAAAATTTTGCCAACACTTAAAAGCTAATGCAGTTGAGTCAGCCAACCTTAGAGCCTCATAGTTTGTGTTATACTTGTTGAGTACAAGTTGTGTACTCACTCTTGCCTCTTCTCTATTTTTTCCTCTTGGCTACGCTACTGCTGCTCAGTTCCTGCCGACACGAGGGAGTTCGTCCAGCGCTACCAGGACTACGAGGACTTCTAGGTGTTCGTCTCCCAGTCGACGTCCCTGTGGCGCCCTGTTTCAGCTTCGGAGAGCTTTATTCGTATTTTGTACTTCGCTTCCGCTGTATCAGACATTTTTGTCATTAATGTAATAAATAACATTCGTATTCGCTTTATTATATCTTTTTACGTGATATGTGCTATGATATACTGTTCATTCTGTTGTATATACGTGTGACTTGATCCTGGCACGTATATGATTGCTCGGTTTATGTTCTTTTATAAACCGGGTGTTACAGAGTGGTATCAGAGCCGTATCGACTGTAGGACGAAGCCTAGATAGAACTGGTCATGTTTTAGGACTTCTTCTCACCAATCCTTGCCTGCTGAAACTATTTTACTATTATACCCCTTGACTTCTTTGACTTTTCACCCGTCTTGCCTTGATTTCTCTCTCTGAAGAATAGTTTTCGTAGATTTTGGCCTGAATCAGTCATCTGACCACCATGAGTTAGCTAGGTGACCCTTTTATAATAAAATGATAGCACGTTCAGTGATGCATTGTGTTAGTCGAGTCTTTTGTTAAACTCGGCTAAGTCGTGAAAATTGTCTGCTTGTTATTATGCTACATGTTTGATTTGGATTTTTGAATGATTGCATAGCTTAGTAGTTTAATTTTGTGTAAAGAAAATCACTCGGATGTTAAAGTTAACTAATTAATAAAATGAGTTAGAACGTTGGGGGTAAAACAGTCCACTCTATCCTGTCTACTTTATCATGGCTGAGTCTTTTTCCGCAAAGAGTTATCATATCCATCTGAATTTATTCCTGCAATATCCTTACTCGTGAAATCTTTTGTCCAAAATCAGATGGTGAACACCAGGCGTGGTTCTGACCAGCAGGGGCAGAACAACCAGGGTCAGAACACCTAGGGGACCGGGATCCCGATGCCGCCACCATTGACTCCGGAGCAGTACTTCCAGCTCCAGATGCAGATGATGGCCACCCTGAACAACACTGTTCAGGCTCTTCAGCAGGCTCACACTCAGCCTCCGCCTCCTCCACCGCCGCAGCCTCGCGACAGGCATGCTGAGTTCCTGAGGGGTCACCCGCCGACGTTTTCTCACACGTCCGACCCTCTTCAGGCTGACGACTGGCTCCGTGCAGTGGAGCGTCAGCTGGACATCGCCCAGTGCGGTGATCGGGAGAGAGTTCTGTACGCAGCAGGACCGCTGCGAGGGGCAGCTTTGGACTGGTGGGAGTCCCACCCAGTTCACGACCGCGAGGCTCTCACTTGGCTCCAGTTCAGTGAGCGTTTCCGCAGCCACAACGTCCCCGCGGGCGTTATGAAGATTAAACAGAAGGAGTTCCTTGCACTGAAGCAGGTAACCTTAAATATAATCATTCAGCGGTTTCTTTTGAGCTAATGCCCCTTGAATCTTGAGTTAATCTTTCGATATCTATCTGTCTTTGTCACTTCAGGGGACTATGTCGGTCACGGAGTATCGTGATCGCTTCTTGCAGCTCGCTCGCTACGCCCCTGCCGATGTTGCGGATGACCGCAAGAAGCAGGAGCACTTCATGGAGGGTCTTGAGGACTACCTCCAGTACGCGCTGCTCAACCTCCGCTTCGACGACTTCAACCATCTGGTTGACAGCGCGCTCAACACTGAGCGCAAGCACCTGGAGATGGAGGACAAGAAGAGGAAGATTGTCCCCGTTGCTTCCGGCAGCAACACCCGTCCTCGCCTCCAGCCGCCCCAGCAGTACCAGCAGCAGTACCGGCCTCCCCAGTAGTACCAGCAGAGGCCACCGCAGCAGTACCCGCCTCGACAGCAGCAGCAGGCAGGTCAGGGCCCGAGGTTACCGGCACCTCCGGCTTGTGCTCTACCAGCTCTGCCAGCACCTCAGGCTCCACGTCCGGCAGCTCCTACCGGACAGCAGGCTTCGACACTTGCACGCGTCTGCTATCACTGCGGCCAGCCGGGGCACTACGCCAACACTTGCCCCCGGAAGGCGCAGGCGGGACAGCAGGGGCGCCCAGCTCAGCCCAGGGCGCCAGCACAGGGCAGGGTGAACCACGTGACGGTCGAGTCAGCGGCCGAGGCTCCTAACGTGGTTATTGGTACGTTCATGGTCAACTCTCACCCCGCTACAGTGCTTTTCGATACCGGTGCTACCCATTCTTTCATTTCCAAGTCATTTGCCGAGCAGCATGGTATACCGGTTTCTTATATGAGGACAGCTATGGTAGTTACCTCACTTGGGGTCAGATTCGTACATGTTCTATATGCTCCAGAGTTAGTATTGTCATAAAGGGGGTAGAGTTCCGCACTGGCTTGATAGTTATTGACTCCTCGGGGATAGATGTGATTTTGGGCATGGAGACTCTTACCAGATGGGGAGTCCGTATTGATTGTGCTCAGCGGACAGTTCACTTATCGGCATCTGATGGCCAAGAGGTGACAGTCAGTGCTTCAGAGCCTTCTGGATTTCTTCATCAGATGGAGGCTAGACCCACGGACGGTATTCGCGTGGTGTCTGAGTTCCCGGATGTCTTTCCGGATGATTTGCCAGGTATGCCGCCTGAACGCGCCATTGAGTTTTGTATTGATCTCTTGCCTGGCACAGCTCCTATTGCAAAGCGGCCCTAACGTATGGCACCTATAGAGCATGAAGAAGTAAAGAAGACTATTGATGAGTTGCTAGCCAAGGGCTATATCTGTCGCAGCTTCTCTCCTTGGGCTTTTCCATTATTGCTGGTAGATAAGAAGGATGGCTCGAAGAGGATGTGTGTAGATTATCGGGAGCTGAATGCAGTCACTATCAAGAACAAGCATCCACTGCCCCGTATTGAGGATCTCTTCGATCTGCTTCGAGGTGCCCGTATATTCTTGAAGATTGATCTTCGTTCGGGATATTTTCAGCTGAGGATCCGTCCTGGGGATATTCCGAAGACGGCATTCACCTGCAAGTACGGGCTATATGAGTATACAGTCATGTCCTTCGGCTTGACTAATGCCCCGGCTTACTTCATGCATCTGATGAACATGGTCTTCATGGATTATCTGGATGTCTTCGTGGTGATTTTCATTGATGATATTCTAATCTTCTCCAAGACAGAAGAAGAGCATGAGGAGCATCTGAGACTCGTATTGCAGAGATTGAGGGAGCATCAGTTGTATGCCAAGTTCAGCAAGTGCGAGTTCTGGATTGACGAGGTTCCATTCCTCGGTCATGTTATCTCTCAGGGAGGCATTGCTGTTGATCCGAGCAAGGTGAAGGATGTGCTCGAGTGGGAGACACCGCAGACAGTAAAGGAAGTCAGGTCTTTCTTGGGCTTAGCTGGATATTATCGGAGGTTCATTGAGAATTTCTCCAAGATCGCGAAGCCTTTGACTTCTTTGCTGGAGAAAAATGTGGCTTTCGTGTGGACTGATGAGCGTCAGAGGGCCTTTGATGAGCTGAAGAAGAGGTTGACTACGGCGCCAGTCCTGACTCTGCCAGACCAGACCAAGAGGTTCACGGTGTATTGTGATGCTTCGAAGGATGGTCTTGGGTGTGTTCTGATGCAGGAGGGCAGAGTGATTGCTTATGCTTCACGGCAGTTACGTCGGCATGAGCTGAACTATCCCACTCATGGTCTTGAGTTAGCCGCAGTTGTGTATGCTCTGAAGATTTGGAGGCATTACTTGTATGGGCAGCGGTGTGATATCTACACTGATTACAAGAGCCTCAAGTACATTTTCACGCAGAATGAGCTGAACATGCGGCAGAGAAGATGGCTAGAGTTGGTCAAGGATTATGACCTGGAGATTCACTACCATCCGGGCAAGGCCAATGTTGTAGCAGATGCTTTGAGCAGAAGAAGTTATGTCAACATGGCCGTGGCTTTCCAGATGCCTCCAGAGTTATGCGAGGAGTTCGGGTAGTTGAGTCTGGGCTTCTTGCATCATACTTCGAGTGCAGCGTTTGAGGCAGTACCGACTCTAGAGTCAGAGATCAGGCAGCATCAGAAAGATGATGAGAAGCTGCAGGAGATTCGTGAGTTGCTCAAGAAGGGCAAGGCTCCTCATTTCAGAGAGGATGATCAGGGTACTTTGTGGTACAAGAACCGGATCTGTGTGCCAGATGTGAAGGATCTCCGGAAGTTAATTCTGAGTGAGGCCCATGATACAGCTTACTCTATTCATCCGGGCAGCATGAAGATGTACTATGATCTGAAGGAACGTTTCTGGTGGTATGGGATGAAGCGTTCAGTGGCAGAGTACGTGGCTATTTGTGACACCTGTCAGCGTGTCAAGGCTGAGCATCAGAGGCCTGCAGGTCTGTTACAGCCTTTGAAGATTCCAGAGTGGAAATGGGAGGAAATCACTATGGACTTCATTGTTGGATTGCCTCGTACTCAGAAAGGGTACAACTCCATTTGGGTAGTAGTGGATCGACTGACGAAAGTTGCTCACTTCATTCCGGTGAACACTACTTACTCCGGTGCTAGACTTGCAGAGTTGTACATCTCTCGGATTGTCTGCTTGCATGGTGGCCCAAGAAGATCATATCTGACAGAGGGTCTCAGTTCACTTCTCGGTTCTGGGAGCAGCTCCATGATTCGTTGGATACGAAGCTGCGCTTCAGTACGGCTTATCACCCTCAAACAGATGGGCAGACAGAGAGAAGCAACTAAGTGTTGGAGGATATGCTGAGAGCTTGTGCTATTCAGTATGGTACTAGTTGGGATAAGTGCCTGTCTTATGCTGAGTTCTCATATAACAACAGCTATCAGGCCAGTCTGAAGAAGTCTCCGATGAGAGGAATCCGCAGATTCAATGCCAAAGGGAAGTTAGCACCTCGATATGTGGGGCCATTCAAGGTGCTAGAGCGGAAAGGCGAAGTTGCTTATCGCCTGGAGTTACCTCTCAGCCTCTCAGGAGTTCATGATGTCTTCCATATATCTCAGCTGAAGAGGTGTCTGCGAGTACCCGAGGAGCAGGCACCCCTGGATGGAGTCGATGTCCAGGAAGATCTGACTTATACCGAGCATCCGGTGAAGATTTTGGAGACATCAGAGAGGGTAACTCGGAACAAGCGCATCAAGATGTGCAGAGTTCAGTGGAGTCACCACAGTGAAGCTGAGGCTACATGGGAACGAGAAGATGAGTTGAAGAAGACATATCCAGATCTCTTTGCTAGCTAGCCCAGCTAAATCTCGAGGACGAGATTTCTTTAAGGGGGTAGGGTATGTAACACCCTAATTTAAATTTCAGCATTTATCAATAAATTTAATTGGCTTTATTTAATTTTCTAAGGTTTATTGTGTTTAGTAGGGCATTTAATTCAATTTTGTTCTATAAGTGATTAAAATTTATCATAGGTTTAATATTTGTGTTGCATTCATGCTGGTGCATGTTTTTATTTGAGTGTGGTTTGACTTCAAATTTTTATTTGAATTCAAACTTGTTTGAATTAGAAATAGAAGAGGAAAAGGAGGCCAAAACCCTTTAAGCAAATCTGGCCCAAAACTCCAAATCAACCCGGCCCAAGCTGCCAAACCTCAGCCCAACCCATCTCTTCTCCCTCACTCAGCGGCCCACCCAACACTCCCACTGCGTGGCCCAAACACCCGGTCCGACCCAACCTTTCTCCCCCACCCCGCGCCGCTCGCGCAGCCTCCGGCCCAGCCCGCAGAGGCCAGCGCCTCCTCTCTCTGGCAGCCTGGCCCCGCCTGTCGGCGCCCCCTCCCCCTCCCTTTCCTTTCTTCCTCCCCGAGCCGCGCGACTCTGCTCACCTAGTTCCTCTGCCCCGCTCGAGCCTCGCTACGCCGTGGGCCGCCTGCCTCACCCGAGCCGCCCCGGGCACGAACCCCACCTGCCAGCCCCTCCCGAGCGTCGCCCTCCTTCTAGAAACCTCGCCACCAGAGCCTGGGTCCGCGCACGGCCGTTGCGCGACCCGCCTCGCCCGGCTGAGAATTGCGGCCGCTATCCCCGCCGGGATCACGCTGGGCACGCACGCCCAGGATCCTCGCCCCCCCCCCTCCTTTAAACACCGCCCGAGACCCTCTGCGCCCCCCATCTCACCCCGCAGCGCCGCACAACCCTAGCTGCTGCCTTGCCTCTGCTCGGACCGGAGCGCCGCCGCGACCTCCACGCCGGTGAGCCCCTGCTCCGCCTCAATTCGTCCCCTCCAGTGACCACCGGACTCATTTGGCCCTGGACCACCTTCGCAGGACCCGCACGGACCCCCTCCGGCAGATCCAGCGCCCGGAGCACCCCCGTACCGGCCCCGCCACCGAGCTCTGCGCCGACCCGCCGCTTGGACACCACCGACGACCACCCTGCGCGACATCCCTGATCCAATCCGAACCCCGGTGAGCTTCCACACCCCCTCAGGCCCCTTTTGTGCTAGTTTTGTTAGGCCGTAGCCCCTGGAGAACCCCGAACGCGCCGCGCCGGCGAGCTCCGCCGCGCAGGGCCGCCGTCGACGCAGCGTGCCCCGCTACCAGCCTCCCCGAGGCCCGCAAAAGCCTCAGGTGGACTACGCGTGTCGCGTAGTCCCCTCCCGACCCAGATCTCGTCATTTCTGACCCCGGGAAGGCTGAGTATGGCCATCTCCGGCTGCACGCCGCCGCGGGGCTTGCGTTCCCGGCGAGCCGCGCCGCCCCCACGCGCCCGACCCGCTCTGGCCGCCCGATATCGGGTGGACGGCCAAGATTAGAACGGTGCCCCTTCTTGATCCTAGCCACCAGATCTGGATCTGACGGTCCAGATCTGAGCATACCGCTTCGCCCTGCTCATTTTGTTAAAGAACCCCTGGCTTTTATTGAAATAAACCCGCAGTCCTAGCGTGTTGAAAAATAATTAGGTTTAGGACGGTTTTAACACTTTGGCCCCTGAGCTTTGTAGAAATTGAACCCGCCGTCCTTCCAGGGCTTTTTCACGCGTTAGACCCTGAAGCTTTAGTTAAATTACGTGTTAGTCCCTCAGTTTTAGCAGAAAAGTCCCTGGAACCCTGTTTTAATTACAAATAAGCCCCTAGAACTTGTTTTTAGCCTAGATTATGCGTTTTAGCTCCGTTTTTAGCGTTCTTTATATCCACGCGATCGTTGTAACGCGTAGAATAGTATTAGAATAGTTTAGTGCGCTGTTTTTATGTATTGATGTACTAGGTTGCTGCGCTACAACACTCTCTGGTCCTTTTTAATTAATTTGATTAATGGTTTACTTGAACTTAATTCTGAGAGTGGCCCTCTGTGCTTCGTGCTTGAGTGGCTCACGTCTCGTTAAAACATGGTTTTTGTAGAAACATGGTTTAGGGGGCCAGCACGGTGCTTAGTGCTTGATTGGCCACTCTCCATAAGGACCGGTTCATAGAGCGACAACCTGGGACAACAGCGCTACCACAAGGCTAGAATGGGATAGACTTGGCGTAATAATTAGATCTTTTTGGTTTGGAGTAACTTACCTGCGGGGCAGGGGCGGTAAGCTTCTATGGCCCTCGTGCTGAGTGGCCTCGTCTGTGCTTCGTGTCTTGACGCCCACTAGACCTGCTCCATAGTCGCCGATCCACCCTCGCGGTTACTCCCTACCAACGAGTTTCTTTGTAAAGGCCTCGTAGTGAGTCGCTAGTCATCTCACCTAAGAAAGTGTGATGAACAACTGGCGTAGCTCACGGCTTGTGGGTAAAGATGTGCAACCTCTGCAGAGTGTAAAACTGGTATACTAGCCGTGCTCACGGTTATGAGCGGCCCAGATCCTCCTTTTGATTAGTGAAGTTATCTCCTTCCGACGAGGGAGGTGCTTCTCGGGGTTACCTTGGTGGCTTGGTTTTGGTTTGGTTCTCAGTAGTTGCATAATTAATTCTGATTAATTACTATGCAACAGGGTTAAAGGTAATTCATCAACTCGTAGTAAATAGCTTTAATAAAATTTTGCCAACACTTAAAAGCTAATGCAGTTGAGTCAGCCAACCTTAGAGCCTCATAGTTTGTGTTATACTTGTTGAGTACAAGTTGTGTACTCACTCTTGCCTCTTCTCTATTTTTTCCTCTTGGCTACGCTACTGCTGCTCAGTTCCTGCCGACACGAGGGAGTTCGTCCAGCGCTACCAAGACTACGAGAACTTCTAGGTGTTCGTCTCCCAGTCGACGTCCCTGTGGCGCCCTGTTTCAGCTTCGGAGAGCTTTATTCGTATTTTGTACTTCGCTTCCGCTGTATCAGACATTTTTGTCATTAATGTAATAAATAACATTCGTATTCGCTTTATTATATCTTTTTACGTGATATGTGCTATGATATACTGTTCATTCTGTTGTATATACGTGTGACTTGATCCTGGCACGTATATGATTGCTCGGTTTATGTTCTTTTATAAACCGGGTGTTACAGCCGCCCCTCCTTGTGACTATAAAAGGTGGAGGCGGGCTCCCCTTAGCTCTGGCTGGACTCTAGTCTGCTTGGTCTCTCTGGCTTCTCTCTTCAAGAGGACGTTCAGGAACTACTGAGCACCCATCTCAACCGACTCCACTCCTAGCTGAGACTTGGGAGCTTCTCTCCCTCTCTCGCCTTGCTTGTACCCCCTACTACAAGCACTCCGGGTGCAAGATAATACAGTGCCCTCGCACACCCCCTTTGCTGGACGTACGGCCCCGCGGCCGGAACCAGGATAAACCGTGTGTTACTGTGTTGCCTCTTGCATCATCATCTGGGACGAGGAAACACGCAGTATTTACTAGTTGGGATCCGGACCGCCGGGTCGGGACACCGACAACTCCTTGCACTTCCACGTATAAACTTGCATACTCTTTATTCCTTGCATTCTTTCTACTTATTGTGAAAATTATCTTCATAGGGACCCCATGCTATCTAAGTAATTGGCTAATGTGATATGATTGGATGAACGAAACCATGCTCTTCCTTGCAAAGTACTTGGAATTTCTTTTCAAAAAAAATCATCAATAGCTTGTCTCCTCAAATTAATGAAAATTCCTACCAAAGCCAAAGTTAGATTTTCATACTCAAACCTTCATATGATGTTTGACTTTGCTTTGAGTTTTGTCAAATTCTTTGACCCTTGTTAGAGACTTGTCATACTCTCATAATCAAGATCACGTACACATCCACTCACATGCTATACTTCTACACTGGAAGATAGCAAACATTATCATCCACCCATAAAATAAAACTCCATGACATACCATGACTCTTTCTTTCTAAAGTAACCATCAAGGATGTGGACTATGAAAACAAAAAAATGATGATGAAATAAAAAGATGCATACCCAAAGAAGGTATGCCACATGCCCAAAAGGCACGTCCAAAAAAAATGAGAGAAAAAGATGCATACCCAAATAAGGTATGCCACATGCCCACAAGGCATGTCAAAAGAAAAAAACAAGAGAGAAAGATAGTCCACATCCAAGGAAAATAAAGAAGAGAGATGGATCATGCAAAGGAGTTCTTCCACCCTCCGCAAAAAAAATCCACACACTTGCACATCTTGATCAGATTGTATGACTCGTTTCTGCTTGGATCTAGTCTTTGACTTAGCAACATAAGCAAAGCAAACATGCCTCTTTTTCTCCTACCCTAAGCTACACATAAGCCTCATTAGATGATAGGAGAAAGAAGGCAGCAACTTTGCCTTGGTGAGGATCTAAAATACAAAGAGTGATTCGAGAGAATAATTTGAGGAGCAAGACTATTATTTTGTTTCAAAATTTTAAAACCCAAGTTTCTAGGCAGGAAGAGCTAGGAACCCGAAGTCTTTATTGTTCCATTCTTCAATTACCCAAGAAAGCATGGTAGCCACTTCAAAAGTTCACAGGATTGGAGGAAGCTTGGAATAACTTGTATGCAGGTTTTATCAAGGGAGATGCATCCACCTTAGTCCTTCAATCTTTACTCGAGGACGAGCAAAGGGCTAAGTGTGGGGGTGTTGTTGACAGCTGTTAAGTCCATAATATATGCCGTCAACTCCTGCATAAAGACATGAAAATTGAACATCAACAGTAGTGGTAGGAGTTATTACTAACGAATTCCACGAGTGTTGGTGAATTATTGATTGCAGGAACACAAGTCGGGAATCACATGAAAACATGCAGAAGACACAAAAGAGATACACAAAACATCGCTGCTGCATTACACATCCAAAAGAGGCCAATTTGACATAGAAAACTGACAAACAAAGCCCCGGCACCGACATACACAAATTGGGGGCCCACTTAACAGTGTCCTGGACGCGAGGCGGCGCGAGGGGCGCCACTCATGGGCCGGCCGAACCACAGGGTCGGCCGGCCCCACTTTGGCGCCAAATCATGGGAGCTTTGGCGGGAAGCTCGTCCTTATCCATTCTAAGGTGGTGCACTATGTTTCCATATTTATTAGGGGCGGGAACCGACCTTCTTGGGCTATAAAAGGGGGCCTCCCTCACCCCTCTCACACACACCACCAAGATGTAGACTTGTGCTCCATTCCAAAGGCGAAGCACTACTTAGGCTAGTGCTTAGAGTAGGAGGAGGGTGAGGAGTAGTTCGGGGAAGCGCCGGGCCTGTCGACGGTCTTCTCCGGTCTTGTACCTCTATAGATGCTGGCTTCCTCTGGTATGAGTAAGTTAGTATTTGTGATTCTTGTATTGCATAGTACTATTACTTGAGTGAGATCAGTTCTCTTACTCGCGGGTTCGTCGCTCTGTATTTATATAGAGTGCCATAGTTTGCTACGGGAGCTCAAACGTAGTTAGACTATGGTAGTAATCAGTAGCACAGATGTGGTGTCTGGGCTAAGGGTTACCTTCGTTTGCCTTATATCCCACGGTCTGTGAGGTAGGCCGCAGGTGGTGACAGCTCTGTCAGTCCTTCGTAGTCCTCTACGTTCGGATATAGCGTAGAGCTGTTGACCGGAGTCTCCTGACCATTTCAGGGGTAAGCCGGTGCTCGAAGTGAGTATTCTGCCCGAGAGATCGACCTTTAACTCATCTTAGTGCTGCCGCAGGAATCCTCTCCATCCTCGCCACATATCCGAGTCTGTCCTTGGACTGACTAAGTTAGGAGTTAGTGTGCACACGTTCCCTGTGGATACGATACCCTTGAATACTCACGGGTGAAAGCTACAACGGTATCCGTGCGCTTGCGGATTTATTTCGCAACGTTAAAATACCCAACAACTGTCCAGTTACAAGAGGGAGACGACTCCAAAACAGCCATCATCGGAGCAGGACTGGGTGACAAATAGGAACTCGAGCTCGTCAACTTTCTTAGGGCCAACTGAGATGTATTTGCGTGGAAACCAGCGGATATGCCAGGGGTGCCCAAGGAGTTGATCGAGCATGCCTTGAAGGTCGACTCTAAAGCCATACCGAAGAAGCAACGGTTACGGCGTTTTTCACCGGACAAGCGAGAAGCTATCAAGAAAGAGCTGGCAAAACTGCTCGCAGTAGGGTTCATCAAGGAAGTCTATCATCCCGAATGGCTGGCTAACCCTGTGCTCGTCCATAAGAAGAACAACAACGAGTAGAGGATGTGCGTCGACTACACCGATCTAAACAAGCACTGCCCAAAGGATCCTTTCGGGCTACCACGCATTGACCAAGTAATCGACTCGACGACAGGATGTGTCCTGTTATCCTTCCTCGACTGCTACTCAGGGTATCATCAGATCGCCCTGAAAGAAGAAGACCAGATCAAGATGGCGTTCATCAACCCTTATGGGGCATACGCCTATAAGACCATGTCCTTCGGGTTGAAGAATGCTGGTGCTACCAACCAGCGTTCGATACAGCTGTGCTTCGACGACCAGCTACATCGCAATGTGGAAGCCTATGTTGATGACGTCATTGTCAAAACCAAGACCCAGGATCAATTTATTACCGACCTGCAAGAGACCTTCAACTGCCTCCGGAAATTTTGCTGGAAGCTCAATCCAGCTAAGTGTGTCTGTGGCGTACCCTCAGGAAAACTACTCGGATTCATCGTCAGTAACCGTGGAATTGAAGCCAATTCAGAGAAGATCAACGTCATCATGGCCATGAATGCTCCAGCTACCATCAAGGATGTCCAGAAGCTTACAGGCTGCATGGCAGCTTTGAATAGATTCTTGTCCAGGCTTGGCGAACGGGGCATACCCTTCTTCAAGTTCCTAAAGCGACAAGATAAATTCGAGTGAACTGCAGAAGCCGCGGAAGCACTCGAGAACCTCAAGCATCGCCTCCAGACACCGCCGATTCTGACAGCTCCACTACCCGGCGAGGAACTACTCCTCTACATCGCTGCGACTACTCATGTAGTCAGTACGGCGGTAGTAGTCGAACGCCCGGAGGAAGGCCATGCCTATGGCATTCAGAGAACAGTCTATTTTATCAGCGAAGTACTCTCTGAATCAAAGGTTAGATACCCATCAATTTAGAAACTTCTGTATGGAATTCTAATCACCTCCAGGAAACTCCGGCATTATTTTGATGAGTACAAGATCTCAGTGATAACTGACTTCCCACTGGGGATATACTCCACAATCGGGATGCTACTGGTAGAATTTCAAAGTGGGCAGTTGAACTAGGAGCTTTGGAAATCAATTTCAAGCCAAGAACAACAATCAAGTCACAGGCACTAGTCAACTTTCTAGCTGAATGGCGGGAAAATCAAATTCCAGCACCCCAAAACATTCCAGAGCATTGGGTGATGTACTTCGATGGCTCACTTGAGCTTGACGGAGGCGGTGCAGGAGTTCTATTCATCTCCCCCAAGGGAGAACAACTGGAGTATATGTTCCAAATCCTGTTCAAGGTCTCCAATAATGAAGCTGAATATGAGGCACTGCTACATGGTCTTCGACTAGCAGTATCTCTTGGCATCAAGCGACTACTTGTATACGATGATTCTCTACTCATCGTCCAACAAGTTAATAAGGAGTGGGATATCAACAAGGATACCATGGATGCATACGTTGAAGAAATCAGAAAGCTCGAAAACAAGTTCTCAGGATTGGAAATCCACCACGTCGATCGCGACAACAACATGGGAGCCGATGTCCTCTCCAAACTTGGATCTACTCGAGCAACTGTTGTCAGACCTGGGGCAGCGGGACTGCTCCCAGGCATAGAATGTTCTAGAGTAAGGGATAGTTCATGGATGTACCTTACCTCTTTTGTAACTACCCGAATAGGCATAGAATTAGCTACAGTACAAGGAAACTACCCGATCGTATTGTAGAAGGACTCCAACTGTACTCAGCTAGGACTTTCCATGTAACTCTATTCCCCCGGATATATAAGGGTGGGCAGGGACACCCTCAAAACACATCAACACCTAAGGCAATATAAACCACCACACAGGACGTAGGGTATTACGCAACCCGCGGCCCGAACCTGTCTAAATCTTTGTGTTCCTTGCACCATCGAGTTCTAGAGCCGTCGATCCCTACTTACAAACCCTACTGCTAAGGGTATACCTGAGCAGGCTTGGCGGTAAACACCGATAGCTGGCGCACAAGGTAGGGGACTCGGCGAGTTCATCGGCGAGTTCGATGGCCACCTTCGCTTTCAGCGCCATGACGCCTCCCCGAGGCGCCACCTTTATCTTCGGCTCGTGGGTCTGTGTCGCCAATGGTTCGGGCTGTTTTGACAGCCACTTAACCAACTCTCCCACACCAAAGATCTCTACGTTGGAAGATTCTAACAAGCTCGCCATATCCTGCGATCGTGGCGTCACGTTGCTTCCCGACTTCGCCAAAGAGATCGAGGCGAAACTCGAAGACAAATCGGGTTCTACTCGGACTCAGATCGATCTCAGACCGAATTCTACTCGGATTGAGACTCTTATTGTGCAACCTGTCTTTGGTTTGCGCAATTCATCATCTGCTTACAAACGGATGATTAGATCCTCCTATGAAAATAGCTTGGATCGCCTACTTCACATTGAAAACCAATCAGCCACCGCTAGCCGGGAGGCACCCATTTTTGACGTTTACCCAGATCCAGTCGAGTCACCTCAAGACAGCCTGGATTTCATCACCAATGCACTGGCTGAGATGCAACTCAAATCTTGCCGAAACCATACCCTCGCAGAACTACTCGACAACCTGCGAGAAGTCGCCAGCATTGATGATCTTCCATTTCAACACGGCACTCCCCTCGATATCGAGAGGGAAATTGGCTCTGGCGGAACTGTCCTAGCTGATTATGAATCAGACGTAGAAAGCTTCTCTCACGAGCATTTGGTTCCGGTGATCATCCAACCCAGAGGCGCTCCTAGCCATCATGATCCAAACAAAACCTTGGATTAGATTTCAACTGACAACCTGACCCAAGATGCTCCAGCAGACGAAGATGAAGTCACTCGTACAGCCCGCAGGGAAAGGAATCAATGCAAAGAAGAGCGCAGGACTCGTGCGGCCGAACGTGCTCGTCTCCCTCCACGCAACCTCAACAACGAATTCAACAATGTTGCGGATCCTATCTTCAGAACACCAATCGCCACAATGACAGAAGCAACCCTGCGACTCATGGCGATGCCACAGAATCCCGAGTTGGAATGAGTCATAAATCTCACCAAAAACACTATTGAACAACTCGAGAGACAGAACCCTCTGTCCTCGTTCCATGGTACGCGATCCAGGGCTACTGCAACAGTCGTACCTCAGGCAAGCCGTACCCCCAGAGGCCACCAGCGTCAACAGCAGCAGCAGGAGCAAAACTGAAGAAATCAAGAGGATCAAGAAGTCACGAGCAGCCATCGCCCCAGGGGCGGCCAACCACCTGTAAACCAAGCCCCTGGGCCTCAGCCAAACCGCAACAACAACCGTGGGCACAACAGAGAAGAAGTAGCCGATTCCATAGCGGACGCACGGGACATCATCAACGCAAGACACAGAGCACAGCTTGCAGACATCTCCGACCGCTTCCAAGCCCTGAGCAAGGCTTTCGACAACATCGAGTACCCGAAGGATTTCAAGACTACGAACATCCAAAAGTACGATGGTAAGCAAGACCCTGCTCAATGGTTACGATTATACTCGACCACTATTAGTGTTGCGGGCGGAGACACCAACACCAAGGTCCTCTACCTCCCGATGGCCCTGGAGTCTGCACCCCTCACGTGGCTCGAAAGCTTGGCACGCGAGTCAATCCACTCATGGGAGGACCTCAAGAAGGCGTTCGTCAACAACTTCCAGGGGTCGTTACACCGAGTAGCCACTCGCCATGCCCTGTCCATGATCCAACAGGAGCAAGGCGAGTCGATCAGATCCTACGTCAGGCGCTTCTTAGACACAAGAGCCACCATCCCCAAGATCACCGATGATGACATCATCGACTACTTCCAGAGCGGCATCACCGTCCATACACTATACCGCGACATTGGGCGTAATCGGCCCAAAACTGTGATAGATCTACGTGACATGATGCAGCGCTGGGCAGACGAAGAGGAGCAAGAACGCAGTCGCTTTCCCCGCCGCAACAACGACAACAACGGGAAGTGCCACAACGACCATGGAGGCCCCAGCAACCAACGGGATCCTACGCACAAGCGCAAGCCAGATGATACAGTCGGCACTATGGATCGCACACTGCGTGGTAAGAAGGGCGACAAGCCGCAGGACCAATTCGACAAGATTCTCCACAACAAGAGGTGCCCAATCCACCCCAAGAGCAATCACTCGATGTGGGAGTGCACGATCCTGCGCAAGTCCTTCCAGTCGGCGCCCGCAGCTGCCCCTAAGAAAGAACAAGACAAAGACGACGAAGACGACAAGAAGGACCATGACGGTTTCCAACATCAACAAAACGTCGTCAACGTTAGATTTGGAGGAGATCCCAGCTTCTCCAAAAGAGCTCAGAAGCTACTACTCAGAGAGATCCTCTCAGTTGAGCTAGCAATTCAGAGGCCACTCAAATACAGCGAGGTCCCCAATACCTTCTCCAGGGAAGATCAATGGACCAGCTTCTCTGAACCTGGAAAGTTCCCACTAGTACTCGATCCAGTCGTTCAGGGCTCCAAGCTTACTCGAGTACTTATCGACGGCAGAAGCGAGCTCAACTTGATCTTTGCAAGCACATTGGCAAACATGGGCCTCAACTACATGAGATTGCTTACACCAAGTAAAGCTCCCTTCTATGGCATCGTTCCCGGAAACTCTTCTACACCAATTGGTTCGGTCACCCTCCTAGTCACATTTGGTACAGAATAGAACTTCTAGACAGAGTACATCAAATTCGAAGTAGCCGACTTCGAGTCCTCTTACCATGCTATCATGGGAAGACCTGCACTAGACAAGTTCATGGCAGTACCGCACTATGTCTACCTGCTCCACAAGATGCTAGGCAACACAGGGGTCCTTTCACTACGTGGAGACCTCCTCAAGTCTTTCGAGTGCGACAAGGAAGCAATAGATCATGCCTCCACTATCCGAGTTCCTAGCTCCATCAGCGAAATACTTGCTGCTGCTAAGGAACTCTCACTCAAGGAGTCGATGCCCTCCAAGAAGCCAAGCCAATCATCGGTCAAACCAACCGGTGATGTGGGCACCAAGACTATCCAGTTACAAGAGGGAGACGACTCCAAAACAGCCATCATTTAATGGGGACGTGGGTTCCCAATCTTCCGTCAGGTTTTGGATAACTCTCGTTGTAGGCGGAGCGAGACACACCGATCTGGCTTCAGATCCTAAGACCCGAATCCAGCAATCTTAGCACCACAACTCCTCTGGTAATCAACCGTGTCACAAGCCGGTTGACCTCGCCAAGAAGGCTAATCCCTACAAGTGCAACGAAGAACACAAGCAAGGATTCGAAAGAACACAGCTCAGATGAAGTGACTCTGCAGATGAATAATTAATCTCATGAGTTGGGGTTTCACAAACCGATGAACGGCGACAACTGTTCTTGACAGAATGAATCTAAGCAAAACCCAAAGTCTATTGATGGCGGTGGCGGCAGCTAATAAATGGTTTAGGTCGTGCAAGACCTCCCCTGGTCGCACCCCTAATGGGCTCAACTCGATACATGGCCCAAAGAACGAAAAACGGTGATTCAACACCGAGACAGATTCTGGATGTCATCTCGTTTCGACGATTCCCGTCGACTCCGGATGAATTTGGGCCTGATACCAGTGTCATTGGAAGTGTCTTGGAATTATATTTCCAACCATATAAAGTGCACCCAAATCTGAGTCCGTATGCGACCGCGGCGCCCATTTTAGTGCAGACTGCTCCTGGACTCCGAAACGGACTCGAAGTGGAATTCGATTGGGCCTCCAACTTGGGTTGGATGCCCTTGCTGGCCTCCTAAAGAGGTGGCCAAGGTGGAGGACGTCCAAAGACCTTCTTGATGTGTTCTCCAACTTCATGGGGTGTGCTTCAACTTGGTCCAGGGTCCCAATTGTGAATAACAAACCCGTGACGATGACATAGAAATTTTGATGGACTTACACTTTGAGAAATATTTGCACCTTATAAGCAATGGTTGTATCCGAAGGTGTCATGTCCTCATTATCCTCCCCTTCTTGACAACAAACCATTCTCGGTTTGAGCTTAGTTGGAGGACATGTTGTGGGTAGTAGCCAACAATGCTCCCCTTCTTGAAACTTAACCTGTTTCTGTAAAGCAAAACTAGGGAATCTCCACATGATATTATTATCGATATTGCAGCCCTCTATTTGGTCATATTGATGCACACCAAAAGGAGAATTCAGATTTGAACAAATATAAACTCGGTGTACCATGTAGTCTCCTTTACAATTATATTTGCCAATAAAGTGATATGTACATCTAGACAACCAAGATAATTCAGCACATTTAAATTTCTCTTCCAAACTAATTAGATTGCATAGAGTATCAAATTCGATATAACCCAAAGTATTTAAGGAAGATAACAATTTCAGCTCATCATTTTCACATGTAATGGGCAACAAATGCTCAATTTCAGCAGTAACATATGAATCAAAATTGGGGACATAAATCTCATTCGTTTGTTGTGGCAAAGATATAAGTGAAGCATCAGCATACAACTCATATTTATCACTAGGAACATCATGCACCTCAACTTGTGACAAAAGGCAGAATAGAAAAAGGATCCTCACCTTGGAGTGTTTCACAAATGTTATTACCTATGATCTCAATCTCAGTGGAAGGAAGTGGAAGTGTTGGTTCTGAAATTTCACCAAACATTGAGTCTGCATCTTCCTCCTCATTTGTCTCATGCTGCTTGTAATCTCCAAAGTCCTGCAAAATGTTAGGCATACATGGCGGTACAACAAGACGCTGCTCCTCTATTTGTTGCTCTTCATTTTTGCAAATAGGTGCATGAAATAATTGTTTCTCAGCCATACAAGCAAGTTCAAATAATTGTGAAAGAGAAGTGTAATACTCATTAAGAACATTCTGAATTTTAGGTTGAAGCCCATGCAAAAATCTATTCTCAGTTGCTTCTACACATTCATCTATTTCACATCGTAACATTAAAGCTTTCATCTTTTCATAATATGACTTCACTGATTTGCTACCTTGTTGGAGAAACTGAAGTTCTTCACACAAAACAGAGTGGTATTTAGGCACATAGTCATATCTTAAAAGTTATTTCAACATCATCCATGTTTTAGGTGACTCATAATTTTCACAACGAAATTGCCACCATGTTAAAGCATATCCTGTGAAAGCACTAGTGATGGCTCTAATTCGTTCATGTTCAGAAACATTATTGATTGAAAGCAATTCCTTCTCTACCTCAAGCTCCCACTTAGCATATTCAGATTAATTGCAATCACCATCAAAAGAAGGAATAGAAATATGAATTGTACCTCGTTTTACATGGTTGGGTGCTGCAATGTTTGAAAGGCCTTGAGTCATCATCTTTCCTCCATCTCTATTATTGTAACCTGCCACTGTTAGTGGAAAACAAGAAAACACACAAATGTATATTTTCCTATAATCTACTAGGATGTGGTTATGCAAAAGGCACACACTCTCAAGCGTCTTACCAAGCTCTTACAAGGTTCTTACCAGCGCGAGCAGTGGATGGTACAACCGGTGGTTGGTTCGTGATACCTCTGAGGAAGTGGTACCAAGATTGCAAGATCCTTTGGGTGTACTGATCTGAAGTGTATATGTGGAGCTTGGAAGGCACACAAAGGAACAAAAATATTTGTATGTGGCACACAAGTCAGTCACAGATAGCAATATTGAATAAATGTCCAAAGCACTTGTCCTAGTTGCTGGCCTATACGTGTTCCTAGCACCAATTTGTGATAAAAAGAGAGGGAAACAAGTATGATAGGTAGCAACGAACAAGGACAAGGCAAAACACATCACAAACAAATAGAGTTATTGGCTATTGCTTATGTGCTCCTCTCTTCTTGTTTTTTTTCATTCACTATATTTATTTTTTTCTCAACCTTTTTTTTCTCTAATACTTTTGATATATATTTTTTTCCAGCAAGGAGCACACAAGAACAAACCACAAAAAATATGAGCTCAATTGGATAAAAGATGTGGTCTATACAAAATCAGGATTGTACTCTCAAATGCATGCCAAACTTGTCGGCCCTGAAACTCAGTTTTCCTGATTGAATTTGGGAAATTCTAATTTCTTCGAACCTAGCTAAGCTAGGATGTAACAGATCTAAAATTTTCTATAGTTCTCCGTAGATATAAAGTTTGCACTTTTTCAAGTTCGGACGCAAAAGTTATGATTATTTTATGGAAGACAGTCGAATCAGGATCTTATATGGACGAAAGATGTAGATCTTGTGGATGGTGATGGCAAGGGTTGATGGAAAACAAAGGAGGATCACACAAATTAGACTGAAACACGATCTAAACCAGCAACAAGACCTTGACCTAGGACAAACACTCAACACTACGAACTCTGAAACTGAATTATGCAAAGGCTGTGGCGCGGATGGTTTTAGGTAGGAAACAAATATGGCGGTAGACTATGGGACGAAGGCGAAAACACTCGAACTAAAGGATAGATGTAAACCTGATGGTATACCTAAAGCTTTGATACCAAATGATGGGGATGTGGGTTCCCGATCTTCCGTCAGGTTATGGATAAATCTCGTTGTAGGCAGAGCGAGACACACCGATCCGGCTTCAGATCCTAAGACCCGAATCCAGCAATCTTAGCACCACAACTCCTCTGGTTATCAACCATGTCACAAGCCGGTTAACCTCACCAAGAAGGCTAATCCCTACAAGCGCAATGAAGAACACAAGCAATAACTCGAAAGAACACAGCTCAGATGAAGTGACTCTGCAGATGAATGATTAATCTCACAAGTTGGGGTTTCACAAACCGATGAACAGTGATAACTGTTCTTGATAGAATGAATCTAAGCAAAACCCAAAGTCTAATGATGGTGGCGGAGGCAGATAATAAAAGGTTTAGGTCATGCAAGACCTCCCCTGGTCGCATCCCTAATGGGCTCTACTCGATACATGGCCCAAAGACCGAAAAATGGTGATGCAACACCGAGATAGATTCTGGATGTCATCTTGTTTTGATGATTACCGTCGACTCCATATGAATTTGGTCCTGATACCAGTTCCATTAGAAGCGTCTTGGAATTATCTTTCCAACCATATAAAGTTCACCCAAATCCAAGTCCGTATACGACCGCGGTGCCCATTTTAGTGCAGACTGCTCCTGGACTCCGAAACGGACTCGAAGTGGAATTCGATTGGACCTCCAACTTGGGTTGGACGCCCTTGCTGGCCTCCTAAGGAGGTGGCCAAGGTGGAGGACATCCAAAGACCTTTTTGATGTGTTCTCCAGCTTCATGGGGTGTGCTCCAACTTGGGCCAGGGTCCCAATTGTGAATAACAAGCCCGTGACGATGACATAGCAATTTTGATGGACTTGCACTTTGAGAAATATTTGCACCTTATAAGCAATGGTCTTATCCGAAGGTGTCATGTCCTCATCATCATCGGAGTAGGACTGGGTGACAAATAGGAGCTTGAGCTCGTCAGCTTCCTTAGGGCCAACCGAGATGTATTCGCGTGGAAACCAGCGGATATGCTAGGGGTGCCCAAGGAGTTGATCGAGCATGCCTTGAAAGTTGACCCTAAAGCCATACCAAAGAAGCAACGGCTACGGCGTTTCTCACCGGACAAGCGAGAAGCCATCAAGAAAGAACTGGCCAAACTACTCACAGCAGGGTTCATCAAGGAAGTTTACCATCCCGAATGGTTGGCTAACCCTGTGCTCGTCCAAAAGAAAAACAACAACGAGTGAAGGATATGCGTCGACTACACCAATCTAAACAAGCATTGCCCAAAGGATCCTTTCGGGCTACCACGCATTGATCAAGTAATCGATTCAACAGCAGGATGTGTTCTGTTATCCTTCCTCGACTGCTACTCAGGGTACCACCAGATCGCCCTGAAAGAAGAAGACCAAATTAAGACAGCCTTTATCATCCCTTACGGGGCATACGCCTACAAGACCATGTTGTTCGGGTTGAAGAACGCTGGTGCTACCTACCAGCATGCGATACAGCTATGCTTCGCCGATCAGCTACATCACAATGTTGAAGCCTATGTTGACGACATAGTGGTCAAAACCAAGACCCAGGATCAATTTATTACTGACCTAGAAGAGACCTTCAACAGCCTCCCAAAATTTCGCTAGAAGCTCAACCCAACTAAGTGTGTTTTTAGCGTACCCTCTGGAAAACTACTCGGATTCATCGTCAGTAACCGAGGAATTGAAGCCAACCCAGAGAAGATCAACGCCATCATGGCCATGGATGCTCCAACTACCATCAAGGACGTCCAGAAGCTTACGGGCTGCACGACAGCCTTGAACAGATTCTTGTCTAGACTTGGCGAATGGGGCTTACCATTCTTCAAGCTCCTGAAGCGACAAGACAAATTCGAGTGGACTACAGAAGCCGCGGAAGCACTCGAAAACCTCAAGCATCATCTCCAGTCACCGCCTATTCTGACAGCCCCATTACCTGGCGAGGAACTACTCCTCTACATCGGTGCAACTACTCACGTAGTCAGTACGGTGATAGTAGTCGAACGACCGGAGGAAGGCCACGCTTACGGCGTCCATAGACCAGTATACTTCATTAGTGAAGTACTTTCTGAATCAATGGTTAGATATCCATCAATTCAGAAACTTCTATATGGAATTCTAATCACCTCTAGGAAGCTCCGGCATTACTTCGATGAGTACAAGATCTCAGTGATAACTGACTTCCCATTTGGGGATATACTCCACAATCGGGATGCCACCGGACGAATTTCAAAGTGGGCAGTTGAACTGGGAGCCTTGGAAATCAATTTCAAGCCAAGAACAGCAATCAAGTCACAGGCACTAGATGACTTCTTAGCCAAATGGCGGGAAAATCAGATCCCAGCACCTCATAACATTCCAGAGCATTGGGTAATGTACTTTGACGGTTCACTCAAGCTCGACAGAGGCGGCGTGGGAGTTTTATTCATCTCCCAAGGGAGAGCAACTAAAGTATGTGTTCCAAATCATGTTCAAGGTTTCCAACAATGAAGCTGAATATGAGGCATAGCTACACAGTCTTCGACTAGCGGTCTCCCTCGGCATAAAGCGACTACTCATTTACGGCGATTCTCTACTCGTCATCCAACAAGTCAATAAAGAGTGGGACATCAACAAGGATACCATGGACGCATACATTGAAGAAATCAGAAAACTCGAAAATAAGTTCTCAGGGTTGGAGATCCATCACGTCGATCGTGACAACAATGTGGGAGCTGATGTCCTTTCCAAACTTGGCTCTACTCGAGTAGCTGTTCCACCGGGAGTCTTTGTCCATGAACTTCATAACCCATCCATCAAGGTACAAAGCCAACAAGTCACTGACACAGAGGCTTCTGCCACAGTCAGAGAAGTACTGATGATTGAAGAAGATTGGCGGACTCAATTTATTGACTTCATCAAGGAGTTCAAGCTTCCACCACATGTCGATCCTAAAAGTACTGAAGCTGCCTGTATCACCAGGTGCAGCAAGGGTTTCGTCTTGATTGGCGACAACCTATACAAGTGCTCCGCTTCAGGCATCCTCATGAAGTGTGTTGCCCTCGAAGAAGGCAAAGACATCCTTCGAGATACATGAAGGAGTTTGCGGCAACCACGCGGCATCAAGGACACTGGTCGACAAAGCTTACAGATCAGATTTCTTCTAGCCAACAGCTATTTTAGACGCAGAAGACCTTGTCAGACGATGCCCTGGCTGCCAATTCTTCGGCAAAAAGACCCACGTCCCAGCACACAATCTGATAACAATCCCTCCATCATGGCCGTTCGCCTGTTGGAGTTTGGACATGATCGGACCATTAATCGTCGCTCCAGGAGGATTCAATCATGTGCTGGTAGCAGTCGACAAGTTCACCAAGTGGATCGAGTACAAGCCCATTGTCAAGATCTCATCAGACAGAGCAGTGGACTTCATCTCTGACATTATCCATCGACTTGGTTTTCCTCACACCATTATTACAGATCTTGGCTCTAACTTCATGTCACAATCTTTTTAGGATTTCTGTGACAACTCCTGCATTGAGGTCAAATATGCTTCAGTAGCTCATCCTCGGGAAAATGGACAAGTTGAGCGCATCAATGGTTTAGTACTCGATGGTTTGAAAAAAAAAGACTCTATGATGCCAACACCAAGAAAGGTGGCAAATGGATTCAAGAACTACCTCATGTAGTCTGGGGGCTGCGAACCCAGCCTAGCAAAGCAACTAGACAATCTCCTTTCTTCCTCACCTATGGGTCAGAGGCTATACTACCCGCTGATATCATGTGGAGATCCCCAAGAGTAGAAGCCTATCAAGAAGGAGAAGCGGATGAAGCTCGACAACTTGAGTTAGATCCAGTCGAAGAGGCCAGAGTCAACACCTTAACTCAATCGGCTAGATATCTTCAAGGAGTCAGACGCTATCATGATCGCAACATCCAGCAAAGATCCTTCAACATTGGAGATCTGGTACTTCGCCGGATTCAGGATGAGACAGGACTGTACAAGTTAAATTCCAGATGGGAAGGTCCCTTCATCATAACTAAGGTTACAAGACCAGGTTCATACAGAATCACTGATGCAGATGGCAATGAGGTACCAAATTCCTGAAACATCGAACACTTGCGCAAGTTTTATCCTTGATCCAAACAGCTTAGAGGTGTAGATGATTTCTTTAATAAAGTGAGGATCTTTATTGGGATATCGACTACATTAAGCAATCTGACAACATCACCAGTTTAGGATAGCTTACACAGTTCTCCATCAGGACAACTATACAAGCCGCATCCTTTCCCTTAATATAAGGGCACAACCTACTCGCCTAGCTCGAGAAGGTAAATTGATACCTTTACTAGTTGTCCATCTTGGGTAACTCGACGGAGTTCATCCTAACAGGTCAATTGTGAGGAACTCCAGCCTTGTTGTAAAGGTAAAACTACTCGCTTGCTCGAGTACGTTACGGATACTACTACATTTTGTCCATCTTAGGCAACCCGACGGGGTTCGCCCAAATAGGTCAATCCTCATAGTTACTCCAGTCTACAAGTTAGACACCTTACTCACTTCGCTTGAGGTAAGTTTCGGATATCTTTCTGGCATTTACATCTTGGATAACCTGACGGGGTTCATACCTAACAGTTTTGCCTTAAGGATTACTCTAGTCCTTGAATAAAGGACACCTTACTCGCCTTGCTCGAGTAAGCTTTGGATATCCCTTTGACATTTTACGTCTTGGGCAACCCGACGGGGTTCGTACCTAACAGTTTTGTCTTGCGGATTACTCCATATCTTGATTGGGACACACTACTCACTTGCTCGAGTAGTTCAGGGATACCTTTACAAGTTTACTTACTTGGGTATTCTACTCGCTTGTTCAATTAGTTCATATCTATCCTGCGGTATCAGATCATGCTTCTGAAGACACGCCAACAGGAAACAAATTATGAACAATGACAAGAACTCAATGAAGATTATAAGAGTTGTTATAAGCAGTTTACTCTATCATATTCTTCAAAATCTCTTCAGCAATCACTTCCGACTCCTTACAATAGTCCTGGAATTTCTCAACAGAACAAGTTGGAGCTATTCCTTTAGCTATGGGAGCTAAGTTGAAGTGAGGCAAATAAGATTTAACAACTCCTATCATGTGGGTTAGATAATTCTTGGAAGTAGCCGTCATGACATCAAAAATCTTCTGGGGAGCTTCTTCCAAATGCTCCACCAAGGACTTGCTATTTGACGACCCTTCTTCAGAATCAACCACATCCACAAGAGCTTGAGCTGCCGCAACTAGTCGAGTATGGTCTTCTAGAGAACCTGATGGTAAAGACTTTTCAGTAATTATTATCGACAAAGCAAAACCAAGGCAAAAGATTGGATACTTACAGGCTTGAGCAGTCTGCAATTGCTCCTGAATCCTGGAATTCTCTTCCTGAAGCTTTGGTCTTTCTTCTTCAAGATTCTTGATCTAACGCTTGATATTACAAGCCTCCAGATGGTGCTGACGATTTGCTTCATAAAGCTTATTACGAGCAGCAAGGGCTTCATCAAGTCGTTTGGCAATCATGGCATTTTACTCCTCTAAGATCTTCCGATTGTCTACAGTCTTATATAAAGCATGAGACTTCAAGAAAGATCGATTGGCTACATCCTGAGACATACAAGGCGAATATGGTCAGACATTAATAACTACTCGACAAAGACAAGTAGTGGCAAAAAATTCACCTTGGTAAATTTGAAGCTCCATTGCATATAGTCAGCGAACTTTTTCATATTGTCTAAAGACAACAAAGGATCATCGAACAATTCATTACCCAATTCTTCCTAGGCTGACTGAGGCATAGACTGGAATGGTACCAGTCGAACGGAAGGACCTTTCGACCCTTCCGCTCCACTACTCCCAGACCCACCAGCATTGAAGGCTCCTTCAGCAGCCGCAAGAGTATGATCAGCTGCTTCAGGGTCTGGTTCGCTTGGTTTCTCAGTTGTGTCTGCACTTGGCAAACTGGCAGCCGGGGCCTCGATCAACCCAATTACAGTAGATTCGGGGGCTGATCGACTAGTTCCTTCCGAACCACTTGACACCCAGTTGCGGAAGTCTTGGACTTGATCTTTCTCGTGCACCGAAAGATGTTGGATCCTAACCAAGCAAGATTCTGAATAAAGAGGCTGAGGCAAACAGGATATAATCAATAGAATATTATATACTTATTGGCCGGCATCGAGACGAGGAACTTTCCTCTGCAACATTGATCCGGGAGCCATTTTCCATTTCTTGCTGTCATCAAAATCACCATTTACAGAAGTCGGAGGCATGCAATACCAGGATTTATAATTTTTCTACAGAAAGAAGACAATGATCAGTCAGAAGATCAAAAATGGTTAACTACAAGTACTCGACATGGTCTCCAAAACACGTAAACAGGCATTCTCGGGAGGATTTTGTGCTGATAAGAGTGTTGGAAGCATCAAAGACTTGTCGACGTTATCGAGTACTTTGCAGCATCTCTTTATTACTTCAGACTGAGCCATTGGCTCTAGGGACATCCTAGTGGGATCCTGTGTGCCTTCATATCTAAAGGCAGGATGCTTTCATAGCTGGAGAGGCTGCGTCCGGCGACCGATAAATGAGAAGACCACATGATCTCCAGTGACTCCCTTCTTCTTAACAATGGCAGTCGCACGAAGAATGGCTTCAACTTGCTTGCCACCAGGTCCTCTACTTGACCAGCTTTCTTGGACTTGCAGGGCACCAGCAATCCTTTCTCGGAATGGAGATTCAAAGTTCTCGACATGGAACCAGAACTTCTTCCATTCGGCTCCCTTATTCACCGGATCATAAGCCAAGTACTCGCTTCGGGTTTCCGAATGGAGTACCAATTCACATCCCTAGACAACGGCGGGATTGGTGGCATTTGGGACAGGAACAAGGAAGAAGAAATATTGAAAAAGGTGGAAATGGCGAAGAATTCAAAGGAATGCCTCACAGAAGTGAGTGAAAATCGAAAGATGCAAGATGGATTGGGGAGTGAGATGGTGTAATTGAATTCCCCAAAACTGAAGAAGTCTATAGAAAAATTCTGACACAGGAAGAGTGAGAACACGTTCTACAAAATCGAAAAATATAATGGTCTCAAGGGTACCTTCCATGGGGTAATCTTCTCCTTCACCAGCGCGCCACTGGCTTATGCCCTGCTCTTGGAGAAGACCCATACTCTCCAACTCCCGGACCAGTGATTCAGACATCTTGCTTTTGCGCCAACCTGTGGACATATTGGCGATCGTTTTCTCTTCAATCATGGACTTGTTCTTCTTGGGAGCCATCTCACAGTCACGAGTTTTAGCTCGGGGGCTACGAGAGGGGCTTTTGGATTTTGACTGAGAAGAGCCGAATGTGAATCTAAGTCTGACGGCGGACAGGAGTTCAAGGGGTAAAACCCTTGGAAGTTTTCAACCGGCTTTATACGGTCTTCGGGGGCAATTTTGTGAATATTTGGGATGCCAACAGGATTCTTTCCTTTTCAGGGAAGTTTTCAGTTTTTGCCACGAGTTTACATTGATTCTTAAATCTAAATGGAGGGATTTAAATTCAAGACTCGGGGGCTGCGGAATATATGTATCAAAGATTTATTTTTCAAATTTTTGGAAAATAAAAGAAGAAGAAAAAGACTAAAGTGACCCTCAGCCTGATTCTACGATTCAACCTAAGGCTCGAGGGCTACTCCATATGGAGCACGAGTACTTCGCGCACCATATATGATCAAGATTTCAGGGCTTGAGCACCTCACAACCTCGAAGCAAATGGAAGTACTTGAAGGACTACTCGACGTATCTGAAGGAAGGACCAGAAGCAACCGGAAGGATGTTCTGACTACTCGAAGTTCTCGAAGACGCACAGCCAAGTACTCGACGCCTGCAGGACTCGACTACGAAGAGCTCGGGGGCTTGTCAGACCCAGGGCAGCGGGACTGCTCACAGGAATAGAATATTCTAGAGTAAGGGAAAGTTCATGGATGTACCTTACCTCTTTTGTAACTACCCAAATATGCGTAGAATTAGCTGCAGTACAAGGAAACTACCCGATCGTATTGTAGAAGGACTCCAACTGTACTCAGCTAGGCCTTTCCATGTAACCCTATCCCCCTGGATATATAAGGGTGGGCAGGGACCCCCTCGAAACACATCAACACCTAAGGCAATATAAACCACCACATATGATGTAGGGTATTACGCAACTCGCGGCCCGAACCTGTCTAAATCTTTGTGTTCCTTGCACCATCGAGTTCCAGAGCCATCGATCCCTACCTACAAACTCTACTGCTAAGGGTATCCCTGAGCAGGCTTGGCGGTAAACACCGACAGCTGTCCCACCGGGAGTTTTTGTCCACGAACTTCACCATCCATCAGTCAAGGTATCAAGCCAACATGCCATTGACACGGAGGCTCTGGCCACAGTCAGAGAAGTACTGATGATTGAAGAAGATTCGCAGACTCAGCTTATCGACTTCATCAAGGAGTTCAAGCTTCCTCCACATGTTGATCCTAAAAGCGCTGAAGCTACACGCATCATCAGGCATAGCAAGGGTTTCGTCCTCGTCGGCAACAACCTATACAAGCGCTCTGCTTCAGGCATCCTTAGAGAAATACATGAAGGAGTTTGCGGCAATCAGGCCGCATCAAGGACACTAGTCGGCAAGGCTTATAGGTCAGGTTTCTACTGGCCAACAGCTATTTCAGACGCAGAGGACCTTGTCAGACGATGCCCTGGCTGCCAGTTTTTTGGCAAAAAAGACTCACATCCCAGCACACAACTTGATAACAATCCCTCCATCATGGCCCTTCGCCTGTTGGAGTTTGGACATGATCGGACCATTAACCGTAGCTCTAGGAGGATTCAACCATGTGCTGGTAGCAGTCGACAAATTCACCAAGTGGATCGAGTACAAGCCCATTGTCAAGATCTCATCTGACAGAGCAGTGGATTTCATCTCGGACATTATCCACCGATTCGGCTTTCCTCACACCATCATTATAGATCTTGGCTCTAACTGCACGTCACAATCTTTCTGGGACTTCTGTGATAACTCCTGCATCGAGGTCAAATATGCTTCAGTGGCTCATCCTCGGGCAAACGGTCAAGTTGAGCGCATCAATGGTTTAGTACTCGACGGCTTGAAGAAAAGACTCTACGACGCCAACACCAAGAAAGGTGGCAAGTGGATTCAAGAACTACCTCATGTAGTCTGGGGGCTGCGAACCTAGCCTAGCAAAGCAACTGGACAATCTCCTTTGTTTCTTACCTATGGGTTAGAGGCTATATTACCCGCTGGTATCATGTGGAAATCTCCAAGAGTAGAAGCCTATCAAGAGGGAGAAGTAGATGAAGCTTGACAACTTGAGTTAGATTCAGTCAAAGAGGCCAGAGTCAACGCCTTAACTCAATCGGCTAGATATCTTCAAGGAGTCAGATGCTATCATGATCGCAATGTCCAGCAAAGATCTTTCAATATTGGTGATCTAGTACTACGCAGGATTCAGGATGAGACAGGACTGCACAAGCTAAATTCCAGATGGGAAGGTCCATTCATCGTAACCAAGGTTACAAGACCAGGATCTTATAGAATCACCGATGCAGATGGCAATGAGGTACCGAATTCTTGGAATATTGAGCACTTGCGCAAGTTCTATCTTAAATCCAAGCAATCTAGTGTTGTCAGTTGAATTCTGTAATAAAGTGAGGGTCCTTACCGACATATCGACTACATTAAAGAATCATTCTCTATCTGACAGCACCAAAAGTTCAGGATAGCTTACACAGTTTTCCATCAGGATAACTACACAAGCCGCATCCTTGTCTTTAATATAAGGGTGAAATCTACTCGCCTAGCTCGAGAAGGTGTATGGATACCTTTACTAGCTGTCCATCTTGGATAACTCGATGGAGTTCATCCTAACAGGTCAACTATAAGGGACTCCAGCCTTATTGTAAAGGCAATACTACTCGCTCGCTCGAGTATGTTATGGATACTACTACACTTTGCCCATATTGGGCAACCTGACGGGGTTCGCCCTAACAGGTCAATCTTAGTAGTTACTCCAGTCTACGAGTTAGACACCTTACTCGCCTCGCTCGAGTAAGTTTTGGATATCTTTCTGGCATTTACGTCTTGGATAGCCCGACGGGGTTCATGCCTAATAGTTTTGCCTTAAGGATTACTCTAGTCCTCACTTAAAGGACACCTTACTCGCCTTGCTCGAGTAATTTTTGGATATCCCTTTGACATTTACGTCTTGGGCAACCCGACGGAGTTCGTACCTAACAGTTTTGTCTTACGGATTACTCCAGTCCCTGATTAGGACACACTACTCGCTTGCTCGAGAAATTTATAGATACCTTTGCTAGTTCCTCTACTTGGGCTGTCTGGCGGGACTCACCCTAAATGATTAACTTTAAGGGTTACTCTATTCGAGTATTCTACTCGCTTGATCAATTAGTTCAAACTTATCCTATGGTATCAGATCATGCTTCTGAAGACATACCAACAGGATACAAATTATGAACAATGACAAGAACTCAATGAAGATTACAGGAGTTATTACAAGTAGTCTACTCTGCCATGTTCTTCAGAATCTCCTCAGCAATCACCTCGGATTCTTTACAATAGTCCCGAAATTTCTCATCAGAGCAATTGGGAGCTATTCCCTTAGCTATCGGAGCTAAATTAAAATGAGGCAAGTACGACTTAACTACTCCTATCATGTGGGTTAAATAATTATTGGAAGTAGCCACCATGACATCAAAAATCTTCTGGGGAGCTTCTTCCAAATGCTCCACCAAGGACTTGTTATTCAACGACTCCTCCTCAGAATCAACCACATCCACAAGAGCTTGAGATGCTGCTACTAGTCGAGTATGATCCTCTGGAGAACCTGAAAGAAGGATATTTCAGTAATTATTGACAAAGCAAAATCAAGACAACAGATCAAATACTTATAGGCTTGGGCAGTCTGCAATTGCTTTTGAAGCCTGGAATTTTCTTCCTGAAGCTTTGATCTCTCTTCTACGAGGTTCTTGATCTGTCACTTCATATCACAAACTTCCAGATGACGCTGTTGATTTGCTTCATAGAGCTTATTACGAGCGGCAAGAGCTTCATCTAGTCGTTGGGCAATCATGGCTTTCTGCTCTTCCAAGATCTTCCGGTTGTCTATAGTCTTATACAGAGCATGAGACTTTAGGAAAGATCGATTGGCTACATCCTGTGACATACAAGGCAAGTCTTATTTCAGACATCAATCACTACTCGACGAAGACAAGTAATGGTAGAAGACTCACCTTGGTAAATTTAAAGCTTCATTGCATGCAGTCTACAAGCTTCTTCATGTTGTCTAGAGACAACAGTGGATCATCAAACAGTTCTTTCCCCAACTCCTCTTGGGTTGTCTAAGACATAGACTGGAAGGGCACTAGTCGAACGGCAGGACCTTTTGACCCTTCAGCTTCATTACTTCCAGACCCACCAGTATTGGAGGCTCCTTCAGCAGCCGCAGGAGTATGTTCAGGGCTTGGCTCACTTGATTTCTCAGCTGTGTCTACATTTGGCAAATTGGAAGCTGGGGGTCTCGATTAACCCAATTACAGGTGACTCGGGGGCTGATCGACTAGTTCCTTCCGAACCACTCGACATCCAGTTGCGGAAGTCTTGAACTTGATCTTTTTCATGTGCCGGGAGATATTGGATCCTAGCCAAGCAAGATTTTGAATAAGAAAGCTAAGGCAAAACAGGATAAAATCAATAGAATATTATATACTTACTGGCCGGCATCAAGACGAGGAACTTTTCTCCGCAACAAAGATCCAGGAGTCAACTTCCATTTCTTGATGTCACTAGAGTCAGCATCTACAGAAGTCGGAGGCATACAATACCAGGACTTATAATTTTTCTGAAAGAAGCCAAGAATTAGTAAGAAGATCAAAAATGGTTAACTACAAGTACTCGACATGGTTTCCAAAACACATACCCAGGCATTCTCGGGAGGATTTTGTGCCCAGAAGAGAATTGGAAGCGTCAAAGACTTATCGAAGTTGTCGAGTACTCTGCAGCATCTCTTGACTACTTCAGATTGAGCCATTGGTTCTGGAGACATCCTGGTGGAATCTTGTGTGCCTTCATATCTAAAGGCAGGATGCTTTCGCAGCTGGAGAGGTTGCAACCGGCGACTAATAAATGAGAAGACCACATGATCTCTAGTGACTCCTTTGCTTTTTATAGTAGCAATAACACGAAGAATTGCTTCGACTTGCTTGCCACCAGGTCCTTTACTCGACCAGTTTTCTTGGACTTGGGGGGTGCCCGCAACCCTTTCTGGCAGCGGGGATTCAAAGTTCCCAACATGAAACCAGAATTTCTTCCATTCAGCTCTTTTACCCGCTGGATCATAAGCTAAGTACTCGCCTCAGGTTTCAGGCCGGAGTACCAATTCACATCCCCCGATGACGGCGGGATTGGTGGCATTCGGGACAGGAACAAGGAAGAAGAAATGTTGAAAAAAGTGGAAATTGGGAAGAATCCCGAGGAATGCCTCATAGAAATGAGTAAAAATGGAAAGATGCAAGATGGATTGAGGAGTAAGATGATGTAATTGGATTCCCCAAAACTGAAAAAGTTTGTAGAAAAATTCAAAAACAGGAAGAGCGAGACCACGTTCCACAAAATCACAGAACATAACGGTCTCAAGGGTACCTTCCATAGGGTAATCTTCTCCTTCACCAGCGCACCATTGGATCATGCCTTGGGCTTGAAGAAGACCCATATTCTCCAATTCTTGCACCAATGATTCGGACATCTTGCTTTTACGCCAACCTGTGGACATATTGGCAACAACTTCCTCTTCAACCTTGGATTTGTCCTTCTTGGGAGCCATCTCAAAGTCATGAGTTTTGGCTCGGGGGCTACGAGAGGGGCTTTTGGAACCTGACTGAAAGGAGGCAAAGGTGAATCTGAGGATTGACGGCGGCCAGGAGTTCAAGGGGTAAAACCCTCGGAAGGTTGCAACCGGCTTTATACGGTCTCTGGGGGCAATTTTGTGAATATTTGGGATGCCAACGGATTCTTTCCTTTTCAGGAAAGTTTTCATTTTTTGCCACGAGTTTACACTGATTCTTAAATCTAAATGAAGAGATTTAAATTCAAGACTCGGGGGCTACGGAATATATGTATCTGAGAATTATTTTTCAATTTTTTTGGGAAATAAAAAAGAGAAAAAGACTGAAGTGACCCTCAGCCTAATTCTGCGATTCAACTTAAGGCTCGGGGGCTACTCCATATGGAGCGTGAGTACTTCGCACACCATATATAAACAAGATTTCGGGGCTTGAGCACCTTACAGCCTCGGAGCAACCAGAAGTACTTGGAAGACTACTCGAAGCACTCAGAAGCACTCGATGAAATATTCAGAGCACTGGAAGCACTCGAAGATGCCTTCAAAAGTACACGATGCCTGCAGGACTCGGCTACGAAGAGCTCGGGGGCTTGTCAGGCCCGGGGCAGCGGGACTGCTCACATGCGTAGAATGTTCTAGAGTAAGCGATAGTTTATAGATATACCTTACCTCTTTTGTAACTACCCAAATAGTCGTAGAACTAGCTGCTGTACAAGGAAACTACCCGATCATATTGTAGTAGGACTCCAACTGTACTCAGTTAGGACTTTCCATGTAACCCTGTCCCCCCGGATATATAAGGGCGGGCAGGGACCCCCTCAAAAATCATCAACATCTAAGGCAATACAAACCACCACACAAGACGTAGGGTATTACGCAACTCACGGCCCGAACCTGTCTAAATCTTTGTGTTCCTTGCACCATCGAGTTCCAGAGCCGTCGATCCCTGCCTACAAACCCTACTGCTAAGGGTATTCCTGAGCAGGCTTGTCGGTAAACACCAACAGAGAAGCATAACACAACAGCGAGAACCATAACACAACATAGCAGTGCACTAAATAGATACATTCTCTCCTTCTCTAACTGACCTATTCTACCAACTAAAATAACTTGCAGACTTTGCACATCTCTTTTACCATCAACATCTGCATTCTCTCTTCTTGCTTCGACATATGCAGCTTGTATGGCTGCATTCTCCCTTCTTGCATCAGCAAGTGCACCCTACAGAGCTGCATTGTTCCTCTCTGCATCAGCAAATGCACCCTGCAGAGCTACATTGCTCCTCTCTGCATCTTGGAGTTGGCATTGCAGTGCTCCTTTTTCTTGCCTCAAACTCCTGACTGCATCACGTAAATCAAGAAGAAGTTGCTTCACAAATGGGTTGTGCGGTGGATCCACCCACAACCAAAAATCACAACCTCCCACCTAAGCAATGAATCAAGGAACATGAATCAAACACAATAACTAATCAAATCGCCATGACCCAAAATGAAATCAAAGCCACCCAATTTGATTACTTACCCTAGCTCTAGCACACTTTAGATACCTCATCCCTGGGTGCAAATCGCTCCATGATGTGAACCTCGCTGCTTTTGCCCCACATTTGCACATCACGGCTGGAGTGTAGTCCAGCGGCCTCTCCCGGTAAGGAATAGGGGACGACGAGTCCACATTCTGCCTGGCAGACCAAAAGCTCCCCCTACTATGGCTGGATCCGCTCGAGCTCGCCATCGATGATGCGGTCATGGAAGGGAGGAGGAAGAAGGCTTTGGTGCAAAGAGGGAGAGGGAGAGGAAGAGGGAGAGGGAGACAGAGAGCCAGGTCGGGCGCGGCGGCGGAGGAGTGGCGGCGGAGCTAGGGTTCGGGCCGGGGAAAGAGAAGGGGAATAACGGGAGAGAGAAGGGGAGAGTTGGCGGCAGGGGCGTCTTTACTCCAGGCCGCGTCCGACCTGGCCGGTCGTCGCCAGCGTGGCGGTCAAATCCGGCCCACGCCAGCTCGAAATTAGGTAAAATGAGTCCAGGTGTCAAAGTTAGCTGGTATTACAAGTTAGGGTGTTATTTGTATCCGGTTTCGTAGTTGGGAGTTAAAGTTGGACGCAAGCAATAGTTGAGGGGCCAAAAGTGGACTTTTTCCTTTTAATATTGCGCATCCAGACCGTTTCCTGGGGCCGTCCGATTGCTGCTGCCAATGGGATCCTGGCCCTCGTACCATCTATCCCCTATAGTATCCATCTATTATCTATATCTATATCTATATCTATCTATCCCCTAAATCACGAAGTAAACTTTGCTATGGCCACCAATAGAAAACGTCCCCCGCTGAGATTGCCACACATTGTGTACCCACAAATTTGTACCTAGAATAAATGCACCATTGAAATCGACGACTCCGATTGAACTTCAAAGGCTTCAACGTAAATGAACAGTCAGGATCACTCGTATTTGCCGACTCAACGCACGTGAACGCCCCCACCTCGCTCCCCCGCAAGATTCTTATAGAGCGCGTGTGCGCTAGGAGCACTAGCGGCGCACACCTGGGCGGGAGCGCACACCTGGGCAGGATGTGGGTGGTCGGTCGGTGGCGAGGTCGCCGCCGGTTGTGGGCGGTCGGTGGGAGGCGGCGGCCTTCTTGTTTTGGGTTGTTGGGGTCGCCAGAGTTCCCCGGCTCTAGAGGGAGGCCGGGGGCGACCGGCCGGCCCGGCGGAGGAGGCGGGCGCGGGGCGGCGAGGCGCGGCGGCGGGGGCGCCGCCGGGCGGGCGGTGGGGGACGACGGTTAGGCAGGGTCGGGGCGGGGGCGAGCTGCGGCGATGAGGCTCCGGCGGCGATGAAGGAGGTCGAGACAGTGGCTCACTGAGACGGGCAGGGCGGCGCCGGCGGCGGGGGCGAGGTCCGGCGAGGTGGGGGAGCAAGAAGTACCAAAGAAGAAGAAGAAGAACAGTGGATTCGTACCGCTCTATTTGTGCGAGGCACCTTGTTAGTTATAAGAATTGTATTAAGAAATATATGTACGTATTTTCATCATGATATAAATTTTGTCCGATTTAAATATGGTAACCTTCGTGGGAAAGGAGTATATCATTCTAATGTCGTTGATTAGGGAGCCAGCTTATATTATATTGCTTTGGAAATCAAAACTCATATCATACTTTTTATTTTTTGGAGATGGCACAGCAGTGAACGCGCGCTCAGCAGTGAGCCCCGCTCCCCCGCCTCCTCACGCGCGCGACGGTGGCGTCCTCGGTTAGGGATGGCGGCGGCGGAGGCCGCCGGAGCCGTGGGCGGCGGTCGGCGGCGGGGGCGCCGGAGGTAGAAGAAAGGAGGAAGAAGGTGGAAGGAAGAAGATGAACAGGTGCACGTACCTGTTCGTCGCCAGCGCACGCGCGCGGAGTAGCGTCCCCCCAGCGAGACGCCGATCTCTTGGCGGCCGCGCCCTAGCCGCCACTCCTGGGGCGCTGCCACCTTCTCCGCCGGCCTCTCACTCCCCAACCCTCTCTCGCTCCCCAACCCTAGTGCCTCGCGCTGACCGCCCCCGCCGCTCCCTCCCAATGTCCGAGTCCGACCGCCGTGCCGCCTTAGGAGGTCGCACCTGCGCCGTCTCGGGGGGATGGAGGCATCCCCGTCCCGCGGCTTCGCTGCGCCGCCACCGGACTAAACCCTAGCGGCGCTGTCTCCACTCCCACACCCGCCATGGCCGGCCCGTCCGGCGTCTCCTCCTCGCGCGGCGGCATCGGGGTCGACCGCTTCTACAGCCCGCCCCACGTGCGCCGCCAGCAGCAGGAGGAGCAGCTGCAGCGGCTCAAAGGCCAGCGCCCCTCGTCCCCCGCCACTGTGGTGCTCACGCCCAGGGCCGCCAGGCAGCAGCCGCCCCCGCCGTCGGTGGCTGGGGCCGCGGAGCCGGCCGCCCCGCCTCCAGAGGAGGCCGAGAGGCGGGCTGACGCGCCGGGAATCTGTAGAGGTTCCTCAGCTCCACGATGCCGTCCGTGCCCGTGCAGTACTTGCCCAAGGTCAGGCTCATCAGAATTTTTATCTCCCCCCTTTTGTGCGATAGTTGCCTGCCTTTTGCTCCTGCCGATTGGAGTGTTTGATGCTTCCGATTACTGTGTTTGATGATCTGATCTGCTTCAGCGGGAAGAGCCCCTTGTGGGCTCATGAGGTGCAGTAGCATCATTTGAATTCAGAACTGATTACTTTATTGTGCTACTGAATTCACTTTGAACTGTAACTAACCTTTGTGCTAAATCCTTGGCATGTTGTCTGTTGTAATGGCATTTTCTACTCAAAACTTATCTTCAGTAGGGTAACGTTCTTTTCTAGGCCTTGTGGTAAAGACTTTTGTTTCCAAAGTAGTGTCCGTCATTATGCTCTCATTCCTCAAACCCTTGTGAGAATTGCATGACTGGATAACCTTTACATGAAATTTCATTTTTCAGAGCATGGAACGTGCTTGCCCTGTAGTTCATGATGGATTACAGTATTTCACCATTGCTTCGGCAAAGAATTGAAGGTGATTTCTCATTGCCCCTTGAATATCTCTCTATAATTTCTGGTATAAAAATTATTGTGGTCATGAGTAGGACCATTGGCTGGCATAGACAGATTACCACGAATAAATATTTGTTAATGTATTGTTCCTACATGAATGTCTCATATTTGAAACGTTTGTCCAGAATTTGAAAGTCTCATATTTGTTAGTGAACTTGCATCCTGATGGCTTCCATTTAACACTAGATCAGCGGGTATGTTTCATTGAACATCAGACCTGCATCCTGGTGATTTGCTGATTTGTTCTATGGTGATTGTACTTCTTTTTATTTGTTAATTTACTTGACCTTTGGATTAGGGACCGTGTGTTGCACATATTATTTGATTGACTGCAAGTCTTCAATCTAGGATAGTGACAAGGAATTTGGATGGTCTGATACAAATGCCACATTTTGTGTGTTTATTGTTAGGTGACTTTTGTAATAGTGCAAGTGGTATTTTTAGAATTCCACAGCGTAATTCCTTGTTTGTTTGCTCATGTTCCTGTCGTGCATACTTCAGTTGATGAAATGGGGTGTGCACATAGCCATTCGGGACAAGATAGGATCAGAGCAGATATGGGACCTCAAGAGATTTGGAGCAAACTTAAAAGGTTAAAGCTCCAGGTTTGTTCAATATTGTAGCTTGTTAGCTGATTTTGAACTTAATTTTGGATCAGTTGCAGACACCATTTTTTTATGGATAGACTCTGATTTAGGAGGATACTTTACTTTGTATTGTTGTGTAAGCTATATATGGAGGTGACAGCCTTTAGGACTTTTATTGTTAAATTGATTAGGATTTGGGTTTGAAAGGGTAGTTCAGCACACATGGAATTTTCAGTTTGCCACAGGATTTTTGCATAAAAAATTGTTTCTATTTTTTCTTGGAGATGCTCTAAGCTGTGAGGGATTTGTAATTCTTTATTACAACTATCTTACTGTTATTTCTTTCAAGCAAACTAAGTTAGGCTAGGTCAGTTTTCTTAATTCAGATTGTACTGCAACAACTTGAATGGTGCCGAGGACTAATTTGAGGGGGTTAATAGTTTCTCTTTGTTACCTGGCTGTTAAGCTTGAGATCAATGCACTGTGTAGACAATGCACGATCCAATCCTAGGATTGTCATAAAAAGCATACTCTGGATTATATATATAAAAAAGAATGGGTTATGTTGAGCTTGGCTGTCAGAAGATGCATCTGCTGACACCTATTTTGCTCTTATCCTTCAGGTTAATATCGTGCTCAAGATGTTTAGGCAAAAATTGATGTACCGGCACTACTAATTCCTGTGCTTGAAGAAACATTTTCCGGTATATCATCTTGTAAAAACCAATTTAGAGTTCATTGCAATATGGAAAGCGTTTTTATTCCTTTATCTGAATCATTCAATCATCAAGCAATGAGAGAAACTGAGTTGTGATGGTAGATTGTGAAATCCTATTACTCCATATATGCTGCTCAACGTAAAAGGAATAAAAACAAACATAGCGTCTCATGTATAGCTAATGTTGCTGTAGATTTCAGGTTCTAGAGGGCTCCTGGGCTTGCCACTACGTACTGCAGATGCATACTATGCATGGCAAATGATGATCAAGCCCTGTCCACATGCCAACAGGTTCCCCTTTTTACTGCTCTAATCTGATTGAGTTAATATTACTTGCCATGGTCAGAGTTAATGTTAATTGCCGTGGTTTGGTCAAAGTATCAATTGTTATGTAATTCGAACTAGACAACTATGTCATCACTTCTGAACGTAGAAATGCCAATGATCAAGGCCATGTCAATGGTTCAGTGTATTGGTTGCTTCTTCTTGAATATTTGTCCAATTATAAACATTTTAGTTGAGTTTTAGAAGTTCAAAAACATAAAATTGCATTGATGCTGTTACTCAAATGTACCATTTTAATTTATTTAGTGTATATCATTAATACACATAAATATTACATGTGTTGTTTTTTTAACCGGTAGCGTTAGCACGCGCCAACTTACTAGTATGTAGTAATAACTCACGTATAATCTAAGACCTTCCTATTCCATTAAGTCCGATATCTAACTATACAAGCAAAATATCCGTCCTTTACAGATTTAAACTAAAAAATAAACTATAAATAACATTGCAGATAATAAAAAATCATATTTATATTACATAATAGTTTTGTGATAATTTCTTTATACTCCCGCCGGTTTTAAATTGTTGACACAGTTGACTTTTTTAAGTTATGTTTGACTGTTTGTCTTATTCAAAATATTAGTTTGAATACACATAATTATAGTCTAGGTTTTAACTTTCTTTAGTGATAAAATAAATTATGGCAAAATATCTAATAATTATTTAAATTTTTAAATAAGACGAATGGTCAAACATAACTTAAAAAGTCAATTGCGTCAACAATTTAAAAAATATCTAATAATTATTTAAATTTTTAAATAAGACGAATGGTCAAACATAACTTAAAAAAGTCAATTGCGTCAACAATTTAAAAGTTTTAAATCATGACACAATAACATCCAACATATTAAATTAGCACGTTTTTGTATGAACGTAAGAAAGGAATCTCCATTATTTTTATTTTTTTATTTTCCTTTTTCTTTGTCCTTTATCCTCTCATCTTCTCCGATCTCTCTTTACAAGCAAGCCTTATCCTCTTCTCTCCTCCAATCTCTCTTTCCTGTACGATCGTCGCCGCCTGTCCGGCAAAGGCGCGCCTTTGTCGTCTAGCCTCGCCCAACCGCGGCTGGTTCTGCTCATCCCGCTGCGCCCGTCCCCCTCTCGCCGTCGCCCAGCTCACGTCGCCGGCCTCGCCTCCTCCTCCCTTACCGGCGGTCGCAGCGTGCGTCACGTCGTCCTCCGCTGCTGGTCGCGTCTCCACCGCCTGTCAGGCAGGGTCCAAGATCTGTGTCGTGTGGAGCTCATCCTTGACTAGAGAGGAAGAATAGTAGGACGAAGGAGCCCGAGCACCCGCCTGATGTTTCTTCTATCTCTTCCGTGTCTCCGACCAAGCCACCGTGCTCTTCGACCGCACCTTCTCTGCCCGCGAGACGCTGGTGAGCCTCGTCGGCGCCTCCTTCGTCCCGCTCTTCTTCACCTCCGTCGCGCCGCTCATCATCTCCGGGCGACTCGTCATAGAAGTGTGACCCGAGTTAGTTGGGCCATAAGTCGGGCCACTACAAGGGAAGGTCCCCTGTCAGTTGGGCCATGAGTCAGGCCATAGTCTATGTGGCCCGACCGGCAGACCCATCCTTGAGGGTAGACGTAGACGTAAACGCATAGATCACCGAGTTAGACTTATTAAAAAAGTAGAGACTATAAAGACCCGGATCTTTTAAACACAATTTTTACCTAAATATAACACATTGTAACTTTTACGTTGTACCTACCCTACAGGAATTAGAGAAACTGGATAAGGGTATATAGAAGAAAACTGGAGTTTCTGGAGGGATTTTGCTTTTTATATGGCTATTTTTGTTACCAGTGATCAAACATACCCACTGCCCACCTACTCACCTGATCCACGGCCAACATTACACGATGAGAATAAATTATTCTTTCTACTCATAAATCAAGAACGTGCAACCTAATACGAGTCCTCGATAGCTTTAAGAAGCTAATTTATCAAAAGAACCGGTGACTTACACAACAGATTTAATCCCTTCGGTTGTCTTACATTGCAGGGACGCACTAATCACACCCTACAGGATCTTCAATTTTCTTGCCGGATTGGTTTAATACATTTGGTTGCTTACATAGCAGGGACACATTTGGTTTTGTTTGATCAGATATTCCTCTAAAAAAGATCTCATCCATGTCGTGAAAGCTTCATCAAGTTCTGCCTCGGCAAAAAGATCTCCAACCACACCAAGCTCCATTGTATCGTCAATCAAGTTCTGTTCTGGCAAAGGATCTCCACCGGCCGTCACGTCGGACAAGGCAGAGTGCGCTCGACGAGGCTGTCGGTGCAGGCAGTCGGTTCGGCGAGCGAGCGGTACGATGGGTGAGTGAGCGCGGTAGGTCAAGGCTACTAGTGCGGGGACAGCGGAAAGACGAGCGAGGCGAGCATGTGGTGGCCTAAGCTTGCCCACTGGCCGGCCCATGGTAGCCAAGGTGGCGCAGCGCTGTTCAAGGTGACTGGGTGACACATCTCGCATGGTGGTGGGGAGGAGAAAGAAATGACAAATGCAATTTTGTTTTTTTAGACGTTTGACTGTTCAACCATAATATATGTGGGATAAAAATTGTAACCTGATGGTCTATACGAGATAAGTCGTTTTGTGTTGGCAAATTTGTTTCTTGAGTTGGAAATAAATTCCATTAACTGAGAGCTGACTAAAAATTAGCAGCTACAAAATAGTTTATAAAGGCAGGATAACCATTCCAACCTCAATCCTGCAATATTATTGCTGATAAGCTTGCTAAGTTTGGGTGTGTTTTAGATTCTGGTGCATGGCAGGTTTTGGATTGAAAGGATTTACAATGGCATTCGAGGAATTACCTCATTTATGTTAGAGCTTAACGGGTAATTTCATCAAATTCATGAAAGGATAATTCACATTTGTCGATATCATGCTAAATTTTTAAAAATGTATCATGCTAGTTTGGAATAAAAGATTAAAAACAAAGGAATAGAGGAGACACATAAGCAGATGAAGTGAAAACTTTAAGCCCAATATTTGTAATAAAACATTAAAAACAAAGGAATAGAGGAAACACATAAATAAATGCAACAACAACATAGCCTTTTAAACAAATAAACAAATAAAGCGGGAAAACTATATAAATTTTAAACAGAGGAATGAAAAAACATAGAAATGTTTTTTTTAATCAAAAGTTCTTCTCTCCTTTTAACTATAGTGATCACAATTTCATTCCAAACATTCAACAATGAAGGAAGAGAAATGGTGTAGAATAATATGTCCCTATGTCACGATGCATTTTTTTTCTTTCTTGTGTATCACGGATATGGATGAAAACGAATCGAATATGGGTGGATATAACTCGTCCCATATCCTGTCTCGTATATATTCTTTTGGATCTGGTGTCAGAGCAGATAGCATTGGATAATTATTTCTTAATTCCATATCATGCCCTATATTTTTGTTCCGGAGTCGATATTCGTTTGGATTAAAAAATTATTATAATATTTGTTTGGATTAAAAAATTACGTAACAGAAGCATAGTCAGAGTGATATACTGAAACAAGACTTATTTGATTGATTATTCATATTACTAAAAAAAGGTCCATTTTACTCTCTCTAAACAATTCACTTTGTCCTTTTTACACCATAAATTAAATATTGACTCAATTTACTCCCTGTACATAGATTGGTGATATATACTCTTTAATGGAGTTTGTACAATTTAGATGGGTGCTATATACCCTTTATTGGAGTTTCTCTTTTTTATTTCTCCGTGTACAAGTTGAATTTGATTATCCAATTTGAAATGGTGACAACTGGCACAATAAACTATGTAAAAAATCATTACATATTTTTATATTATTTTTATGGCATATAGTAATTACCAATATGGATATGTAAATAATAATAAATATATATATTATTATTATTTAAACATGGATTGTTTGCACGTATCATCATGCAAAATTTGTGTTTTAAATTCAACTTGTACATTAAAAATAAGACAGACAAATCACAATATAAGGTATATTGCACCAACCTAGATTGTTCGGGGAAGTAAATTGAGTCAAGATTTTGTTTGTAAAATGGACAATTGTTTGAGGAGTAAAATAGAGGTGGACTCAGATTTAGATACAGATTGGACGGTCATATACATGTCACTCAGCCGGTTTGTCTTGAGATTCACGAAGTCACCACGGATACCTCGCTATCGATGGACGTTGTCTCCTACTGAAAGAATAATTAATCGTAAATGCAATATTTATGTCAAATTAGGGATTTGAACCCGGGTAGTTTAGTTCCACCATAATGAACCTAATGAGCTGAGTTAAACTCAATTTGCTTCTCTTGTTAACATCTATATTGTGTAGCTGTTTGATTTCTTGATATCTTGCCACTTTAAATTAGTTTTATTCGTTTTCTCCATTTTCGGCACATGAATTGACAGTTGAGTTCTCCAGCATATCCTTCTTTCTCTACTTGTTCATCGTCACACACGAACAAAACACATCACACATCTGGTCTTTCTTCTCTCTTCGGTCGCCGCCTATTTATCCACAGCTCACGCTGCCATCATTCTTCCCCGTTCATCATCTTGGACTGGACGCGAGAGCCTAAAAAAGCATAGATTACTGTTTTTTCATGCCTAAGAACGTTCGACCAGAACAGAGAAACTCACAATCAGCCAAGTGCAAAACATTGTTTTCAATAACAAAAATCATAAAATAATATGGAGAAACAATTTAAAAGATTATGATGTAAATTATCCAACTACACGCTCTTATTTTTGTTACTCCCTTCGTTTTTAAATTGTTGTGGTTGTTGATTTTTAATTTACTTAATTACGTTTGACCATTCGTCTTATTCAAAATATTTATTCAAATATGTAAAATTATAAGTTTTGTTCAAATTTCCTTTAGTGATAGAACAAATCAAAACAAAATATATGATAGTTTTTATTTTTTTTTAAATAAGAAGAATGCTTAAAGATAACAAAAAAAATCAATGACGATAACAATTTAAAACGGAAGGAGCATTTTAGTTTCACTAGAAACGAGTCATAAAAGAAAATTAAAAATCTCGTATTGTCTCAGCGAACTATCAAAAGTCACACCGTAGGTCAGCAGCGGAGGGAATAAATCAAAATACTTGTGACTCACTAGTCAAAACGTACATAAAGGTTCAAACAAGTATTTATAACCATCAGTTAACTAGTATACTAGCACTCCTTCCATTTCAAGTTGATGGTGTTAGAACAACAAATTCGAACTAAAATTATTGTCCTAATAACGACAACAATTTTAAAACGGTGGGTAGCATACACGACGTTACAGAAAGAGTAAGCTATGCAGCACGGATACGGATACGTGTATCGGTATCGGGCCGATACGGATACGCGGATACGGCATTTTATCAAAAAACCTGATACGCGGATACGTTTTATAAATTTTTTAATAAAATAAATAATAGTGCACATTAAAATTAGAAAAATTTAAAAAGTCAATATATAACAAATAGTAGCAGAAGTTTAAGTGTACAGAACTACACATAGGGCGCGTTTAGTTCCAAAAAATTTTCACCTCGAAATGTGTGTCTCTTTCTTTGGACACGTGTATGGAGTACTAAATGGAGTACTAAATATAGTTAAACAACAAAACTAATTGTACAGTTTGGATGTACACGGTGAGATGAATCTTTTGAGCCTAATTAATGCATGATTAACCATAAGTGCTACAGTAACCCACTTGTGCTAATGATGCGGTCAAAGGCATCAAAAGATTCGTCTCGCGGTTTCTAGGTGAGTTCTGAAATTAGTTTTTTAATTAGTATCCAAAAAATCCTCCCAAGTCCCAACATCTGGTCAAACTGTTGATTTGACAACAAAAATTTTTTGGTTTGGAACTAAACGCGCCCATAGGCAAATAGCAAGGAGCCGCCCCCTCCCCCTATCCTTTCTCTCACGCCAGCCATGGCCCACACACTCTCAGCAGCCTTATCCTTTCCCTTCCACTTCTCTGCTCCTTTCTCACCACCCACCGAGCAGATGAGCAGCACAAGCATGGCGCCACTAGTCCCTTCCTCTGTGTCTTCCACTCTTCCCCCACCGCAAAGAGCAGCAGCCGGCAGCCCTGCTCCCTCGGCCCCGTCCAAGCTTCCCCTTGCGCGGCCAGGTCGGGCGCGGGGCGAGGCCTGCGGCCTGTGTGGCCAGCCAGCCACGGGACCCGAAGGCGAGGCTGGTGGCGGCGGCGCGTCCCACCCCGGCCGCTGCAGCGCCGCCCCTCCGCCCTCCCTCCCTCGCCGAATCCAGGTGGTGGTGGAGGGCCTCGAGCCCGGTGAGGTGCGCGAAGGGCGGGGCGCGAAGAAGGGTGAGCCTCGCCGAATACATGTTACGCTTTCTAAAGTGCCACAAAAAGTGTCTTTACAATACATTATGATGTATTTGTAAAGATAAATTGTAAAATGAATGTACAAAAGTGTCTCTAGATTAGATTTGTGTTGTAGTGCACACTGCACACTAGCAACTTTTTCTGTGTACACAGGCATTAATATGATCTTATATAGGAAATAATATTACATTTATTAGGCAAAGTACAATCTCAAATTAGGGGTGGGGCTTCTGGCCAAAGGTTCCAGCCCAGGCTTTTTTTGGTCCACCACACCTATATACCAAGCATGCCCTGCCTGATGTAGTTGAAGTAATGTAGTGATTCAAGCATGCGCTCTCTTTTTTTTGTTAAAATTGTTCACCTTTTTTCCCCTGCAGCCTCTCAACCCCCATTTGTCACAATGCCAAGATGACAGAAGCAGAAAGAAGGATGCCCACTGTCAACTTATACAGTACCCCCCATAAAACTATTTTTTCAGCACACCTTAATACCATTTTCTTCTTCTCAACATCTTCATCGCCATCTTCTTTGCTGTTATTCTCAGGTTCAGAGCCCCCTTCTTCATAATTGTTGTCATCAGATTCAGCAGTTGCATTGCCCTCTTTCACCTTCCTCCCATGCCCTTCCTTGTTACAAACAAATAGGACTTTTGTGCTGCTACTGTGTCAAACCTGACAGGCATGAAGTGCCCGTAAGGATTGAGAAACCAATCCATTTTGCACATGAGTTATAGAAATCTCTAGCTTCCTGCTTACTTGAAAAAAATACTTACCCAGTGTATGGTACTCGAGGTGTCGACCAAACCTCATCCACATCTGCTATTCCTTAGGTGTTATTAGCAATAGTCTGCACATATTCGAGGTTTTCAGTTATATTATAGTTGCCAACAGCAGCCTCAACACTGCCCAAAGCAGGCAACACTTGCTATTCTAGACTCTGCACAATGTCATGTACTGTTGCTCCCCTGTCCTGAAGCTTGAACTGCTTCTGTACAGTATGTAGAATTTTCATCTGACTCATTTAGGAAATGATAATCAAATTCTAGCAAGAGCTCATTTTAAATCCATTCTTTTTCACTAGTCTTTTTCTATTCTATTACCCTGCACAACTATTTTTTAATCAAAGCACAAATCTGATTAGATTGGTTTCTACTAGGTAGTATAAGTTAGGTTTCCAAGCAATAATGTTCTTACGTACAAGCATATCAGTATTTTTGTTCAGGCAATAATGTTGCTCATTTTCAGCATCAAAATCACTAACCAAGTTTTCAATCTTGATTCAATCAGGTTTACAATATTGGATTCAATTGTGTGGGTGGGACAGGGGAGCAACTAGGCGCATCAGCACATCCAATCAGAAACTTACATGCATGCTACCTCTCTTTTGACCTGTGTATAGCAATTTGCATCTAAAGATCTGTGGTTTTTCGTTTCTGGAGGATGTGATTTTGTATGGATCTATTATGTCACCTAAAGATATGTGTTTTTTTGTTTCTAGAGGATGTGATTTTGTATGGATCTATTATGTTGCTAGAACCCTAAAACCAAATTGCAGATGATGGGATACCTAAACAAGTACTAAAAGTCTGATCTGCATACCTGATCCAATGTTTTTTTCTTGTTGTTTGGTTCATGGTACTGCCCGGTTGCTCTTTTGTTTGCCCTCATGCTCGAGGTCGCCCTGTTTGTTTTTGTCTCTGCTGCAGGCTGAGGTGGCGGGTGGTGATAGCAAGGGATTTTTGGCCAAAGCAATTTTAGAGGCGCCGGCGTTGACAGGGAGGTGCCAGCGTGGGGGGCGCAGGGTTCTGGCGCGCGACATGCGCAGTTTTGCCGCCAAAAATATAGGGGTGGCGGTTATTGCCGAATTAAGATAGCAATAATATAATATATTTTCCTTTTTTAGGTAGGCTGTATGGATGCTTATATTATGGTTGGCCGTAAGTTAGCCAGGTCCACATTTTATAAATCATGCGATATGTACTAAAAAATTTTAACATCAATGCGCTAAAATCAAGAATGGTACTAGTGATTTATTATACCATAAGGATGGATACCTGCCCGGATTACTTTCCTCCATGGGTAGTTGTCACTAATACCATTGAGTCCTTATCTCTCCCCGCGCCATTGTATGTCAGGTCCTAGCTCTACCCAAACACGTATACATAACACTAAAACATTTGGTGCCCTTCAGGCGCCCAGCAGCGGCAGAGAGCAGGAGCCAGGAGGAGCGGCAGCAGAGAGGGGCAACTGAGGAAAATAGATAAGCTTACTCACATGAGGATTGCTGCAGGCACAAGACGTAAGACACTGAATAGCCGAGCACGCTTCACGCACCGTTTATAATTCGGGAACATATCTGGTGGAAACCACATGTGACTGTGGCCAAAGTTTTGGCTACGAGGCCACTCAATTTATATTTTAGGAGGGTTTTAGTGGATAATAAGTTGGTTGAATGGCACAATCTTGTAGCTCAGATCGCGCATGTTCAACTGGTGGATGGGTCGGATACGTTTAGATGGAATTTGACCAATTCAGGGTCTTTTATTGTAAGATCTTTCTATCTGCACTTATTAGATAGTCATCCAACTTTTGGACATAAGATGATCTGGAAGTTAAAGATTTCTTTAAAGATTAAAATTTTCCTCTGGTTTTTTCAAAGGGAATACTTTTAACTAAAGATAATCTTGCTAAGAAGAACTGGATAGGAAGCCAAAAATGCTGCGGATGTAATAGTAATGAGACTATACAACATCTTTTCCTGGACTGTTCTTATGCAAGAATGGTCTGGAGGATTATTTTTTATGCTACTGGTTTAACGCCACCTAGATCAATTCGCCATATATTTAATTCTTGGCTGTCTAATCAATCTAAAAAGATTAGGAGGGTCATCTGGGTGGGGGTTGCCGCTGTATGCTGGGCGATTTGGAGATGTCGAAATGATTTAATTTTTAACAAAATCAAAGTTAACTCGGTTTTGCAGGTCATCTTCAGGGGAACATACTAGTTTCGTTTCTAGGCGCAGTTGCAGCGCGAGGAGCACGCCAAGAATACTTTCTCCAGCTTGAGCAGACTAATTGAGATAGTAGCTCTTGATTTAGTTAAAGGAGGGGGCAAGCATGTCTATCGCTTGCAGTAGTTTGGAGTCTCTCTAGTGACTGGTGTGCTTTTTTCCTTTGTCCAGCTTTTGCAAACTGTGTTTTTTTTGGCTGTGTATGCCTCGTCATAGAGGCCGGATTGGTAATCCTTTATCTAAAAAAATCAGGTGAAAACCACAACCTTTGTGATACCTGTGCAAACCACGACAAAAAAATCATCTCAATTCACCAAAAAAATCATACAAAAAGATGATATGATGATATACAAACTTGTAAAATATCTTGCCCAAAGTCGATTTTGTTTGTGAGATATAAAAATAACAAATTTCTTTGTTATTTTTATATCTCACAAACGAAGTCGAGTTTGGACAAGATATTTTACAAGTTTGTATATCATCATATCATCTTTTTGTATGATTTTTTTGGTAAATTGAGACGATTTTTTTGTTATTTTTATATCCTCGAGGAAGGAAGAAAATACCTCCACCCTTCAGAGCAATTGGAGCAGCAGCTTAGAGGAGCAAATGTAGGCCCTGTTTGGGACAGCGTCTGCGATGCGTTTCAGCGGAAAGAGCAAAAAAATCCCGCCAAACTGTCTGCGGTGGACGCGCGTTCGCCGGCCGTGCACAACGCGATAAGCGAGAAAATGAACTGCAAGCTGGAAAAATGCGAGAAGCGAGGGAAGAGCCGCTTACCGCTTTTACGCAGCCTGCGTCCGCAGACCACGGTCCCAAACAGGGCCGTAATTGACAGTGGTAGCAGCAATTTGAAGCATAGAAATTGTAATTGAAAATAGCAGTATTCTTTCTTTTGTTTTGCTTGGCTATATACTTGTCTCTCCTTGCTTCTGCCGGCAATTCTTCAAGTCTCAAGGGTCCCCAGGGTGCTCGTACATTTCCTGGAAGTTCCCCACAAAGATCTCCTTGAGGTCCGACCAGCTCTGAATCCGATTGGTGGAGAGATGTTCGAGCCATGTTCGTGTCGAGTCGGCCAGGAATAGTGGCAAGATGCAGATGATGAAGTAATCATTATCCGCACCTCCATCTTGGTAGCCGAGCTAGTAATCTTAAGCCAGAGGCTGGGGTTCATCTCCCCGGCGTACCTTGTGATGTTCATCGGGGTTGATACCACTGCAGGAATGCTGCGTTGTAGATCCATGAACCAGACACCCTGGGTATCGGTTCGTCGGGGCTCGAGCTCTGATCTTCTACGCTGTTGTAGTGCCCTCAATGGCGAGTGCGTGGGCAAAGGCTGCCCTGTCCCCGCTCTTGCTCGTGCCCACACTGGCGGACATTCAGGGTATCGCACGCGTCTCGATCGGGACCGGATCTTGACAGGAGCATTGGCAGGCGCCTGTCTGTTGATCGGTGCCTTGTGGATGGAGATGTCATCCTTAGTGCCCCGGTTCGACTTAGAGCGCTGACCCATACTAAGCGCGCGTCGCCGGGAGGCTGAGCTCCCGGCCTGCTGCTCCACTGTGCGCAGGAGGTACACACGAAGCCAGGCCCGGCCCTGTAGTAGTAGCAGGCGGGGCAGTCGCCCTAGGCCCCCGGTTTGAAGGGGCCCATCACGTATACATGCCCCATCACGTACACATGTAGTGTACATAAGACCTAAATTGCGATACCTTTTTAGCCTGTTACAAAACAAGTGAGCACCATCGATCAACTCAGCCCAAACTCATATCAGCCCATTGATAGCCTTGGCCCTTGAGGCGGCCATCCATCTTCCTAGCGTACAGACTGCTGGCGTATTGTCAAAGCCACCGAGAAGTCGGCCGCCTGTTCGCCTCCTCCTCAGTGCCCCGCATCCCGCAATCCGCACCGCAGACCGCACGGCCGCACCGTGATTGACTGATCGCAGATCGCCTCGCACCCTCGCCCTCAGCCGATCGATTTCCCCTAATGCTTGAAGGTAGGAAGCTTCGATCCTAAATTAATTAGCGCTCGATTTAGCTCTAGTAAGATTTTTATTTGTTTAGAATAAAGGGATTAGGGATGCAAGTTCTTGTAAATTTTAGTTGTGCCCTAGTTTTGAGCCACTTGTATTTTTTTCATCATCTTATTTTCCAGGATCATGATTTCGTGTTGAGAAATTTGCAAGTTATACTTTTGGTGTAATGATATAACACTATTTTCACCATATGATTTTTATAATGCATTGAAATCAACTTTTGCAACTGATGTAGTTGGATGCCTATGTCAATTAGAGGCCTCTAATTTTGGTTTTGCCCCGGGCCCCAAAAATCACAGGGCCGGCCCTGCACGGAGTTTCTCGTGTTCACGACGCTCTTGCAACATCGTGGGTTCTGGCATCGCCTCGAGCACCGCCGCGACAAACGTAGAGCGCGGTGGGTCGTCGGCAATGGAGGTCGAGAAGCCAGTCTGGACGGGCTCCCTCCTATGCCGCCTCCTCGGCTCCCTTCGCCTGCTGGCCCGCGTAGGGCTGCTCCCCATCCAAAACCCAGAGGGAGGCAAGGAGGCGGCACAGGAGAGAACGAGGGAGAGGAGAGGGGTTGGGAGGGAGGTTGTGGGCGGGTGGCGAGCAGAGGACTGAGCAGAGGAGAGGATAGAGATAGGAGTAGAGTAGAGGAAAGAGAATCTTGAGTTAATGATAATAGAAATTATAGGTTTCTTTGTAAATTTTTGCCAGCATGGCACCACGTGCCATGCCAAGTCGATATCGGAAGCTCGCTTGGTATGTTTGGGACCTCAGATGAACTATTTAACACAGTTTAGGGACCCAAATGGACGATTTAAGAGTTTTGGGATCTAGGTGGTATAAGTTTGTGGCTCTGGAGTGCAACATACTCATAAATTAATTAGTGTTGAACTGTCGATACTCATGTAGAAACAACCCTCCAAACCCAAAAGGATGATTCATCCGAGTGTCACACACATGGTCACTAGCTAAGCTTTATATATATCGCACTAGATCAACATTAGGGCAGTCCCAACTTTGCTGATTAGGATAGTTTTTAACATCAATTAGATGTGCCAAACGTTGCTGATTAGGATAGTTTTTAACATTAATTAGATGTGCCACCTAAGCATTTTTGATGATGTGGTATGGGTATTAACGAGGAGTAAGGAAGAAACGGTCTCTTAGATGAGAAATTGAGTCATCAATTTTCTCGAGGATGAAAGAAACGAGCAGATCGGTGTTGGGGTGATTCCTCATTTTCATCTGTGGAACCCGCATCCCGCTGCCGGAGGGGGCAGGAAGATAAGCCGCGCCGCCCAAGCTGCCGCGTGTAAGAGCTCATGCACGAGACGATGGCGTCCCCAGGTTTGACACAGCTGCAAGATGGAGGAGCTGATGCTTGCATCTCGATCGGAGCAAAGAGGCGGTCCTTGGATTGCTCGATCGGTGGATTTGATTTGCAGGAGGTAGGAAGGCTAGAATTGTTGCTGCTGCTGGTAGATTCGTTGTATGGAGGATTAGACTTTTTGACACGGATGATGGATATATTGAGTGGTGGATTTACTTGCTTGCTGGAACAGAGAGGAGGGAGAGATGGATGGGAGGGCAGGGCCGATGTTGCTCTCAGGTCTCGCTAGAGGAAAATTGGAAGGAAGAAGCAACGTGTGGGATTCTTCATCGGGGTGGGCGGCGAGAGCTTGACGACGAGGATGGATGGGATTGACAAAGACGCAGGGGGGCAAGAAATTTATTGTCAGCCCATGACAAGAAATTCTGAAATTGTGCATTGTAGTATATGGTTTCTACGAGCGGTTTTTAGTTGAGGTGGCAGCTATAGAAACCATTATGTGGTTTGATGGTTGGGACTGCCAAGCGTCGCCACTAGTGACCGACAGGAAGCATAAACACTAGTGAGATAGAATTGTTTGTGGTGCTTGAGACCCACAAGCAATGTCTTTGCCGGGCCACCGTGGCAGTGCCCCCGTCACTGCCAATGTGACGGCTACATGACTGTCCGACAATACATCATACGCAAGTACAACTACTCAACCTTCACACACTCCCAATCCGCCTCAACCCCCCGCTCCTCCGGACACCTCCTGACCTCTACCATGCAATCCTCCGATATCTCTAACAACAGGTCATCGAGCTTTTTTCACAACCAGAACCTCCCTAATGGAAAATCATGCGTCGTCCATTTGCACCCTAGCCTCTTCTCCACTACTATCATTGACTCCACCGCACTGTGGTATGTGCTCTTTTGGAGATTTCATTCTAGTGGGGTGCCACTGATAGCAAAAGTCAGGCTTCCTTGACACAGGAGGAGAGGTGGATGGTCTAGTCAACCTTTAGGCCAGATTTTCAGTCATATCTCTTCATATCGCATGCTTAAACACCAATTAGAAGCATTAAACATTGACTTATTACAAATCTAATTTCTTAAGTCATGACTTAATTACAAGACAAATCTATTAAGCCTAATTAGTTCATAATTTGACCACTAATTGCTACAATAAGCATCCACTAATCATGCGTTAATTATACTTAATAGATTCATCTAGAGCTCTAATTGCAACTTATGCAATTATTTTTATGGCAACGTATCCTATGGAAACCAACTAGCCTGTGCAAACTATAGAAACTCGAATCTGGGTCTTTGGATGAGCATCCGATGAATGGGACTGGAGGTGGGACAAATTTGCATATAACCTCCCGTAGTTATCCCACTTAATCGTGTATTATGCAAATAGACCCCCTCATAGCAAGCGCCGCGCCCTCCGCCCTGCCCTGGGATTCCGGCGACGTTGTGAATTCCTGCTGTTCGTGCTCGAAAGACTGCACTGCTGTTCGTGCGGAATCCTCAAAAGACTGCAACGCTGCCACCCTTTCGTATCCTTGACGCCCTCCGCCCTGCCCTGGGACTCGCTGAGGATGCCGCCCAGTGAAACGCCGCCGCCGCAGCCGCAGGGTGACTCGCCAGTGCCGTCGCCGATGGAGTCCGCCGACGGTGTGGATTCCGGCGCGCACGTATTCGAGGAGGTGGACAGCGAGGGCCACCGCGGGATCAACCTAGGACTACCTGCTGTTCGTGCTCCTCCATCGCCTGCACTTAAATGATTATTATCAGAGCTACGTGCTCCTCTTTCGCATGTTGTTAACTGATCACGGCCATGAATATTTGCCTCTTTGTTCTTTATACAGGAGTTATTAGTTAAAAATTCTACCAGTGCTACACTTTTTTTTATTAGTTCTTGTTGCACATTGTCAGGAATTATTAGGGACAATTTTCTACCAGTGCTAATTTTCTTCCATTAACTGTTGGGCCATCCAAATTATATTCTAGTCTGATGTACAGAAACAGGTATAGAGTTAATTCTAAATGGAAAAGCCATCGCACAGTGATGCTGTTATTCTTGAGATCATCAGGTTCCAACATTGGCAATGCCATCACTCAATCATTCTGGTATGTGTGATGCAAAGTGAGAGGGTCCAACATGGAAACTGGATGCTTTATATACATTGCACATTTAGTGAAATAGCAGAATATGCAGAGACATCAGACATTTTTTAGTGATCATACAAAATCATGCACACTATATCTGCACAAATGGCAAAATCATATACAATATATGCACAATTGACTACAACTAGAAGAAGCATTGGCTAGAACTAGAAGAAGCATTCCCTCAACACAACACAGGCCTAGAGCAGCTAGCTCATGTGCCGCTCGATTACAAGCACGAGGAACATGCATACAACTGAAGCTAAATAGTTTAGCTGCCACCAGATCCTTCATCTCATCAATCAGCCCAGCAGACAGCGAACTGGAATGAGAATCCACCATGATGGCTTGGACATTTACACGCTTGGACTTGGTTATCTGAATGGCATGCCTATCTGAATATCTGCACTGTCATCTCTGTGGTGCTCGGCACCGGCGGCATCTTTACACCAGCGACGGTGCCGGGGGCATCTCCACGCACCGCACCTTCTCTTGACCGCACGTGCGACGGTGCCGGGGGGCCGTCGCCGGAGAAAACGGCGCCGGCGACTTGCGTGCGGGCGGGCGACTGGCAACTCGCGAAGGGTCGGCGGCGCAGCGAGAAACAAAGGGGCAGCGGGCGTCGGGCTCCAGCGCGGCCAAGCGACAAAACTGGGCGACAAGTAGGAGGGCGTCGCGGCGAGAAATAAAGGAGCAGACGCGGCGTCGAGGCTTGGGATGGGCGGCGGCGGCGCAGCTTTCGAGGATACGAAACGAACGGCGGCATGTCCCAGGGCTGGATGCGGGCGAATCCCAGGCAGGACGCGGCGCTTGGTATGAGGGGTCTATTTGCATAATACGCGATTAAGTGGGATAATTGCGGGAGGTTATATGCAAATTTGTCCCACCTCCAGCTCCATCCATCGGATGCCCATCCAAAGACCCAGATTCTAGTTTCTATACTTTGCACAGACTAGTTGGTTTCCATAGAATACGTTGCCTATTTTTATATTAAGTTGATATCGAACATTCAAATTGACATCCGAACATTTGATGTGATAGCTACTTACAAAATCAAATGAGGCCATAGACATATGAAGAGTACTGAGGATATGTCACATGGTTTCTTGCCTACAGGCTCTCATATGTTCAATTGTTGTTGAGTTTGTGATTTGCAAAACAGATCTACATGACTAGCAAAAATGAAAGAAGCGGATGATTTGTAAAATCTGGGAGCACGCCTATATTATTTAATAAAAAAGAATTTTCTGTTGAAGTTACGTTTCTCGCAGAAACATCGTTGTATCAATAGTTGTCGAAACATCGTTGTATCAATAGTTGTCGTTTGTTCATTGAAAACGAAATAACTCATCACGTGAATACGTGATTGTACGATAGCCTCTCATCCTGCTGTGATGGTGGAATCCGAATAATCCCTTGGATCCACCTCGCACAATCATACTCTAACTCCTATCCACCGTGGGAAGAAACCCCTGGGAGCGCTCCGTCTCCCCCAGAGCGACGCGTGAAACCCGGAGAGAGTAGCCCGACGCGAGCCGTCCGATCCGTCGCAGGGGTCGATCCGCGCCGTTCTTTGGTCTTTTGCAAATAGACCCTTCAAGTTCTTTTATTCCAACCCGCCGTCCATATATTTTTGCAAAAAAAAACCCGCCGCGCCAACCCCCGCTACAGCCTCCCACCCCCAACGGCCAGCGCCCCTCACTTAACCCTAGCCCTAGCGCTCCCAGCCGCCGCCCCGCAGCCCTCCGCCCCCGCCCCCACCCCGCAGCCCTCTTCCCCTCGCCCTCCTCCACCCTCGCCCTCCTCCCCTGCCGCCGGTCGCCTCCCTTGGCCGCCGAACCCTCCCGAGTTCCCCACCCCTCGACCCCCGCCGCCACCGCTCTGACCCCGCCGTCCAGTCCACCCCACCACCGGCGGGGGATCCAACCGGTGTCGTGCCGGTGGCGGATTTGGTCGACTCTGCCCTCTGGCGCCGTCGTCCGTCGAGGTACCCGCGCCCTTCCCACCCCCGCTCCATCCCGGTGGCCGCGGGCCTCCACCCTGGCGGATCTCGCCGTGCTCCCCACGGCCTCACGGCCGGCGATGCCTCTCCCCCATCACCACGCCGCCCCTGGGCGGTCGCCGCCGCCCTGCGCGGCTCTCCCCTGGCGACAGCCAATCCTCCCCCACCGACGAAGCCATCCCTGCAGGCCACCACGGACCGCACGCGGGGGTCCCCAAGGCGGGTGTCTTCCATGTGCGCATCTGCAGGGCCAGCGCCCTACAGAGCTGGCGCATTGGCTCTGGCCAGCGGTGCACCCCCTGGCGTCCTGTTTCTTCGGCTCCAGTGCCATCCCCTCTTGCGACTCCTCCATTCTGGTGTTCTCTGATGGATCCACTTGAGATCCCCCAATGGTAAGAATCAAACCCTAGGGGTCTCTCTCTCTGTGTGTTATTGCACATAGTTCCTCTATGATTGATAGTAGATTAGTTATATTATTGAAATTGGATGCAAAATGCACTTGAAATCAGATTGTGGAGAGACATTGGTATGTATTGCATAGGGTCAGTAACGAATGATTCTACGGGAATTGCGACAAATATGACCTTATGTTGACATCTTGACAAATACTACGGGCATATTATAATGGCAACACAGGTCTGTTTCTGGACTTGGTAGTTTAATTTGATCTGAAATACTAATCAAGTGGTTACACATCCAATATCTACCGGAGTTAGTCTAACCTTCTTAATTGTTAAAACATTCATGCTGGGAAGGCAGAGCATTGCAATGGTAGGTAAACATGAATCCAGCTATACTCCGTTCAGTGCAGACAGTACAATTTTGATGTAAATGGTTTTGTTTGATTTTTGTTTATATGACATAAAACTAAACTCCTTAAGATAGCAAGCAAACCGGAGGGAAGGACTACTCAGGTTTAGGATGTACACTTGGTTAGTTAGTGCTAAAGTGTCGATATACCAAACTCGCAAGTGTATAAGCCTTCAAGTGCTTATCGCTATCGACACAATAGGTACTTTTGAGTCTTTGAGTGCTTATCAGATTGAGGTGAAGACTAAATTCATGTACAAGTCTAGCAGTTTGGAGTTAGAGAGATCGGAGTAGTGGTTCATTCAAAATTTATAGTGTGCTCCTAGAAGCAATTTGTTTTACCTTGCATTGACTTTTACTGAATTATTTTTACAAAGGCAAGAAAAGGAGGAATTTGGTGTATAATGAACATTTAGATTGGGATTAACTGACTTCTTGAAAGCAGAGTAATATGTCAATGTATTTTTAAAGTTGTGGATCCAATGAAAGATGGTCCTGAGAGCGCTGTGCTAGGGACCTTGTGTAGAGATAGAATCTAACACCGCGAAACTGAGAGATGGTTGCATATAGTTCCATGATTTACCCACTTTGATTTTCCAGGAACTCAATGTCGCACTTTACGAAACTGATGCGAGTTTAATTTTTGCTTTTCTTACATATCATATGGCCACACATGCCTACACCAGGTAAACTTATGCAACAGAAGGTGTTTTCTCATAGTGTGGTATGAGCGCTGAGCTTGAAAATTACAAATAGCATGGAATAGTTTTGGAAAGGCAGGTTTTCTTCTGGCCATATAAGTGAATGACCTGGTGCTGCTTATACCAAAAATTGATCATGTAGGTTGGACTAAGCTATGATTTGCTTTCTGTGACAGGAGAAGCCAATTCATGAATCGCTACTTGCTATACTTCAAACATATATATCATCTCTGCGCAGTCAGCTTGAAGTTCAGCTATTTCAGAACTGTAGATATTCGAGTGAGCTTAAATTACCTCTATATTTCTTTCAGGACTTTGCAAGGTACAATTTCTCATTAAAAAGAGTCCGACAACACACCTCCACTACCTGTAGCGAGTTCGATAGAATGTCCAGCCTCCAGCAGCATGCTAAGTTGCACATAGAACTTTTTGATGCATACCATACGTTGTTATTTCCTTTGTCCCTTAATAAATAAGAGGCATGGAGGATAGATCCTGCTTCATAGATTGCAGTGAGTAGTGCTTTTTGTTTTGTAGGTACATAACCGTCAGATTGTTGTTATCATGAAATGATTTTTTCCTCACTATACAAGCTCTGGAGATCTCTGCTGATGCCTAGAGGAAGGTCACTCTTTTCCATAATATGGAATCACAGCAACTGTACAAAGAGCACGTGATTACGGAGACACAACAGCTGTCCTTTTCCAAGAACCTGATGTGGTCGATCCAAACAAAGAGAATAGTCTATTTTGTTGTGCTATTCTAAAGCTTCTTTCATGTAATTTCGATTCTCCAGATCCAACATTTGATTGTGACATGAACTGAAACTCTGAGCTTTTGTTCCTCAAAATTCAGTATGCCATGATCTGAAATACTGAACTTCAGTTTATGCAATTGAGCAATTCTATGCAATGAAAAGTTTCAACTCATCAACTATTTTGCTCCATATTTCTAACTGGGCGCGGCGTAGCGCGCGATTTACCTAGTATTACATAGAAGCTCTAAGGACGCCAGCCAGCTGCCATTTGTCTATGGTTAACGTTGCGCCCATGCCAAGGCCAGTCCGCTTAAAAGAATCTTGACAGACGCTCATCATTGTATCTCACTAGTGGAGATGTACCACAGACAAGTATTTAAATTTAAATTATTTAAAAAAAAATTGGATTGCATTAAACTGCTAGTAAATTTTTTTTATTTGTTCCGTGATGGAATCAATTTTATTTGCTATCTAAGACTCTAAAAGGAAATAACATTTAATATCTATATAAGACAACCCTTAATTAAATATGAAAGCATATTATTTTCATGTGGATGTTTATAGAATTAGTTAGTCAACAAATTGGCGAGGTACGGGGTGAGCCAGCTTAATAGGAAGGAATGTCTAGGATGGTTTGTTACCAATTAGAGTTTATATGAGTTTATTTGGTCTAATCAAATCCATGCATGTATGCAATATTTAATTCAATAAATATAGAGGGAAGAAAGGAATCAAATATTTAATTCAATAAACACAGAGAAACGAAAGGAATAAAATAGTGAGGAATCGCGGAGATGGAAGGCTGCTGATTTGGAAAACATCAAACTCTGATTTTCTCCCTTCGCAGACGCTCTTGTTCCTGTCCTTTTTTATGTGCCCCAATTAGCACTCGTACTGCCAGGGGTATCAACATTAGGCACATGGGCCGCAACAGAACCATAATAATTTCTGTAGAGAAAAAAAAGAAGGGCCCAAATTGATGAGTAAAATATTCATATTATTATTATCTATCATTACTAAGGTTTCCTGAATAGACGGACGGGTGTGTCGACTCACCTGGGTACTCGTGACCTCTCCCCAAGCTTTGCTTGGATGAAGCTCAATTCTGCTGATTGGGGTCTGGCTGCTGGGGGTAGCAGCAATATTAGGGCCATTATGTTCTGAAAGAATTTCAGGGGATTTTCATTTGTGCCACTAAGAAAACTCGTAATCCCTCATGCCTAATGTTGTCTATGACACACGTGAGATCCTCTACTGTCACTGCGAGTGTATAAGAGATTTAAGGTTTATGTGATGATTTTTTTTGAGAAATTTATTGGATTTTAGGAGCCACAAGTATGGATGGCCTATAGAATCCTAGAATGCTGTGTCGTTTAATAGATCTTAGAAGGAGACTCCAGACTCAGGATTCTTTTCGTCCGTCGTAGTTGGTTCTCCTATATTTGAGTGTAACATGTGTTAGAGACAACTACAGTATAACAGAGATGCGTAGAGCTTCTATACGAAATGTTGTGTGACATTTAAATGGGAAATAAATGTGATACTGTGGCATTATATCTTCTTGTTATGTCCGATCTTAGGCTAGTCTCAATATGAGTTTCATGATATTAAATTCTGTACCATATTATCAATTTTGCTGACGTGGTGAAGAGAGAAAAGAAGAGAATTTAATGAGATGAGAGAGGAGTTTATCCCCCATAAAACTCAGTCGGCACACTTGTCTACTAATTCTTAGTCTTGATAACATGTCATGAAACTGTACATCGAGACTACTGGGTTCGAGAAACCAGTGGTGTCCTCTGACACCCGTGGTGGCCACCAGGGTTCGAGAAACTGTCTGTAAAATGTTGTGCCGAAATGTTTCTAAAACACTTCAATAATTAATGAACTAACAGATTTGATCCAAGGATACAACATAGGGTATATAGTAAGCTAGCTAGTTTACAATTAAAGTAAACATGGTACTACTTCGTTCAGGTCTTCGCACAGGATCCATTGCATACAATAAACCGGTAGCGTCTATATATTTCATCAATTCCGCTTCTTCGTCCTAACGACTAAGCGAGCGTGCAACGGTGTCCTCATCTCAGTAACAAGCCCTGGCCTCCCTGACATGTCAACCTCCACCTCCTTCCCCACACAGCCGACTGGCTTCCATTCGAACCGAGTCACCAGATTCTCCACGAATGACTGCAAAACCTTCATGGCGACTGCCGCACCCGGGCATGCCCTCCGCCCGGCACCGAACGGCATCATCTTCAACGTCTCCGAGCCGCTGCTGCTGCCGCCGCTGCCACCGGCGATGCCACAGACGATGAACCCTTCTCCGCCTTCCAGAAACCGCTCCGGTCTGAACACATCTGGCTCAGTCCACACCGTGGGGTCACGACCGATGTCACCCACTCCATAGTTCACAACGCTGCCCTTAGGTATCACGTATCCATCCAGGGAGACATCCCTGTCCGTCGTGTGAGCCAATAGGTAGTGCGCGGGCGGGTGGCGACGGAGGGCTTCAAGCACCACGGCTTCCAGCCCTCCACGAAGGGCCTCTCACTGCCTGTCGGCCTTGAATCGTTTCCGCCGCCAGCCCTCGTAGCGATGTCATTCCGTAGCTTTCGTTGGGTATCCTGTTGAAAGGTGTAACAACATGGCACTATTTATGCCATTTCAAGTAATTTTGGTGATCGAATGACAACGCAATCAATGGGACTAATGGTATTGTTAAGTGAACATTTCTACATCCCAGGGATGAAGTAAAAAGGCCATGCAAAGCAAAACACGAAGAAAGAACTCAAAGAAACGCTGAATTAGACGAGTTCTACTGAAATCAGTAGCACCGGAAGAACCGATGCTATAGGCATCGGTGCATCCGATGGTTGTCGGATGATCCGACGGCCTGGCTATTGGCACAAGTATGTGCGCCTCTGAAGATTAAGTGAAGCACCGGTTGAACCGACGGCTTCAAGATAGGCATCAGTGCATTCAACGTACTATGTTCCAGAGACGATGTCAAGCCCCCAGGAGAAGATTCTTCAGCACCGGATGAACCGGTGATGCATCGGAGCAAAGCACCGGTGTAATGACGTCAGCAGAAGAGAAGAAGACCAATGGCTAGTTGAGTGCTGTGAGTGACCGGTTTAACCGACGGGCAAGCATCGGTTCAACCGATGATCACTGTGTCAGCTGTCAGGAGTTCAACGGCTACTATGAGTCTTAGAGTGACCGGATGAACCGACGCTACCCCTGCCAGAGGCATCGGTTCATCCGATGATACGCAGATTTCTGCTGACCGTTGGAGCAACGGCTCCATGACTTGGAGGCCTATATATATATGGCATCCCCTGGCCATTTGAAGATTGCTGGAGTTCAAGGAAGTCACATACACACCCAAGAACCACTCCAAACCATCCAAGAGCTTAGTATTCATATCCTTAGCCCTTAGCACACTTTGAGAGTGTTGTGTAAAGGATTAGCTCTTAGTGAGTGAGATTGCAAGGCCTTGAGCCCTTGTGCTGTGGTTCTCTAGTGAACCAAAAGAAGAGCTTGGTGCGCCGGCCCCTTGGAGCTGTGAAGCTCGCCGGCAACGTCATCGACCCTCCGACTTGGTGTGGAGCGGCGACGACACTTTGTGCGGGGGACGTGGAGACCTCCATCCTTTGTGGAGAAGCTCCTTAGTGGAACCCGGGGCCAAGGTGACCGTGATTGTGTTCACGGAAGAGACTTGGTGACCGAGTAGCAATACTCTTAGTGAGTGCTACAACAACGTGGATGTAGGTGTGCCTTTGTGGCTAACCGAACCACGGGATAAACACCCGCATCAAGAGTTTGCTTTCTCCTATCCCGCTCATTAAGCTTCCGCATTTCATACTAGCAATTTGTGTGCCTTTACTTTCATAGAGTAGTTTCTTGATAGGAAAGGCTATAGGTTGCTAAACTCTTTTGGGATAGGGGTTTCACACTAATACAACCATAGTTGCACATCTAGATAGCTTGTTTTAGTTTAAGTTTTGTGCAAACTAGTTGGAGCCATAGGTCTAAGGTTTTAGAGTGCCTAATTCACCCGCTCCCCCTCTTATGCTAGAGCACCCGATCCTTACAAAAGGTTAATGTTTATTAATATGCAAGGCCTATATATATTTAGTCGATTGAAATCTTGATGTTATACTCAGATCTTGTGATCAAGTTGGAAATACACGACGAGGTTAGGGTTCTGGACTTCATGGTTCTGGGATTCACCCTGAATTGACCAAATTTCACCGAAATTCACCCACTTTGTTCAGGACCGAAACAAAACCGAAATGATAAAAAAAATCGACCAAAGTATTTATTATATTATCACTAAGATCTATACCACCCCATATACCCCTCTAGCTATAAAAATATGAATGAACTTTAGTTATATAATTCTTTTAGCCTCTTCAACTTTGTAATAGCTGATGAGCGCATAAACATCGTGTTTTCGCCATCGTTCACCAAAGCTCCTCTCTAGTTCTATCCCACTATCTTCTCTAGAAGTACTCAATTTCTCAATCTCCATATAAATGTAATCAAATTTTATATAAAAATGAATTTGTTGACCGGTCAAATAATCGAATCCTGGTCCGAAATTTCCGAAATTCACCCATATCGATCATCACATTTTGAAGCCCAAAACCTAGGATCCGTTGAGCTTTAGTTTTCTGGCAAGGAATTTGTGCCAGGGGAGGATACAGTATATATCTTGAAGGAGAACAGAGAGGACGTTGAGCTGGAGGTTCAAAAAAGACAGAGGCAGATGGGAAACAACTCTTTCGATTGAAAGAGATTGTTTTTTCTGCCTTCTAAGGAATACTCCTATATAACAACCCTATATTATGCACATGCAAAGTATAGCTTTTGACTCGTCAAAATCCTACATATAAGCTCCGATAGTTTTATATTCATTGTTCTGTGCATGACGTACCTGATGGAGTACTAGCCGTGCCATGATCCATTCGAGGGCCGTTGACGTGGTCTTGGCCGCGGCGTTCATGAACTCCCAGCAAAGGCTCACCATCTCAAGGTCTCCGAGCCCAAGGCTTAGAAGCGTGTCCGCGTAGCACCGAGGAGCTGCACCGTCGACGTCTCTGACTTTCTCTCGCCGTCGCCGGCGAGCACCGATGAGGGTCATGACAATGACATGGTGCCTCTTCTGGGCGTCCAACAATTTCCAGCACCTTGGTAAGTAGTACGCAAGCTGAAGGACCACGGGCATGAGGTGGAAGGCGTCAAGCTCAACGACGAGAGAGAGGATCTCGGCGTGCAAGCCACGCAGATGCGCGAGCACGTCGTCAGCTATGCCCTCTCCGAAGCATAGCGCGGCGAAGAAGAAGAACACAGCGTGCCGGAGCCGATCTGATGCGACCACGATGCCGTTGACACCCTCCCGCGCCTCCACCTCGAGGCTCTGAACGAGCTTATCGATGGACAACCACAGCGGGCCGCTGATGTCCGCAGCCACGAGGTGGGAGCTAAGGTTGCGTCGGAGGAGAGCCCAGCAGCTGCCGTACGCGGCGCTGTTGATACCGTAGGCATTAACTCCATAGGACAACGACGGCGGGCGCTGAGCGAAGGCGACACCCATGCTGACCAGTGTGCGGTGGGCAATTTCATGGCCGGCGATGAAGATCGCCGGCCTGCTGCCGGCCCAGAGGGTCACGTGTTAGATAACCCAGGCTCGGCTATGATCCTAGCTTCTCTAGTTTGTTTTTTCAATTAGCTGAATAAGAGCTTGTTCAGTTGAGCGCGTCATGTAACGGCCAGATGCATGCCTTGTTCGTGCAGTAGCAGTAGTGGGGGATGTTCTCGCCACTTTCTCGTCTGTGGGATGGCGCAGACCGGTAGGAGGTTGTGGCGTGCGCATCGCGTCCGTGGCAATCGGCATGCTCTAACCGTGGGATGGCACGGCAGTAGTGGAGCGTGAAGATAGCAGCGTCGTGGCATCAAGCCACTGTAATCTTTCATATATATTCAGTAACTGAGTCAGAAAACGGCGCGAAGTTGCGGCACCATTCTCCTTGTGTCTCTGTATTCGCGTGCGTTCCAGGTGTTGGTGTGTGTTCTGGTGATCACCGGCGGCAAGGGGTTGCCGGAGTTCACCGTCAACTGGCATCAGAGCGGTTGCGGTTCGAAGAGCTGTCATGGCGTCGCACTCGCGCACGCCGTCGGACAGTAGGCGCCGAGTGTCGCCGACGCCGCCGCCGCCGCCTCGCCGGCAGAGGGGCCGGGAGCGCGTCCTTGTCGAGCGGCAGGTCGTCAAGGAGATCGGCAACGCGGGGTGGCCGATGCTCACAAAGACCAACTACGCCGAGTGGTCGGCGATGATGAAGTTGATGTTGCACCCGCGTGGCCTGTGGGAGGCCGTGAACCACAACGACGTCTCTGAACACGAGGACATGATGGCCATGGAGGCCATTTTCAAGTCGGTGCCGGCCGACATGGTGGTGATGATGGCAAACAAGGAGAGCGCCAAGGCCACTTGGGATGACATCAAGACGGCGAACCTCGGCGTCGAGCGTGTCCGCAGGGCCAAGGCGCAGACCTTGAGGAGGGAGTGCCTCTCCTTCAAGGACGGCGAGAGCGTGGATGACTTCACCGTGCGCATCAACACCCTCGTGCAGCAGCTGAGGACGCTCAGCGACGTCTACACCGAGCCGACGGTCGTGCGTCAGTTCCTACAGGCCCTTCCCCCGCGCTACCACCAGATCGCCATGTCGATCGAGACCCTACTCGATCTCGACTTGATGTCGGTGGAGGAGCTGGTCGGGCGGCTGAAGGCGGCAGAGGAGCGTCACGGCCTCAGCGGGACCGCCAACAACATCGCGCAACTCAATCTCACCGAGGAGGAGTTGGTTGCACGCGTCTCCAAGCGCCTCCAGATCGGAGGCGGTGGCGACAGAGGCCAGGGGTCCAGCGGATCCAGTGGATCGCGCAGTGGACGTGGTCGTGGTGGCGGTCGTGGAGGAGGCCGTGGCACAGGCGCGAAGAAGAGAGGCGACGGAGTCGGCCGCGGCGACGGCGCACGCGGCGGCGCGCTGCGGCGGCGACTGAAACGAACATGGCACCATTTATGCCATTTCGAGTGATTTTGGTGATCAAATGACAACACAACACTTGGACTAATATGATTGTTAAGATGACGATTCTCAGGCTTTTAGGTTCAAGTGATGACAAAGAGAAAGAGAAAAAAGGCGTAGCAAGGCCCGAAGGGCCGCCCCTATGGGGGTTCCGCCAAGGGCATCGGTGCATCCGATGGTAGTCGGAAGAACCGACGCTATGGAATTCTGGTGCAGAAGGGAATCGAAGCCAAGTCAGCCTATAGGCACCGGTTGAACCGACGGTCCAAGAAAGGGCATCGGTGCATTGGGCGTACTGTGTACCAGAGACGATGTTAAGTGCCCAGGAGAAGTTTCTTCAGCACCGGTTCAACCGACGGTGCATCGGAGTATTGCGTCGGAGTATTGACATCAGCAGAAGAGAAGAAGCCTGTGAGTGACCAGTTTAACCGACGGGCAAGCATCGGTTCAACCGGTGGTCACTGTAGCAGCAGTCAGAAGTTCAACGGCTACTTCGTGTCTTAGAGTGACCGGATGAACTGACGCTACCCCTGCCAGAGGCATCGGTTCTTCCGGTGATACGCAGATTTTCTGCTGACCGTTGGAGCAACGGCTACAAGACTTGGTGGCCTATATATAAGCCTCACCCCGGCCATTTGAAGATTGCTGGAGTTGCTGGACATCCCAAACACACCCAAGAACATCTCCAAGCCATACAAAAGCATCAAGATCATATCCTTAGCCCTTAGCACACTTTGAGAGTGTTGTGTAAAGGATTAGCTCTTAGTGAGTGAGATTGCAAGGCCTTGAGCCCTTGTGCTGTGGTTCTCTAGTGAACCAAAACAAGAGCTCGGGCGCTGGCACCTTGGAGCGTGAAGCTCGCCGGCAACGTCATCGACCCTCCGACTTGGTGTGGAGCGGCGACGACATCTTTGTGCGGGGGACGTGGAGACCCCCATCCTTTGTAGAGAAGCTCCTTAGTGGAACCTGGGGCCAAGGTGACCGTGATTGTGTTCACGGAAGAGACTTGGTGGCCGAGTAGGAATACTCTTAGTGAGTGCATCACCGAGCCAGCGTCGCCCGCGTCGTCTTGCACCCGGGAACCTATCCACGTCCCCGAGGACAAGTTGTTCGTGCAGCTCGGCCAGAAGACCGAAGGGGGGAGCGCTCACTGGATCCTCGATACAGGAGCCACGAACCACATGACGGCCGAGCGCTCCGTCTTTTCCGAGCTGGACACCGGCGTGCGCGGCACCGTACGTTTCGGGGACGGCTCCGTCGTGGCGATCGAGGGGTGCGGTACCATCCTCTTCAAGCTCAAGAGCGGCGAGCACCGGGAGCTGGGCGGGGTCTACTACATCCCAAGGCTCACGACTAACATTGTGAGCATTGGCCAGCTTGATGAGGACAAGTACAAGGTCCTCATAGAACACGGCGTCCTGAGGATCTAGGATCAGCAACGACATCTCCTGGACAAGGTATCCTGTTCAGCTAATCGCCTGTACGTGCTGAATCTCGCGATCGATCGGCCGGTGTGCCTCGCCGCGAGATGCTCCGAGGTGGCCTGGCAGTGGCACGCCAGGTTTGGGCACTTGAGCTTTCAGGGACTGAAGCAACTGTCCAAGGGGCACATGGTGCGAGGGCTGCCACAGATTGATCATGTCGAGCAAATCTGTGACAGCTGTATGGCGGGCAAGCAACGGCGGTGTCCGTTCCCGGCTACAAGCAACTACCGTGCCAAGAACCTACTCGACCTGGTCCACGCAGATCTATGCGGACCTATCACGCCAGAGACGCCGGGCGGCAAGAAGTTGTTCCTCCTCGCCGTCGACGACAAAAGCCGCTACATGTGGCTTGTTTTGCTGAGCTCGAAGGACCAGGCGGCGGACGCAATCATTTGTCTCCAAGTGTGCGCCGAAGCCGAGGCGGGGCACAAACTCGGCACGCTTCGTATCGACCATGGCAGCGATTTCACATCACGTGCATTCGGGGAATATTGCGCCATGGAGGGGGTGCAACGACATCTCACCGCGCCGTACACTCCACAGCAAAACGGCATGGTGGAGAGAAGAAATCAAACTGTGTTGGGCATGGCGCGCAGCATGCTCAAGGCCATGCGCATGCCCGGCTGGTTTTGGGGGGAGGCTGTTCTCACGGCCATCTTCATCCTCAATCGATCACTGACAAGAAGCCTGGAGGGGATCACACCGTATGAGGCATGGTATGGGTCAAAACCACTTGTGCATTTCTTCCGTACGTTTGGGTGTGTTGCGCATGTGAAGGCTGCCGGTGGTCATCTCAAGAAGCTAGATGATCGGAGCACTCCCATGGTCTTTATCGGTTACGAGACCGGGACCAAGGCGTACAGGTTTTATAACCCTGTGTCCAAGCGAGTACATATCTCACGGGATGCAGTGTTTGATGAAGGCAGGGCGTGGAGCTGGACCGAGCGCGACGGTGGCGCTCACTCAGCGGACTCGGAGCCATTCCTCGTCGAGTACACGACGGTGAGCGAGCTGCAAGAGGGCAGTACGCTTGGGGGGAGTCCGGCACACTCAAGGGGTGGCGTGTCTGGTGGGACGCCAGTCGCGCCGGGAACGCCCACGTCGAGCGCGAGCGCGCCAGGCAGCGCGCATGGGAGCGGCACACCAGGGACTCCTGCTTCCTCTACACCAGGCTCTCCTGTGGAGTTCGCGTCGCCTCCTTCCGGTGATCTCGACCTCGACGAGGATCATGACGATGAGGTGCCCCTCCGTTTCCGCACCCTCGACAACGTACTGGGGCCGGCCGGGCTGCCTGGCATGGCTGAACGCGAGCTTGCGGTCGACGAGGACCTTCTCCTGGCCGTGGAGGAGGAGCCGGCAACATTTGAAGAGGCACGCCGGGAGGAGTGCTGGGGCTAGGCCATGAAGGAAGAGAAGTTCTCCATCGAGCAGAACAGGACATGGAAGCTCGTGAACCTTCCCCATGGCCATCGGCCGATTGGTTTGACATGGGTGTTCAAGGTGAAACGTGATGAGGTGGGCGCCATCGTCAAGCACAAAGCCCGCCTTGTCGCAAAGGGCTATGTCTAGCAAGAAGGAGTCGACTTTGATGAGGTGCTTGCTCCGATTGCTCGGATGGAGTCCATTCGCATGCTGCTTGCTGTGGCAGCTCGAGAGGGGTGGCTTGTTCATCATATGGATGTCAAGTCAGCGTTCCCCAATGGGGAACTGAAGGAGGAGGTTTATGTCCGGCAGCCGCCGGGTTTTGTCGCTGCAGGACATGAAGGCAAAGTGCTGAAGCTGGAAAAGGCACTGTACGGGCTTCGGCAGGCGCCACGAGCATGGAATATGAAGCTCGACGGCAGTCTGCGCAAGCTTGGGTTCAAGCGCTTCGTCAGCGAGCACGGCATGTACACGCGCGGGTCTGGCAAGACACGTGTGGTGGTGGGCGTCTATGTGGATGACTTGATCATCACAGGGGCGAACTCGGAGGATATCAGCGCGTTCAAGGAGGAGATGCACCGGCTCTTTCGAATGAGTGATCTCAGCCTGCTCTCATATTACCTCGGGATCGAGGTGAAGCAAGGCCGGAACGCGATCACGCTGGGTCAAGCAGCATACGCCAAGAAGCTGCTGGAGAAGGCGGGTCTGGCTTCCTGCAAGCCATGCTCAACGCCCATGGAGGTCCGCCTCAAGCTGTCTACCAAAAGCACGACGCCGGAGGTGGACGCGACGATGTACCGCAGTCTGGTCGGGAGCTTGCGGTACCTGGTGCACACGCGGCCCGACATCGCTTTTGCCGTGGGATACGTCAGCCGTTTCATGGAGAAGCCCAGCAAGAGCATCTCGTCGCCGTCAAGCACCTACTTCGCTACATCGCAGGCACAACAGAGTACGGCCTCGTCTACCCCAAGCTGTCGAGTGGCGACAACAATCTGATCGGCTACAGCGACAGCGACATGGGTGGGGATATTGATGAGAGGAAGTGCACCGCAGGTGTGCTGTTCTTCCTAGGAGAGATGCCAGTGACATGGCAATCTCAGAAGCAGAAGACGGTGGCATTATCGACCTGCGAAGCTGAGTACATGGCCGGGGCAGCGGGGGCGTGCCAGGCCGTGTGGCTTGTCCAGCTGCTGAGCGACATCACCGGCGACGTCGTTCAGCCGCCCACTCTGAAGATGGATAACCAGTCTGCAATCGCCCTGAACAAGAATCCCATCCTACACGATCGCAGTAAGCACATCGACACTAAATTTCATTTCATCCGAGAGTGTGTGGACAGTGGAAAAATTTGCCTGGACTACACAAGCACTCGGGAGCAGCTTGCAGATGTTCTAACGAAGTCCCTGGGGCAAGCACGGTTCTGCGAGCTGCGTGACAAGGTGGGCGTCGTCAAGTTGAAGTGAGCCGAGCCAGTGTTAGGGGGAGATTGTTAGATAACCCAGGCTCGGCTATGATCCTAGCTTCTCTAGTTTGTTTTTTCAGTTAGCTGAATAAGAGCTCGTTCAGTTGAGCGTGTCATGTAATGGCCAGATGCATGCCATGTTTGTGCAGTGGTTTTTTTGTGTGTGTTCGTAGCAGTAGTGGAGGATGTTCTCGCGACTTTCTCGTCGTGGGATGGCGCAGACCGGTAGGAGGTTGTGGCGTGCGCATCGCGTCCGTGGCAATCGGCATGCTCTAACTGTGGGATGGCACGGCAGTAGTGGAGCGTGAAGATAGCAGCGTCGTGGCATCAAGCCACTGTAATCTTTCATATATATTCAGTAACTGAGTCAGAAAACGTCGCGAAGTTGCGGCACCATTCTCCCTGTGTCTCTGTATTCGCGTGCGTTCCAGGTGTTGGTGTGTGTTCTGGTGATCACTGGTGGCAAGGGGTTGCCGGAGTTCACCGTCATCACGACGGGGCCATGGGCATCGTGGAGGCGCCGAAGCACTGTTGAGAGAGAGGCGATGGTGGGAGGCCGACCGAAAAGGTATCCTAGCAGCGGCATCCGTGGATGTCCGGGAGGGAGGGAGGTACGACGTCGACGACTGTAGTATAGCTTTTGGTTCGTGAGGGCCAGGATGAAGAAGAAGAGAGTCACCGCGGCGATGGAGAGGAGATGGAGAGGAGTAGTGGGTTCATCCCCTTGATTATGGCAAGAGGAGACCGTATCAATGGTGTGGCCAGGTGTGAGATTGAGCCCTTTTGCAATCCCTATCTTTTGTAGATGATGAGGAAGGTGTATGTACGTGGACTCGTGTGTGCTCCAAGAATATTGTATGTATCTGTTTTTTTTTCTCTCCTTTGAAGAAAAAACCATAAGGATACATGGCTAGTGACTAGGATGAATCCTCGTGTCAAGTCCCTTCAAATCGATGAGAGGTGGCAAGTGGTAAGCGAATAATTAAGCGAGATATACGCTGCTAATGTTGCTCTTTTGTCTTCATCTTTCGATGAATGTTTGTAAGGAACATGGTTTTATTAGACCATTGTTTGTGATTTTATTGATTGTATAACAACATAGTCAATGGAAATAACAAGTTTGCGAGATCATATTTGTAGAATTTTCTAAATTCCATGAATGTAATCAAATGGACAACCACAGCGGGCCGCTGATGTCGTCAGCCACGAGGTGGGAGCTAAGGTTGCGTCGGAGGAGAGCCCAACGGCTGCCATACGCGGCGCTGTTGATACCGTAGCCATTAACGACTCCATAGGACAACGACGGCGGGCGCTGAGCGAAGGCGACACCCATCCTGACCAGTGTGGTGTGGGCAATGTCATGGCCGGCCCAGAGGGTCACGACGGAAACATCGCGGAAACATTGTATCAATATTTGTCGTTTGTTCATTGAACACGAAATAACTCATCATGTGATTGTACGATAGCCTCTCACCCTGCTGTGATGGTGGAATCCCAATAATCTCTTAGATCCACCTCGCACAACCGCATATTACATAGAAGCTCTAAGGACGCCAGCCAACTGCCTTTTGTGTATAACGTTGCGTAGATGCTGAAGGCCAGTCCGCTTAAAAGAATCTTGACAGATACCCATCATTGTATCAAACCTTCCCAATCACTAGTGGAGATGTAGTGCCACAGTGGCACGTATTAAAATTTAAATTGTTTAAAAAATAATTGGATTGAATCGAACTATTACTAAAAAATCTATTATTTGTTGCATGATGGAATCAATTATATTTGCTATCTAAAAGTCTAAAGGGAAATAACATTTAGTATCTATATAAGACAACTTTTAATTAAATATGAAAGCATATTATTTTCATCCAGATGTTTATAGAATTAGTTAGTCAACAAATAGGCGAGGAACAGGGTGAGTCAGCTTAATAGGAAGGAATGTCCAACATGATTTGTTATCAATTGGAGTTTACATGAGTTTATTTGGTCCAATCAAATTCATGCATGTAGGCAATATTTATTTTCATAAATATAGAGGATACGTGGCTAGTGACTAGGATGATTCCTTGCGTCAAGTCCTTCAAATCGATGAGAGGTGGCAAGTGGTAAACAACTAATTAAGCGAGATGTTCACGGCTGATGTTGCTCTTTCACTACTAGAATTGGCAACGCTCCCTAGTGTCAAGAGGGACTCCCGTGTGTTTTCTACAAACACTTGGTAATCTCCTAATATTTTCCATGTGTTTATAATCGACGCACGGGAAACTATTTCAGCACACGGGATCATATTTATCTTTCCTAGAGTTGCAATTGAACAAACGGGATTTTAACAGACACTTGGTAACTTTCTAATATTTCCCATGTGTTGTTAATGGACACTCGGGAAACTTTTTTCTGCACACGGGATCATATTTATCTTTCCTTGTGTTGCAATTGAACACATGGGTTATAACGCACGGTAAAATTCTGGGAAAATTTCCCTAGTGGTCATAAGTGCACACGGCAAGCTTTTTGTTTACTGTGCAGAGAAAAGATGATCATCAGCCAAGTAACGGGAGCTAACGGAAGGAAATATGACTTTTCCCATGTCTGTTATGTAAACACACGGGACAATTTGAGGAGCAATAAAAACAATGGGTTTATTTAAAATTAGTAAAATACTGATCTTGTACAAATCAAATTTCATTGTGGTGGCTAGTCCGCCATAAACAGTAGAGCAGCTCATGGGTTCGAACCTCATGAACTTTTTATTTTGTTTCGCAAAGTTATTTGAATAACATGTGGGCCCTACAGTTGGAAATCCAAGTGTACGGGAGGCAAAGTATTTATTAAAATATTAAAATAATTTCTAAATGTCTTTCTTTTTAGATCAATAATTTCTCTGCATCAACCTCCTACGTGTGCTTTGTTTCTCCAAGATCTCCAATGGAGTTATTACAGAGGATATTTTGAACTTTTCTCACTTTAAAAAATTTTAGCAACACTTGACTGGCTAATAACTACTCCCTCCATCCAACTATCCAAGGTCTATTAAAAAATCTGAAAAATCCAGGTATGCAAGGCCTATTCCAGTTTTTCTCGGAGTCATGGCGTGCGACGCTTTGTGGACCGTTACGGAGTAACTCCGTCCCCAGATTTATTGTGGCACCATAGTTTTTTTTCTAACCTATCGCACGTCCACCCATGCGCATTGGATTCCAGTGCTAAACTGTACGCGTTAAACGAGGACAAATTAATTATATTTTTTCTTCAGCTTAACTCTTCTTTGGTCTTTGAGACAAAAACAAATGGATCTTGGTTAGTTGAATGAATGGAGTACAGCTCATTTTGGGGTCCCACAATAGTTTTGCGAGATTTTATTAATATCTATTTGGATCCAAAGTTGCTAAATTTTAACAACTAAACTTAAGCAAGAGGATCCAAATGGAGCCTATATCGTGAAGTGAATCTATTTATTTGCACATCAATTGAGCGATAGTGTTATTTTTGAAATTATAGTATAACCATTTCAGCCTAATAGAAAAAATAAATAACTTTTATACTAAGTGATAAAATTAATTAACAAACATACCTGCATATGGAATTACTTATATAGTGACCCTCCTCAAAGTGGGGCCCATGGCCATGCCCCGCACACTGGATTTCACTCACGGTTCACCTTCCACCACAGATCCGATCTTCGTTCTTATCCTATCCTTCCTGCTATGAGCAGAAACATTTTTCTTCACTCCACGCTCTCAAGCTCATATCGTCTCCCATCCCAACCATTAATGGAGCATCCGGAGCCGATGCAAGTGCGTGGAGCCTCGAATCAAACTGCCCTTCTCCGACCTAGCACGGATCATATGTGGTCAGCAAGTATTGAGATTTGGGGACTGATGCAGGGAATTGGTAGGTTATGGATGTCTTCCTGATGTTTCTTTTCTGCAATAAACTTGGTTTCTAGTTGATTTGGCTATTGAATTTGCTCGAAAAAAGAAGATGAACAGCATAAACGTGATTTTTTTCTCTCTATAACCGGATACGCTTATTCACATTTCCTCCCAAAGTTTCTTGTGGCTTCATTTTTTTCCACCAAACAGACACTTCAAATTCAGCTCGCCCAAAACATGGTTTCTCCACTTATCCTCAGAGATTAACTCTTCCAATTTTCTGATTTTCTGATCAGTGGACCAACTCCGCTCCCGCCATACTAAAATATTTTTCGCTGACTTGCGCGCGCCACCCAGCAAATATGGCGGGCTTGGACCCATAAAGTAAAAACTAACACTGCACGTCGTCCTATAATCTAGCTCACGCCCCCGCATCCTTCCTCCTCCCATTATGAAACCCAGCCTCCCTCCGTTCTCCAATCGCATCCCGCCGCCGTACACCTGATGCCGGGCGACCCGACTCTGCTGCACATTGGGGGCACCGTGGCTGCTCAACGTTGTCGTACGCATGCCAAGGATCTGGTCGGTGCTCCTTCCATCACCGCCATTGTAGATTAGAACGGGCCAAAGTCCCTCCAACTCAGGTGAGTGCATATGGGATCCAACGGGTTCTTTCCTCACGTCTTAATGATTCTTCCTTTTTGATTCTCCCAGAAAATTCGATTTGGTTACGTTTTAGAGGATTAGTCGCTGTATAATTTATTCTCATTCTAAATTAGGTTGTTGTACAACTTCTATTTAAATTAAGTCTGTCTTTGATTGGCAAGATTGACATCCTCTTGTATTTTCTTTATGTCTGACATGACGTTTAAGCACGATTGTTCATCCAATTTTCATCAATCTGTTATTGCTAAAGTACTCCTGGTTTCTTCTAATTAGCAACAAATTAGATGTAGTACACACTTATATTTGAGGGTGGCACGGCTGAACGGATGACCTTTATATGAAGTGATTGAGTGGTGTTGTTAGGGTTTGAAGGTATCAGACAGGTATCCACAGGTATCCCATGAGTATCCGATTTATTTTTATTATTTGAAAATACCTAAATAGTCCGATACTTACGGGATACATATCCGGGAGTATCCGTGGAGTACGGGTATCCGATACGGTATCCGATACCGGTATGTGAGTTTTGCAAAGTATCCGCGTATCATAGCAAACTACTTCTTCCTCACAACATTGATGTCATGCACAATGAGAGAAATGTCATGGAGGCAATTTTTAACATGGGCTTTGACATTAGAGATAAGACAAAGAATAATGTGAAGGCTCAGCTTGATCAGGCAGTGCTATGCAACAGGCCATCTCTAAATATGGTGCAAAAGGAAGCTACAGGGAAGTGGGTGAAGCCAAGAGCTGATTTCTGCCTAACTAGACCACAGAGAAAGGAGGTACTCGAATGGTTTCGGACCTTGAAGTTTCTGGATGGGTATGCAGCAAACTTAAGAAGAGGGGTGAACATTGAAACACTACGCATCAATGGATTAAAGAGCCATGATTACCACATAATGATGGAGCGCCTTATGCCTGTCATGTTCCGAGGGTATTTCCCAGATCAGATTTGGCAAGTGTTGGCTGAGTTAAGCTTCTTCTATCGCAAGCTATGTGCGAAGGAGATAGATCTCACGGAAATAAAAACAATGGAGCAAGAGGTGCCTGTCCTTCTTTGCAAGTTAGAGAAGATCTTTCCACCAGGATTTTTTGTTCCAATGGTGCACCTAATCCTTCACCTACCGTATGAAGCATGAATGGGAGGCCCTGTGCAATACCGATGAAGTTATCGAATGGAGAGACAACAAAAAGTAATTAAAGGCAAAGTTAAAAATCGTGCACGTGTTGAAGGATGCATAGTACAGTCTGAAATACTAGATGAATTGTCCTTTTTTACTTCTGGATATTTTCCAGACCATGTGCCCACTGTGCACAATCCAATCCCTCGATACAATCCAGAAGTTCTATCAAATGATTGCGAACTGAGCCTATTCTCAACCAAGGGTGATACAACTAGTCGTGGACACACTCGACACTTAAAAAGTGATGAGTGGAGTGCAGCTATGCTCTATGTCCTAACGAACCTGCCCGAAGTGGATGATTATGTGCGGTATGATAACTACAACTTTTTTATGGCAAAATAGCATATCCTTGAATAGTTCTTTAATGTCTTATATTTTCTCCAAATGTAGTGATTTCATTGAACAGGAGTGGACCAGGAATAGTGAGCCAAGTAAGAAACAAAAAGAAAACATGCTACGGAAAGGGGCTAAAAAGAACTCTCCCAATTTTGTAACTTGGTTCTGAAGTCTAGTAATATTCTAATCCTTTCACTGCTCTTACTATAACAATAGCATATAATCCTATTCATGACACCATATTACTTATTTGTAGAGCCTACGAGATATGTGTATGAGCGATGACTTAAAGCAGGTAGCTGCAGGATGCCACACTCGGGTGAAGACATATAATACTTATGATGTTAATGGTGTTAAGTGTAATATCATGTATGAGTCAAAGGGTAGTTTAGTCCTTTCCTATTCTAGGGTTTGGGTGCTCTCATGTCATATATATATATATATATATATATATATATATATATATATATATATATATATATATATATATATATATATATATATATATATATATATATATATCCCCATTTGGGGAAATTCAACACAGATAAGCATTCTCAGTCTTTCCTTCCTCTCTCCGTATTCTAACATGGTATCACAGCTGAACTCAAGATTCGGTAGTCACCCGTCGTTGTCTCTGCTGCGTCGTCCCCGGGAGGATCGATCTTCCCTCCAGGGGGCGGCATCTCCAGTAGCCCAAAACCCATTTCTTTTCGTAGATTGAGTCGCAGCAGAGCAGCAGCAGCAACGAGTATCCATTTTTCCCCCTCATCCAGCGCATCCGTCCACTCCACGCCTGCCTCGTCGATCCGCCCCGCGGGTGGGGAAATCTGCTGCCGCCGATGCGGGCCCTTGGTGCCGCCTGTCACGGCCTTCTCCATCCGCCCCTTCCCCGGCCGCCCGTCGCGGGCCGGACCCGGCCCTCCGCCCGTCCAGCCATCCGCCGGTCGCGGATCTGGCTGCTGGAGGTGGCCGCTGTCTTCCTCCCGCGTCCGCCCATCACGCCTCGTCGTCTCATCGTCCCGTCGCCGCCCGGCGTGCCGTCCGTTGCGGCCCTCCTCCGCTCCGTCCAGCCATGGGGACGATGTAGATCCGCCCGTCGCAGATCGGCCGCCACACCCGCTCCTCATCGGGCGTGGGGAGCGGGGAGATCCGTCGCCGCTCTACCAGTCGTGGAGCAGCGGCCGCCGTTGCAGCTCGTCCTGGCGTCGATTCGTCGCCGTCGTCGTCCACCCGTCACGTATCTGGTGGCTGGAGGTGGCTGCCATCGTCCTCAAGCCTCCACCCGTCCTCCCCGTCCGGCATCTCCATCCGCGGCCGCCCGCGTGCCGTTCGCGCACCTCCGACCGCGGCCACCCACGTGCCGTCTGCGCGCCTCCGTCTCCGTTCGCGCTGTCATCGCAGCATAGCAGCAGCAGCAGCAAGATCCCCACCTCGTATCTGTCCGCGTCCATCGTGTCTCCTCCCCGCGCGGCCATCTGCCACCGCGGCCGTCCGCGCCCTATCCGCGCTGTTCGCGCATGCGCCGTGCGGCTGTCCGCTCGTTGCCGGCACACTCGCCTGCCGTTGCGGCCACCTCCCTTGCTGCCGCCCTCTACTCGGCCCTCCGTCCGTGCGTGTTGCGGCTGGCAGTCCTCCTGGCCATCCCTCTGCGCCTCTTGCGGGGCTTCCCAAGCACGGGTGGAGCAGCAGCTGTCGGCTCTCAATCTGCTGGAGCCATAAGCATCTTCCCGGTGGTGATTCCTTCCTCTGCTCATCTCTCTTTCTTCTCCATTCAGTACACATTCTCAGCTGCAGTTTCATGCTACTACAAGTCTCTTTTGGGAGAGAACAGAGGAAGTGATTATATGTCAACTGGTGCTCGTTCTTGGCTCATTATCATTTGCTATTGCTGTCATGTTGCCTCTAATTTCAATAGCAGCATTGGTTCAAATTGGTGACTTATCTGCAGTTTATCCCTCCCATGCTGCTGTAATTCATCTTTTGCTTGTTACCTTGCTGCTGCTTGCTTAGTATCTTATCTCATGCTGCTGTCAATCCATGCTAGTAGTCTCTGTTCTGCTGCCTATCCATAGTCAGTATCATTTGCATCAACATCAATCCAAGTTCAATTGCAACTTCAGTTCGTCAAAGCCGTGCGTGCTTACATTCTAATTGCCAAATCAGCCACTTTCATTTTCTTTTTCGGATTTGCCATGATGTGTGGCAACCCATCTTCGTCGTCGTGGTTGATGCATCTTTGCCATTTGGTCCTTTCGTAGCCTTCTTGCTACATTTCATCACCAAGTGGCCTTCATAGTCATCAACACGATAGTACCACAGCATGCCGTCTTGCAGATGTGGTTTATCTCTATTCTCATTTGGCTCGATTTGGCACATCACTAATTTCGTCGCTTGGTTCAAAATCTCCAAAACAGCTGTCTTGTGATGGAGACTGTTTGCTACATCGACAAGTTCAAGAGTTGCACGCTTTGATGACATCTTTGATTTCGGACTTTGGATGTATCAATTTCTTTTTATTGAGTCTAGTGCTTAGTGTCAACTCTCCAAATGCAACGACATTGCATTCACATTGCATTTGAGAGGGGGTGTTAAGTGTAATATCATGTATGAGTCAAGGGTAGTTTAGTTCTTTCCTATTCTAGGGTTTGGGTGCTCTCATGTCATGCATATATATCCCCATTTGGGGCTATTCAACACAGATAAGCATTCTCAGTCTTTCCTTCCTCTCTCCATATTCTAACAAATGGGTTTCGTTTCCGAACAGACAAGTATGAGAAGGAAAAGGCCAAATGCTGCAACCATAAATAGTGGTTTAGTAACTGTAGGGCAAGGAGAAAATGATGAAACAACTGAATACTATGGATATATCAAAGAAATTATTGAGCTGTCATTTGATGGCATAAAACCACTAAATTTGGTCCTGTTCAATTGCCATTGGTTCCATCCAAATAGAGTTAGATACACATCAAGATATGGCTTGGTGGAGGTTGAACATGAGTCTGAGCCATTTGTGGTCGCTCAACAAGCAACACAAGTGTACTACATTCCATACCCATGCAAATCAGTGCGTGATCTTGCGAAAAGATGGGTGGTATAGGTAAACTGCCTGCCCCATCTGATCAAGATTATGAAGGTGCACCCGTGTCTGTTGAATTCTTTCAAGAGGATGGACTTGAAGGCAACTTTGTAATTGATCTGGGGGAAGGACTTGATGACATGTCTAACATTGAAAGAGATGCTGAGGAGATTGTTGATGATGATGACCTACAGTTGCTGAATAGCTCAGAAATACCTGCAGTAGCTCAAGAAGATTCTGTCATTGAAACAATAATAGAATATAGTGATGATGACTTAACTGTCGTCTCTGATGAGGATGACCCCCGTCTTGATGAGTATTTCTGAGTGTTGGTTATGTTATAGTATGGCCTTTGGTTATAGTGGGATTGAAGTTATCTTAGTGTCTTGTTCTTGATAAGAGTGGTCCATGAAATATTTTATTTATACTTTCAATCTCATATCATTGTGATTGGTGTTGTTAAATATATTTTATGACTATACTAACATTATGTCTCTTAAGTTGTGTTCAATTTCAGGTTCACGATGCATATTGCATTATCTTCTAGTAACCAGAACGGATCAGCTTCCAATGGCAGGACTAGGGGAGGTGGCAGGGGGGTTTCAAGTGGTAGGGTTGATGCTAGTGGCAGGGGGTCTAGTGTTAGTACAAGATCCAAAAAAAGCTGTCGCATTAGTATGTCCTCTCAGACAATAGATATCAACCAAGAGCAAGAGCAACAAAAACAAGACATCCCAGAACAGGACCCCAATAGGGTAGTGGAAGATGGCGAGGTGGGCGATGCTGAGATGGAGGATTCGGTAGATGTGGACTTGTACGAGAGAGGCCCTGCACTTATGCCTCCAGTGCCTCGTGAGGAGGACAAAGTTGTACTCACACTAGTAGGGGATAGGTAAGAAGGCACTAATTATTTGTTTTATTGTAGTTTTAAAGTAGTTGGTGGCTTCTGCTAATCTGATAATATGTTATTCTGAACCTATGACAGGTAGTGGCGTGAGAGCTTTGTTAGCAAGGACAAGGAGTCTAGATCCCCCAATGGAATAATAGGTTTACTGATTCGGAGAAATTATCCTGGGATAGTTACATATAAGGGCAGTAGGGTTGCTGCACATAAAGTTTGCCACTACAGTGTTGTGCCAGAACCTACACCAAACTCGACACAGCAACCCACTAGTGCTCTTCACAAGATAGAGACCAAATTTTGGGTAAGAAAGCAATTTAATTTTTCATCTATTTTGCACCCTCATATACTAATATGTGTATGAATGTTTCAGTATTATTTTAAATGGGCTGATGGCAAGGAAGTTAGGGCTAAAAGGGTAGTCCGGAATGTGATAAAGAATCTTCTCCCAAATGCCTTTTATGAAGCACGGCTTCAGTCCATCATTGCCTACCATAGGCATGTTCGCAAAGTTTACATCAGTAGAAGTGAGGCATGCAAGATGTACCCCCTAGTGCAGCAGTACATGCAGGTTAGCTGCAATTTTTTTGGTGCTTTGTGAAAATAGTTTTCCATACAACAATGCACACCATTATGGCATAATTTATTAAACTAGTTGATGAAATAGGGTCAATTATTTACTGTTCAAGAAAAAAATAGCACTGACTGCAAACTGAATAGACACTAGTATTAATTACTTTATTACCATGGATAAACTTAACATATGGTGATATTGTAGGCAATTCCTTATTGGTTTGCAACGTGCCCAAACGCATGGCGGATGCTCGCAGAGATGTGGAACACCCCTGAATGGATAGCTAAATCAAGAGCAGGCAGGGCACGGAAGGAGAAGAAACTTCGAATCCATCGCCAAGGCAGTGCTTCTGCTGCTAGGTACCAAAGAAATATGGTAAGCTTAGTTTGCAGAATCAGTTTGTACTAGGCCACAACATTGTTTCTTTAAATTACATGATTATTATGGATGCTCTTATACAGATATGGAATAGATTAACTTTCTAGTCTCCTATATACAAGCGAATAGTGTTATAGAACATGAAAAATATGACAATTGAGAAATATGTGACAATTACTTAGCTGATTGTGAACCTTAGCTTCATTTCCCTAGGATGATGTTGAGTGAATCCCAATTTACATTGTGCCTGGTTGCAGGAGAAGAAGTTGAAGAGGCAAGTTCCTGAAATTGAGGCCTACCTAATGGCAAGAACAGAAGAGGGGAAAGATTATACTGATATTGATGCTCATGATAATGTTGTAAGTTCTTGGACCATAAACTCAAGAGAAACTGATTTTGGGGCAAAATTAACTTTCTCATAGAAAACACTTGGCATCTATAGATGGCATATGCAGAAGCTTGTGAAGCATTGCATGGTCCGGACTTCGAATGGGACAAAGAACCCATTGATGGTGTAGCTGCATACAAGGCGGGGCATGGCAAGAAGCATGGTCGTTATCTAGTCGGAGATGGCACGATCAGCACACCAACAGAGCTACGTGAGGTGCGAGTATCCAGCACTGCAGGCGAGCCAACAGACCAACCACCACCACAACAACGACATCGACTTAATCCTGAAGAAGCGCAGCAGATTGAGCAGCACATGCATGAAGAGATGGAGCGATGGCGGCAGCAGGAGCATGAGGTGATGGAGTGGAAGCTGCAGCAGGAGTGCGAGGAGATGGAGCGGAAGCTGCAGCAGGAGCGTGAGGACATGGAGCGGAAGATGCAGCAGAAGCACGCTCAGATGGAACAAAAGCTACAACAGGAACGTGAGGCGTGGGAGTCTGAGATACAACCGGAGAGGGAGTACTATTAAACTGCCATATCTGTAAGTTTATATGCAACATCTTTCCCTTTTCTAGAAATGCATTAGAAATGTAACATAGCATGTATATGCAGGCCATTATAGAACGCCTACAGATGGACCTTCCTCCACCTCCACGCCCGCAGCCTGGACATGCAATATTTTCTCATCTGGTAAGCACTGAATAATATAGTTATATTATTGTACTTATTTAAGTTAGTGTTGCTCATGTTCACTACTTGTTCTCTTTCAGTCTACATGAAACTTAGGCCATGCCTCAAATGCTCCAAGTATGGTAGCAAGAGAGATTGGTTCATCAGATGCAATGGTTAGCATGGCAATTCTAGGATTTACCTCATAATTTTCTTTCTTGGCAGCAATGGTTTTGTTGAATAATGTCAGTATGTTCAACAAACCGTTTCTTTGTTTTGTATATTTGTATATATGAACCATCTATTCAAGTACTAGATATCCAGACTTAAGCCTATGCATGTACTGTTTCAGTGACCGCTGCCATTAAAGTAAAGTTGGATTTGATCATCTATTATTTCTGTGGATGCTCGATTATGTGCTTGTAGCGCTGGTGTGTATAAAAGTCAAAAATATGTAAGATTGAAGTGGTCTATTGAGTCATTGTGGTGATTCTTGGCTGTATAATAAAAAAACAGGGAAAGTAGGGCCATGTGTCAATAGTAAAAACATATGTAAATACAGTTTGTTGTGTGTTTATCTCAAACACACGGGAATTAAAAACTACATGTGTCATCAAACTATTTATCCATGCACATGTCTCTCCCATGTGTCACTCATTAAAAAACACATCGGAACTTTGCTACTGTTACTGTTACCTAACGGCGACTATGCATTGTTCCCTTGTGCTAGAATTCCCGTGTTGAATTGACACATGGTAGCTTATAGTAAGTTCCCATGTGTTCCTTTAAAACACTTGGAAATCAGAACACATGGTAAACTATAGTAGTTCCTATGTGTTCCTTTAAAACACTCGGGAATCATAACACACGAAAAAGTATAGTAGTTCCCATGTGCTTTCTGAAAACACTCGGGAAATCCAATGTTTTCCCTACTTTTCTCTCCCGAGTGACTAATCCCTAGTGTTGGCACTAGGGAAAGGAATTTCCCTGTGTTTCCAGCTCTTTCCCTTGTGTTCTTGGCACCAGGGAATGTAGTAGATTCTAGTAGTGTTTTGTCTTCACCTTTCGATTCAATGAATCTATACTATAAGGGTAAAGTCCGCTTTACACTTTTGAACTATCACAAAAGTCTGATTTTCAACCTTTAACTACAAAATTGGATAACAAAGATCATCCAATTATTGAAACCGGACAAATTTGGCCTTTAGATGGTTTTGAAGGTGGTTTTCTATTTTGTGAGAACTAAAATATTCAAATTAAAACTAAAAATTCATAAGTAATTTAATTTAAATAAAAAAAGTACAAAATGAGTATAAATTTTTTTCTAAATGTAATCTATCTATTGGTACGATACTTTTCAGTTATTCAGTTCCATTTTTTTCTCATAATATTTAGTTTCTTGTAATTATGTCTATTGTTTTTAAATAACTAAGATTCAAATAGAGCAATAATAAATAGGTTACATTTTTAGAAAAAGTTGGTACTAATTTCATATTTTTCTGATTCACAATGAATTAGTTTTGATTTTTTAAAGTTAATTATAATTCTTTATTTTTCTAAAAAAACATAAAACCACCTTGGAAACCACCCCAAGGGCCAAATTTGTCCGATTTCAATAGTTGGATATCCGGATTTGTAGTTGAAGGTTGAAAATCGGACTTCTGCGACAGTTCGAGGGTCTAATTTGGACTTCTCCCATACCATAAATAAATCTATACTATCTATTTTTTATAGTATAAAAGTTGAAGCATTCTAATACAATTGTCACCAACAATTAATCTACCCATCACCTCAGAAAACACTTCATGTTGGCCCACATGTAAGGCAAAAATGTTTGCTGACAGACTGAAAAAATTGAGTGATGAAGAATGATTTCACCAAAATAAAAAAGTTTTCTCTCCTTTGAAGAAAAAACATAAGGATATGTGGCTAGTGACTAGGATGATTCCTCGCGTCAAGTCCTTCAAATCGATGAGAGGTGGCAAGTGGTAAGCGACTAATTAAGCGAGACGTACGCTGCTAATGTTGCTGATGTTGCTCTTTTGTCTTCACCTTTCGATTCGATGAATCTATACTATAAGGGTCAAGTCTGCTTTACACTTTTGAACTATCACAAAAGTCTAATTTTCAACCTTTAACTACAAAATCGGACAACAAAGACCATCCAAATGTTGAAACCGGGCAAATTTGGCCCTTTAGGTGGTTTCGAAGATGATTTTCTATTTTGTGAGAATTAAAATATTCGAATGTAAACTAAAAATTTATAAGTAATTTATTTTAAATAAAAAAGTACAAAATGGGTATAATTTTTCCTAAAAATGTAACCTATCTATTGGTATGATGCTTTTCAGTTATTCAGTTCTATTTTTTATTTTCATAATATTTGGTTTCTTGTAATTATGTCTATTGTTTTTAAATAACTAAGATTCAAATAAAGCAATAATAAATAGGTTACATTTTTAGAAAAATTGGTACTAATTTCATATTTTTCTGACTCACAATGAATTGGTTTTGATTTCTAAAAGCTAATTAGAATTTTTTATTTTTATTTTTAAAAAACACAAAACCACCTTGGAAACCACCACAAGGGCCAAATTTGTCCGATTTTAATAGTTGGATGGTCTATGTTATTCGGTTTTGCAGTTGAAAGTTGAAAATTAGACTTCTGTGATAGTTTGAGAGTGTAATTTGGACTTCTCCCATACTATCTATCGATACTATAAAATAAAAGTTGAAACATTCTAAAACAATTGTCACCAACAATCCCATCACCTCAAAAAACAGTTCATGTTGGCCCACATGTAAAGCGAAAATATTTGACAGCGCCTGACATAGAAAAACCTGAGTGATGGAGAATGATTCCACCAAAACAAAAATGTTTTTCTCTCCTTTGAAGAAAAAACCATAAGGATATGTGGCTAGTGACTAGGATGATTCCTCGCGTCAAGTCCTTCAAATCGATGAGAGGTGGCAAGTGGTAAGCAACTAATTAAGCGAGATGAATGGTGCTAATGTTGCTGATGTTGCTCTTTTGTCTTCACTTTTGGATGAATCTATTATAAATAAATCTATACTATCTATCTATATCTATCTATACTATAAAAGTTAAAGCATTCTAATACAATTGTCACCAACAATTAATCTACTCACCACCTAACAAAACACTTCATGTTGACCCATATATAAGGCGAAAACGTTTGACAGCGCCTGGCAGACTAAAAAAACTGAGTGATGAAGAATGATTGCACCAAAACTAAAAAGTTTTTCTCACCTTGCCATTCTCTACCCGCCCTCCGTGCACCCGGCTGCCCATTGGTCGCGTCCCCTAATCCTCGCGGATATCAGTTTTGTTTGGAAGGCGAGCATCAAATCAGAAAATCAGAGGTACTGCTGCTTGGAAGGCGAGCACCACGCGCGATGGCTGCCCCTCGTTTCCCCTGAATCGCCGCGCCGCGCACGTTTGCCGGCGGCAGCTCCGACGGCCACGGCGGCTGCTGTTCGGAAGGTATAAACACTGATGAATTTCCTTAATTTTGCACGTTCTGATCACGTACCGATGGCCTCATGTACGTTTCCTTTTTTGCAACAATCCTGCACGTTTGCTTCTCCACCGCCGAGGAGGGTGCCGTAGATGCGGGACACGTTTGTTTTGCCGTTGCTGAGACGGGTGCCCTAGACGCGCAATTGGCTGGTCGCTGCGACCACGTCACGGCCAAACGCACCGACAAGTCCGGATGGCGGACGCCACGCTTGCAGTCGACCGCCGGACGCCCGACGCTGGACGAATATATCAAGAGTCATTTACGTGTATACCATTACAAAAGTTGCTGATTACTTATATACCACTAAAAAGTTTGGAGACACTAATATACCATCACATGAATTTTTTTTTACTTGTGTACCATTCCGTCCATCTACCGTTAGAATTTAACGGATTTGCAACCCTGACAGGTAGGACCCACCTAGGAAATTAACCATTGTGCCCTTGATTCCATTTGCCTCCCCCGTTCTCCACCGTGCACTCACCTCCCGTCGACACTACTGCCCCATCGACTGACCACCGTCGCCCTCCCTCCCCCCCTCCGCCCCTCTTCTGCGCGCGCCAGGCCAGCCCGCGCCTCCAGCAGCCGCATCCGAGCCCGGATCTGCAGAGCTGCCCGAACCCCCTACAAGACCACCCTGCCTACTTCTGTTGTCAAGTAAGCAGTAATCTGAATCGAAATATCCCCTTGCGTGCTCTGTTTTTCGATTCTTGCGCCATTTTCGGTTCCAGTTTCCATCGGCTTGCTCAACTGTGTTGTTGTTCTGATCCCGCAGGCAGTACTTCATGAACCCGGACGACATGGTGGCGAAGAAGACCGTGGTGCACAAGAGCAGCGCGCAGGGGACGCACTTCCGGCGTGCCGGCCCGCGGCGGCGCGTCAATTTCCAGCCGGGCGAGGTGATAGCAGCGGGCTCTGCCCGGGCCTCAACACGGTCATCCGCGAGCTCGTCTGCGGCCTCCATGACATGTATGGCATCACCAGTGTGCTGGGCATCGAGGGTGGGCAGGACACGAGCAAGATCGTGGACAGCATCCAGGACCGTCGCGTGCTGGGCATCGAGGGTTCTGTTAGAGTCATTCCGTCTAAAATGACACACAGGTAAAATAAAGTTCGCGTGATGGTACACACGTGCCTCTAAACTTTTTAGTGGTATACATATAACCAGCAACTTTCATAATAGTATACACATAAAAGACTCGTATATCAATCAATCTTGCTGTTTTTTTTTAGAGAAGTCAGTAAAGAGCAGAGTCAGTTCTCTTTAATTGGGACAGCACATGAAATATAATGCAGAATACATGAGATCAGGGTAGGCTAGAAACCAGTATAAATGAGAGTGCAGGACATAGTTCATGGATTGTAGTTTTGTATTAAACATCAAGACAATATAGATATGAACAATAATAGCTTAGCTTTGTAATTTAACCAAATGCGATTGCTTCTCCTATCATTATCCCTAAAGTGCAGAATGATATTTGTAATTCGGTTTAGCAATCACAATCCTAGTTTTAATAGCAGACACACAAAGAGCATCTAGGACCATACGGATAGAAAATCATTTCATTCATCAGCTGCAATGAGATGGAAAAAATGACAGTAACTAAATTAGCTGCCAGGCGGACGGGTTATGCTTCAGGACTAACCAAAGTGCTAGAACCCTTTAAAAATAATTGCAGTCACAAACCAAGTTGGTAACTCTGCCTGCAAACACCCTCATTCTGCATGTAATGTTATCGGGCAGTCCAATGAAGTGGAGACCGGCCACTCATTGTCACAGGTTCCTTCGTATGTTCTTCCCTTAGACATTTGTACGAACACATTGTATGAAGTGACCACGACACAACAAAGGGGAGTCCGTCCGGCCACTACGAGTCTACGATGCAGCATACCGCGTCGATTGGAGATGATCTCTCGCAGTTTGGGCGGGGATGGGAGATGAGATCGTGATGTCTCTTACTACCAATTGGGAAGAGGAGTTGCGGGCGGAAATGTCCGCAAGGGCAACTTGCGTGGGCACCCCGCGGCGGCGGGATGGCGCGCAGCTTGGAGCAGTGCGGGTCCGAGCGGGCGGCCGAGCCGATGCGCGAGGCGGCGTCGACGCAGGGCCGAGCAGGCTATGGAGTCAGGGAGCGAGGTGGCGGTGCGCGGATGAGGTGAGAGTTTTTGGATCGATGTCGGACGTGATGAGGGCCACGACCAACTCAGGAGATGGCAGGCGGGGTACCAGGAGATGGCAAGCGGGGTGAAAGTCAGATGCCATCTTTAATTTATTAGTTACGCAGAACTGATGGTGATATTGTATTTTTACCGCCTGCTTAAGACTGTGGTGAAGAATCTCTATATTAAATGTGACCGTCACTGATTCACTAGACAATTTCTGTTATTTGACATCCGCATGGTCGTGTGAACAAGAGCATTCATTGCCGACCCCCATTTGCAGACTATGGCCCTGTTTGTTTCCAACAGTTTTTTTAGTATCTGTCATATTAAAAAGAATCTTATCATTTAGAAATATCAAATAAAATTTATTTATAAAACTTTTTTGACAGATGGGTGCTAATTTGCGAGACGAATCTAATGAGTCTAATTAATCCATGATTTGCTACAGTAACCATCCGTTAATTATAGATTAATATACCTCGTTAGATTTGTCTCGCAATTTAGCCCCAGAGTTCTGCAGTTAGTTTTGTAATCAGATTTTATTTAATATTAATAAATATTAAAATTCTCTTGAATGAAACATAGTCTAAAGTTTAGCCTCTGAAACCAAACAACTCCTAATTAATTGCTAGTGGAGGAAAAGTGCATCTAAGACTTGACGAGAAACACATAGTTCACTCGACTCGGCTGTCAGTGGCTCGGCTTTGTTTGGCTTGTTGAAATATAATAATGAGCCATGTCTAAAATTTAACTCGGCATTATAACAAGTCAGTTCGAGCTGGCTCGCCACCAACTTGCGAATCAAAACGAGCCGAATCTGCAGCTCAATATCATAGCCCAAATAAGATTAGGCCCACTCAGCCCCGGGCCCTCGACGCCGCCGCGCGGCCGCTAGCCCAGCATCCATCCCGCCGGCACCGCACAACCGCCTGGACGCTCAGACCCCGCGGGGGCGCCGCACGGCCGCCTGTCCCCCACCAGGGCCGCACGAATCACACCTCCTCGCCCTGCCCTTTCTCGCGTGCAGCTCTCTTCCGCCGATTCGAATAGGGACCTCAGTTGCGCGCACCAGCGACCTCCGTGCCCGTGGCCACTATAAAACGCACACTGCCGCCACCGTCCACACGTGAGACCTAACCGACCCATGCCGGTGTGCCGCAGTCTCTTCTCATCGACCAGGTCCATCTAGCATCGCATCGCACCGCGCACCTCGCCGCCGGCGCCATGTCGGCGTTGGCGGGCGTGAGCGGCACCGCCATCGCGGTGCGCGACAGGCTCCGCGGCAAGATCGGCCTCACCAGGGTCAGGCGCTACAGGCGAGGGATGTTGCCCGAGTGGGCCAGCGACTCGGCGGGGACGACGAAAGCATCCCCCGCGCTGCGTTCGTGCTCGACGGCGAGTCCCCGCGCTGTCACTCCGCCGCCAGGGATGACCGCCGCTGCGTCCGCCTCCACGGAGAGGTCGTCGAGTCCGTGGCCGGGGAGGAGGTGGCGGTTGAGCTGCGGGAGGCCGAGGCCGAGACCGCGGCGGCGGAGGACGACGAGGCGCAGGAGGAGCGGAGGCGCCTGATCCGGGAGCGCTGGCTCCTGAAGGAGCGCGAGGAAGAGGAGCTCCTGCCGAAGGAGGACGAGGAGCTGCCGGCGGAGATGGCATCGGATTCAGAGTCCGAGCACGATGCTGACTCGGGAGGAGAGGAGACGTGTATTGCCGTGGTGAAGCCGGTGTTCGTGCCGAAACCGAGGCGGGACACGGTGATAGAGAGGGAGCGGATCGAGCTAGAGTGGCGACTTCTGGAGGAGCTTGTCAGGAGAAGGATGCAGGAGCGAAAGGTCGAGACCAGACGCATCGTACGTGGTGGAGGTGATCATTAAAGATGAGCACCTCGAGAAGACACAGAACGATGAGCCTGTTGCAGACATTGAGACTGACGACGATGATGCAGACGAGACAAAGGAGTACAAGGCGTGGAAGAACGGGGAAATTGGGAGGATTAGAAGGAACAGGGAGGCCAGGCTGAGAAAGGGGGAGGGTGAGAAGGTGAGGAACGTGACAGGGGAGAAGCTTATGGAATGTGAGACTAGCAATCCAAAGCCGGCGCCGCTTGCAAAGCGCAAGAAGATGATGGAGTTCATGCAGAGGTACCATCACAGGGGAGCTTTCTTCCAGGTCGACTAGGAGAAGGCTGATGATGGGAGCCAAATGAGGACAGAATGGACGGGTCCATCGTGCCCAAGGTTATGCAAGTGAAGAAGTTTGGGCGCAGTGGGAGAGTGAAGTGAACACGTCTTGCGAATGAGGACACAACAGTTTTGGAACAATACATATGTACTCTGAGGCTACTATGATTCGTTAACCATATCATGTTGTTTAGATTTAGGATCTTATTAACATGTTGACAGCCCATCCAATCTCTGCCCTTGCTCTTTTTTATTTCATTTATACTGTTCTGCCAGTATTGTTTATCATATTAAGGTCATTATAGCATTTCTCGAAACGACATGAGATTTTGAATCCTTTTGGCCCCTAGCTTTGCATACACTTCCGTAATTTTGTATTTCTGATTTCATTTCAGTTAATTTGCACTGGAATTTTTCCTTACAGTTAATTTTTTAACCACATACAGGTCGCTATGGCTAGACTGTGATCATGAATTGCCCAAGTGAGGGAATCAAGAAGATTAAGGATTGGGAAACAAAATTGATCAGCTGCATGATCCATAATTATAAGAAGGTAAGACAAAGACGGGTACACTACGTGAAATACGGATAATGGTAACGGACAAAGACTGACATTGGTAATGGGCATAGACATCGGTACCCTTTATGGGTAACTAATGACCTTTCATTAGCAACGGGTAAAAGCCCGTTACAAATTGCAAAAAATAGTAACGGGCATAGACATCGTTATCCTTTATGGGTAACTAATTACCTTTCATCAGTAACAGGTAAAAGCTCGTTACAAATTTCAAAAAATAGTAACGGGTGGTACAGAACGTCTGTTACTAAAGACAGTTACCAATCACCCCTAGCACCTGCTACGGCTGGGCCCACAATAAGTAATGGTAATGGGCTTCACTAGACATCCGTTACCTTTTACAATTTATCACAGGACAGCCTCCATAACGGACTGTTACTGATAAACGATGCCAATGAACCGAAGCGGCTGGTCCTCTGGCCCTGCTGTCAGTGTTGGTAACGGCTCTCATTTAATGCCTGTCACCTTTAAGGTTTAGCAGTAACGGTCGTCAGTGACAACTCGTTACTGTTAAAAGTTACCAATGAACCCTGGTGGCTCGTTCGCAGGGCCCACTATCAGAATTGGTAACGACCTTTCTTTTGCGCTCGTTACCAATTAGTTAACGAAGGTAATAGTTTTCATTTGTTTAGCACTTGTAGTCCGTTACCATTGAAGTTTGTAAGGTGACAGGCGGCAGTTTAAGCCTGTTACCACTGATGTTTGTATGGTGACATTTGTTATTTGATGCTCGGTACCATTGATGTTAAGGTAACTGGCTATACATGATACCAGTTACCTACAGTGTTGTCTGCCCAATTGGGTTGCCCTATTTCCTGGCTATATCCTGGAACCAGCTAGGATTTGGCAGCCACCTTAAACCTACAAGCAATATACTGTATATACTACATAGAAGTAATACCTTCAGGTCTACAAAGAAGGAACCTAACGTAAATCTGTCATTACATCTGATCTCAATACAGCCTTTACCTCAAATTTTATATTGCCTCACATATCATCTCATGTTCACAAAAATCTATCCTGTAATTTAATAAAAATATACACATGTATATGTGCATAAAGTTCAAATTGGTAACCGCATGTCATAATGACAAATTCTCACAGTTTCTAAACAGGAGCAAAGTGGAACCTGCTATCCAGTGGGATGACATCTTTGACGATTAATTCACATAGCATCTCCGAGATCATCGCATATGAGTATTTGCCAATTGGTTCGGGTTGAGCCTTATAATCCTGCAGAACACCATGCTTAATCAAAAAGTATTTCAGCAAATAGTAAATAATTAATGAAAGATGCATAAACATGTAGTAAAGAGAACATACAGCAGGTTTTTTTGTAGGTTGTTACATCATATACTAGGTTCAACATGTTAATTGCAACATAGGAACCACGTAGCATGCTCCTTTATGGTTGTTGACAGCAGTACATTACAGAAAACATATTATGGTAGATTAAATGGTATAAAGCAGGGCAAAACTGTATCGATATTGGTATGAATCAATTCCTTGCTAGAATTACCAGAAAAACGGTCTTATGCGTAAGTTTCTTTGCTTTGGACTTTGCTTTTATATATTTACTAGGAGTGTATTTTATACACTTTGCATGCAGAGGTAGCAATAAGTAACATTAAAGAGTTAGAAAATTTGCATATATGAAAAAAAACTACCCTAAACTACACTAAACTTGTTGGACATCTATGAACTTGGGGTGGGCATTCAGTTAGGTTGAACCGATAAGTTTTTCAGTTACTTCGATTATAGAAAAATAGAAACCAATCGGTTCCTACAAATTATTAAGACCGAGAAATTTTTGTATGGTCTTGGTTAGTTTGTCTGATCTCTTATGATCGAATTGAAATCTTATGATCGAACTGAACGAAATACTATTGAATTTTAACAAATTAGTGAATCAAATTATTGTTTCAGGTGGGCCTAGCTGTCAGTTTTTCCAATAGGGCCCTTAATTAAGAATTTATTCGTGATCACCAACTAGCTCCACCGCGTCTATATCCTCAATAATAGCTCTATCGAGGTCTAGGAAAAGTTTTAAGCGATGGCCATTTATCTCATGGATGTTACCCTCATGATCTTGAATCGTGATGGCTCCATGAGTCGAGGTGTTGATGATGAGGTATGGTCCTAGCCACTTGCTCCGTAACTTTCCATGACCGAACAACTTTACCCTAGAATTGAAAAGTAATACATTGCCCCCTGGGTTGAAGGCCTTCTGTCATAGCCTTTATCACGCCACCTCTTGGTTCTTTCTTTGTATATCATAGCGCTATGACAGGCTTTGTCCCTTCAATCCTCCAGTTCTGAGATCTGCATCCTCCTATGCTCTCTGGATAACCCTGCTCTGTGTTCCAGCTCTACGGGAAGATAACACATTTTCCCATAGATGATGATACGTCACGGGGTCCCGATCTTCATGACGTAGGATCTTTTCTTGATAACTAGCTGAAGAACAGCCGGATAACTTGCTGCAAGCAGCGATAACTAGTGCAACCTGGCAAATAAAACTCGAAGCCAACCACCGTCTTTAACCGGCAACCTGAATCGAAGATTTGCCCAACCACACTCTCAAAGAACCAATCAACACAACCTACAATCAATTAAGGCAAACCTTGAAGGGAGTAGGAGCACCAATTGGGAGCGGATGAAGCTGCCGCTTCTGCAATCCCGCGAAGGAAATCACAAGAGCAAAGGGGTAGAGATTACTCTCAATATTTGTTAGCACACAGCTGAACAAACGGGTTTTGTATTTCAATTAATCAAAAGTCTTCTTTTTGCTATGAAGCAATGACATATTTATACTAGGAACATCCCTCCTAGCTGGGGGTAAACACGAAATGGAAATGAAAAGACAGAGTATATGAAAAGGCCTCCTCGAACTGAAATCCCGAAGTGGTCTCGCGAGGTTGTTGGTCTTCTGTGCAGTCTTCAGTTATTTGGCAATAACTCCATCATGGGAAGTCCAAATGACATGAGGTTGTTGCGTTGGAAAGCTAACTTGATAAGATTTCACACCATGTGCAGCATGCACCACGAAATATTGTACAATGGTACAGTTTTGCATGGGAAGTTGAATGTCCGGCAGACTGTTGACCTTCTGAGCAGTCATCACTAAAGTACTAAGATCTCCTTAGTGGATAATGCAAAGTACTCGGTATTAGTGGCATTGGAAAGTAGACTTGATAAGATTTCCAAAATGTCCTTATTGACCTTCATAGCTTTTGGGAATCAAAAGTTATGACCAATTCTTTCAGACTGTTCTGCAGAACTGGTCGAGTTCAAGTGTGGTCCTTCTTTGTAATCTTCTACTTCAGTATTCTTGTCATCCTCCTTGGTGAACCTGAGCAATAGCAACATGCACGATTTAGGCATTATATAATTCTCATTATTATTAAAATGAATTCCAGAAAGTAGTGTGTTCGCCTCTTGTTGTAGTTTCTTAGCTTGGCTACGGGTAATTGGTCCATCAAAGACTTGAGCTGGTGTCGATGTAGGTGATCCTTGAGTTGGTGTAGCTTGAATTGGAGGTTGTAACATATTGCTTGACGGTGCGGTTGACATGGTCATATCATCCTCCCCCCCCCTTGAAAAGGAGTCGTCCTCGACTCTGAAGCATCTTGACTTGTGAATGGTAAGAGGTCAGCAACATTGAAGGTGTTGCTCCCACCATAATTTGCTGGAAGGTCTATCTTGTATGTGTTATCATTGATCTTTGCAAGACACGAAATAGACCATCCCATCGTGGCATTAGCTTGGATTTACACTTATCAGGAAAGCGATCCTTGGGCAAATGAATCCACACTAAGTCCCCTGGTTCGAATAACACTTCCTTCCTATGTTTGTTCATATTTGCAGCCTTGTGTGTCGCCTTCAATTCGATTGTTTCCTTGGTCTTTTCATGTATCTTCTTTACATATGCAGCACACTTGGAGGCTTCCATGTTGGTTCTCTCTTGTAATGGTAAAGGCAACAAATCTATGGGAGCAATAGGTTTGAATCCATATACATTTTCAAAAGGACACAAGTTAGTGGTAGAGTGCACTGCCCTGTTATAAGCAAACTCCACATGAGGCAAGCAATCCTCCCAATCCTTCAAGTTCTTTTTCACCATCATTCGCAGCAACATTGACAATGTACGATTCACCACTTTAGTTTGCCCATCTGTTTGAGGGTGACAAGTTGTCGAGAACAATAGCTTGGTTCCAAGCTTCGCCCATAATGTTTTCCAGAAGTAGCTCACAAACTTGGCATCACGATCTGATACGATGGTCCTGGGCATTCCATGTAGCCTCACAATTTCCCTGAAAAACAAATTTGCAACATGTGAAGCATCCTCGCTCTTGTTACAAGGAATAAAATGAGCCATCTTTGAGAATCTATCAACCACAAAAAAAAATAGAATCTTTCCCTCTTTGAGTTCTTGGCAGTCCCAAAATAAAATTCATGCTTATATCTTCCCAACGAATATTAGGTGTAGGTAAAGGAGTGTATAAGCCATAAGGATTCAGTTTTGACTTAGCTTTATGACAAGTGATGCATCGCTCCACAAATGTGGTTACATCTCTCCTCATCTTGGTCCAATAGAAATGATCTCCTAGTAGTTCATAAGTTTCCTTTTGTCCAAAATAACCTATTAGTCCACCTCCATGTGATTCCTGCTTCAAAAGCAATCTAACCGAAGAATTTGGAACACAAAGCTTGTTAGTTCTAAACAAAAATCCTTCATGTATGTGATATTTTCCCAACCTTTTCCATCTTTGCAATGATTATATGGTTCGAAAAATTCAGGATCATTTTTATACATTTCTTTCAAACTTTCAAGACCCAAAACCTTTACCTCGAGTTGGTTCAACAACTCACTCTTTTGAGACAAGGCATCTGCAACCACGTTGTCCTTACCTTTCTTATATTTCACAATGTATGGAAATGTTTCAATGAACTCAACCCATTTGGCATGGTGTCGGTTCAGCTTAGCTTAGCTTGGCCCTTTAAGTACTTCAAAGCTTCATGATCAGAAAGAATAACAATCTCTTTTGGCCATAAATAATGCTGCCATGTTTCAAGCACTCGCACCAAAGCATACAATTCTTTGTCATACACAGAGTAATTCGATTGGGCACCTCCTAGTTTTTCACTAATATATGCTACTGGTTTTCCTTATTGCATTAAAACTCCACCTATGCCGATTCCACTAGCATCACATTCTACTTCAAAAGTTTCAGTGAAATCAGGAAGAACAAGTAATGGTGCTTCAGTCAAACGTTTCTTTAGTTCTTGAAAAGCATTTTCCTGTGAGTGGCCCCATTTAAAATCAACCCCTTTCTTTGTCAACTCATTCAAAGGAGCACCAATGGTACTAAAATCTCTCACAAATCTCCTATAAAAATCAGCAAGGCCATGAAAACTTCTTACCTGACTTACATTCACAGGAGTTGGCCAATCCTTGATGGCTTTGACCTTTGTTTCATCAACTTGTATTCCCTTTCCTAAAACAACAAAGCCAAGAAACACAACATGGTCTGTGCAAAAACTGCACTTCTCAAGATTAGCAAATAATTTCTCCTTTCTAAGCTCATTCAAGACTTGGCGAATGTGATTCATGTGCTCCTCAACAGATTTGCTGTAAATTAAGATATCATCAAAGTAGACAACAACAAATTTTCCGATGAAAGTTCTCAAAACATGGTTATCTCATAAAAGTGCTAGGGGCATTAGTCAATCCAAATGGCATAACCAACAATTCATAAAGTCCAAATTTTGTTTTGAAAGCAGTTTTCCATTCATCTCCAGCTTTCATTTTTATTTGATGGTACCCACTTTTCAAATCAATTTTAGTAAATATTATGGCACCGCTCAATTCATCAAGCATGTCATCTAACCGTGGAATAGGATGACGATAACGAACAGTGATATTATTGATAGCTCTACAATCAACACACATCCTCCAAGAACCATCCTTTTTCAGTACTAGAATCACAGGAACAGCACAAGGACATAAACTTTCACGAACAAAACTTTTATCAAGAAGTTCTTGTACTAGCCTTTGTATCTCCTTCGTTTCTTCAGGATTGGTTCGGTATGGTGGACGGTTAGGGAGTGCAGCCCCTGGAATAAGGTCAATTTGATGCTCAATCCCACAAATGGGAGGTAGTCCAGCCGATATCTCCTCCGGAAAAACATCTTTATAGTCCTGCAAAAGACTAGACACTACAGTAGGAAGAGAGGTGATATCGTTAGGTGAAATTTAAACATCCTTCCACATAAGTACAAAGAGCACTTGATTTGGGTTTTTCCTTACTTCTCTCAGTTCAGATTTGGTGGCTAGCATAACTAGATGCTCTCCCTCTCTCTTTTTATCACTCAAATTTGGCTTGTGGCACTCACTCACCGAATTGTGGATGTCACTCAATTTGTTTCGCTCTTCTCCTCCTTTACTTGCAGGACTAATTTCAGGTTTCTTTTGTAGATACTCAACCATGATTTGTCAAGGTGTCATAGGCTTGAGTACAAACTTTTTTCTTTTCAAATCTAGCGTGTACTGATTTGTTCTCCCACAATGTTGGGTATATCGATCATATTGCCAAGGCCTTCCAAGTAGCATTTGACACACTGTCATGGGTGCCACATCACACTCCACTATGATAACATATTCACCAATTTTGAATGGAACTTTTACCTTATATCCAATCTTGATATCACCTAAATCATGCAACCATTGGACATGGTATGGATGAGAATGTCGCTGCAATTTCAAACCAAGTTTGTCAACCATCTCATGACTAGCAAAATTATGGCAGCTTCCACCATCAATGATCACCTTTACTACTTTATCTTGCACTTTAGCTCAAATTTGAAAAAGATTATGCCGCTGTCCAATTTCAGCTTCCTTCATCTGAACACTCAGGATTTGAGCAACCACAAGGGAGGCACCTTGCTCAAATTCACATCCAGTATGTTTCTCATCTCCATGGGCTTCATCAACATTCTCTTCCTCTACATCCTCTTCTCTAGCTGATTCATACTCTCCATTATCATTCACAATGATGACATGATTATTTGGACACTCCTTGATTACATGCCCACGGCCTCCACACTTGAAGCACTGAATACCACTATATTTGTCTGTAGAACCCATTGAGGTAGATGATGATATTGCAGGTTTGCTTTTCTCACTTTGAATAGCCAAATCTTTCCTACTGGAAGCACCATAAGCACTAGAACGTAACCCACTGCTTAAGTTGGTGATTGCACCTCGATTTGCATTGGCTCTTGGGATAAATTTACTTCCACTTGGAGCATCCTTGGTACTAAATGTCCCTCTATTGCTCTTCATGTCTTGCTACAATTGATGCTCAGCTTTGCTTGCTTGATGTACCAAATCAATAAGATGACGATATGGTTGAAACTCAACAATGCGTTGAATATTGCAATGCGGCCCATCCATAAAATGTGCAATGGTTTGCTCTTAATCTTCATACGCATTGGCTCTAATCATTGCCTTCTCCATCTCTTTATAATACTCCTCAACTGAGAAACTTCCTTGCTTCAAATTCTGCAATTTATCAAAAAGATCACGCCGATAGTGCTTCAGCACAAAACGAATTCTCATCTCATGCTTCATTTCTTGCCAAGTAGTAATAGGAGGTTCCCCATCTTCTTCACGATCACAGAGAAGTTGTTCCCACCAGATTAGAGCATATCCATCAAACTCTAGAGATGCCATTGCCAACTTCTTCTCTTCGGTATAATTATGCAAGCAAAAGATTTTATCCACCTTCAACTCCCAAGTAAAATAAGCTTTAGGATCAGATCCTCCCTCAAATTTTGGCATGGTAAATTTTAGTTTACCCAACCTCTCTTTTTGGTTACCTCTTCTATGAGGTCGGCGACTAAAAGGATTTTGTAAATGGCTATTATCATCCACATCTTCAGAATCATCACTCTTGTTATGTCTTCTATCTTGTCCCCTTCCTCTACCATGTGCAATGCCTCGGTTCCTCCTTCCATGTTATCTTCTTCTTCTAGCAGCAGCTCCTGCACTCTCCTCCCCATCTTCACCAAGGTTGCTTGCGCCATCTTGAGGTTGGCGACATCCTCTGATTTCATCCATAAGAGCTTGAAAATCTTGTGCCAATATGTCCTATCTTTCTTCCATGCCTTGCCTCAACTCATTAAATTGTGCCATGGTTACACAATCCTCAATCTCAGGTGAACGAGACATCTTCCTGCACAAGTGAGTGCAAAGCAACAATATATATGGAATTGGGTAAATATATGTGGAGACTCACAACCTCACTTCTCTTACCAACCGAAGCTCTTGTGAATTCCCTATGGATTACAGAGATACAAAATGTGTGGTGGTAACAAAAAAGTGATGGTTAAGCGAATACAAGACCAATGTACTGATTACGATGGCTTTTATGTGGAGCTTGGTGCGGAGTATTACCAAGGAAAGCAATCAGAATTCTAGATGTTGTAAAGTTAAGTAGCAATCCAAACTAGAGATCCAATGTCTAGTGCTGGTCACAACATATGAGTGATGTAACGGATGCAACACACACACACAAAAGAAATTTCAGACTTGATGCAAACAAGGATCATGCTAGGGATGAATGGTTCACAAGGAATCTCCTAGCAAAAATTGCACCAAAGGAAGATAGCAAACTGGTTACACAACTTGATATGAAAAATTCAGCACTTGTGCATACTAACAATCTGATCACCCTCCTTTCTTTTCCAACTTTTTCAACACAACAATTTTGTTTTGCTGCAACTTTTCTTTCCTCTTTTTTTGACTCTTTTTTTAAACAACACTAAGGCAAGATCAGATGTAATACTTGCAAAAATTAAAGGTAGAAACACATGCAACTAGTACCTATATGTCGGTGTTTACTGCCAAGCCTGCTCAGGGATACCCTTAGCAGTAGGGTTTGTAGGTAGGGATCGACTGCTCTGGAACTCGATGGTACAAGGAACACAAAGATTTAGACAGGTCTGGGCCACGAGTTTGCGTAATACCCTACGCCCTGTGTGGTTTGTATTGCCTTAGGTGTTGACGATTGTTTGGAGGGGGTCCCTGCCGCCCTTATATATCCAGGGGGACAGGGTTACATGAAAAGTCCTAGCCGAGTACAGTTGGAGTTCTACTACAACACACTTGGGTAGTTTCCTTTGTACTGCAGCTAGTTCTACGCCTATTCAAGTAGTTACAAAAGAGGTAAGGTACATCCATGAGCTATCCCTTACTCTAGAACATTCTATGCCTATAAGCAGTCCCGCCGTCCCGGGTCCGACAAGCCCCCGAGCTCTTCGTAGCCGAGTCATGCTGGCGTCAAGTACTTGGCTGGGCATCTTCGAGTACCTCAAGTAGTCAGAACATCCTTCTGGTTACTTCGGGTCCTTCTTTCAGATTCGTCGAGTAGTTCTCCAAGTACTTATGTTTATTTCGAGGCTGTGAGGTGCTCAAGCCCCGAAATCTTGATCATGGTGCGCGAAGTACTCGCTCTCCATATGGAGTAGCCCCCGAGCCTTAGGTTGAATCGCAGAATCAGGCTGAGGGTCACTTCAGTCTTTTTACTTCTTTATTTTCCAAAAAAATCTGAAAAATAAATCTCTAATGCCTATATCCCGCAGCCCCCGAGCCTTAAATCAAAATCCCTTTTGCTGCGAGTAGCCCCCGAGCGTAGATTTGGAATTAAGGATTTAAGACGTGGCATCAGATTTTATCCTTCTAATTATTTGCAGGATTCATCAGATCCAAAATCCGAAAAGACCTCTTTTTCGGGTGAAATCCTAGAAAAATGATACAATTGGATCCGCCACACTGATTGCACCCGAAATAACTTCAGGAATAAAACCCGGGATGTACGGCTCTTTATTCAGTGCTCACGTGGGACATTACTGTTTGGAGAATATGTATTATTGCATCTTTGACTACGTCCGTGAATGCTGCCATGAATGCGTCCGTGAAACGTGCACTGTTGGTTCACGAGTCCCACTCAGTAAGCCCCCTTGTGGCTATAAAAGGCAGGGGAGAGGCCCTTGGTAGAAGCACCAAAGTGTAGTAGCCATGACTTTTCCTTGGTGTTCTTGCTCTCGCCCTCCTAAGATTTGTGTAGTTTCTTCCAACAAAAGATGCTAGAAGAGAACTTGCGAGTTGTTGGCGCCTACCAACGTCACCTGACGATGACGCCCGCAGACGCCAAGTTTGGAGTGGCAGTATTTCATGAACCACGAATAAATCCGCAAGCACACGGAATACCGCTGTAGCATTTTACCCGGGAGTATACCGGGGTGTCATTTATATTTCCGCAGGGAAGGCGATGAGTGGGAGAGTATATAGATTAGTTCGTGAGCTCTATATAGATTGGATAATTTCATGCATAAATAGGGGTAAGATAATAACATGGTAGGAGGTAGTGTGACACACACACACAAACTACCCTCTTGGATAAATAAATAAAAGAAAGATAAAAGATGCTTTAGGCCGGGAGCAAGATAAAAGTCAGAGCTCGAGTCAGCTGTACTAGGCTAGCTATATCTACACTTTCTCATTGGTTAGCTCATCAGAGATTAAACTACACAACAGGGAGATCGCTATCGAAGCGACGGGGGGAGCCCGTATACCCCGGCGACTTTATGTACCTCCTACCCCCCATACCGAACGTGGAGGATTACTAAAAGGCTCGGACAGGGCTGTCACCACCTGCTGGCTACCTCTACAAACCGTGGGTATAGTTGACATCCAGCAACACTTAGCTAATCTAGACACCATGTCTACACTAGTAAGAGATACTCTAGTGTCCCGCGCGGAGCCCCCACCCTCCAGATGGACAGACATCACACTAGAGCAATCATACGAATACTGGAACAGTTGATAGAGTTCTAGGAACAAAAGACTAACTATCTCCAGCACAGGGCAATTATGCAATGAGATCATTGAATAATAATGCAACCATGACAAGAAGCATATACTCAATAACTCAAAATATACTTCAAGCAGATATCGGTAACCATAGTCTAATTCTATAACAAACGACCGAATATTACAAGAGAGAGCTAGAGATGAACCCATACCAGACTCTCGAGCAATTCCGGTGACTCGATGACTCCTAGACTTCTCCTAAACTCCACTAAGCCTAAAGACTATGCTAGAAGGAACTTGAGAGGTGAGTGAAGTGAGGTGTGTGTGTGTGTGTCCTATTCTCTACCCCCCCTTGTATTTATAGGAGGGAGCCACCGGCCGCAGCACCCCAAACCGACCTAAAGGAGCAACAGGGAGGTGCCACGTGGCAAAGTTGAGGCGGTGGGGCCCATGGGCCTGGTCGGCGGACCTATAGGTCGGCCGGCCTGCCCTGGCCGCAAACCGCCCCCAACTGCTGGGGGTTGGGCTTGTCTGGGCCTCCTTGTCTGATCCACGCTGGGGTTGGCCTGTCTTGACTTGTTTTGCTTCGGTTCTTGGGCTACACTTGGTCCATTTGAGCCTGAATCGGTACTCTGATATTTTCTGTGATTTTCTGCTGAGCCAAAGTGTGCTTGCAACCTGCATATTAGCTCAAAAACACAACTTGCATATTCTAGAAGGTAAAGTGTTGTTTAGGTACTTTATTGAATATAAGTACGTGTAAGAAATGCAAACTCTCATGATTTTCTGATCAAGTTGACGCTTGGAAATGGTCGTTAGTGAGCGTCAACACGAGTGACAAGAGAAGTCTCCGCTGCCTCCTCCTGCATCTCCACTGCTCTCATCGGATCCATTTTGGAAATCATGTCCTTGCATATTCCAATGAGGCAGGGTTTGGGGATGAGTGGAGTCTTGTTGTGTCACATCCTAGGGATTCCCAGGGTGTGAGCCCCCAAGAACTACATCTCTGGTGGGGAGACTTAATCTTGTTACAATGTGTTCAGGGAGAAGGAGAAATTTCTCCGCAAGATGCTATAAGAGGACTTGCGAGGTGGTTACTGTAATCTGCCTCCAAACCTCTTGTAGCTTATCTCCCTGAATACAAATATCATTATTCCCTAAATGGGAATAACAAGTTTGTACTTTGTCACGGCCTCGGGCCGATCTAGCTGCAGCAGGCGTCGACTAGAAGCTCCAGGAGATCCAGGCGTCATGCGTGTAAGCCCGAGTTGTGTAAGTAGAAAGAAGTACTCGAGTTGTAATATCGAGTAGTTGTACTGTGTCGAGTACTTTTCCTTGTTCTGGAATGTAATCCTAGTTAAGGATAGGAGAGTCGAGTAGTTGACTAGGGATGTGAGTGTTTTCTTTTTCCAGAATGTAATCTCAGAAAAAGGAATGTCTCTTTAGAATCCCGTTTTTTCCGCGATTTGCAACAGACTGTTGGCATGTTTGGGTGTTTTTACCGTGCTGCCACCGTCATTATAAAATGAAACGGTAACTTAGGTTTTACCCCGCTGGCCGCCATTTGTTTTTACTGCTTTAGATCTGTCTTTCGCCCTCAAGCTCTATTATCCAAAGTTCTTGCTCCTTGTCGTTCCCCATCCTCCTCCTAGGGTTTTCGCCAGTTTATGCGCGTGAAGCGATCTGTGGATTTCCGGATGGCACCCAAGAAGGCGACCAAGGGGAATGGTGCGGCTGCGGAGCCAACCCGCGATGAAGAATGGAACACAAGTAAGTGTTCCCAATCTGACTTAGAATCTCTGGTGTCATAGGGTCTTTTAGTTCCCAAATCTGTTATCCAATGGCGTCCTGCCTTGGGTTCAGATCATCCGTATGAAATATATGGGGGAAATCGTTGCTTTTACCTCATACTTGGAACGGGGATTGGGGTTTCCTTACTTTTCTTTCTTTTCTGGGCTCCTGCGCTACTACAGGATCCAGTTGCATCATCTGACCCTCAATTCCTTTGTTCATATTTCTATCTTCGTGCATTTGTGCGAAGCTTTTCTGGGCATCGAGCCCCATTTTGAGCTCTTCCGCTATCTTTTCCATTTGAAGCCGCAGCCCGACTCCTTTGTTTTAGATGTAGTAGGCGGTGCAGGTCTCCAGCTTAGACAATGGAAAGATAGAGAGTATATTCCTTATAAACTTAGTAATAAAGTAATCGAGTAGAAACCCAAGTGGTTCTATATCGAGAACCAGTCAGGGAGCTTTCCATCAATTACCCCAGCCCCCCAATTCAATGGCCTAAATGGAATAAAAAACCAGTCGTCGAGAGTCAAATCTCTGAACAGCTCAAGCAAATTACCATTTTGAGGCAAAATATGTTGACTGGGAAGCAGGCATGTTTGACTGGATGAAGCAAAGAATCCAGCCATTACAGGCTCGGGAATCGCTTGGATTTCAGTACTAAGGAACAACTGATATATCAAGATACTCGAAGGAAGAGATCTCGGATGATATAGCATTCAGTCGAGTACGACGAGTGCTAAAGAATGTAAAGAAAATCCCAGTTGTTCCTAGTGCACTTTCCGCTGTGAATCCTCCGAAGCAGGTACTTGATAAGAGTAGTCGATGCTTAAAAATCGAGTACTTTACCTTAGTGTGAACCTGATAGGATTTTGGTTTCTGTAGGAGGACGTGGAGCACTTTAAAAGTAGTCCTTCACTACCAGGCATTTATTCACCATTTTGTTCTTTCAATCTTTCTCGATCTGTTAATCAAGTTTAAGTATGTTCATATGCAACTCCATATAAACAATACTGACGTATAATTTTGATTATGTAGATGAGGAAGAAGCTGGGGAGAGGAGTGATAGGGAGCTCAACCATCCTCCAAGTACCGGTACCCAAGCTGGGGACACCAGAGGTACTCGATGCGTGGCGAGAAAGCACCGCGGCTCCTCCCAAACTACTAGTGATAGGTGAGTAGCTAGTTGTTCGACGATCGAGTACTTCTGTCTTCGATTTGCTGATTTGTGTTTTGATTTTTCAAGTCTGGTGGCTAAAATGCCACGGATATCAGCATCTGGGGATGATGCTATGGTGGGATAAATTGTCCCTTCCACCACAGTGGACCCGTCAAGTGGGACCGGGACTACTCTTTCGGCGAGTAGTTCCAATGTAAATACTGTCGGTGATGCAGGTAAACAGGCTATGGTTCTGAAGCCTGCCCGCAAGTTTGGCATCAAGGGGCTTACTCTGATAAGAGCTCCTACGTAAGTTCCTTTAGAACTTGTATGTATAGGATCTGTTTTTGTGTCTAGTAGTTTTTTAACTACTGTGTATTTGCAGAGATGCAAACCTGGATGAGGACGTGGAGGCCGAGAGCCACTTGGCTTCCCAATCAGGGGTGGAGAAGCTCCCGAGTACTCCAGACGTGAGTGCTCAAGATGCGGAGGTGATGGCCAGCTCCATGCTTCGGGATTCTCCCTTACCCAATCAGGATCTTGTTCCTTCCTCAGATGCACTGTCCGTCCTTGCGGCATTGCATATATAACCAAGTTAGGAAAGGAGTCCTGATCGGACTTGAGATTCTTAGCCAAGTTGGACTCGACTTGTTTACTGTATTGGATTAGGTCATCCAACTGGTCCTCCGGATTGAAAGAGTACTCGGATTCGGAGTCGGTTAGCCCACCGATTTTGGAGTATGTATGCTTTGGGTGAGCGAGAAGCAGGATGCCCATCTCTACACGGAGGGTGTTCTCATTCATCCAGTGTAGCCATGATTGAGTAGGAGTCAGCCCCTCAGGCTCCTTAATCCATGGTTTGTTGTAGATAGAATCGCTGGATTGTTCTGGAGCCTTGGCTTTTCCCTTTTTAAGCTTGGCCAGTTCCCAAAGAGTGTCAGCATGCTCGGTTGGTTTGGCCATAGCATCTATGAACAACTCGACGTTATCTGACCAATCTTTAAGATCATCGAATGGTTCAAAGTTCTCGAGGCCGTTCATGAAATAATCAAAGTCCTGATCGAACTTGGACTCGACTGGTTTCGGACTCTGAGTGTGAGCAGGTTTCGGTGAAGGGCTCTGAGGTATCCTGGAGATAGACGGTCCCATCCGAACAAGCCGGGGGTTTGTCTCACCAGCTCCCCCGCAGATTCCTCCTCCCGCTTTCTGCTCTTTGTTTTGCAGAGTGCTTTCAGCCACGTTAATGCAGTCCGCGAGCATCGAGTTCACCCGATCGATCCCTGAGAGCATGTCACCCGACCTCTTCTGTGGTGGGTTAAATACTTTAGGGATCTGCTGCGTCATAGATGTGCCGAGAGCAGTTTCTGCAAGTTTGATGCTGCCCTGGATTGATCGTGAAACTTGATCTACTCGGTGAGTAGTTCAGAGTTTTTGATCTTACGGCGCTTGCTCTCTTGAGATGAGCCAGGTATTTTCCAAGAGTTTTGGAAAAATGAGGCTTTTCGGAATCAAAATTTGTGTCGAACTCGACCGAACCAAGAGTTCGGTTCTGAGTTGTCACGTTTTCTGGGTTGTCCGAGTCGAGTTCTTGTGAAACTCTTTTCTCGTCGAGATTCGCAGACTCACGGATGCCGGCGAGTTGGGAGCGGGTTTTCGATTTAGGCGAGTTAGGCGTGACAAGGTGGCTGGAGAAGCCCCTCGTTCCGTCAGCCGTGCAAGCCCAGGAACCGAAAACGAGGGTTGTGCCTTCTGGTACATTGTTGGCGTCGCTTGATCCGGCCATCGAATTCGCTGGTGAACTTGCCGAATCCCCTACCTGGCACGCCAGCTGTCGGTGTTTACTGCCAAGCCTGCTCAGGGATACCCTTAGCAGTAGGGTTTGTAGGTAGGGATCGACTGCTCTGGAACTCGATGGTACAAGGAACACAAAGATTTAGACAGGTTCGGGCTGCGAGTTTGCATAATACCCTACGTCCTGTGTGGTTTGTATTGCCTTAGGTGTTGACGATTGTTTGGAGGGGGTCCCTGCCCGCCCTTATATATCCAGGGGGACAGGGTTACATGGAAAGTCCTAGCCGAGTACAGTTGGAGTCCTACTACAACACAATCGGGTAGTTTCCTTTGTACTGCAGCTAGTTCTACGCCTATTCGAGTAGTTAAAAAAGAGGTAAGGTACATCCATGAGCTATCCCTTACTCTAGAATATTCTATGCCTATAAGCAGTCCCGCTGCCCCGGGTCTGACACTATATATGTTGATAGGATAAAAGTTTACGCAAAGGATAGAAGTGGTTTACTCTTTTTTTTGTGGGATTTTCATAGATGTGAAAGGCACAAAAGAACACGAAGACTCTAATGGATATTGAAACTTAACCAAACTCACTAGATAAACAGATTGAGATAAAAGGCTATGATAGAATTTTTTTGGCTTTATGGTGGATAGGACGAAGACAAAAATATATGTAGCTAAGGGTAAAGAATCCTACCGTGGCAATGAAAGCTTTGATACCAGATGATACGTCACGAGGTCCCAATCTTCACGACGTATGATATTGTTCTTGATAACTAGCTAAAGAACAGCCGAATAACTTGCTGCAAGCAGCGATAACTAGTGCAACCTGGCAAATAAAAATTGAAGCCAACCACCGTCTTTAACCGCAACCTGAATCGAGGATTCGCCCAACCACACTCTCAAAGAACCAACCAACACAACCTACAATCAATCAAGGCAAACCTTGAAGGGAGTAGGAGCACCAATTGGGAGCGGAAGCCGTCGCTTCTGCAATCCCGCGAAGGAAATCATAAAAGCAAAGGGGTAGAGATTACTCTCAATATTTGTTAGCACACAGCTGAACAAAGGGGTTCTGTATTTCAATTATCAAAAGTCTTCTTTTGCTATGAAGCAATGATATATTTATACTAGGAACATCCCTCCTAGCTGGGGGTAAACTGAAAGGACTGTGATGTCGCCTAGAGGGGGGGTGAATAGATGCACCTACAAATTTTCACTCAAATGCAGCAGATTAAATTCACTGTCTGCCAAACCCGGAACTTCCAGGTTTCAAATCCGGAACTTCCAGATTTGGGCAAAACTGTGGGTGAACTCGGAACTTCCGGGTTTGTCAATCCGGAACTTCCGAGTTCACTCAGAACAGAGTGAACACAAAGAGTAGTGCTAATAAATGAATGTAAATTCAAACCCCAATTGTAGAGTCTGTTCAGAGAAGTTTCTTGAGCAGGTTCACGCATATCCTGCACATATGAAACACAATATCTCCAAGACACAAGTGTCTAATGGAGAACTCCTCAAATCCACAAAACAAATGTAAATGCAAAGAACACAAGGATTTGTTTTACCGAAGTTCAGATTCACCCTGTGCACCCACGTGTGAATCCTAGTCTCCGTTGAGGAAGCTTATATCGACCCCAAGGTCAAGCTATTTCCTCCTTCCACTATATGACCATGCGCCCTCGTGGCACAAGATCGGTGCTGCAACAAACTTGCCGCTGCTCACCACAATCCTTGGGAGCTAGCCGGCGACGCCTAGCCGTCTAGGAGGCTTCACCTCCAAGAGTAACAAATGCAAATCACACAAATCACAGCTAATCTCAAGTGCTCAAGGTTTGTTGTGCTCTCTAGTGCTCTCAAGCATTCACTCTCTCAACCCAACTCAAGAATATACACTAATCACACAATTTCACAAATAGAGGTTGGGGAGAGCTCAACTATGGCTACCAAGCTTCTTGGGATGACCAGCAATCAACAGAATAGAGCCTGGAACAGCAGCCCACCAAGGAGGGGGCTAAAGGGTATAAATAGCCGGTCCCAACAAAACTAGCCGTTATGTGACAGTTAGAACTCGGAACTTCTGGATTCTACAACCCGGAACCTCCGGGTTTTCAAACCAACTAGCCGTTAGTACTACGTGTGCCAAATCCGGAACTTCCGGATTACAAATCCGGAACTTCCGGATTTGCCCTAGCAGCAATGTTAAAATGTGTACGTGAGGCTTTTGTGTCTCTCTCAACTCACATGGGTTACTTGAGACATCATATATGCATAAACTCATGTCTCATTCTCTTTTGTCTTGCTTGCTTCTTTAGTTAATAACCATTTATCACATGTGACAAGATCTTCCATATTTGAGATTATGCATAAGCATATCACATCTCATTCACAAAACCTTTACTTGTCACTTTAAATCCCATTTTAAACCGAAACAAGCCTTCTCATATTATAGCTTTTATATCAACCATGAATACCTTGCTCTATTTTTCTTTTCTTGTTTTGCTTGTCACATACATATTTTACCAATGGGATAAACACACTTGCTTGCAACACATGAGCCATCTCATTTAGTACCCATTACTTAATTAAATACATGCTCATGATCTCATGCAAACAAGTTAGTCCTTTAATCGTGGTGTCAATCAATCCACCAAAACACACTAGGGGCCGAGATGCACTTTCATAAACACGAAATGGAAATGAAAAGACAGAGTATATGAAAAGGCCTCCTCGAACTGAAATCCCGAAGTGGTCTCGCGAGGCTGTTGGTCTTCTGTGCAGTCTTCAGTTATTTGGCAATAACTCCATCATGGGAAGTCCAAATGACATGAGGTTTGTTGCGTTGGAAAGCTAACTTGATAATCTTTCAAACCATATGCAGCATGCACAAGGAAATATTGTATAGTGGTACAATTTTGCATGGGAAGTTGAACGTCTGGTAGACTGTTGACCTTCTGAGCAGTCATCACTAAAGTACTCAGATCTCCTTAGTGTATAATGAAAAGTACTTGGCATTAGTGGCATTGGAAAGTAGACTTGATAAGATTTCCAAAATGTCCTTATTGACCTTCATACCTTTTGGGAATCAAAAGTTATGACCGATTCTTTCAGACTGTTCTACAGGACTGGTCGAGTTCAAGTGTGGTCCTTCTTTGTAATCTTCTACTTTAGTATTCTTGTTATCCTCCTTGGTGAACCAGAGCAATAGCAACATGCACGATTTAGGCAGTATATAATTCTCATTATTATTAAATTGAATTTCAGAAAGTAGCGTGTTCACCTCTTGTTGTAGTTTCTTAGCTCAGCTACGGGTAATTGGTCCATCAAAGACATGAGCTGGTGTCGATGTAGGTGATCCTTGAGTTGGTGTAGCTTGAATTGGAGGTTGTAACATGTTGTTTGACGGTGTGGTTGACATGGTCATATCAGATGATCCAGTAGGGTGGCATTCTAATGGGTGTCTTGTACGGTGTATAGTAATGCCAATAAAGCGTCTGCTAACTTTGGCCTCCATGCCTTTCCCATCTTATCGATGATCTTCTGCAAAATACTTTTGATTTTCTTATTCGACGTTTCTTCTTGACCGCTCGTCTTAGGGTGATAGGGGGTTGCGACATGCACTTTCTCAACTTCTTTGAGGAAGCTTCGAAAGGCTGCATCAATGAAGTGAGACCGTCCGTCGCTTATCACCATCCTCAGTGTCCTAAACCTTGGAAAGATGACCTTTTGGAACATTTTCCAGGCGTGCTTGGCATCTGCGACCCTTGCATAACACTGTTTCTACCCATTTGGAGACGTAATCCATGACGACCAAGATATACTCGTAGTTGTGGGACTTTGGGAAAGGTCCCATATTTTCAATACCCTTTACATCGAAAAGTTCCACATGAAGATTGTGTGTTAGGGTCATGGCATCACAAGCTGAAATCCCACCATGTTTCTTGCATTTCTGACACCTCTGAATGAAATCCTTGGTGTTTTATACATTGATGGCTAAAAGAAACACTCTGCCAGATCTTCGCTTGGGTTCGAAATAAACCATGATGTCCTCCATATGGTGTTGCATGACATTTTTCAGTGATCTTGATTCATCTCCGTAGTAACCCATCTGCACAAACTCGATACAAATATGGCTCATCCCATTGGTAGCATTTGCTCTCATAGGCCAACTTCTTCCGGGACTACCCTAGGTTACATATCCTGAAACTATAAAGTTTACAATGTTAGCATACCAGTCGTTCAAAGGATCTCACCGACTTCTTTTCTAGATGAAAATCTTTGAACTTACCTGGTTCAAGCGGCGACGGCATCTTGATGTCGCTTCCCCATTGGGGGCGTCGCGGCCATGGAGTTGTTGAGCCCTGCGGTGCCATAGTCGAGATCGCTGCCAGTGTGACGTTGTTCAAACTTGAGGTTGATCGACTCAGTGCGGCTTGTTACTGTGTGACAGGAGCTTCAAGCTACGGTCAATCGGCTCTTGCAGAAGGATTCTGTCACCGACTGTTTCTAAGTAAACAAGAGAGGTGAAGGATTGTTGCTTGGGCAGGACTTTTCAAGTTTGAAGCAAGTATGTACAAGAGGATCAAGGCTTAGTTTTTGTTTTCTCAATTAGTCTGTAGCCTTCTCTTCTCGTTTGGAGTTTCACTGTCTGAGGCTAGGAGTCTAAAGACTCATGTATCTTCTGACTTTATGGCTAGATTTGTTTTTTTATTTATGGTTGTAGACATTCACTTGTGAATGTTCAAGACCAGATATTTTCTAAATCTTAAAGATTAGAGATAGAGGACAGAAAACACTAATTACATTAAGTAAACCCCATAGCACACCAATTTCTACTATTATCACTAACTACTACTGTCTGAATTAGAAATCTACCGCAACAAACTAAGCTGAATTAAGGCTGTGTGTCATGTGTGATCGACGCAGCATCAGCATGCACCGGCCGGCAGCTGAGAAGATCCGATCCATGTCCTCCTCTTGGTCAGGTCCGTTGGGACGTCGTCTACTCGTCTTACTAGCTATGTGAGGCGTTCTCCAACGCCTCCCCCCTGTGTGGGGGGAGCTTTAGAGGGGAGGGTGCCTCCAACGGCACCCCCTAAAACTCCCCCTACGTAGGGGTGGAGTTGAATCTCCCCCCACATATAGGGGGAATTATAACTCCCTCTATATTCTAATCACGTCATTTGTTTGTGATAAAAAATTTATTTAAATTTCGTAACTTGATAACAATATGTATTATAGTAGTACAAATACAGTACTATTTTTTTTCAGAATTTAAAAATGATAAATAAATAGTTAAAGAGTGAGGTATAGTATATAGGGGGAATGGATATAGGGGGAATGGTTGGAGAGAAGAAGTTATAGGGGAGGAATCTTTTGGAGGGAGGTAGTAAAATATAGTAAATAGTACGTTTGGGGGGAGTTGGATAGGGGGAATGGTTGGAGAAAGCCTGAGCTGCAAGCAACCGCATACCTACATGCTGTGCTGTGCAGCATGCATTGCATTGGGATTCCCCATCGGTGGATCGCCAACAATGCCATGCAATCCGCGTCTCGTAAAGCCCGCGGCCCGCCCAGGGCGACGCCTGCGCGGTTGAGAGATCGTCGATCGAGCGGCGACCTTGCCATGCGCCAGGCCACATGCACGGTCCCGCCGCCCGGCCGGCGGCCGGGCGCGCGCACGCGCGCACCGGTGGTGACCACCACACCTCACCCACCCGTCCCGTCCGGACGCACGTGCACGTACGGGAGCCGATCGACGCCATTAATCCGGCCGGCCGACGGCGTGCCAATCAGCTGCTAGCCGCTCGCTAATTGGCTACCGGGTACCGGCTAGCCGTCGCATGGACCATGGGGCCGGGGCGGACGGGAGACGACGGCGGCGGCGGCAGGCGCGTGCATTGGCGACCGGTGCCGCGTCGCCGTCCGCCATCGCTCCTTGTCGGCTGCGGGCGCCCGGCAGCGGCGTTTGCTGCCCGCCCGCCGGGCCGGCCTGGGGCTCCATCATTCCGGTGGCGTCTCCACGTCGGGCCATCCAACCAGCGTGTCCAGTCCTACTCGCCCGCACTGCTCCCTTGTCTGCGACTCTGGCGTGCGACGCGTCAATGACGACGTGGTGTATAAAATAATGTAGTTTTGTTTGGTATACTGATAGTACTTTACTAGTATAAGTTACTATGGCTACCTCATACAGTGTACTATATTATAGGAGTATTTGTGAAACGTGTTTAACGGCAACGAACTGTGGTTTTGTCTCCAAGCTAATATAAAGAAGCCTCCGACTGTCCTACAACTGTTTAAAATTGACGCGTTTAAAGGCCCATAGATTTGTTTCGGCTGCAGATCGTAGAAAACAAATAGTAAAGGCTAGAAATTTCGCATTCTAGCGGTCTAGCCGTTTGCTTCATATTGGAATTGTGCAACTATTACAATCTTGAAATTGCAAACTGAAAAAAAAACAGTCCGAAAAAAGCACCATACTGCGTAGTAGAATCTTCAACATTTGACGTGTCGAATAAAAAAACAATTAGACAGCACTGCTAGTAGCTTCAGTGGCACACTGTCAATTCGGAACATTTCTAATTTCCTATCGCCTTTGATTCTTGCACTGCTCTACCTCCCAATGCCGGAGATTGAAGAGGACAAAAACATAAGCATAATCTAAGCCTGCAATTAAGCACAGTTACTTGGACTTCTATGTAAAGGCACCCCACCTCCTTGGCCTTGTCCTCTGCCTCCTCCCTCTCCCCAGTCCCCACTCGCGAACTCACGAGCTCAGCAGCAGCGCCCAAAGACAAACCTCGAGCCCATCCCTCCTCTTGACACCTCACTCCCCCAAGAACCCAGTATTCCAGGAGTTGGTGATGCTCGTGGAGTTTGGCTAGACATGGCGCCTCCACAGGAGCGGGATTACATCGGGCTGTCGCCGGCGACGGCGGCCACCGAGCTGCGTCTGGGGCTGCCGGGCACGGAAGAGGCGGAGGGCCGCAACGCGGTGGCGGGGACGCCGCTCACCCTCGAGCTGCTTCCCAAGGGCGGGGCCAAGCGCGGATTCGCGGACGCCATCGTGCGGCGGGACGCGGCTGCAACAGGCAAGGCGCCGGCGGACGACGAGGAGGTGGACAAGAAGAAGGCGCAGGCTCCGACGGCAAAGTACGTCTACCACACTCTCGGATTGCTGTGCGTGGATTGTGGATTTGCGGATTGGTGGTCTGGTGCTGGCAGTTTAAGCTCTTCTGTTTCCTTGTTCCAAAAAAAATCTTTTTTTATTGGGTTTCTTAGTGCTAGTTGAATTCTTGTTCTTTTTTATACAAATATGGAAGTTGCGCCATCCTCGATGTTCTTGGCGTGTTTTTCTATGCAACGTGCCGTTTTATTTGCTTGATTTGTTTTTTTTGTGTGTGATCTGTCTCCGGCTTTTTTTCCCTTGCAAACAAATAAACAATCATGCAGCTCCGGAACAAAAATATATTTTTCACTATTTTCTGATTGATAATGAACAATCCTGGTGAATTTAGTTATTTATGTTACAGAAAAAAAATCAAGAAAAAGGCTGGCGGTTCATGTGTGCAATAAGAGATTTCCCCTCTATATAACTAAACAAAGAAGAACATTGTACGGAAAAGATAACCTGTCATTCCTCTGAAAAAGCGGACAAGGCTTTCTTCAGTTCTTCTGTTGTGAAAATAATTACTTTTGTGTCTGTTGTCAATTTGCTTGGTGCCAGTGTACCAGAGTCCCTGAACCTGAAACAAGGAAGTAAGCGAGTGTACAAATAGCCTGCTTCTCCTTTATGCTCTGTGATTAGTATTTGGGAACGTCTGCCTGCTCCGTACTTTCAGGTTCATTTATCCGGCAACTATTTGCAGCTGAAGCTGTGCTGTGGTTTTTTAATAGTTTTGTGCAAATTAGAGCAATATTTGGTGGATGCTGACTTTTCGAATAACTGTAACAGGGCACAGGTGGTAGGATGGCCACCAATCCGCAGCTACAGAAAGAACACCATGGCGATGAACCAGGATTGCCTCTATGTCAAGGTTAGCATGGATGGTGCGCCATACCTCAGGAAGGTGGACCTTAAGATGTACAGCAACTACAAAGAGCTCTCACTGGCGCTGGAGAAAATGTTCAGCTCCTTTACTGTTGGTGAGTTCTTGGGTTGGCTCTGATCTTTATTAACTGATTCTTTTTCTATGAATTGTTGCTTCAAGATCTGCAGTGTTTACAGTACATGTAAATCTACTACCCATATGTACCACGTTTCCACATGATACCTATTATACAATGATGTTATCTTTAGCTTTTTATACTGTAGTTCTGCCGTATAACTATTCCTCAAATTTACAATGAACAAGGACCAGTGTTTCTATTGAACATCAATTGATGCTTCTATTTTCTTAGTTCCGTCTAGTCCTGACATCAATATCTCTTGCATTATGTATCAGCAGAAGAGCTATTAGAGTATTAATACCTTCTATCATCTTCCATGGCTTGTAACGACGCTGTATGCGGAAAGCATTTTGTTTGGATCATCCCCTTTCATCCAAAAACAGAATCTATATTTGGCGTGCACAATGGTGCTTCATGCGTTTTGTGCTCAACTGCAGTTTGTTAGGAATGCCCTTGTTGTTGTATTTGAGATGCGCGGAGTGTGGCAATGTTGTTTGTTTGTTCATCCATGTTGGTTACAAGAATGAACTGGAGGGTTTTTCTATGGTGGAGCAGTACTTGAATTTGTATCTATTCCTGCAGGTGATATTGAATCTAACGGGAAATCAGGAAGAGAAGGATTATCTGATTGCCGACTAATGGATCATAAAAATGGCACTGAACTTGTGCTCACATATAAGGACAAGGATGGAGATTGGATGCTTGTTGGTGATGTCCCGTGGAGGTGAGTGATTTCCTTAGCCCAAATTTTATTAATTTATTAACTAGGAGAACTAGCAATGTGGATGGATTTGAGCTGTATTTTAAAAAAAAAAACAATGCTTGGATGAAACCTTTTATCATCATCAGCATGTATCCTTGTCTTAAATAGTTAAATATATTGATGTAACTTTTTCTTATAGTGGATTGGAAAATTTAGTATGCTCTGTTTACTGCTTTGGGTTTTCATTTTTGAAGTTCTTCGTTTGAGGGTGTTGATATGCTGCTCTTAGTCCTGTCTAAGTTCTATAGGGTAGATTTTGTAGATCACTTTTCATCAGCATGTATTATTGTCCCTAAAGGAAATGGGAGAGATTAATGGTTTCAATTAATAAAGTAAAACTGTAAAAATGCTACAGGGAGCTCAATTTGAACCTGTTGAATCCCTATCTGTTGGGGGAGTGGTGGAGGTTATCCTCTCCCTCAACACCCTTGTTATTCTACATTTTCCATAGGCCTACACAGGGTGCAAGTTACTTCCCCAGCAACATTTTGCATATTCCGATGAGCTTTTGACTTGAACCAAGGGTGCAAGAACTGTGTTGTCCTCGAAAATAAAGCTGCTTCATTTCTGAAATTTTTCTGTATTGCAGAATGTTCACGGGCAGCTGTAGAAGGCTCAGGATCATGAAGGGCTCAGATGCAGTGGGCCTTGGTAAGTACAAGTAATATGTGGTTGAATATGGATGTGTTGCTATTGCTAGTGTTCATGCCTTTTTCTGTGGCGGCATATCAGGGAATCTCTTGCTTGCACTTCTGCAGTCTGCACTGGTGCACCTTGTATAAGCTTCTCTATAAAATTATTAGGAATTCCAGTTTGCTTGAACTAGGTCTGGTCTATTCCATTGCATATACTGTGCACGTGAACATGTGTTCACCTTGCTTTCTGGTCATGAATCAGGAAGCGAGTCTCTGTTCTTCACTTGTTTCATGTGCGTAATCCGATAGTTTACTTAATATTTGCAGCACCCAGAGCCACTGAGAAGAGCAAGAACGGTAACTAGGAAAAGGATGAATGCGCTCTACTCCCTACAGCCTCATCCTACTCTTACCTGTAAGGTCTCATTCTCAAACCCGCAAGGTTAAAGGACTTAACATGTGAGAAGGGGATTACTTATATCAATATGTACACCTATGGTTTTTGTTTTGCCCCCCTTATTTTGCTTTTTTTTTGTTTGGACTCAGATATGTTAGATTGCAAACATAAGATGTGTGAGTATGTCTATGTCTGTCACCGTGTATTGTGTTTTCTGTTGTAAATGGTTGTTATGCTGTAAGTTGCCAACTGTTTTTGGAGTGCTGCTTTGTGTTTGCTAACTTCCCGCATGATCCAGCATCTGTTTGTTTTGCGAAACCCTCTCGGTGGCTCGAAGGGCCGCATTACTGTATGGGCATTCTTTGTAACCTGATGATCATTCTGGTCCCTTAGCTGTTCTCGCAGAACTGTCAAATCCTGATAATTCAGCAGTTAGGAGATCACATCAGGCTGTCATAAATCTTCTGTTCCTATTCCAAGCCATTGCACCTGCTCAGTTGCTAGCATCAGTTACTGGCTCTGTGCATCCAATGCCTTACCAAATGAGCTGGTCCAGAACTCCAGAGTCCCTCTTTTGGTGTCCGGTCCATTCCAGTCTCTATGCAGCATGCACTGGAAGTCTGCAAGCGTGGTGCACAGCCTATTGTCAATAGTGGCCCTCAATCAGTGCTTGTGTTAGTGGGGGCCTCCCCCCAATCTGTTATCCTTTTCCAGGTGTCATGATACTGTCTTTGGAAAGCAGGGGGTAGGCTTCCCTGCAATCATTCATCCAGCATCAAGTAAAGCAGGAGGTGGTGGTGGAAGGAAACTGAATAAAATTCAGTGAGGGTTGTTCTTGTCACCGCCGCGAATTCGGGCTTTTTTGTTTCTCCTTGCAGGACTCTTGATGTGCATACAACGAACATGAATGTTTCTATACCGATGCTTTGACTTGGTTTATCACATAGATCATTCATTCAGAGGCTTTATGATTATCTTTAGCAGTGTGGCTCGGTGGTTGGCACTGTGGTTTTAATTTGTTGGCTCATAACTGCATTGCATATTCTTATATGTAAAGAAGAACTGCATTTGCATATTGTGCTGTTGCTTAAGATATGGATGGCTGTCCTTTCATGCGGAGACACAGGAGATGCTGATGCCCCCTGTCTTGCTTGTGCTGCCACTGTCCTACCTAGTCATGCTTCCTGCATGCTGCCATTGGCTAATTTGTTTGTGATAGGGGAGAAAGAAGAAAAAAAACTAGATTATTAAAAGAAAAAAAAGGAAGCGATATGTTCTGATTCCTCAGCAACTGAGCTCCAACATGGTGTGGTTTTATTGCCTTGTTGGTGGCCTTGCTAGGGCATATACCAGTATGTGTTTTCAACTGCTACTAGCGTTAGTGTGGTGTGGTCATTGGTGGCTTGGTGTAGCGGTTGGTTTGTTCTGATTCCTCAGCAACTCAGCGCCAAATGTGGTCGCCCAACCAACCAGGGCCGTCGCGCATCGCATTTGCCTTTTTGGCCGCTGCTGCAGTACGCGGTGGTCCTGCACCTGTTGCTGCTGGTTCGTTCGTTCTTGTGGGCCTGTGGCATGTGCAGCATTGTCAATTCATATTTGCTTCGTTTCCTTACCATTACCATATTGTTCTCATTCCTGCTGCAAAACCTTTGCCTCGGATCCTCGTCGTCGGAAATGTGTGACTTCTGCGTGGATTTGAAGGAAAAATGTCCACTTCATCTACAAATTTACGCACCCTTGGGACGCGATGAGGAGGACATCTGCTTTGATGACCGGATCGCGAGATGTTTTGGCCATCTTGAGTTCCATGAAGTTTTTTCAGAGTGCGATGAATGATTGCAGGAGTTCCAACCGCACAAGCGCAAAATCTTCTGCTGCTGCTTCAGAACGCGAGTGCTTACTCTCGAGATGCCTTTTACCTGCCGGTTCCCTTTTGGGTGTCCAAGTAACGAAGCCCATCCATGACCACTCCATCGGACGTGCAGCTGCGAAGGGAGGGAGGAACCGCGCGTGCGGGCGGGCCTCCCGTAGTCCCGTGGAACCTGCGGGTGGGTACGCAGGAGGCGATGATGATGGCCGAAGATGGTGGCGGTGAGCCAGCTCTGGCGTCGCCGCCGGCGAACTGGGCCGGCGACACGGGCGCAGAGGATCTGATGCGTACTTAGCGATGATAAAAGAGTTTAAAATTTGGATCGAACATACAAAAATCGGATTCTAATTTTAAGCTAATATTTGGCTCAGCTGCTCTAGCTGTGAGCCCCTGGCTCTTCTACCCTTCATTCTCTCTGACGACATATCTTCGTGGTCCACAAACGCGTACCAAGGCAGGAAAAGTGGCTCGAGTTAACAGAAGGCCGCGGGCATGTGAAGGAACAGTTGACCACATGCTGCGGCACACCGTGCTGCATACGTGCAGGTGATCGTACCCTGCTGCCTCGCAACAAGAAAAAAGATTGTACTCTGCTGCTAGTAGTTGTGCCTCACCCGGACCCACGCCCACACCAGAACCGGAGGCTGCAGACGACGGTCGCCGTAGGACCCAGAGGAATGTGAGACGTAGAACCGTGACCGCAAAGGCAGTTAAAAGAGGGAGTATGTGTAACATGAGGCGAGCTCTAGCCATAGTTAATGTTGAGGCGACAAGTATTCGTCTCTTTCCCCACCGTATGGATAAAAAGAAAAGGCTTGCTAGCGTCCAGGCGTGACGTTTCGTTGCAACATCAAAATAAGTTATCTGCAACATCAAAAATATATAGGTACAACATTGAAAGGTATGTAATTAAGTTGTTTTCCTCAAAATATATAGGTACAATATTGAAAGGTATGTGAAAAAACTAATTAAGTTGTTTGTCTCGGATACGAAACTTTCTGTGATGGAACCGCCAAATTAAAACTCTAATTAAGCGTAATGGCCGCCATTTGAACACATCGGGTGCATTAGCTTAACGGCTTAATTTGACGATCATTTCTCAACCCACGGCCCGATCGAAACAACACCAGTAGTCCCACGCGAAGGTGGGCGCAGATGGTACAAGCACGGCATGAAACTTTAAAAATATAAACTCAAAGAAAAACGAAACAATAAGTTTTACAAACCGAGTTCAATTACATAGATAATTTACAAAACTTTACAATAGATGTGACTGAAGTTCGAAAATAAAAGATCCTACAAATACTTTAGCTCCCATCAGTTCTAATCTTACTCGACCGGTCGGACCGGTTCACCCAACTGGTCGGACCGGTCGGCTCCATGCTGCCGACTCCACCAGTCAGACCGGTCTACGCAAAATAGAAAGGCTGCACACTCAGCCCACAAGTGCACAACCTGACAGCGCCCTAACCTAAGGGTCCCGCTCCTCGACCTGCCTCCCTTCTGCGTCCCGGCGGATGAACTTGACACAACAGGGGCAGAAATCGACGTCCGGGTGTCCTGTAATAATAAAGGTGGCAACAAACCCTGAGTATTCTAATACTCAGCAAGGCTTACCCGACCAGTGGGTATAACTTAGCCCACATATCTAGACATGCACGGCATTTGGCTAGTGGTTATTTTGTAGAAATAGCATCTAGAGGTGTATCCTTACTTTCAATGTTTTATCCGCATATTTTATGTAGATAGACTCTTACTAATATTTGCCTGTCTACACATGCATGTTGGAGCATCCAATTAAAGATTCAGGGTAGTATCCATTTTTATATCTCTAATATCCTATCTCATTCGCTACGAGGTGACAAAGAGATCAAGGCCCTCATATCCGCGAGACACGGCGAATCGATTCGATTTAACCTTGCAAGGTGGACCTAACCAACACGGCACGTATTTGCCCCGTCGGACTATACATGCCAACCATTCCCCTCCCCGCCTCGAACTACAGAACCACCCCACCTTCATATAGTCAGCCGAGCTCAACGTGAGACCACCAAAAGTAAACATGTGCATCCCGTTTCTCCGCGACTACTCGACTCGCCCTATGGGGTGGTGATGCAGTTCTGTACTTTCGAAGCGAGGCAGTACTAGGCTTACCGGTTTCGACTACCTCCTACTCCCGGCATGCGGTTAGTACAATTCAATCCCCGATCAGCACTGCCACAACGACCGGTCCTTAACCGACACGGACGGGGCTAGGACACCCAGGAACCCTATCCTGCTGCCAAACCTAATATCATAATCCCCGCCCGGTCTCACATCTCCATAACCATTTCAATCCATTTCTCAAACACTGAAGCATAAAGATAATAATGTATCTCGCGAGTAACCGGCAATTACTCGGCTTCTAAAGTTTCCTGTGTCTCGCGAGTGGCACAAGGTCACCCGACTTCTACCGGACTTATTTAGCCTGTCATCGCTATCGACCTAGACATACTAGTAAAAACTCACAAAAACCTAGGGATCATGCAGCTAGGGTTCCAATCAATTCCTATTACGTAATGCACAAGTAATAGATAAAACATATTCATAGTGAATCATAATTTAAAAATAATAGGACATGCACCGGGGCTTGCCTTGCGTCTGCTGCACCACACTGGGGTTAGCCGGGTCTTGAGCCGACTCCCCGCGAACCTCCTCCGGCGGGGCTTGCCCCTGCGGCTCCTATGGCTCCGCAACCACCTCGTATACGACCTCCTCTGCCGCGGCTGCTACACGTGTGCATATGCATATGACATGAGAATGCATGCATGATTTATAAAAATTACAAGTAATCGATACCCAATTAAATTTCCAACTAATTGTATCAACAACAAACTATTTACCCCTGCTCAGCCCAGCTATACCGGTCAGACCGGTCTCTAACACCGGTCAGACCGGTCCTACTCTCGCAGCAAGCTACCGGTCAGACCGGTCCCTCCGACCGGTCAGACCGGTCCTACCCAGACCAGAACCTAGAATCCTGGGCGTGGCAGAAATCGTCCGTCAACTGCAAACACCTCATAGGATCTAGTTCAGGGGTTCATGTGGATGCTTTTGGCCAGAGAAAACCACCTAAAAACCTTCTATAACAAGAGATCGATCCAAACTCCTAAATTACCTTGAATGACTCCTTTTTCCCCACAAGAACTTGATTCCACCGCACAAATTCCATCTAGGCTCTAGCCTAAGGTGCAAGCAAAGGTTCATGACCAAGGAAACTACATAAATCCCCCTAGAGCAAGAGATCAATTCAAACCACAAGCTATTACCTTGGGTCCTTGCCTCAAGAGCTTGAAACCAAGGCACCCCGGGATGGAGCATGCGGGAAGGATGATTCTCCACCCAAATAAAGCTCCCTTGGGCCTTGGATCAATGGAGGACGAATGGATTTGGGTCCTAGGGTTTGGGGGAAGAAATGAGAGGAGAGGGGGAGAGAGCTCGGGCTTGAGCCGGCTCTAGTGAGGGGAGAGAGCGGTTGGGAGAGAGAGAGTGATGTTTAAATGACATGGGGCCCCAAAAACCACCAACTCGGGTTAGACCGGTCAGACCGGTCCGGCCAGGCTGACAGGAAATGTTTTGGTTTGTGCTTTATCGTGTGAGTTTAAAACTAATCACTTTAATTGACTTAATTATCGAGGATTAATACCTGGGTGTTACACTTTCAACCGCAAGATGAACACAATTCATGAAACATTTCCAATGAAACATGCGAAAATAATAGTTGTAATATTGATGATCAACTATTGAAACATATATCGGGGCGTTTGATTTTTCATCCCTATTGAGACGTTGACTAGGGGGTTGTTGTCGCGCACAGAATCCAACTGTTTCGTGGTGCATTCTGTGGCCCGCTCCGGCGAACACCATATTTACAGCGGCGGAGCTAGGGGGTGCTCCACGCAAATAGGATGGGTACCTAGTTTTTCTTTGAATATTTAGATTATTTTACTTTAAAGAAAATAAATGCAAATTATTTTGTTTAATTGTATCTTTATAATTATTTTATTCTAATGGTCCAGACACGGGTGCAATCTTTTTATTATTTTTCTTTGTTATATTTTGTGGTGTATTTTTGGATAATAATTTAGGAGAAAAATGAATGCTTTTTATTGAAACACATCTTTTGGGTGTTTACTGAAAGTAACAAAATATTTATTTATTTATTTTGATATAAATATTACTTTTTAAAAATACTTGCGATGTACAATTTTTCTTGAGTGTTATAATTACATTGCGTGATAAATAAATTATCCCTAGACTTGAAGAAGAAGAAGATCCGGTTAAGTAGTTCAATATATGTACCGCCAATGGTATAATGTACTTTTATTAATTATCATTCAGCCACTCATTGATATATCAATAGTCCCGTAATGCATGTTCGTCTTAGGCATATCTATCTCTATTATGCTCTCAAAAATCTTTGCCCACTATACCACGGTAATCGATGATGCATCGTTTATAGTGCACATGAATACATGATTATGTTAACACTACCCATGGCATGCAATGGACAAGTGTGCGTGTCAAACATCAATTTTCAAGTTTCTTTGTTCTACATCTCGCATTAGCACTCCACAATGGTTGTATCTATCGTTTCTTCACTTCTAAAATTTAAAAGTTTTAGCTCTTGGCCATGAAAAAATGATAATATATAGTTGTTTCATGCAAGTTTTAGCAATGTTGTCATACCTCAAAATATTTTTTTCGTAATACACTTTGCCTAATTTGGTAATTTTTCTTTCATTGTGCGCCTATAATACAATGATCTTGCTAATGTGCAAGGGCGGACGACCTAGTTCTCTCCAGTATTACTAAATTATTTTTTAAAAATAATTTGAAGTCAACAAATTTTCACGATGTTTAACCCGTACTTCTGAAATTTAGCTACCCTTAATGAGGTCTGTTGCGACTTACTAATGTGTGAAGATGAAAAATCTTGCAATGAACTCTATGGTATCATTGGAAATATATATGCTTATATCATTAGTTAATGTCGGAACTCGAATATGTGACCATCATTACACCATGGTGGTATGCACTGTATCTCTCTATAATCAGTTAGTTTGTACACTGCACATTGGTAAGTACGACTTATGTTTAGGAGTGGTAACGAATTATTGCCCTAGCAGCCTCTTTACAATTCAACATGACCCTTATATATTTTTGTTGTCTCAAATTGTATAAAGTAAAAGTCCGGTCCTTTTTGAACTCAACACTAAGATTATCTAGACTAAATTTTGAGACCATCTACCACGCCTACTTGTGTTACCTTCCATCAGAATATGTTCCATGACAAAAGTTGCTAGAGATCGTCCTGGAGACAGGTTTTTTGTTGGCCAATGGAATTCTGGTTGATGACAGCTTTGTAAGGTCAGTATAGCTAGCCACGTCATGCAAATTGCATTTTTGTATTATTGATAGCCTAACAGAGTTCGGTGGATTCACTACACCACAATTATAAGTTAACGTCAAACCAACAGTCAATAAATTATTTTAGTAAACCGTTAGTTGATAATTCAACTTTTGCCAAATTACTATGTTTTGGAGAAAATGTATAAAAAGATGAGGCTATAGTGGTACTAACTTCTTGTCTGAGGCGTAAGCCATTACAGTGGCATGTGAGTGCGGGAGTTTGGTCCTTTGTCAAAATTGGCTGCAAGATCTAAGTTCAACTATTTGATAGAGTTTGTTTTTTCAATGAAATGCATATATTCTCTTGTCTGATTCTTCTCTCCTCTTGCACTTTCCGATTAGTAATGACACTGGCCGCCATACAAATCATAGTTTGTTAATCAGGGTTTTATTTTCCTGCTGTGCCCTAATGTTTTTTTGGATCATAGCTTTGTTCTGATGGAATGGAACACATGATAACTTGTTGTTTTTCTCCCTCGTGAACTATTTTGAGGTAACAAATAGTTATACACTTTAAACATACCAATTGTTATACTGCACATATTTTTTAGCTTTTTGGTGCACCAGCATGATGATGTGACCAAATTGGACGGGTCTGTCTCCACGTCAATCGATTGAGAAATCGTTATCTATCAATCACTTACCTAGGCTGTTGAATCTTCATCCATCGCACAGGCTGTTATATCTGGTTTTGTTGGATGGATGCCGCAAATGCTAGTTGTGCGGCCGCAATTATCTTGTTGCGGACCCGATAGGCTAGTTTGGGCCTATTGAGCTGATTTTACAGTCTCGTGTTTCTATCCGTTATCCCAGCCCAACAAGCCAACTTCCCTATGGGTCCGTTTGTATGTTGATATTGGAGGGCGTGGCATTGAATTGGATTCAATACCAAAGCAGCCATGATATTGAAATGGTCATGATTCGAATTCTATTGTTTGGATGACCATTGTATTGGACCTTGGAATCCTAAATAGCAAAACAATTCAATTGCTGTTTGGATGTATAATCATGGAATTGAACGAGGAGGGGGCCAGATGAGGACATCGCCGCTAGTCGAGGAGAAGATGGACCGCCGCTCCTCTAACCTCCCAACCTTGCTGCTCCGTCGTCAACCTCGAGGCCAAATCGACCTCCACCGCGCCGCATCGAGAGGAGCAGAGCAGGGCTCGATGGAGGAGGCTAGGATGGGCATGGAGGAGCGCCATGGCAGGCCGGCGGCGGCAGAGCGGAGCAGGACACGGCGGCGGAGGGGAGCGGAGCAGAGCGGCGGCGGAGGGACCGGCACGGCGGCGAAGGGATTGGCGCGGTGGCTTCGGTGCGCGGAGCAGGAGGGGAGCGAGGCGTGGAGGAGCAGGAGGGGAGCAAAGCGACGGGAGCAGCGCAAGGGAGCAGAGCAGTAGCGAAGGGAGCAGTGCGAGGCTGAGGGGCGCGGGGAAGGAGGGGGCTGCGACCGGCGAGGAAGGGAGGAGGAGGAGGTGCGGCCGCGGCCAGCAAGGAAGGAGGGGGTGGGGCTTGCATTCGCGGCGGAGCGAGGGAGCAGAGCAGTAGCGCAGTGATTTCGGCGCGACGACGGAGGGGGGCGCGGTGGCTTCAGTGCGGCGGCAAAGGTAAGGGCGGCGCGACTGAGCGAGCGTGGGGAGACGCGGGGAAGAAGATGGGTGCGCGAATGCAAGTAAATACAGAGCTGCTGGGGTCGGAATTGCGCGAGGGGGTGGAACTGCACGCCAAATACCTCTCGGCATTGGAGGATGTTTCCAATACCAATACCGAGAACAACCAAACAGCTGATATCAAGTTCATACAAAACCAATTCTAAATTCCAGCCTTCAATACCTACATCCAAACGCAACCTATTTGTTCTTGGCTTCCCATTTGTACCAGCTAAAGTAAAAATAAGACTAAAATATAATCACAAATAAAAAATTGCATGTAAATTTTTATACTGATAAAAAAATGGAAATAACAAATTAAGAAGTTGCATGTGAATTATTAGGGTGACAATAAAAATACATGTAAATTTAAAAAATTACATTTAAATTTTTAGAATAAAAAAATGGGAATGGGAAGAACAACAAATTAAAAAGTTACATGTAATTCTTAAGGTGACAATAAAAATATAGATAAAAAAGTTACAAGTACTGACAACAAAATACAAATATTAAACCATATATATGACAATACTATTTCCAGACCCTAGTTTAAGACTTTATGCACTTTGGGGCCTCTCACAAAAACTAGGATTATTTGCTTTTCCTTCCTCGATGTGCTCTTTCTTTCTTTTTTTTTTTAACTCCTGATCGGGTATAGCTAATGCAGTGTAGTACTGCTTGATGGTACACAACAGATACACCAACACTTCCATTTTCCTTTTGAGAGACTGAAAGAAAGCAACACATATAAGTAGAACTTCTAAAAATCTAATGATCAAATGAAAAAGGAAATAAAGACCATAATGTTTTTTATGGAAAAAACAGAAAAAAATAAATGTTACATGTAAATTCTTAGGTTGACAATAAAAACAATAAAAATACATGTAAATTTTTAGAATAACAAAAAATATGGGAAGAACAACAAATTAAAAAGTCACATGCAATTCTTAGGGTGACAATAAAAATACAGATAAAAATTATAGGGTAACATTATTTTTTCCGACAGCCCTCGAAAAATTGATAACCAGTCACACTTAACAAGTGTCACATGAAAATTGTATTTCGGTAGCTTACTACACACTTACAAAAGGAAATATATTGCATATAAAAAGATTTGCATCGCTTTAATAAATACTTGCAAAAACAGACTGATTGTTATACATAAACACCCCAAAAGAACAGAGAATCCAATGTTACTAAAGTACCCTTCACCTTGTCCTCACCTGAAAGGGGTGGCATGCAAATATTGATCAATGACCTTTACTGGCATGACCATCACCCTTGAAGTAGAGTCCTCGGACATCATCTACAATGTTAAAGTTGTTTATATGTTCTTACTTCAAAATTTTACGTCATTCATAGTATAAAATTACACATATGCCGACTACTATACAAGTAATCTGCAGTTGTATTTATTTTATGTAAACTAAAAATATACAGTGGTATTTTGTATCATCAAATTTGTTGTCTGTAAAAATAACAGTAATTCATACCAGAGAATTTTCCTTATAACCGCGGACCACTAATGAACAAAATACAATCATGAGCGAACAAAAAATGCAAAAGGAACATTAAGCAAGAACGGTGGCTAAAAGCCTTTCTTTACAAACTCTAATCTAGAGTCAAGCAAAAAACAACAACAACAACATAGCCTTTTTTCCCAAGCAAGTTGGGGTACGCTAGAGATGAAACCCGAAAGAAATAAGTTCAAGATTCAGGCACATTGATAGCTAGTCTCCAAGCGCTCCTATCCAAACCTATCTCTTTAGAGATATTCCAATCCTTAAGGTCTCTCTTAACCGACTCATCCCACGTCAGTTTAGGTCTACCTCTACCCCTCTTTACATTATTGACCCGCTCAAAAACCCCATTACGCACCGGCAACTCAGAAGGCCTTCGTTGGACATGTTCAAACCATCTCAGCCGATGCTGGGTAAGTTTCTCCTCAACTGGTGCCACCCCGACCCTATCCCGAATAACTTCGTTCCGGACTCTATCCCTCCTTGTGTGCCCGCAAAACCACCGCAACATCCGCATCTCAGCTACACTCAGTTACTGGACATGTCGACTTTTTGTAGGACAATATTCAGCACCGTATAACATCGCCGGACGAATTGCTGTCCTATAGAATTTGCCTTTTTAACTTTTGTGGCACCCTCTTGTCACAAAGGATGCCAGAAGCTTGCCGCAATTTCAACCAGCCAGCTAAAATTCTATGCCTAACATCTTCATCAATGTCGACATCCTTTTATAGCACCGATCATCCTCTTCAAAGCCTCCCCGATCTCTACCTCCTGAATTCTCCTCACAAAACGTCTGTTGGTATCGTCAAAAGAGTCCTCTAACTCAAGGGTAGCGCCCTCACTCTCCCCATTAAACAACTTGTCGAAGTACTCTCTCCATCTATCCATGATCTCCTCATCCTTCACTAGCAGTCGATCTGTCCCATCCTTAATGCATTTGATTTGGTTGATGTCCATTGTCTTCCGCTCGCGGATCCTAGCCATCCTATAAATGTCCTTCTCCCCTTCTTTCGTGCCTAGCCACTGATACAGGTCATCATACGCCTTACCTATCCAAACACTCACAGCTCTTTATAGCCCTTTGCAACCCTCTTCACTAATTTATAGCTCTCGATGTTGGCTGCACTCTTGTCAAGGTGGAGGCGCTTGAAACACTCCTTCTTCTCCTTAATAGCCCTTTGCACCTCGTCGTTCCACCACCAAGTGTCTTTCCCCTCCTGTTTGCCTCCCCTACTCACGCCAAACGCCTCTGAGGCCACCTTCCGAATACATGTTGCCATCTTTAGCCACATGTCATCTGCGTCTTCTCCTTCTTCCCAAGGCCCCTCATCTAGCATCCTTTCCTTAAACGCTTGTGCCGCTTCCCCTCTAAGCTTCCACCACTTTGTTCTCACAATCTTGGCACATTTGTCCCGGTGGACACGTACCCGAAGACGAAAGTCCGCCACCACAAGCTTGTGTTGAGGGACAACACACTCCCCAGGTATCACCTTACAATCTAAGCAATCACGTCTATCCTCCCTCCTAGCAAGGATAAAGTCGATCTGGCTCGAGTGTTGTCCACTACGAAACGTCACAAGATGGGATTCCCTCTTCTTAAACACGGTATTCGCTATCAACAAGTCGTAGGCTAACGCGAAGTTCAACACATCCTCCCCCTCTTGACTCCTGCTACCATACCCAAAACCCCCGTGCACTCGCTCGAACCCTACATTAGTCGCACTCACATGGCTGTTGAGATCTCCTCCTATGAAGAGTTTCTCGCTGGTAGGCACGGTACTAACCATGCTATCTAGATCTTCCCAGAACTGAATCTTGGTACTCTCACTAAGGCCTATCTGAGGGGCATAGGCACCGATCACATTCAAAACCGAATTTCCAACTACCAACCGGATTAGGATAATTAGTCGCCTTGCCTTCTAACCTCTACAACTCCATCCTTAATCCTTAAGGCTCCTATCAATCAAGATGCATACACCATTCCTACCCGGAGTTGCTCCCGTGTACCAAAGCTTGAAGCCAGTATCCTGAACCTCCTTCGCCTTCTGGCCCTTCCATTTAGTCTCCTGAACGCATAGAATATTTACACGCCTCCTAATTGCTGCATCAACTAGCTCTCGCAACTTTCCCATTAGTGACCCTACGTTCCAGCTACCTATACGAATTCTAGTTGGCTCGGCTAGCTTCCTTACCCTTCGCACCCGTCGAGAGAAGTGCGAAGACCCTTGCTCATTTTTCACTACACCCAGGCGTAGATGTAGCGCGCCATTCAGGTGACGACCCGACCCTTGCTCACTTATCATCGTACCCAGGTCACGATACGACGCGCCCTTGGGGGGATGGCGACCCGGCCCTTGCCCATTTATCACCACACCCGGGTTCCGATGTAGTGCGTCGCTAAGAGGGTTACGCCCCCAATGAGTTTCTTGTGGGTTTCAAATCCATTAGAGTAGCTATTTTTTATGTTGGTTTGCCAAAACCTAACGCAACACTCCTCCTTTACCTGGGCTTGGGACCGGCTATGCTGAGACGACTCAGGAGAGAAGAGTCAAGCAAAAAAAGCAAGAAAAATTTCAGATTTAATCACAAGACTATGGTACTGCTTGCTATAAGATTATAGTACAAAGATAAACATTAATCATATTTCACATCCATAATTGGTAATTTTTTGGCATCTAATATGATAAAAACAATTCAGATGGCATGTAGTATAAGAAAGAAAAAAAATACTACAATTGATATTTACAGAACTAGAGTACCCAATAAGTATGTTGAAATGGCTAAGTATACAAATTACAGCAACAAAAATGGTGTAATCTTAGAACATGGGATATTCAATTCTTTTTGCCACATCAACCTCAATCTTTTGTTTGGAAAAAAAGATTATAGCTTCATGTAAAATAGTAGATATAAATTTCATGGTAAGATAGATAGCAATAAAAACACTGATGAACCCTTCAAATGACAAGCTAAAAGAGTTGAAAAGTCTTATTTCGTGGATCCCTCAAAAGAAAATATTAATGGTATAAAAGCTTAATTTGTTGAACCCTTCACAAAGTTCAATCTGGTGAACCCTTCACAACATAAAAGAATAGGTCACAAACAGGGAACACTAAAAAACTAATTATGCATGTCTTTCACATGCTCACAAAATCCTAAGCCTCTGTGTAACCATACCTCAGGCTTGAGATCAGTTCAGAAAGTCTGTGCTTAATGTATTAGGCAAGCGAGAAAGACAACTTGCTCCACATGCTTAAACTGAAAGATACCTCACAAAGTAGAATCAGAATAAGGTCGTCACTGACACCACCGAACAACATAGGAAAATGAGCTCAAATTGAGAGCGCGCACACAGCTCAGATGATACATGACTGATGGTCATGCTGGTCTGAACTTTCCACCTATCTCTGTAATCAAACCAATGTTGTGTAGAACACAGACGAAAAGCCCAAAATTGAGATAGCAAGCACCAAATCTGAGTATCTGACACCCAAATATGCCATTCCATCAACGACTTGAAATCAAACAAACACTAAACTCAAAATCCACAAATACTTAGGCAAAAAGCATGGACTGAGTGCAAATCACAGATTAAACAAGAGGAAATCTTAAATTTCCTCTTCACTTGCTAACACAACCTGCATAATTCCAATACCCCATCCGGATCTACCAAAGTAGTTAGCAAGTAGGAGAGGACGGAGTAGCAAGTAGTACCAGAAGGCTGGGACCTGAGGACTTGGAGGAGAGGGACGTGAGAGGCAGGGATTGCAAGGGGCGTCGGCATAACTCGTTAAATGCCTCTTCAGCTTTCAGTTCGCCACCGCCGGCCACAGCCTAGGGCGGAGCCACCATGGCAGCGCGCGCACATGCTGACGGAGGGAGGGGCGCACGGCTCCGACGCGCCTCCACTCCTCCGCCAGGAGCCGCACGCGGCACGCCTCCGCGATCTGCCTCCGCCGGCATGGAATGCCTCGATCCGGATTTCACATGTCGCGACGAGAGAGAGAACAGAGAAATGCGAAAGGGTAAGAGGAAAAGTAAGGATGCGTTTGGTTGGAGGAATCAACCAGGGACGGAGCCGCTCCATTCCGTTTTTTTTTCAGTGATTGGTTGGAGAAAGTAGGGACGAACTCATCCCCGAAAGAGGAATATTCCTTTGATTCGGGATGAGTTGGTTCGACAAAAACGACTGAACCAGTTCATCCCACTTCGACGGTGTTCAACTTCCGTCACGCGCCCCTCCCTCTCTCTGCTTCCTTCCCTCTCCCGTCCGGCAACAAGATGCGGGCTCCTGTGCGATTGAATCGGCGAGAAGTGTGGCCGGGGCAAGCGGCGCGCGGCAGGTGGGGCAGCCGAGCGGTGGCGCCGCGGCTGGGACGGCCGTCGCGGTGCAGGGGCCAGGCGGGGCAGGCGGAGGGGCCGCGCGGCCGGGACGACCGCCGCGGCGCAGGGGCCTGGCGGGGCAGGCGGAGGGGCGGCGGAGAAGCTTCGAGCGACGCGAGGTGGACCCTGGGCGGTGCGGTGGAGGCGCGGCCGGCGCGCGTGGAGCTCGGAGGCGCGGGCGGAGCCAGCCGGCGCGCGCGGAGCTCGGGGAAGACCGGGAAGCGCGGCGCGCGGAGATCCTGGCGGTGGAGGCAGCGCGAACCCGGAGCGGCGGCGCTGGGCGGACCTTGGGCGGAGGGTGACGGCGGCGCGGCGACCAGGGCGCGACGAATCTGGCGGCACGGGCGCGTTGGAGCTCCGGTGGAGCTCAGAGGAGGGCGGCGAGCGGAGCTCCGCGGGCGCGAGCGGAGCTCCGCGGGCGCGAGCGGAGCTCAGAGGAGGGCGGCGCGAGCGGAGCTCAGAGGAAGCTAGCGAGTGAGCCTATTTTTTTTTCCACAATCGGGCCCGTTGTACCTTGGTTATACATGGGTCGATCTCATCCGTTCGACGACGATCCGACGCCCCTGGATGTCGATTGACGAAAAAGTAATTCCTCAATCGATTTCCATCACCCTGTTCGCTGTACTGGTGCTGGAGGCTGCTGCTGTAGTGATGTGAGAAAAAAATACTGCTGGCTGGCTGTTGGCTGGAGGCTGCTGCTGGAGTAGTGTGAGAGAAAAATACTATTGGCTGGTGTTGGAGCAGAACAGCAGAACAGGGTGATGAAAATCCAGGTTGAGCAAAGGAGAAATTTTTATCAGTTGCATTTGATATAGACTTTTTGAATCAATTTAAATTGTTAGATTTACATTGTCTACATTTTTACATTGTCCCTATTTTCCTTAATTTTTGAATTCAGAATTTAGCTATATAATAATTATATTCGGGTGGGCTCTTTGGTTACATAGTAACTAGTGAGATGACCCGCGCATTTGTGCAGCTAGCATCATTATTCTAAATAGTATTTTTTTATTTAATTATTATTTATAAATTTAAATATTTCTCATCACATGCAACTTGCTTCAGTAATCAAAGTGTTTCTGCGCTGCTAGTACAGTGGTACCTCCTTTTGCCTACATCTTTCTTTATCAGTGATGTGTCCGCATGGCAAGCGCACAACATTAATTTTGTCACGACCAATGTTTTTAAAGCGGTAAGGCGAGGCGAGGCGATAGGTCACCGCTAGGACGCCTAGGCGAATAAAGCGTGAGGCGAGGCGACGACTTATTCACTTTATTCACTCAAATACGCATACATTTACCTTCGCATACATATACATTTATCTGTAAAAAAAAGAAAAATAGAGGACCACTGGGCCTAAAGGTAGAAAGGAGGCCCATCAAATAAGCCCAACCCAATTTAACCCATCTCCCACCACAACCCTACCTCCCAATCCTCTTATCCCTCCTCATCCCGCGCCGCCACCTCTGCCTCCTCCTCCTCCTCCCGCGCCGCCACCTCTTCTCCCGCGCCGCCACCTCTGCCTCTCCTCCTCCTGGGCCGCCACCTCTGCCTCTCCTCCAACCGCGGCGCCCGCTGCTGCCCGACCGCCTCTGCCTCCTCCTCCCCAGCCGCTGCCACCGTCGTCCTTTTCCACCTCCGCCTCGGCCGCCGCCCACCTCTGCCTCCTCCGCCGCCAGCCCCTACCTCCGCACGATGCAAGACCAGAGGAGGAGGAGGAGGAGGAAGGATAGGAGGTGGCGGCACGGCTCTATCCCTTGGCGGCGCGGCCCTGGAACCGGCAGCAAGGCGAGGTATGGCAAGGCGTCGCCGATGCCCAGACTTTTTTACCGCTCGGACGCCTAGGCGACGCCTTAAAAACAGTGGTCACGACTGACTATCTCCTCGACCTTAGCTACTGCCATTCGTTGTAGTAGAAGTAATATGTTTCTTATCTGGCAGCCCTTGCAGTAATGCTGCCCACTGCTCAGTTCAACTGACTCAGTTGTTTTTTTGCTAGCTTCTCTAGTTTATGATATTCTTGGTCATCTGTTGCTACTATGTTTAATTCTACCGTCTGTTGCATGACGCCATACCTCCATGGTCTAGTTTCTATTGGGAACAATCGATCTAAGTTTCTTGCTTTTTGGAATCCAATAAATCTCCATAGTGCAAAGCACAAGATTCCGTTGTTCAGAATTTCAGCAATTTATATTCATGTTCAAGTCCGATGAGCTTACTATACCAATCATGGCCTAATCGATAATGTCTTGGTTCCTATTCTGTAGTGTCTTGTAGCAATGTCGGCAACAAACATTTGGAGAGTGGTAGTCTAATATAGTGCAAAGCCTAGAATTAGCTTGTTTAGTGTGACTAATAATAATATAATCATGAATGTGCATTTGGAATTTTGGTAATATAATAAGATATATGTGTGCTAAAATATGTTAATTGTTTCTGTAGTTAGTATCCTATAGGTATGCACGATATGTAGCTTGATATGCAAAACAATGGATAGATTTATAAATATAAATATAAATATATTATAATGGCACTGGTGGGTAGTTTATAAACATGTATATGGGTATTTTAGGCTAATTTTTTCGTAATGACAGTGGTGAGTAATTTTAAATTTCTTTTCTCCGATTAATGTGGGAATTTCTAAGTCTTGAGAGCGAATGTGGAGGTTCCGTTTGTTGGCCAAATAATAAGATAATAGATTTTCTTAATTTTTTTGAATCCGACATTAGATATTTACTATCGTATTTGATATGGACTGTTGTGTAAGTTTGGATCATTAGATCTTTACAAAATTAACGGTGTAAATTCTTCTCTTTTTTGGATTAACATGGGAATTATAGACCCTTCAAATATGGGTTTGTTTTAACACTCCCTTGTTAATAATAGATACACACTCCCAAACAATATTTTTATCTGACACCTTTTGTTCCGCCTGCCAAAAAGTTTTCTGGATTCAGTACTAAATAAAATCTTTAAACGGACGAACCCATTTCATCTTTTCCTAATTCTTCTGTGCTGTAGTGTTCTATCTTCGTTTAGGCCGTGTTTAGATAGAATGCAAAAATTTTTGCGATGGAATCTTGCTAATTTGAAGTACTAAATGAAGTCTATTTACAAAACTTTTTGCACAGATGGGTTGTAAATCGCGAGACGAATCTAATGATGCTAATTAATCTATAATTAATTCATAATTAGCGGATAGTTACTATAGCATCACTGTTGCAAATCATGGATTAAGTAGGCTCATTAGATTTGTCTCGCGATTTACAGCCCATCCATGCAAAAAGTTTTATAAATAGACTTCATTTAGTACTCCATGCAAAAAGTTTTATAAATAGACTTCATTTAGTACTCCATGCATGTGTCAAAATATTCGATGTGATGTTTTTTTGTTTACGGAGTTTACGGGTAAAGATCTAAACATGGCCCTATTCATCTATGCAATCAAGCGAGGGAAAAAACATGGGCTACTAAGTAGGAGTAATAATTAACTTGCGACTGAACTGGAGCCATCTGACTAGTACTGCTAGAGGCGGCCACAGTCGTAGTCGGCGTGGCGACGTGACTCGTTGGCTCGTTGCCTAGAAGAGCCAACATGGCAGTGACTTGGCAGTCAGCAAGGTTTCAAAGACGAAAGACTCCAGAGACAGCAGGAACAACCGTGGTCTCCTCTCCTGACGTATTTTGCCAACGCCACACGGATCTTCTCGTCCAGTTCACGGTCACCCGTGCTTCCATCGGCGACTACCAGGGTTTTCCTAACCGAACCGGCGCCCACCGGTTCCGGTTTACCAGACCGGTTTGACCGGTTACCGGTAGAAATCGGTCAAATTCAAATATGAATTCAAAAAACTCAGTTCTACCAGTTCGTACCGGTATACCGACCGGTTAGACCGGTTTACCGGTCGGCTTGACCGGTATACCGGCCGGTTTGACCGGTTTGAATTCAAATCCAAATTTAAAATCGCATGTGTAACCAGTTTGTACCGGTATACCGGCCGGTTTGACCGGTTTACCAAGTGGGCCTTAATGGGCCGGCTCATTTTTTTCCTTTTATTTTTTTGTTTTAACTTTAAATGCTCGAAAAGTATGTTAAACGAATGAATTTTTGAGAAAATTTGACACCATTAGATTCGTCGCACCTTTAAGTATTTTTAGAAATTTTTTTGGGAATTTTTCATTTTTTCGAATTCAAATTTGAATTTTGAATTTGGGCCGGTTTGGTACCGGCCCAAATAGGAACCGGACCGGACCGGTTTGACCGGTAACCGATCAAACTGGACCGGTTCCCACCGGTTAGGTGAACCCTGGCAACTACACGGCTACACCGTCCGGCGCCACTATACCACAATCCCTTTATACCATCAGATGTTGGTCCAGATGCTGGAGAAGGCGTACATCAGCCGTTCATCGGTATAGTTAACTAACGGACCATCAGTCAGTATATCCAGTTGTACCAAACAACTGACAGACGGTATATCAATCTGGACGTACCATTCAACGGTCGGTCGGCATAATTTAATAATTGTGTCTAACCATCCGTCGGTACATAGGGACCCGGCCCAATTCGATCCTCACGCGCTCTTAGCCCACTTTCGTGTGCAAAACATTTCACCAAAGGCCCACTAGTCAGCTTGTCCCTAACCCTAACTTGTCTCTGTTTTTATTCGCCATCGCCGCCGCCAGCCCGAGCACGCCGTTTTCTCTGCTCGTCTCCGTGTGCCTCCCTCCGCTCCCAATTTCCTCTGCGCACGGCGCGCCCCCTCCCAATTTCTTCCACGCGCCCTCCTCTCCAAATCGCCTCCGCGCTCACGAGTTTTGCACAACAGCCCCTCACATCTTGCAACCCCCAAATCTCGCAGCCCCTAAATCCTCGTGCCTCTCCTCTGCAGATCTTGAGCCGCCTCCACCATGTTCACCATGGATCCCTCCTCTGCTAGATGCATCCCTCCTCCACTTGTCTGAGCATCCTCAGACCGGGAGGCAGCTTGTAAGGAAAATGGCCACATTAGGCCATTGTTTTGTGATTTTGGTGATTGAGTAACAACGCAATCAATGGGACTAATGAGTTTGTCAAGTGAACATTAATAGATCCCAGGGATAAAGCAAAAAGGCCAAGCAAAACAAAACACGAAGAAAGAACTCAAAGAAAGGTTGAAATGGACGAGTTCTGCAGTTTTCAGTGGCAGCCAGATGATCCGATGCATAGGCATTGGATAAACCGGCACATAGGCGTCGGTGCAATTTGCAGCACAAGTAGGAGAAGGCCAAATGGCACCGGACGATCCGACGATGCCAAGTTGGAGCATCAGAGCAATCACCGGAGGATGTACCAGAGAGCATGTCAAGCGCGTTGAAGCAAAGTCTTCAGCACCAGATGATCCGACGAGCACCGGAGCATTGCATCGGAGCAATGACGTCAGCAGTCAGGTGAAGATGCCTTCAGCACCGGATGATCCGACACGCACCGGATGAACCGATGCCACCCCATCGGTTTATCCGGTGCCTCCTACGTCATGTGTCAGAAGACTCAATGGCTACCTCAGGGCACAGTATGACCGGATGAACCGGTGCCCTACCGTCGGTCTATCCGATGCTACGTAGAAAAGTTGGGTATCGGCTCCCAACAGCTCTCTCCACTTGGTGGTCTATATATATGGGTTCCTTCGGCCATTTGATGTTTGCTGGAGTTACTACATGCCTCATACACATCCAGAAAATCCTCCAAGCCTACCCAAGTGCTCATTGATCAAATCATTAGATTTAGCACTAGGTTTGAGAGTGTAAGTGCTAGATTAGCTTTTGAGTGAGTGAGCAAGCAAGGTGCTGTGCCTTGTGGCTAGTTCTTGAGTGAACCAACAAGAAGATCTTGGTGCGCCGGCCCCTTGGAGTATTGGTGGATCGGCGGCACATCATCGACCCTCCGACTTGGTGAGGAGCGACGACGACATCCTTGTACGGGAGACGTGGAGACCCCCTTCCTTCGTGGACAAGCTCCTTAGTAGAAATTGTGATCAAAGTGACCGTGGTTGAGTCCGCGGAAGAGACTTATTACCGAGAAGCAATACTCTTAGTGAGTGCTTTAACAACGTGGATGTAGATGTGCCTTTGTGGCTAACCGAACCACGGGATAAACACCCGCGTCGAGAGTTTGCGTCCTCCTAATCCACTCTTTACGTTTCCACATTTCATACTAGCAATTCTTGTGTGCCTTTACTTTCGTAAAGTAGTTTCTTAATAGGAAAGCCTATAGGTTGCTAAACTCTTTTGGGATAAGGATTTCACATTAGAAGAACCGTAGTTGTACATATAGATAACATGTTTTAGTTTAATATTGTGCAACTTAGTTCGAGCCATAGGTTAAGGTTTTAAGTTGCCTAATTCACCCCCTCTCCCTCTTAGGTTAGAGCACGATCCGATCACTTTCAATTAGTATCAGAGCCGGGACTCACTTCTCTCATAAAGAAAGACAATTCCATTGGCAATTTGTGTTTACCAGCTCATTTGATCGGTTAGGCTTCACCGCCTAGTGAGTTAGCTCTTTGGGGAAAAGATGGATTCATTAGGACCTCCTCCACATTTCGATGGCACGGACTTCCAACGATGGAAGATTTTAATGCAATCCCACCTCCAAGCAAAGGGCCTAAATATTTGGAGGGTAACAAGTGAGGGAATGAAGAGCAATAGTCAACAAGAGAGACAATATGATGCTATTTCAAAATGTGCTATTTTAAGCTCCCTTGGTGACACCGTGTTTAACCCGTGTGTTTGCTTGTGAAAATACTAAGAATTTATGAAAAACTATTTGTGAGAATCATGGTGGCACAAAAGATGTTGTAAATGAAAAATATCATGTTCTCATAGATAAACTTAATAGCTTCAAGCAATTTGATGATGAGAATGCCGAATCTATGTACTCATGGTTAAGCATTCTTGTGAATGAGATCAATTCTTTAGGTGTGAAGAAAATTGATGATTTGAAACTCATTCGCAAGATCCTTCACTCACTACGAAGGCCGGACTACGATTTGGTGATCACAATTCTAATGAGAAGTAAATAAACACATTGACACCAAATCAAGTCCTCAACAAGGTGATTGCCCACGAACTACGCCATGACATCAAGCCAAGAGCGCCACCTTCTTCACCAACACATAGCGCACTTGCATGCAAATAAGTCAAGAAGTTGAAGAAGATGGGCATCAAAGATAGGTCAAGTGAAGAGGAAGAAGAGGAGGAATGCAAAAGCTCCTCAAATGATGAAAAAGAGCCAGTGGACCCCAACCTCTACAAACAAGTCAAAAAGATGAACAAGTGGTTGAAGAAAATTAACTCAATGGGGGTATATGTTATTCCTCAAAGATAGACATCACCATCAACTCATGAAGGTTGAGAAGAGGTTCAAGAAGAAGCAACAAAAGAAGGAGAAGAAGTCCAAACATGAATCATTTTCCATTTTTGGTGAATGGATTAGTGGTGGTGAAGAATCAAGCGCAAACTCAAGTGATGAATCAAACAGAAAATTCACCACCCGCACCAACATGGGATCATCATCAAACACTTGCCTTATGTCCGAAAATATGGAAAGCGATGTAAGTGATGATGACTCTGATTCGCCTTCATATGATGAGCTTTTTGACCTAATTCATGAGCACCAAAGAGTAATTAAAAAACAATCTAAAAAATATAGTGCTCTCAATGATCTTAATGCTACTCTTGCCATAAATTATGATGATTTGTTGTGCAAATTTCAATTGATTGGCAAGGAGCATGAAGAGCTCAAATTAAAAATTGAGAGCATTACAAAAATTAATAACTCTTTGGAAACTAAGCTTTCAACTTCTTGCATTGACTCAAGTGATGAATCTAACCCTTGTAATGAGAAATGCTTTAAGGATGTTGTTGTAGAATCATGTGATGATCTCATTACCAAAGAGAATGATGAACTCAAACAAGAAGTACAAAGGCTCATGAAGGACTTGGCTAGACTAAAAGAAAAGGGCATAGAAAGCCATGTTCAACATTCTCGAGATAACTGTGATGATATGGTGAAGAAGCTTGAGAAAGGGTCCACCGTGACTTGCTTTAAGTGTCATCAAGAAGGTCACAAGTCCAACATGTGCCCTAAACTAAAGAAGAAGCTTTCGGATGAGTATTATATTGGTTGAACTGAAAAGGAGAGAACACTTTACTATTTTGTTGGTTTTAGTTGCTGCATATAGTCGACAATTAGTATCATAACTGGGTATTTTCTAGTTAAACTCAATAGCTGTGGTATAGCGCGCAGACCGCGACAGCGATCGGGCAAGCACGACAGGACTGGTCTTGTTTGGTTCGGGTTACAATTGTAGCGCGCTAGGAATAATAACAACTTTGACCACTAATTACGGTGTCAAACAAAGTCAGTTTACAAAACCAACTTCAGAACTCCCGCGCTAGTGACCCTGAAGAATCTAACGAGATATTTGACCGCGCGATTAGAGGATGGTACTGTAGCATCACTGTAGCTAATCATCGATTAATTACCGTCATTAGATTCGTCGCGAAAAGTTACACCCATCCCTAAAATTTTTTTACAAATAGACTTTATTTAATAATTCATGCATACGAAATTTTTTTCTCGAAAAACGTGCGCACTAGTTTTGTTGCCAAACCAAACAAAGCCATCCTCCAACGCGGTGGAGCCGCCCCGGCCGAAGAATGGCGCCATGACGTGCATTGCGTCGCCGGCGACCGTCACAGTGCCCCTCTGGAAGCGTCCCAGCATCACCTGCCACGGAGGGTGAGGTCACACCTTGGTCACGGTTTATTTTGCCTGAAACATGGATCATGGTTTACTTCTGCTGAATCAAGGCAAAATAAAGCATAAACATGCCATTTTTCCATTCTTATGAATAAAAGGGCTAGATGGACTGTCATTGTTATTTTTATACTGCTTGTTCGCATCATATGATTTACTATTTGATCCAGGTCCCATGACTTCAACTGCAAGAGGCGTTTTAACAAACTAGGAAGCAGATGGATTGTAGCTTGCAGATTCTTATTTGGGGAACTCTGGAGAAATTTGGGTCTATTACTCTATTGTCCCTTGCAGTTTAGTTACTTTGTCTTATCTCAAAAAAGTTTGTAAGAGGTTTGGTTTTGTTGGTTTTTTGTTTTTCTAGTGGGCCAGAAGCTTTGCCTGCACGCAAATTCAGAAAATTGCAGTAGGAGGACTCATCAGTTCAGGCCTTGTTTAGATGCACTCAAAATTCCAAAACTTTATAAAATTCTTCATCACATTGAATCTTTGAACGCATGCATGAAGTATTAAATATAACTAAACAAAATAACTAATTATACAATTTGAGTATAATTTGCGAGACGAATTTTTTGGGCCTAGTTTAGCCATAGTGGGATAATAATTACTAAATACAAACGAAATTACTACAGTACTTTATATCCAAAACTTTTCGCATATAAACAAGGCCTCAATCAGCATGTAACTGTCATCGCGTAACACTATACATGCTGTGTTCATTGCAAGGCAATGGGCTCAATTTTTTTTTTCGTGAAAATGGACAGATGGTCGCTGACTGTTACTATAACTTGCCAGGAATCTTATTTGTGCACCTCCTCTGTTTACTCATTTTCTAGATATCACTATGACTACAAATTATGTATGACTTGCTGGTACTTCTAAGGCTGGATGAAAAACTCGTGGCTTGGTAGCTCGCTCAGCTTGGCTCATTAGTGGCTCGGCTCGGCTCGGCTCGTAGGAAAATATAAACGAGCCAAACCAAGGTTTTGGCTCGGTCCTTTATCGAGCCGGCTCGCGTGCCGAAACGAGCCAACGCTCAAATCTAAAACAGGCCCAGCGGCCCAGCTTGGAGCGGCCCAACTTAGGATCCATAAACCCTAAGCCTCCCTCTCCAGCTCTCCCAGTCGCCCAGTCCCTTTCCCTACACGGCGGCTGCGTGAGTCTCATTGCCTCCCCTATCGCCTCCCCCAACCTCACCCCATCACCTCCCCCGACCTCTCCCATCCGTCCTTTCCTGCCTCCCTGGCCGCCCGGCCCGCCCCTCCACAACCCGCCTACAGGCTGCAGTCCCTAGCCGCCCGGCAAGGTAGGCAGTGCCGCGGCAGGCGCCCCTGCGGCCTCGCAGCCGGCTTCTCTGCGCTCTCACCCCTCGCCAGGACCTGTTCGGCCGGCTCCCCTGCGGCCTCGCAGCTGGCTTTTTTTGAGCTGGCTCATGAGCCAAACGAGCCAACTCGAGCTGCCAAACGAGCCGAGTTGAGCCAGCTCGTTACCATAACGAGCCAGCTCGAGCTGAGCCGAGCCGAGCCGAGCCGGCTCGATATCCAGCCTTAGGTACTTCTTTGAAACAGCTTGCAGTTCTAGTCCTGATCTTTCAACTCATTGATAAGGCCGTGTATGGTGGGTGGGCTCAGCACAAAGGGCGCACGCAATTGTCAGAATGGGCTTCGAAATTCAAATCCAAGCCGCGCGATAAGCCACTAGACCTGTGAAACCTGTCAAACCAATCCAATCCAACGAATTAACCAACCCGATGGCAGCCCATGCAAAACCAACCCACACCGGACCAGTATATTTTCCTTGGGCTGGTCCGGAAACAAACCAGAACCCGGGGAAACCAGCCCATGAGCAGGGCTGTCTGTGCTCCTATAGACGGTTGTAACCATTAACAGCTGCCAAATCGATCTCGCATCATCCAAATCAAGCACTGCACATACATGCTTCCACCGGTACGAGCTTGCACCGCTGCTCAGATGGAGCTCACAGGTCCCAGATCGAGCCCGAGCCACATGGACGGAGTTCCTCTGCTGCCCAAAACCACCAAAACCAGTTGGCTCTGATACTGCGCGTGGCTGCCATATGCATCAATGCAGCTCACCACCAATTTCGGGCGTCGGAGCACTTGCCTGCTCCATCTAGTGATGAATCAGGAAATGGATTACTTGCAACCCAAACTCACTGTGACTAAAGGGAGCACTGCCAATTTGCATTGCCGTCCGTATGTACCTCCGGATGCATCATTGAAAATGGTAAAATCCTAGTCCAGCGCACAACTTCGTTAATATATACAATCAGTAGAAGTTGTCGGCCTGATTAATAACATTTGTTTTGATCCAGTCCTACCAAACCATTGCTTTCACTAGTTCCTGCTATGTGCACTTGTTAAGCCGAAATCAGTTGTGGCTTTACTAATTCATTTGTAATTGTTAATCAAATGCTTTCACTATGTTTTATGCCCACCCTGACAACATATATAGTAGCCATTGAGACCATTGACCACAGTGGCGGAGCCACCACTAGGGCGAGCCCGGGCGGCCGCCCTAGGTGCTTCTAGACGAGATCTAGAGCATACTGTTAACAACAAAGGTAGCGGAGAACAAGAAGTAGGATGGATCTGAGGAACATAAGAAGAACAGAGGAGAACAAGGAATTAACTTTCAAAGGACAAATTACTTGAGTAAAGAGTAAGAGTTCATATAAGTTGTTCGATACTCCTCCTCGTATGCACTCAGTATTTTAACCAGCGACTCTCTTGCATTTATATGGGTTGGGCTTGATACGTGCGCGCAGGCACATCTAGCGAACCCATTCGCTGCCACCAAAACTAACACTAGGCTTTCTGGTGGGGCTGTCCATAGTAGTAGATGCTTCTTCCGGTTCGTGGGTGCTGACAATATCCCCCCGTTCTCAACTCCGACCGGGGCTCATGACGGTGCGATGGCGCCCCCTCCCCCGAACGTGAGGACGACGGTCATCTACTGCCAAGAGTTGCGAGACTCAGATTGGGCCAATGGAGCACTGCACGAGAGGACTTCATGATCTCGTGGGCCGTCCGGTCGAGTGGGCTGTAGCCTCTTAAGAGGTTCAGCCTAGCCCCAGCCCAACGCTGCGTCTTCTTGCCACCAGACGCCGCTGGCGACTTTGGTAGTTCACCATCCACCCACTGCCTGCAGTTCCGCTCAGGCACTCACGCCGACGCATTGTTGTCGTTGCACGATGGCGCTCCGCGTCCGTCCGTCAGTCCGTCCTGCAACCCCAACTCGACACCCGCTAGCCGCGTCAGCGGATCCCGTGCACCGCTGCCACGGGCGCTTGCAACCGGGCAGCAATCTTCGGCGCATCACTTTGGCCGTGCGAAAATTTTGATGTTGAACTCCGCCCTAGGTCATTTTTTGGGCTGGCTTCGCCACTGATTGACCAACTGGCACCTGCCCGAGTTAAGGGCAAGCACTAGCACGTCCAGAAGTAGTCGTCGCCCTTGGTCATTGCTTACCTGTCCAACCAGCAAAATCAAACAACTCTTGTGCTCGCAGCTTTGCATGCCTAGCACTAACCCTGCCAAGAATAATGTAGACCAACAAATCAACAACGATGCCATCAGAGTATTATTCAAATAATTCAAAAAACGAAGCTGGCAAAAAATCCTTTGAACAGAAATGTCAATCTTGCTTTACGTGCCTACACTACATGCGTGCCAGAAACTCTCAACACCCCAACCGAGATCGATCTTCATTAGCAGGCTGCTATATATGTAAGCAAAGCTCCTCTACGTTTCTGGCAAGCTGTCATCAGACACATAAACGCATCGAGCTATCAATTCGAATTGAGAAACTTATCAAGAATAAAAAGAATCGAGAAAGGAAGGCGCACGGTACGATCGATCTCGAAGTCGAAGCATGGCGAGCCCGGCGAAGGCGGCTCTCGTCGCCGCCGTCGCGTTGGTGGCCGTCGCGCTGGAGGTCGGGCTCGTCGGCGCCAACTTCCGGGACGACTGCGACATCACGTGGGAGCCGCAGAACGCCAAGATGGACGAGGGGGGCAACCACCTCACGCTCTCCCTCGTAAGCAACTCCTCTGGTATACTTCTGTGCAGAGATTTTTCATCATTTCGCAAGTGCCTTTCATTTCTGCTCGTTGTACTACTGCAATGTCGATCAGTATGCCATGCGTGCCTGATCTATATCCATGTCTGTCGTCAGGCTGCATGCTCCGGAGCAAGAAGCAGTTCATCTTCGGCAGCGTCTCGACTCGGATCAAGCTGGTCAAGGGTAACTCGGCCGGCACCGTCACCACCTACTACGTGAGTAGTCATCCAACAGCAAGTGTAGATAAGTATCTCCTCCATCATCATGAATTCGTGAACATCAGTACTGCAGTAGTTGATCAGTTATTCATGATGCACCGTTGTGGTTGTATCCGAATTAACATGAACAGACGTCGTCCATCGGCGACAACCACGACGAGATCGACTTCGAGTTCCTGGGCAACGAGACCGGCCAGCCCTACACCGTCCACACCAACGTCTTCGCCGACGGCATCGGCCAGAAGGAGATGCAGTTCCGGCCGTGGTTCGACCCCACCGCCGACTACCACAACTACACCATCTTCTGGAACGAGTGCATGATCGCGTAGGTTCTGCACATTCTTCCTAGCGTATTCTTTATCGACGATCAGTGCCGTCGTCGAAATTAATTAAGCAACCATGGCAAGGACGAGAGATTGACCTGCGCGCTCATCGTCATGACATGATGCAGGTGGTTCATCGACAGCATCCCGATCCGCGTGTTCCGGAACTACTCGGCGCGGGGCGTCCCGTTCCCGACGCGGCAGCAGATGTACGCCTTCTCCAGCATCTGGGCGGCGGAGGACTGGGCCACGCAGGGCGGCCGCGTCAAGACGGACTGGGCCAAGGCGCCCTTCGTCGCCGAGTACCGCGACATCAACCTGCAGGTCTGCGACTGCGCCACCTCCGGCGCCACGTGCCCGGAGAGCTGCGCGTCGCCGGCCAACTGGTACGCCGCGCCGGACTTGTGCCAGCGGAGCAAGGCGCAGCTGCGGCAGATGCGCGCCGTGCAGCTCGGCTACACCATCTACGACTACTGCGCCGACGGCAAGGAGGTACAACGGCACGGTGCCGCCCGAGTGCAGCATGCAGCAGTACTGACCGGATGAATTAGTGAGTGATCTATGCAACACATCATATGCATACTGATTCATTTTTGTTTCTCTTTTCGACCTTCGAATGTTGCACGCATTTTGTGCAATATGCAGTAAGTGTTATTAGTTTAATTTATTTGTTGATTCTGGTGCGTATCAACAATTAAAACGTTTTTGCATTTCTTTTTGTCGTGTTATATATATATTTTTAAATAAACCAGCTGAGAGAAGAGCTGTCCGATTATATTTATAAAGAAAGATGAAATTAAAGTCAACAAATGAAAAGAAAACAAGTACGACAACATCCAGCATCTCCTGTTATATTCTACATCACTGGCGTGTACAGGTACATTTCCATAGAATCAATAGTAGGAAATGCTGCTTCTTATTATTTTCGGAACATGGAACGACTCTCTCTCTACTTTCTCTCTCTAGCTCAGAGAGGCGGAGCGCATCCCGCCGGGGACCAATCCGGTCCCTGCGGCCACCCTAGCCCAGCTCGCCTGCGGACGCTCCGTCCCCAGCGACCGTCCTCCGCCCCGTCCCCAGTTGGCCATGGACGATCTGCCGCGACCTCCCCGCCGGAGCGGCGAGTCGTCTGCCTGCGACGCCCCATCTGGCAGTGGCTCTAAGCCCCTCAACCCCGAGGCCGCTCCCTTCACCCCCTCCCCGGTTGCTGGCACGTCACGGTCGCCTGAAGGGATCTGCTTCAGCATCCCGTCGTCGGTCTCCGATGAGGAGGAGTAGGTCCTCTGGTCCACCCCGCGCGCATCCTCCAAGGGCAAAGCTCCACTGGTCGCTGAGGATGCCGCTGCGCCACCCAGGTCTATGGCTCCTCCCGTGCGTGGTTTCATGGCGGACCTGCGCCGTGTTGCTCCGCGTCCCGCCCCTCCCCATGCACCCCCTGGTCGCTCTGGCACTGAGCACCGCCCGCTGATCGACGACGAAGGCTTTCAGCTGGTTGTCCCCAGGCGCCGTTCTCGCGCTGCTCGTGCTGGTCCTCGGCACCCCCCCGGCACCACCAAGACGGCCGGTGCGCGCGGACCTTGTCAGTCGCTGCTTCAACTGTCTGTCGTACAACCATGTCGCTGCAAGATGCCCCAACCCTTCCCGTTGCCTGCGCTGAGAGGAGGTTGGCCACTCGGCTCAGAACTGCAAGAGGTCCCGCCGGGATGCCCCGCCTGGCCGGGGCCGTGGTCGTCCTGTTCCCCGCCCACGCCGGGACGCCGATGCGACGATGGCCTGGCATCTTCTGCGTGAGCGGCGTTCGGCGGCCTCGGCTTCCACCGCGACTTCGGCATCAGGCTCCACTGGAGGTTCCTACTCCGGTCCCTCCTCCATCTGCGCAGCCTCTCCGGATCGTGGCTACCGTCGCTCCGAGGTTCATCGCTCAGACCCGTCTCTACCACTACTACAATTTTGAATTTTGCGAGGCACTTAGAAAAGACCTCCGAGGCGTGCACAAAAAATAAATGCCTCTGTTAATACCCAGCATTAACAGAGGAACTGAGGCGGTTCCAAAAAATACCTCAAAAAATCGATTCACAGAGGCGTTCAAACATAACACGAATGCCTCTGTTAATAAACGGGCTCAATCGAAGCCAATTGAGCCCAGTTACTGAGACTAGTATATAAGAAACTTTAACTCTCAAACCGTAACTCTCTCTCTTCTTTCTCCCTTCTCTCCCTGTCTCTTCTCTCTCCCTTAGCTTCTCCCTCTCCCGACGCCGCCCGCGCTCAGAATGGGCCGTCTTCCCTGCGCCGTCCCCTCCCCGCGCTGCCCTCGCCCCGGATCTGGCGAGCAGCGGCCGGATCCGCTCGGGCCGGCGCCGGCGGCGAGTCCGTAGAATTGCAACAATAGTCGAGAGTTTTTCAACTGTTGGCCATTTATCTGTACAGTCAGAAAAATAGTTAGCCAAGGGAACACCGTCGGCCATCTCCCCTCATGCATTCATAGTCGGGCATTCGATGAATAGCCGAGCGAATGTCAGCAACTAAATTCCCAACAGTGAAAGCCCGACGGTCTACTCTCAGCCATTTGACGTCCACACTAACAGGAAATATGGACGGCCATTCCGGCCTCCGATGGTTTCAATACTGTAAGGCATTTGTATTAATTTTTTAAATAAAATAATTCTAATAGCTTTTGGTATACTTATTTTATTTTGTATTGTGCAATATTTTAGTATATTTGTACGTAGATGACTTTCACAACCATATTGATTGCATTCTACACTTCAAGACAGAGAAATATTGATATTGTATATATATAGTGCATTCGACACTTCCAGATAGAGAAATATTAATAATACATACAGTGCATTTGACATTTCAACAAAGATAAATAACATAATGCATATAGCTCTAGAATATGCTTCTCTGTAGCAGTTGATAATGTTATCTCTGACATATAACAAGTACACGGTTCCTCATATATGTTTTGAGGGATAAGAGAATCAGTACATAGATGGAACATATAAATTTCTCACATACTGTACAAAATCTAGGACAAAAAACTTAATGCAAATCCATCCTTTTGGGTGCTCCTCTCACGAATTATTGAATGCTTCGTACCTTCATACAAGACTTATCTGGATTCAGAGAATATTAAATAAAGTAGATTAAATAGTGACAAACTGATTTCAGAGAGGTAATGTGGAATAAATTGAACGACAAAGGAAGAGAACATTGAACTTGGTAATACCTTTCCAGAAACATAGACATTTAACTGAATCTAGTGTCGTGTTATCAAAAGAAAATTACTCTGAAAAGACAAATAAAAAATGAGTAGTTCAGATTGGAAGAGAATGCATTTTGAAGTCGTTCTCACCATGAAGGCATGATGTGTACTATGCCTCTGCCCCTTCTGTGCATGCCGTGGAGATGGCTAAGAACACTAGAAACAAGAAAAAGAAAGTAATACGAACACTACTACAAAAACATTGATTTGTCCCGGTTGGGAAACCCCTGTTGTCCCGGTTTCCCAACCGGGAACGCCAGTCCGGGACAAAAGGGGGTGTTCTTTTGTCCCGGGTCTGGCGACTGGGACAAAAGATCCTCTTTTGTCCCGGTTGGTAACACCAACCGGGACAAAAGGTGCTGCCAGTGCCCACATGGCTGGCGCACCCTTTTGTCCCGGTTGGTGTTACCAACCGGGACAAAAGGTCCCTTTTTTTTCATGTTTTCCTTTTCTCAATTTTTTTTCTATTTCAATTATACTTTTGTATTTCAATTAAACTTATGTATTCGAATTCAGTATGTATGATCTCCACTAATATATACATATATATATAGTTACTTATATAATATTTGTCCTATATAGTTTTCATATATAAATTAATTCACTTATATATATATGTATACACATATCTATACATGTGAATTCCTTTACATATGAAAATGTCTAGGACCAATATTATATAAATATATATATATATATATACACATATATATTATTAGAGTGCTTATATATATAATACATACATACTCCATCGTATTTGTATAGGTATATTCGTTCTTAATTACATAGGTATATTCGTTCTTAATTATATAGTAGAATTCGCCTTTTGGAAATTTAATACAAACATACATACTCATAAATAGAAATTTAATACATACACACATATATATTTACATAGGTATATTCGTTCTTAATTACATATATACGCGTATATTGTCATATTTGCTGCGATTGTCAATATTAGATATTCCATCATAGTAGAATTCGCCTTTTGGATCGAGGACTTGCTCAACAATAAATCCGGAGAATTGTTCTTGAATCGCCATAATCTTTTCCTCCGGTATGAGTTTATCGCGCATCTCCCCGACCTATGGAAAAAGGGGATAATTAATTTCGACTAATTAAAATACGAGTTCAAATATTAACAAGTTTTTTACTTACTTCCTCCTCCCAATCTGTCCAGCCCTTTGGAGGACCTACCAGACCATGGATGTTCTCGCATACATAGTATGCGCACAATTCAGTGCCTTATTTCTGCCTCATACACTTTAAGAGAGAAGAAATTATCAGGTATTTACATGAATATATAATAAAACTAATAAATCGTGCAACGAATCATCCAAGTGCGTACCGGAAAATCTGTCTTGATCTTTAATTCCTTGTCAAATTTGCCTGGATGATTTTTAGCGAATTCTTTCCAAATCCTGTGCATGATTAGAACAATTATAGTCAAGTAACAAAGTGATTCAAATTATCGGTCATCAACGAAGTAGTGGTAGAATTACTTTTTCATCATGTTAAGAAGATTTTCGTATTGTTCTGGAGGTCTCCTCAATGAGTCCATAACCACGAGTAGGCTCTTCTCGGGAATTATGACAATTAGGACCCAGTGTTCACTGCAAGATTATACGGAGGCAGTTCTTGGTAGTTAAGGTTTAAACAATTCGATTACAGAATAGAAAGAGTTAGACGGAAGGAATCACTCACACAAAGTTGTAAGGAAACAATATCATTTGCTTGTTGTGATGAACGCTTATGTACTTAAACAAGTTTTGGAACATCTCATCGGAATTGTCACGTAGAAGCCTCCAATTACAAGTAATTGGGTCGATGAAGCCGAGGTGAGAGTATCCCTTTCTTCTGCAAAACAATCAAGAGATGTCGAGATCAGTATGTTGAGATCATGCAAAACAATACGTAAGGAGAGTAAAATACTTACAGAACCCACAAGCCGACCATAGAGATGTCGAGGGCCTCCTGATGGAATAGTTGGTAAATTTCTTCCCAGTTTATCCATATAATGGCCTCCCCCGTAAGAAATCGTCATCTTTAATCTTTGCGCCCTGCATGAAGATGCAATCGGCCATCGCACGCATGTAGTGCTGGTGCAGCTTATACATTTGTGTTGGAAGCACATACACTACTTCGGGGGGTACAAGAGTTTTGCCGATCTCAAACGTCCATTTGACGACCACATCAGCCTTTGGAATATCTTCTCCCCCTGCAATCTGAGCCGCCGTCAGGTTTGATTCTTTCAAAAATGTAACAAAGTTTTGTTCTTGCGTCGTCTGTCCCACTACGAGAGGCTCTATTGATTGTTTCTTTTGGGCTCCGAGCTGTGGAACGTCGGACGACGATGACTTTGATTGTCACTTCTTTTTCTCAGTAGTTTTGATAATTGTGCGTTCGTAGTCTGAAGGGGGGTCTCTCGGAATAAATTTTCTCTTATTTGCTTCGCACATTCCCTTAAAAATTTTCAAATCTATCGGATTTATCACTTTCTCGGGCTCCGGCTTCGGCTTGAAGTGCTCTTTAACTCTTTCTACAGTTATCCGATCGCATTCTTCAAGGCTCATGTCCCAAGATTTAATAGGAGCCTCCTTGGTTTTCTTCTCCTTTTCCTTCTTCTTTGGAGGCTCCTTAGCCGGTGCAGCTACCTTCTTTGCCGGCGGCCGTTTCTGCGTCTTTGCCGGCGGCGGAGGGGGTGACCATGGAGGCGACGGTGACGCTTGAGTGTTCATCGGCGCATGAGATGATGGTGATGGAGAATGTGCCGGTGAACCTTGCCGAGACAGTGCTGCCCTTGGGGAGTTTTGCAGAGATGCCGGTCTTGAAGAGGCATGCTGAGATGCCGGTCTTGGTGTTTGATCATTCGACTTTAGGACAATATAGCACTTATCCCATAGGATGTAGCCATGAATGGCTTCTGCTAGTGTCCTCTCCCCATCACCTCCAGGAATATCAAGCTCGAGCGTCTCCCAACCCTGGCACACCTGCTCCACGCCAACTCTTGTGTATCTAGGCGGAATTTGCTGCCCGTGGTACACGTCACCTGGTTGGGTTGGCATGGCGGTACCGTACGTAACAGTGAACATTAAGTTCTTAACGGCAGTCTGCAAGTCACAAGGTGTCCGCTGGGTGATCTCATCCACTGGAAATCGCTGCGGGGCCAACGCTTCAACTGCGGCATGGATCCCCGTTGGCTCGGCGACGGCGACGTCTGTGGAAGCGCAGCTGCTTTTCCGCTGAGACAGGTGATCGGCTGTGACATTAAGCTCTGGAGGCACCGTTTGCGCTTGCTGTTACTGGCTCATTGCTATGGCCACTTGGCGTTGAATCTCTTCCTCCAGTCTTTGATCGTGTGACATGAGCCGTTCCTCTAGCCTTCGCAAGTGCTCCCGCTCATCTTTCTTTCTTCTTTGCCGGCTTCTATATGATTCTATGTAATCCCTGAACCCATACTTCCACGGAACCACACCTTTGCCTCTTGTGCGACCCGGATGCTCTGGAATCCCAAGGGCGTAAGTCAGCTCGTCCCTCTCTCTATCCGGCTGGAATGTTCCCTCGGCCGCTGCTTGTATGGCCTCCTGTAGTCTCTGGGCTGCTCGCTGGATGTTTGGCCCATAGATGCAGTCACCAGTTAATGGGTCCAAGCTTTCCCCGTGACCATAAAACCAGGTCCTTGATCTTTCAGGCCAGTTCATGGTCGCAGGTTGGATGCCTCTGTCAAGCAGATCCTGCTCCATCTTCTCCCATTTGGGTACTGCAAGCTTGTAGCCTCCTTGGCCTAGAGTGTGATGGTACACTTTCTTCGAGGCATTGTCTTTGGCCTTCTGCACCTTCTGAAGCCCAAGCTCTGAGGACTTGTATTCCACAAATGCATCCCAGTGACCCCTGAGCTTTTCGAGCTCGCCGGTAAATACGGGTGTGGTCCCGGTCTTATGTTTGTTTTTGTTTCTTTTTACTTCTCTTTTAAAATTGGCTTTCATTTGTTAATTCAGTTAATAAAATTATGATTCCAAAAATTATGGAACAAAATTTCTTATCTCTATATAAACTTGATACACGCAACAAAAATAATTAATTTTCATTCAAGTGATTGGGTCAATGAAATATCTAACTTTTTTGAAATCATATTTGTTATTTTGACCATGCAAAAATATATTAGGTGAACAAAATTTTTTAAACTGTTGCTTTTCGACAAAAAGTGGATTCTATTACGATATTAACGTTTAAAAAGTGAATTTTAGATAAAATTAAGCAATTTCATGATATTAATGAGTAGTGTGTGAGTTTGAGAGATAGTTTGTGTTAGTGAGATTGTGTGTGTTAGTGAGAGAGTATAGTGTGTTAATGTGAATGTAATATCATGAAATAAATAAAATTAGTTGAGTAATCCATTATTGAATGAAAATTATAATTGAGTCTGGTAATTAAGTGAAAAATATATAAAATAATATATATAACACATAAAGTATAATTGTACAGTACATATATAATAAAAGTATTCGAATTGCGATTATGTTTTTATACAATAATATAAAATGATTCAAGTATATGAAGGATTAGCGGTAACAGACTTTCTCTTCACAAATATCCCTTGATTATGATCACGGCGCAAGTATGGAGCATCATCATTGGCTAGCAGGATACATGGATCAGCATTTACTTCGAAATGTGGAATGACAACAAACTTATTATATTCTTCTGACAAGTCTGTCTTGTCCTCCACTCCAATGATGTTTCTCTTTCCTGATAGAACTATGTGTCGCTTAGGCTCATCCTTTTGTTTGTTTATCCCCTTCTTTGGCTTGCTAGACATGTCCTTAATGTAGAAAACCTGAGCGACATCCTGGGCTAGGACAAATGACTCGTCTCTATACCCAAGATTGTTGAGATCAACTATTGTCATCCCATACTAATCTTTTGTTACCCCTCCTCCAGAAACCTTAACCCATTGGCAATGAAATAGAGGCACCTTGAAGTTGGGACCGTAATCCAGCTCCCATATCTCTTCAATGTAGCCGTAATATGTGTCTTTTTTCCATTATTGTCCGTGGCATCCATACGAACACCGCTGTTTTGGTTGGTACTCTTTTTATCTTGGGCTATCGTATAAAATGTGTTTCCATTTATCTCGTACCCTTGGTATGTTAAGATATTTCAAGATGGTCCCCTAGCCAATAAGAACAGTTGTTCACTTATATCCATGTTATGCATTAGATGCTTCCGCAACCAGCTGCAGAAAGTGTTCATGTGCTCATGTGTAATCCATGCCTCAGCCTTTTCCGGGAAATTGGAGAGCAGAATTTTCTTGTGTTCCTCGATATATGGGTCAACCAAAGATGATTGTTGAAGAACCGTATAATGCGCTTTCTTGAATGAGAAATCATCTGTGCAGACATAAGATTTCTTTCCTAATGTACCCTTTCCAGTTAATCTCCCCTCATATCGCGATTCAGGGACTCCAATCGGTTTAAGGTCATCAATAAAGTCAACACAAAAGTCAATGACCTCCTCAGTTCCGTAGGCACTGGCGATGCTTCCTTCTGGACGAGCTCTATTACGAACACATTTCTTGAGTACCCCCATGAACCTTTCGAATGGGAACATGTTGTGTAGAAATACTGGTTCGAGGATACCAATCTCTTTGACAAAGTGCACTAGAAGATGTGTCATGATGTTGAAGAAAGATGGTGGAAATATCAGCTCAAAGCCAACAAGACATTGCACCACATCGTTTTGCAGCTTTATCAAATTCTCCGGGTCAATTATCTTCTGAGAAACTGCGTTGAGGAAGGCACATATCTTCACGATGGTTAACCGGACGTTATCAGGCAGAATTCCCCGCAGCACAACCGGAAGAAGTTCGGTCATAAAGCACATGGCAGTCATGGGACTTGAGATTTGTAAATTTCTTCTCTGCCAAATTTAAGATTCCTTTTATATTGGATGAGTATCCAGATGGAACCTTTATACTGCTCAAGCAGTCAAACATGGTTTCTTTCTCTTCCTTGCTAAGAGTATAGCTGGCAGGACTTAAGTATTGTCGTCCATTATCTCGCTGTTGTGGATGTAAGGCATCTCGTTCTTCCATACGTTGCAATTCTTGACGTGCTTCTACTGTATCTTTTGTCTTTCCGTACACTCCCAAGAATGCTATCAGGTTGACGCAAAAATTCTTCGTGAGGTGCATCACATCAATTGCATGACGAACATCTAAGACTTCCCAATATGGTAGCTCCCAAAATATAGATTTCTTCTTCCACATGGGCGCCATTCCATTTTTGTTCGGAACAGGTTGGCTACCAGATCCCTTTCCAAAAATAACTTCTACATCTTTTACCATGTTGAAGACGTCTTTACCACTACGGTGCATCGGTTTTGTTCGGTGGTCCGCTTGGCCTTTGAAATGCTTGCCCTTCTTTCGTACCGCATGCCTGATGGAAAGAAACCGACGATGACCCATGTATACAACCTTCTTACAGTGAGTCAACCATATATTATCGGTATCATCTAAACAATGTGTGCATGCTTTGTATCCCTTATTCGAATGTCCTGACAAGCTACTAAGAGCAGGCCAGTCATTGATCGTTACGAACAGCAATGCTCGTAGGTTGAAGTTTTCCTGTTTGTATTCATCCCACATCCGTACACCTTCATCGCCTCAGAGCAATAAGAGTTTTTCGACCAATGGTCTTAGGTACACATCAATGTCATTTCCGGGCTGCTTTGGACCCGGGATAAGCACTGGCATCATGATGAACTTTCGTTTCATGCAGAGCCATGGTGGAAGATTGTACAGACAAAGAGTCACAGGCCAAGTGCTATGACCACTGCTCATCTCACCAAAAGGATTCATGTCATTCGTACTCAAACCGAACCTTATGTTTCTCGCATCCAAATCAAATTTAGGGTACGTTCTATCTATTTTTCTCCACTGCGACCCATCAGCGGGGTGTCTCAACATCGAGTCTTTCTTGCGTTCCTCTTTGTGCCATCGCATCAACTTAGCATTATCTTTATTTCTAAACAGACACTTCAAACGTGGTATTATAGGTGAATACCACATGACCTTCGCAGGAACTCTCTTCCGGGGAAGCTCCCCCTCGACATCTCCAGGATCATCTTTTCTAATATTGTAACGCAATGCACTGCATACGGGACATGCATCCAAATTCTCGTACTCGCCTCGGTAGAGGATGCAGTCGTTGGGGCATGCATGTATCTTTTGCACTTCCAGTCCTAAAGAGCAAACAAGTTGTTTGGCTTCATACATTGTGGCAGGCAATTCATTGTCCTTAGGAAGCATTTTTTTTAACAAGTTTGAGTAATTCACCAAATCCCTTGTCGGATACACAATTTGTCGCCTTCCATTGCAGCAACTCCAAGGTGGTGCCAAGTTTCTTCAATCCATTTTGACAATCTGGGTACAACAACTTATGGTGGTCCTCTAACAACTTCTGGAACTTCAACCTCTCCGTTTCACTCTCACAATCTGCCTGCACATTGTGCAATGCCTGCCCCAGATCGTCGCTGGGATCATTTTCTGCTACATCTACTTCGGGCTCTTCCATGGGAATATCGTCATCGAATGCACCGATTCCAGCATTCCCGGGAAAGTGGTCGTCAAAATCTTCTTCTTCATTGTCTTCCATGGTAACCCCCTGTTCTCCGTGCTTCGTCCAACAAACATACTTCTCCATGAAACCATTTGCGAAAATGTGGCTGTGTAGGATTCTTGAAGATGAGTAATCCTTGTTATTGTTGCAATGAACACACGGACAGCACATAAAACCATTCTGCTTGTTTGCCTCAGGCACAGACAAAAAATAATGCAGGCCATCAATGAATTCTTTCGAACGTCGGTCAGTATTGTACATCCATTGCCGGTCCATCTGCATTTTAAATAAATCGATTTGAATTCTTTACACGTATCGAATAAATAAAATATATCAAACCTAAATTAAACTAAATGTAACATAACATGAATAATTAAAAGATATGCAATATCCATCATACATCTTGATTAATTAAAAGGAGTACTTAATCCATTACATAACTTAACAAAGGTGTACTATACATGAAACTTAAAAATTCGGTCAACAACACATAGTTTTTCAACCGTCCTTGCGTTGGAACGCAGAATGCTCTAACGGATTTCTTGCTGCCGCAGAAGAAGATGGCGGAGCTGAAACCTCCGAGTTTGGTGGTGACGAACCGTAACGCCGCAATAAATCCTCAAGATCAAACGGAGGTTCCTCGCGCCCTTGCCATGCATTCTCTATATTCTTTTTCCAAATAACGGTGCGCTGCCCTATGAAAAGCATTAGGTTTTTTGGACCAACGCTCGAATTGTGCCCTTCTCTCCAGAAGGACAACGATCACCCCCACCGGCACCACTCTCTCCAGCTGCTGAAGCCATATTTTACTGAAACATACCTTTATTTTCCACAAAATTATAAATTCTTACCGTTACAATGCAAAAAATATTTACTATTACAATTACAATGATCAGATTAATAACTCTTGCAAATAACAATGAAATCATATAAAAAAGACGAAATGTATCATTAATCCTCAAGAAATCTCTAATTAATTGAAAGAATTCTCTATAACTTCTACTATCCACATACTCATCTAAGTCTAAAAATTCTAATAATCCATTCATAATAAAAAAAATTCTAATATACTCATTTCATTAATTCATTCATGAATACAAAAATCAACTATCCACAATATGGTCATGTATACAAGTACATCACATGAAGTGGCTACACTCATTCTAAAAATTTCTACTATCCACATACTCATCTAAATCTAAAAGAAAATCACACCTACATATGCAATCTAGCTAAATGTCCAAGAAATGAGCTAGCTACACATTTTCTCTATTTCTAAAGCATGAAATGAGCTATACAAGCCAAGGAAGAAGAGAAAAACAAGCCCCAAACCTTTAGCGCCGATGGATGGACGGGGAATCAATGATCTTCACAAATGTGGTGAAGAAATGAGCAAGAACTCCTCTCTCCCGAGCCGAGAACAGCAAGAAACAAGTGAGCTGAATGGCTCGGGCGGGGGAGAGGGAAGGGGATAAGGGGGCCAAGCCCACCAACCGGGACAAAAGAGAGGCCTTTTGTCCCGGTTGGTGGTTCCAACCGGGACAAAAGGGTATGCGGGCTTTTTGTCCCAGTTGGATCCACCAACCGGGACAAAATGCCCCCCTTTTGTCCCGGTTGGTGTCTCCAACCGGGACAAAAGACCCCTGTCCCCCGCTGGCCCGGCTAGCCATTGAACCCGGGACAAAAGTCACCTATTGTCCCAGGCCCAAAGACTGCCGGGACAAATGGCCTGGAACAAAGGTCTATTCTGTAGTAGTGGAATCAGAAGTCATTAACCGGACACTCCTGAGGATAGAAGCCGCATGCTGCAGTCAAGGATGAAGCATGGCTAGGGGAGTGTCGCCAGATCCCAGATGCCGCGGCATGGCGCTCATCTTGCCTGCAGCGATGGCTCTGGCAGATCAACAAGGAGCGGCGGGGGTAGGTCTGCGGCTCTTAGATCAATTTTTTTATTATGAAGTGATTGCTTTGACGGTGAGGGATTGGGTTATTGTGTACTTATTACTGGTAACCACCAGCCCACGCACGATCTTATCCTTTGAACATGGGCTATGGATGTGTGCATTGGGCCGGACGTGGAGGCTTCCTACAGAATTACCGAGGGGGAATTTACAGAACTGTTGGTCAATTCTAATCTTTTCCGACGGTGCTAATTAAACCATCAGGTGTTATAAGACTAGTCGGCTATTCTATTAAGTAGCCGACCGGACTAGTTTGCACATTAGGAACTACCAAACCGTCGGCTAATATTATTTTTTCCGAGAGGCTGTCAGGAAGTCATACGAACCCTCGGCTTATGTTAGGATTCTAGCTACTCCAGATCCGGCCGCACCCTGCGTGGAGGCGACCTCGGGCCGGCGGCACGCGAGGCGACCTCGGGCGGCAGCGGGGCGGACGGCCGGAGCTAGCGGGGCGGAGGCGACCTCGGGCGGCGGCGGGGCGGCCGGCCGGAGCTAGCGGGGCGGAGGCGACCTCGGGCGGCGGCGAGGCCCTCTAACCCGGATCCGGCCACACCCGCGCGTGGAGGCGGCCTCGGGCCGGCGGTGCGCGTGGAGGCGGCGAGCGGCAGGCGGTCGGCCGTGGGTGGCAGCGCGACAGATGGGCTCGACCGGGCCCGTAATGGGCTCGGTGGGCCTGTCGGTTTTTTTTATTTTTATTTGATTAACTGAGGCGTGCACAAGAACAAGAACGCCTCTAAAAATGGTGTATTAACAGTGACTATAGCTCTGAGGCGTTTCCAAAAAATACCTCTAAAAATAAAAAATACACGCCTCTGAAAATAGAAAATGTAGTAGTGTACGGATGCAGCCCTGGTCGTCGAGTTGGAGCCGCCCAGCCCACAACCCGTTGGCCATCCCTCGCGGCGGCCGGCGGCGAGGTTTTGTATCCTCCCACGTGAGGATAATCTACAGGCCAGGGAAGACTCCTTGTCTCGTGCTCTGGTCGCTCTGGTGGTTGGTACTCGACCTTCCTGCCCAATCCGTCAGGCTCGAAGATACATCCTGGAGAATTTCAGCATTCCTGAGGACAGTTTCTCCATCCATCACTTCCAGCCTGAATACTTCCTTCTCATCTTCAGGGATTCTGCGACTCTCGAGTTGGTGCTTCATGGCACCCCCTCACCTCGTGACGGCCTGATTCTTCAGTTTAAGAGATGGCAGCGCCTTTCTTTTGCTGAAGCTAATTCCATGAAGTATCGCATGCTGGTCGAACTCAGGGGCATTCCGGCACATGCTTGGTCGACTGCTGCTGCTTGGTCGGTTTTGGGAGACTTCTGCGCCTGTCCGGAGCCCACGCCGGCGACGGTTGCCCGCTCGGACCTTCGTCGTTTCCATGCTGTCACATGGTGCTCCGACCCGAATCTCATCCCGAATGTAGCTTCTACGTGTTCCTGAGAAGTGGGATCCTAATATTGGTGCGGAGCTTTTCTTGCGCCCCGATGAGATCATCTTTCATGACCTGCCCATGTTGAAATACAGAGTTGAGGTGGAAATCCTTGAAATTCAAGATTGGACTTGTAGTTCGGGCTCGGACATGCCATATGCGCCGGACCGGTGGGGCAGTGACTCGGAGGAAGAGGATGATATGCCTGGTTTCTGGGATTCCCCAAGATCATCGCCATGGCCTAAGGAAACTGTGTTCCGGCGTCTTGAAAACAATGGCAGTTCGGGTTCCTCCGGCGATGACGGTGGCCATGGCCCGCCGCGTTCGGATGGTCGCGCCAATCGGGTCGTTGCTGGTTCTGCTTCTGTCGACGGCATTCCGGCTTGCTCTAAGCATCAGGAAGATGATGCACTTTTGGTCGGTTCCATCACCCTCGGCGGCGCCAGCGATCGCTGGCGTCTTCCATTGCCGTTGCGTTTTCGTCCTCCTACACGCCCATGGTCGCCGGCTTTGCGTGGGGCCCCGGCTGAGGCCCTACCCATGCGTGCTGTGGGTGCACTGCTCGAGGACCCTGTGCTTCTCCCTACGACCGAACCGAGGCCCTCTGCACCGACGTTTGACCCAATGCTGTGCGAAGCCAAGCTGCCATGGAGAGCGTTGGGTGCGGTCGCTGTGCAACGACATCCGCTACAGGACAGCGTGGCGACCCAGGTGGATGATCTTCTTCTGATTCGAGATCCTTCCCGAGATTTTGCCTCCCACGGGGGAACAGTCATGGATCCGATGCGCTGGGAGGGAACCATCTCTCCTGGGCCTGTAACTCCTGGCCCACTTACCGTCCCAGCTTGGGCTGCCACCCCGGATCATTCTGCTGCTGCCGAACCTCCCGCGTTTGGGCCCATGGCGGCTGGGCCTGCTGATTTGAATTCAAATGCTGAGACGACCGTTCGCGCCAGGACCCCCGAAACGCTGGCACCATGCTCCGACGCCGCCTCTGCTGGCCCTCAAGCAACCATGGGCCTCGCTGCGGTCGATACGTTTCTACCCGCCGCACTCCGATCCCTGAGTTCAATCACGCCCAACATGGTTTGTTTCTCGGTCGCCGGTTCTCCACCGACTTTATCCTCCCCTTCTCAACCCCCTGCAAACATAACTGGCTCGAGGGAGATGGGGGAGACACTCCCTCTTCACCTTTTTCCTGACGCTGAAACTCCGGTGCAACAAATGGTCGCTGATTTTGCTTACTCTGTGTGCAGAGTCGCCCCACCACCGGTTTTGGACTCCTCACCACCAAGAAGAAGGTCGAAACCACTGCAACCGATGCTTTCCATCTGATGCAGTGAAAGATTGGCGTAGAAATCCAAACACCGCGCCACGAAGCCGGAGGTGCAGGCCCAAAATGTGCTCATGAGACTTCTGGGTCTCACTTCGGAGCAGCACCCTCCAGATGCTTCCTCTTTCCAGGAGTACACGGCTACTTTCTACTCCAACCTCTCTAATTGGCAATGTAAGGCGTTGGACGAGCTGCTGCCGTCTGACCTGAGCTCGTTCTCAGTGGCTGAACCAGCACCATAGCTCTTAGGCTAACTGGTCGTGCCATTGGTCGCAAACTTGTTTAATGATGAATGAAAACTGCTAACTTTGGAATGTTCGTGGCTTAAATTCTAGAGCCTGCAGGAACATCATTCGTGAGATGGTTGCACAACATAATCTGTCACTAATTTCCCTACAGGAAACGAAATTAGATGACTGCGATGCACAATTAATTTCTGAGATGTGTGGTTGGGGTTTTGATTACTATCATAAGCTGGCGGTTAACTCCTCTGGTGGTATTCTTATTGCTTCGAAGAGCAACACTTGGTCAATTTCCTACCCGCTTTTTCATGCTGATTGCATCACTGTACAAGTTACTTTGCTGAGGAATGGGGAGCAATGGTGGCTTACCTGTGTCTATGGCCCGCAGGGAGATTTTGAAAAATTGTGGTTCCTTGATGATCTGAGACAAGTGTGTGCCTCTAGATTTGGCACCTGGGTTGTCTACGGTGACTTCAACATGATTTATCAGGCGCAAGACAAAAATAACCGCCGTCTTAACAGAAGAATGATGGGACGTTTTCGTGGCCTAATAAACGATACACAACTCCATGAGCTCCATCTCAAAGGTCGCAATTACACCTGGTCGAACGAACGTGAGAGACCAAATTTAGAAAGACTGGACCGGGTTTTTGTTACTGACGATTGGCTAATGGCCTTTCCAGATCATGATCGACATTCTTCTGAATGCTCAGATCATGCGCCTCTTCTCCTCATGACTGATTGCTCTCTACCACATTTCAAGCGCTTTCGCTTTGAAATTTTCTAGCCAAGATGTTGTGGTTATGCCCACGTTGTGGAAGAGGTCTGGAACGCACCCACCTTGGATCCCCAGGTTGATGCCATGAGGTGCATTGACATTAAGCTGCGTCGTACTGCACAAGCATTGAAGAGTTGGAGTGCAAAACACATCGGCTCTGTCCGTCTACAACTCGCCATTGCAAAAGAAATTGTGTACATATTCGATCTTGCGCAAGAGCATCGCCTTCTCTCTGCAGCTGAGCGCGAACTGCGCCGGAAGGCTAAGCTCTGCTCTCTCGGCCTGGCATCTCTTCAGAGAACAATCCTGCGACAGCGTGCTCGAATCACCTTTCTTGCTGAGGGGGACGCCAATACTAAGTTCTTCCATCTGCAGGCTTGCCACAAAAGCCGCAAAAATTTCATCAACAAACTCAAGGTGGGTGAAAACTTCCTAGCGCAGAATGAACAAATGGCTGATGAGGTGTACAATCATTTCATGGGCATCATGGGAAGCCCTAGTCAACAGCTCTGCAGTATTGACCTCACCCAAATTTGCCTCCCCTCTGTGCACTCATCTTTGCTGGACGCGTGCTTTACCGAGGAGGCGGTGTGGCATGCTATCCAAGACATGCCGGTCGACAAGGCCCCGGGTCCGGATGGATTCACCGGCCTTTTCTATAAATCTGCATGGCAGATCATCAAAGCTGATATTATGCGGGCTTTTCATGCCATTTGGTCGTTGGATGGTCGCAGTCTCTATCTTTTGAATCAGGCTTACATGGTGTTACTGCAGAAAAAATCGGATGCTGAGACGATCGGCGACTACAGGCCGATCAGCCTTATTCACAGCTTTGCTAAGCTCTTCACCAAAGTGCTAGCGAGACGTTTGGCACCACATATGGCAATCCTCATTCAGCCGAACCAAAGTGCGTTCATTCGGACAAGGCTAATACATGAAAATTACAAGGCGGTGAATCTGATGGGCAAATTTCTTCACCGCCGCGAAGTGTCCTCTGTGCTCCTCAAGTTAGACATTGCCAAAGCCTTTGGTACGGTCAATTGGCAGTTCCTTCTCAGCCTCCTCTCTGGTCTTGGTTTTTCTAGGCGCTGGATTAATTGGATCTCCATGATTTTGTCCAATGCTAGCACTAGAGTGCTTCTTAATGGCAGCCCTGGTCAGAGGATTTGCCATGCCAGGGGCCTACGCCAAGGTGACCCGTTATCTCCACTTTTATTTGTGCTCGTCATGGAAACCCTGAATTCTTTACTCAAGCTAGCTGAAACAATGGGTCTCCTTCAACCTTTACATGCTCAAATTAAAGAGAGGATTTTCTTGTACGCTGATGACGTCGTCCTGTTCTTGAGGCCCTGCCAGCAGGACCTAGTTTTGGTTAAGGGGATCCTCGAAATCTTTGCACGTGCTACTGGCCTGAAGACCAATCTGAATAAAAGTTGCATCTCCCCAATTCAGTGCGACTTGGAGTCCACGGTGACAGTGCTCACTCATTTTCATGGAAAAATTGATCCTTTTCCCATCACTTACCTGGGCATTCCTCTTGGCCTAAGGAAGCTGCAAAAAAATGAGCTGCAGCCGCTGGTTGACAAGGTTGCGAATCGACTCCCATCGTGGAAGGCGAATCTCCTTAACAAAGCTGGTCGCACCGTCCTGATTAAGAGTACGCTCTCAGCAATCCCAACTCACACTGCGCTTGCTGTCAAGATCTCTCCATGGACTATCAAATGCATTGACAAGATCCGTAGGGGATTTCTGTGGAGGGGAGCTGCTTCGGCTAAGGGCGGTCACTACTTACTTGCTTGGCCACGCGTTTGTCGCCCACCTGAGCACGGTGGCCTTGGCTATGTATCACCGATATGCGATACGGGTACGGCGATACTGGTACGGCGATACGGCGATACGTGAGTTTGAAAGATGACACAATGGTAGTATAAAGAGAGTATCGGAGTATCGAAGTATCGAAGTATCGGATATGCAAGTATCGGATACGGGTACGGCTATTCATAGGGCCTTGGTATTGTTGATCTGGAGTGCTTCGGATACGCCCTTAGGATGAGATGGCTTTAGCTCAGGAAGACTGATCCAAGTAGGTCATGGAATATGCTACCTGATGAGAAAGAACCTGTGGCTGAGGTGATGTTTCAGGCCTCTATTTACATCGAGCTAGGAGATGGTTGCACAGCACTCTTCTGGTCGGATCGCTGGCTCCAAGGGGCTTCGCTACTCGATCTGCCCCATGTCTTTGCAATGCGGTTAGTGCACGTGTTCGGGCGAAATGTACGGTCGCTCAGACTTTACACAACAAGCAATGGATCAAAGACATCACTGGATCCCTCACTGTACAGGTACTTCTCGAATATCTCCAAATTTGGGAACAAATGCAGCACATCCAATTGTTTTCACACCCGGACAGAGTGTGTTGGAAGTGGACTGCTGACCAGATTTTCCCCACGGCTTCAGCATACCAATCCTTTTTCATTGGACAGCACCCAATTAAGGGAGGCAAACTACTTCGCAAAACTGCTACACCCCTGAAATGCAAGTTCTTCATTTGGCTTGCACTGCATGATCGTTGCTGGACAGCACATCGTCGCAAAAGGCGTAACCTACAGGATGATGATTCATGTATCCTATGTAATCAGTTGTCCGAAACCATTGATCATCTCCTGGCCGGTTGCCTGCTGTCTAGAGAGATGTGGTTCAGGACCTTCCTCAAGCTTGGCTGGCAGCATCGGGCACCATCAGCAAACAACATCTCTCTTGCTGATTGGTGGACATCGGAACGTAAAAGAGTTCCTAAGCCTGAACGGAAATGCTTTGACTCCATGATCATACTGACGTGTTGGCAGCTATGGAAGGAACGCAATAGAAGAACCTTCGACCGCAAAGAGCTACCGGTGGCTGTTATCCTTGTACTGGTCTCTGATGAGGTGGTCCTCTGGTGCCACATGGGTCTGCGCCACTTAGCACCGGTTGCGGCTGGCTTTGGTAGAATTTCAGGTCGCGAAATAGTTCTAGCGTAATTAAGCTCTACGGTACACCCTAGCAGCTGATTCCCTTTTTCTGTAATTGGCTGTTGTTGTAAACTTCTCTCTATCCTCTTAATGAAATACGTACTCAGGCACGCTTGCGAAAAATATTTTCGGAACATAAATGATTGTTTAATGTAAAATCTTAACGTAGTTTAGGATTGGTGAACTCACACTGTCCCAAACAATGAAAGATAGGGTCTATCTAGTAGTTGCACCTGTCAAATGTTTGCTTTGGAACTTCTAGACCATCAACTGCAACCACGACGAGCACCAGATTATCAGAGTATAATTCTTTGGATGGCCAAATTTTTTATGGCATTGAGGGGATGGATTAATTTTTGATGGCATAGAGGGGGCGAGTTAAATTTTTAATAGCATATAAAGAATTTACTCAGATTAATAACTACTATATGCACACACATCTTGGGGCACTAAAAAAACACATCATGGGTTCAGTTGACGCGGATGGTCTCCAGCCCGGCCCAAATATATGTTTGATCCAATTGAAAACTAGCCCATCCCATCTTGTTGTTCTGTCTGGCAGTGTGAAGCCAATCAATGGTGGAAAAAATCATTTTTGTCTCCCTCAACTTTGAGCCGAATCTGTTTTTCCTCCCTGAACAACAAAACCATCCGTTCAGCCTCCTCAGACTCACAAAACCGTTCACATAACCTCCCTGAGCAGTTTGAGGATGACGTGGCAGCGGTTTTTCTCCTTTTCTTTTCTTTTTTTATTTTGACTAAACCTTTAAAAAAACAGTAAATCACAAAAAATCATAAAAGGGAAAATCTAATTTTATTGAACTCCACATAAGTAGATCTACGCATTGAACATATTATATGATGTACTTTAATACAAATTATTTTCTATAGTTTTAGATATATGCTTTTCTGTAATTAATTTGTATCTACAGTTTTTGTTGTCCAATTACGATGAAATTTTTATGGTAGTCTAATCATTATATGGTTGATATGTAGTAAAATTTTTATGATTATCGGATCATGTATGACTGAGTTATTGATTTATCTATAGATGGTCTAGACCATCTATAGATAAATCAATAACTCAGTCATACATGATTTGATAATCATAAAATTTTTACTACATATCAATCATATAATGATTAGACTACCATAAAAATTTCATCGTAATTGGTTGACGGAGACTATAACTATAAATTAATTACAAAAAAGATATATCTAAATCTACAATAAAACATTTGTACTAAATTATATTATATAATATGTTCACTGTGTAGATCTGTTTATGTGGAGTTCAATAAAATTGGATTTTCCCTTTTATGATTTTTTTGTGATTTACTATAATTTTTCAAAGATTTAGTCAAAATAAAAAATAAAAAAACATAGAAAAACCACTGCCACGTCATTGTCAAACCACTTAGGGAGGTTATGTGAATGGTTTTGTGAGTCTGAGGAGACTGGACGGATAATTTTGTTGTCCAAGAAGAAAAAAAAGATTCGGCCCAAAGTTGAGGGAGACAAAAAAAAATAATTTTTTCCATCAATGGTTGCCGTGGGGGCAATAGAACTCACCTGTCCGATACAAAGCCGAGCGTCACACCTCCGCACCGCACCCTTCTTTTCCCCACCCCGTCGCCCCTTCCTTTTTCTCTTTGGTCAGCAAGCCTCGCCCATCTTCTTTCACTAGCTTACTCTGCCTTCTTCACGGTACTACTCTCGTCTTTGCACCGCTCTTTTTTCTAGATCTTCAATGGCACCTCGCGTGGTAATCCGTCACTGTTTTCCCAACTGCTTGGCTTTGCCGGGCATCATTGTGATGCCCCGTTGACAGTTGACTTCTGCCGCTCACAAACCTTCCTTTGCGACCAGCCAAAACTTACCTGCTTTCCCACAGTTTGACACCCACCATTCCATCATCACTGTTTGTGAGCCACAACCCACAACGGTGGGCAGAGGACTGACGGAGCTCAGCAGGTGGGCGGCAGTTGTGTTCTTGTTGTCATTTCGTAGTTGTTTGGTTTCAAGGACAAAATTTTAGACCATGTCACACCAAATAGAATCTTGGTATTTATAAGTATTAAATAAAGTATAATTACAAAACTAACTGCAGAACCCTAGGGCTAAACTGTGAGATGAATCTAATGATGTATATTAATCTATAATTAGTGGATGATTACTGTGGCAAATTGTAGATTAATTAGGCTCGTTATACTCATCTCGCGAACTAGCACTCATCTGTCAAAAAAATTTATAAACAGATTTTATTTAATATCTCTAAATAGTAAGATTCTCTTTGATGTGATAGGGACTAAAAAAAGTCTCTGAAAACAAACATGGTTTCATCTTTCTTTAGGATCTATCTGTATGTTCCAAGCTGTACTCACTATTGCATAAAAGGTTTTAGGGGCGGGTGAAATGACATTTTTAGGGGCGGATGCCGCACCCCGTCCTTGCTTTTCGCTGCTAAAAATAGCAGTTTGCAGGAGCAAGTACGTTACCCGCCTATAAAAATACATTTCCAGGGGCGGGTCACCCCCTCACCCGCCCCTGAAAACCGATCTATAGCGACGAACCACGGGGCGACCCGCCCCTAGAGATAGATCTTAGGGGCGGACCACAGGACAACCCACCCCTACAAAAAAATTAAAAAATTAAAAAAATGATCCTAGCAGTCAAGCAAGCCGCACGCCGCTCCTGCTGACCACCACGCATCGTCCCCATCAGCCGACGCACAGGCCGCACGCGCTCCCGCCGGCCGCTCCTGCTGCTCTCGCCACCCGAGCCGCCGGCGGTCCGGCCGCCGGGAGCCCAAGCGCCACCCCAACTGCACCCCACGCCACCGTGGTCCGCTGCCTCCCAGATCCGCGTGCTCTCCAGCGAGGAGGCGGAGGGGAGGCCCAGATCTGCCATGCCACACGCAGTCCCGCCGGCCGCTGTGGTCCGCCGCCGCCCAGATCCGCAGCCGTGGTCCACCGCCGCTCAGATCCGCCGACCGCACGCGCTCTGGTCACCCGCCGTGCCAAGGCCACGCCGGCCGCACGCGCTCCTGCCAGTGCCGGCTACCGAGAGAGGAGAAGCGAAGGATATTTTGATCTGCCCCTAAAAAAAATCAAGACGTTCCTACAAAAAACTAAAGCTACACAAGACCATGCAAAGCATTCAGAATAATGAGCTACATATATAATCTCTTCTGGATGCCCTTGTCATACGAAGCTTTTGAACAATTCTTGCAGTTTCAGGATATATTTGATCAAATACAATGTGGTCGGGAATAATGATTTTTGGAGCTATATATGGGACTCAGCTTTGTACATATGCTCAAGAGTATACAAATTAATGAAAGGTCACAGGGATGTGCATCAAGTATACAAATTAAGCACACAATAGTAGTGAATTTGGGACTAAAAGTTCCAGCCTTTAGTCCCATTTGGGTGCAAGTTCAAAACCTAATTGGCAACCACCAGCAACAATGCAATCTACAAGACTTGAACACTAGACCTTTCTTGCTCGCACATAGCTTTGTTGCCACCCCACCTAAACAATAGATGTGATTTTAGTTGGGATACTATTCTTTTGAACTAACTCATGGAGGATCCTTTAGTCTAGGTTAGTGTTACCAACCGAGACCTAAGGTTTGAACTTTTAGTTATTTTTAGTCTCGGTTTGGTGGTTCCAACCAGAACTAAAGAACCCCATGTCCTAGCCATTGCACCCGAGACTAATGCCTAGATTAGTTCTAGATCTAACTGTGCCCGGAACTAAATAATGCAAAATCTGAAACCCCTTTCCGTACTAGTGATAAGAGATCTCTTTAAAAGGAGAAACAATGTACGTCGGAGTTCCAACCGTGTCATATGTGGGAATCAAGTTGATTCAACCAATGAAGTCTCCAGAGTTGCGAGCAACTCTCTTACAACGGCAGTTTGCTCAGATATCTGAATTTGAGCAAACAAGATGAGTGGCCGAGTAGGCAGGTGCGATCAGGTCAAAGATCGCGGGAGCAAACACACAGCCTTGTGACATTTGAGCAGACAAGATGAGTGGCCGAGCATGTGACTTTCCCATCGATGGCATGCATGTCGCCGTGTCGCATCGTGCACCAATCAATCCACATGAAGGTGACGCCGCGAAGGGCGCGGGCTGGACGCTGTACATTTCCCTCGTCTCCCTGTTGCCACAAATTTCCTTCTTCACGAGTTCGTCACCCTGATCCTGATCGATCTCTACCAGAAACTTCAGGTAGCACACACAGAGAGCATATTTCCCTCGCCCACACAGCATAGGCATATCCGCCATCCGGGCCATAGCCCTGTGCTGTCACTGACCGGACAGCTTCTTTGGTTGCATGCTGAATTTGTTTGCATTATTATCCAGATCAGTAGTCATCTTTGATAAATTAAGAGTCCGCGGAGACGCTGTGCGCTGCGAGTTTGCTCAGCAACTCTGTTTGATTATATTGCACTTGACCAGGTTAATAAGTGACACTTCTAAAAAAAAAGGCTATGGGCACCGGTTTTTTCAACCTGTACCCAACAACCAAGACTAAATGTTTCAACATTTAACATCAGGTAAAATAACCGGTACCGAAGCCCGCGTGTGCATGCGGCGGCTGGGATTTGAACTTAGGATCTGTTGCGGCGCGCATACCTCCCTATTACCATCTCACATATACAGCATTTGTGATAGGAAGAGAGATATTTTCTTTTGAAGTAACTCATGGATGACCCTTTAGTAGATACCAATATCCACCATTTGGTACCGTACTAAATGTTCCTGGACCTATGCAAAGATAACCCGGTACTAATGCTAAAATTAGTACCGGCTCATCTTCCTAGCTATCGGTATTTTTGAGGTGGACCTATGGTATGTTTTCTAGTAGTGTGAGTGGACCTATGGTATGTTTTCTAGTAGTGTGAGTTGCGTTGTCACTTTTCTGTGGTTGTTGGGAAAAATATATATATGGAAATCTACGTTGATTGTTCTTGAAAATTGTTTTTGTTAAGATGATAGGACTAGACTTTTGGAACTGGAACGTAACCCATGCATTGACCATTGTATTTATTGTTCGCCGAGAATTTTACTATAGCGTCTACTGTATTTCCAATTCTGTTATTTCTTAATAAGCAGATCAGTTGTTAGCTACCCCAAACATGGAACACATTTTTACTTTTTTTTCTAATTATATTACAAGATGTTGACTAGCTGAATTTAGAGAGAACCCGCATTTGTTCTCCTTGCGTGGAAGATAACTAAACATTCCATATGATCATTCATGGTCTACAGTACAGGGGCCAACAATATTTCCGGAGAATACTGGGAACATGCCAGCATCTCCAATTCATCAGATCCGATCCAATTCTTCTATCATTGTCATCCTCCATCACGATATGTATTTTTCTCTTGCAAGGACGTACTATAGCTATCCGGATAACAAGCTAGCTGTTCTAGCTAGTCTATCATTGCCAACTGAAGTAATTAAGCTTTGAAGATTGGTGGATCAGGTCGCTGCAAAATCTCCCAAAGGACAGTACAAGAACAAAAGCGGCGCTGATCAGCATGTATATTGCTTGGAATCTATGGAAAGAGATGAACGGAAGAACTGAAAGGAAGCTGAGCCACAACTGGTGGTGCTGGAACTCATCAAGGAGGTTAACCTACAGTTCAGGGCGTGCCCCCCGGAGCGGTGCCCCTCGTATGTTTAATTTTTTAGTTCTTATAAATTTTAATTTAGCGGAGTTGTGTTTGTCTCTTTTATGTAATCACAAATTTGTAAGACCTGATCTCATTGACTCATTCTCCTTATATGTGGCTGGCAGTACGTGCTCCTGCCATTATTTTCAAAAAAATAAATCTTTGAGATCATATCTTGTCCCTGCACTAACGTTCTCTTTTGGGTTAACTTCTGGTTGCCAGGGCAGTTTCCCGTGTTAACATTAGGGCAAGATGAGGCTAGCTAAGCAACTTGAATTTCTATCATTTTGTTAAAGCTCAGCTGATTTTTAATAACCGAATTAAAACCCTCTAGTTGTGCGGCCATAGACTCTTAAATTTTATCATTAGCTAAAAATTTCTTGCTAATGTTATCATTAATTTACTTTTGGCCGTAAACTAGGACTTTTAGTGTGGGTTGAAAATTGTTATTAAAATTCATACCTTGTTATTGACCGAAGGGGAGGTTGGGCTTGGAATTCCAACCCTGCTGAGGATGAAATCCTGAATTGTTGGGATTGTTAGTCCCAACGAAGTTCGCATCCTTCTGAGTTAGTGGGCAAGAGTTACCCGAATGCCCAGTCTCCCACATGTTTCACATGTCATTCGAGACTCCATAGTCTAGTTAACCTCCTGGTGTGGAGATTCTAGCTTTTTCATGACAAGGTCCATCTTGGCGGCCAGCATATCGACACTGTCGATCTGATGAACTCCTTTGGTTCTAGCTGGCTGCCTTTCTCCTTTCCAACTCTAGTTGGAAGCAATCTTGTCTATCAGTGTCTTCGCTCTTGCAATATCAAGAGAGAGGAAAGAACCACCCGCTGCTGCATCAACGTGGTTCTGAGCTTGCTAAGTCAGGCCATGGAAGCAAATCTGAATAATCAGTCATTCCTCAATGTCGTGGTGTAGGCATGCTGCAATGTAATCCTGGAGACATTCCCAGACTTCCGGATGGTTTCATCCGTGAGTTGTTGAATTCCAGAAATTCTGTTCTGAAGGGCATTGGTCTTGCCCACAGAAAAGTACTTGGCCAGAAATGCATTGGAACAAGCATCCCATGTAGTCAATGCTTCTTTGTTGGTGTAAAACCACGTCTTGGCCTTCCCAAGCAGAGAAAATGGGAACAGCCGAAGGCGGACGTTATCCAACGTAGTACCCTTCCAAGAAGTTTTGGAGATGAGGGTTGGCATCTTCTAATGCCTTACCGCAAAACGGACTCGCTTGGACCATGTTCACTAATCCAGTCTTCAACTCAAAGCCATCATTACTGTCTTGATCTTGGTTCAGTCCAATAGGAATGTGGCTGCTGGATGGGGCTGAGAATGGACGAAGAGTCTTCTGAACCATGGGTGATGAAGCTGATGTGGACGTAGAACCTGAAGGCCAATGAGTTTCTTCTGAGGTGGGACAACTCTGCGTCTCACAATTCTCTCAATTCTTTCTGGATTCAGATTGAAGTTACTTGGTAGGCCGAAACCGGTAAAGCACTGCTCTGCATCAGTCAAAAAGATAGAGAGAGCAATGATAAGCCCACTAAGGTTAGCGGCGATAAAATAGTAGAGTTTATCAAACTATTCAACGATATGTTTAGCCAATTGCTTCCCCGGCAACGGCGCCAGAAATGCTTGTTGACGTTTCTTATGCCCAATAGAATATCAATTTCGCAAGCGCACAGAATCACTACTGTTGCACTTCACCTTGGAGTATTTCAGGGTATCATAATTTTCCTCAGGGAAGCCAGGTAAAGAATATCATGAATCGAATGACAACCGTACTAGTTTAATCAACCGACTAACTTGATGGGGGTAAGCCAGATAGGTAGATAAGATAATAACCAGTCAATGACTAAATGACACACTGGAGACTCAACGCCTTAGAGAGGTAGAGCTGGGAGGACAACGAGCGAGTAAAGAAACCTGATACACTTCTGCACTACCGAGCTAGCCTCTCTAGATTAGACTTAGCACCTAATTAGCTATTGGGAAACTAGAGCTTACTTCGGCAGCTTCAGGGAAGGACTCAGAATGGCATGAGAAGGGAGTCAAATGGCAGTCGGCTACTATTGCTATGAAAGCTCCCGAACGTGGTGGACTATAAGGGATAGACAGGGTTGTCACCACCTGCTGCTTATCACAATGGTACCGTGGGGTGGAACACACTTTCTAGCTAACACTGAGCTGAGACTCCACGTCTGTACTCGGTGTTAGGATTTCTCTTGAGGCCTTCAGGAGAAATTCCCCTCAACCTAGAGAAGTAACTTGAGCCCTCTAGTTCAGGCGAGAAAACCCGTAAGATAAGATCTCGATAAGCGAGAAAGATAACTTAGCCTAAGCTAAAAGAAAACTTACTTCCGCGCACAAGCTGAACACTCAAACTTGACAAGATAAATAAATGCGAAAAGTAAAACTGACTCAGAAAAGTAAAGAAGATAACTTATATTTAATAAAGTCTTCCGATGACTCCGGAATCCCGAAACAAGCTACTAACCTACTCTAGAAAGTAAAGTAGAGAGAAGAGCTCCTTGTGGGGGGGGGGGGTGTGTGAGATACAAGTGATGGATGGGTGTCCTATTTATAGCACCCTAGGGTCGGTTCTTGGCCAGTAGAAGACTTGGCGTCAGTTGCAAGCAGGTAATGTCGGTGTGCTTAACTTCCACATGAAGCCGGGACTCGAGACGCTGCAAGGTGGGGCCGGCTAGCCTCCCCTAGGCCGGCCGGCCTGGGGATGGCGCCAAATGGCCGCTGCCTTCTTCTGGGCGTCTCTGATTTACTCCTGATGACGGTTGACAGTTGCTTAGGACAAACGCGGGCACGTGCTAGGCCGGCCGGCCTGAAGGAGGCCGGGCGGCCTGCCTTTGGCTCCTCTCGGCGCTCCGTTGCACCGACGTTGCACTTGAACGCTTGTGATTGTTCCAGGGTGCTTGATTGCTGACTTGTACTCATGTTGCTGCTGAGTTGTGGGACCATTGATCCATGTACAAGCCTTTTGGTCCATTCGATCAAACCTACATCCAATCCACGACTCAGAGGCATTGTAGACGTGTCACAATACCCTTGGATCAAAGACATGGCAGTGTGTGTGGAGGTGCCAAGCCGGCCGGCCTAGGAGAGGCCGGTTAGCCTGGGATTTTTTTTCATTTTCTTTCTATTTTGGCACACTTTCACCTGAAATCAAAACTCATCCAAAATTTGTGGAACTCATTAGAAATAAGTAAAATATGAATGGAATATAGTGTAAAGCTCAATTTATTTTTGAGAAGTTGACGGTCAAAATAAGAAATAATGGCCGTCAACACTCCCATGGGGGAATGGTTGGCTCGTACGACAAGTTGACTCCGACGTGCACCCTTATCAATAGCACCTGCTCCTGGGGCTCACCGGTGCGTCGGGTCTGGCAGGCCTTGGCGTTGCTGGTTGGGGATAGCGGCACGTGAAAGGCGGAGCCCGATCGGGGTCCTCAGTCGAAGTCGTGGTATGGATCCAGTCCCCGACCGTCTCCTTTGGTGGGGATGCAGTTCATGCGTTTGTCGACCATCCGGGGATGGTCGGTCGGGATCATGGGCCTGAGCGGCCTGGATGAATTTGCGGCGAGCGAAGACGGGCGTTGTTACAGGTGCTGTTTCGAGCTAGCCGGAATGCTAGCGGGAAGTGGGTCCGCTGGGGACCCCGGGTCCCTAGACCTGTCACCATGTATTGAATTATTTATAAAACTTTGGTCCAGACAGATCATGCCTGGATTGCTATCCCAAAAAAAAGTTTAAAACTGAGTTACATTATATATTTATATACTTATTTCTCCTAATTATGAAATAATTCAGGTACAAGAAAGTGAAATCACCAACTTTAAATTTGGGCATGAGATGGTACTGTTGTCTGCTGGATGTGGGCATGACATTATATGAAACTAGGTGATACCCCGCGCGTTACTGCGGGATTTCTTAAATTTTAACGTGAAATTTGAAAGTATAAAAATTAAGATGATTGTATGGCAACATTCACAAAAAAAAATCGATGGAAACCATAAATAGATGGCCCTAGTGGACATTGATGTGGCATTTGATATAATGGGTTCCTATATGATGCGGATAACTTGCATGTTAAGATAAATAGAGCTAATGACTTTAGTAGGTGTCATCTATATAGGCTATATAGTTGATATTAATTTTACTTGCATGTTATTTTTATCAACATCTGGTAGAAATCGATAAACTAACATCAATAGAATATTTGATAACATTATAAAAGAATAGGTGCTCAAAGAAATAGAGTATGTATATGAGTCTTTCCGTTAATAGATTAAAGATTAAAAGTATTGCAAAAATAGAGTATGTATATGACTTTATGTTAATAGATTAAAGATTAAAAGTATTGCACATAGTAGAAATCATATGGATATTTTTTTTGTTTATTGAATCTCATAAAAATCGATAAGCAAAAAGAAGAAACACCAATAGAATATTTGATCACATTATAGAAGAATAGGTGATGAAAAAATAGCGTATGTATTTGATTTTACTTTAGTTAATTAAAGATTAAAATTATTGCATATTGTAGAGATGACATGAACATTTTTTGTAATTAATAAGGTAGTTGAAAGTTAGTGGGACACTTAGTGGAGAATAAGGTGGATACCTTGCATGAAGAGAGAAATAGTTAGTGGGTGCTATCTATATAAGATATATAGATGGGGCCAAAAGTTATAGAAGTTATAAATTTTGCTATTTAAGACATTGTGGTGACCTTTGTTCTTTATGGTTAGAGTTTCTTCAATTTGACCATCAAAACTGCTGGTACATATCATGATTTGGCCAAGGATGACGGGGGCACCCCATCAAAGCAGGGTGTAGTCCTTGTGAGTTGTGACTAGGCAAATCAGTTCATATATGTTAATTTATTGATGTAGATGAAAAATAAATAGTGAGGGTACACGTGACCCTACTGTGGTGACTGTACAAGGGTAGATCCATCTTTGATAGCTCCTTTTGCGTGCGTGTATTTCTATACAGTTATGAATAATGTGCGGTGCGTATATAAGAGAGAAAATTCTTTTAGTTTATTAAAACTCAAATTGGAGAAATATAATCGCATCATTTCTATTCGTACATCTTTACTATTAATACAAAATCAGTGTTATTTTTTTCATGAACATAAAAATCTGTTCACAATATTTTTGAAAAATAGTAAAAGAGTGAAAATAATTCGGGGACGAACGGGTTGAAAAGTTAGTGTGTCCCCTATACCATACCAGGTCGAATTTCACACATGTACAATAGTTGGAGTAAATTAGTCTCTACCCTATTTTAATCAAGTAAAATTAAAGGGTTAATTTGTTTCGTGCCATTACAAATATTTAAGTTCGGAGTTCTACCATTACTATTCACCTAGTTCGAATCTATGCCATTACAACTTCTGAATACGTGGAACCAGACCATTTTGTATGCCTCCCACGCCCCTGGACCCACGCGCAGGCCGTCATATTTCCGTATTGCCGCCACTGCTCCTGGTCTATCGCATACAGGCCCGAGTACACACCCGTGACTGGCATTAGCTCTCTTCCTCTCTTGTTCCTCTCCTCTTCCCTTCGAACCCTAGATCTCCCTGGAATCGACCAGCGGCGGTGAGGTGGAGGTCGACGGCGGCAGCGGCAGACTGGTGCGCGTGGCCATGTTCCACCCCCACGGTAGCCCGATGCGGTGGGAAGCATCGTCCGCAAGCAGGAGCATGGGCAGGATTAGGGCCGAGGAAGGTGAGCTTCTTCCGTTGATCGATTGCCCCCAATGCAAGGTTCCTGTGGTTAAGCTGCACAACACGAAACGTGATTCTTACGGGATGGTCTTATACAAGTGTCCAAACAACTTCCCGGTGAGATAGATTCAATTTTATGTGGTTTTCGGTTGAGGTTGATGTCAGGTTCAGTTTCTACAATCTTTTCATTGTGCTTTGTATCAGGATGATGACACTTGTGGTTACTATTGGTGGGAAGGTGCCTATGTCAAGTATTTGCAGACAAGGAAACTGAGGGAGCTTGAAATGGCCGAAGAAGAACATCAAACCAGAGAGGATAAGATGATGGAGATGAGACAACAGCTATGTCAACTGAAGAAACAGATGGAGGAGCTGAAGCAACAAGTGTGCCAGGGGAAATCATTTTTAGTGAGCAATGCAGTCTTAGCATCTGCATGTGTGGGTGTTGTAGTTGGCTTAGTTATGGGTTTGTTTTGGGGGTTTTTTTTATTGGGGCCACTGCAATTTTCGAAGTTTTGAGATATGCCATTACAATTCACGTATTTTGAATCGTGCCATTACAATTCTTCTCTTCTTCGAACCGTGCCATTTTATACATCTTTGATGCTCTTGGACCCACTCGCAGACCCGTGTATTTTCGTATGGTCCAAAATACCCCCTGCTACTTCTCTCCCTTCCCTCACTGACGTGTGGGGCCCACACGTCAGCTTCTTCAACCTCACCTCCACCGCGTTGCTCCCACACCGGGCGAGCTCCTCCCCCATGCCGCCGCCGTCGGCCTGCTCCCCCACCGGGCGAGCTCCTCCCCCGCCGCCGCCGGCCTTGCCTGGCCCTCGTGCGGGCTCGCCTCTGCTGCTGCCTCGCCTGGCCCTGTGCGCACCGGCGGGGCTCCTCGGTTCTGCTCGAGCCCCTGCTCGCGGCGAGGCTCCTCGGCTCGATTCGGGCGAGGACGAGGCGGAGGTGAAAGCAGCAAGATGGCCCCCGCTCCTCGCGGCCGCCCCTCCGCCCGTGAGCCCCTCCGCACGGCACCCAGGCCGCTCCTCCTCCGCCCGTCCACCCTACCTCCCTCGATGGATCCAGGTCGTGGCGGAGGCGGAGGCCCACGCGGGGCCTCGCGCCTCTGCTCTGCTCGGCTGGGAGAGGGCGGGGCCAGGGCGAGCACCGCGGCCGTGCACTCAGGGGAACCGGAGCAGAGGCGAAGCGTCTCGGCTCGACTCTGGCGGCGCGGCGGCCATGGCGAGGCGGAGGCGCGACGCGCGGAGGCTATGGCGGGACGAAGGCCCGCGACGGCGGCCATGGCGCGGCGGAGGCCCGCGGCGGCGGCCATGGCGAGGCCCACTGTAACACCCCGGGTGTTTACGCAGTATTTTAATTAGGTGCCTGCACAGTAATGGTGTAGGTTTGCTATGCATCTTGTGCTTGATTTACTTAAAAAGGATCTTTTTGTAATTATGAAAGGTTATATGTGTAATTATGATTTTATGCAAGGTCCTTTATATAGTTATTTCTGAATATAGCTTTTGTGGAGGGTGTTTGTGCAAAATTTCAGTGCATTTATTGCATGGCATCAATTTTTGCTTGAAGGTCTACATTTGAAATGAAATTGCTTTGAAAAAGACAAATTTCCTGGAATTCAAAATCCCTTCAACAGTTTTAATTTTAGCTCTTGAAGCTTTGGCCAAATAAATTTTTGCACAACATCAAAGTTGTAGATCTTGAAATTTTGAACAACTTTCATGTTGGGCACTTTTCCATTTGAGCTTTGATTTTAAAAGTTATTGCTTGTTTACAGAAAGGTCCCTGGAACTTTTGGAAATTGCAAAATCGCCCTTATGACCATCTCCCCCTCTCTGCTCTGCTTCTCGCCACCGGCCACCGACAGCGCCGCCCGCCGACGATTTCCCGGCCTTCCCGGCAATCAATTCGCCGTGCGCTGGCGCCCACGCGTCGCGGACGAGCTCCTCCCCCGCCTGTTGCCTCGCGCTGGCGCCTCCACCCCTCGCCACGCCGCCCCGCCGCGCCCAGAACCTCCCCGGCGGCCGCCACCGCGACGCCGCCGTGGAGAGCCCAAACCCGAGGCCCAGCTCTCGATCTTTCGCGCGCCTGAGCACTACAAGAAGCCCCGCGCTCTATTCCCCTCCTCTTTTCGCCAGTTCCCTAACCCCACGCCCCAGAACGCCGCCGCCGCTCACCCCGAACGCCGGCGAGCTTCACCCCGCCGCGGAGCCGCCACCCCAGACCCGCTTCACCCCTACAGCCCCCACCTTTAGCACCGCCTCGACCTCGCGCAGCTCCCAGGCCACTTCCCCTCGCCTGAACCTCACCGGAGCACCCTCGCCGTCGCTTGCCTCCGCCGCCGACCCGCCCTGCTCCGCCGAGCCGCCGATTCCGAGCCCCTCCGCGCAACCCTAGGCCACCCAGAGGTGCGCCTTGCACCCGTGAAGCTCACGCACCCCTCCCCTCTCGCCGCCGGTGAGCCCCTCGCCGGGAAACGACCGGTCAACCGCCGCCTCCCCTCTCTGACCCGGCCCAGGGACCTCGGGTTGAAAGGAAAGAAAACCCAGGGGGTTATTTGCATAGGCCTAGACTCAGATGAATAGTGCCAGTAGGGGCTGCTTTGTAATATTTTCAGTGAACTTTGAAATTCTAGATCAATTCGTAGAAAATTCGTAAATTAGAAAATCTTGATGTTTTGGAATCCTCTTGAAGAGCTCTATGCAGTAGAACCATAATATGTTAGGCTTTAGTTGCAAGTTTTTGCCGTATAAATGGTTTTGTGTCACTAGGTAAATAAATACTAGATGTTTAGTCTTTTTCTTATCTAATGCTTGAAAGCTGGTCTTGCTCTGAAATTTTTGTGGTAGTTTACTCATGTTACACTAGCTTTGCTATAAAAATTTCATGATCAGTTCTCTTGTGTAGCTATTTATTTGATTTAATCCTTGCTTAGTATACTTTATTTATGATAAATAGTTTCTGTTCTTGTTAAATCCTGAAAATATTCCTGAGTGTTCTTCTGGAGTATATTAGCTTGTCCAGGAAGTTTGAGCCTTAGTTCATGGCTAGATTAGGGGCTAAAAATAAATCTTGCTAATCTGTTGTTTGTTTTAGTTATTTTCTCAGAGTTATTTCTGTGTAGATAAAATCATGAAAAATTCACTGTAGCTAGATCTTACCTTTGTAAATCTCCTGTTAAATTTTGAGCTTCTATTTTGCAATATTTTAGTCTGTATAATTCAAGCTTGTACTAGGTGTTGCCTGCATAAATGTTTTATTGTGATTAAATGATTACATGTCTTGATATGATTTTTTGAAGGGTAGATTACTTTGTTCATGTTCTGTTTAGTGTAATTTTGGTATAATTTATTACTTTTTGTACTCTGATTTGATGATTTATTTACAAACCATGACTTAGTGGTATGATAAATCACCACCACTCATTTTATGAAGTTAGTTAACTTCTTTTGTGCTGTTAATCATGATGCCTTGTGTAGTTAAATTTGTCATTTAACTACTCTATAAACGATTGCCCATGTTTGTTTATAATGTTGTTCTTGCATTACATATAGATACGACTACTTTGTCAGACGGGACGTACGAGTTGATTCCGGAGTCTGACGGAGGTGATCTCGAAGCTCAAGTGAACACTGCGGAACTAACTGAAGCCCCGAACCAAAGTTCGGAAGAGCCTAGCGCTGAAATAGTTAGCAATTACCGAGAAGGCAAGCCCCGGACATAACCTATACTTCAAAATTAATTTCATTTACTGTATTATTTTACTTGTGCATTTACAGTTCATAGGAGTTGAATTGAAACTCTAGATGCATGATCCTAGGAACCTATGTACTGAACACTAGACTTGAGTTCGAATAATTGCTAAGCTTATAGGACCGGTAAAAGTCGAGTGATTGCCTGTCACTCGCGAGCTTTAGAGGAATTGCTTGTTTACTTTCTGTTATCAATATAAGGACGACGGACGGGGTTGTGTTCGATATTATGTCCTATGTGAGACCCCGTCTGTGTTGATGAACTTGCTAAGGTCGCGGTGTGTGGTAGTGCTGGTTAAGTTTTTGAAAGTACTAGTCACATGCCGTAAATATGGTACGCGGCAAGCCTAGTAGCCGATTGGACCGGGGAGTGGATATACCTCCCACTCTCTCAGTAGGGATAGGTTTTATTTTATGTTGCGCAACACTATGACTTCTAGGGACAAGGTTCGGCCTTGGAGCCCTGTAGTCGGGGAGAGTGGCACTATCCACAAGCCGGAAAGAAAGGTTAACGGTTGTTTGGGAATGACCCGACGGTATTCCAGACGTGTGTGCTAGGTTACCCTTGCAAGGTTGAATTTCGATTCAGAATCGTCCGCCTCTCACGATGAAATGAGACTGCTTGATCTCTTTGCCACACAGAGTAATAAGAGCAACAATATTCTTATTAATCTTGATGCTTGCTTAGAAGTTCCACCATGTTTGGTTAGTAGATGCTTACATAGAATGGTTAATCAACTAGAATCTTGAAGCTAAAACTTGAAAGTAAGGACCTACTCTTTATTGCTTTTCAGCAAAGGAAAACCAGAGCCTTACAAATGCCTTGCATAGTCTAGCTAAGGTGGGCTACTTATACCCGTTGTCGGTTAAGTCTTGCTGAGTATTAGAATACTCAGCCTTGCTGTTGAAATCCTTTTTCAGGTATGAGTTTTGAGGATCAGATCGCTAGCTTGACCTATCCTTGCGCTTTGCCTCCTGGCTGGTCCGTAGAATGGGATACGTCTTCGGCCGGCAATGACTATGACGAGTGATACCCGGCTTGGGCTAGCTTGGTATACTTTTGGCGACGTGTTGTAGAAATCGTGTTTCATCTTCCGCTGTTTAGACTCTGAACTTATAATTATGTTTTGTAGAACTGTTTTACTTAAGTTGGTTTTGTAATAATGGTTTGAACTATTTTGTAATCACTACTGAACTTGCCTGTGTTGTAAAATTTGTGGTTGTAATATCTCTGGACTCGCCTTCGTGCGAGGTATGCTTGTTCGATCCGAGAATCGGTGGTTGTATCGGGACGTTACCCGACAGACCAAAAATTGTTCCGTTTGAAGTGCGTTTAAGCTAATGTTGCCTTTATGGTGATGGTTTACGCACTTGAGCCGGGATAATTTAGGCGGTTCTGCCACACCCACGGCGGCGGCCAGGGCGAGGCGGAGGCGCGCGGGCTCGAGGGCGGTGGAGGCCCGTGCAGGGGTGGCGGAGGCCGGCGCGGAGGATTCGAACGAGCTCCTCCAGCGGGGCTTCGCCGTCCGCGACGGCCTCCCGGCACCGGCGGCAGAAGAGGGGCGCGGCGGCGGCATCCGGCCAGGCGCGGTGAATCCGGACGGCGGCGGCGTCTCATCTCCATCTCCTCCTCTCTCTCTCTCTTGTGCGCGGGGCAGCAACGCGGTGGAGGTGAGGTTGAAGGAGAAGCTGACGTGTGGGCCCCACACGTCAGTGAGGGAAGGGAGAGAATGAGCAGGGGTATTTTGGACCATACGAAAATACACGGGTCTGCGAGTGGGTCCAAGAATATCAAAGACGTATAAAATGGCACGGTTCAAAGAAGAGAAGAATTGTAATGGCACGATTCAAAATACGTGAATTGTAATGGCATATCTCAGAACTTCGAAAATTACAGTGGCACCAATCAAAAAAACCCTTGTTTTGGAAGTGAAATCTGAATGTTGTTGGCATGTATGAAACTGGAAACTGAATGTAGCTGGCATGAATGAAAGTTAACTCTAAATGTTGTTGGCATGAATGTTGTTCATTCTGTGATGCTGAATTTTATACATTGTGAAGTTGAGTTTTGCATGTACACATGATGAATCATGACAACATAAATCAGGAAAATCATGTACACAAAAATTAGGAAAATATACTCCAGCACAAGCACCTTGACAAGGTTCACATTGGCACAAGCACAAGTTGACAGCACAAGGTCACAACACACGTTGATAGCACAAGTTCACAACTTCACAGTACAAGTTTAGAAGTTGACAGTAAGTTCACAAGTTTACAACTCGAATTAAAAGGTTCACACTTAACAAAATAAGTTCACAACTTAACAGCACTCAGGATGTTGCATCACATGCCTAGCCAATCTCTCAGGCTTCTAACCGCTGTAGGAGGTGGAGCAGTGTCTACTTGTGTCTGCTTCTTCTTCTTTGTAGTTTTCTTCTTCTTAGGAGTCTTCTTCTTCTTCTTAGGACTCTTTTTCTTAGGTGGCTTCTTCTTGGGTGTCTGCTTCTTCTTCTTTTATGGAGCAGAAATGCCTTCATCATCTGGATGCCTTTTCCTGGATCAGTTTAAGTTAAATGAATCAGTTTGAATTAAATGAAATATTTAGCAGCAAGTTTAAATTAAATGAATTACATTGGCACACCAGTATACCTCTTGCTTGGTGTTTTTGGAGCAACATCTTCTGGTAGTTCTGCTGGTTCAGCAAGTTCTGCAAGCTTGCAAGTCTTGGCAAAGTGTCCATAGCCTTTGCATCTGGAGCATCTAACCTTCTTTTTGGGTCCTTTCTCAAGAGCTCCTCTGATTCTCTGGACTTTAGGCCTACCTGGTGCTCTTTTCTGTAGTGGTCGGAACACTTGGAAACCAAGATCAATTGCAGGCCACTAGGATCTATCAGGCATTGTACTCACACTGCCTTCATATGCTACCTTGAACTTAGCCACAGAGTAGTAATCATGTACAAATGCTGAGATCTGCACACCTCTATTAGACAAGATCCAGGCAAGTGCACGATGACATGGCTTTCCAGTTACTTGCCAAACTCTGCAAGAGCAGTTATGGTTTTTCAGGTCAACTGTGTGCCTTTTTAGGTCAACCTCTGCACAATCATCATCACTTCTTGCAACCTTCACAACCCTGAGGTTGTTGCTTACTTGATTCAGCTCCTTTAGCACATTTGGCAGTATCCCATCAACCATCTTGCTTGTTATTTGCTTCCTGAGGTATCTCTTCTCCATTATGAGCTCCCTTAACCCATCAACTAACTCATGAAGCCCTTCAAGTGCCTAACCTCGCTATTAAAACTCTCTGAGACATTATTTGTTAGGTAATCACATTTGCTTGCTTTTGAAAACCCACACCTGTACCACAACATGTTGTGATGCTCTTCAAGGTAAGCAATTACATCTAGGGCAACTTCAAATATCTTGCCCATGTGACATTTGAACAGCCATTCAGTGTATGCTCTGGCTGCTGGATAGAGGTGGGCAGTGAAAACATCACCTTGGTACTGCTTCATGAAATTCCCATACAGGTGTCTCATGCATTCTCTGTGTTCTGCTTCAAGGAAAACAGCACTCACAGCGGTTTCCAATCCCTTGCATGCATCTGTTAATATGACCAAACCAGGTGGGGAGCCTACAGCCATTTGTAACTGCTGCATGAACCATACCCAGTTGTCTTCTGTCTCGGAGTGAAATATGCCATAAGCAAGATGGTATAACCAAGTGCGTCCATCTACTGAAGTGACACTAGCCAACTGTCCAGTGTACTTGACCTTCAAACTAGATGCATCCACTCCTATGTATGGTCTACAGCCAGCCAAAAACCCATCTATACATGGCCTCAATGCAACAAATAATCTCTTGAAACACGTCTTTTTTCCTAACTTCTCTATTTCTATTTCAATGATGCTACCTAGCTGACTAATCTCCATCTGTGCTTTCTAGTTGAACAACAATTGAAAACTTTCTTCGTATTTACCATGAATTTGCTCAAGAGCAACCTTCATACCTGACCAGGCTTTGGAATACTTCAGCTTTATTCCATAATCTGACTCTAACTTTTCCTTTGCATCTTTTGTCCCTTTGTGAGGGTTCTTCTTCACCCAATCAGATAGCATGTCTGCAACCCAGCCTTGAGTAGCCATCTTGCCTTCTACAAGCTTGGTTGTTGGGCAGTTATGCTCTGCAGGTAGAACTTTGATCTACACATGAACATATACTTTATCAGACTTTGCACAAACAAATAATGGATAGCAAACAAAGAAATTAGCAAATAATTAAACCTGAATTGCGCTTTGACCTTGAAGCCTAGAAGCATGGATGCGCCATGGACATCCCTTATATGCACACTTGGCAATGAATCTAGTTGGGTCTATCTGTAAGCCAGCAAACTCAAAACCTCTTACAATGGCATAATGCCTGACTGCTTTCCTGAATGATGTGATGTCAGGAAATAAAGCCCCCTTCTCAATGTTTGAATGTTCAGGATCGTGAAGCACATCAGCATTAGCATTATCAACACCATTGTAGCGAAAATGGCCTCTCATGCCATATTTCAATATAATGTTTTGGTGATTGATATAGACAACACAACACTTGGACTAATATGATTGTTAAGAAAACCATTCTCAGGCGTTTAGGTTCAAGTGATGACAAAGAGAAGATAGGCGTAGCTAGGCCCGAAGGGCCACCCCTACGGGGGTTCCGCGGTCCAAGAGACAAGAATTGAGGCATTTTGCTATCATCGGTTAAACCGACGTAGGGCAAAATGAACTCACCGGTGCAATCACAGAGAAGGTCTGCGGGCTAGGGTTTTACACTGGATTAACCGACACTAAAGAAAATGCATACGTCGGTGCATTGACAGATGAAGACAGAGGAAATTCTATACACCGGTTAAACTGACGATTACATATTGGTGAACGTCGGTGCAGTTGTCCAGAGAGTTAGTTTTTCAGTAACTACACTCACCGGTTAAACCGACGTTTCTATTACATTCACTGGTTGATTACGTCGGTCGATTGAGGTAGCCGTTGAAGTATAATGGCTAGTTGGAAAATGCACTCACCGGTTAAACCGGTGATGACAAAAAGTTGAGCGTCGGATCAACCGACGTTAAGGGTTTTTGTCAGCCTTTTTCCAACGGCTAGTTTGGGGTGTGTGGGCTATATATATGCCACCCCACGGCTCATTTGAGAGTGCTGGAGATCAAGAAAGAATACAAGAGCCAAAGATCATCTCCAACCACCTTAGAGCTTCATTGTACATCATATAGGCTTAAGCACACTTGTGAGAGTGCTTAGTGCTTGTAATAGGGATTAGTTCTTGCGAGAGCTCCCTTGAGAGAAGTCTTGCTGCGGCAAGCAACTTGTGATCCGTCTTGTGACCCTCTGTCTTGGTGTGGAGTGGCAACGACACTTTGTGCGGGGGAAGAGGAGACCCCCTCCTTGGTGGAGAAGCTCCGTAGTGGATTTCGGCCGGGTGACCGAGAGAGACGGTGGCGGTGCACGAGACTTAGTGTCTTGTGAGCACTTGCCTTTGCTTGCCGGCATCGCCTTGGTGGCGTAGTGCAAGACGTGATCGGAAGAGCCTCGGTGTCCCGTGGACGTAGGCGTTTGTGCCGAACCACGTTACATGACCGTGTCTACTCGGGAGTTTGCATCCCTCTTGCACTTACCTCTTTACTTACCATATTACGTTTACGCATTTACTTTATCTTGCGTACCTTTACTTTCCTAGATAGTTTGTTTAGGATTGGCTATAGGTTGCAAATATTTTGGGGTAAGTAGAGAATAGTAAAGATAAACTTTAGTCATAACTAGCATGTATAGGACGTGTTAGGTTTATCTTATGCAAGTAGTTTGAGCCCTAGGTTAAAAAACGATTAGTGACCCTATTCACCCCCTCCCCCTCTAGGGTCGAACACCCCGGTGATCCTTACAACCATCATCCTGCTCATTGTCAGCTGGCTGTGTGGGTGCCGTTGGCTGTGCAGGAGGTGTTGGCATGTACATATGTTCATCATCAACACCAACATACTCCTCATTGTCAAATGGGTCAGGAATTGAAGCATCTACTGGTTTTGGTTCAGGCTGTTCGGTAGGTTTAGGCTGTTGGGTAGGCTCAGGCTGTTGGGTAGGCTTAGGCTATGGGGTGCTAGCATTGGGCTGTGTGGGAACATCAAGAGGTGGATCATCAAGAGGTATCACACACAAAAGGTGTTAGATCATTGAATTCATGTTCTATATGGCTCTCCACTAATGCTTTGTCAAAGATTCCTACCACTATCACACAGCTCATCTCGGACTTGTACATTTCAAACATGCCAATCTTCTGAATCTCATTATCTAGTCTGACATCCTCTCCTATTCTCTTGTCATAGAACCACATAGTGGCAAACTGGTTACTGCCCCAATTCACCTCTTCTAGCAAACTTGACATCAGCAAATCAAGAGAAAAAGAACCTATCTCCATTTCCCATCACACCGCCGTGCCATTCCTGTAAGTTTTTCTACCATTCGAGTCCGTCGTCACAAATTCTTGGACCTTAATCTCTAGCGCGAACAACTCGGTCCTATGAGCAACACAGAATGACACAAACAAAAGCTAAGCAAATCCAAGATAGCAAAATGCAGACGCGCATAAGATCGATTGCCTCCCAAGCCAAGACATTTCTCCGAGGTCAATAGCAACCACATGCAGTCAGATACTTGGATGTAGGATGCGTACCTCTCGTCACCGTCGTCCATCTCTATTGGGTGCCGAGGAACCTAGGGTTCCACGACCCCAGGAGCCGCGCGCCGCGCCGTCGCCTCCTGCGCTCAGCTCAGCAAAGCCGTGGTCGCCGGCGAACACCGTCCTCACTGCCGGCGGTAGAATTTGGGGATCTAGGGTTCGCGGCGGGGAGACGGGAGGTGAACAGGGGAGCGAATGGGTGCGTCGGGGGTTAGCAGTAGCCCGAGTCGGGCCTGTAGGCATGGCAGTCAGGGGCAGGGGAGGCAATACAAAAATACGATGGCATGCGCGTGGGTCCAGGGGCGTGGGAGGCGTACAAAATGGTCTGGCTCCATGTATTCAGATGTTGTAATGGCACGATTCGAATTAGGTGAATAGTAATGGTAGAACTCCCAACTTGGATATTTGTAATGACACGAAATGAATTAACCCAAAATTAAAAGAGAAAAAGGTATTATCATGTCTACCAAAATTCAGGGAATATGCATAAGAAATGCGCACAGCTCGACACTAGGTAATTCACAGATAAAACATAGAAAGAACCATTATTACTTTTGTAACTCAACGTAAACAACAAAACACAAATATCCATGAGCAAAAGAGAACCAGCATCCAAGAATACATACGATAGCTGCCCAAGATCTACCAATATTTCTTTGACGCCGGCTATCATTCGACCGAAATGACATGGTCTGGAATTGAAGACAAGACGACTAGGTACACCCAACAGGTTTAAACTTCCGTCTCCTCTTCTTCCACAGTTCCACCTCACCGTTGGAGGAGGCCAGATCCCTCTTCTCTTCTTCCACTTCAGGGCTAGTTTGGAAGCCCGCTTCCCGGCAGGGATCCCCGCACTTTCCCCGTGTTAGCCACCCACGCGGAATTCTTCCCCAGGGCGCCCAACATGCGCCTTTGGAAGCTGGTGCGTGGGGGTTTCGGGGCCAGGTAAGCCCAATTTCCCCGTGGAATAGCGCCTGACCTATCGACATGGGCACCGGGCAGCACTCCCCGCCCCTCCTCGCCTCGCTCCGCCGCAAGCTCGAGTGGGAGAGTGCTACCGCCGCATGTCGATCTCGTTCTCCGACCTCGCGACCGCAGCGTCTTCTCAACCGGTGTCTTTGCAGCCACCTCCTCCTTTGCATCAGGTGATTCCCCCCGCCCCTTCCCACACATCTCCCTGCCTCCCGCTAGGGTTTCTCCACTCTTCTCATCACACATTTTTCTTGTAGATCCTGCTGAAGAAGACTTGCGCTTAGGAACTTAGGAGCAGAGCAAGATTCAGGCGTGAGCCGAATGCAGTGAGTGGGCGATCTGACATAGGCACCGCTCTCCCTCTCCCTGACCCTTCCCAGGTGGACCTCTCGTTCCAGGTAAAGCTCAATCGAAAAGCTGACATGCCATGGCTCCAAATCCATGTCTGTACTGCCAAACTAGCTCTAAAAATGCTGATGTTGCTGAACTTTGATGTATTGTGTACTACTATTAGCATGCTGAATTGTTTGAAGTAGTCCTTGTGTTTAGTAGTGCTCTGCGTCAGTCCTTTTGTTTCAGCTAGCAGAGTCTGCTAGTCAGCACTCTGAGTCTATTCAGGTTGTCATAGGTCGAGTGCTTAGCCAAGTCATGGCTGGATTGCTTCATTGGTCTGTTACATGCATCATCAGAGAAAGTTTGGAGAAAATGAAACAGATGGACGGATTGCAGGTCTATAAGCCCTTGGAAAATCCATCATATATCTGTTGTTCATGGCATCATCTTCATCAATCATAATCAGACCCTCATTTTTACATTTTAGTATCAACATGTGGTGCATTCATATACTGGATGGAATGCATAATATATTGATAGATATAGTGCAAGCTGGCCATGGTCTGATGCCACTAGATAGATTAAGATTACGTACTCCCAGTCTGCTACAAAGCAGTGTGTTGTTCGTCGTCCTCTCTGCAAATTAAACAAGTATATTATTATTACGCCCGCTGATCTGCTGAAGCCTAACATAGTGTCCTAGCCTTTTATTTGTCTCGACCATATATAAAGCTAATAATTGTTCTAGAGACAATATTTTGCCAACGCTTTAGCTCTAGTTATTACCATTGGTTATCATGTTGTTTGGTGCTGTTGTAGTGTGCAGATATAGATTGAATGTTCTAGTTGTAGTACTGATTTATTGTATGATAAAATACAATCTGTTAGGTAGCTCAAAAGATATAATTTCTTACTAGCTCAATATCAATTAGCATACAACATGATATATGGATTTTTTTTATTTTTGGTTTCTTGTTCAGAATTCGGCATTCTAACTTCTTGAATTTATTTAGTCCCTACAATGCATTCAATATTTAGCATTCAGCTTATGAGGTTTCTTTATGTTACTTGCAGAGCACTTGGTGGAAGCAATACATATATAGAAGTTGAAACTTTTGTGACAGGGGCAATGTTATACAATCGTCTAGTCGAACCTAGTCGCCATGGCACCGATAAGGCGACTAGTCGTCGATCAGGTCGATTAGTCGACCCTAGTCGGTCCTAGTCGTTGCTATAGTCGTCCTATATATCCCACGACATATATGTACATGTATATGTACTTATATACTATATAGCAAGCAGGAACACCACAATGATAGTCAGTTTGGCGACACACACTTGTGAGATTTGATGTTTGAACTGTCCAAAACTCCATATTCTTGTCCCACACAGTACAGGCTAATGGCTAATGGTGCAAGTTATATAGTTAACCTAACCCTAATGGCTAATGGCTAATGGCTAATGGTGCAAGTTATATAGTTAACCTAACCCTAATGGCTAATGGGCCTAATTGAGCCCAGTACAGGCGGCGGGCTGGAGTGCTGGTCTGCTGGACATCTTTTGGTTTTGGCCTGATCGTCTAAGTAGCTAGTCGGACGACTAATCGCGATTAGACGACGATTAGTCGGACGATCAGACATCTGATCGACAAAAGCTAGTCGTTTCACTTATCGAAGCCAGCGGAGCGATAAGGTCGACTAATCGCGACTAATCGCGATTAGTCGGACGACTGTATAACATGGGACAGGAGTGGCGCAAGTGCGGTGTTTGGTTGATTATTGTGATGTTGGTGACTTAAAGATCACATACAGCTTACGCCTTACTTCTGCTTTTGTTCATCCTTGTGATTTTTCTTTAGTTTTTTGGAAGAAACTATTACCTAGCTAGTAATCTATCTCCATAGTCTGTCTTCTCCATGATTTTTACCTCCAACTATGGACAATGCCATATGGAAACTATTCATCTCTATTAGGAAACAGTGTCTGGCGGTCAATGCAATCTTTTGATTTCTGATTCTGATTGATCTCAGTAGTTTGTAATATAGGATTTGTAAGGTGTAAATCATTTTAGCCATGTCTCATCATGAGTATGTTGGTGCTGTGTCGAGATGGATTAAGCTTATATGGAATAACATGTCGCTGTTACCTCAGGACCATTCAGTAACTATTCTCCTATTTTGGATGATACCTTGACAATATATGGTTTAAGCTTATATGGACTAGTATAATACCTGACACATTGCATTTCTATTCAGGCCCCGTTTGGGAGGGCTTTACCAGCGGCTTCACAAGCGGCTCCAGGTGAAGCCCTCCCAAACGTTTGTTTTGTAACCGGCTTCACGTGTGAAGCCGGTCCTGAAGCCATCGGCGGCTTACACAGGCAAGGTGAAGCTATGAAATCGTGGCTTCACGCGGCTTACACATCAATCTAACAAGTGAAGCTGTTTTGCCAAACATTTTCTAAAACGGCTCCAACTCCACCAGAGAAGCCGCTCCATCTGAGGAGCCAGAGCCGGAGCTGTTTTTGGAAGAACCAGAGCCCTGCCAAACAGGCCCTCATTTATCTCCTGATAAAATGTTGCTTACATGGACCAGTAAAGTAATGCCCATAGTTTCTCTATTGTAATGCACCAGCAAAAATAAAGTAAGCAAACGCCAATGAACAGAGCATTTAGCTTCCAAACAGAAGCAGGGTAATTTCAATTTCCCCTGCGGAGGATATCGCCCCTGTGGATGGAGGGGGATTCAAATGTCCAAGGAAATTCCCACAACGGCCTTTCTTCCCTAGGTTAATCAACGCCTGCTGCCAAACTAGCCCTCACTGTTGGAGGCCAGATCCCGACGGCTTATGAGTCGCATCCCAAGCAATTCTTTAATCATCCAGTCCTTGTCCTTCCCAGTTCCACAAACAAAATCATGGTCATCTACCGGGTGCAAAACTTCCAGATGACTTCGACAGAATGCACAGCTGCTCCTGTACTTGCTAGACGACTCATCTGCATGCAGATACAGGTTAACAATAGTTAATCAATCAAAACCAACTAGTTGTTAAGAAAAAAAAGGTTACCAACATACCAAGGATTATGCATGCTTCAACCACAGGAAGTCGTGAGAAGGGCCGCCCATCAGTGGGTGGCTCGTAGTGCACCTCAGCAAAGAAATGCTTTATATTTTTGCTACTACGGCTGCGAGCCAAAAAATTGATGAACACCACGGTTTGCCCTTGAAATTCACGCTATCTTCTATCAGAGGCTTCACAGCATCAAACTCAGCACCCTGCACAAATTGTATATACGTCATGCAAAACAAACTCAGCAGAACAATATGTGTGAGGAAATTGATGAGGCATGAACTGCACATACGTGTCCAGCATTGTAGTGACGGAGAGCATCATGGACAAAGTGCATGCGAGAGGCTTCACTAGTGTATCCAATTCTGTTGGAGTAGTTTGATTGATAAGTTAGTTTCAATATACCTACGAACACACATAAATAAAAGGGGCATTTGTGTTCTTACCCCTACTTTAAAGTGTAATTGTGATTTTGCCCTTACTATTCACAAGTCATTGATATTTTACCCTAGTCAATGGTCAAAACAGGGGCAAATATGCAAAGACCAAGTGCAAAGTCGCAATGACTTGTGAAAAATAAAGGGAAAAATCACAAAGTTAAAAAAAAGGAGGGCAAAACCACAACTGCACTTCAAAATAGCAGGGTCAAGAACAACAAAAAACCTAAATAAAATCAATCTACTCTATTGCTGAGTGCAAACAAGCTTGTAATTCAGCCATGCCATCAACAAAATATGAAACATAGGTGACCTTACAAGCACCTTTCCACAATCAGCTCTGCAGCCACAATGTTTTTCCCGTTTAATTGCATGGGGTGTTTAGACTCTGTGCCGGAATCTTTAGAAAAATTAGATGAGACTTGAGCAAACATGTGAACTTTGTAACTGTATTCCTTGGGGAATTCCTCAAAGGGTGCATGACAAACGAAAAAAAGCAGAAGGCTTGTGTTTGGGCTGCTATCAGTTTCTTGGGTACCAGAGTCAAAGCTCCCCTATGATTAAGAAATAAGCTGAAGAATATGTGGTTGTGGCAAGTGAATCATAATGTTTCAGTGCACGTAATTCTTTCTAAGCCAAATGTAAAACGAAACAGAAATTATATATTGGGAACTATAATGGTTTTCCCAACCTCTGCGACAGGGATCTTAGATGAGCCAATAAATCAGTCCAATGCAACTCAACAAATTGGACTACTACATAATCTTGTAGAACAAATACTTTTGCAGCGAAAAGCACACAGGGCATCAATTCAATCATGGCATAAACCAAGTTAATTAATATTGCAATCACACTGATTGGGAGAAGGGGGGAGGGGGGCGTACCGCATAGGGGGGCATATAGGCTTTGGCGGAGAATCCGCCGTCAGGGCCTGGTGCTCGGGCATACGGCGGCCCCGCGACGGAAACCGTGCCTGCTCATCAGCGGACAGTTGCGGCAGCAGGTCGAACACCGACGGCGAGGTCGAAGTCGCATATGGCCCGTCGGCCAAACAGATCCCATCTTTTCTCTCTCTCTCGATCTACCTTAAAATTGGCGAGGCGGCTGTTGAACATCTAGATCTGACGCACAGCCTTTGAACTTATATAGAAGAAGATATCGCACAACCGAACCGGAACCGCCTCTTTACCTTCCTTTTTCTTTGCTTTGGCAGCACGCGGAGGCAAGCCACGCAGAAATTTTCCGCTGGCCATCAACGGACGCCTTTGGAAGCCTGCTCCCGGGCGGAACAGTACGGGCGAAGGAAGACCCGGGCGGCTCGCAAGCCGAGCATCACGCGGCAGAGCTCCGGGTGGCGAGCAGCCGAGCGCTCCGGGTGGCCCCTGAGCGGAAGGCGGCGGGCCGCGGGTGGAGGAGAGAAGGGCGGCGGGCAGGGAGAGGAGAGAAGATGGGCGTGCGACGGGAGAGGAGAGACCGACCGGAGAAATTTGGATTCTCACCATGGTAAACTAATGGCTTCGCAAAATTACCACCGCAAATATGGTTTTCCCAAAATTACCACCTATAATATTAATATATTTGATTTCATTGCCATTTTATCTCTTTTATTCACTTATAGTTTCTTTTTCTATTTTTCAGACTGTTGAAATGACCGAAAAACCCATGTGCATATATGACATTACCTATTCAACTGAGACCTATCAATTTGGCCGCCGTCCAGCCTATCTGCATCTGGCCACCGGCTCTCCGACGCCCACGCAGCCTCTGCTCGCCGGCTCTTCGTCGCTCGCACGAGGAAGCTTCCGTCACTGCTACTGCCCGTATTCCCATGTCCACAGGCACCCAGCCACTGCAGGCTGTGCCGCTGGCCGCCGTCGCTCGCAAGTTTGTCTTTGTCCGGTTAGCTTTGCCAGAGGCCGCCGCTGCAGGCTCACTGGATGGCGTGATGGGAGATCATTTCACCCATGGCTGGCATGACTGAAGATGCATCCGGAAAGTGCTGGACGATGTTAATGACTGATAGTGTGCATGCGCACCCACGTGCATTTGTTGTCCAACCTGAACATGTGAAGATGGTGAAGATGGAGAAGCAAATACTCGCTGCAATTGTCTTTTTCAGGAATTTGATGCAAGTGTTGCTCTGGACAATATAGACCAGATGAGTACGATGGAGCAGGTTCCATGCAGTCACGTACTTGCATCTCAACCTGGTAATCGCGGCGAGCGACGGCCTGCTGGTGGTAGATGTCTGCGGCTGTCCCGGTGGTGAGCCGCGGCCAAGGAGAAGGAAAGCCAATCGGCAGCGGCCGCACTCCGGCGGTGAGCAGGGTTAACCGAACCGTCGGTAACCGGTCCGGTTTGACCGGTTACCGGTCAAACCGGTCCGGACCGGTTCCGGTTCGGTCCGGTATGAAACCGGTCTAAATTCAAAATTTAAATTTGAATTCAAAAAAATGAAAAATTCCCAAAAAATTCCTAAAAATATTTCAAGGTGCAAAGAATCTAATGGTGTCAAATTTTCTCAAAAATTAGTTCATTTAGTATGGTTTGCGGAATTTATAAGTTAAATAAAAAAACGTGCATACGAAAGTATACAAATACAATGTAAAAGTAGTATAAAAAAAGTTGGAGGGTTCATTTAGACTAAACTATGTTGTACAAACATTTATTCAGTATACTTTGTGGGCATTTGAATTTAAACAAAAAAAGAAAAAAAATTGAATTTGACCGGTTACCAGTCAAACCGGCCGGTATACCGGCCAAACCGGCCGGTATGGTATACCGGCCAAAACGGCCGGTATACCGGCCTAACCGACCGGTATACCGGTCGGAACCGGTTAAACGGGGAAGTTTGAATTCAAATTTGAATTCCACCGGTTCCGACCGGTAACCGGCCAAACCGGACCGGTATACCAGAACCGGAGGCCGGCGGTTACCGGTCACCGGTCGGATACGTTAACCCTGGCGGTGACGACAAGCAATCGGCGAAGGCGGCCCTGACAAACCGATGCAACTGCCTCCATCATCGTGGGCCCCTACGAGCCCGTCGTCGCCGTCCTCCTCCGCGGGCGGACACATCCCATCGTGCGGTTCGTGGGGCGGTGAACGTGGAGTCGTCCTTGCTGTGGCGCGGCACAGCCCTACCCTATGCCTACTGCACCATAGCCCATGACGGGGCGCGCGCCACTGTTTACTGTGTAGAGCATGTTTTGTCGTCTGCCGTCCCACGCTGCTCGTCAGTCTCCGTGCGGCGCAGGTCGTGGTGGGCCTGTCCTTTGGTCGGGCCCACTCCTTCCTGAGTGTTGGTCGGGCGAGGTGGAGTCTCCTCATCTGGTCGGGCGAGACGGAGTCCCTGTTATTGGTCGGGCGAGGTGGACTCCTTTCGGAGGGTCGAGCTGCTTGGTCGGGGTTTAATCGCCTTCCTCGAATGAGTCACTTATCTGCTAATCCCTAGTCTTTGGGTATCCCTAATATTGGTACCTGACAGGCGGCATGGGGCAGTGTGAGACGTGACGCAGCAAACGAGTGGCAGACGGGCTGGGGCCACGCCGCATACGGTGCACCGTCACCGAGACGGACACGATGCCTATCATCCGGGAATCCGCACTGCGTCAGCCCTCATCGGTAGGATTCCGCTCGAGTGCCCCTAGCCTTAGTAAGACTGGACAAATTAAAAGTGTCACGTCTGTTTTTAAAATAAAACCAAGTGCTACCTATATTATATGTATGCCAGCATCAAATTTCTTACATTCATTAGAGAATAACAACAACAGTATCATGTAAAGAAAAAGAGGAAGAGTATATCAGAGATTTACGCTTACTCTAGGAAATGAAGGCTACAAATTTCACAGGCAATCGACTGGGGCTACGTACGCCTAGAACTCAGCAACATCTTCAGAAAACTTCATCACCTTCTTCTGAGCAGTTGTAAGTAAGGGTGAGTACACTTAAGTTTGGTACTTAGGAAAGCCACAAGAAATAAGCAGAACAATAATTAAGGTCCACCTTCAAGTTTATTAATCATGTGAGGGTACAAGCCACTCTTAACCGTGAGCACCGCTGATATATCAGTTTTAGATACTTTGCAGAGGTTGCACACTTTCACCATGAGTCGCGTAAAAGTGCAGAAGAACTTTGGACCCAACTGATGAGGACATGACCTCCATGGATACGACCACACTTGGAGAATGGCATAGAGACCAAAGAGACTAGCATGGATTTCCAAATCGAGATGGAGGCCCGAAGCTTATCCGGTTTGGGTCGCCAAGGTGGAGGCCCAAATCAAGTTCGAGTCCACCTCGGTGTCCAGGACCAGCATTCACAAAAAATGATGCCCAGGCCGCATACAGAGTCCATTTTGGACGTTCTTTATATGGATGGAAAGATAATTTCAAGAAACTTTCAATGGCACCGGTTTCAGGCCCAAATTCATTCAGAGTCGACGGGAATCAAGAGAACACCCAGAATTTGTCATGCTGCTGCGACACCATCTTTTGGTTTCTGGCCCGTGTATCGTGTTGGGGCCCATTATGGATGTGGCTAGGGGGTTATGCACGCCCAACCCTCATATAATTAGTAGTTGCCGCCACATTAGGGTGAGGGTTTTGTTCTGAGTTTAGTTTTTCAAGTGAAACTAAATCGTTCATTATAAATGTGTCGATTAGACCTTTTACAGTGATCCAGGGTCCTCTTTCTTGTTCTACAGCACTGTGGCGATTATTCCTTTTGTGATCAGAGCTTGAACCCCGTCTTGATCTTTGCTTCATACACATCTACAATTTTCAGATTGTGTGTTTACCCTTTCTTGCTTGTGTTCTTTGATTCGCTTGCAGGAAAAGCCGTCTTGGTGAGGTCAATCAAGTTGTGCTTAGTTGATAACCAACGGAGCAGCGGTGTAACGGTTGTAGGACTTCGCATCATGTCTGATTAGAAGCCCGGATTCCCAATGTTGAATCTCCACTAATCGAATTTATCATACCTCTCGGAAGATCAAGCCACGTCCCCATCAAGTGGTATCAGGATTCAGGTTAACCGTGAGGTATATTATTGTGTTCCCCTTTAGATTCATCTCATTCCTTTACCTAAAGTCCCCAAAAAGCCAAAAAAAAAATTACATATTCGCTGTCCTATAACCCCTTTATGCCCCATAATTTTTTAGTTCAGTTTCCTTTGTTGGATTTTAGTCCCTCGTTGTGTCATTGACTCATTGTGTTCGTCGGGTCTAGGTCTTGTTTGTGATCTGTTTGGGTTTTGTTTTTATCATCCTGCGCTGCAATTCAGTTTTTATCTCTACATAGTTCTATTGCTGCCCAACCCTTGTGCAAACAGCAAGAACTCAAGTGCACTTTGATTTTATAGGTTAGAGTTTTTGGTGTGAGGAGAAAAAGAAGAAAGGGTCTTTGCAAAGTAGAAATACTTTCAGCCCCAATTTGTGTCTTGCTGCAATTGCAAAAAATATAAAGAAAAAAGGCAAAGAGGTGCAAAGAAAAACAAATAGAAGAAAAAGCCGCACCTAGAAAGAAAGAGAAAAAAAAGAACAAAAGACTGAAAAAAATTCAGAATAGCTTGCATCCTTTGAGTCCTTGTGCAAGTTGTATGCATTACTCGTTTGAACTAGATCCAAGACAAGTTTAGACCTACAACATAGACTATCTTGGGACTAATTTTCAGTCTTGCAATTCTGAATTAAATAATTGCTATTCCTTGCTACCATATTGTGCCTACCCAAAGCTACAAATATACTTCTATTAGCGCAGGTTCATCTTGCAACTATTACACTCAAGCTTTGCAACAGATTGCACCATCCTGTTGGCTTTAGTAAGCACACTTGTAAGACAGTGGTAAGCCGCTTGAGATATTGCAATCCTCTTTCCCATCTTCCCGTCCTAGTAGTTGCTAGTGGATAGGGATAGTACTTTTGTGTTGTCCTTTTCTATCTTCTAACAATGACATGTTCTTCATATCCACCAACTTATGATGGCATTGATGCTGATGAATACATTGAGTAAGAAATTACAGTAGACAACATATTTGCTCATCGCTTCATGTGTCCAAGGAGGAAGGTAAAAAATGCAGCTAGTGTTTTGTGACTTTCTGCTCTAACTTTGTGGGAGAGCATAAGTCCATTAGACAAACCTCAAACTTGGGATGATATGAAATTTCTTATGAGAGAAACTTTTGCTATTTCATCTAAACTAATTAACTCCAATGATGAGGTGCATGAGTTAGAGGATCAGTCTACTATTGTATCTCTTGCTATGTCTAACATTTTGCGGGATTCTGAACAAACACAAGAGGACAAGGATGATGCAAAAGAAAATAAGGAGCTCACAACCCCATGTGCAAATTCAGAACCATCACCTCACAATTCACCTAGTACTCCAGCTGAAAATGAGAGCAAAGGTAATGAGAGCAAAGCTACACTCACGGATGGTGAGACTTCTCTTAATATGCTAAATTTTTCCACCAATCATGCTATTCTAGAGCAACTATTAGTGGAACATTCTCTTGGTTTACCTCTATCACAATAGGATTTGCTGGATGTTCCTTGTGGCAATGATGACTGTTGACGGTGCTTAAGTATCAATTTTACGACGTCAATTCCTGCATAAACACATAAAATGTAAACATCAACATAGTGGTAGGAGTTTATTACTAAAAATTTCCACGAGTGTTGGTAAATATTTGTATGCAGGTGAAATGAGGCAGAAAACACACTTCAAGAGCAAGGAAATACACTCCTCAATCCAAGGAAAAAGGCGTCGACCAATCAGAGTGCGCCATTTCAAGAGCTAAAACCAACCTTGCTTGCCATGGCTCCCTCCTATATATATGTGGGGAGGGGCTCCATTTCAAGACATCCATCAAATGCTCACTCAAGCCTTTCCTTGGTTTGGAGTTGTCTTAGAATAGGAGAGAGGGTAGAGGTACTTAGGATGGGTGCCGGTCTTTGACGCTTTTCTCAATTTTGTACCTCTACGAGAGTGAGAGCGTAGTTCGGGAGAAGTGCCAGGGTGTCGGCACTCTGCTCCCAGCTTGTACCTCTGTGGATCCTGCTACGTTCTTCGGGTTTAGTAAGTATTCATGGTTCCTATCTCTAGTATTTTACTTGGTATAGTAGATGCTAGTAGTGCTTGTAGTTGAGTGAGATCAGTTCTCTTACTCGCGGGTTCGTCACTCTATATTCATACAGAGTGCTGTAGTTTGCTACAGGATATCATATGTATTTACACTGTAGTAGTAATCAGTAGCGTAGGTATGGTGTCTAGGCTAAGGGTTATCCTTCATTTGCCTTATATCCCACGGTTTAGTAGAGGTAGGCCGTAGGTGGTGAGAACTCTATTGGTCCTTTATAATCCTTTACGTTCGGATATAGCGTAGAGCTGCTGGCCGGAGTCAACTGGTAGACCAGTTGTAAGCCGGTGGCCGAAATGAGTATTGTGCCGAAGAGATCGATCTTTAACTCAGTTGTAGTGCTATCTTGGGAATCCTCTCTACCCTTCTACCTACCTTGGTGTGTCCTTGAACCGACTAGAATAGGAGTTAGTGCACACACATTCTCTGTGGATTCGATAACCGTTGGAATACTCTGAGGTGAAAGCTACAACGGTACCCCTGCGCTTGCGGATTTATTCGGGGCGCTAAAATATCCAACAAGCTTTCTGGTGCCGTTGCCGGAGAATGGTTGTTGTATCTTTCGTCGTACCTAGTCGTCCTCATATCTCTTTCTTTTCTTTCCTTCTACCTTCACCCCCTCTATCCATGGGGAAGCTGTCCTTTAAGAACTTCTCTATCCTACGGGATTATTCCATATCATATTTAATTTTCTTTCTGCTACCATTACCCCTGCTACCACGGAGCAGCCTTCTATCTGAAACTTTCCTGCTCCTACGGGCGAGTTCCTTGAGCCACCGCCTTCCGAGCATCCAATCCTTTCATCCGGCTATGAGCTCCATCCCGACCTTATCGCGATGGTTCGGGAGCTTTCCTTCCCTGGTTCAGATAGCGAAAACCCATACCACCATCTGCGAGAGTTTGAGCTAGTGTGTTCATGTTGTGCTATCACACGCATGTCACGTGATACCCTTAGGTAGAAGTTGTTTCCCTTTTCTCTTGTAGAGGAGGCTAGACAATGGTACATGCTCACCATAGCGAGTATGAACGGAAATTGGGGTGAACTTAGAGATGAGTTTTGTCTCAAGTTTTTCCTCGAGTCCCGGCTCGTTGCTCTAAGAAAGGATATCATCTGCTTTCAGCAGAATGAGAAGGAATCTATAGGTGCGGCTTGGGCTAGATTTTTACTTTTAGTAAAATCCGGCCTTGTCCTATCGTTACCCGATTATGTGTTACTTGAACACTTTTACTCGGGGCTCGACATGGACTCCGCCTCTTACCTTGACATGACCGCTGAAGGGTCTTTTGCCCACAAGACTCTTGCCGAAGGCTTGAAAATCTTAGAAATTATCAGTGAAAACACTTCCTTCGTAGCCGAGTCTACAGCTTCTCAAGAACAGCGTACGTCAAGTCATGAGGACATTCTAGCAGCTGAACCCGATTGTTCACTATCCATACCCTTAGATTCGGCCCTAGAACCCACTTCTGAACCACGAGTTTTGGAAAAAGAAGAAATTCGAACTCCAGAACTCCATTCCAAATTCGAGGATGATTATTTTGAAGATTTTGAAAACACCTCAAATTATGTCTGCAAGAGGAGACCACCAATTCCCGTTGCTTCCACATATCCTATAGAAGCCGCCTTCTATAGGGAAAATGTTAAGAAGTCAACGGCCATTATGAGCAGCGAGCGGTTGAGAGAGATGGAGCTGTCATCAGAAAAACTTCAGATCAGATCTCCTCCTTCAACCCTTCCTTGCACCATAAAGGGAACCCAGGTAGACACACTCTATAGTCCCACTGTCAGAGCTAACATCATCTCTAGCGAATGTGCATTTTGCCATTTGCGAGATGAGCCATTGGTTCAAACTGACAAAACCTTCGAGACTTCCTCTGGTGAAATCCTGGAAGCATATGGGACTTTGCAGAACGTGTCTATTAGAAACGAGGATGTCGAAATAATGCTTGATTTTCATGTGTTCGACGTCCAAGACTTCGATCTCTTGATTGGGCATCCCATCGAGAAAATGCTCATGGATGCTCCTACTCAAAATAAGCTCGAAGTCCATCTAGGGAAGGAAACCAATTCTTTCCAGACCGCTAGAGCCACAAACTCTATGACAGACCCATCCCTTGATTCTGAACCAATCGAAGAGGTTAAGGGGATTCTCCTTGTTGACTCACCGGAATCCCTCCTTGAGAAAGATGTTGAAGAATTCATCAAGGAGGAGGATGAACCTGCCGAACTCATATATATATATATATATATATAAGTTCGAGACTCCCCCTAGACCTCCGATTGAGTTTAAGCCTCTTCCCTCTAGCCCCGAGAAAGTTGTTCTCGACCACGATCAAGATTCAACTACGATTTCCCACGATGAATCTCTTGAGATGGAGAATCCATGGGCTATGAAATTTTGTGAGGCGCCGACTCTGGAGTCCGATGAAAAAGATTCCACAGATGAGCATGGGACCGTCATCTTTGAAGTACCATGCTCATTCAATGCAACTCTAGAGTCAGGCATGCTTAGTGCACCGTGCACACATGAGGACTACAACCACATTATGGTCCTCTTCTGTAAAACTTTCAGGAGATTGGTTGTAGATGTATAAGTTTATCATAAATATTGCAGATTTCGTGAGTGCACCATGGCACTAATCTTGTAGCTAGCTGCAACCATTGGTGATGAAACAATGACCCATCACCAATGATGTCTACAAGAGTTCTCTTGGTCGAGCTTATGACCACAAAAACAAAGCACTGCCGGGAGATAGCCCGGATCATCACCTATTTATTTCCCTTTTAATAAAAAGCAAGGGCATTTTCTAGGATAAAGCTTTCTTTCGGGTATTTTTGGTTGCTAACCATTTCAGGTGGAGATTGAAAAGAACGATGGATATGTGATGCCTATGAACATGAGAGCTACACCGACTACAACACCTCGGATCTGTAGCGACGGACCACGGGGCGACCCGACCCTAGAGATGGATCCTCAGGGACGGACCACAGGACAACCCATCCCCACAAATAAATTAAAAAATTAAAAAAATGATCCCAGCAGTCGAGCAAGCCGCACGCTGCTCCCGCCGGCCGCTCCCGCTGCTCTCGCCACCCGAGCCGCTGGCGGTCCGACCGCCAGGAGCCGAGCACCGCCCCAACTGCACCCCACGCCACCGTGGTCCGCCACCGCACAGATCCGCGTGCTCTCCAGCGAGGAGGCGGTGGGGAGGCCCAGATCTGCCATGCCGCATGCGGTCCCGCCGGCTGCCGTGGTCCGCCGCCGCCCAGATCTGCCGGCCGTGGTCCGCCGCTGCCCAGATCCGCCGCCATGGTCCGCCGCCGCCCAGATCTGTCGGCCGCACGCGGTCCTGCCGGCCGCACACGCTCCGGCCGCCCAACGGGCCAAGGCCACGCCGGCCGCATGCGCTCCCACTGGTCGCCGGCTACCTGGAGAGGAGAATCGAAGGAGAGACAAGAGAGAGAGAGAGAGAGAGAGAGAGAGTGCTGCCCGAGAGAGAGGGGGAGAGGGGTGGGGGATAGATATAGATAAAAAACGAGTGGTCGTCCACACCTGCTGCAGATAATTTTTACCCGCTCTCTGTGTTCAAACTTTATAGAGGTGGGTGAGGGGGTGACCCACCCCTACAAATGGCATTTTTAGGGGCGGGTCATCCTTTCATCCGCTCCTAAAGATGATCTATTTTTAGAAACGGATGAGGGGGTGATCCACCCCTAAAAATACATTTTTAGAGTCGGGTCGGTTGCTACAGTAACTTCGTTTTATTTGTAGCAATAGGTCAAATTTTGATCCGCTCCTAAAAAAATTGATGCGTTCCTACAAATTATTTTTATAGTAGTGACTGTGCATATTCCATTAAATATCCATGCACTCTTTGCAGAAAAAAAAAGAATGAAGCCGTTCACGCAAAAATCAAAATCGGACGGTGAGCATCACGTAACAAGACACGCTAACATTTAGAAAAGCAGCTTAACTCCTGCAGATCCTGATTTCGAGGTTCCTAACATGCTAATCAATTTGACCTATAATTAACTAGGAGAAATAAGTGCAAGGTCTTGTGCCCAAATGGTTAAAAAAAACTCGGTAGCACTTTAGGTTCGACTCCCCGTGGGAGCAAATTTTAATTATTAGGATTTAACGGTGTTGTGATTTTAGTGGTAGGTGACGTTTCTGTCAACAGCGAGACGCCATCAGCTAGATAGCCGATTGAATCCATAAATTGTATTTAGCATGCCTTTTTTCCATAAGAAGATAAATCTAACAAAAAATATTTAACCTAGCGTCACTATCAAAGGAGCAGACTAAAACGAGACAACTTATGATAGAAGAATAGTAAACTATAAATAAACCAGCCGATGAATCTGACATGCCAAAAGACGAGGTTAACACAGTTTAAGATAAAACTAAGACCAAGGAATGAATCGTCTAAAGTACCCCTAAAACATAAATCTTAATAAACAATGATACCAACAAATATAAAGAGTTGATAGGTCTTTGATCAACATGAGATAACTTGTGAAATCTATTAAGAACTGGTAATTGATCAAATGATGCAGCCTTACAAGAATTTGATAGAAATTAATACGTGTAAATAAAACATATCCAAACAAAAGCAATACGCCTTAATTTGAAATCTAAAGTATTCAATAAATAGCTATGCTGACAAGCAAATCGGAGATCAAGACAATGTAGCCCTGCTTTCTGAAGACCTTGCCGAGAAAGCTACATTACTTCTGCTCCTAACATTTTGGCAATTAGCCGTCCTTCACGGAAAGTATATTCGCTATAGTTAGTGACCTCCAAGTAGAAGAGGCATTGGCACTGGTGGCGAACGTACGACTCATTGCAGTTGAAGCATAGCCCTTGGCAACGGTGTTCGGTCATCTCGGCTGGGGGGGGGGGGGGGGTTGCAGGGCCGCGACAGGACACGATCACTACTAGAAAATGGGCCATCGGTACAGGCCAAAGGTACCAGCTGCTGTTGCAGCCGGTACCGATGGGTACCTTTGGCATTCGACCGACCTAGTGGAGGACATTTGGCACTGGATGGTGGTTCCAACCAGTTCCAATGCGTCAGCATAGGAATCGGTTTGAACCACCACCCGGTACCAAATGAAAGTGGTGCTATAGGCACCGGTTGAAGGTAATAACCGGTTCCTATGGTGATGAAACATGGCAGCTGCCAGGAGCTCGGGCCTAAGGCACCGGTTGGTGTCTTGACCCGGTGCTATTGAACAAAATTTAGCACTGGGTCATTGAAAACAACCGGTGCCTTTGGCCCGAGCCAATAAATACCCCAGCCCCTCCCCCCTCACAGTTCATGGCAGCTGAGTGAGGTGAGGGGAGGCGAATTTTTGCTTTTTTTGAAAAAAGGTTAATTATTTTTATTTATAACTTAGTAATTAATTTTTAGAAACAGTTATTACTTGATTTAGTTTATACATGTGATAATTATTTTATTTGTAGCATCTTATTGTAGTTATATGCATTATCAATTTATTTGATATTTGAATACTATCAAATTATTGTATTTATATGTTTTATCAATTTATTTGATAAGTGAATAGTATCTATTTATTATAGTTATATGCATTATCAATTATATAAATATATTGTTATAAATTGGTAGTATGAATGAACTATTTGTATAGTACAATGATGTATATAAATGTATTGTGGACCCAGATAAGTCAGCAATGGATGTACATGGCCGACCGACGTTCAAAGGAGTTCATGGATGACGTGCATGAATTCATAGAAGCGGCCGAGAAACACAAGTATGGCGGTTTCGTTCGTTGTCCATGCAAATTCTGTAAGAATGAGAAGGATTACTCATCATCAAGAACCATCCATAGTCACTTGTTCAATAGTAGTTTCATGCCGGACTACTATGTTTGGACCAAGCATGGCGAAAGAGAAATTGTGCTGGATAATAATGTAAAAGAAGAGGACAGGATTCCTGACTTTGCAGCCAATTATAATTCCTTTTTCAATGACACTGCAATGGGTGTACCTGAAGAAGATACTGAAGGATACGTTGTAGAAGATGATCTTGGTCAGATGCTGCGCGAACCTAAGGAAGGTTGCAAAACAGAAAAGGAATCGAGAGATCTGAAGCGTATGTTGGAGGACTACAAAACATTATTGTACCCTGATTGCAAACAAGACCAAAAGAAGTTGGGTACCACATTGGAATTATTGCAATGGAAGGCATCAAATGGTTTGTCTGACAAGGGATTCGAGGAGTTGCTGAAACTTATAAAAAACTTACTCCCTGAGGGTAACACCTTGCCGGAGACAACATACGAGGCAAAAAAAGTTGTTTGTCCTTTAGGATTAGAGGCACAGAAGATACATGCTTGTCCTAATGACTGCATCCTATATCGAGGTGAGTATGAAAATTTGGATTCTTGCCCTGTATGCAACGCATACCGGTATAAGATCCCTCGAGATGATCCAGGCGACGTTGAGGGGATGCGTGTCAAGAAGAGGGTGCCTACCAAGGTGATGTGGTATTTTCCTCTAATACCATGTCTGAAACGTTTGTTCATGAACAAAACGAATGCTAAATTGATGCGATGGCACAAATAAGAACGTAAGCAAGACAATATGTTGAGACACCCTGCTGATGGGTCACAGTGGAGAAAAGTGGACATAACATTCCCAACATTTGCAAATGATGCGAGGAATATAAGATTCAGCTTAAGTACGGATGGCATGAATCCTTTCGGTGAGCAGAGCAGTGGCCATAGTACCTGGCCTGTGACACTTTGTATATACAACCTTCCTCCCTGGTTGTGTATGAAGGTTCATTATGATGCCGGTGCTTATCCCCAGCCCGAAGCAACCCGGTAACGATATAGATGTGTATCTAAAACCACTGATTGAGGATCTTCTATTGTTGTGGAAAGAGGATGATGTTCGTATGTGGGATGCGCACGCAGAGGATCATTTTAACCTTCGTGCATTGCTTTTCGTAACCACCAACGATTGGCCAGCACTAAGTAACCTCTCTGGACAATCCAATAAAGGTTATAGGGCATGCACCCATTGTTTAGAAGAAACCGACAGCATGTACCTCAAGCACTGTAGGAAGATCGTGTATATGGGTCATCGTCGATTTCTTCCGATCAAGCACCCATTAAGGAGGAGGCATGCTCACTACGATGGAAAGGCAGATCATCATACCAAGCCTAGGCACCGTTGTGGGAAATTGGGATTCCAGTATCACGTCATGAGGGGCGGCTGATTGGAAAGGGCACACTTGGAAGAAAATCAGTAAATGCCACAGATCATGCCACGTTGAGCAAAGCACATCTCACAGTTCTGCAACAATCAGCCTTGGTGGCTCCATACATGGAGGAGCACATGCAAATTGTGTGAAGTATATACCCTTTGAAGTATGAGACATGGATTACAAAACATCATAACGATACATTCGCCACCTGGTTGCAGAAGGAAGTCATGGCTAACGATCAAATTCATGAGCAGCTAGCTTGGCTGGCCAGGGGTCCGGTAAATTCAATCTTGATATACCAAGGATATGAAATTAATGGTTACACATTTTATACAAGAGCTCAAGATAACAAGAGCACCAATCAAAATAGTGGTGTCCGTATAAATGCCACCGACTCTAGTGGCCAAACGAACTCATATTTTGGTTACATTGAAGAGATCTGGGAACTCGACTATGGGCCGTTGAAAATACCTCTATTTCGTTGTCAATGGGTTAAACTCACAGGAAAAGGTGTCGATATCAACGAGTACGGAATGACAACGGTAGACCTCAAAGAGCTTGGCTATCGAGACGAACCATTCGTCCTAGCTAAAGATGTCACTCAAGTTTTCTATGTGCAGGACATGTGTAGCAAACCGAGAAAGGACAAGTCCAGGAATAAATCAAGATTTGTAGGTGCCGGAGATGAGCCAAAGCGCCATATTGTTCTGGCAGCAAAAAGGAAAACTGTGGGAGTCGACGATGTCACAGATGAAGAAGAATACAATAAGGTTGAAGATATGACTCCGTTCGCAATGGAGGTTGACACAAGTATTCTTTTAGCCGAAGAGGAGGCTCCGTACGCACGTCATGATCATAATGAAGGGACGATTGTAAAGTGAACCATCGTTAATATTCCCTTAGTTGAATGATTATGTCTTGTAATATTTCCCGTGAACATGATATTAATGATTATCTATGATTGTTATGGCAATTATCAGATTTATTATGCAATTATCCGCTTTATTGTGCATTTAAATCATTTATTATGCAATTATCAGATTTATTATGCATTTAAATTATTTATTATGTAACTAATAGAATTACTATGCATTTATACTATTTATTATGCATTTAAATGATTTATTATGTAATTATCTAATTTATTATGCATTTAAATGATTTATTATGCACTGAAATGAATTATTATGTAATTAAAAGAATTATCATGCAATTATTATGCATTTAAATGATTTATTTTGCAATTATCTGATTTATTATGAATTTAAATGATTTATTCTGTAATCAAAAGAATTATTATACAATTATCTGATTTATTATGTATTTAAATAATTTATTGTGCATTTAAAAGATGTATTATGCAATTTTCAGTAAAATCTATTGGCACCGGTTGACATTTTCAACCGGTACCAATGTCTTTGGACTAAAGAAAATGGGTGACCTGGAGTCGAACCCGGGCCGCGGAGAATAAATATATTTGGCTTTCCATTGAGCTATGTTGTGATTTCAAGTTAGGTGGCAAAACATCTAAACTACTTGTGAAAGGAGCCTAAGGCACCGATTTTCTGATTCCAACCGGTGCCTTAGGCCCTTTTCATTTCCCGCCCGTTGAGGCTCTATGGCTCTCCATTGGCACCGGGTGGTCTTCCAACCGGTGCCTTAGGACATTTTTGGCACCGGGTGGTGTTTTCACCCGGTGCCAAAGGCTCGATAGTATAAAAAGTGTGCCCTGTTCTCTCTTCTTCCTCACTTCTCCCTTCCACTGCCGGCCCTCTCGAAGCCCCCGATCCTCGACGCCGCCGTCGCCCCCTCCGACGATCTTCCACCGCCGCCGCCCGGTCGTCCATCGCCGCGCATCCTCGACGCCGCCGCCGCCCACTCCTCCACCGAAGCGCCTCCTCCTCGACGCCCCCTCCTCGACGCCCCCGCGCGGCCGCGCCCGTACAGGTGCGCCGCCGCCCCTCCACCTCAACGCTGCCGCCACCTCCACCTCAACACCGTCGCCCTCTCTGCCTGGAACGACGCGCCCCGGCCGCATTCGACGACCCCGCGCCTTCGAGCCACCGGAGCAGCTTCGCCGTCAACTCCGCCGCCGGTGCGCCGCCGCCCGACGTCAACCCGCCGTTCCTATCCTTCCCGACCTCAACCCCAAGCACCAGAAGGTGCGCTTGGAGTCCCTCTTGCGTATCCCCTACCCAGAACACGCTGCCGAGGCCTATCCTCGCCGGAACATCGCTGGCAAGGGAAGCTCTGCTCGAGCTCCGGCGACCAAGGGCATATCTGCAAATAAAAAGGACCCAAGTGTTAGATCTAGGGGCTGAAATGTAAAGATTTCAAGAAACTTTCTAAATTCAAACCTGTGAACTTGTAAAATCGATATCAAATGGAGGAAAAATCAAAAAAATGCAAACTCAAATGTTTTGGACTCTCTGAAAAGATTCTACAACTTTGTATATATCCACTTTGGCTAAAATCGAATAGTTTTAATTGTATGTTAAATGAAAGAATAAATAAGGGATAAATGTTCTAGGAGTTCTACTTGTGAACTATAACTATAACTATAACTGAAAGAATAAATGATGGACATTAGGGTTGATAATTTTTCTAAGGCTTACTACTAGAAATTTCTTATAGAGATATTTCTTAGAATTATAGAGAATTATAGAGAATATTTCTTATTGATATATTTCTTAGAATTATATAGTGAATTATAGAGAATTATAGAACTAGAATTATAGAGAATATTTCTTATAGATATATTTCTTAGAATTATATAGTGAATTATAGAGAATTATAGAACTAGAATTATAAAGAATTGTAGAGAATATTTGTTATAGATATATTTCTTAGAATTATATAGTGAATTATAGAGAATTATAGAACTAGAATTATAGAGAATTATAGAGAATATTTCTTATAGATATATTTCTTAGAATTATATAGAGAATTATAGAACTAGAATTATAGAGAATATTTGTTATAGATATATTTCTTAGAATTATATAGTGAATTATAGAATTAGAATTATAGAGAATTATAGAGAATATTTCTTATAGAGATATTTCTTAGAATTCAATTATGAATATTCTTAGAATTGAATTATGGATATAGTTTTTCCTTTAATTACTTTTTCTTTACATGTGTATTTCTATGTCAATTATGAGATGTAAATATCTATGACACCCTAGGTGTCTGCACAGTAGTTGTGTATCTATTTTATGCATCATGTTCTTGATTTGCTTGAAAAAGGATCTTTTTGTAAATATAAAGGTTATATGTGTAATTATGATTTTATGCAAAGTCCTTTCCATAGTTAAATTTGAATAGGTTGTGGAATTATAGCTTTTATGGAGGGTGTTTTTTCAAATTGTAGTGCAATCATTGCATGGCAGGAAAACTTTCATTTCAGCCTAAGTTTAAAGTGAATTTACCATGAAAAAGACAAAAATCCTTTGAATTCAAAATCTCTTCTATGTTTTCCAAAATAGCTCTTTATACTTTGGTCAAATCAATTTTTGCACAACATCAAAGTTGTAAATCTTGAAAAGTTGAACAACTTTCATGTTGGGCACTTTTTCATTTGAGCTTTAGTTTAAAAGTTATTGCTGTTTTACATTTGGGACCCTGGAATTTTTGAAAATTGCAAAGAAGTCCCTTTTCCCCTTCCTCCTGCCTGCCTTCTTGCTTGCTCTGCCGCCGGCGCACTGCCGCGCCGCCCGCCGCTCTAGGCCGCCCCCGAGCCACCTCCTGCTTCGCGCTGGCCCCCACGCATCACTCCACAAGCTCCTGGACCCACCTCCCCGCGCGCTGGAGCTCCCTCCCTTCGCCACGCCGTCCTGACCGAGCCCAGCGGCCGCCACCTCGCCGACGCGGTGGCGAGCTTGCTACAGAGCCCCAGGCCTCCAACTCGCGCCCGCCTCAGCACCAGTGGACAGTCCGCAATTCATTTCACTCACTCTTTCGCCAGCTCCTCTCCCAGACACCATAGAACAGCCCCGCCGCCCACCCGAGCTTCGACGAGCTCGAAGCTCGCCGCGGAGCCGCCACTGCAGCCCTCCTCCACCTGCTCTGACCCCTAGCGAGCTCCACCGTGGGCCCACGAAGCTCTTCGACCCGGATTGCCCCCTCTTTCCCTCACCGGAGCACCCTAGCTGCCGTTGAACCTCCGCCGCCGCCGCCCTGCTCCGTCGAGCCGCAACCTCCGAGCACCTACCCGCACCCCAAGACCACCCAGAGGTGCGCCTTGACCCGGTGAAGCTCCCACGCCTCTTTCCCGTCGCCGCCGATGACCCCCTCGCCGGGATTTGGCCGGTCAACGCCACGCCCCTGCTCTGACCTCGGCCAGGGACCTCGGATGAAAAGAAACAAAAACCTGGGGGGTTATTTGAATAGCCCAAGACTCATATAAATAGTAGCAGCAAGGGCCCCTTTGTAATTCTTGCTGTAAACTTTGAAATTCCATAGAAATTCGTAGGAAATTCAGAAAAATGTAAACCTTGATGTTTTGGAATCCTAGAGAGTAGCTCTATGCCGTAGAATCATAATATGCTGGGTGTTAGTTGAAAGTTTTTGCTGTAGAAGTAGATTTATGTTACTAGGTGCATAAAGGCTAGTTGTTTATTCTTGCTGTGAAATTTTTATGGTGAGATGTTCATATGACTCTAGTATTGCTATAAAAATTTCGTGGTCATTCCTTCTGTTTAGCTATTTCTTTGATTTAATGCTTGTTAAGTGAGTTTTAATCATGATAAATAGTTTCCTTGCATAGAAAATCCTGATAATTTTTATAGAGCCTTATTTGGAGTATATGTTCATACCTGTGAAATTTTAGCACCATTTCATGACTATAACAAGAGCTAAAAATGAATCTTGTTAAGTTGGTGTCTGTTTTGTTTATTTTTCATGAAAATTTCATGAAAATTTCAGATTAGCTAACTAATCAATGTGTAGACCTATTGTTAAATTTTTAGCTTCTTTTTTGCTCTGGTTTAACCTATATAATTCAATATTGTTCTAGGTGTTGTCTGAATGAATGAATTGTTCTGAATAAATGGCTACATGTTTTGGCATGAAATTTACAGGATAGCTTACTCTGTTCATATTATATTTAGTGTAATTTTTTCTAAATTTGTTCCTATATGTGTGCTGAGTTGTTTATTTATTAACTAACCATGATTTAATTGCTATAGGAAACTACTCCCACTTGTTTAGGAAGTTAGTATAGCTTTCTTGTGCTGTTGATCATGATGCCTTGTGTAGTTAGAAATGTTAGTTAACTACTCTATAAATGATTGCCCATATGCTAGGTTATGCTTGATAGCATTTATATCGCAAAGTGTGTATGTTTTTAATACTGTTCATGCATCACATATAGATACGACTGCTTTATCGGACGGAATGTACGAGCTGATCCCGGAGTCTGACGGAGGTGATTTCGAAGCTTAAGTGAACACTTCTGTACTAACTGAAGCCCTGGACCAAAGTTCGGAAGAGCCCGGGGCTGAAATAGTTAGTGACTACCAAGAAGGCAAGCCCCGGACATAACCTATATTTCAAATTAATATCATTTACTGTTATTACTTACTTGTACAATTACAGTTCTTAGGATTTGAATTGAAACCCTAGATGCATGATCCTAGGAACCTATGTACTGAACACTAGACCTGAGTCGAATAATTGCTAAGCTTATAGGACCAGTAAAAGTCGAGTGATTGCCTGTCACTCGCGAGCTCTATAGGAATTGCTTGTTTACTTTCTGTTATCAATATAAGGACGACGGACGGGGTTGTGTTCGATATCATGACCTTGTGTGAGACCCCGTCTGTGTTGATGTACTTGCTAAAGTAGCGGTGTGTGGTAGTGCTGGTTAAGATTTTGAATGTACTAGCCACATACCGTAAATATGGTACGCAGTAAGCCTAGTAACCAATTGGACCGGGGAGTGGATATACTGACACTCTCTCTTCAGAGATAGGTTTTTATGTTTATGTTGATCAACACCACGACTAGGAGGGACAAGGTTGGACCTTGGAGCCCTGTAGTCGGGGAGAGTGTTCCTATCCACAAGCCGGAAAGAAAGGCAAACGGTTGTTTGGGAACGACCCGACGGTGTTCCAAACGTGTGTGTTAGGTCTGCCTGGCCAGGTTAACAAATTCGATTCAAATCGTCTGCTTCCCACAGTTTGAGACTGCTTGATCTCTTTGCCACACAGAGTAATAAGAGCAACATTGTTATGATTAATCTTGATGTTTGCTTAAAGTTCTACCATGGTTGAATAGTAGTTGCTTACATAGAATGGTTAATTAACTAGAATCTTGAAAGCTAAAATTTGAAAGTAAGGACCTACTCTTTATTGCTTTTCAGCAAAAGGAAAACCAGAGCCTCACATAACCCTGCATAGTCTAGTTAGGTGGGCTATGTATACCCGTTGACGGTTAAGTCTTGCTGAGTATTAGAATACTCAGCCTTGCTGTTGAAACCCTTTTTCAGGCATGAGTCTTGAGGATCAGATCGCTAGCTTGACCTATCCTTTCTCGTTGCCTCCTGGCTGGTCCGTAGAGTGGGATACGTATTCGGCCGGCTTTGACCCTGACGAGTGATACCTTGCTTGGGCTAGCTTGGTATACCTTTGCGACGTGTTGTAGCCGTCGTCGTCTTTTTCCGCTTCTTTTCAAACTCTGAACTTATAGTTATGTTTTGTATAACTAGTTTACTAAGTTCGGATTTGTAATAATGGTTTGAACTGATTTGTAATCACTACTGAACTTGCCTGTGTTGTAAAATTTGTGGTTGTAATATCTCTGGACTCGCCTTCGTGCAGGGTATGCTTGTTCGATCCGAGAACCGGTGGTTGTATCGAGACGTTACCCGACAGACCAAGAATTGTTCCGTTTGAAGTGCGTTGAGCTTGTGTTGCCTTTATGGTGATGGCCTGCGCACTTGAGCCGGGATAATTCAGGTGGTTCTTCCACAGCTGGTATCAGAGCTGCAAGCATACACCAGAGGTGTTGGAACCCTAAAAATTGATTTCCGTATAAAATTGGAACAACAAGGTATTTCGGAAAACTGTGTTGGATTCGTTAAGGGTTGTGCATAGAACGTAAAGTCCTAGGGAATTTACAGAAATTACTAGGTGGCTATTTATGTATGGTTTATGTTATCTGACTTCCAGCACTTTACATTTTGTCAAACATACTCACAAGCAACTCTTAATTTTTGTAACGACGCACCTACGTTAAGGTAAGAAGTTAAGAATCCTCAGTCAGCTGAGGGAGTCTGACCTTCCCGTCGGTGATGCGAGCCGAACGCTGCCCTCAAGCAGTGGCTTACTTGAGGTGCTCCCAATATACCAACTATTAGTTGACTATATTGGAAGTAAAGTGTACTCAGTCAGCTGAGGGAGCCTGACCTTCCCGTCGGCGATGCGAGCCGAACGCTGCGCTCAAGCAGTGACCTACTTCAGCTGCTGCCAATATACCGACCTCGGTCGACTATATTGGGAGTAAAGGAACTTGTGAATACGCCACTGAGTAGCGTATGTTAACGTTGGCCATACGACAGAAATTGTTTGGCTGCCGCTTCTATAGTGAGCGGTAATGTATGGGGACACTTTCATGAGTGCTGGCATGAAAGGTTCAATGGATATATATATATATATATATATATATATATATATATATATATATATATGTTTTGTCAATCTTCTGCAGGTACACTAACCGTGATTCGATAAGTTAAGAACGGTTAGAATTTATCGTCTAGCTATATAGGGAGAGCCGTATCTATGTTATGCCACCGTGCTAACCACGTAAGCCCAACAATAGTTGGCAATTGTTTATCTTGTGAGGAACGAACAGGACGTGCATGCATATTTGGTTGATGTTTGCTTGATTCCTAGAATTTGAAAATATTACATGAGTCTTCTTAAGGAATCTCTAGAGTTGTTTTCATGAAGAGGTTTTAGTGTGGTTATACAAAGGGTTGAATGAAAACTTGGTTCGAGAGAGGGAGATTGAGTCATGTCTTTATCCTTAGTTCCATCTTGATGTCTTGATGATCTTTTCGTTCCATAGAATCTCAAATGATGAACCAGTACCATTGATTGTGGGAGCAAGAAAAATGTATCTAATGGATATCTTCCATAATTACAGATGGTTGGTCATACTCGTGGAACGCCTGATGGCTTCGGTCGTGAAGCTGGCAGTGGATCTCAGCAGCCACCGCCACCCCGTCGAATCTGGCCGAGTTAATGGCCGTGCAAACAGAATTGCTTCGCCAGCTGGTCCAAGGGCAGCAAAATCAGCCACACTAGCAGCACGGAGGACGTGAGGCACAACCAGCAGATTACAAGGAATTCTTTGGTACCCAACCTCCGCTTTTCAGCAAGGCTGATGACCCACTGGACGCCGATGCTTGGCTCCGTACTATCAATTCAAAGTTTGCTTTAATAGCGGTACCTTGTGCTGATGCAAACAAGGCCCACTTTGCCGCCCGACAGCTTCGTGGTCCTGCACGTATATGGTGGGATCATTATTGTGCGATGCAGCCTGCTGGACATGTCATCTCTTGGGAGGAATTCCGAAATGTCTTCAGATCACATCATATTCCTGAGGGACTGATTGAAAGAAAGTTGAATGAGTTCATGGCTCTGAATCAAGGAACCCGCACTGTTCTACAATATGCACAGGTCTTCAATCACTTGTGCCAGTATGCGGGCCATTATGCAGATACTGATGCCAAGAAGCGTGACCGTTTTCATCGTGGCCTTAATACCAAGCTCAAAGAACGTCTGAACTTGGTTCAGCCCAATACTTATAATGAGCTGGTTAATATGACCATTACTCAAGAAGATTGTATCACTGCACATCGTGCTGAGAAGAAGCGAAAGGCACCAACAGAACCCTCGAGTGCTCAGCCACCGAGTTATCGTCTGGTGCAGAATATTCCACCAAGACCTCCACAGAGAAATGCCCCAACGGGCAGGCTTGTTTTTAGGCCGCCTCAGCAGCAAGGAGGATTCAGACCTCCAGTGCCTCAGCAGCAGCAGCAGTCTGGCCAATGGTCAAATGCCCCACAGTTCAATCGTGGGAATGGTGATAATCGATGCTTCAACTGTGGCAGTACTTCCCACTTTGCCAAGAATTGTCCGCATCCCAGAAAGAATTATCCAGGGCAGAACGCCAATTAGAACAACAACAAGGGCAAGGGCAAAAGGTAAATGGTGCAAGTCCGGCAGGGACAAGTTAACTTCACTACTCTTGCAGACCTTCCCGAAGGAGCACCAGTCATGTCGGGTACTTTCTCTATCCACAATAAACCCGCAGTTATACTATTTGATTCTGGTGCAACTCATAGTTTTATAAGTGCCAAATTTGGAGCAAGGGTAGGATTGGATTTTTGTCATGTCAAGAAATCTTACATGATAGCAACTCCTGGTGGAAAGATAGCTTCCAATCAAATCACTACACATGTACCCCTTAAGTTGGGTAGCAAAGTGATAAAGACAGATTTGATCTTACTGAACTTAGAAGGCATAGATGTTATTTTGGGCATGGATTGGATGACTAAACATAAAGTACGGTTAGATATCTCTTCCCGAGCTATCGAGATAGATTCACCACATCAAGGAGCCACCATACTCTATCTGCCACAACGAGAGTGCTTCAACTCTTATGCCTATGCTGCAAAAGAAATTAAGATTGAAGATATTCCGGTTGTGTGTGAGTATGCGGATGTATTTCCAGATGACCTGCCTGGAATGCCCCTTGATAGAGATATCGAGTTCGTTATTGAGCTTCAACCCGGTACCGCCCCTATTTCTAAGAGGTCGTACCGAATGCCTCCAAATGAGTTAGCAGAATTGAAAATCCAACTTCAAGACCTTCTTGACAAGGGCTTTATACGTCCAAGTTCTTCACCCTGGGGATGTCCAGCTCTGTTTGTGAAGAAGAAGGACAATAGTTTGAGGCTATGTGTTGATTATCGATCACTCAATGCGGTTACTATTAAAAACAAGTATCCTCTTCCCCGCATTGATATCCTGTTTGATCAGTTAGCTGGAGACAAGGTTTTCTCTAAGATTGATCTTCGTTCTGGCTACCATCAAATAAAGATCAAGCCTTGTGATATTCCAAAGACTACTTTCTCGACCAGATATGGACTATATGAATATCTGGTTATGTCTTTTGGTCTTACCAATGCCCCGGCATATTTTATGTACCTGATGAATTCAGTCTTCATGCCGGAGCTTGATAAATTTGTTGTGGTATTCATCGATGACATTTTGATCTACTCCCAGAATGAAGAAGAGCACGGGCAACATTTACGTATCGTTCTTCAATGATTACGAGATCATCATCTTTATGCCAAATTCTCCAAGTGTGAATTTTGGCTGGATAGTGTGAAAATTTTAGGTCATACTATCTCCAGTGATGGTATATCAGTTGTTCCAACTAAAGTACAAGAAGTGATGGATTAGGAATCTCCTACTTCAGTTCATCAAATTCGCAGTTTTCTTGGTTTAGCTGGATACTATTGTTGATTCATTCCTGATTTCTCCAGAATAGCCAAGCCTATGATGGAGTTATTAAAGAAGGGAGTGAAGTTTGTTTGGAATGGTAATTGTGAAGAAGCCTTTCAAACTCTCAAAGCACGATTGACTACTGCTCCAGTGTTGGCTACACCGGACAGTACCAAACCTTTTGATGTATATTGTGATGCTTCTGGTACGGGACTTGGTTGTGTACTTATGCAAGACAACCGAGTTATTGACCAAGATAGTTGGATGAATGATATAATAAGGGCAATAAAAGGGATGCCCTTGGATCACTTGGACAAGAATGCAAGGAGAAGAGTGATCGCAGAAAGAAGAATATACTATTGGGATCCACCATACTTATATAGATATGGAGAAGATGGAGTCCTAAGAAAATGCATACCGAGGGAGGAGCGTGAAGAAGTTCTAAGAAAAAGTGTCACTCGTCGGGATATGGAGGACATTATGGGCACTTTAGAACTCAAGCTAAGGTATGGGCTAGTGGATTCTATTGGACCAAGATGCATGAAGACGCGAAAAGATTTGTTTCGACTTGTCCGGAATGCCAAAGGACGGGGAATATCTCGCAAATGAATGCCATGCCGTTGAACTACAACTTGCAAATAGATCTATTTGATGTCTGGGGAATCGATTTCATGGGACCATTCGTGAACTCACATGGGTTTGAGCATATATTGGTGATGGTGGACTATGTTTCTAAGTGGGTTGAAGCTATACCATGTCGGAAGGCATCAACGGAGGAGTCCATACACATGATTAAATCGGTTATCTTCCCTCGATATGGCGTCTCGAGAATCTTGATAAGCGATGGAGGAACACACTTCACGGGCAAAGACTTTGGTAAATGCTTGAAGAAATTGGGAATTGAACATAGAGTGTCCACGGCTTATCACCCCCAAACAAACGGACAAGCGGAAACTTCGAACAAGCAATTGAAGGACATTTTAAAGAAGACCGTGATAAAAGGAGGAAAAGATTGGTCGAAGAGACTAGATGATGCACTATGGGCATATCGTACGGCACACAAAACCCCGATTGGTATGACTCCTTATCAATTTGTTTATGGAAAAACATGCCACTTGCCGGTTGAGCTAGAACATAAGGCATATTGGGTGATGAAGGAAATGAACTTTGATGCAGAAGCTGCTGGAATTAAACGGAGAATCCAAATAAGTGAATTGGAGGAGTTAAGATTGAAAGTGTACAATAGTGCATCAATTTACAAAGAAAGGATGAAGAGGTGGTACGACAATCGATTACAAAACAAGGAATTCAAAGAAGGAGACAAGGTCCTACTCTACAATTCAAGATTCAAACTTTTTGGCAAAGGAAAATTACAAAGCAAATGGGATGGACCATACGTCGTACACTCAGTTTCACCTACGGGAGCGGTGACAATCATGGATGTGAAAGGTGACCAATATGTGGTGAACGGACAACGACTAAAGGTATTCTTGGAGCTCGACGTTGTGCCCCTTCATTACATCGACATATACACCATGGAGGAGGAACCGGAACATCAAGCCTAACGACGTTAATCAAGGTAAGTTTGTAAATATTCTCTTTTAGATTTTATTTTCGTAGTTTTATTTTTATTTTGGACGAACTTCGAGTAAAACATAGGCTCATAATTTGTTGGTGGGCACCTCCGAAAAATTTGGAGCCCAGGGGGGCAAAAAATCCCCTAGGCCGGCCGACCCAATACCCCTAGGCCAGCCGGCCTGAGCCTCCTCGTGCGCGACTGGGTCTCGGTTTTTGGTAGGTACGAGATAAGGAAATTTTGAACCCGTGTCTTATAGATTTCGCATGCCAAATACGCAGAGATATTGGACTTCTCGTCCAAGTCTTTTCAGGACTTAAATAGAGGCGCGGTTTAGATCTATTCTCTCATACTTTTCAATCTACACCACCACCTCGTGAGAGACATCAACAATGGCCGTTCCAGCGAGCGCAAGACCCATGATTGCAGCAATGGAGATCAAGGAGAGGGGCATGGCACCCGACACCCCCACGCCAAACCAGCAGACACCTAGCCCCATCTCGGCGACCGGTGCGCCACCCCTCCGTGTCGAAGCAAAGCGATATGAAGTGAAGACCCCTCCGAAGAAATTTAACACCCAAGCACAGATGAGCGTTGGAGGGAAGGGCCTTCTATTGTGCAAGAAGAAGCTAGCTCAAGCCCAAAGGGAGGTCGTCGTCATCAGCGATGAAGACGAGGGCGAGAAGCAACAAGACAAAGAGCCACCCGCACCTAGGCATTCCTTGCGCCTTGCGCCTTCTCGGACTTAAAAGGAAAAACTACATCGAGCACACCCCGGAGCCGAAGGACTATGCAGGGGACAGCGATTGGGAGAGCTACATGAGCCCCGGTTCATGGGACGCCACCGGTCGTGACTACGATGATGATTGGCCGGGGTGGGCCGAAGAGGAGAGAAGGGAGGAAGATGACCCCTCCGGAGGTGACAGCGGCAAAGAGAAGAAGAACGACGACGAGCCCGAGGACGACAGCCCCAACCGCAGCAGGCATCACTCCGGGTGCTGTTTCAAGTGCCGCAATGAAATCATGGATCTCCACGCCACCATCGATAGGTGTCACGATCGAATCGTGGCAATGGATCGAAGGATGGACGACATCGAGAGATTGGTTGAGAGAGACTACAACTTCCTTGTCCGCAACATAAGGAAGTTATTCGGGATGGTCGGAGATCTACAAAAGCAAGGAGGAGGGCGCCCTAGATGCAATTGTCCTAGGTGCCGTTGAGAACGCCGACGAGCGTCACACCCGTCTTTTATATCATTGCGACAAGGACGCCGCATAATCAAAGCATGGGGGGAAAGGTGTGACGACTCGTAGATTAAATTTTGTTAGTCTTTGTTTAGTCGAAAGTTCATCGTGTGCATGTCTTTTAATTCCGCATGTGTGAGAGTCATAGTCTAGCGTTGAGTGCTTTATTTTTCGCATCTGTGAGAGTGAGTCTTAAATTAGTGTTGAGTCATGAAAACAAAATAAAAAGAGTCTTTGTTTTTTGTTGGATCGTGCATTTTATTTATGCATTCAGTTTTACTTTATTTTCTTTAAAGCAATTGTTCACGAGCGTTGTCATGAAAATTAATTCGTATTTGTGGAGCTTAGTAAATTATTCGTCCATGTTAATACCCACACTTGAGCTTTGATCTAGCACTTGGTTTTGATTACGCTTGCGAGTAAGGCATGATTTGGATGACTTTAATTTCATAAAAATAAAACCCCTACAAACATAAGGTTGATCAAGTTCTTGACAAGTCGAGAGTAAAAATCATATCATCCACAAGCTATATTCGTTCCACCATAAGTATTGGATGTACATTGAGTTGAGTTATGATTTCTTTCTCTTGATGATCATGTCCGTATTTTTCATCTCTGAATTGCTAGCCATGTCAATATTCGGTAATGAGAATTCCTAATTGGAACAACTCATGAAATCTACTGGATTCCAAAACCCGAACATGAGATTATCTTGTTTATTATCCTCTTCCTTGACCACGACCCAATTATGAGGATATGTTATGTTCCTGCGCATGAGTTGTATAAAACATAATTTTGGGACGAAGAAAGGAAGGAGTACTGGAAAGATGGACCGAATCCGACCTGGGAAAGCCCCAGGCCGGACGGCCTAGGCCCCTCTGGCCTCGGCTCGGGCTCCAAAAATTCAGGGAGCCACTTCGGAGATTTGTCTATCTATGTTTTATAGAAAGTGTCCTATAAAAATGTTCGGAAAATAGAAGGAAAATTCGGGAGAAAGAAAGAAAAGAAAAAAATAAGAAGAGAAGAAAAGAATAAATGAAGGGATTCTATGGTTAGAGAAGTGCAAAGAGATATCACCTCGTTGTTTGAACAATATCCTCAATTCCAACCATGTGCAATCCGACAACGAGGACGACGCTTGTGCCTTGAAGTCAATCTTTTTGTATGCCTTTGCACATGTCCACCATTCTAAATCTTCTTACCCTTGAACCCCTTACATTATGAAGAAACTCTCATGATCATTGGCTCGGAAGGTAAGCAATCATTAGAAGGTTCTCTTAACTTGACAATATATGTATATACTTTGCTAGCCTCACCTGTAGCCCCACTTTATACTTGAGAGACTTTTGGGAGATGAGAGTTTACAAATAATAATAGGATAGCCACTTATATCGAGAGACATGAAAGGACTTGTGCAAGAATTTTTGGTCTAACCTTTGTTGCAGGGTATTTTTCTTCTAAAAACTAAAATAAAAAAGAAAAACCTCCAAGGATGGCAAGAAAAGCAAATGTTGTCGATATTCAAGTTGCCGGCTAAAGGTAAGAGTCGTGGAGTAATATTGGATGAGTTTTTAAATGCCCATGATATGATTATCCTCGCTGCTCCTCTGACCTTTGTCTGAAGAAATATTGTTAGACTTGTTTGCATAAGTAAATTTTGCAGTTTGAGAACTCTCGAGCAACCCATGGAAGGACTTGATGATTTAATTTGCTCGAGGACGAGCAAAAACTAAGCATGGGGGGAATGTTGGCACTCCTTAAGTACCCATTTTATTATACAATTAGGAGAGGTTTTTGTAATTTCTTCGGGATGATTCATGTACTAACCCGCCACTTGGCACCCGAACTTGACCGTTTTCGATTTTGTCCTGGATTTTGGAGCATGTTGTATTTTGGCAGGAAATTGGACATTTTCAGAGATGTTTTGACGCATTGTCACAACTGGGCTAAGATGAGGAATAAGGAGAAGAGGCCGCACACGAAAGATGGGACCGAAAGGGGCCAGAAAGGGCCCAGGCCGGCCGGCCTGGGGCCCTCTGAGCCGGCCGGCCTAGCCCATTCCGGGGCCCAATCGGCCTCAATTTTCTTCAGCGCGAAGTATGCGTCAATCCTAATCTGTGTTTTACCAAAACCGCCGACTAGAACCGCCTATATATACCCCGAAGCCGCCGTCAAAGAGGGGGATCGCAGAGAGATTCGGAAGAGAGCATCGAGAGACGAGTTTCAGATATCCATTCGAGTTAGACACAAGAGAAAGGCGACACCGGTGGCCTCATCGTCCCTCGGCGATGTTGCAAGTTGGAGGACAGCAAGGGATCCATCCCTTGCCGGAGATTTCATCACCATGATCGACTACGCTTCGCTTAGCTTCATGGGGTAAAGTCCTCGTTTGTTCATGGGGTTGTAAGGAGATCTTGAGTTGTAATTGCCGAATCCTTTATGAGATTGATCTATCACGATTCTTGTTGATGATGCTTTGATGCCTAATAGTTCGCGACTTGGCTTAGGGTTTGCTTTGCTCTTGCATGATTTACTTAGATTACATCAACTATCGTGTTCTTGTTGATTCATTACCGATTATCCTCGTGTAGTGACAGTATGCGGGAGGGAAAGGTTTTGATCTTGGAATACACCTTTGGTAGATTAGATCCATTCTTCGTTGCTTAGCGATTACACATCTAGTGATGCTGGACCCTATGGACAAATGCTCTTCATATCTTGTGCACACACCTATCATTGATCACTAGTCTAGATTAGATTAGATTGGTTAGATTAGATCTATTTCACACTCAATCACTCAATATAGATCTTTTACCAACATCATTAGTGCTTAGTTAAGCATAGTAATACACTTATTCCGTAGATTGATAAACCTTGGGGGAATACTCTAAGGGAAAAGCTACACGATCCGTGTGCTTGCGGTATGTAAATTGGCGCTCTAGGGAGCGTCAACAACCTCCTGAGGGGACCAGTAGTTGGACTACAAACATGACTTGTACATTTGTAAATATTTTTAAATATTATGTTTTGATGTTTGTAAATTTGTAAATATATTAGTTCATCTAATTAGCTTAATTATATGCTCGCATTTCACTTTTAGTTAGTTTCAAATATTCTCTGAAAACGAACACGAACGACCAATGAACGTATAGTACTGTAGAGCTTGAGTGCGTTTAGCAATTATAAAAAAATAAACAATAATAAATATAACAAACAAAACTGGATTTAGAAATAAAAAGAGAAAAATGTCACTGGTACCGGTTGGAAAGACCAACCGGTACCAAAGGGACTGCCACCTTGCGTCAGCGTGGCAGCCTCTTTGGTACCGGTTGGTGTTTCCAACCGGTACCAATGGAAGCCTAAGGCATCAGTTGAAAAACCCAGTGTCTTAAGGCGAGGCCATTGGTCGTGGTTGCGAGGCACCGGTTGCGAAACCGGTTCCTTTGGCCCTTCTCAGCCGGTGCTGAGGACCTGTTTTCTAGTGGTGGATGCAGGAAGTGCAGGTGCTACATGCTGGTGCCAGCGCTTTTATAGCAGGAGCACGCTACGGGGCGGTTGGCGCGAAGGGAGGGCGCTAGGGAGGCTGGGAGGCCCGTTGCAATTGGGGCAGCCTGGTGACTGCCGTGCACCTCTCGGAGGCTGTCTGGAGGTCCTGTGATTTCTGTAGCTCAACATGGACCCAGATTTGTTCGGGTAGATCCCTGATGAACAAGTCGACCTTAGTCGGGCAGCAGGTGTGGTGCGCGTTGAAGCGCTCCTGAAAGTCCTGAACCATGTAGTGGAAGGGGCAGTCGTGCCAGTTCAGCGAGGCAATTGGAGCGGATTGTGGGACCGAAGCGCAGGTTGTAGATGTCCTTGAACCACTCCCATGACAGCACACCCTCATCTTGCTCCAAGGTGCAGAGTTCGAAACAATGCTCTTTTATTGAAAAACTTGCGAAAATTCTTCAATAAGAAGGATTTAACCATGGCTTCATTTAGTCTGGCAAAACTACTATACAAATGGGAAGTTACCATATTCAACAAAAAAAAGGATTCTTTTGGTGGAGGTGAAGGTGGAGGGACTCTCCGAAGCTCCTAGATTTGTTTCAGTGTATCATTTGGATAATCTATGGAATATCTTATTCTTAAAGTTAAAGATCCACAGTTGCATTCCTTTGCTAGAAACAAAAAACTAAAGCTACACAAGACCATGCAAAGCATTCAGAATAATGAGCTACATATATAATCTCTTCTAGATGCCCTTTTCATACGAAGCTTTTGAACAATTCTTGCAGTTTCAGGATATATTTGATCAAATACAATGGTCGGGAATAATGATTTTTGGAGCTATATATGGGACTCAGCTTTGTACATATGCTCAAGAGTATACAAATTAATGAAAGGTCACAGGGGTGTGATCCATGGACGGCACCATTGTGGTAAAGGTCATAATGCCAGCATCAAGTATACAAATTAAGCACACAATAGTAGTGAATTTGGGACTAAAAGTTCCAGCCTTTAGTCCCGTATAGATGCAAGTTCAAAAAGTAATTAGCAACCAACAGCAACAATGCAATCTGCAAGACTTGAACACTAGACCTTTCATGCTCGCACATAGCTTTGTTGCCACCCCACCTAAACAATACACATGATTTAAGTTGGGATACTATCCTTTTGAACTAACCCATGGAGGATCCTTTAGTCTAGGTTGGTGTTACCAACCGGGACCTAAGGTTTGGACTTTTAGTTAAGCAGAACGGTTCAGAAAAAGAAGAGTGAGCAAAATGAATAAAACCATAGTGCAGATCCCTTGAACTTCGAGGATTGATGGTCCCAATTCAGTCTCTTCTGTCTGGTGGCTGCAACAGCAGCCGAGGAAATAGTAATAAAAAGAAAAAGGTTTCTGCTCCTTTATCTTAAAAGAACGGACATTTCTGTCTCAATTGAAGTCAACCTTACTATACTTAGCTTGTAGGAGATCATCGCTCAGAAAGGCGTTTTTTCGCTAGAAAAACAAACAGAACTAAAGAGCCCCCATGTTCTAGCCGTTGCACCCGAGACTAATACCTAGATTAGTCCTAGATCTAACCGTGCCCGGAACTAAATAATGCAAAATCTGAAACCCCTTTCCGTACTAGTGATAAGAGATCTATTTAAAAGATGAAACAATGTACTTCGCTGTTCCAACCGTGTCATAAGTGGGAATCAAGTTGATTCAACCAATGAAGTCTCGAGAGTTGCGAGCAACTCTCTTACAGCACACTACAAGAAATCCTTTGATACATGACGAATTTTTGGTGACGTTTACAAAAACCGTCATAAACAGACAAGATCTATGACGATTTATGAATTTTCATCATAGATTTGCAAAAAGCCCATATGGGCTCTACTTTGGGCTCAGTTTCTATGACAAACTTCTGAAAATGTCATAGAATGAATGAAAATAGAAATCGTCACTGATTTGATAACATGCTCAAACTATACTGGTGATAACGAAAAATACATTATAGTTAACATGAACCCACAAATCAGCGTAAGATATAGTGAGTTCACATATGCAACAACATAATGTTTTGCACAAGCTTAAATCCAAAAAAATTAACAAAAATTCTATGGTATAGGAAAATCTGTCATTCTTTTTGTCATGAAAAAATCATTCTAGGCCACCTCAACATTTTCTTAGGCCAGCAGTAGTAAAAGAATTGAAGAAATACAAGGGCCCAGCTCGTTTTACCTTGTCTTTGGGCCAAGCTCGTTTTTGCCCTTTGGGCCTACTCTCTCGCTGCGCCAAGCCCAGCTTAAGCTCAGGCTACAGCTCCCCTTGTTTTGGAGGTAAAATGACCAAAATGAAAAAGAGGCGGTCACTCGCTGCGCCATGCCCAGCTTAAGCTCAGGCTACAGCTCCCCATGTTTTGGAGGTAAAATGACCAAAATGAAAAAGAGGCGGAGAAGAGAATCGAACCTGGGACTTGGCGGTCACAATATATCGCCCTACAACTACGCAGCGACCTAATTTGTGCTTGTGTTGCTAACGGTGGGTTATTATATCTTTGTCACATGGTTCTACGATGAAGAATAGATATATACAATCCATATTTTTCTTTTTAATTCTGAATTAAATTTTGTAATTGGTATTACTCCTCATAAGAACTCCAAATTTGATGATTCTTTTTTCTAATTTTTTTAAAATCGTGATATTTTATTTAATGGTATTTTTTATGTTAATTGATATGTCTTAAGTTTTTTCCGCACAACATGTTTTCTTCCAACTCAATAGAGAATAGAAACAATATGTTTTTAAATAATAATTGCTAATATAACTTGATAGTATCCAATGTTATGATCGAGATAAGGGGCTGTCCAAAATTGAGCTGCATTTGGGTTCGATAATGATATGAGGTGTTCAAATCTCAAAGTTTAACTTCAGTTACTAGAAACTATGTGAGTGATATATCAATTTGTGAACAACATATGAACATATTTTATTAAAAATATTTAAAACTTTTATCAGAATTTCATGGATCTGAAATATATTGTCATATAAAATTATAAAATTTTTTGATCAAATTTAGATATTATTATAATTATTCAATTGTTATTTTGAAATAGAAGGTTGAGTTACTCCTACTAAAATAATTAAATTCTTCGTGTATCTCTGGACATGAGCCATAACAAACCATATGATTAAAAATATGAATTTATTTATTTATTTAATCTGATTCGAGGTACACATATTTTTATTTGCATTACTTTCTATAAACACATAGAAATTCATTGAAACTATAGGAAATAGTAAATTAGTTACAATTTTTTTAAAATTCATATAAAACAAATTATTTTAAATCTATTACATATACAAAATATATTTACACATACAAGATAAATAATTTTATAACTTTCTTCACAAGGTTGCTTTAAAAGAAAATAAAAAAGAAAAATAATAAACAGAGAAGGTCTAAGATAGTAAATGGGCTATGACCACTTTAATGCAGCCCAAACTTTGAAATCGCTAGGCCCAATTTCACTCAGGTTCGTGCAAGACCGTCGGATCGAGATCGACGGCCAAACTCTATCTCACATCGCATAAAAGCTCGGTCGCCTCTTGTCGAAACTCTAAGTGGCCCTCCGACCTCCACTCCCCCCTCTCTCCTCCCTCCCCTCCTCAGATCCGCTGCTCCTCATCCGCCAGGGGCTCGACCTCCGGTCATTCCCCTTCTCCAGCGGTGACCCACGCCATTTTGTAGGCCGCCGCCGGCGCCGACGCCGCCTCGACGTCGGATCCCTCCCCTTCCCCATCCCTGGGTGCGGCACTCTGCTCAAGACCGGCTCTTTCCTTCTGCTCGCGCCTTCTGCTCCCTTCCACGAGCGCTGCGCGAGCTCCGCGCGGGCCGGCCACATGGCCTTAGAGGTGGAGGTGGAGCCCCAGCGGCACTGCAGCAGCAGCTCGCATCCCGTTGGCCCCTAGAGGATGGGGAGGTGGCACGCGGTTGCGGCACCACGACCTTGGCCCGCGCACACCCTGGCAACTGGCGGCGGGCCTTTGGCCATGTGCGACCATGAGGCGGGTGAGTTCGCCAGCGTGCCATATATGCGGTGCTTCCATATATGCAGAAAGGGAAGATTGGGCACACTTCCATATATGCGCTGCTTGTTTTCCCTTGCTGTTGGTGTTAGTTCTAATCTGTAGATTCAAATTAAAAGTATTTCTGATATTGTTTGCTGCTATTGTTGGTTCTGAATAGCCGGTCCCAAGCCCGGGTAAAGGAGGAGGGTTGCGTTAGGTTTTGGCAAACCAGCATAAAAAATAGCCACTCTAATGTATTTGAAACCCACAAGAAACTCGTTGGGGCGTAACCCTCTTAGCGACGCGCTACATCGGAACCCGGGTGTGGTGATAAATGGGCAAGGGCCGGGTTGCCATCCCCCCAAGGGCGCATCGTATCATGACTTGGGTACGAAGATAAGTGAGCAAGGGTCGGGTCGTCACCTGAATGGCATGCTACATCTATGCCCGGGTGTAGTGAAAAATGAGCAAAAGTCTTCGCACTTCCCTCGACGGTTGCGAAGGGTAAGGAAGCTAGCCGAGCCAACTAAGATTCGTATAGGTAGCTGGAACATAGGGTCTCTAACGGGTAAGTTACGAGAGCTAGTTGATGCAGCAATTAGGAGGTGTGTAAATATTCTATGCGTTCAGGAGACTAAATGGAAGGGCTAGAAGGTGAAGGAGGTTGAGAATACTGGCTTCAAGTTTTGGTACACGGGAGCAACTCCGGGTAGGAATGGTGTAGGCATCTTGATTGATAGGAGCCTTAAGGATGGAGTCGTAGAGGTTAGAAGGCAAGGCGACCGGATTATCCTAATCCGGTTGGTAGTTGGAGATTCGGTTTTGAATGTGATCAGTGCCTATGCCCCTCAGGTAGGCCTTAGTGAGAGCACCAAAATGCAGTTCTAGAAAGATCTAGATAGCATGGTTAGTACCGTGCCTACCAGCGAGAAACTCTTCATAGGAGGAGGATCTCAACTGGCCATGTGGGTGCGACTAATGTAGGGTTCGAGCGAGTGCACGGGAGTTTTGGGTATGGTAGCAGGAGTCAAAAGGGGGAGGATGTGTTGAACTTCGCATTAGCCTATGACTTGTTGATAGCGAATACCGTGTTTAAGAAGAGGGAATCCCATCTTGTGACGTTTCGTAGTGGACAACACTCGAGCCAGATCGACTTTATCCTTGCTAGGAGGGAGGATAGACGTGATTGCTTAGATTGTAAGGTGATATCTAGGGAGTGTGTTGTCCCTTAACACAAGCTTGTGGTGGCGGACTTTCGTCTTCGGGTACGTGTCCACCGGGACAAACATGACAAGATTGCGAGAACAAAGTGGTGGAAGCTTAGAGGGGAAGCGGCACAAGCATTTAAGGAAAGGATGCTAGGTGAGGGGCCTTGGGAAGAAGGAGAAGACGCAGATGACATGTGGCTAAAGATGGCAACATGTGTTCGGAAGGTGGCCTCAGAGGTGTTTGCGTGAGTAGGGGAGGCAAACAGGAGGGGAAAGACACCTGATGGTGGAACGACGAGGTGCAAAGGGCTATTAAGGAGAAGAAGGAGTGTTTCAAGCGCTTCCACCTTGACAAGAGTGCAGCCAATATCGAGAGCTATAAATTAGCGAAGATGGTTGCAAAGCGAGCTGTGAGTGTAGCAAAGGGTAATGCGTATGATGACCTTGTATCAGCGGCTAGGCACGAAAGAAGGGGAGGAGGACTATTTATAGGATGGCTAGGATCCGCGAGCGGAAGACAAGGGACATCAACCAAATCAAATGCATTGAGGATGGGACAGATCGACTGCTAGTGAAGGATGAGGAGATCATGGATAAATGGAGAGAGTACTTCGACAAGTTGTTTAATTGGGAGAGTGAGGGCCCTACCCTTGAGTTAGATGACTCTTTTGACGATACCAACAGACGTTCTGTGAGGAGAATTCAGGAGGTAGAGATCGGGGAGGCTTTGAAGAGGATGAAGGGAGGTAAAGCGATGGGCCCTGATGGTATCCCCATTGAGGTGTGGAGATGCCTAGGAGATAGAGCAATAGTATTGGTTAAATAAGCTTTTTAATCTCATTTTTCGGTCAAACAAGATGCCGGAAGAATGGAGGAGAAGTATATTAGTACCTATCTTCAAAAACAAGGGCGATGTTCAAAGTTGTACTAACTACCGTGGGATTAAGCTGATGAGCCATACGATGAAGCTTTGGGAGAGGGTTATCGAGCATCGCCTAAGAAGAGTGACAAGTGTGACCCAAAACCAATTTGGGTTCATGCCTAGAAGGTCAACCATGGAGGCGATTTTCTTAATACGACAATTGATGGAGAGATATAGGGAGCAGAAGAAGGACTTGCATATGGTTTTCATTGACCTTGAGAAGGCATATGACAAAGTACTGAGAAATGTCATGTGGTGGGCCTTGGAGAAGCACAAAGTCCCAACTAAGTACATTACCCTCATTAAGGATATGTACAAGGATGCGACGATGTTTGTCCGGACATGTGATGACAACGCCACTGACTTTCCTATTAACATAGGCCTACACTAGGTGTCAGCCTTGAGCCCTTATTTATTTGCTTTAGTGATGGATGAGGTCACAAGGGATATACAAGGTGAGATCCCTTGGTGTATGCTCTTTGCTGATGATGTGGTGCTAGTTGACGAGAGTAGGGCAGGGGTTAATAGGAAGTTAGAGCTGTGGAGACGCACGTTAGAGTCGAAAGGGTTCAGACTTAGTAGGACCAAGACCGAGTACATGATGTGCGATTTCAGTGCGACTAGGCATGAGGGGGGAGACGTTACTCTAGATGGGCAAGTGGTGGTCCAGAAGGATACTTTTCAGTATTTAGGATCGGTGCTACAAAAGGATGGCGACATTGAAGATGTTAGACATAGAATTTCAGCTGGCTGGTTGAAATGGCGCCAAGCTTCTGGCATCCTTTGTGATAAGAGGGTGCCACAAAACCTAAAAGGCAAATTATATAGGACAGCAATTCGTCCGGTAATGTTATACGGTGCTGACTGTTGGCCTACAAAAAGGCGACATGTCCAGCAACTGAGTGTAGCAGAGATGCAGATGTTGCGGTGGTTTTGCGGGCACACAAGGAGGGATAGATTCCGGAACGAAGTTATTCGAGATAGGATCGGGGTGGCACCAATTGAGGAGAAACTTACCCAGCATCGGCTGAGATGGTTTGGACATGTCCAACGAAGGCCTCCTGAGGCACCGGTGCGTAATGGGGTTCTTGAGTGGGTCGATAATGTAAAGAGGGATAGAGGTAGACCTAAACTGATATGGGATGAGTCGGTTAAGAGAGACCTTAAGGATTGGAATGTCTCTAAAGAGATAGCTTTGGATAGGAGCGATTGGAGACTAGCTGTCAATGTGCCTGAACCTTGAACTTATTTCTTTCGGGTTTCATCTCTAGCCTACCCCAACTTGCTTGGGAAAAAAGGCTATGTTGTTGTTGTTGTGTTGGTTCTGAATGATAGAGAAGTTGCTTATAGTTTAGATTGTTGCTTGTGCATTCCTTGTATTCAAAGTCTAAAGTAATCATCTACTGTTGCTTGTTGCTTGTGCAGTCTAGAACCATATATATCACATACTTACATCATGTGTATTATAGCTTCAGGAGCAGTTATCCTATAAAACTTGATGACTTTTTTCAAAAATGCATCACCTCGGATTATTTCTCTAGTAATGGAGTTTCTGAAGATGATAACTTAGTTGATCCTAGAACTAGTATGGTACGGTTCTTGCTTATCAGTCACTTAAAATGTCAGTGCAAACTATTTAGTACTAGACCCACCTCTTTAATTAGTAAATATGCACCTATTTTTAGTTGCCATAGTTATGGGATTCCATCATTCATACTATTTTTTCCGAGGATATGCATAATCTGGTATTAAAAATCTCAGACTCCTTTAACAGGTTGCCATAGTACTAGACCCACCTCTTCAATTAGTAAATATGCACCTATTTTTAGTCAAGTTGAAGCTGAACTGAGAACTTATGCTGGAGTTTAAATTTAAATTAACAGGTTTACTTCCTTACAAAATAATATGCTGGAGATGAGTCTTCATTGCTTAGAGCTTGGTATGATTATTCTTCTTTGTGAAATGAATCAGTTATCTTCTTGAAATATATTGCAAACTCCACAAGCTTAATTGCATGGCACTATTGTTCGTAGCTTGCAGACAAGATCAAGTTTAAGTAATTGAAGGTAGCTGGCAACTCATCTGACAGCATATCCTATTCAGGTTAAGTAAAAAATAATTGCTTCTTTATCTACTATTTGGCTCTCTGTTCTTTCAACTTTGGGTTGTTCAGTTTCTAGACACATAACTAAAATTATTGCCATTTTGCATTGCCTGCAAAGGATTTTTATTGGAGTTAGCTCTTTCAGTATATTCCGGACAGTTGTAAGGTTTTTAGAATCAGTTGGTGATATGAAAGTAGAGGTAGTTTCTTTGTCAATAGCACAAGTTTTAACTATGTGCGGACTTAATAGATTTCGATCCATTCTATTCCTATGTGATACTGTCCTTTTATGATTAGCTTTTGTATGTGCTGATAGTTTTCATCGTCTGGATTGGTAGATGCAAAATCCAAACTGCATGGTGATGATTGACAATTGTTATGGTCGTCTTCTGCCAGGTGAGCTGAGATCCTCAATTCACATGTAATTTTCACTGATGGTCCTTGCGTCGTTTGATCTCTTATTTGCTCTGTTATGTGCAAGTGGTTCAAGTGAGTACTCAATCTGGTGCTGAAAATCAAGTAATCACGAGCTACTTGTTTTAGCTTTATATTCTGCTAGCACTAGTTTATTGTAGTGTTTTCACGAGCTTTGGACAGCTGCAAGCTTCTAGCTTTCTTGTGCATCTCTGTTATCTGTATCCAGAAGCAAATTAGATGGCCAAGCTCAGCTAATGTTAATTTGTGAAAGGTCTTTTCTTGCAATAATGAAAGTACTGCTTGCTCAATGATATTACTTATTTATCTTTTTGTTTGGTTCTCACGCATGATTGTTTAAGCAACTGGTTGATCATTTCTTTGGTTCTGTTTACTTGACAAGCTCGGCACATTAACAATTTCTTTTGTGCGACTGCTTCATGACCCTGTTAGAGCTTATGTAGAGTGAAGCATCTTACCTATTCATGTTTGAGCTTCTCTTTGTACAATAGCACTAATTTATGTGGATTGTCATATTTATTAGTAGTGTTGTGTTGCAGGACTATATGTTCTTTTGGTTCTGTCTAGTCTCAGTTCTCCATGTCTCCCTTCTTTATTCACATATGTTCAGCATTTAATTTGTTCCCATGTTTTCTCTGGTTCATGCAGAGAGGGAGATAGTGGACAAGGTGAGAGGGAGGACAACACACCCCATTGCAAGAGATTGAAAATTTGAAGATGTCAACTAAGGGGTTGATCCATTACTTTTTTTTGTTACCTTCTAATTTATGATGAAATATCACTTCATATTGTCTTGTATCTTGTGAAAATTGGTGTTGTAATTTTGAAAATGGGTTGTAACGACTTATTGTGATTTCTGTTTTAATAAATGGGCCATGTATAAAGCTAAATTTGGTCAGCTGATAATTAATCTTGGGCTGAAATTAGACCCAGTTTAGTGGCCGACTCTGAATTGGGCCCAAACACTCATAGGTTGTGCTGCTGATGTCACTCGCCATGTCGCTCGCCATGTCACATGCCACGTCAATTGCCATGTCAGCACCACATTCCATGTCTGCAGTTATGTTATTGTCCACGTCAATTTACACATCATCATTGCATCCATGTCAACGGCCATGTTATCCACCATGTCATCAATGTGTGACATGGCAATTGAATCCGTGATGAAAATTATACTGTTTGTGACGTTTATTTTCGTCATAGAAAATGGGCTTGGATTGAGCTTTGGGGGCCCGGGGACATTTTATGACGATTTCAAAACGTCATGGATCAAGAAATTCGTGACGAAAATTTAAGAAACGTCACGAGGTGTAATATGTGACGCTCAATACATGACGCAATTCGAGATCGTCATAAATACTGTTTTATGATGTTTTTTAGTGATCTGTGACAAAATTTAATCGTCATGGATCACCAGATTTTTTGTAGTGGCGGCAATTTGCTCATATATCTGAATTTGAGAAAAAAAAGATGAGTGGCCGAGTAGACAGGTGCGATCATGCAGGTCAAGATTGCGGGAGCAAACACACAGCCTAGTGATATTTGAGCAGACAAGATGAGTGGCCGAGCATGTGACTTTACCATCGCCGTGTCGCATCGTGCACCAATCAATCCACGTGAAGGTGACGCCGCGAAGGGCGCGGGCTAGACGCTGTACATTTCCCTCGTCTCCCTGTTGCCCCAAGCACCGAGTTCGTCACCCTGATCCTGATCGATCTCTACCAGAAGCTTCAGGTAGCACACTCAGAGAGCATATTTCCCTCGCCCACACGGCACAGGCATATCCGCCATCCGGGCCATCGCCCTGTGCTGTCACTGACCTGACAGCTTCTTTGGTTGCATGCTGAATTTGTTTGCATTATTATCCAAATCAGCAGTCATCTTGGATAAATTAAGAGTCCGTACGTGGAGACGCTATGCGCTGCGAGTTTGCTCAGCAACTCTGTTTTTGTAGTCGTTGGGATTTGGGAAAAATATATATGGTAATCTACGTCGCTTGTTCTTGTAATTTTTTTTATGTTAAGACGATAGGACTCTTTAACTGTAGACTTTCTGGAACTGGAATGTAACCCATCCGTTGACCATTGTATTTCCTGTTCACCAAGAATTTTACGATGGCATTCACTGTTTCCAACCACCATTGCTTAAGCAGATCAGTTAGCTAACCCAAACATAGACCACTTTTTTACATTTTTTTTCTAATTACAAGATGTTGACTAGCTTAATTTCGAGAGAACACGCACTTGTTCTCCTTTTGTGGAAGATAAGTAAACATTCTATATGATCATGGTCTAAAGTACAGGGCCCAAGAATATTTCTGGAGAATACTGGGACCATGCCAGCATCTCCAATTCATCAGATCCGATATGATCCAATTCTTCTATCATTGGCATCCTACATCACAATCTGTATTTTTCTCTTGCAAGAACGTACTAGCTATCCGGATAACATGCTAGCTGTTCTAGTCTATCATTACCAACTGATGTATGCTTTGAAGATTGGTGGATCGGGCCGCTGCAAAATCTCCCAAAGGATAGTTGAAAGAACAAAAGCGGCAGTGATCATGTATACAGGAATCTATTGAGGGAGATGAACAGAAGAACTTTGGAAGGAAAGGAAGTTGAGTCACTGGTGGTGGTGCAACTCATCAAATTTGTAAGGGCGTGCGGCGCCCTAGATGTTTCTTAGTTCTTATGAATTTTAATTTAGCGGAGTTTTGTTTTTCTCGTTTAGGTAATCGCAGATTTGTAAGTGCTGACCTTCTCCTTCTTCTTATATGATGTGACCACCAGTGCTCCTGCCGTTATTTAAGAAATATCTTTGATAACATATCTTGTCCCTACTGCTTCCATTGCTAGGCTGGTCATGGACCAGCTCGCTCTCCATCGGCTAGCTCCGCACGAAAGATTCCATCCTATCCGCCGCTGCAATCCTCACACATGTTGCTGTCTGCCATTGCCATGCATCGTCATCGTGCTGATCCATCCTTTGCGCAAGTACAAGTTTGTGATGCCAATTTCAGCGGATACTTGTGCACATGCATGTGTGCTTTCAGTGAATCACGGATCATGACTATTCCCTAACACGGATCGGGCAAGTATGTACGGTACAAATTTTCAGGACCTACACATGCTGATTTATTTTTTTGTTGACATACTATTTTGCATTGATCCAACTGTTGATCCATGCATAAGGTTCATCAATTCAAACCTCTGGTTGCAGTTGCTATCAATGGTAATAATGTTCTTCCAGCATGCAGCCATGCACAGAGTTATCTAGGGCACACTATCTAGTTGATAACTTGACATGGCCAAGTATTATTTTATATATACAATCAATTACACTTATTAGTATAGATTTGTGGATGGATATTTATTCCGGAAGAGGTAATCAATTATATATCTGAATGCATACGGCATAACTATATCAGATTCATATTCTTATTCGAGAGTATCCAGATTTGTATTCGTATCCCACCCTTGACATGGACGTTGCTTTCATTTAATTAATTCCACCACATGAAAGAGGAAATTTGTTCAAAACAGTCGAACCCGTCTCCTGGCGGAATAATCAAGTAACTGGAGTCATGCTGCCACGCTGGAGTTCAATTTCTGCTAGGAATGGTACCCATTGTTCTATTCGCAAAAAACCCCCATTGTTCTGTGTAATTATGTATAGCTTCCTCCGATCCACAACATAAACATCTTTCATGTGGAAAAAGTTTTATGTGGTTCATGAGCGTCGGTTAATTTAATATGACTAAAAGGAAACTTATGTAAAGAAAATGATGTGATTATCCATACATTATGGGAGCAACAATATCATATGCGGTATATGCTCCCGGTATCTTCATGCATCTAAAGTTTAACTAGGAAAGAAATTAAAGTTTGTGCTTGAGATCCAATCAAACACATTTTTTTTAAGATTCCTATCAAACACTGTCACTAGGAAACTCTTAGGAACAGAAAAAAATAAAACTCTTAGGGGGTGTTTAGTTGGTGAAAAAAATTGGGTTTGGGTTTGGGTATTGATTAGGCTTAAAAGATTCATCTCGTTCTAATTAGTTAAACTGTGTAATTAGTTATTTTTTAGGTGCATTTAATACTTCATGCATGTGTCCAAAGATTCGACGTGATGGGTATTGTAAGAAATTTTTTTTGGGAACTGAACACCCCCTTAGGAGGAACAAAAATGCCCTGTCCAACAGACAAGCGTGTAGGTAACTCGAGATCAGAGAGGATATCCGATCCCCAAGACTTCTTTTTAGGGCATCCGCAGTGACCTTTTTACATGAGTCGACTCATGGAGTCCACGGCAGATCATCATTTTCTCTCTCTGGTTGTTTCATCGACTAAATAATCAGCAATGAGACCCACTGCATAATTAAAAATAACTATCCTTTCCTTTTGCTCGGTGCCGCTCCTCACAACAACAGCAACTGATGGGACTTCTTTATTTATTCACCGAGGAGTCGACTCCCAAAGAGGAATCGGTTCATCTCTCTCCTCCATGATTCGTTGCCTGCAGTGGTTGCATCGATTCCTGACGCTGCCATGTAGGATGAGGAGTCGGCCACGAGAAGCCCTTGTAGTAATCCAACCTCGAACTGAAACTTTTGTCCTCGCGAACAAAGACAGAAGTAATAAATAAATGCAGCCCCCGTCGCGTCAGTCTTGGCTCCATCCGTGTGATAATAAAAAGAAAATGAATGTTTGCAAATGAAACTACAAGCCAGGGATAACATTTTCAATGGTGGAGATACGTCTGCTTTGTGCTAATCCAACGACTAATGATGATAAACACAAACTACCGTACAAACCTAATTAATCCAAACCTTGTCATCCGCATGCGCTCCTCTCTCTTTGCATTGTCAGCAATAAAGCTCGTGGCAAGAACGCAAGACCTGTCGTCGTTTTGCACCCCTAGTGGCCCCGGCCACGAGCGGGCCTGGCTGATTGGTCGGCCTCCCTGGGCCCCACGAATGATTGGTGGCCGCGGACGTCGCGTGCTTTCGGCGACGCGGATGCGACGGGACGGGCCACGGGCGGAGCACGCCGAGCGCCATATCCAAACCCCCGTCGAGACGCTTCTCCGATCCGCCGCCGGCGAGCGAGGCTAGCTAGCTGGGCACAGCTGGCGCGCCATCATTGGATAAGGGCCCTTGGAGACGCCACGTCGCCCGTGACCCCCCAGTTGTTGGTAGCGGGTCTTGGTGCGCTCTGGCTCAGCCCGGGTCGGGTCGGGTCGGATCGGCTCGCATGCATGAGGTGGGGCCGTGGGGGTCACGCGAACGTTAACGGTGTGTTTGCGTCAACAATTAACGGTCCGCTAGACAACAATTAAAGATGACACCAGCTTGATCTTCTGCAGCAAGCCGAAGGTGCGTCATGTTCTAGGCCTAAACATTTTTAGCAAATTGTGGCAAGTCCCTTATTCCACACACCGTATTTCTATGTCAAACTGAATAAATTTACTGTCATAGCAATTCTGGCTGCTAATGGTCTGGGCTGAATCCAGTTTTAATGGTCTGGTTTTGCTATATGGACTTGTTTGGTTCGGTGGCAAATGGGGTAAGATGTCTAGTCTGGTTTGGTCCGATACAACTTGTATATGGTCTGGGTTTGGTTCAGGTTGAGATTTTAAATGACTGTTTGCAGAATCAGCGCACTCGAATTTTCCAACCACTGGATGAAGATCCTATGACTGTCCTTCATCTTCAACCTCCAGTCAAGAGCATCGAACATGCTTGGTCCTCATAGGAAGAATCCCTCGCGGTGCTCATCGGCGGACGGCCGCATGAACGCCAACGGTGGTGGGGGCTGCGACGCTGGCCGCTTCAACTGCGGCAACGGCCGGTGGTCGGTGCTCAGGCTCTTCACGAGCGTGAGCGAGCGGTGCCCTGAGCTCAGTAGCTGGTGATGGCGTCCATCTCAACCATGGTCGTAAGCGCATATAGTTTGGTCTTGGTTTGGTTTCTGAGGCAAGCAGCTCTGTTTGGTACGGTTCGACCGAGGAGAATATTAGTAATTGGTGTGGTGCGATCTTGGTTCGGGTTTTAAACCGTTAGCAGCTTAATAGCAATAGGCGTATGACTTCTTTTTTAGATTAGATACACGTATGACTTAAGAGTAAAAATGGGTACATAAATGCACGCAAAGAGTCCATGTTTATGTCAAATAAAACAAATAGATGATATGTTTCACTTATAAATTAAAGAATTGATTCAAAAAAGATACCATATGTTAAACAGTATATGTAATTATAGTCCGCTAACCGAAATAGTGCCCGCTAAGTCTTGGGTACTACCCTAGCTAAAGCCGCTATCTTATTATAGCGGTAGCAGTAGGTGGTGGCCTCTACAGCAATTGTAGCCACTACCACCACTATTAGCTCATAGTCTATTAGTTTATTTTACCGAAAATTACTTTACCTTTACAAATTAAGTCTCGAATTATTTTTCAGAAAAAACTGTTTGGCAGAACTTATAATAATTTGGGATTAGCAGGGGGTGAGGCTCGATTTGGCTCCATCCATGCAGACTTGCAGAGGCAAAGGAGGGCACGGGTTCAGTGGCATGTGTACATGCTGGTCAAGGGTATGCCTCTGCTAAAATTAGATGTGGAACATGCATCGAATTCAATGGCTTGAAAATTATTGCGCTGCATTTCCAAATTTATTGTTCTATTTACATTTTCACTAAATGTAAAAGTAACGAACAACTTGGTTAGAACTGTTCCATCCTAATAACAAAGTTCAATAATGTCCTTTTCTATGTCATCGTACTTATGGGTTATGGCAAGTTAAGTACCACATCGGATCAATAGTAATACCAACCCGATCCAATATAGTCTGAAATAGTTGTTTCGCCCATTTATTTAGCATCTGAAGAGAGTTGAGTGAGGCATGCAGGCAGCTCCCCTATAAGAACGGCAGCTCATCGCCCCGTCCTGGATCTGTATCCTCAGCGAGTGGCTACCATCGCAACTCCTGCCCAGTCAGCTCGTCCCGGCAACCTCCCTTCCCACCGCCACAATGTCGGGCAACATCGCCTTCGGCCGGTTTGATGACTCCTTCAGCGCGGCCTCAATCAAGGCCTACATCGCCGAGTTCATCTCCACCCTCGTCTTCGTCTTCGCCGGCGTCGGCTCCGCCATCGCCTACAGTGAGTCACTCATCACCACTAAATGATTTGCGTGCGCGGCCCGCCCATGATGAACGATGCGTTTAATTAGCTGAGCAAACTGTATCAATGGATCGTTGCAGCCAAGTTGTCCGGTGGCGCGCCTCTTGACCCTTCGGGTCTGATCGCCGTGGCGGTGTGCCACGGGTTCGGGCTCTTCGTCGCGGTCGCCATCGGCGCCAACATCTCCGGCGGCCACGTCAACCCCGCCGTCACCTTCGGCCTCGCCCTCGGCGGCCAGATCACCATCCTCACCGGCATCTTCTACTGGATCGCCCAGCTCCTCGGTGCCATCGTCGGCGCCGTCCTCGTCCAGTTCTCCACCGGCGTGGTACGACGTCAAGTTCTCCAGATGTACAAGGAGCTCTCCGGCAGCCGCCAGTGCTCCAAAAGTAAGCATGCAAACAGTGCACTGACATCGATACCTTTTCTCCTGGGCAGGCGACCCCGACCCACGGCCTCTCCGGCATCGGCGCGTTCGAGGGCGTCGTGATGGAGATAATCGTCACCTTCGGCCTCGTCTACACCGTGTACGCCACCGCGGCCGACCCCAAGAAGGGCTCCCTCGGCACCATCGCCCCCATCGCCATCGGATTCATCGTCGGCGCCAACATCCTCGTCGCCGGCCCCTTCTCCGGCGGGTCCATGAACCCGGCCCGCTCCTTCGGCCCCGCCGTGGCCAGCGGCGACTTCACCAACATCTGGATCTACTGGGTCGGCCCGCTCATCGGCGGCGGCCTCGCTGGCATCGTCTACCGGTACATCTACATGTGCGGCGACCACGCCCCCGTCGCCAGCAGCGACTTCTAAGCGCCCCAAGTAGAGGGCCGTCGATCGGCGTGCATTGTTGTTTGGTTTCTCCCAATCCTAATGTTGGCAGCATAAAGTGAGGGTCAGGCTGTGATGAGCAGCATCGCAGCATGTCGTGTTTGGTTCGGAACTTCAGATCAAAGCCCCGGAGGCTGTGCACATGCGCTTGGATGATTGGTCATGTTTCTCCATTTTCTCATTTTTGTAACTTTATTAGTGTGAAGTTGGTGGGGTTCCAGAACCAGAGCATGCATTTCTGTTTAGTGTTTACTTTTATTGCGAGATTTGCAATAACTTATATTTAGTTTCTGCCTTCTGCATGGTTAAGATTGACCTGTTTGGATGGATTAAAGTTAGGTGCTGAACTTTAGCATATATGAAGCACTTATACTTTTAATAAAGTTATTGAATTTTGTCTAAATTGAAATTTTGCTCACCTTATTAACACACATGTTTGGATGGACTAGTGCTAAACTTTAGCATTTTAGACACTAGCACTTCCATCCAAACAACCTCTTATTATTAGCTTCCGTTTGTAAGACTAGTGGAGATGCACGTGTCCCAGTATTTAAAAAACATTTATATTTAAAACTATCACATGTTTAAAGAATAATTATATTTAAAATAACATGAGATTCAAAATTGATATAACAAAGCATCACAATATGTTGATCCCTTACCGAATCAACAAATTTATATCTATACCTCAAGTTTGAGCATGAAATAGACACTGTTGATACAACAATCCATGAGATACATTACTTGTACCCTAAACAAACTGTGCACATGAATACAATATTTTTAAATCAATTTGATTGACTTTTATGCAAGTACCAACTTTTATGCAAGTACCAAGTCAACCTACTTTTCATGCTACAATCCAACGACATTGCAGTCATTGTAACATGCTTCTTCCTTCCACTGATTTTGCTCCTTATTGGTTCCGGAAGTTTCATATCAAACAGAGTATCATGTTTCTTCTTACTCCCATCTATTTGACCTCCCTACCCCATTCTTCTACTTGTCTTTAGCAGTAAGTCATAGAAATCCATGCCGGATCAGGCATTATCATTATCCCGTCATATGAAATCCCATCAACACAACTCTCGAGGACAACCAATTTGACAACAACAGGTTTGACATCACGTGACCATTAATCTATCTATCTATCTATACTATAAAAGTTGAAACAATTGAAAACAATTCTCACCAAGATTAGGCCCACCGTATCCCTCACTGAGGCCCCACTTGTCAGGCCAAAAGGTTTGACTAAAGGGAGGGGAAGATTGATTTCGTCAATGTTTTCCACCAAAATCCTATTACTTTTTACATCAGCAATTTCCTATACCCACCTCTTGTACCCACATATTATTTTCCTTTAGCACACACATACTTTCCTTTGCATATTCATTGACCCACAATTCACGTCATTTTTTCTTTTGGAAGGATAATAATTGACATCATTGTTTATGGAAGGAAAAGAAAGACGTGTATTAACGTATTACTTTCCTTTACTATACACATACTTTCCTTTGCACATACGTTAACCCATAATTCACGTTATTTTTTTCTTTTGGAAGGATAATAATTGACATCATTGTTTATGGAAGGAAAAGAAATACGTGTATTATTTTTAGAATAAAAATAAATGGCATCGTTGCTTGATGGTTTTGGAAGGATATTAATTGACATCATTGTTTTATGGGAGGAAAAGAAATATGTGTATTATTTTTGAAAAGAAAATAAATAACATTATTGCTTGATGAAACAAAAATTAAATACGTGCCTGTGGCACGTACATCTTCCCTAGTAAGTAATAACATCAGCTCAATTTTTTGGTCCAACCAATTTGACAACACATCCCGCGACCATTAGTAAAACAATTTTATTTGCAGTGGAGTTATATATAGTATCACCTTGAAAAGCATTTGAAGCCGAGCAAATAAAAATGTTTGAAAAGTTGCTTCTGATTTTTTGGTTCTGAAAATCCAACACTAATTTTTAGAAGATAGTTTCTAAGCTCAGAAAGCTACGAAGGACTCATACAACTGAGCTTTCCATATAAATTTAGCTTTTCTAAGCTTCCAGTTTTCTAGAAGCTATGCCAGAAATTCGTTGTTTGTTTAAGCTTCTAGCTTTCACGCTAAAAAGCTGCCAAGATCTCAAACAAACTGACCTTTAGTCTGAGGGAACGGCAAACGAACCTTACCTATTAGCAGCGACCTCCAAAAACTTGTTTATGTCACGTATGACGACGCATTGTAGCGAAGCTATAAAGATTATAATACATGTGATCATCTGTGATGTTCCATTTATATCACATAATTGGTAGACTATGATATATTTTGCAATTTGTGATGCTTGCATAATGAAAATTCATTTGTAATCTATACCCTATAACTGAAACACTAGAATAATTCTTGTGACAAACATTCTTTCATCACTATTTGAATGGTCATAAAATGTCACATAGATAATAGACTCATAAGGTCCATGTAGCGAGCAGCCTACTTTTCGGCTAAGCCTGATTCAGCCCAATCCATTTTGGGCTTGGCCCATGGGAGGTGACGCCTCATCCCCTGGTTATTCCCCTAGCATCTTGTGCTGCAATATTTCCAACTGAATAGTCTAAGATTAACCATTGAATTCATTCCTATCAATGAAGATCACAAATTATGGTACATATTCTAAATCCACCCGTCTTGAATGCTATATGGCTCCTCCACCCTCTCCATTGCCCAGCCCCACGCAGGTGCTCACCCCGATCCCGGCGACCACCACCACAGTGCCGCCATTCATCCCGAATCCGGCGGCCACCACCACCATGTTCCCCCTCCTATCGCCGCCCGCGCCGCCCCCAACCTGCGAGCTGGTAGGGCACAGCAAAGCTCTAAGGCTGCTCGCACCGGCATACGGAAAAGGGTACTGGAGGATCCATTTAGCGTAAATTTGACTGCAGCGGGGTCCGAGAAACCTTCCGCTATCTGCGCAGGCGCTTCCGTTTACGCTACTGCGAGCGGAAGCAGAGGAGCCCGCTAACCTCGTGGGCCCACGCGCTCCACTCCATCCGCGCGCCATCGTCAACCACATTCGCCGCCCGCCCGCGCAGTCCGCCGCCCCCTGCCCGCGCTCCGCCTCCTCTGGCGCAACTCGGAGACGCGACCTGCCCGCGCAGTCCCCCGCCTCCGATGCCGCCCCCTACCCGCGCTCCGCCTCCTCCGGCCCTCTTCCTCCTAACTCTGTCTTTGCCCCCATCTCTTTCCTTGTGCGGCAACCACTGCTCGCCGGACGCGCCTTCGGCCGCCGCACCCCGTCTGCTCCTCAACCTCCACCCGCCGGTCGCGGCTCCGCCTCCGGCCGCCACCCGGCTCACCCCGCTTTGACCCGTCCGGGTCGCCCAGAGCTCGCCCCGACCCGGCTGCGGAGCCCCGCCTCAACAGCGGCCAGACCCGGCGCGGCCGCACATGCTGGGGGCCTCCAGGCCACGCGCTCAGGACTGGGCGGCCGGCGAGCTCGAGCTCGGCAGAGGCCTCCGGGCCACGTGCTCAGGACTGGGCGGGCGGCGAGCTCGAGCTCGTTGAGCTCCGCTGAGCTAGGGAGACAGGCGGGGCCGGCCAGATCCGGTGGCGGCCTTGAGCTCCATGGTGGCGCGCGGCTCCCCAGGCCACCGGCGGCCCACAAGGTCTCCCTTGCCGGCCTACCCCAAGAGCCTCCTACGCCTCGACACCACCTCCCGCCGCTACAGGGCTCTCGCCTGCAGCCCCGGCCTCGCCTCCTGCTACTGCCGGCGCGCCGGGCGCCTTCCTGTAGCCTGCTGCTGAGCAGCCCGCAAAGGGGGTCTTCCCGCGCTACCACACCGTCCACGCATGCCGAGGGCGGAGGTCGTCATGCCCGGCGCGGACCTCACCGAGGACGGCTTGGCCATCGCGCACTCCGTGGCCGGCAGCCTGTTGCTGTGGTCGAAGGCCCCCCTAGCCGCGCCCCCTGTCGCGCGTCCACTGCAGTAGGCTCGCCTGACGAGGATGAGCTGACCTCAACCGCGGAGAGAAGGGGATAGAGAGGCTGGGGATTGCCGGGGAGGGAGACGCCGCTGCCGGAGAAGAAGGGGACGCCGCCTCGCTCTGCCTCCATGGGGTGCAGGGGAGGAGACAAGAGGGAGGGAAGGAGTGGATAGCCGGCAGCGCCAGGATACGGCCGCCGAGATCCGGGGAGGTGAGGCCCGGCGAGGGAGGAGCAGTGGCGGGGGAGGTGGCGGGGGGTTGTAGGAGGAGGGGAGCCGGCGACGGGGAAGGTGCAGGGGAGAGAGAGAATGGGGAGGGAGTGAGGAAAAAGGAGAAGAAAAAAAGAAATGCGGGTCCCACTATTTGATAGTGGGTATAGAGGAGATATTTGGAGGATCGATGGGTGCAGAAAAATATGGTATAGATGAGAGAATCTTGATGACTGAGCAGAAATATTCCCTTCAGAGGATAGATAGAGAGGAGAACGAGTGTGGACAGCCTAAGGTGGAGTCAAGATACCCTGCCGATGGGAAAATCTGGTGGCCCATCTCCTATTCCCGTAAGGACACGCTGCTGGCTGGGCTCGGCACGGCACCCCGCCATTGCCCTCTGATTTTTATCAATTTTTTATGTACTGCCTTAGACATAGATGTTTGAATTATCGATACTAAACAATTGACTTTTGCCTTCATATCTAGAGCTTATTCTATAATTGTGTATATGATCATGAATATATATTTTTATATTTTTCTGAATTTTATTGGAGGCACACGTAGTTCAATTCGGACATACTTTTCAATTTGATAGGACCCAGGCCCTCATCTCCGGTCACCAATATGTGGGACCCGCATATCAATTTCATAGAAGAAAATGCATGGTCCAATATTCTTGAGGAGTCAACTGTCCCGTGTCAAAAAGAATGCGAGTGAAAAGCTAGGCGAAAATACTTGAGTAGCGTAGTGGTAGATAGCAACTATAAAGCTGGCCTTGGCCCAGGCTTAAACTCGTGTGGCGGCACAATTTTCCTCCCTTTTGTGCTCATTCGGCACACCTATTTTCACAGCGGGCCTTTTCTTCTTCTTGGGCCAGATCGAGTGGATCCTGGTTGCTTATTCAAACCTGGACCGTCTCACAACAATTTTGTATCACGCCTAACTTTGAAAAATGCCCAGGCCTTATTATCCCCCGGCACCACCATAACACATGGGCATTATGTGGACATGCTAGACTGGGCAGGCAACACGCCAACATGTGACTGCAAGACTACCTGCCCCCACCGCACGTACATGTGGGTGGCTGGGTCCTACCTCACCAGTGGACCTCGTGTTGACATACTTGAACCATAACACTAACATGTTCGACCTTTGTGTCCAGGCCAGAACTCGTGGCTGCTAGGTAGATATCTGGGACCAGTACAACCAAGACCTATAATTACACATGTTAGCAACTTCGGCCTGCTACCCCATACTTGTATGTGTGGACGTCCATGTCACAATTCTTTACAATTCTTTGGTGGGCCCTGCATTGACATATTTTATCCACACACATGGATCTTCGGTTCATCGTTTAGAAAATTTCAGACACATTACTAATAGTGAGAAACGACCTTATTAGCGGCGCCTATATCCCCATTGAGGCTATATATATGAGGCCTGCAAATTTGCGGTCGCCCGTAGCAGTGGATTCTAGTGGTCGATTTCCGACCGGCCTGTGTTTTTCTATTTTAGGTAAGTTTTCTTCCCCGCATCATTCCCTTTCCAATGTCTTTGTCATTTTCTTTTCTCAGCACCAAAGAGGGTCCTGACTCCCCCGCACGTCCCGAGAAATTGTTTACTGTGATTTTTTTTACCGCTGATAGCGCTCCAACCCTTTTTTCCCTGCAAATTTTTTGTGTTGCTTTTCACTGCACGCCAAATCTTCACTTTCACTTTCTACATGCCAAAAATCATTCGGGACTGTGGGAAAATGGGAACAAAAATTGGGGGGGGGGGGGGGGGGGGGGGAGTGCAATAAAAGCTAGTTTCAACAGGATAGAATAAATACGTTTGCTTGTACAAATAAAAATAGGAGCAGCCTTGTTATATGCAGTAGTTTTCTAGCCACTCCAGTGGTAGGCCAAGAGCACGTGCCAGCTAATTGAACAAAATTACAGAAGAGCCAGAATGAGATTCTAAGAGGCCTAGGTACAAGACCTCCTTCTATCTCTAAGCTCCTTGAGTTGAGACATGAAAGAAAGTGTAATACCTGCATAGTTAAAACAAGTTGTTCCAACATGAGTACTCATTCAGAACTGATGTGATGTGCAATGAATGTGAAGGATTTTTTTTAGTGCCGAAAAGATTGAAAATTGGTTGTGCTGGTGTAGCACATAACAAACTCCATAACGATATGAGTTACGCACATATTTGACCGACACATATAAAACAGGGCAAGCCATGTTGCACACATAGTCTGAATTGAAAACGGCCTATAGCAATAATAGATATATCTCATATATGGTAATTATGGTTAGCTTTCTAGCTGGTACAGTGCGATAAATCATCAGATATGCATATGCAATATGTGATTGTGTTGTGGCAACATGATTTTCAGATGTTAAAAAAATACTAATGTCCACAACATAATAAAGATGATAACCGCACCAGAATTTACCTCATTGGACATCTTTTGTCATTCACTAGTGGTTTTGGTTGTTTTCTCTTACCAGGGGTCATCTGCACTGGATTAGCACCAGCAGCTACCATATGGGAAAGCAACCTTAGTATAGCTTTCACAATAGCGTGCAAAACAGATACGATATAAGCAGACATGAGGTTTCTGCATTGATGTACCTTTACACCCTAGTAATCATCCCTTGAGCAAGGATGACCGAAGTGGTTGCTCCCTCACCAGCCAAATCATTTCTTTAGCAGCAGCTTAGCGGACCAATTTAGCTTCAATATTTTCAACAGGGTCCTTCAGTTCAATCTAGCAAATTTGAAAAGCCATTTATTTATGAGAAAAGTTGGTGTCCATGATAAGCTAAATTGGAGCATGAACAGAATTCAACTGGTGTGTGTGTGAGAATGACAAACACCATCAACAAAATAGGATCTGAGTTTTGAATCATAATAAACTTTGGAGGAGAATCATGACACATTCCATGTGAGAAAGTTAAACATGAATCTGAGTTTGGATGGGAGCATAAGACTAATTTTGTTTCATTTTTCAAAAGATACTCAAACAAACATTTTTAGAAAAAACTTACGAACAAACAAAAATTGCATACGTTTATATAAACAAATTTATATACAAAAACATAGACAACTTATGTAAGAACAATTTAGAATAAAAAAGTTATGCAAAGACAAAAAATTATATATATATTGTATAAACTATGTACACAATATATATTCTAACTATATATTATAACTTGTTTATATACAAAACTATGTACACAAGTTTGGGAAAATAAAAAAAGGTTATGAAATAAAATTTTGGGACATATATTCTAACTGCTAGAAAATTTTATACTTATTTTTTCTATAAATTTTTAAGATAACTTTTGTACAAATTGCACAACAAACTTCTCTGTGAAAGAAATCTTTATACACAAGTTATGTATATTTCTTTTCCACAAACTTTTTTTGGCAGCGTAGCATAAAATATTTCCATGAAACTTTGAAACATAACTTATTCATAAAATTCTTCTATACATCTTATCATAAGTAAATTTTTGTATATAATTTTTTAGTATACAAAATACTTTGAAACTATACAATGGAAGTATTTCCCATAGAACTCTTACGTACAACATATATTCCTGAAAACATACTTATGCAGAAAAAAATTGGTCTACAAAACTTCTGTAGATAAATTTAATTTACAAAATTTATGTAGTCAAAATTTAATCTAAAAAACTTTTGTAGACAAAATTTAATCTACAAAACTTATGTAGACAAAAGTCTATATTTCCCAAAAACATTTCAGAGGACCTTTTCTGATAATTTTTTGAGAAAACTTTTGTATAAAAAGCTATGTTGAAAAAACTTTTCTAAAAGTAAATTGATAACATATTTAAGCTTTTCTACATAAATTTTCTAGAAAACTCCTGTAGAAAAATTTAAGATTTTATCTAAAATATAAATTTTCTATATAGCCTTTCGCTTTATGTACAATTTTTTGTATAAAACTTGTTACTAAACTTTTGTTAACAAATTTTTTACTATAAATATTTATTGATACTATGTACTATATAAGCTTTATACATAGTAAATTTCACACAAGACTTTTCTAGAGAGCTTGTATGAAAAAACTTCTACTAGACAAAAATAATTTACTGAAAATAATTGGCCTAAGATGCTACCCACAAGTGATTACCAAATCATTAACATTAGTAACGAGCATGTAAATCAAGTAGTAGTAGAATACAGAGAAAAAGTGGAACCATAATGGTATAGGAAGCACTCATCGCCTATATTAAGGCTACTGTATATAAGTTTTGGACTAATAAAAGTCTGAACAATTATAACAAACTACTACTTGAATAATAGAAAAAGGCAACTTTTATGTGTATAATCAAATTTTATTTCTCTTCAAGAACTGCTGTGTGCTCAATCTCTAATGGCAGATGTCATTGGGTAAGCTAGTTCAATACCATCAATTCCACCAGTAACATATATAATTTGAGTCGAAGGTTAGTCAAACAGAACTATACATTGACCTGGCACCAGAAGAATGACCAATCCAATTGTTCTACGAGCTATTCATATGGATCAAACATCAAACACTAAAACCTTCCCATGACTTGGCCATCTTATCCATTGTTTACTTATTAATGCCGGTACCTATGCAGCAAAGTGTAATTTCACGGAGCAAATAAGGGCATGCCTTGGGACAGATGGGAAGAACAGAGTGTTTACTTTTGTGAAGTAGTTTGCCAGGATGTCTTGCTGCCGGCAGTGGCATCACACAACATCGCGGCCTCTAGTACTCAAGGGATCTACGGCTCCAGAGCTCGGCTGTGCCCGCTCGGATCCGGCGCTCCGACGAGATGCCACACGGATCCGCCGCTCCAAGATGTGTTCATGACGCCTCACTTCTTGTCACCTCACTCAAGCCGCGGGTCGCCGGAGGTTGGCCCCGCCCCTTCTGCCACCGCTCCAAGCTGCCCCGGTGGCCAGTGGACGAAGACGAATTGGAATTGTCTGGAGATCGAGAGAGCAGAGGAGAAAGGCTGGGTGAAAGAAAATTGGAAATGACAAAGAGATAAGGTTGACTGGTGGGTGGAAGGAGGAGGAGGAGCTGTGCGAGACACGTGATCGACCGTAAGTTTTCTGGCTGACGGTCGGTCGCAGAATTAGCTTCGCGTATATACAGCTCGCGCTGCAAATTTTGTACCCATCGCCAAAACCCTAAGCCTTCTGACTAAGGATGGATTCGGATCGGATACGGATGAAATCGGATTCAAATGTCATCTTTTACTATATTTTAATTCAAATACGAATGCGAATGCGGATCTTATCGGATACGAATACAAAACGGGTAGTTCGAATCTGGATTCAGATCCGGATACCTTCTCGATTTGAAATATAGAGCTATCACAAGTATCAGTTTATTTTGTCAACAATTTTATAGTAGATGAAAATCATTATACAAGTAGGGAGTAACGGATTAAAAGATAGCTAATAAAAAAGAATATAATTATATATGTATAGTTTTTATATTAAATATATAATACTAATTTTAAATGTAAAATAAATAAATATTTAAATACTTAATAATTAAGATATATAAAAAGATTTTATCATTAAATAAATGATTAATTTGAATCGTATAAAATAATTTTAATCATGAAATAAATATATTAAATAGTTAAAGTTAATTTTTATATCATTACTAATTTAATAAATATATTATTAGTTATCTAGTCTTCTAAATAATTTAAATAGTATACATCATTAAGTAATTAGGTATAAAGATAAGTTTAAGATTGTCTCACTTGTCATTTTTTCTTTACGGATACGGATGTGATCGGATATTCCTCGAATACGAATATGGAATCGGATAGAGAAAAATTCTCAAAGTCGGATTCGGATGCATCCATATGACATCCATATTAAAATCGAATACGAATACGGATATTCATATTTACGTTTTAAGCGTATACGAATATGGATAATTCGGATATTCAGCCATCCTTACTTCTGACGGACCAATTTGGGTAAGCGGCCAATTAAATTTGGGCAACCCACCATGCATTTCCTTGGAAGTAACTGCTTCTCTGTATGCTGGTAGTCTGCATGCAGCATGCAAAGCTAGTGTATCTTTTTTTTTTCTCTTTCAGTTTTCTTACTTTTGTTTTCCGTTTTTTCTCTTTCCATTATCTTACTTTTTTTCCTATTTCTTTCCGGTCTTTCCTTTCCATTTTTTATAGATTCCTTAATAGAAAATTATGTATTTGTTACCAATGCCCCTCATAATTAATGCAACAAAACTAGAACACATATGAATATATTTATCTTCTTCCTATGTTTATTTATCTTGTTCTTCTCTTTGCTATTTCTCTCCTTCTATTTTATTTTCCTTTCTTTTTCCAAGCCTCTTTATTTATTTATTTATTCTTAATTTTTTTAATTTTTATATTTTATATTAACCATGTTTATTTCTTGTATAACAATATATTAATAGAGTTACACTTTACCTATACTATAGTATAAACTATTTGTTCACATTTAAGAGTGGGTTTTGCTTAATATATACTATTTTATTTTTATTGCAGACTTATATGTTGGGTGTGAAATGATTTATTTTCTTTATATGCTAATTTATTTAGCACGTATATATGTGTTTATAAAATAAATGTACAATGTAGTTGTTCTCATGTAAAATTATTTATCTATGCGTAACTAATTTGTTCGCAATGCCAAATTATTTGTTCGCTTTGTAAACTCAATTGTTCACTATGATTGACTTATTTGTTCGTGATATGTATTTTTTATTATTTATTCTATACAATAAAATGTTTCGATGTTTAGTATTTTGATATTATTTGTTTGTCATGTTTAGTTTTTTGTTTGTAGAAAATAATTATTTGTTTGTGTTGTTAAAATATTTGTTTTCAGTAGCCGAAAATAATTATTTAATACTTAAAAAATGAATTTGCAAAAATATAGTTCAAACATAGGCAAGTGTGGTTTTATTTTGAAGATCTTGTCATCATAAAGATTATGGTGTAATCAGAATTTAATTTAGATACATAATTTACGATTTATAGGTTTTTTTTAGTTTGAAACCCATGTACATATGGCTGATGTCATCGTTTTTTTTTTGTTTCCACTTGCATGCACGCATGTCTTATTCTCTTTTCTTTGATGATGGGAGTACTACCCGTGAAGCTATTTTCCCGTGAAGTTTGTGAGGCTGATGAATATAACTAGGCATACTAAGGTTTTGTTTAGATCCAAAACGCAAAATGTAAAATTTTTATAAATCGCTTGCATGGTGTACTAAATGTAATCAAAAAATAAATTGCATTATACCAATGGATTGTAAATTGCGAGACGAATCTAATGAGCCTAACTAAGACGTGATTAGATACTAAATTGCTACAATAATGCTACAGTAAACATGCTCTAATGATGGTCTAATTAGGCTCATTAGATTCGTCTCATAGTTTAAAGACGAGATCTATAATTAGTTTTGTGATTAGTCTACATTTAATACTTCAAATGTTGAAGATTCTCTTCAAAAAATGCAAAATGCAAACTGATTTAAACACAGCCTAAAAGTCTAATGTAAAGCCCAAAACAGGGAGTGCATCCGCATCCCCTTTAGGCAATGGTATAATCACATCCCCATATCCCACTATAGACTGCTATTACCCTCTGAAAACCTGACCGCTAAATGTTTCGCTATTTTTAACATTGTTGGTAGCCACCCGTCCCTTGAACGAGGAAGCCGTCGAGCGGGCGCCTTCCTAGCTCCTCAAACGACGTCGATCTCGACGACGCGCCGGAGTTCGCCGCCACCATGTCCGGTGTTACTAGCGGCGACTATGCCAACTACACCGTCCTCATGCCGCCCACCCCGGACAATCAGCCGTACAGCGGCGGCGGTGGCGCGCCGTCCTCCACGTCGACGGGTGGTGGCTCCAGGCCAGACGACTTCCCCTTGCCTCCCTATGGCCCGTCGGCGTCCCCTAAGATCGTCAACCGGCGCGGGGGCGCCGGCGGGGACGACGTCGCCGGGGGCGTCAGCAGCAAGATGGACCGGCGGCTGTCGACGGCGCGCGTGCCGGCGCCGTCCAAGTCGCTGCTGGTGCGGAGCCAGACCGGGGACTTCGACCACAACCGGTGGCTGTTCGAGACCAAGGGCACGTACGGCATTGGCAACGCGTACTGGCCGCAGGACAACAGCGCGTACGCCGCCGCCGACGGCGGCGGCGGCGCGGGCGGCGGCCCCGTCAAGATGGAGGACCTCGTGGACAAGCCGTGGAAGCCGCTCAGCCGGAAGGTGGCCATTCCGCCCGGCATTCTCAGCCCCTACAGGTTGAATTCTATATATTCGCATCGCCGTTTCGACCGATCGACCAGTGCTACTTATTCTTGGCATGGATTTTGATTTGCATGTGGCTGCAGGTTGCTGGTGCTGGTGCGCTTCATCTCGCTGTTCCTGTTCCTGATCTGGCGCGCGACGAACCCCAACCTGGACGCGCTGTGGCTGTGGGGGATCTCCATCGTGTGCGAGTTCTGGTTCGCCTTCTCGTGGCTGCTGGACCAGATGCCCAAGCTGAACCCGATCAACCGGGCCGTCGACCTCACCGCGCTCCGGGAGAAGTTCGAGTCCGTGACGCCGGCCAACCCGACGGGCCGCTCCGACCTCCCCGGGCTCGACGTCTTCATCTCCACCGCCGACCCCTACAAGGAGCCGCCCCTGACGACTGCCAACTCGCTGCTCTCCATCCTCGGCACCGAGTACCCCGTGGAGAAGCTCTTCGTCTACATCTCCGACGACGGCGGCGCGCTGCTGACCTTCGAGGCCATGGCGGAGGCGTGCGAGTTCGCCAAGGTGTGGGTGCCCTTCTGCCGCAAGCACTCCATCGAGCCGCGCAACCCGGACTCGTACTTCAACCAGAAGGGAGACCCCACCAAGGGCAAGAAGCGGCCGGACTTCGTCAAGGACCGGCGGTGGATCAAGCGCGAGTACGACGAGTTCAAGGTCCGCATCAACGGGCTGGCGGACCTCATCCGCCGGCGCGCCAACGCCATGAACGCCCGCGAGCGCAAGCTCGCCCGCGACAAGCAGCAGGCCGCCGCCGACGTCCCGGCCGTCAAGGCGACCTGGATGGCCGACGGCACCCACTGGCCCGGCACCTGGCTGGACCCGGCCCCCGACCACGCCAAGGGCGACCACGCGAGCATAGTGCAGGTGATGATCAAGAACCCTCACTACGACGTGGTCCCCGGCGACGCCTCGTCGCACCCGTACCTGGACTTCACCGGCGTGGACGTGCGCGTGCCCATGTTCGTGTACCTCTCGCGCGAGAAGCGCCCCGGGTACGACCACAACAAGAAGGCCGGCGCCATGAACGCCATGGTGCGCGCGTCGGCCATCCTCTCCAACGGGCCCTTCATGCTCAACTTCGACTGCGACCACTACATCTACAACTGCACGGCCATCCGCGAGGCCATGTGCTACATGCTCGACCGCGGCGGCGACCGCATCTGCTACATCCAGTTCCCGCAGCGCTTCGAGGGCATCGACCCCTCCGACCGCTACGCCAACCACAACACCGTCTTCTTCGACGGCAACATGCGCGCGCTCGACGGCCTGCAGGGCCCCATGTACGTCGGCACCGGCTGCCTCTTCCGCCGCTACGCCGTCTACGGCTTCAACCCGCCGCGCACCAACGAGTACCGCGGCATCTACGGCCAGGTCAAGGTGCCCGTCGCCGACCCGCACGGCCACCCCGAGGAGCACCCGGACCACGAGGCGCCGCAGCGCTTCGGCAAGTCCAAGATGTTCATCGAGACCATCGCCGTGGCCGAGTACCAGGGCCGCCCGCTGCAGGACCACCCGTCGGTGCAGAACGGCCGGCCCCCCGGCGCGCTGCTCATGCCGCGCCCGCCGCTGGACGCGGCCACCGTGGCGGAGTCCGTGGCGGTCATCTCCTGCTGGTACGAGGACGGCACCGAGTGGGGGCTGCGCGTCGGCTGGATCTACGGCTCCGTCACCGAGGACGTGGTCACCGGCTACCGCATGCACAACCGCGGCTGGCGCTCCGTCTACTGCATCACCCGCCGCGACGCCTTCCGGGGCACGGCGCCCATCAACCTCACCGACCGCCTCCACCAGGTGCTGCGCTGGGCGACGGGCTCCGTGGAGATCTTCTTCTCCAAGAACAACGCGCTCCTGGCCTCCCGGCGGCTCAAGTTCCTGCAGCGCCTCTCCTACCTCAACGTCGGCATCTACCCCTTCACCTCCCTCTTCCTCATCATGTACTGCCTCCTGCCGGCGCTGTCCCTCTTCTCGGGGCAGTTCATCGTGGCCACGCTCGACCCGACCTTCCTCTGCTACCTCCTGCTCATCACCATCACGCTCATGCTGCTCTGCCTGCTGGAGGTCAAGTGGTCCGGGATCGGCCTCGAGGAGTGGTGGCGCAACGAGCAGTTCTGGGTCATCGGCGGCACGTCGGCGCACCTGGCGGCCGTGCTGCAGGGCCTGCTCAAGGTCATAGCGGGCATCGAGATCTCCTTCACGCTCACCGCCAAGGCGGCGGCCGAGGACGACGACGACCCCTTCGCCGAGCTCTACCTCGTCAAGTGGACGTCGCTCTTCATCCCGCCGCTCGCCGTCATCGGGATCAACATCATCGCGCTCGTCGTCGGCGTGTCGCGCGCCGTGTACGCCGAGATCCCGCAGTACAGCAAGCTGCTGGGCGGGGGCTTCTTCAGCTTCTGGGTGCTGGCGCACTACTACCCATTCGCCAAGGGGCTCATGGGGCGGCGCGGCCGCACGCCCACCCTCGTCTACGTCTGGGCGGGGCTCATCTCCATCACCGTCTCCCTGCTCTGGATCACCATCAGCCCACCGGACGACAGGATCACACAGGGCGGCATCGATGTGTGATCACTCGCCAATGCAACGCAAGATCATTATTGTTTTTGCAGTGTCACATTTAATTTCTTGTTTCTGGATGCAAGCAGTAAGATAAAGGTAGCTAGGCAGGGCAAGAGTCCTTTATTCTGTACCATGTAGGGGCTAGTGTACAAACAAACAGAGATGATCGACGCTAACTGTATAGGGATTCTGTGCGAAATTGCCCCTTTTTCTAATTAAGATGATATATATACAGTAATTGGTCATTGGTCCACGCGTTTTTTTTGTTTTTAACTACCTTTCCACATACACTTGAGCAGAATTTACATACTTTCAAAAAGATTCAGCACAGTCTCGACCGAAAGTCGATTCCAGAGAGATTTGAGTCGAGAACTTGCAGTAGTGGAGCAGGTTAGGTTCGAGAGAGAGAGGATTTATTTGGCCATTTGAGCCAGGTTAGGTTCGACAAAATGATCGGAGCATGGAAAAAGATCGGTTAACAATAGCAATTGTTCTTAATTAGCACCAAGGAAAATATACCAATCAAAGAAAACAAATGTGCTAAGCACGGAATAATACTCTAAGCAAGAAAACTTGTTTCTATAAGAAATACAATAATTGTTCTAGGTTAAAGAAAATTCACTACAATAGAAATTCAAATATATACTAGAACGGTAGGCTTAACTACTAGAATAAATACCTGAAATACAATGTTTTCTGTTGAAAATAAAATCAAATATACATGATCGACTCTTGAGTATACCTAATCATAGGCTGCCCAACCCGTTCGAAAAAAACCTAACTTGAACCGACTCGAAAACTGCATGGCTACGATACACTTCAACATCAATCTCCGACAACACTGCAAGTATTCATCAGTGCAAGCAAATATCAATGACTACACACTACACGAATAGGCAGCTTACTACATACCAACAGCGCGGGGGGGGGGGGGGGGGGGGGGGATTCTTCGCATGCAAGTGTTTGCGATTCTCTCTAGCAACTCGTTCCCGTGATCCATTGTTGGGGCTCCAATGTCAATTCCCCAACAATTTTGGGTACGGTGCTCCAGGAGTCATTTTTGGGAGGGCGGGCTCATGGTTTCCAATGTAAAACCAGCGCTCTCTCCACCCGGACACATTGCTTGGGAGCTTGCAGGGGATGTACTTACTTTCCGTCCCCTGCCTCAACAGCCCCTCCAACCTCAGCAATGTTTTTGGAGTTCAGATGAGCCATCACATGGAAAAGATAGCAGAACAAGTCAAAATGGGGCTCTATTCCCAAAAAATCTTCGCAAAGATGAATGAAAATGGATATTTGAAGTTGGAATTCAAATTATGGAGTTGAAGGCTGCAAGGCCCCAGTGGAAAAGAAGGCCACACAGGAAATTTGAGGTCGACATGGCCAAATCCACGCTCAATAAAAGATAGAAACATGACAATCTCCTTCGATTGCTCGTACAGCCTCACATCTCCCTCGTCGGATCACCACTGAACAAGCTCTTGGCTTTGCAGCAGGCATTCATCTATCAAAGACAGGATTTGAGCATGGGTACACTTACTTATCATCCACGCTTCGCTGGAAGGCTCGGCAGCCTGGGTTTCCTTTCCCTTCCCCTTGCTAGCAAACTTTTTTGGAGCTATCTGTTGAAATTTTGGAGCGTCGCCAATAAAATCTGAGAGCGCATGGATATCATCGCAACTTTGACCTAGGAGTATTCCAGGGTGTCGTATCCACTGAGGAACGTGAGTATATTATCTAAGGCTCGAATTCATCCAAGGACACCACACTACTGAAGAGGTAAGGGGTAGAGAGGATTTCTAAGGCTCAGAATCAAAGGTAAGATATCACTAACTAGTTCTTTACTTCGGACTATCAGGTTACCTGGATAAAACCAGAAGTTCTGATAATAAGGCTACTGTCGTACACCCAAAAGTGAAGGATTACGAAGGCACAAAACAGTGATGTCACCACCTGCATACTACCTCTACAAATCGTGGGATGTCACAACAATAGAAGTTTGTACCCAAGAGTGCTAGTCTTCTACTACTAGAGTTGATTAGGATTATCCATCTTTATCGGAAGTCCTACTCTAGAGGCATCCACTAAACTAGTGAACAATCAATATTGTAAACAAATAGGGAACTAGCACTACTTAACTAAGAAAATAAAGCATAAAGAACATCACAAACACTTAATATGATTGATAAGCATCCGTCAAGGTACAAACTGGAGAAGAGTGTTGGGGGCCAATTGGCACCTGCCCGACTCCCCCTCACTCTATCCATGTTTTTCCTAGCACTAGCAAGCCAGCACCAAGCCTCCAAGGCAAGCCCTTAAGCTCAAATGTGAAAGTGGAACTCAAGAGGAGAAGTGTGAGATGTGTCCTCATTTGAGCCCCCTCCTCTACTATTTATAGAGGGGTGCCATGGGTTCTTCTGCCACGAGTTGGAGCCCCAGCCTCCTGGAACCGCCTTTAGCATCGAATGAGGAGACGACACATGGAAGTTCAAGCTCGGTGGCGCCAGAAGATGCTCGGCCGACCTACATGGTCGGCCGACCAAAAAACATGGCCAATCGGTCCCAATTTTGTCCAGGAGGCTCCACGTGAGTCCCAATGTCGGTTATGGATGAGTGGAATTGTCCTAAGGTGGTTTGCAAGCTCTAGTAGGCCCATGGATCCTCGTACTCACACCTGATTCGCTGAGAGGATATTCCCTTGGATTGATAATGTGTTTCCTTCCCTCTCTAAGCTTAAGCAACCTGCATTCAAATAATCACCAACACTTCGTGGAATTTGTTTGTACTAATCCTACCATTAATGTTGACGCTTGTCTTTTATACGCTCATGCAGGAGCTGACACTCTCTCTGATCCATGAGAGGCTAATTGGCGTGCTCTGACTCTGACTGGTCAGGTTTTGTAACTTGGAGGTTGGAGCATGATTTACCTGCATTTCTGCCCAAATTCCGATATAGCATATGAAGGGGAAATGTGGAATCAGCCTTTTTTGGTTAAAATGTGTAGGCATGAGATTTGAATTCTCATGATTTTTAGCTCAAAATGACGCTTAAAATGGATGTTATCGAGTGTCAACACCATCCTTGATGTCATGAGCCGCTTCACTCGCGTGCCCTCAGGGGCTAAGGATTGGGGAGGTGGAGGAGTGATCGAATGTGCAAGAGGGCTCAGGGTGACTAATACTCAGGTGGAAAATGGAGCTTTGTGGGCGCACATCTAGATCCATTTTTTTTGAAAAGGAAAGCTTTATTGATCTTAGACAATTACATCAAGGTGATACAATTATATAAGATCCATCCTGGCCTCTGCATAACTAAGATGCACACAGCCTATGAAAAAAAAACAAAAAAAGAGAACGCCATGACCTAAAGATTATGCCGCAGCAAACTACCACAAGCGACTTCACCTTCATCCGCTTCGCAAACCAAAGCAGCTCTTGGACTATGAAGTAGGCTCCCGAGACAACGCCTCCAACGAGGAAACGGCACGTGCCGACATTATAGTGACACAACCAATTAAGGCCAAATCAAAAGTTTTCACCTGAGGGAGTAATTCATCTTAATCCAAACAATGCTTCAATAAGGTCACTGCCAGGTTCAACCAATTAAGGTCAGATCTAGGGATTTCTTCCCGGAACCGGTGAATTAGTAACAAGTACCACCACAACAAAGTCACACCGTGTTGCTACCCCCTTCTTACCAGGCCAATGCTTCCATATAGACCAGACTTGACCCACTTCGAACGGCCACTAACTCCAAGTCCGGCAGACCATCTAAACTTGTAACCTGAGATACCATGCTGCAAAGTAGCCACTGGGTACCCGTGCATAATCCACCAGAACAAAGTGTAGATGAAATCCGTCTTCGAGTAAGAGAATCCACGAATGAAGCCAAGATGACTCATGTCTCTTGGTCTATATGAAAAACAAAGGAAAAATTAAAGATGTCGTTACCAGAAGTAATTGTAAAGTCCGGAGCTAGCCCTTCCAACAACACCAAAGCCGAAAGCACAACTGCCGGAGAGGAGTCACCACTGGAGGCCAAGCCGACGTCAGATCTGCATCCAGAGATCTGTGGCTGCAGCGAAGACGCCCTCCGACGGAATCCCACGAAGACGGGACCGTAGAGCCGGCGCTGCCAGATCTGGATCCGCCACGCCGCAGACCCGCTAGAGTCGCACGCCCGCCGCCCGCCGCGGGACTCCCATGCGGGAAGACCCTGAGGGGCCCGACCGCTGTAGCCCGTGGCCGCCGCCGCCGCCGACGTCCTCGGTTGCGTGCGGGCGGCCGAGCAACGAGGCGGAGCCGCCTTGGCCGCCGCAGGTGCCGAACGAGGGACCTCCGACTCCGTGGCCACCGGATCTGGCAGATCGACCTGAAGCCGGCAGCCATTGCGGGCCACTCACGAGACCTCCCAGATCATCTCGAGCCACGCCCATACGCGAGGAAAGGACCCCACCGCCGCTGTCCTAGGAGGGACTCAGACTTCCGGACCCATATTTCTGGATCCAGATGCCAGACGAAGGAAGCAAAAGGCCCGAACAGTGAAAGGCTCGAAAGTGAATAGGTAAAAACACTAAATCACCAAACGGTTAAATAACCAGCGGCGGGCGGGCCCAGATTTATTGTGTGGAAGATAAAGCATTTATCACAGAATAAGATTTATTTTTGATTGTTAAAGTTGGGATATTTTGAGAATGTTATTTGATTAAAAATTTTTTGGGGATTTCATCCAAAAAAGTTGTTTTCGAATTTCAAAATCAAAATTTCCACTTTCACCATCAAAATAAATTCATACTTTTTTCTACACAACATGCCACCATTTCTTGGATCTCTTTTTTTCCAAATCTTGGGATTTGGATTCTAGCCTCAGAGGATGCGGGACACGTGTCATCGATGGCTTATTTTTATTTTTCAAATTTTTGGAAGATAAAGACAAAAATTGAAGACTGATTTGACTCTATGCTTGATTCTTGGATGCAACCTAAGGCTTGGGGGCTACTCCATACAGAGTGAGATTGTCATTGCGCAACATATAGAAGAAAATAACTCAGGCCTTGAGCACCTCATAGCCTCGATGAAGCCGAAAAGGGAGTACTTGGAAGACACCTTCAAGAAAAAGTTTGAAAGAACTGGAAGATGCCTTTAGAAATACGTAGAGCCTGCAGTACTCGACTACGAAGAGCTCGAGGGCTTGTCAGATATGAGACCACGGCATTGCGCACATGGTATAGATATTCTAGAATAAGGAATGGGGCATGGGCCTACCTTATACGTGCTGTAACTACTTGGACATGACTAGGACTAGTCAGATTAGAAGGAAACTACCCGACTAGTACTCGGATAGGAGTCCTACTCTAGTATCTGGCAACGATTTACATGTAACCATGTCCCTTAGATTATATAAGGGCAGGCAGTGATCTCCTCCAAACAATCCACATCTAAGACAATACAAACCACCATACAGGATATAGGATATTACGTATACGGCGGTCCGAACCTATCTTAAGTTTCGTGTTCCTTGCACCTTCGAGTTGTGATCTCGACAACACTCTACCTACAACCTACCACCTCAGGGGGTATCCCTTGGTGAGCGGTGGTAAAAACACCGACAGTATTGATGTTTCAAAATGTACAAGTAATATAACGAATAAAATGATGTGGACCTCATGCTATCTGCAAAGGTGTTAAGAATTTAGAAAGTGTCTTAGTCTTCCGAGGTTCTCATAGAGATATAGTTGTGTACATGTATTCATATGGATGAGTATGCATGCAATTATTTAGGCATCTGCATCTATAATATTTTTCATAAAAAATAAAAATATAGAGGTTAGTTGTATTAAATTTAGCTAACCGACACTACTAACACCCTGTCTTCTTCCTAGAAGCACGAATGAGGAGGCGGTCGGGCGGCGTGAGTCTGGCGGAGGTAGCCTAGCGGATTCGGCTGCCCGACGGTGGCTGTCCACTCCGATAGCTACCTTTACACCAGTAAGTTTCTCATTGATCCTCTCCTTTATCTCATGTCCTAGGGTTCTTGGCTCATAGCCTAAAGTTTTTGATTTAATAAAGTCCAACTCATGATACGAATATTGGAACCAATGTCGTGACACTAGAGTTACTCTTCTAATTATGCAAGGTATAAAGTATGAATATAAACTAATTATGAAGTACATGTCTCACCCTGCAAAGTATAAGTCATGCAAATATAAATATCTAGAAGATATACCTATTACAGATATCCGAGAATTACAAAGGAAAGTAACAGCTAAACCCTAAACCATACCGAAACTCCTCGGGAAACTCAGGGACCCGAAGATGAGCTAATTCAGCCTAAACTCCGCTGCCAATCCCAATTGCCTTTGGGATGGGACCCTGTCATAAAGTGGGCACCCATTCCGTGCCCCAAGGAACCACTACCCTTATCCCATGACGTCACAATGTTCCTATTTGGTTTAGTAGCATAAATTACTGTAGACAACTTTGACCATTAATTAGAGGTATTAAATAAACACAATTTACGAAATTAACTCCACAACTCCTGTGCTACTTCGCGAGACGAATCTAACGAGGTCTTTGACCGCATAATTAGAGGATGGTTACTGTAGCATTACTGTAGCCAATCATGGTGGAACTTGTCTTATTAGATTTGTCTTAAAACATTACACCCATATGTGAAAAGGTTTTGCAAAAAAAACTTCATTTAGTACTTCCTTCATACAAGATTCTTTTGTAGAGCAAGTTGCGTTAGTAAACCAAACAGACCCATTGGAGTACACCGATCCGCCACTAGTTGATGGGAGGTAAATGGGGGGGGGGGGGGGGAGGCCACGGTGCCCTATAACCACCATCCATTTGCTAGGGCTGGAGGCGTGGTGGGCCCGTAACTGTTAGGAGGGGTGTATCTGCTGCTGGGTAAATCTGTAATCATGATGTTTTACAAGGAGGGCGCGTCCATGGTGGGTCCCATCTCTGCATGAGACCTTCCTATCATTTCATGATAGCACACATTCAATGCTCACTGCAGTTTGCTTCACCTCGAACGGTCTTGCTCGTCCCAGGACAATGGCATCCTCCCCGAAGACGGTCTGGATCAACTCAGACTGTTGGGGCATTTCCAAGCGGGGGCAGCGCGCGCATCCCCGCTGTTCGGCTTTTGATGGGCCATGTCCTTTTTATGCCATTCCTTGGGAGACTCGTTCCTCGGATGCAATCACCAACTATTTAAGAATGAAACAAGAGAAGAGCAAAAATAGCATTTAGTTTCTGGGCCAAGTCTCAAGTCTTCCACTTCCAAGTTTGTTGTACCAGCATGCTCACACACTTTATGTCGATTCAAATCTGAACATATAAAAGCAGCTCCGATCCAGTTTGATGTTTTAGGGGGGTGCTCCGAGGAGAGAGAAGGAGAAATATAAGATGCCATACACTGGAGCGGGTAGAGCTAAGATGAAAATGCTAGCACTTGGAGCCAGGATTTGCACCGGGTGCCCTAAATAAAGAATGCTTCTTTCTTTCTTTCTCGTTTACGTGCTGCTGTCTTATCCATCATTCAAGCTCACATGGACATAAAAGGGGAAAATCTATTTAATTCCTTATGGGTCCCACCATTACAAAATCTGAGGGAACTCAACTGGAGCATTTGAAGCTATGGTAGCACCTCATGACATGTCTAGGCTAGCACCATGGAAAAAGATTATACACTGGAGATTGCCCTTAGTCCTGGCCTCTTTGGTACCATTTTAACACGATTAAAATAGTACACTACTACAGATGTGCTAATTTGTCCCGGTTGGGAAACCTTTGTTGTCCCGGTTTCCCAACCGGGAACGCCAGGCCGAGATAAAATGGGGTCCTTTTGTCCCGGGTCTGGCAACCGGGACAAAAGATGCTGCCAGCGCCACGTGGCTGGCGCACCATTTTGTCCCGGTTAGTTTGGTGTTACCAACCGGGACAAAAGGTCCTTTTTTTCATGTTTTCTTTTTCTCAATTTTTTTTTCATTTTCAATTATACTTTTGCATTTCAATTAAACTTATGTATTGAAATTCAGTGTGTATGATCTCCACTAATATATACATATATATATAGTTACTTATATAATATTTGTCCTAGATAGTTTTCATATATAAATTAATTCACTTATATATATATGTATACACATATCTATATATGTGAATTCCTTCGCAAGTGCTCCCGCTCATCATTTTTTCTTCTTTGCCGGCTTCTATATGATTCAATGTAATCCCTGAACCTATACTTCCACGGAACCACGCCTTTGCCTCTTGTGCAGCCCGGATGCTCTGGATTCCCAAGGGCGTAAGTCAGCTCGTCCCTCTCTCTATCCGGCTAGAATGTTCTCTCAGCCGCTGCTTGTATGGCCTCCTGTAGTATCTGGGCTGCTCGCTGGATGTTTGGCCCATAGATGTAGTCACCAGTCAATGGGTCCAAGCTTCCCCCGTGACCATAAAACCAAGTCATTGACCTTTCATGCCAGTTCATGGTCGCAGGTTGGATGCCTCTGTCAAGCAGATCCTGCTCCATCTTCTCCCATTTGGGTATTGCAAGCTTGTAGCCTCCTTGGCCTAGAGTGTGATGGTACACTTTCTTCGAGGCATTGTCTTTGGCCTTCTGCACCTTCTGAAGACCAAGCTCTGAAGACTTGTATTCCACAAATGCATCCCAGTGACCCCTGAGCTTTTCGAGCTCGCCGGTAAATACGGGTGTGGTCCCGGTCTTGATATATTTCTTCGTCAAAATTTTCTTGAATGATTGCAGCTGTTCGGCCATCTTACTCAGGGTCCAGCGCTTGCATATCTCTTCGGATTTAGCTGGAATCGTGAAGTTTTTCTTAAGCTCCCGCCAGCACCATTCTTTTTCTCTTTCGGGTATCTCATCCCGTTCCTCGCTTGGATTGGAAGCTTTCCAGAGCCTGAAGCTGATCGGGATGTGGTCCCTGACAATACATCCGGATTGTCTTATGAATTTTTTAGCGGCAGCTTCTGGAGCGATCGGTTATAATGAACCGCCCTTCCAGATTTTTTGTCGGGCCTCGCTTCATCTTTTTCTGCTGCGACGATGATCCAGACGGCTATAGAAAAACATTCATAGTATTCATATAGATTCAGATGAAAATATGATTTTCACTACAAATAAGTATAGTTGTGATATGTACATTAGCACTTTGTTCACCAGCAACGTCATCCTGAATAGATGGTGGCTCAATTCCATCACCGGACATATTCAAATATATGTCGGTATTGCTGCCATCATCAGCTTGTTCAGAGACATCTCCTTGACCTCCGCCAATCATATTCAACAGGAACTGTTCGTCTTCCGCGTCTGTGTGTCGCAGGTCCATCGTAACTAAAATATGAATACAAATAAAACCCTTAAAAATTCACTAAATAATTCACATCAATATTGACTAAGTAATTCCAAGTATGTCACTAAGTAATTCAATAAAATATTCACTAAGTAATTCCCATATTATGATTATACTGAATAGATCTAGTCACAAGGATTCCAAAAAGTCCTTATTTGCCCTGATCGAGAAGGAGACTATGTTTGGATCGGACTTCGTTTAGCTAGGACGTTTCTTTGGATCGTCGTACGTTTAGATAGACGAGTATTGGATGGGACGACAACGTTTACATGGACGAGGATTGGATCGGCGTACATTTAGATGGACAAGGATCAAATCGGCGTACGTTTAGCTGGACGAGGATTGGATCGGCGTACGTACACACATACACACATATACATACACATTCATATATTTACAAATTAAATATAATTTCACTATACATTAACTCATTAAACAAATTAACACCTAATTTACATTAAATTAAATACCATAATTTACAATTTAAGAAATTCACACAAAAAAATTAACACATTAAACAAATTAAATTTACTAAAATTCATTATCAACTAATTTCATACTACATCAAATTAAATACCCTAATTTACCATTTACAAATTAACACATTAAACAAATTTCATATCCTCAAATTTGTAAATTAACACATTAAACAAATTAACACCTAATTTACATCAAATTATGGTTTCAATTTGCACAAAATTCACTAAAATTTGGTCATAAATCACTAAAATTTGAGGCTAATTCACAAAAAATGTAGGGTTTGCGGGCGGGGTGGCGGCGGCCCACAGCCGGCGTGCTCACGTACGGCGGCGAGGTCGCGGCGGCGCACGGGCGAGGCGGAGGTCGGGGACGATGAGACCGCGCAGCGTGTCGATCCTCTAGGCGCGGCGCTCGGGGAGGCGGTCCTCTGGGCGGGGAAGTCCTCCGGGCGGCGCTCGGGGAGAACGACGGCGGCGCACTGGGCGGGGAAGTCCTCCGGGCGGCGCTCGGGGAGGACGACGGCGGCGCACTGGGCGGGGACGTCCTCCGAGCGGTGGTCGGGGCCACGACGCGGCGGCGGTCTCGGGGTCTTGGCGGGGCGCCGTGGGGTCGTGGGGCGGCGGCGCGGAGCTCTCGGGGCGGCGGTGCAGAGCTCTCGGTCGGGGCGGCGGCGAGGAGGATCGACGGCGCAGAAGTGGCTAAGTGTTGGAAAAGGGGGCGAGGGGAAGAAATATATGAGGGGGCTTTTGTCCCGGGTGGAGCCACGACCCGGGACAAAAGGACCTTTTGTCCCGGGTGGTGGCTCCACCCGGGACAAAAGGTATTTTTGGGCGGGCCGGGAAAATTCCCAGCCCGCGGCGCACCTTTAGTCCCGGTGGATGTACCACCCGGGACAAAAGGGGCCCGTTTTCCCTCATTCCCGCCAAATCTTATGTTTGTTTTTATTTCTTTTTACTTCTCTTTTAAAATAGGCTTTCATTTGTTAATTTAGTTAATAAATTTTGATTCCAAAAATTATGGAACAAAATTTCTTATCTCTATATAAACTTGATACATGCAACAAAAATAATTAATTTTCATTCAAGTGATTGGGTCAATGAAATATATATTTTTTTTAAATCATATTTGTTATTTTGACCATGCAAAAATATATTAGGTGAACAAATTTTTTCAAACTGTTGCTTTTCGACAGAAAGTGGATTCTATCACAATATTAACGTTTAAAAAGTGAATTTTACATAAAATTAAGTAATTTCATGATATTAATGAGTAGTGTGTGAGTTTGAGAGATAGTGTGTGTTAGTGAGATTGTGTGTGTTAGTGAGAGAGTATAGTGTGTTAATGTGAATGTAATTTCATGAAATAAATAAAATTAGTTCAGTAATTCATTATTGAATGAAAATTATAATTGAGTCTGGTAATTAAGTGAAAAATATAAAAAATGATATATATATATATAACACATAAAGTATAATTGTACAGTACATATATAATAAAAGTATTTGAATTGCGATTATGTTTTTATACAATAATATAAAATGATTCAAGTACACGAAGGATTAGCGGTAACAGACTTTCTCTTCACAAATGTGTAACACCCTAGGTGTCTGCACAATAAAACTACATTTATTTCATCTGCTTCATATGTGAAATTGTTTGAGCAAGGGCCTATTTTAAAATTTTAAGGACCTTTGCGTAATTTTGAATTATTCCAAGGTCTTTTCTATAGTTTAATTTAAATAGGGATAGCAAATATTGATTTTGTGGAGGGTTTATTTGTAAAATTCAGTGCAATCATTACATGGCAGCAAACTTTACTTTTTAGTCCAGATTTAAAGTGATTTTGCATTGAAAAAGACAAAAGTCATTTGAATTCAAATCCTCCTTATGTTTTCAAAAATAACTCTTTAACCTTTGATCAAATCAATTTTTGCACAACATTAAAGTTGTAGATCTTGAAAATTTAAACAACTTTCATGTTGGGCGCTTTTTCAATTGAGCCCTAGATTAAAAGTTATCTTTGTTTTACAGACTGGTCCCTGGAATTTTCTGTTTTTGCAAATCAGTCTAGCTTCTCCTTCCTCCGGCCTGCTTCCCTGCTTCGCACCGCTGGCGCAGAGAGCAGCGCCGCCCACCGCTCAGGGCCGGCTGGAGGCCACCTCCTGCTTGCGCTGGCCTCCCACGCGTCGCGCTGAAGCTCCCCACCGCCCTCTACACCTCGCGATGTGCCCTCCCCGCTCTGCCACGCCGCACAGACCACCCGCCGGCCGCCACCTCGCCGCCGCCGTGGACAGCACGGGATAGAGCCCCGCCGCCCTCTCTTTCGCGCGCATGAGCACTACAAGTACCCAGCAAGCTGATCCTCTCAATCTTTCGCTTTTTCCCCACTCCGACGCCCCAGAACGCCGCCGCCGTCCACCCGAGCTCCGACGAGCTCGACCTCACCGTCGAACCCCCTCCTCCGCCCTTCTCCGCCCTCAATCGACCCCACCATTAGCTTTGCCTCGACCTCGGGCAGCTCTCAGGCCCAAGCCCGCCCCCAGACCGCCACCGGAGCACCCTCGCCGCCGTTCCTCTCCGCCGCCGACCCGCCTGCTCGCATCGCGCCGCCGCTACAACTCACCCCAACGTCAATACAAGCCACCCAGAGGTGCGCCTTGGCCTGCTGAACCTCCCACGCTGAAAGTGATCGGGTGCTCTAGCCTAAGAGGGGGAGGGGGTGAATTAGGCACTCTAAAAACTTAGACCTATAGCTCCAACTAGTTTGCACAAAACTTAAACTAAAACATGCTATCTAGATGTGCAACTACGTTGTTCTAGTGTGAAAAGCCTATCCCAAAAGAGTTTAGCAACCTATAGCCTTTCCTATCAAGAAACTATTCTATGAAAGTAGAGGCACACAAATTGCTAGAATGAAATGCGGAAGCTTAAAGAGCGGGATAGGAGATAGCAAACTCTTGACGCGGGTGTTTATCCCGAGGTTCGGTTAGCCACAAAGGCACACCTACATCCACGTTGTTGTAGCACTCACTAAGAGTATTGCTACTCGGCCACCAAGTCTCTTCCGTGAACACAATCACGGTCACCTTGGCCCCGGGTTCCACTAAGGAGCTTCTCCACAAAGGATGGGGGTCTCCACGTCCCCCGCACAAAGATGTCGCCGCCGCTCCACACCAAGTCGGAGGGTCGATGACGTTGTCGGCGAGCTTCACGCTCCAAGGTGCCGGCGCACCACACTCTTGTTTTGGTTCGCTAATGAACCACAGCACAAAGGCTCAAGGCCTTGCAATCACACTCACTAAGAGCTAATCTAGCACTCACACTTTACAAAGCTAGTGCTATAAGCTAAGGATATGATCTATGAGCTCTTGTATGGCTTGGAGATGTTCTTGGATGTGTATGAGGTGTCTTGGGACTCCAGCAAGCTTCAAATGGCCGGGGTGAGGCGTATATATAGGCCACCAAGTCTTGTAGTCGTTGCTCCAACGGTCAACTGAAAATCTGCGTATCACCGGAAGAACCGATGCCTCTGGCAGGGGTAGCGTCGGTTCTTCCGGTCACTCATAAACCGAAGTAGCCGTTGAAGTCCTGACAGCTGACGTAGTGACCACCGGTTGAACCGATGCTTTGTACCGTTGCATCACCGGTTCATCCGGTGCTTAAGAATCTTCTACTGGGCGCTGACGTCATTGCACCGACGCAATACTCCGATGCACCGTCGGTTGAACCGGTGCTGAAGAATCTTCTCCTGGGCGCTTGACATCGTCTCTGGAACATAGGACGCCCAATGCACCGATGCCCCTTTTTGACCCGTCGGTTCAACCGGTGCCTATAGGCTGACTTGGCTTCGATTCCCTTCTGCACCAGAGTTTCATAGCGTCGGTTCTTCCGACTACCATCGGATGCACCGATGCCCTTCGGCCCTTGCTACGCCTATCTTCTCTTTCTCTTTGTCATCACTTGAACCTAAAAGCCTGAGAATGATCATCTTAACAATCATATTAGTCCAAGTGTTGTGTTGTCATTCGATCACCAAAATCACTTGAAATGGCATAAAAGGTGCCATGTTCCTTACACACGCCCCTCCACCCTCGCCGCCGGCGATCGCCGTCGCCGGATTTGGACGGTCAACCCCCGCTCCCCCTCTCCGACCACGGCCAAGGGCCTCGTTTTAAAAGGAACAAAAGTTCCAGGGGGCTGTCTGCGAAGCCCATGACTCAAGTGAATAGTGTCAGCAGGGACCTCTTTATTATTTTTGCTGTAAACTTTGAAATTCCATAGAAATTCATAGAAAAATCAGAAAAGTGTAAATATTGATGTTTTGGAATCCTCTTGAAGATATATTTGCAGTGGAATCATAATATGTTGGGTGTTAGTTGAAAGTTTTTGCTGTAAAAATAGATTTATGTTACTAGTGTTTAAATGCTAGTTGTTTTTATCTTTTTCTTAACTGATGATTGAAAACATGTCTTGCTGTGAAAATTTTATGGTGAGATTTTCATGTGACCGTAGTATTTCTATAAAAATTTCGTGGTCATTCCTTCTGTTTAGCTATTTCTTTGATTTAATACTTGTTAAGTGAGCTTTAATCATGATAAATAGTTTCCTTAATTAGAAAAACATGGTAATTTTTGTAGAGCCTTTTTTCATCATATGTTACTGTCTGTAAAATTTGAGCACCAGATCGTGAATATAACAGAAGCTACAAATGAATCTTGTTAGTTTGCTGTCAGTTTTGTTTATTTTCTCAGAATCAATTATGTGTAGATTAAATCTTGAAAAATTTACAGTAGTTAAGTTAGCTCTGTGTAAATCTCATGTTAAGTTTCTAGCTTCTAGGTTGCTCTGGTTTAACCTGTATAATTCAATCTTGTTCTAGGAGTTGTCTGAATAAATGATTTGTCCTGATTAAATAGCTGCATGTTTAGGTATGAAATTTATAGGGTAGATCACTATGTTTCCCTTCTGTTTGATGTAATTTTTGCTGATTTTAATACTGAATGTGTACTGAGTGATTGATTTATTAGCAAACCATGTTTTATTTGCTATAGGAAACAACGACCACTTGTTTATGAAGATTAGTGAGCTTCTTTTGTGCTGTTGATCATGATGTCTTGTATAGTTAGAAAAGTTAATTATCTACTCTATAAACGATTGCCCATATACATAAGTTGTGTTGTTATTTGTAGACTACAACTTTATCGTGAAATGGGCATGTTTGTAATTTCATCTATTGCATTACATATAGATACGACTGCTCTATAGGACGGAACATACGAGCTGATCCCGGATTCCGAAGGAGGTGATCTCGAAGCTCAAGTGAACACTACTGTACTAACTGAAGCCCCGGACTAAAGTTCGGAAGAGCCCATGGCTGAAATAGTTAGTGACTACCGAGAAGGCAAGCCCCGGACATAACCTATATTTCAAATTAATACCATTTATTGTTATTACTTACTTATGCATTTACAATTCTTAGGATTTGAATAGAAACCCTAGATGAATGATCCTAGGAACCTATGTACTGAACACTAGAACTGAGTTCGAATAATTGCTAAGCTTATAGGACCGGTAAAAGTCGAGTGATTGCCTGTCACTCGCGAGCTCTATAGGAATTGCTTGTTTACTTTCTGTTATCAATATATGGACGACGGATGGGGTTGTGTTCGATATCATTACCTTGTGTGAGACCCCGTCTGTGTTGATGAACTTGCTAATGTCGCGGTGTGTGGTAGTGCTGGTTAAGTTTTTGAACGTACTAGCCACATGCCGTAAATATGGTACGCGGTAAGCCTAGTAACTGATCGGACCGGGGAATGGATATACTGACACTCCCTCTTAGAGATAGGTTTTTAATTATGTTTATGTTGATCAACACCGCGACTACTAGGGACAAGGTTGGACCTTGGAGCCCTGTAGTCGGGGAGAGTGTTCCTATCCACAAGCCGGAAAGAAAGGCAAACGGTTGTTTGGGAACGACCCGACGGTGTTCCAAACGTGTGTGTTAGGTCTGCCTGGCCAGGTTAACAAATTCGATTCGAATCGTCCGCTTCTCACGGTTTGGGACTGCTTGATCTCTTTGCCACACAAAGTAATAAGAGCAACATTATTATGATCAATCTTGATGATTGCTTAAAGTTCTACCATGGTTGAATAGTAGTTGCTTACATAGAATGGTTAATCAACTAGAATCTTGGAAGCTAAATTTGAAAGTAAGGACCTATTCTTTATTGCTTTTCAGCAAAAGGAAAAACAGAGTCTCACAGAACCCTTCATAGTCTAGTTAGGTGGGCTACGTATACCCGTTGACGGTTAAGTCTTACTGAGTATTAGAATACTCAGCCTTGTTGTTGAAACCCTTTTTCAGGTACGAGTTTTGAGGACCAGGTCGCTAGTTTGTCTTGGCCCTGCTCTTTGCCTCTTGGCTGGTCCGTAGAGTGGGATCCGTCATCGGCCGGCAATGACCCTGACGAGTGATACCTTGCTTGGGCTAGCTTGGTATACCTTTGCGACGTGTTGTAGCCGTCGTTTTCTCTTCCCGCTGCTTTTCAAACTCTGAACTTAAAGTTATGGTTTGTATAACTGTTTTACTAAGTTTGGTTTTGTAATAATGTCTCGAACTGGTTGTAATCACTACTGAGCTTGTGTTATAAAACATGTGGTTGTAATATCTCTGGACTCGCCTTCGTGCGGGGTATGCTTGTTCGATCCGAGAACCGGTGGTTGTATCGGGACGTTACCCGACAGACCAAGAATTGTTCCGTTTGAAGTGCGTTTGTGTCGGTGTTGCCTTTATGGTGATGGCCAGCGCACTTGAGTCGGGATAATTCAGTTGGTTCTGCCACAAAATGTCCCTTGATTATGATCACGATGCAAGTATGGAGCATCATCATTGGCTAGAAGGATGCATGGATCAGCATTTACTTTGAAAGGTGGAATGACAACAAAATTATTATATTCTTCTGACAAGTCTGTCTTGTCCTCCACTCCAACGATGTTTCTCTTTCCTGATAGAACTATGTGTCACTTAGGCTCATCCTTTTGCTTGTTTATCCCCTTCTTTGGCTTGCTGGACATGTCCTTAATGTAGAAAACCTGAGCGACATCCTGGGCTACGACAAATGGCTCGTCTCTATACCCATGATTGTTGAGATCAACTATTGTCATCCCATACTCATCTTTTGTTACCCTCCTCCAGATAGCTTAACCCATTGGCAACAAAATAGAGGCACCTTGAAATTGGGACCGTAATCTAGCTCCCATATCTCTTCAATGTAGCCGTAATATGTGTCCTTTTTTCTATTATTGTTCGTGGCATCCATACGAACACCGCTGTTTTGGTTGGTACTCTTTTTATCTTGAGCTATCGTATAAAATGTGTTTCCATTTATCTCGTACCCTTGGTATGTTAAGATATTCCAAGATGGTCCCCTAGCCAATAAGAACATTTGTTCACTTATATCCATGTTATGCATTAGATGCTTCCGCAACCAGCTGCAGAAAGTGTTCATGTGCTCACGTGTAATCCATGCCTCAGACTTTTCCGGGAAATTGGAGAGCAGAATTTTCTTGTGTTCCTCGATATATGGGTCAACCAAGAATGATTGTTGAAGAACCGTATAATGCGCTTTCTTGAATGAGAAATCATTTGTGCAGACATAAGATTTCTTTCCTAATGTACCCTTTCCAGTTAGTCTCCCCTCATATTGCGATTCAGGGACTCCAATTGGTTTAAGGTCATCAATAAAGTCAACACAAAAGTCAATGACCTCCTCAGTTCCGTAGGCACTGGCGATGCTTCCTTCTGGATGAGCTCGATTACGAACACATTTCTTGAGTACCCCCATGAACCTTTCGAATGGGAACATGTTGTGTAGAAATACTGGTCCGAGAATATCAATCTCTTTCATAAGGTGCACTAGAAGATGTGTCATGATGTTGAAGAAAGATGGTGGAAATATCAGCTCAAAGCCAACAAGACATTGCACCACATCATTTTGCAGCTTTATCAAATTCTCCGAGTCAATTATCTTCTGAGAAACTGCGTTGAGGAAGGAACATAGCTTCACGATGGTTAACCGGACGTTATCAGGCAGAATACCCCGCAGCGCAACCGGAAGAAGTTCGGTCATAAGCACATCGCAGTCATGGGACTTGAGATTTGTAAATTTCTTCTCTGCCAAATTTAAGATTCTTTTTATATTGGATGAGTATCCAGATGGAACCTTTATACTACTCAAGCAGTCAAACATGGTTTCTTTCTCTTCCTTGCTAAGAGTATAGCTGGCAGGACTTAAGTATTGTCGTCCATTATCTCGCTGTTCTGGATGTAAGGCATCTCGTTCTTCCTTACGTTGCAATTCTTAACGTACTTCTACTATATCTTTTGTCTTTCCGTATACTCTCAAGAATGCTATAAGGTTGACGCAAAAATTCTTCGTGAGGTGCATCACATCAATTGCATGACGAACATCTAAGACTTCCCAATATGGTAGGTCCCAAAATATAGATTTCTTCTTCCACATGGGTGTCATTCCGTTTTCGTTCGGAACAGGTTAGCTACCAGATCCCTTTCCAAAAATAACTTCTAGATCTTTTACCATGTTGAAGACGTCTTTACCACTACGGTGCATCGGTTTTGTTCGGTGGTCCGCTTGGCCTTTGAAATGCTTGCCCTTCTTTTGTACCGCATGTCTGATGGGAAGAAACCGACGATGACCCATGTATACAACCTTCTTACAGTGAGTCAACCATATATTATCGGTATCATCTAAACAGTGTGTGCATGCTTTGTATCCCTTGTTCGAATGTCCTGACAAGTTACTAAGAGCATGCCAGTCATTGATCGTTACGAACAACAATGCTCGTAGGTTGAAGTTTTCCTGTTTGAATTCATCCCACATCCGTACACCTTCATCGCCATAGAGCAATAAGAGTTCTTCGACCAATGGTCTTAGGTACACATCAATGTCATTTCCGGGCTGCTTTGGACCCGGGATAAGCACTGGCATCATGATGAACTTTCGTTTCATGCAGAGCCATGGTGGAAGATTGTACATACAAAGAGTCACAGGCCAAGTACTATGACCACTGCTCATCTCACCAAAAGGATTCATGCCATCCGTACTCAAACCGAACCTTATGTTTCTCACATCCAAATCAAATTCAGGATACGTTCCATCTATTTTTCTCCACTGCGACCCATCAGCGGGCTGTCTCAACATCGAGTCTTTCTTGCGTTCCTCTTTGTGCCATCGCATCAACTTAGCATTATCTTTATTTCTAAACAGACGCTTCAAACGTGGTATTATAGGCGAATACCACATGACCTTCGCAGGAACTATCTTCCGGGGAGGCTCCCCCTCGACATCTCCAGGATCATCATTTCTAATCTTGTAACGCAATGCACTGCATACGGGACATGCATCCAAATTCTCGTACTCGCCTCGGTAGAGGATGCAGTCGTTGGGGCATGCATGTATCTTTTGCACTTCCAATACTAAATGGCAAACAAGTTGTTTGGCTTCATACGTTGTGGTAGGCAATTCGTTGTCCTTAGCAAGCATTTTTTTAACAAGTTTGAGTAATTCACCAAATCCCTTGTCGGATACACCATTTGTCGTCTTCCATTGCAGCAACTCCAAGGTGGTGCCAAGTTTCTTCAATCCATTTTGACAATCTGGGTACAACAACTTACGGTGGTCCTCTAACAACTTCTGGAACTTCAACCTCTCCGTTTCACTCTCACAGTTTGCCTGCACATTATGTAATGCCTGCCCCAGATCGTCGCTGGGATCATTTTCTGCTACATCTACTTCGGGCTCTTCCATGGGAATATCATCATCGAATGCACCAATTCCAGCATTCCTGGGAAAGTGGTTGTCAAAATCTTCTTCATTGTCTTCCATGGTAACCTCTGTTCTCTGTGCTTCGTCCAACAAACATACTTCTCCATGAAACCATTTGCGAAAATGTGGCTGTGTAGGATTCATGAAGATGAGTAATCCTTGTTATTATTGCAATGCACACACGGGCAGCACATAAAACCATTCTGCTTGTTTGCCTCAGCCACAGACAAAAAATAATGCAGGCTATCAATGAATTATTTCGAACGTCGGTCAGCATTATACATCCATTGCCGGTCCATCTGCATTTTAAATAAATTGATTTGAATTCTTTACACGTATCGAATAAATAAAATATATCAAACCTAAATTAAACTAAATGTAACATAACATGAATAATTAAAAGATCTGCAATATCCATCATACATCTTGATTAATTAAAAGGAGTACTTAATCTATTACAGAACTTAACAAAGGAGTACTATACATGAAACTTAAAAATTCGGACAACAACACATAGGTTTTCAACCGTCCTTGCGTTGAAACGCAGAATGCTCTAACGGATTTCTTGCTGGCGCAGAATAAGATGGCGGAGCTGAAACCTCCGAGTTTGGTGGTGACGAACCGTAACGCCGCAATAAATCCTAGAGATCAAACGGAGGTTTCTCGCCCGTTGCCATGCATTCTCTATATTCTTTTTCCAAATAACGGAGCGCTGTCCTATGAAAAGCACTAGGTTTTTTGGACCGACGACCTACTCGAGTTGTGCCCTTCTCTCCAGAAGGGCAACGATCACCCCACCGGTGCCACACCCTTCGGCTGCTGAAGCCATATTTTACTGAAAAATACCTTTATTTTCCACAAAATTATAAATTCTTACCATTATAATGCAAATATTATTTACTATTACAATTACAATGATCAGATTAATAACTCTTGCAAATAACAATGAAATCATATAAAAAAGACGAAATCTCTAATTAATTGAAAGAAATCTCTAATTAATTGAAAGAAATCTCTAATTAATTGAAAGAAATCTCTATAACTTCTAATTACTTCGACACCCTTCAGTTCGAGGAGTACACTCTTTTCAATATCCAGAAACCCTTTAGAAGAAAAAAACATTTATTTCTGAAAATGTATATGTCAGAAACCTCAACCCTGCGGTGATGACACTGCCTTTCGGGGGGACACGGTGCGGTACAAGGATGTCACCAATCGGCCAGTCGCTACACCAACATTTACGATTAATAGGCACAACACTTGGCACAGGCAGCATGCTCGTCGATATGCTCTCAGTACAACAACGGCCATGCTGACTGCGTCAAATGCTGTCTTCTTATCAATCGGAAGTGCTGATGATGCGACCAACCGATTCACGACGTCCTTATAGCGCATCGTGTATCCCCGAAAGATAGTGTCATCACTATTGGATGGAGATTAACGACGTATACTTGTTTCGAAATAAAGATTTTTTTTAGCTTCTAGATTGTTTCAATGTGAGCCTAAATAAATACATCACTAGAGTGTCAAAATAATCCATTCATAATAAAAAATTCTAATATACTCATTTCATTAATTCATTCATGAATACAAAAATCAACTATCCACAATATGGTCATATATACAAGTACATCACATGAAGTGTCTACACTCATTCTAAAAATTTCTATTATCCACATACTCATCTAAATCTAAAAGAAAATCACACCTACATATGCAATCTAAATATCCAAGAAATGAGCTAGCTACACATTTTCTCTATTTCTAAAGCATGAAATGAGCTATACAAGACAAGGAAGAAGAGAAAAACAAGCCTCAAACCTTTAGCGCCGATGGATGGACAGAGAATCAAAGATCTTCACAAATGTGGTGAAGAAATGAGCAAAAACTCCTCTCTCCCGAGCCAAGAACAATAAGAACAAGTGAGCTGAATGGCTCGGGCGGGGGGAGGTAATGGGATAAGGGGGCCAAGAAGTTTTGTCATGGTTGGTGCCTTCAACCGGGATAAAAGGCCCCTGTCCCCCGCTGGCCCGGCTAGCCGTTGGACCCGGGACAAAAGCCACCTATTATCCCGGACCCAAAGACTGTCGGGACAAATAGCCTGGAACAAAGAGTTGTTCTGTAGTAGTGGTACAACCACAATGCTAGTGGTTCCATTGATCCGTTCCATCACATCGCAGCAGTAATACAGGTTAAAAATTACCATTTCAATATACAGATAAGTTGCCAACTTACTAGTATTTCTTAGTTTCTACTGCCAGGATAGCCCTCACGAATTTTAAAAATATCGAAGCCTATGAAAACATTTGGATTTTTATTTATAGCATCATCCCAATTCAAATCTTTGAGATACGTCATTTCTATGTGTATCTCGTCAAACTCGCTCCGCCACTGTCCTTGCGAGGAATCCATTGCCTTGCGTTCTTATTCTATTCTCAATAATTTTCTGATTTGACCGTAAGCACGTCTTGCCTCATTGCTTTAAGATCGAAAGATGATGACTTGTAAACAAACAAATGAACCCTCGCTTCTACGCCAAGTCATCTATCCAACGTCACGCAGGTGATGTAGTTATCCGCGCCGCCCTCATGGCCAAGCACTTCGTCATACAGCTTCAGGGTGTCCTCCCATCGCTGGCGCTAGCAGTTGCCATGAGCGTGCTGTGCAGCTCCCAGGTGCGAACGCGCGCACATCTCAGCGCCCTTCCCGTCCATCCCGTTGTCGGCGTAGGCGACGGCCAGCGCACCAAGGCAGGCGCGCATGGGCCCGAAGCGGCCGGCGCGGGCGCGGAGTGACGGGTAGAAAGATTTGTACTGCATCGCATTCGTGGCTGTTGAACGGCCCTCAAGCCGCATCCGACCGTCCTTGCTTGAAGGCCCAGAGGCCAAAGCCCCCACAGAGGCAGAGACTCCCACCCAGCCACCAGGAGTCCAGGACACATGGCCGTTTAGACTTGATCTCATTGTTGCTATCAGTTCGTTTTAAATCAAACTTGTCCAACTTTGACCAAATTCATATGCAAATATAACAATATCTTAATATATCATTTACAATTCCCAAAGATTGCAATATGAATCTCAACCTAGTTCGTTCAAAGGGAAAAAAAAAGGCATAACTCTATAATTCATTGAATACTACACAAGTTCATTATTACAGCAGAACAGAGACATTTTTCAATTGTACATGTCACAATCGCTGACTGTAATGCGGTATCAATGTGCATGCTATGGAAAGCTATCTTCGTTTTTTTTTATCTTATGGAAAGCTATCTTCGTTCAGGTGGCCGACGTCCCCGACCTTCTCCAAGATCCAGCGGCCGTCGGAACCCGAGACATGGAAAATGCTGATCGAGGTGTTGGGGATGTTCCTGCGAACCGAGGTCGTCGGATTGGCGTGCCTGCAGAGTTCCTGTATGACTTCTTCATGGGTGACCACGACCACCCGCTCACCTGTTAACGCAACGCAACACGATGCGACAACTTCAGTTTGCAGCATGAAACTGGCAGTCAAAGCTATGCACACCAGGTGAGAGTTTTGACAGAGCTGGTGCTCTGCATTGTTACTGAATACAGAGAGCGCAAGAAATCATGTGGATTGGTGCTTTACCCTTGTGCTTCTCAGCTATCGCGTTCAAGCGGGAAACACAGCGCTCGGAAAGCTGATTAAGACTCTCCCCACCACCCTGTTATCAAAAAGAAGATGACTAGTGAGTACTAAGTAGTAACAATCATCGGAGGAAAGGCCTTCTTTCACAGATTCAGAAAGTCAATTTGTCACTTTCACAGATTCAGAAAGTCAATTTGTCAAACGGTAAAACGTTGCAATTTGTAGCTAGTAAGCATGTGGCTGTGTCAAAACGGTAAACGCCTAGTGTTTTACTTCAAATAATACAAAGTAGGACTTTGGAGGAGAATGGAAGTTAGTTACAGCCTTACAGGTAGTTCTTCTTTTCTTTCATCTTTGGATGAGTAAGCCTTGTAAGCTTCTGATTTGAGGACATCTTCACGCTTCATTCCTTGGAACGATCCCATGTGCCTTTCTGTCAGTGCCTGATCAATCACCACCTGAAACAAACAATAGTCCATTTGTTTGAATAAAGAGAGAAAAATTAGCACAAACTAATAGTAATTCAAGTTGTTCCATAATATTCATACGTTAGATACAGAGGAAGTTGCTGCTATCATTTGTGCAGTCTCGGCAGCACGCTTCAAATCAGAGGAGTAGACTGCAGCTGGCTTGGCTTCCTCGGACTCGGACAGCCGACGGGCAACCTTCAGGGTTCGAAACAGAATCAGAATAACATAAAAGCGCCAAATTACAACCACACGTCATGATCTCACAAAGTATAGCATACCATGGCAGCTTGCTGTCTTCCAGTTTCGTTGAGCTCGTGATCCAATCGTCCCTGTTCAAACATAAAGAGAGTTTCTGAGCCTCTGTCTGATGGAGAAACGTAATGGAAAAATGGTGAGAATTGAATTACACAAGATCAAGAACCAACCTGAATGGTGTGGGAGACGTTCCACTCCGTCTCTCCGTGGCGCACCGCCACCATCTCCGTGAAGTTCTCGCCGTGTGGCGATGCTGAAATTGCAGGTGACATGGCTCGATCGGCGCCTAACCGGTGCAGGGAAAGGGAGAGGAATGGTTTCCTGGAAGGTTGCAACCCCCTCGCTCTTGTGCTCTGTGATGATTACCACAGACCTGCACTATTTATAGTGCTCACTGTACTGTTTGTTTATGTTCTAATGAATAATGGCTTGGTACTTGAGAAAGAAGGAAGGACCAAGGAAGGGCAACAACGCGTCTCGAAAGATATATGATAATGGCTTGGTACTTAAGAAAGAAGAAACCACAAAAATCATGGAAAAATATCATGTCCTGGAAAAGAAAACGAAAGAAGAAACCAGGAAGAGCAACAGCTACTTAAGGATAATGTTTATGTTTTGTTGAGCCAGCATGCTGACCAGCCCAGTGACTAGTCAAAGTCATCTTGTTCATGATAAGTATACAAGAGCACACCGACAATAGCAATATCAAAAACACAAAAATCCTTGCAGCTAGCACGTGGCGCCGTGGCCGTCATAAGTGGCTGGTGCCGATTGTGTCGATTCTATCTCCATGAAGGCACTGCACGCGTTCTCCAGGAAGCTATTTCCATCTAGATGGTCTACATCTACACCTCTCTCAAGGATCCACTGCCCGGTGACGCCGGAGATAAGGAATGCGTTCAGCGAAGTGTTGGGGAAATTCACCTCTCAAGGATCTGTTGGGTGGATCGGTGTGCCGGCACAGTTCCAGTATAGCTGCACCTTGGGAGACCACAACCCGCTCCTCTGTCGATGCAGTAGCAGCATTATTAGCAAATTAACATCGAACCACTTCAGAGTTCAGAGCTGCAAATGAGCCGACGGGCAACCTTCAGGGTTCGAAACAGAATCAGAATCACATAAAAGGGCCAAATTACAACCACACGTCATGATCTCGCAAAGTATAGCATACCATGGCAGCTTGTTGTCTTCCAGTTTCGTTGAGCTCGTGATCCAACCGTCCCTGTTCAAACATAAAGAGAGTTTCTGAGCCTCTGTCTGATGGAGAAACGTAATGGAAAAATGGTGAGAATTGAATTACACAAGATCAAGAACCAACCTGAATGGTGTGGGAGACGTTCCACTCCGTCTGTCCGTGGCGCACTACCACCACCTCCGCGAAGTGCTCGCCGTGTGGTGCTCCTGAAATTGCAGGTGACATCGCTCGATCGGCGCCTAACCGGTGCAGGAAAAGGGAGAGGAATGGTCTTGCAGACTCCTGGAAGGCTGGAACCCGCTTGCTCTTGTGCTCTGTGATGATTACCACAGACCTGCATTATTTATACTGCTCACTGTACCGTTTGTTTAAGTTTCAATTATAATGGCTGGCAACTAGAAGGAAGGACCCTGGAAGAGCAACAACGCGTTTCGAAAGATATATAATAATGGTTTGGTTCTTAAGAAACATGAAACCACTCGCTATCATTGCACCAAGCCGTGGGTCACACAAAAATCATGTGATAGAATTCCGGATGTAGTGCGACAGATGGACGTTTTACGTTGTACTCTTTCTTCTTGAATATAATAAAAAAGATACGCAGATCTCATGGAGAAGAAAAATAAAGAAGAAACCAGCTGGGACAGCAACAGCTACTTAAGGATAATGTTTATGTTTGTTGAGCCAGCATGCTGACTATTGGTTATTCAGCCCAGTGACTAGTCAAAATCATCTTGTCACACATGTAACACGGGGGCCCTGTCGCCAACAAATGAGTTCTCCATGAAGCCATTTCCGTGTAGAGGGTCCACATTTCAACACCTCTCAAGGATCCACCGCCCGGTGACACCGGAGACAAGGAATACGTTCAGCGAAGTGTTGGTGATGTTCCTGCGAATGGAGCTGTTGGATGGATCGGTGTGCCGGCACAGCTTCAGTATGGCTGCTCCGTGGGAGACTACCACAGCCCGCTCTCCTGTCGATGCAGTAGCAGCATTATTAGCAAATTAGCATCGAACCAAACACTTCAGAGTTCAGAGCTGCAAATGAGCAGGTATTTGAAGCAGCAACGCAATGTGGCATAGAAGGTTCAGAATATCTGTTTGGCCTATTTCATATTTCAGTGTGGTATCGGTAGCCACAGTGGAGTTTGGGAAACAAATAATTAAGAATGAGGTTTGCAGATTGCCTATGTGTTCCTGAGCAATCCTATTCAAGTAGGAGACGCAGCGCTCAGTTAACTGATTCAGGTTCTCTCCACCACCCTGAACGTCAATACAAGGTGTTGACAAGCTCTTCAGAGTGAAGTAATTTTACATGGGTTTATCATTGAGGCAAGAAGTTAAGGGAAACTTGTGTTTTCTGCCTGTCGAAATACCTTCAGTTGCAACTAGCACCAGCAGATCAAAACATTGGCAAAGTTATTCAGATAGCTTAAGTCCATTCAAATCTGAACATATATACAGCAGGCATTGTAATTTGTAAATGGAAAGAAGAACAAGGCAATTTGGCAGATCTTCATTCTTCAGTACCATTTTGACAATATTAAAAAAGTACAACAATATATGCTAGTGGTTCCATCACATCGCAGGCGCAGCAGTACGTTACAAGTTACCAATTACCATTTGTATCTAGACAAATTACCAACTTACCAGTATTTCTTGGTTATGCTGCCAGGATCAGAGCCCTCTGAAAACATCTGGATTTTTATTTACAGTATCATCCCACTTCAAGCCTTGGAGATATCCCCCTCTCTCTCAGTGCCTCATTCAGCACTAACTGAAAAAAAAAAGGTTTTTGAGATAGGGAACAAATATAGAATGCACTAATTCTATTTCTTTTTAGAAAAAGGTACATCACAAACTTCTGTTATAATTTCTGCAGTCTCAGAAGCACGCTTCAAATCAGAAGAGTATATGGCAACTTGTTTGGCTTCTTTTGACAGCCGACGAGCTACCTTACAAGTTTCACCAGAAGTGCTAAGCATGGAACTGCAAACAATAATCGGTTCTGAATTACAGTTTGAGCAAATGAACCATACCACAACGGTGTCTTACCAATCTCATTTAGCTCTGGTCCATTTTGGGTAGTTGATATGAGCACATTGCTTTCAAGTAAAAAATTTTGCCAACTAATAAACGCATGCCTGATTCACAAGGCCGAGGTAGTATTTTCTACTCATCATCATGTGAGTGAAAATGTATGCAAGCCTACATGCTAAGAAAGAAACACGAGGTTGCCATTTTCTACGTACAAAATTGTCAAGTGGATATTGTGCTATCAGCTTAGTAAAACTTTTCAAGTGCATGTGTTTTGATTCCTGACCAAATAATTGGCATCTCAAAAGTCAAAACATGAAAAAACTTATGCAGTTGGAACAGCTCGAGGCGCACGCGAGCGCCGTGTCGATGGACGCGCTGCCCGTGGCGTCCGCCGCGGGCTGCATCGTGGGCTCGTGCGGCGCGGGGACGGCCACCTCCACTTGGTGGCGAACCACGCGGTGGACCTCTCCTTCCGGCGGTGGAGCGGTGGCGCCAACAGAGGAGGAGGAGCAGGCGCGGCTGCCGCCCGTGTCCCGGGGCTCGGTGCGGCTGGGCATGGCGGTGCGCGTGGCGATGCCCTGTGCGTGGGCGGCGACAGGGTGGTGGCGGGGGTGAACTTGGACGCCGTGAGAGGCCACAGCGACGAGCCGTGCCCTGGAAGGGATGGTGGTGGTGTACAACATCGGCGGCGGCAAGGGGAGCCGCGCCCGCGCGCTTGATCTGCCACGGCGGGCCGCTTGCGCCGCCGTCGAGTGCTGACGCGGCATCGTCATGTCGAGGGTAGGGGGGAGTGGGATTCCTACAGTTTCGGTGACACTTTTACCTGGTTGGATTGATGGTTGGTGCGATGTGAAGCTACATTGTTCACAGTTCATTGTGGGGATTGTTGTTGAGAAATCGGTTGAAGCTGCGATTTTTTTTCGTGCTTTCATTCTACATCACGCTTGGAATTTTTGAGACGATGATCCATGATCTCATCTCATGGCCAGCCGAGCAGATCGACGACACGCGGCGTGGGCCTCGGCTGCGGCATCGCCATCGCGGTCGGCGTCCTCGTCCTCGTCTCCACCGGCCGTCATGCTCGCCTCCTACCTCTGTGGCCTAACCAAGGCCGGCGCCGGGCTCGTCGCCGCCACCGACGCCCCCTTGGGCCCGCCCGCATCGGCGCGCCGCTGCACGTGGCAATGCGCCCCCTCGTGCACCACGCCGACGTCTATGCCTGCGAGCCCGGCGAGCTCACCCGCCCCTGTTCCTCCCGCTTCACAAGACCGGCCAACTCTTGCCAACGCTTCTTCTTCACCAGCTGCAAGCTTCAGCCGCAGAGGGCAGGGAAGCCAAGCGAGGCCATGAGCGCCGCCGCCGGCGGCTCGTGGCACTCGCAGGGAGCAACAGATGTCCTGGACCAGACAACGCCAAGGTCAAGGTCGGCGAGATGAGGAACCTGCGGTACGAGAAGGGCGGCAAGTACAACGACTGATGGCTCATGGAAGAGTACTCGTGCTGCCTGGAGTGGAGGAGGCCGTCGTCGGCGACAGGCAGTACGTGTTGTGCAACATCTACGCTGCGGGCCCGCGCGGCCGCGCCCTGACCCCAGCCGCTCGGCGCGGCTCCGCCGCCCCGCGCCCAGCGCCCACCACCTCCCGCCGCCCACCCCGACGCGCGGGCAATCGGGCATGCTGCAGGCGCGTGGGCACTGCAAACGCACCTCGAGCAGCAGGGGCACGCGCGGCAAGCCAGCAGCCATTCCAGGATGCGGCATCTAGTATTCAAAATCCTCCTATTGCGATCTCTATTAGCGCAACTCCAACAACTTGATTTTTCCCTATCTCCTTTCTCATCATTCAGAGAAATTCCCTTTCTAACTTTCAACTTATAGAGGAGAAGTGCTCCAGCAGCTAGATTTTTTTCCTTTCCCCTTTCCCTCCCATGTCACGTAGGGTCAACTTGTCAGTCACACATCTTCTTCACTTCCTTTCCCCTCCCCTCCCCTCGTGTTCCTTTCCCGAGCAGCTGCAGCTCAGCGCCCTGCCCTGCCTGCCCGCGGCGCACAGTACGCAGCTGCAGCGGCGCCCTCGGCAGCTCCCTTGTGGCGAGCGGTGCCTGCAGTGCGCGTGCGAGTGCCCAGGAGCCTAGGCGCGGACTCACAGCAAGAACCAGCTGCAGCAAGAACCAGGCCGGCCGGCCATGGAAGGAGCTCGGCGCACTTGCCGCCGCCCCTCGCTCTCGCCATGGCCGACGCGGGAGCATGCGCGGACCACGTGCTGCGGCCGGACCACGAGCCGCCAGGAGGGGCCCGACGCCGCGGCCGCGCTGAGCAGGGGGGCGCCGCCTGCGCGGGGCCAGGCACCTCCGCTCCGCTGCGCCGCGCCGATCGCGCGGACCTCAGCCCCTCTGAGCTCGCCGGCCACCTCCGCCGCGCCGGGGAGAAGCGGAGCGGGGGAGCCGTGCCGCCGCCGGGCGAACCGCGGGGAGGTTCTGGTTCCGCAACTCCAGACGGGAGCGGCACCACGACGGTGCACCCGCGCGGCCGCGCATCAAACACGCTCCGCAGTGCTGCAGACGAGGGGCGTGGCGGCGGCGCGAGGAGCGCGCTCGGTGGCATCCCTACCTTGGCCATGGCCGGGTCGCCGACGCCGCCGGAGCACCGCGGTCGGGGCCGCCGGAGCACCGCGTGCGGGCGGCGGGAGCGGCTCCCCACTGCGGCGGGCGCGGTGGAGGCCGAGCAGGGGCGGCGAGCCAGGGAGGGGGAGGGAGGAGAGGGCCGCCGCGCCGGCGGAGCAGAGCAGGGAAGAAGGGCGGCCGCAGGAAGGCGACGCGGGAGGGCGTCGGGACAGAGAAAGGGAGTCCCCTTTCTATTGGGGATTGGAGAGATAATATAGAAGATTGAGAAAAAATAAAAAGGAAAGGAAGATGGAAAATTAATCTGTTAGAAGAGTTTTTTTTTCACCATCAATTCTCTATATTGAGAAAATGTTGAAAGGGGATAGGGAAAAATAAGCTGTTGGAGTTGCTCTTAGTTATGTGTACTGATTTCAGTCTCACTTCTGAATTTAGAAATCACGTGACTAATTGATTAGTTTGCATCCATTTGTATTGCTGATGTGTTATCTGGATGTGTTAGCCATGAAGAATGAAAATATTGTTGAGCTAGGTATATAATGGGATCTTTGTAGCTATGTTATTGCAAATTTGATTATTATATATTGTATTGCTATCGAATTGCTATTAGATTGCGCTTTAATTGTCCATTTGGATGCGGACCCATGTATGCCATGGCAAAATTATTAGCCGGCCAAATTTCGACCGCGCGCCCGTGAATTGGCCACGCTGGGGCCCTAAAATGAGTTAAGGCGTGGGCACGAAAAGCTGGTTGCAGCTCAGTTCGCGGTCCGTGGCTAAAATTAGGCTAGCTGATATAGACATCCATCCAAACCCTCCTAAATTTTTTTACTAGAGCTTCCCAAGTTTCAGATCCCAAGTCCGTCACTGCATCAATATATCGTGTCCACCCGGGCTCCTAAAACTCCGTGCGTGCGTGCGTGACACGATCATCGCCCGCTTCAGCAAAAATTGGACCAGCAGCTTAATTGGACCAGGGTTGTCATAGCCCAATAACCAAAGACATACTCATGCAATATTTTAGAGTATTCGATTGTACAACTTGACCTCTACTAGTAAAAATTTAGATATAAATTTTGCCCATAGCCTATTCATCGACGAAACGATTATAGCATTGGATGATTTCACTGGCTCTGAAACCAAGATTGAATAAAAAAAGTCGCTGAGTTTCACGATCAAACGCGGTGCATCATTACATCATTACGATAAGATGCATTTTAATTAAGTTATTTGGCACCTTATAGGAAACCAAGATTAAGAAAAAAAAATGTTGAGTTTCACAATCTAATGCTTATACATCCACTACCGGAAAATCGAAAGTCGCCGTGTGTACGATAGTTCGCCGTGTGTTTTCTTTCGGGCACATGGCGAAGCCATTCTTCGCCGTGTGCTTTTTTTGGTACACGGCGAAATAATGGTTCGCCGTGTGCCTTTTAGTGCCACACGGCGAAGTCAAGTTTCGCCATGTGCTTTCTTTTTGGCACACGGCGTAGTAATAGTTCGCCATGTGTTTTTTTGAGGCACACGGCAATGCAATAATTTTTTTTCTCCGTGTATGACGGCTGTTAGGAGAGGGCAGCGGTGTTAGGCTTTGCCGTGTGCCATGAAGAGGCACACGACAAAGCAAGGCATTCTCCGTGTGTCTTTTAGCTTCGCCGTGTGCCTTTTGAAGGCACACGGCAAAACGGACAACAAAAAATTATCCCTTGCCTTTCAAATTTTTTTCCCAATCCACAAGCAACAGGTTGTAATCCGTGTTAAAATTTAGAACATATTTGTATTTGTTTGCTATATAAAACTAATTAATTATATTTCAAGCAATTTTTTGAATCCAGTCAAATGTGAACTGCAAGTGGTTCAAATAGTAGACCAAAATGAGTGAAAAAAATAATATTTATGTTATTTAGCCCAATTTAAGGCCATACCCATGAAATCCAAAGAAATTTCAAACAACTTGACCAGAAAACGCGACCACGACCGTGTGTCAGAATGATTTTAAAATTCTAAAAAATGCAAATGAAGTCTAAAAATTGTGAGATTTGTCAACAACTCATTATATCATATGTGGAGGCTATAGTAAAAAATTGAGTGAGTTTTGAATAAGTCAGTTTTGAAATTTTATCACGTACGATGCTTACAAACGGAAACATCTCCGAAGAAGAATCATAGAGTTTAGAAAGATGCGGTTAGTTTTGGGAGTGGAAGTGACGATCAAATTTGGTTTTGAATACAAACTTTTTTATATGATCTCTTGTGAAAACAAACTTTATACCAAAGTCATACAACTCGCTGAAATATAAAACTTTATAGTTTTCAACTTTTATATTTAATATTGTTTAATATTTCAAAATATCACTATAAGTTATCTAATTTGAAATTATAAATTTTAAAACTTTTAAATGATCTCGGATGTAAACATGTTCTATACCAAATTTGTAGATCTCGACGAGATTTAAGACTTTATAGTTGTACACATTTTTATTTGACATTGTTTGATACTTCAAAATATGATTATAAATTCTTTGAATTTAAATTTTAAATTTTTAGAATTTTCAAATGACTTCGGATGTAAATAAGTTCTATATCAGACTTGTACATCTCGATGAGTTCTAAAACTTTGTAGTTTACAACTTTTTCATTTGAGCTCATTTGGCCAACCAAAATTTCGTTATAAACGCACAGAAAAAACACAATCGCCACGACAGCGATCCATGTGCATGAAATCCTTGTTTTCGATTGGTTGAAGTGACTTTGGCTGGATCCCTCCTTTCTTTCCTCCCATCGGATGGATAAGGGGCCCGACCCCTCTCTCTTTAGCCGGAGGCAGCCTGGGTGCTAGGAGACCTCGTGAGCCTCGGGCGGACGGCAACTGGCGATTGTAGGGGCGGCGGCGCGGCCACGGAGGCTCGGCTGGGCGAGGCACCTGCGGCGGCGGCGGCGGCCCGGGAAGCAGCCTCGGGCGGGCACGACCACGGCAGCAGCGAGGCCTCGGGCGGCAGCGGCCGGCAGGGCTACGAGTGGCTCCTCTCCTCCCCCCTTTGCTCGCCCCTCACCGGTATAGATTCACCGGTGTGGAGGGGCGGCGGGGTGAGGAGTGGCGGCCGCGACCTCCTCCTCATCCTCACATCCGGCGACGGAGGCGAGCTGCGGCCGGCCTCCTCCTCATCCTCACATCCGGCGACGGAGGCGAGCTGCGGCCGGCCTCCTCCTCCCAGCGATGGCACATGGCGGGTCTGCCCTCTTCTTCCACCACGGCGCACGGCGGGGCTGTCCTCCTCCAGCGACGGCGCACGGCCACCTGCCTCTCCCTCCCGGCGCAGACGGAGTTGCTGAGGTGAAGGAGAGGGAGGATTGCACCCGGCCGGCCTCCTCCCTCCTCGCCGCGGTGCCCCTCCAGATCCGGGGTGGGGGCCTCCTCCTCCTCCGGTGGCGGTGGCTCACCTGCCTCTCCTCTCTCCGGCGGCAGTACCAGGGGTGCGGGCGGCGGTGGGGGCAGCTAGTGGATTTTTTTTATTTTTTTGAAACTGTTTGCCGTGCGTCGGATTTGTCTCACGGCGAAGCCGTCCACCCCGCCGTTACTCCGCTATTTTCTGTCGCCGCGCCGTCTCTATTTTTTTCGCCGTGTGTCGTCAAAAACACACGGTGAAGCCTGTGCCGTGTGCCCGATAAAGGGCACATAGCAAAGAGCGTGTTTGCCGTCGGGAGGGTTGCCGTCGGGTCTTCGCCGTGGGCGCCCGACGGCGAACCCTTTTGCTGTGTGCTTTGGGCCTTTTGCCGTGTGTCTTTGGCACACGGCAAAGGCCTAGGATCCGGTAGTGATCGTTACGATAAGATGCATTTTAATTATTTGGCACCATAGGACATGCATAAAGGCCTAGACAGTTGTTGTTTGTTTATCACACACAGACAGCTCGTACAACGAGTTGTCTGTTTAGTTGTCTGCTAGTTTTTAATTCACTATTTGACATATGAATCATGATGATCTAATGCATAATTTGATCTTTATAGTCATTGTGTTGCATATATGGAGAATACATGAAAGAGCTGTGCGTTCTGCTCCTTCCAAATTCCCCAAATTATGAACATGAACAAGCCCATCCTTCGTTCCTTGGGCTGGAGTCTCCCCAACTAGAAGCTACGTGCGGAAGAGGTCGTGTCCGCACCGCCGGTGGAGGTTGCCACGGCTCGCCGGTCCGCATCCGCCCTGCTTGCCGATCCGCGCCCGCCCTACTCGCCGGTTCGCGCGCCGGGGGTGGCCTGGACCCGGCGACGCAGTAGCAACAACAGTGATGCCGCCACCGGCATCGACCCGGATGGCCACACGCACCCGGCACTAGACCAGCAGAGCGCGCGCGAGCATGGGGTGCAGCCGGCTGGAGGGGTTCTGAAGCGTCCCCTCATAAGAGAAGACTTAAATGTGTACCAAACATCAGTCCCAGGAGGTTGATGACACATTTATTACATCAGATGGTTCATTACAGTACAACTTTACGCGGTAGTGAGCAGAGAAGCGCCACTATCGTGAGGATTACAATCCACACACACGCAACGATATTAAAAACAAAAAGAAAATCATCAGTCTTGCACCATGCGGTATCTCCTGCGGGTGACCCTAATCCACAGGCAAGGCTGGGTGCAGGACGGTACCCCTACTTAACGTCGTCAGGTACAAAGTCTGGGTCTTCTTCTGTAAAAATAAGGAATGGGGTGAGTACAAACGTACTCAGCAAGTCCAACCACACCCACGGAGGGGTATAAACAGAATATAACGCACAGGATAAATCAAGGATAAGGCTAAGGTTTGATTTGCGGAAAGCAATATTTTATGCAGGGGTTCATTTGAAAGAAAACATTTCTAAAACCAGTTTTTCTTGTACCGAGTAACACAGAGGGTTGATCCACACGGGATCCAAATTTTAGATTGCTACCGGACTCCTCATCCGCCGTAGCACACGGCACAACTGCCGAACATATTTCCAAAGCAACTCACGCCAACCCATCCCGAAGTAAACGCTAGTTGTGAGACCACACCGTAACTCGCCCAGTACCGTGGGCACGGACTATTCGAAACTCTGTAGAGGTGTGCAACTTTACCCACAAGTGGGGTACCACAACACGATCACCTTAGTGTTGGTGCAGATCCCAACAAATCCATTACTCACCTTAGCTAGATCTGACTAGCCATCACGGGATTCACCAAGCGGTCATCGACCTAACTCGGAGGTATAACCGGGGTATAAGTCACACTGAGCATATCCCTGCTCCTTGGTCACCCGTTGCTCTCAGCCCTCCTGATGGCTATCACACCAACTAGTGGGATTTATGCTACGCCGTTGCCCATTCAACGGTCGAGTGGTTTGCACGATAGTGGAGTTAGGTGAGATGACACACCAACTCGGTTCTTAGTTGTGATAAGATGGATATCTCCCTTCTTTGCCCTGCCACATTGGCACGAGCACACCAAATGGCAAATCCGTAGAAATGCCATCCATCCCGTCTAAACTTTCTTTACAAAAACACCACATTTATCCCATCCCACACGCACACATTTTCTTTATAAAATAAATTGTATTATGAGTAAAGTCCTAAGGGTTCTAATATCGATTAACGTCCAAGCAAAATCAGACATTAATCTAGGTGGTCAAGGAATGGTCATCACAAATCAAGGGGTGGCTATCCAACCGTGTTTTCATGCAAGCAAAACATATGCAATTTTATAAAGCAGGCCATTGGGATGTGTTTATAGAAACTAGGACAGAAACATGCATAAAAGTATGGGATTGAACTTGTCGTCTTCGAATCCTTCGGGGAGGTCCTGATCGAAGCACTGTCCTTCGGGCTCGGGGTCGCGGAACTGGTCCTCGTTCGCGGGCTCACAGTACTGTTCGTCAACTGGCTCTCCTTCGTTCACACCATGATCTACGACGATTACAAACAAACACACAATCAAGAAAAAGAAATAAAAGTTTTATCATTCAGCTCGAATCGGAAGTAATTAAGATATGGAGATAAAAGTGATGTTTTCGGGTGGTTTCTTAATGGCATGGCCAAAACTATATTATAAATGGCGTGGTAAAGTTTCGGGTCGATCGGAGATTGCTTGGCGCATGAAATGACGAGTTAAAGAGACGGTTAGGGGCTAAACCGGGTTTCAGGGATGTGTTTGTAATTATTTGTGGGAGGGAAAGGACTTGATTATGATTTATGGAAATATCTGAACTGTACAAAAAAAATAGGTACAATGGTTAGTATATGATTTTATAGGAATATAGGAAAAAGAATCAATGGAATTGGAGTTTGGATGGAGGAGATATGGTTTTGTAATTGGTGGCTTCTAATTAAATTCCGAAAATTGGAATTTATAGAAATGGAGTGCGTGAGTATTTGGGTGTGTGGGCGTGAGCATTTGGGCTGGGAGGCCCAGCATCCGGGGCTTTAACCCACAATTGACCAAGCCCACACGTGCTCACGAGGCAATAGAGGAACATAACAGATCGCATTCCTCTCCCTGGCCACGACGCCATGGCAGCATGCCCGAGCTCCCTGAGCTCCACGGGAACGGCGCTACCGGCCTCCATTCTCGAAGCCAAGGGTATGGTGAGAGAGAGGAGGGCATGGGGGTTCAATCTTGGGGCGGATTCAATCTTGGGGCTTCCCGACAGGGGTTGCTGCTGAAAAAGGAGGGGACCACGGGCGGCCACGGTTGGCGGCCGGCGAGCTGGCGGGGAGTTTTGCTCGGGCAACGAGAGGGATAGGCGCAGCTGGGCGGCTCGGAGGGCTTGCGATGGTGGCAGAGAGCAGACTGGGGCGTCTTTTATAGACGAGACGAGGCTGTGGAGGAGGGGCGCGAAGCGGTGGCGGGTCGGTGCCGGCCGGCGAGCATCGCGGGGCGCCATTAATGGCGCTCCGGCCACTTGCTCCTGTCGTGGCGCGGCGGCGCGGGCGGCGAGGCGGCGCTGGGTGATGGGACGTCTCGGGCAGGCGGTGGCGTGGTCGAGCGGCGTGGCGCGCGGCGCACGTGGGTGCAGTGCCAGGTCGCTGTGCGATCGGCGGTGATGGCGGGCGCTGTGCGCGCTCTGCGCACGCGAGCAGCGCTGGCAGTGGCGAGCGGCGCGGCGGTGATGGCGGCCGCGTGGAACATGTGGGCGTGCGCGCGCGGGGCAGGCTCGGGGCGTGCGTGGGGTGAGCGGGTGCGGCGTGCGCGTGGGCAGGCGACGAGCTGAGGCGTGTGCGCGAGCGCGTACGCGCGGCTGCCGCGTGAGCAGGGAAGGCGATGGCCGGGCTGGGCAGAGCAGGGGCAGGCCGGGAGCGTGGCACGGGTGCGCGCGGGCAAGCCGGTGCGGCGTGCGCATGCGCACGCGGGGGCGCTCGCGGGGTGCAGGCGTGTACCGCGCGCGGGGGTCGAGCGGTGGCGAGCTGTTGCGGCCACGCGCGGGAGTGCGAGGTCGGGGCCGAGGCACGCGCGTGTTGAGGAAGGCGGCCGGTGGCGGGCGGAGCAATGCTCGGGGAGGAGAGGCGGCACACCGAGCGGAGCGGCGGGGCGGCCACGTGCGGCAGGACGCGGGGGGGCCGGGCCGAGCCGTGCTCGGGGAGGAGAGAGGGAAGGGAGGAAGGAGAGGGAGAGAAAAAAAACGAGAAAAAGAAAAGGAGGAAAAGAAAAAGGAAGAGGGGAAAAGAAATGGAGAAAAGAGGAGAGAAAATGGAAAAAGAAGAAAAGGGGAAAGAAAAGGAGGGGCGAGTGCGCGCCCGCGGCGACTGCGGCCGCGGTCGGCCACGCGCGGCGTCGGTCACGCGTGCGCGGGCCAGGGGGAGGTGGGGCACGCGCGGCGCTAGCGGCCAAGCGGCGCCCGGGGGCACGCGGCATGGAGGGGGAGAGAGAAAGAGAAGAGAGATTCACGGCGACGATCGCGACGGGTGGTGAGGAAAAAGAGAGGGCTCGGTCGGCGTTTGAAATTGGATGACAGGTCGGCGGAAAAATTGGGAGGGGATTAGGGTTTAGGGATAACTGAACTCAACTATGAAAAAGAGTTTTGAAAAAAAATTCGTGTGTGATTTATTTGGTGGATTTTTCGGGTCATTACATGCTCCCAGCCACGCGAGGCGAGGGCCGGCCGGTGGGCTCGTGATCAAGCGAGGGCGTGGCCACCGCAGGGTCGGCGATGGCGTGGTAAGCCCGAGACAGGACCGGCCAGGCCAACGGCGCGAGTCGTGTCAAGAGGGCGTGGCCATGGATGGCAAGTGCTGGGCGGGACCGGCTGTGGCGGCGAATGCATCTCGCATTTAGGTTCGAATTGTTGGTCATAGTCTAATGACCCGACCCAGCGCTGGCCGAGGCGGCGAGGAGGACGAGCGCGGCGAGGATGGCGTCGGTTGCCGGTGGGGTCTCCCGGGGCAACGTCGTCGGCCACGGCAGGCGAGCGGCGGCGGGGACGAGCACGGCCGCGACAGCATCAACAGCGGCCAGCGAGCGAGGGCGCGACGCGGGCTTCCGGGGCAGCGGCGAGGACCAGCGCAACCACGACAGCGGCCAGCACGCGGCAGTGTGGCACGAGCTTCCCGAGGCGGCGGATCCGAGAGGCGGGCTTGGAGGAGGCGTGGTGGGGTGGAGAGCGCTCGATTTGCCGTCAAAATGGATTCCGCACAGCACGCTCCCACCCGCGCATTGGAACCTTGCGGCCGCTCCGCTCCTGCAGCAGTTGCTCGAATTTGTCTACTTCCATCGGAGCATGCGCCCCCGCAATCGACGAAGGAGGCGACACCTCTCTCTCCCTTTTTTTTGCGAGAAAGGAAAACATCATATTAAAGGGTGAAAAGGATCAAGTACATGTGCTTCCCTTTTTACGGAAGGGACCCTAAGAAATTTAGAAATTACAACCGGATCCATCGTCTTCATCTTCCTCTGCACGACGTCGCTGTGCTCGTCGTCGGAGAACATCGAAGCACATCCAGAGCCCCAACCACCAACTTCACCACGATCCAAGGCAAAGAAACTGACCAAAAGTAAACCGCAGCACGTACGCGATAACGGAGCATCGGCAGTCGAGCTTCCTGGCCCTTCAACCCATCCTCGCCAACACGCCCGAGGCCGAATGCACGCCTCAGTTACAACGAAGCAGAGCAAAAGCAAACACCGCACTCCGCCGCCGGCACAGAAGCCGACCCAGGAAACAAAGCCCACAGAGGAGCACATGAGATCCTTCCCCAACACAAAGAGGAAGATCACAACGAACCGAGAGCAGAAAGTACTAGCAAAGACAGGGAAACCGCCATGGAAGAAGAGGGAGCATGCACTCGCCCCAGATCTGGATCCAGAGACGTCATCCCCTCGTTCACGGCGTCGCTTGCTGGAGCCGCCACTCCGGTAGAAGGTTCTCCGAGCAGCCTCATTATTTATGTGCAAGCCCCCGAGACAAGCTGTCCTCCCCGTATGCTGAAGATCCACCGCCGGCGAGGAACCAAAATCTCCAGACGAGCATGTCGCCGTGGAGAAAACCTAGACTACCCTAGATCTGAGGGCCTAGATAGTATGCACACCGGCAATCGAATCCCCCTCCCCTACTTCTCCCGGCGCCGGAACGGCCGCCGGAGGAGGGGAGGGAGCGGATTAGGCCCCGGACGCGGTTCCGCCTCCCAGTCGCCTCTCTATACTGTAGCACTAGAAGGGACGACAGGGAGAGGAAAACTTTGGTCTGAAATATACGTCTTTGACACCTCTCTCTCCCTTCATTGAATCAGCTGACAGAAGACGTATTTTGTTTGGTTTGATGCAAATCAACAGCACCAGCTGAGCGTTGTACATGCCCTTATAGGACATGGGGCAGTGACAGAGCGTACACAAGTTGTCTGCGTCCGACTGGGCAGTAATGCAGAGCAGAGAGCCAAATAGCATCCGACTGAACCATACATATCAGATTACAAAAGGCCTCAGCTGTGCAGATTACAAAAGGCCTCAGCTGTGCAGAACCGAGGCTTATTTGAACCGAAAGGCCAAAGAAACACGAATTTAAATTCACTTTTCACATGCGGGATCAAACAGGGCCGAACACAGCAGCAGCTTCTTTCGGGGCCATACACATACATATACAAGATACACATTAATAACACAATCTGATACACATTAATAACACAATCTCACTCCATGAACCACCCAAAGTTTCAAATCTAAAAAGGGTTAAGCAACAATTTTATCAATCCAATAATCTGTTATGCCCAGGACTCAACATTGTATAAAACTACCACGGCAAATTGTGATCTAAACATTCTGGGATGTCCAAAACATAATAGCACAGGTTAACAACCAATTGATGCAAAATCCATTAAAACTAAAAAAGGTGCAAGAGCTGCATGCTTTTGATTGCAAAACTAATTGAGGCATATAACAATGCTGAGTTTGAAAGCAACTGTTACACCACCAAAAAAAAAGTGTACAAATGAACCATATTAAACAAAAAAAAAGGCACCACAAGCAGCACAGAGAGAAACTAAAAAATTTTACATACTAAGCATTCATATGCCGGTCAACTAAAGTATTGCTCAAACAGTAACTCTTTTTATAACAATTGCAATGCTCTGGTTTGAACAGGGTCAAAACCTCCATAGGTTTAATTGAAAAGATGGTTCTTTCAGAATAGTGCACTGCTGAAAATAAGCAAGGAAAGGTTATCAAACACAACAATGCCTACTAAGGTTCTACCCACCAGATAGCACAAACACTATGCAACAATTTCCTTTAAAGAGTGTCGAAGATTATAAAATGATAATGGCACACACTACAAAGAGAAGCACATATAGCATTGATTTTCAGCCCCCCCCCCCCCCCCCCCCCCCCCCCCCCCCCCCCCCCCCCCCCCCCCCCCCCACAGAGAAAATCCGCAGAGAAAAAGACAGAATAACACTTTGGAACTGGCACATTATATAAAGATAAAGCAGTCTTATCCATGAAGACTAACAAAATCTACCTTATTAGATGACATTTAACTTGTCACAATTCAAGTAACATTAAAAGTTTAACAACTTGAAGGGAAAACCAACATGAAAACTAGTATTGTCAACCATAGAGGTTCTGATCCATTTTCAAGAACCAAACATTGTAGACTACAGACATAAATTGATCATTCAACTGTTTAGTTTGATTCCAAGGCTCCTAGAACAATTCGCCTAACATTAAAGTACAATTAAAATGCAGAACATACATGGAACCAAGACTGTCAACCATATCAGCAGCTTATATGCAAACCAAGGACATACATTAATGAAGAGTTGTAATAGCTATAATACGATGCATCACAAATATCTGACAGCAGCAGGACCAAACAAGTGAAGGTGAAAATCAGCCCATCTCAAGCAGCAATTCGGAACAAAATTTCAGCCAGATCTATGATTGACAACATTTAGCACATCAACGACATGTCTTAATAAAATTATCTCCGAGATCCGTAATACTAAGCACGAAGTCTTCATGGCAATACCAAAGCAGAGATAGCTTAAAGAGTGTCCGATACAAGAAACTGACACCTAAAGCAGGCACTATGCGGGACGCCAAGCATCTAGAAGCGGAGCTTGGTAAAGAACCACCTGTTCTTGCCGGTCTTGAACCTCTCCTCGAGGCGCGCCTTGGCGGCCTTGCAAGCGGCGACCTTCTTGTCCCGGGTAGAGAGCGCGTCGGGCCCGCCCGAGGCGACGTCCTTGAAGTCGACGTCGAGCGTGTAGCGGGTGGGCATGATGTGGGTGAAGTTGACGAGCTTGATGAAGCACTTGACGCGGGACTTCTTGGCGGTCTTCTTGGCGGAGTCCTTGCGGATCACCTTCTTGGGGTACTTGGCCAGGCCGGCGACGAGGCAGTGGCCGTAGGGGCGGTCGCGGGTACCCTCTTCGAACACGCGCACGATCACCGCCTTGCGGCCGGCGAACCGGCCCTGGAGGAGGATCACGGCCTTGCCGGGCTTCAGGAACTTCACCATCTTCGGGTGCTTCTGCTGCTGCTACGCCGCCGCCGCCGCCGGGGTGGATGGGTGGGTAGGGCTTCGGTTGAGGAAATGGCAGCGCGTAGATGGAGAGAGAGGATTAAATAGGGTGGCGGCGCTAGGGTTCGCGGAGGGCGGACGCGTTTTGACGGTTGGATTCAGGATCGGACGGTGCTTCTGCGCTGGGCCTTCAGGGGTGGTGGTGGGTCGGACTTGGGTCTGATCTTGGCTCGGGCCAATCGGCTTGTTGCGCACGATCGCGATTTCTTCGTCTAGGAGCCCATTTAGTTACCAAAATTTTTCATCCAAAAAAATTTGCCATTCACTTTAGACACATGCATGAAGCATTAAATATAGTTAAAAAATAAATATAATTGTACATTTTGAATGTACACGACGAGATGAATCTTTTGAGCCTAATTAGTACATGATTAGCCATAAGTGATACGGTAACCTACATGTGCTAATGATGCGGTCAAAGGTCTTAAAAGATTCGTCTCCCAGTTTTCAGGTGAGTTCTGAAATTAGTTTTTTAATTAGTGTCTGAAAATCCCTTCTAACATCTGGTCAAATATTCAATGTGATACCCAAAACTAAACTTTCCATTTCACCAACTAAACACACCCTAATGCTTAGGGTTTGTAGCACTAGACTCTGCCTCAAATACTGTCTGTTAGGATGCCCATATCTGGCTCACATGGAGCTACAAGCCACCCAGCCGCAACAATCTGTGCAGCCGAACAACAGGAACTAAGCATGTGTTTGGTTTGGAGATGGGTTGGGTCCATCCCTATTTTTCTGGGTTTGGTTCAACCTACCTAGTGTTTGGTTAAAGGGTTGGGTTGGTTCCAGTTTTTTATTTGGTTTGAAGTCTAGATTTGTGGGTTGAGATAACAGTTTGCAACACCGTTAGTCATCTTTTTGCGGGACCCACATGTCATTCTCTCCGCTCACCTTCTTCCTCTTCCTTCCCCTTCTTCCACTGGAGCTCTACCCCGTGCCCCGCGCCGCCGGCCCTCCCCGATCCGCCCCAGAGCTGGCGAGCTTGCCCCCGCGCCGGCGAGCTCGGTCGTGTCCAAGCTCGTGCAGCCCCTCCGCACGAGCTGGCCGTGCCTCGCTCGGCCACCACAAGCCCGCAGGACGAGCATGCCCGCCGCATGCTCCTGCGCCGGCGTGCTGCTCCGCCCGAATCGACCGCCGCAGCCCGCAGGACGAGCACTCCCGCAGCGCCGCTCCTCCACCCTTGCCGGCCGTCGCAGGCCACGCCCCCACCCCCCACCGCACCTCGCTCCTCCGCCGAAGCCGGCCCCGCGACCCAAGCTCCTCGCTACGCCTCGCTCTGCCATAGCTGGCCCCGCGCGCACACCGCTGCTCCGCCTGGGCGAGCCACGCCGGTCCTCGTCTCGTGCTCCGCCTGGGCAAGCCTCCGCCTCTCCTCGTCTCGTACTTGCCCTCGCCGGTCCGTCCCAGTGCCGGTGAGCTTGCCCGCGCCTCCACCCGCCGCTGGCCGCCGCGTGCCGCTGCTCTGCCTAGGAAGGCCGCGCCGGCCCGCGCTCGCCCCGCTGCTCCCGGCGGCCGCCAGCTCGCGCCCGAGAGACGGAGCGGGACGGCGTCCAAGTGGGTCGGAGTGGTCCGCTCGATTTGGACGGACCATTCCGACCCGGATCTACAGAGAATATACCCTTTTGGGTTCAACCCAACACATCTCAAACCTCAGACCAAACGCGGGTCTAACTGGGTTGGATCTGTCCCAACCCACTCCAACCCAGCAACCAAACACACCCTAAAGCAATAGAATGGCATCTGAATGGCTGGTCGGCCTATGCAGCCGATCGGCTGGGCTTCCAGCCCAGCTCCAGCCCAGCCAGAAATGGGCATATGAACAGGGCGCAAAAGTTTGGGCACTACTCCCTCATTCCGTACATGGAGATTTGACAAAAATTTTAAATAAATGATAATATTTTAAATATCAAATGAGAATAATTAAATCTGTTATGAAATATATTTTTGTTTTTACTTATTTAATATGTTAGATGCTAATAATTTTTATATAGATTTAGTCAAAATTAGATTATTTTAAATTAGGATAAAATAAAATATCTTACATTTCAGAAGGGAGGGAGTGAAATTCTCTGACTTCCTTCGAGAAACTTTGATGCACAAGAACATAAAGATGAGCACAATTTACCAAAATATTTACATGGAACGCTAGCGAATCATCGCCCAATCAAATGGGTTACCAAGCAACATGTCTTTCTTTTTTTTCTGACTATTCCCCTCCTACGAGACAATTATTTATAAAACTAGTAGTTTAATGGAACAAATTAGGTTGATGGTTCTTCTAATTTTGTTACAAGCAAGGAAAAATAATTTACTGCTTGTTTGGGAGACCTGTTCATCATGGTTTGGTGCCAAAACAGTCAACATCACAAACTAGTACAAGTTGAACCCAGCTCTACGATTTTCCATCCCGATTGGACTAAAACCTCTTTCGGACCAATCAACCCCTCAACCACTTATTATAGCAAGTCGGTGAACAGCACCGCTGCAGCGAAGGCTGGAGTTAGCATGAATTTGGTTTGGGATGGGTTGGATCCATTTCAGTTTTTCTAGGTTGGATCCGACCCATATAGTTTTGGTTGAGAGGGTTGGATCGAACTTAGTTTTTTTATTGGGTTAATTAGATCCATGCCATTAATTATAATTTTTCGAGTTCACTGATCTACCATTACAATTTGTCATATTAGAATCATGCCATTATAATTTTTTAGTTTCTTCGAAATACGCCACTACTTACCCCTTCAATATATTTTCTTAAAATATATGGACCAAAATATCATAGTCCTCTTCGTCCTCTCATCCTCTCTCTCATTCATCTCTCCTTCCTCTCATCGGAGAACCCAGCACCAGCTCCACCTCCTCCTCCTCCCTCAGCTAGTCATACCCCTACTCTGCCTCCCCGCACGATTATTCTCCATCCTCACCTTCGCATCCCTCGCTGCCGCCGTCGTCGTCTTCATTTCCACCCAGTGTCGATGCTTTTCCTCCCCCTCCCGTGTGAGGACCTTGCATATCTGGATTTTTCAAATTTTCTAATGGGCCTTGGATAGTTGGATGGAGTAGTACACATCATAACTTTTTATCATATTCTGATAGGTTAGGATATTCAATATTAAATTAATCATTAGAGTTCAGTGATGAAAAAATTATAATAATTTTTTAATATGCATTATGATGTCCACTACTGCATTGCAAATTTTGAAATTAAATTCAACTTGTGTATGGAGAAAAAAACAAATTATATTACGGAGTAAAATGAACTAAATAGCATAGTTTATGGGATAAACTGAAGAGTCTAAGTTATAATTTAGTAGATTATTCGGACTTTGGCTATACTTGGAGCGTATAAATTGAACTTTTCTCACCAAAAAAAGGCGTTGGAAGGCTTTTGAGTTTGGAACACAATTTGGGAGAGGAATAGACCGCCAAGAATATGGGAACCGATGAACTTCCATATATAATGTACGTTGTTATTAATTCCTTGTTTTTACTACGATGCGCAAAACGGTAACTGCAATTCCCATAAATTTCGACGTTCCAAATTCAGGCATGCATGCAGTCTCTCTATCGATAAATAGCGCCGTGAGCACCAAGAGACGATCAAAACATCATCGATCGGGATCGAAGTTCTCGCTCCACACTCCGTCGTAAGCCCAGGTTAACAATAAGCCAACGAGCGAGATATAAAAAGTTCAGAGGATCATGGCGCGCTCATTAGGTGCAGCTGCAGTCGCTCTCGTCGTGCTCGCCATTCTCGTCGCCTCGGCAGGTAATTCATTCGACGACCAACACACGATGGATCCCACAGCTTGTTCCGTCAGCAAGCAGCCTTCAATTCGTCTGTATATCCGTGTTCTTGAGAGCTAACGCATGCGTGTTTGCCTTGTGTGCATGCGATCTCCGATCCGATCCTCCTGCTGTTGGCCACCGCCGCAGCCTCGTCCGGCTCCATGTGCTGCAAGAGCATCGCCCATGGGGTAATTCGAACGAGATGGGGTGCACGCCGTATCAGACCGGCGCCTGCAACGCGTGGTGCCAGGCATGGTGCCGCGGCGGCGAGTGCAAGCTTCGCGGCGGCCACCACAAGTGCCACTGCTACTGCTGATCTAGATCATATCGTTTCCGCACGGCCCGCGTTGTTGGCCTCTGCTACGTACTACGTCCACCTCCACCATGTATGGCTGGGGGGCGCACAATAAGTCATTTTTACCAGGTGATGAGTTTACATTTAGTAGGGTTCATGAACTCATGTACTCATCAGAGGCTGAATCAGATTATATCTGATAATAAGTGTTTTTTAGAAAAAAATATATATTGGGGCAGGTGTATATGAAATGATCGAGTTTGCAATGACCTATTTGTTTGTCTTGTCAAATATAATCTATTGTTAAGGACATACCACCACTGAATTAAGGACATACCACCACTGAATTAATGCAGATTTTTTTTCCACAACCGTGCCTGAGCATGTATTTCATTAAAAAGAAAAAATTAGTTAATCTGAAATAAATAAATAAAATTACATCAACTGGTAGCAGTAAAGGGACTATTATATTGGTCCACCCCAAAAGTAGTACCGGTGGAAAATCACTCGGTACCAATACTCTCTTTCCAGCCACATGATGTGTAGGTAAGATAGTAAAAAAGATACGTGCGAGGCAATAGGTTGCGAGATCCAATCCTATCTGCCAAAAGCTTCTTCTTGGATTTAATATTTTTTACGCAAAATAATTTGGTACCAGGTGAAAGCTTCACCTGGTTAGATCGTCTCCGAATGCTGATTACATCTCACACAACGAACATCATACTGCAGGTTGTGGCGCGAATGCTGATTACATCTGACACAACGAACATCATACTGCAGGTTGTGGCGCTTACGCCGTTCCGCAGTCCAGCAGCGATCATGTAGCACAAGCCAGATAAAAAACTTATACTTTGATCACTGCTAGAAAAACTAGCATTTGTACTGGGCAGGATTCTCTGGTTAGTACCGGTTTCCCGTCCGATACCACCCGATCGGTACAAAATGCGCCTGTATTTAGTACCGATCGGGTTTATCGGTACTCAATATAGCGTTTATGCTTCACACGAGCCGCATTTTATTTTGTTCCCTTTATGTTCTTTTCTTTTCCTTTTAATTTTAATTAATTAGTACTCGTAGCCATTTGTGTATTCGTATTCGTATCTAGCATTTGTATTTGTATCGAGCAAAGCAGAGACTATTATATATATTATATTTATATAAACTTGAAATATTACAATTACTTCTAATAGTAATGCATTTGGGATTAAAAATATATACAACTAGCCATGCACATAAGCTTTTTTTTGACATATTTGTAAACAATATTAGCTGACGTTGTGGTCGCTCCTGGTTGCATCAACTTGACCCACGCTTATCCTAGGATCCACAAAAAATTCTCTATTTAGACCTACGACCTCTTCCAGCAGCAATCCACAGATTGATTCTTGAATTGCATGATTCTTTCATGTGAGAATTTCTCCATTTGGATTTATGACCTCATCCCGCAGGAATCTCTCAAAGGTGAGGATTTCTAGATTGGGACCAAGGTCGTACTCCATCATATCCTTATTATACCTCATGGCGTCATGGATATCAATACTAGCCCCAAATAGCAGTGTTATCACCGCAGGGTAAAGGTTAATGACATATACATGTTCCGAAACAAATTTTTAAACTTCTCGATGGTTTCAATGTGAGTCTGAATAAATACATCGTTAGAGTATCAAAATAATCTATTAATAATTATTAATTACAAAGTATAAATTTTAGTTTCACTTTTCAATAATTATTCAATTTGACATTTTACCTACACATAAACATTCAAATTGCAAATTATCTATAATATACATGTATAAAACAAAAATCTACCTACTAAAAGCATACTAACTATGAAACTAACCATGTCACTTGAAAATAATTGAAAAAAATCACTATAAATTACTCAGATTCAACCTAGCCAATAAACCTTCTCTCACATTCAAGTCATCAGTTCTATACATCTCAAATCCATGCATAAATCAAAGAAATTGTGTTCATTCTCACTATTTCTAAAAATCATAAATTTCTCTAACGGAGCACGAAACAAAGCATGAAGACCATCAAAGAAAAGATGAAGTTCCAAACCTTTGGTGCACTTAGATGAGTGAAATCCCCACAAAACTTGAAAAAATGTCAACACCTCCTCTCTAAAACATCATGAAGAAGTCCGAGCTCGGTCAAATGTCTGACTTGAGCTCGGAGAGAAAGAAGGTGCGTTGATTTATAGTAGGTACATTAGTACCGGCTGGTGGCTCCAAAGCCTCCGGCGATGGTTGGCCTTTATACGTGTACAACTGAATTTGGATCACAACTCAATGCTTCTTGGAGAAACGGAAAACGATGGCGGGTTCGTGTGTATATGACAGTGAATCATCACCTGTCCAAATTTACTTCTCCTTAAGCGGATTTGTTTTCAGCTGTAAAGTTTCACATTTAAATTTGAATAATAAAGTTTGTCCCAAACCTCTGATTTACAAATCGCTATGCGCAGTAAGAAACTTATGGGAATTTTTTTCGTATGGTGCATCCGTTCCCAACTTTCGGAACACTTATTCCATCCTTTCACTCATCTAGTTCAAGCCTTTTTACTCAGCTTAAGAGGACCGAGATTCAGAGAGATCGCCTTCCTTAATTAGCACATCCTTCATTGATACGCGAATAATATAATGATGGAGCAGCGCGTTTCTTTCTCAAAATAACTTGCCGCGCCCGACTTGAGTCGGACTCCACCTCCGCCGCCTCCCCGCAGCTGCCGTCCCGTGCGACGCCCGACTTTCACCTCTTCTAGCAGTAAATCCCTTCCATTTTTTGGCAATGTTCCTCGTCTACTTATACTCCCTCACCGGCCCTCCTCCGTTCCTTCCAGCGCGCGTCGCATTGGAGTTGGAGCGAAGCAGAGGAACCAAGAAGCAGAAGCAGCAGGACCCGCGTTGCGACGGCGGCAGCGACCATGGTGAAGCAGGAGGGGAAGAAGACCAAGGGGAAGCAGGTCATAGAGATCCGCTACATCGAGAACAAGGAGCGCCGGCAGGTCACCTTCTCCAAGCGCAAGGCCGGGTTGCTCAAGAAGGCGTCCGAGCTCAGCCGGCTGTGCGGCGCGCACTTCGCCGTCACCATCTTCTCAGAGAAGCAGAAGCTACCCCAGCAGGGCGGCAACGAGGCGGGCAAGGCCGGCAGCGGCGGGAACGTGTTCGCGATGGGCACGCCCTCCGTCGACCACGTCCTCCGCTGCTTCGTCCCGCTCCCCGGCGACGCAGGGTACCTCCCCGCGATGGATGACGTGGCCGGCGGCGCCGCCGAGCGGGCGGCGGTGGAGGCGATGGTGCAGCAGACGGAGGAGACCAAGGCGCGCGTGGCCGCGGAGGTGGCGCGGTTGAGCGCCGTCGGGGCTAAGGTGCTCACGGCCGTCCCGGCGGGCCGGGAGCTGTTCTGGTGGGAGGCCGACGCGGAGGCGCTCGGGGAGGCGGAGCTGACGGAGTTCACCAGGGCGCTCCAGCGGCTCAGGGACCACGTGCGGCGCCACGCCGACAAGCTGCAAGCCTGCAACCCTCTGCCGCGCCAGCCGGCACAGACGGGGCAGGGCAGCCTCAAGCTAGCCTGAGCCGATGCAAAATTTTTTTTGTGTTTTCGTTTATGTTTGGTAATTATTATTATTAGATTATGAGTTAACTAGACTTAAAAGATTCGTCCCGTAAATTACAGACAAACTGTATAATTAATTATTTTATTTAGTTACAATTAATATTTCATGCATCCGTTCAAAGATTCGATGTGATGGGGAATTTTGTAAAATTTGGAATTTTGAAGGCAACTTAATAAAAGCTAAATGCCTGATGAGTGATGATTCTTCGTCATTACTACCTTCTACTAGCTTGTAAGGGCAAGTACAACAGTGCACACAGTAGCTGTCTTTTTGTCACAAACAGACAGTTGAACAGACAGCTTGTACAATGGGTTATCTGTTTGGCTGTCTGCAGAGTGATTAATTCAAACTTTGACACACAAACTCATAGTGATTTAGTGTATAATTGATTTTTGTAGTCATTTTATGGCATACATGACAAAATATGCAATACATTCAAATAATTTGTATGACTCTTAACATAAACATTTATATTATATATATATATATATATATTTATATACATTGTATAGTATATATTCAAGGTGGGCCCTGGGGATCAGGGGACCTAGGCCCCAATCAAAGGCAGGCCAGGGGCCTACTCGCGGCGAGGCGCGGCCAGAATGCCAGAGCACGCGCGCGGCCGCGGCAAGGACCGCCGAGCAGGGAATCGAGCTAGGGAGGCCGGCGGGGGCCGGCGAGCGCGCGCAGAGGATGGTTCGGGGCGACGCGATGCTGACCAGAGGTGTGAACAGGAGGACGACGGGACAAGGAGGCGGCATGGCGAGCAGAGGCGACGCCGGCGGGAGAGCTCCACCGGGAGGCCCTGCACAGCAATAGAAACGGCGGGATTAGCGCCGGAACGGATCGAGGAGGGCTAGGGGAGGGCGGGGCAGCGAGGAATCGAAGGGAAACTCACCACAGGTAGCGAATCGAAGGTGATCGAGGTTGGAGAAGAACGGAGATGGCTGCTGCAATGGGAAACAGGGAAGAAATTTTCGCGGGAGGAAGACGCGAATCTGCACGCCAAAACGAACTTCCCGCGTCCCCTCCCCCGCGTGCGCAGCGGATCATGGCCGCCGCCGTCTCCCCGCAGCGCGCCCTACAACGGGTGTCTTCGACGCCGCTTCGCCTGGGAGCACGCGCTCAAGCCATAGACGGATGAAGCGACGAGTGGGCAGTAACTGCTGCTCCTTAGGGGGGTTTTTGAAAAAAAAATGTTGCATGTCTACGTCTCTAGACGAGCCGTTGGACATGCCCTAATTTGAACTGTGTAGAGGATCCGAGAAATGACAAAACTACCAGCTTCGTTCTATTTACGCTTATTATTGTTCGGGAAGAAATTAAAGGTTACGGTTTGTCTTTGCAAGAGAGGATGAAGGGCATATTTGCACCCGTGTTGTGCTGAGGATGAGATGCTCCTAATCCTAGTGCTTTTGTCCCTTGATGATTTATGATCGATTAAACATTTCTAGCGTGTTTTTCTCTGTACTTGGTTGGTCACGTTCAGAAATCTTTTAGAGTTTGGTTGGCAGTCCTCAAACAGGATTGATCGTGACGCGTGCAAGGAAAAAGCAGCCCCTATGCAGTTTGAACGGTTTACTTTCCTGTGTTGTTCCATCTCCTCCTCTGTCATGCTTCATTAGATGTTACTAACTTGGAGCAATCCCACCGGCTTTTGCTTATGCACATAATTTTTTTTCAACAAATTTGTAAACAACACTAGTTGTCGTTGTCGTCGCTCCTGGTTAGATCGACTCGACCCATGTTTATTCTAGGATCTACATAAGATTCTTAGTTTGGATTTATGATCTCATCCCAACAGGAATTTACCGATTGATTCTTGAATTGTCCTGATTCTTTCTAGTGAGGATTTCTCGGTTTGGATTTATAACCTCATCCAGCAGGTTTTCCTCAAAAGTGAGGAATTCTATATAGGGACCAAGGCCATTATCCTTTCTCACATCCTTATACCGTATTGCGTCATGGATATATGTAATATTCCAATTATTTATATATATATATATTTTAATTTCAAGTCAAGGGGGCTAGGAAGTTGACCAATATTTGACTTTTCTAATCGTTGGTCGTATGAACGATCGGAGACCGTGACTGCGTAGAGCTCGTCGAAACGAATCCATTTTACTACTAACATGTTACATTTCGATAATGGATTAGTTCATTGCTAGTCGATCAATCTTGACCGTTGGATATGACTTAGGTATTCTGTTTGTTTCTGGTCTGGTCTAGCTCCATCACGTTGTTTTTCCCGATTCCCATTCGAGCCAGCGCCGCCGCCTCCTATTTCCATAGCTGCCCCATCTATTCCGCCCTGCCCTCGCCTCTCCTAGCCCTAGCGTCGTCGCCGTTGTTTCCCTTGGTGCTGGTGCTAGCGATCTTCTCTGGTTGTCTTCTGGTGGCTCCTGACTCCATCATCCCCTGTGCCCTTCGCCGGTGGTAAGTCATGGCTGGCATCTACATCTTCTCTGCAGCAGCCCAACTTTGTTTATGTGCCTATGCTGCTGTGCGTGAGTGCTGTGCTGCAACATGTGGGAAGGCTGAATTACCATGGTGTTGCAGTTGCCTCAACATCTTGGAATTGACGGGACAGAGGAGAAAGGAGGAGCAAAGAGGAAGAGGAGTCTGAGCATTTGTCAATCTCGTCAAATTCCCTTTGAAACCGAGTTCTTCCATACAAGGTTAGCCTTCAATTAGTCACTCGATGCCTCCAGCAAGGGTTGAATGGATGTAACTAGCCAAAAAAAAAAATCTGCTTCGTACAGATTGATTTCTATTGCAGGGGTCTTAAGTTTAAATCTGGGAACAATTGGTCTAAAATTTCAATATCCCGTCAATACGATAATTGTAGTTCTACTCACTATCTTTCCGATAGCGCTGGTTGCACTCAATTCCGTTCAGCGAGCTAGGAGTAATCGTCAAATTAGTACTGCTGCCGACTAGGTTAAAAATCTGTGCAGGTATCTATTTATCTAATTTCGACCAAGTTAGAGTCCAAATTTGCTCTGTCACTTGTAACAAAAGATGTTGGAAATTTTCTATAAATGTTCAAGATGTATTTATTTACTGCATTTGGTTAAGCGAATCAAAAGTTATGGGCCAAACAGTGAGTAACTTAGAGAACTAGTCGAATTTTCAGAAATTGTGAGGGTTAACGGTTTAGGCTTTTAGCTTGGTATTTCTTCGAGTATTTAGGCTTTTGGTCTATATGAACTAGTTCCTGAGAGTGGTTTATTCCATAGATTCGATAAATTCTAGTGGCGAGCGTGTGACGTCAGATTCTTGACAAGGTTAAGGCAAGTGCAATGACGAATTTCTTGATGTGTGATTATATTTTTGGCTTTCTTGCTGCCCTTGGGCGACGTTTATTCAATGTCTTTATTTTATATGTCAATTCCTTTAAGAATCATGTCATAATTTTTTGGTTCTGTCAAATGTTCAAGATTCGTGTGTTGCCTTTCATATCATTCAAGTGCCGGAGGTTTGTATAAACACCGGTTGTGCAATTTGGTTCTTATGTTCAGGTTCCTGTGAATAAGTGCTGGCCCCACTTATTCGGCTTTACCGGTAAATGCAAAGGAACTTTCAGGTGACGTCCATTTCAGACGAAAACTACTGTTTCATTGTTGTCCCATGATTTCTGGATTTCAGTTGTTCATGTATTTGCAGTTGTTGTTCTGGTTCCAAATTGTGCTTGCTGAATATCCCTACTCACTCTTGTGTTTATTTGGCTTTTAGGTACTCGCTGATCAAGTTTGCATGGGATGGGAGTAGCCACTTCATGATGACCATGCACACATTTTTGCAATTCATTAAACAAATCTCTAGGCTGAATAATTTTTTTTGATATTGAGAACTGTCGTGTGGTCGTTTGGATGTCGCTTAGATTTACTTGGTCGTGTTAGTCGATGTGGAGGGTGATAATATTTATTTATACGATCTTGCTATTATATAACTTGTGTGCCCGCGAATGTTAGAATCTACAGAGGAGACTCTGACGAAATTTACTAAAAAATTTATACTTTGTGCGATTTAATGTCTTTAGTAGTAACCTCCAGCTATGTCTATGCTTGGGGCGTTACAATATCGATGCTAGTTCCAAATAGCAGTGTCATCACCGCAGGTCCAAGGTTAATGACATATAGGGTCGTTTGGTTGGGTGGCTTAGCCCTAACTAGACTTGCTAGGGACACCCTAAACATGTTTGGTTGCCTGTCCAGCTCTCCTAGCCTAGCTTATCCAATGCAAAAGGTACCTCCTAGCCAGACTTATGGAGAACGAGCAAAATGACCGTTCCCAGCAAGCCAGGCTTGGGCTAGCACGCGGTAGCTCGACGAGTGAATCGTATCACCTCTGCCGGTCCTTCCTCTCACCTCCATCAGGCATAACCCCTTCGTCTCCGCCTCCGGCAATTGCCATGCCGCCCCCAAACTGCTTCCTCCGCCTCCGCCGCGATGGGAAATGCGCTCCCCGCAGCGGCGGCATCCCTTGCGCCGCGCGTGGAGCTCATCTGCACTACCAGCGGCATCCCAAGCGCAGCCCCTGGAGCTCATCAGCACAGCCAGCGCGCTCGCCCACGCCTGCACGCCCGCGCCGCCGGGTGACGCTCGCCCGCGCAACCAAGGGGAGCTCTGGGCGGAGCTCACCCGCCGCCGCCGCAAGCAGGAGCCGCTCGGGGGAGCTCTCCGCGACATTCCTGCCAGGTGCTGCTCTACGGACCTCGACCGCGGGTATTGGCGTGTGCAGCTTCTACCCACAGCCGCCAGGAGTTGCCTGCCGCCCGGTCGAGCTTGCCTGCGTTAATGGCTGTGCCTTAGCAGGAAGAGCAAGAGTGGCCGGTAACTCCACCTCTGTGTAGTATAGGGTAATTATATCACTCTTAGCCAATCAACCAAACAGAAACTAACTAGCACAAGTCTATCTCCACCAGACAACCAAACACCAACAGATTGCACTGCCAAGCCATGCTTAGCCGAGCCTAGCTTAGATTTTAAGCTTGGCTAGCCTAGCACAAGCAACCAAACGGACCCATAATATTCTGAAACAAAGATTTTTTAACTTCTCGATGGTTTAGTCTGAATAAATACATCATTAGAGTATCAAAATAATTCATTAATAATTATTTAATTACCAAGTATAAATCTTAGCTTCACTTTTCAATAATTATTCAACTTAACATTTCACCTACACATAAACATTCAAATTGTAAATTATCTATAATATACATGTATAAAACAAATATCTACCTATTAGAAGCATACTAACTACCAAACTAACTATGTTACTTGAAAATAATTGAAAAAATCACTATAAATTACCTACACTCAACCTATCCCATAACCTTTCTCTCACATTCAAATCATCAGTTCTATACATCTCAAATCTATGCAAAAAATCAATTTTGGCTGGAAAAAACCCCATCAGAGCCACAGTCTCTTCCAAATCACATTGTATCGGGGAGATGAAGCACTTGTTAATATTGGTCGTGGGTCCAAAGACCCTGGCAAAGATCTCAAGTCTTGCTGCCTGAGTGCCACGAAGATCATTGCTTCTTGTAGAAACGAAAAACAATGGCGGGGTCCGTGTGTATACCACGGGTGAATGATCACCTGTCCAAATTTAATTACTTTTGCTTTAAGAGGATTTGTTTTCAGCTGTGAAGCTTCACATTTAAATTTAAATAATAAAGTTTGTCCCGAACCTGGCTCTAATTTACAAATCGCTATGCGCAGTAAGAAACTTATGGGAAATTTTTCGTACGGTGCATCCGTTCCCAACTTTCGGGACACTTATTCCATCCTTTCACTCAGCAGTCTCAGCAAGTTTAAGCCTCGATCTTACTCAGCTTAAGAGGACGGAGATTGAGAGAGATCGCCTTCCTTTTAATTAGCACCCTTCATTGATCCGCGAATAATATGATGATGATGGAGCAGCGCGTTTCTTTCTCAAAATGAATTGCCGCGTCCGACTTGGAGTCGGACTCCACCTCCGCCCCGACTTTCACCTCTTCTAGCAGTAATTTTTGGCAATGCTCTTCCTCTACTTATATTCCCTCACCGCCCGTCCTCCGTTCCTTCCATAGCATATAGAGCGCGCATCGCATTGGAGCGAAGCAAGAAGCAGAAGCAGCAGGAGCCGCGTTGCGACGGCGGCAGCGACCATGGTGATGCCGGAGCCGGAGGGCAACAAGACCACGAAGAAGCAGGTCATAGAGATCCGCTTCATCGAGGACGAGGAGATCCGCTTCATCGAGAACGAGGAGCGCAAGGCCGAGTTGCTCGAGAAGGCGTCCGAGCTCAGCCAGCTCTGCGGCGCGCACGCCGCCGTAGTCATCTTCTCCAAGAAGCAGGAGCTGCCCCAGCAGGGCGGCAATGTCAGGTATCTACTTGTGCTATACTATGGGCTTTCTCAATATGGGCTCAACTCAAGCTGGCCCATGAAAGAGATGACTATATCAACTAGCAGCAGAAGTAATGGAAGCTAGGAAGAAATATTCAGACACATATATCATCTCCTTCCTCAACCTCTGGTTACTCTCTCCCTCCTCAAGACTCCGGTGTATCTCTGATTGCTTCCAGTACCTAGAACTTGCTGATCTCCTCCCGTTTTTCCCTACTTGCTGCCTTCCCAAACTCTATTCCCTTCAGTTTGTATCAGACTCTACTGTGCTCGTACTTTCTCTAATCTGTTAATCGATCTCGTGTTCCCGGTTGCTAACAATTGGTACTCAGAGCTGTTCAATCCCTGGGGTTTTTGCGATGGAGATGGATTGGGAGATTCGTGCTAGCAGTTGGAGCAACATGCAGTCGAATTTGGGCAAAAGCATCACCCACGAGGAGGACGCCTACAAGGTGTTCGATCAAATGTTAACAAGCGAGTCTGACGACCTGAGGCGACCAAACCGCATCCTCAAGGTTACTATCCACAAGGTTTGCTACCCCATCACCAAATCTCTGCTTTGTCAAATTTTTGGTCCATTTGGTGTGGTGGAGGATATCTATCTGTACAATGGATGGGACTGGGTGGAGGCTCGAGTGATATTCCAATCAAAACAACAAGCTTGTGATGCTTTTGGTGAATTGCATGGTCGGAACATTTATGATGGTTGCTGCCAGATGGAGATCAAGTGGGGTTTCTCCCAGGAGCGGCGTTTCTGTGGTCTCGAGCAACAGCAGTACAACGGCTAGTTCGTCATCAGTGTTGTTCCCTTCTGGTGAGGCAGCAGTAAGTTCATCGTCCAAGTGGTTTCTTTCTACTGCTGCTTCTATGTCCACAATTGATGAGCTTTTCTCTGAGAAGTTTCGTGTGGAGGCGGATGCTAGTGGAGAACACACTAAGGCTACTGCTCTTGTGGAAGTGGCGGGCGGTAGCACTATTGCTATACCTCTAGTCACCAACTCAGATCGTGACATCGATGATGAGCTTCATGTGCCAGAGGTTGCGACCATCGTCAAGGAGGCTGCTCCTGGTCCTGACTTCATTGTTCTGGATTCATCGGCCAACCGCAGCGTGGGCAGCAATATCAGCATCGGCATGTCCAGCAATTGTTCGACAAAATGCCCAATTATTCTTGCTCATACTTTGACAGTGACAGCCATAAGAATGAATGACAGGGTACCAACGTCATCCTTGACCTCTCTGCTACTTACGTTGAGGTTTGATGGACCTGATCTCCATCCAATGAAATGGTTCCCATCGATGCCCATGGAATTCATGTGTGACAATGTTGAGATTCGGCCAAGGCCATGGCCATCCTTTCTCATAGAGGTTGGGGTTAGTTCTTTCTGGTGCTCTGGTTTGTTCCATCCGCCCACATGGTTACTTATTGTTGGACAAAAATTAGTGGAGATATCAGCGATGAGGTTTAGACAGAACTTGTCTCTAGGAGATGCCACTATGCTCCAAGTTCTTGAGATGCCACTGATGAATTTTTGGCAGGTGTACTACAGCGGGCTTGAAATGAGATGGACATCATTGGTTCTCGCGAAAATTGCAGTGACATTGTCTGATCAGTTCCCAAGTTGTCGTTGGATGCTGATACAAGAGTCAAATCAGTGTGTGTGTGTGTTTGTGTGTGTGTGTGTGTGTGTGTGTGTGTGTGTGGTGGTTAATTTGAATCTATTTTGGTTAAAGTGTGCTTTAGTTTGCTCTCAAAATCACCATGTCTGCCTCCAGTTTGTCAACTATTCAGAAGTCTGCTGGTTGAACTGGTAGTGTCCTTGGGATTCATATTCGTGATATTCAGATGTCATGGTCTCGAACTACAACCAATCTCTGTTAACAAGGACATGTTGACCTTCTTAGTGAGAAATGTTGAGATCACACCTTGGCCACCACTAGTTTACCAACGACAGGTGACCCTATTGCAAGTGACCAGGCTTCTTAAGCAAGTTCAGAAAAGGTGGGGGGATGATTGGTGCAGGCTCATCCGAAATCAAGTTTTCCAACCAGAAAATGTAGAAGAAAAGAAGTTGTTAGTTTTTGTTTACTCGACACATTACTTCTCGTCAGTTCTGTCATGTTTCCTGAAGTCGCAATGACAGGACTTGAGCAACCAAACGGCTTGAATGCTTACAGCCACATTTGTGTCATGAGACATCATGCTAGTGCATTGTTGCTACCACTCCCAGGAGTGGGTCTTCAAATTCAACTGATAGCAAAGGCCGTGAATAGCTCTGGTTGTACAGAAAGCAAGATGCAAAGTGATCATCAATCAAAATGTGCAACCATATCACTCGCTTGGAAAGTTCAGTGCTAAGTGAAATCATTCAGCCATTTTTTGGAGCCACTACATTTAATGGTCATCAGCATTGTCGTGGTGCTGCAAACCACAGCCGGGTGGCGGAAGGCACCCGCCTAAGCCTAGAGGGTGTGTACTCGGGGGTTAGCTAGTCTTAGCTCGATCTCACTCAAGAACACGATGAACACAGTTGGATTTAGAGTGGTTCGGGCCGCCGAAGCGTAATACCCTACGTCCACTGTGTGTTGTACTGCCTTCCCACGAGAGTGAGAGGGTTGCGAGAGCTTGAGTCTGTCTGGATGTCCCTGTGCACGGCGAGCGTCTCCCTTTTATATCTCAAGGGGGCGCGTACACAGCTGTTGGGTCCCCGACAGGTGGGTCCAACGATGTAGTATAAAATAACGTACTGTTCATACATTATGGCGTCGCAGGCAAAGGAGATCCCTCTCTGGATTCCCTTGCCTGCTCCCGGAGCCCTTCGTCCATCATGTCCTGGCGCTGTCTTGTCGGGACGGAGCCTGACGTAGCTAGTGGCATCGCCGGCCACGTTGCTTAAACGGGCGGTGTAGCTTGCGGTGTAGGTGGCATGATGGACAAGTGCCGTGCTGTCGTATCCAATTAATGCTGCAAGCGAGCTCTGCGCGGCCGCAGCACAGGCGGCTGCACTGTGCTCCTTGGTAATACGCGGTGTACAGCGAGGCCTGACAAAGGCTGTCTCGCGTGCAGCGGCGGCAGAGCTCGCCTTGTCCATCTGCATTAAATGCGGTAGGCGCGCGGGTCTTCGAGCGCATGCACGTTCCTCCGGGCTACGTGGCGGCTCCGGACCCCTGCGCGGTAAAGGGGGGTCCGTCCGGGTGCAGGAGGTCCCGGACCCCTATGGGGTCCGAGGTCTAGGCTGTCGGCTCTGATCCTCCCTTGCTTAGAGGCACGTGGCGTCTCCGGACCCATTCCCAGGCGGGGAACGGGTCCGGGGCCGTTGGCCTGGTGAGGGAAGAGCCTAGCCCGTGGGGCCTGGCTACTCTGTCCTTTCCACGCAGTTACGGATAACTACGCAGGTCCTGCCTTGCTGCAGTAAGAGTGGGTATCCCTGCTACATGGTACCGACAGTGGCCCCCGGGCCCACCTTGGGGGGGTACGAACCCACAGGTGGGGCCACTTTTGCGATTTGGCTCTACACAGTTTGAAGCTTCTTACTGCAGGGATCTTGACTGGCTTTGACCACCCATCGGGTTGGTTGCTGCCTCATCACATCGCAACGGCTTACTGACCATGGGCCCCACGCACAGTGGTTCACCTAGTCACGCGCGCGACGTTCGGCATTGTTGCGGCCGGAGTAAACGGATCATTTACCACTGGTGTAGTTCCCGAAAAGCCCGGCCACGCCAGCGCTTAATACGCACACGTCAGCTCAGCTTCCGCCTCGCTCCCCGCGCGCGCAGGCGACGGTTCAGATCCCGTCTTTTCGCACCCTTGTTGGTTACTCGCTCACCCCGCCAGGTGGGCCTGGGCCCCCATGTCATGGACTGAGCGGTTAACGCCAGGCGCGGACGTCGCTTGAGTTCCGACGACGGTTCCGGGGCGCGCCGGTTGGGTCAGGCTTTATAATGGGGCGTACCGCATTCCGCGGTTACTTTCCGCATTCGTCTTCTTCCTCCCAACCTTTGCGCCCCTTTGCCTTCGAGCTTTCCTTGCCCTTCTCTCCCCTACGCAGGCTGCTCCTCACTCCACCAAGAGATGGCATCCCTTGTCCATCCCCGCCGCTTCCAGACCGAGGGAGAGTTGAACACAGTGCGCCGCCTGCTTGGGTGGAGTGCTCGGGAGACCGGCTGGGGGGTGCGAGCGGGCTCGGTTCCCCTTGGCAACCTCCGCGCCGGGGAGTTTGTGCTATTCACCTCACACATCTCCGCCGGCATGGGACTGCCGATTTCTTCGTTCCTGTTGCTGCTGCTGGAAGACTTCGGCCTCCAACTTCAGCATATGACGCCCCACTCCCTCCTCCTGACGTCCATCTTCGTGCATTTATGCGAGATGTTCGTGGGATTGTGCCCCTGCGTCATCCTCTTCCGCTACTTCTTCATTCTGGTGAGGTCCGGAAGGAGCAGGGACGAAGTGGGAGGGTACTACTTCCAGATAAGGAGCGACTTGCCGACTCCTTACATTCCCGGCCTTGCTGGCGGAAGGTGGGAGGAGTGGCGCAGGGATTGGGTGATCGCCACCACCGAAGCCAACGAGCGCCTCGCCCTGCCGACCGAGGGGCCCGCCTCCGACAAAGCATCCTGGAGGGCCAAGCCGTCGCTGCAGCCGGAGTTCGACTCCGTGCTGGACAAGATCAGGTCGCTGGCGGAGAGCAGCCTCACCTCGTGGCACGTGCTCGGAGACTTCGTGAAGCACCGGATCGCCCCCCTGAAGCAGCGGCCGCGCCCTGCTTGGAACTTTACCGGCCTCAACGACTGTAGCAGGACCCACCGCGGGGAGGGGAGCGACCTGACCCAGGAGGCCTTGGAGGTCCTGGTGCGGAACGTGACGGGGGACGCCTTCATCCCGGAGAACCTGATCCTGCCGCAGAGCATAGTCCCCCTCTGCGAGGACCCTGCGAGGGTGGCGGTGCTGGCTACCCTGCCAACTCTGGACGACGGGGGACTGGCCCCACGCCAGACCGGAGGCGACCCGAACCGTGGGCTCCGGATCCCTAGCGCGTCCGGAGATCAAGCTGCGCTGAGCGCTGCGGGGTCCGGCGCCACCACGAAGGGGAAGCAGGCCGCGGCTAGCAGCGCGGCCGCAGCTGGTTCCAGCCGAGCACAGAGCAGTTCCGGCGCATCGTCGTGAGACGCAGGCCTGCGCAGGCTACTCAGGGGCGACGGGACCCTGGTCTCGGAGCCCACCGCGAAACGTCAGAGGTCTTCTGAGGGCGCGGGCCAGGGTAGCTCCCGGGCTGCCGGCCCCCACGCGTCCTCTGGGGCGACTGCACCACCACCATCGCCGCCGAGGAATTCCTCCCGCCGGCAGCAACAGCAGCAGCAGCAGCCGCCGCAAGAGCAGCGGCAGCAGGCGCGAGGGCGTTAACAGCAGCAACAGGTGCAACCCCGGGTCGCACCCAGGCCGCAGCCACGGGGACAGCAGCAGGAGGAGCAGGCTCGGGTTGCGCCTGCATTGCAGCTGCAGGGGCGGCAGCAGCAGCAGCAGCCGCAGGAGAAGAGGCCGGGGCTCCGAGGACGCTGGGTACCCGGTACTTCTGGGTTAGTGTTATCCTGCTCTCTTCTCTTGCGCTGGTGCTCTTCTTTTTTCCTGAAGGCTTCTCCGCTTTGTTACCAGGGCTCCTCGCCCCAGCAGTTCTTCTACCATTGCTGGCTCGTCGGCTGATGCCCAGGCGGCCGCGGCCTCGGCGTCGACGGCAACGGCGACAGCGGGTGCGGGACCCTCAGGTACAGCGTCCTATGCCAGCCCAATGGTGCGTGACGTGATGCTGACAGGCGTGTCATTTTCAGTCTCAGCAGCGCACAATGCTGCGGCGGCAAGGGCGCCGGTGCTGGGTGCAGCCGCGCCCGACGCGGCAATGGCGGAGGCGTCGGCACTGAACGCAGCCGCGCCCGACACAGCGGCGGCGGAAGCGCCGGTGCTGGGTGCTGCCGCCCCCGACGCTGCGGCAGCGGAGGCGCCAGTGCTGGGTGCTGCCGTCCCCGACGCTGAGGCTGCGGAGGCGCCAGTGCTGGGCGCAGCCGCTCCCGACGCCGCGGAAGAGGCGCCGGTGCTGGGCGCAACCACACCCGACGCAGCGGCGGTGGAGGCGCCGGAGCTGGGCCCGGCCGCGCCCGACACAGCGGCAGCGGAGGCGCCGAAGCTGGGCACAGCCGCACCCGACGCGGCGGCAGCGGAGGCGCCGGAGACAAATACTGCATCAGAAGCGCCCACCTCCAGCTCCGGTCCTGTTGCAGAGGAGGAGTTGGAGGTGGTCTTTGGCAGGCAGCTCCTGCAGCTCCAGCTCCCAGAGGAGGATGTGACTCCCCTCCCCCAGGTGCTGTTTCAGGTTCGGCGGTCGATCGAGGAGGCAACCTCCTCCGCCGAGGCGGCCTTCCGGCGGGAGTGGTCTGCTCTGGAGAGCGAGCGCCAGCGCCTCTCCGACTGGCACACCCGCCTGGAAGCGCACACGAAGGCCGAAGCCTCCCGCGCTGCAGAAGCTCGGTCGAAACTCAAGGCGGACCAAGAGGCCTACCGAGCCAACCTTAGGAATGTGTTTGACCGAGAGTTCGCAATGTCGAACCGAGAGAAATCCTTGGCGCAGCGGGAGCAGGATTTCACCCTGGAGGTTGTTGGCTTCGCTGCTCAGCGGTCCGACTTCGAGGCTCACCTCGCAGCCCAACAGTCCGAGCTGGAGACTCGCAGCGAGGACCTCGAGGTCCGGAGGCAGGAGCTCGGCGTCTTCTCTGCTACTCTGCAGGGATTGCGCGAGCAACTGCAGGAGTGAGGAGGCAAGCTGACTGATGACGAGGCGAAGCTGGAGGAGGCCCGGAAGTCCCTTTATGCACGGGAGGCCCACGTCACCGGCATAGAGAAGGAACTTGGCCGCCAGCTGGACTCGCTCAAAAAGCTGAAGGAGTCGGCGGAGCGGAAGGAGACCAAGCTTGAGGAGAGGTCCCGCGAGGTGGAGGTGGCCAGGGCGGCTCTGGACACCCGGGTGCAAGAGGCGGTCCGGGAGGCGGTCCGGAAGCACCAGGAGGACCAGCGCGTGGAGGCCCAGCGGATCGCTGACTGGGCGACCGAAGTGAGCCTGGCACTGGTGCCACTTGGACTGAGCCCAATCCAGGTGGCGGAGCTGCCAGCTTCGATAGCTGACGCCCTCCCAGTGCTGAATTCTGCTTCGGATAGGCTCCAGCGCCTAGGGCCGGTCCTTGCTGGACAGCTCGAAACAGAGGGCCGCGAGCTGATCCGGGTGGTGGCGGAGCACATCCTGACCTGCCTCCGGAGCCACGACCCGACCATCTCGCTGGCGCCCGTGGTCGATGGTCCTGTAGCGGAGACGGAGGCCGCCGCCCGGGACAGCGTGCGGGAGGTCGTTGACTTCGTCGCCGCCTACTTCAAGTGAGAGCCTGCAGACCCTTGAGCTGGGCATTGTATCTTTTCCATTTTGCATTAGGTAACAAACATTGTACGAGATGAAATTTTTGAAATAGAAAAAACTTCAACTTAGCTGTTTGTCTGTTGTTGATTTGCGGTATGCAGCACCCCGGCGCCCTGGCCCCCTGGCGGATAGGTTCAGTTGATTGGACCTGTCTGCCACGTGAGCCGTAGAAGATACTCCGGACCTCCTTGGCATAGGGCCGCATAGCAACTTAGCTATTTGACGTATGCAGAATCCATCCATGATGTCTGGGACAAAGCGGATGCCCCGGGCCCCCTGGGAGAGAGACTCAGTTGTTATGAGTCTGTCTACCATCGAGACCGGATCTTATCCTGCATGAAAGCTTTGAAGCAGATACTCGGACCCCCTGGTAGGTAGGCTCAATGGTTTGAGACTGACTACCACCAACCTGGCTTTAACCTGTGTACCACTTCAAAGTTATAGCTTAGTAGCAGACCCGCGGGGCTCATTTCTGACCAATCCCAGACTGGTACCAGGTCCAGGGCTCTAGATGTGCAGGTCCGGGCAGTTCAGCGCTTGTTACAGAGTGGCGGAGTGTGTAGGCTTAGGGTACGGAACCAGGCTAAGGCACTACACAGGACTCCAGACCACTCCAGGAAACAGCACGATCTTTCCGGACCTGGCTTCATCGTCCCAGACCTTTCGCAGCAGTGGGTGAGGTCGCTTTGTTGTGCTCGATCCTTTGAGATATAGGGCTGGACATGCCGTGTTGAACTTAGGAAGCCAATTGTTGAGCTGGAACGAGGTCCGGGCCCTAATTACCTGGCTCCAGGTACTAGAGCACTTGTTACAGGGTGGTGGAGTGTGTAGGCTTTTGGGTACGGAACCAGCTAAGCGGCTACACAGGGCTCCGGACCACCCCAGGAAACAAGCTCCCGCTCTCCAGAGTAGGTCCCTAGGGGTCCGGACCCCTCTTCAGCAGCAAGAGGGTCCGGATCTGTACGGCAGTCCAGCAGCTCAATGCAGATCTTAGTTGTAGCAACAAGAGTAGAGGTCCCCGCGGGGGTTAGAAAAGCGAAGTCTCCGAGAATCGAAATGCATAATTTAACCTTGACACAAAGATAGAACTAGGAGGAAAACTTTCCTTTGCAGTCTTGATGTACATGGCTTGCGCGATGGATGCCAGAGGCCGGGTTTACGAGGTCGGACCTCAACCGCTCTGAGCCGCGCGTTAGCCGGCAGTGCGATGGATGCCAGAGGTCGGGTTTACGAGGGTGGCCCCCAACCGCTCTGGGCCACACGCTAACTCTATCTTATTACAAAGGAAAAGTTTATTTCCCTGCTCTGCCTAGGTGTAAAACTTACGCAGATGCTCTATGTTCCATGGGTTGGGCAGCGGCACTCCATCTTCTGTGGCAAGGCGAACGCATCCGGGCCTACATACCTCTGTAACCCTGAAGGGCCCCTCCCAGCTGGGGGAAAGTTTGTGGAGCCCTGCTCGGCTCAGGATCCGTCTGAGGACAAGGTCGCCAGCCCGGAGCTCCCTGCTGTGCACGAACCATTGATGATAGCGTCGGAGTGCCTGGATGTAGCGTGCATTTCGGATTGCTGCTCGCCACCTTCGCTCGTCAACGAAGTCCACGTTGTCGCACCGCAGCTGCTCCTGCATGGATTCGTCAAAGGCCTGGACCCGTGGTGAGCCCAGGTGAATTTCTGGGGGAAGGCATGCTTCAGCCCCGTAGACCAGGAAGAACGGAGTCTCCCCGGTGGCTCGGCTGGGTGTGGTCCGGTTGCCCCATAGTACGCACGGAAGCTCGTCAACCCATTTGGCACCGTGCTTCTTCAAGCAGTTGTAGGTGCGGGTCTTGAGTCCCCTGAGGATCTCTGCATTCGCTCTCTCAACCTGTCCATTGCTGCAGGGATGTGCTACGGACGCAAAGCATAGCTGGATGCCGATGTCCTCACAGTACTCTTGGAAGAGTCTGCTTTTGAATTGGGTCCCGTTGTCCGCGATGATGCGGTTTGGGACGCCAAATCTGCACACAATGGACCTGAGGAATGTGACTGCTGATTTCTTAGTGATATTCACCACAGGGGTAACCTCCGGCCACTTGGTGAACTTGTCGATGGCGACATAGAGGAACCGGTACCCGCAGACAGCCCGGGGGAATGGCCCCAGGATATCCACACCCCACACAGCGAATGGCCATGAGGGCGGAATCATCTGCAGAGCTTGAGCCGGGGTGTGTATTTGCTTTGCATGGAATTGGCATGCTTTGCAGGACCTTACCAGCTCAGCCGCACCCTGGAGTGCTGTTGGCCAGTAGAAGCCATGCCGAAAGGCCTTGCCAACAAGCGTGCGGGAGGAGGAATGACTTCCGTACTCGCCTCCATGGATCTCCGCGAGCAATTCGCGGCCCTCTCCCTGGGAAATGCACCGCATGAGGACACCGTTGGCGCCACGGCAGTAGAGATCCCCTTCTACCACCGCGTAGCGTTTAGCCAATCGGACTATGCGCTCAGCGAACACATCATCATCAGGGAGGATGTTATCTTTCAGGTAGTCCCGGATCTCGGAGATCCATGCATTGGGAGCTCCCAAAGTAGGTGGGGGTGGCTCTGTGAGGTCACCGGGATCCTCATCAGAGCACACAGCCCAGGCCGGGCGCCATAGGTGGAATGCTGCCGGGACCGCTGGCTTCGAGGTGCTAGCTTGATCCCCTTCACCCAGCTCGGCAGGCTGGGCGGTAGGTCTCAGCAGTCATCTTTCAAAGACACCCTCGGGCACGGATGCCCAGGTAGATGCTCTCGCAGAGAGATCATCTGCTGCTGAGTTGTGCTCGCGGGGAACGTGTTGCAGTTCCGAGGCGTCGAAGTCCTTCTCGAGCTTCCTCACGTGTATGAGGTATGCCGCGAGCTGGGGATTGTTGCAGTTGGAATCCCCTCGGACCTACTTGATGATTAGCTGGGAGTCCCCCTTCACCAGAAGCTGCCGGACCCCCAATGAGAGGGCTTGTGTCAGGCCAAAGATCAGAGCTTCGTACTCCGCTATGTTGTTGGTGGCCTTGAACTCAAGGTGCACCATGTACTTCAGCTGATCTCCGTTTGGGTCGATGAGGACCACACCAGCTCCGGCCCACTTCTCGCGGGCGGACCCGTCAAAGAAGAGTGTCCAGTGAGGCTCAGTGAAAACTGGTGTCCTGATTTCCGGCTCCGGGGGTCCAGCGTTGACGACCGGACCCCTAGAGTTACTTGGGGAAGGAGTCCACTCCGCTATGAAATCGGCTAGGATCTGGCTCTTGACTGCATGGCGTGGCTGGAAGTCCAGTTGGAACTCTGCCAGCTCTGCTGCCCACTTGGCGATATTGCCTGTGGCGTTGGAGTTGTGCAGGATCGCTCTTAACGGGTAAGAGGTCACTACAACAACTCGGTGTGCTTGAAAGTAGTGGCGCAGTTTCCTGGACGCAATAAGTATTGCATAGATAAGCTTATGCGTCTCAAGATACCTGGCCTTTGCCTCGTGGAGGACTTCGCTGACGTAGTAGACTGGTTTTTGGATGGTCCGGACCCTAGTTACCGGGTCCGGCTCGCCCTTGTCCACCACATCAGGTCCCTGGCCCCCCAGCGGTTCTGGGTTCCCACTGGGACGAGGCTCCTCCGGATCCGCTTGTGCGGAATCCGGACCTTCAAGCTGGGGTGAGGCTGACGGGCCCCCGTGTCCGGGGTCCGGCTCACCATCCTTGGCCGGGAGGACCCTGGTGTTCCCCTGGCGAGCTTGCTCCGTCCTTTCGGCGACCAGCACCATGCTGACTGCCTCCGCAGACGCAGCAAGATACAGAAACAACGGCTCACCGGGTTCTGGAGCCACCAATACTGGCAGCGAGGTGAGATGCTGCTTCAGCTCCTGGAAGGCCTGTTCAGCCTCTTCGGTCCAAGAAAATGGACCGGACCTCCTCAATAGCTTGAAGAAGGGAAGGGCCCTCTTGGCCAGCCTCGATATGAAGCGACTAAGAGCAGTGAGAGACCCAGTAAGCTTCTGGACGTCCTTGATACGGCTAGGAGGCTTCATTGCTTCGATCGCCTTGATCTTGGCTGGGTTTGCCTCGATGCCTCGATGTGAGACCAGGAAACCCAGCAGCTTCCCTGCCGAGACGCCGAAGATGCACTTCTCTGGGTTCAGCTTTGTGCGCGTGGCACGGAGCCGGTCGAAGACGAGGGACAGGTCCTCCACTAATGTTGACCCTACCTTAGTCTTGACTACAATGTCATCGACATAAACCTCAACAATATCTCTAATTAGATTACAGAAGGTTTTGTTCATAGCTCGTACAAACATGGGTAAGGCATTCCTTAGACCATACGGCATGACAATGTAGCAATAAAGCCCATCTACTGTTACAAAGGCAGTATACTTCCTATCCTCTCTAGACATCTGAATCTGGTGGAAACCAGAGTATGCATCCAGGAAAGACAAAAGGTCACACCCGGAGGTGGAGTCCACAATCTGATCAATACGCGGAAGAGGATATGGGTCTCTTGGACATGCCTTGTTGAGGCTGGTGTAGTCGATGCACATCCGAAGCTTCCCGTTGGCCTTTGGGACGACGACCGGATTGGCCAACCATTCGGGGTGGTGGACCTCCTCGATGAAGCCAGCGTGTAGGAGCTTGTCGACTTCTTCGCGGATGAAGTTCTGCCGCTCCACAGACTGCTTCCGAGGCTTTTGGCGCACCGGCGTGGCGTCGGGGTAGATCCTCAGATTGTGCTCGATCACTTCCCTGGGGATCCCGGGCATCTGTGACGGTTCCCAGGCGAACACGTCGACATTTGCCCGGAGGAAAGCGATGAGCGCGTCTTCCTATTTCTCCTCCAGGTTCCCCGCAATGCGGGTGGTCCTGGTGGAGTCTGCTCCAATCTGCACCGTCTTCACGGGAACATGGTCCGGATCGGACGGTTGGACCTTGGGAGCCTTTGCAGGCGCCTTGGGTTGCGAGGTGGACGGATCCTCCTCAGAACGTGCAGCCTCTGCCGCCAGAGCATGCAGTCTCTCAACTGCAGTGACGGCAGCGGTGCGGTCGCCCTGCACGGTGAGGACTCCGGCAGGGGAAGGCATCTTCAAGACCAAATACCCGTAATGAGCAATGGCCATGAAGCGGTAGAGTGCCGGTCGGCCAATGATGGCGTTGAACGGAAGGTTCACCTCCGCAACATCGAACAGAACGCTCTCTGTGCGGAAGTTCTCCTCGGTCCCGAACGTGACCGGCAATGTGATGCTCCCCAGAGGGAACACCGGGTGTGGGCCCACTCCGGAGAATGGGCGAGAGGGAGTCTGCTTGGACTCCGGGATCTGCAGCTGCTTGAACGCTGCATAGCTGATGACGTTGAGGCCAGCCCCACCGTCAATCAGCACGTGATAGAGCCTCACGTTGGATATGACAGGAGCGGTGACTAAAGGTAGCACACCAGCTCCGGCCATATTCTCCGGGCAGTCGGATGGCCCGAAAGAGATGGTGGTGTTCATCCACCTCTGGTGCGGCGCCGCCTTCGGGACCCCCGGCTTCACCGAAAGGACCTCCCGGCGAAGGGTCTTCACGTCCCGCCGGGAGACAAGCTCCCAGCTTCCGCCATACATTACGTACAGCTTCTTGCGGCGGTCGCCGTTGTCGGAATCGGAGTCGTCGTCGTGATAGACGCCCTTCAGCTCTCGAGCGGGGGACTGGTACCCCAGCTCCTTCTCCCCGGCCGCGGCCCCGCTGTCGGAGGCCTTCTCCTTGCCGGCCCGCTGGCGAGGAGGGGGTGAACCGTCCTTGGAGGACTGCTCACGCCGCCCGCTGACCCGCTTCGCGAGCTTTTGGATCTCGCGGCAGTCAGTGGCGCTGTGGCGAGCGGTGGGATGCACTGGGCATGAACCTCCGCTTCCACCTTGCGGGCGAGGGCGTTTACCATGTGCATTCTGGCCCCCAGCCGCTGCCGGCGCCGCCGCTGGCGCTGCTGCTGCAACGACTGGTCCGCCAGAATGCGGCTCCCCGCGACCCCGGTTCTTGTTCTTCTTCTTCTTGCCACCGCCCTGATCGGTAGCACTGGAGCCACCAGCATTGGTGTCTCCGTCTTGGGCGGCCCTGGCACACTTGTCTGCCAGGGAGAAAAGCGTAGTGACGCTTTCCACCTCGTGCGTCGCCAGCTTCTCGAGCATCTTTTCATCACGTACCCCCTGGCGGAAAGCAGTGATAATAGATGCATCTGAGATACGAGGAATGGTACCCCGTACCATGGTGAAGCGCGAGATGAAGGCCCAGAGCGTTTCCCCGGGTTTTTGCCTCACGGCGTGAAGGTGTGCCTCCACACCATGCTGCTGGTATGCACTGGCGAAGTTCGCTGTGAACCTCGCACAGAGCTCTTCCCAGGACTGGATCGTCCCAGGTGTGAGGTTCATGAGCCAGGTCCGGGCTGGCCCAGACAAGGCTACATGAAAGTAGCTTGCCATGACGGCGCCGTTACCACCAGCCGCTGTAATGGCGGTAACGTACACCTGCAAGAATTCCGACGGGTTAGTAGTACCGTCGTACTTTTCCGGCAGGTGGGGGCGGAACTTGGGTGGCCACGCCACGGCGCAAAGGTGCTCCGCAAGTGCAGCACAGCCCACCCCAGCCACTGGTGCGCCTGACTGTATCCGGGCGTTCACCGGAGGCCTGAGTACCACCGCGTCCAGATCAGCATTGAGGTTGCGACCCTCAATGTTGAGACGGCGCTCTCGCGCCCTCTCGACGGAGATGCGGGCATCTTCTCCCACGCGCCGGCAGTTGAGCTCTGCCCGCAAGTCTTCTGTTCGTGCACCCCTCACGGTAGGGGAGCGCACGGACGCCGACACACCGCCCTGACACTGGTGGTACGGTACCACCACGTTGCCGGGCGGAGGTCGTTGCCCAGTCCTTGCAGAACTGGGAGAGGCCTGAGCCAGGTGGAGGAGACGGTCAACGTCGTCCCGCCACTGCTTCAGGGCGTCTAGCGAGGCTGCCTCAGCCGGGGGGTTGCGAAGCAACTCCCTAGCCGCTGCCAGTGCTCCGCCGCTCGCAGCCTGTGAGGGGGTCCTTGATGGGCGCCCTGACTCTTGTCGGCGAGCGGCGCGCGCCGCCGCCAATGGTGGTTGCTCCACAGGCACAGTTGCCCCTGGAGCAGGAACGCGAGAGGCATGTGGCGTGGAGGACGCCACACCCTCCGTCATCTCCACGTCGTCCACGCGAACCATGGGGACGAAGAAGAGATGAACTGCGACCAGCTAAATTCCCCTACCTGGCGCGCCAAATGTCGTGGTGCTGCAAACCACAGCCGGGTGGCGGAAGGCACCCGCCTAAGCCCAGAGGGTGTGTACTCGGGGGTTAGCTAGTCCTAGCTCGATCTCACTCAAGAACACGATGAACACAGCTGGATTTAGAGTGGTTCGGGCCGCCGAAGCGTAATACCCTACGTCCACTGTGTGTTGTACTGCCTTCCCACGAGAGTGAGAGGGTTGCGAGAGCTTGAGTCTGTCTGGATGTCCCTGTGCACGGCGAGCGCCTCCCTTTTATATCTCAAGGGGGCGCGTACACAGCTGTTGGGTCCCCGACAGGTGGGTCCAACGATGTAGTATAAAATAACGTACTGTTCATATATTATGGCGTCGCAGGCAAAGGAGATCCCTCTCTGGATTCCCTTGCCTGCTCCCGGAGCCCTTCGTCCATCATGTCCTGGCGCTGTCTTGTCGGGACGGAGCCTGACGTAGCTAGTGGCATCGCCGGCCACGTTGCTTAAGCGGGCGGTGTAGCTTGCGGCGTAGGTGGCATGATGAAAAAGTGTCGTGCTGTCGTATCCAATTAATACTGCAAGCGAGCTCTGCGCGGCCGCAGCACAGGCGGCTGCACTGTGCTCCTTGGTAATACGCGGTGTACAGCGAGGCCTGACAAAGGCTGTCTCGCGTGCAGCGGCGGCAGAGCTCGCCTTGTCCATCTGCATTAAATGTGGTAGGCGTGCGGGTCTTCGAGCGCATGCCCGTTCCTCCGGGCTACGTGGCGGCTCCGGACCCCTGCGCGGTAAAGGGGGGTCCGTTCGGGTGCAGGAAGTCCCGGACCCCTATGGGGTCCGAGGTCTAGGCTGTCGGCTCTGATCCTCCCTTGCTTAGAGGCACGTGGCGTCTCCGGACCCATTCCCAGGCGGGGAACGGGTCCGGGGCCGTTGGCCTGGTGAGGGAAGAGCCTGGCCCGTGGGGCCTGGCTACTCTGTCATTTCCATGCAGTTACGGATAACTACGCAGGTCCTGCCTTGCTGCAGTAAGAGTGGGTATCCCTGCTACAGGGTACCGACAAGCATAACATTATTGATCAGCTCCTGCTACACTTATTCAAGTTGCTGCAATTATATCGGAAAAAATGGCAAGACGTTGATTGCTTCAAGTTTACTGGATGCAACATTGACTACTGTTGCAAGGAATTTTTCTCTATTGGCTGCTTTCTTTGTCAATTAGAGGGAGAGATCAATTGCTGGAGCTCTCCGATACATAATATCTCTCTAGTGCACTATGCTACTGGTGATTGTAGGGTTATTCCTGAATAAGTTATTCGACACTTGTTCAAGTTGCAAACTATATGGGATCCAGGTTGTTACTTTTCCATCGGCTTGGGGGCAAGCCGAATTCTAAGAAGGGGGGAATGTCAGGTATCTACTTGTGCTATACTATGGGCTTTCTCAATATGGGCTCAACTCAAGCTGGCCCATGAAAGAAATGACTATATCAACTAGCAGCAGAAGTAATGGAAGCTAGAAAGAAATATTCAGACACATATATCATCTCCTTCCTCAACCTCTGGTTACTCTCTCCCTCCTCAAGACTCCGGTGTATCTCTGATTGCTTCCAGTACCTAGAACTTGCTGATCTCCTCCCATTTTCCCCTACTTGTTGCCTTCCCAAACTCTATTCCCTTCAGTTTGTATCAGACTCTACTGTGCTTGTACTTTCTCTAATCTGTTAATCGATCTCGTGTTCCCGGTTGCTAACAGGCAACGAGGCGGGCATGGCCGGCGGCGGCGGGAACGTGTTCGCTTTCGCTATGGGCGCGCCCTCCGTCGACCACGTCGTCCGCCGCTTCGCCCCGCTCCCCGGCGACGCGTACCTCCCGGCGCTGGATGACGTGGAGGCGACGGTGCGGCGGGCGGAGGAGACCAAGGCGCGCGTGGCCGCGGGGGTGGCGCGTATGAGCGCCATCGGGGCCAAGGTGCTCACTGCCGTCCCGGCGGGCAGCGAGCGGTTCTGGTGGGAGGCCGATGTGGAGGCGCTCGGGGAGGCGGAGCTGCCGGAGTTCGCTAGGGCGCTCCAGCGGCTCAGGGACCACGTGCGGCGCCACGCCGACAAGCTGCAAGCCTGCAACCCTCTGCCGCGCCGGCCGGCACAGACGGGGCAGGGCAGCCTCAAGCTAGCCTGAATGCCTGATGATTCTTCGTCACTACCGTTTACTAGCTTGTAATTTGAATTTTGCAGAGGATCCTAGAAATTAGAAAACTACCAGCTTCGTTCATTTTACGCTTATTGTTTAGGATCTTTGCAAGAGAGGTTGAAAGAGTATTTAACTTTTTACGTAACAGATGGTACCTTCTCATATAATACTTTTAGATTTGGCAATACGGAAAAATAGAAGAGAGAAAAAACGATACAGTTTTACCACTTTTGCTTGCGTGGACGCCACTTTGTCCCTAGCTCCAGCGGGGATTTATGTCATCAGTGGCTTCCCCTACCCTAAATCTCCAGCCCGCGCGCCCAAATCCGGCCCAGCCCACTCTCTTCTTTCCCTCTCCTCTGCTCCGGCGACGCACTCCCCCGGCTCTCCTGCACCGCCGCCGCGGTCGCTCTCCTGGCCGGCGGTGCCTTATCGATGGATGGGATCACTACCGGATTCAGCGTCTTTACTGAGTGTCAGGCACACTCGGCACACACGAGGCAATCATCAACAAGCAGCCGCGCCACCGCAAACGAGTGCCACGGCGCTCGTGCGGCACCACGTCGACGGCGAACCCCTTGAGGTGGCGGAGCCAGTAATCGGCCTGGCCCGGGTGCTCCTCGGCGGGCGCCTCGACGTCGGCCCGGCCCGCGCGGAGCTCCTCCGTGGAGAAGCCGTACCTGTCATCGCGCCTCCGCACCAGGCCGGGGCGCATGGTGGCGGCGGGGTCGGCCTGCGGGGACACCATGAGCATCATCAGGATTCTCTACCGCCTCCGGCGGCGCAGTTCCCTAACCACCACCAATTCTTCTTCCCCTAGATCGCTTGACACTTGACAACCTGCTTCTCCGGCTCAATTCCTTGGGCCTCTGGGATGGCAGGAGCTGATCTTGTGCAGCTTGCTTCCCGGTAACGGTTGTTTATTATTGGGAGGAAAGAGAGCCAGAAGACGCAGGCGGTGGGGTCGGCCTGCGGGGACACCATGAGCGCGGGGGCGTCCAGCGGCAGGCGGTCGCCAAGTGCCCCGGCGAGCCGCACGGGCAGCGAGCAGCCGCGCCACCGCGTTGGGTAGCGCGTGCGCGTAGACGGCACGACCCTGCCCCGGCGGTGGGGCCAGCAAGAAGACGCCAACATCGGTGCGCACGCCGCCGTTGTGCACCTTGAGGACGCCGAAGGCCGCCTCGTCGTCAGTCTCAGCAAGGCGCTCCCCAAGGCCGCGGTCAACGGCGCCATCGCCGCCTGCCCCAACCTCACCGACGTCGCGCTGCTGGGTTGCGAGTGCGCCGGAGAGGCGGCCATCTCGCACCCCCTGCTCGAGCGCTACCGCCTCGACTTCGTCGGCATAGGGAACTGGCGGCGGCGGCGGCGCTGCAGGTCTGCAAGCCAAGGTGGAGGGCCAAAGATCGGCTTCAAGACCGGCGGGTCGACGGCGATTGAGATGGTGTGCAAGAGCCTGGGGCTGATCGCCCACGATGTGGAGCCGGCGAGGATGACGTTGCACTGGCAGCGGCGGCGCTACGGGTGGAGGTTGCAGAGCAGGGGAGTGGGGAAAGAGTGGAGTGGGTTGGGTCTGGACGTGCGGGCTGGGCAAATTGGGTTCGGGACGGGCGCGGGGGCTTCTGCTGATTTGGAGCCGAGCTCGAGCGACGCGCTGGCAGCCACGTGAGCGAGATTGGTAAAAATGTAATGTTTTTTTCTTTTCTATGTTGATTTCGTAGCGCTAAAAATAAGAGTGCTATCCTAGAAGATATCATCCGTTATAATGATAAAAAGTTAAATACCCCGAGGTTGAAATCATGTTTTTACCCGTGCTGTGCTGTGGATCGAATGAGATGCTCCAAATCCTAGTACCGTTGTCCCTTGATGATGCATGATCGATTAAACATTTCTAGCGTGTTTCTCTCTGTGAAAAAAAAAAGAAATCTCAGAGTTTGGTTGGCAGAACCCTCTGCCCCTATGCTGTTTGAACGGTTTACTTTCCTGTGTTGTTCCATCTCCTTCTCTTAGATGTTAACTTTGAGCAATCCCACCACCGGCTTTTGCTTAGTAATATGAGCAAATCCATAAGCAGAAGCGAACAAGTTTTCGAACGGAGCAGGGGCAAAACCATTGCAGGGCCGGGCAGTGGAAAGGTTCCCACGACAATCTCAAGAATCAGGAACGGAGCTCGCTGCTCTGAATTGCAGTCGTCAGATTGCCTAGGGCTCCGTCGATGTGTCTTTGTGTCCTCCTACAAGCACCACCCAAAGCAATGGTGATCTTTCCAGGAGCCATTTACTCGGCGCTGCCATGCTTAAATGCATTGCGAGGTGCTTATGCTACAGGTAACGGTTGTCACCTGAAACTCATGGCCTCATTGGCATGGCAAAGTGAAGACTGCAGAGTAACAATACATTACTGCGCCGACGACCGCTGGAACGGAACGGTGACAGGGTTAGAACTGGAAAAATAACTGAAACGAAGAGCCATTTGTCCGCTTGAGCATTCGATGAAGATTCAATAACTAAAAATGACCATTCCGTCCTCAAGCTTCTTCCCGAGGTCAATTTTATCCCCCGTTCTATGTACTGCCACTCTACTGGGCTTCATCGGCATCCAGTCATCAAGGCAAGGGAATGAGGGTCTAGCACGGTCAGTTCAAACCTGGTAACTCACCTTAGTTGACTGGATGTGAATGAGGCATGGCAACATGGCAAGATAGAACAAGAAATGAAATTAAGCCTGGGGAAGAAGTTTTGGATTGTAAAGGTCATTTTGATAGTTTAGAGTCAAAATTGAGTCTTGGTGGAAACTTCAAGGATAAAAAATAGCAATTTGTACTATGAAACCCATGGGCACCGCAATAGTTCATTTTGATGTTGTTTTGAAGAGCATTACATGCATTATATATTTTACTAATTGTAAAACAAATCTGCAGTTAAATTTACTAGCAACCCGTGGAAGCCCACTTGTGAAAAGAAGAAAGCCAAACAAACCGACCCTAAGATAAAAAAAACCAGTGTACATGTTTTAGGGTTGCTTGGGTTTTTTTAGTTTTGTTTTGAAAAGCTAAAAATATCTTTTATGTAGATTAACTTTCAAATGAATGAAATGACAATCCATATAATATCCCTTAGGTAGCGTTTGGATGTAGGTATTGAAGGCTGGAATTTAGAATTGGTATTGTATGAACTTGATATCAGCTGTTTGGTTGTTCTCGGTATTGGTATTGGAAACATCCTCCAATGCCGAGAGGTATTCGGCGTGCAGTTCCACCCCCTCGCGCAATTCCGACCCCAGCAGCTCCGTATTCGCTTGCATTCGCGCACCCTTCTTCTTCCCCGCGACTCCCCACCCTCGCTCAGTCGCGCCGTCCCTCCCTCCACCGCCGCACCGAAGCCACCTCCTTCCTCGCTGGCCGCGGCCGCACCAACTCCTCCTCCTTCCTTGCCGGCCGCGGCCCCTCCTCCCCCGCGTCGCTCCCTCCGCTGCGCCCCTCAGCCTCGCACTGCTCCCTTCGCTGCTGCTCTGCTCCCCGGCACTGCTCCCGTCGCTCTGCTCCCCCGCGCCACTCCTGCCGTCGCATCTGCTCCCCTCCTGCTCCTGCACGCCTCGCTCCCCTCCTGCTCCTCCGCGCCCCGAAGCCACCGCGCCAATCCCTTCGTCGCCGCGCCGGTCCCTCCGCCGCCGCTCCGCTCCGCTCCCCTCCGCCGCCGGCCTGCCATGGTGCTCCTCCATGCCCCTCCTATCCTCCTCCATCGAGCCCTGCTCTGCTCCTCTCGATGCGGCGTGGTGGAGGTCGATTTGGCCTCGAGGTCGACGACAAAGCAGCAGGGTTGGGAGGTGAGAGGAGCGGTGGTCCATCTTCTCCTCGGCCGGCGGCGATGTCCTCCTCTGGCCCCCTCCTCTTTCAATTCCATGATTATACATCCAAACAACAATTGAATTGTTTTGCTATTTAGGATTCCAAGGTCCAATACAATGGTTATCCAAACAATAGAATTCGAATCATGACCATTTCAATATCATGGCTGCATTGGTATTGAACCCAATTCAATGCCACGCCTACCAATATCAACATCCAAACAGACCCTTAAAGCATCTTACAGAGGCCAACAAACGCACCTCCAAACCTGTTTTTGACTAACAAATACAGGTTTTGCTTGTCAGAAGCCAAATTTGAAAGCTGGTTGTTTGACCCATTTTATTGCTTCTCAAAAGTTGATTTCCGAAGGTAGCTGCTTGTTTCAGGTTGACTTTTAACTAGAAGCCGAAAGCAAATGCTGAAACAGCAAAAATTCAAACACATGAAGGTGAAGTGGATCCAGAATTTCGCACAATAGTAGCCACCAACGTTCTACTCTCCGATGCCAGCGGCTGGGATGACAGATAAATTGCTGCAGATGATGCATTGTACGGCATCGTTTTTAAGGTTTCTAACTTTCAGATAAGGATTAATGGTGTCTTAATAGGCTATTGCTAGCTTACTACAAGCCTAACTTATAGCCATTGTCGTCATACGCATGAAATGTTTCGCTAACTGCAGCTCAAGCTCGGACTAGTAGAATAGAGTTAACCACAACCTTCCATACTGTTACACAAGAATCAAAATTATGGGGACCAAGATATACTGCCACCCCCTTTTTTCTCAGAGGGTGCATCTAAAGTGCACAAAATCGTTCAGGATCTGCCAAAATTGTGAAAACTTGCTCTACTTTCTTGCTAGGGATTCTGCTTTGTGCTCGCTGCCAGCAGTCACGATATAGCCAGCTCCAATCTGAAACATAGCAGACAATACAATACATTATTACAAGATGTTACTGAACAAGAGCTAGGTGTGAATTTAAGCTTTGCTTCATTTTAGTTAATGATGACTAGTAATCAGCTGCCCCACCCCCACCCCGTGCGCCCAAAACCCCAAAACCCAATTAATAGTACGTGACTAAAGATATCAATAGTCCGAGAAACTTTTGGTCATTAAATTTTCTATTAAACCTAGTAAAGCTATGGCACAATGGAAGATATTGCTACCATTTCAATCTTACATGCATTTTAAAATGCTCTCTCTCGTTTTTGCTACAGAGTCCAAAAGAGGCTACCTGGCAATCTTTCAGAACAGACCGTTCTTGCAGTTGAACATTATTACATACAACAGAACCTTGGATGTGGCAGCCGTCTTCAATAACAACGTGGTTCATCACAACAGAGTTGACAATCTGCAACAGGGGAGATGATTTCTTCATGAGAAGGGAACCAAGGAGCATAAACCAAAATGTAACTTAAATCTGGCATGTATGATATCTAACTAGTAATTCCATAAAGCTGCAAATATATTGCAAGACAATGACAGCCTTACAGGCAATAAACAAATATTAACAGTTGGATCTTGCTAGCTACAGAAAATCTTTCAAGGGTTTATGAATATTGCCTCTTTTTCTAAGGAACACGGCATGATATTAAGCATTAATAATATAGCAATATCAATATGGATAAGTTACCTATGTCTCTGCATGGAAGGCTAACACTCTTAAGCCTAAGCGGGCTAGATCCAAAAAAATACTACTGGTTACAACCAGCTTGTTTACCTTGCATGGCACACCCAATATGCCAATTTCTAGGTTTTTCTAGTTAACCCAGCAAGTTGCTAAGCATCATTTTAATCAAGTGCATACAAAAAAAAAAAGAACAACAGGGCATACTGTAATTACCTTTACATTGGAACCAATTCGGCAATGACGACCAATCACAGATCTCTTAACACTACACTTGTCACCTAGCTGCGAACCCTCAGCAAGAATACAATGTGGCCCTATCTAAACAAACATAAGAAACAACAAAAATAAGCAAAAAATACAAGTTTGACAAATAAAGAAAGTAGCCATTTCGAACATTGATGCAAAATCAGATCTGGAAAAGCTCATTATTAATGTACCAAAAGCAATTTAACACTACCTTTGATGTCAAATAGATAGCCTCAATGTGGGCAACCAAACTTTAAAAACTTTGACAATGGCATACTTCTAAGCAAATTATATTATTAAATTTCTCAATAGAATTACTTTCAGGTCGCGATCCTTTTTAAAAGGTTTCATGATATAACTCAGCACTCACAAATTTAAATGAAGCATATTGATCTTATAACTACAGAACTACTACTTAACATGCCTGTTTACAAGTGCAGCTTTGTGATTTGTTCATCAAACCCACAGGCTACAGCAAAGGTTATCAATAAAAAAATTCGACTTTTCACGAAAAAAAATCTAGATTAAGAAACGAACAGAAGCAGATCATTCTAAAAGCATCCAATTTTCTAAGTTCTAACAAAGCTGTAAGAAATGGAATGAAGGTGAATAGCATAAACATATATAAAACACAAAATAATAACAATAGATATTTAGATGTCAATCTTTTATTGCAGACGGTGATATCACTAATGCAAATTGGAAGTGTTCCATCTTCCCGTATTATATTGTACTCCCTCCAACCTTCAATATTTGATGTTGGTTGGTTCAAAATTAAGCTAACCAAGGTCATATTAGAGAAGGGAAGTAGTATACAACAAGGATATGATTGCATAAGGTAAAACTGTAAGTTGACTACCACAAGATCCATTCCAGCTGCCATACACTTTGTTGGTTGAAACTTGAAACACATGGCTCATATGTCAGATTGACCATTATAGTCTTAAATCCAACAGATGAAGATCTTCACATACATGACATGGTAGCATCTAACACAATTGCATCCTAAATTCATTAAAGCATGTGTTTTCCGTATTCTCGAGCAACCATTGATGTTAGTTCTTCAATAATTGAGCATTAAACTAGACTTACTGTAGTCTTTGATCCAAGAACAGAGGATGGGTGGATGATATTGTTTTGTGCAGAGAAAGAATAACCAGACAGATGGCTAGCTTCCCCTGTAACCTGCAATACCAAAAGAAAAAATGTTAATTTAAGCATAATTCAACAGTGGTGCATGTGACAAAATAATTATCCTTACATCTCGATTGATATCACAGTATGACTGAATCGAGTTCAAGCGGTGACAGTATTTGCTTTTAGTAGCAATATAAGCACAGCACCTATGTCCACCATGTGATCTTGACAGTACATCTTGCTTGAAAGCAGATGGTGCAATGACACGATGCTGTGATAAACACTGCAAATTACCACTGGAGAAAACAGCATTATTCCCAGTTTCACCAACTGTTGTTCCAATGCCACCTGATGGAGCTGATCTCTGTTCAAGTTTACAACAGTTTGAATACTGATTCAGAAGACACTGTTATATATTTACATGTTAAGCATCACCATACCAATTGACTTCTCACTAGATACGGGAGGACTTCAAGTCTAATGCTACGGTATGCTTCCTTCTGTTCCACTACGTCCTGTAATATTGTTCTGCAACCAGCAGTAAATTATCGCAAGATTTATGGCTGAGCATAAAGAACGACCAAACCAGACATCACAAAATGTGAAAATTATATAAACTTACCTCTTAAAAGCATAAAGATGTGCATCCATCAGGTCACTTCGAATTTCCATCTAAAAAAGGGAGATAGCATAGACATTTAGTTCAATAAACCATTCAAACTGTGTACCTTTATGACTTTAAATTAAAGCAACACATTATTGAACCAATTAACAAGACTGTTACCACCGCCCACTAAAATTTGATATGAACACCGAACAAAATGCAATCATTATAAAATAGAGAAAGTATTCAGTCAAACCATTCAACCACTCATTATCATCACAAGTTGTGTCTAAGTAGAGTATATTGCAAGTGATAAACTCTCAAGGTACAGATTCCATCCCAAAAAGTAAAAGAACTTGACCACAGGGGGAAGACTTACCCCTGCCTTTCTCTAAAGGAGGGGAATACCAAAAGCTTTGGCTGGATAGGAAACTCCCTGAAACCAGTCCTCACTCCTCAGGAAGACTGGTGACTGGTGAACCTCTCGACTGGAGGTTCTACCAACTGAGCTGTCATTCAGTTCACATAATAGATCCCATCCATAAAGGGACAGTAAGGTTCTTCGCTTGTTTCCTTAGAAGAGTATCCCTGTCCCCCATTAGCAGTTGCTTGTAAATGAATCAAGGTTCAAAAAAACACAATTAAACGTCGTTTAATCAAGATTAAACGCTGAACGGTGGGGTAGCGTTGCGTTTATGGGGTAAACGTTGAAAAAAACGTTGGCGCGTGAGCGGGAGGAAGGAAAGAATGGCGCGGGAAAGGAGTTGCCGGCGCGGGAATTAGAAGACAGTCTGGGCGGCGCAATCAGTCGCGCATCTGCGGATCTGCCTCCAGGGTTCCGCGACTCGCGTCGCGCCTCTGCTGCTCCTAGTCCTCCCTGCGGCCTGCAGGGCCCCTGTCCGCCGCCGACTCTGCAGCTCCGCCTCCCTGCAGGGGACCCGTCGCGCGTCCGCCTCCTACAGGGGACCCGTCGGCTTCCCGTCCGCCTCCCTGCAGGGGACCCGTCCGCCTCCCGTCGCTGCTCCTCCCTGCAGCCGCCCCAAGCCCCCAAGGTCAGTGCCCTCCCCTGCTCGCTGCTCCTTCCTCCCGCTCGCTTCTCCACCCCCTGTTGCTCTCCCCTGCTCCTCTCCCCTGCTCTGGATGACAGGATAAGTGAATATTGAATACTGAATCTGCATGTACGTGTATGTGTTTGCCTTAGCCCTGCCTTGAATAAGTCTCTAAATGCCTGATTTGTGATAGCTTGGATGTGATTGCTCTGATATATGTATGCTTGGATGTGATTGCTCTGATATATGTATGCCTGAATGTTGTCTGAAAGTAAGGGATGTCAAAAACAAGTGTGCAGCAAGAGGTATGGTCACTATTATTACTTCTAGTTGTGTTATTACTACTGATTTTGCTCTCAGTATCACAAAAATAATAAAAATAATAAAAAAACGTTTAATCGTGTTTAATCTCGTTTAAACTACTAAAACTCTAAACCATCGGCTAGCGTTCGCTCAGCGTTCAGCGTTTTTTTGAACCTTGAAATGAATAATGTGAGATTTTCTGGGCTGTCTACCAATCATCTCCAATATGTTACAATACAGTACATTTCCTATGATTTTAAGACTTGCCACAGCTAAGTTGTGCTTTTGTCAAGCTTGAGGTTATATCAAAATCCAGATTGCCTCATCAGTCAACAAATTTCGGCAGTCTAAAGACTCTGCATCAGACAATATGTCTACAGCAAAGGCACTAAAGCTTTAGCCACAAAATGGCCATGTCTCGTGAAACCAATCCAGCCAAAAAGGAGGTTTCTAAAGATTCAGGGTAAAGTAAGTTTTGAAATAACTTGATTTGGTAAAAGTACATCCTATACCAATGCCACAGGAGGATGAAGAGGGCACAAAGGAGAAAAAAGATCCAAAGTAAAATGGAATATCTCACTCAAACTTATGAATGACAAAGTCATCTGTGTTGGAATATAAGTGAATCGCCCACCTCTCCCCATCAGCTTAAGCTTTTGGGTTGAATTGGTTGGTGCATGCCAACTCAATAATCTGATTTCTACATTATTGACTTTTAAGATGGAGGGTCTAAAACAAATCCATCTGTTGCATGCTACAATAGTTCAGTCACAATACTTCGGCTCGACCTCTTTAGCGCACCTTTACTATGAAAGCATAAAATATTGTGAAGGAAGGAGATTGCTGAGAAGACCAGCTAACCATAACATAGTACAGATGGGCCAAAAACAAACTGATGAATATTACTCCCTGCACCCCTGAATTATTTGAGCTCGAACCATATCCAAGAATAAAGCAAAACCCAAAGAAACAACCATACCAGAGTCTGTTCAATGAAATTACCCAACAACACAGCAATGTGAAGTTGTGAACATGATAAAAAGGCAGCATATGAAACAAGGACATGAAATAGTAAAGAGGGGCATTTTACATAGTGTTTCAAAGGCGTTGCCTAGGCATCCAGGCGCACCCAGCTCGCCTTGGGTCACCTAGTTGCCTTTGAAACACTGGTTTTTACATATAGGATAGAATTGTTGAAATAGTGTTTCTTCCTGTTTTCCAATGCTTCTTGATGGAAACAAAAGAGGTACAAGTTGAGGGAAGGCCTAGGCTAGAAGTTACGGATGTAACTGACATTGATTTGTTCTTCAATCAGTAACATCAAGTTACTTTGTAATAAAGATAGCTTATAGCTTATTACCATGAATATTGAATCATTTTTACAGTGGCAGGCATAGTACCAAATCTAATAGCATTAGCTTTACACATCTTACAAATTCTCTTAGGGCGCATTTGGGAGAGCTCCGGCTCCGGCTTACCGAAGAAGCCGGAGCCGAACCAAACGGCCTCGCCGAAGGAGTAGCTTCTGAGCATCTACAAGAGGAGCCGGAGCCATTTTTGGGCTGCATGGCAGAGCCACAAAAAGTAGCTCTGTGGCTCCGGCTCCGCACGCGGAGCCCTCGGTGAGGAGCCCTACCAAACGAGCCCATAGACTACTCATTCACTCCAAAATGTATAGTTTTATTTCTAAAGCCAACATTGACATCCCTAAATGTGTCTTTGACAGGGAATGTTGCCTGTCATTGACAGCCTCGTCTTGTTGACATAACAAAAAAAATACCACCAAGTACATTGATGCTAAAAAAAAGGACATAGCAGTTTCCAACCTAATTTCTTGAATATAGATATCAGCCCCAACCAACAAACAGATAAACTTAAATCATCTAAATCAATGCAAGGACAAACCAGATGCAAAAATCTTGAGACACAACCTAGCATTGGCCTGTTTGTTTTTCATGAATTGTGATGCATGACAATGTCGAATTACATAAGTATAGCACTAAGCTCGGAATTCTCAGGAAACAAATATAGTTGACTTGATGGAGAGATATAGGGAGCAGAAGAAGGACTTGCACATGGTCTTCATTGACCTTGAGAAGGCATATGACAAAGTACCGAGAAATGTCATGTGGTGGGCTTTGGAGAAGCACAAAGTCCCAACCAAGTATATTACCCTCATTAAGGATATGTACAAAGATGCGACGACGTTTGTCCGGACATGTGATGGCAACACCACTGACTTTCCTATTAACATAGGCCTACACCAGGGGTCAGCATTGAGCCCTTATTTATTTGCTTTAGTGATGGATGAGATCACAAGGGATATACAAGGTGAGATCCCTTGGTGTATGCTCTTTGCTGATGATGTGGTGCTAGTTGACGAGAGTAGGGCAGGGGTTAATAGGAAGTTAGAGCTGTGGAGACGCACGTTAGAGTCGAAAGGGTTCAGACTTAGTAGGACCAAGACCGAGTACATGATGTGCGATTTCAACGCGACTAGGCATGAGGGGGGAGACGTTAGTCTAGATGGGCAAGTGGTGGTCCAGAAGGATACGTTTCGGTATTTAGGATCGGTGTTACAAAAGGATTGCGACATTGATGAAGATGTTAGGCATAGAATTTCAGCTGACTGGTTGAAATGGCGACAAGCTTCTGGTATCCTTTGTGACAAGAGGGTGCCACAAAAGCTAAAAGGCAAATTCTATAGGACAGCAATTCGTCCGGCGATATTATACGGTGCTGAATGTTGGCCTACAAAAAGACGACATGTGCAGCAACTGAGTGTAGCAGAGATGCGGATGTTGCGGTGGTTTTGCGGGCACACAAAGAGGGATAGAGTCCGGAACGAAGTTATTCGGGATAGGGTCGGGGTGGCACCAATTGAGGAGAAACTTACTCAGCATCGGCTGAGATGGTTTGGACATGTCCAACGAAGGCCTCCTGAGGCGCCGGTGCGTAATGGGATCCTTGAGCTAGTCGATAATGTAAAGAGGGGTAGAGGTAGATCTAAACTGACGTGGGATGAGTCGGTTAAGAGAGACCTTAAGGATTGGAACATCTCTAAAGAGATAGCTTTGGATAGGAGCGCTTGGAGACTAGCTATCAATGTGCCTGAACCTTGAACTTATTTCTTTCGGGTTTCATCTCTAGCCTACCCCAACTTGCTTGGGAAAAAAGGCTATGTTGTTGTTGTTGATACATGCAATAGGTGCCTTACCTGACCTACAGCCTGGATTTTTCTCTTATCAACTCGAACATCTTTTTCAACATCAGTTCCTACAGGTGACATTGAGAAGTATATTAATCATGGATGACATTACTAACCTACTGTTACAGGTCATGAAGTCACAGTAAGCAAACCTGATACGATATGCAACAAGAACTGTTTAGTCTTGTCCAGCCCAACTATGTTCAGACGATTTGGCTTCTTAGCTTTATCTTTCCCACTAGAAGAAGCAGTTTCTGAAGGACCACTAACAGGAACAGAACATAGTAAAGCAGTAACAGCTGCACCATTTCTTCTATGTGTAGCAGCAACAGCCCCAGGCAACACATCTGTTACCAGGTCACCGCTAATTACCTTTTTCGAATGCAGTTCAATGTGTTAGCATCTAGATTACTCCAGCATGCAATTTTTGTCAACATTGCCATAGTATGAAGCACAAACATTACCAAAATATCATTTGCTGTCAGTCGCTTTGAAATAGCTCGTAATGCACCAGCACTTCCAAGATCTTCAGAAACAGCAACTACCTGAACACAAGGAAGAGTTACTTCCACAAACAAATGAGAATATGTTCCTCCTAAAGTTGTTCATTGCTTTGTCAATGAGAAGGATAGCATAAAAAAGTAAACTAATAGCAAGAAAACGAACAATTAGGAGAAAACTTTATTAAAAAAAGAACAAACAAGCAGTTCAAGTTACTAAGAAATATCAAATCCATATATTTTACTGATTTTATATAACATACACTAAGACATTGATGATAAAAAAAAAGAAATAAGTTAGAACAAAGACATGCTGACGAGCTATTCTAACTATAATGGAGTTATGTTTCAGTTGGCACTCCCTGAATCCTGAAATATCAGGCATTTTAGTTTTTCCTAAGTCAAACTGGTCTAAGTTTGACCAAATTTATAAAAAGGATAATAATATTTTGGAATATATTTTCATAATAAATAATTAGATCCATTGCGAAATATATTTTCATAATTTACTTATTTAATGTGTTAGATGTTAATATTCTTCTCTATAAATTTGGTCCTTGTTTGACTTAGAACAAACCAAAATCCCTTATATTTCAGGATGGAGGGAGTAGGCTGCAAGCTAGCTTCGCATTCTCACTTCACTAAAGAGGTGTTGAAGAAACAACAAAAAATTACATTCAAGCATTGGTAAAGATAATAGAAATCTTATAGTATTCAAACTTGTAGCCTGCTTACTTCCAATTTTAAAACCCCAGCAAGAGCAGCAATTGGAGAACACAAGAGTACATTATCGTTTGAATAATAAATTAATAAAGTGAAATGATACTAAGAGATGGAGCGAACCTTAAGGTCAAATTTTCATTTAGAATTAAAACTTGTTTATGTGATGCTACCATTTGGCTAGCTATTAGCTGTTTTTGAAGACCAAACGCTAAATGACTTAGCCCACTATTTTGTACCTTGATCATAAACCCACTAACATCCATGCTCTAGAAGGCACTCGACAATAGTTAGGCAGATGGGTGCTGCCTAGTGCCTCATCTACGGTTCATTTAGGTGGCTGACTATCAGCAAAAAAGAACAGAAACTCACCCCAAATTATCCGAAGTACAAGAGGGGAAGGCCAGCCAGCACCTACGTGGGCAGCCATTACAACACTGACTATCCTACAACCATTGTAATATCAGCACCTCAACAACCTAGACAAAGACAGGTACCAAAGCGTGCACAGATCCGCAGAGTACATGACCAGTTTATTTTATATAAATTTCAATAACAAAAGTAATTGTGACACAAATGATAGTCCCAAGAACACTGAAGGGATGAGCAGCAATTTCTATGCATAGCCTACCATTACAATGCTATATTGCTATGTGATTTGTGGCTAGTGAAAAAAAACTCCTCAAAATTGACATGAAAAATAGTCTATCTAGCTTTAGAGACTTATTTTGTTCTGCCATGAAAATTTATCCAAATCATTTATCTTCGAGCATAATGGATGTGATTGCACAGTGCACACCAGTAGTTGTTTCTGCAATTTTCTACAATTACATATCTCTTAGCACCAACACAACCACAGCGCCCCAAGTATCGAAATCATTGCAATCTGAGACACGGAACCAGAACCAAACTCACCTCCACACGAAGTCGATCCAGGTATGCACTGGAGACCCAGGCACCGACGAGCCGCGCCGCCTCCTGCCCCTCCACCACCTGCACCACGCCCACATCAGCCAAACAAGCCCCCGCTCGCGCTGTGGAACCACAGCCCTAACAAGCGGAAGAGAAAAAGAAGTGCGAGCGCTCACCACGATAAGGTCCTTGAGGTCGCTGGCCTCGAGGAGGTCCAGAGCGTAGGAGAGCAAGGGGCGGTTCGCGACCGGGAGCAGCGCCTTGGGGACATCCTGAGCGAGGAGGAGGGTCAGGGATTTGGGGGTGCGGGGTTAACGGGTAAGGTGAGGTAAGATGGGGTGGGAGGAGGGAGGGGATACCTTGGAGACGAGGGGCGAGAGCGTCTCGGAGGTGCCGCCGGCGAGGACGACAACCTGGAAGTCCATTTCTCGCGAAAACAGCGGCGGCGGAGGGCGTCGCCGGCGAGGGTTTTGGTGTTCTGAATTTGGATCGGACAGGATGTGGCCGCCAGGCGCCAGGCTAGGACGCGTTAGCGGTTTGCCTATTTGGTTTCACAAAGCTGGGGATCAATTGGTTTATTGGTCCATGTTTGTCTCTAAAAACAGATCAGATTGGGTCAACAATGAAATTCAATTCAGCTTCAAATTGGAAGTGTAGTTGTTTCATACCATAAATTCCAAATACTTCGATGGCATGTGTGCATCTAAAAATGTAGTTAATTTCCTCTTAATTTAAAATATGTGCTCAGGTTCGCGAAAAAATGTAGTTCAATTAATTCAGATATAATTGGTATTCCTTAGGTGCAAAATAAAATATGGTTGGCTTTGGAATAAGGCTGCCATCATTCGTTCATTTGCACCTTATATGAAAGTTTTAAAAGATACATCTACCTCAATACATGGCCTGATATAATTTTCTCTAGAACTATAAGACAGCAATGGATCTGGCCAGCATATATCTTGTAGCTTGTGTCATTTTCTGTAATTATTTGGACTATCAATCCTGAACCAATTAATACCAAAATAGATGACCTTATCTTGACATTGCAATAGATATATGAGAAATATGTAAATTCTGTATTATGAGGTAGTGGCAGGTGGATTGTATGATGGGATGTATTCCACATTCTATGGGCATTATTATGTTCTTCAAAATCTTCTTTTGTTTTGTTTAAAAAGGAATTCCTTTTAATAAGTTACTCAAACCATACTTCATGTTCTCTCTATGTAGGTTGAATTGAAGACATACCCCGTGTTTTCAGATATCTAGATCTTTGGTTTTATGATCTTTTTTAAATATAAAGATTAGACTTATTAGTCTATACGAGCGGAACTGAGAGATATCTAGGCCCCTGAGTGGGTTTTGGTATTTGACGACAAAACCATATACGTTTAATATTGTTATCTAAGCATGTGTGCAGGAGCTATGGTTGGATAAGCAAATAAATACAATGAAGTACGCCCCTCAAAAAGGAAACGAAAAGCGGTGTTGAATATGAATTAAAAAATTAGACTTTTAATTTATAATTGAGTATAAGAATGTCGTACTATCAAGGGGGACTTGAATCTAATGGTTGTGACAAGATTCTAGTGCTCAAGGAACACTAACAAACCCAACGAGAGACAAAAACCACTCAAAATTCCACATAGAAGCAATCTTGAGTGAGGCATGCTGCTAAACCCGGAGAGTCCGGGTTTCAGCCCGGAGAGTCTGGGTTTCAGCCCGGAGAATCTGGGCACTAGGCCCGGAGTATCTGGGTGTTTACTCGGAGTATCCGGGTAACCCTTGAGCAACGGCTATTTTTTCTGTGAGATGAGTATATATATCCCTCATACCCCTTCAATCACTCGCTCTTGTTCATTTCGAAACTAAACAGGTCAAACCCTAGAGAAGGTTCTCTCATTCCCTCCCCTTTGATTCTTGAGTGATTTCTTGAGGGATTCAAGTGAGAGACTTGTAAGAGAAAAGATTTGAGCTACTGAGCATTCATTCCAACCCTTGAGCACTAGTTCTTCATCAAGTCGGTGGTTTCAAGTTTTTTACTCTTGGAGCTTTGAGCTCCTAGATGGCTAGGCGTGCTCGTGAGTGCTCAAGCTGATTTGTGAGCTACACGGGAAGTTTGTAAGCTTCATTCCTCTCCGAGGAATCCATAGTAAGTGAACTCGGGCTTGAGTGTTGGTCTCGCCCTTGGGTGACGAGCATAGGGGTTCTTGAGCACTGTCTCTTGAACTCTTCTTCAATGGAGACGTAGCACCTTCGGGTGTGAACTTGAGGAAACATATTCTCTGTCTCTTGTTGGTACTTTACTTGCTTTTACTTGATATTTGCTTGTAAGACACCTTTGTTAGGGTCTGAGCTCGATCTACTCGATTACAAGTTTTTTGCCAAGTGTATCTGGTTGAATAGTCTTAGAATTATCTCCTGGTAACCCCAAATTTATTCGATCTGAATTTCATATACTCTTATTCAGTTTTTAACACATTGCACCTTGACCCGGAGAGTCCGGATTTTCACCCGGATAGTCCGGGCAGTCCGGAGTATCCGGACCCAAACCCGTAGAGTCCGGGTTACCTGTTGCTGATCAAATTTTAAGTGTTTTAATTTCAAATTAGTCTATTCACCCCCACCTCCCTCTAGGTATCTTCAGATACTCTCAGGAACTTAGATGGGAAAGGCGGAATTCAGAAAAGAGTTGATTGGTGAGAGGCGCAACATAGTTGGGTATGGCTCTCAGAAACAGAACCATGAGGCTTAGTGTAACACCCCGGTGTCAATTTGCATGCTAATCAACTGCTTAATCCCAAATCATTGCTAAGCATTGTCATTAGCTTTAATTGTTTTTGGGTTGGCTGCATGTCATGTTTAGTTGAGCTTGAGTTCTTGTTTTTCTGCCAAATCTAGCACTCCAATCAACTTTTTCCAATATCAAAGTTGTAGATCTTCTCTACCTCTACAACTTTTATTTTGGACAAATTTTGAGTTCCAATATAAAATTTGAAGTTGTAGCTAGTCACAATCGGATCAAATTATTTGAAACCCCCCACTGTGCTACCTGCCTCCTACCCTCGCCGTACTTGCCCATGCGGGCGACTGTCGCCACCGACTCTTCCACGCGTTGGCCGTCGCGACGCTCCTCGCACCCTGCGAGCCGGCCTTATCTGCTCCTAGCGCCATTCCCCTCCCAAACCCTCCTTTCTTCCTCCTCTGGTTGGCCAGTGCCGAGCAGGGGTAGTGGCACGCCCCCATCGCCGCTCCGGCCAGCTCGAGTCATTGTTCGTCGATTCCTTCCACAAGCACCTCCCCAACCACGTCCCTCACCACCTCCGCACTTCCCCGAGCCCGAGCCTTACCCTGGCCGAATCGGCCCGATTTCTGGCCACCAGAGCTCCACCATCGGCCCCAACTCCAACCGCACATCAAGCACCTCCTTCCAGATCTTTCTCCCTCCAACTTGTGCCGTGGTGAACTTCTCTGAGGTCCCCTCTTCCTCCACTGCCTCTTTTCCCTCTATCTCTCGCGCTGCCGGCAGTGGAACGCCGCCACAACCACCACGATCCCCGCTGCGCCGTCAAGGGCCGCCCCTGTGGGGTCCATGCCGTGCCGCCGTGTGCACCAGCCTCGCCAGGCTGCACTGGCCATGGGCCGGCCAGGCCGCGCCGCCGGCCGGCAGGAACGCCGTCGCCGCTGTCGTGCCTGGCTGTGCACTGGCCATGGCGCTGGCAAGCCTGGGGGCTGGCCCGTGGCCTCCCACTGACTTGTGGGGCCGGCCGTCAGCCCTGGTTTAGGGTTCCAATTATTTGTTTAAACTAGGTGAATTCCCCGCGTGTTGTTGCGGGAATATTTGGATCATATCAAAAAAAAATGCTGGAACAACTGTTGAGTGAGTACACAGATATAAAGAGGGCTATGCATACATGTCGAGGAGTGAAAGATGGATCTCTTTAGTACTATGTTGAACATAGAAAGAAAATCAGTGACAAAATAATTGGAATTCAGATGAAACGTTAAAGTTGGTCACTGCAGATAGGCATGCTAGTAAATTAGACATTGGATGTAAAGAAAAAATAAGTAAAAGGTCAATTAAATGCTAGCATATGAAATTCCTAACTTTATGTAATGCTACCTTCTGAAAAAGAGAGCTGGTTCTCGTGCTCTAGAGATATAACTTGCCAATTCAGAAAATAAGAATTTCAGGCAAACAATGGTTTTTTTATCTAGCTGCATCAACATAAGGAGGGTCATCAGATGATTAAAAATAATTCCCCTGCCAAAATTACAATAAGAATATATGAAGAACTACATACATTGGAAGGAATTGTCGTAGGAATATTTAGATGGATAACCTGGGTATAAGGAACAACATCAATGCAGTAGATCAAGTACGTTGTGATGTGGCCATGGCAGGAAACTTGTTGCTCCTGCATGCCTGCTAAATCGACCAATTGAGCATACATGAATCCCATCACCAAGGCCATTGGAGAATTGGGGAATGATGAAAGGGTCCAGATGTTGATCTTAGACACATGTGCTAGGAGAACAGAGAAACACATTGGTAATTATATACTAGTATGATTCTTAATAGCTGCAACCTATGGCTTTACTGAAAATTGGAATGGATAAGAAGTTGGAGAGACGTGGTGGCTGACAAATGGCGTGAGTGGGAAGGAGAGCATTTTGTTCCCCTTTAATTGTTGGTAGGCAGGAGCACGTCAAGGCACGAAGGAGTGGGAATGTGGATGATTGATGGAGTACTAATGCCATTAGTGCCATAAGCTGTGGTGGTCTCTTGATCTGCCAATGTGCCGAGTAAAGAAGAGGGGAGGCTCTTAATCTGCCAAAGGTGCTGAGTAAAGAAAGGGGCTGAGAAAAAAATCGGATGGTTAAAACAATATGGATGATATGAGGTTTGAGAAATCTAACGGTTTACATTTAAGTGATGATGTGGCTTCATGTGGTTGCAGCAAAATCAGAGTTAATGATGTTTAGTGAGTTCCATCTATATATTAGCTGACACATTGTAAAATTTGTAAAAAAAATGCTAAACATGCAAAATAAATTTTTTTCTTAGTTCAGTTAGATCCAGATCTTCAGAGGAAAAATACTCATGCATGTTAAATGTCAGTTTTATCACTTCTAGAATTTAATTTGTTCTTAAGCTTGTTTATTTAATATCTGCAGTTCTGTTAATCCAAAAATTATGAAATTCATGCAGTAGCCTAATCTTTTCATGTGTAGCCCACTGTAAAATTTTCATGTCCTGATGTTGTGCAATTTGTGTAGATCTATTTGTGTTTAGTTTATTTTATTAGGGATAAAATAAATAAATGCTGGAAAAATTATGTGGCATACTTTATCAATGGCATGTTAATCTGGTAAAGTTTTGTTGCTAGATCATGTCGGCAAGTTATGCTTTTGCTTTTGATTAGTTCCTAGCTATAGTCTTTTTCCTTTATTTTGTTACTAGTTAATTCTTTTATACATGTGTAATCTCAACAAAACAAGTTTCTGTGTAATTCATGCTAAACCTGTAAGACAAGGTTGTTGCTTGTTTGTAGGTACCTTGCTCAGGTTTGCTTGATGGTTAATTTTAAGTCCTTAGTTACTTCCTGTTGCTCTAGGTTTGCGTTTAATTTTTCTAAGTGAGTTGGTAGCTTTTCTTTAAAGGAAACACTTCTGGCTAAAAGGAGTTGAATTCTGAACCCACACATCAACACCCAAAACGTTCAGTTATAACTTTAGTTGTGGTGGTTACTCAGTCAATGCCTGTCAGGTTTGTCTGTCTTTTAATTGCATTGCATTGAAATGCATCGAATCATGAGCACTCATGCATCTCTTCATCGCACTGTTGTTCTAAATCTTGCATGGTATCCTTCCATTCGTGTAGACACTGCAAACGAAGTAGTCTACGAATTGGTTGCTGAGCCGATTCAGGAGCCGCATACAGGAGAGCAGCAGGAGGAAGCAGGCGAGCAAGCTCCGGAAGAAGTAGCTAACCCCGCTAACCAGCAAGGTAAGCCTCGGAGCATAACCCTAATTTTAAAATTATGCAATATTCTTAATTAAGTATTTGTGCATTAATTTTCTAGAAATTGATTGGAACCTTAGATGTATGATCTCTAGGTACCTATGTGTCACATCCTTGAAAAATTACCAAATAAAAACACACGCTAAATATTTTTTTTCATCGTTGAGCTCAAAACCCTCCTAAACCCCGAACCCCTTTTCCCGGAAAAACCTTTTCCTGTGTCCGATTTCCAACCCCGGCCCTTTCCCTGTTCGCCCTCGACCTGCTCGTCGCGTGCCCGACACCGCGCGTGGCCGACCGGGCGCCGCGATCGCGGCGCGAATCCCTCCACCTCCCTCTCCTTTTTCTCTCTCTCTCCCCTCCTTTTCTGTTCTTTTTCTTTTTTCCATTTTCCTTTCCATTTTCTTTTTTCCTCCCTTTTTCTCTTCCCCCTCCTTCCTTCTCCCGCTTCCCCTTCTCCTCTGCTCCGCTCCCGCGCGTGCGCCCCGAACGCCGCTCGCCCCCGCTTGCCTGCCCCGCGCGCCACCCGGCCGCTCCCTGCTTCCACCCGCTTGCCCAGCCCGCGCGCCCCGCCCCTGTGCGCGCGCCGCCACGGCCTGCCCATGCGCACGCGCACGCACGCGCGCACGCAGCGCCCGGCGCACCGAGCCGCGCCCGCGCACCCGCTTCCCCTTCCCTAGTCGAGCCACCCTGGGCCGCGCAGTCGCCACCGCCTTCCCCTCCACGTGCTCCACCCGGGCCACCCGCCGCGCCGTCCGCCTTGACGCCGCAGAGCCGCTCGCCGATGCCGCGGCACACGCACACGCTCGCCGAGCCGTGACGCCGCCACGCGCACACACGCGCACGGCGCTCGGCACGCCGCGTCGCGACGTCGCTCGGCCACGCACCGCCCGACCCCACCTTGCGGAGCCACCGCGCCGTTCGCCGCCTCGACGCACGGACACGGCCGCCCCGGTCCCGCCCACGCACTGCTCCACGTGCACCCGCCGCGCTGCGCGTCGCCTAGCAACAGCGCCGCCGCAGAGCCGCCGCCTCGCCGCTCGCGCCAAGGCCAGCGCCCAACCTCCCCATCCACGTGCCACAGTGAGCGGCCTCGACGCCCTCGCCGCTGCACGCCGCTCCGCGACAACCTAACGCGGCCACCTGCCATTAATTCCGCCCGCGAGGCTCGCCGGCCGGCCACACCACGGCCACCGCCCTGCCGCCCTCCCCACCGCCTTACTTGGCCTATAAAGAGGCCCCTGCCTCGCCTCCGTGCTCCACCACTACGAGCCGCCGCCTCCTTGACCTCCTAACACCGCCACTCGCCATTACCACCGCTCCCGAACGTCGACCACCACGGAGCTCCCCTCCCCGCAGCACCACAGCCTGAGCCAAGGAAGGCATTGGGATCCCCGAGACCCCCTCCTCCTTTTCCCCCGGGTCCGGGTCACCGACGAGCCCTGCAGTACCGCTTCCATGACCGCCGCCGCCTGCTGCCGCCCACCGCCATGAAAACCCGCCCTGTAAGCTCCTTTCCCCAAAATCGAAGGGGGGAATCGACCCTTTGGGTCTCCCTTCCTCTTTTCCCCCTCCTCCTGGCCGCTCCCGAACCCCAGAGCCGCCGTCCGGGCGCCGCCGGCGAGCGCCATCCCCCTCCCCTGTTTTCCAACGCGAGGGAAGGGAGAAGACAGGGCGTTTGCCCATAACCCCCTCCCTTCTATTATATTCATTAAAGAATCCCTCCATCTTTTGGCTTTTATGCAAAAATATCCCTGCACTGTAATAAAGTTGTTTGTGCTTGTTTGTGATGTGTGTGTGTGCTTGTTGTTTGCGTGCTTTTTGGCAGAAGGTAGATTCTGCCTTTTCAAAAATACGATTTAAACAACTCAAACATCACTTAATCCCAATCTCACAAAAACTCTACCCAATTTACAGATGGCCTCCCGAAGCATTACGAGGGCCTCCCGCATTCGGAATCCTACAGTCGCTGACATGGGAGTGCAGCCGAATGGGCAGAACCCTCCCCAGGAGGAACAGGAAGTGAGTCAGAACCAAGGAGAGAATCAAGGAGAAGTGCCACTGCCACCACCTCCACCCCTCGGAGACCTGGCACAAATAATCCACAATCAGACCCTCATCCTAGAAACACTGGCCAATGCCCTTGTCAACAGGCAGCCACGAGGACAAACCATGAATGACAAGCTGGCAGCTTTTCTGAGGACCAAGCCGCCCACCTTTGCTGGATCCAGCAACCCCTTGGATGCAGACGACTGGCTTCGTGTGATTCAGAGAAAGCTCGAGCCATTTGAGTGCCAGGATCGGGACAAGGTTCTTCTAGCAGACCATCAACTCACCGGGTCTGCCTTAGCCTGGTGGGAGAATTACTGCGCTGCTGCCAAAGATGCCTCCACCATCACTTGGGGGGAATTTGTGAAGGAATTCCGCCAGTATCATATCCCCTCGGCCACCATGAAGCGCAAGGCAGATGAGTTCCGCGCTCTGCAGCAGGGAAGCATGTCGGTGGAGGAGTACACCCATCAGTTCATGGAGTTAGCCCGATATGCCCCAGAAGAGGTGAATGACGATGGGAAGAAGCAGGATATTTTTAAGAAAGGATTAAATCCAGAACTCCGGGCCCTGCTTACTCCACAGATCTACCCGGATTTCAACACCCTGATGAACAAGGCTATCCTTACAGAGAGGGCCAAAATTGATGAAAGGAAGGATAATAAGCGCAAGTTCCTGGAGAGCAAGTCTCGCCAGCAGGATCGTTTCCAGAAGCCCAGAAGCTTTAACTACAACACACCAAGGTCCCAAGCCCCAATGCAGTACAGAACCCAGTCACAAGTGACAGGACCACGGGCCCCTAACACCCAGCTCAGAAGCCAGAACGCCATGAGGGCCCCGCGGAGTAATGCAAGCCAGGTCACCACCAACAACAGCAATGTGAGGGCCTGCTTCAACTGCCGTGAGACGGGACATTTCATCGCCGACTGCCCCTATGCCAAGAACAAGCCAGCTACGTCAGCCTTCTCTAACACGGTGAACGGACCGAAGCCAGTCTTGACCAGTGCCAACCGAGTGCCCATCCGCAACAACAGCAACGCCAACAATAACAGTCAACAGATGAGGCAGCCCCAGCAGTCATTTGGACGAGCCCGCGTCAACCATATCAACGCACAGGAGGCTCAAGGAGCTCAGGGCATAGTACTCGGTGAGTACCTAGTCCGCTCAGCCCTTACAACAATGTTATTTGATTCTGGAGCATCACACTCATTCATATCCTCGAGTTTTGTGGAAAAGCACAAAATACCTACAGTACTACTAAAAACACCCCTAATAACCCGGATGCCTGGAGGTGACATCAAGTGTCAACTAGGTTGTCTACGGGTAAGGATCAATTTAAGTGGGGTAGAATTTTTAGCAGACTTAGTAGTACTAAAGTCCAAAGGAATAGACGTGATCCTTGGAATGGACTGGCTAAGTCGACACAATGGCCTCATAGGATGTACTGACAAGGTGGTACACCTCACAAACCCGGAAGGAGTCCGAGTGACCTGTCATACCCGGGAAAGTGGATCAAACACGATGGTGTTTAGCATGGAAGCCAAGTCCTTGGAAGAAGTCCCAGTAGTGAAAGAATACCCAGATGTCTTTCTTGAAGAACTTCCCGGTATGCCACCAGATAGGGATGTAGAATTTATTATTGACCTTGTCCCAGGAACTGCCCCTATAGCCAAGAGACCTTATAGGATGGCAGCCTCTGAGTTGGCAGAGTTAAAGAAACAACTAGAGGAACTACAACGAATTGGCTTCATTAGGCTAAGTTCGTCACCGTGGGGATCCCCGGTTCTATTTGTCAAGAAGAAGGACGGAAGTATGAGGTTGTGTGTAGATTACCGGGCACTAAATGAAGTCACTATCAAGAACAAGTACCCCCTTCCTAGGATCGATGACCTTTTTGATCAGTTAAAAGGGGCCAAGTACTTCTCCAAGATCGATATGAGGTCCGGATATTTTCAGCTCAAGATTAGAGAGAGCGATATCCCGAAGACAGCCTTTGTCACCCGATACGGACAGTTTGAGTTCACAGTGATGTCTTTTGGACTGACAAATGCACCTGCTTATTTCATGAACCTCATGAACAAGGTGTTTATGGACGAGTTAGATAAGTTTGTCGTAGTCTTCATCGACGACATACTTATTTACTCGAAGAGTATTCAGGAGCACGAGCAGCACTTGAGGGTAGTTTTGGAAAAGCTGAGAGTGCATAGGCTATACGCCAAATTCAGCAAGTGTGAGTTCTGGCTGGAGAAAGTAGCCTTCCTTGGTCATATTCTGACCGCAGAAGGAGTAGCAGTGGATCCCGAGAAGGTCGAAGCAGTCTCCAACTGGCAGCAACCGACCAACGTCAGTGAAATCAGAAGTTTTTTTGGATTAGTTGGGTATTATCGGAGATTCATTGAAGGATTTTCCAAGATAGCTCGGCCCATGACAGAGCTACTCAAGAAGGAGAAGAAATTCACCTGGACGGAGTCGTGTGAAAGGAGTTTCCAGGAATTGAAGCAAAGACTGACGACCGATCCAGTACTAACCCTACCGGATATTCATCGGGATTTTGTCATCTACTGTGATGCATCCCGACAAGGATTGGGTTGTGTGTTGATGCAAGACGGGAAAGTCGTTGCATATGCTTCCCGCTAGCTCAGGTCTCATGAGCAGAACTATCCGACCCATGATTTGGAACTTGCAGCCGTAGTACACGCTCTTAAAATTTGGAGGCATTATTTGATTGGAAATAAGTGCGAAATCTATACCGACCATAAGAGCCTGAAGTACATCTTCACCCAGCCGGATCTGAACCTAAGGCAGAGAAGATGGCTGGAATTGGTTAAGGATTATAACTTGGAAATCCATTACCCCCAGGGAAAGCAAATGTAGTAGCCGATGCCCTAAGTCGGAAATCATATGGACCCAAGGATGATCATCTGCGAGAGGAAATAGCACGATTAAATGTGCACATTGTCCCTCGAGGTTCCAGCCAAGTGCTGAATGTCCAATCCACGCTAGAAGACAGAATCCGAAAGGCACAAAGTTCGGACAAGGGGCTAATGGAAATCCGGAGGCAGACTGGAGAAAATAAGGCACCAGATTTTAGAGTGGATAATAAGGGAACCTTATGGTATAAAGATAGAATTTGTGTACCCCAGAAAGGAGATTTCAGGCAGATAATTATGGATGAAGCCCACAACTCGGCATATTCCATTCACCCAGGATCCACCAAAATGTATATGGACTTAAAACAAAAATATTGGTGGAATGGGATGAAGGCGGATATTGCACGGTTTGTCGCTCGTTGTGATACTTGTCAAAGAATCAAGGCCGAACATCAGAAGCCGGCAGGGCTGTTGCAACCCCTACCCATCCCGGTTTGGAAGTGGGACGAGATAGGAATGGGTTTTGTAGTGGGTTTGCCTAGGACCCAGAAAGGACATGACTCCGTATGGGTAGTAGTGGACCGACTCACTAAAGCGGCTCACTTCATACCCGTGCGAACCAACTACGGTGGAGAAAAACTAGCCAAGCTCTATGTGGAAAACATAGTAAAGTTGCATAGTGTGCCCAGCCGCATTATTTCAGATAGAGGGACCCAGTTCACCTCTAGGTTTTGGAAGAGTCTGCATAAAGCCATCGGCACCAAGTTGGATTTCAGCTCCGCTTATCACCCACAAACGGATGGCCAGACAGAAAGGGTGAATCAGATTATGGAGGATATGTTGAGAGCGTGTGTTTTCACCTATGGCAAGGACTGGGAACAAAGTTTACCTTATGCAGAATTTTCATACAACAACGGTTATCAAGCGAGTCTAGGCATGTCACCGTTCGAAGCTCTTTACGGGAGAAAGTGCAGAACTCCCCTAATGTGGTCAGAAGTCAGAGAACGGGCCCTAGTCGGACCCGCACTCATAAAAGAAGCCGATGAAAGAGTAGCAGAAATCCGCGAGAAGTTAAAGGCCGCCCAGTCTCGGCAGAAGAGCTACGTTGACAAGAAAAGACGCGAAATCAGTTTCAACCCAGGAGACTTCGTCTATCTCAAGGTTTCACCCATCCGGGGAACTCGGAGATTTCAAGTGCAAGGAAAGTTGGCCCCTTGGTACATTGGACCGTACCGAGTTCTGAAGAAAGTTGGAGCAGTAGCGTACCGTCTAGAGCTACCAGAAGAAATGTCAGACATACACCCAGTGTTTCATGTCTCGCAGTTGAGAAGGTGTTTAAGAGTACCCAAGGCAGAACACGTGCCAATAGAAGCAATAGATTTGCAGCCAGACCTGCGATACCAGGAGATACCGATCAAGATTCTGGACACTGTCACAAGGAGGACGAGAAACTCCGAGGTACAGATTTGTAGAGTCCAGTGGAGCAGACATGGAGTGGAGGAAGCTACGTGGGAACGCGAAGACGCCCTGAAGAAGGAGTTCCCCCATCTCTTTAGGAACCAGCCGAATCTCGAGGACGAGATTCATTTTAAGTGGGGTAGGTTTGTCACATCCCAGAAAAATTACCAAATAAAAACACACGCTAAATATTTTTTTCATCGTTGAGCTCAAAACCCTCCTAAACCCCGAACCCCTTTTCCCGGAAAAACCTTTTCCTGTGTCCAATTTCCAACCCGGCCCTTTCCCTGTTCGCCCTCGACCCGCGCGTCGCGTGCCCGACACCGCGCGTGGCAGACCGGGCGCCGCGATCGCGGCGCGAATCCCTCCACCTCCCTCTCCTTTTTCTCTCTCTCTCTCTATCTCCCCTCCTTTTCTTTTCTTTTTCTTTTTTCCATTTTCTTTTTTCCTACATTTTTCTCTTCCCCCTCCTTCCTTCTCCCGCTTCCCCCTTCTCCTCTGCTCCGCTCCCGCGCGTGCGCCCCGAACGCCGCTCACCCCCGCTTGCCTGCCCCGCGCGCCACCCCGGCCGCTCCCTGGTTCCACCCGCTTGCCCAGCCCGCGCGCCCCGCCCCTGTGCACGCGCCGCCACGGCCTGCCCATGCGCACGCGCACGCGCGCACGCATGCAGCGCCCGGCGCACCGAGCCGCGCCCGCGCACCCGCTTCCCCTTCCCTAGCCGAGCCACCCTAGGCCGCGCAGTCGCCACCACCTTCCCCTCCACGTGCTCCACCCGGGCCACCCGCCGCGCCGTCCGCCGTGATGCCGCAGAGCCGCTCGCCGACGCCGCGGCACACGCGCACGCTCGCCGAGCCGTGACGCCGCCACGCGTACACACGCGCACGGTGCTCGGCACGCCGCGTCGCGACATCACTGGGCCGCGCACCGCCCGACCCCGCCTTGCTGAGCCACCGTGCCGCTCGCCGCCTCAACGCGCGGACACGGCCGCCCCGGTCCCGCCCACGCACTGCTCCACGTGCACCCGCCGCGCTGCGCGTCGCCTAGCACCGCTCGCGCCAAGGTCATGGCCCAGCCTCCCCCTCCACGTGCCACAGTGAGCGGCCTCGACGCCCTCGCCGCTGCACGCCGCTCCGCGACAACCTAACGTGGCCACCCGCCATTAATTCCGCCCGCGAGGCTAGCCGGCCGGCCACACCACGGCCACTGCCCTGCTGCCCTCCCCACCGCCTTACTTGGCCTATAAAGAGGCCCCTGCCTCGCCTCTGCGCTCCACCACTATGAGCCGCCGCCTCCTTGACCTCCTAACACCGCCACTTGCCATTACCGCCGCTCCCGAACGCCGACCACCACGGAGCTCCCCTCCCCGCAGCACCACAGCCCGAGCCAAGGAAGGCATTGGGATCCCCGAGACCCCCTCCTCCTTTTCCCCCGGGTCCGGGTCACCGACGAGCCCTACAGTGCCGCTTCCATGACCGCCGCCGCCTACTGCCGCCCACCGCCATGAAACCCCGCCCTGTAAGCTCCTTTCCCCAAAATCGAAGGGGGAATCGACCCTTTGGGTCTCCCTTCCTCTTTTCCCCCTCCTCCTGGCCGCTCCCGAACCCCAGAGCCGCCGCCCGGGCGCCGCCGCCGAGCGCCGTCCCCCTTCCCTGTTTTCCAGCGCGAGAGAAGGGAGAAGACAGGGCGTTTGGCCCATAACCCCCTCCCTTCTATTATATTTATTAAAGAATCCCTCCACCTTTTGGCTTTTATGCAAAAACATCCCTGCACTGTATGATATTCACAAACAGACCCCTCCACTATGCAACATATTTATAAATAAGCCCCTGACCCTTTTTAGAATGACCCAAATAGTTTCTAAAATACAAACCAAGCCCCTGCCTCCTTAAATATAATTACAAATAGGTCCCTAACTCTTTGTTTAACCCCTAGACCTCCGTATAACCTATCATTTCATGCACCAAACGAACTCTGATCGGCCCGAAACTTTACCACGCCTTTCTTAACCTAGTTTCGTCCATGCCATTAAGAAACCACTCGAAAACATTACTTCGAACTCTGTATCTTAAGTGTTTCCGATTCGAGCTCATTGATAAATCTTTTATTTTCTGTGTCTTGATTGTGTGCTTGCTTGTTTGTGTCGTAGACCACAGTGTGAACGAAGGAGAGCCCGCTAACGAGCAGTACTGCAAGCCCATGAACGAGGACCAGTTCCGCAACCCCGAGCCCGAAGGACAGTGCTTCGACCAGGACCTCCCCGAAGGCTTCGAAGACGGCAAGATCAATCCCATCCTTTGATGCAAGTTTTATCCTAGTTTTTATAAACACAACCTATTGGACTGTTTTACAAAATTGCATATGTTTTGCTTGCATGAAACACGGTTGGATAGCCACCCCTTGATTGTTATAATCATTCCTTGACCACCTAGATTAATGTCTGATTTTGTTTGGACGTTAATCGCTGCTAGAACGCTTAGGATCTTATACACAATACAACTTGTTTTATAAAGAAAAGGTATGTGTGTGGGAAGGGATAAAAGTGGATTTTTGAAAGATGGGTCTAGACGGGATGGATGGCATTTTAGTGTGATTTGCCGATTGGTGTGCTCGTGCCGGTGTGGCAGGGCAAGGAAGGGAGATATCCATCTTGTCACAACTAAGGACCGAGTTGGTGTTACATCTCACCTAACTCCACTTTCGTGCAAACCACTCGACCGTTGTATGGGCAACGGCTTAGCATAAATCCCACTAGTTAGTCTGATAGTCATCAGGAGAGCTGAGAGCAACGGGTGACTAAGGAGAAGGGATAAGCCCCGAGTGACTTATGCCCCGGTTAAACCTAGGTGAACGGTCGATGACCCCTTGGTGCATCCCGTGATGGCTAGTCAGGTCTAGCTAAGGTGGGTAATGGCTTTGTTGGGATCTGCACCGACACTAAGGTGATCGTGTTGCGGTACCCCGCTTGTGGGTAAAGTTGCACACCTCTGCAGAGTTAAGAATCTATTCGAATAGCCGTGCCCACGGTACTGGGCGAGTTATGGTGCGGTCTCACAACTAGTGTTTACTTTGGGATGGGTTGGCGTGAGTTGTTTTGGAAATGTGTTCGGCAGTTGTGCCGTGTGCTACGGCGGACGAGGAGTCCGGTAGCAGTCTTAAAATTTGGATCCTGTGAGGATCAACCCTTGGTGTTACTCGATATAAGAAAACTTGTTTTAAAAATGCTTTCTGTCAAACGAACCCCTGCATAAAATATTGTTTTCCGCAAATCAAACCCTAGCCTTAACCTTGATTTACCCTGTGCATTATACTCTGTTTATACCCCTCCGTGGGTGTGGTTGGACTTGCTGAGTACGTTTGTACTCACCCCATTATTTATTTTTACAGAGGAATATCCAGACTTTGTACCCGACGACGTTGAATAGGGGTACCATCCTGCACCCAGCCTTACCTGTGGATTAGGGTCACCCGCAGGAGATACCGCATGGCGCCAGACTCTGATGATTTTCTCTTTGTTTTTAATATCATTGCGTGTGTGTGGATTGTAATCCTCGCGATAGTGGCGTTTCTCTGCTCACTACCGCGTAGAGTTGTACGGTAATGAACCATCTGATGTAATAAATGTGTCATCAGCCTCCTGGGACTGATGTTTGTAACACATTTAAGTCTTCCCTTATGAGGGGACGCTTCACTATGAGTTTCTACTAGTATATGTGCACCGTTTGAAATGCTTTGCTAAGTAAGAACCCAATTGAAGTCGAGTGATTTACTGTCACTCGTGAGATATAGGTCTTGCGAATGATGGAATAGGTGCTTGAGAATGAATCAATGAGGAAAGAAATGGAGACTAGGCAGAGATGAGTTTGGTTGTAGATTGGACGCAGATGGAAAGTAAGCCTCGGCCTGTGTCGATTGAGGACCGTACCATTGTTGGAAGTGTTGATCAAGTTTGAACAGTATTAACCACATGCCGAAAGTAGGAGGTAGTCAAAATCGATAAGTTGTAGACCTGATTTACAATGATACTTTAAATTGCGACCTATTACTCTGAGCGTGGTATGATGGCGGGTGTCGTAGTCACCCTCGAGTTCTCTGGGAGTTCGCTGTGTGGGTCACCCGGGTTTTGGCAGGCGTGGTTTAGATGTCAGAGTAATGATGAGAACAGTTGACGTGTGTGGCTCAACGAGGCATGCATGCGTCATGTGTGTTAGGTCCACCTTGCAAGGTTAAATCGGATCGATTCGCCGTGACTCGCGGTTATAAGAACCTTGGTCACTTTGTAACATCGTAGTAAAGGTTTGGAATGAAAATAGAATGATAATGTTGTCTATGTTGTTCTTGAAGAATTAATATGTTACGCTATGTTTGCTCGAGCTAGTTATGCAAACCTAGTGGTACTTGGCACGTTAAACTTGGCTAAAATAATGAGAGTAAGGATCAACCTTTATGAGCTTTTCATCAAAACAAAACCAACAGCCAAAAAGCTTTACATGTTAGGAGTCGGTTAAGTATATACCATTAGTCGGGTAAGCCTTGCGAGTATTAGTATACTCAGGGTTGTGGTTGTAACCCTTATGAGTAGGTTGTGTTCCCGCTGACTTTGAGGAGATCTGTGCGTCTTGGACTGGTCATCCTCTTCCTGCTAGTTGGATCGTCGAGTGGGTCCTGTCTTCGCCTTGAAGCTCGGGCAGGTTGGCCGCACATCGGTGGGCAAGATGTGGAGCTCACCTTGTATCGTCGTTTCGTAGTTATAGTATTTCAAACTGAACTTTGTTTTAAAGTTTCCGCTGTGTTTGAACTCTGTTATTTGTTTTTCGAAACCTAGCCGTATAACTGGTATTGTAAATTAATTTGGGATTTCCGGTACGCTTGTATCATCTGTGCTCGTCTTCGTGCGAGCATTTCCGTGCAATTTGTGGTCCTGGAGTACAGTAGTTTAATCGGAAATTACCCGACGGACTGTCAGATTACACCGTTTTAAGTGCATGACAACTGGATTATTTATTAAGATGATAGTTAGCGCATTTAAGCCGGTTTAATTTCGGTGGGTCTGCTACACTTAGTTTGAGGCATACTTTTGAAAAATACAGGATCCAAATCTATTGTTTTTTTAAGAATGTTAGTATTCGAGAGTCGGACCGAAGTTGGCAATTTAAAGATGCTTTTAATAAGAACTCTATTTTTTATCTGTTATCATGCTTGGTGCTAAAATTTATGCATAGTCTAGACTTCTTCTAGGTTGGTTATCTCTTGATGATATCTATCTATTCATACTTTCACTGAATTAAATCTTTGGATCTATTACTGGAATTTTATATTTAAAGGGTGAAAGTTACAAATGATGTGTGCATTTGCAATTCATGCTTGATGTCTTTATGTGGCATCAACAAGCACCATACTGAGTCTAGAACTCGAAGAAGTGGATAGGATCTGCCATAGCACAAATCTAACCAACCCAGCACTAGAAAGCAACATCACACATTGTGAGTATATATAGCATTAAGGATATATTCCCTCCATTTCAATATGTATTTAATTTTGTTCTAAGTCAAACTTTATAAGTTTATAGAGAACTATATTAATATCTACAATAACAAATATATACACTAGCAAAAATATATTTAATTTGATGGTAGATTTAATAAAACTAAGTTAATGTTGTTGATTGTGGTGTATTTTTCAATAAGTTTGGTCAAAATTAGATAAATTTGAGTTAGAATAAAACTAAGACAGATTTTGGATGGATACATACAGGTTATAATAATCAAGATGGTACCTACATATTAAAATATTTTAAATTATAGATATGTGGGTTATTTGGATCAATAGGTTGTAAGTCCCTCCACAATGGCAGCATCAAGTGATGGTTCAAATGGAGAGAGAAGCTTGGGCACGGTGCACGCATTACAGTTAGTGATGCTAGTACTGAAATTTTGGGAGCGATGAATGTACAAGCGCTGGTGCCAGCTAAATAGAAAATTCTTCTTCTATAAGCAAACAGCTCACCCAACTCAATGACGCAAAGATCCAGATGTTGATCCTCTAGTGATGCCTAAACATTGTAACATATGAAGACCGATGCCTGTTTTTTTTAGTGAAGTCCGCTGTTTCTTAGACTTCACTTCGACGCTGCGGAAGGCCTAAGATGCCGGCAAAATATTCAGTGCAAACCACCTTCTCGGTGGAAACGTGAAAACCCTGTGAAAAAACATATATGGAATATTCAAAAAAAATTCAAATGATGCACATCCATAGTGCATCATTAGATGTACTTTGTATCAAAAGTTGAGATGCATACTCAATCTATAAAAATTCAAACAAAAACGACAAACTCAAAGTGCATAAAGCACTAGAAGACAATTTTGTCCTGTAGTGCACTTGCATATGAAATTTGTTATTTTCATATGAATTTTTCCAAAACGACTTTGCATCTCAACTTTTGATACAAAGCACACTTAATGATGCACTATGGATGTGCATCGTTTGAAATTTTTTAGGCACTTCTAACTATAAATTTTTAAAGGGTTTTCACGTTTCCACCGAGAAGATGCCTAGATGGTTTAGAGCCTATATCCTCCTCCCTCTCTCTCCTCTCCTAAAGAAAGGATACGCACCATCTCTTTGTGTTTCCTATCTTGACCTTTACAACCATTCTTTTTCTATCTTCTCCTTCATGCGTGCTCTCCCTTGTGCTAGCCAAGTAGCCATGGTCGATCGCCTCTGCCTCCCCTTGTGCCTCGCCTAGACGTTCATCTCCCGCATGCTTTTCTCCGAACCACACCACACTCCTGTACCTAGTCATGCACCGCCCCTATTAGACAACTACCTTGTGATGGCTATCACCCCTACACTTGAGGTGAGGGATAGAAAGAAAAAAGAAAAAAATAGATATATTGACCCATTATTAGATGGGCCCCACATATCCCATTAAAATACTCATAAGTTTTATACATCTCAAATAATCATACCTTTTTCGTTTGGAAAATTTTTCTCAGAACCACTTTTACGTTTTTACTATAACATTTTTTACTTGAAACATTTTTCTTGGTACTCGAAATAATATTTGTATTTGATTGGAACATTTTTTTTCACTAGAACATTATTTGCGCTCACATTTTTTTTTGTTAGCACTTTTTAGTTAAAACATTTTTCTATACTCTAAATATTTTCCCATCATGTTAAAATATTTCAGAAATTGTTTTTATCGAACAATTTATTTATTTAGACAAAATACTTGGAATGGAATGTTTTATGAGGAAGCCGGAATAATTTTCTGCTCAAGATTAACTTTCCAGTTGTATGTGAAAAGTTGTTATTTAGGTGTAATAGTTTTCTTTTAATTGGAAAATTTTGACGATAACATTTTTATTGTTGTTTGTTTCAGATGTTGATTGAAAAAATATATAAAATAATGAACAATAAAATAAATCACTCCCAAGGGAAAAAGGACAAAGCATCTTTCTTCATTATATTAGGCTGCTAGTTCTTTTTTTCGAGCTGGGTATCATATCACTAAAGCGAACTGATTAAAAGTTGTTGTTTTTCGCATCTGCTGAGGTGTACCTTCAAACTGTTAATTTATTACAGTTGTTTTATTAATATAAGATCCGCCAGCTTAATTTCTCAGGACAAACTCAATGTATTTAGACCAACCAGTCCAAATAGATGATATCTAGACTTTATCTATTGAAATTTACATAATGTGAAAGGTAAAGGTAGCCAGTAAGCTGAGCCCACGATTAAAATATGTTTGTACATATTTATAAGCGTAATCATGTGTGTATATACGAGCATTTTGTGTTAATGGTGAATTCATGAAAAATGCTGTTGTCAGAGTTGATGGATCGTTTGACAAAGGCTGCTGGTTGAAGACGTTAATGTGACATTCACCAAAACTATATTAAATCTAAGATTTTTTAGTGTTCTTGCCCCTACTTTGGAGTGCAATTGTGGTTTTACTCTTATTTTTTAAATATTATAATTTTACCCTTTGTTTTTCATAAATTATTGCAATTTTAACCCTTATTCGTTGCGTATTTGCTCCTATTTTGATAGTTGACTAGAGATAAAATCTCATGCACTTATGAATAGTTAAGGGCAAAATCACAAAATTAAAAAAATAAGAGTAAAATCACAATTATAATTCAAAGTAGGGGTAAAAGTACAAATAACTCTAACTTTAATTAACTAAGACATTACTATCAAAACTTTGCAGCACAGGAGTGCTGGACAATAGGAGCAGAGGCAGACAGATTAACAAAGTGCTGTTGTGCTCGTGTCAAGCGACAAGTGGGTTCGTGCGAAGAGTCCACCAGCGAAGAATCCTGATCCGCATCGTCCTCTCCGCCTCCGGTGCCAGCACGCCTTGGCATTCCAATCTCTCCCGCACCTTGTCCCCTGCCGGCCGACGACGTTTACCATCGGGATTTGCTTCCCGGCCCCATCGTTACCGCGTCCCCAGTCCCCTCCACCTGCCAGCCGCTATCTCCTCTTGCGCGGGGCGGCCTCGGAGGAGGATGAGCAAATGGCTCACCAGATGCTCCTCGGTACCCTGCGCACCAACGTGCTCATCAATCCCACCTGCGTCACCGGCGGCCGCGCAGCGTTACCAAGGTCGTCCGCAAGGTCAGCAAGTGCCTTCACCTGCACACCGCAGAAAACATTTATCTGCTCGATCACAAAGCAATCCTTCCCTTATTCGTGGAAATGAAAGGAACTCTTTTGGTCTTGGATGTTGCGCAGAATATGCAGACGGAAATTTGCAGTCGCAGCCATCTCAGGCGATTATCTCCCGATGCGAAGTACTGAAGCGAAAAATCGGTAACTTGCTGAAGATAATTGGTTCCTTAATTAATTTATTATTATTTGATCATAGACTTGCTGGTCTATGGTCATAGTGCCTGTGAATCAGGCATAAAAGATCTAACAAATGTTTGCTCTAGTTGCCCTCAATAGGGCACCAGTTGAACATTTTTTTCGACAAGGGAAAATTTATTAATCTTACATAGTTCTACATCAAGGTGAACTTTATTAATCTTACATAGTTACATCAAGGAGATACAAAAGTACTAAGACTATTCCCAGCCTCTGCATAGCTAGGATGCACCAGTTGAACATAAAAGCCAGTTCTCTTTACACAATCAAATACCTTTCATATGGGACCTTTAATTGTCAGCAACACTTGCTTTGTTTGTTATAATTATGTTAGGTGATCTTTCTAGATAAACAAGGCCTGAAGTTGTTTCATGGACCATTTTGAGTTACAAGCTACCATGCCTGTAAGAATGACTTCTTGGGAAAGAATTTTGCCAGTACCCAAAATGTTCATCCTAGTTTCCTTCATACTAATTGTTCAACTGCAAATTCTTGTGAGGTCAGGTAGCAGCGGACAACCAGAGAGTACCCTGGCAGCTAGTGCTATAACAGCTTTTGATTCTGTGTTTCTTTATCGATTAAAAAGAACCACAGCTTGCGTATTCTCGAAAAAAAATGTTTGTGGGGGATACAACCTGCCAACTCTCTAAAGCCACTGATGAGCAGTGAAATTTTTGAGTTATTTTCTTGTATTGGAGATGAAGCAGGAAAATGACAACATGAAAAATGAGAACTATCCTTAACTTCAGATTGTTTCAAATGCTAATGTTGATCAATTCAATTTCATGTGTAACCCATCTGCTTAATTCTTTATTCTCAAGGAAAATATATGCAGTTCTCATAGCTCTGTCCTTTGTAGCCTCTGCTCCCTGGCATAATATGTGTCTAAAACAAATTTGCATGCTCGGTTTAATGGTACCCTGTAATTGCAACTTGAGTTAGTTCTGCTTAATGAAGTAATATTGTACAGTTCTTCTAAGTTAACTAGAATGGCATCTTACATTTGGTGGCTTTGTGGCATAATAGTCATATAAATCCGTGATGCATGATGTCTGCTGCTGATATATGGCCTTCCTCTGCCCGATGCATAGGACATCAAAAAGTGACATCAGAAGCCTCAGACTAATGACAGCAGTCAAAACACCTTATTTACCAGATGGGAGATTTGATCTCGAAGCGTATGATTATTTGATCAATATGCAGATAGAGGGTGGTGCTGAAGGTGTAATAGTTGGAGGAACAACAGGAGAGGGTCACCTTATGAGCTGGGATGAGCACATCATGCTCATTGGGCATACTGTCAATTGCTTCGGCACTAGAATTAAAGTGATAGGGAACACAGGAAGTAACTCAACTGGAGAGGCCGTTCATGCGACCGAGCAGGGATTTGCCGTCGGCATGCATGCAGCTCTTCACATCAATCCTTACTATGGGAAGACTTCAACTGAAGGAATGATCGCTCATTTCAAGGCTGTCCTCCCAATGGGTCCAACCATCATTTACAATGCTCCATCAAGGACTGGACAGGATATCCCCCCTCCAGTCATTGAGGCACTTTCAAGTCATCCAAACATTGCAGGTGTGAAAGAATGTGTCGGACATGAGAGGGTCAAGTGCTACACAGACAAAGGTATTTCAGTATGGAGTGGCAATGATGATGAATGCCATGATTCAAGGTGGAAATATGGTGCCATTGGAGTTATCTCTGTGACTAGCAACCTTGTTCCTGGTCTCATGCACAGTCTCATGCATGAAGGGGAGAACGTGACCCTAAATGAGAAACTGTTGCCTCTGATAAAATGGTTATTTTGCGAACCAAATCCAATTCCTCTGGACACTGCTCTGGCTCAGCTCGGGGTTGCAAGGCCTGTTTTGAGATTGCCATACAAGGCTCTTCCTATTGAGAAGAGGGTTGAGTTTGTCCGGATTGTTGATGCTATTGGACGGGAACACTTTATTGGAAATAGAGAGGCAAGGGTTCTTGATGACGAAGATTTCATCTCGATCTGTCGGTAAACATGTGAGTTGTCTTGGTCCCATGTATATTGATGAGTAAAAGTAGTGTCTTAGTATGATTGTTTGCCCCTACCCTTGTGGTTATTTCAGCACTTTCTGTTCATACTTGGTTGATTTATTTGTAAATAGAATGGTTTTGAAGATAGGCAGGATTAACTGGTATCACTGTGAATAGTATTTTTTTTTTGCTATCGTGTATTGACATGACGCTAGTCTACAACTAGGGAGCAAAACTGTATGTTGTGATTCTTATATCAGAAGTGCTTAAGTTCACTAAACAAATAAATGAAAACTGGCAGATTGGGCTCTCATACAGCTAAAATGTAAAAATACAGTAAAAACTTCCATGTTTCTCATCATATGATCTCTTCCTGTAAACATGCTCCAGGATTTCTGAATGAATGTTGCACCACGGGGATGCAAGGGGTTACCCAGTGCATATTTCTGCCTCACCCCCATAGTTCATTTTCACTTTTCTTGCTTTGAAATCCGGATAAGTTCATTCTGTTGAGTTTTGGGTAGACCCAATGACCCGCAGAGAAGAAAACTTTCATCCCAGCTGTGGTTCCTATGATCGTGGATGCGCCAGCTGACTGACTATAGCCCTGCTTGTTCACTGATTCGATTGCAGAGTAGTTCTTGTTTCGACTTATGTTGGAAAGAAACACTGATGTTTGTGCTAAATCTGAAGATGTAGGCATGTAGCTATGTTGTGGCTAGCCCATTTTTTCTCGAACACAAAATGGTAGGAGAACTGCACGCCATTATATTTATAGATAGAAAAACAGCCTGATTACAAGCCGATGCCACACTGGGGTTAGTTTTTTTTTTCCGAATGCAATTTTGTCTTTCAATTGAATTAGCTGGATATTCAGGTAGTAAATCAATTGATTGTGGTTTGCTAGATTGCAAATAGATATCATGGTCCTCACAGTTCCCAAACCAAACAAAGATGGGATTCTTATCATCTTTCCTTTATTAATTGCCCAGTAAATTCCTAAATTACTTGTTGGTCCATTTAAAGAATTTTCAATCAAAAAATGTCAAAAGGGTAATGAGAATAGTGATGTCAGTATTAAACAAGCAACAAACAAATTCATCATACTTTTCAGGGGCATTAAGGTCTTTCACCTCTCAAGATAGACCATCGGTCTTATGAAAACTTGAAAAGCAGGACTGATAAACAGCTATCCTTCAGTCAGGTGCATACTTATCTTTACCTTATGGTATGATATACTTTTCACTTGAACAAATTCGATACCTAAAATAGAGATGTGAGAAAATATAGTACTTAGTGTTGGGGAGCCACCTTCGGGCAGCGGTGCGAAGGCAAGAGGACCCGAAGACAGGACAAGATGACCGAGCGCGCCCTGATAAGCGAAGGCCTCGAAGCGAAGACCCTTTGACGAAGACCCAAGAGCGAGGGCTTCGGATCTAGGGGCAACAGATGGTTCCTGTCCAGCGCGGTGGCGAAGGGGAGACGGCGAAGGCTGAAGTGCGAAGGTTGACCAAGTGAGGATGCAGTGAAGAAGTTGAGTGATGAAGACCGAACTCGAAGCCCTGGTCGAAGATACTCATGGCGAAGTGTCCCGAAGATGAGCTGAGGCCTACTTGTCAGTCTAGCTGTAATTCCACTACATTGTGTCGATCGCTGTAACATTACGAGATTACCCTGGGAATATTCCCAGATGCTGGCAGTTAGGGGTTAGTTAAGGGATTTTGGCCAGGGAGTAGGTGAACCGTTGGGCTATAAATACCCCCCTGTAACTATGCAATGATGATTGAATACAGAGCAATTATGCCTTTGCTTTGATTTTCGTGCTGTCTCTCTGGTTGTGATTGTTTTCTCGGGGCTTCGTCCCCGACGAACCGTGCTGTTGTGACACTCCTTTGCTCTGAAGGGTGTCATACACCAACAGTTTTGGCGCCCACCCGCGGTTCGTCCTAACACGACCACATGGCAGCGAAGAAGAAACCAAACCCTGGCGCTTCGGAGACCAACGCTTCGGCCGAAGCCCCACCTTCGAACGACAACACCCTCGCCCCAAACGACAACGAAGACCATGGCGAAGACTTCGAAGTCAAAGACCTCGCCGACGGGGACTTCGAGGTCGATCTCCACGACCTTGGCATCTCCGCTGAAGACATTCAAGTCATGAAGAAGATTTACGCACGCCTCTCCGAGCGTCTCCGTCAAGCGCAGCAAGCTCAGGCCGGCACGTCAAATACGCCGGTGGCAACAAGAGCGAAGGGAAAAGGGCATGAGCTCACCACTGAAGAGCTAGAGGAGCAACTCAACAAGTTAAAAGAAGAAGAGCTTCGCTGCAAGGCAATGCGGCAGTCCATTCGAGATCGTCTGGTAATGATGAAACCCCTTCGCCAAGACCCTAAACCCGTGCAACAGGCGCCTCAGCCCCAAAGACTTCGCCAACAACCCATTCTCATTGAAGAACAGTACTCGGACGAAGAGGAAGGCGAGTACGTGATGCCACATCAGCTTCGACCGCAACAAGGCCTCGCCACGCCTCTCTCCGCAAAGTTCGAAGAGCTCCCGTGGCCTCCACGCTTCAACCCCACTATTCTCCCGCAATTCGACGGAGACTCCGACCCAAAAAGATTTCCTCCTCAAGTACGAAGCGGCCATCGAAGCATCCGGAGGCGGCCCGGCATGCAAAGTCAAAGCATTCGTCCTCTCGCTCAAGGGCCTCGCTCAGCATTGGTGCTCCAACCTCCCAGGCGGCCACATCCACACATGGGACCAGCTCCGAAGAGAGCTCACCGCCACTTTTAGAGCGCCGAAGCCTGAAGAAGTCAATTCATGTGACTTCCACAACCTAAAGCAAGAAGGATCCACACTGCAAGAGTACTTGCATCGTCTCGTCAGGCTTCGCGCAAGGGCTCTAGATGTAGCGGAGAAGACCATCATCGATGCCGCGATCGCAGGCTTAAGTCTTGGCCCGTGCGGAGAGTACCTCGAGCGCCGTAGGCCAAAGACCCTGAATAGGCTCTTCGAGATTATGCAAGAATATTGCATCTCAGACAAAGAAAAGCGCCGGAGAATCGAAGAGATGAATGAGAAGAGATCGCGCAATCGCGATCGACCGAAGCCACATCAGGTTTAACAAGCGAAGACCCCGAAGGCCGTGAACACAGTCTCCGGCGACGAAGCCCGCGACTCCCAGCCTCAGAACAACAGAGGAGGGAGGAGCGACCGAAGCAACTCCAACCGGGGTCGGAGGGAAAACTCCGGCCGAAGGCAGAAAGAATCCTACTGCTGCATTCATGGCAGAGACAAAGGTCATTGGACGAGTGAGTGCCCCCTCGTCAAAGAGAAGAAAGAAGAATTGGACCGAGCCGCAAACACCGAACAACCGCCGAAGCCCGTCAATTACACTCACAACAGCCAGCCGCGAGGCCCACCACCACAAATACATTGGCAGCCTCCACAACAACCTCATTGGACTTCGGCATATCCCACTCTATCACCATCCTTCCCAACCTTCCACTACAACCCCACATACACCCCACCAGCCCTTCCAGCACCTTCGGCGCCCCAACTCCCGCAAATCCAAACCCCTTCAGCGCCACATCAAGAGTGGCACCCACAACCCTAGCCACAAGCTTCCACCTACCTCCCCCCACCGCCAAAGCTAGAACTTGGTACGATCCCAGAGAGAGCCAATGATCTGGTCGGAGGCAAGGTGAACGTCATCAATGCCATCTCCGGCGGATTGAATGAGCCAGTACACGAGATGAAGCGTCAGAGGAAAGAATACCTCCGCACTGTCTCGCATGTCTGCGAAGGCAAGCATTTCCGCACTCCCTGGTCTCACGTCCCAATCACCTTCTCCGAAGCCGACTTCAGGCTTCAACACTACCCACACAACGACCCCCTTGTTATTCGTGCAAACATTGGTAGAAATTCTGTACACTTCGCGGGAAACGACGTAAGTCGGATCCTTGTTGACAACGGCAGCTCCGCAGATGTTCTCACTTGACAATGCTTTGTGAAGATGGGGTTCACAGAGAAGAACCTGCACAAGTCTCAGTACCCGCTTATTGGCTTCAGGGGCAAAAGAATCGAAGCCCTCGGCAAAATAGAGTTGAATGTGACCTTTGGAGAAGGCAATACCCAGAGAACAGAGCTCATCACTTTCGATGTGGTAGACATTGCCTACCCATACAATGCCATCTTCGGCCGCAACAGCATCATCAAGTTCGCAGCAGTTATCAACCAAGCTTACTTATGCATGAAAATCCCGACAGCCGGAGGAGTCATCACGATCCTCGGCAATCAGGAAGAAGCAAGAAGATGCGAAGACAATGCAGCGTGCGCCATGAAAAATGTGCACGCAATCGAAGCTGCTAACAATAATGAGGAAGAGGAGGAAGCGAAGCCACCCAGTTTTGAGCAACACAACAAAGAAGGGGTTATGCCAGCTGAGCACACCAAAAAAGTTCTGCTCTGCGAAGATGTTCCGGATCGCACAGTAATGATAGGCAGAGGCCTAGAGGAAGCTGAAGAGTCTAGGTTGATCTAGTTCTTGAGAAATAACCAGAATGTCTTCGCATGGTCATCTTCGGACCTGCGAGGAGTCAGTCGAGAAGTCATAGAGCATGAGCTGAGGGTGGACCCGAAGGTTAAGCTCCGGAAACAGCGTCTTCGCACGATGTCCGAAGACCAAAAAAAGCCGCTCAAAGCGAAGTCCAGAAGCTGCTTGATGCGGGCGTAATCCGCGAAGTGCAATACCCAGAATGGCTGGCGAATGTTGTCATGGTCCCGAAGAAGAATGGAAGTTGGAGAATGTGCATCGACTTCACCGCCTTAAACAAGTTATGTCCGAAGGATGAGTTCCCCTTGCCTCGCATTGACACCTTGGTAGATGCAGCAGCAGCAGGGTCAGAAATGTTAAGCATGTTAGATTGTTTTTCCAGCTACCATCAAATCTTCATGAAGAAGTCAGATGAGGAGAAGACCAGTTTTACTACTCCCTTCGGCACCTACTGCTATGTAAGAATACCTGAGGGGCTTCGCAACGCAGGTTGCACGTTCAACAGAACCATCGCAGCGGTGCTTGACATCCAGCTGGATAGGAACATCTCCGCATACGTCGACGATGTCGTCGTGCGAAGCAAAAAACGTGAAGATCACATTTTAGATCTTCGAGAGACCTTCGCCAACCTTCGTAAGCACGGGCTCAAACTGAACCCAAAAAAGTGTGTCTTCGGCGTAAGAAGGGGAAAACTTTTAGGGTGCATGATCACTGAGAGAGGCATCGAGGCAAACCCAGTAAAGATCGAAGCCATCAGAAGAATGAAACCACCCACAACGAAGAAGGAGGTCCAGAAGTTGACAGGCCGTCTGCTTCCCTGAATAGGTTCATTTCGCGGTCCGCAGAAAAGTCACTCCCTTTCTTCAAAGTTCTTAAAGGCTCAGAAAATTTTCACTGGGGTCCTGAGCAAGACAAAGCCTTCGAAGATATAAAGCAGTACCTGAAAAACCTCGCCGTAATGACAAGCCCTTCGCCTGGGGTAGAGCTCCTGTTATACATTGCAACTTCAAGCTCCGCAGTGAGCGCAACGCTGGTCGAAGAGAGAATGGTCGAAGACACTTTGAAGCAGTTACCAATCTACTTCGTATCCGAAGCCCTCAGCGGATCGAAGTTGTTGTACTCCGAAATGGAAAAGATGGCCTATGCAGTGGTAATGGCAGCCAGGAAGCTTCGCCATTATTTTAAGAGTTTCAAGATCAAGGTCCCGACATCTTTTCCCCTTCGGGACATGTTTGAAAACAGGGAAGCCTCAGGAAGAATTGAAAAATGGGCAACACAGTTGGCATCGCACACCATTGATATTGTCCCGCGAAGCGCAATCAAGTCCCAGGTCCTAGTAGACTTCGTCGCTGACTGGACACCATCAGCACTTTCGCAGAGCCCTCCGGTCATTGAAGCAATCTGGAATCTAGAATGTGATGGAGCCTACTGCAAGAACGGCTCAGGCACTTCGGCAATCCTCACAGCACCTTCGGGAACTCAACTCAAGTATGCAGCAAGGCTGGATTTTCCAGGATGCACAAACAATGTCACTGAATATGAAGGCTTGCTTCTAGGCCTTCGCAAGGCACAAGCACTTGGAGCGAGGAGGCTGTCTATCAAGTCCGACTCCGAGATCATCACCAACCACATTGGCAAAACATACAGAGCACTCAAACCAGAACTAGCAAAGTATTTGGCAGCAGTTCGCAGTATGGAAAAATATTTTCTGGGTTTCAGTGTGCGAAGCTTCCCTAGACTATAGAACAAACAGGCAGATGTCTTGGCAAAGGCTGCAGCAGAAAACGATCCATTGCCTTCGGATGTGTTTTTTGAAACACTCAGGAGTGACTCAATAAATTGTGCCGAAGAGCCAGCAAAATTTATCAATGCAATCTCGAGCGAAGACTTGAGGTCAATGATAATTGCTTACCTTCGGGGACACTTTGTCCCGAAGGACGAGAAAGAGGAAAAAAGACTTGCCCTTCGAGCGCGAAGCTACTCAATCGTCAACGACACGTTGTATCGAGGGGGTGTTTGTGCACCTTTGCTAAAGTGCATCTCGCAAGCTGAAGGCAGGCAGTTGTTGCAAGAAATACACACAGGCATGTGCTCTTCGCACATCGGAACAAGGGCTCTGGTGGGAAAAGCCTTTCGTGAAGGGTTTTATTGGCCTTCGCCCGTGGCGGACGCCCATGAAATCGTACGCACGTGCCCAAATTGTTAGAAGCACGCCCATTACAGCAAGTTCCCGCCAGAAGAAGTCCACCTCATACCTCCGGTCTGGCCCCTCGCACGATGGGGCATCGACATTGTGGGTCCCCTCCCAACAGCTCCAGGCAACTTCAAGTATGCAGCAGTCGCAGTAGAGTACTTTTCAAAGTGGATCGAAGCCAAGGCGCTTCGTGATATCACGGCCGCTACCTTGCAGAAATTTTTCTGGCAGAATATTATATGCCGCTTCAGCGTACCCAAAGAAGTCACAGTAGACAATGGCAAGCAGTTTGACTGTACTACATTCAGAGAGTTCTGTCAACAATTGGGAACCAAGTTGTGCTTCGCCTCAGTGTACCATCTGCAGTCAAATGGGGCAGTCGAAAGAGCAAACGGTATCATCTTCTCCGGAATCAAGAAAAACATCACAGAACAGCCGAAGGGCAAGTGGGTTGATGAGCTAACAAAATGCACTCCCTTCAAACTCCTCTATGGCGAAGAGGCATTGACACAAGAAAAATTTCGCCATGGATCCTACAGAATCGAAGCACCTGACGAAGATATCAAGCCAACGATCGACACGATCGAAGCCATCAAAACACAAGCGGCAATCAACCTCGGCAGGTACCAGGAGGAAACCCGAAGGTGGCGCAACAAGAAGGTGAGGCCTCGGGAAATCAAAGAGGGCGACTTCGTTCTTCATCGCATCTCAAAGAGCAAGCAACAAGGAAAAATGCACAGCAAATGGGAAGGACCTTTCCTGGTCGCTTCGATGGCAAGACCCGAAGCCTGCAGGCTTCGTACACTTAAGGAGTCGAAGAGCCATACTCCTGGAACAAAGACATGCTTCAGCGCTACTATGTCTAGTTTCCCGCGAATTTCTTGTAATAAATTGTAATCTTATTCAGCATTAGCTTGAACAATGTATCCAAGGGCCCGTACTCTTTTCCTCACAGGGGAAGCCTTCGCGCAATCGCTGTGATTGTCGAAGGTGTGAGGTTTTTAACGAGACGGAAACCCGATGTAACCCCTTGTGAAATATAAGCAAGATCCCCAGGAAGAACTAGCATATGAGTAGGCACCGAAGCATCTATCCCCCTTCGTCGCAGCGAAGGGGGGAGTCATCGGTGCATTATGCGTGACTAACACTTTGAGAAATGAGCTCAGGGCTCGCGAAGCGGAACGGCCCGCTGCACCCTAGAGTCTTAGTTCTTATTTTTTTCTCAGTCGAAAAAGACCTTCCGCACAGGGCGCCGAAGGCACAAAAAGTCCTATCGCGCAAAAGCCGAAGGACCAGGGCTTGCCTAAGCGTGCTAAAGAGCCGAAGGCCCCCACTATAAATATAAGTCCCTCCGCGCCAAATCGGCGAGGGTATGGAAAGTCCTATCGTGCGAAAACCGAAGGCTAGAGCCACCTAAGCGAGCAAAAGTGCCGAAAGTCCCCCTACCAAAAGCCCTTCGGAACATAGTTCTGAAGGCACTTGCAATCTGCTCAACGAATGTGGTGTGCCCCAACCCTCCAAGAACGCAAAAGGTGGGGGTGGCGCTTCGCAACTAATAAATGGCTTCGCCAAATATAGAAGGAGCATCGCATTCGATAAGAATAATTTTTATTATGAATGTCGCCCTCCAAGAACGCAAAAGGGGGGGTGGCGCTTCGAAGACAATACAAAGCGTCCTCGAAGGGACGAATTCTCACTTTAATAATAGCGGCGTTTCTAACATAGTAAAAATTGCAAACAAAATGGAAAGGCGGGGCTTCGCGTAGTCGAAGACCCATATACGCGAAACGAAAAGTATCACCCTCCAAGCACAACAAAGCGAAGGGTGGCGCTTCGCTAACAAAATCAACACTGTCCTCGAAGGGACTCACTTTTCGATTAAACAATAAAATCCGACATTTACACAATTACTTTTACAAAGAGGGCTTCGCCCATCAAATTGATTACACAGTTACACTCGATATTTCCTCTTCGAATACAATGCGGTCCACATCTTCGATGACCATGCGGACCGCGCGGTCAATTATCTCTTCGGCCGTCTTCCGCAAATATGCTTCAAATTCCGGGCCTGAAAACGAACGAAGCCCGTCGTGAGTCTCATTCGGACACAATGTCCCCTTGCCGACGATATGCAAAATATCCGGTGTCGGAGACTTCGTCGACGGGTTCTGGTTTGGGTTCAAGCAGCCCTCTCGCATGCGTGTAAGGGCGTTCCGTGTCTAAAATACGCTTCGTCTCGCGACGAAGCGATCTATCAGCAAGAATCTTCGCTTGTTTCTCCGGGTCACGCGAAAACTCAGCCCAAAAGTATTTGGAGTTCGCATTATCTCTATCATATTTCCGTTCCAAACGCTCCCACCATTCCGCAAACGAACCCAGGGATGATCATAATTATACTTCGCCTAGCCCCCCCTCGGAACATGAAAAGAACCACATCGCATCCATAAAGGCAGGATACCTTCGGTTATCCGCGCAGGGTCCTGCGCAGACACCGAAGGCGTTAGTTTCTTACAAAACATTGTTTCCTTCAAAATAGTTACATCCAGAATTCATTGCCCCGTGGCATTTACATCATTTGCCGAAGGAGCGCCAAGGCCACTTTCGCCCTCAGCAGTCGTTGCTGCTCCGTCTGCCGAAGTACTCTGAAGATTCCCAGCATTGGCAGGGCTGAGGAAGGCGCCTGCGAAGGCTTCGGCGTTGTCCTGAAGCTGCAAAGGAAACCGAAGTTAATATCGAAACAAAACATAATGGCACTGCCCTAAAACCACAAACATACCTGTTTCTAGAGTCTCTCCGCCTCGGCTCGGACGAGGTCCCTCCCGCATGTCTTGAAGAAACTTGCCGTGAAATTCTTGGCAATGTTCTTTGGAGGGGGGGGCGCAGAGCTTCGGGGCGGACCTCATCAGGCGAAGGCCAATCAAAAGTGGAATCACGCATTGATCGCAATTGAGCCTTCGACACAGAAGCTTCGGCACCACCGCCATCAGGAAGAAACTTGCAGATGGCAGCGCTAAGGGATCGCACTGCCACCGCAGCACTTAAGTCGCCCATCGCACGGTTAACGGAGATGGCCATGGAGACAAGCGCGAAGCCATCGAAACAATTCGGATATAGAAATAGTATTGACCGTCGGAGAGGTCGGGAGCGGATAGGCCCATAATCTTCAGGAAGGCAGCAATCTCCAGCTGAAGAGGTTCGGCACCAGCACGAACAACTTCGCGGTAAGCATTGATTGCCTGAGTAGCAGCCTGCTCCCGGCACTCTGCGTCCTTCAATTCTCGCTCATTCGCCTCCAACGACCAGCGAAGTTCTGCCATCTCAACCTTGGCGGCCTCGGTCTCACGGCGGGCGGCTTGCAACTCCGTTTCTGCGCTGGCGCGCGAAGTGGACAGCTCAGCTTCAAGCGTGGCTTTCTCTTCCTCCAGGCCAGAAACCTTCTGCTCCAAACTTGCGATGCGCAAAGGCTGCTCACGCTCTGCATTCAACAGGCGGCTGGCACACCTCGCTGCAACATAGGATTTCAGCGCAAGGTCTTCGGCGCAGCGCAGAGCGTTTCCGGCCCCAGTCAGCATGAGCCTTCGCTCCATGAGCGGAAAGCAGAATGAGTCCCCCGCTTCGGTCAAATAGTCCCGCTCATGTTGCCCACTCTCGAAGCGAAGTTTCCCAACAACCTGGCCACCAATGATCCTCGCATTCTTCATCCCAAGAGCCTCCGCAATCTCAGGTTTAGACTGACTCATCAAATAGCCGCTGCTTTCCGAGGAGCTCGAGTCATCTGTGGTACCCTCGACAGCGATCTGTTTTCCCTTCGCAGCCGCACCCGAATCTACAACATTAACCTCCTCCTCCTCCTCCTCCTCCTCCTCCTACGTAGAAGACGAAGCCGTCCTCTCGGTACATTTCTCGACTTCTGCAACCGAGCCGGCAGCATTGCGGGGTTTTGGAGCAACTTCTTCATCGCTCACCGGCTCCAGCTCGCTGAATTGCAACGAGAAGGCAGGTCTTGCACGCTCCGGAGCCACATTAACCGGAGCAGCGGGGCTTCGCGCTGCTGTCGCACTGTCTCCGCTCGACTCCACCTTCTCTTCAGAATCCCCCGTGCTGCGAAGAGGGGATTGGGTGAGGATAGTGCCAATAAGACGGGAACGCTTCTTGGGAAGCGCCCCTCCACCTTCGCCCCTGCGTTTTTTCTTCTCCAAGGCCCCGGTGTTGCCGCTGCCCTTGGAGGGATTCTTCCGCTTGCCCCCGACCGCTACCAAGGGATCGCCCTTCGTTGTCTTCTTCCTTCAGCCGAGCTTCGGCAGCACGACGAGGGGCTTCAATACCAAAGAAGGCGAACACACGGTTGTTCCGAGTGCCCCCCCCCCCCAACTTGGTCTTGAGTAAAGTGCGCTCCTTCGCAGCCTCGGCCCCAATGGCTTCGTCCGCGAGCACCTCGACAGCGGCGGGGTCTACATCTGCGAAGCAGGTGTTCAGGAAAATAATAATAATAATAACGATGGAAAAGGAAGGGCTAGTGATTTACCATCCTTCGTGATCCCGAAAGAAGTGGAGAAGTTGGGCATTGGGAGGCCACCCACACGTTTCTCCCTCCCCGCCCGCGAAGATATTGATCACCCTTCGCGGACCGGGAAACACTTGCATGCAATGTACTCTTCGACAATGTCTCAGAGTACCAAACACCTTGGACACTTCGCGAAGCATTGCAACATGATTCTTCGCCTCCTCCGTCCCTTCGTCCACCTCCACAGACGGAAGCTCCCGGAGCAGACCGATCTCCTTCACCACCAGAGGGTGGCTTTGCGTCGCTTCGGTAAGGGGGACCTTGTGGTAGAACCACATTCCCGTCCAGTCCCCCCACCTGTTGCGATAAGCAACGACTGGGCTTGGAACAGTATTGTGAAAAGCGAAGGTGTACACACCGAATTGAGGCTCCGCTTCCGAAGTCACTTCGCCCTTCTTCACGAACACCGTCTTTGGCTGAAAGTGACATCTGAAGAGGCGAGCGAAGCCAGCAGCAGAAGGCTTCATCTTGCAGGTCTTCGTCAACCACATGTAAAGATTGAGCCGAACGAAGGAGGTCGGTGTCATCTGGTGGGTGTAGACGTCGAAGAGCTTGAAAATCTCTATCACCACCGGATCCAGCGGGAACCGAAGGCCGGCGACGAAAAAATCGTGGAAGACCACGACCTCGTCATGTTCGGGCTTTGCTTCGGTCACCCCGGCCGGAGGAGCCCGTGTGAAGCCAACTTCAAGAAGACCTCGCCTCTCCATGTCTTCGATCATGACTTGCGTCATGTAACTCTTCCCAAGGATGCAAGTAGGAGGAAATCGAACCCGTTCGCACGGCGCCATGTCCTGCGAAGAGTCCGTCTTCACCCAAAACGAAGATGCCGGCGGACCAAGCAACGAACGTCAGGCGAAGTAGCAAAATGAGATCTCAAGCAAAGCGAAACTGAGGGCTGGGGGGCTCTGGCACAGACAACGTGAGGTCTCGCCCTCCCCGGGGGGCTGGCTTATATAGTGCCAGGCGCCCGCCACTCAGCGCCTGGGAGCGCACGCCTGCGAGGCAAAAGGTCTTTTTAGACCTTGTCCAAATTGAAGGAAGCCGAATCGACATAGGGGTAATAGTGTCTTTTAACATAATTCTTAAACAATTTATTTTCTTAAATTTCATATTTTCACTATTTATTCTTTTCGCTGGAAAAACACGAAAAGATTAACCTCACAAGCAGCGAAGCCTGCATTTTTTCTCCAACTTTGTGACATTACAGGTGTTCAGGTCGCCCTCGCGCGCTCGCTCGCCCGAAGGGTGGCGCTTGAGGCAGCGTTTCACGCACCGAGAAATCGAGCCTCCAGATGCTCCGAGGAGCACCCGCAGCCTCGAGGGGCTACTGTTGGGGAGCCACCTTCGAGCAGCGGTGCGAAAGCAAGAGGACCCGAAGACAAGACAAGATGACCGAGCGCGCCCTGATAAGCGAAGGCCTCGAAGCGAAGACCCTTCGACGAAGACCCAAGAGTGAGGGCTTCGGATCTGGGGGCAACAAATGGTTCCTGTCCAGCGCAGTGGCGAAGGGGAGACGGCAAAGGCTGAAGTGCGAAGGTTGACCAAGTGAGGATGCGGTGAAGAAGTTGAGTGATGAAGACCGAACCCGAAGCCCTGGTCGAAGATACTCATGGCGAAGTGTCCCGAAGATGCGCTGAGGCCTACTTGTCAGTCTAGCTGTAATTCCACTACATTGTGTCGATCGCTGTAACATTACGAGATTACCCTGGGAATATTCCCAGATGCTGGCAGTTAGCGGGTAGTTAAGGGATTTTGGCCAGGGAGTAGGTGAACCGTTGGGCTATAAATACCCCCCTGTAACTGTGTGATGATGATTGAAATGATTGAATACAGAGCAATTACGCCCTTGCTTTGATTTTCGTGTTGTCTCTCTGGTTGTGATTGTTTTCTCGGGGCTTCGTCCCCGAGGAACTGTGCTGTTGTGACACTCCTTTGCTCCGAAGGGTGTCCTACACCAACACTTAGGACTATCAGATTTTTTTAAGAAAAACTATCAGACCTAATGCACTCCACCTGCAGAACAGTACAGCAACAAAGCCCATCTAAAGCACCAAACTAAAATATGTAAGAACATAAGCCCATTCCAAGTAGTATGCTAGCCCACTCGATTACTTTGCCACGCCTGGTGTTCTAATTTGTGACGAAACTAGAGTCACTCCAAAGTCAATATTTTTACTCAAAAGCTCCAAATTCATATTTTGTTTGCAAAACTCCAAATTCAACCTCGTAGGAAGAACAAACAATGTCATGAATTTGCCCGATCCCACTCCGTCCTACTGTTCCACCATGCATTGACTAACACTCTAGAATTCAGCTAACATAATCAGATTATTTCTCAGGTATTGTCAATGTATGGTTTTTGCACCATTTATGCACAAGCAATGGACTTCAAATAAATTATGCATGTTCCAAACATGACATAGGAAGTTTAGCAACATGAAGATCGAATTCACAGGTAGTGATAATGCTCCATTTACTGATTCTGCAGTGTTTAGATTGAATGAATTTTGACATTTTTACAGTGGGATGAGATGCTTGGGGTAGTTTCACCTGCAATTAATGATACTCTTATCAATTTTGATTCACTGTGCTGTTGTCATAGGCATTCAAGTAGGAATAAATTTCTCGCATGTCATTGAACATTATAATGTTGCCTTGTGCCAGCCAAAAACTTTGTTTCCCTTGTAGCAGTTTGATCCAATAGGATTTTTTAGGGCGTGATTGGTTTCAGAACGGGCGTAGCCTGACTCGCATCAATGATGCAGGCTCTGGCTGGCTAGGCTTACAGCATGCAACGGGCCTTTGTTTGGTTGGCGTATTCATTGAGCCAGGTTAGTTGGAGAGTTTGATTTGTTGTCTGCGTAGCCACTAGCCAGCACCAACTACTTTTCACATGCCTACGCACGTACTCCAAGGTCTTGCCGGCGCAGCGCTGGAGCCTGGCTCCGCGGAAACGATGATTTTTGCTGCATCTCAGGAGCCAGGCTCTGGGACTCCTTTTCCATCCGCCGAGCCATGCCCACTAGCGAACCCAGGCAACCAATCAACCGAGCATTGCATCCTGTGAGCGTGGTTCACCTAAGGCAACCAATCACCCTGTTAAAATCTGATCTGTTTATTCCTGCGATGCACAGTGAAATGGAGATAAAAAATTAGTGATCTGTTGTAATGTTCAGCTCCTGTACTGGATTTGCTTATTTTGAGTTCTTTAGGCATCAAAGTTAGCTGTACGGGAGCATCGTATTTTTTTCTAATAAAATTTTGTACTAAACGGAATTGGTACTTTCTACTAAAGCACTGTCGATGTTCTATTGAGACACTAGTTGTGTGGTTGCAGTCGGGTTAGATGTTAGTTTCAATACTAGCTAGTTTTTTATTCTTTGATGAGTGCCACGCTATTGTGTACTTACAATTTGCAGTGTTTTTGCTTTATTGTGACTTGAAACAGGGGATCTGGACAGCTAAGATGGATCCTGTGGATACGGCAAGGTCGACTAGATGGCTCCCATGTTCTACATTTATGTTTCAGTGGTCATGTACTGTAAGCACTTGGTTCAGTAGCAGTGAAGCTAATACGTAGGGCTTAATATTGTTTTTGTACCTCTTGCTGGGTAAACTTGCACCGTTTCTAAAAAGATTGTAAACCTTACCTGCAGTATAGCATGTAAAACATATGGTTATTTGTTAAGCAAAATAGTTATACGATTCTATGTTGCTGAATTTAGGTGCAGTCAAATCGTATGAAACATGTGATTTGTTGTGTGAATCCTTGAGTATTGGTGAAGAATAACTGGTTCTAGTTCCGTCACCATGAGCTTCTAGCCTTCTAGCATGGTGCACCCCGTTACCTTCAGTTTGCTACTTTAGATTGTGAAATTTACATGATTCAACTATAAGTTCAATCCCAGCAGCTTTGCTCACAACAATGTATAATATATGTTGGACTGCATTTCCAATACAGGTCCTTGTGCTCAGCAAAAGTTTGTCATTTTAACATTCAGGGTGCCAAGATTTAAATTAGTGAATCAAGGTAATCCATCGAAAGTCAGCAAGCAACCTTAAATTGTTTAGAATTATATTAAATTAAAAAATCTATTAATTACATTGATGATTTAGATCAAATCCCTATGCTAGTAGTAGTACAAGATCTTGATGCTGAAACGACAGTAATATCGGCACCAATCTTGCTTCAATCAAGTTAACACCTGTCTTGCAATGCATCTTTGAACACAATATGTCTTCCAGCAATCACCACCAAAGCAGAAAAAAAAAGTACCAATGTTCGAAAAAGCGCGATTAAGCGTGGTTAAGCGCTGAGCGGAGGGTCAGCGCGTCGCTTAGCAGCTAAGCGCTCAATTAAGCGTGGTGCGCACTTAATCGAGCGAGTAATCGCGCCCAGGCGCGAATCGCGCGAGGCGCGCGCGTAACCGTGCGGAAAAGCGCCGCCCGCGAGCAGAGAAGGGAAGAAAGAGGCCGCAGGCGCTCCAGGCGGGAAAAATTGGTGCCCAGGCGGCAAGATCCGCGGCGGCGGCAACGGCGGCTGGAGGAGGTGGAGGAGGGGCGCCAGGGGGCAGCCCGACGGCGGCGGCAGCGGCGCGGGCAGTGGCCGCGGCGGCGCTGCGGCCGCCCCAGGCGCGAGCGCGAGCGCGAGGGCGGGCGGCGCGCCGGCGGGCACAAGGGGGGAAGGAAGAGGAGGAGGGGGGCGCGGGCCAGCCATGGTGCGCGGCGGCGGGCCGTCGGCGGCGGCCTGGCGGAGGCGGCGGCTATCGGGAGAAACAGAGCAACCGTGTCCCTCCAACCCTAGGTGGGTGACTCCAAATAGATAGTGTACATGGGCCTATATGGGCCTAATATACTCTAACACTACGAGATGAGATCATGCAAAGAAAGAGACAAGAAATTACTGCTGTAAGACACCTATCCCCTTTTTTAAGCTATATAATTAGATTTTTAACAATATTAGCAAAAACGCTTAATCGCGCGTAATAACGCTTAAGCACGCTTAAGCTTTTTCACGGCTCGAGCGCACGCTCAGCGCGCAGCGCTTTTTTGAACCTTGAAAAGTACAGAAAAAACTCTTGCTAGAATGCAAGTTGCTACAGGTGGCTCCTGGAATCGCTATTCAATCGTGCGATCTTGGGCATGTATGTAGTGATTACCCCGGCCCCAGAAGGCGAGGGAACATGAATACAGGCGTCTAACATGAGGAAAAGGGTTGTCTAGTCATGCATGTAGGGTTACCACTCCACTCCAATCCAATTCTATTTCCGACAGGAAAGCTTACTCCCTACCAAAACAACTATTTGCATATGAAGTGATGAGTTTGTTAGAGCAGCCACAGCGTTGCTCAAAATCGATGCCCCAATTTTCTCTGTCCTCAGCAGGCATCGGTTTGTACACTGCCGCCACTGATGCTCGAACGAAAAAAACACAGCATCGATTTTAAAATTGTTCTGCTTATTTAAAATTGTTAGCGGGACTCAATTTACCGATGCACAACACTGCGGCAGAAACTCGAAACGCAGCATCGGTATTGACGTAACAACTATTGTCACTACGAGACAATTTTCTTGGCCTGAATTCAGAACCAATCCTATCTTCTATTAGTATTCCCAAAGTAATCCATCAATGACACATACCCATCACCTACCTGATGCATTCTTCCAAACTCTACAAAACCTTAGTACAACCAGAAGTCCAGCGATCATAAGCACATCGCAACCATAATTTTTGGTGTTTTCCATCATACAGTTACTGCAATAGCATGAAAGAATTGACATAGATGCTTAAAAAAACAACAGCAACTTATGAATATCTTATTTTGTAAGCTGTACCAACCAGTCAAAGTCGAAAGGAACTACAAGGTCACTGCTACACATGTACAGAACATCCAAAATCTGAATTTAAAACAAATAAACAATGCAAACCACGCATAACCAAATCAAATAAGCTTGCAAAACTGATGAACCCGTAATATCCTTCAGCATATATATGCTTACGAACTTGAGGAAAATTACCATGTTGATCACTGTTCACTCCAAGCAATAACATATTTCAGGTTTATGCTTAACCTATTCGAGGCTTAGGTACCCTTCGTGGGCGGCCAGCGAAAATCAGTAGATAAACATCCATGTCAAGAAAGTCTGCCAGAAATGCACGATTCACACCACGCTGATAAGGTCTGACCCAACAGGCATATATTCACAAAATGTGCATAAGCAAAGTACTTGAGCAACTACAACCAAGTGAAATCATTTGAGGATACAAACAAATGAAATCATTAGTCTCTTGACCAGTGCCTTGTCAACATACTTACAACAAACTGGATACAGCTGGAACAACTAGATCAGTTATTCTGAAACTCTAAGCAAACTCCTTGTCGAGGTGACGGTCTATGATTTCAGATATGGTCTCTAAGAACATATTTTCGCTTGACCCTGGGAGAACAGAATCCTCTGCTTCCTGGATGATGTCCTCAATCTCAGAGTCTCTATTCACAGTTTCCCTACACAGTATGCGCCCTATGTCAAATGGTGTGAGGCCACGAGCTGCACCTTTCTTGAGAAGCATGGTGCTGATGCGCAGGACACGAGCACATTTCGGAGACAGCTCCCACCCATGAAACTTGAGAAGTTTGATGTCCTTCTCAGCATCAAGTGATTTGATGTATTCAACAGTTTCACCGCTGAATGGCTCACGGGCTTGGGGCCAGTAGAGCCACTCAAATGTACAGTCTTCAAACTGCATAGCAATAGGGCAACATAAGCCAAGTTAGACTCGCAAAATAACTACAATGCACAAACCGAACAAGTAATGTAAGACAGATAGTCACCTTCTCAGGCAAGCAGTAGCCATGATCAATTGGAATCAGCTTGTAGTTGTCACCTTCTTCCTCCTTGTGCACTAGAATATTCCCAGCATGACGATCAGCATTTGCTAACCTAATATCCAAAACTGCTATTTTGTGAACCTCCTTGACAGGGAAAGCTCGAGGACCCATATCCTCAGTGCTTCCACTGTTCTCCATGAACATCTGCAGTGACCCAATCTTAAAGCTCTTCCCCCTATGTATGCTTCGGACCAATGTTGTGGGAGGAACACCAGAAAACCCAACAGTGTGGCCAGAGATATGATCACCAACTGGATGGTCGAGAATATAAGCTGCGACTTCCCTAAATGCTCCTTCCCCTACAATTGTTCCCCTTTTCATTCCTTCACCATCAGTGGACAAAGGAAGGCCCCTTGGGTTGTTTTCAGCCATAGGTTCCTCATCGATAGGCTTAAACACGGCAACATTCTTCTGACCTGTTGCATCTCGCATGAAGTAAACCCCTCCTGAACCTTCAGCTGACATCACAGGCAGGTGTCCTTTCTCCAGGCCAGCTATGGTCGAACTTATCATTCTCATCACTTCAGGTGACAACTTCGCTTTTCTATTAACAACTGATTCAACAGGAGCAGGCCTAAACCCAGCTGATTTTGCAGATTTCACAGCATGAGCTTCATTTTGCAGGTTGCCTTTCTCTTGTGGATTGACAACTGTGACCAAAGTATCTCTATCAACTTGCTGTGTTCGTACCTTTGCTGGTTTGCGGATGAACAGGTGAATCACAGCATCATCCCTCTTGCTAATATCAGCAATCAGCTGGTGGTCCTCAAGCTCCTCACCATCATACTCAAGCTTGTGATCCTCCGGGTTACCAATATCCTCATCACCCTCATCTGCCAGCTTAGTCTTGAGATATTTGACATTGCGGCTTTGGTCCACCTGAAACTGAAACTTCTTCCCAGAGGCAGTTTCAATGTTAATCACCCGGAGATCAGATAGCCGAATAACAAGGTGCAGAACATTTCCCTCAGACAGCCCATAATCCTTGACTGGGCAGTTGTTGCGTGCCAACTCATGGCCATCCAGCACAAGCCGCTGCTTCGTCACCACAAAACCCTTGAACCGCTGGATGCGCAACTTGACTGAGGCGATGGACTCAGATCCCAGCACGCTCATGGGCATGGGCGGCATGCCGGGCACAGCGAGGAAAATCAGAATGGAATCCTGCAGCTGCGACCCAGACAAGCAGTGCGGCGAGCGGCTGGTGTTGAAGCAGATGGGGAGGAAGGCAGGGTCTTCCGGGATTGGCCCGAGGGCGATGACACCTGCGGATGACATCTTCACAGGGAGGCTACTAAGGAGGCCGGAGCTTCCTCAACAGCTGCTACCACTAATATTTACGCTAGCACTACCAAGTTAGATTCCGGATACTACAAAGTGCGCCATGGAGACGGACATCCAAGGGTTCCCTTCCTTCCCAATCCAGGATGGAGGAAACCCTCAGAGAGCCGCGTAGAACAGCGACCGAGATTACAATCCCATCTCGCGTTCCAGGCAAATTAAATCTGCACGAAAATTAGCGAGCTTTCAGTAAACACAGCACAAAACAAAACAGAAGACAGGGGAAATCGGAAGAGATGGCAAGGAAAACGTACCAGGATTGGGGGAAAGTGGCGCAGAACCGTCACTTCGCCCCGCGGATGGCCGAATCCCCAATCGCGCAGCGCAGCAGGCTGCGATGGCCAAATCCCCCCAATCGCGTAGCGCAGGATGCGATGGCCTGACGATTTGGAGCGATCAGTCAAAGGCCCATTCAAATCCCCATCCAAAAACACCACACACAAATCATAGCAGAAATCAGTGGACTGGCTCACCAGAAAGTAGCAACCCTTGCCCCCCCACAGATCGGGGAGCTCACCAAATGGGACGATTCCTTCAATCCGCACCCCCGATGGGGGCTACCGCCCCACGGATTCCTTTCCTCAGCCCAAACCTGCAACGCAGCACCTCAGATCAGATCACCTCCCCATCGATCCAACCCCGAGCCCCCGCGGCCCCACAGGAATTACAGCGGAAATCGCGGGACGGGAGAGCAGGAAAGGCGAGGAGGAGGAGGAGGAGCTAACCGCGCCCGAATTGGAGAAACAAGCGATTTGTAGGCGTCCTCCCAGTCCCAGCCCCCCCAAAACGAGGCAACGCACCCCTTCCTTCTTGCTCCGCGGTTCACGCAGGGCGGCGAGGGAGGGGAGAGAGAGAGAGAGAGAGAGAGAGAGAGAGAGCCAAGGGAGGAAGGTTTGGTTGGCCTGCAGTGCGCAGCAAGGAAGAATGGCGAGACGGAGGGAGAGAGAAAGGGGAAGGTTGCTGGGGGCAGCTGATTTTTATTCCTGGAAGGGAGGCGAGATTTTTTGCGTGACGGTTTTGTCCCTGTGTGACCGTGTGTGTCAGGAGAGAGAGAAGATTAGACGAGAGCTCGGGGTCAAAGCAACCTCGCTGTCAAGATTATGCGGGGTAAGCTGGATTAGAAATTGCTATTGAATGCTGTACTACCTTTTACTTTAAAAAAAAATTATGTACCACCTGCAGTAAAATATCGGAATTGACTAGATCAACCCGGAGAGGTTCGCTCTACTGGCTCCCCTATCGTTTGTACACGAGCAATTCTTGCTTACTGTTACTGTGCCTCCACGATTTTCTAGAAAACTCGGTATTTAATTAATATACAGGTGTAAGCAAAAAGTAGTTTTTCTAGCGCGATAAAAATTAAAACACGTGGATTCGTCCCTTGAAAATGGTTACCAGCAGATTCTGAAATTAAACTACTTAAGCTAAAAATGAACACTAAGAAAAAAATATAATGGTCAAGAATAGAACTATTTTGTTGTTAGAAAAGTTGAGGCAATAACATTTTCAAACGGGGGAACAAGAAATACATTGTGTTGTTAGAAAAATTGAGGCAATACCTGCCTTTCTTTTCAAAGAGGCCATTATAAAAGCCTTGTTTGCCGTTGGCCATATTCCTGGCCTCTCAACGTGTTCCCAACTTTTTTCTTCTATTCGAGGGGGCAACGTGTTCACAGCTTAACAATCCACCTCATAAAATGGAGCAATGCCTAAAAACAAGGATTGAAACTTGAAACGGTCGGGAAGGGGACCCAACAAGGCAGAAGAGTCAGGGGAGCGGGGCCACAGCCAGCCCGAGCCGCGCCCGTGCCCGCCTGCCTGGTTTAATTGGGGGCTACGGCACAATGGCCAGCGGAGAGGGAGAGACGGGCAAACGGCCGAAAGCGATGTGGCCGCATGCGTAGGCTCTGACGCGTACTCCACGCGGCCGGCGGACAAACGACGGGCGAACGCTGCCTGCGCGCGTGCGTGGCGGCCGGTGGGGCGAAACCTCGGCCGGACGCCAGCTTGACGGGAGGCGAGCGTCGGGTGCGCCGTCGCGGATACTGGTCCTGAATCCCGGAGTCTTTTGCGTCCAGATCCAGTGCCCCGCGACCTCCCCTAGCAAACGGCGTCCTTCTCAACCGGCAACGTCAGAATGCTACCTCGGCGTAGTTACATTTTACGTTACCGGTAAAAGGTGAAAAGTAGTTTCGTCCACTTTCATATATAATTTTAAAACTATGTGAAGACATTATAATGCTTGTAGACTAGTTCCAGAATTTCTACTCGTAATATCATTTATAGATGCTCATAGTTAGGTCAAATTGCAGGTGAAACTGGTCAAACTTAATTTAGCAGGATGGCAAACATTTTACGAGGCACCTTGTAATTAAATTATCAAGCTGAAGTTATAAATTGTGACTATGTCGGTGTTTTCATTATGGGAATGAAGCTGCAGATTTTGTGCACGACTACCCTATAATTGAATGTCAAGTTTATACCCCCCCCACACACACACACACCCCCACCCACCCACCCAATCAAAAAAGGGGTGTAAATTGGTGATCCTTAACCTCCAATCCTCTTTAGTTCAAATATTTGTACTAAATCTTTAAAGTGACTCATTTTGAAAAAATAGTATAAATATTTGAACTAAATAGAGTTGGGGGTGCACTAAGGATCACCAATTTGCATCAGATGTTGGACACTCGTTATGCATTCACCTTTAATTTATTGAAATATAAGATTTTTACTAGAGTCTTTTTGCTCAATTCAAACCATGCAAGAATTAGAATGAATTAATTTTACAAACCCAAACTACTTGCGTCATTGTATTAAGAACATATTTTGTTAACTTCTAATGACAATTTTATAAAAGCGTCACAAGTTTAGCATCCATTAACAAGGAACTATAACTTTTAGAAAATAAACGGTTTTCTTGCAAATAAAGAATATTTAAGTAAGTCCAATATCTGTTATAGTTCTCTTAAAGTTTATAATTATGTCATTAGATGTGAAGTAGTTGTGTGAAATGGAAATAAGAAGTTTTCTTTGCTACTTCAATATCATGAATGTATGTAGTTCTGTATAATTATGAGCAGATTTATTGTGCATTGTAAACTAAAGCCAAATCGTGAGGAGAACAACCTGGAATAAGGTTAGATTTACATAATGGAACCATCTAATGGATCTAGGGAAAATATTCCCTAGTTTACATCTTAAACTCCGTTCAACGTCTAGGGAATGGAAGTACGAGGATAAGTAGTGACTCAACAACTATACTGATGGAGTACGAGTAGCGGCCGCTAACATGTGTGTTTGTTTTAATAAAACCTTTAAAATAAGATCTCACACCACTATGTTTTAATGATATAATTTTTTGAGAGAAAATATTTTTCGCGTATTCTAATTTGCTTATGATGTTTGCAAAAATTGCTTATGCGTTTACATAGTGTTGCTTTTGCATGCCCAAGTTCAGTTAAGTGGATATTGGTGTTCATATTGTATGAAGGTAGAATGTTTAGTGTCAATAGTGGATAAGGGTAAATAACTTTGTTAGATAGGTGAACGTTGATCGCATGATCAATAATAGGCAACTTTAGTAGATCCATCGAGCATTTTAACTAATTGATTTTGTCATTTTTTCATTGTACATAAAGTAATTTATGTGTTTTGAAAAATATTGTCGAAATATATTCAAGTGGGGGTCTTATTTTGAAGGTCTCCTCGAAAGAGATACAATTGTGCAATCGGAATTCATATTTGATGGATGGTTTAAGAATTACAACTTTTTTCGTTTTAAACATGCTTGCATGTGCCACTGTCCCGCGGTGGTGGAGGGTCAACTTAGACTGACATACAATAGCGCAAACGTACGACCATCCGTAATAAATTCATTACCATATATTTTTGCTAGTTTCTTTTATCTACAGTTATACACTAGGAACACAGTTTCACATGGTATATTATTGCCACAAAAAGTCAATAAACTCAAGTCTTGTTTAAATGCAAAAACTTTACATTCGAAATGGCTGTAAACTTTACATTCCAAATGGTTTTAAACTTTACATCAAACATTTGGACACATGTATACATTTGCTAATGATGGATTAATTAGGCTTAACAAATTTGTCTCGCAGTTTACAAGCAGAATTTAATTTGTTTTGTTATTAGTTTACGTTTAATATTTCAAATGTATGTTCTTATACTTTGAAAACTTTACACCTCTAGAGCCAAATCTTTACTTGTAAAATTTTATAAAAACCTGTTTAGTTCCAAAATTATAAAAAAGTAGCTTAATTTTAAAAAGTTTTAGAATTTTAGGTGCACGTAAACAAGGGCTCAACCGGACGGACCCAACCGGACGGACCCCACGTGTGCAAGCAAAATAATAAAGCCGTGCGCACGCGACGAGATCACAGCTCGGAGAATCCCAAGCCCCCCGCTCGCACCGCGCTGGAGGAGCGCAGCTCCAACGACCACTGACTTTCCGGAACGTTGGCCTTGTTTGGATATCTACAAAACTAGCACGTACGCTTCTCAAAAAAAAAATCTCGCATGAAGTACTAAATAAAATCTATTTGTAAAATTTTTTTAGGAATGAGTGTAACTTTTCGCGACGAATCTAATGACGGTAATTAATCGATGATTTGCTACAGTGATGCTACAATAACCATCCTCTAATCGCGTGGTCAAAAGCCTCATTAAATTCTTCAGAGTCACTAGCACGGGAGTTCTAAAGTTAGTTTTTGTAAACTGACTTTGTTTGACACTATTCACTAGCATACTACAAATGTAGCACGTTCCCAGGCCGTTAGCTCCCCCAAGCGATTCCATCCTACGTGCTGCCGCCCCATTTGCTGGCTCCTCGACCGTCTTTTCTACTCCCCTCCGCTCGCAGCCTTGCACCGCCCGCGCCCCTCGACGGCTGGCTCGGCTTGGAGGGTGTTTAGTTGGTAAAAAAGTTTAGATTTGATTATTGTAGTAAGTTTTGTTATTATTTAATAATTAATGTTTAATTATGAATTAATTAGGATTATTAGGTTTATCTCGTATGAATCAGTTAGACTATATAATTAATTATTTTTTTAATTATATTTAATACTCTACGTATTTATCTAAAAATTGGATGTGACAGATATTGTGCAAATTTTTTTTAAACTAACCGCAGCCTTTATCGAACCCCCCCGAACGGTCGAATCGGGCACGCGCGTACGGCCGTCACCTTTTCCGTTTGCCCCCACCCCACCCAGCTCTCCCCGTCCGGTCCGCCGCTCCTCTGCTTCAATTTAATTAATCCACCGACCGCTGGGAGGAGATAAAAAAAAAATCTCGACCCCTCGCCGCGCCGGGCCTGCGAGCCGGACACGTCGGGTCCGGCCGAGTCAGGCGGCGAGCGAGCTGACGCAGCTGGCGGAGCTTTCCGTTGACAGGATCAGGCGCCGGGCCTAACCATTCGCTCTGTTCTCCGGCAGGAATCTAATCATCCGTGTGTGGGGCTGCGGGTGGGTTCCAAACCCCGTTCTCAGAGAATTGATGGGTGATTAATTGATGTCTTATCTAATAAACACCCGCCTGCCCGAACCCATGTGCGTCCCGGCTGGCGGCGTCGATGCTGTCGGGGATCGCCTCTGGTCCTGAGAATTTGTGCACGGGGGTCCCTTTGCAATAAATAAAACGGTTTTATTAAATAAATACTGATTTTTTTTTCTGTCGGTGCCTTTGGGCCGCTGGAGTGGTACTTAGAAACTGAAGTATTCCCTCCGTCCTAAAAAAATATAAATATCGTTTTCCGAGGAGTCAAATAATTACAACTTTAACCTAATTTATTCAACACAGTACTAATATATATATTACAATATAAATATCTTTAGATTAATCATGTAATATATTTCTATACTATATCAATTCGAAGACAAATGTTTGTAATTTTTTGTATAAATTTAGTCAAAATTAAAATTGTTTGACTTCTCGGGAAGTGAGATTTACATTCTTTTTAGAACGGAGGGAGTACAATCTTTGGAGCATCTATCAATTATTAGTGCTGCGGAACTACATTTTTGTAGAAGATGGACGCCAACCCAAAATTTTGCCATTCTTTTCTCTACCTTTTTGGAAGACAAATTTAGCCATTCTTTTCATCTCACCGGTTCTTGTGAGTGTCAAAGGATTATGTCTGCTAGCCCACTGTAGCCCCTTGCTATCTAGTGTCAAACGGTAAAATGATTTTTTTTCTAAAATTAAAATTGTAGTTGTAGAGTGAATTTTTTTGGAACGAAGGGAATACCAAATAGTAACAAAGAATTCACGACACTCCCAAGCCCAAAAACTAAAATTTAGCGCAGCCCAACTCAGAAGATAACATAAATTGGCGTTGCGTATCTCTAAAGCCCATAAACTAAAAGCTGCAAAAAAAAAAGACCATCATGTACAAATATACAATGCAGTTCTTTCTGAAAAACCTTTACTAGCCACATCGGCGGACCTAGAGCCCGGCCGCTCTGGGCACTGGGCCACTGGCACGGGCTCCATCGCCAAATCTGCAAGTGGCTAAAATCAGTTATACTCTCTCCGTTCCAAATTATAAGTTATTCTAATAATTTTGGAGAATCAAACCAACTCAAAATTTTACCAAAATTACAGAGAGGATCACAAAGATTTATGACATCAAATAATTATACTATGAAAATATAGCTATCAAAAAATCTAATGATACTTAATTTATATCATAAATATTATTATCTTGTTATATATTTTTGATCAAACTTGAAAAACTTTGACTCTCTAAAATTCTTGAAATGACTTATAATTTAGAACGGAGGAAGTAGTACGACTCCATTCGCTACTTGGATCCGCCACTGTCCAGCCATTTTTCATTGTGCTCAACAGGTCAGTTAAGTTACGGTAAAACATGAATAAACTACAACTTATGACAAGGGAGAAGCTATCATAATTGTTGTGTTCGCTTGGCTTGTCAGCCAACCAAGCAGCAGTACTATTCTCTCATACTAAATCAGCATCAGCCACCAGCTACCAGCCAGTCAGCAGTACTATTCTCTCATAACAAATCAGTACTAGCCATCAGACACAACTAAGCGAACACAACGAATAACTTTCTAATATGGCATAGTGCCGTGTGCCGCTTTTTATGCAAGCGCACCATAAAAAATCAAATGAAAGGGACGTGGATTAACATGAAGAAATTTCAGATCTACACAGTAAAAGAAATTCTTGTGCAGGCCCTATTTTGTCTTGAGTTTAGAAACAAGGGCCCAAATTTCCAAATTCTACGGTATAGTGAATTTTTTGACCCGCCGTTTTTACTAAGAGGAGGTGAATTCAGGTTCCCCTAATAATCAAGAGATCCTTTCGCGTGGATTATTATTCGAGTGGATTATCCTCCGAAGGCCGCATCCAGTACATTCTGTGCATTTGCACATTCTGCGACGAGACGACACGAACCCAGTTTACAGGAAGCGTCTGCACACGTGCAGCTCATGCCTTCGCCGGCCAACCTTTACGCCGACGACACGCGGGCACCGCGCGTCAGCCGGTGCGTCGCACGCGTCACCACCATGCCGCAATCCTGTACTACATAAAATCGGCGTGGAAGAAAGGCAGGCCACTTCACTGCCCAGAGCCCAGCGCCGAGCATCATCCACTGCAGGAACTCGCTAGAGACCGAGCCCAGATCGAGGGCGCAAGGGCGCAGGCGCAGCCGAGGAGGGAAGACGACCCGCTCCAGGCGCAGGGCGACACGGCCCAGCTGCTGGGCCAGGGCCAGGACCCGCAGCAGGCGGCCATCAGGTACGGCCACGTGTTCGCCGTGACGGGCGACCTCGCGGGGCAGCCCATCGCGCCGCGCGACGCGGCCGCCATGCGGTCTGCCGAGGACAGCGTGCCGGGCGTCCAGGTTCCGGAGGGCGCCGGCGGCGGCTTCCGCGCCGCGACCGCCATGGAGACGGCCGCGGCATACGAGGCCGTCGGGGCCGTGCACCCCGGCCAGGCCAGCGGCGCCGCCGCCGCGCAGGGAATCATCGTCCCCCAGACCGCCGTGCCGGGGGGCCGCGTCGTCACGGAGTTCGTCGCGGGCCAGGTCGTGGGGCAGTACTCCGTGGCGGACCCGCCGCCGGCCGCGGAGGAGGACGCCACCAAGATCACCATCGGCGAGGCGCTGGAGGCGACGGCGAGGGCGGGGGCCGGGCGCCCCGTCGACCGCGCCGACGCGGAGGCCATCCGCGCCGCGGAGATGAGCGCGCACGGGGCGGACGTCGCCATGCCCGGCGGCCTCGGCGACCAGGCACGGGCCGCGGCGCGCGCCAACGCCCAGGCCACGCGCGACGGCGGCAAGGTCAAGATCGGCGACCTCCTCTCGGTGAGCAACCGTTGTAGTTTGCGCTGAATGCTTGCAAGCTTTTGAACCATGTGTGTATGTAACGTTGCCTGAGTCGTGCTTGTCCGGGCGCGGCGCGCGCAGGACGCGACGGCGAAGCTGGCCGGAGACAAGGCCGCGGCGACGGAGGACGCGACGAGGGTGGTCCAGGCGGAGACGTTCAACGACGCCGAAGCGCACGCCAGGGCCGGCGGGGTGGGCGCGGCGGTGGCCACGGCGGCGAGGCTCAACGAAGACAACAACCTCGGCGACGCTTGAATTTTGTCCCAAGAACCATAGTAGACTGTTAGATGGAGCGAGCTTCAAGGGTGAGAGTCTGCACGCATGTGTATAGCTAGTTTGGTACTGTAGGTGTGTGGGGGCAGAAATAAAAGTCAGTTCCTGTGATCGATCGTCAGTTCTGGCCTGACACTCTGTTATGCTCAGAGAATGTTGCCTCAGAAAGAATGAAAAAAAATCGGTTTTACCCTTTTAAGACCCAACTCCAAGAGTAAAATTTCTAGTTATTTACAGGATAAAAGTTTCTCCAACTCTAGCTACATCCCGCTATTCATATACTCTCCTCTCGTGCTGGGCTGTTTGGTTGGTTGCATAAAGCCCAACCAAACTCTAGTAGGCCAATAAGGAGATGTTTGGTTGTCTGTTTAAAGGCTGGAGTCAGGCTCCCATTGTGCAAATGGAGACCTGTGGCCAAGATAAGCTTATGCGGCCGAATTGGTCGCACAGCCCGGGCCTGGCTCCGCTTGAATGCACGCTCTTCTCCCAATATGCAGGCCACCTAGTTAACCAGGAACCGGCCTGCATTCATCTACCACAAAACCGGTCGCACAGCCCGGGCCTGGCTCCGCTTGAATGCACGCTCGTCTCCCAATATGCAGGGCACCTAGTTAACCAGGAACCGGCCTGCATTCATCTACCACACAACCAAACAGGTAGGGGTGGCTCTATTTACACTGTCCTGGGCTATCCAGACTACAAAAATAAGCCAGGCTTCACTAAGCCCAACAAACAAACAGCCCCATACCCTCCTCTCGTATACTCCCCATTCCTGCATTCATCTACCACGCAACCAAACAGGTAGGGGTGGCTCTATTTACACTGTCCTGGGCTATCCAGGCTACAAAAATAAGCCAGACTTCACTAAGCCCAACAACCAAACAGCCCCATACCCTCCTCTCGTATACTCCCCATTATGTGGCCCCCGTTCTGTGGTTCTCTATGGTTATCAGTGTCCCATCCCCGTACACCTCGCTCGTTTTTGCGGTATGCGCCCGCCGGCGGGATCCGCGCCAAGGTCGCCGGCCCAACCGCCTCCAGCATCGCCACCACCGATTCGGATCAGCTCACCGCCCTCCGCCGGGATCGCGCCCTCCGCCGGCAAGGCCCGGTCCTGAGATTTTGGGCGGGATCACGCCCTCCGCCGGGCGCCGCCCGGGATCGCGCCCTCCGTCGGCGGGAAGGAGGGAGCGTGATGGGGAGATGCGCGGGAGGGAGGGTGCGTGGGGGGTGGAGGGGCGATAGCAAGCGGAGCTCGCGAGGCAAATACGCCGAGCAAGGGGATTGTTTTTGTTAAATCAAGAGTAGAATGGAATAATTGATATTCATTGATGTGATTGATTATATATATATATATATATATATATATATATATATATAAGTCCAAAGGACATGGTGTCTTTTGTGATTGACTCTTTCATGGTGACTCTTTTGTGGTGACCCCTTCGTGAAAGGTAACCGTCTAATGACTAATTTAATAAACTATTACAGAAATTGATCACTAATCCTAATTTCTTCATAACACTCCCCCTTGATCAATTTTCTTCTTCTTGTGATCTTGTAATCAATTTGATCTTTTTATGATCTTGTAATCAATCGAAAAACCCCTTGAAAAATCCTATGGGAAAAATCAAGAGATGCGATACAATATATAACTCCCCCCAAAAAATTTTCAGGAAAAATGTGAGGAGAATCTTTGGAAAACCATGTGGGAAAAACCAAAGTAATACTGGTATACTAGGCAAAACTCCTTAAAAACCAGTGGAAAAAATAAGAAGAAACACCATAATATACAATTATCAATGTTAGTAGATCCTTGAGATAAATCCAAAATCTTATTCTAATAACAACTTGACCATATGGTCAATATGCTTCAAATATCATCTTCTAAAAACCTCTATGGGGAAAACTAGATGATATAGCATATACCTTTGTTGACATTGCCTCATCAAAAACTTTATATGAGAAACCCCAATAGGAAAAACTCACATAAAGAAAAGAGTACAATGTATCATATGTCCCAATATCATCCACCAAAAACTTCTTCGGAAAAAATGGATGATATGATAGTCTTGTGTCGATATTGCCTCATTAAAAACTTTATATGAGAAACCCAAAGGGAAAAAAACTCATACAAAGAAAAGAGTGCAATATGATGTTTTTAACAAATTATTAATCAGAGAGACGAGAGACATTCCCCCTGAAACTTGCAAACCTTTCATACCAATGTATTCTACACATATGAAATGTGGAGTATAGTAGACCTTATGAATATCTCTTCGAGATTATCACAAGTACTTAGTTTGCAAATATTCATATGACCTATGAAACAGAACTATCTTAATGCAAAATATTGCATTAAGTATAACTTGTGTAGCAAAAATGGCCTCTCATGCCATATTTCAATATAATGTTTTGATGATTGATATAGACAACACAACACTTGGACTAATATGATTGTTAAGAAAACCATTCTCAGGCTTTTAGGTTCAAGTGATGACAAAGAGAAGATAGGCGTAGCTAGGCCCGATGGGCCACCCCTACGGGGGTTCCGCTGAAAGCTCTTCGGTCCAAGGGACAAGAATTGAGGCATTTTGCTATCATCGGTTAAACCAACGTAGGGCAAAATGAACTCACCGGTGCAATCACATAGAATGTCTGCGGGTTAGGGTTTTACACCAGATTAACTGACGCTAAAAAAATTGCATATGTCGGTGCATTGACAGATGAAGACAGAGAAAATTCTATACACCGGTTAAACCGACGATTACATATTGATGAACGTCGGTGCAGTTGTCCAGAGAGTTAGTTTTTCAGTAACTACACTCACCGGTTAAACCGACGTTTCTATTACATTCACCGGTTGATTACGTCGGTCGATTGAGGTAGCCGTTGAAGTATAACGGTTAGTTGGAAAATGCACTCACCGGTTAAACCGGTGATGACAAAAAGTTGAGCGTCGGATCAACCGACGTTAAGGGTTTTTGTCAACATTTTTCCAACGGCTAGTTTGGGGTGTGTGGGCTATATATATACCACCCCACGGCTCATTTGAGAGTGCTGGAGACCAAGGAAGCATACAAGAGTTCAAGATCATCTCCAACCACCATAGAGCTTCATTGTACATCATATAAGCTTAAGCACACTTGTGAAAGTGCTTAGTGCTTGTTTAAGCTTAGTTCTTGAGAGAACTAGCTTGAGTGAAAGCCTTGCTGCGGCAAGCATCTTGTGATCCGTCGTGTGACCCTCCGACTTGGTGTGGAGAGGCAACGACACTTTGTGCGGGGGAAGAGGAGACCCCCTCCTTGGTGGAGAAGCTCCGTAGTGGATTTCAGGCCGGGTGACCGAGAGAGACGGTGGCGGTGCACGAGACTTAGTGTCTTGTGGGCACTTGCTTTTGCTTGCCGGCATCGCCTTGGTGGCGTAGTGCAAGACGTGATCGGAAGAGCCTCAGTGTCCCGTGGACGTAGGCGTTTGTGCCGAACCACGTTACATGACCGTGTCTACTCGGGAGTTTGCATCCCTCTTGCACTTACCTCCTTACTTACCATATTACGTTTCCGCATTTACTTTATCTTGCGTACCTTTACTTTCCTAGATAGTTTGTTTAGGATTGGCTATAGGTTGCAAGTATTTTGGGGTAAGTAGAGAATAATAAAGATAAACCTTAGTCATAACTAGCATATATAGGACGTGTTAGGTTTATCTTATGCAAGTAGTTTGAGCCCTAGGTTAAAAAGCGATTAGCGACCCTATTCACCCCCTCCCCATCTAGGGTCGGACACCCCGGTGATCCTTACAACTTGGCTCCATCTAAACAACACAAGTTGCATTACTTTTATAGATAAGGATCTTTAATTCAATAGAATCAGAACCACATAACTTCAGTATGTGACATATCATTCTGTCAAGCTATACACATTCATGTGTAGCCTTGTACAATGCAATATCAGAATGATTAGTGGAATTAACCATTAAATGTCTACTTAAAGACTATTATAGAATGGTCTTTCTATATTTCTGTAAAGCTTATTTCAATGATCTGGAATTTGAGGATCTTATAGATAACTAGAATCATGATATCCACGTAATCGGATCATGGATTATACTAAGTCCGTATGTGTTATCTTAAGATATCAAAAGTCATTCTTAACTTCAATCTACCAACTTTAGGTAGAATAGTGCTGCTATTAGATAGCAAATTATTGCAAAGATAATATCCGACCGGGAACCTTTGTAATATATGTATTAGCGCATAAATAGCACTGGGATAATAGACCATTTGTCCCAATATCTCAATTCAATCAATATGGCATAAAAAACAATATTCCTCATACTTTCTCTATCATGAGGTAGAACCACCATAGGATTCCCTTTCATATTGAGTCATTCAATATGATGTGGATATAGATAGCTTTACTATAAAAACCTGGGAGAAGATACTTGGATCCTAAACACAAAATAAAATTTTGGTTTAGACCGTATGTCCCATCTCTAAACTCCGTCTTTAGATTACCATGTATTATTCAAGTGTCCATTACCAATGATGTCAAGATTATTGACAATCATATAATACTAGGAAATTCAATCAAGAATTCCGAAATGAACACCACATGTAATTAATCTTGTATCCGTTTAACTTAAGGATACATATAAAGTCGATTGTACCAAAATCAACTTAACTGCTTTAAGCCATATATTAAATTATGCAATACACAGTATATGTTGCGATTTTATATATAAGTAAACATTTGATATGTGAACTCCTTCCCGGATGTTTCACAATATACCAAATCAAGTGATCATATGTAATCATTACATCTATCAACTGCAAAGATAGACGCTTTTGTACTGCCAGTCAAAAATTAGTATTGTAAATTTTATAATTTACTATGGAGAATAACCTGCATTGAAAATCAATGCTCTGGGCTTTGCGTAAACCCCTTGTGCTACTAGTCTTACTTTAATCTCACCACCACATAGTTCTCAATCCATTCTAGGATGAAAACACTTTTGTACCCACAGTAAAGGTACGTCTAGGTGTTGGCTTTACTACCAAAAATACATTTTTTCTAGTGAGCAAGACTATCTCTGTATGTATAACTTTACTCAACAAGGTCCAATAAGAGTGATAAAGCACTCTGCCATGATCTTATTAACTGGATAACTTTGAATAATGTATACAATTTATTCAGAGAAGTTTGCATCGATACATTTAGTCTTTATATGAAATAATTCTCCGATTATCAAAACTTAAAAATGAACCCTGAATGACTCATCGTGACTTCCTTAAATGAGAGTCAGGGCTTTCCGATATCCCAGCATCAGTATTTTGGTGCACCTCTGAGCTGAGTTGTGGATTATAAATATCCACAGGACATAAAATATCATCTAAGTATCTTTCAACTAAAGGTTGAGTTGCATTTACTACTTTAGAAGAAAAGTCTTCTATTGCTAGCATGAATAATCCTGCTTTATGGCCATACTCCCCCCCTCTTATTTACAATTGAGAGTTGAGTGGTTTTACTTAGTACCACTACTCTTTCTGGCACATACTTGTATCAGATTAATGATTAGTAAATGCATGTGACAGTTTATTTGCAATACTATACAAATCAATAATTCTTTGAACTCAAAGTTCAGTTAATTTAGTACGTGATCCTGAGCTTGAAATGCTTCATGCATTTAAATATTTTTCGGGCATTATATATGGTACTTCTAATCTCCCCCTAATACCTGGATAAACTCATTTATACTGAAATCCAGTATACAGGTTATAAATAGATCCTCTCTAAGAGATCTAGATACTGAACAATCGACGGAGATTTGAAATCTCAGATTGATCCCTAGTTTCCTGTGTGAATCCATCAATGTATGCTGTGATGGTGAGAGTGGTACGTATACAACGTAACTCAATTTTACGCAAATAGGAAATCTTCATGTATTTCCACGTACTATATGCATATGGGGGATATACAATTAATCATAAGTCAGGAGTGTGTAAATTCACCTGACTCCAACACGAAACTGACAATAGCAATTTACCAACAATGGTCCTGCTATGACTTAATGTCATACTTATAGATTCCAATTTATTCTTTTGGATACATAGCTAAACTTTTGTTATACCAAACAATTGTCATTGTAGGTATAAAAGCTTAGTAGTGTTTGGGATAATGCTCATAATAAGAGGCATTATCTACCAAATGCATGGCTGAGTGTGTAAACTTTACACACTCTAGATCATCTCATAGATGTATCTATACAACCATGAAATGCCTGAACTGTCCATACAATCTTTGTATCGGACCCATACATATTCTTTTGAATATGATCAAGGAATCTAAGATAGTCAATCTGATTTTAAGATAAGAGGGTCTTAAAATCTGTGTCCCTATGGTACTTACCGTATCCATACTGTGGGAAAATCATGACCAAAAGAATTGCTATTAATTTTTCATGCATCCCTTTGGATGGGCAAGTTGATCCTTCCAAATCATGAATGGATCAACAATGTGAAAAATTCTTATACGCAACATATCGTATGAGATGGTTGTATGCATAATACAACCAAAATGAGATCCATCTCATTACTTATATGCCATATCCAAAGTTATCTTTTTGTGTTTCCCTAAAAATACATATGGATATCTCTATACTTTAGTAAAATATGAGTTGAATTAGGACATAATTAGATGTTTTCAATTGTTTACTCATATCCTTAGGAAGAATGATAGTGGAGAAGAGTCGACCAAACTATCATTGCATCGCATCAGCGATAGCCAAAATTATTCCCTCTTCTTGACATAAGAACCAGAAATATTTTGCTACCGTAATTATATAGTTTGTGGTACAAATTTCCACTAGGCATATATCATTCCACATTGGAATGATTCCTGTATAATCTATATATGAGAAGAAATTAATTAAATTCTTGTCAAATATATAGAAATCCATAAATATTGTCGAGTATCAAATCCAGCAATATGATACTCACAATAGTTATGTATTGACAACAAGTGTCACAACATATTTCGATGGACAATATTAAATAATATCAATGGATCATGAGATTATTCCAAATCTCGAAGCAAGTCATTCGAATTATATTTGATGAGCTTGTTGTCCATGAATTTAGGTCCTCTTATGATAGAAATAGAAAATTTTGTTATGCGATCTTAGAAGATCCGGCAAAAACAATCAATTTCCAAGAGAGCTTGAAATTTAAGATTGAAAACCTTCAAATCATATGTCCTAGCTCCTGTTTATCCCTTATTAATGTTTAATACAGATCAATTTTTCCTTCCATAAGATATTCTTATCGATAATCTTTATGGATATTGCTCCTTAAGAACAGTAAGTCATAATTTTCTTTGATCTATAATAAATGACCCCGAATTAAGTGTCATTTAATTCTTTTATTAGTCTATGGGATAAAACTAGTTAATGGAAATTGTCCATGTGAGATATTGATGCCATCGAGAGCGAGTTCAACAGACTCCTCTGAAGTCAATATACACAACATGTGACAAACCATTGATGTAATGAGTTTACACCTAAGGTAAACTTAAATCACTATGGTGATGTTGTAATATCAAATGCAATAATTTTACAATTGTATATCTCATCATAGTTTTGGATCATTGTAGGTGACCACATAAATGTGTAGATCATATAATGAATCATCATAAATTTTGTTATACACGAGACAAATAATCTCTATGTCAGAAAGATGGAGTAGATCTTTATAGTAGGCAATATAAATTGCTGCCTAAGCACGGTCTCTGGGCAGAATAATTCACAAGGAATTAAACGCAGCCTTTGCTTAGGACTCTACTACCTTGTGTAATAGCAAAACGATATGATGACAAAGAGCAATCCAAAACTTTTATTTTGATTAAAAACACATCGTAGGTAATCATCAAATTTCAGAGAAACAAGATGTAGACCTCTCAGTAACAGGTGATTAAATCACTGCTATGGCACGGTCTCAAGGCAGGATAATTTACAAGAAATTAAACACAGCCAATGCCATAGTCTCCATTACCTTGTGTTAATTAATCAAAATAATCAAGTATTTATATTGCATATTTTAATCCTAGATGGATTAAAGTCTTTTATCCAATAAGAACTTGTTAAATTGCGATTATGTAAACTAGCAAATTTAACAAGTATGTGGTGCAAATATGGTTTGGGGCACCAACATAACCAATTCTTATTATAAAAATTACAAATGTAACTTATATGTTGGTGCAAAAAAGGGGTTGAGTGCACCAACATAGTTCAATTGAATTATCAAAGTCACATATGTAAAGAATATAATAGAATCAATATGGCATTGTAATATAATATAATCAAACCACACAATATATTACAATGACAATTTCCAAGCAACAACAAAACACAAAGTGCTATAGTTAGATAGTAGTATAAATTATGCATAATCCCGTAGGATCAAAACAAAAAAAAAATACTTCCTATGTTAGCCCTCCTAGAAAAAATGGTTTGATTGCCATTTTGCCTTTTTTTCGGATTAGGCTCACATGAGCCTAAATTTGTCCAACCTTAATTAACTATCAATTAATTAAGAGGCTTCGATTTTGTTGCAACTAAAAATATTTGCCAATCAAAATCGGCAAATTATGTATATTTAGACAAATAATTTTCTAGTATTTTGAGCAAAACAATGTAGAGAAGTAAAACTCCATCATACAAATACTGTTAGAGTGACTAAAACAGAAAATCATGGACACAGAAAATATATCTAAATATTAACATAGTAAAACAACTACAATATATTATATTATGATGCAATTTATAAAGACTCGTAGGTTTTAAAATTTATCTATTTGCACTAGGCAAATAATTTGCATCAAAAGTCATTTAAACACAAGGTTTAAAACAAGCATTTATAACATCAATTATAAATGCAATATAATATAGTGTTGTATCTAGTCTAGGGGGGCTAAAACAGAATAATCCAGGACCTCAAATATAAATATGGTGCAATGAATATACTAAAATATGTAAATATATAGCAATCGGAGGGCCTTTTTTTGCAAGAATGCATGGAAGAGAAGGAAGCTCGGCTCGGCCTGTGGGCCGATCTGGCCCCAAATCGGCCTGTCAGAGGCCCAGTCCGACTCGGCACAATTAAAGGGCAGGCAAGGGGATGGTTAGGGGAATCCTACCTAAGGATGACAACAGGTCGGGTTCAGATCGGGTGGAGTCTCCGTACACCCAAAATCGAAACCCGAACCCGAACCCGAAACCGATTCGGGTGGAAATCCATCACCAAAACCAAACCCGCGGATACCCGAAACCCGAATGGATACCCGAAATCCGCGGATAAATATACACATATTCACATGTATAAACAAGAGGGAACAAATAATAAATATTTTCTTGAGTCAACTTTCAATAAATTTAATAGTCTAAGTAAACAAGTTATCATTAAAATATTATAAAACATGAGTTTTAATTCCAAATGATTTATTTTGGATATCCATTAGATATCTACGGGTGGAAACCAAAACCCGAAACCGAACCCGAAACCAAACCCAAACCCGAACCTGAAAATCGTGGGCGAAAAACCAACACCAAACCCGAAACCCGAAAAACCGAAACCCGCGGATACCCGCACCAAACCCGATCCGCTGCCATCTCTAATCCTACCGCCTCCACCCGTGCCCCTTGGGCGTTCCGCCGCCGCCCCATGGGGGCGCCACCGCCTCCTCCGTCCCTTTTTGGCGCCGCCTCCTATGCGCCGCTGCCGGCCTGATGGCCTCTGTGCCGCCGGCGCCTGCCCTTGTGCGCCAGTGCCGGACGCCAAGGGCCGCCGTGCGCCGAGGGTCGCCATGCACCGCGCGCCGCCGGAGTGTGTGTGCTGCGCCGCCGCATCCCTCTGATGGCCGTCGCCGGAGGGCGCCGTCGTTTGTTCGTCAACGGCGCCTTCGATTGTCTATAATTTGGCCTCGTAGCCTTATTCATTTTCTTGCCGTGGTGGTTGTTGCAGCGAAGAAACATCATCCATGATGGCCATGGAAGCAGTTTCCACGGCCACGACGAGCGTGGAAACGCCATCGATTGTGCCATCGCTGGCCGTGGACAGGAAGAACAAGGAATCTTCCTTGTGTTGCAAAGAAACAAATATGGTATGAATCCATGCGTACCAGTTGTAGTTTTAGGCCTCGTGGCCTCTTTCTTTTGCTCGTGTTTACGGTGAGATGTCGAAAATTTTTCATCTCGGCGAGTTCTTCCTTGCACCTTCGCTTTCTTCTTCCTGCACTCAGCGAAGAGACTATGCGTGCTGATAACGTGTTAAATGAAGAGTAGAATGGAATGATTGATACTCATTGGTGTGATTGATTATATATATACATATATATATATATATATATATATATATATATATATATATATATATATATATATATATATATATATATAAGTCCAAAGGACATGATGTCCCTTGGGATTGACCCTTTCGTGGTGACTCTTTCGTGGTGACCCCTTCGTGAAAGGTAACTGCCTAATGACTAATTTAATCAACTATTACAAAAATTGATCACTAATCCTAATTTTTTCATAACAGTTTTCCCAAGCTGGATATCGAGCAGGCATGAATAAAGAGGATGTTGTATTCTACTCCCTCCGTTTCAAATTATAAGTCATTCCAAAAATCTTGAAGAGTTAAACCATTTCAAAATTTGACCAAAATTATAAAGAGAAGCACAAAGATTTATGACATCAAATAGGAATACTATGAAAATATAGATAACAAAGAATCTAATGATATTTAATTGGTATCATAAATATTATTATCTTGTTATATAAATTTAGTCAAACTTGAAAACTCTCCAAGATTCTTGGAATAACTTATAATTTGGAACGAAGGGAGTAATTATTGGAGTTTCTAAACTTTTACCTATTCCAATTCTTATACAGAGTTTCTTGAGGATGCTCTTAAAGATTCGTGTTTCGTAATGTTTTTATGTTGGTAATGTAGTATCTATTCACATCAATTTTTTTATGTTCATAATGTTTGCTCGCCTGTAGTTATTCCTATTGTTTTTAATAACTAACATTCAATTAAAGAAATAATAGATATATTATATTTTTAGAAAAATTTTGGTACTAGTTTCATTTTTAACAAAATTTAAAATAAATTAGTTTTGGTTTAAGATTTAATTTGATTTTTTTAAAAAATAGAGAATCACCTTCAAAACCACCTTAGGTTAAATTTTATCCGATTTTACAGTTGGACGATCTTTGTTATCTGATTTTCTAGTTGAAGATCGAAGATTAAAATTTTGCACTAATTCAAAGATGTAAATCGGACTTTTCATTTTTGAGAATGACGTCTTGAGGGAAGGAAGTTGGATTGCTAACGAGTAGAACAAATGCCTTCCTTCATTGTGTCATTTCACCGTCGAAAGAAAGGCTTTAGCCAACTGACAAAAAGAATTATAATTGATGAGCAGTAGAGAGTTTTGCAAATGTTGCTAGCCAGAGCAAGAAAAGTCCGCAAGCGCTGCAGTAGGCTGCAGCTATGTAGGCCACCCAAGCTCTTCCACGACAGTTTTAGCCTCTATGGCCACCCTTACAGTCGTATTTCCATAGAAAAAGTGTTGAATTTACATCCCAGGCAGAAAGAAAAAGTCCAATTTACATTCTGCAGTAAGAAAAGTCCAATTTGCACTACATCACTCTGTTCGTTTGACCAATCAGCTAGGAGTACTGTTCTCTCGTACTAAATCAGCACTAGCCACCAGCTACCAGCCAGTCATCAGTACTGTTCTCTCATAACAAATCAGCACCAGCCACAGCCAAGCGAACATAGCTGGATCAGATATAAGTAATTTTCCGATCAACATCTCCAACCTCAACTCAAAACTGATAACTTGATTAAAATGATAATAAATAAATAAATGAATGCAATGAATTTAAACGTGGTTCTGAAAAAATCGTCCATGATGACAAAATTTTGAATAGCTTTTGAAAAGCTGTCTTAAATGATAGCATACATATAATTATGTACACTAGTAGAAATGTACGTGCCACAATCAAGTATTTGATTTTCCTTCTAGCAAAAGATGATGCCATTTTTTCCTTTTAAAAATCATATACGTCTTTCTTTTCTTTTCATAAACAATGATGTCAATTATTATCCTTACAAAAACAAATAATGACGTGAATGAGTGAATGCATATGCAAAAGAAAGTAAAGTGTATGCCAAATAAAAGTAAGACACAGGTACAAAAGGTGGATATAGAAAATTGCTGGTGTAAAAAGTTTTATTACTTTAGTGGAAAATATTGACGAAACCAATATCCTCCTCCTTTTCGCCAAACCTTTTGTCCTGACAAGTGAGACCTCTGTGAGGGGTAAGGTGAGACTAATTTTGGTGAGAAAGAATTTCAATTGTTTCAACTTTTTACAAATAGATATATAAAAAGAAACATCTGTGATATATTGAAGATGGTTTTAAAGAACTGCCACCTATAATGAGTATGTATGCTTTACTTCTATACATTCTATAATGTGAAAAACTATCTATATTGAGTAGTAGACGGCATTTAAAGAAAATCTTTCGAAGACGACTATATACATGGCATATATAGTCATCTTAGAAACATCTTTCTTTCATGGATGTGTGAATAAAAAAGATGACTACATCTTCGACAGTTTGTGATGCATAAGAAATGATTTTTTTAAAAAACTCCGTACTTGATATTAGATGGTGCATAAATGTTAAATAAACACCGCCTGCAATGTCTTTTTTTTTTGAAAAAGGGGAATTTTATTAATTTCAAGAAGTGACATCAAGGTGATACAACGATTGAATCTTTCCATGACCTATGCCAAATGGCGCACAGCCTAAAAAAGTCTGAAACACAAAGGGCCATCCATGTGCTCGGGTAAAAGACTCTTTGGCCACCCGCTCCAAGAACCGAGACGCCGCCACAAGCACTTCCTGAGAAGTAGCTTGTTGAAAGATAGCTCATGTACAAAGTCAGTGTGTAGTCGAGTATATTACCTGCAAAAAAGAAGAGCGTTTGCTCTAAAAAACGACTGCATTTCTACAGAGCCAAACATACTAACACAAGGCTGCTGCTCCTACAAGGACTAGAGATTTGTAGAATTTTGGTATTCTATTGAGCCAGCTTCCAAACATATTTGGAATATTGGGAGGTTTGGAGAGGCCCCATGCTGCATGTACTGTAACCCAAACCATACGTGTAAACCGACAGTAAAAAAAACAGATGTTGTATCATTTCATTTTCATGATAGAAACAACGCTGTTGATTGCCTTCCAGTTTTGTTTCGCAAGATTATCGTCCTTTGTGAGAATTACACCACGTTTAAGATACCAAAGAAATTTTTTATTTTGAGTGGAATTTTCAGCTTCCAAAAACCTTTATTTACATTTGGAACATTCTGATTGATTAGACCCCAATAATAGATTTGGAAAGAGTAGCTTTATTCAAGATCTGTGCATAAGTACAGTTGCCTCTCAAATCAAGGATGATGCATTATTTATCTGTTTTAGAGTGTTCCTTCTTTATTATTATTATTATTATTATTATTATTATTATTATTATTATTATTATTATTATCATAATAATGTTGGCAACATGAACTTCGAAACGTTTTTCTTTTGCGTGTATCCTTGTTGATTCTTGAAACCTACAAGTAGTAGCGAGATGAAGTTTGCAGTTGACTCATGCACAGCATGTGCCCTTCTTGCTCATGCCTGAATTACAACAGAAGCGTGTGTTTGACTGACCGAGCGCACCTACCTACCCATGGCGCTCCCTGCATGTCGTAACGAAACCAACCAAAGGGCTACCATATAGCATATAACGTTAACGCAAATGCCAGCCAGTTGTTTCATTGAACAGGATCCAGACGCCTCAGCAAGTGAAGTATGTTGACCTTTACCAGCAGATTACCACACGCCGTGGCCGCTACCCTCCATCTGCTACTTGTCGGAGTACTAGTGGCGATCTCAGCCACGGCGAGGGCCCAGGTGGTGGTCTTGCCGAGCTGCAACTTCCAGGAGGTGGACTTGGTGCCGTGCATGGCGGCGTCCGCCGCCGGTAGTGCAGGCGGCGGCAGCAACATCAGCGACGCCTGCTGCTCATCTCTGAACAGGGCCCTGGACGCCGGCCACCGCTGCGTGTGCTCGCTGCTGCTGTCCAACGGCGTGTTCGCCTCCCTCGTGACCAGCCTCCTCACCCTCCCGCTCATGCTGCCGCTGCCCGGGTGCTTCCTCTACGCGCCTTCCCTTGCCGCTTGCCAAGGTAAGCAGGATTCTTTCCCGGCAGTCATGAGGTGAAACAGAAATACTGAAATAGTAACAACCAGTTAACCTTGATTAATTCGTTTCAGAGAGACTGCTGGAGCAGATGAGCGCACCACAGGCAGCTGCTGCGATCACGGGAGGCGGTGCTGGTGCGGCGGCGCTTCCGTCGCCGACACAGGCCTCCGCCACGCCGCGGGTGAACAAGCACGCAGGTCGAGAGCAGGCTGAAGACGACGGGAGGACGAGAGGAAGCGTTGGCGATGGCAGTAGCGAGGCTCCTAGCGCAGCGGAGCGCGTCGGCCGTAGCGCCGCGTGCCGAAGTCACACAGCTCTGACGAGGGGAGATCGAGCATGCTGACCTTCGCGGTGGCCATGGCTGTGTTCTGGTTCAACAGCATGACGGGTCCATAAAGACGATCAGAATCCGGAGTTGAAAAGGATGACGGATCGGACAATCACCTTGCAGGATCTGTTGTGCATCCTATATTCAGCAAAATGTAAAAAGAGAACAGAAAAATAAAAGAATATACTAAGGTCAGGTATATCGTGGTGAGCTCGACATAATCACTACCTGCAGGACAGCAGGAGGATGCAACCTGATCACGTTCTCGAACTCGAATTGGCCTGAACCATCGACGAGATGGGCGGGGGTTTTCCCACCACACCACACCCTCCATTTCGTGATTTGAAACCACAGAAGTCACCAAGGGGTCCTTCCCGCATTATCAGTTAGGACTTGGGAGGAACCATGCACCAGTATCAGTGTAGAATGCCATCGTCCAGGATTGGCTGTGTAGCTCATAGTATTTTTTCATCATTATTTTGTATTATGCATTTGGATAGACGAACAAGGTTGTGAATTGTGCTTGCTCAATTAATTGATGTTAGGTTTTCACAATGCTAAACATGGCTATTTAGGAAGTACCATGTGTAACAGCTGTACCGATATCATTGGCCAAAGTTTGACAGCACGCATTCTAAACTAACAAATGCTTCAAGTGGAAGTAATATGATTGCAAAAGTTCATACTTTCAGCTAGAAATGCAGAACTGTAAAAATATCAGGAACCCAAGAAGGTGAGTAAAATTTCATACGGGTGCTCAGGCTCAAACAGTATGTACTCGTCAATGCTCGGACAGCACATTACCACACTTTTACACCTGCAACCTCTTTAGCTCAATACCCTTCTGGAAGCAAGAAAGATGATCCTCTTTGGCTGATGCTTGTTCAATGCATCAGTGATAGTTTGACACTATTGTTATGTGCTGCATATTAATTGGGCGCAACTCTGCAGAAGCATCTTAAATATGTAGGTAAATACTTGAGACACTTTCTATATTCTTTAGCACATAAGTCGATTATCAATTCCTATTTGTTAATATTAAAAAATGTGTGATTTGCGACGCTTTAACAGTGACATCTTGCAGCGTAATTATTACTAGCTTATGGGAAAAGGGTCATTGATAATACCTCTTTGTTATCTTCTTGGGAGCAGTTACGTCCATGTTTGATTAATGTCGATCAATGTTCATTTTCCTTTTCAGTTTCTAATGCAGCTATCTCCACCCTTTCAATGGTTTGGAAGTTGAACTTTAACTCTTCTCATGACCATTTGTCTGATCATCACTAAAGGCATCCTGCAATACAAAATGGAGAAGCATAAAACATCAGTAATACAAAGACAAAAATCTGGTACTTGTACATTATTTTACATTTTGCAGGGGAGTTGTATTATTTTAAATTCTGAACATACCATAAAACTACTCCCTCTGTCTCAAAATCTAAGGTGCATGCACATTTTAAGATTCAAACTTCGTACTCGTTGACCATCAAGTAATCTAAACATAATAATAAAAAGTTTGTGCTAGAAAAGCTGTACATCAGATTTGTGTTTAGAGATATTTTCTAATGATCAAACTTTTGTTGCCATGAATGATACTAGTATATTATAAGAGAAATTAGTAGATAAAATGTGATATCGAATATCATGCCCCAACCACGCATTCTGTTGTCGGACAGAGGGAGTACTTGACAAAATTGTTATTATTTTTCATAACCATCCCTTGCTAAAAATATTTCAAGCCAGCATTACATCTTTCAGAGGCAGTCGAGAGGAACATTAATGCACTCATGATAATGCTAGTAAATGTAAATTATAATTTGGGTTGGCCGAACAGGTCAAAGGACGTCAGCCTACAAAAGAGCTAGCGGAGATGTTGAGGCACATTTCACCTGAAAATTCATCCTAGATGCAATGTGGACCATTGCAAAATGGTAATGAAAAACAAGCAGGGGCCTGGCTCCTTACTATCCGCTCCCTAGAAACCACATACTCAAGCTGTAGACCTCAGATCAACTAGCTATGGCTGTTTTATGACCAAATATTAAACAAAGTTCTTTTGTGTTCCCTTAACTCATGAGAGACAGCAACTTCTTCATTCCTTTATAATAACATAATCACATCTAATACATGCAGCCACATTTGAACTGACAAGTAACGACATCTATCAGCAGGTTTCCCCAGTTTTCATAACCCTAGACAAAAGCCCAGTGTTATTTCTAAAGCAGTAAATTTGAATTTGCCCTCTAACTCCAGCTGGCTGCATCGAAATCCAGTGCCACAACCTGGAATAACTCCAGTAGCCCAGGTCGAGTCAAGAGCACAACAGCTTGCCTCGAACATTTATCTGCAGTATATATTGATCTAAGGCTGAGACCCACAATCTTCTTTACCCTCCTCCCACATTCCACAACCGCCATTACACAGCTAGTTTCCTTGGTTTCATTATAAGCTAACCAGTTTCTAGCTAATACTAGTACAACTTTTATTTCAAGACGAGGCAATGGTTTTCTTAATCGTTATAAATCAAACCAGTGACAAGCAACTCGTTTAAAGAAACAGTTGTTCCATAAAAGTTTTGACTTTTCAAAGAGATAAATACTGGTCCACGCAATGATACTCATGTTAAGTAGGGAGTTATTTCAAAGAACCTTGCCTTGCTAACAAGTTATACAGAGCTCACAATTTTGTTATCAAAATTTTACTTTTCTATAACAAGCATTTGCAACCTGGAACAACTCCAGTAACCCAGGTTGAGTCAAGCTACTTTCCTTCACTAGAAAGCGAACAAGTAAGAATATATCCTATAACAAGCATTTGCAACCACCGTAATTTGTAAATACAGAAACTACCATAGAGAAAGACAATAGAAAAAGAAAAAATAGCACTACCAGGGATCTTGAAACCTGCACATGGCTACCTTTGAAACTTTAGTCTGTGCAGAAAAAGCTGCCACAGCAAGAGATTTCACTTGTCAGTTGGTGAGTTATAAGGTGAACCGACTTCATGAGCTGTTTTCAGATATTCATCACTAGTTTGAGCCTCTTGGTTGCGAAATGCATTTTTCACATTTGCTGTCCTTCTTGGCTTTGTAATATTCAGGCTGTTATTTTTCTGAACATCCATACTACTTTGAACATCATCTTCTGTGGCTACTCTACCCATATTGCTTTGCAGTTTCTTTAGCCGTTTTTTTGCCAGTTTCTTCGTTTTCTGTACACCATTTGATGGATCATTCACAGTTTTGGTTCCAGGTATACCTTGTTCTGACTGCTTTGTCTTTGCTTCCTTATTGCTGCATACTTCTTTTTGTAGTTTGCCTTTGTTTTTCAAAAGATGCGCTCTAGATTTTTTGCTGGATGAAGTTCTTTTCTCTTGCTTCTTTTCTGATGTAGAACATTTTGAAATTTTGTGTTGAGCAGTTTCTTCTTCAGGAGCATATAGTGAAGATCTGCAAGCACTATCAAGTATCTGTATCCTAGTGTTCTCTATTTCTGACCGAGCCTGTGCTTCTTTCTGTATTGCTCTTTCTTTATGCTCTTTCTCATTCACATGACTTGGCTGTTTGTCATTCCTTGTGCAAATGGATGGATTTGGTTCCTGTACTAATCTCATGTTATCTCTCTTCAGATCTGTAGGCTCTTTGCTGCTTCCATGAGGTGATGTTGCAGTCACGATGTCGGTCACTATTGGAGTTTTACATGCTTTGTGACCTATTATGCTCATATTATTAGCAAACTCATTGCAGTGAGCAGTCAGAGTATCCTTTGCAGAAATCCTGGGAACTCCAACTTCTTGAATTGCATTGACATCACACACACTAATGTCCATTGGTGTTTTGTTGTTCCTCAACTCAGATGATGAGGAGTCAAAACAATCAGCTGATTTGGAAACTACATTGATGCTATACTCATGAGCACTATCCTTTGTATAAATTATCTGGTGGTCAGTAATGCACCGCAGTGATGATTTTGTTCCTTGAATGCTGTCCATATTATTTGCACATATCTCTGCAAATTCTTCACTTTCCAATTCACAAGATGTTCTGTTAATCCTATTAGGATCCAGATTATGAGAATCTGCAGAACCCATTTGTGCTTCTTTCTCTGCTGTGTTGATATCAGTGAAGGAATAAGTCTATGTCATCTCGGTCTTTGTGGGTCTCCACCTAGGACAGGTTTCAGTTTTTCTTTTGACCAACATCTCAGACCTTGCATGGTCCTTGCGCGTGGTGGTTGCTGCAGCTGCAGCATATTGGCATCTTAGACTAGCTTTAGCATCTAGAGGACAGCATCTAGAGGACAACAGTTAGGACCTAGAGGACAGCATCTTAGACTAGTCCTTGGTGTGTGTTTTGGCTGCCCTGCAGCCCTTGTATAAAAGCGTGGCCACCCCTCCTATTGGAAGGCATGGCTTTGAGTTTGTGAATGAAGAAAAACCTAGAAAATTGCCCCAAATTCATTGTCATCCTCTCAGCTCAATGAGAGTTAGAATTGAGCTTCTAACATCTGGTATCAGAGCCGTACTTTCCTGTAGGTTAGACATCTCCTGCTCTTCTCCCTCCCAAGCAGCAGTTCAGCCACCAGCAGCAGCAGCTAGCGCAGCAGCAGCAGCTAGCGCAGCAGCAGCAGCTAGCGCAGCAGCACCTGCTGCACCCTCTGCTCCACCTTCCTCACCCGAGCAGACGAGCAGCTCGTCTGAGGCTGCGTCTTCTCCACGCAGCAGCCGTTTGGAGGCGCGCCATGTCCGACGCACCGTCTCAGCGCTCGGTCGCCTCAAGCGCACGGCGTCAGCGAGATGCCGAGCTCGCCGCGGCAGAGGAGCGCAGGCGAGCGACGGCACAAGCCGCTGCAGCAGCGGCGAGGACGGCCAGGCTGGCTGCAGCGGAGCTGGCGGCGGCCAGGGCGGAGGTGGAAGCAGAGGCGGCGGGGGATGCAGCGCGTGCGGCGGAGGTCGAGGTTGAGACCTTGCACGGCAGCCTCAGCGGCTCCATCGCCGGCGACGCCACCGCCGACGAGGACCTTGAGGAGTTGGAGAGGGAGAGAGCGCGGGAGCGGACCGCGCGGTGGGCAGCAGCCCACCCCGGCGGCCTGGACGGCGGCGCGCTCGGCGACGGTCCAGGGGCCCGCGCGCCCGGCGGCGGCCTAGACGGCGGTGCGCCCGGCGACGGTCCAGGGGGCCACGCACCCGGCGGCGGCGGCCGCGCCCTTGGCGGCGGTGCGCAGGGCGGCGCCCCCGGCTACCACGGCCTCCAGGAGGTGGTCAGGGACGTCGGTCCCGGCAGTGGGTGGCCCACCCTCACCAAGACCAACTACGTCGAGTGTGCCGCGGTCATGGAGGTGAAGCTCCAGGTGCGGCATATATGGGAGGCAGTCCGGTACGGCGACGTCGACTACGATGAGGATCGACGGGCGCTGGATGCTCTCATTGCAGCAGCCCCGCCGGAGATGCAGTTCCCGCTTTCCAAGAAGCGAACTGCCAAGGAGGCCTGGGACTCCATCGCTGCGGCACGTATTGGCAGCGACTGCGCCCGCAAGACCACTCTCCAGACACTTCGCAAGGAGTGGGAGAACCTGGCCTTCAAGCCAGGTGAGGATGTTGATGACTTCGCCTTCCGTCTCAACACTGCTGCAGAAGGTGGTGCAGTTCGGCGACAACACCTACGACGAGGAGAGAGCCGTCGAGAAGCTCTTCCGCTGCGTCCCCGAGAGGTACAGGCAGACCGCTCGCTCGATCGAGTCTCTAAGGGACCTCTCCACCATGACGATCGAGGAGGCGATAGGTCGCCTCATGGTCGTCGACAGCGACGAGCCACAGCCTCCCTCGGGAGGCATCTCCATCGGTGGGAAGCTCCACCTTACTCAGGAGCAGTGGGAGGCCCGGCGTGGTGACAGGAGGAGAGGGGAGCCCTCTTCCTCGACTGGTGGCCGCAAGCGCGGCAAGCCGCGAAAGGGGCGCGGAGGTGCCCAAGCCGGGGCACGAGGGCGCGCCGAGGGTGGCGCCCGCGGAGATGCTCAGGGCGGCGCCGCCGATAGGCCCAAGGCGGCACGAGACGACGCCTGCCACAACTGTGGCAGGCCCGGCCACTGGGCCAGGGACTGCCCGCAGCGGAGGCGTGGGGCCAAGCCCACATCGTGGAGGCCCAGCTGGATGACGAGCCGGCTCTGTTCCTACTCCACGGGGACATGGAGCCGCATCCGGCGGCACCGCCTGCCACCGCTCTACTCCACCTCGACGAGCCGCGTGCCCGAGTCCTCCTCGGCAACGGCTCCGACGATGACAAGGTCGATGGCTGGTACCTCGACTCCGGCGCCACGCACCACATGACCGGGCGGCGGGAGTTCTTCTCCGACCTGGACGTCGACGTAGGTGGCTCCGTCAGGTTCGGGGACTCCTCCGCCGTGGAGATCAAGGGCGTGGGCTCCGTGATCTTCACCGCCAAGTCCGGAGAGCATCGGATGCTCACCGGAGTCTACTACATCCCGGCGCCGCGGAACTCCATCATCAGCCTTGGGCAGCTCGATGAGAGCGGCTCCCGCGTGGTGATCGACAGCGGGGTCCTCCGCATCTGGGACTACCGTCGCCAGCTTCTCGCCAGGGTGGTTCGAGGGAAGAACCGCCTCTACATCCTCGACGTCGGGGTGGCCCAGCCTCTTTGTCTTGCAGCTCGCAGGGACGACGAGGCATGGCAGCGGCACGAGCGCTTTGGGCACCTCCACTTTGAGGCCCTGAAGCGGCTCGGCGCCAAGGAGATGGTGCGAGGCCTCCCATGCCTCGACCACGTGGAGCAGCTCTGCGACGTCTGCGTGCTGACGAAGCAGAAGCGGCACTCCTTCCCCCAGCAGGCGAGCTTCCGAGCCAAGGAGCGGCTCGAGCTCGTGCACGGGGACTTGTGTGGCCCGGTGACACCGGTCACACCAGGAGGACGGCGCTACTTCCTGCTGCTCGTCGACGACCTCTCCCGCTTCATGTGGGTGATGATCCTCGGCAGCAAGGCAGAGGCTGCGGACGCCATCAGGCGTGCTCAGGTCGCTGCGGAGGTGAAGAGCGGCCGCAAGTTGCGCGTGCTGCGCACCGACAACGGCGGCGAGTTCACAGCGGCCGAGTTCGCGGCGTACTGCGCGGATGAGAGCATCCAGCGCCACTACTCCGCGCCGTACAGCCCGCAGCAGAACGGTGTCGTCGAGCGGCGTGACTAGACGGTTGTGGGGATGGCCCGGGCCCTCCTCAAGCAGAGGGGGATGCCGGCTGTCTTCTGGGGAGAGGTGGTGGTGGCGGCCGTCTACATCCTCAACCGCTCGTCCACCAAGGCACTCGACGGCATGACGCCGTATGAGGCTTGGCATGGGCGTAAGCCGGCGGTCTCTCACCTGCGGGTCTTCGGCTGCCTCGCGTTCGCCAAGGAGCTTGGCCACATCGGCAAGCTCGACGACAGGAGCACTCCGGGATCAGCCGAGCGTGCCTACCCCGGTCCCCGAGCCTCCACCGACTCTGGCGCCCGACACACCGGCGGCACCACGCTTTTCAGCTGCGACTCCGGCTGCGCCGAGTTCCTCGGCTGCACCACCACAGCCGGCGACGCCGCGCACTCCAGCACCGACAGCCACTCGTCCGGGCACACCTACTCCAGCACCTGCTCACAGCCCGGTGGAGTTCGCTACTCTGCTCTCTCACGACGAGGAGCGCATCGACGCGTACCACGACGGTGAGCCGCTGCGGTACCGTACGATGGAGGACCTTCTCGGCGATCAGCCGGTGCCGAGACTGGTGCCTCACGACCTGGAGGCGCAGTTGCACCTCGCGTGCGACGACGGCGAGCCTCGGTCTTTTGCAGAGGCCGAGGGACACGCGGCATGGCGTGCCGCGATGCAGTCGGAGATGGACGCGGTTGAGAAGAACCGCACTTGGGAGCTTGCTGATCTCCCTCGCGGTCACCGCGCGATCACCCTTAAGTGGGTGTTCAAGCTGAAGAGGGATGAGGCCGGCACTGTCGTCAAGCACAAGGCTCGCCTGGTGGCACGAGGTTTCGTGCAGCAGGAGGGAGTCGACTTCGACGATGCCTTCGCTCTCGTGGCACGGATGGAGTCCGTGCGACTCCTCCTTGCGCTAGCTGCCCAGGAGGGCTGGCGTGTCCATCACATGGACGTCAAGTCGGCGTTTCTCAACGGCAACTTGAAGGAGGAGGTCTACGTGCACCAGCCGCCGGGGTTTGCGATCCCCGGTAAGGAGGGTAAGGTGCTACGCCTGCGCAAGGCCCTCTATGGCTTGCGGCAGGCCCCGAGGGCGTGGAACGCCAAGCTGGACTCCACGCTCAAGGGGATGGACTTCGAGCAAAGCCCGCACGAGGCGGCCATCTACCGGCGGGGCAAAGGAGGCAATGCCCTGCTGGTGGGTGTCTACGTCGACGACTTGGTGATCACCGGCACCAAGGATGCGGAGGTGGCGGTGTTCAAGGAGGAGATGAAGGCCACCTTTCAGATGAGCGACCTGGGGCCTCTCTCCTTCTACCTGGGGAATGAGGCGCACCAGGACGACTCCGGGATCACACTTCGACAGACCGCCTACGCCAAGCGCGTCGTCGAGCTCGCTGGGCTCACCGACTGCAACCCAGCTCTCACTCCGATGGAGGAGAGGCTGAAGCTGAGCCGTGACAGCACGGCGGAGGAGGTGGACGCTACTCAGTACCGGCGTCTTGTGGGGAGCCTCCGCTACCTCGCCCACACACGGCCGGACTTGGCGTTCTCCGTCGGCTACGTCAGTCGGTTCATGCAGCGACCGACGACGGAGCACCAGCAGGCCGTGAAGAGGATCATCCGCTATGTTGCGGGGACTCTCGACCACGGTCTCCACTACCCGAGGTGCCCTGGGGCGGCACACTTTGTCGGGTACAGCGACAGCGACCACGCCGGCGACATCGACACCAGCAAGAGTACGAGCGGGATCCTCTTCTTCCTCGGCGAGTGCCTCGTTAGCTGGCAGTCGGTCAAGCAGTAGGTGGTGGCCTTGTCCAGCAGCGAGGCCGAGTACATAGCGGCCTCCACCGCGTCGACTCAGGCGCTCTGGCTCGCTCGACTGCTTGGTGATCTCCTCGGCAGAGACACTGGAGCGGTGGAGCTCAGGGTGGAACAGCAAGTCCGCTCTGGCCCTGGCGAAGATCCCCGTTTTCCACGAACGGAGCAAGCACATCCGGGTAAGGTATCACTTCATCCGAGGCTGCTTGGAGGAAGGAAGCATCAAGGCGAGCTACATCAACACCAAGGATCAGCTTGCGGACCTGCTCACCAAGCCCCTTGGGAGGATCAAGTTCCTTGAGCATTGCTCCAGGACCGGAATGGTTCAACCCTCCCACAAGACGACGGACAAGACTTAGGGGGAGAATGAAGGAATAAGTCTATGTCATCTCGGTCTTTGTGGGTCTCCACCTAGGACATGTTTCAGTTTTTCTTTTGACCAGCATCTCAGACCTTGCATGGTCCTTGCTGCGTGGTGGTTGCTGCAGCTGCAGCATATTGGCATCTTAGACTAGCTTTAGCATCTAGAGGACAGCATCTAGAGGACAACAGTTAGGACCTAGAGGACAACATTTTAGACTAGTCCTTGGTGTGTATTTTGGCTGCCCTGCAGCCCTTGTATAAAAGCGTGGCCACCCCTCCCGTTGGAAGGCATGGCTTTGAGTTTGTGAATGAAGAAAAACCCAAAAAATTGCCCCAAGTTCATTGTCATCCTCTCAACTCAATGAGAGTTAGAATTGAGCTTCTAACAATCAGAAGTTCCGTCATTTGCACCAGTTGTCCTATCATTGTCATAAGCAGGCTCAGGCAGTTCTATTTCTCCAATATTATCCTCATCTTTTACCAAATAGTTCATGACTGCTGCTCCGTTTTTCATATCCACAGCCCTCTCGACAGTTTCCTCAATTTTATCACTTGACAAACTGAAACCAGGTATGCTATAGTCTGACACATCATCAAAATCGGACTGACTACCATTGATTGAAAAAACTTCTTCTTCACTAGTGAATAGGGGTGGAAAGATGACATCAATATTTTTTTCAATGCTACATTGTTCAAGGATTCCTTCTGGTGTTTGGCCCTCTGTAACCGTTCTTCTGATTTCTGCAATGCTTGCATCATCACCATCAGCAGCTGTTTTGCAACTAAATGAATTTCTGAAGATGAACCATTCCCTCAATTCCTTGGCTCGTTTGATGTTATTCATCAGTTCTTTCCTGTCTAGATGCGGCCTTCTAGGTAAACTAAATGGAAACCTATGTGCATTTTTGAGCATTGCCATTTTCTCCTTATTGATTCCCTCCCATTCCATCCCAGGCATACGCATATATAGCAATCTCCTCAGCAGGTGGGCCTTGCTATTTGTCTGTATCAAGTTGGACACAGCAAACACAAGGCAGACACCGCACAATGTTGCCAAACCACTCCATGTGACGCTCTGCAAAGGGGTCACATTTCTCTGAGAAACTGAAACCTCCCCATTAAGAACTGGTGATTCCACCCCATCAGCTGCTACAAACTGAACCATTGAGCTGTTCTTTGGAGCCACATGCTCGCCGTGTTCGAGGTCCATAGCCATCACTCTTGCACGAGACGACATATACTCTGAATCAACACCTCCCTCGCCCACTGCAGCCTCACTCCTGACAATGGTTTCATCCTCATCCACCTCAATGTGGACAGCATTTCCATCTGGACCTTCATAAACACTGAACACAGGAACAGCCGCAATTCTGCAGTCCTCCTCTGTGACTCCAGTCGCATCCTTCTCACCGTCCAATTCCGATTCTGATTCCACATTACCACTTCGAGAAGAACCCAGACCACCAGAAATTTCCCATTTCACCTTTAGATCAGACGACGGGAAAGCATCCAAGCAACCAGATTTTGGCTCCTGGCTGTCCAAAGACTCTAACTTGGGGGGCTCACCATATGGATGACGCACCTGATGTGGAACAACCGGCGGCTGCCAGAGCAGCGAGGCCTTATCCCGAAGCGTGTTCCGGCGCCGGGGCAGCGACCGGGGAAACCGCGCCGGAATGAGGGAGACCTCGCATCGGGAAGCCGCGAAGCGCCTCCAGCAACGGATTCTGAGAACGGGGGCGCCCCCCTGGTGCGGATGTGGTGGGGCTGGCGGCGATCTGGTTGGAGAAGCGGGGAGTCCCGAGGAACGGCGAGGAGGTGACGGTCGCCATTTTGCGAGACGCGGGGAGCTAGAGTAAGAGGCCGATCGGAGGCGGGGTAAGCAGAGTCTGGGCGTTGATGGCCATGGCCATGGCGGCGAGCCGGCGACCGGCGGGATGAGCTTTAAAACCCTGGCATGCCGCACGCTAAAATCCTTTTCCTCCCTTTGGAAATGGATAAGAGAGCGACTCGTTTGCGCCAGCTGTAGTACTCCTGTGTGGTCGTGAGCAATGAAAGAATCCGGCACCTCTAGCGTCTGCACGTCCGATATCAAATTTTTTATTGGATGCTCCGCTGCAACATACAAAATTATATACAAAATTGACTGACATTTGATTCGAATCTTGGCTCCTAGCACAGAGTTCACTTAGCGCAAGGCTAAGTGTTTGGCGTGCCAGTCAATTTAATCTGTAATTGACAAAAAATATAAAAGACGTCACGATGAGTCCATGGCTGATCAAAATGTTCATGATAGGGTCAGTTCAAAATTCATATAAGCTGCAACTCGGTTCCTTTAGTGATTGGCAAAGTGATATGAACGATGAGGTTATTTATGATATTACCAATAATTCAACGAAGACCATATTTTTTTGGGCTAATCTGCGCAAAAATAGTGGAAAAGAATTTGTTTTCAAGTATGGTAAGACTTTGATTCGAATCTAACAAGGAGTTTCAAGATAGGAAGATTTGAACTTAATTCGGATTGTCACGTCATAGCTTTACAAGCTCAGAGTAAATTGGCCATATATTCCTTGTCGGTGTCCCGACCCGGGGGCCCGGATCCCAACTAGTGAATGCTGCGTATTTCCTCGTCCCAGATGATGATGCAAGAGGCAACACAGTAACGCACGGTTTATCCTGGTTCCGGCCGCGGGGCCGTACGTCCAGCAAAGGGGGTGTGCGAGGGCACTATATTGTCTTGCACCCGGAGTGCTTGTAGTAGGGGTTACAAGCCAGGTGAGAGAGGGAGGAAAGCTCCCAAGTCTCTGCTAGAAGTGGAGTCGGTTGGGGTGAGTGCTCAGTAATCCATGAACGTCCTCTTGGAGGAGAGAAGCCAGAGAGCGAGCGACCGGTCCTAGATCAGAGAGATCAGCCAACCCCCGCTAAAGGAAGCCCACCTCCTCCTTTTATAGTTATAAGGAGAGGCGGTGTACACGAGTGGGGGCATGGAAGTCGTTGTTTCCCTTGAATCGCGGTGGTATAGTGGTCGGACACTGTAGGAAGTACACTGTGGGAAGGCGGCGTGCGTCGCAGTCATCCTAGATATCGTCTTGGGTCCTGTGGAGATTGCGGCGGTCGTCCTGCCAGCCTCCGCAGGCGGCGTAGTTATTGCCGGTGCATGGTACTTGGCGCGGTGGCATTCGGTGGGCCCTACGGATTAGGTCCCTGCTGGTGCCCGTGGTAGGGGTAGCGTGCGACGGCCCCGGACCCCCTGATCGGAGTGCGGGTGTGCACGCCAGAAGGTCCGGGGGACACGTGGAGGACCTGGACTCCTAAAGGGGGAGGTCCGGGACTCCGCCCGTGTGATTTGAGCGCCCCTCGTGGTCGGGCACGTGACGTCGCCGGACCCCTTTCCCCAGTGGGAGACGGGTCCGGATGGTCGGCCGGAGCAGTACCGAGCTTGTCCCGCGTCGCAGGTCCCAAGGCGCTGCTACAGCGTCCGGGATGGCGGAGCGGTGACCAGAGTCAGCGGATGGGACCCCGGTCACATCTACTGTGGGAGTGGCGGCCTGACACCGCCCGTCCTTTGAGCCGTGATGGAGTGGCTGGCTTTTAATGCTTTCGTACGGCGAGCGGTTGGGCGGCGGGGCTGTTTGTCCCTTGCGCTGAGGGGTGGCCTCGAGCGAGGCGGAGATGAGTCACCTGCTCGAGGGTAGATCCGTTACCCTCGAGCGAGGCGGAGATGAGTCATCTGCTCGAGGGTAGATCTGTGACCCTCGAGCGAGGCGGAGATCGCCCAGCGGGCCTGAGAGGGACCCTCGAGTGAGGCGGAGATCGTTCCACGGGTTCGAGGGGGATGTGAATGGGCCGCACGCTGGGCTCCTTTGAGTCCTTTCCTTTCCTCTGAATGGGAAGCAGGGCGTGGGCCTTCGTGGGCTCAGCTGTCTTACCAGGTGTTTGTGTTTTTAAAAGCGGTCTTAGTGTCCCGATTAGGGTGTCCCTAATTGTGGTACCCGACAGTAGCCCCCGAGGCTTTGGTCGAGTCAGGGGATTCGGCCAAAGGGTGATTCGGCGATTTCTCCTTTTGACGTGACCAAACGATGCCGCGCACCCGCCAGACGTGCCTGAGCGCCAGCTCGGCGGGTGTGACAACACGCCGATCGGGGTAGTACGCCCGTGGGGGGAGTACTTCGAGGCGCGCGCCTCTTTGTTTGTTTGTTTAAAGGACAAGACGTGTCCGCGCGCTGAGGGGGGCCAGGGTGACGACGGCGCCTGCCGCTCGGCAGCTGGCGCTTTCGTCGCACTGTCCCGCACGTAGGGCCTTAGCCCCGGCATTCCTAGTTGCTCTGCGGTGCGCCGTTCAAGGGCAGCCGGCCAGAGCCGGTGCTGCACTGCTTAGCGTCCAGGGGCTCAGCTCCGCTTTATTTCGTTCGGTCGTGTCTCGGCGCGGTAACCGAGGGTATCTTTTGCTTGTGGAGCGCCGCGTCGTCACGGGCGATACAAGCCTCCGCTCTTCGACAAGCTTGAAGCTTTGTGCCCGGCGCAGCTATAAATAGGGGTCGTGGGGTTCCCTTTCCTCTCCAACCTCCCAGCTCTTTCTTCCAGCATTGCCCGACTCTTGTAATGTTTCCTTTGCCTTTTCGTGACCGGCCCCCAGATGGGGTGGCCTGGCTTTTTTAGGCTTTTGGGGCTAGAAGAATGCTTGCGAGCGGTAGGGGAAGACCGGAGTGGGCGTGCGCTCCATCCCTCTGGTCAGGTGGGATCAGCAGAAGAGCATTGGGCCCGCGGGGTCCTGCTCCTGCGATGTCCCCTAGCCTGAAGGGGGATGGAGACGCCTGTCCGTGGCACTGGTGCCAGGTCCGGCGGCCGTTTTTCGCATCGTCCCCCCCGGCGACAAGGTTGCTCTCGGGGAGACGGTGCGGAGGGCGCTGTTCGCCAGCTCGACCCCCCGCGTGGTCTTCGGTGGAGAAGACGCTAGAAGAAGGCTTGCGAGGAAAGCATCCCGAGGGACCCGTGTGGTCTAGGGGCTGCTCCTCGCATCCCTAGCAGCCTCGCTGTTGCGTCAGCTAGGGGCTCGGTGCCTTTCTTCGCTGCTAGCTTTTCCCCAAGACAGGGAAAATTGCCACGTAAGTGGCAACGTGTTTGTATCTTTCGATGGCTTCGCGCCGATAACCGTTTGTAATCTTTATTTGCATTTGTGCAATGAAGTCCCCTTTCCCCACTACGGGGATGATTACCGAGGGTATAGGGGTGTACATAGGGTTACGACCCTCGAATATGTGTGAAGTCACCTTCGCGGGGGCGCGCCAGCGCACACGTGGGTGTAGCCCCCGAGGCCTTGGAGGAGAGTTTGTGCTCGTCTAAGGGCTATAGATGTTGTCCCACTGGGTAGCTTCACTGGGGCGGCTGCCCAGCACCTTTTTCAGCCGGCATCGGCACTCTTTCAGCTGGCCTCGGCATTTTTAGTGCTGGTACAGCGGCCCGGCGTTCCGCATAACCATCAGGAGAGCGCTCGTCAATAACGGAGGGTTCGGTTAGACACGTGGAGCTTCACAATTGATGGTTGTCGTCTTATTCGAGGGTGCGGTTTGAACCGTGGTGTGCGAGGAGTCCCCCGAGCCCAGGCCCGTATGAAGGCATTCAGGGGAACCCTCGACTCCGATTACGACCCTCGTCGCCCTTCCGCAGGGAGGAGGGGAGAAGCGCACCATGCTACCCAAGCCCGGGCCGCGAGCTATGGCTGCTTCAGTGAGCTAGTAGCGGATTGTTCAAGCGGACGTCCGTGCCCCGTTCGATAGGGGTCGGCTCGTGGTCAATAGACACGTCTCATAAAGCGCTCGCGAGGATTCGCTAGGCGGGGCTCGAACCCATTCGGTAGGGTTCGAGGGCTCGATGCTCTCCCTCGATGGGATCCCCCTTCTAGGCACCCTCGACCAGCCTTGAACACTGCATAGGATGTCTCGAACTTCACGTTCGAGGGTAGCTTGTACGGCACATCCCTACAGTTCCTGACTCTGGCGATCTGAGGCGCCTGTCGAACCCCCCGAAGGGCCAGGCTTCGAACCCCTGATCAGTAAGGCCTCAGAATCCGATTCCTTTGAGGGTAAAGGGACCCCTGAAGGAATATTCCGTCTTGGTTTGAAACGACGCAGAGTCGCGAGTCATGCGCGCGGGTCTTCCGCTGGTGGTGGGCGACGTGGCCCAATTCGTGCGGTGTGGTGTGGGCGCGCCTTTTCAGGCGTCGGCCTCGGGCAGACGAAGCGGCATGGGCGGCGGCTGACGGATGGGATAACACAACAGTCGCGTCGCGCCCGCCAGTTACCGTGCCATATTTATTGCCGCGTGCGCGCGTGGGAAACTCCGCGGTCGTGGGGCCCACCCGTCAGCGATAGCAAAATCTACCGCATTGAATGCGGTAGATTTGGGCCGTGGTTGCGGGTGCGCCCCCCCATGGTAAATAAAGACGGAGAGAAAGGGGATGTTTTGGGTTTACCTGGCCATTTGCCTCCATCCTGCTTCGCCTTCTCCACCTCCGTTGCGTCCTGAGCCCGTAGCCAAGAGCGAGGAGGAGGAGGAAGGAGAAAGAGAGAGAGAGAGAGAGAGAGAGAGAGAGACTTAGCCGTTTCGGAGCCTCCATTCCCGCATCCCCCCTCGACCCGCAGAGATGTCGGACATCCAGGAGCCCTTGCCGTGGGGGAAGTCTTCCGCCACCGTCGCGGTTCTGGAGCAGCTGGTCGCCGACCGGCTGTTGCCGCGGAACTCCGACGCGGGGGCGCCGGCGTGGATTTCCCCACACCCGGACGAGACCGAGCCGAAGCCCTCGTAGGGCTACGTCGTAAGCTTCGTGCGCCTCCACTAACGAGGCTTCGGCGTCCCCGTCAGCAAGTTCAGGAGGGCCCTGTGCGAGTACTATGGAGTGGAGCTGCACAATTTCAGCCCCAACTCCATCTCTCAGGCGGCGGTCTTCGTCGCCGTCTGCGAGGGGTACCTTAGCATCGACGTCCATTGGGATCTCTGGATCCACCTGTTCCGCGGCGAGCTCTTCGTCGAGAACGCGCGGAACCAGCCGAGGCGGTTCGCGCGCGCCGGTGGCCTGACGCTCCATGTTCGCCCGACCCGAAAGAACCTTTACATCTCAAGCAAGATGACGACGAACAATGCCGGGTGGAGTCGAGGGTGGTTCTACCTTCGAAACTTCAGTGGCGCGCTCCCGGCGTTTACCAACAAAGTTCTTCGGGAGCGTCCGGCGAAGTTGGACTGGCGGGTGTCGCCCCCGGCGCAGCAAGCCAAGTTCGAGGGGCTCACCGACGCGCTGGCGCGTTTGGCGAGGAAGGGGTTGACAGCGGCGGCTGTCATCGCGAACCTCCACCGGCAGAGGGTGATCCCTCTCGTGGAGAGGGCCCTGCCGATTTACCAGCTCACCCCCGGGAGCCAGGTGGAGGGCTCGAGGACGTCGAACAAGTTGCTCTCCCGCACTGCCGCCGCCCGGAGGGCGAGGTATGCGGTGGCGGAGTTCCCTCAAAATTCCGAGGATCTCTGGAGGATCAAGATGCGCCCCGAGCTAGGGTACATTTCTCTGGTAAGTTTTGACCGCAAATTCGGCGTGTGTTGTGTAGTTCTCTTCTCTTGACTCCCTCTCGGACGTGCTTTGCAGGGGTTGAGAAGCGGCATCTCGAGGCCCCCGGCCCGGGAACAACGCCTAATCAATCGTCTTCACGCGGAGAAGATGAAAAGGCGGAAGGACGCGGCGGAGGCCAAGGCCGAGAGGAAGAGGAAGAGGAAGGCGGAGCACGACAAAGCGCGTAAACTTGCTCGTGCGGAGGGGAAGCCGCAGCCCGCCATGCCCGAGTCCTCGGAATAGGATGAGGAGGAGGCCTCGGATGCCGAGGACCACGCTCTGAGGGGTGACCGGGAAGGTGCGCGCGCGAGCCCCCCACCGTTCTACCTGTGGGACGAGGACTTGGGGGAGCCGGTGGTGGCGGAAGAGACAAGGGTCGCGACTTCGGGCCGCCCAACCCTCGAGGGGCGGAGCGGGAGTCATCCCCGCCTGCGGCCGGCGAGGAGATGCCCGCGCCCCAGGTGCTGATTCGCGGCGACGAGGCTGCGGCGGGCGAGGAGTCGTCTGTGCTGGCAGCTTCGAGCCTCCAGGCCGACACAAGGGGGACGCCCTCGGGACAGTCTTCGAGGGGCGGCACGGTGGCTCGGGCTCGAAGAAGCGCCTCGAGGAAGCGGAGCATGAGTGCTCGATCTGGGTAAGTAATTTTGGGTTTCATTTTTGCCACGTGTTTGGTGGGTTTCTCAATCATGTTGTCCTCAACTCGCGTCTCTTGATTTCCAGCCCCGGGGCCGTTCCCAAAGATGTGGTGCAGCTTGCCCCGGCCAAGGATCTCAAGACCGGGGCACGCAGCACGCCGCACACGGCGCCGCAGCCCCAGCCCGCTGTGGATCTCGAGGCGGCGGCCGCGAGGCTACGGGAGGCCCTGGCTCGGGGGGCCCGGGCGGCGCAGCAGGCTCGGGCATAGGAGGAGGGCGACGCCGGCCAGAGCTGTGCCGAAGCGGCCGCTCGGGCTGACGACGCCGAGGAGATCGGCCGAGGCGGGGCCGGTGACGCCGCCCAGGCGGCTATTGAAGTTGAGGCCGGTGAGGGCGACGCAGCTAGCGCCGCCCGACCGGATATCGAAGGAGAAGCTGGCGGGGGCGCGCAGGAGCGCCCTGCCGGTCAAGCAGAAGAGGATACCCTCGTCCACGAGCCCCCGAGGGCCGAGGGCGAGGGTGTCGCAGAGGAAGAGATGGTGCAAGGGGCGCCAGGGGTGGAAGGAGCCCCCGTCTCGGAGCCCACCGAGGCCCAGGACGAGGGTACTGTTGCGGTGGTGCCCGTGCCTACAGCGCAGGAGGGTGCGACGGCGGTGGTGGAGCTGCCGGACAGCAGCGAGGAGTACGGGGACTCGATGGACATCGACCCCGCTGCTGCGGCAAGCGCCGCCGCGCACATCGCCGAGTGCGCGTCGGCCGGCGCGGGCATGCTCGAGGCGGGGACGTCCGAGGGGAGCCACCTCGGGGCGATCGTTCCGTCCGGGGTCCCCTCGGAGTTCCTCCGTAAGGAGCAGGAGGAAGAGGAGGCCTGGAATAAATAGATGGGCGTGGGTCGCGAGATTTTGCAAGCCCTCGACCGCGCCTTCCAGCTCCACCAAAACGCGGATTACCAGGTCAGCCAGGTAAGTACTGCCCCCCCGGAAATTGCTCAGATTCAATTTTAGTTTTTTACGCGTCTTCACCCACGTCCTCCCCCTTTGCAGCAGCTGAGGGAAATCTCGCACGAAAAGAGCGCCGAGATGAACCGGCTGTACTCCCAGATGCGCCAGCTCGGGCAACACAACGCCGAGCTAGTGCTCAAAAATATCGACGCCAACACAAAAATGGCCGATCTGGGGGCGCGTCAGCAGGCACTGGAGGAGGAGCTGGCGCGGGTTGCTGGTGAGCGGGACGTCCAGAGGGCGGCAGCGGAGCAGAAGGCCCGAGAGACCGAGGCGCAAGCTGCCGAGCTGCAGCGCCTTCGGATGGCGCTCGAGGAGAGAGCTCGTGAGGCGGAGGTGCAGAGCGCTGAGCTGCAGCGCCTGAGCACGACGCTCGAGCAGCAGAAGGCCGAGCTCCTCCAAAAAGAGGTGGCCGTGGTTGCGCTCACCGGGACCCTCCAGGAAAAGGGCGAGGTCCTCGAGGGGAAGGAGGTGGCCCTTCAGAACATGGGGGCCGCCCTTAGAGAGAAGGAAGCCTCCCTGTCCTCGCTCGAAGAGGCCGCCCGGACCTAGAGGGAGGAAGCGCAGAAGAGCCTTATGGGTGAGTACCTTCGATTTTTCGTTGATTTGTTTCTTTTCGTAGCTGATGTTGATTTCCTTTGCTTAGAGCTAAGGCAGAAAGTGGCGGACGAGACCGCAGCGAAGGAAGCGGTCCATACCGCGCTCACGGTGGCACAGATGGAGTTTGCTGAGCTGGAGCAGACCGCCGTGAGCGTGTGTCAAGAACTCGAGGGGGAGGGTGCCGTCTCGGGCAGCTCGGTGATCAGCCGCCTGCGCGCGCTAGGCGGACGGGTTGCCGAGCATGCCAAGAGCACCTTCCGCCTTGGTGTGCTGCGGGCTCTCGCCATAGCCTCGATGCATTACCTCATGGATCTCCAGAGGGTGTCGTCGGGGTACGTCATTCCTGATGATACTGACGCGGACGCCGCATCGGCCATCATGGATGAAGCCGACGCAGCCGCGGAGGAGTTCGCCACCGTCCTTGCCGAGAAGCTCGAAGCGGACATCCCTCCCATCGCCGAGTTCGACGCCCCTGAGGGCCCGCAAGGGGGGGATGGTAGCCTGTAGGAAAACTGGGCCTCGAAGCCCATGTAAATAGATTAGTGTTTATATCATAGTCGCGTTTTGTAATCACATCCTATGAATATAAGAGATTTTGTTTCGTAATTTGAATGTGTGGTCCGTCGAGGCCTCGTGTGTTCGAGCCTATATTTCTTTACTTTATTTCCGTGTTCTTCGCATGCGACTTAGATAAACATCTGCGAGGAAGTTCGTGTTCATAAGCAACGTAGGCGTAGGGTGGTGAGGGGGGTGCCCTGTCCCGGAGGCGTAGGCGGCCCCACGACTCGGCCAGCCCCGTACCGTAGTTGCTTACGCCTCGCATCCGTTTTTTCCAAGGATACAGAGAAGGTTAGGGTCGAGACGGAAATATTTCAAAAAACATTGGCGACTTTTTGGGGACGTTCGGGGGTTCCCCCCGTAGTAGCCCCCGAGGGAGGCTTGGCTTTGCCGAGGGCAAAGCCAGGCGTACCTCAGTGTTCGTGCGCATCCAAGCCCTTGAGGGCCCGGAAGGTTCCCAAAACGCGATAAGTAAAGCGTACTTCCTTATTATTTTGGGAAACTAAAAATGCGAGTACGAACAATACACAAATAACTTGAAATGCTAAGGATAGAAGCGACGTAGCTGTTGTATGTTCCAAGCGTTGGTGAGGACTTCGCCATTTTCGTTCGCCAGCTTGTACGTGCCGGGTTTGAGCACCTCGGCGATTATGTACGGTCCTTCCCATGGAGGTGAGAGCTTGTGGCGGCCCTTGTTGTCCTGTCGAAGCCTTAGCACCAAGTCCCCTTCGTTGAGGTCTCGGCGCCGGACCCTCTGTGCCTGATACCTTCGTAAGGACTGCTGGTAGCGCGCAGAGTGGAGAAGCGCCATGTCTCGAGCCTCATCCACTTGGTCCAGCGAGTCTTCGCGAGCTCGCTAGTTTCGTTGCTCTTGATATGCCTTAAGCCTCGGCGATCCGTACTCCAAGTCAGTGGGGAGGATAGCCTCGGCACCGTAGACGAGGAAGAACGGAGAAAAGCCCGTGGCTCTGCTTGGGGTCGTCCTCAGGCTCCAGATGACCGAGGGCAGCTCTGTGAGCCACCTCCGGCCGTATTTGTTCTGCTTGTTGAAGATCCTCGGCTTTAGTCCTTGGAGGATCATGCCATTGGCACGCTCCACTTGCCCGTTCGTCTGTGGGTGTGCCACAGCCGACCAGTCCACACGTATGTGGAAGCTGTCGCAGAACGCCAAGAATTTCTTGCCTGTGAACTGGGTGCCGTTGTTGGTGATGATCGAGTTCGGGACCCCGAACCTGAAGACGATGTCGGTGAAGAATAGAACTGCTTGCTCGGATTTGATCTTGCCGATGGGTCGAGCCTCGATCCACTTGGAGAATTTATCGACCGCCACCAGCAAGTGGGTGTAGCCCCCGGGCGCCTTTTTTAGCGGACCGACGAGGTCTAGTCCCCACACGGCAAACGGCCACGTGATGGGGATGGTCTGCAAAGCATGGGCCGGGAGGTGTGTTTTTCGAGCATAGAACTGGCAACCCTCGCAGGTCCGCACAACGTCGGTGGCGTCGGCGACCGCGGTGGGCCAGTAAAAGCCTTGCCGGAACGCGTTACCCACGAGGGTGCGTGGCGCGGCATGATGGCCGCAGACGACAACATGGATGTCACGGATCAGCTCCTTGCCCTCGGGGATGGGGATGCATCGCTGCATGACGCCCGAGGGACTACGCTTATATAGTGCGTCGTCGATTAGAACGAAGGACTTGGCCCTCCTGGCGAGGCGCCGCGCCTGAGCAGGGTTCGAGGGTAAGATCCCTCGAATCATCCAGTCAAGGTACTGGACGCGCCAGTCTTGCGAAGTGGGGGCCTCGTCGACTTCCATCGCTTCGGCCTCGTCCGCGGAGGTTGTCCCAAAGTCAGCGTCCATGGGCTCGACCCCGTCCGCCGGGCTCCGTCGGTTGCTTGAACTCGACGGAGGGCTTGGAGATGTCGCGGGCGAAGATGTTCGGGGGGACGGTGGTCCGCCCCGAGGCTATCTTGGCCAGTTCGTCGGCGTCCTCGTTGTACTTGCGCGGGACATGATTGAGCTCGAGGCCGTCGAATTTGTCCTCGAGGCGGCGTACTGCGTTGCAGTACGCCTCCATCTTCGGGTCATGACAGCTAGACTCCTTCATGACTTGATCGACGACGAGTTGAGAGTCCCCACGTATGTCGAGGCGCTTGACGCCAAGTTCGACGGCGATGCGGAGGCCACCGAGGAGGGCCTCATACTCCGCCATGTTGTTCGAAGCAGGGAAATGCAAGCGGATCACGTACCGCATGTGTTCTCCGAGTGGTGAGATGAAGAGGAGGCCGGCACCGGCGCCGGTTTTCATCACCGACCCGTCGAAGTACATAGTCCAGCATTCGCCCTGGATTTGCGATGGGGGTAGCTGAGTGTCCGTCCACTCAGCCACGAAGTCAGCCAAGATTTGGGACTTGATTGCCTTGCGGGGGGCGTAGGTGAGTGTCTCTCCCATCAGCTCCACAGACCATTTGGCAATTCTACCCTCGGCTTCCCGGTTGCGGGCTATCTCTCCCAAGGGGAAAGACGAGACCACGGTGACGGGGTGGGCCTCGAAGTAGTGCCGCAGCTTGCGCCGAGCCAAAACCACTGCGTAAAGCAACTTTTGAATTTGCGGATAGCGTGTTTTAGTTTCAGACAACACCTCGCTGATGTAGTACACCGGCCGTTGGACGGGCAGAGCATGACCCTCCTCTTGTCTTTCGACCTCGATCACCGCGCTAGCCACTTGGGTCGTCGCAGCTACGTACAGATAGAGGGGCTCGCCGTCCGTAGGTGGTGTAAGAATGGGAGCACGAGTGAGCGATGCCCTCAGCCTTTCGAGGGCTTCTTGAGCTTCGGGGGTCCACGTGAAGCGCTCGGTTTTCCTCAAGAGTCGATACAGGGGTAAGCCTCTGTACCCACTTTAGGTCTCGGATCGGTCCCATCCGAGTGATGGCCGAGACTTTGTCAGGGTTGGGTTCGATGCCCCGCTGGGAGATAATGAAGCCCAAGAGCATGCCTCGAGGCACCCCGAACACGCACTTCTCGGGGTTAAGTTTTACCCCTTTGCCCCGTAGGCAATCGAATGCGATACTGAGATCAGCAACCAGGTCGTTCGCCTTCCTGGTTTTGACAACGATATCATCGACATATGCCTCTACGCTCCGCCCGAGCTGGTCTCCGAAAACGTGGAGCATACACCGTTGATAGGTAGCTCCGGCGTTTCTGAGGCCAAAGGGCATCGTAACGTAGCAGTACATGCCGAAGGGTGTGATAAAAGAAGTCGCGAGCTGGTCGGACTCTTTCATCTTGATTTGGTGGTAACCAGAATAGGCATCAAGAAAGGATAGGAGTTCACATCCCGCAGTAGAATCTACGATCTGATCAATTCGTGGCAAAGGAAAGGGAACCTTCGGACATGTCTTATTTAAACTAGTGTAATCTACACACATCCTCCAGCTTCCACTCTTTTTTGTCACTAATACTGGATTAGCTAGCCACTCGGGATGGAATACCTCTTTGATGAATCCGGCCGCCAGAAGTTTCTGCAACTCCTCGCCGATCGCCCGGCGCTTGAGCTCGTCGAAGCATCGCAGGCGTTGCTTCACCGGCTTGGAGTTGGGTCGGACATCAAGGGAGTGCTCGGCGACCTCCCTCGGTATGCCAGGCATGTCCGAGGGGTTCCACGCAAAGATATCTGCATTGACACGGAGGAAATTGACGAGCACCACTTCCTATTTGTCGTTGAGGGCGGCGCTGATCTGCAACGCCTTGTCATCGGTGTGGCTCGGATTGAGGGGTACCTTCTTGATACCCTCGGTGGGTTCGAAGCTCCCGGCGTGTCGGTGCGTGGAGTCTAAGGCCTCGCTTGCCATTTTGTTGAGGGTGGCTGCGAGGGCCTCGTCCTCCGCTTGAGCTTCCGCGCGCTCAACGCACTCGACGTCGCACTCGTAGGCGTGCTCGAACGAAGAGCCGATGGTGATGACGCCTTTCGGTCCCGGCATCTTGAGCTTGAGGTAGGTGTAGTTGGGGACGGCCATGAACTTGGCGTAGCAAGGCCGACCAAGGATGGCATGGTAGGACCCTCGAAACCCCACCACCTCGAAAGTGAGTACCTCCTTGCGGAAGTTAGCTGCCGTGCCGAAGCAGACAGGCAGATCGATCTGGCCGAGGGGTTGAACTCGCTTCCCCGGCGCAACGCCATGGAATGGCGACTTGCTAGGGCGAAGCTTGTCCAGTCCGATTCCCATGAGCTCCAAGGTGGGGGCGTACATGATGTTGAGGCTGCTGCCTCCGTCCATGAGCACCTTGGAGAAGCGGGTGTTGCCGATGATGGGGTCGACAACGAGCGGATACCATCCCGGATGTGGGACGTAGTCGGGGTGGCCCTCGCGGCCAAAGGCGATGGTATCCTTCGACCAGTCGAGGTAGGATGGCGTGGCTTTGGTGACGGAAAAGACTTCGCGGCGCTCACGCTTACGCTGCCGAGAAGTCATATTTGTCGTTGCTCCTCCAAAGATGAAGAAGGCGTTCTCCACTGGGGAAACTCGTCATCTCTACCTTTGTCGCCAGCGTCCTTCTTCTTGTCTTCGTCGCGGTGCGTGACGCGGTTGTAGTACTTCTTGAGCATCTCGCACTGCTCGAGGGTATGATTGACCGGACCCTTGTGATAAGGGCACGGCTTCATAAGCATGTCGTCGAACTGGCCACCACCGCCTCGAGGGGGGCCTCGAGGTCCCTTGCGGTCTGGGGCGGCTGCGAAGGCCTCCTCGGAGTCCTCTGCCTGCCCCAACCCGTGCTGGTTCGGTGGGACCGGCTTCTTTCCCTTCCTCCCCCGCTTCTGTTTCTTGGCGGGGGTGTTGGGCCTGACGTTGCTGCCCTCCGCGGGCGCATCGTCCTTGCGCTTGCTCGATTTGTCGTCGAAGATGGCACCAACAGCCTCCTCGCCGGCGGTGAAGTTGGTGGCAGCGTCGAACAACTCGTTGGTGTTAACGGGTCGGCTTCTCGCGAGCTCATGCAACAGATTCCTGCACGTCGTACCCTCGAGGAAAGCATTAATGACCTCGACGTGGGTGACGCTGGGGAGCTCGGTGCACTGCTTGGAGAAGCATCGCACGTAGTCACGCAGGGACTCACAGGGCTTCTGACGACACCCTTTAAGGTCCCAGGAGTTCCCAGGGCGCACGTACATGCCCTGGAAATTGCCCACGAAGATGTGGACCAAGTCGGCCCAGTCGTGGATCTGGCCCGCAGGCAGGTGCTCGAGCCACGTTCGTGTGGCGTCAGCAAGATGGAGAGGAAGGTTGCGGATGATGGCCGCGTCCTCCGTCGCGCCGCCTAGCTGGCATGCTAGGCGGTAGTCGTTGAGCCAGACTGCAGGATCGGTCTCGCCCGAGTATTTGACGAGGGTGTTGGGTTGTCGAAAGCGCGGGGGGAAAGGCACGGTTCGAATCTCCCGGCTGAACACCCGGGTGCCCGGAGGCTCCGGTGACTCGCCCCTGTCGTGCTCGGGGTTGAAGCGCCCACCCCGCCGAGGGGCGTACCTCCTGCCGTCGATGACGTTGCGGGCGTCGCCGTCGCCGGCGTACCCGCGATTGTCGCGAATTCGCTCCCTTACGGGAATTCTCCCGATGCGCTCGTGCACCGAGGGTGCCCTCGCACCAGGTACTACGGCTGCTTTGCCCTTCGCTGCTGGTGGTGTGCGCACAGAAACCTCGTGGTCCCGGTGCGCAGTCCCTCCAGGCTGCTTCGAGGCCCTCGAGCACATGCGAGACGCAGAACTCTCGGCCTGCTGCACGGCAGCTTGCTCGATGAGCTCCTGTGCCTCGCGGCGCCGGTTGCGGCCCGAAGGCGTCGATGGCTCAGGCATGGGTTGAAGCAGATAGGGCGTAGCAACGAGTTTCTCGCCGGTTGTCTGCAGTTCCGGAGATTTGTCGACGTTGTCGTCGGCCAGGATGCGCTCCCGGGCAACACGTCCCGCCGCCCGGGCGTGTGCACCGCGCGCGGTACAATGCTGCTCGAGTGTGGCGCACAGCTCCTGGGTTTGTCGACGCTGCTCGTCGAGCTTGACTTGAAGCTCGTTGAGCTGCGCCAGCTGAGCTTGTCGCGCCGCCGAGCTTGATGAGGAAAGGGCTGCAGGCGGGTCCACCGGTTGCTTTGCCCGCGCGTCCGCCCCGCCATCCCCGTCATTGCTTGGGGCGTTGTCGTTCTGCTCGTCCGCAAGGTCCGCCATGAAGCACTCCCGGGAGGGATCGAAGTCACCCTCGCTGGAGTCTTCAGAGCAGGTGAGGCAGTAGGCCGTCACCAGCTGGAACGAGCGGAGAGCGTCGGGGTTGCGAACCCCAGAGTAGTCCTCGGCCTCCTCGGCCGTGAAGTTGTTCATGAAGAAGTTGACGTCGTCGGCGATCGAGCTCGCCGTCTCGGGGTAGGATTCATCAGGAGACGACGCGATGAGGCTGCGGATCGACAGAAGATGATGACCCGACAGATCCTCGTGCTCGATGAAGTTACCGCCGGTTGACAAGGCCTGGGCGGCAGCGTTGCGCATCCCGAAGGGGAAGGGCGACGCCGAAGTGGAACCCCCCCTGGGAGGCACTAGTGCCGCAGCAGGTGACGATGCCGGCATAGAGGATGCCGAGGTACGTGACGACGAAGCGGTGGTCCCGTTGGCCGTGATGCTGAGTTGCGACATGCCAGCCTCGACCCACGTGGGGGAGTTGAGGCGTGCCGCGCGACGCCGCTCCGCCCGTGCCTGTCGCGAACGTTGGCCCGAGCGCCCGTTGCGCCGGGCTGGTGAAGTCGGGGTGACGGGGTTGCATCCGGGCGAGAGGAGCTGCATGAGGTAACCGTTGCCGGTTGCCCTGAACTCGAGACTCCCGAACGAGATCACGCGTCCTGCGGGAAGTGGATCCGACACTCCCATGGGGTATGGGTTGGATCTGCCCGCCATCCCTAGAGATCAAATGGGAAAAAAAAGAAAGATGTCACGCAGCGCTCCCCTACTTGGCGCGCCAACTGTCGGTGTCCCGACCCGGGGCCCGGATCCCAACTAGTGAATGCTGCGTATTTCCTCGGCCCAGATGATGATGCAAGAGGCAACACAGTAACGCACGGTTTATCCTGGTTCCGGCCGCGGGGCCGTACGTCCAGCAAAGGGGGTGTGCGAGGGCACTATATTGTCTTGCACCCGGAATGCTTGTAGTAGGGGTTACAAGCCAGGTGAGAGAGGGAGGAAAGCTCCCAAGTCTCTGCTAGAAGTGGAGTCGGTTGGGGTGAGTGCTCAATAATCCCTGAACGTCCTCTTGGAGGAGAGAAGCCAGAGAGCGAGCGACCAGTCCTAGATCAGAGAGATCAGCCAGCCCCCGCTAAAGGAAGCCCACCTCCTCCTTTTATAGTTATAAGGAGGGGCGGTGTACACGAGTGGGGGCATGGAAGTCGTTGTTTCCCTTGAATCGCGGGGGTACAGTGGTCGGACACTGTAGGAAGTACACTGTGGGAAGGCGGCGTGCGTCGCAGTCATCCTAGATATCGTCTTGGGTCCTGTGGAGATTGAGGCAGTCGTCCTGCCAGCCTCCGCAGGCGCCGTAGTTATTGCCGGTGCATGGTACTTGGCGCGGTGGTATTCGGTGGGCCCTACGGATTAGGTCCCTGCTGGTGCCCGTGGTAGGGGTAGCGTGCGACGGCCCCGGACCCCCTGGTCGGAGTGCGGGTGTGCACGCCAGAAGGTCCGGGGGACACGTGGAGGACCTGGACTCCTAAAGGGGGGAGGTCCGGGACTCCGCCCGTGTGATCTGAGCGCCCCTCGTGGTCGGGCACGTGACGTCGCCGGACCCCTTTCCCCAGTGGGAGATGGGTCCGGATGGTCGGCGGGAGCAGTACCGAGCTTGTCCTGCGTCGTAGGTCCCAAGGCGCTGCTACAGCGTCCGGGATGGCGGAGCGGTGACTAGAGTCAGCGGATGGGACCCCGGTCACATCTACTGTGGGAGTGGCGGCCTGACACCGCCCGTCCTTTGAGCCGTGATGGAGTGGCTGGCTTTTAATGCTTTCGTACGGACGAGCGGTTGGGCGGCTGGGGCTGTTTGTCCCTTGCGCCGAGGGGTGGCCTCGAGCGAGGCGGAGATGAGTCACCTGCTCGAGGGTAGATCCGTTACCCTCGAGCGAGGCGGAGATGAGTCATCTGCTCGAGGGTAGATCTGTGACTCCTCGAGCGAGGCGGAGATCGCCCAGCGGGCCTGAGAGGGACCCTCGAGCGAGGCGGAGATCGTTCCGCGGGTTCGAGGGGGATGTGAATGGGCCGCACGCTGGGTTCCTTTGAGTCCTTTCCTTTCATCTGAATGGGAAGCAAGCCGTGGGCCTTCGTGGGCTCAGCTGTCTTACCAGGTGTTTGTGTTTTTAAAAGCGGTCTTAGTGTCCCGATTAGGGTGTCCCTAATTGTGGTACCCGACAGTAGCCCCCGAGGCTTTGGTCGAGTCAGGGGATTCTGCCAAAGGGTGATTCGGCGGTTTCTCCTTTTGACATGACCAAACGATGCCGCGCACCCGCCAGACGTGCCTGAGCGCCAGCTCGGCGGGTGTGACAACACGCCGATCGGGGTAGTATGCCCGTGGGGGGAGTACTTCGAGGCGCGCGCCACTTTGTTTGTTTGTTTAAAGGACAAGACGTGTCCGCGCGCTGAGGGGGGCTAGGGTGACGACGGCGCCCGCCGCTCGGCAGCTGGCGCTTTCGTCGCACTGTCCCGCACGTAGGGCCTTAGCCCCGGCGTTCCTGGTTGCTCTGCGGTGCGCCGTTCGAGGGCAGCCGGCCAGAGCCGTTGCTGCACTGCTTAGCGTCCAGGGGCTGCTCTGTAATTGTTGGTAAGATAAATTAATATGGATTCTATTGCTGGTGTTAATCCAACAATTATTTGGAGTTAGTAGCAACTGCTGAGATTTGATTCCTCCTCATCTTGCTACTGTACTAAAGCCGGGAAGATAATTTGTTGTTTAGTACCATGAAAGGTTGGGGCAAATCCTCTAGACCGTAAGCATGTCCTTATCAGGTGGTATCAGGACCAACGGTCCCTATTAGTCCCGGTTGGCAGACTCAGGACAAAAGGATCCGGCCACGCAGCCCCGATTGGAAGACCGAGACAACAGGGGTTTTCCAACTGAAACAAATTAAGAGTTCTGTAGTATAGTGATAGTGAAATAGTTATTTATATTGCAGATTGCCAAACATATAAATGGAGATAAAAAATTAGTGAGTTGTAGCAGTTCAACTCTTATACCATCGTTTGCTTCTTGCTAACTTCTTGAGGCATCACCTGCTCCTGCTCTGGAAAACATGGCAAGCACGGAATGAGTAATGACATCACAACGGTTCTACCAAGTTATCAATTGAAGGTTCTGTATTAGCCTTTGTTCAGAAGTACTGGATGGAGCAATGCGCCATTCGACCACAACATGCTATCTTCGATGGGAAAGGTAAGAAACCTGTTGGTAACTCCTTGCTTTCAGGAAAGGTGAAAGAAAAAGAAAAAGAAAAAGAAAAAGAAAAAGAAAAAGAAAAGGACACGTCCCGGTGGCAAAAACTAGCAGAAGGCTGTGAAAGGCTAAAAGCATCTAGACCGTTGGATGCTAATGGTAAGTTTTGGTGATTAGTGACAACCATATGTGACTAATGATTGTTTTGAAGGAAATTATCTTTTAACCGTTAAGTCGCGAATGAAATATGAAAGGAGATCCCTCAAAATTCATGATAAACAAGCCACGGACTCAAATCTTGAAGATTAAGAACCTTTTTAGATTCAAGTGTCACAAGGAGATGAAGGACACTTAATTTAGTATAGGGTTTATAGTTTTTTAGTTCGTGACAGTACTATAAAGAGGGGTTCATGAGTTAGTAGCTTGACCAAAGTTGAGTTGGCCTTAGAATTCTTGCACACTCGCTCAAGTTTAGTTCAAGACAGGCTATGGAACTCAGAAAAACACTTGGAAGGAGAAAGAATTGAAGAACATAGAGAAATGGCCCCCGGGGATAGTAGTGGACCTCCCAAGTTCGATGGGCGCAACTGTGCCTATTGGTAGGCTTGAATGGAGAGCTACATTGAGGCTCAATCCATCGAAGCTTGGGAAGTCACCTCAAAGCCTATTGGTGGAGCTCCTTCTAAGTCTCAAGCCTGCAGAAGCATTATGATAATGCGGATGCTCATACCATGATTCAGGGACTGCGTGAGATGTTTGGGAACCAGACGAGGGCTGAGAGATACAACGTCTCTAGTTCCTTGTTTGCGTGCAAGCTGACAGAAGGTAGTCCAGTTAGTCCTCATGTGATCAAAATGATTGGTTACATAGAGAGCTTAGAGAGACTGGGTTCCCCCCTCAATGCTGATCTGGCTATAGATGTTATTCTCCAGTCGCTCCCTCCGAGCTACAAGCAGTTCATTATGAACTTCCATATGAACAGCATGGAGAAAACATTGAGTAAGTTGCATAGCATGCTGAAAATAGCAGAGAAAAGCATTAAACAAAATACCAATCATGTGATGATTGTACAAAAGGAGAATAAAAAGAGGAAGCGTTGGACGCCTCCTAAAGGCAAAGTTAAGGAAAGGTTCCCAATGAGCCCTCAAGCTCTAAGCAAAAGCCAAAGGTCAAATCTGGACCTACTCCTGATGATGAATGCTTCCATTGCCATGCAAAGGCACACTGGTCAAGGAACTGCAAGAAATACTTGGAAGACATGAAAAAGAAGGGAGGTTTGACTTCCGCTTCAGGTATTTATCTTACAGAAATTAATATTGCTATATCTTCTAGTGATTCATGGGTATTTGATACCGGTTCAATGATTCACACTTGCAAATCATTGTAGGGCTTGACAAGGATTAGAAGATTTGCAAGAGGCGAGCTAGACGTGCGAGTCGGCAATGGAGCAAAGGTTGCTATGTTGGCGGTCGACACCTACCACCTGTCGCTACCATCGTGCTTAGTTTTAGAATTAAATAATTGTTATTACATTCGTGCTTTGAGTAAGAACATTATCTCTTCCTCATGTTTGGAGGAAGTTGATGGTTATGAGATTGTAATAAAGAACAACCGTTGTTCTATTTATTATAAGGATTTACTTTATGGAGTTTGTCCATTGGTGAATGGATTATATGTTCTTGAGCTTGAGGATAAAGATGTCTGTAATATTAATTCTAAAAGGCTTCGTCCTAATGATTTGAATCCCACTTTTATTTGGCATTGTCGATTGGGTCACATAAATGAGAAGCGTGTAGAGCAGCTCTATAAGGATGGTCTGCTGAGTCCATTTGATTTTGAATCAATTGGCACATGTGAGTCTTGTATACTTGGGAAGATGACTAAGACACCCTTCACTGGTCAAAGTGAACGGGCAAGTGGCCTATTGGGACTACTACATACTGATGTATGTGGACCAATGAGTTCGATTGCAAGGGGAGATTTTTAGTACTTCAGTACTTTTACTAATGACTTCAGTAGGTATGGGTATATTTACTTAATGAGGAACAAGTATGATTCCTTTGAAAAGTTCAAGGAATTTCAAAATGAAGTACAGAATCAACTTGGCAAGACAATTAAATTCCTACGATCTGATCGTGGGGGTGAATATTTAAGCCACGAGTTTGTGATCACTTGAAACAATGTGGAATTGTTCCATAGTGGACTCCGCCTGGAACACCTCAGTGGAATGGGGTTTCTGAACAGAGAAACCGAACCTTGTTGGACATGGTAAGGTCAATGATGAGCCAAGCTGATCTTCCAATTTCTTTTTGGGGTTATGCTCTCAAAGCTGTAGCGTTCACACTGAACCGGGTTCCAACTAAGTATGTGGAAAAGACACCATATGAGATGTGGACCGGGAAACATCCTGGATTGTCTTTCCTCAAAGTTTTGGGATGTGAGGCTTATGTCAAAGGTTCAATGTCAGACAAACTCACTCCAAAATCAGACAAGTGTTTCTTTGTGGGGTATCCGGGGGAAATCAAAGGATATTATTTTTATAATCAAACGGAAGGCAAAGTGTTTGTTGCCCGCAATGGTGTCTTCTTAGAGAAAGAGTTTCCTCAAAAGGAGTTAGTGGGAGCAAGGTGCAACTTGAAGAAATTCAGGATGTGCCTGAAACGGTTTCAGCCCCCACTGAACCTTCACGGGATGAACAAGAAGTTGCAAAACCCGTTGTCGAAGAACCAGCCCCACGAAGGTCTGTAAGGGCACGTCGCGCACCTGAAAAGTTCACGCTACTAACCACGGAGCAGCACGACGTATGATTATTGGATAATGATGAGCCTAAGACCTCTGAAGCAATAATGGGACCAGAATCTGAGAAATGGTTTGGATCCATGAAATCCAAAATAGAATCCATGCACGACAATCAAGTTTGGAACTTGGTTGATCCAATTGAAGGTGTTAGACCTGTGGAGTGCAAGTGGATTTTTAAGAAAAAGATAGGCATGGATGGAAATGTTCACATCCATAAAGCACAATTGGTGGTGAAAGGGTTTAAACAGATTCAAGGTGTTGATTATGATGAAACACTTTTGCCCGTCGCAATGCTAAAGTCTATTCGGATTCTTCTAGCTATTGCCACATTTTATGACTATGAGATTGTTGATGGCCATTATTTCCCATTTTGACCGTCAACTTCTCAGGAATAAAATGAGCTTTACACCATGTTCCATACATATTTTACTTATTTCTAACAAGTTCCACAAGTTTTGGATGAGTTGTGCTTTCAGGAGATAATATACCAAAAACGAGCCGAAACTGGGAAAAACCCAGGCCGGCCGGCCTAGCACCTCCACTAATTGTGCCACGTCTTCAGTCCAGGAGTGAAGTGACATGCTCACATTACCTCTAAATCATGGATTGCAAGTTGGTTTGATCAAATGGACCGAATGGCCTAGTACATGGATTGAAAGGCCCACCTGCAGCACTTACCGAGATCATTTGGCCCGGAGCACCACTATGGACTTCATGCACTCTTGGATCAAGATGTCGGTGAAACAAGAGGCCGAGATGGGCCAAACCCAGGCCGGCCGACCTAGGAGAGGCCGACCGGCCTACAAATTTCAGCTTCAAACCGACGCAACCATCCACCGCCATCTAGAGAAGATCAGGAGCGTCCATGAGAAGGGCGGTTGCAAACGTAGGAAATCCTAGGCCAGCCGGCCCCACTTTGCATCCTCTCAGCCTCAACTTTGGCGTGGAAGTTAAGCACGCCGACTACAACTGCGTACAACTGAGGCTAGTCCAAATACCGACCTTGGAGCACTATAAATAGAGAGCAACACCCTCACTCTCAAGACACAACAAAGGAGTTCTCTCTTCTTATTCTTAGTTTCTAAAGTAGGTTAGGTAGTCTGGGAGTTAGAGTCGAGTCGAGCTTGTCTCGGGATTCTGGAGTCATCATCGGAAGTCGGGTATAAGCTCTTGTATCTTTTCCTTTGACATTTATCAATATAAGTTATCGTCTTTATCTTTTCGAGTCAGCTTTACTTTCTGCATTTATTTATCTTTCTAAGTTATCTTGCTTGTGTGTGGAAGTAATTCTCTAGCTTTGGCTTTGTACCTATCTTATTTATCGGGATCTTACCTTACGGGTTTTCTCGTCCGGACTAGGGAGGCTCAAGTTAGTTCCTTAGGTTGAGGGGATTTCTCTTGTTAGCTACAAGAGAAATCCTAACACCGAGAGCAGACGTAATGTCTGAGCTCAGTGTTAGCTAGAAAGTGTGTTCCACCCCACGGTACCGTTGTGGTAGGCAGCAGGTGGTGACAGCCCTGTCTGTCCCTTGTAGTCCACCACATTCGGGTGTTTTCATAGCAGTAGTTGCAGGTTGTCGTTGGACTCCCCTCTCACCCCTTTCTGAAGTCCTTCCACTTCCAGCCGCCGAAGTTGGCTCTAGGTTCCCAATAACTAGTTAGAAGCAAGGTTTAGTCTAGAGAGGCTAGCTCGATAGTTTAGAAGTTTTTTAGGAGTCTTTCTCGCTCGTTGTCCTCCCAGCTGCTTACCTCTCTAAGGATTAGAGTCTCCTGTGTCAATCGGTCATTGTTGGCCATTATCTTATCTATCATATCAGGCTTATCCCCGCTAAGTTAGTCGGTTGATATCTCTAGTAAAGTTTGTCATTCGATTCTCCAATACTCTTTATTCATAGTGCTTCCCTGAGGAAATATACGATACCCTAGAATACTCCAAGGTGAAGTGCTACAATGGTGATTCTGTGCGCTTGCGGAATCCATATTCTATTGAGCGTAAGAAACGCAACAAGCATTTCTGGCACCGTTGCCGGGGAAGCAATTGGCTAAAGATTTCATTGAAAAGTTTGATAAAATTTACTAGTTTGTCACCGCTAATTTTAGTGGGATTACTATTGCTCTTGGTATCTTTGTGATTTCTGTAGAGCAGTGCAGGACCAAATTCGATCTACCATACCACTTCAACTCAAATCCAGAAAAAAATTTGGTGAATTATTTGATGCATAGTCATCCTATCAGAAGAAAGTTTCTTAGGAGCAAGGTTTGACAGCACGAGCTTCAATACCCATGGCTCAGAAGACACTTCGTCAATTCTCAGCCCCGTCCAATAGCCATATCCCTACTGGACTGAACAATGACCAAGGCACTGATGGCTTTGAGATAAAGAATGGGCTTGTCAACATGATTCAAGCAAGTCCCTTCTGCGGAAAGGCATCAGAGGATGCCCACGCTCATCTATAGAATTTTCTGGAAGTGAGCAGCATAATCAACCCAAAAGGCACTACGATGGATAATGTTCGTCTTCGACTGTTCCCATTCTCTTTGCTTGGAAAAGCAAAGATGTGGTTCTACACCTACAAGGAAGCATTCAACACTTGGGATGCGTGTTCCAATGCTTTTCTGGTCAAGTACTTTCCGGTGGGCAAGACCAATGCCCTTCGGAATAGGATTTCCAGTTTTGAACAACTCTAGGACGAGACAGTCCCGGAAGCCTGGGAACATCTTCAAGAATACATTGCAGCATGCCCACACCACGGCATGGAAGAGTGGCAGTTTTGGATGAGTTGTGCTTTCAGGATATAATATACCAAAAATGAGCCAAAATTGGAAAAAACTCAGGCCGGCCGGCCTCACCTAGGCCGGCCGGCCTAGCACCTCCACTAACTGTGCCATGTCTTTGGTCCAGGAGTGAAGTGACATGCTCACATTACCTCTAAACCATGGATTGCAAGTTGGTTTGATCAAATGGACCGAAAGGCCTAGCACGTGGATTGAAAGGCCCACCTGCAGCACTTACCGAGATCATTTGGCCCAGAGCACCACTATGGACTTCATGCACCCTTATCAAGATGTCGGAGAAACGGGAGGCCGGCCTACAAATTTCAGCTTCAAACCGACGCAACCATCCATTGCCATCTAGAGAAGATCAGGAGCGTCCACGAGAAGGGCGGTTGCAAACGGAGGAAATCCTAGGCCAGCCGGCCTAGGGGAGGCCGGCCGGCCCCACTTTGTAGACTCTCGGCCTCAACTTTGGCATGGAAGTTAAGCACACTGACTACAACTGCGTACAACTGACGCTAGGCCAAATACTGACCTTGGAGCACTATAAATAGAGAGCAACACCCTTACTCTCAAGACACGCCAAAGGAGTTCTCTCTTCTCATTCTTAGTTTCTAGAGTAGGTCATTGGAAGTCGGGTATAAGCTCTTGTATCTTTTCCTTTGACATTTATCAATATAAGTTATCATCTTTATCTTTTCGAGTCAGCTTTACTTTTCACATTTATTTATCTTTCCAAGTTATCTTGCTTGTGTGCGGAAGTGATTCTCTAGCTTAGGCTTTGTACCTATCTTGTTTATCGGGATCTTACCTTACGGGTTTTCTCGCCCGGACTAGGGAGGCTCAAGTTAGTTCCCTAGGTTGAGGGGGATTTCTCTTGTTAGCTACAAGAGAAATCCTAACACCGAGAGCAGACGTGGTGTCTGAGCTCAGTGTTAGCTAGAAAGCGTGTTCCACCCCACGGTACCGTTGTGGTAGGCAGCAGGTGGTGACAGCCCTGTCCATCCCTTGTAGTCCACCACATCCATTGGACTCCCCTCTCACCCCTTTCTGAAGTCCTTCCTCTTCCAGCCGCCGAAGTAGGCTCTAGGTTCCTGATAACTAGTTGGAAGCAAGGTTTAGTCTAGAGAGGCTAGCTCGATAGTTTAGAAGTGTTTTAGGAGTCTTTCTCGCTCATTTTCCTCCCAGTTGCTTACCTCTCTAAGGATTAGAGTCTCATGTGTCAATCGGTCATTGTTGGCCATTATCTTATCTATTATATCAGGCTTACCCCCACTAAGTTAGTCGGTTGATATCTCTAGTAAAGTTTGTTATTCAATTCTTCGATACTCTTTATCCATAGTGCTTCCATGAGGAAATATATGATACCCTAGAATACTCCAAGGTGAAGTGCTACAGTGGTGATTCAGTGCGCTTCCGGAATCCATATTCTATTGAGCGTAGGAAACGCCAACAGAGATATGGCAAATGGATGTCAAAACGGCTTTCCTGAACGGAAACCTTAGTGAGGATGTGTATATGATACAAGATGAAGGTTTTGTCGATCCTACAAATGCTAGAAAAATATGCAAGCTTCGGAAGTCCATTTATGGACTGAAGCAAGCATCTCGGAGTTGGAATCTTCGTTTTGATGAAGTAGTCAAAGGGTTTGGCTTCATCAAGAATGAAGAAGAGGCTTGTGTTTGCAAGAAGGCTAGTGGGAGCGCACTTGTATTTCTGGTTCTATATGTTGATGACATATTACTGATCAAAAATAATATTCAAATGCTTGAGACTGTTAAATCTTCATTAAGAAAGAGTTTCTCAATGAAAGATTTAGTAGAGGCAACATATATTTTGGGCATAAAGATCTATAGGGATAGATCGAAAAGGCTAATTGGATTAAGCCAAGATACATATATTGACAAAGTATTGAAAATGTTCAATATGCAGGATTCCAAAAAGGGTTTTCTGCCGATGTCACATGGTGTTAGTCTCTGCAAGAGTCAGTGTCACTCAACACCTGATGAGCAAGAGAAGATGAATGCGATTCCATATGCCTCGTCTATTGGATCCATCATGTACACCATATTTTGTACATGCCTGATGTAGCCTATGCTCTAACTGTTGCAAGCAGATACCCAGGAGAGGCTCACCGGGTTGCAGCTAAGAATATCCTTAAATACTTTAGAAGAACTAAGGATAAGTTTCTTGTCTATGGAGGTGAGGAGGAGCTCGTTGTAAATGGTTACACCGATGCTAGCTTCCAAACTGACAAGGACGACTTCAGATCGCAATCTGGATTTGTATTTTGTCTTAATGGTGGAGCGGTGAGCTGGAAAAGTTCCAAGCAAGAAACAGTGGCAGATTCTACGACAGAGGCCGAGTACATAGCAGCTTCGGAAGATGCAAAGGAGGCTGTTTGGATCAAAAAGTTTTTTTCCTGAGTTGGGGGTTGTACCTAGTGCGTCCAGTCCAATGGATCTCTATTGTGATAATAGTGGTGCCATTGCACAAGCCAAGGAGCCTAGATCACACCAAAAATCCAAGCATATACTGCGGCGTTATCACCTGATTCGAGAGATAATAGATAGAGGTGATGTGAGGATATGCAAGGTGCACATGGATCTAAACATTGCGCATCCGTTGACGAAGCCCCTCTCACAGCAGAAGCATGAGGCACATATGAGTTCCATGGGTATTAGATACTTGCATGATTGACTCTAGAGTGAGTGGGAGATTATTGTGATCATGTCTAAGTTTGTATTTTAATAAAATGTTATTCGTTCCTTGAGCAACTACTTTACATTGATTGTCAAGTATGTGACTTGTCCGTGAAACTCTTTGTACATTGTGATGTAGTTCTAAATGGTCTCTAGTCTACATCATTACGTGGACGATAATGATACAATGACTAGCACATGGATTAATTGATGATTACATTTCACGAATCATGGATATAGAGATATCAAATTAATGATGTGGACACATGTTAGTGAACATGGTGTTAGATTGACTCACTCCGAGGCACTGCTGGGATTATTATTTTATATGTGCCATCAGTTGGTCTCGAGCGATACACCTACTAGATCCTTAGACCTGAGGTTGTCATTGTTTCTCACTATGCATAGTGGTGCGCTTTGGGACTGCCAAACACTACTCCGTAACTAGGTAGCTATAAAAGCAGTTTTCGGGTGTATCATGAAACATGAAATGGGATGTGTGCGGATCAAGATGGAATTTGCCCCTCCTAATAATGGGAGAGATATCTCTGGGCCCCTCGAGATAGTTGGATTGGGAAGTGCATGGCCATGCCAATGTGATTAATGAGTTAATCACGGTGACTAAAAGTTAGTTATATTGAATCCGCTATTTGATCGATGAATGGTTGAGCTATCACAAGGGTGGCACAAATCTCACCTTAAGCATGACTGATATCGTGTGACAAAAGGACTAGTGTGTATATATATATATCTAGGTTCAGCCGATATAATCTTCATGTGCATTTGGGAGTCAGTATGCCCTGCTAGGTGCCGCTATTGACTTGTGGTTTGGAAACGGTTTCTGCCCACGGCCGTCTACACATGAACCTAACGGGTCACACACTTAAGGGGTTGGAATGTTGGAAAGCTTGGCTAGATGATTGTCTCTAGTGCAAGTGGGAGATTGTTGGTGATATGCCCAAGAGGCAATCATAACAATATGGATTAAAGGGCCACATGGATATTGATCCATGAGCGATTAGGGTTACTAATGGGCCTACATGGTCGATGGCCCATTAGCACGCTCTATATATATGTGGGAGGGGGCTAGGGGTGCCACACCCTTGCCGCGCCTCAAACCCTAGCCGCCCTCCCTCCTCTTGGCCGCCGCTCTCCCAGCCTTGCGCGCGGCGCACGGCGTTCCTTCTCCCGCACGTGTGGATTCCATGGAGGCGCTGCTGCTGTTGCGTTGCTGATCGGCAAGGAGGAGACAATCCATTCGTGACGTGATCGACTACTTCCTCTACCTTGACGAGCGACTACGTTGGACAAGTCTACTCCAACACATCTTCCGCTGCACTGTGCGTCGAGGGGTAACGCTCCATGATCATCTGATTGCATGAGATCCTTATCGCTAGCGTAGCGTTTCCTAACAGCTCCAACGTGGACTAGGGAGAGCGTCAACTCCTCGACACCACGGGAAAAAATCAAGTTGTCTCGTGTGCTCACTCTTTTCATTCAAGCACTTATTTAAGTTTGATCTTCTTGTTGCTCTTTACTTGTTTGTTTGAAAACTATAACTTGTTCTTGCTAGTGTGTGTGTTCTTTGGCTAGTGCTGTGCTTGTTAGTGTCATCTCAACTAGGATGATGGACATGCTAGTGTGTTTTCCTACCTAGGATCTATTTGTTAGTGTGCTCTAGATGATAGGTTTTGAATTTTGGATTTAGGCATCACTGGAAGTAGGTTAAGGATCGGCTAGAATTTGAAAAATTCCAAATTCAACCTCCTTCTTGGGCCACAATCTTTACAGGCTGGGTGAGTATCAACTGTTGGAAAAATAGACAACTGTAAGTTTAAATTCCGAACTAGATTTATCATGATGAGAATTAAACCTAGCATGCATGACTCTAACATACTAGACAGTATGTATATCATAAACGCGATCTCAGAAAACATGATATGAAACAGATCTGATAACAAAATACGTACTGTGCGGGAGCCGCCGGGAAGACGAAAGGCACAGACGAGACGAAGACGGTCTTTCGAACGGAGCGCAGCAACCGGCGTTGCAGATGACGGTACGCCGCAGCTCCTAACTTGGATGGAGGACGAGCCGTGGCGAAGAAGATGAGCAGTCGCGCTTAGCGCTTCCCAAAAACCTTATTCGCCCTCTCCCGGTGCAGGATCACAAGAGCGAGCGGTTCCGGAGACCTGCTCTCCCGTTCGCCAGTGCACGCCAGCCCTCGGGATGGAGAAGACTACGGTGGCAGCGCAGCAACGAGAGGAGGCAAAACCCTAACTCAGATTAGATCTTCTTATGAATTTCCAAACCTTGGGGACTCCACGTATAACGATCTATGGTGCGCTTTTTCCATGAGGGAGGTGGTCCGTATTTAAATCGAGAAAAACCCCTTACACCCTCGTCCATTAGCAATACGGGACTAATAGATGGTGTACCTCCTATTAGCGCTAATGGGCCTTTGAGATTTATTAGGATTATTTATATGGGCCAAGCCCATAAATCTAACATCAACATGGATGTCGACAGCTTAACTGGTGATGGAGGCATCAGTGGTGTGGCCATCAGGAACAGCTAGCATGGGGACGAATTACAAATCTATTAAAATTAAAGATAGTCTCCATTTTTAACTTCCCGAAAAAGGGTGATTTTCTGGTTAGTATGATAAGATCTCACAACATAATGGAGATAGGGACATATACAAAAATGAAAACAAAATAAAAGCAGTCAACCTAATCGTTGCAACTTATGTGTCATGCATTCATCCAATACCAGTAATGGTGACAGGGACAAAGCAACATATAGTTAAACAAAAATAAAAGCAGTCAACCAAGTTTGGTTGTACGTATGTATCATGCAGCATATTGCTGCACTAATAATCGTTTTCACCTAGCTAGTGTAGGTCCTTCTTTATATATATTATATATAGACCTGATGATATTACGGCCGGCCGTAATATAGGCTTTCCGTACGGCCTTTCTATTTTGGGATAATTAGATCTATGCCATTGCAATTGTCACATTTCCGAGATATATCATTACTATTCGTGAAATCAGAAGTGTGTCATTACAATTATACACTTCTTAGAGATATACCATTACATACCATCTCAAATACTCATTTATAGATTTTGCCTGTTTCTCACTACTGTTTGATATACTAGTGTTTTAGTGAGGACTGTTAAGTTGAACTCTCACCCAGAGCTCCAAGCTACACTTATCCACAACTTGAACAATAGACTACGCCTTGAATTGCAAGTTTGGTGCGAACAAGTTTCACTCAAAGTCATAACCAGTACATGGCTGCCAGTAGCCTTCTCCGCGGGTGGAGCATATATGTCGTACTCCCTGGTCTCTTCATGAGTTTACTAGAGATCACCCAAATCTCACAGACTGCGACGTTAGACAGTCAGACTCATATATGTGTGTGTTCTTTCAAGAATGCTCTGTAGGACAGCACCTTTGCTCATTAGAGCCAACAGAAACACATTAAGGCAAATAGCCAACCTGCCTTACAAGCAACTGAGAGTATTGCATCTTTTCTTAGAGAGGGTTTAACCATTGCTCTCCTCAGTTCACCATCAGCTTGTTCTCCCCAAGTCCTAATTCACGGGATCTCCGATCACATAGGTTGGGTTACCACTGTGTCAAGTTATATGGGTCTCATACCCATCTCCATTGATGCACTATCTATCACATTCCGTGATAATCCTTTTGTAAAGGGATCTGCCAGGTTTTTGTCTGTTTGAATATAAGTCACACTTATCACTCCGGAGTTTCTCAACTTCCTGACAGACTTCAGTCGTCTTTTAACATGTCTTGATGACTTTGCATTATCCTTAGCACTGTTCACTTTGACTATCACCGTTTGATTGTCACAGTTCATAAGGATGGCCGGCACTGGTTTCTCAACCACAGGCAAGTCCATCAAGAGCTCACGAAGCCACTCTGCCTCAACAGTGGCTGTGTCCAAAGCAGTAAGTTCTGCTTCCATGGTTGACCGCGTCAAAATGGTCTATTTGCAAGACCTCCATGATATCGCACCACCTCCAAGGGTAAACACATACCCACTCGTGGCATATAACTCATCAGCGTCAGATATTCAGTTTGAATCACTAAATCCCTCAAGCACAGCAGGGTGCCCAAAATAGTGAATCCCATAACACATAGTACCTGCTAGATAGCGCATAACCCTTTCAAGTGCATGCCAATGATCAGTACCCGAGTTTGACATGAACCTGCTCAATTTGCTCACAGCAAAAGATATGTCGGGTCTCGTAGCGCTAGCTAAGTACATGAGTGAACCAATAATCTGCGAATATCTTAGTTGATCTTTGGCAATTTTCCTGTTCTTTCTCAACATCACACTAGGGTCATAAGGTGTTGGAGAAGACTTGCTGTCGATATAGTCAAAACGGCTCAAGACCTTTTCCACATAATGGGATTGTGAAAGAGTAATCCCATTCTCAACCTTAATAAGCTTGATGTTAAGGATAATATCAGCTTCTCCTAGATCCTTCATATCAAAGCTCTTTGAAATAAAGGACTTGACCTCATTGATCACATCAATGTTTGTGCCAAAGAACAGTATGTCGTCCACATACAAGCATAATATCACTCCTCCACCCCCACCATAGCGATAGTACACACATCTATCAGTCTCATTAATGACAAAGCCCGCAGAAGTTAAAGTTCTGTCGAACTTCTCATGCCATTGCTTAGGTGCTTGTTTCAACCCATACAAAGACTTCAAAAGCTTACACACCTTGTTTTCTTGATCTTTCATTACAAATCCATCAGGCTGATCCATGTAGATCTCCTCATCCAACTCTCCATTTAGAAAAGCTGTCTTAACATCCATCTAATGAATGATAAGACCATATGAGGCAGCCAAGGAAATTGATGCTCGAATAGTGGTCAATCTAGCGACAGGTGAATAAGTATCAAAGAAGTCTTCGCCTTCCTTTTGTGTGTACCATTTAGCAACAAGCCGAGCCTTGTACTTGTCAATAGTACCGTCAGGCTTAATCTTCTTCTTGAATATCCACTTACATCCTACTGGCTTGCAACCATAGGGTCGTTCAGTGAGCTCCCATGTTCCATTAGAAAGAATTGAGTTCATCTCACTTTGGACTGCTTCTTTCCAATCATCTGCATCTGAAGATGCATATGCCTCTGCAATGGACGTGGGAGTATTGTCCACAAGATACACAGTGAAATCATCACCAAAGGATTTTGTCTCTTGCTCCTTCTAGGAGCTTCACTGTCATCCTTCTCTAGGACATGCTCATGTTCATCGGATTGTTCAGAAGACTCGATAGGTACTGCAGGTTGAGGAGTTATCTCTGTCGAAAATCTACAATTTCTATGCATATCTTTCATAGGAAAAATATTCTCAAAAAATGTTGCATCACGAGATTCCATAATAGTATCAACATGCACATCTGGTATCTCAGATTTAACCACTAAGAATCTATAAGCAATGCTCCTCTGAGCATATCCTAGAAAAACACAATCCACTGTCTTAGGTCCCAACTTGCGCTTCTTTGGAATATGCACATTAACTTTCGCTAAGCACCCCCACGTGCGCAGATAAGAAAGTGATGGTTTTCTCCCATTCCACATCTCATATGGAGTTTGATCTTGATTCTTGTTTGGAACTTTATTCAAGACATGACACGAAGTCAATACAGCCGCCCCCACCATGCCTTAGAAAGACCAGCTGTGTCTAACATGGAGTTAACCAAGTCAGTCACCGTGCGGTTTTTCCTCTCGGCAATCCCGTTTGATTCGGGAGAATAGGGAGGCGTCCTCTCATGAATAATTCCATGCTCCTCACAGAATTCATCAAATATTTTGGAAAAATACTCACCACCACGATCTGACCTTAGACGTTTGATCTTTCTCTCTAGTTGATTCTCAACTTCAGCTTTATAGATTTTAAAGTAGTCTAACGCTTCGTCCTTAATTCACAACAAATAAACATAGCAAAATCTAGTCGCATCATCAATTAACGTCATGAAGTATCTTTTCCCACCTTTTGTCAACACACCATTCATCTCACATAGATCAGAATATATGAGTTCTAGAGGTGCCAAGTGTCTCTCCTCAGCAGTCTTGTGAGGCTTCCGAGGTTGCTTTGATTGCACACAACTATGGCACTTAGAACCTTTAGCAATGGTGAATTTCGGAATTAAACACATGCTGGAAAGCCGAGACATCAAACCAAAATTAACATGATATAAACGTGAATGCCAAACACTCGCATCATCGCTAACGTTGCCACAAATATGGTTCACCGACTTATTACAAAATTCAGCAAGAGAAAAGCGGAACAAGCCTCGCAATCATAGCCTTTACCAACGAATTGTCCATGTTTCGACACGACAAATTTATTGGACTCTAACACTACCTTAAACCCGTCCTTGCATAGGACTGACCCGCTGACCAGATTCTTGTTGATAGTGGGCACATGCTGCACGTTCCTCAGCTGCACGATCTTCCCCGAAGTAAACTTCAGATCTACCATGCCAACACCATGAACAGAAGAATGTGAACCATTCCCCATCAGCACGGAGAAGTCCTGGACGATCTGGTAAGAAGAAAACATAGAGATGTCAGCACACACATGAACATTAGCACCCATATCAAGCCACTAACTCGTGGATTGAAAAACTGAAAGAACTATAGGTAAATTACCGTACCCATCTCCAGTGTTGCTTATGGTCACCATGTTGACATCCTTGGACTCATTTGCTTTCTTGGCCCTGCGGTCTGCCCGATCTGGGCACTCCTTAGAGAAGTGTCCAAGCTTACCACAAGCATAGCACTTTTCCAAAGCCTTATTCTTCTTCTTCTTGAAGGTAGTGGTCTTATTAGGCTTGTTGTTCCCTTTGTTCTTGCCATGTGGGAACTTTTGGACCAGGTTGGCGCTGGACTGGTCTTAATCTCCTTTCTCAGGCACATCCTTCTTCCGAGCCTTCTCCTCAACATCAAGAGTCGCTATCAGATTTTCAACTGATATCTCCTGTCTCTTGTGTTTCAGAGTTGTGGCGAAGTTCCTCCACTGGGAATGCAACTTTGCAATAATGCATCCAGCCACAAACTTGTCGGGAATAGGACACTTAAGGAGATCAAGATCCTTGACAATGCACTGCACCTCATACGCCTGTTCCACCAAAGAACGGTTATTCACCATCCTGTAGTCATGGAAACTCTCCATGAGGTACAGTTCATTGCCCGCATCTGTTGCATCATATTTTGCAACTAGAGCATCCCACAACGTCTTCGCCTCTGTCTCATCAATGTACACACGGACTAATCCGTCTGACAGATTGCTAATGATACATCCGACAAAGAGATTATTGGTCTCATCGTACTTCTTCTGCTCTTCAGCAGTAAGTACGCCCTCAGGCTTGCCAAGTCTCATGTCCCAGATGTGCATAGCAGTAAACCAGAGGCGAACCTTGGACTTCCAGATCTTAAAGTTCACGCCAGTAAACTTTTCTGGCCTCAGTGACTCAGCGAAACCAGCCATTGTTAAATCAACAGATTGCCTATAATAAGGTTTTTGGATTGTTGGAAAAATAGACAACTGTAAGTTTAAATTCCGAACTAGATTTATCATGACGAGAATACAACCTAGCATGCATGACTCTAACATACTAGACAATACGTATATCATAAACATGATCTCAGAAAACATGATTATGAAACAGATCTGATCACAAAATACGTACTGTGCGGGAGCCGCCGGGAAGACGAAAGGCGCAGACGAGACGAAGACGGTCCTTCGAACGGAGCGCAGCTAGCGGCGTTGCAGACGACGGTATGCCGCAGCTCCTGGCTTGGACGATGGACGAGCCGTGGCGAAGAAGATGAGCAGTCGCGCTTAGCGATTCCCAAAAACCTTATTCGCCCTCTCCCGGTGCAGGATCACAAGAGCGAGCGGTTCCGGAGACCTGCTCTCCCGTTCGCCGGTGCACGCCGGCGCTCGGGATGGAGAAGACTACGGTGGCGGCGTAGCAACGAGAGGAGGCAAAACCCTAACTCAGATTAGATCTTCTTATGAATTTCCAAACCTTGGGGACTCCACGTATAACGATCTATGGTGCACTTTTTCCATGAGGGAGGTGGTCCGTATTTAAATCGAGAAAAACCCCTTACACCCTCGTCCATTAGCAATACGGGACTAATAGATGGTGTACCTCCTCTTAGCGCTAATAGGTCTTTGAGATTTATTAGAATTATTTATATGGGCCAAGCCCATAAATCTAACATCAACATGGATGTCGACAGCTTAACCGGTGATGGAGGCATCAGTGGTGTGGCCATCAGGAACAGCTAGCATGGGGACGAATTACAAATCTATTAAAATTAAAGATAGTCTCCGTTTTTAACTTCCCGAAAAAGGGTGATTTTCTGGTTAGTATGATAAGATCACACAACATAATGGAGATAGGGACATATACAAAAATGAAAACAAAATAAAAGCAGTCAACCTAATCGTTGCAACATATAGTTAAACAAAAATAAAAGCAGTCAATCAAGTTTGGTTGTACGTATGTATCATGCAGCATATTGCTGCACCAATAATCGTTTTCACCTAGCTAGTGTAGGTCCTTCTTTATATATATTATATATAGATCTGACTATATTACGGCCGGCCGTAACATAGGCTTTCTGTACGACTTTTCTATTTTGGATTAATTAGATCTATGCCATTGCAATTGTCACATTTCCGAGATATATCATTACTATTCACGAAATCAGAAGTGTACCATTACAATTATACACTTCTTGGAGATATATCATTACATACCTTTTCAATATATTTATAAAAATATTTGAACCAAAATACCCTCATCTTCCACCTCCGGCCCCAATCTTGTCCCCCCCCTCCCCCCCACCCCAATCCTCTACCGTCGGAGTGCCCGCCGGCCGCAGCAGCCCCGCTGCTCGGCTCCTACCTGGCAGCCGCGCGCGCCTCGCCGGCTCCCGTGCACGCCGCGCCCTGCTGCGCCACTGCTGCCCGCCCGTGCACGCCGCGCCTGGCAACACCCAGATCCTCTATTGGCCTGCGCCACCACGCCCCGCGCGTCGCACCGCCGCGCCGCCGCGTCTTGATTTGGAGGCGCGTCTTCTTCTTGCAGGCTCACAGTTCTTTCCCTTTGCCCCAACTGCCTTATCCGGCCAAATTGCAGCAACACCACCACCAGCAAGCCACGAACCCATTTGAGCATGCGCTGCCGCGGAACTCCCTGCTCTGGCCACCCAGGAGCCTGGCTTGGAGGTGAATCATGCTCAGGAGGGCATGGTGGTGCTGTTGGCATTGCAGATTGGCGTGAAGACGAGTTAGCAAGGTGGGTCGCCATGACCAGCACTTTGGTTGGCCGCCAGTGATGGTGTGCACGGGGTTAGAACTTAGGTCTTAGCGAGGGTGAGGAGTGGCCTAGGAGATTCAGCGAAGTGCGGTGGAGCTCCCTGGCATGCTTGTTGGGGTCGAGACACCATGGCCGCCGTGCCGTGCCGTAGGGCAGCTTGGAGGGGATCCGCGAGCTCCTCGACGGCGGCGCCGACCCCAACTTCCGCGACTCTGATGGCCGCACGACGCTGCACATCGCCGCGTGGGAGGGATTCGCCGAGGTCGTCGAGCTCCTCCTCCAGCGCAGCGCGGAGGACGCCGTCGGCACCCGCAGCGGTGGCTGGGCATTGTGGACGCGCACCTGGCGTCGGGGTGAGCAGGGAGAAGATAGGGGCAATTTGGTTACAAAATGTTTATAAACATATCGAATGAGTGCAATTTCGAATAAATGTGAAATTATAATCGCATACTCCTGATTTCGCGAATAGTAATGATATATATCAGAAATGTAACAATTGCAATGAAATAGATCTAATTAATCCTTCTATTTTTGAAAGTACTAGCAAAACAGAATCATGTGCAACCTTCTGCGGTTCTGCCGCCCACCAGCGCACCAAAAAAATGAGGCTCGCTGGCCCAGGCGGACCCACTTCCACCCTCCAAGACCACAAGCAAATCTGGCTTCCCCAGCCGCACAGATTCAACAACTGGGCAGCAACCAAATTGTTCAGCCGAAAAATCACAGCACAGGGGCAAAAAAAAAAAAGATTGATGCAATAGCCAAGGTTTGTACATACAAAAATCCACTGTATTTCCCCACAGTTTGAAGGCATGATCTAGGATTTCCAACAAGATCTACCCAGCCTTCTTTTGTCCAGTGCTTTACATACACATGCACATATGCCTGAAGTTCCTTGAGCTATACTACAAGCATGACTGCACATAAGATATTTACTTTGCCAGCTTTGTCTACGTAATCTGCTTCAAATCTGCACATACTGTTCTCTTCATCCCCAGTCCTTCCTCCTATGCTGCTGGAAACATGCAAAATAATTCTTTGATTAGAGAAGTTGTAGCAGTGCAAAAAACAGTGAAGCATGAGATGAAATTGCCTAAAAGAATTGTATTATTCTACCTTGTTCTTGACACATTGTTGCCGGAATACATGTACTGAGTTGCATATATGGGGACTCAGAAGAATTGCCTAGCTAAACGAACTGGTTTGCCATGTTCTTAACACATTATTGCCTAGGTAAATGCACTTAATTTCTGAGATAAAATGCACTGAGTTGACTACTTTGATGCATTCTCATACTTCCTAATCATATTTTATTGCTACTTTGGATGGCAGGAGGTGAAAAAAAAAAGAAACAGTCAAGCAAAATAATATGGATTTGAATGAGTTTCCCCCGAAATATGATTATGATTTCTTAGATGGAACCGATGAAGAACATTTGAAGCAAATCCTTTTTTTGCACTCAACCAGCACCCCCCCCCCACCCCCACCCCCAAGTAGATTGATGGTGCCATTTCTAAAATCAGGCTATCCCTTGAACATACTAGATCAGAACACAATGAGCAAGTTTCTAAGTCATCAAAACCAAGATAACATTGCATCGTAAACCTTGTGCACAACATCGTAAACCCCCCTGCTTATTCTATGGGATTAGCACCACCATCTGCTATTCAAGAGAGATTCATATGAAAATATAGAGTCAGACAGTTAGAAGGTAAGACTGAGAAAATGACTCATCGTAACGATGTATTAATTTCAACATAGGCATGAGGGAGCCGTAAACCTCCATCCTGATCACAAGCTGAGTACCCACTAAGCCGCAGGTTCCCCTTGACAGGTTCAACAGCTAGAGCTTTTTTAAACCACACTACTATTTGTCCTAGTGCTTGTCAAATGGCTCAAATAGCATGCAAAATAGAAGTCAACAACACATGAGGATAGCGAAGTTCCATCTTCTATAACAGTCATCAAGTCAGTTTGGATTGTTTTTAACTAAAACTATAGTGAGAGACAAGAAAAGGCACAAGAATTGCACCTTCCAGAGCCGTTGCTTCTTGTCCTCCCCAGCTATGTGCTCAAGGTTGCAATTGTACCAGCAATCTCCCACTAGTGGTGGATCGCCATGAGGATCACATATAGGTGTTCATGGTGGTGCTTACAGTATAGGAGGCTCACCAAGCTACCAAACAGAAACATCAAAATTGAAGCTACAGTTTATAAGCAGCTACTGACGCAATTCTTGTGAAATTGTACTGTTATGCCTAGGTAGAGCAATATTGTTGCTTACTAGAACAAATATTATTGCCTCTCTAGAATATTAAAATGCCTATAATATTCTTGTGAACCAACATTAAAATTCCTATATGAGATTTTGAAAGGACATTAGTAATCCAATTAAAATGCTTATGAGTTTTACCAAAATGCTAGTTGATTTAGCATAAGTTGCCAAAAAATGCTATCACAAAGCAGTACGACTGTGAGTAGAAACAGAAGATAAGTTGCTTACGCTTGCAGGTTGAAGCTCACTGCTGGACAGTTGCTTGTGCTTGTTGTCGGGCGATGGTTCAGAGCCGCTGCTGCGGCTCACCAGTGCAGCCTTGATGACCGCACCCGAATCCATAGCCTTGATGGGCTCCGACTTAGCGAAGCCGCGGAGGCGCTTGATGGAGAGCTCCTCAAGATGGAGGCAGGAGTGGAGGACAGCCTCGATTCCCTTGGCCCTGAAGTAGCAGGAGTTGACGACAAGCTAAAATCAGAAAGAAGAAAATTGCAGATAATCAAAAAAAAATGATAACTCAAATCTAAAGTGCACAATTTCAGGAATGGAAAAAAAATATGTTGCTAATATACCAAACAAAGAACTGCACCATAAATATTCTGATATATGATCTTACAGTATCAATAGAGATGCAACTCAAAGTAAAAAAAAAATTGTCCCAATTAAGACATCACGGATATGCCTCCCAGTTAAGCAATTTACAGTTTGAATATTGTTAAGCGATTTACATTAAAAAAAAAGCAAACTGTGTCCATTTTACTATTGCTCGACACAACCTATATGAAGTTGATCTCCCATTCGCCACAACCAAAGCAAATAAAAAAAATACATCAAGCCAAAAAGAAATACCTTATCTGCAAACACAACCTTCATTGACGTCGGATCAGCAGAATCTAAGCCATAAGTTATCCTTGCTGCACATGATAAAAGGGGTGTACAAGAACATCAGATGCAACAAAGAATTTCTGATGGAAGCACTTCAACAGAATTATTAATGTAACATGAGAAATTTCTACGAAGACCAAGGAGTTTTGTATTTCCTAGAGAAAAGATCAGTTAAGTAGTAGTACCAAAATATAACTAAGTTGCATGGTGTCATGTATGGCTAGTAAAAACTTGCTTATGGATTCACAGAAAATCCACCATAAATCCTAGGACCAGTTAAACTCCACAAAAATGGGTTTTCTCCCTAGCATGAGGCATGCTAGGGGAAGTGCCATTGACATGTTCAGGACAAAGATTATCTGAATGAAAAAAAGCTAATAACTAGACTCAGAATTCGTAGATCTAACTACACAAGTTCATAGAAATAACTAGAAATAACTGAATATGTACTTGTGAAAAATGCGTCTGATGACTATCAAATGACAATATCAACCATTTTTTAACACACAAAAAGCTAATGTACAATGAGTCAAGGGCGCTAAAACCTAAGTAGCTCATCACATATATATGGTGAACTACCGTCAGCATAAAAACACAAAGCAAATGCAGCTTGGTGGTGGGGGGGGGGGCATCGAGTTTTAACTCACCTTCTACGCTTTTTCCTGGGTGTGAGCCTTCCTCTTATCAGCAAAACTTCGCTTCCAATAAAAATCACAGTTGTAAAAAATCCAGTCATAGGAGCGAGGGGGCTGGGAGGTCACCTAATTCTAACCAAAACAAAGCTTCCACCACACCGGATCGAAGGAGAGCTGCGAGCTGATGTTGATATGTGCTTCATCGCACTGGTCGTCCTCGAATTCTGGATGTGCCTGCCGATGAGTTCCACTTCCACCAAACAAAATGCAGATAAAACAGAATAAAAAGCGACTCGCAGATTCTGGGTTGGGGGGCAAAACATCCCTCGCCTGATCTCCACACCAGGATCATGAGAGAGTCCCCACTAACTGTTACTAGGTGGTAACAAATCACCTCCACACACAGAACACCCCAAACAATTGAAACAAAAACTCACGCGGGCGAAGGGGGAGCAGCAGGGATTTGGGGGTGTGCAGGCATGGACTCACCTAATCTGATCTGTGCTTCCTTTCATCCCCGATTCCAAATGTCCTCGCCGATGACCTCCACCAAAACACCCAAAAGCCCCAGAAATCAATCGCTCTGTGGAGGGGAAAATGGACGCGGCAAACGGAAGCAAAGGGGAGAACACTTACCTGAGGTGGATTTGCACTTCAAGCCCCCAAAAAATTTCAAAGCAAAATTTTGAAGAGACAAAAAAATTTAAGGAAAAATCTGGAGAGAGAAAATTTCAAGAATTTAGAGAGATAGAAAAAAATTGACAAAAGATAATTTGAAAGATAAAGTTTTACTAAATAGATTGAAAAAGTTTGAAGAGAAAATTTTCTACATCCAAAATAAAAAAACTCAGATAATTTTTTGAAAAAATATTAAATAAAAAATAAAAGAAAAAAAATTACCAGGGAGCTCACCAGCCGTGCCGCCCGCTTCACCTCCGCTCCTCACTGTCGCCGCCGCCACCGGCCTGCCGCAACACCTCCCCACCGCATGCTCGGCAGTGCCACGCGGCGCCTCCCCGTCGCCGCCCCGCCGCCGGCCCACCGCGCAGCTGCCAAGAAAGAGAGAGGAAGAGGACGGCGGGAGCTCCGGAGCTACCAAGAAAGAAGCCGCTGGAGCCTGGAGTCCTGGACTCAGGCTGGGAGGTGATAAAGGCGCGCGTGGGACCCGCCACGTGAATGGGCGGTGCCTCTCTGCAGACTCGGTCGCTCGGGCGGTCGAATCGACAGCCGGTCACCCACAGAAACAGCTTTGGGCTTTATTATTCATCCAATTCCAGTAATGGGGACAAGGACAAAGCAACAAAATTAAAAACAGTCAACCAAGTTTGGTTGTGCGTATATATCATGCAGCATATTATTGCTGCACCAATCGTTTTCACCTAGTTATTGTAGTCTTTTTTTTTTTTGCCCCGATCGGTTCGCTGGTGGCTTGGAGCACTGTAGCGGCTGACTGTACCATCTGGGCACTGCAGCAAATAGTTGCGGTAGACGACCAACGGGCAAAGCACGCCATGATGTATGGTCGCTGTACAACAGTGTTACTGTTGCTACAGTAACTCCAGCCCATCCAAGCCAGCGAAGCGAAGAGGCTGTTTGTTGCTATATATGTATATATATATAGTAGTATGGTAGTGTGATGGCCCTCCAATTTGAAGCAGCTTCAGAAGCAATCTATATTGAACTGGTCGACCATGTGGAGGCTAAAGGTCTCAGAGGGAGGAGGGGCATGGCTGCAGACGGTGAGCAACTTTCATGGGCGGCAGGTGTGGGAGTTCGACCCCGACGCCGGCACGGACCAGGAGCGCGCCAAGGTGGAGCAGCTTCGCCGGGAGTTCTGGGAGAACCGCTTCCGAAGGAGGGAATCGCAGGACCTCCTCATGCGCATCCAGGTGTGTCTCTGTATATATAATATATTACATGCCTCCGCATCAGAGCAAGCTCGATTTTGTGGCCGTGTTACATTTCGTGATGTATAGCTTTCTCCTTTTATGAAGTTTTTATTAAGCACAGCACAGGGACGAATCCTGATGCCACTGATGTATCAATCAAGATTTTAAATCGCCGGCTAAGACGTTTAGCGGCAGGGCTTCCGTTACAATGTTTAGCATGCTATAGCCGGCATTTAGCCGGCTAAATGCTAAAGCGGCTGCTTTTTCTAACATCTATAGCCATTTATAGCGGAAGCTATAGCCAGCTATTTAAAACTTTGGCATCAATCCGGTACTGTTGTGGTAGGCTGTTGAGTTCTCGTTTGTTTAATGCAAGCAGTTCACGGGACTATATCATCTGCGGGCGGATATGCCCGCGGCCGCGAAACTGGAAGACGGTGACGAGGTAACGGAAGAAATTCTGAAGGAGTCGCTCACACGAGCGCTCGGTTGGATGTCAGACCTCCAAGCTGAAGATGGCCACTGGCCAGGTGATTTAAGTGGGATCATGTACCTGCTGCCTTTCTGGGTGAGCGGTTCACAGGCACTTTGCTAAATTGTTGGGCTCTCTACATCTACATGCCACCTAAGAGTAATTTCCTTCTCGTTTTGCTTTCAGATTTTCGCGCTGCACATCACAGGATCAATCGATGATGTACTATCCAAAGAGCACATTCGTGAGATATGCCGCCATATCTACAACCATCAGGTGCATGGCATGACGACTAGCATGTAACAGGATATCTTCAATAACCACTCGAACGAGTCCAGAAGGAACATATAAAAGAGTTTAATTATATATTACTTCATCTAATTAAGCAACCTGATCCTGATTTATTACCATTAACCACACAATTCTTTGCTCATAATAGAACGAGGACGGCGGCTGGGGCTTCAACGTTTTGGACGAGAGTGCCATGTTTGGCACATGCTTAAACTACGTCACATTGAGGCTGCTCGGACAAGTGCAAAAGGATGAGAATGATGGACTAGCAAAAGGTCGCGCATGGATCTTGTCCCATGGCACTGCAACTGCAGCGCCACAATGGGCAAAGATATTACTCTCGGTAGTAAACTTATTCTCCTTTCTAAAACTGATTGGTAAAGCTCGCCTTTTCGAGAGAAAGCATTGCAAATTTAAGTTATGGACGCTTCTCGGTACTGTTACTACACTGTTGTGTGACCAACCATAATCATGTCGGTGTCATGCACTTTTTTCCTGTGCTGCTTATACTCATCATCACCTTCTAATATATATATATATATATATATATATATATATATATATATATATATATATATATATATATATATATATATTAGAATAGTAGAAGAGCTATTTTGTATTAATTGTTTTTCTAATATTGAACATCCTAATCAATGCGTGATAGATACATGTATCTACTTGTTCTGGAATTGTGATAAGTCATCTGTTCTACGTAACTGAAGGTCCTTGGTGTATATGATTGGTCCGGAAATCGCCCAGTGATCCCTGAACTTTGGTTGGTCCCACGGTTTCTCCCAATTCATCCAGGTACTTATCTTACATAGTTCCTTCGAGTGTCAATAGAAGTATACACAACTAAACAATTGGCCAATTTCTAAGATTAAGTCAACAGTGAGAGTCGGATAATGCTTATATATGCTGACGAAATATAATCATTGGATTCTAATATCCCTTCATTGCAAGCATGAAATGCATTTTCGTTACAAAGAAAGCACAGTGTTTAAGAGAAAGAACATCTAGAATATTCATAAGCATGTCATCATTTCTTCATCGTTCCAAATTGGCATTGACTTCGCTCTATACTTCTCCCTTCTTATTTCATTCCATCACTTCAGTCTCAAGCATTTTGATTACATTGCACCAACCTGCCAACCATATTGCACCTCTTTGGCTTCTCCTCTAAGCAAGAGGAACGAGACCACACACACACGAACAGAAGATATTACGCTAGTTCCGATGGGAGATTTCATCTCTTTGTTCTAAAATGGCCGTACGTAACTTATTTACTTTCATCATGCAACATCTAGAAAAATAGATGATACTACAAACCACGGTGCGGCCGCGCCCATGTTGGAGCATACCAATATTTAGTAGGTTGATAATCAAGAATTATCTATTAGTATTTAAAAAAGATGGCTTACTATAGCCATGACAGTATTTTCTTTAAGAAAGTAGGGGTAATATTAAAATATGATGCATTATTGTAGATGTAGCATGAAAGAATAGCGGTATTTTTGTATCAAAAGGTTTATTGTTTGAGACATCGTGCAACTTTTGTTTTGAATTGTATCTTCTATTGAAATGTAGAAACATTGCGCATTTGTAGTACGAAAGAGCTTTAAATTTTAAAATTTGCTCTAGCGAAGCTCTAATTTTGAATTTTCGAGCAGCTACCATATATATTGAGCACTTTTTAATTTGAAGATGTTTCGGTATCCAAATTGTAGATGTATCAGATCACATATAAACATTTATGGGAAAGGATTACGAAAGACTTTTTACTTTTGAATTTAAAATTTTATTCTATAGCAAAGCTTGGTTTTTAAACTTTGAGCAATTTTCTTAATCAAAATTTTTTGATGTAAACATGTTTCATTGTTAGGTACAATGAATTCTACGTAAACATTTATGCAGAGGAATTGTAAAGCCGCTTTGAATTTGAATTTTACTATATAATAAATCTATAGATTTGAAATTCTGAGTAACTTTTGTATTGAACACTTCTTAATATGAAGACGTTATGGTGTCCAAATTGTAGGTAATATGGATCGCATGTAAGTATTTGTGCAAACGAATTGCGAAAGCGTTTTGAATTTTAAAATTTGCTCCATGATAAAGTTGTAGTTTTCAAATTTTGATTAAATTTTATATTGAACAACTTTTGATTTCAATCTGTGTTTGTGTTCAAATAGTACTATAATATTGCTCATGTAGAGGTAACGAGATGGAACGGGTTGTGACTTGATTTATTAAAATTCAGGTTTTTCGGACAAGGATGGCTTGTTGATTTTATGAAAACTTGAGGTTTCCTTTATGAATTTCCATAAATCGGGAAGGCCGGACTGGGTTGATTTTGAGAAAAACTGTGGGCTTTTCGCAAAAAAATTGAAAAAGGAACCTGTACTGCGGGTTGATGATTTTGGTTAAGGATAAGAATTTTTTATTTAAAATGATCGGGACTCGCACAATCAGAACCGTCGGCACACCCGATCCAACCGCTGGAAAAAGACAGCTGACGTGGCCACACTCGGCGGCCAGAGCTTGGTCCAGTTTTAGATACTAGTCTGTCAATCCGTGCTCCGCACGGGCTAATTAGAATTAATATAAAACTAAGATTAATAATTATAATTATCCATCTCATGCCCTTTTCATCTATTAAATATTTTAATACATACTTTAAAATATATATTTTCATTATTTAGTTAAAATATATTTCATTTTGTGCACCTCCATATGTATACAATATATGTTTAGTTGAACTATTTGTTAGTGAATTGGTGTTCTTATCTCTTTCATGATACATGAATATATCATTGATAGTATTTTTATTTAAATAATAATATAAATAATATATTAATAAAGATAGAATAGTAATTTTAGAATTTTATATTGGTGCACTTTAATATATTATTGTAATTATATAATTTAGATTCAGATTTATGAGTAATTTAACTTGTAATAATAATGACATAATTGGATAATTTATATGTAAATTTAGGGGGGTATTTGTATTATTTTTATAATGGCATATGTGGATAATTTACACAAAGATTAAGGGGTTACTTTAGATTTTTTTTATAATGGCAGAGGTGGGTAATTTAGATACATATTTAGGGGGTTACTTACTCTATTTTCATAATGACAGAAGTGGGTAATTTATTAGGAAAAATAATTCGATGGTTATTATAATTAGAGTTGTTGGATTGATGGCTAGATGTTTCTGATTTTTGTGAGAATTATAGGATTTCTCTATTTTTTCAGAGTGTCCACCCAAGATCCTAGGTGGTTTGACATAAAGACTCCAAATAAGCCTCCAATTAGTAACAGTAAGATAAAATACTGGATTGTTTCGATCCACCAGCTTGGCAGCTAATTAGTCCAAACAGGGCTAGCAAATGCGCAGCTAAAGTCCTTAACTAGTTGGATATTAACTATCCAATTAGCTGGTACAACCCATTACCCAACTAACGGATTAGCTAGGTGGATCAAAATAGGACCATATATAAAGTTAATGTTACTCTATCCATCCCTGAATAATATAGCTAGCTTTTAACTTTTTCATACTAAGGGAACAAAGTAAAAGAAGAATTTTACCTTGATTAACTTGTCCCGCTACAGAAGGCAGGGGACTTCGACTGCCATACATGTTTGTTTGCATGCATCTCTTGTAGCCAACATTGGTGCTGAATTTGCTGGCTTGCACGCACGCAAATTAAAAATCAAAATGAATTTATAATTATCATGGGTATTTAAGCAGAACGCTGGTTGCAATCCACCTTAGAACTCAGAAATAGTCACCACTAGAGAAAAGTCCATAGGTGCCGGTTCAAAATGGCCTTAGGTACCAATTTTGGAACCGGTACTACCAAATCGAGACCAAATGTGGGTGACTAATACACCAGGTATTTTAACCGGTGGCTAAAGCCTCCTTTGGTACCATGTCAAGGTTCCACCTGGTACCAAAATATTCACGCAAAATATTCTTTGGCTAGGATTCGAACCCATGCCTTTTGCCTGACGCGTTTCTATTTTACCATCTCACCTACACAACAGCTATGATTGAGAAGAAAATATTTTTCTTTTGAAGTAACTCATAGATGAGTCTAAGGTACCGGTTGATATTGCTATGATTGAGAAGAAAATATTTTTCTTTTGAAGTAACTCATAGATGAGCCTAAGGTACCGGTTGGTAATACCAACCGGTGGTAATTGAAGAGCTACCTATTGGGGCTATAGTTATATTTTTGGATAGAGAGAGTATTATTTAACGGTCATGACTTTTAGTTTGCTAAAAAAGAAAGGTCAATACTTTAAGAAGCATGCATGGGTAGATGGTTTAACAAACATTTTGTATATTAAACTAGTTGAGGAACTTCCAAGTATTTCCATTCGTATAGTGCCTAACTGAGCTTTCCTTTGCACAGGACGATTCTGGTGCTTCACAAGGGTTACCTACATGTCAATAGCTTTCCTATATGCTAAGAGAGTTGTTGGTCCAGTTACACCGATCATCTTAGCATTGAGGAACGAACTCTACAGTTCCCCTTATGGTGAGATTGATTGGGATGAGGCTCGTAGTTCTTGTGCCAAGGTTTGTCATTATCCTTCCTGTTTTCAGGAACATTCTTGCCACTCTATTTAACATCTATGTAAAATATGCAGTAGATACAAAACCTTTTTTTGTATATACTTTTAGTATCATGCGTCAAATAATGTGTAAACATTTTGAGCACTCAGATCAGAACAAAATACAGAAACAATAGTGGATTAATGTTCAATGGCAGGATAGAATTTAATGTCGAAATTAGATCGAGAGGTAAGAACAGAAAAAAAATATATTCTGACCAAAGAGTAGATATCGCAATGTAGAGAAACAATACAGATACACATTTTTTATACCTCCTAGCACCATTTGATAATGTGTGATGTATAATTTATTATTAGCTCCAATCCGACAGTTTTTAGCATCAATGTTATAGAACCAGGGCACAATGAAAGCAACTGACTTACTGAAAGTTGTCATGTCTGTTTAAATTAGCATACATATACATCAATATTGAATAAGTTTATAACTTGCAGGATACTGAAATCTTCATTTATTCATCTCATGAACATTCATGACCACATTGATATCAAATTTCGAGGGAAGTTTAACTTGATTTAACCAAAAAATCAGGTCTGAGTTTACACGTTAGTGACGTGTTCAGCCCATGCACGGTTCTAGTGATAGAATATACTTTTTGGCCCATGTCAGCCCACCTATTTTTTTTATAGAAGTTTTTTATTTAGTCCAGATCTATTTTTATTTCACTTTGATGAGAAGTCGAACCTAGGCCAGTTGAATGCTATTCAAGTGATTTAACCACTACGCCAAAGGTCCTTTCGCAGTGACAGAATATTTTCATCGGTGACATATGTTTTTATTGAGGCGCATCATTATTAGTATTTCCCCCAATTGGTATATTTTGTTGGAGGTGGAGACATAGGTGACGCGTTGTAATTTTGTCCATCTCTAATCTCAATCAGAGACGTGTTTTCAGGTCACTAATTTGGGTGTTTCCTATGTGCATTTTTTTACGTGATGAAAGATGCATGGATGCAATAGTCGCTCGCGTTTTCATCACATTAATTCTTTGTTCAACTGTCTGACTATGGAGCACTCCGTTGAGATATAAAACAACAGTATTACTTTTAGTCTATGGTTTGTATTTTGATATAGGAGGACATGCGCTACCGTCCCTCAGCAGTGTACAAAGCTATTTCAAATTGTTTGCACACGTTTGTGGAGCCAGTCTTGAACAGTTGGCCGATGAACAAGCTAAGAGAGAGAGCTTTGAGTCACATATTGCAACATATCCATTACGAAGATGAAACTACTCAATACGTTGGCTTATGTCCTGTTACAAAGGTATTTTTCTAGTTATCTGATTCTCTCGCTCATAGTTACACTCAAGTATAATGCAGCTAGATTTTCGTTTACTAGAATTTTTCTAGTCATAACCCTATGGAAATCATGAATTGAGACGCGTCCGTGTATGCATGATGAATCAGTTCTTCGCGTGCCATCCAATAGACCAGCACGCTCAGCCTCAGCCTACCAATCCAAAGTAAGCCACTGCATGTCAGAGAGTCGGCAATTTGGAGGATCGAAATTGCTAATTGAGGTTACCCTATTAAGATTATCTGAGACTTAATATTGGTTTTGTTTGCGCCCGTGCGTGCCGCTTTACCAACGCATTGGCTAGCCAAAACATTGGGATAGGATTTTAATTTGTTGCCTGCGATTCGCCAGCGATTGGTGAGAAAATACACGTACTCCACGCTGTCAGACATTGGCACGCGGGACATGATATGGCATTACAAATGGGCGAGTGGGCTAGTGTAAATTAACAATGATGCAAACCAACATTTTTCTACAAACCGCGCAAAAACTTCAATCTAGGCCACCGGATTAATATCCAAGAGGCATGGAGGATTGAGTAATTTTACAATTAACTGCCCACCTCTAATCACACTTTTGCAAATCCCCCTCCCACTCCTCCTATGTTGCCACTTGAATGTTGATCTGGTGGCACAGATTGAAGTTTGCACGGTTTGCACGAAGATGTTGGTTTGCACCTGATATGTTCCCAATTAACAATATCTTCATCATACGGCCCCCTTAATCTTTCAATTCCTATTCCTTCCCAATATGGCATCACTTCGTGGTGTTGCACCGTGCAATATCTAAGGATGGAATCGGATCGGATACGTATGGAATCGGATTCGGATAGTACTTTTTACCACATTTTAACTCGGATACGGATACGGATTCAGATGTTGTCGGATACAATGCAAAACGGATGTCTCGAATTCGGATACGAATTCGAATATTTACTTGATTTGGAACATAGTTATATTCGTTTGTTTTATTCATTATAAATATATTTCGAAGGTATCACTAAGTCATTATACAATAAGGATTAAAGTATGTAATTGTTGTAGTTAAGAAAAAGACATCTCATCAAAACATATTTATCCATAAATATTTAAATAGTTAATAATATAAAGATATAAATGTAAATAAATAAATATTTAATGGAAATATAGATAGTTATAAAGAATAAATGGAATAAAGTATATTTATAATTTTATCAATAAGTGGATAAACCAAAGTAAATTAAAATCAATATGATTATCCATATAAAAACACAGTTAATTAAATTGAAATTAATTAAACTTAATCTTTATATATCATTAGTAATATTAAACCTAGTAGCACATGTCATTTATTCATGATCACTCTTAAATAGTTCCACTAAATACATTATTATTAATACTAAAACTAATATATCACTAATCATTAGTTATATATATAATTTTTAATAGTTTCCTATGTGCTCATTCTTATTCGAATACGGATGTTGCGGATATTGTCGAATACGGATGTGGAATCGGATAGAGAAAAATGAGGGAAAACGAATTCGGATATATCCACTTTAGTACCACATTACAATCGGATACGAATACAGATATCCATATTAGGTGCGGATACGGATACGGATGCAAAAAATTCGGATAACCATTTCCACATTCCCACCCTTAGCAATATCCATATCTTTTGGGTTATGTTGGGTTAACTGAATATTTGGTAAAAATGAACTAAACAATAGCATGCCACCTAATTAATTTAGGGTACAAAAATGAATTAAAATGGCAAGTTGCCAACCTAGCTTGAAAGGATCGGATCATTGAGTACCCACTTGCATCCCGCTGCTTCACTGTTGTGCTGCATGTGCACAAGATGACATTGTCAGCATATATAGCAGTTCCCGTCTTTCTCCTTAGGGCATCCGCAATGTATGAAAAAAGGGGTAAGAAGCAATAAATGCAGCCTTTCTACCAGACAACAAACATTGGGAGGGTTGGTAAGAGTTACAACCAGGTCATACGTCTACTGCCAGTAGCAAGGAATGATTAAACAACAATGTGTATACAATGTTTCTCACGGAAGGTATGGAGGTTGGGGATGCTTTTATTTTTATTTTAAGCGGGCCCCATCTTATTCTCCACCGTACCGGTAAACATTGTATCACAGTAGGATCATTATTGGCATCCAATCATGGGGCCCATGCTAATGCCAACTTCAACAAAATACATTGTGCCTGTCCTTACCTCCTCTTTAGATTGCATGCATGTGGCCACTATTGTGCTGCATGTGTAATGAGATTGTTAGTAAGATAAGAATATTAGTAAGCACATTAGTAACTTCAGAATATTAGTAAGCATAATTGATTACCTCCGAATTGTGTTACTCTCCAAGAGTTGCATATGCTAGCAGGTTTTATGTTCGTCCTGATCATAGTAGTTAATAAGAACTAACATATCTACAAACTCATTGATGATCAGGCATTGAACATGATTTGTTGTTGGGTGGAAAATCCAAATTCAGATGTACTCAAGCGGCATCTTCCAAGGATACATGATTATTTGTGGATTGCTGAAGATGGCATGAAGACCAAAGTACAATTTTGTTCTGCTCCCGATATACTTGTCCCTTCATGTATTTTCAAGCATTTGCATTCAGTAGTTATTTTCACTTTAAGAATGAAATAAGAATACTTCAAGTAGCATGCCAATGATAAGACCGCCCATAAAATGATAACAATATACTTGCTCTAATGTGAAGGTGCATATGTCCACCTTGGTTCATTGGGAAGCACTACTAGAAAACAGATAATTAGTACCAGTTGGGAACTGCTATTACTACCAGATTCCAAACCAATACTAAGGAATCAAGACTACTAGATAACTGGTAATTGTACCGGTTGGGAACTCCTATTAGTACCTGATTCCAAACTAACCCATAGAGAAGGATCCCTTAGTACCATGTGGTAATACCAACCGGTACTAAAGGATCCACATTAGTCGAATCAATACTAATATGAGTGTAGACTTTATTTAGTACCAGGTCCAATTCCGGTCCAATTCCATATTTCATAAGACAGTGGCGTCAGAGAAAGCATACAAGTACGTGACAACACATAAATAACTAAACTGTTAGTGCAAATTAAATAAGCAGAAAAAAATCCCATACAAGGATGGGTTAATAATAAGGTGACAAATTCCAAATAATCAAGAGAGAGTGGGCAAATAAGGGGAATTTTAGGGCCTAAGTACATAGGTGATGATGGCATACCATCACCACCAGCTCCATTGTTTTATGTCTTATGGATATTCCTATTGTGGGTGTGCCAACTAAATGTGCATATGTGGTTTTGAAGGGTACTTTATGTTGGATGATGTAAGAATGTACTCTATAATTTTTTATTGATTATTGTAGGCCTTTCATGTACTTCTTTTTTCAGGAACTAGTGCGTCGATCACTATGAAACATTAATATTATTTATTTTCTTCTATAGAATCAAATTTAAGAGAAAAATTATAATAACTTTCATATTCTCAATGTAGATATATGATGGGACCCAGAACTGGGATATAGCACTTATAGTTCAGGCCTTCTTATCAACAGAGCTTATAGATGAATGTGGGCCAACAATTGATAAGGCCCTCAGATATATTAAGAAAGCACAAGTATGTTGCTAGTCCTCTTCAATAATATGAAATCATGTTGATGAACAAATTTAACTGAATTTTATGATAACAAGGTGACTCAAAATCCTCCTGGCAACCCAAAGTATTGGTTTCGGCATAGATCAAAAGGTTCGTGGACACTTTCAACTGTAGATAACAGCTGGGCTTCAACTGACGTTTCTGCTGAAGTAATTAAGGTTAGCACCAGTTTATTTTTTCCATAATTTTGTTTTTTCAAGATAATAGTTTTCCTACTACATGTAAATCAACAATTGTTTTCCTTTAGGCTGTATTGTTGCTATCCAAGCTGTCCCCTAACCTTGTTGGGAACGTAACAGAAGAATGGATATATGATGCTATTGATTGCCTTCTTACCTTCAAGGTATGCTTTTCTTAAGTTCAAATTTATTTTTGAAACAAGTTAACTGAAAGTAGCAGAAGGATTTTGGAGAAATAAGTATTATTTTGCGCCACATATCCCTATATATGATTGCTCATACTTATTAGCTACTTCGGTTTTCTGTTCCACGTATTTGAAATATTCAGTTAGATGCATAAGTCCTTTTTTTAACATGACTCTTGTTATTATGTTATTGATGATCTTCATTGGCTTCTATATTTGCAATGGTTTCTCCATAATATTACTTTATTGCACATTATACAATTAATTAACAGCAGTTTTTCTCTTCTAAAGAATAAAGACGGTTCATTCTCTACACTTGAGTGCCAAAGAACTTATTCCTGGCTAGAGGTAAGTAGCTGTAATTAATTAAGATACCATGTATGTGATAAATATATAGCATGTGACTTTAGGAGGTAGTCGGCATGTGTTTTCTCTTTTAAGTTGACATTCTGCAATCATTAATTTGAGAAGAAACTAATTGCAAGGAAATGGCAGGCATTATTGTAAATGATAGAATCAAATAATATAACAATTTTTTTGATAAGCTTTACCGAATTCAAAGTAATTAGTTGCATTTGCACTGACATTATTGTTTTGTTGAACAACCTAGATTTTGAATCCATTGGAGAGTTTCCGGAATCTTATCGTCGATCACCCGTAAGAACTTGGACAACATTTTTCCTACTGAACTTGGTCCGAAATCGTATGATTCCATAACACGACAATATTTTTATACTCAATGACAGGACAGTTGAATGTACTTCGTCAATAGTGCAGGCTCTGGTAATGTTTGGGGAGAGTTATCCAAGATACCGCAGTGAACAGATAAGAGAATGTGTCAACAAAGCTGCTATATATATTGAGAATAATCAAAAGAATGACGGATCCTGGTTTGCAAAAAGATATCATCTCTTTTCTGTACAAAATGTTGTCTTCATACAAAATGTTGTCTTTTATTCTGCAACTAATAATTACATCGATTCTAGGTATGGCACATGGGGCATATGTTTCATCTATGGGACACTCTTTGCAATAAAAGGCTTAGTGGCTGCTGGAAGAACTTATGAGAACAGTGTTTGCATCAGGAAAGCATGCAACTTTCTGCTGTCAACACAGCTGAAAACAGGGGGCTGGGGGGAAAGCTATCTTTCTTGTGAACGCGACGTGAGTAATTGTACTTTTTCCTTCTCATATACAAATTAGTTAATTAATAGTCCTATACTGTAAGAACCATGTCAAAAATTACATAACATAATATTTACTCAAAATCTTAGACTTATTTTGCTATACTAATTAATAACAGAGTAAATCCTGCAAATGTTAGGCTAGATTTATGGAGTATCTTAGATGCGAGCAAAATTATATGGAAAAAGAGATAACAAGAAAGTAAAATACAATTCAAATACCGACCATATATAAAGTGCATGCTCCACATAAAGAACAATGGAAGAAGACAAAGTATCAAGATTAAAAGTGATCAAGTGCCTAATGCCACGTGAAGAACTAAGTTTCTTACCTCCCCTTCCAACACAATTCCATCAACTTTAATTAGTTTGTACTGATGACTTATTTATTTTGAATGTTCAAAGTCACTATGAAAATTATCAATTTTTATTAACTTTTATTAACTTTTGTGATCCCTGAGCAGGTCTATGTAGAGGGTAATCATACCAATGCTGTGAGCACCGCTTGGGCAATGCTAGGATTGATTTCTGCTCGGCAGGTTTGATTTGTTCATCATGTGTAGCACTGCAAAAAAAAATGAAAAAATGTTCCCTTCAACCAAAATAAGTGATGTTCTAGAATAATATCTGCAATGCATAGATAAATTTTCTAATATTATTATTGTACTGACTAGGGTTCAGTAGAAAATATATTCTAGAGCATTCTAGCATAATATAAGTGTAACTTGTAGTTGAAGACATTTTAGTGTCCAACATGTAACTTATCTATGGTTGAAGGGAATATCATTTATAAAACAGCACCGTACTTACCAATCTAGAGTTGTTCTAACTGGGTGATATAAATAGATGGAACGTGATCAAACACCATTACATCGTGCCGCGAAGGTATTAATTAATATGCAGTTGGAGACTGGTGATTATCCTCAACAAGTGAGTTTCTATTGTCTTGTATATGAATAGTTTATTTACATGCGGATACTCTGACTTGTATCTAAATCATCCTCACTTCTCCTTGCATTCTACTTGGCATGTAAACTAAAATGGGCTGTCATTTTGTTTGATCCACAATACTTCGCATATATACACATAACCAAGATAGCAAGGAGCTCAAGATCATTAATACTTAAATTTTCATAGACTATCCATGATTAAAAAACATACTGCTGCATTTAAGGCTAAGATTTTCTCTCTTTTTGCATTTTTATGATAGGAACATATGGGAAACACCAATTCTTCTGTCTACTTCAACTATCCAAACTACCGCAATTTGTATCCTATTTGGGCTCTTGGAGAGTACCGTCGGGGGCTGCGAGCAAAGAAGAATTGAAATATTAGACTAATGTAATGCAAATATATGTCAGACACAACAAATGGGTGCGCCATGCTGGAGCAAAAACAATAAAATGGATATTTAATGAGTAATTAATGTCTACCCGCAAAAAATAAATGTTAACATAATAATCGTTTGTATTTCTCTCTAAACAATATTCAGTTGTAAGTGCTGGTTTCATTATCCTGTTTTAGTTGCATGCAAGTGGATGATTAGTATTGATCATAGTAATAAGTGGAGGTTGAGATCTCAAGGAATGCTAAAGATGTACTAGTGATTGGCGTGAGCCATGCTGCTCCAAGTAAATGATGGTGATTGAAATGCATGCTAAATGTGATTGTACATATATTACAACATGGCGATTGGAGCAAGCAGGTAGTTGTGATAGATTTAAGCATACTACCACACCCATATTGTTAGAAAATGTGCTCTGATTCTAGCGAAAAAAGAAGGAAAGCATAGGTTGGACCTGAACAAAAATAATTTGGGAAGAACAGACCTCGGCCAGCAGCTGCAGCCATCCAAGCTGCTGGTTGCATCTGTGCCCTGTAGCCGAGCGGCTGCTGCAGCGGCAGTCACATCCGCTGCAGCCAAGCATGCATCAATTGGAGAGTTCGATCCAAGGGCAAGGGACTTGATGTGGGCTGGGGGAGTTTGATCCGATTTGGGCTGGGATTGGAAACGAGCAGCACCACCGTTTATCTGTGTGAAGGTGTCGTGTTTCTCCGACATGTCGTGTGCCCCAATCTCTCTGCCCAGCAATTCTGTCTACTCGCTTCATTGTGCCTGTGTATAATAGAAGCAAGCAGGCGTAAAAGAAAAAAAAGGAAGACTACTAAAAGAATTCAGAACTTAAAAACCCGAAGAAGAGAACCAAATGAACTATAGTTGTCGCCCCCTTCCTATATCTCACGGCGCCACCACCATGTCCCCAGCAAGTGTTGACATTTCTTAACGCAATCACTAGGAACGGTTAAGTCCCTAGTAACGATGCCAGAAATACCAAGGGGGTATGTCTTAACGATTACAGAAAGTGATGAGGACATGACATCTTCAGACATGATCATTGATTATAAGGTGAGCTCGTTCCGATATGTGCATGGTAATTTATGATATACTTCACTTGGTTCCACATGTACATGTCATTATTTGATTGTAGGTACAAATGCATCTCAAAGTGCAAGTCCATCGAAATTGAACATTTGGTTCGCCAGCAGCCCGATAGTACTTCATTGGGAAGGGGATAACTCTTTCATCCGGAGTGAGTTTGAAGTCAATGAGGACTTGATGGAAAGATTATTTTACAAGATTTCCAATGCATCTGATATCATCTCAATACCATGTCAGGAAGGCCTCCAAATCATCAAGATATGTTGTTGTTGTTTCTAGTGGGTGCTACGACATCGTCGCGGGCATGTTATTCACACTTGGGACCCTGGCCCAAGTTGGAGAACGCCCCAAAGATGTGGAGAGGAGTTTGAAGATGCCCAAGAACGTCCTCCTCCATGGCCACCACATTAGCAGTCCTGCAAGGCGGTCCAACTCAAGTTGGAGGCCCAAACCAAAGTCGACTTCGAGTCCGTTTCGGAGTCTAGGAGCAGTCTGCACTAAAATGGGCGCCACAGTCGCATACGGGCTCGGATTTGGGTGCACTTTATATTGTCGGAAAGATAATTCTAAGAAGCTTCCAATAGTCCACCGCCATATTTGTTTCCTACCTAAAACCATCCGCACCATAGCCTTTGCATAATTCAGTTTTAGAGTTCGTAGTGTTGAGTTTTTGTCCTAGGTCAAGGTCTTGTTGCTGGTTTAGATTGTATTTCAGACTAATTTGTGTGATCGCCTTTATTTTTCATCAACCCTTGCCATCACCATCCATTAGATCCACATCTTTTGTCCATATAACATTCTGACTCGAATGCCTTCCATAAAATAGTCATAACTTTTGCGTCCGAACTCGAAAAGGTGCAAACTTTATATCTACGGAGAACTACAAAATTTTAGATATGTTTCATCCTAGCACTTCTAGGTTCGCAAAAATTAGAATTGCAAAATTTGATAAGGAAAACTGAGTTTCAGGCCCGACAAGTTTGGCATTCTTTTGAGAGCACAATTTGGATTTTGTATAGACCACATCTTTTATCCAAGTGAGCTCACATTTTTTGTGGTTTGTTTTTGTGTGCTCCTTGCTGGAAAAAAATATATAAAAAGTATAAGAGAAAAAAAAGGTTGAGAAAAAATAAAAATAGTGAATGAAAAGGCAAGAAAAGAGGAACACATAACCAACAACTAATAGCTCTATTTGTTTGTGGTGACTTTTGCCTTGTCCTTGTTCGTTGCTACTTTTCATACTTGTTTCCCTCTCTTGTTATCATAAATTGGTGCTAGGAACACATAGGCTAGCAACTAGGACAAGTGCTTTGGATATTTATTCAATATTGCTATCTGTGACTGACTTGTGTAACACATATAAATATTTTTGTTCCTTTGTGTGCCTTCCAAGCTCCACATATACACTTCAGATAATATAGCAAATGACCCTTGAAACTTGGTTCCACTCCGTCTTGGTAAGTATCCCGAACCATCCACCCGTTGTACCATCTCTTGCTTTGTGTTGGTAAGAACCTTGTAAGAGCTTTGTAAGACCCTTGAGAGTGTGTGCCTTTTGCATAACAACATCCTAGTAGATTATAGGAAAATATACATTTGTTTGTTTTCTTGTTTTCCACTAACAATGGCAGGTTACACAATTTATGGAGATGGAAGAATGATGATGACTCAAGGCCCTTCAAACATTGCAGCACCAAACCATGTAAAATGAGGTACAATTCATATTTCTATTCCTTCTTTTGATGGTGATTGCAATTACTCTGAATATGCTAAGTGGGAGCTTGAGGTAGAGAAGGAATTGTTTTCAATAATGTTTCTGAACAAACGAATTAGAGCTGTCACTAGTTCTTTCACAAGATATGCTTTAACATAGTGGCAGTTTCGTTGTGAAAATTATGAGACAGCTGTTGATGGTCGTTAAGTGCGAAATATGACCGTCAAGCATACTCATAAAGGAAGGAAAACCATACCACTTACTAGCATATTTGTATCACTAACCTAGCTCCATAGTTGTTTTCGAAGATTTATGTTTTCAGGAGCATAAGTCCAGAATAAGAAGAAAATATGAAGAATATGCAGACAAAGTCGCAGAAGATCACGTCCTGCGAAACACATGCAAAAGAGGCCCACTTGACAGACCGAACCGACCAACGAGGCCCCGGCACCGACGTACCAACATCAGGGCCCACCAGGCAGCGTACCAGAGAAAGGCAGTGGCCAGAGGCGGCAAGGTGGGGCCGGCCGAACCAGGGGTTCGGCCAAACCCCCCCTGAAGCTTGTCTAGGTGCATTTTGGCAGGAAGGCTGATCTTATCCTCCTAATGGCGGTTTGGCATGTTTCCATGTATGAATATGGCGGCAACCGATCTCCACAAACTATATAAGGGGCCTCTCATACCACTCAACATACACACCACTTGAAGGCCTCTCTCTCACACTCTCTTGTGACTTGTACTCCTTAGGGTAGTGGAGCTAGGCTAGTACTTCATCTCCTTAGCAAATCCAGTCGGCGAGCAATCCTCAGCCTCTGGTATGGCTTTGTATTCTGACTTCCGTTATGCTATTCATCCTGAGTTCATTCTTGGTTATCTATCTATGTTCGTAGCTTGTTTAGCCTTGATCTGTGCTTTATCAAGTTATACTAGTTGCTTGCTTAGAACAAATGATCTGGGTAAGGATATCGGTTCGTTGTGCTTTCGGGCTTGTCTTAGCATCTTACCTGTCCATCCGAAGGGTGGGGGACCCCGGGGTGCTATGGTAGTGACCTCATATGCGGGCATGGTGCCCGGATATGCGGGATCCTTCGGATATGACGGTGCTCCACGGTGTGACTGGGGTAGACCGCAGGTGGTGACAGCCCTGTCGGTCTGCTGGGAAGCTGCTTCTCGATTAGCGTACTCCCCGACGTTCGGGTATCGCGTAGGAGTTCATGCAAAGATGAAATGAGACTGGTTGTTCTCCAGTGCGGGTCATTCTCTCCGATGTCCCTAATTTCCCGGCACCTGCAGCTCTAAGGATGTGGCTAACGTAACTTATCTGCTAACATGAATAGTATGCTAGGATCTGTGCCTATACTCCAACTAACCTTAGGTGTGCTTGTTTATTATTTATTCATGAGAGTTGGCTGTTCTGTGTGTGTCACATTACCCCTAATTATCCTTTATTTATCACTTACCCCTGCATAATCAGTAGTCTGCACCTTATTTCATAAAGTCATGGTTATGGAACTAGTAAATATCTTTACACAACCTAGCCATCCCTTGGGAAAATATAAATAACGATACCATGAATATTTCTGGGTGAAATGCTATAACGGTATATCCGTACGCTTGCGGATCTTTCTGTAAACATCAAGACATACCAACACGGCATTTCTGGCGCCGTTTCTAGGGACACCCCCGTTCCTAGTGATTGCGCTAAGAAATGTCAACAAGCATTTCTGGCGCTGTTGCCGGGGATGGCACTAGGTGTAAAGATTTTACTAAGCACATAAACATGGCAATATGAGTAAGAGGTAGCTACTGCTTATACAAGCTATTGTGTATCTTTTTGTTTTCTCCTGATTGGATGAAAATAGAGTAGTGTATGTCTGGTTTCTCCTTGCCGATAAACTTTGTTGAAAATCTCGAGAAGCTCGTGAGAAGGGTCCGACCTCGCGTCGTCCCTTCTCCGCTCTCATAGTCGACAAGCGAGCCAGCTTTCCAAGCACCATCAACAATCACCGAACCCATGGCTGAGAAGACTCTCCGCGACTTCTCCGTCCCCTCAGCTGCCAATGTGGCAACTGGACTCAACATTGATGTTGGGGACGTGAACTTTGAGTTGAAGTCCAGCCTCATAAATATGGTGTAGGCTAGCCCATTCTGTGGCAAGCTAAATGAGGACGCCAACGCCCATCTCCAGAACTTCCTAGAGTTGTGCAAGACAGTAACCATACGGGGCGTTACGGCTGAAGCCATCAGGCTCCGCCTGTTTCCCTTCTCCTTCCTGGGGAAGGCGAAACAGTGGTTTTATCAGAATAAAGAAGCCATCAGCACGTGGGACAAATGCTCCACGACGTTCCTCGCCAAATTCTTCCTGTTGGGCAAAACAAATGCCCTACGTGGAAGAATTTCAAGTTTCTAGCAGACAGGGATGGAATCCATCCCAGAAGCTTGGGAGAGACTCTAAGAATACATACTCGCCTGTCCTCATCATGGGATGGACGAGTGGCTCGTACTCCAAAGCTTCTACAACGGGCTAACGACAACATTCAGAGCCCATCTTGATGCCGCTGCTGGAGGAGCCTATCTGTACCTTACAATTGCCAAGGCCACGACCTTGATTGAAAAGATGGTCTCCAACTAGGGCTGGAACGAGGAGCGTTCCCAGCCCAGAACCAAGGGCGGAATGCATACCGTCAAGGAGACGGACATGCTCGTCGCCAAGCTGGATCTCCTACTGAAGAAAATTGATGAAGGGAACCAGCCACAGATGCATGTTCCCGTTCATGCCATGAACTCGTACTTAACATGCGAGGTTTGTGGTGACGGTGGACACTCGGGAAATGACTGCCCCAAGACCCGAGAAGATGTAGCTTACATCATCATCAACAACAACAACACCGGGTTCCGTCCACAAGGAGGTCAGGGGTGGGGTCAATCACGCCCACCATTCCAAGGAGGAGGTAACAATTTAAACTCAAATTTCAATTTGAATTTCAATTCGAACCAACCCTCCTTGAGAGATCTAGTCTTTGGCCAAGCTAAAATAAACGAATCTTTAAACAAAAAGCTTGCTGCCAATGATAAAATTTTGGAAGGTATAAATGCAAAAGTTGAAACTCTTTCTTCTGCACTTAAAAACCAACTAAGTTTCAACAAAATGATAGAAACACAATTGGCACGAGGGGTGGTAAGTCCACTCGTGATCCACCACATCCTAACCATGTAGAAAAAGCAGCAAGGCCACAAGCAGTGGAGGAAGAATCTACAGAACATGATGACTCTGAAGAACCCAAGGAAGAAAAAATCCATGAAAAACTTTTGATACAAGCTTCCTCCCATTTGCCTCCCGGAAACAAAAGATCACCGTGGACGAGCAGTTCACTCGTTTTATTGAGATGATCCAGAAGATACATGTCAACGTCCCATTGCTGGATGTGATGCATGTACCAACTTACGCTCGCTACATCAAGGACATCATCAACAACAAGCGACCGCTGTCCACAATGGAGGTTGTCAAGCTTACGAAAAAATGTAGCACTGCTATACTCAACCAACCTCCAAAGAAGAAAGAAGACCCGGGATGCCCAACGATCAATTATTCGATTGGCACTCAACACTTCGGCAATGCCTTGTGTGATCTTGGGGCTAGCGTCAGCGTAATGCCCAAGGTCATCTTCGACAAACTCAACTTCATGCATCTGACGCCAACACCGATGCACCTCCAGCTAGCAGACTCTTCAGTCCGCTATCCAGAGGGAATCGATGAAGACGTTCCAGTCAGAGTTTGAGACTACTTTATCCCAGTTGACTTTGTAGTGCTCGACATGGAAATAGCAAAAGAAACACCGCTCATCCTTGGGCGCCCATTCCTGAGCACTGCTGGAGCACACATCGATGTAGGGGCTGGAGAAATTCGTTTCAACATCAATGGGAAAGAAGAGAAATTCCTATTCCGGCCCAAGAAGGAACAATGCTCAATGATCACCATCAAATCTGGGCCAAGAACACAAAAAGTGGTCGAAGTGACCACTCCCAATCAAGATCCTACGACCACACAATCCACAAAGATAATCAAGAAGAGGTGGCATAAGGTCACAAGTTCGTCCTCTTCCAATTCTCCAGGATGAGCCGAACAGTGATAATCACAGCAGGAGAAAGGCCCCACTCGTCAGACTCTAAACGACGAGCCCTTGACGAAGGTAAATCGGTACGTATCCCATATTCACTCTCTACCATTTTTCTTTTCTCGACTTTTTCGATTTTTCCCACTGCATATTTTGAATTTTCAAAACACCCATGCATGCTAGAAACTTTTCTAGCACTTTTTTTGTTTTCACAAAAATCAAAAAATATTTCTGAGCATGAAATTCTTTGGAAAATAAATTTGAACATCTTTTCGAAGTAAAGTTTGGCTGGCACCAAAGTTTAAAAAGTTTATGACCGTTAGAAGGGCAGTGGGCCCTGGCTGTCAGCATGGGGCCCTCCTAGGGTTCGACCGAACCCTAGGGTTGGCCGGCCCCCTGCCAACGGCTAGTGGGCCCACCCTTCTCCAACGGTCACTAGCCGTTGAGCCTTGTCTCCTCCAACGGTGCCCGGCCATTCTCTCTTTAAATAGAGGCCGAGGGGTGAGTTTTGAGCTCTCACACTCAACTCTCATTCACTCACTCCCTCTCAAACTCTCTCAAACTTTGCTCTCGGGTTTTCATTGGATTTTTACTCAAGAATTGATTTCAAGAGACATCTCTCTCTCTCATTTCTTTGCTGCAAGAAAGAAGGAGCAACTCACGGGTAAGAATGTTCATTTTGGTTTCACTAATGTAACCCGTTTTGAGTTGCACATGTTTTATTCCATCATGAAAGGCTTAGGGCGGAAGGTCTCCGGTGCATTCAAGAAGATGACGGGTGGAAGTTCATACCGTTCTCGGGGTGGCTCAAGCTCGTACACACCCGTACCTACACCTACACCAAGCATGATGGACTATGAGGAAGAAGAACAATACGAAGAGATTCAAGCCGAATCGCAAGCCGAGATCATAGAGATTGATGCAGAAGATGCCCCCTACCTCGACTTGCGGGATGATCGTGAATGACAAGGCTACGCCATTCTCTAGAACAGAAGCTTCGTCCACACCCGAGCATTCGATCCGGACCTCCTCATCAAGACAGGTATGTACGAAGACTTCTCTAATGTTCGGCATGCAATTGGATGGGATAACTTCGTTCCCGTTGAGGAGTATGGTTCTCGACTCCTCACCATCCAATTTCTTTGCACTCTTCGGGAGGTGAAAAATGGGGTTTATTTTTGACTTTTAGGGAAAGAGTATTTGCTTTCTTGGAAAATTTTTGCTAGCCAGCTCGATTTCAACAAACGCTGGCCAATTTCTCTCATGCAAGCTTGCCGCAGTTTTAATCGTCATGAATTTTGGGGCCAGATTTCGGGTCAAGTTGTCCATGGCAAGTTTGCATATCGGTGTGGTGACATTCATAATCTAACTCTTCAGTTGATGCACAAATGGTTAACCATCACTCTCACACTCTCTTGTGACTTATACTTCTTAGGGTAGTGGAGCTAGGCTAGCACTTCATCTCCTTAGCGAATCCAGTCATCCTCGGGGTCGGCGAGCAATCCTCGGCCTCTGGTATGGCTTTGCATTCCGACTTCCATTATGCTATTCATTCTGAGTTCGTTCTTGGTTATCTTGCTATGTTCGTAGCTTGCTTAGCCTTGATCTATGCTTTATCAAGTTATACTAGTTGCTTGCTTAGACCAGATGATCTGGGTAACGATATCGGTTCGTTGTGCTTTCGGGCTTGCCTTAGCATCTTACCTGTCCATCCGAAGGGTGGGGGACCCGGGGGTGCTAGGGTAGTGACCTCATATGCGGGCATGGTGCCCGGGTATGCGGGATCCTTCGGATATGATGGTGCTCCACGGTGTGACTGGGGTAGACCGCAGGTGGTGACAGCCCTATCGGCCTGCTGGGAAGCTGCTTCTCGGTTAGCGTACTCCCCGATGTTCGGTTATCGTGTAAGAGTTCATGCAAAGATGAAATGGGACTGGATGTTCTCCAGTACGGGTCATTCTCCACGATGTCCCTAATTTCTCGGCACCTGCAGCTCTAAGCATGTGGCTAACGTAACTTATCTGCTAACATAAATAGTATACTAGGATCTGTGCCTATACTCCCACTAACCTTAGGTGTGCTTGTTTATTCTTTATTCATGAGAGTTGGCTGTTCTGTGTGTGTCACATTACCCCTGATTATCTTTTATTTATCACTTACCCCTGCATAATCAGTAGTCTGCACCTTATTTCATAAAGTTATGGTTATGGAACTAGTAAATATATTTACACAGTCTAGCCATCCCTTGGAAAAATATTAATAACGATACCCTGAATACTTCCAGGTGAAATGCTACAACGGTATATCCGTGCGCTTGCGGATCTTTCTATAAACATCAAGACATACCAACACGGCATTTCTGGCGCCGTTGCTAGGGACACCCCCATTCCTAGTGATTGCGCTAAGAGATGTCTGCAATAGTTAAAACATGGATGATGCTGAAACAACTTTTAAGATATGACTATGTGCCTATATACCATTCTATATACCACTTTTAAGATGAGGACATGACATCTTCGGACATTACCATTGACTATAAGGTGAGCTCATTCCTACATGTGCATGATAATTCTGGTATACTTCACTTGGTTTCACATGTACATGTCATTATTTGATTGTAAGTACAAATGTATCTCAAAGTGCAAGACCATTGAAATTGAACATTTGGTTCACCGGCAACCAGATAGTACTTTATTGGGAAGGGGATAACTCTTTCATTCGGAGTGAGTTTGAGGTCAATGAGGACTTGAAGGACATATTATTTTACAAGCTTTCCTATGCATCTGATATCATCTCGATATCACATCAAGAAGGCCTCCAAATCATCAAGATATGTTGTTGTTGTTTCTGGTGGGTGCTACGACATCACCGCGGGCATGTTATTCACACTTGGGACCCTAACCCAAGTTGGAGAATGCCCCAAAGACATGGAGAGGAGTTTGAAGATGCCAAAGAACGTCCACCTCCATGGCCACCACCTTAGGATACCTACAAGGCGGTCCAAGTCAAGTTGGAGGCCCAAACCAAGTCGACTTCAAGTCCGTTTCGGAGTCTAGGAGCAGTCTACACTAAAACGGGCGCCACGGTCGCATACAGGCTCGGATTTGGGTGAACTTTATATGGTTAGGAAGATAATTCTAAGGAGCTTCCAATGGATCTAGGACCATGTCAAAATGCATATGGAGTCATCGAAAATTGTCTGAACAAATCGACGTCCAGAATCTATCCCGGTGATGCGTCACTGTTTTTGGGCTGATGGTCCGTGTATTGTGTTAGAGCACAATAGGGGCATGTCCAGGGGTCCCTCCACGACCCTAGGGTCTTCATTAACTACCACCACCACATTGTTAGGGCTTGGGTTTTGCTTTAGATCAACCTGTCAAGTACAGTTCTGTTGACGCCTTTCGGGATCAACACACGGACGCACTCGAACGTGCGGTGCGAGGAAGAGCTCACTGTAGTGCTTCCTGCATAGACCGGTCAGACCGGTTATACTGAGTGGTCAGACCTGTCACCGCCGGTGAGAACGGTACGAACCTACGAACGTTAGCCCGGGAAGACCGATCGGTGCAGGCGCACGTAGGGTTGTTCTAGGGTCGGCGGGCCACCTAGAACGCCCTCAATCGACGTAGAGACGAAGGAGGATCATCAAATAGTAGATTGGAAAAGCTAGGGTAAGAGAAAATAAAAAGGTAAAAGTTGTATTGATTTGATCGATTGGATACCCTCAATCGGCTGTGACCCTTTATATTTTATAGGGTGGGGTGGACTTATCCCGCAAGGAATCCTATTACATATTTAAATCTACAAAGAGTCCTAGTTGTACTCGGATTCCAGGTAGACCGGTCCCACCGGTCAGACCGGTCGGCGCTTTGCCGGACTTGAAATAGGTTCGACCGGTCGGTACGTTTACGGGCACCGGTCAGACTGGTCTGCCAATTTTGGTCGTCAACATATGCCCCCCTATTTTTTGGTAATGCTTGAAAGCCAAAAAAACAAGCTTCTGGACCAAAATTGTCTCAGGACGATGATAAACACACATCGGCCATTTTTTGTTCTAAGGACGATAAATTCTATCGGCCATATCTTGCTTCTTCTTCAAGCTGATGACGAAACAACTTGCTTAGGCCTCCATACCTGCTTCATGGTCGCCAACCTTGCTAGTACAACCTCCGCTTGCTGTTCCATGGACTTCTTCTTGTGCATCCGTTGCAGCCTCCTCTTTTGGGTGTGAGATAAGCCTGAGGGACACCACCTCGGCTGTAAATACTGATTGTCTTGCTTCACATCTATCTCACTCTCCTTGCTGCAATCAAGTTTGCTTTTGACCAGATTATTGCTAGCAACAATCGGTCTTTGAGAGGCACCATAACTTGGATATGTAGAAGAATATTGAATAAAGTATGAATGCATATACATTCTACTATAATCCAAAGGTGTGTAATAATAAGGATACGAACAGAACCATGGAGCAACCGGCCCACCAAATGAATATGGTGCAAAAGTCTTATTACCTTGTTGCACATGAGAAGCCGATTGCTCACAATGCTCTGATGATGGATTTGTACCTCTAGCTTGATCTGGTCGCTTCTTCTGTTTCTGAGTAGCTCCTTTTTCCTCATAGATGGCCAAGAGTTGCTTGAAACTCGGCCTTTTCTTTTTGGCGTTTCTTGAATTTTTTCTAGTGCTCTCAGAATGACCGGTCAGACCGGTCTGCGCAGACCCGTCCTTTTTTCGCTGCCCGTGCCCCCCGAGCACTCAACCTCCAGATGGACCGGTTAGACCGGTCACCAGACCGGTCAGACCGGTCTGTATAGACCTGGCGCCCTTCTTCTGATCTTGCCCCCCGAGTGTTGAACTGTTTGATGAAGCTTCAAGGGATTTCTTCTTCTGTTCAGATCTTGGTTCGCCAATGACCATATTCTTCCCCTTTGTTGATTCGGCTTGATTTGGCCGAATTAAAATCTTGGGATTCTGAAATTCAACAGTATGCACAGGGAAAGGATTGATATCAATTTGTATTTGTGGAACAACCAATCGTTCTTCATTAATGGCCGATTGAATTTGCCTTCTAAACACATTGCAATCATTGGTTGCATGAGAGAACAAATTATGCCATTTTCAATAAGCATGCCGCTTTAATTCTTCAAGCGGCGGAATAGCACGAGACAATTTAATGTATCCTAATTTATTTAACTCATCAAATATGCGATCACATTTGGATACATCAAAAGTAAACTTAATATTATCTTGCCGATTTTTCTGAATCGGCGGCTTGAGAGAACCGCAAGTGCAAGATTTATATTAGAAGGCCAAGCAAATTCAACAGCATAAACATTATTGTCTTTATCGTCCGAATAATTTGATTCACAACCAATAACATAAACAGGACGATTAGACTTTCCATTGGATTTTTGCAAAGCTTTTTTAGCTCGGCTTTCATTAGCCAGAGCCTTTTGCAGAACTTGACTAACATCTAGAAATTCCTGACCATCTAGCTTTTCTTTATGAAAATCGAGTAAAGCAGCAAAAGCTAGATCAGCCAAGTCTCTATCAAAAATTGTCAAACTATAGCATCGGTTTCTAATGTCTCTAAATCTTCTAATATATTCGGCAACACCTTCATGTATCTTTTGCTTAACCGATGTAAGATGTGACAATTTCAATTCATTTTCACCATTAAAGAAATAATCATGGAATTTCTGCTCTAAATCGGCCCATGTGCGAACTGAATTGTGTGACAATGAAATAAACCAAGTAAATGCAGCACCCGATAGAGACAAAGGAAATAATCTTAATTTGTAAATATCACTAGTAGTACTAGCATCACCACATTGTATAATAAATTGGCCGATATGCTCTAATGTAGTTCTACTATCATCACCAGTGAATTTAACAAATTCAGGAATTTTAAAATCTGTGGATATGCAACATGCTCATATTTTTCAGGGTATGGTCTCTTATAGGATCGGCATCTTCCTTTTGGATCTACACCAAAAGTTTGTCTAAAGATTTTAATCACTTCATCTTTAATGCTGTCGGGTCCAAAATCATCGGCCATAGGCCGATTAGGTGTGCCATAATGTTGAGCAACATTCGGCGGCGTAGAATGCTACAACGAACTTGCTGCCCCATGTGATACATTTGCATGAGGTGCTGAATTATAATTAATTCGGTTACGCTGGTTTGCCAAATTAATTACTAAAGCATTATTAGTTGGACTTTTGCAATTGGCCGAATTATTAATTGCCTTATCGGTATTAGATGCAGATGCATTATTATCACTACCGATAGGCTTCATACCAAGATGTGATTCTATTCGGCTAAAGCGATCATTAAATATATTATGAATATTTTGACCAATAAATTCCAACTTATTATTAACATGAGAAGAAACAACATCATCTATAGCATTAGCTATTTCTGAAGTAAGAGCAGGCTATTCGTTCTCATCGAATTGTACCTCAAACTGCGAAGCATCAAAGGCGGCATCCGGTGTGATCTTCCCTTAACGGTCGATGGAGAAGTGCGAGATGTATTGCTTCATGGCTTCTTCCTCCAACTTCTGGATCTCCTTCTCCTTCTCTTCTCTGATCTTCATTTGGATGTCATCAAGAGCCTTCTGATGTTCGGCCGAAAGTTGCTGGACAGTCGGCCTTTTGATGTTGGAGGCACCAACATCACTAGGTTTAGGAATTTTACCGGCCATGGCAGCCGATTGATTCTATCCCTAGCGGAGTTGCCAAAAAGTATGTTGAAGCCTTTCGGGATCAACACACTGTTGGCGGTCGATTTCAATGATTTTTACCGCCAACATTCCTTCGGATTTCATGCTTTAGGGACCATATTACTATGATTTTTACTAACATTAACAAGTTCCACAAGTTTGGGCCAAAATGGGGCAAACCCCAGGCCGGCAGGCCGGCCTACCCCTGCCACACTTTGCCATGAAACTTCATGGAGGGTGTCCTGAGCCCAAGGCAAAGTCACACCGAGGTGGGTTTGACAAAATTCACAAGATAGAGCCGAAAGGCCTGAACCAAGTTAAGTTGAGGTCAAAACCAGTGACAACCCAAAGAATCATAGCCCAATTCAACTTGTGAAGCAATGTGGGCCTAGAAAACAACAAGTCAGTGCAACACAAGCCTGAGCCGAGCCAGAGCTAGGCTGGCCGGCCTAGGAGAAGCCGGCCGGCCTCTAACCATCACCGTTGAGGCTACGCAACTGCTACCGACCTAAAGAGAAGATCCAGAGCGTCCCTGCAAAGGCGGTGGCCACGCGGCCACATCCCAAGGCCGGCCGGCCCTACCTGGTGGCCTCTGAAGCTCTCCCTTGGTGTGAAAGACAAGCATAACCATCTTACCTGCGTGCAACTGACGCTCAGCTCAATACCGACCTTGGAGTAGTATAAATAGGGTCCAAACCCCCTCTTGTAACACACACTATTCCATAGAGAAGATAGTCTCTTGTACACTTGTGTTGAGTAGGAGGAGAGTGAGGTGAGTGCTCTGGTGAAAGCCGAGCTGAAGGAGCGGACTCGAGTTATCTCGGTCTTACTCCACTTGTATCCGCCTCGGAGGAATTTATTTGAGTAAGTTCCGTGTCTCAACTTCAGTTTCTCGCTAGCTTTACTTTCTATCTTAGTTACTTGTTAAGTACTTACTTTGATCTGCGGGATCCTGAGTCTGCATAAGTAGCAAGTTCTGCTTATTTGAGGTTGCTTTCAATCTAAGTACACGGTAGGAGCAAGTAGCTCGAGAGTTGTGGGCGTGATGCCCAGGCTTGGTAGTTACCTTAGGTTGTGTTCCACCCCACGGAACCGTTGTGGTAGTCGGTAGGTGGTGAAAGCCCTATCCATCCTTTGTAGTCCACCACGTTCGGGTATTTTCATAGCAGTAGTGCAGGTTGCCGTTGGACTCCCCTCTCATCCCTTTCTGAAGTCCTTCCTCTTCCAGCCGCCGAAGCAGATCGAGTCAGTAGTTAGCTTGCTAACTAGTCAGAGTAGTAGGTTATCTGGAGTTAGGCCCTCTTCCCATTATCTTCTTCTCGCTGGTTGTGTCCGGTTGAAGATCTTTAAGTTTGGTCGAAGCTTTACCGTTCCTTAGATTTGATATCCCAGGTATACTCCCTGGTGAAAGCTACAATCGGTCTCTGTGCGCTTACAGAGTAATTCGTTAGGCTAAGGAGTGCCAACACACACGAACGCACTCGAACATGCGATGTGAGGAAGAGCTCGCTGCAGCGCTTCCTGCATAGTCCGGTCAGACCGGTTATACCGAGCGGTCAGACCTGTCACCGCCGGCGAGAATTGTTCGAACCTACGAACGTTAGCCCGGGAAGACCCGTCGGGGCAGGTGCATGTAGGGTTGTTCTAGGGTCGGCAGGCCACCTAGAACGCACTTAATCGACGTAGAGACGAAGGAGAAACAACAAATAGTAGATTGGAAAAGCTAGGGCAAGAGAAAATAAAAAGGTAAAAGTTGTATTGATTTGATCGATTGGATACCCTCAATTGGCCGTGACCCTTTATATTTATAGGGTGGGGTGGACTTATCCCGCAAGGAATCCTATTACAGATCTAAATCTACAAAGAGTCCTAGTTGTACTCGGATTCTAGGTAGACCGGTCCCACCGGTCAGACCGGTCGGCGCTTTGCCGGACTTGAAATAGGTTCGACCGGTCAGACCGCTTACGGGCACCGGTCAGACCGGTCTGCCAATTTTGGTCGTCAACAAGTTCGCCGTTCGTCGGTTTGTGAAACCCCAAATTCGAGTGCTTAATCATACATCCACAATTGTCACATTATTTGAGTTGTGTTTTATCTTGTTCTTGCTTGTGTTCTTCGATTCGCAGGCAGGGATTAACCTTCTTGGCGAGGTCAACCGGATTGTGACACGGTTGATAACCAGAGGAGACGTGGTACTAAGGTTGCAGGGTTCGGATTGTGTGATCTGAAGCCGGATCGTTGTGTCTCTCTCTGCCCAAATCGTTGTTTATCTTGAACCTAATGGAAGATCGGACCCCCTATTCCCACCAGTAAGGATCCGTAAGCGCATGGATATACCATTGTAGCATTTCACCCGAAAGTATTTAGGGTATCATTATTTATATTTTCCCAAGGGATGGTGTGGTGTGTAAAGGTGTTTACTAGATATAAAAGCATGACAGTATGAAATAAATTGTAGACTACAGATCATACAGGTTTAAGTCAAAATAAATGGATAACGAGGGTAATGTGACACACACATATCAGTCATCTCTCAAGATAAAGAATAAACGAATACATGTAAGGTTAGCGGGAGCATAGGCATATAACAAGAGTCCTAGTACGACTATTCATACAAAAGCAAGGGTTATATTAGTCACATGCTTAGAGCTGCAGGTGCTAGGAAATTAGGGATATCGGGAAGAATGTCCCGCACTAGAGTACATCCAGTCCCGTTATATCTTTGCATGAACTCCTACACAGTATCCGAACGTCGGGGATCACTAACCACCAAGCAGCTTCGTGGCGGACCAAACGGGACTGTCACCACTTGCGGTCTACCCCAGTCAATCCGTGGAACACCACGCCCGTGTATGAGGTCACTACCCTAGCTACCCCGGGTCTCCTACCCTTCGGATGGACAAGTAAAACGCTAAGGCAAGCCCAAAAGCACAATGAACCTACATCCTTACCCAGAATATCTGGTCTAAGCATGCAACCAAGATCATTTATGAATAAACAGAACATTTTCAGTGTAACGACAGTCGGAATACATAGCCATTCTGGAGGCTGATGACACTGCAAGAAATCATTTATTCTATGACAAAACAAATTCGTTACAGATTGCTGAAAAAACATCATAAAACAGCATCTATGACGATTTCGTGACGACTTCAGATAACGTCATGTATTGAGCGTCACAGATTAAATCGAGCGATGTTTTTTCTATAATCGTCACAGATTGGCACGATCTATGACGTTTCTAAACCGTCACAAAATGACCCGAAGCCCACTTAACCCAACCCAAGCCCAATATCTATGACAAAAATAAACGTCACAAATATTGTCACAGATAATGCCATGTGGCAACCAACGTGGCAGCTGACATAGCGCCCGACGTGGCTTTTTTTGGCTGCTTACGTGGCACTTTTCTAGCTACTAATATGACAATTTCTTTTTTGTTTGCTGACATGGACAATGACGTCACCAACTCACCATTACAGCCTATTTTATTAATGGGCCGGTATCAAAAGCAGGACACTAATTTAGCACAAACATTTTCCAGCCCACTGAATTCAACCAAAATTAGACTATTTCAGACCATTTCCAAAATTACCATTGCAACCCAAAACAATATACAAAGCTTATTTTTAAAGAAATATACAGTACCAATCATCCAATACTCAAGCCTACTGTATCGATCATAACAATATAAAGGCTATTTCAACAAAAATACAACAAAAACAGACAAATACATGAGTTCATCTTATGATCCGAACAAGTAGACAAATTATATCATTGTCCTGACACATGCAATGGTCCTCCTTTTGACATGTCCACATACATCCAATGAATCTTCTCGTCAATAAGCTGTAACAACCAAAATATATGCAAATCTTAATAAAGAGAACTACAATATCCAATAGGAACCACTGATTCTTTCAGCATACATGCTAACATGCACATAATAATGAAAGGCAAGAAGAATCCAAGCATACCAGATGCACCCTGCAATAGACTGAATGCTTGCAAAAGAAGTTAGAGGACGTCAACAGCACCCTGCGATAGACACTCTTTTTAGTTATCATCAAGTGAGCTAAAGATTTGTGGGAAAACTATATTAGTTAGAAGCAAAGAATAGTTTAAATAGAAGGTAAAGGCAAAGAATAATTGAAGCACTATTATTAGTGAAAAGAAGCTTAAACAAATAGTCAAATAGATATAGTTCCATGAAAGCAATAGACACACATCCACGTGTAAGGATATACATCTCCCTGAGAATGTTAGTAGATAAGTCAAATAAAGGCTTCCCACTTAATCCACTAGTCACCTGAGCCAATGGATGTGTATCTGCAGGTGGTGGCCTAGAAACTATGGTGTTTGATATAATCTGTGTGGTCAACAACATCGATATAAATTAGCACCAAATATAAGTGAGAAGTACAGATTGCCGGAGTGGTTAAGAATGTTAATCTTAAACGTAATTTACTTGGAGAAGGCTTCTATCTTCAATTAACTAAGATTTGACACAATGCTAACATAGTTTACTTGGAGAAGGCTAGGACATAATGCTACCATGATAGCACGTTCTCTATTGGCATAAAAATAGATTTGTTTACAAAGGAATATTATACAACATATGCTAGTTCAAGATTTCACATATCCAATTGGCGTACATAACACAAAAACATTTGCATCGGATAAAAGGAAATTGCACCACACATATTAATTATAATAATATTAATTATAGGGACAATTCTAGCTTCTATCTTCCAATTACAACATATTAATTATAATAATATCTACATTTGGTCAGAAAATTTTAAAAATTTACATGACAACATAATAAGAGTTCATAAGCTTGTCATAAAAATTTCAAATGATTTTTGTAAAGTGAAACTATACATTATTCACAGGTGGATACATCTCTCGCATAGTTTCATATAGCTCAAGTCAAACTTTGAAGTTTGTACACCATAAAGTCTTCCCTTGCTCATATACACCTCAGGATTGGATGTAGACTTACATTTACTATCGGAGTAACATTAGTGAATTAAAATTGCCACTTGTTGTGCAAAAAGTTTAGTTTTCTATTTTTTAAATAACTAATTAAGGCACCCCATGAAAAGTAGCTTGCAAAATATAGCAACTAACATACAAACAAAAGCCACTAAGTAAAAGATCATAATTTTAGAAAAAAATAGAGACAAGAACTATCAAATTTGGAGTTCTTATGAGGGAGAAATACCAATTACAAAATTTAATTACGGATTAAAAATAAAAATATAACTTACACATATGTTCTTCACTACAGAGCTAATAAAATACGTTATAAAACGTTTAATTCCTAACAACGTCGCAAGTGAACTCACAGCGTAACTGTTGGGCTCTAGGGTCTTTAACCCCGTGACCTGGGTTCGAAACCCAGTTACTCTCCTCGTGTTTTTTTATCTCCAAATTAAAACAGCAGATGCTTTAGTATAAAAAAAATATCCGGATTCATCAAAAATGAAGGAGCAGTGCAGTAATTCAAAGTTGAACTATGTTTAACTCTAATAAGATTGATTGAAAAAAATACTATATTTAGGTTTATATGTTCTATTCTACCATGCTCCCGAGATAGATGAAAAAACTCAATTATTCTTCTATGGACAATTTAAATTACTGTCTCCAAATTACAACACGGTAATTACAACAATATATAGATTTGCTCAGTGAAATCTACAAATTAACATGGCATAATATTTTTGGTCCACGAACTTGTTAGAAAAAAATTAAATAATTTTAATAAAATAAGACTATATACTGTTCACAAATAGATACATCTCTCAAAGAGTTTCTTATAACTCAAGTCAATTTTTGAGATTAGACAACTTGATAACATTTTCGAACTCGTATGGATCTTATATTTGGACAAAAGCTTATGTTGACCATAATAATAGAAATTATGAAGTTAAATTAGTTATTGTTATGTAAAAAATATGTATTTTCTATTCTATCTTTAAATGAAAGAAAACAAGCTATATGATCAAGAAGGTTCAAGAAATCATAATTGACTTACCAAAAATGCAATTACCCGAAAGAAAATGATTTTAGAAAAATTTAGAAAAATGAACCATCAAATTTGGAGTTAATACGCGGGAGAAATACCAGTTATAAAATTTAATTTCAAATTAAAAAGAGAAATATCAATTATAGTTGTGTTCTTCACATCGTCCACGTGGAAAAACATGAAAAATAATTTTAATGCCCATTAAAGTCGCAAGCTAGTGCTTAGTATGGTGGTAGTGCCCTGCCTTTGACTTAGCCAGGTCTCAGGTTCGATTCCTTTGGAGCACAAAATTTGTTTTTATTTTCTAGAAAATACCGATCATTAAACTAAAGCTGCGCCTTGTTAATATGAGTGCCTTGCCAGCCCACTGGTAAGGCAGCAGTGCTGTAATCTCTGATGGCCTGCGTTCGAGTTCACTTTTAGGCACTTCTTTTTACAAATAAAATTCCGCCCATGAAAGTTTAACTTAACCAAGATAAAACAGCTTAACAAAAACTAGGAGATAGCTTGGTGGAAGTTGAGCTTCACTCTAAGCCTCATTTGCATGGTTCGAAGCCCCCGTCGGCCACAATTTTTTGATGATTTATTTTATGGGCGAGCTGGTGCTATATAAATAAAATTTGTTACCACTGATTGCCACATGCAAGCACTTAGTGTGATGATCGTTTATAAAAGGAGCATGGTGGTCTAAAGTTTGAATCCTTGGGGCCTGCATTATATTTTTACTTGAACATTTCTGCGTCCAGGTTTATTTTGGTCTTCAAAGTCCAATTTTTTTTCTTGTTTTCGACAACATGATGTTTAGATGTTGTTCGTGGCGAATTTGTTTAAACGTCACAATGATTTGGGCCGGACTGTGACGAAACTAATAAATCATCATGATTTTTGGGCTTGGTACCCATATCTGCGAATCTGTGACGTTTTCTGAAAACGTCATAACAATACCGTCATAGATTAAATGATTTTTGTAGTGTGAATACTCTGCTACCTCCAAGATGACTAGATTCGCTATAAAGATGAAGTACTAGCCTAGCTCCACTATCCTAAGGAGTACATGTGACACCTCTGGTGTCAGTATAACCAAAGCCAGGCAATTAATATAACTTCACACACAAATAAGCTAAGAAAAATTAAATAAGAACCCTATATCTAGTTTTTTTATCAAACTTGTGTGTAAATGTATGCGTGCATGTGTTTGAATGAAAAGTGCTTGAAAAACAATATTTGGTACACTTTTAAACTTGACTTGACATATGTGGTAATAAGGCAATAAAATAAATCTTTCATAATGAGCTATAAACTTTCTATACAAATCAAATTCAAACTGGACAACCATCAAATGAAATGACCAATGGAACCATTCATGATTTGTGAAGATCTACTAGTTCAAACAAATAATAAAATAAAGCCACAGATACCCAAACCACAAGTAGTTTTGACATCTTGAAATTTCTTAAAGGAAAAGAAGACATAAAACATAATTACTTTGGAGGTCTAGTAAGAAAAATATTTAGTTCTTTCTTAAATAACAAATTGCTGTTGTAAATAAATTGAAATTTTGAACAAGGGACCATAAACATTCCTTTAGCACATAATAATAATAAATATTTATAGGAAATAATAATGCATCCTTGTATAGGAGTATGTGTGGATATAAAACTTGTTCCTTTAATTTTCGTAAAACCTTCATGCTCAACTTGTCATAACCATGTAGTTTAAAGGCACACTCATATTTTTTGACACATAGTTTATTTTAAAATAATTTTTGCAAACTCAAAATTTAAACAAATCAAATAAACAAGAGTTCAATTTTTAGTGGTAAGGAAATTCAAATAACTTTCAAACCAATGCAAACATGCATATGAAAATAAATAGGCATATTCACCATGTCATGTTAAACAAAAGTTTAGTTGAAGCCTAGGAGCAAAAGTGCCAAAATTCACATGGAATGATAAGTACTTTAAATGCTAGTTTTTGAAATAATTAAATAACTCTCATATCATTGCTCAAATGAAAAAGTGCATAACACAAAGTTGTAGATCTCGAAAAACTGAACAAAAATGGTATTTAAAAGTTTTTCATTTGGAGCCAATAAGAAGGAGAAAAGTTGAAATTACAGAACTGAGTTTTGAACTTCGGATTATTTACGAGACTGCCACTGCGAGCACCTCTCTCTCCTCTCACGCCGTCCGTACTCCGCGACGGAAAACCGCCATGGGAACGGCCAAATGGGCCCGCGCGCCCCTGGTTTTGCTCAGAACCGCGTCGCCCTGGCTCACCCTCTACATGCCACGCGCCACAAGCCACTTGGCCCGGCGCCACGCGCCCCCGCCATGCGCCAGCACGACCGCCGGCGTCGCCGCTTGCCGTCGCCTGGCTCCGCCCCCTGCCCGGCCAAATCGACCGCCCCCAGACGTTATTTGCTTCGCCACGAAGCCTAGCACGCCTATAAAAGGAGCAGAACCCTCCCCTCGCGCCCGGAACCCGCCCTCTGCTCGCCATTGCCGCCGGCGAGCTCGAGCTCGTCGCGGACCAGCCGCTTCCGACCCGCATTGCCCGAGCGAGCCTCGCCACCACCTTCCCAGACCTCCACTGACCCTCCTCGACCCAAATCCCCTACCCCATCGTCACCGGAGCGCCGCCGCGCCGCACCAGAGCCACCGCCGGCCGCCCCTCTCTGCGGACCCGCCTCCTCCGGCCCTCTCCCGACGAGCCAAGACCACCATAAGGTGCGGCTCGACCTCCTCTCCATTTCCCCCCACTTTACCCCTACCTCCGATGACTCTCCTATCAGGGAACCGCCACGCCAAACCTCCCCTGCTTTGTTTCAGTCCATCCAGGGACCTCAAGTTAAAAGAAACAAACATTCCAGAGTCTAATCTGCAAAATATTCATGAACTTCAAAATAGTAAACTTGTAAAATACATAACAATTCATAGAAAATCATAAAAATACAAACTCAACTGTTATGGAATCCTTGAAATAAAATCTACAAGTTTCATTACATGCACATACTCAGATTTTACCTACATTTTAATCTATGAAAAAGATTAGATTAAATAGGCTCTAAATGTTCTAGGAGTTCTGCTCAGTATCTTTTTGTGATTTTTGGTAGGTGAATACTTCATGCCATTCTTAGCTTAGTGTAAACGTTTGAGCACCAGATAAGACTTGTAACTAGATGAAACCCTACTCTTTGTTGGATCTAGCACGATAGTTTACATTTTTGTTCTGGATGTTCTGGATCAGTTCTGTGTATGAAATTATTTCTGTACATTTAAGGTACTACAAGAACAATATGGTAAAAGTTTGAAAGCCATCACAACTCTTTAACTATGGTTTTGGTTTAATCCATGATTAATAGCACTAATTCATGATAAATAGTTCTAGTGTTTGGAAAATTATGAAACTTATATAAGTTGCTACTTTTGAGTACATAAACCTAATAGAAAAGTTTGAGAGTCAAATCTTGCGTAGAATCAGATATATTAACTGCTCATGCAATCATTAAGGTTAACTTGTGTATTTTCTCCTGGTGGTTATGTTGTGTTTTTATTGATGAAACTTGCACAAAATAATGTTGCCAGTATGTAAGTTCTACACAAAAAGTTTGGAATTCTTTACTTAACAAGAACTAGCTCAAACCAAATATGCATATGCTAAATTAAGTAAATGCAATACTAAGTATTCTGCTGTAGAAAAAGGCTGATATTTTTACTGAAACATGATCATGCTTAGAGTAGACTATGGTAAAAATATGAATCCAGTTTGAAATCATTTACTTGCTCAAATAGTAAAGATTCCTAGATCTACTAGTTAACTTCATATATTAATGCTAGTAAACCTAGACATGGTTTAGCTTTGAAACTTTTTCTGGATGAACATGCTACTGAATCCTTGCTGTCATACAAGTTTGAAAAATTTTAGATTTCATTTGCTATATACCATGTTTAGTGCTTGTTTAATCAACTTAATTCATCATATATAGTTGTTATGCTTAGACAAATCTAGATTTATTTCTAGAGCTTTGCTTTAATTCTGGAATCATGACTGCAAAGGTTGGACTATATTTATTGATTATAGTTTCAGTTATAAATCATGCTTAGTATATCATGGCTAGGTTTGTTATTTTTGTTCTGGGTAAACTAGACTATATCTGATCATGAGTTTTGGACATGTTCTTACTTAGAGTAGACTCTTGCTATAATAAAAAGTTCACATGCAGTACTAATCATCTTGAACCTTGAATTAATATGCTAGCTCATGTAAAGTTAAATGCATAATTAATTTATCTTGTAGAAATAATGCTTGATAATTTTTATGGAACATGTTTAGGTCATCTCTAGGTTCTGGTAAAATTTTGAGAACCATATCCCTAGTATAACTCTCTGTGGAATTAATCTTATTCAATAGCTTGTGGATTTTGTTAATTTTATAGCCTATGATGCTTAAGAAAATAAAATCTGAAACTTTTACAGAACTGAGTATATCATATCTAGATGTTACTGTAAAATTTGTAGCTTCAGAAGCCATGTCTAACAACCTGTGAAAATTCATGAAGTCTCTAGATTAATCTATTTACAGGATTTTTCATGATTAGATGCTTTACTGTTAAGGTCTGAAATTTTTACAGTAAATACTAGACTATCTAATATGCTCAACATAAATTCTTGATCATCAGATCATTTGTATATTTTCTTCTCTGAAATTAGGAACTTATGCTTATGTTTAAGATTAGAAAACTAAGCACCCCAACACACTCATTCATGAAGATGGTTAATCATAATTACTACTCCATATACGACTGCCCAGTAAATGAACTCATAAAAATCATCATTAAGTTAATTTTTTGTTGGACTACAACTTTATCATGAAGGAAAGAAATCATTTATCCTATTGTAACCATGAAAATCTTGCATTTCATATAGACGCGGTTATTCTCGCCGACGGTGATTACGAACTGATTCCAGCGGGCACTATTGCTAAGTCGGAGGTTAATCTTAACTGTGCTAACGTAAACCAAGACCTGGGCCAAGCCCCAAAAGACTCTCAGTTTGACAGTGCCCAAGAAGGCAAGCTCCGGTGCATAATCCCATTATTTTTAGAGTTATTATTTATCTAACTATTCATAATGTGTTGTAATAATTTTATTTCTGCATTTAAGTTTTCTAGGCATTGATCGAAAACCTTAGATGCATGATCCCTAGGTACTTATGTTTGATATTCGGTTCTTTTTATCAACTAGTTGCCCCGCTAATTAGGAACGGTAGAAGTCAAGGAGTTTCCTGCCTCTCGTGAGCATATAGGAATTTACTGACTTTAAATTCCTGCTGAAATATAAGGACAACGGGCGGGGTTGTGTAGTTGTGATACCCTGCTGGTGTAGTCAAAATTGGCTAAGGTCGCGGTGTGTGGCTCATTTCATTAAGCGTTTGAAAGTACTAGCCACATACCGAGAAATATGGTAATTTGTAAGCTTAAGTACCTGATTGGACCAGCAAGTGGAACAATCTCGCACCCCCTTGGTAACAGTAGGTTTATTTTTGTCTGGACATATGGGTGCAGAGTGATTGGACTCTGTAGTCGGGGGGGGGGGGGGGGGGTGTTCCGGATCCACGACCTGGAAAGAAAGGGGAAAAGTAGCGTGGGCAGGAGCGAAGTCGATCCCCATGCGTGTGGTCTAGGTTCCTCTGACCAGGTTGAAATTCGATTCAGAATCGTCCGCCTCTCATGGCAAGAGATTGCTTAATGTTTTCGGTCACACAGAGTAACAAGTGGAACAAACATTGGTAATACTATTGTATGATTAAATGGTTGCTCTACCATATTTGAGTAGAGATAGTTGCAAACTTAGAATGGTTAATCCAACTAGAAAGTGGCTAAAATAAAATCTGAAATTAAGGATCAACTCTTAGTGGCATTTTTGGCAAAACAAACCCCACAACCCAAAGAGCCTTGCATGTCTAGTTATCGGACTATGGTATATCCGGTGATAGGTAAGTCTTGCTGAGTCTTAGTATACTCAGCTTTGCTTGTGACACTGTTTTTCAGGTACTAACTTTGAGGATTCGATAGCTGGTTTGACTTGGCCTTGTGCACTGCTTTCGGGTTGGTCTGTGGGATGGGTCATTTCCCCAGCCAACACTAACTCTACTTATTGATGTCTCGTACAGGCTTTATCGAGGCATCACATCTTTCCGCTAGATGTTTTTTACTGCTTCCGCTGAAACTATGACACTTGAATAATTTGAGTAGTTTGGAACTCTGTAGTACTTTACTATTCTGAAAATGGTTTTGTAATAAATTTACTTTCCGCTGCAAACTCTGAGATGTATGAGATGATCTGTGTTGTAATCTCTGGGCTCACCTTTGTGTGAGTGTTGTCTGTGCGATCTTGGAATAGCGTGGCTTTTATCGAGGCTTCACTCGAGGAACTACCGGTGCGTGCCAATTTGGGTCGGAGTTGCCTAGCAACGAAGATCAGTGCACCCGAGCCCAGTTAGTTTGGGTGGATCCACCACAGTACAAGTCAAGAGAGTGTGAGGGAGAGGGGCTTCAAGTGTTGTGTGTGTGAAATGAGAAGCGGAGGGTGAAACGAACCGGGTTCTCGTATAGCGAACCCGACTCCCTGTATCGGTGTGATAGTCCCTGGATCAGACGCTATCACATACATAATCGTCATTTCAGGCAACATCGAAGTCATACCACTTAAAGAGTACAAACATGGGTTTAATTATTACATAATTACTGAGAGTTTCATAGTTTCCTCTCCTTACAAGCTCGTAGGGCTGAATTCATAGTTCAGACAGAAAAGCAGAAGTGGTTCTAATCTTCTGGTCCTTCCTCTTTAGGTCTCCTCTTCCCACAAGCAGACTTGCGCGTACCCCTAGCTTCAGTTGTACCAACCATCATCGTTGGTGTGGAACTCCTCCTCGGATCCTGCATCTTGCCAAGCTATCGCCAAGGATGGGATAGGTTCACGTCACCATCCGTATGCAAGCTTTGTGGATGCAAAGGTATAAAGAGTAGTCAAGGAAAGGCAGGGGTTTCCTATGCAACAATAACTTCAGCAAAAGCACATCTCTCCTCACCTCGGGCTATTCTGGCATCCCGGACTCCCGACCATTCTCCTTCAAACTCTCACTCACTCACTCAATCGGTACGAGAACTCCCTCTCCTCGTACCTCAACTGCACAACTGTAGGAAGACTCGACTAGGAGGAGGTAGAAATATAGTAACCCTACTCTAGTTAGTGAAGCCAGATTGAGAATCATACATATCCGAGTACGCGGCTATACGTATAGTTTTACACCCTGTAGGGGTTGTACACCTAGACCCACTCTAATCGTAGCCGACTGGGAATGATTCTCCCGGATATCGAAACACCGGTCTAAAGTCATGAAACTAATAGCTACGGCCGCCAACCTACTTTCCCCGGGTCTGGGTACGATCTCCCTCGAGAGATCGTCCCGGAACTGTGAAGCCTCTCCTTGCTGTGTTGGAGTTAACGAGGGCCAACACCCCTTCACGCTAGCACTGGCCCTTCCCCTGCACTGATCTCTATCCACTTGCAGGCTTGGCGCCGCGCGTAGCTAGTCTGGACTGGATCCTTCCTCATAAAGGATAAGTGGTATGCACACAGTCAAAGTTCCATCACTAGATCCAGCCAACTCGGTCCTTACTTGCCGAAACGAGCATCTTCGTCACAACACTTTTCCGCTGCAGCGGTCCACAACCGGCACCCATTACAGGTATGGCCCACCATCTCCTTCCTACACTATCTTTGATCCCGGAGGATCCATTCCCGAACTGGGAACTCTCGTATCCACCATAGGTACTGGCAGGGCATGCCCAACACATGCTGGGCCCTAGATTCGAGATCGAGTTTACTTGCTCATTCCTGCGACATCACCCTATCCGTCGTCTCCTCCAAAAATAGCTCATACACCAAGACTAAACCACAACTCCATATACACTCATAATCTCCTAACCATATATTGGCGGAGTAGGTGGTCAAGGGAAATATGAATAAAGGGGCCATGCAGTTTCTCACTCAATAGAAAGTAAAGCGTAGCAGATCTAGCATGCGATGACTATGGGAGTCGAGAAAAGAGATGGGTGTGAACCTGCTGGTCCTTCGTAGAACTCCTGGTCCTCGTCAGCTCCTCGGTGGCCAGTCCTATTTGTAAATACGTATAAGTATAGAGGTCAAAGTGCAAATATGCACAAAACTCACAAATAAGATCCAAATGGCGCCCAAAACCTATTCTAACGTGTAGATCATGTTTTTAGAAAAAATATGAAACTGGTTTCATAATTTTTTTGGAGCTAAAATAGATTTATTATGAATTTTTGAAGTTTAAAAAGGTATTTTTGAAATTAATAAATGATTTTTGAAAAATAAAAAGAAAATCAGACACACATGGCAGCCTCTGGACGTGCCACGTGGCATGCTGACATCAGCATGACGTCATTCGGGGGCGGGGCTCTGCTGATGTCAGGATGGCCATTGCTGACGTCAGCATTGACCGGTGAACGGTCAATTGTCAGTGGGCCCACATGTCGGTCAGCGGCAGTTGCTGACCGGTAGGGCTCGCATGTCAGTGTCGGGAAAAAGAAAGAGAAAATGTGTTGTGCTCTCGGGCTCAAACTAAATTGTGCCGGCTCGTCGGCTTGGCGGGCCGGCTTGGCTCCGGGCCGTCTTCTCATCTGTGCGCGGCTCGGCCTGGTCCGGCGGTGGCTTGTGGGCTGCAGCCGATCTTCTCCTTCTTCTTTTCTTTTTCTTACTTTTCCCTTCTCTCTCACTAATGGGCTGGTCCCACTTGTCGGCGCCCTTCTCCTCCTCTAGCAGATGGGTCCTGGCCGTCAGTGGCTTGGGGATCCTATGTGGCAGTCTTCAGATCCCGTGTGTGTGTGCGCGCGCACGCGCGTGTGTCCGGGCTGGGCGCGATGTTGCGGCGGCGGCTCGCTGGCGGCGAGGCCTGGCTGTGCGTTCTGGCTGGGAAAGACCCAGCCTTTTGCTGCGCAACATGAGGTGTGCGCGTGCGTGAGGCCGACGAAGCGGTCCTGTGGAGGCGACGACAGGAGAACGTAGCTAAGGCTGATCTCGATGTCAGCGGCGACGAGTCCGGCGGTAGAGCGGGGCAAAGGCCTGCCCTTGGGCCTACTCGTGCTCGGGAGAGGCCCAGAGCACGGCGGCAGTTTTAGGTTCGCGAGCTCGCGCACCGGCTTTCGCGGCGAGGGCCTGGCGGAGCATAGCGGCGGTGGTGGCACCCCGCTACAGGGCAGTGGCGGCAGCCTTTAGGTGCCAAGGTGGCCAAGGGCCGGCCTTGGGGTGTTCCCGCGCGCGTACGTGCGCAGCACACGCAGGGTGTGGCCGTGGCGCAGCGGTGGTGCTCGGTCGCCAGCAATGGCGGGGCCAGGCACGACGCCGGCGGGGCTCGGGCGGCGTTAGGGGTTCGCGCAACAATCAAAGAGGGTTGAGGGTTCCTAGGGCAAGCTAGGGCTCGGCCACGACGGCCATGCTCACTGGAGTAGAAGGGAGGGTTCCTAGGGTGCAGCGGTGTTGGCCCACCAGCGGGCTCGTGGGCGGAGGTTGTAACACCCGGTTTATAAAAGAATATAAACCGAGCAATCATATACGTGCCCGGATCAAGTCACACGTATATACAACAGAATGAATAGTATATCACAGCACATATCACGAATAAGATATAATAAAGCGAATACGAATGTTATTTATTACAATAATGACATAAATGTCTGATACAGCGGAAGCGAAGTACAAAATACGATAAAGACTCTCCGAAGCTGAAGCAGGGCGCCACAGGGACGTCGACTGGGAGACGAACACCTAGAAGTCCTCGTAGTCCTGGTAGCGCTGAGCGAACTCCCTCGTGTCGGCAGGAACTGAGCAGCAGTAGCGTAGCCAAGAGGAAAAAGTAGAGAAGAGGCAAGGGTGAGTACACAACTTGTACTCAACAAGTATAACACAAACTATGAGGCTCTAAGGTTGGCTGACTCAACCTGCATTAGCTTTTAAGTGTTGGCAAGATTTTATTAAAGCTATTTACTACTAGTTGATGAATTACCATTAACCCAGTTACATAGTAATTAATCAAGTTTAATCATGTCACTACTGAGAAACCAAACCAAAACCAAGCCACCAAAGTAACCCCGAGAAGCACCTCCCTCGTCGGAAGGAGATAACTCCACTAATCAAAAGGAGGATCTGGGCCGCTCATAACCGTGAGCACGGCAAGTATACCAGTTTTACACTCTGCAGAGGTTGCACATCTTTACCCACAAGTCGTGAGCTACGCCAGTTGTTCATCACACTTCCTTAGGTGAGATGACTAGCGACTCACTACGTGGCCTTTACAAAGAAACTCGTTGGTAGGGAGTAACCACGAGGGTGGATCAGCGACTATGGAGCAGGTCTAGTGGGCGTCAAGACACGAAGCACAGACGAGGCCACTCAGCACGAGGGCCATAGAAGCTTACCGCCCCTGCCCCGCAGGTAAGTTACTCCAAACCAAAAAGATCTAATTATTACGCCAAGTCTATCCCATTCTAGCCTTGTGGTAGCGCTGTTGTCCCAGGTTGTCGCTCTATGAACCGGTCCTTATGGAGAGTGGCCAACCAAGCACTAAGCACCGTGCTGGCCCCCTAAACCATGTTTCTACAAAAACCATATTTTAACGAGACGTGAGCCACTCAAGCACGAAGCACAGAGGGCCACTCTCAGAATTAAGTTCAAGTAAACCATTAATCAAATTAATTAAAAAGGACCAGAGAGTTATAGCGCAGCAACCTAGCACAACTAACCAAAATGCAACCCAAAGGTATATATAAAGGATATAAAGTGGCTAGGAAAGTCCTTATAGGCATACAGTATTAAAATGCAGTATGAAATTGTAATTAAAGGTGATAGGTTGTTCATGTTATACTTGCCTTCCTCGTACTGCTCTGGCTGCTGCTCAAACTGATCCGAAGACGGCTGCTCCGGGTACTGGTACTGGGGCTCCTCAGATGGATCAACGTCTACTCAGGAACACATGGCCAAAACAATGCACAGAAATAAGCATACAAGAAAACACTAACAAAAACTAAGAAACAATACATCAATACATAAAAACAGCGCACAAAACTACTCTAGAACTATTCTACGCATTACAACGATCGCGTGGATATAAAGAACGCCTAAAACGGAGCTAAAACGCATAAACTAGGCCAAAAACAAGTTCTAGGGGCTTATTTGTAAGAAAACTGAAGTTTCAGGGGCTTTTCTTCTAAAACCGAGGACTAAAACGTAAATAAACATTAGCTCCAGGGTCTAACTCACAAAAAGACGAAGCTTGGACGGCGGGTTCAATTTCCAAAGAGCTCAGGGGGCTAAGTGTTAAAACCTGGACCTAAACCTAATTATTTTTCAACGCGCTAGGACTGCGGGTTGATTCTGATAAAACTCAGGGGGTCTTTAACAAAAGAGCCAGGCCGAAGGGGTACGTTTTAATCTGGGCGGTTGGTTTTGGATCTAGTGGTTCAGACCTGATGGAAACTCGATCTAATCTCACGCGTCCATTTTAGATCTAACGGCCTAGGGCCAACGGGCGTGGGAGCGGCGGCGCAAACCGCCGGAGCAGAGCTCCGCGGCGGCGAGCTCGCCGGAGCTGGCCGTTTGGCCGCTACAGGGGCTCGTTTGGGTCAGGGTCTGGTGCAAAAGGACGAGCTCGGCATGGGTAGTCCACTGGGGGACCCAGGGAGGCGGTTCGGGGCTCGGACGGGGTTCCTCGACGGCGAGGGCGGCTCGGCGGCCACGGAGTTCGCCGAAACTCAGTGCCTGGGCGCCTAGAGCGCGCCAGGGCCTACGGGATCTAGCGCAACAGAAAGGGGAAACTAGGAGGAGGCTCACCAGGCTTGGGAACGGGCCGTGGTGCGACACAACGGCGCAGGCGGCGAGATTCGGCGGCGAGGTAGGCGCGGTGTTCGCGGGGGTGGACGTCGAGGTGTGCTCCGGCGTCCTGGTGTCCTCGGATGGGTTCCTGAAGTCCCTGCGAGGGCGAGAAGGAGGTCAGCAGGCTCGGAGCGGCAACGGCGGTGAGTAATTCCGGCGGCGGAGCTTCTCACCGGAGATGCGTCCCTGGCGGAATCTCGGCGTAGGCGCGACTCGGTCCGGGGCCAAGGAGCTCGAGGAGTCTTCTGGTGCCAAGGCGGAGTGGTGGCGAGGTCTGGCCGGGGCTATGGCGTGGCCAAGTTGCTGGACCGCAGCGGCGCAGGGCTATGGCGCGGCGGTGCTCGGTGCGGCTGTGCTCTAGGATTTGTGGTGGCGGTGCGTAGGATAGGGTGGTCGCAGGGGGGTGTCCGCGGGGGTTTAAAGAGGGCGCCGGTGATCCTGGGAGGGCGCGCCCGGTTTGGAAGGCCGGCGAGATCCCAGGCGGGGATCGCGGGCGGGCGTTGCGGGAGGAAGGTGACGATGCTGACGGCTGGGCCCGGGCTGGCAGGGGCGGGGCGCGTGTTCTGCGGCTGCTGCGCGAGCGGGCTCGGGGGAGGAAAAGGAGCTGGGCCAGGAGGAAAGGCTGGGTCGGCCAGGGTTTGCTGCTGCGTGGGTGGGCCGCGTGGGGAGTGTGAGCTGGGCCTGCGCGAGAGAGGGAGGTGGGAGAGCGCTGGGCCACCTTGGGCTGGGCTCGGGAAAAAGGGAAGGGGGAAGTGATGGGCCGGACTGGGTTGGGTTTTGGTTTCGGGTTGGGCTGGGTTTTGGGTTTTGCCTTTTCTATTTCCCTCTTCCTAAATCTAATTCAAACAAAGTTTGAATTCAAATATGAATTTGAATTCAAACCGCACCCAAATAAAAGTATGCACCAACATGAATGCAACACAAAATTTAAACCTATGATAAATTTTAATTACTTATGAAACAAAATTAAATTAAATGCAAGGCTAAACACATTAAACCTTAGAAATTTAAATAAAGCCAATTAAATTTATTAATAAATGCTGAAATTTAAATTAGGGTGTTACATACCCTACCCCCTTAAAGAAATCTCGTCCCCGAGATTTAGCTGGGCTAGCTAGCAAAAGAGATCTGGATATGTCTTCTTTAGCTCGTCTTCTCGCTCCCATGTAGCCTCAGCTTCACTGTGATGACTCCACTGAACTCTGCACATCTTGATACGCTTATTCCGAGTAACCCTCTCTGATGTCTCCAGAATCTTCACCGGATGCTCGGTATAAGTCAGATCTTCCTGGACGTCGACTCCATCCAGGGGTGCCTGCTCCTCAGGTACTCGCAGACACCGCTTCAGCTGAGATATATGGAAGACATCATGAACTCCTGAGAGGCTGAGAGGTAACTCCAGGCAATAAGCAACTTCGCCTTTCCGCTCTAGCACCTTGAATGGCCCCACATACCGAGGTGCTAACTTCCCTTTGACATTGAATCTGCGGATTCCTCTCATCGGAGACACCTTCAGGTACACATAATCACCAACACTGAAGGTCAGGTCTCTCCGCTTGCCATCAGCATAGCTCTTCTGTCTGCTCTGTGCAATCCTCAGATTTTCTCGCACAGCCTGAACCATCTGCTCTGCATCATCTATGATCTCAGGGCCGAAGAGCTGCTTTTCACCAATCTGATCCCAATAGAGAGGAGTCCTGCACTTTCTGCCTTACAATGCCTCAAAGGGAGACTTCTTCAAACTGGCCTGGTAGCTGTTGTTGTATGAGAACTCAGCATATGACAGGCACTTATCCCAACTAGTACCATACTGAATAGCACAAGCTCTCAGCATATCCTCCAATACTTGGTTGGTTCTCTCTGTCTGCCCATCTGTCTGAGGGTGATAAGCCGTACTGAAACACAGCTTCGTATCCAATGAATCATGAAGCTGCTCCCAGAACCGAGAAGTGAACTGAGACCCTCTATCGGATATGATCTTCTTGGGCACACCATGCAAGCAGACAATCCGAGAGATGTACAACTCTGCAAGTCTAGCACCGGAGTAAGTAGTGTTCACTGGAATGAAGTGAGCAACCTTCGTCAATCGATCCACCACTACCCAAATGGAGTTGTACCCTTTCAGAGTACGAGGCAATCCAACAATGAAGTCCATAGTAATTTCCTCCCATTTCCACTCTGGAATCTTCAAAGGCTGTAACAGACCTGCTGGCCTCTGATGCTCAGCCTTGACACGCTGACAAGTGTCACAAATAGCCACGTACTCTGCCACTGAATGCTTCATCCCATACCACCAGAAGCGTTCCTTCAGATCATAATACATCTTCGTGCTGCCCGGATGAATAGAGTAAGCTGTATCATGGGCCTCACTCAGAATCAACTTCCGAAGATCCTTCACATCTGGTACACAGATCCGGTTCTTGTACCACAAGGTACCCTGATCGTCCTCTCTGAAATGTGGGGCCTTGCCCTTCTTGAGCAACTCACGAATCTCCTGCAGCTTCTCATCATCTTTCTGATGCTGCCTGATCTCTGACTCTAGAGTCGGTACTGCCTCAAACGCTGCACTCGAAGTAGGATGCAAGAAACCCAGACTCAACTGCTCAAACTCCTCGCATAACTCTGGAGGCATCTGGAAAGCCACGGCCATGTTGACATAACTTCTTCTGCTCAGAGCATCTGCTACAACATTGGCCTTGCCCGGATGATAGTGAATCTCCAGGTCATAATCCTTGACCAACTCTAGCCATCTTCTCTGCCGCATGTTCAGCTCATTCTGCGTGAAAATGTACTTGAGGCTCTTGTGATCAGTGTAGATATCACACCGCTGCCCATACAAGTAATGCCTCCAAATCTTCAGAGCATGCACAACTGCGGCTAACTCAAGATCATGAGTAGGATAATTCAGCTCATGCCGACGTAACTGCCGTGAAGCATAAGCAATCACTCTGCCCTCCTGCATCAGAACACACCCAAGACCATCCTTCGAAGCATCACAATATACCGTGAACCTCTTCGTCTGGTCCGGCAGAGTCAGGACTGGCGCCGTAGTCAACCTCTTCTTCAGCTCATCAAAGGCCCTCTGACGCTCATCAGTCCATATGAATGCCACATTCTTCTCTAGCAAAGAAGTCAAAGGCTTCGCGATCTTGGAGAAATTCTCAATGAACCTCCGATAATATCCAGCTAAGCCCAAGAAAGACCTGACTTCCTTTACTGTCTGTGGTGTCTCCCACTCGAGTACATCCTTCACCTTACTCGGATCAACAGCAATGCCTCCCTGAGAGATGACATGACCGAGGAATGGAACCTCGTCAATCCAGAACTCGCACTTGCTGAACTTGGCATACAGCTGGTGCTCTCTCAATCTCTGCAATACGAGTCTCAGATGCTCCTCATGCTCTTCTTCTGTCTTGGAGAAGATCAGAATATCATCAATAAAGATCACCACGAAGACATCCAGATAATCCATGAAGACCATGTTCATCAGATGCATGAACATCAGATGCATGAAGTAAGCCGGGGCATTAGTCAAGCCGAAGGACATGACTGTATACTCATATAGCCCATACTTGCATGTGAATGCCGTCTTCGGAATATCCCCAGGATGGATCCTCAGCTGAAAATAGCCCGAACGAAGATCAATCTTCGAGAATATACGAGCACCTCGAAGCAGATCGAAGAGATCCTCAATACGGGGCAGTGGATGCTTGTTCTTGATAGTGACTGCATTCAGCTCCCGATAATCCACACACATCCTCTTCGAGCCATCCTTCTTATCTACCAGCAACAATGGAAAAGCCCAAGGAGAGAAGCTGCGACGGATATAGCCCTTGGCTAGCAACTCATCAATAGTCTTCTTAACTTCTTCATGCTCTATAGGTGCCATACGGTAGGGCCGCTTTGCAATAGGAGCTGTGCCAGGCAAGAGATCAATACAAAACTCAATGGCGCGTTCAGGCGGCATACCTGGCAGATCATCCGGAAAGACATCCGGGAATTCAGACACCACGCGAATACCGTCCGTGGGTCTAGCCTCCATCTGATGAAGAAATCCAGAAGGCTCTGAAGCACTGACTGTCACCTCTTGGCCATCAGATGCCGATAAGTGCACTGTCCGCTGAGCACAATCAATACGGACTCCCCATCTGGTAAGTGTCTCCATGCCCAAGATCACATCTATCCCCGAGGAGTCAATAACTATCAGGCCAGTGCGGAATTCTACCCCCTTTATAACAATACTAACTCTGGAGCATATAGAACATGTACGAATCTGACCCCCAGGTGAGGTAACTACCATAGCTGTCCTCATACAAGAAACCGGTATACCATGCTGCTCGGCAAATGACTTGGAAATGAAAGAATGGGTAGCACCGGTATCGAAAAGCACTGTAGCGGGGTGAGAGTTGACCATGAACGTACCAATAACCACGTTAGGAGCCTCGGCCGCTGACTCGGCCGTCACGTGGTTCACTCGAGCCTGTGCTGGCGCCCTGGGCTGAGCTGGGCGCCCCTGCTGTCCCGCCTGCGCCTTCCGGGGGCAAGTGTTGGCGTAGTGCCCCGGCTGGCCGCAGTGATAGCAGACGCGTGCAAGTGTCGAAGCCTGCTGTCCGGTAGGAGTTGCCGGACGTGGAGCCTGAGGTGCTGGCGGAGCTGGTGGAGCAGCACGAGCCGGAGGTGCCGGTAACCTCGGGCCCTGACCTGCCTGCTGCTGCTGTCGAGGCGGGTACTGCTGCGGGGGCCTCTGCTGGTACTGCTGAAGAGGCCGGTACTGCTGCTGCTGGTACGGCTGAGGCTGCTGGAGGCGTGGACGAGTGTTGCTGCCGGAAGCAACGGGGACAATCTTCCTCTTCTTGTCCTCCATCTCCAAGTGTTTGCGCTCAGTGTTGAGCGCGCTGTCAACCAGATGGTTGAAGTCGTCGAAGCGGAGGTTGAGCAGCGCGTACTGGAGATAGTCCTCAAGACCCTCCATGAAGTGCTCCTGCTTCTTGCGGTCATCTGCAACATCGGCAGGGGCGTAGCGAGCCAGCTGAAGAAAACGATCACGATACTCCGTGACCGACATAGTCCCCTGAATTGACAAAGACAGATAGATATCGAAAGATTGACTCAAGATTCATAAGGATAGAACAAGGGGCATTAGCTCAAAAGAAACCGCTGAATGATTATATTTAAGGTTACCTGCTTCAGTGCAAGGAACTCCTTCTGCTTCATCTTCATAACGCCCGCGGGGACGTTGTGGCTGCGGAAACGCTCCCTGAACTGGAGCCAAGTGAGAGACTCGCGGTCATGAACTGGGTGGGACTCCCACCAGTCCAATGCTGCCCCTCGCAGCTGTCCTGCTGCGTACAGAACTCTCTCCCGATCATCGCACTGGGCGATGTCCAGCTGACGTTACACTGCACGGAGCCAGTCGTCCGCCTGAAGGGGGTCGGACGTGTGAGAGAACGTCGGCGGGTGACCCCTCAGGAACTCAGCACGCCTGTCGCGAGGCTGCGGCGGTGGAGGAGGCGGAGGCTGAGTGTGGGCCTGCTGAAGAGCCTGAACAGTGTTGTTCAGGGTAGCCATCATCTGCATCTGGAGCTGGAAGTACTGCTCCGGAGTCAAAGGCGGAGGCATCGGGATCCCGGTACCCTGGTTGTTCTGACCCTGCTGCTGGCCAGAACCGGAATCGGTGCTCCTGGTGTTCACCATCTGATTTGAACAAAAGATTTCACGAGTAAGGATATTGTAGGAATAAATTCAGATGATAACTCTTTGCGGAAAAAGACTCAGCCATGATAAAGTAGACAGGATAGAGTGGTCTGTTTTACCCCCAACGATCTAACTCATTTTATTAATTAGTTAACTTTAACATCTGAGTGACTTTCTTTAAACAAATCTAAACTACTAAGCTATGCAATCAGTCAAAAATCCAAATCAAACATGTAGCATAATAACAAGCAGACAATTTTTCACAACTTAGCCGAGTTTAGCAAAAGACTCGACTAACACAACGCGTCGCAGAACGTGCTATCGTATTATTATAAAAGGGTCACCTAGCTAACTCATGGTGGTCAGATGACTGATTCAGGCCAATTCTACGAAAACTATTCTTCAGATAAAGAAATCAAGGCAAGACGGGTAAAAAGTCATAGAAGTCAAGGGGTATAATAGTAAAATAGTTTCAGCAGACAAGGATTGGAGAGAAGAAGTCCTAAAACTCGACCAGTTCTATCTAGGCTTCGTCCTACAGTCGATACGGCTCTGATACCACTCTGTAACACCCGGTTTATAAAAGAATATAAACCGAGCAATCATATACGTGCCCGGATCAAGTCACACGTATATACAACAGAATGAACAGTATATCACAGCACATATCACGAATAAGATATAATAAAGCGAATACGAATGTTATTTATTACAATAATGACATAAATGTCTGATACAGCGGAAGCGAAATACAAAATACGATAAAGACTCTCCGAAGCTGAAGCAGGGCGCCACAGGGACGTCGACTGGGAGACGAACACCTAGAAGTCCTCATAGTCCTGGTAGCGCTGAGCGAATTCCCTCGTGTCGGCAGGAACTGAGCAGCAGTAGCGTAGCCAAGAGGAAAAAGTAGAGAAGAGGCAAGGGTGAGTACACAACTTGTACTCAACAAGTATAACACAAACTATGAGGCTCTAAGGTTGGCTGACTCAACCTGCATTAGCTTTTAAGTGTTGGCAAGATTTTATTAAAGCTATTTACTACGAGTTGATGAATTACCATTAACCCAGTTACATAGTAATTAATCAAGTTTAATCATGTCACTACTGAGAAACCAAACCAAAACCAAGCCACCAAAGTAACCCCGAGAAGCACCTCCCTCGTCGGAAGGAGATAACTCCACTAATCAAAAGGAGGATCTGGGCCGCTCATAACCGTGAGCACGGCTAGTATACCAGTTTTACACTCTGCAGAGGTTGCACATCTTTACCCACAAGTCGTGAGCTACGCCAGTTGTTCATCACACTTCCTTAGGTGAGATGACTAGCGACTCACTACGAGGCCTTTACAAAGAAACTCGTTGGTAGGGAGTAACCGCGAGGGTGGAGCAGCGACTATGGAGCAGGTCTAGTGGGCGTCAAGACACGAAGCACAGACGAGGCCACTCAGCACGAGGGCCATAGAAGCTTACCGCCCCTGCCCCGCAGGTAAGTTACTCCAAACCAAAAAGATCTAATTATTACGCCAAGTCTATCCCATTCTAGCCTTGTGGTAGCGCTGTTGTCCCAGGTTGTCGCTCTATGAACCGGTCCTTATGGAGAGTGGCCAACCAAGCACTAAGCACCGTGCTGGCCCCCTAAACCATGTTTCTACAAAAACCATATTTTAACGAGACGTGAGCCACTCAAGCACGAAGCACAGAGGGCCACTCTCAGAATTAAGTTCAAGTAAACCATTAATCAAATTAATTAAAAAGGACTAGAGAGTTATAGCGCAGCAACCTAGCACAACTAACCAAAATGCAACCCAAAGGTATATATAAAGGATATAAAGTGGCTAGGAAAGTCCTTATAGGCATACAATATTAAAATGCAGTATGAAATTGTAATTAAAGGTGATTGGTTGTTCATGTTATACTTGCCTTGCTCGTACTGCTCTGGCTGCTGCTCAAACTGATCCGAAGACGGCTGCTCCGGGTACTGGTACTGGGGCTCCTCAGATGGATCAACGTCTACTCACGAACACATGGCCAAAACAATGCACAGAAATAAGCATACAAGCAAACACTAACAAAAACTAAGAAACAATACATCAATACATAAAAACAGCGCACAAAACTACTCTAGAACTATTCTACGCGTTACAACGATCGCGTGGATATAAAGAACGCCTAAAACGGAGCTAAAACGCATAAACTAGGCCAAAAACAAGTTCTAGGGGCTTATTTGTAAGAAAACTGAAGTTTCAAGGGCTTTTCTGCTAAAACCGAGGACTAAAACGTAAATAAACATTAGCTCCAGGGTCTAACTCGCAAAAAGACGAAGCTTGGACGGCGGGTTCAATTTCCAAAGAGCTCAGGGGGCTAAGTGTTAAAACCTGGACCAAAACCTAATTATTTTTCAACGCGCTAGGACTGCGGGTTGATTCTGATAAAACTCAGGGGGTCTTTAACAAAAGAGCCAGGCCGAAGGGGTACGTTTTAATCTGGGCGGTTGGTTTTGGATCTAGTGGTTCAGACCTGATGGAAACTCGATCTAATCTCACGCGTCCATTTTAGATCTAACGGCCTAGGGCCAACGGGCGTGGGAGCGGCGGCGCAAACCGCCGGAGCAGAGCTCCGCGGCGGCGAGCTCGCCGGAGCTGGCCGTTTGGCCGCTACAGGGGCTCGTTTGGGTCGGGGTCTGGTGCAAAAGGACGAGCTCGGCATGGATAGTCCACTGGGGGACCCAGGGAGGCGGTTCGGGGCTCGGACGGGGTTCCTCGACGGCGAGGGCGGCTCGGCGGCCACGGAGTTCACCGGAACTCGGTGCCTGGGCGCCTAGAGCGCGCCAGGGCCTACGGGATCTAGCGCAACAGAAAGGGGAAACTAGGAGGAGGCTCACCAGGCTTGGGAACGGGCCGTGGCGCGACACAACGGCGCAGGCGGCGAGATTCGGCGGCGAGGTAGGCGCGGTGTTCGCGGGGGTGGACGTCGAGGTGTGCTCCGGCGTCCTGGTGTCCTCGGATGGGTTCCTGAAGTCCCTGCGAGGGCGAGAAGGAGGTCAGCAGGCTCGGAGCGGCAACGGCGGTGAGTAATTCCGGCGGCGGAGCTTCTCACCGGAGATGCGTCCCTGGCGGAATCTCGGCGTAGGCGCGACTCGGTCCGGGGCCAAGGAGCTTGAGGAGTCTTCTGGTGCCAAGGCGGAGTGGTGGCGAGGTCTGGCCGGGGCTATGGCGTGGCCAAGTTGCTGGACCGCAGCGGCGCAGGGCTATGGCGCGGCGGTGCTCGGTGCGGCTGCGCTCTAGGATTTGTGGTGGCGGTGCGTAGGATAGGGTGGTCGCAGGGGGGTGTCCGCGGGGGTTTAAAGAGGGCGCCGGTGATCCTGGGAGGGTGCGCCCGGTTTGGAAGGCCGGCGAGATCCCAGGCGGGGATCGCGGGCGGGCGTTGCGGGAGGAAGGTGACGATGCTGACGGCTGGGCCCGGGCTGGCAGGGGCGGGGCGCGTGTTCTGCGGCTGCTGCGCGAGCGGGCTCGGGGGAGGAAAAGGAGCTGGGCCAGGAGGAAAGGCTGGGTCGGCCGGGGTTTGCTGCTACGTGGGTGGGCCGCGTGGGGAGAGTGAGCTGGGCCTGCGCGAGAGAGGGAGGTGGGAGAGCGCTGGGCCGCCTTGGGCTGGGCTCGGGAAAAAGGGAAGGGGGAAGTGATGGGCCGGACTGGGTTGGGATTTGGTTTCGGGTTGGGCTGGGTTTTGGGTTTTGCCTTTTCTATTTCCCTCTTCCTAAATCTAATTCAAACAAAGTTTGAATTCAAATATGAATTTGAATTCAAACCGCACCCAAATAAAAGTATGCACCAACATGAATGCAACACAAAATTTAAACCTATGATAAATTTTAATTACTTATGAAACAAAATTAAATTAAATGCAAGGCTAAACACATTAAACCTTAGAAATTTAAATAAAGCCAATTAAATTTATTAATAAATGCTGAAATTTAAATTAGGGTGTTACAGAGGTGCTTGGTGCGGCGAGGAGTTTGTGCAGGGAGGTCCGTCGGGGCCGTGCAGTGCCACGCAGCAACGTCGAGGTCGACGTTCAGGTGCAGGTGCGGCGGAGCTCCGGTGGCGGTGGCCCTCCTTCTCTTCTCTCCTCCTCTATCTTCTCCCCTCCTTCTCCAATTCCGGCGGTGTTCAAGTGGGAAACCCTAATTGGGGCTCTAGGGTTTTGCGGAGTAGAGCTGCGGGCTTAAATAGGTGTGGGCCTAGGGGTTAGGTTAGCTTTTGTGTTTAATTTGAATTGCCAATTCAAATTAAACACCACTCAAATTCAAACAAAAAATTCCTCCAAAAGAATTTAATCAAGGTAGAGGCATAAACCCAAGAAAACCCAAATATTTCCACACTAACATATATTTTTCCTATGATTAATTTGTTTTTTTAGCTAGGATTTAGATGAGAAGAGTTATGCCTTACGTGATACTAATTATTCTCACACCACACAAAATTTTACAAAAATCCTCATTTTTGTAAATATAACTATTTTATAAATTTACGGGATGTTACAGAGGGCTCCTTTTATATAGCTCTTGAGGTAGGTTCCCCAACACTCTCATATACACCACCACCATCATTAAGCATGGAGAACATGAAGTGGAGACCAAAGACAATGACCACAACAGCAGAATCGGAGGTACTCTAACAAGCTGATCTTATGAGGTAATTAACCGGAAACTTTTCGAAATTCCAGGAACCAGCAGACCACCATCATTGTGTAATATCGTGCACACCACCATCATTTTACTATGGGGTGCACGTACGTATAAGGGAACCGGTATTTATATTTTATAAAATATAAATAAATTCTGTGTTCTCTTGATCCATCTTTGTATATATATTTTTTAAACTTATTACACTAGTACGTCCCGACTCTTTTCTTCTCCGTGATCTAAAAAAAAAGACTATTTTCTTCTCCACAGAGAAATCCCCTCGTGTGTGATTTTTTTTTTCTGGTTGCCCCGACTCTTTTCTTCCCCGCAGAGAAATCCCCTCGTGTAGTCGTGTGTGATTTTTTCTAACCAGAGATTCAACCAGCCAGAAACGAAATTGTATTTCGTCGGTCCGCTAGACGAAATCAGATGTGGTCCATAGAGTATTCGTCACGCGTGGGACGAAAATCAATTCCGTCTCGACCCGGTCGACGGTTAGTCGGCTTCCATCGCGCGTCAGCGGCCGAACAGAGGGGGCGGCGATTTCAGCGGCATGCGTCTGCAGGCGCGGTGGCACGCGGCTTCGGCGAGCCAGAGCCGGCGTGGTCGGGTAAGGGTAACTGCAAGTTAGAACATTGGAAGTCCGCACGATCAACCGTTAGGTGGCGGGTGCTCCGATCCGGTAGTCCGGTCTCCGGGTGCTCTTGAAGCTGATGCAAGTTCATCTAATATAGAGCAGAGCAGCTATCACTACTACAAAATAGGCCTTTGTTCCAGGTCATTTGTTCTGGCAGCCTTTGGGCCCGAGACAATAGGTGATTTTTGTCTCGGGTCCAACGGCTAGCCGGGCCAGCGGAGGGGGGGGGGGGACATGGGCCTTTTGTCCCGGTTGGAGACACCAACCGGGACAAAAGGCCCGCGTAGCCTTTTGACCCGGTTGGAACCACCAACCGGGACAAAAGTCCCCTCTTTTGTCCCGGTTGGTGCCTCCAACCGGGACAAAAGCCCTTGGGCCCCTTATCCCCTTCCCTCTCCCCCCGCCCGAGCTATTCAGCTCACTTGTTTTCTTGCTGTTCTTGGCTCGGGATAGAGGAGTTCTTGCTCATTTCTTCACCATATTTATGAAGATCTTTGATTCCCCATCCATCCATCGGCGCTAAAGGTTTAGGGCTTGTTTTTCTCTTCTTCCTTGGCTTGTATAGCTCATTTTATGCTTTAGAAATAGAGAAAATGTGTAGCTAACTCATTTCTTGGACATTTAGCTAGATTGCATATGTCTGTGTGATTTTCTTTTAGATTTAGATGAGTATGTGGATAGTAGAAATTTTTAGAATGAGTGTAGACACTTCATGTGATGTACTTGTATATATGACCATATTGTGGATTGTTGATTTTTTTATTCATGAATGAATTAATGAAATGAGTATATTAGAATTTTTTGTATTATGAATGGATTATTTTGACACTCTAGTGATGTATTTAATCAGGCTCACATTGAAACCATCTAGAAGCTAAAAAAATCTTTATTTCGAAACAAGTATACGTCGTTAATCTCCATCCAACGGTGATGGCACTACCTTTCGGGGATACACGATGCGCTATAAGGACGTCGCAAATCGGTTGGTCGCATCACCAGCACTTCCGATTGATAAGAAGACAGCATTTGACGCAGTCAGCATGCCCGTTGTTGTACTGAGAGCATATCAACGAGCACGCTGCCTGTGCCAAGTGCTGTGCCTATTAATCGTAAATGTTGGTGCTGCGACTGGCCGATTGGTGACATCCTTGTACCGCACCGTGTCCCCCCGAAAGGCAGTGTCATCACCGCAGGGTTGAGGTTACTGACATATACATTTTCAGGAATAAATGTTTATTTTTCTTCTATAGGGTTTCTGGATATTGAAAAGAGTGTACACCTGGAACTGAAGGGTGTCAAAGTAATTAGAAGTTATAGAGATTTCTTTCAATTAATTAGAGATTTCTTGAGGATTAATGATACATTTCGTCTTTTTTATATGATTTCATTGTTATTTGCAAGAGTTATTAATCTGATCATTGTAATTGTAATAGTAAATAATTTTTGCATTGTAATGGTAAGAATTTATAATTTTGTGGAAAATAAAGGTATTTTTCAGTAAAATATGGCTTCAGCAGCTGGAGGGAGTGGCGCCGGTGGGGGTGATCGTTGTCCTTCTGGAGAAAAGGGCACAACTCGAGTAGGTCGTCGGTCCAAAAAACCTAGTGCTTTTCATAGGGCAGCGCTCCGTTATTTGGAAAAAGAATATATAGAATGCATGGCAAGGGGCGAGGAACCTCCGTTTGATCTTGAGGATTTATTGCGGCGTTACGGTTCGTCACCACCAAACTTGGAGGTTTCAGCTCCGCCATCTTCTTCTGCGCCAGCAAGAAATCCGTTAGAGCATTCTGCGTTCCAACGCAAGTACGGTTGAAAACTTATGTGTTGTTGACCGAATTTTTAAGTTTCATGTATAGTACTCCTTTGTTAAGTTCTGTAATGGATTAAGTACTCCTTTTAATTAATTAAGATGTATGATGGATATTGCATATCTTTTAATTATTCATGTTATGTTACATTTAGTTTAATGTAGGTTTGATATATTTTATTTATTCGATACGTGTAAAGAATTCAAATCGATTTATTTAAAATGCAGATGGACCGGCAATGGATGTACAATGCTGACCGACGTTCGAAAGAATTCATTGATGGCCTGCATTATTTTTTGTCTGTGGCTGAGGCAAACAAGCAGAATGGTTTTATGTGCTGCCCGTGTGTTCATTGCAACAATAACAAGGATTACTCATCTTCAAGAATCCTACATAGCCACATTTTCGCAAATGGTTTCATGGAGAAGTATGTTTGTTGGACGAAGCACGGAGAACAGGGGGTTACCATGGAAGACAATGAAGAAGAAGATTTTGACGACCACTTTCCCGGGAATGCTGGAATCGGTGCATTCGAGGACGATATTCCCATGGAAGAGCCCGAAATAGATGTAGCAGAAAATGATCCCAGCGACGATCTGGGGCAGGCATTGCACAATGTGCAGGCAGACTGTGAGAGTGAAACGGAGAGGTTGAAGTTCCAGAAGTTGTTAGAGGACCACCATAAGTTGTTGTACCCAGATTGTCAAAATGGATTGAAGAAACTTAACACCACCTTAGAGTTGCTGCAATGAAAGGCGACAAATGGTGTATCCGACAAGGGATTTGGTGAATTACTCAAACTTGTTAAAAAAATACTTTCTAAGGACAACGAATTGCCTGCCACAACGTATGAAGCCAAAAAACTTGTTTGCCCTTTAGGACTGGAAGTGCAAAAGATACATGGATGCCCCAACGACTGCATCCTCTACCAAGGCGAGTACGAGAATTTGGATGCATGTCCCGTATGCAGTGCATTGCGTTACAAGATTAGAAAAGATGATCCTGGAGATGTCGAGGGGAGCCTCCCTGGAAGAGAGTTCCTGCGAAGGTCATGTGGTATTCACCTATAATACCACGTTTGAAGCGTCTGTTTAGAAATAAAGATAATGCTAAGTTGATGCGATGGCACAAAGAGGAACGCAAGAAAGACTCGATGTTGAGACACCCCGCTGATGGGTCGTAGTGGAGAAAAATAGATAGAACGTACCCTGAATTTGATTTGGATGCGAGAAACATAAGGTTCGGTTTGAGTACGGATGGCATGAATCCTTTTGGTGAGATGAGCAATGGTCATAGCACTTGGCCTGTGACTCTTTGTCTGTACAATCTTCCACCATGGCTCTGCATGAAACGAAAGTTCATCATGATGCCAGTGCTTATCCAGGGTCCAAAGTAGCCCGGAAATAACATTGATGTGTACCTAAGACCATTGGTCGAAGAACTCTTATTGCTCTGGGGCGATGAAGGTGTACGGATGTGGGATGAATACAAGCAGGAAAACTTCAACCTACGAGCATTGATGTTCGTAACGATCAATAACTGGCCTGCTCTTAGTAACTTATCAGGACATTCGAACAATGGATACAAAGCATGCACACACTGTTTAGATGATACCGATAATATATGGTTGACTCACTGTAAGAAAGTTGTATACATGGGTCATCGTCGGTTTCTTCCCATCAGGCATGCGGTACGAAAGAAGGGCAAGCATTTCAAAGGCCAAGCGGACCACCGAACAAAACCGATGCACCGTAGTGGTAAAGACGTCTTCAACATGGTAAAAGATCTAGAAGTTATTTTTGGAAAAGGATCTGGTAGCCAACCTGTTCCGAACGAAAACGGAATGGCGCCCATGTGGAAGAAGAAATCTATATTTTGGGAGCTACCATATTGGGAAGTCTTAGATGTTCATCATGCAATTGATGTGATGCACCTCACGAAGAATTTTTGCGTCAACCTGATAGCATTCTTGGGAGTGTACGGAAAGAAAAAAGATACAGTAGAAGCACGTCAAGAATTGCAACGTATGGAAGAACGAGATGCCTTACATCCACAATAGCGAGATAATGGACGACAATACTTAAGTCCTGCCAGCTATACTCTTAGCAAGGAAGAGAAAGAAACCATGTTTGACTGCTTGAGCAGTATAAAGGTTCCATCTGGATACTCATCCAATATAAAAGGAATCTTAAATTTGGCAGAGAAGAAATTTACAAATCTCAAGTCCCATGACTGTCATGTGCTTATGACCGAACTTCTTCCGGTTGTGCTGCGGGGGATTCTGCCTGATAATGTCCGGTTAACCATCGTGAAGATATGTGCCTTCCTCAACACAATTTCTCAGAAGATAATTGACCCGGAGAATTTGATAAAGCTGCAAAACGATGTGGTGCAATGTCTTGTTGGCTTTGAGCAGATATTTCCACCATCTTTCTTCAACATCATGATATATCTTCTAGTGCACCTTGTCAAAGAGATTGATATCCTCGGACCAGTATTTCTACACAACATGTTCCCATTCGAAAGGTTCATGGGGGTACTCAAGAAATGTGTTCGTAATAGAGCTCGTCCAGAAGGAAGCATCGCCAGTGCCTACGGAACTGAGGAGGTCATTGACTTTTGTGTTGACTTTATTGATGACCTTAAACCGATTGGAGTCCCTGAATCGCGATATGAGGGGAGACTAACTGGAAAGGGTACATTAGGAAAGAAATCTTATGTCTGCACAGATGATTTCTCATTCAAGAAAGCACATTATACGATTCTTCAACAATCATCTTTGGTTGACCCATATATCGAGGAACACAAGAAAATTCTGCTCTCCAATTTCCCGGAAAAGTCTGAGGCATGGATTACACGTGAGCACATGAACACTTTCTGCAGCTGGTTGCCGAAGTATCTAATGCATAACATGGATATAAGTGACTAACTGTTCTTATTGGCTAGGGGACCATCTTGGAATATCTTAACATACCAAGGGTACAAAATAAATGGAAACACATTTTATACGATAACCCAAGATAAAAAGAGTACCAACCAAAATAGCGGTGTTCGTATGGATGCCACGGACAATAATGGAAAAAAAAGACACATATTACGGCTATATTGAAGAGATATGGGAGCTGGATTATGGTCCCAATTTCAAGGTACCTCTATTTCGTTGCCAATGGGTTAAGCTATCTGGAGGAGGGGTAACAAAAGATGAGTATGGGATGACAATAGTTGATCTCAACAATCTTGGGTATAGAGACGAGCCATTTGTCCTAACCCAGGATGTCGCTCAGGTTTTCTACATTAAGGACATGTCCAGCAAGCCAAAGAAGGGGATAAACAAGCAAAAGGATGAGCCTAAGCGACACATAGTTCTATCAGGAAAGAGAAACATCGTTGGAGTGGAGGACAAGACAGACTTGTCAGAAGAATATAATAATTTTGTTGTCATTTCACCTTTCGAAGTAAATGATGATCCATGCATCCTGCTAGCCAATGATGATGCTCCATACTTGCGCCGTGATCATAATCAAGGGACATTTGTGAAGAAAAAGTCTGTTACCGCTAATCCTTCATGTACTTGAATCATTTTATATTATCATTTTATATTATTGTATAAAAACATAATCGCAATTCGAATAATTTTATTATATATGTACTGTACAATTATACTTTATGTGTTATATATATTATTTTATATATTTTTCACTTAATTACCAGACTCAATTATAATTTTAATTCAATAATGGATTACTCAACTAATTTTATTTATTTCATGAAATTACATTCACATTAAAACACTATACTCTCTCACTAACACACACAATCTCACTAACACAAACTATCTTTCAAACTCACACACTACTCATTAATATCATGAAATTGCTTAATTTTTTCTAAAATTCACTTTTTAAACGTTAATATCGTGATAGAATCCACTTTCTGTCGAAAAGTAACAGTTTGAAAAAATTTGTTCACCTAATATATTTTTGCATGGTCAAAATAACAAATATGATTTCAAAAAAGTTAGATATTTCATTGACCCAATCACTTGAATAAAAATTAATTATTTTTGTTGCGTGTATCAAGTTTATATAGAGATAAGAAATTTTGTTCCATAATTTTATTAACTGAATTAACAAATGAAAGTCAATTTTAAAAGAGAAGTAAAAAGAAACAAAAACAAACATAAGATTAGTCGGGAAACGAGGGAAAACGGGCCCCTTTTGTCCCGGGTGGTAGATCCACCCGGGACTAAAGGTGGGCCGCGGGCTGGGAATTTTCCCGGCCCGCCCAAAAACCCCTTTTGTCCCGGGTGAAGCCACCACCCGGGACAAAAGGTCCTTTTGTCCCGGGTGGTGGCTTCACCCGGGACAAAGGGGGGGGGGGGGGGCTTTTGTCCCGGGTGAAACCACGACCCGGGACAAAAGGGCCTTTTGTCCCGGGTGGTGGCTTCACCCGAAACACAAGGGGGGGCCTCCTATATATTCGCTCAACCTCCGCCTTCCTCCAACACGCATTTTCCTGATCTGCGCTGCACCGCCATCGTCTCGCCCATCGCGCCTCCTGCTCCGCCGCCGTCCCCGAGTGCCGCCCGAGCTCCGCCGCCTCCACGCCCCGGCCGCCTTGGACGACGACCCCGCCAGGCCACTCACCGGTGCGCCGCCGTCCCCGGCCCCGTGCCACCTCGTCTTCGCCGCCTCCGGCCATCCCCGCCCCCCGCCGCACGAATTGACCGCCGCTCCACCTAAATTAGAGCACCGGTAAGCCCCACCGCCTCCGGCCATCCCCGCACCGTTTTGCTGCTGCTGCTTGCTGCTCGCTGCTGCTGGCTGCTGCTGCTGCAGCCAAGAGCAGCACACATGTCGATTAAGCTAATGAAAAAAAGAAACCTAAAAGTAACAATTCTGATATTTGTTGGCATGATTTTTGGGTTCAGAAGGCCACATCATTACCGCCAGCTTATTTGATATTGCTATACGACTGTTCGAGAATGATTATGTATAGCAAAGGTGAAAAAAAATCAAGAGTTTTGGAACACAAACAACTATTCCACACCTCAAATTTAAATAATAACAGAGGGGGACAATTGACAGACCATTATCAACTTTGCAGTAACAGCATTATCATTTCCAACTACTATGGTTTGGCCTGCATTAGGACAAAGGAACATGTTCAGATATAAAATCAATGGTTTAGCAATTAGTAGTGCACAGACACAAGAGCAAACCCCATACCTGCAGATGCATTGAAGAGAACAATTAAAAGGATGACGCTGAGCGCAAAAGTGTGTTTAGGCATGTTGTTATCTTCTACTTGTATGTTCTTGCCTTAGGAGAATTCCTTGGGAGGAGCTACTACACCTTTGCCTCTTTTATACATGGATGCTGGATCAGCCAGCTAGAAAGTAAAGAACTTGTAACTTTAGATATGGTCTACTTGTAATGATTGCTCCACAGGGTATGATGAAACACAATATCCCATGGCACAAGTGTAACGAACATGGCACCATTTATGCCATTTCGAGTGATTTTGGTGATCGAATGACAACACAACACTTGGACTAACATGATTGTTAAGATGACCATTCTCAGGCATTTAGGTTCAAGTGATGACAAAGAGAAAGAGAAGATAGGCATAGCAAGGCTCTTCGGTCGGAAGCACCGGAAGAACCAACGCGTGAAGCATCGGTGCATCCGATGGTTGTCGGAAGAACCGACGCCATGGCAGAAGGGAATCAAAGCCAAGTCAGCTTATGGGCACCGGATGAACCGACGGGTCAAAAAGGGGCATTGGTGCATTGGGCGTCCTATGTTCCAGAGACGATGTCAAGTGCCCAGGAGAAGTTTCTTCAGCATCGGTTGAACCGACGGTGCATCGGAGTATTGCGTCGGTGCAATGACGTCAGCGCCCAGGAGAAGATTCTTAAGAACCGGATGAACCGGTGATGCATCGGTACAAAGCATCGGTTCAACCGGTGATCACCGTGTCAGCTGTCAGAAGTTCAACGGCTACTTCGGGTTATGAGTGACCGGAAGAACCGACGCTACCCCGCCAGAGGCATCGGTTCATCCGGTGATACGCAGATTTTCAGCTGACCGTTGGAGCAACGGCTACAAGACTTGGTGGCCTATATATACGCCTCACCCCGGCCATTTGAAGTGCTGCTGGAGACCATACAAGCATACTAGAGTAAAAGATCATCTCCAACCATCCTAGAGCTTCATTGTACATCATATAGGCTTAAGCACACTTGTGAGAGTGCTTAGTGCTTGTAATAGGGATTAGTTCTTGCGAGAGCTCCCTTGAGAGAAGCCTTGCTGCGGCAAGCAACTTGTGATCCGTCGTGTGACCCTCCGTCTTGGTGTGGAGTGGCAACGACACTTTGTGCGGGGGAAGAGGAGGCCCCCTCCTTGGTGGAGAAGCTCCGTAGTGGATTACGGCCGGGTGACCGAGAGAGACGGTGGCGGTGCACGAGACTCGGTGTCTTAGGGGCACTTGCCTTTGCTTGCCGGCATCGCCTTGGTGGCGTAGTGCAAGACGGTGATCGGAAGAGCCTCGGTGTCCCGTGGACGTAGGCGTTTCTGCCGAACCACGTTATATGACCGTGTCTACTCGGGAGTTTGCATCCTTTGCACTTACCTCTTTACTTATCGTATTACGTTTCCGCATTTACTCTACCTTTACTTTCCTAGTTAGTTTGATTAGGATTAGCTAGGTTGCAAGTCTTTTAGGGGTAAGTAGAGAGTAGCATAGATAAACCTTAGTCATAACTAGCATGTGTAGGACGTGTTAGGTTTATCTTATGCAAGTAGTTTGAGCCCTAGGTTAAAAAGCGATTAGCGACCCTATTCACTCCCTCCCCCTCTAGGGTCGGACACCCGGTGATCCTTACAACAAGGTCAACCACGTTTGTCCGAAGCTACTTTATAAGTTGTACTGCCATCTAGTACTAAGGCCAAAGTAAACTACAGCCCATCCTGTTTTAGTTCTTGATATATTTTCTGTGCCTTTTGTCTTCTATACTTTTTCTAATTTGTACCAGATATGAAATGACACCTTAATTTTGGAATGTTACATATATTGTTGGAATTCTTCGGTCATGAACTCAATATTAGATTAACTTCTAATAGACAATTATTGTTTCATGAGCAAAAAGTATTTTACATAACGATGATGATGTGCAATGGTTACCAGCAGGCCCCTAGTAATTGTAATGGCATGATTCTGTGCATGTCGTCAGCATCATATTGAGTCATAATTTTTCAGTAGTTGAAAACTTTAAATACTATACAATCAGCACATCCATTGATGAGCCAAAATTGTTTTCTTAATATATAGATGCGCAGTCCTCCTGCGTGTTGGAGAAAACAAAAGATGAGTCAAAATTGTATCAATTATCAAATAGCCAAAAAAATTGCGGTACCAGTATAAAATCAGAGCGTCCATTTGAAGAGCGAAGAGCGAAAATATATCAAAGAACCAAATTGCTGCTATACTAGAATAAAATCAGAGCATCTGTTTTAAGGGTTAAATGCATCAAATAACCAAAAAAGTATACAGTGCACCTTCTATTGCATGGTAAATGCACGACTAAAGGATCGGGAACTGTATGTGGAGTGAGTGCACACTGACTGCTATGCCACAGTGTGTAAGAGTATACTCCACACCAGCTGTGTTGCTCGCTGGCTGCTGCTGCTGTTCACTTGAAACTTTTACAGCATGTTAGTTGTGTTGCTTATAGGCCACAGAAAAAGTTTGATGATTTTTAGTGGACCCAAACTAGTTAAACTAATTAATGGTTTAAGTAATCGAACTAAATCAAGAAAAATAATTTCTATGCTAGGAAAAATTCCTTATTTTCACCAGAGCCTATAAACAACTAGTTATGATTGCTAGAAAAATGTGAACACTTGAAGTGCAGTATAACTATTTTTAAAAATCAGTTATGATTTATGCCTTAATAACTTGTGTTATTTTTCATACACTGTAAAGTTATCCATTAAATCTGAAAAATTTGCAGAGAACTCCTAACGTCCGCCATCCCGGCCCGGACCCCACCGCGCGAGCCCAACGTCCCCGAGCGCCGTCGACCTCACGCCGCCGCCCAGAGCCCCGCGTCCTCCGGCTCTCCCCGCCTTCGCCTGTGCGAGCCCAATTATTTGTTTAAATTTGTTTAGAAATTAGTTTAAATATGGATTATTTGTTTAGAAATTATGTTGTAAAATATATATTATTTGTTAATTTGTTTAATTTTGATGACAAATAGGGTGTTAATTACTTTTGAAATTATATTATTTAGAGTTCATGTTATTTAGAGTGAAATCATAATTTGTTGTTTAGAGTGAAATCATAATTTGTTGTGTAAATAAAGGTATATTTACAAATTCTCGAAATGTATGTATGTATGTATGTATGTATGTATGTATGTATGTATGTATGTATGTGTAAAGTGAGTTTAAATTTCTTTTAGATATTTCATGTATATTTCTTGAATTACTTAGAGAATATTTCTTGACTTCATCCATCGATCGTTACTTAGTGAAAAAAACCGTCTAGAATATTTCATATATAGATGATTTCAAGTTTATTTCTTGAATTACTTAGAGAATATTACTAGACCTCGTCCATCGATCGGTACTTAGTCAAATGCTCGCAAATATGTCGATTATTTAGAGAATTTTTTTAAGGATTTTATTTGTATTCATATTTTAGTTACGATGGACCCGCGACACAGATGCGGAAGACGAACAGTTCCTGTTGAATATGATTGGCGAAGGTCAAGGAGATGTCCCTGAACAAGCTGATGATGGCAGCAATACCGACATATATTTGAATATGTCCGGTGATGGAATTGAGCCACCATCTATTCAGGATGACGCTGCTGCTGAACAAAGTGCTAATGTATATATCACAACTATACTTATTTGTAGTGACAATTATATTTTCATCTGAATCTATATGAATACTATAAATGTTTTTTTATAGCTGTCTGGATCATCGTCGCGGCAGAAAAAGACGAAGCGAGGCCCAACAAAGAAACTGGAAGGACGGTTCATTATAACGGAAGTTGGTCCAGATGGCGAACCGATCGCTCCAGAAGCTGCCGCCAAAAAATTCATAAGACAATCCGGATGTATTGTCAGGGACCACATCCCGATCAGCTTCAGGCTCTGGAAAGCTTACAATCCAAGCGAGGAACGGGATGTGGTACCCGAAAGAGAAAAAGAATGGTGCTGGCGGGAGCTTAAGAAAAACTTCACGGTTCCAGCTGAATCTGAAGAGATATGCAAGCGCTGGACCCTGAGTAAGATGGCCGAACAGCTGCAATCATTCAAGAAAATTTTGACGAAGAAATATATCAAGACTGGGACCACACCCGTATTTACCGGCGAGCTCGAAAAGCTCAGGGGTCACTGGGATGCATTTGTGGAATACAAGTCTTTAGAGCTTGGGCTTCAGAAGGTGCAGAAGGCCAAAGACAACGCCTCGAAGAAAGTGTACCATCGCACTCTAGGCCAAGGAGGCTACAAGCTTGCAATACCCAAATGGGAGAAGATGGAGCAGGATCTGCTTGACAGAGGCATCCAACCTGCGACCATGAACTGGCCTGAAAGGTCAAGGACCTGGTTTTATGGTCACGGAGGAAGCTTGGACCCATTGACTGGTGACTGCATCTATGGGCCAAACATCCAGCGAGCAGCCCAGAGACTACAGGAGGCCATGCAAGCAGCGGCCGAGGGAAAATTCCAACCGGATAGAGAGAGGGACGAGCTGACTTACGCCCTTGGGAATCCAGAGCATCCGAGCCGCACAAGAGGCAAAGGCGTGGTTCCGTGGAAGTATGGGTTTAGGGATTACATTGAATCATATAGAAGCCGGCAAAGAAGAAAGAATGATGAGCGGGAGCACATGCGAAGGCTAGAGGAACGGCTCATGTCACACGATCAAAGACTGGAGGAAGAGGTTTAACGCCAAGTGGCCATAGCAATAAGCCAGCAACAACAAGCGCAAACGGTGCCTCCAGAGCCTAATGTCGCAGCCGATCACCTGTCTCAGCGGAAAAGCAGCTGCGCTTCCACAGACGTCGCCGTCGCCGAGCCAACGGGGATCCAGGCCGCAGTTGAAGCGTCGGCCCCGCAGCGATTTCCAGTGGATGAGATCACCCAGCGGACACCTTGTGACCTGCAGACTGCCGTTAAGAACTTAATGTTCACTGTTGCGTACGGTACCGCCATGCCAACCCAACCAGGCGACGTGTATCACGGGCAGTAAATTCCGCCTGGATACACACGAGTTGACGTGGAGCAGGTGTGCCAGGGTTGGGAGATGCTCGAGCTTGATATTCCTGGAGGCGATGGGGAGAGGACACTAGCAGAAGCTATTCATGGCTACATCCTATGGGATAAGCGCTACATTGTCCTAAAGTCGGATGATCAAACACCAAGACCGGCATCTCAGCATGCCTCTCCAAGGCCGGCATCTCCGCAAAACTCTCCAAGGGCAGCACTGTCTCGGCAAGGATCACCGGCACATTCTCCATCACCATCATCTCATGCGCCGATGAACACTCAAGCGTCACCGTCGCCTCCATGGTCACCCCCTCCGCCGCCGGCAAAGAAGTAGAAACGGCCGCCGGCAAAGAAGGTAGCTGCATCGGCTAAGGAGCCTCCAAAGAAGAAGGAAAAGGAGAAGAAAACCAAGGAGGCTCCTATTAAACCCTGGGACATGAGCCTTGAAGAATGCGATCGGATAACTCAAGAAAGAGTTAAAGAGCACTTCAAGCCGAAGCCGAAGCCGGAGCCCGAGAAAGTCATAAATTCGATAGATTTGAAATTTTTTAAGGGAATGTGCGAAGCAAATAAGAGAAAATTCATTCCAAGAGACCCCCCTTCAGACTACGAACGCACAATTATCAAAACTACTGAGAAAAAGAAAAGACAATCAAAGTCGTCGTCGTCCGACGTTCCACAGCTCGGAGCCCAAAAGAAACAATCAATAGAGCCTCTCGTAGTGGGACAGACGACACAAGAACAAGACTTTGTTACATTTTTTAAAGAATCAAACCTGACGGCGGCTCAGATTGCAGGGGGAGAAGATATTCCAAAGGCCGATGTGGTCGTCAAATGGACGTTTCAGATCGGCAAAACTCTTGTACCCCCCGAAGTAGTGTCTGTGCTTCCAACTCAAATGTATAAGCTGCACCAGCACTACATGCGTGCGATGGCCGATTGCATCTTCATGCAGGGCGCAAAGATTAAAGATGACGATTTCTTACGGGGGGAGGCCATTATATGGATAAACTGGGAATAAATTTACCAACTATTCCATCAGGAGGCCCTCGACATCTCTATGGTCGGCTTATGGATTCTGTAAGTATTTTACTCTCCTTACGTATTGTTTTGCATGATCTCAACATACTGATCTCTTGATTTATTCGGTATCATGTAGAATGGAGATACATACTTGCAGAAGAAAGGGATACTCTCACCTCGGCTTCATCGACCCAATTACTTGTAATTGGAGGCTTCTACGTGACAATTCCGATGAGATATTCCAAAACTTGTTCAAGTACATAAGCGTTCATCACAACAAGCAAATGATATTGTTTCCTTACAACTTTGCGTGAGTGATTCCTTCCGTCTAACTCTTTCTATTCTGTAATCGAATTGTTTAAACCTTAAATACCAAGAACTGCCTCCGTATAATCTTGCAGTGAATACTGGGTCCTAATTGTCATAATTCCCGATAAGAGCCTACTCGTGGTTATGGACTCATTGAGGAGACATCCAGAACAATACGAAAATCTTCTTAACATGATTAAAAAGTAATTCTACCACTACTCCATCGATGATCGATAATTTGAATCACTTTGTTACTTGACTATAATTATTCTAATCATGCACAGGATTTGGAAAGAATTCGCTAAAAATCATCCAGGCAAATTTGACAAAGAATTGAAGATCAAGACAGATTTTCCGGTACGCACTTGGATGATTCGTTGCATGATTCATTAGTTTTATTATATATTCATGTAAATATCTGATAATTTCTTCTCTCTTAAAGTGTATGAGGCAGAAACAAGATACTGTATTGTGCGCATACTATGTATGCGAGAACATCCATGGTCTGGTAGGTCCTCCAAAGGGCTGGACAGATTGGGAGGAGGAAGTAAGTAAAAAACTTGTTAATATTTGAACTCGTATTTTAATTAATCAAAATTAATTATCCCCTTTTTCCATAGGTCGGGGAGATGCGCGATAAACTCATACCGGAGGAAAAGATTATGGCGATTCAAGAACAATTCTCCGGATTTATTGTTGAGTAAGTCATCGATCCAAAAGGCGAATTCTACTATGATGGAATATCTAATATTGACAATCACAGTAAATATGACAATATACGCATATATATGTAATTAAGAATGAATATACATATGTAAATATATATGTGTGTCTATGTATTAAATTTCTATTTATGAGTATGTATGTATTAAATTTCCAAAAGGTGAATTCTACTATGTAATTAAGAACGAATATACCTATGTAATTAAGAACGAATATACCTATGCAAATATGATGGAGTATGTATGTATTATATATATAAGCACTCCAATAATATATATGTGTATATATATATATATATAATATTAGTCCTAGACATTTTCATATGTAAAGGAATTCATATGTATAGATATGTGTATACATATATATATAAGTGAATTAATTTATATATGAAAACTATCTAGGACAAATATTATATAAGTAACTATATATATATATGTATATATTAGTGGAGATCATACACACTGAATTCCAATACATAAGTTTAATTGAAATGCAAAAGTATAATTGAAATAGAAAAAGAATTGAGAAAAGGAAAACATGAAAAATAAAGAGCTTTTGTCCCGGTTGGTAACACCAACCGGGACAAAAGGGTGCGCCAGCCACATGGGCGCTGGCTGCACCTTTTGTCCCGGTTGGTGTTACCAACCGGGACAAAAGGTCCTCTTTTGTCCCCGTTGCCAGACCCGGGACAAAATGGCACCCCTTTTGTCCCGGACTGGCGTTCCCAGTTGGGAAACCGGGACAACAGAGGTTTCCCAACCGGGACAAATCAACGTTTTTGTAGTAGTGTATCTAATATAGAGCAGAACAGTTAGAGGATTTAAGTTTCTATTTAGCTCATTTCGTCCAGTAGTAGGTCGATGAAACATTATTTCCGTCTGATGGTTAGAGGAAATCGCAAGTTTGGCTGGGCCTAAGGGTGAAACTACGTACTGTGGACTGTCGAGCGAGCCACACAAATAAATGCGGGCATGCAGGTCTCATAACGCTGGTCAAGAATACCGTTAGTTGGCCAGTAGTGCATCCCCCCATCAGTGCATGCACCTGCTCATCGCTCTATAAGAGAACCGTCGTGGGAGCCAAGTTTTATTTCTCACGTACCTAGTCTGTGTAGTCATCACTTATTAGCTCAGGTGCTATCTGTTTTGTGGTTGTTGGCCACCATGTGGAGGCTCAAGGTCGCCGAGGGGGGCAGCCCACCGCTGAAGACGTCCAACAACTTCCTCGGCAGGGCGGTGTGGGAGTTCGACCCCGACCTCGGCACGCCGGAGGAGCGCGCCGAGGTGGAGAGGCTGCGCCGGGAGTTCACCGAGCGCCGCTTCGAGAAGAGAGAGGCCTCTGACCTCCTCTTGCGCATGCAGGTACTCCACTAAATTAATCCTTGATATAGTAGTGTTCATGGAGCAAGTTGTTCCTCGAGAGCATTCGTTCCTGGGCTTTCCATCAGAAACCCGCTGGCCATGCGCTTTGCGTCTGCACGACGAGGTCCAATGTCCAAAGGTGAACATAACCTTGATAAAAGAGGAACGGGCCCTTGCTTGTTAGCTCTAGATCTCCACAAACAAATAAATAGGACGACGCCTTTTCCAAAAAAATATAGAAGAAACACAGTAAGCCAATTTTTCAAACTTCGTTTGTATATTACCTTACTACGAGAAGATATAGATACATCTCAAAATATATAGTTTCATAAAGGCATGCTCAGCTATATATGTTATTTGAATAATTTGTAATAAAAAGTAGTGGTTAATTTTTTTTTTGGATAGTAGTGGTTAAATTTAACCTTACAACTCATACGTAGATATATATAGTTCGAGTAATTTGTAACGTAGTTTCATAAAGCATGTTTCTTTTAGGGAAAATTGGTCTCATACCATCAAAAGATCGCTGTTTCCGCGAAATACCATTAAAAGACCTCCGTTCCGTAAAATAGCATCGAAAGAGTCCACGTTACCCCGAACTACCATTCCGTCGCGTGTTCCGCTAACTCGTCCGTCGCGAGCTCCTTCTTCCTCCTCGCTGCCCCATCATCCCCTCCCTTCCTCCTCTCTCAGCAGCAGGGCAAGAAGGCGACGCCCGAGCCGCCGCTGCCACCTCCAGCTCCTCCCTTCTCCTCCCTGGCTTGCCCCACGACGGCACAGGGGCGGCGAGCACCGGCGCGGGGCTAGCAGGCAAAGACGCTGCGGCCACCGGCCTCGGCGAGCCCCGGCGCGAGGGCAGTAGGGCGCGGCCGCGGCCGGCCTCGGTGAGCCCGAGCGCGAGGATCACCCATCTCGACGAGGCCGGGCATGGGGGCTAGAGGGCGCAACGGCCGCCGGCCTCGGCGAGCCCCGGCGGGGGGCAGTAGGGTGCGGCCGGGGCCGGCATCGGCGAGTCCCGGCGCGGGGGCCGCCGGCCTCGGCGAGCCCGAGCGCAGGGGCAGTCGGATGCGGCGGTGGCCGGCCGTGGCGCAGGATATGGCGGGCCCATGGTGTGGCCAGGCCCCGATGCCCGACGGCCCGAGCACAGGAGAAAGTGGGTACGGGGCAGCCGGCCCCGGCGCAGGAGGTGGCAAGCGCGGGGTGGCTGGCAGTGACGCGGGAGATGGCTAGGCCAAGGGCGGCGAGGTAGGCCGGCGCTGGAGCGGCAAGCGTGGGGGTGGCCGGCCCTGGTGAGCCGTGATGCAGGGGGCGGGCGCGGCCAGCCCCAGCGAGCACCGGCACGGGGGCAGGCAGGCACGTCGGCGACGCAAGCAGGGGCGGCCGGCGGGTGTGGCTCCGAGCGGCAGCTGACGAGCAGGGCGGGGGGCGTTGCTTTAGGGCCCGGCGGGCTTCGGGGGCAGGGCGGGGAGCGGGAGGAGGACGCAGCTGGTGAAAAGCTCGTCGGCGCAGAACGGTGAGGCGGCGGGGTCGGGGTGGAGCAGCACGCTTGCCTGATGCCGAGCTTGCCACCGCACCGCCCTGTTCACGCCGTCCGCAGGTGCACCCGAGCCTCTTCACCAAGGCCGTCCTCGCTGCGTCCGGCGCCAAGGTCGTCATCGGCGAGGGGGAGCGCGTGGAGGTGCGAGACGGTTGCGCCGCCAGCGTCGCGATGAAGGGGCGCGATGGCATGGTGGATGCCGACGTCGTGGTGCCCGCGCTCGGTCCATGGTACGTGGGCAGCTGGCGGCAGAGGCTGTGGGCGCGGCCGGCCCACTGGTGGAGCGCGGGAGCGGCGGGCCGGAGGAGTTGGAGCCCACCAAGGTGTGCGGGCGCTCGGTCATCGGCGGGACGGGCGGAGGGGACGACGAGCGGTGCGAGCGGCAAGAACCGGTTGGCGCGGAGGTGGCGTGGCGTGACGCGGGTGGAGGAGGAGAGCAGAGGAAGGGAGACGATGGGGCGGAGCTTCTGCGCCGGCGGGAGCGCGATGTCGGCCATGGCCATGGCGAGGGAGCGGAGGGGCATGGTGGTGGCGATGGCGAGGAGAGGGAGGGAGACTGCACAGGATCTCGGTGCGGGCGGGAGGAGCGGAAGGGAAAAGGAACGGAGGAAGAAGACGCTCGTGACGGAGAAGCAGCGAAAAATGTGACGAAGTGCGATTTTCGGTAACGTTTGCAACATTGAGTGGTATTTTCCGGGGGCTGACGCTTTCAGTGGTATTTTACGGAAGTCGCGATCTTTCAGTGCTATGAGACCAATTTTTCCTTTCTTTTATATGTACATATACGTAGACTCGCGATGGAACAAGGCATGCACAGTTTTTTTATACTTATATATTACAATAAAGCAGCCAAATTACATATAAGGATCCTTCAAAAGAGAAGGATTTACATCAAGGTCACTAAATCACCAGCGGCAATGATGCACAGCTTACCGAAAGGGAACACAAGTCGGTTTAGAGGGCCCGAGGAAGCCGGCGAGGCTCACCGAACCAAGGATGTTGTTGAAGTTGTCGGTGAAGTGTATTTGAACGACTGTCTCCAGGCCAGGGGTGGCTTGCTCCAAGATGAAAGACGGCAAGATATATAGTAGCTAGACCTAAGACAGCTTGAAATGGTTTAGCTACCTTTTAGCTGCAGGCGACCAGCGAAGGAGTGGAGTTGCGCATCCATCCACAAGAAGGCCAATAGCCGCTTGAGGATGAACAATGGCGATGGCGAAGTGTTGGTGCCCGTGATTGCGAGGCCAAATTTTGGCCTTTGACCCGCAGCGACGAGCGCGTTTGGATATAGCACAGCCAAAATTTGGCTCCCCCACGTGCCCGCGGTTCATTTTCAAGGCCGCGCGCGGCCAATTCTTGGGCGGCCGTTTTGTCCGGCAAGATTTGCCGGCTAATGGTTTGGCGGGGCTTGGCAGGGGTAGCATCCAAACGCACGGATCTCTGACGAACTCTCGGAGGAAGAGAAGGGGCTCACGGCTCTCTCTGAACAGAGAAGAGTGTGAGTGGGTTCGAATCCAACGTGACATGAACAGTTCATTAATATAAACCGTACTTACAACTATACAAACCTTCCTGGAGCAACAGCTGCTACAGTGCATGGATACAGTCCTACACAGCGGATCGGAATCGGCAACGGGAGATTGCAATTTTACCAGCGGATCAGAGAGCCCCCAACCCGATAGGTGAGGGTATGAGTATGAAATTTTATCCGTGGGTACAGATAAAAGTATAGAATTTTACCCACGGATAAAATACGAGTAAGAGTTCTTACCCACGGGTACCCATTGGTACCCGAAATACTATAAATAATGTAGTAAGCTCTCTTAAATTTTATATCTCATTTTCTTGTGACTGTATGAACTACGTAAACTAATAATGAGATTGCATGAACTAATAGATGTGAAAATAACTTGACATTTTGCTTTTTGTTTGTAGTAAAGTGTATGCATCATTGTTGCATTTTTAAATGAAATACATAGCTAGAATTGGACATATTTACTTACATACAACTACAAAATAGATGCTGAAAATAAGAAAAAGTTGATGCAGGATGAACCGTTTATTACTGTCTTACTTTACTAATGCTTTGCATTCTCTTGTATGGACGATAAATTCAAAACGTGCGGTCTATATGACCAAATGATAGGTTATTTATACTATCATTAATATACCCAATGGGTACCCGAAACCCGACCCGTACCCGGTGGGTATGGGTACGGGTATAAAATTTTACACACTAGACTTCACGGGTACGATTATTGTCACGAGCCGGTATTTACTCTACCTGTACCTTACCCAACCGATTGTCATCCCTATCAGCAATTGTTGCTAGATTCTGACTGGCACACGGTTCCTCCTGCTCATTGACTTAGATGTTATAAGGTGGGGAGTGTCATCGCATTGTTATTAAGATTGAGAACCGAGCTAAAAAAATGTTATGTCGATGACACTTCTCTTATATTCCATAATATTCTCCCTTTTTTCTTCTATCATATTAGAAAATTTAATGCTCATGACACTTTCATAATACTTCCAGCGAAACAGACCGACCAGATTAAATGGTCCAGCGCCGTACCAAATTAATATCACGATCCCACGCGTACTGTACCAATATTCATGACATTCGATAGTAGTTGACGTGTCCTTCTATTTCTGGTCCGTATTAATTTCTGCAAGAATCATATATACAGCGACCTTCAGTGTTAAGACATTTTTGGCTCTCTTCTTTCCTGATGAAGCCGAAGTTGAATCACTTGGAGCTGGCATGTCACTCTTTTTTTTTCTTTCTTTTTTTTGCGGGTAAGATGGCATATCACTCTCACGAGAACCTATCAAACAAATGAAATTGTCTTCCTTCAAATTTTAAACCGCACAAGTAAATGTCACAAACAGTACCTACCGAATTCAACAATAAGTTAATAGAAAATTGATAACTATCTAACGATCTATATCAATCTCTGACTCTGATCGGCTGGTCTGCACTCCCATTCACATGCAACTATCCACTGCAGTCTACATCTACTCTGCAGCGTGAGAGTGATTTCGGAGCTTACGAGAGATGCTGCTTGCCATTATTGGCGAGGTCCGAGAGCCAGTGACGTCACCATCTAGTTGGCGAGGTCTGAGAGCTATGGATGACACGTCTTTAACCATTGCCATTATTACCCTGTAATATTAGATTTAGTCTCACATCAAAAATTAATGGTGGAGGAATAAAATATATAAGATAGAGTAGGCTTCACCTATCATACTAGTATTTTTGGTTGAGTTAGACCTAAAATCCTTGTTAGTTGGGCTTTGGGTGACCTGGGACTGGTAGAGCGCCCGCTTGGGTTGGTTGGATGTGCACCAGTGACAACTCCTCAAATTCAAATCATTTTAATTATAATTTTTTATTTTTACCATTCCCATTTTCATTTTTATCAGTATATCTGATATCTATTTTGTCTAATCTAAATATGGATACAATTTCAAAAATGATTCCAGATAACCGGAAATTTCCGTTTTCAGTTTTATCTCTGTCGATACCCATACAATTCTCCTATATTCAGTGGGTCCACAGCATAGACAAATTCAACATGAGACAACATGTAATGGCTTAGTTTTTGTCCCCTTCTCTCCTCCGGATGGATATCTCCAAACCACAAAAATCACATGAAAATATTTCCAAACAGCTATTATTGGGATGCCCTAGAAGGAAAATACAGTCATGGCCATCTATTATCATTCAATCATCATCAGCAACATAAAACTCCAAACCAATGCAACTCCGAATCACCAATGGTCCGGTAAGAAATACTCAACGTCTTAGATATGACGCAGTCTCTTACTTGTCATTTTAACCACTAATTTTTATAGATTATAAAAAACCCACTATTTCCAATTAGAATAGATCTATAAAACTCTTGGCATATATGGTATGTTTCCAAACAACGCTACTCGTGGTTAAAATTATATTAACAGTACTAATAACTGAAGTTTTAAAGTCACTGACTATATTTCATTGAAAACTCGATACTTATTCATATTAAAATAATATTTTGAGATTTCAACATTTATTGATGGAATATGATGTCATAGTCAGTAGGATAAGCCATATTTATGCGACGACAGCGATGTCGTGTTCTAGCCACGAGGACCGCCAGTATTTATATGCAAAAAGAAGGATAATGACATCTACGGTTGCAAGTGTGGCGGGTTGCAACTAGGGTAGTAACGGATCATAGTCTTAGTGATCTCTTCATAATCTAACTTAATTCCTATATATTTTTTAGTTTAAAATTGTATAAAATTAGAGTCCGACTCTTTTAGAATTATGTCCTCATATTATCGAGGCTAAATTTTAGAATTATTTACAACCTCTACTTGCGGCTTCCCATCAGCTTCGTGTCGGCGCGAGTCGCATGCTTCGATACGGGGTCAATGCGGCTGCCTACATGCCGCTGCAATATTTTACATGCTTTGCGGCAGCCCGCGTTAGGCGGCGAGGCTGCAATACGAAGGCATGCAGATATGTAGTATCTTCGTCGGCCCGGTTGACTGGCCCGTGTAGAGCCACTTCAGGTATGTGGGCTGATATGTGGAGTTGTGGACTATGCATGTGTGCGGTGCGGGCAGAGCCGTACCAAAGATTCTGGTACGAAATATAAAATATGACCCTCACCTCTAGAAATACAAATAGCAAAATTGTATTTAGATTTCATTATATAACTTCATGTATTTTGCAATCCTAAAAACTATCATAGGAATTCATGCGTTTGAGAAAAATTCAAGTCCATCTTGCTTCTTGTGATTTGAGGACTACACACATAATCTGCCTATAGGAGACATGATGAAGTAAGACACAAATAGAACAAAGCTAAATTAAAAATAAAGATGAAATTCATGGTTATAGTGGACAATTTGCTTTTGCTTGATGCCAATGCAATGATTCTAGGTCAATAGAACTCAAATGTAAGCATCCACCGATCCACTATGTGAATAGAAGTAGTAAAGGAGGTTTGAAGCCAATCCAATAACATACTTAGATACCGTGGCATCCTAATTGAGAAATAAGAAATTATAATATATTATACGAGACATATAGGAGGGCATGACCGCAATGGCAGGCCTCCAACAACAGCATGCGTTCCCTTTCAAAAAATAATTTCATGCGGCAGTTCCAGGACAAACAGGACTTACACTTATTGCCGATCGCATCATGCATCCTGCATAACCTCGGAGGCGAGGCTTTGAGTCGTGCTTCATTTGTCTGCGAGATTTCGACGCATGTTGAAGTGGATTCGTGGAAAGTAACTAAGGCTTAGGTGGGCTAATTGCTGATTATGTGGCCCTATAAATTTGGAGGTCCTACGGTCGCGCCTATAGATGGCCAAATGGGCTGGGTCAAATGAGCCGCACTAGCCATGACACGAAAAAAAACTCTACCCTAACCCAGCCCAGCCCACGACCAATAGGGTCAGTGTCGACCCGACACGATGCATAGGGTAGTGCCTGGGCCTGAACTTCGACCCATAGTGTTGACCCTGACCCAACACGACTAATGAGCTTGACCCGATCAGACACGACTAATTTTGTTCCTAGCACAATTTAGCCCATTAGCTGCCCATACTCCCTCCTCCCAAACCCTAAATCCCTAATCCCCATCCATCCCTCCCTCACTCCCTCTGCTCCACGCCTCCACCCAGCCACCACCGGCCACTCTCTTTCTCTCCCTCTTGTCACGCCTACTCTGCTATTCCCCGCCAGCCCACCCCTTTACTTGCCCCGGCAACTAGCGAGCAGCATCCGGTGGGCGCGCACAGCAGCCGGCAGGGGGCGCGGCGGAGGCCAGCCTGCCCAGGGGTGCGTGGCGGCGGTGATGGTCTGGGTGGAGCCTGGAGGCCGGCATCCGACCAGGGGCGCGGCAGGGTCGACGGGCGCTGGCAGTCGGGATGCGCTGCGGAGGACGGTGGCCGGCCGGGGGCCGGGGCGGGCGACGACCGACGGCAGGAAACGCGCGGCGGAGGGCGGAGACCGCCAAGCCGGCGGCTGTGGTGAGCTCAGGTCGGCACGAGCACGCCGTGCCGACCGTGCCTATTGTGCCGGCCCGGCACGATTGCCTGCCAATAGTGTCATGTCTGGATTTGAGGCGAGGCACGCAGTGCCGGCACGGCACGGCACGACTCGGTAGTCGTGCCGAGTCGTGTCGTGCCTGATTTGTGCCGTGTCGGATAGAGTTAGGGTCGGGTCAGGTCGTGCCGGCCCATTTGGCCATCTATAGTCGCACCACTTGTGCCGTGCCTTGTACGGGCCTGGGTGCGGGTCAGGCCAGCAAGCTCGCGGTCGTGGCAAAGCCCGCCCAATGACATCCTATGCCTCGTCCATTTCAAACAGGGCCTCACAACTCTAAGCAACTCAATCATTATCTGATCTTCCTTTTCCGGATCACTTGGACCTTGGGTTGGTAGGCAGGTAAATTTAGTTCGTTTGATTTGCATCCCACTTCAAACGGGTTGGTCAGAATCCTCTCCTGCCAAGATGTGAGCATAGTGTATGATAGTCAGTTTATCTATTTATCTCTTTGATAAATAGGATGAAATTTTTTGGGATGTGGTCGTATGGCTAAGTTGCACAGCCCCGCACCAGCAGTGACTATTTTCCTTCTGTTTATGGATAAATTTTAAATGTTAGAAATCTTATATTTGTGCACCCCGATGGAGCCTGCATTTTTTTTAAGTCAGGTCCTTGAAGCGATGATCGTACTTCCATCATGATCACTTGCCTTTAATTTATTCATTATAACTAATTTCCTATTTTATTACATTTTATTTTTAAATTTATTGTTGGTTTACTTTGAGTTTCTAGAAGATTTTTCTCAAGGTTAGCTGTTTGTTTGAGTTCCTTTTGCATCTTAATCCGATTTTGGGACTTTTTTTGAAAACATTGGAGACTTCTCAACATCTTCATAAATTATTTGGATTATTCCTTCAACTAAAATTCTATTCAGAAATAATTAAAACCCTAAACTTCTTCATAGAGCCATGCGAGTTCTGGGGTAGCATGAGCGCATAGGCACTTGAGGTCGATATGAACAAGTAATAAGGTATGTATTTAGATACGTAGCCGAAAATACAAGATAACTTCCAGAATATATGATTCCGTAGTTTACGGATCTTGACGAGAATTCGAGATAAGTTTAGAGAACAGATTAATTCTCTCCGAATACAAGGAAAATCGATGGTCGAGACTAAAATTCACAATCTAAAAAGAAAATTATTTATAAACTTAATACTCCTATAAAAAGCCCTAAAGTTAATATTTGAAATAGCCATATTGGAATCATTTTTTGTTTAAAAGTGACTCAACCCAAAAAAAAATTTAAAAAGCCATGGCAAAATAATAAGAGAGGCCCAAATACGAAGCGTGAGTAGTGACCAAACAAACTAGTGTCGTGGACTCCGACCAAAAAAAAAACTAGTGTCGTGGACTCGTGGTAGCCCCACTATAGAGCCATCTCTTTTGTTTCCTCCACGCCGCCGCCGTCGTTTCACTCGTTGTTTCCTCCAGTGCCGGCGCCCGCGCCGGCGGGGTCCTCATGGTCGCCATCCGCGCCATGGAGTATTCAGGATGGACGCGACGCCTTTCCGATGCGGATAAGACGCCGCCACTTGCTGTGATTCTGTGAGTTGGTCCTGGACCCCTTCTCTCCCCTGCCCCCTTCGCTCCTGATGTGAGCGAAGTTAGGACCCTGGCATGAACTAGTGAATATGAGCGAATAATTGCTCAATTTTACCATGAGTTTCGATGCCGGATCTTCAGATATGGCTTGTGTTTTTCCTGTACATTCCTGCTGCGTCTTGTTGAGCAGTAATCAGAATCAGTCAGGAGAGGCTAATCGTGCACATGCAGAAATCAATGCTGGTGTTTAGTGGTCACTCCTGATTTCTCACGGGCAAGGATCTGGAAGGCGAACTGAAAGTGTGAAACTAGTATTAGGTGCTGTTGTGAACGATAGAAAATTTCTCAATGCAACCCTTTCAAGTTTCAATCATGCTCTGATATCAGGAGTTTGCTGCATTCAGAGATTAATTAAAGCCTAAAGGAACTCACTCAATTAGCATTGTTTTGAATCGTACAAATTTCAGATGAAATCCTTAACTGAAATTCTTATGGCGGAAATGCTGCTTCCTTCCAAATAGGTGAGTAGTTTGAGGTTTCTTTAGAAAAATCTGTTGCTATGGAAGGACTTAGGACTGCAACCTTGAAGAGCTGGAATTCTGCATGAATGGGAAGGGATAACTTGCGAATTACTAATAACATTATTAGATGATGAATCCTTAGGTGGCTAAACCATTATTTTTGTGCCAGCAGGGTCACCCCATATAGCCTCAAAACTCTTGCCCACAGAGGTACCGGAGGCAAAATCATTAACATTACATAATATAATCTAGATGCTCTGCGTTCAATGGCCACAGATTTCTAGAGGCAAGCACCATTACTAAATAAATGATTGTCAATCTGGCATAATAGTCGCTAAAGGTTCTAAAGATACTAGTTTGTTTTCCTATGTTTACGTTGTATATTGTGTGCACTTCATTTAAATATTTCTTTAATTTACCATAAAATTCTTTGCACTGTACTATACTCTATTGCAGTATGCAAAACAAAAACATCTTCAGTTGGATCCTCTACCCGCCAAGCTTGCAGAGAATGTACAAGTCACAGAAGAAAACATACTAACATCATTGAGGCGAGCCCTTGCTCAACATTCTAGTCTGCAAGCAGATGACGGGCACTGGCCTGTAGATTTCAGTGGCATTTTGTTCATCATGCCTCTCTTGGTACGCATTTTATTTTGAATTGACGCCATCAGTTGACCTGCTTGCTCAGCATAATATATATCATAGACAACATTTGTTTCAGCAGTTTAGCATTATTGATTAACTATGGCAGATGCCATCTAGAGCCACCATGGAATCTGATAAATAAATTGTTATTGTTCGTGTCATGGTTTGCAAGCTTCAATAAACAGTGACAGCAGTATTTTAGTTGAACTGCGCACAGCATTACGAGCTTTCTATATTCTTGCAGGTATTTGCTCTATATATCACTGGATCACTTAATACCGTCCTATCGAAAGAACATCGACATGAGATATGTCGATATATTTATAACCAACAGGTATGTAGATGGCATTCCAGCTACTTTCTAGTAATATCATTTGGTCAGCTGTCAGTTACTTTTCTAAAGGTGGCATATTATAAGAAAGTTTGTATGTAATGTGATCCTTGTAGAATGAAGATGGTGGTTGGGGTAAACAATTGCTGGGACCAAGCACCATGTTTGGCTCATGCTTAAACTATGTTACCTTAAGACTTCTTGGTGAGGAGAAGACACATGATGCGTTGACCAAAGGATGCAAATGGATTTTGTCTCATGGAAGTGCAGCTGCAATACCACAATGGGGAAAGATATGGCTCTCGGTATGCTAGCTAAGTTAAAAAAAAATGAAATATTTGTTATATGTGCATGTAGAAGCCATTGGGGTTCCATGTTGCCTGGGTTCCATATATAAAATTTTCCCATATGTATCATGCACTATTTTCTTTAAGAAAAATTCAGACAGGTTTGATGAAATAGTATATAAAATCTGAATTATGAAATGCTCGTTAAGATATACGGATGTATGAGTGTTGTAGCTTGTGACTTTATCAGTAAACAAACCTAAGGTTTTTATTAAAATGATGTTGGATATTAACTTACCTCATTGCTGTCAATTTCAATTATCATGCAAGAGTACTTCAAACTTCCATTTTGTAGAAAAAGGTAACTCGAGTTAGAACCTAATGTGTCCATTTTGACATGATGGGGCTTGTGCACCCTGATCCCCAAATTTTGTATTGCCTAAGGTATTCTGAATTAATATAAATGGAAAGCTACAGCTATTTAGTTATTATTGAAATAGACATATTTATTTAAATTATCATATTAAACTTTTACCATTTACTGGTTCCTTTTGTGTGTGTGTTTGGGTGGGGGTGGGGGTGGGGGGGGGGGTCTTGTTTGGGTAAAGGTCTTACAATGCCAACTATAGTTATGTTTCTATGTAAATTACAATTTTTTGACTTGGAAATGACTAATTCGTGGTCCTCATCTTTTCTGATGAAGATGATTGGTCTGTATGATTGGTCTGGAAATAATCCTATAATTCCTGAATTATGGCTTGTCCCTCATTTTCTTCCAATACATCCAGGTACGTATCTGGTCTCATGATAACTATCGTTGGTGCTTTGTTATATGTATTGTCCAACATAACACTGAATCCTGCAAGGAAGAGTTATGGCTCTAATTTAATTGACAAGAACCCTCGCTATAGGCTCTGTGTCCTGGTCCAATAGTTTCCACTCCTCTCCTGGGCTTATAGGGGATCACTGACCATAAGAAACTAAAAAATGCATGTTGAATGCCTGTTTTTTTGTATTATTATTGCTCTTGTGGCTGTTGTCACCAATATGGTGTTATAGATGTGCTGTTTGGAAATGATATGGTTTAGTAGATGGAAATAGCAAAGAGGCGAAGGCGAATTTACCCACTCAAAGAGGCTATGAACTGCCAAATATGTGGTTTGCTTGATCTCAAATGAACGTGGTCTCCATAAATAGGTCTGGCCCTAATAAACATGGTTAAGAATCTTTTTTTTTCTCGAACACGCAGGAGAACTGCGCATCAATATATTAAGAAGAAGAGAAAGGGTGGAGAGCCCCCAAAATGTTACAGCTTATCAGGGCCTGTAACCGCCCTTCTTACATACATCTAACTACCTTACTCTTAGTCTTAGGAACAAAACTATCTCAAGTTCTCAACCAAATAAATGACAAGTAAAAGAACTCGAGTAATTCATCTCCGGCTATGGAGTTGGTTGCATCTGTAGCCATGGTCACAACCTTATTCCTCCTTTGTCCTGTACTTCCTGAAGTATTTCTTATGTTTTTGCAACATGGTACTTCGGTACTAAGAAACTAATGGTCAAGTTTTAAGGCATAACTTCTTTTGGCTGTTGCGGCATTTCACTTATGTAGGATATACTTACTAAATTAATCAGATCATGGGTCAATACGTTGCTTTTGACTCTAAGAGAGAGATTTGTTAATTGCTTTCTTCTTGGTTTCAGTTCATCTTTCACTGCGAACCCAAATACAGAAAATAATCAAATAGAGAGATATGATATGATAACATTCTACCTTTCACCTTCACCTCTGTTGGAGTGCTGCAATGCACCTCTCACGGAGCTTGTCACCTCCTGCACTGCAGCTGCCTTTCTATGTGCACTATGAGCTGGGTTGAGGTCGTCCACTGGCTCGATTGCACCTCCTAACACATTGGATGCTTGTGCTTGAATGTTGCTGGCCACCTCTTATCCACACAGACCTGGTGCGGTCACCATGGCTTTGAAGCTTGCCGTGAGTGAAGGGTCAACTATGCCAGCTAGAATGTATGATTGGGTATAATGCGTGGACATATTGCTTGAGCCCCTTGGGCTGATTATAGAAGTATATGGCTTGGAGGGCAAGTAGCCTCTCCTAGAGATAAGGAAGGTTATCCTGGGATTATAATCAATTCTAAACTAACCATATCTGGAGTTGCCTAATATACTCTAACATCCCCCCGCTATCACAACGGGAGTGCGCAAACAATGAGACTAGAGAATAAGTCGAACATATGACATCCCCCGCAGTCGGAACGCTAGTGCGAATGCTTCGACTGGATCAACAGCGGATGGCGCCACCGCCTGAAAAAGGTGACGACACCGGCGGTGATGGCTTGACCACGAGCGTCGGCGCTGCAGCCTGGGAAGGCGCAAACGACAACCTCATCCACGGCAGGGCGACACAAACCGATCTCTCATAAAAAAAAGAAAACAGCAACAGCAAGACGAACCTCTGCGGCGGCCCTATGGCGATGTGTGCCCAACGTGGACGACGAGCTGCACCGCCATGGATTGGCCACGAGTAGAAGTATGTCCCTCTGCTGCTGCGAGACCATGACAGCGTTGCGGATCATGCGCAGATCCTACGGGGGCGTTGCCCCCGGTGGAGATCGATCTTCCCAGGGGCGGCGCAAGAGTAGCGGAAGCCGGAGGCCTAGGGTTTGAACCTAGACCTCTGATACCATGTAAGATTGGGTATAATGTGTGGATATATTGCTTGAGTCACTTGCGCTGATTATATAGGAGTACATGGCTTGGAGGGCAAGTAGTCTCTCCTAGTCCTAGAGATAAGGAAGATTATCCCAGCATTACAATCAATCCTAAACTAACCATATTCGGAGTTGCCTAATATACTCTAACATAGACTGCTAGAGCCGCAATCTCTAGTGCTTTGCCGTGTTGTGCTAACCTTAAGGCCATCCTGAGCACTTGACTTCTAGAAGGGATTTTTGACACATTGAGATTTAAGAGGAACAAGAAAGTGGACACGTCTATGTATGTCTTTTAGTGTCTCAGTTGTCAGCTATTTTGAAGTAGTGGTGAGGATGGAAACGAATTTGAACTATTTGCATTGCATTGGAGGAAACACCAAATTTTTTGTGGCAAATGCGGGAAAACAGATACATTCCAAATTTTCTCATTATACTTCTTTAATGCATCTAAAAATATGATCCTTCAAAATTAGATTGAGATCTGAAATTCCAGGTAAACCAAACTCCAAAAGTTTAGATAATATTAGCTTTGAGTTGCTAACTATAGGAAAATAGGATGCGTATAATGTGGTCGATGTATTACATTGAGCCTCTTGGGCGGTATATATAGAGTACAGAGACTTGAGGGGCAAGGCACCTCCCCGATACATATGGCAGTCCGGGATTACATATCCTAATCTACTAAATATACTCTAACACTAACCGCATAACGAACATAAGTTTTGGAATGTTATTAAACAATAAACTGCTTTTGGTTGAAAAGGTGGAATTTTATGAAACCAGATATTCATTATGAGGTAGAGTCACACTTGCATGAAACAATTTTTTTTATCTATGACACCCTTGAAATTAGAAACGTTCTATACATGCATATAGGTTGGTAGACATTATTCCAGACCCACAGCTGTGTTGATTACATTTGAGTGTTTGGGGTGAGGGAGTTTACTCCCTCTACCTTGTACTTTTTTTCTTCTTAATGAAATGATACACAGCTCTCCTGCATGTTCAAGAAAGAAAAAAAGACCCACAGCTGTATGAGGGCTATATACTAGTATTGTAAATCCTTATTTCTAAGTTAATAAAATGTTCCATCATCACTAGGCTATCTCATTCTCAGACACCATACATACCTAGTTGCTCACAGAATAAAATGTGCCATTGTAAATAATTGATACGGCAGGATTTATATTGCTCAAATCAACGATGACAGCTTACAAACGAGGGCCAGATAACCCAGATCGCCCTCCCTTGGAGGCTCTGATCTTTGTGGATTACTTCTTGCTTAACAAACCCTAATACACTATCAGCTTATATAGATGCTGAGCTAACAAACCTAATCCTGCCAACAACCAATCCACCTATTCTGCCGGAGCTGCAGCTGCTGATCCCGGATTGCCTGTGCGCCGCCGCCTGGAGTATGTGCGTCCCACAAAGGCGTCCGCAACAATAATCTTGCTCATCTTGGACATTGTGAATCTCTTTTATTTCTTGCTCTCAGAATCCTCTATTTTTCTGATCAAAAAGTAAATTTTTGCTACCACAGGACGATATTGGGTTTTTACCCGTATGGTTTATCTGCCTATGGCTTATCTCTTTGGTAAGAAGTTTGTTGGACCAATTACACCAACTATATTGGCATTGAGAGATGAGCTCTATAGTGTACCATACAATGAAATTGATTGGAACAAAGCTCGTGATACTTGTGCCAAGGTTTGTTTTTATTATGTTTTTGTTACATCCACATACAATTTTTTAGTTATTGAAAGAGAACATATTGGATAAGCTGTTCGATCTTAAATCACTGAAAGCAATCTATCTATTGGAAATGGTTCAAGGGTATAGTAATCATTGATAAATGGTTCAAAACTTCTCCATACACAATCTCAGCTATAGGATGGTATCAAAACATTTTTGGTAGGCTGCTGTTGTTAATTGGTTCGGATCATATGAACACTCAAAAATGTTAATCTGAAGATATTTGCTGCAATGTATCAAAACTTGAAAACAATGTTCATATCTTAGTTCGGTTCTATATTCCATCATACAATGTTGATAATTTTGGTAAAGAAAATTTGATTCATAGTGTCATGTCTAGTATGCTTAACAATAAAATTTGATTCATACAATTTCAACTGCCTGATTCTCTGTTATTTCTTTTTTGTACATGCAGGTGGACCTTATCTATCCACGGACAACGGCACAAAATCTTGTATGGACTTGCCTTAATAAAGTTGTGGAGCCAATGCTGAATTGCTGGCCAGTAAACAAGTTAAGAGATATAGCATTGAAAAACATCATGAAGCATATCTACTATGAAGATGAAATTAGTAAATACATCTGTGTATGTCCGATAAACAAGGTATATTCATAGCATATCTACTATGAAGATGAAATTTTGGTGCTCTATGCTAATTGACCTTCATTGGCAAATGCAACCCTTTTTGTTTGGACCTAGACATATGCTGAATTCGCCAGATTTGGTAAATAGTATAATATCTAGCAAAATCTTTGAGGCTCAGCCTATTGCCCTGACTGTAGATCATCTTTTTGAATTTCTTTGACTAGCTTACAGAATGATGCATTGGTTCTTAAAATTTTGGAGTTCTACGAAACATATCTGTAATGGCCAAATGTAATTTGGTTAGCTTACTATAGCAATATCACACATGCTCAACTGGACTTCTTTCAAAGTTTAAATTGTCAAAAGAGAACCAATTCTTGCACATAACTGAAATGATTTGAACAAGAATATTCATTTTAATTTGCAGCTACTTCTCAACTCTTTGCTTGTAGGCACTAGATATGATTTGTTGTTGGGCAGAAAATCCAAATTCAGATGCATTTAAGCAACATCTTCCAAGGATATATGATTTTTTATGGCTTGCGGAGGATGGTATGAAGGCACAGGTACTACCTTGTCATGCTTTGTGCAGCGGTTGTTCTATTCACCATTTTCTCATTGTTGACAATCACTTATAATTACTATTGAAAAGTTTTTGCTACAAAAATTAAATACCCTTCTGGTTAAGAATTTTTCAATATGAACCTAGCTACAATGAAACTCAAAACTTTGTTTCAACAATCGCTATTCTTGACTTGACTGTTTAGTTCTCTGTTTCAACCCCAAGCACCATTTTTAAAAAAAAAATAACAGCAGAGCTTTTATAATCTCACAAATATGTTTCTACAGTGCCAAATGCCACAAATGATGCTAGCATTAACAGCTACAGAAGGCCTTACACCGGTTTCTAGTTATAGCCACATTCCTATTGGATTATTAAGAATTCATAAAGTTGATCATACAATGACTACTACCATAGGACCACAAATTTGAACATTACCATTCTTAATATCATATTTACCAAAACATTCACAGCAAAAGTCATGTTCAAGTCTATGGAATGCTTGGACAGTAGTCTCACTTTTTTTACACAAAATCCTAATTGGGCGGTCTAATACGTTAAATCATCAAATTACCATGGCTATTCCCAATCACAATGATTTACTGGAAAGATTATGTCCGATGGCCACTTACATGTTCGTTCTATTTCTGCAGAAAGCAACCTGTTCTGTTTAAGTCTTAATAAGCATTGTACAAACTTTTTCTCTCTATAATAGGTGTATGATGGCTGTCCAGCCTGGGAGACTGCTTTCATTGTCCAAGCCTATTGCTCGACAGATCTTGTTAATGAGTTTGGTCCAACACTCTGTAAAGCTCATGAATTCATTAAAAGTTCACAGGTTCAAGTTACTCCATCAAATACTTTTATATCATTGTAAGCTAAGCAATGTTTGCAAAGGAAATCTTGATGTGCGTATCTTTATACAGATCCATGAAAACCATCCTGACTACGAAGCTTACTACCGACATAGATCGAAAGGTTCATGGACACTTTCTACAGCAGATAATGGGTGGAGTGTATCTGATTGTACTGCGGAAGCACTCAAGGTCAAGACAAGTTACTTATGATATTTCTCATTTGCTAAAAAACCTTGAATACGTTCTTTCCTGGTAAAAGTATAAGTGATATACTATGACATAGTAACATAGTACTTTTTCAGCCATTATCAGCAAAAAGGTAGTTTTGTTAATGTTTGCCTACTCTAGTGATTCTAAAGTACTACCTCCGTCCCAAAATGTAGCTATTTTTAGGTTTTCTCCAAGTCAAACCTTTTCAATTTTGACCATAGATGGTAAAAAAACATAAATATTGACAACATAAAAGTGATATTAGTTTATTCCTAATGAAACCAACTATCATAACATATAAACTTTTCTATTTAAAAGTAATTATTTTTGGATATATTATTGGTCAAAGATGAAAATGTTTGACTTTGACCAAGTTAAAAAGTTGTTATATTTTTGGACGGAGGTAGTAGTAAATTACTGTTGGATAAATAAGACACATGCACTAGAGATACACACACGCATAACAAACACTGTTGGTCTTGATTTTCTTCTTCGTGCTGTATATACTGTCATTGCTTTTTTTCAATCAAATTTACGGATGCACACACATATTCATGATCATATGGAATCTTTTTGAGTGCCCTTGTGCAAGTATTTGTGTCATGTCGCTCAGTACTCATTTAAATTTTCTTCCATTAACACAGCTTTTCATTTCTTTAGGCTCTTTTGTTGTTGTCAAAGATCTCTCCAGGTCTCGTGGGGGATCCCATAAAAGGAGAAAATTTGTATGACGCTGTGGATTGCATTCTTTCATATGTGGTATGACTCGTTTTAGATCTTTTGTCGTGTTATAGAATTTTGTATAAGCAAGAATATGGCACGGGAAAAATAGTAGATTGATTATGGGGTCGTACACACACATATATATGCAAGGATGTCATAGATTTTGGTTTTTGAAACAGAATCAATCAATGGAGACCCTTCCATAAAGCCACGCACGGTCACAAGGCTTGGTTCGGCAGGTCAACCATGCCTGAAAGAACAGGACCCAAATATCCTTCTAACATTTTGACTGTCACGTTTAAAACTGACATAGTCTGGCTCGCTGCTAGCTCCATATTTGCATCCTTTTCTCCCATCTGAACTCGTTGAAACAGTTTTAATTGTTTCAGTATCACTATTTCTACATTTTAAAATTGAGAAGATTTCATCCACAAATGCCACCCCACTGTGGGCGGGGTCTGTACTCGTTGAAACAGTTTGAATTGAGTCAGCATCACTATTTCTACATTTTAAAATTGACAAAATTTCATCCACAAATACCAACCCACCGTGGGCGGGGACTCGAGCCCACTTGGTGCAATCGCTGAGCATGGATTAAATCATCCTGCCATCTGAAAAGAAAAACGAAAATAAAAAACAAACAAAAAAGAGAGCTATGGCGCATTCTAGATAAATTTACACATAACTTGGCAATTTTCTGAAAGGTGCACAAATTTGATGGTGAATTTTATGATATGTGATTTAGAAGTTCTAAAATCTTTCTTCCAAACCGGATCATATTCTTCCATGTATATTATTGGTTTCCTGCTGAACATCTTGTGGACTAAAGGTGGCAGTGTCAGCATAATATCGGTGTCTTTTAAATTTAGCGCTATATTTTAATAACTTGTGTATTAAAGAGATAACTTACGCAATAATTTAAGCCTGTCCACAAGGTAATTTGAGCATTGGAAAGGCTTACTGTACCGTATCATGGAAGGGGATAACTTTCGTTTGAGTGGAGATTAATATGTCATTCTCGCTTGATTGATTATGAAGATACCCCTTTCATTAGTTCAACATGATAAAACTCACAATACTGAAACAATCCCAAGGAATAAGTACATGGATGATTCTTCGATATTGAAACAACCCAAGGAATAAGTATATGGATAATTCTTACATCTGACTCACAAGTAATACTGCACTAACTGATTTCTAGTGAAGAGCGTGTGGCTGCTACATTATCAGTCATACAGTAAAAGAAAAATGCTGCTGCATTGTCTGCTACTACTCCGTCCAACAAAGACTGTTCGCTTAGAAAATTTTAGACATCACTAGTAGTACAAAATGACCATGTTACTCCTAATTAACTATAGGCAAATACATTGGAATTAGAAAAATAACATCTACTTAAACATTTGATCGGCTCCATGCCCTTCTTTTTTTTTTTTCTCGAATACGCAGGAGAGCTGCGTATCTTTGTATTAATAGAGAGAATAAACCGGCCCCTTACAAACTAGCACACCTCACTCCGAGCCGAGCTGTGAGGGGCTGTGATACACTATGATGTTGTAGCCTAAGAAAAAAACAAAAAACAAAAGCTTGACCCGAGACCACTAACAAGGACTAGGAACTAGCCTAGTCCGAACACTTGACCAGCACTCAAGGAGCTGAGGCTTCGAGCCCCTGCCAGACACCACAAGTGGTGTTCATCCTTGAACGCCTGCAGTAACCTGTCCAAATTTGGGCGGTCTCCTTCAAACACACAAGCGTTTCGGTGTTTCCAAAGAAGCCAAGCACCCAAAATAACCAAAGTATTAAAACCTTTCCGTTTATCTTTCTGAATCTTTTTGACACTCGTCCTCCACCATTCTGAGAAGGAGAGTTCATCCCTTAATGGAGTGCAGACCTGCCAGTCAAACTTTGCTAGAATTCGAAACCAAAACTCTCTTGCAAAGACACATGTGGTGAGTATGTGTTGTATATTTTCAGGTTCTTGATCACACAGCAAACAACGATCGGTATGTGGAAGATTCCTTCTTTCCAAACGATCTGCTGTCCAACACCTGTTCCTTACTGCCAACCATAGAAAAATTTTGCACTTAGCTGGTGCCCAGGATTTCCAAATTCTTCGCCAGGGCTCAAAGTTAATTGCACCATTGAAGAAGGCCAAATAAGCTGATTTAGCTGTGTATTGTCCCGAGGCCTCAAACCGCCAAGTGTGAACATCTTCTTCCTGAGTGAGAACAAACTCAGAAAGAATGTTGGATAGTTGGAACAGCTCATATATCCCAATCCTAGATAAACCTCCTTGTATGTCTTGCGCCCATCTGTTATCAACCATGGCCTCTGCAACCAGACTCATGTTTCTGATACGTGTCGGGACTGCAGCCACCACTAATGGTGCAATGTCTCTGACTGAGCTGCCATTAATCCATTTATCCTTCCAAAATTTAGTTGAATTTCCATTCCCAATAGATGTCTGCATTCCAACCTGGAAAAGTGCCAACACATTGGCGTGGATGGGGATATCAAGGGACAGCCATGGCTTGCTAGAATCTGTTTTCCGCAGCCACAGCCACCGCACTTGTAAAGCCCAGCCCATGATTTCCAAGTTAGGAATTCCCAAACCACCAAGTTCTAGAGGTCTTTGCACCTTCTCCCAAGCCACCAAGCAGCAGCCCCCTTGTGCCTCTTTTCTTCCTTTCCACAAGAAAGCTCTTCGAATCTTATTAATTGCCTTAATGAACCATTTGGGAACATTAAGCGCAATCAATACATGTATCGGAAGAGCTGAGAGAACGAAGCGCACCCAAGTTGCACGACCCGACATATTCATCATATTAGCCTTCCAACCAGGCAATTTGTCTCCTATTCTTTCCACCCAAGACATGAGGTCTGCTTTCCTCAGTTTCTTGTCTGAGATTGGAAGTCCCAAATAAGTGCATGGAAATTTCGACACCGAACAAGTCAAAGACGAGGCAATGGCCATGGTTTCAGTTTCCTCACACCTTATTGGGATAACACAGCTCTTTTGAAAATTTGCACCTTATTGGGCTCCATGCCCTTCTCAATGCAATTATTTCTTGGTATTTGATATTGCTTTAATTAGATGAACTTTTACTACAATCTAAACAAACAATCTTTATGGGACAAAATTTTAAGGCTAAACGAACAGTCTTTGCAGGACGGAGGGAGTACACAACACAATTTCTTGTTTTTTTATATATTCCCAGATTTAACGAAATTATTGTTTTCTCATTGTATAATTCTTTAACCCAGTTTATGAACAATTTAGTGTTGTACTTGACACCTAAAGTAATTGAGCATGCTTTTTTGTTTATTGAAGAATGATGATGGCACCTTTTCTACATATGAGCGTAAAAGAACCACACCTTTGTTGGAGGTGAGTATTTTAAACTGCTCTTTTGTTTCCTGGACAAACAAGTTGTGTAACTTCCATGTTTGAGTTGAGTCAAATATAGAATTTGAACCATTCTTAATTACCTCACTGAAGCGTTTGAAATTGGAAGATTACTACTCTCTTTCTAGACCTCATATATAATCTTCTAGATCTTTCCATAAATAAGACAGATAGCCCACTCCTAGCTGATTGTATATACAAATTATTTGTTTGGGCAGACAAATATAAACTGCAAAATGAAGTTTAGCTTTCAGGGTTGTGCATGGGTGTGCATTTTGTGTAACTTTTTTCATAATTACCCAAAGGTTATTCTCAATAAAAAAATTCATTCCTGACTGTGTGCTAACTTGGAATTTCTTGGCAATAGGTTCTCAACCCTTCAGAGAGCTTTATCAACATTGTTGTTGACTATCCGTAAGAAATGAAATATCCACATAATTTTTAAAAATAAATTTGATTCCAATTATTTTTTATACATGGGATCTGATTCATTGTCTTTAACCAACTGATAGATCTGTTGAATGTACGTCATCAGTGCTCCAAGCTCTGATTATGTTCAGAGAGCTGGATCCAGGGTACCGCAAAGACGAAATAGGAAATTGCATTAAAAGCACATCCAAGTTTATTGAGAAGGAACAAGGAAAAGATGGTTCCTGGTCTCTGAAATTATCTTGTTTGTTATCAGTAAATTATTCATACTTTTAAATTATGAAATAAATAATTAGATTAATTATGACCTAACAGGTTTGGCAGTTGGGGTGTATGTTTCACTTATGGATCATTCTTTGCTGTAAAAGGATTAGCTGCTGCTGGAAGAACTTATGAAAATAGTTCCTCCATCAGGAAAGCATGCAGCTTTCTGTTGTCAAAGCAGCTAGGCACAGGTGGATGGGGTGAAACTTATCTTTCTAGTGAGACTGAGGTAACTATTAATTTTCATTATTTAACTATAACCATGTAGAGGGCTTTGTCAGGTTATGGTATATAGTTCTATATTTGTTAACTTTACCTGCATGATATTGCCTCTTAGCAATATATTAATCTGAGTATGAGTGACAGCCACCAATCAGATCCAATTCTAAGGTGCTTGTTTTCATTAGTCTTTGTTTTCCAACAATAACGTGTTTAGTTGCCTCTAGGAAGACTGAAGAATAGTTTTCAAAAAAAAAGAAGAAGGAAGACTGAAGAAATTCGAATCAGTGGTTGAAAAGTAATTTGGCATGAGTAGTATCTTATTTCTCAATTGTATTGACTTAATCTTGGCTGTTGAATAACAATTGACTGCTCCTGGCAAGTTGGTAACAGTTGTATCCAAATGTAAGTTGAATCAGATAATCCTTAGACACGAATCTCGGAACGGACAACATACATTTGGTACAACTGTTACCAACATACATTCGTATCAGATTCTATCAGAATATATGTGATACCATACAACTGAGAAAGAATATCTATTTTGTTGTCTTTTTTGCCTTTTTTCTCTTCAAAATCCTAACTTCTGTATGATATGCAAGTTGTCAGACACTTCTGATCCAAGCATCTTGGTTTGGCTTTGCATTAAAAAAAATGGAGGCAACTTTATGATTACTGCTTGTTCTCCTAACCTGTTTAGTTGCCTCATCATGGGTGTAAATTAAGTACATTTGGTTCCTGTAATATAATGCATTAAACATACTCTTAGTAATTCAAATGTTGATGTCTAATTTTAATATATATTTTGTACTGATGATCTGAAAGAATTAATTGGTCAGGTTTTGAATCCTTTAATATTTACCAACTTACTGGATAATTCCTTATCTGCATCACAACTGTCCAGAATAACATTATGCAATATTTGATGCTCGGAGCTGTACTATATCTCAACCATGCTTCGTTTGAAGGAAATATTGGTTACAAAATCTTAATGAATTTTCTCTCATTTATTTGGCAGTCATACGTGGGGACCAGAGGTCCTCATGCAGTAAACACTGCTTGGGCAATGTTGGCTTTAATTTATGGTGGTCAGGTATATATTTTGCACATTGCAATTGTCACAAATACATTACTTGTAAAACCGCCGTGATGGCTGCTTATTATTTCATATTATGGGCATACTATACAGGTGGAACGAGATCCGACACCTCTATATCAAGCTGCAAAAGAATTGATCAACATGCAACTAGAGTCAGGCGACTTTCCCCAACAAGTAATTTCTATTTATCTTTGGCTTATAGAAGAGCTATAAGTTAGCATCATGATTTGGTTGTTTTTTTCTCTTTCTGCTAAATAATTCTTTGTCATTACTGTTTTTATAAGGTCTCGAAGCTATAGAAACTGGACTATTACCTTTTGTACTTCAAAATCTTATAATAAAGTTATAAAATTATATATATACTTAAAGAGATAAAGCTAATATATAATCTTTGATATATCCATTGTAGACAGTTCCAAACATATCTATGGTCAGTCCTTGTATGTCCGCTCATATTTTATAGTGTGAAACTAATGAATATCACTGTAACTATGTAACAATGGTTGAGGTACAAACCCAATAATTAGACTGGTGCAAAACCCTGTTTTGCCAGAACAAGACATATCCAGGCTCAGTGCTGTAAGTCCTATGCTCGGCGGATTGAGATCAGTGACATTCCATGGTGACATTAGGTGCAGCCTGAAATTGCAAGCTGCCCAACTATTGTACCAATAATACCACTCTACCATCCGTATGCTATATACTTACAAGTTATATATTAGTCAAAATTCCATTTTCTAGGCAATCATGTATAGGTAAGTTTATGCATTCACGAAGGAGTTTGCGTTCGGGCCATACGACTTGTGCATGAATGCATATAACTATCCCAGAATGTATACACCAATACTTTATTTTTTATGCGATTGACACATGCCGTCCTGCCACATCTCAACACATGTAGTTAGACCTGATGGTTCAACTCCACTTACTTCCTGGTACCTGACCTTTGATCGCAGGAACATGTTGGGTGCTTCAACAGCTCCCTATACTTCAACTACGGCAACTACCGCAACCTGTATCCTATCTGGGCTCTTGGGGAGTTCCGCCGTCGGCTTCTTGCAAAAAAGAAGTTAAACCAACATACTTGATGTCTTGATGATTCGTAAGATCCCTGCAATTAAGGGTAAAGGAATCTGCAAAACAACACTTGAAGCAGTGTATAGGTTGGCATTTATGCCGAAGACAAGCTACTAAACAAAATCAGATCCTTGGCAAATAAAGTCTAGGATCTGCATATTTAACAAAAGAACAACAAAATGTTTGGAATTACAGTTATATATATGTTGTGTGCTCTGTATGGTTATTTTATGATAAGCGAAAAATTGATGTACGTTCTGCGGGATGTGTCCTTCCCTATCTATATCTATAGTAACATTGGTGGTGGGCTCGGCGGCTGCCCGGCCGGGCCACGTCAACGGAAAAGCTGCCACCCATGCGATTTGTTTGGTTACTTTTTGCGAATTTTTTTTGAAGGAATCTTACATGCATAACGTATTAAATGAAGTCTATTTGAAAAAAAAAATTATAGATAGGTGTAAATTTGCGAGCCGAATCTAATGAATCTAATTAGATCATGATTAAATATAGTAATGCTACTCTAATCATTCTCTAATTATACGGTCAAATGTCTAATTAGATACAATAACTACTACAGTGAGCTTTGGTCCTGTCCTTGTTCCTCTGCTTGTTCCTGTGCCATATTATTTTGATTTCCCTGTGCGGTGCCGTCTTCTTTCGGTTAGTTCTGATGCTTTTTTGCTTTCGTCTTGTTGTTGTTTCCTTTTGTTTTTTCCCATTCCCTTTCCATTGCTTTGCCATTTTAATGTGTCTTGACTTATGGTTTCACAAAAGATATTGGTTGTCTAATAGTAAAGACTTATGTTCCCCATGGATGGAAAAAGCCAGCTCCACTTTCTTGAGTGCAAGCCAGCAACTATCTTATGCTGCAATATTTATGCATTGACTTAAATCATTGCAGCAAATTTGGCTGCTAATTGCAAAACCTAGGGTGTGCAGATGTGCTTTGAGTGGCCCAATGATTTTGTCTTGTCTCTGCAAGAAATATGTTTATTCTCATTTATATATATAGAAAAGGAGCAAGATGCAGTGAGTACAGTTAATGCTAAAAGAAACATGATTAAAAGGGATAAAATCAAACTTGACAGTTAGTGGCATATGATCCGATCTAGCTTAGCATTAAACTGGATTATCTCAAGTGTAGGCAATTTAGACTGAAGGCATATAATACAAAGTAGAACAAAGATGTACCCAATCAGAACTTTTTTTCTTTCCATCGAGGAGCATGTGGTGGGTTATTGGGAACTTTTTTTAAAAAAAGATATATTATTCTGAAACTTATGGAGAGCTTTCGCCACGTTGGCCAACTGAAAGCAAAACATCACCAACCATCAGTTTGTTATGCATGTTGGCCAACTGAAAGCAAAACATCACCAACCATCAGTTTGTTATGCATGCATCCCTTAATTAATTTTCTTAAATTGTTATGGACATCGTGATACAATGAACCATGCCTATGCTTCCTATGACAAACTTTTTGTTTCACTAATTTTCTGCTAAATTTAATTAATTTCATGCACGAGTGTGTTGTTTACCACTATTGACACGGGTACACAGCCTGCATCTGGATATGTAAAACATTGCTACCATATCAAAATATTGCTACCAGAGTACCATCTAAGCAAACTTGCATCTGCGTATGTAAATTATTGCTATTATCTCAAAATCATTTCAATATTGCGTATGTAAATTATTGCTATTATCTCAAAATCATTTCAATATTGCTATTATCTTAAAACCACTTCTGTTGTAACCGTTTATATTATATATTGCCTATTGCAAGTATGGGCGCGTGCCAATCACTAGTCTACGGGGCAGCCCGGACACGTCGGCTGAAAATTGCTAGGGTCCTACGATGCTTATCGAATGGTTTGCGGTGTCCTGGACCATACGGCTATTGTGATTTGCTCGCTCGGCTCTTTCCGTGCCGCCGGATACGCAACTACCTGCCTGAGTGCCTGGCTTCAGATCTTCCTCTACCGCTAACGTGTCCGCTCCCTCCGGGACACTACGTGGCTTCTCGCTGTTGCGGTGGCGTTGTTGCATGGTGCCTCGCCGTGGTTGCTGCGACTGAAGATAAGTTGTATCCGGAGCCGATTGACTGATCTTCATCCACTACTAGAAAATGGGCCAAAAATCCAAGCCAAAAATACTAACTGCTGTTTCAGCCGGTACTAATACTACGCATTAATACCGGCTGCAAACAGCAGCTCGTACCTTTGGCTAGCGGCGCTAGTTTGGTACCGGATTAAAACATCACGCGGTACCAAAATTCGCGTATAGTCACCGGTTAGTGCCATCAACCGGTACCAAAAGAACAAAGAGGAATAGACACCGGTTGGTGGCACCAACCAGTGCCTAATGAGTGGACAATGGTACCGAATTTTGGCATGCCCCGGTGCCGCCAGGTGCCCATCACAAAAGCACCGGTTGGTAACTTCAACCGGTGCCGATGCATAGTGTTTGGCACCGGTTGTTTAGCACCAACCGGTGCCTTTGTGCCCCCACTATAAATACCCCGCCCCTCCCAGCTGCCGTGAACTCACTGTTCATGGCAGCTGAGTGAGTGGAGGGGGAGGGGACGAATTTTTTCAATTTTTTTAAAAGGTTAGTAATATTGTTTTCAATACTTTAGTAAATTAATTTTGTAGATGTAGTTAGCACTTGATTTAGTTTATACACATGATAAATATTTGTAGATGTATTTTGGACCTGATTTAGTTTTATGGTTTTATATTATCATTATATAAATTATTAGGTATAAGATAACTATTTATTTATATGTAGTTAGAATTTGAATTATTTTATTATTATATTAGGTATGCATAATATATCTATTTATAGTATATAATTTTGATGACACTCCAATTTATTTCGTAATCAATAATTGATTTATTTAATTTATTATTTGTACTTCTAATGTTTATTTAAAAATAATTTATGTTGACACTCGTTTGATGTTAATAAATGAAATGTGAACCCAAATGAGTCGGCAATGGATGTACATGACGGACCGGCGTTCAATGGAGTTTATTAATGGCGTGCATGAATTCATAAAAGTTGCTGAGAACCACAAGTAAGATGGTTTCGTTCGCTGTCCGTGCAAAAATTGCAAGAATGAGAAGGATTACTCATCATCAAGAATCATCCACAGTCATTTGTTCAGTAGTGGTTTCATGCCGAACTAGTATGTTTGGACCAAGCATGGAGAAAGAGGAATTATGCTGGATAACAATGAAGAAAAAGAGGACATGATTCCTGACTTTGCAGGCAATTACGGAGCCTATTTTGATGACACTGCAATGGGTGAGCCTGAAGAAGATGTTGAAGGACACTTTGTAGAAGATGATCTGGGTCAGATGATGCGCGAAGCAGAGGAAGTTTGCGAAACAGAAAAGGAATCGAGAGATCTGAAGCGTATGTTGGAGGACTATAGAATATTGTTGTACCCAGATTGCAAACAAGACCAAAAGAAGTTGGGTACCACATTGGAATTGTTGCAATGGAAGACATCAAATGGTTTGTCTGACAAGGGATTCGAGGAGTTGCTGAAACTTATAAAAAACTTACTCCTTGAGGGTAACACTTTGCCGGAGACAACATACGAGGCAAAAAAGGTTGTTTGTTCTTTAGGATTAGAGGCACAGAAGATACATGCTTGTCCTAATGACTGCATCCTATATCGAGGTGAGTATGAAAATTTGGATTCATGCCCTGTATGCAACGCATGCCGATATAAGATCCCTCGAGATGATCCAGGCGACATTGAGGGGATGCGTGTCAAGAAGAGGGTGCCTGCCAAGGTGATGTGGTATTTTCCTCTAATGCCACGTCTGAAACGTTTGTTCATGAACAAAACGAATGCTAAATTAATGCGATGGCACAAAGAAGAACGTAAGCAAGACAATATGTTGAGACACCCCGCTGATGAGTCGCAGTGGAGCAAGGTGGACAGAACATTCCCAATATCTACAAATAATGCGAGGAATATAAGGTTCAGCTTAAGTACGGATGACATGAATCCTTTCGGTGAGCAGAACAGTGGCTATAGTACCTGGCCTGTGACACTTTGTATATACAACCTTCCTCCGTGGTTGTGTATGAAGCGAAAATTCATTATGATGCTGGTGCTTATCCCCGACCCGAAGCAACCTGGTAACGATATAGATGTGTATCTAAAACCACTGATTGAGGATCTTCTATTGTTGTGGAAAGAGGAGGGTGTTCGTATGTGGGATGCGCACGCAGAGGAACATTTTAACCTTCGTGTATTGCTTTTCGTAACCACCAACAATTGGCCAGTACTAAGCCACCTCTCCGGACATTCCAATAAGGGTTATAGATCAGGCACTCATTATTTAAAAGAAACCGACAGCACGTATCTCAAGGACTATAGAAAGATCGTGTATATGGGTCATCGTCGATTTCTTCCGATCAAGCACCCATTAAGGAGGAGGCATGCTCACTACGGTGGAAAGGCAGATCATCATACCAAACCTAGACACCGTTGTGGGAAAATGGTGTTTGAAATAGTCAAAGATATAAAAGTAGTATTTGGAAAAGGACCTGGCAGCAGATCAGTGCAGAGTGATGACGGACGTGCATCTATGTGGAAGAAGAAGAGTATTTTTTGAGAGTTACCTTATTGGGAAGTCTTAGAGGTCCGCCACGCAATTGATGTGATGCACCTAACAAATAATCTTTGTGTGAATCTTCTAGGATTCCTTGGTGTATACAGTAAGCCAAAGAATACATTGGAAGCGCGACAAGATCTTCAACGTATGAAACAGCGGGCCGCCTTACATCCATAAAAAAGTGATAAAGGACGTCATTATCTAGGTCCTGCGTGCTACACTCTTAGTAAGAAAGAGAAGCAAAGTATGTTCGGCTGTTTGAATAATATCAAAGTCCCATCAGGCTACTCTTTAAACATAAAGAGGCTACTAAATTTGAAAGAGAAGAAATTCGCACACGTAAAGTCCCATGACTGTCACGTGTTGATGACGCAATTGATTCCAGTTGCACTTAGAGGCATTCTACCAGCTAATGTTTGAGCAACAATCATAAAGCTATGCGCATTTCTCAACACAATTTCTTAGAAGGCAATCGATCCATCGAGTCTAAGCAGGCTATAAGAGGATGTTGTCCAAAGTTTAGTTAGTCTTGAGATGATATTTCCTCCATCATTTTTCAATATTATGATGCATCTTCTAGTTCACCTAGTCAAAGAGATTGGTATTCTCGGTCCTATTTTCCTTCATAATATGTTCCCTTTTGAACGATACTTTGCAGTCCTAAAGAAATACGTTTGTAATCGGGCTCGTCCAGAAAGAAGCATTGCGAAGGGTTACGTCACAGAGGAGGTCATTGAGTTTTGTGTTGACTATGTGGAAGAACTCTGCCCAATTGGGATCCCCGTATCACGTCATGAGGGGCGGCTGATTGGAAAGGGCACACTTGGAAGAAAATTAGTAAATGCCACAGATCATGCCATGTTGAGCAAAGCACATCTCACAGTTCTGCAACAATCAGCTTTGGTGGCTAAATACATGGAGGAGCACATGCAAATTGTGCGAAACATGTACCCTTTGAAGTCTGAGGTATAGATTACAAAACATCATAACGATACATTCGCCACCTGATTGCAGAAGGAAGTCATGTCCAACGATGAAATTCATGAGCAGCTAGTTTGGCTGGCCAGGGGTCCGGCAAATTCAATTCTGATGTACCAAGAATATGAAATTAATGGTTACACATTTTATACAAGAGACCAAGATAACAAGAGCACCAATCAAAATAGTGGTGTTCGTATAGATACCACTGACTCTAGTGGTCAAACGAACACATATTTTGGTTACATTGAAGAGATCTGGGAACTCGGCTATGGGCCGCTAAAGATCCCTCTATTTTGTTGCCAATGGGTTAAACTGACAGGAAAAGGTGTCGATATCGACGAGTACGGAATGGCAACAGTAGACCTCAAAGAACTTGGCTATCGAGACGAACCATTCGTCCTAGCTAAGGATGTCACTCAAGTTTTCTATGTGCAGGATATGTCTAGCAAACCGAAAAAGGAGAAGTCTAGAAATAAATCAAGTTTTCTAGGTGCAGGAGATGAGCCAAAGCGCCACATTGTTCTAGCAGACAAAAGAAAAATTATGGGAGTCGACGATGTCACAGATGAAGAAGAATACAACAAGGTTAAAGACATGACTCCGTTCGTAGTGGAGGTTGACACAAATATTCTTTTAGCCGAAGAGGAGGCTCCCTACACACGTCATGATCATAATGAAGGGACGATTGTAAAGCGAACCATCGTTAATATTCCATTAGTTGAATGATTATGTATTTTAATATTTTCCATGAACATTATCAGATTTGTTATGCAATGAATTGATTTATTGGGCAATTAATTGATTTACTAGGCAAATAAATGATTCATTATTCACAAAATATAATTATTAGGCAATTAACGAATTTACTAGGCAATTAAGTGATTTATTAGACAATTATATTATTTATTGTGTAATTATCAGATTTACTAGACAATTATAATATTTATGGGGTAATTAATTAATTTACTAGGCAAATAAATGATTTACTAGACAATTATAATATTTATTGGGTAAATAATTGATTTACTAGGCAAATAAATGATTTACTAGACAATTCTCAGATATATTGGGCAAGTATTTGATTTACTAGGCAAATAAATGATTTATTATTCAGAGAATATAATTATTAGGCAACTACCGAATTCACAGAATATTAAAAGAATTAATAGACAACCAAATAGGGAAAAGAGAAAAAGAAAACTCCTTTGGTACCGGGTGGAAATATAACCCGGTACCAAAGGATCACCATTTGGTACCGGTTGAAACTAAACCGGTACCAAAAGCTTTTTTCGTCAAAAAAGGGTGTTCTAGGCGGGAGTCGAACCCCGGATTCGGAGCCCAAAACACGTTGAGAAATCATTGCGCTATTTAGAAATTTTAGATTGGAGCGGGCCATCAGTCCAAATAAAGGGAAAAGAAGCCTTAAGCATCGGTTTGTTTCCCTCACCCGGTGCCAAAGGGTATTTTATTTCCCGCCCGTTGGGGACCTAAGGCACCGGTGCCTAAGGCTTTATTAAGGCACCGAGGTAGATTCCAACCGGTGCCCAAGGCTGCCATAGGTACCGGGTGATCTTTTCACCCGGTACCAAAGGCCCGGCCTATATAATCCATCCCCTTCTTCTTCCTCGCCTAAGTCCTCATCTCAATTGCCTCCGCCACCATTGTGTCGACGTCGACCTCCCCGATCCTCGTGCTGCCGTCGCCGTCCTTCGCCGCGCACCGCCGCATCGTCGTGCCGCCATCACTGTTCTTCTCCGCGCTCGCTCCGGCGTCGTTCGCCCGCGCCGGTGGCCTCGCCCCTCCTCCGCCCTCGCCCGCACTGACCTCTTCGTCGATGTCGACTCCGGGCGACTCCGCGCGCCCAGCCCAATTGGGGAAATGCCCGCGCCCGCCTTCCTCGTCCGCTCTGGTGGTCGCGCCATCCTCGATCGCCCTCCCCGGTCCGCCTCGACGCCGCGTGCGGCCCCCTCCCCTGCGGCGGCGAGCACCTCGACGCCGCCCCCTCCACCACGCCGCCGACTCGCCCCCCAACATCGCGCCGGCGACTCGCCCCCCTCCACCGCCGACCAGTGCCCCCGCGCCGACGACGTAAGGAATGGCGGCGCCGCCGCTCGCCGCCCCTTTTTTCTTATTTGTTTTTATTAATATATTAGTTTGTTATATATATGTATATACTATATAATGTATAATTAGGTAGAATTTAAATAATTTCTGCATAATTAGTTTGTATTATATATGTATATATGTATATAGTATATAATTTAGGTATATAGTATATAATTTATGTATATTAGTTTGTATAATTAGATAGAATTTAACTTCTAGTATTAGATAGAATAATGCTTTTAACTTCAACAATTAGATAGAATTTTTTAAATAATTTTTTAATTGAAGAGTGAATATTTCTTTTAACTTCTAGTATTAGATACAATAATTTTTTAGAATTCAAATCTGGATATAGTGTTTTCTTTATTATATATTAAGTAGAATTGATTTATAGAGATATAGCGAGAATTAGAGAGAATATAGAGAGAAATAGAGAAGAATATAGAGAGATATAGTGATCTATTATCATGTATTCATTATTTAATTATGCCATTCAAAGACTTTAATTACATATATTCTTCATTCTTAATTCATAGGTGTCATTTATATTACTTCTCGAGCACGCAAACTCGCGCTAACAGGCAAACACACGCTCACTCACTAACTCTCGCTCGGTCTCTCGCTCACTCACTCACCGACGCTCGATCTCTCGCTCACTCACTCACCGACGCTCTCTCCTTCTCACCGACACTCGGTCTCTCGCTAACTCTCGCTGTCTCCTTCTCACCGACGCTCGGTCTCTCGCTCACACACACACTCACTAACACTTGTACACACTCACACTCACTCACACCCACACACACTCACTCACACCCACATCCACACCCACCCACACACACTCTCTCCCTCTAGCACACACACACACACACTCCCTCTCTCTTTCTCACACACACACACTCTCACACTCTCACACTCTCTAGCGCGCACACACACACACTCCCTCTCTCTCTCTCTCTCACACACACACACACACTCTCACACACTCACTCACACTCACTCTCTCAAAAACACACATGCACTCTCTCTCCCTCTAACCCACACACACACACTCTCCCTCTAACACACACACTCTCTCTCACACACACACTCACTCACACACACACATTGGTTCAAAGAATTGAATTCTCGTGCTTCAGTTAAGAATGGACACATGCTCTAACACATTTTTACGATTTCAGTTAAGGATGGACCCCTTCGGTGATGAGGAGGCCGCCGGGCAATACATGGTGGATGCCATAAACAAAGATACGAGGGCCAACACCGCCCCGCAAATCGGTGAAGAAGATGCTCGGACAGCTGATTCATTTCTAAATATGTCTGGAGATGGCGATGAAGAAGATGATGACTTTGCGCCGCCGTCCAATCATCAGCAGCACGTTCCAGTACGTATCTTAATTATATATGCATGGTGACTTCGGTAGATTAGTTTTGCGATTAACATATCATTTCTGTAATTTAGTCGACTTCCGCATCGCCTTCGTTGAGCTAATCAAAAGGGAGACACCGGCCGACCAAGAAACTGGAGGGAAGACAGGTCGTCACAGAAGTGGACGCAGAGGGCTGTCCAAGTGCTCCAGAGGCTGCTAGCACGAAATCTGTCAACCAATGTGGGGTTATTGTTCGGGCAAGAATTCCGATCACCACAAGACTATGGAAATCGAACAAACCAGAAGAACAGCAATACACCGTGCCTCCACATCAGAAGGAAATGTTATGGACAGAACTCAAGGATATGTTCACTCTTCCTGAAGGAGTTGACCAAGAACTTGTGAAGAAATGTGCCTTGAAAAAGATGGCCCTTGCCTTTGCAACTTTCAAGAAGAAGTTGTACACCAATTACATCAAGAAGGATAAGGAGCCAAACTAGGACAATCTTCCTCAGGTTAAACCATACTGGGAGGAGTTCAAACAATACAAACTATCAGACGAAGCTCAAGGAATATCCGAATAGGCCAAGACAAATGCAGCAAATAAGAAGTATAGCCACCACCTTGGGGCTGGCGGGTACAAGAAGTCAGTTAAAAAATGGCAGAAGATGGAGCAAGACCTTATGGATAGAGGCATCAGGCCGGCGACTTGGGATTGGCTAGATAGATCCAAGTGGTGGTTATTTGCTAACGGCGTGACACTAAATCAGTTGGATGGAACTTTGGCCGTGCCAGAGCATATGCAAGAAGTGTCCCGCGACTTGGTCATAGCAATAGATGGGGCCCAACAAGGAGTATTCCAGCCTCAAAGGGAGAATGATGAACTGACCAGGGCATTAAAGAATCATGAACACCCTGGATGAGCCCACGACATCGGCGTGGTGCCATGGAAAGTTGCTTGGGACGGAGATTCCTCTTACAAGACTCACCGAAAGAGCAAAGCCGAAGAAGAAGAGAAACTCCGTGCCTTACAAGAAGAGATGAACTGGAAGGTTGCGTCCTTGGAATCTCAGATGGACCCCAGGGTCAATGAGGCAGTGCAGCTAGCTCTGAGCCAAAGGGGCACTGCTGGGTCGCACCCGGATGTTGTGATAAGCCCGGCCTCTCAACGACGCAACAGCTGTGCATCCACGGCGGCGCCCGACGTACAAGCTTATCAGCAGCCCCAGATTGAGCCAACGGCGGTAGATGACCAGAGGTATCCAGTGGATGATATCACCATGCCGACAGCATGCGAGCTACATGTGCGAGCAAAGAATATATCCATTCATATAGCATACGGGTCAGCCCTGCCACTGAATCCTTGTACTACAATTCATGGAATGTCGATACCCCCTGGCTACACCTCCGTCACAGTTGAGAAGATAGTTGGAAACAATAAGGATCTTGAGCTCGACTTCGTTGGAGGGGATGGAGAGAAGACATTGGGAGATGCACTGCACGGGGTCGTTCTATGGCATAAGGCCGACATCAAACTTACTGCAAGCACAACGGCTCTCGTGCAGACCGATCGCCCGTTTCCGCGGCCTCCCTCACCGCCATCCCCACAACCACCTCCCTCACCACCGTCTCCGCCGGGGCAAAGGGCCACGAGTACTCCAACTCCTCTAGTACCGGAAAAAGGAAAGAAAAAGACATCATCCCTCCCAGCGGCTGAACCCTCAAAGAAGAAGCAGAAGACGGTCGAAAGAAAATTAACCTACGAGAAGACCACTGAGGAGTTGGAAGAGGAAACTGCTCGATATATAAAAGAACAGTTGAAGCCTAAAGTCCCCCCACCGAGGGAAAAGGTACCTCTAGAATTAGGGAAAAAGCTTCTCGCAAGCCTAGACAACCCATCAAAATCGAAAAGCATACACACCGACTATGATCGTACTCTGACAAAGGCCCACAAGGTGAGAAATCAGAAGAAAAAATGTGGCAAGATCATTCCTCAGTTTGGCACACAACAAAAAGAACTTGAGCCCCTCCAGGTGCCAAGGTTGCCAGTTCTACAAGAGGCGGACCTACAGGCGGCGCTATTTCTTTCTGAAACTGGATTAACGCTAGAGCAGGCAACGGGGCAAGAGGAGCCAGATATCCTTGTCGCTCCCATTATTACTCCATTAGAGCATGGAAAACCTTTTGTCACTAAGGAATAGGAGATGAGTCTGGGCACACAGATGTATAATTTGCATAGATGGTACCTGCGAATGTCGAATGACGAAATGAAAATATTAGGAGTCAAGTATCGTGACCATAATTTCTTCCGCGGGGAGGACGACTTTTGGGTGTACTTTGACAATGTATATCACATATACCATCGACAAGCCCTCGACGCCTCTATCATCACCATTTGGGTTCTGTAAGTATCACTTACCTCTACTTAATTTTTTTTTGTTAACAAGCAACGTAATTATCTGTATGCATTATATAATTTCTATTGTATCATTTAGACAAGAGATTCAAAGAAGCCGAAAAGAAGGATGGCACCATCAGATCGGCTTCATGCCTCCGTTGCTAGTCAACCAAAAAGTGCTCAATGAAAATTACACGGAAACGTGCCAAAACATGTACGATTCGTTGACTAGGCAAAATTACAAATCCTATATATTCATACCATACAACTATGAGTAAGTCTTGGTCGACTCAATTCTCTGTTCTATTTCTAAATAAATACTAAGTCGTCTAATGCATGTATGTATATATCATATCTATATCTGCAGTTATCATTGGGTTTTACTCATACTTGACGTAGAGACCGGCAATCTTGTAGTGTTTGACTCAATGAGAAATCCAAAGTCCGCAATCCAACATATCATAGACCCCTTGAACAAGAAAGTTCAGTTTGCACAATCAAATCTTTTTTCAATTAATAACAATTGTTGAATATCAAACTTAACTTTGAGCGCAGGGTGTGGAAAAAATTTGTGAAAACGAACAAAGGACATGGTCAATGGAGCCCCGAACTGAACGTTAAAATGGATTATCCGGTATGTTGATTCACGGACATTTGTCTAGTTAAGTAATCCCAAATTATTGTAAATTGAGTAATTTATTTGTTTCTCTTTAAGTGTGCGAGACAAAAATAAGGAACTGATTGGTGTGGGTACTACGTATGCGGCCTCTTGCACATCATGACTCCATGCAGGAAGGCTACTACGAAGGAACTAAGAGTACGTACAAACTGTTCACTAGTACATTTTCCTAATTATACTAACACGATGAAATTAATATATCAATAATTTTTTCTAAATGATAGTTGTGTCGCATCGGGGATGAATGTTATTCTACCGATCAGATCAACGCCGTGTGCGAGCAGCTCGCCGGATTCATTTTGAACGAGATCCTAGATCCTAGAGGCGAGTTCTACCACGACGGTCACATCCATAGAGGATTTCCATCGACGTCCTGAGGGGCTCAGTAGTTGGACTATGCACATGACTTGTACATTTGTAAATATTTGTAAATGTGTTGCCTTGTTGTTTGTATATTTGTAAATATATTAGTTTAGCTAATTAGCTTAATTATATGCTTGCATTTGACTTTTAGTTAGTTTCAAATATTATGTGAGATCGAACATGACCAATGAACGTATAGTACCGTAGAACTCGGGTACGCTTAGCAATTATAAAAGAATAAATATTAATAAATAAAACAAACAAAACTGGATTTGGAGAAAATAGGAGGAAAGCTCATTGGTACCGGTTGGAAAAGCCAACCGGTACCAAAGGGGCTGCCAGCTTGCGTCAGCATGGCAGACTCTTTGGTATCGGTTGGTCTTTCCAACCGGTACCAATGAATGGCTAAGGCACCGGATGAAAACCCGGGGTCTTAGGATGAGACCAATGGTCTCGGTTTGGGGGAACCGGTTCCTACGGACTGTTTTCTAGTAGTGTTCCCTTTTCTTTCGTTCTGGGGCAAGTTAGCTGTTGCTTTCGTTCCCTCTGCCCTTCTCTTTCCTTTCGGCCAGTGGTTGGATTTGTTTCTTCTTTTCTTTTCTTTTTAAATTGTCTTCTGCAGTGTCATGCTGGTTTGCTCCTGCGTAATTGTTGCGTTTGCTTTTTGTTGTTTGATCTTCATGTCTAGCCTCGTTTAATTTGCTTCTCTATTTTGCACGCTCTGCTCCGTGCGGTTCCTTACTGTTGTGGCCTCTGCGATGAAGAACAGGGCCATTCCTTACTATTGTCATATGAGGTTCGTAGTTTTTTTATTGCAGCTGCTTGGTAGTGTTGGCTTCTATGTTTTCTCCTACTACCATAGTGTCCGTGTGTTGCTATGGGTAAATATCATCAATTTTATACTCGTTCACTCCGCGTACATACCATTTTGTGATTATGTGGGACATTGATTGTCCAGGATCTTATTGGGATTCCAATTTATAGGTTCCGATTATGATTTCGACTCATTTGTCTGGGTTCCCATTAGAATTTCGATTGATGAAAGGCTAGTCGGACTCGTATACAAAATGGATTAAGGCCCACTTGTCAATGACACAAGACGGATCAAACTAAAATTTGAGATGGATATCTTACTCGTTTTAGTAATAGGTATAAAAGATTTAATACTCCCTGGCTTCGTTATTGCCTTATTGGTGGCATCGGGTTTTTTTTCTGTAGCTTGCTTTTGTTAGCCTTTAGGTAGACATTCTTTTATCTTTCTGTTCTATTTTTGCAAATACTGCCACTTGCAGTGCTGCAATCCTATGCATATATGTAGGCTAATTACCTTTTTCTTTTTGAAAAGACAAACTAATTACTGTTTAGTGGTTGTAATTTGAATCTACGACTTAATATACCTGCTACTGTGTCTATTTTCACTTCTATCATCGCCAGCTCTAAAACATTGTTGTTCATCATCAGCTCTAAAACACTGTTCTTCACCGCACGCATGGGCGCGCCAACCACGAGTCTCCAAATAAAAATGGGCCCTTTCTCATTTTTATGATTTCTAATCAATATTTCCTATAACTGAAACGGTTCTGGAAAAAGAAATAGGCAATACGAAGAAACGATCGATGGCGCACAGACAGGTATGATGCTTTCGCTATTTTGTTTTCGAAAATGGAAGTTTTGTTAATTTTATTTAAACTTACGTCGAAGCGATGTGACAAATTATGAAAGGCTTGCCACCTATGCCCGACATAAGAAAAAAAAACTAACATACTGATGACTATCAATCTACATATTAAATCGCCACCTTTGGTTAAAATATTCATTGGCCATTTTCACCAAGCGCTGAGATGCCACTACAACTAAAATCCTAATAATGTAAACGGTTTTGGCACATGGCCCATTGTCTGGAATAAATATCCCGGATACCCAAAGACAGAGAATTAAAGGGCTAAGTCACTCCGTCAGGTAAGATGATAGCGGCATCAGCGAATCCAACCTACGCGGAGGGGCTCCGTCCTGTCCGACTTAAGGGGAAGGCTCTTTCCGCCCGACCTGGAGGAAGAGTCCTCGCCTCGCCCGACCTATCGGACGGGTCCCACCTCGTCAGATGACCGGATGGACGAGGGGGTCACCCTGTCCTATGGTAAGCAGGGGCGGAGCCCAATAGCAGCCTGTGGGTGCCCAGGCACCCCCCTCATTTGCAAAAATTCCTTAGAAACTCTGGAATTCGGCCCTATTGCCACCCCCCAAGCCCAATACGAGGCACCCCCAGCCCACCCAACAGTCCAAGAAGCAAACACAGGCAAAAGCCCACAGCTAGCTTCCTTCCGGTCGAAGACTCCCCAAAACCGCATCACGCGAGATCGCCTAGGCAGCGCTCGTCCGCCTCCCTCGACTGCGCTCGCTGGCTTCTCCATCTCACAGTCTCTCCATCGTACGCGGCTCCCTGCCGGCCGCGCCGCCGCCATCTGCGACTCCCCGCCGGGCGCCGGGCGCGCAGCGCCGCGGCCCCAGCCGGCCAGCCTGTCACGCCAACTCCAAGCCCGCAACTGCCGTAAGCCCGCAAGCCGTAGCCATCACCGCCGCAACCAGGCAGGAGGCCGCCGGCCACTCGACGCTTCTCCCCTGCCTCTCGAGGTGTCCCTGCCGCAAAAACAGAGGTGAGTCCTGACCATCATGAATCATACAATTTCAATCGCTTTATTCATTTCGATTTTATTAGGTATTTAGATTAGACTATGAGCTGAAATTTAATTTTGCAAATGAACAAAATTTAGGTAACTTTGGAGAGATATTTTAAACGGAAAGCTTGCTGTCCGGCGAAGATGAAATCAATTAGGATGATGAGATTCAATATGACCCCGGTTTAAGGAAAGAAATCGATTTTTATCATCCTAACCTGAGAGAAAAGGGGAGAAGAAAATATTTGGAGAATGGACCTCGTCAACCTCGCGGAATAAATTTCCCTCTTCTAAATTTCCCGCTTTCAATCCAAGACAATCATTTCAGGCTTTCAATGGGGACAATTTGATGAGCTTAGCGAAACTGTATCCTAATGATTTTAGCAATGATGATTTGAGGAATCTTAGCCACCAACTTCGCCTTTACATTGCTGATGTGAGAGAAGATAACAGATTCTCCAACATAAACACTATTGGTGAGCTCTCTCAAAAAATGGTTGGGACAGGGAAATATCGTTTGTACCTTTTGGTCTATCGACTTTTGAAGCTTGTGCTAGTATTGCCTGTCGCCACTGCAACAGTGGAGATATGTTTTTCGGGCATGAAGATTATAAAAACAAGTTTGTCTAATCGCATGGGTGATGAACACCTAAGTCATAGACTTATTTGCTATATAGAGAAAGCAGAAATGAAGAAAGTTAGCAATGAGGTTGTGGTTATTTGTTTCATGAAAATGGAAAGAAAAGGGCGTAAATACGATCTCTAAGAGGTAATATAGTGCATCTATATTAACTTTCAATGGACAGTCTTATTTTTCTTTCCTAAATAATTGACCTATTTGTTCTTCTTTTCTTTAGGTTCGATCATATATTTTGCTATATGGAACATCTTTTGTCAACCTTTTGGGCTTTTGGCTAAAGTGATCAATGTCATGTTTATTTAATTATTTTGCTACAGACTATAGATTGTGACTGGTGAGTGTTGTTTCCTAGCTTCTGCTAGTTTGCGTATCATATGTATTGACTATTGACTAAATTGGCATTGCCATTATTAGAAGACATTGGCCTTTATTTGAATATCATATAAGTCTTGATGAAGTTGGGCACCCCCCACCCATTAGCTCTAGCTTCGCCCCTGATGGTAAGGGCCCACCAAGACCCGCGCCGCGCGGGTCTGACAGTGGCACAGGCTGACAAGAGACCGGGCGTGCTCTGACTGCAGCATGCGCTAACACGGTGCACAGTGGAGCGCCCCTTCCCGTCACGTCCCGTCCTACGGCATTGTAGGACGTATGGTAGGGGCCGGGCGTGCTGCACCAGGACCAAGACACCGCGGCGTATCCCGCTCCTTAGACCACGGGGTCAGACGGACCCGGCCGTGGAGGCAGAGGGTGGCGATGATAGGGTCAGGCGGACCCACCATGACCAAGACGACAGAGAAGGCGCCACGAGGACTCCCTCCCTCCCCCTCTCTCTTTCTCTCTCCCTATTGTACGTTGTCCTCTTCCCTGTCGTACAAAGAGAAGAGGACGGACTCCTGTGCAGGGCCCGAAGACCAAACGGAGAGAGAGAGTTCTGGACAATCAGACACACGGATGATCACCTCATCTAAGCACACGAGCACGCTCTCGCCGCTGGGAAAGAGGCAGGCGGAACTCTGGGCAGTTCTCGCCGGCGACTGCCCTAACCATACGGGAGCCACGAACACACTTCCTTTCCATCGATCTTAGAGACTTGGAACGCTCGTCCCTCTCTCGACCGTTTATAACCCCCTGCTACGAACCGGTGCAAGATACACGAGCAGCACGAAATGGATGTAGGGTATTACACCTCCTGACGGCCAGAACCAGTATAAATCCTTGTGTCTTCTTGCATCACCATCCGCCACTAAACGCGCATCCACGAGAATCACTAGCCGGTGCTAAAAAACACCGACACCCATGTACGAACCCAATGTGAAATTTTGTAGTGCGAAAAAAATATATATATGTTTTTAAATATCAAAGACCTAGAAGTAGCTGCTGCTCCAGTAACACTAGGGATTTTAATTCATTGGTAAGCCCCGAAACCATTAGCCAAACAAATTTGCGAAGCATATTTTGAAAATAAATTTATAACTTTTTACATATGACCTTGGACGAGGAATAGATTTATATGAAACTTTAGAACTCGATGATACAAGTTTATAGTTCAACACCTTTTCATTTGAAGCCAATTTAGTACCAAAATAATTGATACATTGTGGTGAAAATACAAACCTTATTATTTCTTTACCGAGATGGCTTTAAATGATAAAATGGTGAGATATAAAGTTGTAGATCTCATAAAGTTCTATAACTTTCATATAATTATTATCTCCATCGAAGGTCCTATGCAAAAAACTATAGTTTTTTGAAAATACCTTGCAAAAAAAAGGCAATACAGCCTTTTGATTAGGCTGTGAGGTGATTGGATTCCTGCTAGTGGCTTGGTAAATTCCTTGGGTGGACCCGACCAGGTTGCATGTCATGTTACTAAGCGAAAATGTCACGGTTACCCAAAAGGAGCTGATAAAGTGATTTTTTCGTGTGGTTTTCACAACGTTGAAATTTGGATAATGAAGCAGTTTTCACAATTTACTTTTTTTATATCTTCATCATCATCACATCATTTCCCCACACGAATTTTTTAAAATTAGTACGCTTTACATTTCTTTGGACATTGATACTTTCGAATATTTCCAGATAAAAACTAGATTAGTATATGTACGATCGTAGATTTATTCTGTGCAGCTAAGGAGTTACAGCACTATTAACGCCAAAATTGTGCCCAAGATGTAATAGAATTTGAATATCGGCCTTCCCTCATTTTTGTTTTGTTGCCGGAAGGAACGCAGCCGATCGATTTGCTGGTTTTTATCTTTTGCCGACCATTTACATGTTCTTTCTGGGTTGGGGTTTCCACCTGAATTTCATTAAAAGACCTTGAGTAGGCCAAAATATTAGAAGATTTTCAGCAAGGAAAAAATAGGGAGGAACACATACGCAATACAACGTAACAGAGAAGATATAACACACGCACATTTCAAAAGACAAGTCAAGATGCCGGCTGACTATTTACATTTTTTGTTTATACCCTCCGTCCAAAATAAGTGCATTTCGTTGACTTTCAGGAATCGTATTTGACCATTCGTTTTATTAAAAAAAATTTACATAAATATTATTTAATTTTTATGACTTATTATATCACTAAAGATATTTTAATGATAAATTATTTATTTTATAATTTATATAAAAACTTTAAATAAGACGAATGGTCAAACACAATGTAAGATGATCAAAGAAATATATTTATTTTGGGACGGGGGTTTTATGTTTATCAATGATGCTCGCACCCTGCGTTGTCCGAAAATCTACTGATCCTCTTTTCGCACTCCCATCCCCTGCCGCGCGGCCCCCGTGACCGACGTACGTGAAAGCGCCTGTAGCAGTTCCATCATCAGTACCCTCACGGCACTCTGGCGCGCCGCTGCACTTATTGCCGTCACTCGCCTCACCTCCCTTAGCCGTGAAGCTACTCGTCTCCATACTCCATCAAAGGAACTAGCTGCCACAGAAAGCTTGCGTACACAGATACGTGTACACATACATGGGCAAGAAGCCCGGCGGCGCCGGCGCCGGCGCCGGCGCCGGATGGCTTGCCACCGTCCGGAAGGTCTTCAAGCCTTCCAAGGACCAGCGCCACTCCAAGAAGGTACACCCCGCACTTGCACGTACGCGTGTTGGTTGGTTCTCTTCGTGACAAAGTCTCTATGGTCATACAATTATAATGCTGCGTTGATAAGTTGGATCATCGTCAGAGGGGATGCGAGGTAGAGGGCACCGCGGCCGGCACCGGCGGCGGCGGCGACGGTGCAGAGATTGTCTCCTTGGACCACTTTCCGACGGCCGAGACGTCGCCGGAGGTGACGAATGAGGGCAGCAGCGCCGTGGTCTGGAGGGAGATGGGGGAGCACGAGGAGGTGGCGGGTGCCAGGAGGGGCCGCCGGGGCATGGGAGCAGCGACGACGGCAGCGGCGAGGACGGCCGCTGCCCGTGGGAGGGCTGGCAGCAGCGAGGAGCGAGCCGCCGTGCGAATCCAGGCGTTCTACCGAGGATACTTGGTACGCAATTTAATTTTGTACCACATACTTTTGAAACTTAATTTCTTCGCCACTTTTCTGCTTGTTTTGCTTGTCACTTCAGTGCTTTGCTCAGAAAACCATTGGCCCTCCTGTTATTGTTAACACCAGTTGCTTAGAGAGTAACCAATTCAAGGTAGAGGCAATAAGCAGGAACCAAAGATTGCTTGCGGTTTAAGGGAAATACCAACATGTGTGTTTTACAAAAAAAAAACATTGCTATGCGTACGGCCTCCCTCATCAGACCGTACCAATCACAACCGGATGCGCCACATTTGCCGTGTGCCAAAGCCACACGGCAAACCCCACGCGGCATAGATCTGCCGGCAAAGACAAGTTTGCCGTGGGTCAATGTTCGGGCACACGACAAATAATTTTCGGAATAAATAAAAAAAACAACCACCACCACGTCCGCCACCACCGCCGCCCTGCAGCAGCCCCAGCCGCACCCCCGCTGCGCCGCCTGCAGGCCGTCGAGGGAAGGCCGGAGCCGCGCCGTTGCCGTTGCTGTCGGGAAGAGGCGGTGCCGCGCCGCCGCAGGCCAAGGAGGGGCGGGGACACCACCTCAGGTCAGGGCCAGGGGGCCGCACTACAAGGAGGGGGAGACGGTGGCGGCGCACACGGCCATCCACATGCGGGAGTGGCGGCGGCCATCCACATCGCAGATCTGGGGAGGGAGCGACGGCGGCGGCCATCCACGTTGCAGATCTGGGGAGGGGAGGGGCCGCGCCATCGCCGGTGAGGGAGAGGCGGCGCTGGGCAGCTACCGGACGAGGATGGCGCGTCGGTGATGGTGCTCGAGGCTGCGCCTCCGGCGGCGCCGTCTGTCCGCTTCCCGCTGGGGCCGGTCGCCGCTCGAGGCCCCACCTGGTGGCCTCCGCCTTCCGGCGCTCGAAGACGCACCACCGCCAGCGCCGGCCATTCACTGCCGGCGGCGGCGGAGTGCAGGGCGGATGGCGGCGGCGGAGCGCAGGGACGTGGCGGGGCCCCCGAGCCCGACCCCGATGCCCGCGCCGAAGGGCGGGGACGGCGGCTGACCCCCTAGGTGGCGGCAGCCACTACGCTGGTGCGGGCGCGCCCACCAGGCCCCGTGCTCTATGCCTGCGCCACCACCACGGTCGGAGAGAGAGAGAGATAGAGACGAAGGCAGGGAGAGAGGGGGAGTGAGGGGGCTTATCTGATGGTGGGGGGAGAGAGGATCCGGGGTGCGGATCGATGATGTGGCAACTGTTGTTTGCCGAGTGCCAAGAAGAAAGCACTCGGCAAATAGCTTTTTTTGCCGAGTGCCAGACAGATAGCACTCGGCAAACTATTTTTTTTATTTTTTTGTTCTCTTCTTCTTTTTCTGTTCTTCTAAATATATTACGATGCACTTTGAAAATACTATGTCAAATTTACTCAACAATATGTATTTAGTTTGCTACTTTTATTATTTTATTATTTATGCAGTTATAGCTTAAATTAAATTATTCTATAATTGCATTTTAAACATTAAAATTATGAAACAGTTTCAAAAAATTACCAAAATTGCACATGAAATAACCTATATTCTCTATTGTCTATACAAAAGGTTTTATAGTCAAACCACAATTTAACCATCACGGTTGTCTCAAAATCTAATTGAATCATTCTTAACGCTACTAGTCTTTCTTTGAGATGCTTCGATTTGTAAACATCGTATGTGACAAAATGTGCGAAACTTTCTCAATTTTTTACCATAGTTTCCACGTATGATATCATGAGATATTGGCAGATTTTATAATTTTCAGACTTTATTTGTTTTTTCTAGAATTTTAAAATCACTAGCGCACACGCTCGTGGTCATGTTTTCTGAATAAGATGTTCGAAATTTCATTTCATTTCATGAATAAGGCCTAAAAATAGGTTAAATAACATGAATATTATTTTTCTACTCATTTTATTCTATTACTTGAATCACTTGCAGTTCAAATTTGACTTAATTGAAAAAATTGCTTGAAATGAAATTAATTAGTTAATTATAGAAAATAAAAACAAAAATATACTAAATTTTAACATAAAGTACCATATGTCATATGTGAAGAGTAAAAAATTTTTGAGGTGAGAGGACGAATTTTTTTTATTATTTTGCCGTGTGCAAAAAAAACACACGACAATTTTAATACTTTGCCGTGTGCTAAAAAAAAGTACACAGCAAACACAAGGCTTTGCCGTGTGCCAAAGTAAAGCACACTGCCACGAGTTTGCCGGGTGTTTATTTGTAGACACTCGGCAAAGTTGTTTTTTGCCGTGTGCCCGAGAAATTGCACACGGCAAACTCGTTGGCACACGGCAAATGTAGAGTTTCCCGTAGTGAATGGCGCTGCTTAGTTGTTTCCTTTATGGCTTCATTTGTCTAGGAAGAAGTTATTAACAACTAGATCGTCATCAAGTGGCGACACCTTGCTTGTGGTGGTGTACATACAGTAGGAGAGGTGGATGCACTGGCTCTCCTTGCGGACTTGCGGTGCTTTGGTAATGGACCACACCTTCGCCTTTGCGTGGATCCCATTATTGTTGACGAGAATGTGATCAGCGAGATGGCATGGCGCACGCCATTTCCCTCTCTTTTTAGTTTCTCTCGATTGACAAAGAACATTAGCTATACCAGGAGGACAGGAGATGGTAACTGCATGCATTTGCACGCAGGCGAGGCGAGCCCGGCGCGCGCTGCGGGGGTTGGTGCGGCTGCAGGCGCTGGTGCGCGGCCACCAGGTGCGGCGCCAGGTCCACCTCACCATGCGCTGCATGCAGGCGCTCGTCCACGCGCAGGCCCGCGTCCGTGCCCGCCGCCTCACCTCCCACCCCCAGCGCCGCCACCCCGGCATTCCTGCGGATCTCGTCCCCAGCCAGCAGCGCGGGGGCAGGCTCTCCATCGGCCACGACCGCGTGACGCCGGCCGCCGTACAGGTGCATCGGGCTCCTCAACGGCACAGCAGCGCCAGCCATTCCCTGGAGGGAAGAAGAAGGTGGGACGCCGCCGTTCCGGCTGATGATGGCATGCCGGCGCCGCGCCGGCACGACGCGGTGGCCGCGGCCTGGGGCGAGATGGCCCCTGCCTATCAAGCATACGGATTGCAGCATCAGCGGCAGGTATGCTTTGACGACTACATTATTATTGTCAACCTCGAATTTTTCTTCTAATTAAGTTGTCGAGCTTTTTCACGGATCCATTTTCTACTTTTGCTGCTGCCTCGATCGGTAACTGAGACAACAAGTTGATTCGTGCAGCTCGATGAATCGGAAGACAGGGATGAGCGACGCGGCGGCTGGCGCTGGCTGGAGGACTGCCACTGCCACACCGGCGTGCAGCCAAAGCAGGACATCCAGCACGGACCGGCCGAGACGTCCTACGTAACTGCGGCTGCCACCGAAGGCGTCTCGGAGAACACTGTCGAGATGGAGGACGCCAGGAAGAGCCCGACGAGGGACCTCTACCCGGTCCGTCAACCGTCGTCTATCCCGGGTTACATGGTGGCGACGCAGTCGGCGCGTGCCAAGGCTCGCATCATCGCGCCGCCGGCTGCTTCGAGGGCAGGCGCCCGGAGCCGGTCCGGATCGGGGGCGCTCGGCGGTGCTTCGACAACGTCGACAGCGAACTTAGGCTGGAGCATGAGCCACAATGGTGGCAGCGGCGGCTGCGCCAGCGCTCCACAGCAGAGAGCTGGGCAATAGCCCGGAGTCCAGCTGCAGCGGTGACCGGACGCCGACAGTGTTAGGGGGCCGAAGCAGGCTGGCCTTTGCTTGACCTTGCCATGAAAATGATCGTGTACAAGGGCTTGGGGCGTATGACTGACCACTAGTAGAAAACACGTCTAGACATTGCAATTGTAATTAGTTTTTAATGTTTCTAAAATTATTTTATTTTGTGTCCATAAAATACTTGGATGATATTTTCTATAAAACATTTTTATTTGTTCTAAAACATTTATTTCAAAACAATTCCTCTTGTCTCAGAACTATTTTCTATCTTTTTAGGAAATATTTTATATAGAATAGTTTATTTGTTTCAGAACTATTTCTATTTTTAGTGTGGAACATTTGTTCCCCTTAAAAATTTAAATTGCTCTCGATTCATAATAGTTTGGAAGTAGTGTTAGCCTAAACGGTAAACGCTAAACAATCGGTCACCTATCGTTTAGCTCTTTATTCAACCTAAACAGGTTAAACAGTCATTAAGCGAGTTAAACAGCTAATTAAACGGACACAGCTAGTCACTGTGTAGTAAACGGACTAAACAGCTAACAGCCGTGTAGGCAAACAGTTGTTTGAACGGTAAAATGAACCAAACACTAATTTAGTGAGTTATCTGAACTTCGGATATAGTTAAGAGTTCAATTTAAACTTTTTCCTAGTTTAAACCAAGGAAAATAGAGAACAAGGTGCTGACTCGTAGAAAGGTTCAGAACCTGTTTACCAATGCCTTCTATGCTTTTACAATCTGTAGAGCACATGGCGAACGACCTAACTTCAATGGCAACATCCAAAAACAGACTAGAAGACACATAATCCACAAGATCAGACAGACTTTCTGAATAGAAACCAACCGAAACGAGAAAAGCTATCAACTAAGGTAGCGCAGCAAAAGTGGGTAAACAATCTTACAATTGTAGTATATTGCATTAATTACAGTGATTGGTCTCATCCACGGAAATAAATAACAGCCTCTAAAGACGGCTCTTTGCGGCGATGTTAGAAACATGGAAGGGTAAAATGCAAATAACCTTGTCATCATAAAGACGAAGACGTCCAGGAGTCACCTCTAGAAGTACTATATGAAGAATAATATCATCTATGGGTCACGCATGCAAAAACAGTTCTATTCTATTGATTAAATTTAATAAAGCATCTCAGCTGGGTTAGTAAACAAAGTTCTAGCAAACAACAGCATCTGTAAATTGGAGGTGTAGCACATCAAAATCTGGATACTACAAGAACAATATGTATGGAAATTTTCAAATGGATCAAAATCCCACAAGTCACAATGATTTTCAGGCCTCAAAAGAACACGACTTCCACATAAACTTGGTACGGGGATGAACAGAAAAACGCAACAGGATGATACTGCCATCACTTTTTCTTTTTCCCACCTTTTGTGTTCTTCAAACTGCCACCAGTTGAAGAGCTGGGCGCTGATTCCTGCTTCTTTGTCCTTCCGTGATGCTTGGGAACTAGCTCTGCTATTTGGATCATCAGCTGCTTCTCTGTAACATGTGAAGGCATGTCAGTAAAATACAAGTCTAAAAATATCTCTTACAAAGACCAAACCTTGGGCAGCGCATCCTAGCAAAATATAGCATCAAATTTCAAGATATTAATTGGAATACAGTTCGTATTGTTGCAATCATCCATTAAAGTTTTTCTAGACAGTCATTAAACGCATATATTCAGTTCAGTGAAAACACTCCTCCAGGTGATAGGAGATAGATGTGGCTAAGAAACTACAAAAACAGGTATAACAACCATTCCAACACTTAAAAAACAAGCATAACAACTATTCCACCATCCATTCACACAATCATTCTTGACAAGGGCTGATCTACTGATTGTTTGGCAGTAGCACTGGCTACTGCAACTAATAATATGCTGGAAATTCATATCGAGATCTTTATCAGAATATGCAGCATCCAGGAGTTCAGAGATAACTAATTCAGTTGTGCATATTTCATAGATGCATTTAGCCAACGTAAAAGCTACACGCAGTAAAAATTTCATCAAGACACTAGCTAATCAATGACAAAAGAAGCTGAGTATGGAAGTGTAGTTGCCCATGTCGTGCCTCATTCCAGAATTGTAGCAAAAAAAAAATCAGATACAAGACATTCAACAAAGTTCCATAGAAATGATCCTACATAGTTACATACATGATATATATCAACCAACAGTGCTCACAGCAACATTATAGCACGATATATCATATCAAACAAGATAAAGTAAATAAAAGAGAGGAATAAATAAGATGGTTAAGACACAATTCCATAAACCCAACATATGAACAACAGAGGCATTATGTTTACAGAACAATTTGATGACAGTACTACCTTGGACCCGTTTGAGGAAAATGTTTTTCCTAGAAAGTCAGGTTAAGAATCATGGTTCCTTGAACTAACAATAACAGAACTTCCTGAAGTATATATTTCCACATGATAGATGACACACGATCAATGTCAAGAAGGAAACTTGCCTCTGAATAGAGTTTCTTCAGATCCATACAAGTATCTTTTTTCTAGAATTTAATGTCAATATCAAATAGAAAATGAAGGGCAAAACTGGCTATTAACCCAAACTAGAATATTAGGCATCACAGTAAGGTAATTAGTTTATATAAGACAAAGAAGCTGCATAAGTAGGTATTCAAGTAGGACACATATTACTTGTTTCATTCAATTAGAAAAAATTCACTAACACAAACTATGCTTTTTTAAATAAATAGGCTTCGGCTCATAATACTGCAACTGCTTATCCAGACAGCCCAAAAATGTTTAGCAATTTAATCACAGTAGAAATAAGCATTACGCTGATCAACCATTTCTTTTCCTAAATGGGGTGCCAGTGGGTCTAATGTATCGAAGACTCTGTCGTGACCATGACTAACAGTAACAGGAATGCCCTGAATTTCATTGGATATTCACTAACAATGATCATAAAATATCAACAGATATACAAAAGAAATGGCATATGCAGGGCACACAGAAAGAAGATTCAGGAAATGTAGGTAACAAAAAAAAAGACTGAGTTAATCTGAATGAACATAAGAAGTGAGTCAAGTGACCAACAAAGACGTGAACATTTAGTAATTGAAGTCTACCCAGGTAAGGGAGGCTCAAAGTTGAAGAGTTCAAGTGACCCAGATTCAAGGAGTTTACCCAACAAGGTGGAAAGTGATGAACTAAATGCCCCAATCTCTGAAGTTATTATTGTTTAACCCTAGATTTTAGTAAAGAAAAGAAAATCTTGTGAAAAAAGAATAGTCAAAAAGAATTGTTGAAATAGTCAGATGGACATGCTTCTGAAAGATTGGAACATAGACGCACTACCCCAAAAGACATGGCCGGTTAGAGAAATCATTCAGCGTTTCAAAGCACAAACAAGACCCAGCTAATTGAGGAGGTACCACGCATCTGTAAAACCAAGAAAAAATAGGACCATACTACCAAACATTTGAATGTGTATGACTAGCTTTGAATATGGAATAAAACCTACAAGCACTCAATGCAAGTTTTGCAACATTGAGCTTAACAGAAAGGAAGGAAATAGACATTAAACCGTCAAGGAGAAGCATAGGTTTCGTTGATTCTGTGAAGTGATTCAACATGAATCTAGCAAATGCTAACTAACAAAGTGCAGAAGAAGTTAGGTTTGAAAAAAACAGTGTATGAATATCTCTAACTAAGTAACTATAACATCAATACATGCATGTTGGTGTTGACAGACAATAAATAAACATTGAGGCATCAAGACAGAGCAGCAACACAAGTTTTCCTGATACTGTGAAAGTATTTACACATGAGTTTGGCATACATCAAACCAAACAAAAAGCAGAAAAAATCTACACTTATGTATACATCCATAAATAACAGCATCAAGGCATGGACATAATGACAAAACGACCAAATCAACAAAATTGAGATTTCTAAACAGTAAGCAATTCATGAAAATCATATTTATCTAAGATATTATCATGCACCACTTTATCCAATTAATATAGCACTTGAATGCAACCCACCATCAGTGTGCCATTTGCTTGATTGGATCAACAACCAAAAACTAGCAAATGAATACTGCTTAGTTGTTCTTCTTAGCTTTAATTGATAGGAAATGCTTGCAGTCCCATCCAAAATTCAGTATAGGTGAAAGCAAGTGGCTGCCAGAATTAGAATTACGGCAGTACTTCGGCACTTACTCGTCTTAATAGCAGGATTGACAGGGGAGCCGTCATCCTTCTTGAGCTGCACCCTGACCCTCCCCACCTGGAAGAAATCCCGAGGGTACGCCTTATCCAGCTACACACAACAACCAATCCGCACAACAATACCCATCAGATGCGCAAATCAAGCAAGAACAATTAGACTGCCAAAAAGAAATAATCTAACAACTAATCAGGGTGGGTACCTCGATGGCGTGGGGGATCTTGAGGTGGGAGCAGCAGTCGGCGATCTCGATGCAGGTGGGGTCGGGGCAGGCCTTACTGGTGGCGATGCGGCGGCCTTCAGCAACCGTCTTCTTGGAGTTGAGGTAGACCGGGTAGATGACATTCCACTTCTTGATAGTGCTCCGCAGGTCGCCCCCGCCACTGTCCATCTGCCGATGAGATTGGGGGAAGCTGGGGGTCTGGGGGAGGAGGGAGCGGCGACGGCGCACGGGGATTGGGGGCGATGTGTGGTGGGGGGGGGGGGGGGGGGGGGGGGGCGGCGGCAGGAGTCCGAGCGGGGGGTTGGGGGCTTGGGGGGCGGGGGAGCCGGGGAGGGGGACCTGGGCGCTGGGACCAGATGCGGAAGGAGAAACCGGGAGGGTCTACTATACTAAAATCTAGAGTAAATTCCCTCTATGCCATTGTAAAATTGTGGTGATCCCTTATGTGCCATTGAAAATTAGCTCATTCCTTCTATGCCATCATTTATAATTTCCCATCCCCTTCATGCCATTGCTGTTAACTCTTCCTAACAGATCCGTTAAAGCTTACGACGAAAAGACCAAAATATCCCTTCGTTACCTTATCCCCCGAGAGCCCACCCCCTCCCATCCCCGACGCCAATCCCGCTTGGACCCCCTGCCTCCGAACCCTAGATCTTGCTGGGCGAGCGGGCGCAAGCGCTGGACGGCAGCTGCAGCAGCCGGCTGCGGGAGCAGGGCGGGCGCGCCGTTCCTCGCGCGGGCCCCGCGTGCCCCATCGCGCGTCCTCCTCGCGCGGGCGCGAGCGCGAGCGCTGGGCGGCGCTCGCGGGAGCTGGGCAGGCGCGCCATTTCTCCCTCGCGCGGGCCCCGCGCGCGGGCCTCCTCGTGCGAGCACGAGCGCTGGGCGGCGCCTGCGGGTGCTGGGCGGGCGCGCAGCGCTGGGGCGCGTGCCTCGCGGGCACTGGGTGCCTGGGTGACGGGAGTGAGCGGCACGTGCGCCCCCCTCGCGCAGGCGTATGCACTGACCAGCTACGATGGGAACACAAGGAAGCTACTCTGAAGTGGCTCAAACTAGATAGAGCAACTTTGCATTGAGTATCTAATGCTACCTACACCATAGTCACAGGATTCGGGGTCGATGCCTCGTCCCACGACCCGGGAACGCCGTTCCGATTCGAGGGTCGGGGTCAAAGTGGGTCAGTGTCCCATTCAAGATTGGATCGCGTCCCGGTTTGAGAGGGGTCGCAGCCCCATTACTAACAGATTTAATTAGGATAAGAAGGTTAAGGGTGTGGTTTTTGTTAGATAATGAGCCGAGTACGTGTACTATGGTCTAAATGTACTCTTTTTATACATTTCTTATATGCTTGTGCAGATTAGTTTCTTCATTAGTAGCACATATATAGTTTTTGCCTTTTTAAAGACGCATCGACCCGAAAATATCGACCCGGATGAATCAGGGTCACGTTCCACATAATAATTTATCGTTCCACAGAGGTATATCCCCTTCGTACCACAATTTTATAAAGTGACGACCCTTGACCTTCGACCCCGTTCCTCGACCCGGTCGACCCAGAAACTTTGTGACTATGACCTACACATGAAAGCACTCCACTAGCAGCTATCTTGAAGCCTACAAAAGATAAGAAAGCAAAAGGGAAGGCAAAGACTGAAGGGAAGGCAGCAACAAAGAAAAAAAAGAAGAAGAATCAAGTTCCAGTGCTACATGATAGTCCAGCGATAGGTACTAGAAGCAAGACAACCCCCACAAGGATAGCCCTGCCTCACATACTAGAAGCAAAAGAAAGCTTTCCCTACCAGATCTGAATGTCTAGTTGATGCAATTCATTGTGTATGGGCTGCAAGTTGATGTGATATATTTTGCTTCTTTTTCTGTGGAACCTAGTCTATGCACTGTTATTTTGCTGGAACCTTGTGAAGCTGAACTTTGTGAGGTTGCTGCTACTAGTTTTGAGGCCTGTACTACTTTTGGCATGTATGGACAACACTGGTTGCTTGTAATGATGCATGTTGGGCATCAAAAACTAGTTGTATGAACACCACTGGCAGTTTGCAATGAATTTTATATATTTAATATCTCTTTATATGGGTTGTTCGGTCATTATGTTTGCCCTCCATCTCCTGATAAAATAACTAGGTCAATATATACTATTCTTTTTTCTAATGGCATGGAAGGAATGAAGGTAAGAAATATGCTTCATCCTATGTAGGGGTATTTTGGTCTTTTCGTCATAAGCTTTAACGGATTTGTTAGGGAGAGTTAACAGCAATGGCATGGAGGGGATGAGAAATTATAAATGATGGCATAGAAGGGATGAGCTAATTTTCAATGGCACATAAGAGATCACCTCAATTTTACAATGGCATAGAGAGAATTTACTCTAAAATCTATCTATATCTATATATTTATATGCTACTAAAAAAGAAATAAAGATCACTTTTTTTCATTCGTCCTCCCCTCGTTTCGTTTTGCTCCGTCCCCGCCCATCAGATTCGCGAGGATTGGTCCACTGCGTGCAATCCTGACGCCATCTAGGGTCTGATTGGTTTCAGGATGTGCCCAGTCTGCATCACATGGCAGAACCAGGTTCCCCACAGCCAGGCTCTGCACATGCAAGGGCAGCATATTTGGGGTGTGTTTAGATCCCACAAAATTTCCAAACTTTCCATCACATCCATCACATCTCCTATCATATCGAAACATTAAATATAGCAAATAACTTATGCATGGAATACTAAATGTAGTTAAATAAAAAAACTAATTGCATAGTTTTAATGTACATTGCGAGACGAATCTGTTGAGCCTAGTTAGATCATAGTAGGACAATATTTACCACAAACAAACAAAAAGTGCTACAATATGCTACAGTGACTGATGTGACTTTTTCTCCCCAATTCCCCTCATCTAAACACAGCCTTGATTGTTAGGATGGCTTGAGCCAGGCTGCATTGAGCTAGTGATTGGTTGCATGGATACTAGGAAATTTCAGTGTAAAATGCATGTCCCGCGTTCACCGCTGCACAGCAGGAGTCTGGTTCCGGAGAAACGACCATCTTATTCGTATGTATCCTAGGAGCCAGGCCCGAGGGCTCTCCATGTACGCGACTGGTTAAGCTCCCTGTCCATCTCGGGCAACCAATCAAGCCATGCTCGCAGGCAATTTCTATTTGTCGCATATGCGAGCGGGCGCCGATCCATCGGAGAAAGCACTTTGCCGCAGAGCTGAAGTGCCTTGACTCCGTACAATACCAATACTTAAATAAAAAATGTGCTACATCACAAACCAATTATTCAAATTAAATTCTGATTACACCGTTATGTTTTTTTCGGTAAGATCTTCAAAACTAGACCACACTTAACTATGTTTAGATGATATTTTTTATAAAACATTTTTATTTGTTCTAGAACAACTTGTTTTGTTTTGGAACATTTTGTTTTCTTCTCAAAACATTTTCTACTTTTTATGAACATTTTTATTTGTTCTAGAATAATTTATATTTTTTAGGGTGGAACACCAAATTTTTTTCTAGTTTTACCATCAAATTACTCCAATTAAACAAATCATCCAAATATAATGTATTCATAATTTTTCAATACTGGTATGTAAAAAGAAAGTGCTGTGCATGCAGCAGTGCCAAGGTGGCTCCGTGGCTGGTGGGGGAGCCTGCTGCAATCCTTCTGCGATAGCAGAGCTGGCCCTCGCGCGCGCTAGGAATAGACATCCCCATGCTCGCATGCGGAGAGCCTGGTTGGCTGCCGTCCGGGCGACCAATCAGACCCCTAATCAACACTAGCCTACGCTTGCCTAGCATCGCGTCCTACCCTCCGCACGCCTACGCACATCACGCGCCGCATCCGCTCCGCACGCATGCCAACCTCCGCCCGCGCCGATCTCGCCCACTCTGATCGGCGACCTCGCGCAGCGCCCACCTCCCTACCTCGCCCAGGCTTCCGCGACACCCCATGGAGGTGCCCCAAGTCCAACGTCCGCTTTCCCCGACCGCCGCCGGCCTCGTCCTCCTCTCCCAACCGTTGTTGGCCCCGAGGTTTTTTTATCCGACCGATTCCACCGAACCGCCGGCCACCGGTTCCGGTTAACCGGACCGGTTGGACCGGTTACCGGTTCCTACCGGCCAAATTCAAAACCAAATTCAAACGTTCCCGTTGTAACGGTTAGTACCGGTTAGCCGGCCGGTTTGTTGGTAAAACCGGACCGGTTTCACCGGTTACCGGCCTTTGAACAAAATAAACCGACAGTTTTAAATTGGTTTCGTGGTGTGAAATAAAAAGAAATTTTGGTATGAACTATGCACATATTAATGTAAAATACCACACCAAAGTAACAATTTATAATTATGCAGAGATATACAATATTAATGCGCGTGCATACAAATACCATAGTCATAATCGTGCCTACAAATACAGTAGTCACTGATACACATTAATAATAGTTCAACGTAAGAATGGGAAGACCCCCATTCGGGACGCCATTTGGTATTCGGCGATGGACATCACATTCAAACCTCGCACTCTAAGCTGTTCAGCCTTGTAGTCTTGCCAAGATTGCCCTGTCCACGCCGATGTTGTCTTCCATTCCTGAACTAACATAGTGTAAAAATGGGGGTCTTCCCATTCGTACACCCATCTCGTCTGTGGCTGCATGCTGATGTCAGGTATGGGATAGTGAAAAGAGTGCCTGGAATCGCTATAGGAGGAAGAAGAGTACTGTGGAGTATCGTTGTCCGTCGGTCCAACCGTTCTCCTCGGAGATTCCGGTGCTCCATGATCGGGGTCCTGAGTAGCATGTGTGAACTGAGTCTCCCCTGCAATTAACCATATATAATAATTAGTACTCATAATCAGAAACAGGTGTGCATATATAGGTGCAATGTATACCTGTGAAACGAATGGGAATACCACCATCACTACCACCACCACCACCAGCAACATCTGCAACGTCACTACCGTCACTAGCGGAGCTGCTATCCCCAGTCTCTTGATACGGTGGACTACGCTCACCATCGCCATCATCTGTGGACGTGTCGCTGTTCACTGATTTTGCTGTTGCTTTTCCTTTTCCTTTTTGACGCTTCGAGTCATCCTTCGTATGCCCCCTCTGGAATTTCCTCTTCCCTAGGTGAGTGTCACCCACATGTCTACGTGCCCAATCGCTGATGCAAGCATCCCCCGTAGTGTCACGTAGATCTGAGAGGTTTATTTGATCCCTGACAATATGAGACAGGAGAGGGACGTCTCCGTCATCATCATCCTCGTCCAGAACTGGAGCGCAGTTAGATCGACCATATTCCATCCATTCCCGCACCGGATTATTCTCATCATAAAATGAAAGATGGGCCAGCTGGTCGATAAAATCACCTTCTTCACGTATCGGTGGGCCGGAGACCTCCTCTAGTCGCAGACGAAGGTTGTAGTTGACATAGACCAGCTTGTTAAGTTTCTTGTGCGACAATCAATTGCGAACTTTTGTATGCAGCAAGGCAAAAGTACTCCAGTTGCGCTCGCATCCACTGGACGAACAACATTGTGAAACAAGCCGCATGGCAAGATACTGCAGCTTTGGAGTGCTTGATCCGAACATCATCCACCAGGACGCTGTATGTGCAACCAAGTATGTAAGCAATATATTCAAATATAGAGAAAACAACAATATCTTACGGAGTAACTGTTACATGGGGATGTCTTTGGATCCATCGCCATTCTCATTGCCATTTCACTACCAAACTCGCCAACCTTCTGCCGAAACACCTCAAGCTCCTGCAATGCCTGCACGGCGCTCTAGACATCCGTCATGCGCTCAAATGTATCCTTGAGTCCCGGAACATTTCTTGAGTTGGTTCCATCGTGTATGAATACCTCGGATTTAGGACAGCAGCTGCAAAATATAAATCACTTCAAATAAGCATAAGTTTCATAGAGTTCCGAAATAGATGACTCGTATAGTCTTACCTGGACCCACATACGTGCCTATGAAAAGGTCACGCATCCTATCGTCCAAAACCTTAAGATACTCGTCCCGAGTGGAAACATTATTTCCAAAGAAAGACTGCAGCTCTCGTCTCGTATTCTCGTATTCTGGTACGACATCACGACTTCGCACATGTTGGGCCGCTTGTCCTGATCAGCGAAGCGAAGGAACTTGTATATTGCTTGAACTGTGTCGATGACATATTTCAATCCGTCCCACCACTCCAAATTTGAAAACCTGGAATGAGTAAATCGACCATCTTCGGTATCTGCCCATTTGCTTTGTAAAAACTCAGTAGATGCCATCCACTGCATGAAACGATCACATTTCCGATAGATGCTCTCTAAGAACATGTAATTGGTTCCAAATCGAGTGGCATTCCACTTGACCAACTCACCACCGATTGCGTTCCTCATCATTGTATTCAACTGACCATGATTGTGTAACCAATTAGAAATTCGCTTGCATTGCTTGATCGTACCAGAATGTTCGGGCCTTCGAGCTATATCCTTCAACATCAAATTGACGGTGTGTGTTAGACAAGGTGTCCAAAGAATGTGTTCATACACCTCTCCTAGTGCCTTGCAAGCTTTCTTGTAATTCGAGCCATTATCGGTGACTATATGCACGACATTCTCCGGTTCAATCTCGTCCACCACCTTTCGAATCTCCTGTCAAAATAGGTAGGATTTTTTAGTAAGTTTCAAAATATACTCAAAGTGAATGGGACATGTTTAGGGCCTACCCTAAGCAAATATGTGCTATCTTGAGTTCTTCCACTCACATCAATAGACTTGTGGAACCACATGACTCCATTACAGTATATCAAAAAGTTGATGACACTCATCCTCGTCGGCCCAGTCCATGAATCACACATCAACGTGACGCCAAATAAGGGCCGGTCTTTCCGAAACTTTACGTACCTCGTCTTCAAGTCTTGCTCGTTCTGATCAAGGTACTTGCCATCAATATCCCGTCCAGTTGGTGATGCGATACCTTCACCTGCAAATATATGAAAATCATGAGATACAGAAATGTAAGCTCATAGGTGTCATACGAATGAAAGAAAACATACCCCACTTCTGTGTCTCCCTGACCGCGCTGATAAAGTAAGGATTGTCAGCCTGTCTTCCAGGTACTCCCGCAAAATAGAAAAACTTTGACCAAGCTTTACCAATAGCTTCCTTTGCATTCCTACCCGTCTGCGTCCAGGAGCCTGTATCAATTCTTTGTTGGGTCATTCCTCTTCTCCCACCGGATGCCACGTTATAGTCCTCCACCACAGGACTCTCCCTCTGCGAAGTTGCCCTACGCAACATCCTCTGCAAAGGATTCCCCCTCGTCGAACCACTATCCCCTCCATGCTCATATACACCTCCTCTCTGTTCCACCCCCCGTCGGTACACTGCTTCCGCTCTCGATTGGTCCAAGGCACGCTGCAGCTGAGTCTCCTCATCTTCTTCTTCACCGGGATAGTTTCCCTCCGCTGCAGCCTTCTCCCGTCTCAACCTCTCTCGAGCCCGTTCAGCAGTTGCCTTCCTAGCCTTCTCAATGTCACGCTGAAAATACTCCCGCACATCTGGTGGCACATTCCTGCAATGGACCACCTCCGCCCCGCGGTGAGCCAAATGTTGTTTCAATCTAGTTGCACCACCTCCTGCTTTCTGCGTATTACAATACTTGCACCGCCATCCGGGATAAAAATTTTCACCATGTTCTCATACAACATCTTTATCTCTACCTGACATTGTCTATCTGCATAAATGGACAACAAAGACATATCAATCACATAAATCCTAAATCAACCTAAATCCTAAAAACATATATGCACCTTAATATTCAATTCTACCTAAATCCTAAATAAACCTAAATCAAATCAACCTAAATCCTTACGTCATACACTTAAATCTTACCTAAATCCTAACTACACCTAGATCATACATCTAAATCCTAAAACAAATCATCTAATACTTGTAAATCAACTCAAAGGGAAAAAAATCAAACGGCTTACCGACCTCCCAGGCCGGCTTACCGCTGTGCCCGGCCGGTTAGATCCGGGCCGGGGCCGGCTAAACGGTTCTATCGGCCGGCTAGCCGCGCTAACCGAGCGGTTGGCCGGCGGTCACCGCCGGTCGGGCTTCCTGGCGCCGCCTGGAGGGAGAGGGAGGCGGAAATGGGGTGGGGGGGGCGCAGGTCTGAAGCTTCGGGGGGGGGGGGGGGGTGTGGCGCCTTATGTGTCGGTGACGGGCCGTTGGGCCTTAATGGGCCGCCCGTTTTTTTTATTTAAATTCAAATGCCCCCAAAATATATCAAATGAATGAATATTTCAAAAAATTTGACACCATTACATTCCTCGCAACTTGAAGTATTTTTATGAATTTTTTGGGATTTTTTCATTTTCTGGAATTCAAATTTAAAATTCAAATTTGCCCCGGTTTAAAACCGCCCGGATCCGGAACCGGGCCGGACCGGTTAGACCGGTAACCGCGGTAACCGGTCCGGTTCCGAGCGGTTTTTTTAACCCTGGTTGGCCCCTACCCCTTCTCAGATCCCCGCTTCCCCTTCCCCTTCTCCTTCTTGACCGCTGCCAGCCCCCTTCCACGACGCTTCACCGACCCGAGGTACTACATCTATTGTCGCGTCTTCTCCATCCAAACCCTAATCTCAGACCCTCCTCCTCCTTCTCGATGCAGCGACGACAGCCAAGTGCGTGGGCCTTTGCATTCCTGGAGGCCGGCGCCTCCACGACAAACACGAGGAACCCTCATCGGATCCTGCGACACTCTGCTCGCCGAGCGACTCCCATGGCCGAGGTTAAGGCAAGCAGTGCCAAGTGCCAAGTGCCAAGTGCCAACACGATTAGTGGCGGAGGGTGAAGCTATTTGTAGGGGCGACGATTTCAGAAAGCAAGTGAAGAAATCGGCAAGCATAGACAGAGCGGAGACGTGGAGCCGCCGCAACACAAGGTCCGTCTCCGCCGCTGCGACGCGCTGGTCTTGCCTGCTACGATGCTGTTGTGTATGTATGCATTGGGCAACTGCTATGCTTGGGCCTTGGGCTAGGGAATTTCTACCGAGGCCGGGGGGGGGGGGGGGGGGGGTGGTTCCGGAGCCCAGTTTCGCCTCTGCTAGGCTCCACCCCCTGAACACGAAGCCTGGTGTCACGGCTGCCGTCCATGCCATGCATCCCTTGATTGCAGACTGGTCTGTCAATTCAGTACTGTGATGAGCAGCTGTGTGGCGGCATTTGCAACTCGTGAACTAACTCTTGAGGTACACCATTTCTGACGCATGCTAGGTGCTTGATTAAATTACCATCACACATATGTTATCTGAAATGCTTTTGTTTGTATGTTTTCTCCGATTTTTTGCATTCACAATCTGCTGAATCGGCAAGAATCATTTCTCACTTTGGTGTTGATATTATTTTATTTATAAATTGATTTAATGAATTAGCTGGACACCGTGCAGTTCAAGGATGCTGCAATGCAAGGGGGTAAATGGTTAAGGACAAAGTATCTAGAATACATAATACATTCACCCACCAGCACCCAGGCAAGTAGATGCAACACAACTAGATTTATTCTACTGCATGTATTTAGCGTGATGACTGATGACACACCTCTCCATACCGGTGATGGCAAGCTTTTACTACTTCCTTATCGGTGTATCTGATTTTAGATTGATGACACACCGCTATACTGGATAGATTATCGATTGTGTGGAATTCTTTCTTCTTGGTTAATTTTAGATTTTGATTGTGCCATATTCTTGGTATATGGCCGATTATTAATGTTTGATGTCCTTAATTCGTTGGTTCCTGCATGTGCATTAGTGCCAAGGAGGGACATGTTCTGGTAAACAATCTCAAAGCACTCGCCATCTTTGGTGAGGAGGCATGGAAGATGTCAGGGCTGTTGGAAAATTTTAGGTATGGAGGAATCTAATTGGCCGCTATGGAAAATTTTTGGTGTGAAGGTATACTGTATAGCGGTGATGAAGAGGCAAGATGAGCATATGGAATAATGTGGTCATCGAGAATCACACAGTTTGAGGCTACCACACTTCAGTCTTCGAAGAATCAAAGGTATTTTGTATATTAAAATTTTGTCATGCTTTTTAATTCTCAACACATTCTGGTGAACAGTCTCAAGGCACTCGTGCACTTTGGTGAGGGCTGGAAGATGTTAGGGCCTTTGGAAAGTTCCAGGTATGGCAAAATCTGATTGGCCTGTCTAGGAGCTAAATTTCTACCATATTGTGGAGGTGATTTGGGTGTAATAGTACTATATCGATTATGAACATCAAGATGAGTGCCCGGCATAATACGTTCCTGGTGATCAAGAAGCTCATCGAGGTTAACTTCCTTCCAGCACAAGTTTGATTTCTCATAGTTTGAGGCTTTTGGACTGCGGACTCTGATGAATCGATGGCATCTTGTTTATTAGAATTCTATCATGCTTTTTAATTCCCCACACCTTCTTGTTTTAGAATTGGGGGTCTTATCTCTATAGGAAAACTGTTCTAGCTTTAAAACTGTGATGTATGGAGAGGGAACAATCAAATTTGATTGAAGTCTTTGCAAAATATAAAAGCTTTGGAACTTGGAAGAGTCAGGTTCAGTTTTTTTTCCAGAGTCCAAGATATGGTAGAGTTATCTTAAATTTCTCTGTTTCGTGGAATACCAGTAAATTTTATCTTAGATGTATATGTTTTGTGAAATTTTAATGTATGTGTGATGTGTACAATATCCTACAGTTGGAGATTCGAATAGATTGAGGCTACAAAACTATGGTTGAGCCCATGCATTCATGCTTTTGCCTTCTCACCTATCAAATTGGGTAGCTATAAGAATGATAAAAGTGTGCATTTATATGTCACTTAGATTGATTAAATCGAACATGTTAGGCTCTTTTGCATAATATGATTGGTTGGAGTTGCTATTAGTTTTGCCTGTTGCAACGCACGGGCACAAACCTAGTATATATAGAGAGAGAGAGCCGGTCTATTTAACTCGCTGGAAGTTAAATAACTAATTAACACCACGGCGGAGCACCACCAGCACTTCGGCGAGGGGCAATTTTTTGGTGTGAGGGTAGTAAAATCCTTAGGTTGTGTGCTTTTAATGCATAATTGGTCCTGCAAACTGTATTAATGCACGCCTGACTTTCTCACACATCATTAAAGCACTAAATGACCAATAAAAAGGGCGCCATGCTCGGTCATTCAGCTTTTGTCAAGTCAGTAAAAATCGTAATTCATCCCGCAACTGTAGAAACGAGTTGCACACCCAATAAGCAGCTGACTTTTGTTGTTGGTTGGGTCTAATCTGTATCTAGAAGGACCCAAAATGTATCCATCTACTACAAGGACCCAAATCTATTTGGGTACCTAAATTCGAAGCATAATTTGTTTTGTAGGAATACTCCTTCGGTGGCACCGCTTGGTTGCTTGATAGTGGATGCTCAAATCATATGACCGGAGAGAAGAATTTGTTCACCTCATTGAATATGACAACATTCCAAAGGAAACAATTGTCTTTGGAGATAATAGCAAGGGTGAGGTAATTGGATTGGGTAAGATTGCTTTAACTCATGACAATTCAATTACAAATGTTTATCTTGTTGAAACCGTGGGGTACAACTTGTTGTCTGTCTCACAACTTTGTGGAATGTGCTATAATTGTCTCTTTACTAATGATGATGTGACCGTCTTTAGAAGGGACAATTCCTCCATTGCCTTTACGGGTCAATTAAAGGGCAAAGTCTATATTGTGGACTTTTCAACGGAAAAGGTTGAGCCCAAGACTTGTATGGTGGCAAAATCCGATATGGGTTGGCTATGGCATCGCCAACTAGCCCATGTTGGAATGAGGAACTTGGCCAATCTTCAAAAGGAAGGGAACATCCTAGGACTAACAAATATTGTTTTTGAGAAAGATAGGTTGTGTAGTGCATGCCAAGCCGGGAAGCAAGTTGGTGCTCCATATCCCGCCAAGAACATCCTCACTTCAACAAGGCCGCTAAAGCTTCTACACATGGATTTGTTTGGACCCATCGCTTATATAAGCATTGGCGGTAACAAATATGGTCTTGTAATTGTTGATGATTTTTCCCGCTTCACTTGGGTTTTCTTTTTGCAAGATAAGAGTGAAGCTCAAGGAATAGTCAAGAAATTCATAAAAAGAGCCCAAAATGAATATGAGTTGAAGATAAGTATGTTAGAAGTGACAATGGCTCGGAATTTCGGAACACAAATGTTGACGAATTTCTTGATGAAGAAGGAATCAAGCATGAATTCTCCACTCCATACACTCCTCAACAAAATGGCATTGTGGAGAGGAAGAATAGAACCTTGATTGAAGCCGCAAGAACCATGCTTGATGAGTACAGGACCCCGGATAGCTTTTGAGCCGAAGCAATCAACACCGCTTGCCATGCAATCAACCGTCTCTACATCCACAAGTACTTGGGCAAGACTCCATACGAGATAATCACGGGTAACAAACCTAAGGTGCATTACTTTCGAGTTTTTGGTTGTGTTTCATACTTAACAAGAAAACCAAAATCTCAAAGTTTGCACCAAAGGTAGATGAAGGTTTTCTACTTGGTTATGGTACTAATGAACATGCCTATCGTGTCTTCAACAAAACCACCGGTTGTGTTGAGGTCACGGTAGACGTGAAATTTGATGAATCCAATGACTCTCAAGTAGAGCAAGTTGATAAGAACCTTGTAGATATGGAGAAACCACCAAGTGTATCAATCATGAGGATGGGTTTGGGTGAAGTGCGACCACGTGAATCAAGTACTCAAGCCCCGACTGAGCAAAACAACAAGAATCAACCATCATCATCAACAAGAGTTGAACCATCAAGCTCTCAAGTTCCTCAAGATCATAGTCAAGCTCTTGGTGACGATCAAGATCAAGGCAATGATCAAGAGGGAGCTCAAGTAGAAGCAACTCAAGGAGATGTACCTAGAGTTGATAATGATGATGATGGTGGACCAATTCAATCTCAATCACATGTGCTGCACCCAAGAGTTCATCAAAGCATCCAACGGGATCATCCCATTGACAACATACTTGGGAGTATTCGAAGAGGACTAACTACTCATTCACGTTTAGCTACATTTTGTGAGCATTACTCATTTGTCTCCTCTTTGGAACCTCTTAAGGTAGATGAAGCACTCAATGATCCGGATCGGGTGATGACAATGCAAGAAGAATTGAACAACTTCACAAGAAATGAAGTTTGGGAATTGGTGGAACGCCCCAAGCAAAACATGATCAGCACCAAGTGGGTCTTTAGAAACAAACAAGATGAACATGGTGTCGTCACAAGAAACAAGGCAAGGTTAGTGGCACAAGGTTTCACCCAAATTGAAGGTTTGGATTTTGGTGAAACCTATGCACCCGTAGCTAGGCTTGAGTCAATTCGAATATTATTAGCCTATGCTACTCACCATGATTTCAAGCTTTACCAAATGGATGTGAAGAGTGCATTTTTGAATGGCCCCCTATCCGAGTTGGTGTATGTTGAACAATTGCCGGGTTTTGAAGATCCAAAGCGTCCAAATCATGTGTACAAGCTCCATAAGGCGCTCTATGGGCTTAAGCAAGCTCCTAGAGCATGGTATGAATGCCTTAAGGATTTTCTTCTCAAGAACAGTTTTGAAATGGGCAAAGCCGATTCTACTCTCTTTACTCACAAAGTTGATAATGATATATTTGTGTGCCAAATATATGTCGATGACATTATATTTGGCTCAACTGACCAAAAGTTTTGTGAAGAGTTTAGTAGGATCATGACCAAGAGATTTTAAATGTCTATGATGGGTGAATTGAAGTTCTTCCTTGGGTTTCAAATCAAGCAAATGAAGGAAGGTACATTCATTTGTCAAACCAAGTACATCAATGATATGCTCAAGAAGTTTGACATGAGTGATGCAAAGCCAATTAAGACACCCATGGCAATAAACGGTCATCTTGATCTCAATGAAGAAGGTAAGTCGGTCGATCAAAATGAATATCACTCCATGATTGGCTCTCTTCTTTATCTTTGTGCATCTAGGCCCGATATTATGCTTAGTGTGTGCATGTGTGCAAGATTTCAAGCCAGTCCTAAGGAATGTCACCTAGTGGCTGTTAAAAGAATTTTGAGATATTTGGTACACACTCCTAACCTTGGCTTGTGTTATCCCAAAGGCTCCACTTTCGATCTACTTGGCTATTCCGATTCGGATTATGCCGGTTGCAAAGTAGATAGATAGAGTACAACGGGGACATGTCAATTCCTTGGCCGTTCCCTAGTATCTTGGAGTTCCAAAAAACAAAATTCGGTAGCTTTATCCACCACCGAAGCCGAATATGTGGCATTGGGTGCTTGTTGTGCCCAACTTTTGTGGATGAAGCGTACCTTGAGTGACTTCAGTTGTGAGTTTAGTAAGATTCCACTCTTGTTTGACAATGAGAGTGCCATCAAGCTAGCTAACAATCCGGTGCAACACTCTAGAACAAAGCACATAGATATAAGACATCATTTCTTACGGGATCATGAGGCTAAGGGAGATATTGCTTTACGTCATGTGAGCACCGAATGGCAACTTGCCGATATCTTCACCAAGCCTCTAGATGAGCAAAGGTTTTGTGCTTTGAGGAGTAAACTAAATATCTTGGATTCTCGTAACTTGGCTTGACTTAGTGCACATATTTGATTGTTGCCTAGACTAGGAAAAACAATTTCATTTGGGTGAGTTTTATGAAAATCTTGAATGTTGATCTTTGGATCAAATCTTGATTCATGTGACTATTGTTATGTATTGTTGCTTGTGCCTAGTCACACTTGAATCAAGATGTCTTACATGTCTACAAGCAATTCTCATCAATTTCTCCGCTCAAAACTCATCTCCAAGACATCTATTTTTGGGCTGTTTTTCAACTCATCGGAACTTCCGATCATTGATCGGAGCTTCCGATAGGGGTTGGAAGTCTCTGGTTACTTCCGACCAGACCCCCTCGGCCGCCCAAAAATGTTCCATCGGATCTTCCGATGGTGGGTCGGAAGTTCCGACCTCACTCATCGGAAGTCCTGTGATTCCTCCATGAAAATGCTCTCGGGAGATTTCTTTTAACCTCATCGAAAGTTCTGACCCTCCATCGGAACTTCCGACAATGCCCGATTCTTTATATACCCTGCAACGGTCTGCTCAAACCCTAACTTTATTTCCTCACCGCCGCCCACTCCTTTTTCCTTCCCCATTGCGGCGATGTCAAGTTCCAACCGTGGGATTTTGAAGCTTGGAGGCTGTTTGGATTCCCCATCCATCGGAGACTCCGATCATGTCCTTCTCTCCTCCGATCCGCGCGAGAAATCGAACCGGTATGCATTCAAATCTTCTCGTTGCCCGATCTCTCAATGCTTAAGGAGTTAGAGGGATTCCTTTTAGGTTTAGGTTCCTAGAGTCTAGTAGAACATGCCTCTGAAATATCATTTTGATTAGAAAACATTCATTCAATCTCATGTTCTAGGGTTCTTGACAGACCCTGTCGAAAGTTCCGACCCTGGGTCGGAAGTTCCGACAGGTGTCTGTCAGAACTGGTCTGCTTCTTTAATTTCAATCCTTTCCGTTCAAACTCTCGATCCATCTTAGATGTTCACATATGCACTATCTTTACTCAGATGGCTCGTGACAAGAAGGGTAAGGGCCGGGCTTTCCACTCCAGAGATTGAGTCACCAGTTTCCTCCGACTCCGAGGAAACTCATGAAGCCACTCCACTCCGTGCTCATGCCAAGAGGAAGACCGTGGCTACCAAGGTGCCGAAGAGGGCACAGGGCCGTGGTAGGCCTGACCCAGATGCTCATGCTAGGCCTGGTACTCAAGGGGACGAAACTGATCTAAGCTATCTGGAGCACCGCATCATAAGGATGTCAAAGCCAGTGAACAGAACCGGAGCCCAGTACAATGGCCATATGACGGTCAATTACATGAAGGGCAAGCACAAGTTTGAAGAGCTGAGGTTCTAGAACTACGATGGATATGAGAAGGAACAACAGGGAGACTTCAGGTTTTGGATGTGGTTTCACGCTGATTGGTATGAGACTGTTATCATGACCAAGACCCATCCTACCACTGAGATGAAATCTATGGATTGGGGTCAACTGAATGAGTTGGATTTCCAGGTGGTTACTCAGGCAGTGGACACATGTCAAAACATGCACATGCATGACATCATGTCCTTCAACTGTCACTGGATTGAGGAGGTAGTGGCTCAGTTCTATGCCATTCTTTATGTTGATCGCCCAGGGAAGAAATTCCATTAGATGCTTCAGGGTGAGAAGTACTCAGTTACTTATCGCCAATTTGCTGATATACATGGATTTTCTGATGCTGATCTTGGAAGGCCAAAGATTCATGATGAGAATGTTATAGATGATGCAGAAATGTAGTATATGTATGACAGTGCCTATGGTGAGGTGAAGTTTGGAGAGACCTCTGGACTTACACCATATTACAAGTTCATGAATCAGATTCTCCATTACACCCTTTCTCCCAAGGCCGGGAACTCAGACAGGATCTCTAATAGGTCAAGAAATTTGTTGGCCAAGATGACTCCTGGTTCTTCTGAGTTCAGTGTGTTTGACTTTCTGTGGGAGGAGATCATTAGGACCTCCATCTCACCCAAGAAGGGCTGTCACTATGCACCCTACATCTTTCACATGATCAGGGAAGTGACAGGCATCAACATCCTGGCAGATCAGAACCACCTTGTCTACAGGCCGAACAAGGGGACCGTGGACAGACTCCTGAAGATTGGCACTCATGCTCGCCCTCAGTGCACTAGGGGTCAGTCCAGCTCTCAGGCACCAGGCTCTTCTTTTGATCCATCAGAGGCCGGTCCTTCTAGTTCACGTGGCCCTTTCCGTGGTCCAGGCAAGAAGAAGGGTATGCTTAATTTCATATCTCGTGGACTCTTGGCTTGCGTCAACATTGGGAAGCACAACGTCGAGGAGATTCGTGCTCACAGGCAGCATGTGGATGAGCAGCTCCTGAAGATTGAGACAAGGCAGAAGGCCCTCATGGCCAAAAATGATATGGAGCACTCTCCAGTTCGGGCTCCCATGGAGTTCCCTCCTCCGCCGGTCTTCTACAACCCATGGGGTGAGATGGGAGACTTTTCTTCTAGGTATGGAGGCCCTCCGCCGTTTGATGATGAGGACTTGGGAGGCCGTGTGGGCTCCGACGGCGAGGATGAGGAGGATGTGCCGGCTGCCGACACCCCCATCGACGTGGATGCTGGAGATGGCGACGACGACGACGAGTAGTGGCCTTGGCGGGGCCTCCCCTTTTTGGCGCTTGATGTCAAAGGTGGAGTGAGCTCACTAGGGTCATGGGGTCCTGGGCTTCATGCTTATCTTTTATCTTGCTTTTTGATCATCTTGTATCGTTTGTGAACTTCAATTTATCTAGGCTTGTGGACATGTAAGACTTTATTTGTGTTATGTATAAGACTATGTGGTGCGCCAAGTGACAATTTCGGTTTGTAAGACTTTATTTATGCTATTCTATGCTAGTGTGCTTAGACTTGTGGTATTTATGCTTGTGATGTTCATGTGATGGTGTAATGTTCATTTTCACTTTGTTGATTTGAGATATCATGTCATATGCATCACGGGCTTAATTGTGACACTTTGCACCCCCACTAAGTTCAAGGAAATAGATGTGAGCTCTTTAAATTTGTACAAATAGCATATGAGGCTATTCTTGAAAATATTTGAACTCATGCACAAATTTAGGGGGAGCTCATCTATAGTCTTGGATCAATGATTTTATATGAATATCTTGTGAGCCTTAATTGTGTTGTCATCAATCACCAAAAAGGGGGAGATTGTAAGTGCATTTGGCCCCCTAAGTGGGTTTTGATGATAATGACACACACAATTAAGGGGCTAATGCATTTATTGAGTTATGAGCAGGATTTAAAATCATTGAAATTGAAAAGAGCAAGTATCGACAGTAATTTCGCCTGAGGAACGGTGTATGAGCTACTTTGACGAGTTTTATTTTTTTCTATCTTGAAATTGAGTATAGAAAGCACCGTACTATCAAGAGGGACACGAAACTACGGTCTGGAGATGCTATAGTGTCTAGATTAGAAGCTAAAAAACAAAATCACGACACAATGCACAGCTTGGCACTAAACCTGAAAAATACAGTAGGGGTCGGAAGTTCCGACCCCCAATCGAAAGTGTCTTGCTCCGTCCGACAAAGGGTCCTCGGCCAGATAAAAATCTAGGGTCGGAAGTTCCGACTTAGGGTCGAAAGTTTTGACACTCCTTCTCGAAGGTCCTGTGTAGTTTCCGACAAACCCCTCTCGGCCGTTTGTTTTTGAACTGGTCGGAAGTTTCGACCCTGGGTCAGAAGTTCCGATAAGCACATAAATCTTCAGTAACAGTTAGTTTTTGAGGTGGTCCTATAAATACCCCCTCACCCCTTTCAGTTTGAGACGCTGACTTTACTCGAACTCCACTCTCTCTCAAGCTTCCCAAACACTCTCCCAAACCCTAGAAGTGCTAAATCTTTGAGTGGATTCAAGCAAGGGCTTGGGTGTGAGCTAGATTTGTGATTGAGCTTGAGTCCTTGACCTAGAGTTAGCAGCCACGTTCTTCTCAAGGTGCTAGAAGCATCTCCATTCGGCGATTCGCATTTGTTACTCTTGGAGCTTGCTCCTAGACTGTTCGGCGTCGCCCGCGGAGCGCCCTCTCATGTGTGAGCGCCCCGGGAAGTTTGTATCACCCCGTCCTTTGTGGACAAGAGTTACTGAGTACTCAATCCTCCTAAGTGGTGGATTGGGTGAGGAAAATGGTTATAGGGCAACCCGGCTCTTTGTGAGCTCCTCAACGAAGACGTAGCATCCTTTGTGGGTGTGAACTTCGGGAACAAATCTTTTTGCCATCTACTTTACTTGTTCTTGTGTGTTCATACTTGTTCTTGTTGTCCTAGAACTCAATTTGACCCGATCTACTCTCTTGAGTTGTTCTAGTGCAAAAGATCACTTGCAGGGTGCTCTACGACGTACTGGTGAACTTTTGATTCATATAGTTTTTGCAATTTCATATTTAGTTTTGAAATTCGTTCAAATCATAGTATAGGGGTCGGAACTTCCTATAGTGGGTCGGAAGTTCCGACAGGACTAATTTCTGCGAAGAATTTTTCAAGTTTTGTAGGTTCGCCTATTCACCCCCCCTCTAGGCATTTTAGCGGGAAGGTTGATCTTATCCACTAGAGGTCGATTGATGATGTTTCCATATATAAAGATGGCGGGAACCAACCTGAAGAGCTATAAAAGGTGCCTCCCAGCACTCTCACCACACACACCACTTGGAGAAGCCCCTCTCTCACTCTCATTTCTACTTGTACTCCTTAGGATAGTCGAGCTAGGCTAGAACTTCAATTCCTTAGCGAATCCAGCCATCTCGGGGTCGGCGAGCTATCCTTGGCCTTTAGTATGGCTTTATATTCCGACTATCGTGATGCTTTTCATAAAGAGTTCATTCATGGTCACCTTGCTATGTTCTTAGCTTGCTTTGCCATGATCTATGCTTCGTCAAGTTGTATAAGTTTCTTGCTTAGACCAGATGATCTGGGTAAGGATATCGGTTCATTGTGCTTTCGGGCTTGCCTTAGCATCTTACCTGTCCATCCAAAGGGTAGGGGACCCGGGGGTGCTAAGGTAGTGACCTCATATGCAAGCACGGTGCCCGAGTATGTGTGATCCCTTGGATATGATGGTGCTCCACGGTTTAACTTGGGTAGACCGCAGGTGGTGACAGCCCTGTCGGTCCGCCGGGAAGCTACTTCTCGTTAAGCATACTCCCCAACATTCGGGTATCATGTAGAGTTCATGCAAAGATGAAACAGGACTGGATGTTCTCCAGTGTGGGTCGTTCTCCCCGATGTCCCTAATTTTCCGGCACTTGCAGTTCTAAGCATGAGGCTAACATAACTTCTCTGCTAACATGAATAGTATACTAGGATCTATTGCCTATGCTCCCGCTAACCTTAGGTGTATTCGTTTATTCTTTATTCATGAGAGTTGGCTATGCTGTGTGTGTCGCATTACCCCTGATTATCCTTTATTATCACTTACCCCTGTATAATCAGCAGTCTGCACCTTATCTCATAATGTTATGGTTATGTAACTAGTAAACATCTTTACACAACCTCGCCATCCCTTGGGAAAATATAAATAACGATACCCTGAATACTTCCGGGTGAAATGCTATAACGGTATATCCGTGCACTTGCGGATCCTTCTGTAATTGTTAAGACATACCACACGGTGTTTCATGGCATTGTTGCTATGAACCTAACCCATTCATAGTGATTATGCTATGGAGTGCCCACCGGCATTTCTGGCGTCGTTGTTGTGAATTAACCCCTCCTAGTAGCAATGTTGAGAAATGCCAACAAGCATTTCTGGCGCTATTGCCGGAGATGGCACTAGGAGTAAAGATTTTACTAATGCATAAACATGGCAATATGAATAAGAGGTAGCTACTGCTTATACAGGCTAATGTGCCTTTTGTTTTCTCCTGATTGGATGAAAACAGGATAGTGTATGTCTGGTTTCTCCTTGCCGACAAACTTTGTTGAAAATCCCGAGAAGCTTGTGAGAAGGGTCCGACCTCGCGTCGTCCCTCCTCAGCTCCCGCTGTCGACAAGTGAACTAGCTCTTCAAGCACCAATAACAACAACCAAACCCATGGCTAAGATGACTCTCCGCGACTTCTCCGCCCCCTCAGCCGCCAATGTGGTGACTGGACCCAATGTCGATGTTAGGCACGTGAACTTTGAGCTGAAGTCCATCCTCATTAACATGATGCAGGATAGCCCATTCTGTGGCAAGCCAAACGAGGACGCCAACGCCCATCTCTAGAACTTTCTGGAGCTTTGCAAGACCGTAACCATACTGGGTGTTACGGCTGACGCCATCAAGCTCTGTCTATTTCCTTTCTCCCTCCTTGGGAAAGAAAAATAGTGGTTTTATCAGAATAAGGAAGCCGTCAACACGTGGGACAAATGTTCCATGACGTTCGTCACCAAGTTCTTCTCGCTGGGCAAAACAAGTGTCATGCATGAGAGAATTTCAAGTTTCCACCAGACGAGGATGGAATCCATCCCAGAAGCTTGGGAGAGACTCCAAGAGTACATACTCGCCTGTCCTCATCATGGGATGGACGAGAGGCTCGTGCTCCAAAGCTTCTATAATGGGCTAATGACCACATCAAGAGCCCACCTTGATGCTGCTGCTGGAGGAGCCTATCTGGACTTGACTATTGCCATGGTTACGGCCTTAATTGAAAAGATGGTCTCCAACCAGGGCTGGAAGAGGAGCGTTCCCAGCCCAGAACCAAAGGTGGAATGCATACAATCAAGGAGACGGATATGCTTGTCGCCAAGATGGACCTCCTACTCAAACAACTTCACGAAAGGGCGGAATTCAAGAAACACAGAAATAACTACACCCAAGCCATGAACTCGCACACAGAATGCGAAGTTTGTTGTGATGGTGGACACTCGGGGAATGACTGCCCCGAGACCCGTGAAGATGCAGCGTACATCAACAACAACAACGGATTTCGTCCACAAGGAGGCCAAGGGTGGGGTCAAGCACGCCCACCATTCCAATGAGGAGGTAATAATTTTAACTCAAATTTCAATTTGAATTTCAATTCAAACCAACCCTCCTTAAGAGATCTTGTCTTTGGCCAAGCCAAAATCAATGAATCTCTAAATAAAAAACTTTCTGCCAATGACAAAGTTTTGGAAAATGTAAATGCAAAAGTTGAAACTCTTTCTTCTGCTCTTAAAAATCAATTAAGTTTCAACAAAATGATAGAAACACAACTGGCTCAAATCGCTACTACAATTCCTGTTTCTGAGACCGGGAAGATTCCGGGGCAACCAGAATCTCCCATTGAAAATGCAAATATGGTGTCTACCAGGTGGGGCAACCTTCCCCGGCAGGCTCCCCTCACTAACCATGCAGGCAGATACAATCCCCCGAAGAATGATACTTGGGATGGCCTGGTAGCCGCAGTTCAAGAAGACCCAGGAGTCCCCATGATCAGCTACTCCATCTTTGATCAATACTATGAGCACGCACTTTGTGATATGAGGGCCAGCGTGAATATCATGCCCATGGCAATAAATGAAAAACTCTTATATCCTACTCTCTCTCCCCAACATATATGTGTGCAGTTCGCAGACTCTACAATCTGATATCCCAAAGGGATAGTCAAGAACGTCTTAGTCCGCGTGCGAGACTCCTTTGTCCTTGCCAACTTTGTGGTAATGAATATAGAGGGCAACCTCGGAATCGAGCTCATTCTTGGGCGACCATTCCTGAGGGCCACCAGTGCAAGGATCGACGTAGGAAGAGGAGAAATCCGCTTCTGCGTCGGAAAGGAGAACATGATCTTCAAATTCAAGCAAAGGGAAGAGCAGCGTGTCCTGAATCAACATGATGACGATGGGCAAGCGCTTTAGGATGCACCAGAATCCCAGCCTAAAGAGCCTACGACCACACTATCCAAAAGAAGACGGTCAAAGAAGGTGTGGCGTAAGGTTGAAAGTTCACGTCCCCAGGTCGAGCCGAACAATGGTAAGTCAAGAAGGAGAGAGGTCTCGCTTGTCAGATTCAAAATGACGAGCCCTTGCCGAAGGTAAATCGGTACGTATCTCATTTTTATTTTACACCATTTTGCTTTTCTCGACCTTTTGAATTTTCCCCACTACATTTTTGAATTTTAAAAACACTCTTGCATGCTAGATTCTTTTCTAGCACCTTTTCTGTTTTTACAAAAATCCAAAAATATTTTCTGAGCATCAAAATCCTTTGAAAAATAATTTTGAACTTCTTTCGAAGAAAAGTTTTGCCGGCACCAAAGTTCAAATTGCATATGACCATTAGAGAGGCAGTGGGCCCTGGCTGTCAGCAGGGTGGCCACCTAGGGTTCTGTCCAGGTGCATTTTAGCGGGAAGGTTGATCTGATCCACCAGAGGTCGGTTGATGATGTTTCCATATATAAAGATGGCGGGAACCGACCTCAAGAGCTATAAAAGGGCCTCCCACCACTCTCACCACACACACCACTTGGAGAAGCCTCTCTCTCACTCTCATTACTACTTGTACTCCTTAGGATAGTGGAGCTAGGCTATAACTTCAATTCCTTAGCGAATCCAGTCGTCTCAGGGTCGGCGAGCAATCCTCGGCCTCTGATATGGCTTTGTGTTCCGACTATCATTATGCTTTTCATAAAGAGTTCGTTCATGGTTATCTTGCTATGTTCTTAGCTTGCTTTGCCATGATCTATGCTTCATCAAGTTTTATTAGTTGCTTGCTTAGACCAGATTATCTGGGTAAGGATATCGGTTCGTTGTGCTTTTGGACTTTCCTTAGCATCTTACCTGTCCATCCGAAAGGGGGCGAACCTGGGGGTGCTAAGGTAGTGACCTCATATGCGGGCATGGTGCCCTGGTTTGCGGGATCCCTCGGATATGACGGTGCTCTACGGTTTGACTGTGGTAGACCACTGGTGGTGACAACCCTATCGGTCCACTGGGAAGCTGCTTCTCGATTAGCGTGCTCCCCAACGTTCGGGTATCTTGGAGGAGTTCATGCAAAGATGAAACGGGACTAGATGTTCTCCAGTGTGGGTCATTCTCCCCGATGTCCCTAATTTCCCGGCACCTGCAGTTCTAAGTATGAGGCTAACATAACTTCTCTGCTAACATAAATAGTATACTAGGATGTGTTGCCTATGCTCACACTAACCTTAGGTGTATTCATTTATTCTTTATTCATGAGAGTTGGCTGTTCTGTGTGTGTTGCATTACCCCTGATTATCCTTTATTATCACTTACCTCTATATAATCAGCAGTCTGCACCTTATCTCATAATGTTATGGTTATGTAACTAGTAAACATCTTTACACCCCTCGCCATCCCTTGGGAAAAAATATAAATAACAATACCCTGAATACTTCCGGGTGAAATGCTATAATGGTATATCCGTGCGCTTGCAGATCCTTCTGTAATCGTTAAGACATACTGCTCGGCGTTTCATGGTGTCGTTGCTATGAACATAACCCATTCATAGTGATTATGCTATGGAATGCCCACTAGCATTTCTGGCGCCGTTGCTGGGAATTAACCCCTCCTTGTCGCGACGTTAAGAAATGCCAACAATTACCTCTGCATTCATATAGAGTCTATAAATCTTTTCGACGGTGTATACGAACTGGTTCCCGCAAGCGATCCTACTCCGGAGAGTGCTGTGTTGAATCTAACTGACCTGAATCAAGACCCGGGCAAGAGTCCGAAAGAGCCCAAGGCTAGCAGTGCCCAAGAAGGCAAGCCCCGGTGCATTTGATCATATTATTTCCGTATATTTATTCAATCTATGTTGTAATAATTTTATTTGTGCATTTAAGTTTCCAGGCGTTGTTTCTAACCTTAGATGCATGATTCTAGGATCCTATTTAATGTTTACCCGGTTTATCTCGACTAGATGCTCAGCTAATTAGGACCGGTAAAAGACGAGTGGTTTTCTGCCGCTCGTGAGATCATAGGAGTTGCATGACTTTACATTCTGCAGTAATATAATGATGATGGACGCGGTGGTGGTACTTGTGATACCCCGTCTGTGTAGTGAAAAGATGTTAAGGTTGCGGTGTGTGGAACATTTCGTTAAGCTTTTGAAAGTACTAGCCACATGCCGAGAAAAATGGTAATTGGTAAGCTTAAGTACCTGATTAGACCGGTTAGTGGAACGACCATTCGCCCTCTTTTGGACTAGGTCCAGGATGAGCACAACATGCAGCTGTAGAGTGGTCGGACTCTTTAGTCGAGGGGGGTGACCGGATCCACGGACTGGAAAGAAAGGGGAAAAGTCGTGTGGGTGGTGTAGTTCCCATATGTGTGTGTTAGGTTCGCCTTGCAAGGTCAAGAAACTCGATTCAAATCGTCCGCCTCTCATGGCTTGAGACTACTTAACAATTTCTGTCACAAAGAGTAACAAGTGGAACATGATGATGGTAATATTTTTGTATGATTATTGTTTTCACCATGCCTATCTAGAAATAGGATGCTTACCTGGAATGGTTAATCAACCTAGAATATGAAAGCTAAAACTTGAATATAAGGACCTACTCTTTGTTACTTTTCAGCAAAATAAACCCAGAGTTTTACCAAGCCTTGCATGTCTAGATAACAGACTATGTATATCCAGTGATGGGTAAGCCTTGCTGAGTATTAGTTGCTCAGCCTTGCTTGTGGCACTATTTTTTAGGTACTGACTTTGAGGAAATGATTGCTAGTTTGACTTGGTTGTGTACTCTACCTCCGGGTCGGTCTGTTGAGTGGGACAGTCCCTTAGCGAGTGCTGACACCCCTCCTGAGTGATGTCACGTACGGGCTTCATCGTGGCATCTTACTTATCGCTAGTCATCGTATTTTTAATCTTCCGCTGAATAATGATACTCTGATGAACTGTATTAGTGTAAGAACTCTGTAGTACTTTACTATTCTGAACTGGTTTGTAATAACTTAAATTCCGCTACAACTTTGTGATGTAAGAAATGTTCTATGTTGTACATTCTGGGCTCGCCTTCGTGTGAGTTGCTGTTTGTTTCGATCCCGGATAGCGTGGCTTTAATCGAGACTTTACTCAAGGAACTGCCGTGTAGTGCAGTCTTTTGGTCAGAGTTGCCTAGCAATGATGATTACCGCACTCAGCCCAGTTTATTTTGGGTGGTTCCGCCACACCTAGTGCATTGAGCACCTTCTTTGTTTGCATTACGAGGAGATATTAGAAGAAATGTAGGAGAGAAAATTGCTAGTAAATGTAAAAAGTACGATAGCATGCGTCAATTACAGTGATAGACAAAACAAGATTGCCCTTCTAACTTTGCATCTTGTGTATAAGTCTAGAGTGTTTCTCCACATTGGAAAAGTAATAATAGGTCTATTTCTCTTGTTAGATGAGCATTTTTTTCCATACAAGAGGGGTAATATTATGTTTTTACATGAGTAATTTTGTAGCAATGGATATGAGTGATCTTGCATATAAGATGAGTGTATTCGTTTCAAATTTAGGAGTAAATTATAAATATTGGCCATCTCGATGATCAACCTAGCCCCACGCAGGTTGAGCAACCGTAATAAGATAGTATCAAGATGATTGAAGCATAACAGGTACTAATTATTTGATGCATACAACCGCAACCATCAAGTTAAATGTCCTAAAAGCTAAACTTTTGTTTATACATGCAAACATGATCTGTAAATATGTGCTAATAATAAAAATTTTTGTACAACAGGAATGTAAGCATTTGACGAGTATAGCAAACAATGTATTTAACTAAACTTATGTTTCTCAGCCTTTCTCAATTTCTTCACTACAGTGACAATCCACCACTTTAGCTTTGGCATCTTGAAGACTAGAGTATACATTCTGTAAGAACACAACAAATTGGTTAGTTTAATAGTTCATCATATCAACTTCTGTAGTGTATAGCTTACAAGTAAATAAAATAAATGTAACTAATGACCCATAGAATTATTTCAATCAGAGTATGAAATCCTATGAACTGCTGGAGTGGACATGCATTGTGTGGCAGCATATCTGCATGGTCACATGATTCACATATCATGAAATACCGTAAAGTATGAAAAAACTACTTTAAATATTAAAATAATACTTTAAATTATGAAAAGTACTACTCGATATAAAATATACTATTCTAAAAAAGTTACTACTCAAAGTTGTGAAAAATACTACTTGAATAAGGAAAAGATATTGCTATAATTTATAAAAAAATACTACTCAAAGTTGTGAAAGACACTTGGATATAAACAGAATACTACTCAGAATATTATAAAAGAATACTACTCTAGCATGCATCTGCCTTGCAGCGTGGAAGCACAAGGTTGAAAAACCATAAATATTGAAAGTTACTATGGATGTTGCTTCACCATCAGAAGTTGTGCACCAGAGACAACCAAGTTTCTCTTTCCTGTAGCTGGGGTTCCCATGACGATTTACCCAGGCCGCATGTGCGATTCACCAGATCCAGCCCACCAAAAGTATGCAAAAATAGATCTTGGTGAAAATATAAATTTCTCATGCATATTGGAAATCAGAGGAGGTACGGGTGGGGGCTAACCTGCCAATCGCTAGCAGAGGGACGCCCATGGTGGCTCACAAAAAGAACATGAAGAGGGATTCTAGCGGTGATTGTGGAACAAAACAAAGGTTGATTGCCACCTGCTTATATACCTTGCACCATTATCATTTTACGGTTTCGCTGAAGTTTTTACAGATGTTGCTCTAATCCATGCATTGTTATTACTCAGCATTTGACGGGGGAGGAGAGTATTAAGGCAAATGAAGTTAATAGCAGCTAACAAATTGCGACCAATTATAGAGCTACTTGACCATAATAAATGGGGGTAATTTGTCTCAAAGCTCTTCTGAATTCCTTTGCCCAATCAACAGGCCTTCATGTGAATTACAGTAAATCAGTAATGGTGCCCATTAATGTGGATGAGAGCATGTCTAAACATCTGGCTGCAACCTTTGGATGCTCATTAGGGACTATGCCTTTCACCTATTGGGGCTCCCTATGGGAACCACTAAGCCAAAAATAGATGATATGTCTCCTCTTATGGTCAAGATAGAACGAAGGCTAAATGCTTCCTCTTCACTTTTGTCTCTCTCAGGAAGATTACAGCTGATCAACTCTGTCATTACCCCAATAACTACCTATGCTATGTGTACTCTGAAGCTTCGCAAAGGAGTACTGGAGCAAATTGATAGGGCAAGAGGGCAGTGTTTGTGGAGAGGAAATGATACTGAGAAAAAGAGTGGGAATTTGGTAGCATGGTCTATGGTGCAGATGCCAAAGGAAAAAGGGGGGCTAGGGGTTTTGAACCTAAAATTTCAGAATGGTTCTCTGCTGCTCAAACAACTGCACAAATTCTACACAAAACAGGACATCCCATGGGTACAACTAATGTGGCACACCTATTACCAACAGAAGGTGCCCCATGCTGCAAGAGAAATTGGTTCTTTCTGGTAGAAAGTCATTCTTAGACTAAATACCCTCTACAGGGGAATAGCAAGATACATTTTGGGAAATGGTCCCACAGTTCTTTTCTGGGAGGATTTGTGGTGTCCAATAATCTTAGCTTAGGCATACCCCAGCCTCTTTTAGTTTGCTGCCAATGCAAATGCATCAGTTTATGACATTATTAATGCACCTGATCTGGTAACAATATTCAGCTTGCCCGTGTCTGAGCAAGCTTATGAGGAATTCCTGGCAATGCAAAACATCATATCACAAATACCTTATGATCAAACTCTCAAATATAGATGGACCTTTCACTGGGGCAATGAAAGGTATTCGTCACAAAAAGTCTACAAGTTAAATTTTGCTGGCCTTGAAGTTCCAAGAACGTTTCAGTGGATTTGGAAAAATAAGTGTGTCCCACGCATTATGTTCTTTGCATTGTTGCTGGCGGTGGATAGGCTCAACACTAAGACCATGTTAAGAAGGCATCACTACAATACCCAGGCTGGATTATTCTGTGTGCTATGTAGGAACAATTCAGAGGAAGATATTGATCACCTATTTTTTGCTTGCCCGTTTGCAACAAACTGCTGGAACCAACTGAACATACATTGGAACCTCAATCTAGACTTTCATCAGCGTGTCAATCAGGCTTGTGAGAACTTTTAGCATAGCTTCTTCATGGAGGTCTTTCTGATTGCAGCTTGGGAACTGTGGAAGGTCAGAAATGCAGTAATTTTTGATAATGCACAGCCAACTGTTCACCTCTGGTATGTGAAGTTCAGAGAGCAACTGCTTCTTCACCTTTTTCGTTTTAATCATGTAATTAAAGACTCAGTAGTTTCTTGGCTTGCCTCGTTATAATTATCTCCCCCCCCCCCTCTTTAGTGATTCTTTCATCATGAACCAAATTATTTATCTCTCCGAGTATTTGGTTGCACTTGTTGGCCAAATCTCCAGCCATGCAATACTCATAAACTCTAATTCTGCTCTAAACAGTGTGTTTTTCTTGGGTATAGCAATTTACATAAGCGGTTTAAGTGATTAGACCTGTCCTTTGGCTGATTTTACGTTTCTCGCGATGTGATCTTTGATGAGACTGTCTTCCCATTTGCATAGCTAAACCCAAATGCAAGGGCATGACTCCAGGCAGAAATCTCCATACTTCCTCTTGACTCAAGCCTAGCCGCGAAAGATGGTTCGATTCTAGGCTTAAAGTTGTTATGGTTTAAAACATGGAAGTAGATTGGATACAAGTTTGTCATATGTAGAATTCCCTTATAACAACAGTTATCAAGCTAGTCTCAAGATGGCCCCGTTTAAAGCTTTGTATGGGATAAAGTGTAGAACACTGGAGTCAGGCTGGAGAAAGTCAAGTTTTTGGTCCAGAAATTCTTCAGTAAGCCAAAAGACAAGTCCAGTAATTCGGGATAATCTCAGGACTGCACAATCATGACAGAAGAGTTATGCCGACACCCTGTGAATGGAATTGACATTCAAAGTTGGAGATTATGTGTATCTCAAAGTATCACATATCAGAGATCTTCGTAGATTCAAAGTAAAAGAAAAGTTGTCACCTCGATATATAGGTCCTTTTCAGATTCTAGAAAAGAAGGGTGAAGTGGCGTATCAATTGGAATTACCTGCACGATTGTCAGATGTTCATGATGTGTTTCATGTATCACAGTTGAAGAAATATTTGAGAATGCCTGAGGAACAGTTACCACTAGAAGAGCTTAATGTTCAAGATGACTTGACATATTCAGAGCATCCATTCAAGATATTGGAAACGTCGCAGAGAGTCACACGGAGCAAAATAATCAAAATGTGCAAAGTACAGTGGAGTCACCATTCTGAGGATGAGGCCACCTGAGAAAGAGAAGATGAGCTTATGGTAGAATTCCCTCAGTTGTTCCCCAATCTATCCGAATCTCGAAGACGAAATCCTTCTTAAAGGGGTACGATTTGTAACACCCAAATTAAAAATTTGTTTGAACTAAAAAATAATTTTTATTCAAATGATGTTTGTGTTTGTAAAAAAACAAACTTTTCTCTCCCTCCCTTCGTTTCCCACGAGGCCCAGTCGGCCCATTCTTTTTCCTTGGCCCGATCCACCACCCTTCCCTCTCTCTTGTTCTCACCCCCTCTCACCGATAGGTGGGGCCCACCTGTCGGGGACGTCCTCTACCTCGAGCGCCTCGCCTCCCCACGTCGTGCGCACCGCCATTCGCTTCCCCTCCCCGTGCACCCCTTCTCTCCCCCCCTTCATTGTGCCTTCAAGGCTCGTGATGAGCCGCCTTTACTCCCCCACCTCGCTCCCTTCCTCCTTCCGCCAGTAACGGCAGCCAGCATCATGGCCTTCACGGCCGGCCGTCGAGCTTCGCCGCGCCCAATCCTCTGCCACCTCTTCTTCTCCCTCCCTCGACCAATAAAGGGCACCCCAAGCCCACCTGCTCTCCCCTTCTCCGCTCCCTTGCTCCGTCCCGCCGCTGCGCAGCACTGCTGCCTACCCCAAGCTCGGCCACGCCGTCGATCCGCCGTTTCCCCGCCTCCGACTCCGACCATCGTAGAAGCTTCGCACTGCAGTGACGATCCCTCCTGGTCCTTTTCCCCTCGGGTTTCCGCTTCCCCATGCCAAAGCCAGAGCAGAGCACCACCTGTTCGCCAAGGTGCACCACCTTCCCGGCCCTGAGTCCACACCAATGACGCAGTCGCCTTCTTCATCGAGCGGAAGCTCCCGGGCCAAACCATGTTCGAACCAAGCACTGGAGCGTTGATTTCGGCTACTCCAGTAATCCCACCGCCACCTCTGCTCATCGCCAGCGCACAACGCCGTCGAGCCGAACCGAGCAACCGAGCCGCTGAGCTGTTCGCCCGCAGCCGAGCCGCCTACCGAGCCGTGAGCCGACGCCTTGAGCCACCCCGACCCATTCTATGTCGATGGATCAAGATTCAACGGACCAGGTGCGCCTGACCCTGGTCAATACCAGTCAACCCTTGGCTATTTTTGAAAAGAGATCCTGAAGTTTTCACAAATCAACCCGCAGTCCAGCGCAGTTCAAAAGTTATTAGTTTTAGGTCCTGTTTCTTCTGATTAGACCGCTGATCTTTCTAAAACTTGAACCCGCCGTACATGACCTTTCCTTTTACAAGCTAGCCCCTGTATCTAATGTTTAATTGGATTTTAGCCCTTGGTTCCGTCAAGACTAACCCCTGGAAGTTTAAATCTCTCGCAAATAAGCCCTTGGAACATTATTTTAGCCATATCTTCTTCGTGTTAACTCCAATTTCAGAGATTCTCGCGTTCACGCCATCTTTGAATCATGATCTACAGCTTTTTCAACTTTTTTGTTTCTATTTATTCTATTTTATGTACTGTTTCTTATTTGTGCATGTTTGTGTTTGTGTGATCATGAAACGATGTGTCGTTCGAGGGAAGAGCAAGTGTGCAAGGAAGAGCAACAACAATTTAGCGAGGAAAGCAAGTGACCTTCCCCCTCTACATATTCTATTTTATCCCAATAATAGCATATTAATTTACTTTACTTTATTGTTATATTGCATAAACTTGATGGGAAACCTATTAGGGACATTACCTAGTCTTTTTACACAGACCTTAGAACACTGGGTTCAAAATGAATTTCTTGGGTAGAATTGCTTAGATGATTTATCTTGGGATGGTTAAGATTATAATATTTGATATTAAACATGACTTTATTTACTGTTAATTTATGGTTAATGTACAAGATCACTTTTTTTAAATGCAATGGAACATGGAGAACCGCCCAAGGAAACCGTACATCCACAATAGCACATGACTCTGATCTTGGCTGATTAATTGAAATACTAGCTTGTGATGATCTTACTGAAAGGGCAAGAGGAGAAGCATCGACAGGGTATAGCTCTGTCTTCTTGAAACTTTGTTTTATGGTCCTTTTTAAGGCACATCCTCATTAGGGAGGGTTATAACCCCTTTGACTTGAAACCTTAGTGGGTTATCATGAGCTGGTGAATCTTTGTAAAGACCTCGTAGTGTACCCCTCGCCATTCACCAAAAGAAGTGTTTAAGGGCCTTGCAAACTCGAGCGACACAGAAGAATACGAATTGTATGGAAAGTGTACAACCTCTATAGAGTGTAAAACTGATATATCAGTCGTGTTCACGGTCAAGAACGGTTTGGACCCTCACATGATAATTGAACTTGAAGAATAATTAACTTGTGACTCTTGGTTTTATAATGTTGGTTCCTTTATGATTTTATGCTTAAGTGGGTTAGTATAAAACTTATACCTAGTGTTTAGGTGATTGCTAATAAAATTTGACCAACTAAAATGTTAACTGCTATAAACTTTAGCTTTGCCTTAATGGCCTTGCATCTTCCCCGACTTGCTCATAAGTGTACTCACCCTTGCATAATTGTTCTTCAAGAGAACAATGAAGTGGAGTACTTCGGTTGCTTTGAGGAGTTCTAGGCGTGTTCACCAGTTAATTGCCTGTGGGACTTAATGAAGCTTTATTGAAGATCTCGTATAGGCTATCGGTGGAACATTAAGACCTTCGTGTCTATTATTCGGAGCGTGTGATAAAGTACATATTTCTCTTTTGCTTACGTTGTTGAACATTGTCTTTGATATATTCACTTATGACGTCTTCCATATGTGTGAAACTTGCTTTTGGCGCAGATATGAGATACATCTAGTCTTTTTTTTTCAAAACCGGGTGTGACAGAAATGGTATCACAGCTATATTGATTGTAGGACGCTAGCCTAGATAGAAATTGATGAAATTCAGGACTCATTTTCTAGCAAGCCTTTTAGCCAAAGTATCTTATTTTGCTTCATAAAAATCTAATTTATTTTCCTTGTTCTTTGTTAGTATTTTTTATATGATTCAAACTTATTCTGAGTTTTGTTCTTGCTCTATAAGATGGCCAGGACTTATCAGACTGCTTGCATGCGCATTGGGGGTCGTGCACCTACCCAGCCAGCTCCTCTTGCTCCAGCTCCAGTTCAGCCCGTGTTGGACATTGAGGAAGATCCAGAGATGGTCTACTACTTTGTTGAAATAGAGGATGGACACATTATGCCGGTTGACTCGAAGGAAAACCACGGGACACCACAAGCATCACCAGCAGATGCACCCCCTCTACCACCAGCTACTCCTGTTCCAAAAGCTCCAGCACCTGCCGCTACTGGAGGAGATCCGGATGACTCCGGGGATGGCAGTGATAATGATGATGATGATGATGATGATGATGATGATGATGATGATGATGATGACGATGACGACGACGACGACGATGATGATGATGATGATAATGATGATGATGATGATGATGACGATGATGATGATGACTCTGAGGGAGATGATCAAAGAAGCAATGGCCAGAGGGACAACATCAACCACAACAACAACTATTCTGGCAACCAGGGCAATGGTCCTCGCGTGACTTGTGATGTTCACACCTCGTTGAAAGAGCCTAGCTACTTCTGCATATTGCTGCAGTCCGTGCCGATGGATTTGGGCAATGATGTGAAGCCTCTCTACCTCACGCACCACTACAACGACCCTGCTCTCGGTGACTACTACCTCACCCAAGTGCACATCAAGGGATGCCTTGAGGGTTACCAAGGCATGGAGACTCTTTCAGCGCACGACTCCTCTGTGCCCCTCTCCACCTACGCCGCCTTCGTCAGTAGCGCCGCCAGGAGAGCTTTTTGGTTCGTCTGCCACACACACCGCCAGGAGCTGCACAATACCAAGTACTACCACACATTCCACGCTGTACCAGTGGCACTGAGGATATGATGGTTGTACCGGGAGAAGATGGATAAGATCGCCTCAACACACTCGCTAGAGTTACTGCAGCGCTCAACACTGACCTCGAGAGAGTCACTCCGGATTACGCGAAGACTCATGAGTGATGCTGGGAAAACGGGCAGCCGAAACAGCCCGTCTCCACGTCAGCAGAGACAAGTTTAATTTTAGTCAATTTAAATAGAATAACATGTCAGACCCGGGGCAGCGGGACTAATTATAGGTATAGAATGTTCTAGAGTAAGGAATAGCTCACGGATGTACCTTGCCTCTCTTTTAACTACCCGAATAGGCGTAGAACTAGCTGCAGTACAAAGGAAACTACCCCATTGTGTTGTAGTAGGATTCCCACTGTACTCGGCTAGGACTTTCCATGTAACACTGTCCCCCCGGATATATAAGGGCGGGCCGGGACCCCCTCAAAACAGATCATCACCTAAGGCAATACAAACAACCACACAAGACATAGGGTATTACGCAACTCGCGGCCTGAACCTGTCTAAATCTTTGTGTTTCTTGCACCATCGAGTTCCAGAGCAGTCGATACCTACCTACAACCCTACTACTAAAGATATCCCTGAGCAGGCTTGGCGGTAAACACCGACAACGGGCGCGCTAGGTAGGGGATTCAGTGAGTTCATCGGCGAATTCAATGGCTAGATCAAGCGACGCCAACAACATGCCTGAGGGCACAACACTTGTTTTCGGTTCCTGGGCTTGCACGGCCGATCGGGCGGCTTCTGCAGCAACGTCATCGTGCCTGAAGTGCCTAAATCGAAAATCATCAACCAATCCGTCGAAACCCACATAGTTACAGAACTCGACGGAAAACAAGCTCTATTTGAGCTCGACTCAGATGTCACAGAAAACATATCGACTCCAACTCGAACTCACGAGTCAGTCGAGTCCGATACAAACTCTGATCCCAAAAATCTCCACTTTTCCAAAACACTCGGAAAATACGTGGCTTATCTCAAGTCAATCAAATGCCCTAAGATCGTCAACTCGGAACTACTCGACGGAGTGGATTGGGTCTCACGATCGATAGAGGGGTGCATCAAGCTTGCAGAATCTGCTCTTGGCTCATCCAACATACAACAAAATCCAAAGACATTGAACCCACCACAAGGACGGTCGGGCGACATGCTCTCAGGGATCGATCGAGTAGATTCTGAGTCATCGACTGCATTAAGATGGCCGAAAGCACTCTGCCAAATAAGAAGCAAAACTCAGAAGAAGATATCTGCGGGAAACCCGAAGAGACAAACCCCCGGCTTGTTCGGATGGGACCGTCTCCTTCTGGGAAACCCCAGAATCCTTCACCGAAACCTGCTCACAAGTGGATTCCTGATCCAACTGATACTTCTGATCCATTATTCGATCAGGATTTTGATCAGTTCATGGAAAGCCTTGACAATCCTGAACCATTCGATGATCTCGAGGACTGGTCGGACAACGTCAACTTGTTTATGGATGCTATGGCCCATCCACCCCAGATGGCATATGCCCTCTAGGAATTAGTCAAGCTAAAAGAGGAAAAATCTAAAGCTCCTAAAAAATCCAGTGAGTCGATTTTCGATAAACCCTGGATCAAAGAGCCAGAAGGATTAACTCCCTCCCAATTGTGGCTACATTTGATGAATGAGAACGTCCTCTGTGTAGAGATGGGCATACCACTTCTCGCTCACCCAAAGCTTACAAACTCTAAAATCGGTGGCCTAACCGACTCCGACTTTGAATACTCTTACTCGGAAGATGAACTGGATGCCCTAATCCAGTACAACAATGAAGTTGAATCCAACTCGACCAAGAACTCCAAGTCCGATCAGGACTCCTTGCACAACTTGGTCATATATGCAAAGCCGCAAAGACGGATGGTGCGACTGGAAACACGCCCTCAAACTCTCAAGGCTCTTAGCCCCCAGGCGGCTGATCTCCCTTTCCAGCAAGGCACCCCGCTAGATCCGTCAGCTTGCAAACAAGACCAAGAGCTTTAACATCTCTATCGTGAAATCCTCATGGTTCACATCTCTGAACTCCACGAACTAGAGGATGATTCGATGGAGCATCTAAACCTCGACCACTACAATTCCGATGACTACGACGAGTACCTCTCCGACAACATGGAAACTACTCCTCCTGTAATCACAGAAGTTGAGGCTATGGTCAAGCAAGACTCACCTGCACCACCTCCAGCCGTCGCAGTAACTGTACAACTGGAGGAACAACCAGCAGCAGAAGACCTCTATGAGCGTTGTCGCCTGCTCAACCAGAAAAGGGTGTTTAGGCAACAGCGCATTGCCGATCGCCGACAAGAAAAGCAGGGTGACAACTACGACTCCTCAAACAACGATCTTCGCAACGTGATCAACATTGGTCGTGATGCACGCAACGTCATCATCTCAAGGAAAAAAGAGTGTGAAAAAATAAAGGCTTACAGCCCTTCTTCCAACTATCGCATTCCAGCACACGCTTCTGCATCCTTCAAGAAACGCAAGCTGGCAAGTACCCTCCCTCAGGGTAAACCTCGCACCCAACAACATGGAGAAATGTCTTCTGGAGGCGACAAGGTCAACAGAACGCTCTAATGCAAGTGCTTCATGCATCCAAAGAGCTCCCATACGATCTTTGAGTGTAACACACTCCGCAAAGCCCTCGGGGCACCTTTGGTGAAGGAAACTTTACCCAAAATGTAGTCGACTGCCATGCCGATTAGAATTACCCTCGATTATCTCTTATATTCAGTCATGTAAACCATAGCTCACGTCTTTATTACTACGAGCAAGGGGTAGGTCTTAAAGAGTCAGAGTCTGTCATGTTACAATTGCTGTAATCACGACAAGTTTTTAATAAAAGTTGATTTCCCTACAAATCGATTGCACTGCTCTCACTCATCCGATCTATACCCCGCCTCTAACACTACTCCTCAAGCTTTGCTCAATGTAGAGCAACAATCGAGTAGTTTTTCAAGATATGGTTTACTCCAAGGAGCGTTTCTAAAATAGTTCCATCTTGGGTAATCCGACGGGGTTCATCCTAACAGGTCTATCTTAGAAACTACTCCAGTCCTTGTGTAGGACACCCTACTCGCTGGCTCGAGTAGGTTTTGAATATTTCTAACATGGTTCCATCTTGGGTAACCCAACGGGGTTCATCCTAACAGGTCTATCTTAGAATCTACTCCAGTCCTTGTGTTGGACACCCTACTCGCTGGCTCGAGTAGGTTTTGGATATTTCTAACATGGTTCCATCTTGGGTAACCCGACGGGGTTCATCCTAATAGGTCTATCTTAGAAACTACTCCAGTCCTTGTGTAGGATACCCTACTCGCTAGCTGAGTAGGTTTTTGATATTTCTAACATGGTTCCATCTTGGGTAACCTGACGGGGTTCATCCTAACAGGTCTATCTTAGAAACTACTCCAGTCTTTGTGTAGGACACCCTACTCACTGGCTCGAGTAGGTTTTGGATATTTCTAACATGGTTCCATCTTGGGTAACCCGACGGGGTTCATCCTAACAGGTCTATCTTAGAAACTACTCTAGTCTTTGTGTAGAACACCCTACTCGCTAGCTCGAGTAGGTTTTGGATATTTCTAACATGGTTCCATCTTGGGTAACCGAACTGGGTTCATCCTAACAGGTCTATCTTAGAAACTACTACAGTCCTTGTGTAGGACACCATACTCGCTAGCTGAGTAGGTTTTTGATATTTCTAACATGGTTCCATCTTGGGTAACCCGACAGGGTTCATCCTAATAAGTCTATCTTAGAAACTACTCCAGGCCTTGTGTAGGACACCCTACTCGCAAGCTCGAGTAGGTTTTGGATATTTCTAAAATGGTTTCATATTGGGTAACCCGACGGGGTTCAACCTAACAGATCCATGTTAGAAAACACTATGTCAGAATCACTAATTGCAGACGCGGATAGAGGCGTATTGGAGACGAAATCCATTTTTGTCTGCAAATTTGTGTCACTGATGTGGTGTCATTGGAGACGCAATTTTACGCGTCTGCAATAACACCTATTGGAGACGCGGTTTTACGCATATGCAATAACAATACTGCAGACGCGGCTTTGTATAGACGCGTCTCTAGTAATGCTTATTGGAGATGTGTTTTTCGCAACAAGCGTCTCCTTTATAGGGTTATCCCAGACGTGTTATTATAACCACGTCTCCTTTAAATAAAAATGGAGGCACCAGTATAAAGCAGATGCGTCTCTAATGAATTGATTAGAGATGCATTTGAGTATAGACGCGTCTCCCTTATAAATGTAGCCCAGAAGTATTTAAGTTTAGATGTGTCTGTGTTTTTTTTTGTTGCTCACAGGTTCAGCAGCTCCTTGGCAGAACATGCATTAGAACAGAAACACCACAGAATTGGCAGATACACATCATCGTCATCATACATAGTACAAAAACAGCACATCATGTTCATCATCATCATACATAGTACAAGAACAGCATATCATGATCATCATCATCATCATCTTGTACAAGATCAAACTTAATACATACACAGAGAATAGCACATCATGTTTCATATCCTGTAGGCCCTTGGTTTCATACACAGATCAGTACAATTGACATTTTTTGTTCAATTATAATTAAGACCTGGATTGTCGCAATGAAACTCTCCTTTGGGGCTGATCACCTGGGTCATTATGAAGGAGGCAATTCTTTCTCGAATCTTGACCATTACATCTTGGTTGATGGGATTTGTCATCACTTCAAAATCCTGTGTATTTCAGTAAAATATTTTTAGAACAAGGCAAATAATAAAGCAGAAGGATGTAGTTGATTTGAATATGTAGAAACTAAATGCAGAACAAAAAATCATAGAGATAAGATGATTTGTACCAAAGAATTATCCATTCCTAGTATTTCCATTGCATCTAGCATGTGATATGCTGTGTAGAAACCACATGTATTACCAGCAGATTGCTGGTGGCACTGGCAACAATTACACAGAAATACAAATATTAATTTATTGGAGACTGAACAGGTCAATGCAAAAAAATAACCAAGACACTTAATCCCTTATATACGTTTGGTCTTAACATGCACTTACCGGGAACTTGGAGACATGTGTCAAGCTCTTACTTCCCTTCCCCCTGACTGGGAATGATGAATTAAATGCCCTACAAGCATGTAAATTGAAAATTGTTTATGCTCAGTTATTCATCACTGTTCAAAGTTAACTTATAAAATATGGTGATGGTTAGGAACAAAGTACTCACTCATCAATTACTTCTTTCAACAAGATATGATCACGTGCCTTGGACCTGAGAGAATCGAAGCACAAAACCTTGCTCCATTTTGGAATAATTACCACTAAAATCCAGTGGCCACCGGGGTTATGTGGAAACATAATTATCTCCTTCTTAGCATAATGATTGAGGGCCCTTCCCAAATAATCCACCACATAAGATTTGTCAGATGTTATGTTTGACAGGGACATTAGCTCAGGATCAAGAAATCCCACAAGCATGGCCTTTGACTTAGTTTCTTGAAGCAGAGATCTAAGAAATTAAAACCAATGTCAAGCAAGCATACGGAATGAAGCAAGTAAAACTATACATTACCCTAACTAGCTAGTGTCAAAGATAGTAGAGGAATTGAAACTTACAATGTGAAATAGTGCAGAAGTGACACATCCAATGCATCAAGTTTGAAGAGGTCATATAAATCGTCGAATCCAACAAGGAAAACCTCTATGTCACGATCACGCCAAAAATGCTGACGCCTATACTTCACCACAATGCCATTTTTCTTATTTCCCTGACAACCTTTCATGTAGTAATTGTGGAGTTCAACTGTGAAAGGTCCAGCGACAAGTAGTTCTACCTTAGTTAGAATAGCTTGTCCATAAGTGAATTTGGGGTGTGCTTTGGTCCATACACTTGATGGCTGTTTCTTGGATTCCTTGGCAGCAGTAGAAGCTGCCTTCTTCTTCTCACCAGCAGATGCCTTCTTCTTCTCACCAGCAGAGGCCTTCCCAGCAGCATCACTAGCAGTAGCAGCTTTTAGCTTCTCAGAAGCAGCAGAAGCATTTTCAGCAGCAACAGTACCAGCAGAAGCCTTCTTCTTCCTAGCAGCAGCAGTTTTCTTCTTCTCAGACGCAGCAGAAGCATTCTTGTCATCAGTAGCAGCAACAGCCGCCTTCTTGTCAGGCTCAGCAGCAGCAATCTTCTTGTCAGCAGCAGTCGCTGCCGCCTTAGGCTGGCTGCTTTTGGATGGCTTCTCAGCAGTATCAACCGCCGCCTTAGGCTGCCTGCTTTCGGATGGCTTCTCAGCAGCAGCAGCACTCTTGGCACCAGATGTACTCCTAGCAATGTCCTTGTGTGGCAAAACCACCTGAATTATCCCGGCTCAAGTGCGCAGGCCATCACCATAAAGGCAACACCGGCTCAACGCACTTCAAACGGAACAATTCTTGGTCTGTCGGGTAACGTCCCGATACAACCACCGGTTCTTGGATCGAACAAGAATACCCCGCACGAAGGCGAGTCCAGAGATATTACAACCACAAATTTTACAACACAGGCAAGTTCAGTAGTGATTACAAACCAGTTCAAACCGTTATTATAGAACCAAACCTTGTAAAACAGTTATACAAACCACAACTGTAAGTTCAGAGTTTGAAAAGCAGCGGAAAAAGAACACGACGGCTACAACACGTCGCATAAGTATACCAGGCTAGCCCAAGCATGGTATCACTCATCAGGGTCATTGCCGGCCAAAGACGTATCCCACTCTACGGACTAGCCAGGAGGCAAAGAGCAGGGCCAAGACAAACTAGCGACCTGGTCCTCAAAACTCATACCTGAAAAGGGTTTCAACAGCAAGTCTGAGTATTCTAATACTCAGCAAGTCTTAACCGTCAACGGGTATACGTAGCCCACCTAACTAGACTATGAAGGGTTTTGTGAGGCTCTGGTTTTCCTTTTGCTGAAAAGCAATAAAGAGTAGGTCCTTACTTTCAAATTTTAGCTTCCAAGATTCTAGTTGATTAACCATTCTATCTAAGCAACTACTATTCAACCATGGTAGAACTTTAAGCAAACATCAAGATTGATCATAATAATGTTGCTCTTATTACTCTGTGTGGCAAAGAGATCAAGAAGTCCCAAACTATGGGAAGCAGACGATTCGAATCGAATTTGTTAACCTGGACAGGCAGACCTAACACACACATTTGGAACACCGTCGGGTCGTTCCCAAACAACCGTTTACCTTTCTTTCCGGCTTGTGGATAGAGTCACTCTCCCCGACTACAGGGCTCCAAGGTCCAACCTTGTCCCTCCTAGCCGCAGTGTTGCGCAGCATAAAAATAAAACCTATCCCTAAAGTGAGTGAGAGGTATATCCACTCCCCGGTCCAATCGGCTACTTGGCTTACCGCGTACCATATTTACGGCATGTGGCTAGTACGTTCAAAAACTTAACCAGCACTACCACACACCGCGACCTTAGCAAGTTCATCAACACAGACGGGGTCTCACATAAGGTCATGATATCGAACACAACCCCAGTCTGTCGTCCTTATATTGATAACAGAAAGTAAACAAGCAATTCCTATAGAGCTCGCGAGTGACAGGCAATCACTCGACTTTTACCGGTCCTATAAGATTAGCAATTATTCGAACTCAGGTCTAGTGATCAGTACATAAGTTCCTAGGATCATGCATCTAGGGTTTCAATTAAAATCCTAAAAACTATAAATGCACAAGTAAGTAAAACAATAAATGATAATAATTAGAAATATAGGTTATGTCCGGGGCTTGCCTTCTCGGTATCACTAACTATTTCAGCTTTGGGCTCTTCCGAACTTTGGTCCGGGGCTTCAGTTAGTACAGCAGTGTTCACTTGAGCTTCGAAATCACCTCCGTCAGACTCCGGGATCAGCTCGTACGTCCCGTCCGACAAAGCAGTCGTATCTAAATGTAATGCAATAGATGGAATTACAATCACACTTAATTCACGATAAAGTTGTAGTCTACAAATAGCAAACAATCGTATTACATGGGCAATCATTTATAGAGTAAATAACTAATATATCTAACTACACAAGGCATCATGATCAACGGCACAAAAGAAGCTTACTAACTTCATAAACAAGTGGTGGTTGTTTCCTATAGCAAATAAAATATAGTTTGCTAACAAATAAACAACTCAGTACACAAGCAGCAAAAATTTCAGCAAAAATTACTCTAAACAGAAGATACATAGAGCAATCTTCTCTGTCAAAATCATGCCAATTCATGTAGCCATTTAATGAGAACAATTCATTTACTCAGACAACACCTAGAACAAGATTGAATTATACAGGTTATAAAAGAGTAGAACAGAACTAGAAATTTAACAGCAGGTCTACACAGAGCTAAATTAGCTACTGTAAAATTTTCAGAATTTATTCTGCATAGGATTAATTCTCAGAAAATAAACAATACAAACATCAATCTAACAAGATTCATTTTTAACTCCTGTTCTATTAATGAACTGGTGCTCAAATTTCACAGTCATGAACATATGATTAAAATAAGGCTCCACAAAAATTATTAGGATTTTCTAAACAAGAAAACCATTTGTCATGATTAAAGCTTACTTAACAAGAATTAAATCAAAGAAATAGCTAAACAGAAGAAATGACCACTAAATATTTATATAAATACTAGAGTTACATGAACAAACCACCATAAAAATTTCAGAGCATAACATGGCTTCAACCAATAGTTAAGAAAAAGATAATACAACTAGCCTTTTTGTACCTAGTAACATAAATCTACTTCTACAGCAAAAACTTTCAACTAACACCCATCATATTATGATCCTACTGCATAGAGCTACTCTCAAGGATTCCAAAACATCAAGGTTTACATTTTTCTGAATTTCGTACGAATTTCTATGGAATTTCAAAGTTTACAGCAAAAAATTACAAAGGGGTCCCTAAAGGCACTATTCACTTGAGTCTATGGCTATTCAAATAACCCCCTGGGTTTTTGTTTCTTTTCACCCAAGGTCCCTGGCCGGTGGGGAAGAACAGAGCAGGGGTAGCCGGCCAAATCCCGGCGAAAGTGGGGGTCGCCGGCGGCGAGGCTAGGGTGGAGGAGCTAAAGGGGTTCAAGCCGCACCCCTGGGTACCCTTGGTTCACGAAGAGGTGGCCGGAGGAGGCGGATCAGCGGCGAGTGGTAGCTATTGGAGCTCGGAGCACGGCGGCGGGGTGGCTCCGGTGGGTTCTGGGCGACGAGAAGCGATCGATTAGCTTCGTGGGGACGAGGCAAAGCTTTTGGCGGGGTCTGTAGGGGTGGAGCAGTTCTGGAATGGTGGGGCGACAACGAGGGTGAGCTCGTCGGCGTGGATATGGGCGGCGGCGGCATTCCGAGGCGTCGGAGTGGGGAAAAAGCAAAAGGACGAACGAATTAGCTAGCTGGGGTACTTGTAGGGCTGCTGCGCGCGAGAGGAGAGAGCGGCGAGCTCTATCCCGAGCTCTCCACGGCGGCGGCGAGGTGGCGGCCGCTGGCGGTTCTGGGCGTGTGGCAAGGAGAGGAGAGCGCCAGCGCGAGGGCAACGGGCGGGGGAGGAAGTGCAGCGCGACGCGTGGGTGCCAACGCAAGCAGGAGGTGGCTGGGAAGGTGGCCCAGCGCGGCGGGCGGCGCTGCCCAGCGGCGGCGAGAAGCAGAGCAGGCAAGTAGGCTGGAGGAAGGGGAAAAGGACCGGTTTGTAATTTCTGAAATTTCAGGGATCTAACTGTAAAACAAGGATAACTCTTAATCTAGGTCTCAAATGAAAAAGTGCACATAATGAAAGTTGTTCAATTTTTCAAGATCTACAACTTTGATGTTGTGCAAAAATTGATTTGATCAAAGGATAAAGAGTTAATTTTGAAAACATAGAAGGGATTTTGTATTCAAAGGACTTTTGTCTTTTTCAAGGTAAATTCACTTTAAACTTAGGCTGAATTGAAAGATTTCCTGCCATGCAATGATTGCACTGAAATTTGCAAATAAACCCTCCATAAAAGCTATAATCACACATCCTATTCAAATATAACTATAGAGATGACCCTGGAACAATTCATAATTACACCAAGGTCCTTAAAATTTTCAAATAGGCCCTTGCTCAAACAATTTCACACATGAAGCACAGGAATAAATGTAGATTTATTGTGCAGACACCTAGGGTGTCACACCTTGCTTGGATCCTTTGATGGAATTAAGGATGTACTCTTGGCAGCAGATGCATCCATTGTTTAGTGTACCACGCTTTGAGAAGAACCATCCAATGATTTAGGGTTCACAATAATATGACGCCTGTTCCACTGTATCTTTTGCAAAAGATCCTGTCCAAGATTTAATGTCTCATCATTTGGAGGAGGTTTAAGCACATGATCATCAAAGTTACTGTGTACATACTCAACCTTCACCACTACAGCGTCATCGAGAATTGGGACTATGTGTAGTTCTGTTTGTTTTGGATAAACCAGACCCCTTGCAACCTCAATTTGATAACCTCTAGGGTAGATTAGGAGCGCACAAGGTGTGGGGTCGGTCAGAACATCTATAGAATCAAGATCTAAGTCTCGGCCCCTCATCAACAAATCCATATCGTCATGTTGATCCTCTCTATTCTCTACATCCTCCCTCATCAAATTCATATCCTCATGATGATCTTCTTTGTTATTTCCATCCACATTTGTAGGCTCCGAACCAGATGCACAACTGCTCCTCCTTCCAGGTGCAGGGCATGGGTTCCTTGAAATTGGTTGTATCTGCAATCCCTGTGCAGCAAGCATTGTCATTATATCCTCTGTCACCTCAGCCCTAAGTTCAGCCTTTATTTTCTCCACATCCACTAAGGCTGTCCTTTTCCTCTTCCTGTACAAAGATGAAAATTGTGGCCATGCGTGCTTCCAGCCCTTGTAGCTGGATACACCACGCACCTGCCCTGGCTGTTCAGGGTCCAAACAAGAAGTTAGAACATCTTGCTCCCTAACCCAGCTTATGCCTGAAGACTCTGCATGCTGTTGCTTTTCTATGATCTGTTCAGCCACTCTCTTTGTTGACTCTTGGTTCCACCTAATCCGAGCAGTACCTTCTGAAATCTCGAGAGTACTCCTAGCTCACAGCCAATACCTGGGCCGCCCATCCGGGTACTCATCCCATGGATTAGGGATCCCTAGAGCATCTAATTTTCTGTCCTCTTCCTCCCATTTTGCTAGTTTTCCTTCATAGCCTGATGAGCCCATGTGGTGGTTGTGCACGTTCTTTTCACGAAGAACCTTTCCTTTTGTACTTTCTTCTTGGGCTGGTTCAGATTGTTTCAACTTCACAAACTCTGCCCAGTCTTTCTATTCGATGTAGGGGTGCTGCTCAAACGGTTCTAGTCCTTTTCCGATGTAATTGCACACAAGGTTGCTCTTATGGGTTCTCCAACTCTTGGCTGTCCTCTTCATGACTTGCTTATACCCTGCAATCTTCATCTGTGCCGGGAACTCCAAGAAGAGTGTGGCATACTGATCAAATAATCATCACTTATCCGCTTTGGTGAGGCTATTGAATTTGGGCATGACCAATGAGAGCTTTTGTCTAGCAATCAGACCAGCAAGCTTCCACAACCTCAATATATGTCTTCTCTCTGTGGGTAAGCCCACTTCATCAATTTCTGTGACTACCATCTTGTCCACTGGCCACTTTGTTGATGTCCTTGCCTTTCTAACCCGACACATAGCTCCAGGCTGCTGCTGTTCACCATCAGTGTCATCAAGCTCCTCCTCAGCAGATCCATTAATTTCCTGTTCATAATCTGATCCCGCTTCGTTACCAGGTTTAGCCACCCCAGTCTCAGCTTCATGTTCCCAACTTGATTCAGAGCTCACCTAACAATCATGAGATGATAAGAGATTAGCATAAATAAAGTACTAATTTGGCCAATAATATCATAACAAACTAACACTAACCATATTTTGATGAAGCGAAGCACGCGGTGCTTGAAGTATTCCAAGCCTAGTCCTTCTCTTATGCTGCCTTTTGCATATGTTAAACCATTATGCCAAAAAAGTACTAGTCTAAATTATCTCCTAAATTTGCTCCTAAAACAAACTAACACTAACGACTCTAATACTAGAATAAATTTGCTCCTAAATAAATTTGCTCATGGGGTTAGGGTTAACCAAATCAGTTTGACAGGAATTGCAGTTCATCTACCTAGAATGTCTAGAAGAAAATAAGAACAAAAAACTAGAGCTGAAGCTTCAAACATTACACCACAGAAATTGCAGTTCATCTACCTAGATTTTTTTTCCTTGCAGAATGAAAAGCAATTATGCACTGAATAAAAATAACTAAGCACATACACTCCAGTTATCCATAAGAACATTGCAGTGGGATGTACAATAATATGGCCTAAGGTTAAGCCAAAGCTACACTTTGTGTACAATAATAAGTTGCAACACCAATTAATCTCTAACTCTCTCTTTCTCTCTCTCATGTATGTTCATGAGGGATTCGAATTCCAAAACACAGAACCACGGTCCACGGGGTTAGGGTTAAGAAAATCAGTTTGCCAGAAATTGAAGGTACAACTTGGTCATAACATTCAAATGCCCCTCCAATTAACCCTAGACTAGCAAAGACTAGCAGAGAGAGAAGGAATGGTGCCACTGACCTATATGAGCACGTTGATGAAGTAGTTGGTGGCCGGCAGCTCTATGCCGCCACCATGGACACCTGCACGTGAGCTGCACTCCGAGTGGTGGCCTACGCCCGCGAGCGGCCCTGCGGCGGCGACGCGACGCTCATCTCGATCTTGATGTCTGCGCCTCCGCATGGAGATGGGAGAGGGTGGCGCTTCCTGGTAGGCCTGCCTGCGGCTACCTATTCGATGGTGGCCGCAGCAGGGAGGAGAGGTCCCAGATCCGGCCGGGATGGGAGGGGCGGCGCTGTCGGGATGGGTGGAGCGGCATGTCGGGATGAGAGGGGCGGCGTTGTCGGGATGGGAGGGGAGGAGCGGCGTGTTGGGATGGGGGTAACCCTAGAGCTCTTTTGGGCCTCGCCGGCCCACGAAAATTGCAAAAAAAGAAAAAAAAGGTGCCTCTGAAGGTACTCGAACTCGTGACCGTAGACTTAAGACCGCGCGGCCAAACCATTGGAGTATGCTAGAATTTCAGTTCAGTATGCATGTATAATTTATTATGAATGTATTGGAAATCTGCTGCGCCAATAAACCAAAAAAATTTGGTCTAGTCCGTGGTTCGAACCCGAGACCTACGAGTTCCGGCCGATACACCTAAACCATTGCGCTACTATGGAATTTCAGTGATGAAGCCATATTTTTTTGTACATATTATCAGAACATATATTTTGGGTGGTGCAAAAATACAAAAAATGGGGTGACACCAACAGCCCCAAAGACTGGAACTGCGGCCGCTATATCGAAAGCGCAGAGCCCATACCATCGCATCAGTTAAGGAAGTTTGATTTGGATAGATCTATCTATTGAGGTAAAGTAACCGTGTCCCCTTCCCCTCGCCAGGTCCGCCCCTTCCCCTTCTCCATCTACATAAAGATTGAAACGCCCGCCGACCCCTTCTCCATCTTCCTCACCCTTCCCCTTCACCGGCGACCCCCACCCCTTCCCCTTCACCGGCGACGACGGCGATGGCGTCCATGGGCGGTGCGTCCCTGCACCTGATCTACGCGTGGCTGCAGAAGCGTGGTGGGGACGGCCGCTTCGTCCCCATGGGTGGCGCACCGCGGCGTCCAAACACCTGCCATGCTCCCTCCTCGTCCCCAACAGGCGGTGGCGGCGGCGCTACTCCACCACTGTGCCGCAGCACCCGCCTCACCGCTCGCCCCTGCTCCCCAACAAGCGGCGGCGCCGGCGCCAAGAAGACGGCGGTGGGGACGGCGCCCCTCCTCCTCGCTAAGAAGAAGGCAGGCGGCCCTTCCCCCTCCTCCACGAGCGGCATTTCACTACAAGAGAAACCTCCTGTTGATACGTTTTATTCATAGCTTTGATATGTTTTATTTCGTCTTTAATGTAGTGTAGACGCACTTTGCTAAAGCGTGTCTGGAGCGTTTCCGCATGGACCGTGTCAAGGACCGTAGGTACGTTTTGCTGAGCATATCTAAAAGATATGAGATGCTTTTGTAGTGACGGTGACTAACGTGTCTATGTTTGCATTTCGATTCAGGTGCTTGCATTTCGATTCAGGTGATGTAGGTACGTTTTTCTTTCTTTTTTGATTCCTGTCCTTTTCTTTTTCCTTTTCTCCATTTCCTTTTGCTCAGATTAGTTTATAAAGTAATGCAGGACGTTCCTTTGCAGCATTGCTCTTTCTCATCTATACAAAATCATATTTCACTTTAGGAAGGAAAACATTGCCTGGCCTAAGCAGGTATTCATTTAATATCAATCACCCATATAAAATCGTTTCAAATCATCCACATACCATATGAAGGTCTTACATGTATACTGCCCTAATTCTATAAATTTAGAATCTGTATAAAATACTTCATGCATGCAGATACTTGTATTTCACTTCTCCGTGCATTACTTCATTCGGCAGGTTTTCTTTATGGGCTTTCATAATCCTGCAGATTAAATAAATACATTATTGGTATATGGTATGAAAAATAAACACAAAAGATTTAAAATGATGCTACTACAAAATAAAAATAAATGCATTTTTCTCTTAAATAATCATGAAACTTAGCAGGGAATCAACGTGTTTACAAAATTATATCAACCCTTATTCTGAAAGAAAGTCATCATTATTATTTATACTACAAGACAAGTCTAGATAATTTGAACTACTAGACTATTCTGTTCGATTCAAGGACAAAATTAATTCAAAGAAATCACTAAGGCTTCTCTGTATAAACCTAAAATGAGAAATCACATGCATATGCTACATGATGATTATAAATACTTTAGTACAAAACTCTAATCCTGAAAGATATTGGACTAGAGAACAATTATATCTTGCATACTAAGCATTGAACATTTTACTTGGAACACTCACATATCACCTACAGCTTCTGATACTCTGGTCATCACTTACACAAAAAGCTTATGATGGATCTCATGCCAAGTGTGAAATGAGCTGTAACGGAAGGGGTTCAGATGCAGCATCTCATCTCATCTCTGCATGCAACCAGTGCTCAACTGCAAACAGGAAGCATCTCCGCTGCATCACCTGGGAATTTTATTGGGCAAGAAAAAAACTCGAATATGAAACATCTCTCATGAAAAAATGCTAACAAAATAGGCATTCTGCATGGCGACTGCTATTATCTTAATAATATGTGAACATAGCCAAAAGGTAGAGCTATTCATTCACTTTGTGCTGCAAGAAAACACTTCCTGTCTATATTACACATGATGTTTGATAAGGAAGTTCATAAAAAAACAACAGTGCGATACAATAATCAAGAATCCATTTGTGTGTCTGTAAATGAAACAAAGACACGTATTAGGTATAGTTAGTCTTAGCTGCAACTTGCAATTAAATAGGATCAAGTCCTTGATCCGATCACAAACAAGATAAAAAATACGAACCTGATGTGCTCGCTGCTGAAATACCGACCATGCCCTCAGCCATCTTCCCTGAATCTCTACCGTAATTTAAAAAAAAAAGATCTACAGACCAAAACATATCTGCAACGTACTGAACCAATGAGGGATCTGGCGACAGATGCAGACGCCGGCGGCGGTGTTGGACGAGAAGGCATGAGGTCATTGCAGCATCGGAACTGCACCAGATGCATCAAAGAGGCATGGCGATTGCTGTGAGAATATTCTTGCTATGAGGAGCAGCGCTGGGAAGACGATGCACGGAGATGCATGTCGAAGTGCCGGCGGAGCATGGGAGGCGGCGCGGCGCTGGCCGCCGGGGATATCGATGGTGATGGCTGGGACTCGGCACATGGGGTAGCGATGGCGAGGGGCGGCGTAGGGGAACGGCGGCGTCGTGGAACCCTAGGATTAGGAGCAGTTGGGTAAAATAGACTTGGATACTTGGATGCGTGTGGACTGGATATGGGGGACGTGGGACTACTAATAGAATCTTGTCACGTTTCTGTAAATGTATTAACCTTCGTATCTAGATGGTACAGGGTGCCAAGGGTAGATACGTTACAAAAAGCGCTAAAAGTAAAACGTATCTATATGGCTGTTTTGTTGTAGTGTTTCCGGCGGCCAAGCGGCCCAAGAAGAAGGCCGGCGGCGCTTCCCCCTCCTCCAAGCAGCTCAAGAAGAAGTCCGGCGGCGGTGAGGAACTTCTCACGGTGAGGAACTTCTCACGTACCCGTAGGGCTTCGATGTTGCAGCCGTACGAGCGGCAGCGGCGGCGGCGGCGCTCAAGAAGAAGCTTGAAGCCGCGGCGGCGCTCAAGAAGAAGGCAAAAGCCTTACCGGCGACCTACAAGCCGCGCTTCACCATCATCGACCTGCCTGCAGCCCCTGAGCAGGAGGAGGAGGAGACGAAGCCCGACGTGAGCTCTCTACAGCCCCTGAACAAGAAGGAGAGGACCAGGAAGGAGGTGAATTAGTTGAATTTCTAGTTGAATTTCTCTGAATTAGTAGTACAGAATTTCTCTGAATTAGTAGTACAGAATTACTGCCCCTGAGCTATGTTTGGTTTGTAGCTCTTGAATTAGTAGCTATGTTTGGTTTGTAGCACTTGAATTAGTAGTACAGAATTAGAGCACTTGGATTTAGAGCACTCTGTCTTAACATGGTTAGTAGCTAGTTGAATTTGTGGAAATCTGCTTGTGGAATTTATTTGTGGATTTAGAGTCACTGAATTTGTTCATATTTTTATGCTCAGTTTCTATATATGAATGCAAGTCACTAAAATTAGTAGTACAGAATTAGAGCACTTGAATTTAGTAGCTCACTGAATTTATTTGTCCCAATTAACAGGATGACCTTCTGGGAGCTGCACAACGGTCCCAATTAACAGGATGACCTTTTGGGAGCTGCACAACGGTCTGGCAGCATCATAGAAGAGGCAGGCCGAACTTGAAGAGGAGCTTGCCAAAGAATATAAAAAGGGGAAGGCACTGAAGACTGCACTGGAGCTTGCAGCCAAAAGGGCAGAACCAAGAATTTAGAGCTTCATGTGCAGTTGATGGTCAAAGATTGAAGCTTCTTTTGTTTTTTTTTTTGGGGGGGGGGGGGGGGGGGGGGGAGTTGACAGGGCACACACATTTTGTCCATGGCTGTGTGCCCACTAAGGTTGTAATGTGAACCTATCTGAACTATGTGATCTGTGAACCACTAAGAACTATGTGTAATGTATATATATGTGTAATGAACCTATGGCTGTATGTTCTGTGATCTGAACCTTTCTGAATGGTAACATTATGTTCTGCTGAAGCATTTGTGATCTGCTCAAAATTCTGTGATCTGTGATAATTCTGTGATCTTTGATAATTGTGTGATCTGTGTGAAAGGTGCGCTGAAAATTCTGTGATCTGTGTGAGCAGTTGTGATCTGCTGAAAATTCTGTGATCTGTGAAAAATTATGCTGAAATTTGTGCTGAAATTTTCTGCTGAAATTTCTGTGATCACAGAACATACAGAATTTACCAGCCTTATTACACCATAAAATATGTGATAGCTTCTACAGAATTTCTGCTGAAAATTTTGTGATCCTTGAGAATAGAATTTAAGTAGCAAAGAGAACAAACAAATCATAAAATCTTGGGAAAAAAGATGGCTTCTACAGAATTTATATTACACCATCTTATATTACAAATCTCACATATTCTATAGAATTTATATTACACCATCTTATTATTACACCATATTATTACACAAATCTCACATATTCTACAAATCTCACATATTCTACAAATCTCACATATTCTACAAATCTCACATTTACCTGCCTCATCTTTTTTGGCTTGTCGTTTTCCTCCTTTTTTCCGAGCTTTTGCCACATGGACTCCTTCTTTATGGTCGGATCGTAGGTAGGGGGTTTTCTCACTTTCTAGAATTATGGGAATGATGCAGGGACCAAAAGGTGGGATTTCGTCGCATGGATTCAAATCCTCCTCAATCACGACATTTTCAACTCCGACAACTCATCTTTTTCCTAGGAGAACCACGTGTCTTCTCTCATCCATCGTGTCAGTCACATAGAAGACTTGAGAGACTTGATCAGCAAGTACAAATGGCTCTTTCTTGTATCCAACTTGTTTAAGATCTACTGTGGTGAACCCATACATGTCTTTCGTGACACCTTTTCTGCCCCTCACCCAACGACATTTGAAAATTGGCACCTTAAAATCCAGATAGGTCAGCTCCCATATCTCCTCTATTTGTCCAAAGTATGAAGTCTTATGCAAATTGTTGTCTAGAGCTTCTATACGAACACTGGAATTTTGGTATGTGCTTTTATTATCTTGGGCAATGGTGTAGAAGGTGTAGCCATTTATATCATACCCTTGATAACTGGTGATGGTGAACAATGGACCACATGCCGAGTTTCTAAGAGCATCATCTATCCGAGAGTCTGACTTTTGGATCCGATCTCTAAGCCAAATGTTGAATCCGCTCATATGTGCCTTAGCTAGCCAAGTTTCGCTTCGCCCGGGATTCAATTCATGCAAGTGCTCCTTATGCTCATCGATGTAAGGAGATACTTCAACTGCGTGTTGCAACACAAGAACATGTGCTTGTCGGTAAGAATTCATGTCCGGAGTGAATGTCTTCTCCCCAACAATCCCTACGCCAGCTAACCTTCCCTCATGGCGAGACTTTGATATGCCGATTGGATTACTAGGATCAATGTAATCAAGACACCAATCAACTACCTCCTCAGTAGAGTAGCCCTGAACCATACTTCCCTCAGGATGAACTCGACTCATGGTATACTTGTTAAGAGTGCTCATGAATCTCTCATAAGGATACATGTGATGCAAGAACATCGGGCCAAGGACCTTATCTCCCGCACTAGGTGAACCATGAGATGTACAGAGACATCAAAGAATGATGGTGGGAAATACGCCTCAAGAAGACAAATTGTGTGAAAGAAGTTCTTCTCAAGATCATCCAATGTTGTCTCATCAATAACCTTCTGAGAGATTGTGTTAAAGAAAAAGCACAAGCTCATGATAGCCCTTCTTACTTTTTCTGGCAATATATTCCTAATAGCAACCGCAAGCATGGTGGTGAGCATGACATCACAATCATGGGCTTTCATCGGCAGAAATTTCTGTTCCTTCGCATGGATAAGTTTCCTGATATTAGATGAATACCTAGAAGGAACTTTCACACTACATAAGAAGTCGCATAATTCCTTCTTCTCTTCCCTGGTTAGATTTACAGCAGATGCCGGTAGATGTGTACTACTGGTGGCATCAAGACAAAGCTCAGGTCTAATGTCCAATTCTTCTAGACCAGCTCGTCCTTTCACATGATCCTTCGTTTTGTACTTATCATTCATGAGTGTTCCAAGTAGACTTCCACATACATTTTTTTTTCACGTGCATGTCATCTATACTATGACAGATAGCTAAATCTACCTAGTAAGGTAGCTCCCACAGTATTGACTTCTTCTTCCACCTGATCTTTGGATCAACTGCTTCTTTGTCGCGCTTTCTCTTTCCAAGTGTAGTAGTGCTTTTCTGGCCATGGGCATTTGGGAGATCGTTGACCTGACTGTAGACATAAGCCACACTGAAATGCCTCGGAGCTTTGGCTAACTCTCTCATGCCATCAAATTGGCGTTTCATCTGTCTGTATGCATGTGAATCAGGAAGGAAGCGTCGATGACAGACGTACATCTGTTTCTTTGAGTTGTTGAGCCAAAGAGTCTCAGTGTCATCTAAACAGAGGGGATAGTCCTTTTCGCCTTTGCACTGCCCAGACACAGAATGGCCTCCTGGTATATCAGTGATGGTGGTGAAGAGAAGGCCACGTAGTGTGAAGGGTGCTCTTTTGTACGCATCGTAGACCTGAACACCTTCTGGCCATAGTATTTTCAGATCATCCACCAATGGTCTCAGATACACGTCGATATCAATGCCTGGCTGATGCAGACCTGAGATGATCATTGACATCATCATGTATTTCCTCTTGTTGCAAAGCCAAGGCGGAAGATTGTAGATCGACACCAACACTGACCAGACACTATGTGAGCTACTCATCTGACCGAATGGATTCATCCCATCTGCGCTTAATCCAAATCAAAGATTCCTTAGATCATCAGCAAATGAACCATATTTGTGATTAATGATGTGCCACTGTGTGGAATCTGCTGGGTGTCGTATGTAATCATCCTGCTTCCGGCCCTCTATGTGCCAACGCAACAACTACACGTCCTTTCTTGATGCAAACAAATGCCTCAAGCGAGGAATCAAAGGGAAATACCAGGCCACCTTTTGAGGAGCTCCATGCCTCCTTACCTCATCACCACCATCATTTCTTCGCTTATATCGAGCCGTTTGACACTTTGGACATTCAGTGTCGTTAGCATGGTAGCCACGAAATAGAATGCAGTCGTTCTTACAAGCATGTATCTTCTCGACCTCCAATCCCAAAGGGCAAATGTTTTGCTTGGCCTCATAGGTTGTCATAGGTATCTCATTCCCTTCTAGCAACATGTCCCTTAGCAGGTCCAACAAAGCCTTGAAACCCCAATCAGTCATATGGTGGGTTGCTTTCAGTTGGAGAAGTTTGAGTGATGCGAAGAGTTTCGTGTACTTCCCTTTGCAGCCCGGATAGAGTGGTGTCTTCATGTCTGTCGCCAACTTTTTAAGTTTCTCAAACTCCAAAATAGTATGCCCATTGTACCCCATGGCATCACGCACCATCTCCTCCAATTGATCAGCCACATGGACATAGTTGTCACCGATTTGTATTAGGTCATCGTCACTAAGATCATTCCCAACAGCCTGATTGTCAGAGTGTACTTCCTCCTCATCTTGACAAGCATAAAATTTTCCAGATTGTTCGTTACAAGCGGTTTCTTGATGCATACAGTCGGCCTCAAGGTCTCGAACATTACAACCTTCTTCTCCATGCATATTCCAACAAATGTAGTCATCCATGAAACCTCGAATGATCAAATGGGCATGGACATGAACTAAACTTGAGAACTGAATGTCATTCTCACAGTCAACACATAGACAACTTATGGCGGACTTGCCCTACTTCAACTGATCTGTCTCTGCTGCATCTATGAATGACTTCAAACCAGTCAAGTACTCACCACACGTGCGGTTCTTAAGGTACATCCACGTCCGGTCTGCCATCTACATATTCGAGCACGATAAAATTAAAATTTATTCATGAATTTCAAAAATCCGTGGGGATTTCAATAATAGAGTTGTGCATGAATTTCAAAATCTCACCTTGGGGGCTAGCTATGCAGCTAGTGACCAAGCCGTGGGGATGTGCGGCGCAAGGTGATGCTAACAAGTTAATGGCTCCAGAAGACTACAACAACAAAATAAAAAAATATTATTCAACAAATTGAATTTATTCAATATATATAATTACATGTACATATTAAATACATAATATAAATTATTTGAACTATTTGTGCATGAATGAACAATTAAAAAACTCACCTTTTTGGCCGGGGAGTAGAGACCAGCACGGCGAGATGCAGAGGACGGCCATCGTCCCCTAATTGGACGACGCCACAAACGACGAGATGAAGAGGGGGCTGCCTGATGACGTGCGGTGACGACCAAACGATGACGACGACCGAGCGCGCGCGGCGAGCTGCTGCCTGGCCGCCCGCAACGACGACAACAGTGATGCGCGGCGGGCAGCCAGTGATGCGCGGGAGGGTCCAATCGCGGTGGGAGGCCCCCGGCGGTAGTGGCGCGCGCGGCCGGCGGCTGCCAGGGAGTACGCGTACCCGCACGCGCGGGGCCGGGGCTAACTACGTACTAGGCGCGATCGAGCAATGATGAGTCATGGCGTGGGTATACGGTGCTCCGTGGGTAGGTTGCCGGCCGGCCGGCCGGTCGTCCGCCGTGCCGCGCCCGGCCGGCCAGACGATCGCCGGGGTCCCAAAAAGCAAAGCAGAGCACAATGGGAAGAAGGAGAGTGAAGACAGAGCGAGTGAAGACAGGGCATCTCAAAATGCGTCTGTATATTCATGCTTTTCCAGACGCGTTTTCTCAAAATGCGTCTAGAATTGAAGTGTCTCGGATAAGTAATCATTGGAGATGTGTTTCAAAGAAACACGTCTCCTATAGTCTGCATAAAGCAGACGCGTTGTGTTGAGCCGTGTCTCTAATACTTTGCAGACGCTTTTTCTGATGACGTGTCTGGAATAAGTTGTCATTGGAGACGCATTTTGTTTTCCAAAACCTGGAAGACCATATTGGAGACGCGTTTTGAACCGATGCGTCTGGAATAATGTTTTGGAGACGCGTTCTAATATTCGCGTCTCGAAACATAGTGTCTTCTTTGATCATTTCTTACATAGTAAAACATTCCAGCCCTTGGGTAGGGCACCCTACTCGCCGGCTTGAGTGGATCTTGGATATTTCCAAAAGTTCTTCCCACTTGGGTGACCTGATGAGGTCTATCCTAACCGGTCAACTTTAGAAATTACTCTAAATTCAAGGAGCATAATAGGAATTAAGTTCTTGGTATTCCAAATAGTTGACATGAGTCTCCCGCTGGCTTGGACCACCGTGGGGGTTACACTAAGGGCTTGTTGCATCGAGTATTTGATGGGACTCACCCGCTTGCTTGAAACATCAAGTTCATAGGGTGTTCTGTTTTCTTTTGGTACCCCGAGTAGTTGTCGAGAGTCTCCTGTTCGCCTATGTAACAAGGATACTACCTAAGCTCCTGGTTCTCCAAGTACTTGATGCGAGTCTCCCGTTTGCTTGGACCACCGAGGGTGTTACACTAAGGATTTGCTGCCCCGAGTAGTTGACGGGAATCTTTTCCGCTCGCTTGGGCCACCAAGTTCGTAGGGTGTTTCATTTCTCTTGGTACCCCGAGTAGTTAACAAGAGTCCCCCGTTTGCTTGGACAACCAAACTAATAAGAGCACAGCTCTAAACCAAACATTTTCCTTCAAAGGAAATCTTTATCAGGATACAGCCTAACTGCCCTCTTAGAAAGTGATTTTCCCACTTGGTTAATCCTATGTGATTCAATCCTAACCGGTCAGCACTAAGGTTCTGAATAGAACAAAACTAATTGACCCAACTCGAGTACATTTCGCCTCTTAAAGCAAATGACATGGATACAATACCTTGAATCTACCATAAAGATCAAGTAGGCGCGATGCCACCAGAACTTACTAAGATCTATCTATGATACTTCCTAAGTATTACTACTCGACAGATCAGATGGTCTTACAACCCTTTCCAATAAACAAAGTACTCGACGATACACAAATTTAAACATTTGTACATACAGAGTACTCGAGGCACTAAAACCCAGTCATCTTACAAAGACTCAAGAAAGATCAGGACTTGTTCAAAGTCTCCACTATCTTATCCGCTATGATGGAGGTTTCTTCCAGGTACTGACCAAATTGGTCATCACTGCAATCAGCCTATGCACCCTCCCCAAGCGGATCAAGTGGAGTACGCGGCCAATAGGACTTCACCAACCCGAGTACTTGTCCCACGTACTGTCAGGTGGTTGTGGAGACATATCTTTCGAAGCATTCGGGAACTTTTCGAAGCCTCTCCGCCAAAGTGAGCGGCTCGTCTTTGTTCCCTTCTGGGACCTCCATGATGTCAGCCACGGCTTGAGCAGTATCTTTCAGTTCCCTTATCTCCTCAAGTTCCCGCTGCATCAAGTCCCGGGATTCTGACAAGTCCTTGAGCTGTTGGAGGGCTGTTGCCATCTCCTGGTCAGAATCCGCCTTGATCTTCTTGAGTTTCTCAATCTCATCTGCTTTTTGGTAAATAAGAATATTTTTTTTGTGACTGGTACATAAGAATCTTTAGATCCAGTACCAAGCTTTCCTCAATCTTTAATGATTTCGAGAAGGTTGTGTACTCGATTAAAAGAAATACTTATAAATACCAGATGAACTAAAACTAGTCGACTATAATACAAAAGCAAAGGCTAACCTTTCTTGGCTTTGGAGAGTTTTTTATTCTTCTCCTGGGGAGTAGCCTTCTCGGATGAGAGCTTTTTCACTTGCTCTCTCAGAGCAATCAGCTCTGAGTCATCCTGGGGCTAGCTGCTGCCCTGCTCTAACACCTGCTTCCAAAAGTATAAAAACAAAGAAAGATCAGTATCTACTACTCAATCTAACAAGTACATAAGTGTTGGCGGTCCTTAAGTCAAAAATAAAGCCGTCAACTCCTGCAGTTTTTCCGATCAATCAAACACCAAAAGTAGTTGTAGGACTTAATTCTAATAAATTCCATGAGTTTTGGTGATTCTTGGTTTGAAGGCACCCATACTCGGAATAAGGAGAAATGAAGCATGAGACGCAACAAAAACACACAGAAGATCCCGTCCCGCGTTTTACCTTCAAAATGGGCTCATTTGATAGAGAAAACTGACGAACAAAGCCTCGGCACTGACATACACAAGTTGGGGGCCCACTTAGCAGTGTCCAGGACGAAAGGCGGTGCGAGAAGCGACACCTATGGGCCGGCCGAGCCACACGGTCGGCCGGCCGCACTTCGGCGCCAATCGGCCTCAGTTTTGGCGGGAAGCTCGTGCTTATCCTCTAGAAGGCGGTTGTCAACTTTCCCGCCCTTATCTCCCCCAGGAGTCGATCTCCTTGGGTTTTAAAAGGAGCCTCCATCACCTCCTCTCACACACACCATTCAAGAGTAGGAGTAGTGCCACATTGTAAAGGCGACGCGCTAGTTCTTTAGTGCTACAATAAAGGAGGAGAGTGAGGAGTAGTTCGGGGATGCGCCGGGCCTGTCGGTGTTCTTCTCCAAGCTGTACCTCTACGGATATCGGCTTCTTTCTAGTAATGTAAGTTGGTATTTGTGATTCTCTATTCTTGCATAGTACTTATTTTTGAGTGAGATCAGTTCTCTTACTCGCGGGTTCGTCGCTCTGTATTTGTATAGAGTGCCGTAGTTTGCTACGGGGTACCAAACATAGTTAGACTGCGGTAGTAATCAGTGGTTTAGACGTGGTGTCTAGGCTTATATCCCACGGTCTGTGAGGTAGTCCACAGGTGATGACAGCCATGTTGGTCCTTAGTAGCCCTCCACGTTCGGATATAGCGTAGAGCCATTGGCCGGAGTCTCCTGACCATTTGAGGGGTAAGCCGGTGCCCGAAGCGAGTATCTAGCTCAAGAGATCAACCTTAACTCATCTTTAGTACTACCTGAGGAATCCTCTCTATCCTCGCCACTTATCTTGGTGTGTCCTTGGATTGACTCTGTAGAAGTTAATACACACACATTCCCTATGGATACGATAACCCTTGAATACTCACGGGTGAAAGCTACAACGGTATCCATGTGCTTGCGGATTTATTCGCAGCCATTAAAATACCCAACAAGCTTTCTGGCGCAGTTGCCGGGGAACGGTTGCTGTATCTCTCTTTGAACCTAATTGGTTCTCGTGTCTTATCTTTTCAAAACAAAAAAAACACTTTTCTTTTGTTTTTCCTTATCTTCTATCCTCATCCCCGATATCATGGAGCAGCCATCTATCCTAGGCTTCTCTGATCCTAAGGGAGAGCTCCTAGAGCCTCGGCAATCCGAGCACCCAATTCTTGCATCTAGCGATGAGCTCCGCCCTGACCTTATCGCTATGGTTCAGAAACTATCCTTCTCCGGGTTAGATAGCGAAAACCCTTACCATCATCTGCGGGAGTTTGAGCAAGTGTGTTCATGTCGCGCCATCGCAGGCATGTCACATGACACTCTGAAGTGGAAGTTGTTTCCCTTTTCTCTTATTGAGAGGGCGAAACAATGGTACACACATACCGTAGGAAGCATGAACGGAAGCTGGGATGAACTGAGAGACAAGTTTTGTCTTTCATTTTTCCCCCAGTCCCATATCGTTGCTTTAAGAAGGGATATCCTCTGCTTTCAGCAGAATGAGAAGGAATCCATAGGTGCGGCCTGGGCCAGGTTTTCACTCCTTCTAATATCTGGCCCGAACCTATTGATATCCGATGATGTGTTGCTTCAACATTTTTACATCGGGCTCGATACAGAATCCGCCCTTTACCTTGACATTGCCATTGGAGGATCCTTTTCCCATAAAACTCCGTCCAAAGGTAGGGAAATCCTAGATCGTATCACAGAAAACACCTCCTTCGTTGCTAATGCTGGATCCTCCCAAGACGAATATGCGTCAAGCCATGAGGACATTCTAGTTGCCGAATCAGATCTTTCACCTCCCACAACCCAAGATTCAGCTCTAGAACCCTCTTCTGAACCACAGGCTCTGGAGGAAGAAGAAATCCAACCTTCGGAGCTCCCTTTCGAGTTCGAGGATGACCTTTTCGAAGATTTCGGAAACACCTCGAGCTATCTCTACACAAGGAAGCCGCCGGTTCCCATCCCTTCCATAGAGCCGATAGAAGCCACATTCCTTAGGGAAAACGTCAAGAAGGTAATGGCCATCATGGCCGGCGAATGGTCGAGGGAGACGGAGCTGTCGCCAGAAGTTCTCTGGATCAACTCCCCTCCATCAACCATTACTTATACCATAAGAGGAACCCCAGTAGACATCTTCTATAGTCCCACTGTCGGAGCCAACATCATCTCTAGCGAATGTGCATTTCAACTCTTGGGAGATGACCCGTTGGTACAAACCGACAAAACCTTCCAAACTTCCTCTAGAAAACTTCTAGAAGGAATTGGAATTTTGCAAAACGTGACTATCAAGCACAAAAACGTCGATGTGATCCTTGATTTTCATGTTTTCGATGTCCAAGACTTCGATCTCATGATTGGGCACCCCATTGAGAAATTGCTTATGGATGCCCCAACTCAAGATAAACTCGATGTCCGTCTAGGGAAGGAAAACTTTTCGGTCCAAATTTCCAGGGCAGCAAACTTTTTGGCCGAACCTTCCCTTGACTCTGAACCGATCATGGAGGTGACAGGAATTCTCCCTTTTGACTCACCAGAATCCCTTCTTGAAAAAAATGCTGAAAAGTTCATCGAGGAGGTTGATGATCCCATTGAACCCTATCTGAGTTTGAGTCTCCCCCTAGACCTCCAATCGAGTTGAAACCGTTACCTGCAGGCCTTCGTTACGCCTTCCTCCACGGTGATCCTTAGTCTCCGGTGATCATTAGCGACAAACTTTCAGAAAAGGAATCCGCGAGATTAATCACCGTCCTAGAGAAACATAGAACCGTTCTGGGATATTCCCTCGAAGATCTAAAGGGAATTAGCCCAACTTTTTGTACCCATCGCATCCCCTTAGATCTAGCTTTCGCACCTTCTAGGGAACCTCAAAGGAGGTTGAACAATGCGATGAGGGAAGTCGTTAAGAAGGAGGTCCTGAAACTCCTACATGCCGGGGTTATCTACCCCATGCCGTATAGCGAGTGGGTTAGCCCCGTTCAGGTTGTGCCTAAGAAGGGAGGGTTGACGATTGTTTCTAATGAGAAGAATGAGTTGATCGCTCATCGTCTCCCCACCGGGTGGAGGATGTGCATAGATTATAGGAAACTCAATAAGGCTACAAAGAAGGATCTTTTCCCGCTGCCCTTCATTGATGAAATGTTGGAGCGGCTTGCAAACCATTCCTTCTTCTGTTTCCTTGATGGGTATTCCGGTTATCACCAAATTTCCATCCACGCTGATGACCAAAGTAAGACCACGTTCACATGCCCTTATGGAACGTACGCCTATCGTAGGATGTCGTTCGGGTTGTGTAATGCACCCACTTTGTTCCAAAGGTGCATGATGTCTATATTCTCAGACATGATTGAGCAGATCATGGAAGTTTTCATGCACGACTTCTCTGTCTATGGAAAAACCATTGATCATTGTCTTGAGAATTTAGATAAGGTCTTACAACGATGCGCGGAAAAAGACTTGGTGCTTAATTAGGAAAAGTGTCATTTTATGGTCCACGAGGGCATTGTCTTAAGGCACCGTGTTTCTGAACGTGGGATAGAGGTGGATCGAGCCAAAATTGAAGTTATAGAAAAGCTCCCACCTCCTGTTAATGTCAAGGGAATCCATAGCTTTCTAGGCCATGCTGGGTTCTATCGCCGTTTCATCAAAGACTTTTCACACATCACTAGACTCCTCACAAGCCTCTTAGCTAAGGATGCACCCTTTGACTTTACTTATGAGTGCCTTGATGCCTTTCACACTCTCAAGAAGGCACTCATCTCAGCGCCAATCATCCAACTCCCAGATTGGACGCTCCCCTTTGAAATCATGTGTGATGCTAGTGACTACGCCGTAGGGGCCGTCCTCGGCCAAACTAAGGATAAGAAGCATCACGCGATTGCTTATGCTAGCAAGACTTTGACAGGAGCTCAACTAAAATATGCTACCACTGAAAAAGAGCTCCTTGCCGTTGTCTTCACTATTGACAAGTTTAGATCTTACTTAGTAGGAGCAAAGATTGTTGTTTACACTGATCATGCTGCTTTGAAATATTTGCTCACTAAGAAAGATGCTAAACCTCGCTTGATACGTTGGATCCTTCTACTCCAAGAATTTGATATTGAAATAAAAGATAAAAAGGGAGTAGAAAACTCTGTTGCAAATCATTTGTCGCGTATGCATTTCACTAACATGCAGGAGCTACCGATAAATGACTTCCTCCGAGATGACATGCTCTTGAAGGTAACGGATGTCACACCCTTGTATGCAGATATTGTGAATTTTATGGTTGCAGGGTATGTACCACCAGTGGAAAACAAGAAGAAGCTGGTCGACGAGAGTTGACGCCACCTGTGGGATGATCCATACCTCTACAGAGTTTGTGCTGACAGCTTGCTAAGGAGATGTGTACCCACAGCCGAAGGAATGAGAATCATTGAGAAATGTCATGCGGCACCATATGGGGGACACTATGGTGTATATCGTACTCATGCCAAGATCTGGCAAAGCGGATTCTTTTGGCCAACCATGTACGAAGACACCAAAGACTTCATCCGGAAATGCTGAAGTTGCCAGCACCATGGAGGAATCACTGCAAGAGATGTAATGCCCCTACAGAACAACCTTCAAGTTGAATTATTTGGCGTTTGGGGCATTGACTTCATGGGACCATTCCCAAAGTCCTATGACAACGAATACATCCTGGTGGCAGTCGACTATGTGTCAAAGTGGGTAGAAGCAATGCCATGCCGTGCTGCCGATGCCAAGCATGCTCGAAGGATGTTCCACGAGATCATCTTTCCTCGTTTTGGAACACCAAGGATGGTGATAAGTGATGGAGGGTCTCACTTCATTGATAAGACCTTCCGAAACTTCCTGAAAGAGCCTGGTGCAGAGCACAACATTGCAACTCCATATCACCCCCAAACCAATGGTCAAGCAGAAACATCAAATAAACAAATCAAGAACATTCTGCAAAAGACAGTACATAAGATGGGGAAATCATGGAAGACGAAGCTACCCGATGCGCTTTGGGCATATCGGACTGCATACAAAACACCATTGGGCATGTCACCCTATTAGCTAGTATATGGGAAAACATGCCACTTGCTTGTTGAGCTAGAACACAGGGCGCATTGGGCAATCCGGAAATTCAACATGGACTTTAAGAAAGCCGTAATGCTCAGAAAGCAACAGCTATCAGAGCTGGAAGAATGGAGGGACAAAGCATACCACAATGCCAAAATCTACAAAGAGAAGACAAAGAAGTGGCATGACAAAAGGATCAAGCACAAGGAGTTCAAGCCAGGAGATAAGGTATTGCTCTTTAATTCCAGGGTTAAGCTATTCGGACATGGCAAGCTTCGTAGCAAATGGGAAGGACCGTACACCGTCGTCCACGTTGCGTCACATGGAGCAATCACTCTCCAAGATGACGGAGGTAGGACTTTCAAGGTAAATGGCCATCGTCTGAAAATCTTCCTAGAACCCGACAATAAAGAGTATAATGTGATCAACTTCATTGAAGAAACCTAGTCGTAAAATAAAAATAAATAAATAATAAAAAATATAAATAAATAAAATTGGCTAGACAACCCTTATCCTCCTAGGTTCCTTTTGTTTTGCTTTGTCCTCTAATAAAATGCAGGCAAAAGAACAAGTGTATGTGTGTGTGTGGGGGGGGGGGGGGTCGCCTAACCCCCAGATCATCAACACAGCACGAAGGTATGCAACCAAGTGCCTCACACTCCTTGGTTCCTAAGTTTGAATAAGCTTTAAAATTGATCCTTTAAATCAAACTCAAATAAAATGAATCAACATGACCCTCTTGCTCTACATACTTTCTGTGGGTGGCTTGCATATGTTTTATTCCTTACTTATCATCTTGATGCTTGTGAACAAATATCTTTTGGACCACATGCTCATCTAAGTAGTTGATGTGTGTGATATGGTTTGATGACATGATCTTCACTCTTAATGCTTAAGTACTTGGGAAATTTTATTTGAAACAAAAAAACTTGCAAAGCTCCTCTTTGATTTGCCAAAGTCCTACTAGAGCCATATAATTAATTATTTTGAAAAAACCTACATAATTGCTGCTTGTCTTTGCATTTAGCATTGTCAAATTGTTGTGACCCTCGAAAGAATTCTTTTCATGCTTTCATGATCAAGATTCACGTGCACACCATATACTCCCTTGCTATGCTTCAATGAGAAGTTAGCATTGTACCACTTCTTACATCCCAAAATAAAAACTCCACATTATGTGATTGTGGTCTCTCTCTCCATCTTTTGTTATAAAAGAGACATAGGCTATAAAAAAAAGTGGACACATGAAGGTCCAAGCATATTAAAAAAGTTGGACACATGAAGGTCCATGAAAAAAAAAGAGAAACAAAAAAAAGAAAAGATAGCCATGCTCTCAAAAAAGAATTTACAAATGGAGAGAGACCATAGAAAAGGAGTTTCCATCAACCATATACCATCCACCATATCCATACACGTGCACATCTTGATTTGATAGTATGACTAGTTTTCCTTCTTGGATCCGGTTTTTGACTTTGCAATATATGTGATGCAAGTATGCCTTTTCCTTCATACCTACCTTAAGCTCCATATATGGCCATCATTAGAAGTAGGATGAAAAAAAGGGGGCAAGTCAAATGCCTTGGTGAGGACTTATACGCCTTGAGTGATCCGAGAGTATCAAATGAGGAGCTAAGCAAGGTTTGTTTTTGAAAAAAAACTTTGAAAAATCCCAAGCTACTTAACATGTAGAGTTGAGGTGACATGATTCATGATCGTTCCACTCCTCAAATACCCAAGATGGCATGATAGACACTTCAAAGTTCACAAGTGCAAGGTGAGGTTTGGAATATCTTTTATCCTCGCTTCATACCTTTGGAAGTTATGTTTCACCTTAGTCCTTTCTCCTTCACTCGAGGACGAGCAAAGGCTAAGTGTGGGGGTGTTGTTGACGGTCCTTAAGTCAAAAATAAAGCCGTCAACTCCTGCAGCATTTCCGATCAATCAAACACCAAAAGTAGTTGTAGGACTTAATTCTAATCAATTCCATGAGTTTTGGTGATTCTTGGTTTGTAGGCACCCATACTCGGAATAAGGAGAAAACAAGCATGAGACGCAACAAAAACATACAGAAGATCCCGTCCTGCGTTTTACCATCAAAATGGGCTCATTTGACAGAGAAAACTGACGAACAAAGCCCCGGCACTAACATACACAAGTTGGGGGCCCACTTAGCAGTATCCGGGATGAAAGGCGGTGCGAGAGGCGACACCTGTGGGCCGGCCGAACCACAGGGTCGGCCGGCCCCACTTCGACGCCAATCGGCCTCAGTTTTGGCGGGAAGCTCGTGCTTATCCTCTATAAGGTGGTTGCCAACTTTCCCACCCTTATCTCCCCCAGGAACCAACTTCCTTGGGCTATAAAAGGAGCCTCCCTCACCTCCTCTCACACATACCATTCAAGAGTAGGAGTAGTGCCACATTGTAAAGGCGACGCGCTAGTTCACTAGTGCTAGAATAAAGGAGGAGAGTGAGGAGTAGTTCGGGGAAGCGTCGGGCCTGTCGGTGTTCTTCTCCAAGCTGTACCTCTACGGATATCGGCTTCTTTATAGTAAAGTAAGTTGGTATTTGTGATTCTCTATTCATGCATAGTACTTATTTTTGAGTGAGATCAGTTCTCTTACTCGCGGGTTCGTCGCTCTGTATTTGTATAGAGTGCCGTAGTTTGCTACGGGGTACCAAACATAGTTAGACTGCGGTAGTAATCAGTGGTTTAGATGTGTTGTCTAGGCTAAGGGTTACTTTCGTTTGCCTTATATCCCACGGTCTGTGAGGTAGTCCACAGGTGGTGACAGCCCTATTTCTCCTTAGTAGCCCTCCGTGTTCGGATATAGCGTAGAGCCGTTAGCCAGAGTCTCCTGACCATTTCAGGGGTAAGCCGGTGCCCGAAGCAAGTATCTAGCCCGAGAGGTCGACCTTAACTCATCTTTAGTACTACCTCAGGAATCCTCTCTATCCTCGCCACTTATCTTGAAGTGTCCTTGGACCGACTCTGTAGAAAGTACACACACATTCCCTGTGGATACGATAACCCTTGAATACTCACGGGTGAAAGCTACAACGGTATCCGTGCGCTTGTGGATTTATTCGCGGTCGTTAGGGATGGCAATTCACCCGCGGATGCGGGTATCCGCGGATTTTAAACCCGATGGATGCGGGTGCGGGTCTGATATTTCACCCGTGGGTGGACCCGCACCTGCACCCGCATATTGTGGGTGCGGGTGCGGATTTGAGATTCCACCCGCGGGTGGACCCGCATCCGTCCGAAAAAAAACAAACCTATTTAGATAAGGTCCATCACAACTATCCTAACTACAAAATGAGCACATAACTTATGAATTTATTGTTAGTTTGTCCTTATTACTTTGAACTAATGGATTTGTTGCTAGTTTGCTCTTATTACTTATAGAAATGTGTTATTTGACTGTTTAAATTGATGAATTTGTACATTTTTATTATATCTGTTGTTAGACCCGCGGGCACCCGATACCCGCCCGAAATCCGCGGGTGCGGGTGCAGAAATGCACCCGCGGGTTTGCTCGCGGGCGGGTTTTTTCCAATCCCGCGGGTTTGCCTGCGGGCGGGTTTTCACCAAACCCACACCCGCACCCGCGGGTGCCATCCCTAGCGGTCGTTAAAATACCCAACAACAAGTACTCGAATTATTCGACTACTTACTGTCAAATGCTTGTGAGCAAGTTTGAGCTTCTCCTCATGTGGCATGGTACTTCCCGGTGAAACAAGGGAAGTACTCGCCAGCACCATAGGGACCGCTTCAGTATGCGGCTCTTCTTCAACTCTCCCCCACAACATTCCCTTGATTTTGGGAATCTAAGGAAACATTGGGTTATAGAAACCAGTAAACCAGAGAAAAAAGAAACTGGGGAAGAGGCATAACAAGCTTACCTGTGGAGATTTCCTCCAAAAGTTTCTCGCCTCCTGCCTCCTCTGGAAGCTTCTCGCCTCCTCCATCATCAGGGAGCTTCTCATTGCTCCTTTCAGCATCAGGGAGTGGTGAATTCCGCAACATGGAATTCGCCATCTCCTCCGCCTCATGAGCATCCATATCAGGAGTACTCGGGGGCCTCGACACTATAGGCTCGGAGGCTAAAACAGCTCCAGTTGTCCCCCTTGCCTCCAAGAGCGCATCACTGAAAAAACACATTAGAGTCAAAACAGATTCAATGCAAAAAATCAAAATCTGCAAACAAGTATTGAAAACTTACGCAGATGCCCTTTTTATGGCAAGTTTTCTTACAACGAATTTGGGAGGAGGCCTACTGATCAAGGCACTCCCTCCGGCGTTCTCAGCATCATCAGCATTGGAACTACTCGTTGGCGCAGAGCTCCGTGCATGAGTAGTCCCCGTCCCCTTTGATGAGTCCGCTCTGGTGGAAGGGACACTCTGTCCTATCGTAGCATCATCCCCAGATGCTGCAGTCCGCGGCATCTTAGCCACCAGACTTGAGAAAGAAATTCAAAATGAAGAAAAGCAAGTCGAAAAACTTCAACAAAAGTACTCGATTGCAACAAATTATTGACTTACCTATTGCTGGTAGATTGCGCGGAGCTACGACGCTTCTGCACCACCGATCGAGTACCCTTCGGATGATCTGCTTGGGTATCTCCGCTCGGGCTGCTGCGCTCCCCACCGTCATTTCTAGCTCCATCCCCAGCCGCTTCCCCAACTTTTGCATTATCAGTCTCGTCGTCAGAACTAAAGCCTTCGATTTCCGAAGAATCTTCAGAATTCGACAAAGGCTGGGCATGAGCGCTAGGAACAAGGAAGGAGGAGCGATATATGCCCAGCAAAGGAGGGCTGCTCCTATATACATTTACATTATCCTGCAAATGGGAAAGGAAGTTGTCAGATATGCTGCATCTAAAACAAAAGTACTCGAATGATCAAATCGACTACTTCTCACTTACCCCTTTTGGAGGATTCAATACTGAGAATGTATTGGGGAGGTGAGGTACTCGATCCTTCTTCTTGAAGAATCATTGCACTCGATGTAGAGCTTCTCTATTAGAGATCTCTTTATCTGAGCATCGCGACGGATCACTTGTCCCTTGGTATTCAAAGCCAAAGTTCAATCGAGTTTGGAGAGTCTGGATTCTACGCTTCATCCAGTCAAAGGCCACAGCCTCTCAAGTTAGCTGATTTTGCTTCAACTTTGCAATTAACTCTAGCAAATATGGAATCTGGCTAGTGTCCAGGGGTTTCTTCAACCATTCTGCCCCGATAATCGGCGGTCCAGGGGTAATTGTTGGAATGGTGCTCCCTTGGTTTTCGATATAGAACCATCTTAATTTCCAATCAAATACTTTTTTCGATAGCTCATAAGGGATATAGAACCATCTTAATTTCCAATCAATTACTAAGTTGAATACCCACACCACCGACTACATCTAGTCTAGTAGAGTTAGGCTGGGGCTTAAGATGGAAGAGGTGGCGAAAAAGCTCAAAACGGGGTTCGATGCCCAGAAAAGCTTTGCACAAGTGCACAAAGACAGAAAAATGAACAAATGAATTGGGGGTAAGATGATGAAGCTAGATCCCGTAATTATAGAGGAGCCTAGAAAAGAAATCGGAACAAGGGAGCCCCAATCCCCATTCAAAATAAGGGGCAAAAGCTATGATTTCGCCCATATTTTCATACGGACGATTTTCATCCAAGGCAGGACGCCATTGGATCACGGATTTCTCTGGCAAAAGACCATCAGAAATGAGGGTTTCCAAGTCAGAGTCGGAGCACTTACTTGGCACCCATCCTTCCCCGCGAGTTGGTTCCGCATCCACGGCCTTGCCCTTGCTCGACTCCTTTGGGGCCATCCGGAAGTTCACATAACACTTCATGCGCAAGCAATGACTAAACCTGCAAGGATTTGGGAGCAAGGGAGAACAAGGAGTCTTAGATCAAGAAGTTTGAGGAAATGAGCAAGAACAGATCTAAAGCAGTAAAAGTGGGGAATGGCGGCTAGTGGGATAAAACCTAGCTTACCGTTCTATTATATAATAATAGCGGTGGCAAAATGAATGAAAGCATCTAGGCCCTCAAGTTATGTTTCGGTGATTAATGACAACCATTATTATGACTAATGAGTTTGTGCAGCTTAATGAAATCTTATCGCTCATTGGATCATATGTTAAAGAGGCCCCTAAATTTCATTATTCAAAAAGGCGATCTCGGTATTCAACTCAAATATATAACAAGACTAAGGATCTTTCTAGTCCTAAGTGTCGCAAGGTTGAGAACGACACTTAGGTTAGTATAGGTTTTATAGTTTTGTAGAGGTCGCACTATTAAGAGGGGTTAAGGCCAAGTAACTTGAGCATGGACATGGTCAATCAAAAAATAGATGCACACATTGGTCACTCAGGTTCTTGGAAGCTCAAACAAGTGCTATTCAGCTCATATCTCAAGAATATTTGGATTTCATTCAAGACTCAGATTAGAAAAAGCAAAATCAAGAAAAAGTCTTATCACCGGTTTAACCGACGACATCAATTTTCTATACGTCGGTTAAACACAGTTGCTGAAGTCTGGACACAGTGTTCACCGGATTAACCGATGATGTTTGAAATTAACGTCGGTTCAGTTGTCCAGAGAGTCAGTTTTTCAGGGGCTTTCAGGCTTACACTCACCGGTTAAACCGACGAAGGATTTGAGTTAGCGTCGGTGCAGTTGTCCAGAGAGTTGGTTTTTCAATTGATCAGTGAACAACTACACTCACTGGTTAAACTGATGATACGTCAGTTAAATTGCACGAGCTGTAACGGCTAGTATTTCAAATGGGCAGTTTACTTTCATCGGTTGAACCGACGATGACTTTTGGAGGGCCGTCGGATTAACCGGCGTTGCGTACTTTTTCTGGCAGCTTTTCTCCAACGGCTCTATCCGCGTGAGCTGCCTATATATACCCCTCCAATGGGTCATTTTGAAGCCTCTTGACACCAAGCAACACTCATACACTCATTCTATTGTTGAGAGCCACCTTGAGCTTCACATTCCACTCATTTGATCATTCAATCATCCAAGAAGCAAGGCTAAGGACTTGAGTAGGGAGAAGCTTGTGTGCATCCGTTCTTGGTGATCGGTTCTTGCTCAAGTGAAGGCCCTAGCTTGTTACTCTTGGTGATTGGCATCACCTAGGCGATCTTGTTGATTGAGGTGTTTCTTGTGGAGCTTGGCAAGTTGATTGTGGGAGCCCGAAGAAGATTGTACGTGGCTTGAGCTCCACCATGCCGGGATGGTGAACGGATACTCTTAGTGAGCACCCTTGTCTCGGTGACTTGGCAGGTGACAAGACTCTTAGTGAGTGTCACGTGGATTAGGGGTGTGTTCCAACACATCGACACCACGAAAACAAATCCGGCCGTCTCTTGCCCACTCTTTACATTCAAGCACTTACTTTCATGCAATTTATTCATGTGCTTGACCCTAGAGATCATAACTTAGCTCTATCCTTGCTTAGCTTTATATCTTGTTGTATCCTTTATAGCTTGTGTAGGTTGCTTAGTTAGCCGGTTGGTGAATTGAGCCTTACTAGTATTGCATAAGTTAAGGTTGCTTTATTTTATTTTAGAAATTTGAAAAAGGCCCAATTCACCCCTCCCCTCTTGGTCCATCGATCCTTACAATTGGTATCAGAGCCTCGTTGCTCATTTGGATCATTAGGCTTCACCGCCTAGAGCTATGGCCAAGATGGGTGGATCGCCTCCTCACTTCGAGGGCAAGAACTTTGCTTATTGGAAAGTTCGCATGGCCGCATATCTTGATGCGATTGCCCCCAAAGCGTGGTTAGCAACAAAGACCGGGTTCACCGGAACTCCCACCCCGGAACAACTCAAGTGGAATGCTAAGACTAGAAATGCAATTTTCGAAGCCATTAGTGAGGAAGTCTTTGCTAGAGTAAATGACATGGACTTGGCAAGTGATATTTGGAAGGAGCTTATTGAAATTCATGAAGGCTCCACCAAAGTTCGTGAGAAAAATATCACTTGTTTAGAGCTAAGTATGATTCTTTTAAAATGCTAGCTCATGAAAATTGCAATGATATGTATTCTCGCTTGAATGTCATTGTCAAGGACATTAATGCACTTGAAATATCTAAAATTGACAGTGGCTCCATCAACCGCAAGATACTCATGCTCCTTCCGAAGTACAAGTACAACATCATCAATGCTATGCTTCAAAAGGAGAATCTTGATACGATGGAAGTGGGAGAGCTTGTGGGCGAAATTCGCGCTCATGAAATGGGTATTCTTGGTATGTCCAAAGAGCCAACTTCAAGCAAATCAATCGCTCTCAAGACCAAGGTCAACAAGCACCGCAAGCTCAAGATGATCAAGCAAAAATCAAGCTTAAGCAATGAAGAAGATGATCGTCATGAAAGCTCATCCGATGATGAAGATGATGGAGAACTTGCTCTCATGATGAGAAAGTTCACACGCTTGAGTGACAAGATCAACAAGAAGGGTTACAACTTTGACCCTAAAAGAAGAATGTTTCGGCCAAGGGAAGATGTCAAGAACAAAACATGCTACAATTGTGGAGAAAAAGGTCACATCTCTCCAGATTGCCCCAAGCCGGACAAAAGAAAGAAGGATAACAAGAGCAAGCATCGCCATGATTCAAGCGATGATGATGAAGATGAAAGGAAGAACAAAAACAAGAAACTTGGGAAGAAGAAGAGCCATGACAAGAAGACCAAGCTCTTCCCAAAGAAGAAAGGCAACACCAAGAGAAGCTTCTTGGTGGAAAAACAAGAATGGGTGACCGATGTCTCATCAAGTGAAGAATCAAGTGATGAAGAAGACATCGTCACCATTGCTCTCACCAATGAAGAACCATTGCTACCTCCACCTCCTATGTGCCTCATGGCAAAAGGAAACATAAAGGTATGTGAGGAGGATAGTGATAGTGATAGTGATGATGAGCTTGATCCTAATGAATTTGCTAACCTCATCAATGAGTATACATTCATCATCAAGAGGGAAAAGGGCAAGGTCAAGGTTCTTGAGAGCACTCATGCCAAGCTAGAGCTAGCTCACTCCGATTTGCTTGGCAAGTACAATGACTTGCTCAAAAAGCACCATAAGTCACTTGCACTTGCTAAGCAAGTTGAAGAGAATCACAAAAAGCTCAAGCAAGAGCATAGGGAGTTGGCTCACAAATATCAAGAGCTTGAGTTCTTCTCGCAAAAAAAAAATCAAGAGCTTGAGTTTGCCTATGAAGCAATTGACCCGAGTCTTGATAACTCTATCAATGAAAATGTTGAAAAGGTCAATGGTTCTACTTCATGTGATCACCTACTCAATGATGCAAATGCTACTAATGTTTTGCCCGAGCTTGCTCCCTCTAGGGAAAAGGAATTGATGGATCAAGTGGCAAGCCTCAAGAGTAGTGTGGAGAAGCTCTCATGAGGAGAATACATCCACAAGGAAATTCTCTTCAACAATGCTTATGACTATGGCAAAAGAGGTCTTGGTTCATTTCCAGAGCCAAACCAAGGCACTACTCCTTCTCCGGAGATCGAGATTAGCTTCATTAAAGAAGTTGGATCATATTGTCAACATTGCCAAGTCACCGGGCACCACACTAGGGAGTGTCCCTTGCCATCACGTCCTTTCCCTACTTTACCTAAAAAATACTCGTCTATGCATCAAAATAACTATTTTCTTTTGAGTAAGGTAAAGGGCAAGGTGAAGGCCAAATTCGTTGGCAAGATCACAAAGGAAGCAAAGAAGAAGCTCCCCAAGCAACTTTGGGTCCCCAAAGCTCTTGTCACACATGTGCAAGGCCCGAAGCTTGTTTGGGTTCCAAAAACTCAAAAATGATTCTCATTTGTGTAGGTGAACTACAAAGCCGGTGGAAAACATTGGGTACTTGATAGCGGTTGCTCTCAACACACGACCGGCAATGATAGCATGTTCACCTCTCTTGAAGACCCCGGCGATCATGAACATGTCACCTATGGTGATAACTCAAGGAGGAAAGTTTTAGGTTTGGGTAGAATAGCAATTTCTAAAGATTTATCCATTTCTAATGTCTTATTTGTAGAATCACTTAGTTTTAATGTTATTTCAGTTGCTCAATTATGTGATCTTGGACTAACGTGTACCTTTGACAAGAATTGTGTTGTAGTAACCTTTGAAGAAGATAAGTCATTGGTATTCACGGAATTTAGGCATGGCAACATTTACTTGGTGGATTTCTCTTCAAAGCAAACAAGCTCCATGACATGCCTCTTCACCAAGTCATCTCTTGGGTGGCTTTGGCATAGAAGAATTGCTCATATTGGCATGATCAACCTCAAGAAAGCCCACAAGAGAGGGATGATCACCGGCTTGAAGGATGTCACCTTTGACAAGAACAAACTATGTAGTGCATGTCAAGCCAGAAAGCAAGTTACAACACATCATCCCATCAAGACGATGTTGTCTACCTCCAAGCCGCTCGAGCTACTTCACATGGATCTTTTTGGTCCAACCACATACAAGAGTATTGGTGGTAACCTCTATTGCCTAGTAATCGTTGATGATTTTTCACATTATACTTGGGTCATATTTCTAGGTGATAAGAGTGAAACTTCGGAAGTCTTCAAGACATTTGCAAGAAGAGCTCAAAGGGAGTACAACTCCCCAATTGTGAAGATCCGGAGTGACAACGACACCGAGTTCAAGAATATGAAGATTGAAGAATGGTGCGATGAAGAGGGTATCAAGCATGAGTTCTCCGCCACCTACACGCCTCAACAAAATGGAGTGGTGGAAAGAAAGAACAAAACACTAATCACTCTAGCAAGAGCAATGTTGGATGATTATGGCACGTCCGAGAGGTTTTGGGTGGAAGCAACCAATACGGCTTGCCATGCATCCAACCGGGTGTATCTCCACTGACTCCTCAAGAAAACGCCTTATGAACTCATCACCGGGAAGAAACCAAACATCTCCTACTTTCGAGTCTTTGGTTGCAAATGCTTCATTTATAAGAAGAAAAGGCTCAGTAAGTTTGAGAGTAGATGTGATGAAACATTCTTTCTTGGTTATGCATCAAACTCCAAAGCATATAGAATATTCAATGAAACCTCCGGGTTAGTTGAAGAAACATGTGATGTGGAGTTTGATGAATCTAATGGCTCCCAAGAGGAAGTTATTGGCTATGACAATGTAGGTGATGAGGAGATTGAAGAAGCTTTGAAGAAAATATCCATTGGGGATATCAAGCCGGAAGAGGTGCATGAAGGCAATGATCAAGGGGGAGAACCTTCCTCGTCTACACCAAGCACCTCCATGGCACCCCAAGTGGATGAAGATAAAGAAAAAGATGATCTACAATCTCAAGAAAGTGTTCCAACGCCAACACCCCAAGTGCAAGAACAAGTAGAGCAAAATGTTCCACCACAAGCACAAGTCATCCATGATCCACCTCAACAAGCATCCACGCATGTACCGCTAGTGAAGCATGGTCGTATCTCCAAGGATCATCCAATTGATCAAATCATTGGTAGTCCTTCCAAGGGAGTAAGAACTCATTCTAAGCATGCTTCATTTTGCGAACATTACTTGTTTGTTTCTTGTATTGAACCCACTAGCATAGAGGAAGCGCTTGAGGACTCGGATTGGGTGATGGCCATGCAAGAAGAATTGAACAACTTCAACCGCAATGAAGTTTGGGTCCTCGAAGCTCCTCCGAAAAATAAGAACATCATCGGCACTAAGTGGGTCTTTCGAAACAAGCAAGATGAACATGAGGTGGTGGTACGCAATAAAGCAAGACTTGTGGCAAAAGGGTTCTCTCAAGTCGAAGGTTTGGATTTTGGTGAAACTTTTTCTCCGATTGCAAGACTTGAAGCTATCCGCATCCTTCTTGCTTACTCTTCTCATCATAATATCAAATTATATCAAATGGATGTGAAAAGTGCATTCTTAAATGGTTTTATTAACGAACTTGTTGATGTTGAGCAACCTACCGGGTTTGAAGATCCGAGGAATCCTAACCATGTTTATAGGTTGCACAAGGCACTCTATGGGCTCAAACAAGCTCCAAGGGCTTGGTATGAGAGGCTTCGTGACTTCCTAATCATGCAAAGCTTCAAGATCGGGAGGGTGGACACCACATTGTTCACAAAAGACGTCAACGGGGATCTTTTCATTTGTCAAATTTTTATTGACGATATTATTTTTGGCTCAACTAATGATTTACTAAGCCATGAGTTTGCTACCATGATGTCTAGGGAATTCGAGATGTCCATGACTGGCGAATTGACCTTCTTCCTTGGTTTTCAAGTCAAACAATTGAAGGAAGGAACATTCATCTATCAATAAAAATATACTAAATATATCTTGAAGAAGTTCAAGATGGATGAATACAAGCCGATCAAGACACCCATGGCAACCAATGGGCATCTCGACTTGGATGTGGACGGTAAACCGGTTGATCAATCCCTCTATCGTTCTATGATAGGGTCTTTGCTTTACCTTACCGCATCTAGGCCCGATATAATGTTTAGTGTGTGCTTGTGTGCCCGCTTTCAAACAAACCCAAAGGAATCACACCTCTCGGCTGTGAATAGGATCCTTTGGTATCTCAAGCACACCCCAAGCATAGGCTTGTGGTACCCCAAGGGCGCTAGCTTAGATCTCTTGGGATACTCGGACTCGGATTTTGCCGGAAGCCGTGTGGACTGCAAGAGTACATCCGGGGGTTGCCACTTGCTTGGGCGTTCTCTAGTTTCTTGGTCAAGTAATCAGCAAAATTCCGTGGCTTTGTCCACCGTGGAAGCGGAATATATAGCGGCCGGTGCATGTTGTGCCCAAATCCTATATATGAAGCAAACCCTTTTGGACTTTGGTGTGAAACTAGATAGGATTCCACTCCTTTGTGACAATAAAAGTGCCGTAAAAATTGCCAAAAATCCGGTTCAATACTCTCACACAAAGCACATTGATATTCGCCATCACTTCTTGCGTGTTCACGAAGCCAAAGGAGACATATCTCTTCAAGGTGTGAGATCCGAGGAGCAATTGGCGGATATTTTCACAAAACCTTTAGACGAGAGTACCTTTGTTAGGCTAAGAAATGAGCTAAATGTTTTAGATGCGGCAAACGTCATGTAAAGTTGCTATGTCATATAAATGCATACATATAGGACACTTGTCTAACCATGGTGAGATAGTGATGAGCATGGGTTTAGCTAGAGGTGGTGGTTCACTTGTTTTCCTCTAGGCTTGTTGAAAGGCACATCATGAAGATGCTTCCCACGGGTTCAAACTTGACAAGTAGAACTTAAATTTTTGTTATGCATTTCTTGTCATATAGATGTGCACTTCATGTTTACACTTCTCTCGCATGTGGTTATAGCTTTCACCATCATTGCATGCGTAAGGGTCACAAAGGAGATCACTTGATGAAAATGAGACTTGTTTCATGTGCAAGATCTCAATTCATGAGAAGTGAATAGAGCAAAGTGTTAGGTGCGTTATGGCCTAGTGAGTCATGTCATGATGACTTTTGAAGCTCTCTATCTTCAATATTCCTATGACATGGCTCATACATTTTATTTGGCGCTTTGTCTCGCTTCGCGGCTTTTCCTTATGTTTGAAAAGAAAAAACTATTAGGCTTGTATGCTATCCTAAATATTTTGAGGGGTAAAGTTGCCTATGCAAGTCCATTAACTTGAGTTTAGTTGAATTTTATAAGTTTATTGGACTTAGCATAGAAGAGTGAGCTGAGTGAAGGTTTTTCGGGTTCACCGGTTAAACCGATGTTTAATGGATCTTCACCATCGGTTTAACCGGCGTTACTATGTTCCGTCTCAGCTCAATCAAATCCAGGCGTTCAACCGGCGTATGCAAATGTCACAGCATCGGATCAACCGGTGAACATAACACAGTTCTGACCTAGCAATCAACCGATGATTTCAGTGTTCAACCGGCGAGTTGAAACTTCACATCATCGGTTCAACCGGTGTTCAGATGCAGATTTGCTGGAGTCTCGGGTGAACTGAACCAACGCAATCAACCGGCGTTCTAAACCTATTCATCGGATCAACCGACTTTGAGAAAATCGAGGGGCCCACATGTCATATATCTCTCTTGCCCGTGCCGTCGGCTTCACTTCCGCCCGCTTCCTTCTCGTTTCCACGCCGCCGCCGCCGCTCCTCGCGCCGCTCGCGACCCCACGCGCTGCACCACCGACTTGCCGCCATTCCATGCCGCCACCACCGCTAGTCCGCGCCGCCGCCGTGCGTTCACGCCACTGCCGCACACCACGCCACCTCCATGCGCCCCCGCCCTCTACACCAAAGCTCACGCGCCGCCAACGCCTGCACGCACACCCGCACCATGTTCACCGCTCCCACAGTCAGTATGGGTCACGAGAAGAGGAAAGGGAAAGAGGTCGTGGTCGAGAAGTCCATCCGTAAGAGGACCCGCGCAGAGAAGGAGGCCGAGAGGGCAGAATTGGTGGCCAAGGCCGCGCGAGGAGCATGCCTCAGGGCATGCTCGTTCGCTGCGGATCAGGGAGCAGCCCAGCAGAGGCAGAGTTGGCAGGGCCACCAGGGCCACGGCACAGCAGACAGAGAGAGATTCATCTGAGGGGGAGACGTCAGCTGAGTCAGAGTGGCAGAGTTCTCCTACTCCACGACGATCTGGCCGCTCTCGGCAGTCGTCTGAAGGAGGTTCTCCGCCAGCGACCGAGTGTCGCACTAGACCGAGGACGCGAGGAGGTCACCAGCCACAGGAGCCTCGCAGGTCCACAGCAGCAGCTCGCAGAGTCGAGGCCCTAGAGGCCGAGCGTGCTGTGTTCAGGATGGACACAGTCGTCCGTCTGGAGCATGGTGTGCTGCTTCAGAACTTGACCAGGGCAAATGCAGCGAAGGTCAAGAGGCTCAGATGGAGTTTAGCAGAGGAGGATTGGTTCCCAGTTGGCCGTGACAGCCGTGTTGACAGGAGGTTCTGGACTTTGTTGCAGGCCAGTTTTTACGAGACCTATCAGAGGAGGGGCCACCGGATCTTTCCGCACAGAGTGCTCGACTGGGTTTCACTGAGGACAGCCGCAGGGGGAGCGGACATCAAGGAGCATTTTGCACACTTCAGAGGGCTACTTAGACTGCTTGAGATGGAGTAGAACAGGTACATTGAGGACTGGGTCCGAGTGTTCTATGCCACAGCTTGGATTGCTCCTGAGCGCAGAGCCCTGCATTTCATGTTTGGAGGCCAGGTCTTTGGTTTGATGCGGGCGACGATTGCAGGAATCCTTGGAGTCGACTTGGTCGATGTCTCCCTGCACGAGAGAGTCTACGGGGACGCAGATCCACCTCGCAGGGCATTAATTGGCGGGATAGCACCTTCTCACGAGGCGATCTCTCGGTGTTTCCGTCAGCCGTTCCCTGCTACCTATGCTAGGGTCCCCTGCCTCCTGACAGCCGAGGCTTACACAGTACACATGGCCCTCCGAAGGACTTTGTTACCGGGGAGTGGCTACCCAGAGGGGTTCACAGGACTGCAGCAGCTACTACTACTCCACATCCTCACTCATGAGCCTTTTGACATTGTGGACTTTATTTTGGCTGAGATCGAGGATGTGATCACTGACGGGATGGGGGTCGTGCGGCAGTTTCCTTATGCACACTGGATCAGTTATATTTGTTCTATGATTGTACCCGCTGACTCGCCGATCAGTGCTGTCTACTGTCAGGATGAGGCCCCCCGGTTCCCAGTTTACCGTCCGACTGCTCCCCAGGACCGGAGGAGGGGTAGACAGGCCGAGAGAGCTACCATGGCATAGCTACCAGCTGAGGTGTAGGCCCGAGTGGCAGAGGAGGATGAGACACTACTTGAGGCAGATGCACAGCTTCCCGGAGGAGACGACGAGATCCACTGGTCAGACATCGAGACCGACTCCTCTGAGGATGACGAGTACTTCCCTCCTGCACCAGCTTTTCACGATCACAAGGCAGGAGGATCCAGAGAGCAAGATGAGCCAGCAGTCACTACTATCTCCGAGTCTCAGGTGACTCAGCCGTCCGAGCTCACCTCTCTACTTCAGCAGCTAGTCAGTCAGCAGAGAGAAGATCGGCTCGTGATAGAGGCCCGGCTCACTGCCATCCAGAGGGAGGCTGCTCTAGAGCATGCTGCATCTGAGGAGCGGTTTATCGGCCTACTTGACAGAGTTACTCAGAGGACAGATGCTCAGTTTCAGTAGATGCAGCAGGACATGATGGCTATGTTTGGCATGATCACACAGCTATACTCTCACTCCGGACTAGCCCCACAGCAGCCAGGTCTTCAAGGTACCTACACTTACAGTCACTCCAGCTCCAGCCTCTACTGCAACTCCAGCTTCTTCGACGACACCAGAGACCACATTCTCGTTGTTCGCACTTCTTGGGTCTACCAGTCGTCAGATCTTCTCGCCACTGCCAGCGACTACGCTTTTTCAGGACTCACCGTCAGCGGTTCAGTCAGTCGCCCTCCCCATCGTACCACAGGCACTACCTTCAGGGGGAGGAGGAGGAGGAGAGGAATCCCTACTTCCACAGTTGACACAGCCAGCAGCCTCAGCAGTCACGTCTTCAGATGCTGACACCTCTTCTGCTGACCCGATTACGACTTCTACGGATCCTCTCCTAGGCAGTGCCAGCACGAGAGCCTCCACGATAGCTACACCTCCAGTCAGCTCGGACCCGCAGCTCTCATCCGCTTCTCCGTCCGATGACGACGACGACCTTGACCGCTTCCTCGCCGTGCCGCGACAGCAGGACCAGTAGCTTGCCTTTTTGGTGCTTTGATGCCAAAAGGGGAGAGAGTTAGGGGCAGTCATAGAGGAGTTGGAGTCAGGGGGAGGGTAGAGCTAGCAGAGTTGATCGTAGATGCCAGGACTTGTTTGTTGTATCTTTATTGGCTTTTGATTCATGGACATGTATATTAGACTCTTGTGCGTGTTGCTCTTTATGACATGTCTATGGATTCTGTTGCTCTTTATGACAAGTCTTTCTTTTCGCGCGTTAATCTTTCTTGCTTTACTTGTTTCAGTTATTGTTTGTGTTGTCATCAATCACCAAAAAGGGGGAGATTGAAAGCATCTAGGCCCTCAAGATATGTTTCGGTGATTAATGACAACCATTATTGTGACTAATGAGTTTGTGCAGCTTAATGAAATCTTATCGCTCATTGGATCATATGTTAAAGAGGCCCCTAAATTTCATTATTCAAAAAGGCGATCTCGGTATTCAACTCAAATATATAACAAGACTAAGGATCTTTCTAGTCCTAAGTGTCGCAAGGTTGAGAAGGACAATTAGGTTAGTATAGATTTTATAGTTTTGTAGAGGTCGCACTATTAAGAGGGGTTAAGGCCAAGTAACTTGAGCATGGACATGGTCAATCAAAAAATGGATGCACACATTGGTCACTCAGGTTCTTGGAAGCTCAAACAAGTGCTATTCAGCTCATATCTCAAGAATATTTGGATTTCATTCAAGACTCAGATTAGAAAAAGCAAAATCAAGAAAAAGTCTTATCACCGGTTTAACCGACGACATCAATTTTCTATACGTCGGTTAAACACAGTTGCTGAAGTCTGGACACAGTGTTCACCGGATTAACCGACTGATGTTTGAAATTAACGTCGGTTCAGTTGTCCAGAGAGTCGGTTTTTCAGGGGCTTTCAGGCTTACACTCACTGGTTAAACCGACGAAGGATTTGAGTTAGCGTCGGTGCAGTTGTCCAGAGAGTTGGTTTTTCAGTTGATCAGTGGATAACTACACTCACCGATTAAACCGATGATACGTCGGTTAAATTGCCCGAGCTGTAATGGCTAGTATTTCAAATGGGCAGTTTACATTCATCGGTTGAACCGACGATGACTTTTGGAGGGCCGTCGGATTAACCAGCGTTGTGTACTTTTTCTGGCAGCTTTTCTCCAACGGCTCTATCCGCGTGAGCTGCCTATATATACCCCTTCAATGGGTCATTTTGAAGCCTCTTGACACCAGGCAACACTCATACACTCATTCTATTGTTGAGAGCCACCTTGAGCTTCACATTCCACTCATTTGATCATTCAATCATCCAAGAAGCAAGGCTAAGGACTTGAGTAGGGAGAAGCTTTTGTGGATCCGTTCTTGGTGATCGGTTCTTGCTCAAGTGAAGGCCCTAGCTTGTTACACTTGGTGATTGGCATCACCTAGGCGATCTTGGTGATTGAGGTGTTTCTTGCGGAGCTTGCCAAGTTGATTGTGGGAGCCTGAAGAAGATTGTACGTGGCTTGAGCTCCACCATGCCGGGATGGTGAACGGAGACTCTTAGTGAGCACCCTCATCTCGGTGACTTGGGAGGTGACAAGACTCTTAGTGAGTGTCACAATGTGGATTAGGGGTGTGTGCCAACACATCGACACCACGGGAAAAAATCCGGTCGTCTCTTGCCCACTCTTTACATTCAAACACTTACTTTCATGCAATTTATTCATGTGCTTGACCCTAGAGATCATAACTTAGCTCTACCTTGCTTAGCTTTATATCTTGTTGTATCCTTTATAGCTTGTGTAGGTTGCTTAGTTTGCCGGTTGGTGAATTGAGACTTACTAGTATTGCATAGGTTAAGGTTGCTTTATTTTGTTTTAGAAATTTGAAAAAGGCCCAATTCACCACCCCCTCTTGGTTCATCGATCCTTACAACAGTAAATACCTTGAAGTGCAAGAGTTAGTTACCGTTTACGGTAAAAGCAGGATTTTCTGAGACATTTCTTTTTTCATAGATTACATTCCGGAAAAAGAAAACACTCACATCCCTTGATAACTACTCGACATAACTTTCCTTCTTCTAGTGATTACATTCTAGAAAAGAGAAAAGTACTCGATACAGTAAACTACTCGACATTACAACTCGAGTACTTTCTTCTAAACTTTACAAACAACTCGGGCCAGCACGCACGCCTCCTGGATCTCTTGGGCGAAGCCTGCTGCAGCTAGATCGGCCCGAGGCTGTAACAAAGTACAAACTTGTTATTCCCACTAAGGGAATAATGATACTCGTATTCTGGGAGAAAAGTTTCAAGAGTAAGAAGACAGATTATAGTAATCACCTCGCGATCTCTTTTAGCATCTTGCAAAGGAATTTCTCCTTCTCCCTGAATACGTTGTGACAAGATTAAGTCTTCTCACCAGAGATGTCAGTTCTTGGGTCTCCACAACCTGGGAACCCCAAGAGTATGACACAACCAGATTCCAGTCATCCTCTGAGAACCTGCCTCATTGGAATATGCAAGGACATGATGTCCAGCATGGATGCGCTAAGAGAAGCAGGGTTGCAGGATGAGGTAGCAAGGACTTCTCTTGTCATTTGCAAGTTCTCTTCTAGCATCTTTTGCTGGTAAACAGTACACATATTTTAGGAGGGCAAGAGCAAGAACACCAAACGCAAGCCATGGCTCTAGATTGTTGGTGCTTCTGGCAATGCCTCTTACCCACCTTATATAGCCATGTGGGCTTCACTGGAGGACAACCCGTGATGCTACAGTGACAGCAATCATGGGTACAATAGTGCAAATTCTCCACACAGTGAATTCTTATGTGAACGTACAGTAAAGAGATAAACATCCCGAGTTTTATTTTTTGAGGATATTATGGCTGCAATCAGTGTGGCATATCCAATCGTATCATTTTTCTGGGATATTACCTGAAAAAGGGATCTTTTCGGATATCGGATCTGATTAAACCGGCAGATATTGTTGGAATAAAATCAGATGTCACGTCTTCCATCCTTAATTCTAAATCTTTGCTTGGGGGCTATCCGCAAGATATGAGATTTTGATTTAAGGCTCGGGGCTGCGGGATATGTGGCATCAATGATTTATTTTTCATATTTTTTGGAAAATAAAAGAAGAAAAAGACTGAAGTGACCCTCAGCCTGATTCTACGATTCAACCTAAGGCTCGGGGCCTACTCCATGTGGAGCGTGAATACTTCGCGCACCATATATGATCAAGATTTCGGGGCTTGAGCACCTCACAGCCTCGGAGCAATCACAAGTACTTGGAGAACTACTCGACGTACCTGAAGGAAGGCCCAGAAGAAATAAGGATGGTGTTCTGACTACTTGAAGTACTCAGAGATGCCTTGCCAAGTACTCGATGCCTGCAGGACTTGGCTACGAAGAGCAGGGGGGCTTGCCAGACCTGGCGCAGTGGGACTGCTTATTTATAGGCATAGAATGTTTTAGAGTAAGGGATAGCTCACGGATTTACCTTACCTCTCTTATAACTACCCGAATAGGCGTAGAACTAGCTGCAGTACAAAGAAAACTACCTCATTGTGTTGTAGTAGGATTCCAACTATACTCGGCTAGAACTTTCCATGTAACCCTGTCCCCCCGGATATATAAGGGCGGGCAGGGACCCCCTCAAAATAGATCATCACCTAAGGCAATACAAACAACCACACAGGACGTAGGGTATTACGCAACTCGCGGCCCGAACCTCTCTAAATCTTTGTGTTCCTTGCACCATCGAGTTCCAGAGTAGTTGATCCCTATCTACAACCCTACTGCTAAGGGTATCCCTGAGCAGACTTGGCGGTAAACACTAACATAATATAAGTAAATTCAGGTATTGCAAGTCCATACTTTCATAATTCTTATGTTTGCATAAAAATTATGTTAATTCCATCTCCATGGAGAACACCCCTATTAAGAATTTCAACATGAATACATAAAAGAAAGATTACATCATATGGCCGTCCATTACATAGCTACAAAAGAAAAGTCTTCAATCTTCTTGCCGTAGTGACCACTACTAGAAAACGGGCCTTGGGCACCGGCTGAGAAAGGCCAAAGGCACCGGTTTCCCAACCGGTGCCCCGCAACCGCGACCATTGGCCTCTACTTAAGACACCGGGTTTTTCAACCGGTGCCTTAGGCTTCCATTGGTACCGGTTGGAAATACCAGCCGGTACCAAAGAGGCTTCCACGCTGACGTAAGGTGGCAGCCCCTTTGGTACCGGTTGGTATTTCCAACCGGTACCAATGACCTTTTCCCTTTTTTTCCCAAATCCAGTTTTGTTTGTTATATTTATTACTGTTTATTCTTTTATAATTGCTAAATGCACTCAAGCTCTACAGTACTCTACGTTCATTGGTTGTTCGTGTTCATTTTCAGAGAATATTTGAAACTAACTAAAAGTGAAATGCGAGCATATAATTAAGCTAATTAGATGAACTAATATATTTACAAATTTACAAACATCAAGGCATAATGTTTAAAAATATTTACAAATGTACAAGTCATGTTAGCCGTCCAACTACTAGTCCCCTCAGGATGTCGATGAAAGTCCTCTATAGATGTGACCGTCGTGGTAGAACTCGCCTCTAGGATCCAAGATCTCGTTCAAAATGAATCCGGCGAGCTGCTCGCACACGGCGTTGATCCGATCAGTAGAGTAACATTCATCCCCCATTTGAGACATCTATCATTTAGGAAAAAAGCATTAACATTATGTGTGTTAGTACAATTATGAAAATATACTAGTGAACGGTTTGGACGTACTCTCGTTTCTTCATCAGTAGCCTTCCCGCATGGAGTCATGATGTGCAAGTAGTCGCATACGTAGTACCCGCACCAATCAGTTCCTTGTTGTTGTCTCGCACACTTAAGGAGAAACAAATAAATTACTCAATTTAGAACAATTTGGGATTATATACTTAACTAGACAAATCTTTATGAATGAACATACCGGATAATCCATGTTAACGTTCAGTTCGGGCCTCCATTGACCACGTCCTTTGTTATTTTTCACAAATTTTTTCCAAACCCTACGCTCAAAGTTTAGTTTGATATTCAGGAATTGTTATTAACAGAAAAAAGATTTGATTGTGCAAACTGAACTTACCTGTTCAAGGGGTCTATGATATATTGGATTGCGGACTTTGGATTTCTCATTGAGTCAAAGACTATAAGATTGCCGGTCTCTACGGAAAGTATGAGTAAAATCCAATGATAACTGCAGATATAGATAGGATATATACATAAATGTATTAGACAACTTAGTATTTATTTAGTAATATAACAGAGGTTTGAGTCGATCAAGGCTTACCCAAAGTTGTATGGTATGAATATATAGGATTTGTAACTTTGCCTAGTCAACGAATCGTACATGTTTTCGCACGTTTCCTTGTAACTTTCGTTGATCAATTTCTGGTTGACTAGCAAAGCAGACATGAAGCCGATCTGATGGTGCCATCCATGTTTTCGGCTTCTTTGGATCTCCTGTCTAAATGATGCAATAGAAATTTTATAATGCACACATATAATTATGTTCTTGTTAACAAAAAGTATTAATGTAGAGGTAAGTGATACTTACAAAACCCAAATGGTGATGATAGAGGCGTCGAGGGCTTGTCGATTGTAAATGTGATATAAATTTTGGAAGTACACCCAGAAGTCGTCCTCCCCGCGGAAGAAATCATGGTCACGATACTTGACTCCAAACATTTTCCCTTCGTCTTTCGCCATTCGCAGGTACCGTCTATGCAAATTGAACATCTGCGTGCCTAGACTTTTCTCCTCTTCCTCAGTGACAAACAGTTTTCCATCCTGGAATGGAGTAATAGTGCGAGCGACAGGGATTTTTGCCTCCACATGCCCCGTTGCCTCCTCTAGCGTTAATCCAGTTTCAGAAAGAAATATTGCGGCCTGTAGGTCCGCCTGGAGTTGTACGTCCATCGGGTGTAGGAGTGGCAACCCTGGTACCCGGAGGGGCTCGAGTTCTTTTTGTTGTGTGCCAAGCTGAGGAATGGTCTTGCCACATTTTTTCTTCAGATTTCTCACCTTGTGTGCCTTTGTCAGAGTACGATCATAGTCCGAGGGTAAGATTTTCGGTTTTGGTGGGTTGTCTAGGTATGCGAGAAGCTTTTTCCCTAGTTCTAGAGGTACCTTTTCCCTCGGCGGGGGGACTTTAGGCTTCAATTGTTCTTTTATATATTGAGCAGTCTCCTCTTCCAACTCCTCAGCGGTTTTCTCGTAGGTTAATTGTCTTTCGACCATTTTCTGCTTCTTCTTTGAGGGTCCAGCCACTGGGAGGGATGCTGTCTTTTTCTTTCCCTTTTCTAGTGTAGGAGGAGTTGGAGTACTCGTGGCCCTTTGCGCCGGCGGAGACGGTGGTGAAGGAGGTGGTAGTGGGGACGGCGGTGAGGTAGGCCGCGGAGACGGGCGATCGGTCTGCACGGGAGCCGTTGTGCTTGCAGTAAGTTTGATGTCGGCCTTGCGCCATAGAACGACCCCGTGCAGTGCGTCTCCCAATGTCTTCTCTCCATCCCCTCCAACGAAGTCAAGCTCAAGATCCTCATTGTTTCCAACTATCTGCTCGACTGTGATTGAGGTGTAGCCAGGAGGTATCGGCCTTCCATGAATTGTAGTAGAAGGATTCAGGGGCAGGGCTGACCCGTATGCGACATGAATGGATATATTTCTTGCTCGCACATGAAGCTCGCACGGTGTCGGCATGGTGACATCATCCACTGGATACCTCTGGTCATCTACCGCCGTTGGCTCAATCTGGGGTTGTTGTTCCGCTTGTACGTCGGGCGCCGCCGTGGATGCACAGCTGCTGCGTCGCTGAGAGGCCGAGCTTATCACAACATCCGGGTGCGACCCAGTAGTGCCCCTTTGGTTCAGAGCTAGCTGCACCATCCCATTGACCCTGGCGTCCATCTGAGATTCCAAGGACGCAACCTTCTTGTTCATCTTTTCTTCTATGGCACGAAGTTTCTCTTCCTGTTCGGCTTTGCTCTTTCGGTGAGTCTTGTAAGAGGGATCTCCGGCCCAAGCAACTTTCCATGGGACCACGCCGATGCCGCGGGCTCGTCCAGGGTGTTCTAGATTCTTTAATGCCCTTGTCAGCTCATCATTCTCCCTTTGAGGATGGAATGTTCCTTGTTGAGTCTCATCTATTGCAGCGACTAGATCGCGGGACACTTCTTGCATATGCTCGAGCACGACCAAACTTCCATCCAACTGGTTTAGTGTCACGCCATTAGCAAATAACCACCACTTGGATCTATCCGGCCAATCCCAAGTCGTCGGCCTGATGCCTCTATCTATAAGGTCCTGCTCCATCTTCTGCCATTTTTTAACTGACTTCTTGTACCCGCCTAGCCCCAAGGTGGTGGTTGTACTTCTTATTTGCTACATTCACCTTGGCTTGTTCGGATTTTTTTGGGCTTCCTCTGATAGTTTGTATTGTTTGAACTCCTCCCAGTATGGTTTAACCTGAGGAAGATCGTCCCAGTTCGGCTCCTTATCCTTCTTGATGTAATTGGTGTACAACTTCTTCTTGAAAGTTGCAAAGGCAAGGGCCATCTTTCTCAAGGCACATTTCTTCACAAGTTCTTGGTCAACTCCTTCAGAAAGAGTGAACATATCCTTGAGTTCTGCCCATAGCATTTCCTTCTGATGTGCAGGCACGGCGTGTTGCTGTTCTTCGGGTTTGGTCGTTTTCCATAGTCTTGTGGTGATCGGAATTCTTGCCCGAACAATAACCCCACATTGGTTGACAAATTTTGTGCTAGCATCCTCTGGAGCACTTGGACAGCCCTCTATGTCCACTTCTCTGACAACCTGTCTTCCCTCCATTTTCTTGGTTGGCCGGCGTCTCCCTTTTGATTGGCTCAACGAAGTCGATGCGGAGGTCGACTAAATTACAGAAAAGATATGTTAATCGCAAAACTAATCTACCGAAGTCATCATCTTCTTCATCGGCATCTCCAGACATATTCAGGAATGAATCAGCTGTCCGAGCATCTTCTTCAGCGATTGGCTGGGTGGTGTTAGCCCTCGTATCTTCGTTTATTGCGTCCAACATGTATTGCCCGGCAGCCTGCTCATCACCGAAGGGGTCCATCCTTAACTGAAACCGTAAAAATGTGTTAGAGTATGTGTCCATCCTTAAATGAAGCAGGAGAATTCAATTCTTTGAACAAATATGCGTGTTTGAGAGAGAGTGTGTGTGTGTATGTTAGAGGGACAGAGAAAGAGAGAGAGTTAGTGAGTGAGTGTGTGTGTGTGTGTTAGTGTGAGTGTGTGTGTGTGTTAGAGTGTATTAGACAGTGTGTGTGTGTGTGTGTGTGTGTGTGTGTGTGTCATGGAACGGGGTGGAGGAACCGGGTCGAGGAACGGGGTTGCGAGTTAGAGAGCGAATACGAAATTACTCGTCGTCGTTACTCGTCGTTACTCGTCGTCGTTACTCGTCGTCGTTTCACGAGTTACATGATAAATACATGAGTTACAGAAATACATGATAAATACATAAATACAAGCATTATTCACTCTCTATATAAATACATGATTAAATTAAGTCTCTCTAATAACTAAATTCTATAACTAAATTATACACTATATATAACTAAATTACTACAAGGGCTGGACGGCGGGTTCTATTACTGGAAAGTTCAGGGGGGTCCGTGCAAGATTTTGGGCTGAACTGCAAATACTTTTGAATAGGACAGGAGCGCGGGTTGATACTCAGAAAGTGCAGGGGCACTTTAGCAAAATGTCCAGGCCGAAGGGGTACGCGCGGATCTGATCCGTTGGATCACGATCCCGCGGCTCAGATTAGATCCGGATGTGATCTAATCTCGTCCGTGGGCTGAGGATCAGGCGGCTGGGATCGACTGGACGCGCGGGGCGGCGGCGGGGCTCGCCGGCGGCCTTGCTCCGCGGCGGAGCACGGCCGGAGTTGTTCGAACTCGGCGTTTCCGGGGTGAATCGAGCTGGGGTTTGGGTCGGGAAGGGACTACGCGACATGCGTAGTCCACTTGAGGCCTTTGCGGGCCTCGGGGAGGTTCGTAGCGGCGTGTGCTACGATGGCGACGGCTCTGCGCGCCGGGGTTCGCCGGCGCGTGGCGTGCAGGCTGCTGGGGTGCGCTATGGGCTAAAGCAATCTAGCGTAAAAGCATGGCGGGGACTAGAGGGTGCTCACCGAGGCTTGAAACGGCCGGGGGCGTGACGCAGTAGGGTTGGCGGCGAGCTCCAGCAGCGAGGATGGTGTGGAGCTCGGGGAAGGGGCGCTGCAGGGCTTGCTCCGGGCCTCCGGTCTCCTCGAATCGATGCGGTGTGTTGCTGCGGATGTGTACAAGGGGTCAGCGTGGCCGGGGGATCGCCAGCGGCGAGTAATCGAGGCGGCGCATAGAACTCACCGGCGCGGAGTTCCGGGGAAAATCCCGTGCGCTGTGCTCGTGGACGGGTCGATGCAGGGGTCCTCCGGGCCTCTGGACTCCACGGGGAACTTCGGGATCGAGCTGCGAAGCCGGTGGAGGGGTCGGGGAGGTCGGTGGTGCGCGCGCGGAGATGGAGGGCGGCGGCGGTCGACAGGAGGAATTGAGGAGCAGTGGAGAATTGGGAGGAAGAAGGCAACGGATTTATACCCCAGGCCAAGGGTACCGTGTCAAAAATTCAGCCGGTACCTATGTAGGCCTTAGGTACCGGTTGTATCTCCAACCGGTGCCTTTGGCGAGGCCTTAGGTACCGGTTCACCCCACACCCGGTGCCTTAGGGCCCAACGGGCGGGAAATGAAAAGCCCCTATGGTACCGGGTGGATTAACAAAATCGGTACCTTAGGCCTTTTGAAGTTCACTTTTCACTCTTCTTTGACCCCCTTTGAACGTAATTCATCAGTATCTCAATGGTAACTCGCGGAAATTTGGGCTTCGCGGCCACGGTTCGACTCCCGCGCGACGCCCCACCTTTTTTTTTACCCAAATAGGACCCTAAGGTACCGGTTGGATTTTCCAACCGGTACCAAAGGTTATCTTTTCTTTTCCCCTTTATTTTTCTCTTGTAAATCTGTTAATTGCCTCATAATTCGTAATAAATCTGATATTTGCATAATAAATCTGATAATTGCCTAGAAAATCAGATAATTATCTAATAATTTAAACAATTGTCTAATAGTTAAAATAATTGTCTAATAAATTTGTTATTTCCTCAATAAATTTATTAACTGCCTAGTAAATCATTCAACTAAGAAAATATTAACTATGGTTTTAGGTGCACAATAATAAATCATTTAAATGTACAATAATTTTAATTACTACATAATAAATCATTTAGGTGCATAACTAATTATTTTAATTGCATAATAAATCAAATAATTGCATAATAAATTATTTAAATGCAAAATAATTCTAAATACTACATGATAAATCATTTAGGTGCATAACTAATCATTTTAATTGCATAATAAATAATTTAATTGTCCAATAAATCATTTCATTGTATAAGAAATCTAATAATGTTCACAGAAAATATTACAAGACATAATCATTCAACTAAGGGAATATTAACGATGGTTCGCTTTACAATCGTCCCTTCATTATGATCATGACGTGCATACGGAGCATCCTCTTCGGCTAAAAGAATACTTGTGTCAACCTCCACTGCGAACGGAGTCATATCTTCAACATTATTGTATTCTTCTTCATCTGTGACATCGTCGACTCCCACAATTTTTCTTTTTCCTGCCAGAACAATATGGCGCTTTGCCTCATCTCCGGCACCTACAAAACTTGATTTATTCCTAGACTTGTCCTTTCTCATTTTGCTAGACATGTCCTGCACATAGAAAACTTGAGTGACATCTTTAGCTAAGATGAATGGTTCGTCTCGATAGCCAAGCTCTTTGAGGTCTACCGTTGTCATTCCGTACTCATCGATATCGACACCTTTTCCTATGAGTTTAACCCATTGACAACGAAATAGAGGTATCTTTAACGGCCCATAGTCGAGATCCCAGATCTCTTCAATGTAACCAAAATATGAGTTCGTTTGGCCACTAGAGTCGGTGGCATCTATACGGACACCACTATTTTGATTGGTGCTCTTGTTATCTTGGGCTCTTGTATAAAATGTGTAACTATTAATTTCATATCCTTGGTACATCAGGATTGAATTTGCCGGACCCCTGGCCAGCCAAGCTAGCTGCTCATGAATTTGATCATTGGTCATGACTTCCTTCTGCAACCAGGTGGCGAATGTATCGTTATGATGTTTTGTAATCCATGTCTCGGACTTCAAAGGGTATATACTTCGCACAATTTGCATGTGCTCCTCCATGTATGGAGCCACCAAGGCTGATTGTTGCAGAACTGTGAGATGTGCTTTACTCAACGTGGCATGATCTGTGGCATTTACTGATTTTCTTCCAAGTGTGCCCTTTCCATCTGCCGCCCCTCATGACGTGATACTGGAATCCCAATTGGGCAGAGTTCTTCAACATAGTCAACACAAAATTCAATGACCTCCTCTGTGACGTAACCCTTCGCAATGCTTCCTTCTAGACGAGCCCGATTACGAACGTATTTCTTTAGTACTGCAAAGTATCGTTCAAAAGGGAACATATTATGAAGGAAAACAGGACCGAGAATACCAATCTCTTTGACCAGGTGAACTAGAAGATGCGTCATAATATTGAAGAATGATGGAGGAAATATCATTTCAAGACTGACTAAACTTTGGACAGCATCCTCTTGTAGCCTGCTTAAACTGGATGGATCGATTGCCTTCTGAGAAATTGTGTTGAGAAATGCGCATAGCTTTATGATTGTTACTCGAACATTAGCTAGTAGAATACCTCTAAGTGCAATTGGAATCAATTGCGTCATCAACACGTGACAGTCATGGGACTTTACGTGTGCGAGTTTCTTCTCTTTCAAGTTCAGTAGCCTCTTTATATTCGAAGAGTTGCCTGATGGGACCTTGATACTGTTCAAATAGTCGAACATACTTTGCTTCTCTTCCTTACTAAGAGTGTAGCACGCAGGACCTAGATAATGACGTCCTTTATCCCTTTTTTCAAGATGTAGGGTGGCCCGTTGTTTCATACGTTGAAGATCTTGCCGCGCTTCCAATGTATCCTTTGCCTTACCGTAGACACCAAGGAAACCTAGAAGGTTCACACAAAGATTTTTTGTTAGGTGCATCACATCAATTGCGTGGCGGATGTCTAAGACTTCCCAATAAGGTAACTCCCAAAAAATACTCTTCTCCTTCCACATAGGTGCACGTCCGTCATCACTCTGCACTGATTTGCTGTTGGGTCCTTTTCCGAATACTACTTTTATATCTTTGACCATTTCAAACACCATTTTCCCACAACGGTGCCTAGGCTTGGTACGATGATCTGCCTTTCCATCGTAGTGAGCATGCCTCCTCCTTAATGGGTGCTTGATCGGAAGAAATCGACGATGACCCATATACACGATCTTCCTATAGTGCTTGAGGTACATGCTGTCGGTTTCTTCTAAACAATGGGTGCATGCCCTATAACCCTTATTGGATTGTCCGGAGAGGTTACTTAGTGCTGGCCAATCGTTGGTGGTTACGAAAAGCAATGCACGCAGGTTAAAATGATCCTCTGCGTGCGCATCCCACATACGAACACCCTCATCTTTCCACAACAATAGAAGATCCTCAATCAGTGGTTTCAGATACACATCTATATCGTTACCGGGTTGCTTCGGGCCGGGGATAAGCACCGGCATCATAATGAATTTCCGCTTCATACACAACCAGGGAGGAAGGTTGTATATACAGAGTGTTACAGGCCAGGTACTATGACCACTGCTCTGCTCACCGAAAGGATTCATGCCATCCGTACTTAAGCCGAACCTTATATTCCTCGCTTCATTTGCAAATGTTGGGAATGTTCTGTCCACTTTTCTCCACTACGACCCATCAGCGGGGTGTCTCAACATATTGTCTTGCTTACGTTCTTCTTTGTGCCATCGCATCAATTTAGCATTCGTTTTGTTCATGAACAAACGTTTCAGACGTGGTTTTAGAGGAAAATACCACATCACCTTGGCAGGCACCCTCTTCTTGACACGCATCCCCTCAACGTCGCCTGGATCATCTCGAGGGATCTTATACCGGCATGCGTTGCATACAGGGCATGAATCCAAATTTTCATACTCACCTCGATATAGGATGCAGTCATTAGGACAAGCATGTATCTTCTGTGCCTCTAATCCTAAAGGACAAACAACTTTTTTTGTCTCGTATGTTGTCTCCGGCAAGGTGTTACCCTCAGGGAGTAAGTTTTTTATAAGTTTCAGCAACTCCTCGAATCCCTTGTCAGACAAACCATTTGATGCCTTCCATTGCAATAATTCCAATGTGGTACCCAAATTCTTTTGGTCTTGTTTGCAATCAGGGTACAACAATGTTCTGTAGTCCTCCAACATACGCTTCAGATCTCTCGATTCCTTTTCTATTTCACAACCTTCCTCAGCTTCGCGCAGCATCTGACCAAGATCATCTTCTACAACGTATCCTTCAGTATCTTCTTCAGGCTCACCCATTGCAGTGTCGTTGAAAAATGAATTATAATTGGCTGCAAAGTCAGGAATCCTGTCCTCTTCTTCTACATTATTATCCAGCACAATTCCTCTTTCGCCATGCTTGGTCCAAACATAGTAGTTCGGCATGAAACCACTATTGAACAAGTGACTATGGATGGTTCTTGATGATGAGTAATCCTTCTCATTCTTACAGAATTTGCATGGACAACGAACGAAACCGCCATACTTGTGTTTCTCGGCCGCTTCTATGAATTCATGCACGCCATCAATGAACTCCTTTGAACGCCGATCGGCCATGTACATCCATTGCCGACTCATCTAGGTCCACAATACATTTATATACATCATTGTAGTGTACAAATAGTTCATTCATACTATAATAAATTTGAATTCAAATATATAATTGATAATGCATATAACTATAATAAATAGATACTATTCACTTATCAAATAAATTAAATGATAACTGCTTCTAAAAACCAATTGCTAAGTTATGGAGAAAAATAACTAACCTTTTTTGAAAAAAAAACAAAAATTCGCCTCCCCTCCCCTCACTCAGCTGCCATGAACAGTGAGTTCACGACAGCTTGGAGGGGGAGGGGTTGGGGTATTTATAGGCATGGCTCAAAGACACCGGTTGGTGCTCAACAACCGGTGCCAAACAAAAGGCATAGGCACCGGTTGATGTTACCAACCGGTGCCTTTGTTGTGGGCACGTGGCGGCACCGGGCCATGGCAAAATCCGGTGCCATTGTCCACCCTTTAGGCACCGGTTGGTTCCACCAACCGGTACCTATTCCTCCTTGTGCTTTTGGTACCGGTTGGTGGCACTAACCGGTTCCTATATTGAAGTTTTGGTACCGGGTGATGCTTTAACCCGGTACAAAACACCTTACCTTTGATCGCCGCTGGCCAAAGGTACCAGCTGCTTTTGCAGCCGGTACTGATGCGTGGCATTATTACCGGTTGCAACAGCAGCTGGTACCTTTGGCCTGGACCTTTGGCCTGTTTTCTAGTAGTGGATGAATGCTTGCCGGATGACGACTTAATGATATAATGACCATTTATGCATAGAGCATGATCAATAATTTGCACATGTTTAGATGCATTAGCAATTCCAGTTTTATGCTAACACACTCATAATTTATTTATTTATTTTTAACTACTAGCACTATAGCATGTATGCGTGTAGTGTACTTTGGAGAAGGATATTTTATTTATATATCCATATTTGTCTTGATCATGGCATACATATAATCTAAACACTTCTTCATTTATATTGCTAGCCGGATTACTCCAATCATGGACGAAGTCTATCTCATCTATAGAATTTCAGATATTCATTGGTTTATATATGACCAAAAGTAAGCATATCAATTGAGCAATAATGCATCATGCTCCTAAATGGTGTTCTTTTTTTTCTAATATTTAATTTCATAGCCAACACTACACTGTACGAGTGCATGGCGTGATTCATTTGAAGCATGCACCCATGTTCCTATTAGTTACATGCACGGATATCTTTTAGTAGCATTTTCGCTTATTTTGAATGTAAATTACTGTCACCGGATAAATATGAACCTGGTGGAAATAATTAATTTGATGACGCTTTACAGAAATTTATTTGTATATTTTATTTGGTCTGGTTCACGAGCGAGAGACCAATCATGAGTATGGCCAGTTTATGATTTATGCAATGTTGCTATACACGAACCGAGCCAGCATTTATAACTTGTATCCACTAACTAGACCGAATCGAGGGGCATAACGATATCAATAATGCAAATGTAATAATAATAATAAATTTAATTTGTCTAGGCTTGTATCCAACATGGAGGATCGAAACTTGATGGTAAAATCATTTTGCACAGCCTCAGTTTGTATCCATCGTAGGGATCGAGCCAACATTTATGACTTGTATCCACTAACTAGATCAAACCGCAGAGTTTATGCAAAATATGATGGCGAATGCGTTCATGATGAATTTAATGCATGAGTCCTAGTTTGTATCAATGTAGGAACCAAGCCAACATTCATGGCTTGTATCCGCTAACTAGATCAAACCGCAACACTCATGCAAAATTTGATGCCAGGAATAATAATTGAAAAAGATAGGATGGAGAGGAATCACTTGCAGAGCTTAGTGCATTTGAAAGGGGGCCATGGCTCCCGCTTCTGAAAATTTGCACTAAATGAACAGTAAACCAGCTACTGTTTATTGATTTTCAAGATAAAATACCATAGCTGGCCCCCTATTACTCGCTCAAGCTCCGCCACTAAGAGGAATTGCACTGTATAGTTTGTATCGCGATGACTAAACCAATGGCGAGAGAAAGCCGACGGAGCTCCTCACCTTCACGCAGCGATGATTTCTTGACTTCGATGAAGAGCGAAGCGACCTGCCGGCGAGGAGCGCAGCAACCTTCCGGCCTTGCCTCTCCCTGATCGATGCTTGCCGACGAGACTTGATCGCAGGACTTTGCGCCGGGCAGCTCGACGATGCTTGGAACGGCGAACGACGATCAGCGGGAGTACGCCGGTGCTTTTGGGCAGCCTGACACTACTCGGTGATGAATGACTGGGTGCGCCGGTGCTTTTTCAGCAGCCTGACGGTATTTCTCGGTGATGAATTGTGTGGGTGTATGGATGCTTTGGACGGTGAATGGCCACGGGTCTTCTCTCTCTGATCCTGTATTTATAGACTTGAGAGGGGAGCGATATCTTGGGCAGATCGCGAGCGGCAGGCGCGCCACCGCCCGCGGACGTGCGCGTGCACCCCGCGACGTGCGTGAGTGGGTCTCCTCCAGGAACGTGGCCAGATAACTTCGCTTTTCTTTTCAACGAAAGTACTCCACATTAGAGGCTGATTTGTGGACCAATACACTTGGTTTGTTAATGTACTGACCATCGGGACCAGCCCCATGCAACAACCCCACGTGCCTCTAACTAGCAAGGTACTCTCTCCGTTCTAAATTATAAGTCATTCCAAAAATCTTGAAGAATCAAACCATCTCAATGTTTGACCAAAATTATAGAGAGAAACACAAAGATTTATAACATTAAATAGGTATACTATGAAAATATAACTAACAAATAATCTAATGATATTTAATTGGTATCGTAAATGTTATTATCTTGTTATATAAATCTGATCAAACTTAGAAAAGTTTGACTCTCTAAGATTTTTAAAATGACTTATAATTTGAAACGGAAGGATTACTGGTGACGATTACCGTGCAGCCGTGCAGGAGCTGAGCTGCGGGCCACCAAAAGCTAATAATCTTTGACTAATTAATTTAGTTGGATTTGTTTACCACAGGCGATGTTGTGCTCCCTGCGGAAGCAACTGTGCGTCAGTTCGTTCAGCCCAGAGGCACGAAGCTAGACCATGCATACATATATAGTTCTTATTTATTTATTTAGTGAACTTAACCACTATAACGTGCTGGTGTACATCACGTACATTTTTCCCTTAGCTTCACTTGCTTTGTATTCAGCTAATTAGCTAAAGATTATTGGCCTCCAATATAAACATGAGTGAGAGCATCGTCTTTCTAAATTTCACTCTCTAAATCATCATTTGGAGAGTCGTGTGCATAAAAAATGTTCTCTATATATCTTCACTCTCCAACAATTTTTCTATATCTTGTTTACACTCTAGAGAGCCATTTTCGCTATCTATATTTGGCTAGCGAGAAATCCAGAATAAATGATGGCTATATTTGGAAATATAACTACTTAAAGAAGCTCTTGGATGCTATTTCTCCATCAAAATCTTCATTTCTAACAATTAGAATGAATATACAGAATCTTTTGAAGTTGCTCTGAATTTAGTTGATGTCTTTTTGGCTCATCCTATTTACTTTCCTTTACGCATTTTATTTTATTTACACTTGATCAACAAGGTGTCGTATGTATACGTGTTAAAATTGTCTCATCAACTAATTATTTAAATAGCTAGAGAATTCTTTGGTCCACATGCATATATTGGCATGGATACAATGGTCTGCCGATCGGCCGTGTGTTGTCCGCTGGCCATCTTACCCGATAATGGTGCGTATTGTCACCATTTCAAAGCTAACAATTAAGTGGCCAATGTAAAATTATATTGATCTCTCATTATAAAAAAAATTAATCTTGAGTAGTATTTATATACCATTTCACATATGTATGGGAAGGCCAAAATCCATGTCAACACTGAGAAGCTGCGGAAGGCCTAGGACCGGATCGTACAGCTCGTGGTCCAGCTTGCAGGGCAGGCACCACCGCCTGCACAGGACGATGAGCCTCCTATCCCCGCCTTGGCGCCGCCCGCAAAAGACTTCTCTACGGCGCACCTGGCTCCATCACCGGTCTACTAGATTAGGCTTCTAGGCTCCTACGCTGGTTACCCTTTAAATGTTTTGTTTCCCTAGTACCATTCCTGCGAGGACGACGATGTAATAATGCTTGCTTTGTGAACAAATTTTGTTTTGTTTAACTCTGTTTGGCTTAATTAAATAAAATGTTTAAAACATATTTTGGGTTTATATTTGGGCTATCTTTTACTTTATTTGCTCTATCAGTTCATCACTCTTATCCAAAATTCATTTCTCTAACAATCAGATGGTAAACACCAGGTTAGGAGGAGGGCAGGATATTCCAAGCACAAGGCGTGCACATATAGTCAATCGACAAAATCCGCTGCCACCTCCACCACCAAATCCAACAGTGAAGCAGTTCTTGGCAGCTCAAATGCAGCTTCTGCAGAACCTCACTGCCATAGTCGCAAATATGCAAGCACAGCAAAATCAGCAACAGCCACATGCAGCCCAGGGACAAGCACAGGGAATTCATGAGCCACCATACCCCAACATACTCCCACTCAGTGGATCCTTTGGATGCAGAGATTGGCTGAAAATTATTACTAAGAAATTGGATATCACTCAATGCAACGACTGTGATAAAGTCTTGTATGCCTCGGGGTGTTTGGAAGGATTTGCAGCCAACTGGTGGGATGCTTACATTGCTGCACACGCCGATGCTAACACCATCACTTGGGAAGAATTCAGAAATAGCTTACGTGAACATCATGTCCCAGAAGGTGTGTTAAAGCTCAAACAGAAGGAATTCTCGGCTCTCAAACAAGTCAACATGTCAGTCAGTGAGTATAGAGACAAGTTCACTCAGTTGTCTCGATATGCGCCCAATAATGTTGATACTGATGCAATGAGATAGGATCGTTTTCTGGATGGTCTGATAGTGCCACTCAACTATCAACTGCAGAGTCATACATTCCCCAACTTCCAGACTCCAGACACTGCTCGACAAGCCTATAGGCTTGGAGAGCAAGCACAATGAACTTGGTGAACAAAAGCGGAAGTTTCAGTCTCAGTCTCAGGGGCACTCTAGTAACAACACTCGCCCCCGCTACAGCTCTTCCCTGGGTTTTCCGTTTCGTTCTGGAGGACACGGTGGAAACTATCAGCAAATCAATAGACTCAACGCACTCAGCAGGAACCGTAGTGTTACAACTAGCAGACACAATGCACTCCCAACCAGCAGAAAAACCGTTTAGGCAGCACAACAGGTGCACTAGTGCGGAACAACAATCCAGTTCAACCCAATGGCTACTTCAAATGTGGTGAAGTGGGACATTATGCCAACAATTGTCCCAAGCGCAATGTGCAGACTCCTCAGAATCAGAGGAACAGTGGGCAAATGCAGAATCCACAGCAACCATAGCAGCAGCCCAGAAATAAACAACCATACCCCACAGGGCAATAAGGGTCGGCAGAACTACGTCCGCGGATGAGTAAATCATGTGGCCACGAAAACAACTCAGGAGGGTTAGGATGTTGTGTTCGGTATGTTCTAGTCGACTCAGCTCTCGCATCAGTTTTATTTGATTCTGGAGCATCACATTCCTTTATTTTCAGTAAATTGTAGCAAATACAGTATTCCCATGCATACTATGTCAAAACAAATGCTAGTTAGTTCACCTGGGAACAATATGAAAGTTGTATATCAATGTCTTGGAGTTAGTTTCAAGATCATGGACAGAGATTTCTGTGCCAATTTTATAGTGCTAGATTCTAGTGGAATTGATGTCATTCTAGGAATGGGATGGTTAAGCAAAGTTGACGCAGTTATTCAGTGTGCCAAGAGGTCAGTGCTTCTCACAAGTCCAGAAGGTGAACGGTTTGAGTTCGTTGCAACACGTCCATCCGCAGCAAATTATGCCGTAAATCAGATGAAGGGAATGCCTTTGGAAGATATCAAGGTTGTTTGTGAATACCCTGATGTATTTCCGGAAAATTTACCAGGTATGCGGCCTAACTGTGATATTGAGTTCAGTATTGATCTTTTACCTAGCACTGCACCAATTTCTAAAAGACCTTATAGAATGGATGCTAAGGATTTGAGTGAACTAAAGAAACAAATAGAAGAAATATTAAAGAAAGGATTTATTATCCCTAGCTCGTCAACTTGGGGAGCACCAGTTAGCTTTGTTGATAAAAAGGATGGCAACAGAAGAATGTGTGTCGATTATATGGCACTTAATGATGTGACCATCGAGAATAAGTACCCTCTACCTAGAATCGAGGACTTGTTCGATCAGATGAGAGGTGCTAGGATTTTCTCTAAGATCGATCTGAGATTAGGTTATGATCAGTTAAGGATTCGACTGGAAGATATTTCCAGTACGACATTCACAACTAGATATGGTCTGTATGAGTTCACTGTGATGTCGTTTGAGTTGACAAACGCTCCAGCATACTTCATGTATTTGATGAACAAGGTGTTCATGGAGTATCTCGACAAGTTTGTGGTCGTGTTTATAGATGATATCTTGGTATTTTCTCGGAATGAGGAAGAACATGAGGAACACTTAAGATTGGTGTTACAAAAGCTTCGAGAAAATTAGTTGTACAACAAGTTGAGTAAATATGATTTTTGGTTGAAAGAAGTCTCTTTCCTTGGACATGTAATCACCGATGGAGGAATCGCAGTAGACCCCAGTAAAGTTCAGGATGTTCTGAATTGGAATCAGCCCAAGAACGTGTCAGAAATTAGAAGTTTCCTCGGACTTGCAGGCTACTACTGCAGATATATTGAAGGATTCTCAAAGATCGTGAAACCCACATTTCTTTGTTGGAAAAAGGGAAAGAGTTCAAATGGGATGCCGCATGTTAGGCTTGTTTTAAGGAATTGAAAACTAGGCTAACCACCGCCCATATGTTGATAATGTCTGATATTCACAAAGGGTTTGATGTTTATTGTGACGCTTCATGTCTAGATCTCGGATGTGTATTGTTGCAAGGCAAAGTGGTAGCATACACCTCTATACAATTGAGAAAGCATGAGCAGAACTATCCTACTCATGATTTGGGATTAGCTGACATCGTGCACGCACTAAAGATTTGGAGGCATTATATGATTGGGAATAAATGGCAGGTCTTCACTGACCATAAAAGTTTGATGTATATATTCACTCAGAGGGATCTTAATCTGAGACAACAAAGATTGTTAGAGTTGATCAAAGATTATGATCTGAACATTCAGTATCATCCCGGCAAGGCCAATGTCGTGGCAGACGCATAAGTTGAAAGATTCAAGCAAATATGGCTATTGCTCGTTTGATGCCCCAAGAATTGTTTTGGGAAATGGAATGACTTAACTTAGGATCATTTATCATACCGAAGCCATGACCATGGAAATTGAACCTACACTGGAACAAGAGATTAGAGAAGGGCAACTGACAGATGCTAAAATCAAAGAAATCAAGATTTTAATTGGTTTAGGCAAAGCCTCGGAATTGTTTGGTTTAGAAACAAAATCTGTATACCTGATATTGATCGTCTTCGTGAACTCATTCTAAAAGAGGCACATGATTCAGCTTATTCCATCCACCCTGGTAGTACCAAGATGTACCAAGATCTGAAAGAGAAGTACTAGTGGTATGGTTTGAAAAGAGATGTAGCAACTCCATGTTGCTTTGTGTGATGTGTGCCAAAGAGTAAAAGTAGAACACTAACGACCATTAGGATTGTTACAGCCATTAAAAGTACCAGAATGGAAATGGGAAGAGATTGGTATGGATTTTATCGTAGGGTTACCTCGTACTCGAGACAGCTACGATTCCATATGGGTTATTGTGGATAGATTAACTAAGGCTGCTCATTTCATACCAATCAAAACAACTTATACCGGAGCTAAGCTAGTAGAGTTGTACATGTCACGTATAGTATGCTTACATGGTGTTCCGAAGAAAATAGTGTCTGATAGTGGTGCTAATACACATCACGTTTCTGCCAGAAGTTCCATGAGTCAATGGGAACGAAGCTCAACTTTATTTCTGCATATCATCCATAGACAGATGGTCAGACTAAAAGAACCAATCAAGTTCTAGAAGATATGTTAAGAGCGTGTGCTTTAAAACATGGAGGCAGTTGGGATAAAAGTTTGTCATACGCAGAATTCTCTTATAACAACAGTTATCAAGCCAGTCTCAAGATGGCTCCGTTTGAATCTTTGTATGGGAGAAAGTGCAGAACACCGTTGTACTAGAGTCAAACAGGAGAAAGTCAAGTTTTTGGTCCAGAAATTCTTCAGGAAGCAGAAAGACAAGTACAGATAATTCGGGATAATATCAGGACTGCACAATCACGACAGAAGAGTTATGCCGACACCCGGTGAAGGGAATTGACATTCGAAGTTGGAGATTATGTGTATCTCAAAGTATCACCTATCAGAGGTCTTCGTAGATTCAAAGTAAAAGGAAAGTTGTCACCTCGATCTATCGGTCCTTTTCAGATTCTAAAAAAGATGGGTGAAGTGGCACATCAGTTGGAATTACCCACACGATTGTCAGATGTTCATAATGTGTTTCATGTATCACAATTGAAGAAATGTTTGAGAGTGCCTAAGGAACATTTACCACTAGAAGAGCTTAGTGTCCAAGATGACTTGCCATATTCAGAGCATCCAGTCAAGATATTGGAAACGTCACAGAGAGTCACTCAGAGCAAAATAATCAAAATGTGCAACAGTGGAGTCACCATTCAAAGGATGAGGCTACCTGGGAAAAAGAAGATGAGCATATGGTAGAATTCCCTCAGTTGTTCCCCAATCTATCCGAATCTCGATGACGAGATTCTTCTTAAAGGGGGTAGGATTTGTAACACCCTAATTTAAAATTTATTTGAATTCAGAATAATTTTTTATTCAAATGATGTTTGTGTTTGTAAGAAACAAACTTTTCTATCTCTCCCTTCCTTTCCCACGAGGCCCGGTCGGTCCATTCGTTTTCCTTGGCCTGATCCACCGACAGGTGGGGCCCACCTGTCGGGGTTAACCTCTATCTCAGGCGCCTCGCCTCCCCACGTCGTTCGCATCACCGGCCGCTTCCCCTCCCCTCGCGCCCCTCCCCTCCCCTCCTTCACTGCGCCTTCAAGGCTCGTGATGAGCCGCCTTTACACCCCCACCTTGCTCCCTTCCTCCTTCCGCCAGTAACAGCAACCACCATGATGGCCTTAATGGCCAGCCGTCGAGCTTCGCAGCACCCCTTCCTCTGTTGCCTCTTCTGCTCCCTCCCTTGACCTATAAAGGGCACGCAATGCCCGCCTGCTCTCCCCTTCCTCTTTCCCTTGCTTGCCCCGCCGCTGCGCAGCGCAGCCGCCTACCCCAAGCTCCGCCACACCACCAATCCGCCGTTTCCCCGCCTCCTGGATGACTCCGACTACCGCAGAAGCTTCGCAGTGCGGTGAGGATCCCTTCCAATCCTTTTCCCATCGGGTTTCTGCATCCCCGTGCCCAGAATAGCTCGCCAGAGAAGAGCGCCACCTGCTCACCACGGCACACCACCTTCCCGACTGCCCACACCGACATCGTCGTTGCCTACTCATCGCGCGTGCAAGCTCCCCTGCCAAACCCTGTCTCAAACCAAGCACCGGAGCATCGTTTCTGCTACTCCGGTGAACCCACCGCCGCCGGCATGCAGCGCCGCCGAGTAGAGCCGAGCACCCAAGACGTCGAGCTGTTCGACCGTAGCCAAGCTAGCTGCCGAGCCATGAGCCGATGCCCTATGCCACCCCAACCTGCTTTGCGCCGATGGATCAAGATCCGACGGGCAAGATCCGCCTGACCCTGGTACTGTTTCTTATTTTGTGCATTTTTTGCTTGTGTGGTCGTGTAGATGACGTGTCGTTCGAGGGAAGAGCAAGTGTTCGAGGAAGAGCAACAACAATTTGGCGAGGAAAGCAAGTGACCTTCCCCCTTTGCATATTCTGTTTTATCCTAATAATAGCATATTAGTTCACTTTACTTTATTGTTGTAGTGCATAAACTTGATGGGAAACCTATTAAGGACATTACCTAGTTTTTTTATCCAAGCCTTAGAACACCAGGTTTTCTTGGGTAGAATTGCTTAGATGCTTTATCTTGGGATGGTTATGGTTATAATATTTGTATATTAAACATGGCTTTATTTAATGTTAATATATTGTTAATGTATAAGATCACTTTGTTTAAATGCAATGGATCATGGAGAACTGCCCAAGGAAACCGTACAACAACAACAGCACATGACTCTTGTTTTGGCTGATTAATTAGAAACACTAGCTTGTGATGATCTTACCGAAAGGGCAAGAGGAGAAGCATCAACGAGGTATAGCTCGTTCTTCTTGAGGTTTTGTTTTGTGGTCCTTTTTGAGGCGCATCCGCATTAGGGAGGGTTATAACCCTTTGACTTGAAACCTTAGCGGGTTATCATGAGCTGGTGAATCTTTGTAAGGACCTTGTAGTGTACCCCTCGTCACTCACCAAAGGAAGTGTTTAAGGGCCTTGCAAACCAGGGCGATACAGGAGAACATGAATTGTGGGAAAAATATACAACCTCTGTAGAGTGTAGAACTGATATATCAACCGTGCTCACGGTCAAGAGCGGCTTGGACTCTCACATGATAATTGAATTTGAAGAATAATTAACTTGTGATTCTTGGTTTTATAATGTTGGATCCTTTATGATTTTATGCTTAAGTGAGTTGGTATAAATTTATACCTAGTATTTAAGTGTTTGCTAATAAAATTTGATCAACTAAAATGCTAACTTCTATAAACTTTAGCCTTTCCTTAATGGCCTTGCATCTTCCCCTACTTGCTGAGTACCAACCATAAGTATACTCACCCTTACTTAATTATTGTTCAGAAGAGAACAATGAATTGGAGTACTTCGGTGACTTCAAAGAGTTCTAGGTGCGTTCACTAGTTAATTACTTGTGGGACTTAATGAACGTACTATAGGCTCACTAGTTAGTTGCTTGTAGGACTTAATGTTGTGGGACTTAATGAACGTATAGGCTATCGGTGCAACGTTAAGACCTTCGTGTCTATTATTCGAAGCATGTAATAAAGTACTTATTTTTCTTTTATTTACGTTGTTGAACATTATCTTTGATATATTCATTTATAACATCTTCCATATATGTGAAATTTGATCGCACATATGAGATACATCTATTTTTTTTTTCAAAACCGGATTTGACGTTAACCATTCCGATTCACCAGCGGAAAGACTACTCATTAAATTCTTTTGCTCAAGCACAAACAACTCAGATTTACCACACCATTACACGGGTGACTCGGTACACGGACACGAATGCACATGCAATACGGTAAGTAGTGCGCAGGGATCGCAATGAAAAAGGACTAACACGAGAATACCAGCTCAGGAAACATAACGTCAACCCAGTCACCGTTGCTTTGTAATGTGTTAGCTGGAAAGGTTAACTAACCGCATAATTGAGCACTCAAATGACTAGGAAGTTAAAGGTTTAAGTTCTAACCAAATTACCTGACCAACTTTCTGGCCAGCAACCATATATGAATTTGGAAATTAAATCAATCAATAAGATTTATACTATCTTACACCAGTTAGGGTAAACTAGAAACAGACACATTTTGGCTACTTAGCATTACAACTATGAAAAAAAGAATGTGAACATATCTTAACACTTTACACACGAAAAGCATGACGCTCAATTAGACAACTATTACAAATAAACCACATGGACTGAGATGTATTGTACCAGAAAAAAAAAATCAACGGGAGATTCAACGAGAAAACACCTATGACATGCAGTAGAGTGTAGTCACGTATTCAACTGTCATCTTGGACTGCAATAAAAAATGGGGAAGGGGCAAGAGTTATATATTGCTGAAAAAGAAACAAAAAGGATCTTGAGGGAGTGATACTCACTGCTAAGAATAAATCCCTGCAGCAAACTTTTAGCTTTTTCAGTCTGCTCAGGGGTACCAGATATTTGTACAACTTTCTCCAAGATGCCAGGTCTATCATCAGCGAGAGTTACAGTAGCACCAGACATCTGTTTCCAACAAACAGTTAGAAGGCTATGCAGGGACAATTTCCCTCCCTTTGGTACTAAAGGAAATCCAGAATATACCGCACCTCGCTTATTTGGGCAAGCTTGCTACCAGCCCTCATGGTGAGGCTTGCAACAGCACTGTTTGGTATGACAACTTCTAACGTGCTTCTAGTCACTAGAGGAACAGCAAATCTGATGGGAGGACAAAAGGTGGTCGTCAAGGAACAACCGAACATAAGAAACAACTCCAAGGATAAACCGATAAAGCATTACCTTTTTGAAGCATTTTGCCTGATATCATCATTAATGTTGCTACCTTGCTCAAATGATCCACTTGCACTGCCTCCACTATCCTGCAATTGAAAATGGCATACAGCACAGTTCAAACAATCGCTTGAGGTAATATGAACCACAAAAGTGACTATTTCCATAATACATATGGGACAAAAGCTCCCACGTTATCATTAATTATTTCTAGCATAGTTTTGGCAAGTAGAAATGCAGAATGCAAGATTGTTAACTATAGTTAACCAACAGTTTACGAAATAGAGTGAGCATATTCTGAAAGAAATGAAAGACGAAAGATAATATAAGAACATGCAGCGGAAAAGGAGACCAGTGGCAAAAGATACATCAAAGGAAAATAGAGTTTGTTAGTATAAGTATCTTTTAAACAGTCCAATAATGTATAAACATCTTTTCCTAGTGGCCTCAAGGAATCATTTGTAGATCAGATCTACCTTTGAGTGCCATGAAGCTGTCAGTTGTGGTGCTTGGTGGTAAGGACCCATTGGAATATCATTTCCCTGGTATGGTCCTCGAGGTGAGCCAGTTGCTGGAGAAATGGCTCCATGTACATTAATGTTACCAACTTGAATAGGACCAGACATCTCACGGTATAGATAACTCCTTAGTTTTGTAGTTATATGCATAAGAGCATTCCGAGCAGCTCTAATATCTCCAACAATCTGCAAGACTATAATTTGATCAACCACCGGAAAAAAGGCTAATGAACTTGAAACTCAAAATAACTTAAAAAATTATATTCATGCATGCAAAAATCTGCGATGGCATGTGTAATCAAAATGTCAACAGGCTACTGATCTGAGCCTCTGAGCTTATGTCCTGATACGAGGTATATTGGCAAAACTTGGGTTTGGTTTAGATGCACAAAATAGCCACTATTCCAATGTGTATCATTCACAAAGAAACCCCAATATGCAACCCTCCTAATTGCCAACAAATCGCTGTCTGAACAAAATGCCAAACAAATTATGTAAAATTGTATAGATACCTACTTGCATCTAGATTAACATGTACTTACCTTGCTAAACAATTGAAAATGGGAAAGTCTTTTCCTGGGATGAAGACAAACCTGTATGAGTTCATCAGAATCTAGGGCGCATGATGGAAGATCTTCTCTTGGTAATATCTGCACGTTTGCACTAGTCTGTCTCTGTATATCAGATAATGACCCCTCCCTTCCATCAAAGCAAGCAATTTCACTTGAAGGTACAAGTAGTCTTGTCGTGATAATGTTATCCTTATCAGGGCCAAGGTCTACAATATGAGTTTGGATGTGCAGCAGTGCTTCCTGGGCTGGGAAAAGCTCATGGTCTGGGCCCTATATCAAAAGTACACACAAAACCATATAAAAACAGATCCTTCCAGATGGGAAAAGCAATCTCACAAATCAGTTAAGATGAAAATAAGCATAAGTTACAAATATACAGACATAACCAAAGTAATATAACAAGATATTAAAACCTATGACATACTAGAATATTTGAAATCCAGATAGCAAAGTGATGCATTATGACAAAAAGCCAATCAATATTACATGCAAGCACTGCTGTAAACTTCATCAACTAAGAGTAAACTCCAAATAAGAAGTTGAAGAGGACTTCGAACCTAGTCAGCATAAACTCATAACACTGTTAGGATCCATGTCACTTAGTACAATTGTTAAACATAGGCCCTCATTTTACCTAGAATAATGGCATTGTCCAAAGCCAAGAACGTATGACTGTATAGGAGCAGTATAACTAATACTGGGAATGTACGGTGAGAATGTTCCAAAATTCTATCAACAATCATGTCACCTATGTGTTACTCGGGTAGTGAAAACCATATACATACATATCAGAGCTACACCTGGCATTCGTAAGTACCTTGGGTTAGACAAGAAAAATCTTTACTAAACACTCAAGTCAAAATACAGGAAGCAATGAGACAAAATTATGCAATGCATCTCTGATTTACCTCTCTTGATGTGATGATTACAACCCTTTCATCAGAACCAGCAATAATATCAGTAAGCCTAACATCAACACCAACATCTGCCTGTAGCATCTCTATTATTCCATCACGCGTCGAAACTAAACTGCTAGCCTTGTCATTTGGGCAAAGAATTCGAAATACGATAGCATCATACAGAATATTTGGGTGTTCAATGACCTTGCCACCATTTGAATCAAACTCATACCCTGGTGGCTCCATGCCAATATTGTTCCTAATCTGATCAGGTCGTCCGTAAGTTTCTTCATATAAAGGCATCTGCTGAACACCACCCAGGTATTCATCTTCCTGAGAAATTCGAGGCTCTGGTGAATTCATTCGCCCTCGGAAAGGACCACGATCGCGGTGTAAGCTTTCCTTTAGGCGATCAGTGATTATTGCTACAGCCTTCCTAACACAGTTTCCATCTCCAACAACCTGAATATCAAGAGGTACACCATAGAATGAGAAGAAAATTATAGTGGAAGTATTTTCAAATAAAGAATGTTATTTATATTTTTTATGTATATATATTTGCAGTGATATAATTCTAAGAAACATGGATCTATCAGATAGAAGTTGCAACTATAGAGCACAAACCTGATTATTTTATTTACTACTCGCGCAACTGGAATATACAAATTACTCCCTCCGTCCCAAAAAGAATATCATTCTAATTTTGCCCTCTGTTCAACCTGAATACTAGTCGTGCTCGGCTCAACCGTGGAGTCTGGGAGCTCTATGTTCGCTGGGTAGGCCGGGATGCTTCTGATTCTACCTGAGAAGCTGGAGGAGTTCAAGGAGGCGAACCGTGAATTCCAGCTCGAGGACGAGCTGTTTCAAAAGGAGGGAGGAAGTGTTGCGGATACTTTCATCGGCATCACTTATAGGCACAAGAAGTCTCAACCAACGACATCTATTGGCTAGATTATTTCTATTTTGTTGGATAATTATGATGGATAAGTCTGTGTACTTGGTCTTTGTGGGGCTGCACAAGAGGAGATGCTCTTGCTGCAGCACGTTGTGCTTTGCTGCCCCCCCCCCCCTAGAGGACAGCAAGGACAGCATCTTGACTACCTTTCAGTTGGCATCTAGGACATCAGTTAGGACTAGCAGTTAGCATCTACTTTTCTAGGACAGCAGTAGCATCTTGGACTAGTGTCCTTAGCATCTAGCTTGGCTGCCCTGCAGCTGTGTATAAATGTGTTGCCTCCCCTCCCGTTGGATGGTATGGCATTGTGAGTGTGAATGAAGAAAAACCCAAAAAACTTCCCCAACTTAAGTGTCATCCTCTCAGCTCAATGAGAGTGAAAATTGAGCTTCTAACATCTGGTATCAGAGCCGTACTTTCCTGTAGGTTAGACATCTCCTGCTCTTCTCCCTCCCAAGCAGCAGTTCAGCCACCAGCAGCAGCAGCTAGCGCAGCAGCACCTGCTGCACCCTCTGCTCCACCTTCCTCACCCGAGCAGACGCGTCTGAGGCTGCGTCTTCTCCACGCAGCAGCCCCTTGGAGGCGTGCCATGTCCGACGCACCGTCTCAACGCTCGGTCGCCTCGAGCGCACGGCGTCAGCGAGATGCCGAGCTCGCCGCGGCAGAGGAGCGCAGGCGAGCGACGGCACAAGCCGCTGCAGCAGCGGCGAGGGCGGCCAGGCTGGCTGCAGCGGAGCTGGCGGCGGCCAGGGCGGAGGATGCAGCGCGTGCGGCGGAGGTCGAGGTTGAGACCTTGCGCGGCAGCCTCAGCGGCTCCATCGCCGGCGACGCCACCGCCGACGAGGACCTTGAGGAGTTGGAGAGGGAGAGAGCGCGGGAGCGGACCGCGCGGTGGGGCAGCAGCCCACCCCGGCGGCGGCGGCCTGGACGGCGGCGCGCCCGGCGGCGGTCCAGGGGCCCGCGCGCCCGGCGGCGGCCTGGACGGCGGCGCGCCCGGCGACGGTCCAGGGGCCCGCGCGCCCGGAGGCGGCCTGGACGGCGGTGCGCCCGGCGACAGTCCAGGGGGCCGCGCACCCGGCGGCGGCCTGGCGGCGGCGCTCCTGGCTGGGGTGCGCGCGGCGGCGCCCTCGGCTACCACGGCCTCCAGGCGGTGGCCAGAGACGTCGGTCCCGGCGGTGGGTGGCCCACCCTCACCAAGACCAACTACGTCGAGTGGGCCGCAGTCATGAAGGTGAAGCTCCAGGTGCGGCACATGTGGGAGGCAGTCCGGTACGGCGACGTCGGCTACGATGAGGATCGACGGGCGCTGGATGCTCTCATCGCAGCAGCCCCGCCCGAGATGCAGTTCACGCTTTCCAAGAAGCGAACTGCCAAGGAGGCCTGGGACTCCATCGCTGCGGCATGTATCGGCAGCGACCGCGCCCGCAAGACCACTCTCCAGGCACTTCGCAAGGAGTGGGAGAACCTGGCCTTCAAGCCAGGTGAGGATGTTGATGACTTCGCCCTCCGTCTCAACACTCTGCTGCAGAAGGTGGTGCAGTTCGGCGACGACACCTACGACAAGGAGAGAGCCGTCGAGAAGCTCTTCTGCTGCGTCCCCGAGAGGTACAGGCAGACCGCTCGCTCGATCGAGTCTCTGCTGGACCTCTCCACCATGACGATCGAGGAGGCGATAGGTCGCCTCAAGGTCGTCGACAGCGACGAGCCACAGCCTCCCTCGGGAGGCATCTCCATCGATGGGAAGCTCCACCTTACTCAGGAGCAGTGGGAGGCCCGGCGCGGTGACAGGAGGGGGGAGCCCTCTTCCTCGACTGGTGGCCGCAAGCGCGGCAAGCCGCGAAAGGGGCGCGGAGGTGCCCAAGCCGGGGCACGAGGGCGCGCCGAAGGTGGCGCCCCCGGAGATGCTCAGGGCGGCGCCGCCGATAGGCCCAAGGCGGCACGAGAGGACGCCTGCCACAACTGTGGCAGGCCCGGCCACTGGGCCAGGGACTGCCCGCAGCGGCGGCGTGGGGGCCAAGCCTACGTCGCGGAGGCCCAGCCGGATGACGAGCCGGCTCTGTTCCTACTCCACGGGGACATGGATCCGCATCCGGCGGCACCGCCTGCCACCGCTCTACTCCACCTCGACGAGCCGCGTGCCCGAGTCCTCCTCGGCAATGGCTCCGACGACGACAAGGTCGATGGCTGGTACCTCGACTCCGGTGCCACGCACCACATGACCGGGCGGCGGGAGTTCTTCTCTGACCAGGACGTCGACGTAGGTGGCTCCGTCAGGTTCGGAGACTCCTCCGCCGTGGAGATCAAGGGCGTGGGCTCCGTGATCTTCACCGCCAAGTCCGGAGAGCACCGGATGCTCACCGGAGTCTACTACATCCCGGCGCTGCGGAACTCCATCATCAGCCTTGGGCAGCTCGATGAGAGCGGCTCCCGCGTGGTGATCGACAGCAGGGTCCTCCGCATCTGGGACTACCGTCGCCAGCTTCTCGCCAGGGTGGTTCGAGGGAAGAACCGCCTCTACATCCTCCACGTCGGGGTGGCCCAGCCTCTTTGTCTTGCAGCTCGCAGGGACGACGAGGCATGGCAGTGGCAAGAGCGCTTTGGGCACCTCCACTTTGAGGCCCTGAAGCGGCTCGGCGCCAAGGAGATGGTGCGAGGCCTCCCATGCCTCGACCACGTGGAGCAGCTCTGCGACGTCTGCGTGTTGACGAAGCACGAAGCAGAAGCGGCACTCTTTCCCCCAGCAAGCGAGCTTCCGAGCCAAGGAGCGGCTCGAGCTCGTACACGAGGACTTGTGTGGTCTGGTGACACCGGTCACACCAGGAGGACGGCGCTACTTCCTGCTGCTCGTCGACGACCTCTCCCGCTTCATGTGGGTGATGATCCTCGGCAGCAAGGGAGAGGCTGCGGACGCCATCAGGCGTGCTCAGGCTGCTGCGGAGGCGGAGAGCGGCCGCAAGTTGCGCGTGCTGCGCACCGACAACGGCGGCGAGTTCACGGCGGCCGAGTTCACGGCGTACTGCGCGGATGAGGGCATCCAGCGCCACAACTCCGCGCCGTACAGCCCGCAGCAGAACGGCGTCGTCGAACGGCGCAACCAGACGGTTGTGGGGATGGCCCGGGCCCTCCTTAAGCAGAGGGGGATGCCGGCTGTCTTCTGGGGAGAGGCGGTGGTGACGGCCGTCTACATCCTCAACCGCTCGCCCACCAAGGCACTCGACGGCATGACGCCGTATGAGGCTTGGCATGGGCGTAAGCCGGCGGTCTCCCACCTGCGGGTCTTCGGCTGCCTCGCGTTCGCCAAGGAGCTTGGCCACATCGGCAAGCTCGACGACAGGAGCACTCCGGGAGTGTTCATTGGCTACGCGGAGGGTTCGAAGGCCTACCGCATTCTCGACCCAGAGACAGCGTGTGCGCACGGCGCGCGACGTTGTGTTCAACGAAGGGCGAGGATGGGCGTGGGACAAGGCGGTGGACGACGACTCGGCTCCGACGTACGACGACTTCACCGTCGAGTATGTCCACTTCGAGGGAGCTGGGGGAGTAGGCAGCTCTTCTTCGCCGAGCGTGCCTACCCCGGTCCCCGAGCCTCCACCGACTCTGGCGCCCGACACACCGGCGGCACCACGCTCTTCAGCTGCGACTCCGGCTGCACCGAGTTCCTCGGCTGCACCACCACAGCCGGCGACGCCGCGCACTCCAGCACCGACAGCCACTCCTCCGGGCACGCCTACTCCAGCACCTGCTCACAGCCCGGTGGAGTTCGCTACTCCGCTCTCTCACGACGAGGAGCGCATCGACGCGTACCACGACGGTGAGCCGCTGCGGTACCGTACGATGGAGGACCTTCTCGGCGATCAGCCGGTGCCGGGACTGGTGCCTCACGACCTGGAGGCGCAGTTGCACCTCGCGTGCAACAACGGCGAGCCTCGGTCTTTTGCAGAGGCCGAGGGACACGCGGCATGGCGTGCCACGATGCAGTCGGAGATGGACGCGGTTGAGAAGAACCGCACTTGGGAGCATGCTGATCTCCCTCGCGGTCACCGCGCGATCACCCTTAAGTGGGTGTTCAAGCTGAAGAGGGATGAGGCCGGCACCGTCGTCAAGCACAAGGCTCGCCTGGTGGCACGAGGTTTCGTGCAGCAGGAGGGAGTCAACTTCGACGATGCCTTCGCTCCCGTGGCACGGATGGAGTCCGTGCGACTCCTCCTTGCGCTAGCTGCCCAGGAGGGCTGGCGTGTCCATCACATGGACGTCAAGTCGGCGTTTCTCAACGGCGACTTGAAGGAGGAGGTCTACGTGCACCAGCCGCCGGGGTTTGCGATCCCCGGCAAGGAGGGTAAGGTGCTACATCTGCGCAAGGCCCTCTATGGCTTGCGGCAGGCCCCGAGGGCGTGGAACGCCAAGCTGGACTCCACGCTCAAGGGGATGGGCTTCGAGCAAAGCCCGCACGAGGCGGCCATCTACCGGCGGGGCAAAGGAGGCAATGCCCTGCTGGTGGGTGTCTACGTCGACGACTTGGTGATCACCGGCACCAAGGATGCGGAGGTGGCGGTGTTCAAGGAGGAGATGAAGGCCACCTTCCAGATGAGCGATCTGGGGCCTCTCTCCTTCTACCTGGGGATCGAGGTGCACCAGGACGATTCCGGGATCACACTTCGACAGACCGCCTACGCCAAGCGCGTCGTCGAGCTCGCTGGGCTCACCGACTGCAACCCAGCTCTCACTCCGATGGAGGAGGCTGAAGCTGAGCCGTGACAGCACTGGCGGAGGAGGTGGACGCTACTCAGTACCGGCGTCTTGTGGGGAGCCTCCGCTACCTCGCCCACACACGGCCGGACTTGGCGTTCTCCGTCGGCTACGTCAGTCGGTTCATGCAGCGACCGACGACGGAGCACCAGCAGACCGTCAAGAGGATCATCCGCTATGTTGCGGGGACTCTCGACCACGGTCTCCACTACCCGAGGTGCCCTGGGGCGGCACACTTCGTCGGGTACAGCGACAGCGACCACGCCGGCGACATCGACACCAGCAAGAGTACGAGTGGGATCCTCTTCTTCCTCGGCGAGTGCCTCGTTAGCTGGCAGTCGGTCAAGCAGCAGGTGGTGGCCTTGTCCAGCTGCGAGGCCGAGTACATAGCGGCCTCCACCGCGTCGACTCAGGCGCTCTGGCTCGCTCGACTGCTTGGTGATCTACTCGGCAGAGACACTGGAGCAGTGGAGGTCAGGGTGGACAGCAAGTCCGCTCTGGCCTTGGCGAAGAACCCCGTTTTCCACGAACGGAGCAAGCACATCCGGGTGAGGTATCACTTCATCCGAGGCTGCTTGGAGGAAGGAAGCATCAAGGCGAGCTACATCAACACCAAGGATCAGCTTGCGGATCTGCTCACCAAGCCCCTTGGGAGGATCAAGTTCCTTGAGCTTTGCTCCAGGACTGGGATGGTCCAATCTTCCCACAAGACGACGCAAAAGACTTAGGGGGAGAATGATGGATAAGTCTGTGTACTTGGTCTTTGTGGGGCTGCACAAGAGGAGATGCTCTTGCTGCAGCACGTTGTGCTTTGCTGCCCCCCCCCCCTAGAGGACAGCAAGGACAGCATCTTGACTACCTTTCAGTTGGCATCTAGGACATCAGTTAGGACTAGCAGTTAGCATCTACTTTTCTAGGACAGCAGTAGCATCTTGGACTAGTGTCCTTAGCATCTAGCTTGGCTGCCCTGCAGCTGTGTATAAATGTGTTGCCTCCCCTCCCGTTGGATGGTATGGCATTGTGAGTGTGAATGAAGAAAAACCCAGAAAACTTCCCCAACTTAAGTGTCATCCTCTCAGCTCAATGAGAGTGAAAATTGAGCTTCTAACAAATTACATAGTTTGTTTAGGAGGATAAACTTTGAGTATTTTTAGGAGAGTGTTTGTTACAAGCCGGCTACTTAAAGAGCTCGGCAGGAACCCCTTTGGCTAAGCAATAGAAGAGATCTCAACAACTCAAAGCCTCCAAGGGAGGGCGAGTTAGCTATCTCTACGTTGCCAATCCATCTTCCATATCACAAACTAGCCTAAGTTTGACCACATTTATAAAGAAGAGTATGACCATTTAGATATAGCATGAAAATATATTTCATGATGAATCTAATGATACTTTTTTGGGAAATTTGTCCATGGCACACTATGAAAACTTAGTTTTGTGCTACACACATCACCAAAGAGATTTTAGTTTCCATCACACCACAAAAATGCGCTTTGGTCTGCAACACACCACATCAAATAAACAAATCATTTTCAGCAAAGAGGAGGTATAAAAAAGACCATTTTGCCCTTACAGCCACGTGTCAGATTTCTCTTTCTGCTGCCCTCTTTCATCTTCTCTTCTCTCCGTCAGCTCTGCTAGACATGCCTGATGACCATTGAAAAACTCACCCGACGCTCTTGCACACTTGTGCTCCCTCTCTGCCTCTCTCCACGGTCACTCCTACTCGCGAACATTGCCACTACTGTGTTGTGTGCCATGCGGCAAGGTGCCAAGGTGGTCGACAGCATTGGCTCATGCGGCGGTGCGGGCTCAGAGTGCAGAAGCAGGCAAGAAGACGAGAAGGGCCATGACGCCGAGAGCCCAGGCAGTGAATCAGATGGCCAGCTATACTACCTGTGAGCGACAACACCGCATGTTAAAACTCTCATACTGTGCCCTCGGTTCAGCTGCCATCTCATTTCCACAATTTGATTACTAGCTTATGGAGCTTACTAGCTTATGGAGCTTTCCTCTATCTATTGACTTCCATAATCTCTTTATTGTTTTTCACAATAACTCGGGATGTAATCCCATAGAGAGGAAAAAGGGGTATCCTGTAAATTTCAGGGGAGGACTAGCATTCTGATAATACTAAGTCAATTCAATATTATGAATATTGGATCTATCAAATCAATTTACGGTTGATAGTGGATAATATAACATAGGAGGATCCCTTATCCATACTAAGACCATAATAGGTTTTTTGATTGGATTCGAAACACCCTCTATTGTATTTTTCATTCTTTTCTACTTTTGCTTTTCCATATGTATAACCCAAAATCCTTCTTATCTTATCCAATTTCCCTTCATTTTTCTTATATTTAATTACTTATATCCTTTTCCTTTTTCTTGGCGTGCAGAAGTGCACACGCCTGCATGCAGAAGCGAAGTAGCAGCATAGCAGTCGATGGTGGAGAAAAAAGGCAGAGAGAGAAAAGAGATGGGGCGTTTGCAGGGAATATATAGGATGAAAGAAATGAGAGGGAGGTGGTGACAAGTGGGTCCGAGGGTAAAACAGTATTTTGCCCCCTCCTTTCAACAGAAAATGGGTAGTTTATTCAGTGTGGTGTGTTGTAGACCAAACCACTCATTCGCGATGTGTTGAAGACTAAATTATCTTTCATGATGTGTGTCGCACAAAACCACCGTTTCACAGCATGCCACAAACAAATTTCCCTACTTTTTTTTGGTACATGAACACATGGGTTAAACATAGAATTGTTTGACTTCAAACAAAACTAGAATGAAATTCTTTTTGGGACAGAGACATGGAGGGAGTAACTTCTAACACAAGAGGAAAAAAGGGGAAAATATTCGGTGCAAACCACCTTCTTGGTGAAAAGGTGAAAATCCCTTCAAAAATTTATAGTTGCAAGTATCCAAAAAATTTCAAACGATGCACATCCATAGTGCATCATTAGATGTACTTTGTGTCAAAAGTTGAGATGCGAAATCATTTTGTAAAAATTCATATGAAAATAACAAATTCCATGTGCAAGTGCACTACAAGACAAAATTGTCTTCTAGTGCCTTATGCACTTTGAGTCTGTCAAATGTCATTTTTGTTTGAATTTTTCTAGATTGAGTTTGCATCTCAACTTTTGACACAAAGTATATCTAAGTATGCACTATGGATGTCCATCGTTTGAAAATTTTTGGATACTTGCAGCTATAACTTTTGAAGGGTTTTTATGTTTCTACCGAGAAGGTGGTTTGCACCGAATATTTCCCCAAAGAAATGACCTCCTAGACTGGTCTCAAAGGTGCTTTTCCCAACATGGAAATACCATGTACTAGGCATGATGCAGACACGTAATTCAGTCTGCAATAAATAAACACATTAAAAATATCAACATTTCTCTCAATCATGTTTATCTTCATATCCATGCCAAGCATATCAAGAAAGGTGCAGAAGTGGGCATAGATCTCTCTCCTCATGACCTGGCACTCGGGTCATCAGGATTCAGTAGTTCTCTGGCCACAGCTTGCATTTCCAACATAAAGACGATCAGGAATCTCCATCAGTGTTAAACTGATCTCAACTTTCAGAGAAGCAACCACTGTTGGCACTGACCTCAACTTTCAGAGTATCATTACTACAAATTAGACAAATCAAGCCTATATCGTTAGAGTAGGGCAAACAGCAAACGGGCACTGACCACCAGTTTACTTTGGTGTTTCATTACAAGGTACAGCCACTAATGCAGTATATCTTGTGAATCAAGGTGTTCAGTAGACATGATGTGAGAACCAGTAGGAAGTGGTCATCTCCAAAATTCAATCTCCAGATAGAGATAATGCATTTTTATTTCCTGACCAAAAAGTGTAATGGAGCTTGCAGCCTTAGCTATGTTACCAGATGACGCATTCATGTATCATAAAGAGTGGGGAAACAACTTTTGTGTACCCATTTGGTCTTTTTATTTTTAGTCTTATTGCTCATTGATAATAGTTTAGCTTAATTAATCTCTGTTCTCACGCCTATTACTGTTTTGCATCCTTGAACATCCATGTGTGTTCTTACTATCCCCTTGTATGAACCAAATTGGAAAATCACTAGCACATTATTGTAGCAAGCAATTGTCATACCTGTACAACCTCCTCGGACAAGGACACACAGCGCGGCGTATGCTGGTCGCGCGGCAGAATCCTGATGTGCGTCTTGGTCTCCATCCTCATCTGCTCGATGATCTTACCGCCCTTGCCGAGCAGGCATCCAACGTGAAGTTTGGGCACGATGAGGCGCGTGGTGGTCTTCCCCCTGTCCCGCGGGTCCTTCCCCCTGGGCCCGTACTCGCCATCCTCGTCGCCATCCTCGGCTTCCGTCTCGAGAATCCGGCGGTGCACCATGAGGAGCGCCTCCTGCGCCGGAGAGTACATGGGGGGGCGGCCGTCAGCCTCGCGCCGCGCGCCGTCGACCGTCTCGATGACCCGGACGTAGTCGCCAGCGAAGGGCGGGTGCACGGTGACGAGCGCGCCGCTGTCGTCGCGGACCTTGGCGACGAAGCCGGGCGATAAGCCGTAGGCCTTGCATTCGGGGCACAGGATGCGGAAGGAGGTGATGGTGGACGCGGCGCCCGGCGCCCCCGCAGCGGCCGACGGTGGGGGAGGCGGGGGCGGGGGCGGGGGCGGCGCGGCATCAGGGGGAAGGAAGCCGCGGCGGTCGGAGGAGCCGCCGCCTCCGGGTGGCCCGCGGCGGTGGTAACCAGAGTTTGGGTTCTGGCCGCCGCCACCGCTGCGGCGGTCGAAGCGCTGCTTGGAGCGGGGCGGCGGCGAGTCCTGGTCGTAGTGGTAGCCGCGCTTGGAGCGGGAACGATCCATCGCTGCCGGATTCGGGAGCGGCTGCTTCGTTTTTCGTTCTGCTCGTTCGATTTGATTCAGATTCTGAGACGAGGAGCCATCAATTTGGAGGGCTCTAGATTGATTAGGGTTTACAGAAGTGGAGGAACCGGGGAAGGAGGGGGAGGCGCCATGGCATTGCCAATTGCCATCCCGGTCCGGTCAGGTCGTCTAGTCGGAGGATTCTAAATCTAAAGTAATACATGTTCTCGTACGAAGCTTCTTCAGTTTTGATTCCTACGGCCTTTCGCACAAGCGTGGTAACTCGAGCGACAACTGTAAATGAGGGTACGTATGAATCCATGACCATCGTAAAGTTGTTATGGAGATGAGCTTAAAGAAATTTTCTTCCCATGACCAGGTCGTAGTCATTCGCGGTATGTATGAATCCGATACAAAAATGATACATTTTTTAGTCCTTTTACGGTGGTTGGAAGGTATCTCTAGGTACCTCCTCAAATCCATGGCATTGCCAATTGCCATCCCGGTCCGGTCAGGTCGTCTAGTCGGAGGATTCCGGCCCTGAGCCCCCAGATGTGCACATGTGTTTACTGGAGATGCACCTGTTTAAATTATTTAAAAATATTAATAGCTACTAAAATTATCATACATAAATAATAATTTATAAATAGTTTAAGAATTATTTAAAAATTGAATTACATGGAACGACCACTAAATACCAAAATATCAAAATAAATAATTCTAATAAAATAGCTAAATTATTTATTAATGATATAGCAATCCACTTCATTCTAAATCTAAAGTAATACATGTTCTCGTACGAAGCTTCTTCAGTTTTGATTCCTACGGCCTTTCGCACAAGCGTGGTAACTCGAGCGACAACTGTAAATGAGGGTACGTATGAATCCATGACCATCGTAAAGTTGTTATGGAGATGAGCTTAAAGAAATTTTCTTCCCATGACCAGGTCGTAGTCATTCGCGGTATGTATGAATCCGATACAAAAATGATACATTTTTTAGTCCTTTTACGGTGGTTGGAAGGTATCTCTAGGTACCTCCTCAAATTAATTCCTTTGTGTGATTTTAATCTTGCAAGGGTACTATGGTTATTTGTCCACCCCAAAACCCCACCTCCAGCCCAAACCGCACGCATTATTCCCGTGCCGCCCGCGGCTCCTCCGTGCCCTAGCCATCGCCCTCGCCGTCGCAGTCGCCCTCACCCTGCCGTCGTCGTCGCCGTCATAGATGTCTACCGCCCTACACTCGCCAGCGGTCGACAGAGGGTGTCGCCCCACTCTTTCGCCGGTAGTCTGCCTGCCCGCGGGGCTGCCTCTCGCCCTCGCCATCGCCGTCGTCGTACTGGTCCTCGCTCGCTCGTTGTTGACCGCCCTACACAAGCCAGCTGCCTCCAGAGGACGTCGCCCCACTCCGCCACCGGTATAGCCTGTCCGCTTGGTTGCCCTAGTCGGCGCAGCCGCTAGTTGTGTTCGTTGCTTCCGTAAAGGATCCCATTACGATCTCGGTGCCTCGCTCCGTGCGGCTGACTGCACCAGATTCATATCCACCGCCAGCCATGTTTGGTCATCTAGCCACTGGTTTGAGTCCACTTCTCCTCATTTGTTGTTTGTTGATACGTTGGTGTTCAACAGATGATCACTTGCGTGAGATAGAGCAAAGTGCTTTGTATGTGTTCCACATTCTCAAGTGACAAAAGATGTATAGGAATTTGTTATGTGGATATCTAATTTGTGTTGCGTTGTTGATGGATGCAGGAGGCAGAAATGGCGGATCTTGAGTCTTTGCTGGAGTACAATCAAATTGTTAGTCAGATGTTCGATAGTGAAGTTCAAGGATTTCAATTTTATAATGCATATGCTCTTAAGAAAGGATTTAGTGTGAGGAGGAGCTATGCTGAGTGGGACGTTGGCCACAATGAGCTGACCCTTCGGAAGTTTGTTTGTAGTCGTGAAGGTTTCCATGAAGCGAAGCACATGAAAAGGGAAGATAAGCAGCGGAGGCCACGTAATATAACTCGTGTTGGATGTCATACAAAATTTGTGATTGCACAACAAAGGGACACGGGGCAATGGTATGTGAAGGATTTCATTGATGATCACAATCATCCTCTGGCGCTAGAAGACCTTAGTTGTCTGCTGCGTTCGCACCGAAGAATCAACGATGAGCAGAAAGCAGATATTCTCGAGATGGAGATTAGTGGGATCCGCAAACACCAGATTTTTGAAATTCAGGAAATACAATACGGTGGGTATGATAAAGTTGGATACACACAAAGGGACTTGTACAATTTCTGCCATCGTCATAAGCAGGGGACAATTTCTGCTGGTGATGCTCAAACTGTCATCAGACACCTCAGGGAACGAGAACGCAGAGACGCTGACTTCTTTTTCAGGAGCATGACTGATGAGCAAGGACATTTGGTGGGACTGTTCTAGTGTGATACTCAGTGTCTGCTTGATTATGCAGCATTTGGTGATGTCGTTGTATTTGATAGCACCTACAAAACAAATCGGTACAACCTGCCTTTGTTCCTTTTGTTGGGGTGAATCATCATAAATGCACTGTTCTTTTTGGATGTGGAATAATTTCTCATGAGAATAAAAATTCTTATGAGTGGCTGCTGAGAACATTTTCCGACACTAATATTCAGAAGCATCCTATTTCCGTGATCACTGATGGAGACCTTGCTATGCAGAGAGCAATTAGGATAGTGTGGCCGAATTCATCTCACAGGCTTTGCAGATGGCATATTGAGCAAAACCTTGTGCGTAATGTTCACAATGACAAATTGAAGGAAGCGTTCAGGGTCTTTATGTATGACTGTTGCTCCATACAAGAGATTGACAGGAAATGGCTGGCATTCCTGGTAGAGAATGAGGTTCCAAAGGACTCGTGGCTTTATTAGATGTATGAGGTGAGGAAAATCTGGTGTGCTGCATATCATATGGGAAAGTGCTATTTAGGATTGTGGAGCAACCAACGGAGTGAGAGCATGAACGCTAGGCTTCAGATGCAACTGGATGGTAAAATGACAATGTTAGAAATGGTAGAGCACTATGAGACCTGCCTTTCAAGGGTGCGCAGAAATGAGGCGGATGATGACATTATAGCCTTGCAATCTGAGCCATTCACAGCTCCAGATGCTTCAATTCTTGAGATAGATGTGAAGAAAAGGTTCACAACCAATGTTTTTGTGTTGGTGCAGTTTAGCATAAAAGCAGCCACCAAGTGTCATCTCGTTGAGATCCTAGATGGTGATGATACAGAAGAGTATATTATTGGCAGGAAGGACAAAGGAGACATCATGATATATGTGAAATGTGAATTTAATGAAGAGGGCAATCTGAAGGGGATTTCATGTTCTTGTCGTAAGTTGGAATCCCTTGGTACCTCCTGCTCACACATCTTCTTTGTATTGGGCCATCGGGGAGAACGCAAGCTGCCAGACTGCTGTGTTTTGGAAAGGTGGACAATGGTGGCGAAGAGTGCATTCCCACCGATAAGGACGAGCACCATGTATGAGTATTCTGCAACTCTACTGAGGTACCGTGACCTACGCAATATCAGTCGTGCTGCATCCTTCTCAGCATCTCGTTCAACTGAAGCATATGAGCTGCTCAGAGGTGCCCTTCAGGAAGCAGCTACGATCCTGCCAAATGTAGGACCGAACGAAGGCAACATGTATGGACCGGTGCTGCCACAAGCCTCGGAGGCTGATTGTGAAGACATCAGAGATGTCTTGGATCCCATGCATGTGCCTGGCAAAGGGGCTCCAAAGAAAAAGCTGAAGTCATCAACTGCCACTGCCAGTAAATCTAAGACTAAATGTTCCCTTTGTAAGGTTGCGGGTCACAATCGGTGAAAATGCCCCACGAGAGATGAGGTATTTCAATGTTCATCATAGTTGAACACATGCGGTTTGTGAGTCATGCGTAGTTATGTCTAATGTTCCTCTACATTTGTGGGATACAAAGCTCCCTGAAGATGTGCTAGATGACTGATTTGTAGGTAAGGTGGTGCAGAACTGTACATTGTCATCATACAATTTTCCTCTTCTTCGCTTAGATACTCCTCTTTACGATGACAAAATTATCATTTCTTTTAAAGCAAGTACAAATCAAGGTTATTGTAGTACATCTTCTTGCCCGACTTGTGACATCATGGACTTGCAATCAAGTGTTGGTTCGATGGTACCTGTGGAGATCAGATGAGCTAGGTTTCATTGTTCTCAACTCCCGTTTTGTTAGCACAGTCATTATACTACTCAGTTTAACATTGGTGTATGTATAGACACCTTACTAGCTACAGTTGTAACCATATACTTACCCCGTTATGAAGTGCCTGTTTTCCATTAATAGTTAAGTAAAATCTCCGTGGTACCTAGAATCCACAAGAATTCTGACTTACTTGTGTAACATTTGATGTTGTGAAATGAGTGGATCGTAGATGGTTGGTTGTCCAATGCGAAGCTGTACACAGTAGGTTGTCCGATGCGTCGCTGGGGTAGATGGTAGTGTGTCCAAACAGTCGCTGAGCTAGAGTATCCAATCAATCGTAGAGGTGGCATTCCATAGTGTCCAAACGGTCCCTGCGATGGCGCAAACATCGCGGAGGTAGGATGTCTAATGCATAGCGAGGATAGGTTGACCAATGTGTCACGTAGGAAGGTGTCCAATGCGTCGCATAGACAGCGTGTCCAAACCGTCGCGGAGTTAGAGAGTGTCCAAACAATCGTAGAGGCGGCATTCCGTAGTGTCCAAACCATCACGGCGATAGGTTGGCGCAACCATCGCGGAGATAGGATGTCCAATGCTTAGCGGCGATAGGTTGTCCAATGTATCACGTAGGCAGGTGTCCAATGCGTCGCATAGGTAGCGTGTCCAAAACATCACGGAGGTTGTGTCACCGTATCTGGTGGAACTTTCCATTGCTTGTTGAGTTCCAAATTTCCATCCGGTCGATGCTTCCGTTGACGCCACCGGTCTGACTAGTGAGTGCGTAAAATCAAGTACTCGTCCTATATAACCGCACTCACCGGTCGGACCATGGACAACCGTGGTATTGCATATGTTACCGGTTATCACCAGATATGTTCGCCACCAGTCTGACCGGTACGTGCGGAACGAACTGCTTTGAGATCTTCAAATCAGTCCGGTGAGATCATCGGTCCGACCTGTGAGGGGCGCTAACTCTGCTACTGCAACTTGAATATTGTTTCTTGACTCTATATCTATTTGATTTCATCAACAATATATGGTTACTTGATGTAGATACATAAGAGAAAACCGAAGCATACATCTGAGAAGGCATGTACCGTAGCCATAAACCAAAAGTGACATCATCCAATCTTTTGCTACCTTTCATGAAACCAAAATTCTGAACAAATACATTACAATAACTCTGTAATCCCACTCCAGGGCCGGTTAAGTAAATTAGCACTCCCTAAAGATCACTAGATACACGCTTAAACAGAAGTCAAGAGAGGGCGACCTTAAACATAATTTAGAACAAGTCTACTAATATTAAACTCAAATTCACATTAGTAGATAGGCCATAATATCATCCGTGATAATCTGCACAAAAAGTGTAAAAAGCTAAATAAATATTATCTATGCCAAATTTGAAATGTGATATGCAAATAAAATTTGAATCAAACAAAACTTGCATGAACAACGGACATACCACTTGTTCCTTTTGGATGAAGATTCTTCATACTCTTGTTCCATCTTCTTTACTTGCTCCTGGGCATTCCTTTTCGTCAAAACATACTTCTCTTCAACCTCACATTTCCACTGATAAGGCCTTGCATCACTTAGAACAAGAGCATCTTCACGACAAGACATACGTGCAGGAATAACAACTGTCTTGAGCTTCCTAAAACCAACAATTGATCTTTTAAAAACCTTGACTTTTCCATCAAGTTTGTCAGCATCACTAGGAGAGTCACATTTGACAAGGTAATCAGTTTTCATCTGGGCAATCTTGAAATTGCCATTTCCAAGTAATTTATGAACAAAAAATGTGAGGGTGCTGAATTTTTCCTGGCCAGGACTTTCAATTGTAGCATAAAGCAAAGTAGCAGTTGGCTCATCCTCCAAACCAAGATACTGGGCCACTGATCTTGTTGGAACAACATTTCCATCAGCATAATTGGCCATGAGATTAATCATATTTCCTAATAAAAAAACAAAGTAAGCACAAAGAAATTAGTAAGAAACAATAAACATTACAGAAATGAAAGAGAGCAATACAAAAACAAATTAATCTTTGATCTCAGCACTAACTAATATGCTAAATAAATGAATCACAAATAGTTTTACTTGCTAATACTACACTAATTAAATTAGATGTAGACCTTGTAAGCCACTGTCTACGGTTTAAGAACAGTGAAATAAACCAGAAACTCTATTACTTTGTAAAAACAAATTATAAATAACAACAATATGTCTAAACAATTGTTGGAAACAATTAACTGTATATAAACATACAGATTGAAATGTAATATAGATCTAGATCTACAATACGATGGAAAGCAAAGGATAACACAGAAAATAACCATAGATTAGAGGAATGGACAGAAAGAAGAAGGACTAAGATTAGAACATACTATGATTCACACCAAAGTATAACGTACAGATTCAAAAGTACTGTACAATAAGAAAAGAGGAACCGTTTCAACGAGGAATAAATAGAGAGGAGGGCGTGGAGGACTCAGAAACCGTCTGATAATAAAGGAGCCCATCCGATTACAGAGGGATTGGGAACTCAAAAAATGTAGGAAAAAGGGGAAATCCTCACCCACAAGCCGTCGGGAGGTGAGTCCTGACTGATACGAAGAAGGGCAGATGTGCGATGAAGCGATCGGGTGTCGGAGCCGGTGAGAGGGCCCGCGAAGAGGCGGCAGCGCGCTAGGGTTGGAGCGGTTGCCGCACTGCGCGGCAGAGACGATGGCGCGGCGTGCCGCAGCTGAGACGATGCTAAGGACCTGCGCCCAGGAGAGGCGATGATGGCGTCACGGCACTCGACCGCGATGGTGCGGGCGAGCGGAGTCGGCGATCGTGGCGGCGACCGCGGTGGTAGGAGAGAGACACGGGTGCGCGTAGGGCGAATGAGCAAGATAGGGTTAGTGGTCGCAGCGCGAACGGTTATGGTAGGACGGACGGCTCACGATCTACCGGTTCAAAGTGGACGGCTGAGATGTGCCGAGCTGAACCACTAGCACCGAGACCGGTGCGTCCACATCTTAGGGTTGCTATTAAGCACAACATCTACAAGTATGCCTGATGTTGCTCAGGTCTTGAAGTTTACCTTTTGTGTCACTGACCAAGTTGGCGTGACTTTTATGTAATTAAACTTATCTTAGTCTAAATATTGTGTCATGAACTAGGTAACCTATGATGTGGTCAACAATTATGGTTCTGTTATGTACCTATATATATGTTGCGCAAGTACTCATGATTCTGCTGTGAAAAAGTTGGATCATTTATATACAACTTGAGTGCATGTGACTTCGTTTCATTTCACACGCCAGCGGCACTGCGGCTCTGGGGGATTGATTTTTTGAAAATCGTTGCGGTCAGGCCACATGATGGTTACACAAATGTTTGACGGGTCCATCCGGCGCTGTCACCGGTGATCTGAATCACACATGCCGCGGCCCGAGGGAAGCATAGCTGCGTTTCTTCGCGCCGACTCTCCGGCTCCTCTGCAACGCATTTACTTCCCCCGAGGGACGCCAGCACTGCGGTTAAATCCAATTTGTGGGCCGGCGATCGATTACGGCAGAGTCCGCACTTGCACTATCATCCCTTCGCCACTCGCCCATTGCACTGTCGCCCTCTTTCCATCTTTCCGCCCCGATTGTCATCGACCTCACCGAGACGAGCTCCTCACCTTCCTCGTAGCCGGGTGGTGGACTATGGCGCCTGCAAGAACCCTCGTTCTTCCAGAAGAGATGCTCATCGAGGTCGCCCCCCGCGTCGCGGCATCATCAAGATCCCCCATGGATGATCTCCGTCGCATCAGGGGGGCTTGCTCTCTCATGAGAGACAGGGTGTGCGGCGCGACTCTGGTGCGCTGCAGCCTCGACCTGAAGCGGGCGCTGGAGCAGTCGGCTGACACAGACACTCGCGAGCGACTGATCACGAGCACCTATGCCGCGGGCAACCTGGAGGCGTGCTTCATCCAGGGGATGAGGGTTTTTTCCGAAAAGCACGGCGGGGCTCTTGATTCGCCGCTGGACGAGTTATATCAGGCTGCCCGCGGGTGGCACAAGACGGCGGTGTACATGCTCGCTTTGATTCTGTGGCGAGCAAACAACGGCGCCGCAGCAGACCTCAGGGACAAGGAGATCCTCGCCAAGGTGGCGGATGACGACCCGGCGCTCCACGTCTGCAACGATTGCAGATACATTCACAGGTCCGTCCTGAGATTAATTGTCCAGTACATGCCCGGTAATCACCAGTCAAATTGTACTACGAACTGGTGTACACACTGTTGTGTCCAGTGGGTGCAGCAAACACAGTGGTATTCTTGCTGCTTTGCCTGGCAGCACAAGTCTGACCGGTGATGCCTTCAAAGGTGTCCGATTATTATTGTTTTCAGCAATGTTGTCCTGCGTTGGTGCAGTTGGATGTACCTCCATCTCTAAATTGTGAGTCATGGTGGTTTGCCAAGATAAGTTTGGGTTGGTGCAAGCTGTTTGTGACCCATTTTAAAATTACAAGTTCATGACATTCGGTCTGTACAATTGCAGACACATTTGTATTGGCATTCAGTCATTGAAGTTGTAATGACACCAAATAAAAGCACAAAACGATTGATGATTTTTCCATTCAGTCATGACAACTTACAAGTGAATGATGCCACACACTGTCGCTAGCATTCCAAACACAACACCTGCGGTTACAGCAACTAACACCTGACATCCAGACATTCCAAACTACTTACAACAACTAAAATCTATAGCCATCCTTGATCACTAGTTGATTTGCAATCTCGTAGGACAGGTACACGTCTACGGCGGCATATGTCACCTGCAAGGTGTCCAAATCCCGCGCGTGCCAGTTTGTTTGGTCGGCATCCATCTTGCGGAGACGAGGTAGGTTCAGTACTTCTCTCGCAATCTTCTCGAGCGACGAACGACGCCGTCCGTGAATGGGATGGGTTCCTCCGAGGTACTCGTATCTAGTAGCGGCTTGGGGGACTGCAATTTGGAGGTTAGTTGGATTGCTTATTGTGACGCCGAAGTCCTCCTGCAGCCGCTTCACGTCGTTCTCTATGTGTGCACCGGTGAAGATGTGGTCCTCCTCTGTCAGAAACCTCTCCAAGACTTCGGGGAGGTCACCGCCAGTGGCATAGAGGACCTGGAAGACAAGCACTCTGGTTCCGACACACAACTGCAAGAGGGTTGTCTTGAAGCCATTGCCATCGAGCATTTTCCACTCGGTATCCAATCCAACGATCATGTGGTGTTTTGGTGGGGTACCTTGGATTTCTTGCAGAAAACTCGCCGCCACCACCGCGTCACATGTTACCGTCGTGCTGAGGAGCTTCCACTTGAATGGAACCCATACATGCCTCGACATAGGGGCGCCAGCCGGCGTGGCGCTTAGGCTCTTTTTCTCCGGAGATGAATGTTGCCGCCAATCATCCCACGACCTGCGGGGCGTGCGCCACGGCGTCGGCGTCAAACTATTGTCGCTGCACACGTGGGAGGAGGATGTCGGAGGCGTCGGTGACCGGGAAGCCTTGGAGGTTGACGGCGGCGTCGGCGACTGGGCAGCACTGGAGGTTGACGGCGGCGTAGGCGACCGTCCAGCCGTAGCCAGAGAGCGAGAGCAGTTGCGGGATCGAGAGCATGGGCCCGCCATCGGGTCGCACTATGGCATGCCTGCGATAGAGAGTTTCGTGCGTGAGGGTTGAGGACATTGTATTCGATGCGTGGACAGGAGACCTGTAAATGCCGATCGACGCGGGCAACGGCCCTATGGAATACCAAAGGACGCTTCGGGATGAGGGCCATCTTCTGACAGCACAGCGGGGCCCTTGATGCGCCGCTCGACGATCTTGATCGGGCTACCCGGCGGGGCCACAAGCTGGTGGCGTTCCTGCTCGCTGTGCTCCTGTGGCGAGCAAATCGTGGCGCCGAGTACGACCTCCGGGCCAAGGAGCTCCTGGCGGAGGCGGAGGCGGAGGACAACCTGTCGGAGATGGCAGACGACGACCCGGCGCCCACCGTCTTAAACAGCCGCAGGCTTTATCTTGTGCTGGAGCACGTCTACCACATGCTGGTGAGGTACGTGTGGCCTTTCTGGCGCCCGGCCCCCTTCCGCGTGCCTCCGCCAGCGCCTCGCGCCGACGATCACCATTGCGCGTCCCCGTACGGCCGGGTGGAGGGATGGGGCGACGACGCCGTCGAGGAGGGCTGGTGCGGCAAGCGCGTTGGCTATTACAGTAGTTTACGTACGCTACTGACTCACAGCGCATGGGAACCGAGGCGACGCGGCCGGGGCGGATGCATTCAGAGTCTGCACTCACCGGTCGCACCAGTGTGGAGACCGGTCGGACAAATCATCTCGACCAGTGCTCACCGGACATGCTCACCGGACATGCTCACTGGACTATACACCACAGGACTGACCTGTGGGTCTTTCCGGTGTAGTTAACGGTCTTACCGGTGAAAGCGATCACCATCTACTAGCATGTCACCACTAATGTTAGTGCTATATTGTTTAACTGCCATCCAATCGCATTTTTGCACTGCATTTTCCAAAACAGTTCCTTTTAGATTGGGCACTAACACAAACATACCCACAAAAGATCATGCTCTAATAGAACAGTTCACATTGTTGAGTATGGTACTAACAAAGAAGAAACTACAATGCATCTACTAAAGCAGCTGAGGTTGCTCTTCTCCTTCGACTCTAGCTGCTTCTTTTTCCTCAATCTTCTTCAATTCATCTTTCTACTTTTCTAGTTGCGATTGTGGTAGTGGCGTGGTGTTGAGATGTGACTACTGAGAGCTCACATCAGTCTCCATCAACCTGTTGGCCACGGGTGAAGCCATATCCATTTTGACCACGAACGGTGCATCCATTAAGAGACTGGTACTATACTACGTGTCATGATTACATGCCAGTGCACCAGGTAGGAGCAACGTGGTTGTGCCCCTACTGCTGGCTACTGCAGTAGTTTGCGTACGCTACTGACTCACACCGCACGACCACCCTGTCTTGCCGCATCGGCTGCATCTGCTGCTACTCTCTTTGCATGTTCCTCTGATCTCGGGTCAGCTTCTTCTTCTTTTTCTTCTTCTTCTTCTTCTTTATTCTTGTGAGCCGGAGCAGCAGTCATAGCCAGAAACCGGTCTCACCGATGTGGAGACCGGTCGGACAAATCATCTCGACCAGTGCTCACCGGACATGCTCACCGGACTCTACACCACAGGACTGACCTATGGGTCTTTCCGGTGTAGTTAACGGTCTTACCGGTGAAAGCGATCACCATCTACTAGCATGTCAACACTATTGTTTAACTGCCATCAAGTGAATTTAAATGCTACATGAACATTGAGTTTAGAACCAAGCATAACTCAACATAACATGACATGAAGATAAAATGTTGCAGAAGCACATGCTCTGGATGACATAACATGACATGACCCTGGATTCTGGAACGAAACATAACATGATTTGAGGCCCTACGGATAACGTAACTAGCAGGAGTACAGAACATCTATATGCCTAGTTCAAGCCCGAGGAAGCGGAAAATGGACTCGCACACGGCATGGATCCTGCATTGAGCGCTGCAGTACTTCGACCACTGCTGCGATGCGCTACTCCCGACGTACTTGCCGCACCTAGCAGGGTCGACCCATACGACAAGCCCCCGGTCCGGGGACTGGCGATGCTGAACATCCGCACGACGCATTGGCCCAGGCACGATGGGGACGTACAGACACTGTTGGTATTTTGTAACGTCACGAATAAATCCGCAAACGTACGGATACCGCTGTAGCTTTCACCCAAGAGTATTCCAGGGTATCGTATCCACTAGGGAACGTGAGTACACTATCTACGGGTTTAGACAGTCCAAGGACACACACACTGGTGTAGGAGGGTAGAAGAGAGAGGACTTTCTAAGATCTAGAATCTATGTTTAGAAGAAGAGATCACATTGCCATTATACTTCGAGCTAAAGGTATCAACCGACTTCTACAAGCCGGTAGCTCCAATATGTGCTCTATCCAATATACAAACGTGGAGGATTACTAAAAGGCTCGAACAGGGTTGTCACCACCTGCTGGCTACCTCTACAAACCGTGGGACTATCGGACAACTGAGTGGTATAGTCCAGCCTAGACACCACGTCTACGCCTTTCCCTACTAACTCTATAGGCGATCAGGGTTATCTTTTTCTATCCGGAGCCCACTCTAGAGTCAAATGCTACTCGCTAAGCATACACATCAACTAATATAAGGCAGAGATGATAACTTGCGATCTAAACTCTAATTCTAAATAAACTAAGAAAGTCTCGAACACTTACAACCGAATAAGCATCCGTCGAGGTACAAGCGGAGAAGAGCGCCGACAAGCCCGGCACTTCCCCCGACTATCTCCCTCACTCTCGTAGAGGTATAATTTGGAGAAGAGCGCCATTGCCAGCGCCCCTCCAGAGTACCGGCACTCCTAAACTCCTTAAGACTACTCTCACTCAAGTGAGAACTGAAGAGAAGAGATGGTGTGGTGTGTGGTGTGTGTGTCTTCATTTGAGCCCCTTCCCCTCGTATATATAGGGGGGAGCCACCAGCCATTCACCGGAGAACCAACCCAAACCGCCATGGAGGACCAATAGCACCTCACCACATGTCATCTAAGAGGTGGTGGGGCCCGTGGGCCGTCACCACTGGGTCGGGCGACCTGGAGGTTGGCCGACCGTGGGCTGGGTCCGTTTGGCCCGGTCTTCGGTCAGGTGGCTGCTAGGTGGGCCCCCACGTCATGTATATGGGTAAGGGCCTGTCTTAAGTCAGGTTGGTAGCTCTAGTGGGCCCTTGGATCCTCGTGAACACGTCTGATTCGTCGAGAAGGTGTTGCCTCGGATCGATGATGTGTCGCCTTGCTTATGGGCTGCATTCTCTTCTCATTTCCAAGCATAAGCAATCTGCACATAAATATACACCAACACTTTGTGGAACTCGTTAGTAATAACTCCTACCACTAGTGTTGACGCTCGTCTTTCATACACTCATGCAGGAACTGATGGCTTGCTCTGATGGTCGGGTTTGTATCTTGACGCTTGAAGCCTGTTTTACCTGCATTTCTGCCTGAATTCCAATGTAGCAATATTTCTAAGAGGAAACATGGAATTGGCTCTTTCTGGATAACATATGCAGGTACGAGATTTTATTCTCATGATTTCAGGCTCTAAGTGAACCTTGAAATGATACATTAGCGAGCGTCAACAGACACTCCCTGATAGGCTAGACGTACCTCCTCAGTGTCTCGATGACGTGCTGGCGTAGACGAACAATGCCGAGGTCGTTCCAGCCGGAGATCGCCGGGTCGTCCGCCGCCATCGACAGGAGGTCCTCAGCCAACATGTCATCGAAGGGGCCTCGATTTGCTCGCCAAATGAGCATAGCGAGCATGTACGCCGCCGCCTTGTGCCCCCGCCCGGGCAGCCTGATCGAGATCCTCCAGCGGTGCATCAAGAGCCCCGAGGTGCAGATGCTGGAAGACGTCCCGCATCCCCTTGATGTAGAGCGCCTCCAGGTTGCCGGCACCGTAGGTGTTCGAGATCAGTCGCTCTTGAATCTCCGTGTCATCCGACTACCGCAGCGCCAGCCTCAGGTTGAGGCTGCAGCGCACTAGCGTCGCGTCGCACACCCTGTCTCTCATGAGAGAGCAGGTGCCCCTGAGCGATGGAGATCATCCATGGGGGAGCCGGACGAGGCCGCGACGTGGGGCGGCGATGTGGAGGAGCATCTCCTCTGGAATCTCGTCGAGGGATCTCGCAGGCGCCATAGGACACCCGGCGACGAGAGGAGGGCGAAGGAGCTTCTGGTCGGGGTGGTCGAGGACAATGGTGGCGGAAAGAGGGGCGAGAGCGCAATGGCCAAGAAGGGATGACCTGAAGTCGGAACAGCGCCGGACCTTGGAACCGCCGACGACAAAGCGCCCCTCCAACCTTTAAAAGCTGGGGGGAGCGCAAGGCAGTGATGCAGATTCAGTGACATCGGATGGTGTCATTTCTAGTGACATCTAGTCACTGACATGTGGGACCCACATGATATGGGACCCACACGTCAGTGACCCTTCCTCAAAGTAGCTCTTGGGCTGTTTGGATCCAAGGGTTATTTGGGGTTAGTTGGCAATTAAACCACATTAGCACCCCTTGGATGGAGAGGAGAGATGTGACACCCCAGGTGTCTGTACAGTAGTTGTGTATCTATTTTATGCATCTTGTGCTTGAATTGTTTGAAAAAGGATCTTTTTGTAAATATAAAAGGTTCTCTGTGTAATTATGATTTTATGCAAGGTCCTTTCTGTAGTTTATTTGAATAGGGTGTGCAATTATTACTTTTGTGGAGGGTGCTTTTGCAAAATTCAGTGCATTTATTGCTTGGTAGGAAACTTTTCAAATCAGCCCAAGTTTGAAGTGAAATTTCATTGAAAAAGACAAGTTTCCTTTAAATTCAAAATCCCTTCTATGTTTTCAAAATTAGCTCTTTATACTTTGGTCAAATCAATTTTTGCACAACATCAAAGTTGTAGATCTTGAAAAATTGAACAACTTTCATGTTGGGCACTTTTTCATTTGAGCTTTAGTTTAAAAGTTATTGCTAGTTTACAGACTGGTCCCTGAAATTTTGGAAATTGCGTTTAGGTCCCTGTCTTCTTCCCCAGCCTGCCTCTCTGCTCTGTTTCAGCGCCGCCGGCGCGTCGCAGCGCCGCCCACCACTCAGGCCGGTCCCCGGCCACCTCCTGATCGCCGTGGCATCCACACGTCACGCCCGAACTCCACGCCGCCTTCCTTTCTGCGCGCTGGAGGCCTCCACCCTTGCTGGCTCAGCGCTCGCGACATGCCGCCCGCGCAGAGCCACCTCGCCGGCCACCCACGGGAGCACGTCGCCGTCCCCGAATTTGCCTTCTCCTCAGCCGAGCTCATCCCCGAGCCCTCATCCTTGCTTATCCTTCCACTCTCGGCCTAACAAAGAACTCAACAGAGCCTTGCTTCGGCATTCCGCCGCCCCTTCCCTCCATTAGCACCGCCGCTCCTCGCCGGCCGTAGTGGAGCCACCACCTCGGACCTCCACTTCCCCAGTTAGACCCTTGAATCGAACCCCCTTGGTCCCCTGAGTCTCCCCCGCCTCACCCCTTCTACTCCCCCTCACCGGACCACCGCCAACGGCAACCACTCGCCACCGGCGTGCTCTGGCTGCCGCGGACAACCTGCTACGGGCTACCCCTACCCCGATTTCGGGCACCTTCTGGTGCACCTGGAGCCGCTCTACCTCCCTAGCCCCATCTCCCCCTCTACGCCTCACCGGAGCGCCGCCTCCGCCGTCCTCCTCCGCTGCCGGAGCAACTGCTCCGCGGGGAAACCCCAATCCGACCACCCCGAGCCCCAAGAAGACCACCACTGGGTTCGCCTTGGCCTGCTCTCCATTTCCCCCAACCCCACCCTCGCCGCCGGCGACTCCTCTCGCCGGTTTTGGCCGGTCAACGCCGCGCCCCTGCTCTGACCCGGCCAGGGACCTCGGGCTTGAAAGATACAAAAGCCCAGGGGGCTGTCTGCAAACCTCGTGACTCAGATGAATAGTGCTATAGGGACTTGCTTGTTATGATTTGCTGTGAACTTTGAAATTCAATATCAATTCATTGAAAATTCGTAAAATATCAAATCTTGATGTTTTGGAATCCTCCTGAAGAGATATTTGCAGTAGAATCAAAAAATGTTAGGCTTTAGTTGCAAGTTTTTGCTGTAGAATTTGATTTGTGTTACTAGTGAATAAATATTGGTTGATTTTATCTTTTTCTTAACTACTGTTTGAAGCCATGTCTTGCAATAAAACTTTTATGGTAGTTTGTTCTTATAACACTAGTATTGCTATAAAAATTTCATGATCAGTTCTCTAGTGTAGCTATTTATTTAGTTTAATCCTTCTTTAGTAGACTTTAATTATGGTAAATAGTTTCTGTTCGTAATAAATCAAGAAAATATTTCTGCATGTTCTTCTTGAGTAGCTTAGTTTGTCCAGGAAGTTTGAGCCTCAGTTCATGACTAGAACAGGAGCTAAAAATAAATTTTGCTAATCTGATGTCTTTTTTGTTTATTTTCTCAGAATTAATTCTGTGTAGATAAAATCATGAAAAATTCACAGTTGCTAGTTCATTTCTGTGTCAACCTTCTGTTAAATTTTTAGCTTCTGATTTGCTCTAGTTTGACCTGTATAATTCAAGCTTGTTCTAGGTGTTGTCTGAATGAATGAATTGTTGTGATTAAATGGCTACAAGTTTTAGCATGAAATTTGCAGGATAGCTTGTTCTGTTTACCTTCTGTCAAAGTAATATTTTTTCTGTTTTTATTACTGAGTGTGCACTGAGTGATTAATTTGTTAGTAAACCATAGTATGCTTGCTATAGGAAACCACTCCCACTTGTTTATGATGTTAATATAGCTTTCTTGTGCTGTTGATCATGATACCTTGTGTAGTTAGATTTGTTATTTAACTATTCTATAAACGATTACCCATGTGTGTATTTGTTTTGTTTGCTTAGCTTCGCCACATCGTAAGTGTGTTTTAATTTCATCTCTTGCATTACATATAGATACGACTGCTTTGTCGGACGAGACGTACGAGCTGATCCCGGAGTCTGACGGAGGTGATCCTGAAGTCCAAGCGAACACTGCCGTACTAACTGAAGCCCCGGACCAAAGTTCGGAAGAGCCTAGGGCTGAAATAGTTAGCAACTACCGAGAAGGCAAGCCCCGGACATAACCTATATTTCAAATTATTATCATTTACTGTTATTATTTACTTGTGCATTTACAGTTCTTAGGATTTGAATTGAAACCCTAGATGCATGATCCTAGGAACCTATGTACTGAACACTGGACCTGAATTCGACTACTTGCTAAGCTTATAGGACCGGTAAAAGTCGAGTGATTGCCTGTCACTCGCGAGCTTTATAGGAACTGCTTGCTTACCTTTCTGTTATCAATATAAGGACGACAGACGGGGTTGTGTTCGATATCATGACCTTTGGTGAGACCCCGTCTGTGTTGATGAACTTGCTAAGGTCGCGGTGTGTGGTAGTGCTGGTTAAGTTTTTGAACGTACTAGCCACATACCGTAAATATGGTACGCGGTAAGCCTAGTCACCGATTGGACCGGGGAGTGGATATACCTTTCACTCTCTCTTAGGGATAGGTTTTATTTTATGTTGTGCAACACTACGACTATGAGGGACGAGGTATAGAGTGCCCTATGGGATGAGAGAATGTGCCCTGTGGGACGAGGGGGAGCCCTATAGTCGAGGAGAGTGACCCTGTCCACAAGCCGGAAAGAAAGGCAAACTGTTGTTTGGAAACGACCCGACGGTGTTCCAAACGTGTGTGTTAGGTCTTCCTGGCCAGGTTGACAAACTCGATTCGAATCGTCTGCTTCCCACAGTTTGGGACTGCTTGATCTCTTTGCCACACAGAGTAACAAGAGCAACATTATTATGATTAATCTTGATGTTTGCTTAAAGTTCTACCATGGTTGAATAGTAGTTGCTTACATAGAATGGTTAATCAATTAGAATCTTGAAAGCTAAAAATGTGAAATAAGGATCTACTCTTTATTGCTTTTCAGCAAAGGAAACCAGAACCTCACAAACCATGCATAGTCTAGCTAAAGTGGGTTAAGTATACCCGTTGACGGTTAAGTCTTGCTGAGTATTAGAATACTCAGCCTTGCTGTTGAACCCCTTTTTCAGGTTTGAGTTTCGAAGAGCAGATCGCTAGTTTGACCTATCCCTGCTCTTTGCCTCCTGGCTGGTCCGTAGAGTGGGATACGTCTTCGGCCGGCAATGACTTTGACGAGTAATACCATGCTTGGGCTAGCCTGGTATACTTTGACGACGTGTTGTAGCCGTCGTGTTTTATCTTCCGCTGTTTAAACTCTGAAACTTTACCCTTATGGTTTGTATAACTGCTTTTTAAAGTTTGTACTTGTAATCCCGGAATGGCAATTACCCATCATATTCTTTTTCGCGCGGGGCCCACATGAAAAGGAGGTACCTGGTGCATACTGGCCTACAATTTAGCATGCACCTGGTGCATGATAGGTACCTCTCTTTTAGGTACCTCTTGGTACCTCCCTACCTATCAGCCGTCGGATCGAGCGACGTGAGCCATCCAATTTTTTCCCCAAACATTGAAAAAAAATTGTACATTTTTATACTATCTACGAGAAAAATACAAAATAAAACTTATAGTTAGAAAGCCAAACCTCGAGTGCTTAATACAGATCTCCCTCGTGATGTATGGATCAAACACGCATCTTGGGGTCCTGGTCCAACAAAAGCCGCAACGGCGATCAGGTCCACTTGGGATCCATGTGACAATGAAAGAACATCATGACTTTCAAAACCATCCTATCCTAACTTTTCTTCACTATCTCTATCTCTGCTTACCATCTCGTTCTAGCTTTTACTCACTATCTCTATCTCTACTTCTCTGCTGATAAAAAAATAGAGTAAAATGCACTCTGGGTACCTAAACTATTACTTGGGTACCAGATAGGTACTCCAACTCATAAACGTAACAGATAGGTACTCAAACTATTTTGTAGGTACCGGATAGGTGCTCCAACCCAGAAACGTAACAGTTAAGTACTCAATCTGTTTAGTCAGCTAGCATGCTGCTGTGTGACATCCGAGCGAGTGCGTTTAATGTCGAGCGCATACGAAATGAAATCATGCATGCGGCAATAGTAAACGGTGGTGGCATCTAATTCCTATTGATTCATGCATGCTGGTCAAAAATAATAAAAGGCACTGGCGCTTTTTACAGCAGCATTGCAGGAACCATGTCAGGCTAGTGTTATTATAAATTCATAATATTCAGCCGTGATGCAAGAATATTTAGGCAAGTAAATTGTGCAGTTTTTTTCTAAACTATTAATCTGGTGAAGCACATGAATGAAAAACAAACCCTATATTAGATAAAAACAATTACTAACTCCACCTGATTCTAGATGAGGAAATCTTTATTATTAATATTATAAATTCGTCCATAAATAATTCCAGACAAGCCCTTGCACAATAATCTCAGGATGAGGAATTGCTTTGTTATTACCATTATTATTTATCGATGAGGAATTAAATGCCACCACGATTTGCTACTGCCGCATGCATGATTTCATTTTTTTTGCGCTCGACATTAAACGGACATCATGCAGCAGCATGCTAGCTGACGGGTGATCAACATAAATAAACTGAGTACTTGGTTGTTATGTTTCTGAGTTGGAGTACCTATCTGGTACCCACAGAATAGTTTTAGTACCTGTCTATTACGTTTCTGAGTTAGAGTACCTATCTAGTACCCATAGAATAGTTTGAGTACATGTCTGTTACGTTTCAAAGTTGAAGTACCTATCTGATACCCACATAATAGTTTAGGTACCCAGGGTGCATTTTACTCAAAAAAAAATATAAGGAGGAATATATGGTTGCTCTATTTTTATCTGAACTATGGCTCCCTATATGTTGGTATTTATACTCAGGGATCGGAACCGCATGCAACCAGAGACCATCTTATGGATAGTTGATTGTCCAGTAAAATATTTATAAATGGATGGGATAACTATGATAGAAGTTAACCCCAATACATGACAAAATTAGCAGTATTGGTTGGCCGGTCAATTCCTTTCCTAAATCCTGTTGTATAGAAGGCTATGACTTGCCCAAACTAGCCAATTACTTATCTTGTAAATTTCGCAGCACAACATCGCCTTCCTTTTGCCTTGGCTGGACAATGTATTTTTCTAATTGGATGAGAGATTGGAGTACCTTCTTTTTTATATTGTATTGTTATTTTGCAATAATTGCCTTCCAACGTATACTACAGCAAATAAAAACCCTTTCCTTCTATTATCATCGCATGGAGTAATTGCAATTTTAACATTAACACAAATTCATTTCCCCTATATCAGTTTATAGTATATAGTACTATAATAACTTATATACTATAAATGGATGCATATTTATACTGTAAGTACATGGCACTTCAGTGCTTTCCTAATTGATGGGGATAAAAAATACTCTATGTATATATATACCATGATCAATATGTATATACGACAATTGCTACATCTGAAAATGCATCTATAAAGGAATATAAAGACAAGTCGGCCAAATCACTGGTTGCAAACGAAAACACATTACTTCTAAAAATTTCCATACAAAAAATATGTGTCCGCTTGCATTGGGTGTTAATTGATTTCACACAAGCCAAACCATCAATATTGGGCATACAAATTAGAGCTGCTCTTTCAATAAAAGGAGTTAATTAGGGGGTGTTTGGGAGCACTCTGTTCCACCAAATCTAGCTCTGCTCCATGAAAAAAATACCCAAACACCCTAGTCAGCTCCACTCCACTCCACCGAATATTAGCTCCACTCCACCTTTTTTGTGGAGCTCCTCAAGAGGTGCTCCACCAAATCTTGGAGCTGATGGAGTTGGCCAGAATTACCCACCATGCCACCGGTTATGTGATTCTCGTACCAGTTCGGAGGAAAAAAAGAAAAGTCAAACTTGTCCCGCCCGCTGCTGCTTCAACCCGTGGGGGCGCGCCGCCGCGCCGGCCATGGCGCCACCCCTCATGGTCACCGCCTCATACCACGGGGGTATGCCGCCGCCTGCCGCTGCTTTAGCCCGCCGAGGCGCGCTGCCGCGTTGTCAGCCTCCGGGGCGCACCGCCGCGCTAGCCATGGCGCCGCCCATGATGGGCCATGGCCCCGCCACCTGCCGCTGCTTTAGCCCGCCGAGGCGCGCTGCCGCGTTGTCAGCCTCCGCGGGCGCCCCCGCCCGCTAGCCATGCCGACGCCCATTGATTGGCCATGGCCCCGCCACCGCTGCACCACAAACCCTGCCGCTTCGCCGCCGGGGACACCGCCGCCCCTGCCGCTTCCGGCCGCCGGGGACCCGACCGCCCATGCCGCTCCCGGCGCCGGGGGACCCTCCGCCCCTGCCGCTCCCGGCCGCCGGGGACCCGCCGCCCCTGCCACTCCCGGCCGCCGGGGACCCCGCCCCTGCCACTCCCTGCCGCCGGGGACCCCGCCGCCCCTGCCGCTCCCGACCGTCGGGACTCCCACCTTCCCTGCCCCTCCCAGCTGCCGGGGAACCCGCCTCCCCTGCCGCTCTCGGCCGCCGGGACCCCCGCCATCCCTACCCAGTCTTGCACCCCCGCCGCTCGATCCATCGTTGCCTGCATCGTGGAAGAGATGGAGTGAGGTGGAAGACAAACTGACAAACGGGACCCGCATGGAAGTGAGGGAAGTTAGATGGGCTAAGATAATCTGATGGGCTTGTGAGATGGAAGGAGCTGGGCTGGCCCAACTTAAGGAGTGGAGTGGAGCCACAGAATACCCAAACAGATTGGACTATAAGTGGTAGAGTGGAGTGGAGTGGCTATTTTAGGAGTGGAGTGCTCCCAAACAGGCCCTTAGTTCGAAGAGTGTTCCTACTTAAAGTAACAAACTTTTTATAAAATCCTACTTGTTCTAAAGGGGTAATATGTTAGGCTCTTGAATAGTATGGTTGATGAGGACATCACCTGCTTGGATACAACTACATTAGAAACTTTTGATTCAAAGGTGAACCCATACTTTATCATGATTGTATTTGATTCATTTGATGAATTGATGTTGCGCCATGATGTGTGTTTATTGTTGTTTTCAGAGATACATACATGGATAAAAAAGGGTACTAAACACACTTGGAAGGTATGGAGGACCAAAGAAGTTGATTGGGGACCAATTCCATGTATTCCCAACATCCCCCACCAGGCCACCACGACATTTTGGTCCAAAGTAAGAAACAGATTGGATCTAACACGTTTTGGAAGGGCTGGATTCTGAGTGCAGGAAAATGTCAACTTCTAATGGCCGCCATGACTTCATCTGGACTTCGTTTTGGGCGTTCAAGTACTTGATGGAAACCTTATCAAGTCTACTTTCATATGGATCCAGACTCATATCCATATCATCTCCGAGGCAGCCGCAATCCTCAATTTACTATAGATACCTTTTTTGTCCACGGTGTTGTGTTTCCTGATTTTGGCCTGATCGCGCCCTAGGGTTTTGGGACGATTCCCACCACGTCCTGGTCATTCCCTACCTTCTCATATACCTCCATAGCTGCCAGAAACAGATTAGGTTTTGTTTTGATGTAAGTTTAGCCTTTGCTACTTCCTTGTATTCGCGTGTGTCGAATGAGACCACCCGATTACTTGATTCAGAACCTCAAATTAGTGAATTTGTGTGTACCAGATTCATCTCTTTGATAAGGTCTGTATGTTATTTTCTTATCCACTTGTTCTTTGATTTGCTTGCAAGTTTAAGGTTGTTTTTGGCACGGCAAGAACAACAACAAATCTGAGTCGGTGTAACTGTCGCTAAGGCGCAGCAACCCTGTTGGTCATTGTAGTCTGGCAGTACAACATAGGATCTATCCCAAATCGAGTTATCCCCAACTTTTATCAGAAGATCGGGCAACTCCTATCATATCAGGTGGTATCACAACAAGGTTAATCGGTGAGAGTTTTTTTACCCATTTTACTTTACCTAAAGTCTAAAAATCCCCAGGAATAGGTTAGATCTAAAACTCCCAACAACAAGTTTGAGCCTCTGCTGTTCTTCTTGATCTTTGCTTGTTGAGTATTTGGTTGTATCAACACGTAGAACTGCTGGCCTTAGTGTCTAATCATTTAGAGTTTTGAGTTCTATCACATTTTGATCACCACGAGTTCCACCATCACCATATACATCACTGCTGCGTTTTTGTCACCACGGATCCATCTTATATCTGATTCAGGAGTTTAAATACAATCTGGAAAGCATATCTTGTTATCTTTCTAACGGATCTGACCTGGTCCCCAAAATCCTTTTGAACTGTTCGCAACTGCACTGGAGATTTGCTATCTGCTATCTGAAACAAGTGTTGTTAAATTGAACTCAAAGGGGTTGTGTGCAGCAAGCCTTTTTGTTTGATTTGTCTTGATACTAGGGAGAACAGTTTAGTCCTCTGCACAAAATAAAAAAACAAAGAGAGGGGAAGAAAGGAAAAAAAGAGAAGAAAGAAAAAAAAAGATAAGAGGAGAAAAAAAGAAAGAAGGGATTGAATATATTGTTTTCTTAGTGCTGTACTAGCTGTTCTTTTTTAGTGAGAAAATTGCAATTATAGGACACCAAACAATGAGCTTCACAATTATAGAACTCCAAATATTGACTTCACCAAAATGACCCTTGAGACATAAACTCTTTGTTATGCATGACATTTGGGGTCTTTTAATCAATCTAATACCCTAAAATACATGCATTTTACCCCATGCAATCATTTTTCCCTCATCCTAAACCCTATCATCCATCATCCTATCGATTCATCTTCCTTGGTGAGCGTTTCTTCTTCCCTCAACACCGACGATGCTGATCCTCCCGATGCTGCATGCCCATGGATGCCTACGTCCCAAGGTACTTCGGGGGTTGTCTGGCGGGCCCTCATACCCTAGGGTGCCCCAAGGGACATCCGGGGTGGTCTGAGACGGCCGCGTGGCGGCTCCCAGGGTCGCGCAGCGGACCCTCCTGGCCTGGGGTGAATCCGGTCAACCCTGGGGCGATGCTCGGGGTGGCTCTGGTTTTACCGTGTCGGGGGTGTGGTAAATGGCGGTGGGCCCCGGCCACCGTCCATCTTCAAGCCGATGGGACGGGTAGCTCAGGGATAAGTTATCCCCCGCCTATCGTCTTATCGTCTGAGTGCACGACATCTCTGTAATCATGATGTTCTTATGAGGAAGCCATGCATCTCCTCGGGCTCTGCACAGAGCCCGGCGGCTGCCTAACCTCCGGGATTCTCCTTCTGGTAAATATATTTTACTAGGTGGGTGTCTTCGAGGGGAAGGAAACGACCTCCCCGGGCTTCTCGTACCCCGCTCCACATGGTCATCCACCTCCGTGGGCAGTTGCCCTAGGCGAGGACCCACAGCTGCGCTCGGCTGACGTCGTCGGCTGACACCTGCTGGTGGGCCTCCTCTTTCTTAATCGCGCATTAGTCTAGAGTTATGGGGACCCGTTACCATTACGCTGACAGGTGTGTTTAAAATAAATTTCAATATAGATGAATTTCTTCATTCATTTTGAAGATGATCTGCCACTCGAACGGTTCGAGCTTCCTCTAAATCACACGCAGCCAATCGTCTGCATCCAAGGGGTTGCTGGATCCAGCAAAGGTGGGCGGCTTGGCCCTCAAGAAAGCTGTCAGCTTGTCATTCATTGTTTGTCCTCGTGGCTGCTTGTTTACGAGGGCATTGGCCAGTGTTTCTAGGATGAGGGTCTGGTTGTGGATGATCTGTGCCAGGTCTCCGAGGGGTGGTGGTGGTGGTAGTGGCACTTCTTGATTTTCTCCCCGATTCTGGCTCACTTCTTGTTCATCCTGAGGGGGGTTCTGTCCATTAGGCTGCATTCCCGTGCCAGCGACTGCAGGGTTCCGAATGCGGGAGGCCCTCGTAACGCTTCGGGAGGCCATCTGTAAATTGGGTAGAGTTTTAGTGAGATTGGGATTAAGTGATCTTTAAGTTATTTAATTCGCATTTTTGAAAAGGCAGAATCTACCTTCTGCCGATAAGCACACAAACATAGCAAACAACAAGCACACACAACTTTATTACCGTAAGGGGGGGGTACAACACAGGGCAAGACTTAAATGCGTACTACACGTCTGGGTATAGGTTCACACTTCAGGGTACAACTTAAGCCAGTGGGGCTGGGAGGGTGCAACACTAGGATGGCGTCGGTCATTCTACTCGTGGGGCGAGCCTTCTTCTGGGGCGGAACGTGCGAGTAGTCCTTGCTCGCCGTCCTCTAAGTTTCCGTTCTCCCGGGGTTGCGTAGCAGCTTCTCATTCACCGATGGTAGTAGACCCTTCGGGGTTCTCGGGTGGGGCTTGTGGGGTTATCACGAGTGGCCCCCATCCTATGATGGGTGTCCCGAGTAGAACATGGTCCTCCCCAATTGCCGGGACTGGGGTTCCACTTCTGGTCCATTCTTGCATACACCAGTCTCGGGCTTGCCTGAGGCTCTCCTGAGCAACTGCTTCACTGCTGACCGCGGCTGCGGCTCTCACCTCGGCTTGGGCTGCTCGTACCTGTTGCAGTCTCACCGCGAGCTCTGCTTGCTCGGCTCGATGGGTCTGCTCCCTCAGAATGTTGGCTTGCTCGTCAAAGAGCTGATCCAAGGCGGCTAGGTAGGTAGTCACTTGGTACAGAGGGTCCTCTTCATGGCGGCGCCGTTCTAGACTTCTCATGCGTACTTCCCAAACTGGGGTTCTGATAGCCGGCGGAAAGAACCTCATTGGTGTGGGGGTGAGGTGTCTTTCAAAAATCCGGCACAGGTAACGGAGTGCCTTTCTGACGGCCAAGGGATAGGTGTCTTGGTGCCTAAACCCTGTAGCGGTCACTCGCCATGGCTGGATGTCGGGGGTAGCGATCACTCCTGGCGATGACCAGGATCACCCTGCAGCGGAGGGTACCATGGTGCTCGTACTCTCTGCTGTAGTACCTTGGGTGTTCCGTAACGCCAAGGCTTTTCAGGGCATTGATCAACAGGCTGGGGAAGCCAAGTGTAGCTTGGCAATCGCCCTGGGTCCATCCTTCCTCAGCCATCTGAAAAACAAAGATTAGGTGAATCCGTTTTGCATAAAAACGGTCTGTGAGGTTAAACAGGGTTGGACCTAATGGGAAAGGTTTGGAAAAATGGTCTCGCTCCTAGGGGTCACGTCCTACGGCCAACTTACGGCTCTGATACCACCTGAAGCGTCCTCTCATAAGAGAAGACTTAAATGTGTTACAAACATCAGTCCCAGGAGGCTGATGACACATTTATTACATCAGATGGTTCATTACCGTACAACTCTACGCGGTAGTGAGTAGAGAAGCGCCACTATCTCGAGGATTACAATCCACACACACGCAACGATATTAAATATAAAAAGAAGGTCATCAGAGTCTTGCGCCATGCGGTATCTCCTGGGGGTGACCCTAATCCACAGGCAAGGCTGGGTGCAGGACGATACCCTACTCGACGTCTTCAGGAACGAAGTCTGGGTCTTTCTCTGTAAAAATTAAGAATGGGGTGAGTACAAACGTACTCAGCAAGTCCAACCACACCCACGGGGGGGGGGGGATATAAACAGAGTATAATGCACAGGGTAATTCAAGGATAAGGTTAAGGTTTACTTTTGCGGAAAGCCATATTTTATGCAGAGGTTCATTTTGAAAGAAAACATTTCCAAAACCAGTTTTCTTGTACCGAGTAAAACGAAGGGTTGATCCACACAGGACCCAAGTTTTAAGACTACTACCAGACTCCTCATCCGCCGTAGCACACGGCACAACTGCTGGACACATTTCCGAAACAACTCACGCCAATCCATCCCACAATAAACACTAGTTGTGTGACCACACCGTAACTCGCCCAGTACCGTGGTTACGGCTATTACGAATAGATTCTTAACTCTGCAGAGGTGTGCAACTTTACCCACAAGTGGGGTACCGCAACTCGATCACCTTAGTGTCGGTGCAGATCCCAACAAAGCCATTACCCACCTTAGCTAGACCTGACTAGCCATCACGGGATACACCAAGGGGTCATTGACCTATCACAGAGGTTATAACCGGGGCATAAGTCACACAGAGCTAATCCCTTCTCCTTGATCACCCATTGCTCTCAGCTCTCCTGATGGCTACCAGACTAACTAGTGGGGTTTATGCTAAGCCGTTGCCCATTCAACAGTCGAGTGGTTTGCACGATAGTGGAGTTAGGTGAGATGACACACCAACTCGGTCCTTAGTGGTGACAAGATGGATATCTCCCTTCCTTGCTCTGCCACACAGGCACAAGCACACCAAACGGCAAATCACACAGAAATGCCATCCATCCCGTCTAGACTTATCTTTCAAAAATCCACTTTTATCCCTTCCCACACACTCACACATTTTCTTTATAAAACAGGTTGTATTGAGTATAAGATCCTAAGCGTTCTAGCAGCGATTAACGTCCAAACAAAATCAGACATTAATCTAGGTGGTCAAGGAATGTTCATAACAATTCAAGGGGTGGCTATCCAACTGTGTTTTCAACAGGCAAAACACATGTAATTTTGTAAAACAGGCCAATAGGTTGTGTTTATAAAAACTAGGACAAAAGCATGCATCAAAGGATGGGATTGAACTTGCCGTCTTCAAAGCCTTCAGGGAGGTCCTGGTCGAAGCACTATCCTTCGGGCTCGGGGTCGCGGAACTGGTCCTCGTTCGCTGGCTCATAGTAATGCTCATCAACGGGCTCTCCTTCATTCACACCGTGATCTACAACGCATACAAACAAACACACAATCAAGAAAAAGAAATAAAAGTTTTATCGTTGAGCTCGAATCGGAAATAGTTAAGATATGGAGTTCGGAGAAATATCTTTCGGTGGTTTCCTAATGGCATGGTCAAAACTATGTTATGAGAGGTGTGATAAAGTTTTAGGTAGATCCGAGGTCATTTGGCGCATGAAATGATAAGTTATACACAAGTTTAGGGGTTAAATAAGGATCCAGGGACTTGTTTGTAATTATATTTGAGAAGGCAGGGGCTTGGTTTGTATTTTAGAATTTTTCCGGGTCAATTTGGAAAAGGTCAGGGGTTTATTTATAAATATGTTGCATAGTGGAAGGGTTTGTTTGTGAATATCATAAAGGGCAGGGATGCCTTTGCATAAAAGCCAAAAGGGTGGAGGGGTTCTTAATGAAATAGAAGATAAGGGAGGGGGTTATGGGCAAAAGTGCCCTGTCTTCTTCCTCCCCTCGTGCTGAGGAACAGGGGAGGGGGACGGCGCTCGCCGTCGGCGCCCGAGCGGCGGCTCTGGGGTTCGGGAGCGGCCAGGAGGAGGGGGAAAAGAGGAAGAGAGACCCAAGGGGTCGATCCCCCCCTTCGATTTTGGGGAAGGAAGCTTGCAGGGCGGGGTTTCATGGCGGCGGGTGGCAGCAGGCGGCAGCGGCCATGGAGGCGCTGCGGTGAGGCTTGTCGGCGGCCAAGGTGAGGAGGGAGAGTGAGAGGGAGGCGAGGAGGTCCTACTGCACCTCTTACTCTAGGCAGTGGCAGCGCGTTGAGGCGGCTCCGCGGTGGCCGGCGTTCGGGGGCGGCGGCAATGGCGGGCGGAGGCGTTGGGAGCTCGGGAGGAGGCTTGGAGCGGCAGTGGGGGTAGTGGAGGTAAAGGGCGACGCGAGGGTCCCTTTTATAGGCGAGATAAGGCGGCGGGGAGCCGAGTCCCGACGGTGGCGGGTTGGTGCCGCCCAGCGAGCGGCACGGCGGGCCTTAATGGCGCTCGGCTGCGTTCGCGCGTTGCGGAGCGGCGTGCGCGCCGAGAGCGGCGTCCAAGGGCGGGGTGCGCACGTGGGTGGCTGCTGTGGCCGACATCGGCCTCGGCTTGCGCCACCGCATCGAGGCGGCACAGGCGGCGGCGCTGTTCGCGCACAGCACGCTCGGCGGGCGGCGCGGCGGGGCAGGTGACGTGACGCGTCGCACAGCGACGAGCTGCGCGGCGGCGTTCTGGGCACGCGGTTCGCGTGGTTGCACGCGCGTGGACCGGCACGGCGGGGCGCGCAGCGACGCCACGGCTGGCGGTGCAGCCGTCTCGGCCCGGCGCGGCGAGCGTCGCGGGCACGCGTGCGCGCGTGCATGTGGGCGCGTGGGTGCGAGCGCGCGCGCTGCAGGGTGCAGAGGTCCGGGTGCGTGCGGCGAGGGAGGGAGGCGCGCGCGGGAGGGGCAGGCCGGAGCGGGGCGCGCACGAGGAGGGAGCAGGGAGTGAGGCGGCGTGGGCGGAGCGCGCGGTGGCGAGCTGCTTTGCAGCGTGCGCGGGGAGGAGAGAGGAAAAGAGAGGAGAAAAGAAAAAAGAAAAATGGGAAAAGAAAAAGAAAAAGAAAAGGAGGGGAGAGAGAGGAAAAAGGAGAGGGAGATGGAGAGATTCGCGCCGCGATCGCAGCGCCCGGTCGGCCACGCGCGGCGTCGGGCACGCGTGCGCGGTCGGGCGCGACGCGCGGGTCGAGGGCAAACAGGGTGGTGGATTCAGATGTCGGGGTCGGGTCTTTCGAAGATCGGGAGATCAGGCGGAAAAATGGTTTGAGCTCAACGACGAAAAACTTTTGAAATCATTTTAGCGTGTGATTTATTTCGGTGGATTTTGGGATGTTACAATATGATAGAAATTCCAGAAAATTAGTCTATGGTCTGTTTATTATCCTTAGTATATTCTCATGAACTGTACAAAACTGTTTTATGTATTGTGTTAGTATAAAATTAGTCTATGGTCTGTTTATTATCCTTAGTATATAGATAAATCATACCTATTTATGTATTGTGTTAGTATAAAACTGTACAAGTTTTATTGCATCAAATGTTTGAAATGGTTACATAATCTGTTGTTTTCGTTTTGAACTATTGATTCCCGATCAAAATTATTCGCTTTTGGCATAGCATATATCAAATTTCATTTTCCAAACCAGCTTTTTCGTCACCACTTCCGTTTTTAGATTAAAAATACAGTAACAGAAATGATTACAGCATTTTCTCTGCCACTTCATCCCTACACGCAGCAACCGTGCGTCCCTGCAAGTGCATCGGGGATTCGGGGTATAGTAGTAGGACCCTTGCGACGCAGTCCCCTGTGTCGCACATTGTGCCGTGCGCCCCCGGTCCCGTGTCAACCGACGAGCAATAAAAGAACAGCAGAAGAAAAAAAAAATGATAGCTCTGCTTCCTCCCGCCTATTCCATCCGAGCCCTCGCCTTCCACCGCCGCCTCCGAGTTCCCCTCGCCCCGCCGCGGACGCTTCCCCGCCTCGGCGCTTCCCCCGCGCGCTCCATTATGGCCTTCTCCGCCGAGCCGTCGTCGGGGGAAGAGAAGGCGGAAGCGGAGGAGGAATCCCGCCCCACCACCGCCGCGGCCGGTGACGGTGACGGTGATGGGAGCGAGGTGAGCCACGAGGAGTGGCGGCGCTGGGGAACCTCGTCGCCGCTTCCAGCCGCGGTGGCCGCCGTCATCCGCGAGCTGCTCGAGATGGAGGCCGCCGCCGGAGAGAAGATGCGCTTTGGGGGCGTCGGCTCCAAGCTGAAGGTGACGCCATCATCTTCCCTTTTTGTTTTACTCAGCAGCTCGCGGTTATTATTATTATTTTTGTGTGTGTGTGTGTGGGGGGGGGGGGGGGGGGTGCGAGCAATGCAGGAGCGGAACTCCTGGCAGCGCTACTGGCTTCGGGGTCTGATTTTTTCTGATCTTTGCAGGGTGATTTCAAGGACATGGAGGACAAGAAGCACAGGGCTGTCTACGAGACGCTTGGCGACTCCGATCAGAAGCTGCAGTATTTCTCGGCGCGGCAGATTGGTTGCGTTTGCTTGGGAGCAGAGGGTATCTGTGCCAGAAGGTAACGTGATGTCCAATCTTTTTTACGTAAGCACTTGAGCACTGATACAATATGCAGCATTTTGGGATTTGATGATCATAGGACATTAGGACTAAACCTTAATTTGTTGACATTTTACATCTTTCTGCTTGTTCTTGAATTCTCTTTTCGAAGACTCTGTCTAACTGATCCATTTACTTCTGACATTGCAGTGCTGGTTACCAACTGAAGACTGTATGTGCACAAATATTGTTCCCTGCAATCTTTGGAGGGGAATGAAATTCTGGTTGTACATGCACCCAAAGGTTTGTCCAAAGAGCAAAGAGGGTTGTGCAGTTTTTATTTTTGTATCCTCCTATTGTGTTTGAGCCCAATAAGCATGTTGGTTTTTGCAGGACTTTTTGCGCCAAAATAACACCGGGAAGTTACTCTGGCAAGTATTTGGCGTCCAAGCTGCACAGCTATGCCTCTTTGGTATCCAGGAGCATGAAGATATAATGTGGGATGCATTTCATCGTTCAGGTGGTCTTAAATCCATATTTGTTCTCTCAATTGTTGAATAGTATTGTTTCAGATGCTTGCCTTGATTTAGTCATTTTTGTTTGATAGTTTAGATTAACTTTCGATTGCTGCAGTTGATCCTTTGGACAGTTGTAAATTCTTGTTAGGTCTGCAAATCATTCTTTTGTCTACTAAACTCAACTGATGTGCTCCTACTTCGGATACAGATACACCACACTTTCTGATTGGTGATCTTTCTGTTTATATTGTGATTGCTTGGCGCTGAAAGAACAAGTACTTTTATATGGCTTCCAGTGGAATGAGGAGGATAACTGATTATTGGTGTTGATAACTCTGATGGCATTGTCCCTATTGTGAACCCAGAAATTAGTATTAGTTTAAGAGGTCAATAGCTATAAATCACCATGTTAGGATACATCTTGAGCCTTGTCTGCAGAGAGGTGCAATTGTTGATGCATGGTAATATCATAGTTTTATGGAAGCATAAAATAAGATGCTAATTTGTGATATTAATCATAGTTTAAATGCCTGTTTCCTTGTCTAACCTCATTTTCACAGTGTCATGTTTATGAGGAATGTAGCCTGTAACCATCCATCTTAACTGACAACCAGGACTTAATGGTTCAAATTCTGTGCATACTTGTGTTTCTTTCTATTTTTACCATCATGAATGGTTCAACTGATGCATTGTGTGCTTGACCTGGACGTAACAATATTAAATTGCATCCTTTGACGCACTGATTGTCTAGGGTATTGATATTTTGCACGAACAAATGCAGAATGAATCTATATCTGTACTGGTCATTACATATGAAATGCTAGTGGACTTTATATACTTTTTTATGATCTAAAGAAGATTGCTGCATTAGTCAATCATTTAGTATGCCCATGTACCGACTTACCAGTGTCATATTTTTGTCTTTAGCTACGACATGTGCTTCTCCTTTCTTTCTTTTGTCAAATATCTGGGTTTCCATTCTGATTGGGTGTTCCTCCAGGAAAGGGGAAGATCTCATTACTATATCCAAACAAGAGTACTCTTCCCAAGTCAGTCAAAGACCTCAAATTTGATGGTTTGTCCTTGACTTCTGACCTTCATGAGATGGTATGTGTTATGTTCTTTAAGCTGACATTCCATGATTTGTTCAAAAAACCTCAAATTTGATGGTGCGTCTTTGATTTATGACCTACATGAGATGGTATGTATTATGTTATTTAAGCTGGCATTCCATGACTTGTATCTTATCACAGACACAGTAAGGAGTGCTCCCTTGTTTTATTCATTATTTTAAGTATCGAGTAATTCAGTTTGTTGAGTGTGTTCTGGTGTGGGACTGATACATAACATCAACTTTCAATATTTTGATACATGGTAATGATTTAACTTCTGCAATGCAGAGTTCACCAGATGAACCTTTCAACTTCGTTTTGCTTGATGGTACCTGGAGTAATTCTGCAGCACTATACAGAAGGTTGAAGGTACAGTTCAATGCATTTCTCATCTGACACATGCATTCCTTATTACTTATTAGGTTGTCTAGACTACCAGTAAACACAAAAGTACAAATGTTTTGTTTTTCTGCGGGCTGGTGTCTCCAACATGTCAATTACACAGATAGGCTGGTCCCAACTGTCGAATTCCTTCACATTTAACCAAATAATGGATGCATGCTTTGTTAAATATTTGTCCAAGACTCCAAGGTACCTATAGCTTCATGGACTTCAATGTGAAACGTGTAGACCCTTGACTATTATGCCAAATACTTTAATTTATACCAGAAGGGTGGCGTGGTAGTCTTGTAGGTTTCATATCTAAAGTTTTACTTAAAAATTATTTACCTTTTAGATTGTGTAATTTCTTAGATGTTTCTTGATTATATCATACAAATCTATGCTTCCAAATCCTCAACCAAAGACCATTCACAACAATCTGAGAGCATACTACAGTTGCATAGATGTCGAATAGGGTTGGGTTACAAGCTACTTGCGATTGTCCAGTTTCAAGGTTTTTACTTGGAACCCTCATGTGAGATACAGGTAGCTATATGACCAACATTTGTTATTTTATACAGGAGAGATGGACTGCAAGATGGGGAGATGAAGATATTCCTTGTATCTCACTATCTACGCTTAGTGCCTCAGTGATGCATAAACTGCGGTGTGTAAAAAGCTTTGCTTGTCCTTATCGGTTACTTGTCAAATGCTTATTTAAGGATGTTATGCCCTTTCATATGAACAGACCGCAGCCAGCATGGGACCGTACCTGCACCGCATCAGCTGCAGCTGGACTCCTGTGGGAGTTGAACTTGCGGCCTGAGCTCAGCACATATGAATTTGAAAAGCAAGCTGAGGCAGTGGAATGCTCGCTAGATATCTTGCTGGATGCTCTCACCACCCGACGCATTCGTCTGGGCCGATCAATAACCCGAAAACAGAGACATAATAGGAACATATAGGGAAAGAAGCTCACAGTAGCAGAGGAAGCATATACCTTGAAACGGAAGGCTTGTAGCGTTTGATTTTACGCCCATGCCCGCCCGCCCAACTTTTGGTATGACATACGAGGGCTAAATGGGCGGCAGCTGATCAGGGTAGTCTAGGAGAGCGAAATGTTATGACTGATCAAGGATTATCAAGGAATTTTTTTTCTCGAATACGTAGGAGAGCTGCGTATCGTTGTATTAATAGAAGATAGAAGAGAAGTTTTACATATATCCAAACACACACACCCACCAAACCTGCAAGAAGATAATCACCTATGAATGTCAAGAAAGACGTGACCACCATGCCTGATAAACAACAACAGCACTGTGTGCAAGGAGAGAGCCCTAGCACCAGCTAAAGCCCACAAATGGGCTTCCTCCCTGCTACGGGCTGAGCCCCAGGCATGCTAGGAGTAGCACCATTGAACACGAAATGGGCATCAAAATTTTTAAAGAAAAAGTTCATCAAAATAATTTATTTTTTTATGTTCATAAAAAAATGTAGTCTATCTATTGGCACGATACTTGTTAGTTATTCAAATTCAAATTTTTATGTTCATAATATTTGGTTGATTATTATTTTTTTATAACTATGATTCAAATAGAACAATAATAGATAGGTTATGTTTTTAGAAAAAATTTGGTACAAGTTTTAAAAGAACTAGTTTTGATTTTTTAGATTTAATTAGAATTTTTATTTTTAAAAAAAATACAAAACCACCTTCCAAAACCAGCTAAGGGGCTAAATTTGTCCGATTTTGACAGTTGGATAATCTATATTATTCGATTTTGTAGTTGAAGGTTGAAAATCTAACTTTTACGATAATTGGAGGGTGTAAATCAAACTTTTTACTTTTCCCTTTCAAAATGTTATGACTTATCCCTGTTTTAAAAAACATTTTAAAACTACGTTTAATCTTGATTAAACTCTAAACTTTGGCCTAGCGTTGCGTTTAATCATAGTGTCGTTTAATTACAAAAGACGTTTAATCTACGTTTAATCACAAAAAACTCTAAACCATAGGCTAGCGTTCACCTAGCGTCTAACGTTTTTTAAAACCCTATGACTTCTACAATAGTTTGATAGTGTAAATCAGACTTTTTCCTTCGAAATGTTATGACTGATCAAGGATTATTAAGGAAAAATACGATACTTTTGCAAGATTCAACAACACCAATTTGATGTGTAAACATTCAATGAGTTTCAATCCATGAAATGCGGAAACCACAATAAATCATAGTGGTAAGGCACTTTCGCCTCAGCACTTCCAACCTTTTTTTTTTTGAAAGAAAACAGCACCTCCAACTTTATGGAGCACAAACCATACGTGCGACACTGCACTGCAATCATCTGAGCACATGGTTAAGCAGAATAGCTTAATATCTACACTCTTTCCCCCCCCCCCCCCCCTCAAATATCACTTCAATATCTACAATTACAGTTACATTACATGGCAGAGCTATAAGAACGAAAACAAAATTACCAATGGCGCTTGCTTAAACGCCACGAGTTCAGTTCACTGTGTCTATCATACAGGGGTTCGATCCTCTCTTGGCGCTTCCGCTTAGAGATCCTCGTCGGGTCCACCGATCTGTAGAACCTTGGTGCCAACTCTACTAACCATCTTGGGTCAACGGCTGTGACTTCCCTCATGTACTCCTTCGTCGTCATGACGATTTCATGGTAGATTACCCACTGAGGCTGCTGGTGAAAGAGGGCACTGCTTGGGTGGATATACACCTGCTGATGATCAGCAAGGGTCCGGTATCCTCCACTAGGATCCTTCCTAGCTGCATGGAAGAAGAATCCAGCAGTAAGGGCTTTCCCTATCTTGGTGTGATTGTTTCCAGCTGAGGCAACATCAAGCTTGTACTTATCCATGATCTCAAGAAGTTGTTTCCGCACGTCCTGTGCCCTTCTTAATGAGTTTATCTGAACAAAATTCTCAAAACACCATGGTCCTGAAAATCCTTTTGCCTTCCATGCCTCATACACAGTGAGAAGGGTGAGATGATCACCTTCTGGCTGGAAAAAGTTTGATCTCTTCCGATCTGCTTGAGCTTGCTTCTCTCTTGGCCGATAGAATATGTTTCCAGTTTGAATCATTGCAATGATCGTCAGTATTTCATCGCTGCATCCAAGGTCCACACTAGCAAGGAGCATCTTTGAAAGAGGTGGCTCTTGTGGAAATTCAGCCATCTTTCTCCCTAGCCTGGTAAGAAGGCCCTCTTCGTCTAAGGCACCAAGACTGTACAATTGTTCCATAGCTGACACAAGTGCTTGAGATCCTGGTGGGTCCATGAAGTCAAATGTCAACAGGTCATTAATTCCCATTGCCTTCATATTAAGAACCATCCACCCCAAATTGGCCCTCTGGATCTCTGGAGTTGTTGTGGGGGCCATTTCATTGCGATAGGCACTCTCAGTGTATAGACGGTAACACTTGCCCGGGCCTGTACGTCCAGCACGCCCTGCTCTTTGCTTAGCTGATGCCTGAGAGATTGGAGTGATAACCAGTGAGTCCAGACCAAGTTTTGGGTTATAGACATTAAGCTTTGCAAAGCCTGGGTCAACAACATAATAAATCCCATCTATGGTAATAGATGCTTCTGCAATGTTGGTGGCCACGACCACTTTCCTCTTACCAGGAGGAGCAGGCTCGAAGATCTTTGACTGAACTTCAGTAGGAAGAGCACTGTACACAGGACAAATTATCAGCTCTGGTACGTCCTCACCAAATGTCTTCATCCTCTCATGGAGACGCTCACAAGCATGTTCAATCTCTTCTTGGCCAGTCAGGAACAAGAGGATATCTCCTTCAGGTTCAGTCAGATGAATCTGCAATACCGTGATCAGTGCAGCATCCATGTAGTCACTCTCTGGCTGTTTCGTATGTAGTATCTCAACTGGAAAAGTTCTTCCAGGAATTGTGAAAATTTTGCAATCAAAAAAATAGCCAGAGAACTTCTCAGCATCAAGAGTGGCTGAAGTGACTATTAACTTGAGATCACTTCTCCGCCTAACTAGCTGCTTTAGCAAGCTGAAGAGAATATCTGTGTAGATAGTTCTCTCATGTGCCTCGTCAAGCATAACCACTGAATAAGACGACAAATCTCCATCCACCAAAATCTCTCGTAGGAGCATACCGTCTGTCATATACTTGATAACAGTTCCAGGTCCAGTGCGGTCGTCAAAGCGAATTGAATAACCTACTTCTTCTCCTAATCGACAGCCAAACTCCTCTGCTACACGCTTTGCAATTGACTCTGCAGCAACCCTGCGAGGCTGAGTACATGCAATTTTACCTATTGTAGTATACCCTGCCTCAGCAAGGTATTGTGTTACCTGAGTTGTTTTCCCTGAGCCAGTATCACCAATAACCACCAAAACTTGGTTGTCATGAACAGCATTAATCAGCTCCTTCTTGAGCCTGAATATCGGAAGGCTCTCTCTTTGCTCTTGAACCGAAAGCCTCGACCTCTGCCCATATGTTCCAGCCTTCCCATATGACATCTTCCATTCCGGCACACTCTGCGCTGCTAGTCCAGTGCCTATCAGCTCCTGCATCAGATACCGCCCACCTGACATGGGGTCCTCCCACGACCGATTAAGGTCCTTGGGTATTGCATCAACCATTCCTCTTTGCTCCTGGGTGCGGATATCACGCCTCTCCTTAACAAGTGCAGACTGCAGTGCTGCGGCATGGCTCATTGAACCCTCAGGATTCTTGGAAATCCTCACTGGAGACAAGTCAGCTGTGGACCGCCCCTTCCCCTGCAAGAACGCGGGCTGATCCTCATTGAGCTCAATCTCCAGCTCCTCCTCTGCTTCCTCCTGGTAAAGCATCCTATCGTCATCCTCGTCAGACCCCGGGTAGTCCTTGGCATCCAACACTCCCGACGCAATCAGCTGCTTCATCTCCCACCTCTCTGGCGAGCTCATCCGCCTAGTTGACCGGCGTGGCGCAGAGCCCACCTCATCCTCATCAGGAACGAAAATCCCCGAAACCCCCTTCCTTTTCCCAGCGGCTGTGTCGCGATCGGCCGGTGGATTGGTCCTCGGCGCATCGTCACGCCGACGGAACGGGAGGAGATCCCTCCCCATATCCTGATCGACGTCTCGCATCGACAACCCAAGCTTGGTGCCGTCCACCGAGACCACCTTGACGAACACCTCCTGGCCGCGCGTGGCAGATACGCGGCGCCCGGGCATCTGGGAGACGTGCACAAGCCCCTCGCGGCCGCGTGCGCCGTCGATGCGGACGAAGCACCCGGTGTCCGCCACACGGGTGACCCTCCCGCGGCGCACCTGGTACAACTCCGGCTCCTCATCACTATTCGCCTCCTTGTCGTCCTCGCGTCTCCCCGTACCGGCGACACGAGAAGTGGTGGGATTTTGGGCGGCGGGGGCGTGGTCGGGGATGGCGGTGATGACGGCGTGGAGAGAGCGGACGAGGTAGCCCGGGAGCTCGGCGCCGTGATCCCTGAGCGTGGCCTCGAAGTCGGCGGCGGAGGCGGAGGCACGGCCGAGGTCGACGACGAACTCGGCGAGGACGCGGTCGGCGACGCCCAGGTGGGCCTCGAGCTCCGAGCAGACCTTCGAGACAAGCGAGAGCTGCGTGAGACGCCGCATCCCCTCGCTCACCGCGCCGGCGCCGGTCGTCGCCGCGGGCGCCGCCATGGCCGCGCACGCGGCCGTGGGTGGGGTGGGGTGGGTTGGGGCCGGTTCTGGCCTTCTGGGTGCGCGTTTTCTTTTTCTCGATAATGGGTGCGCGTTGGTAATGATCGTGTACTCGTGTCGAAGAGGAATGGAGATGGAAGAAACGGAGAGCGCGGTGAAAGCGCGGTGCGGGCGTCGTCGAGGCCACCTGGGCGCGCGTGCAGTGGATAAGTGCGGCGATTAAGGTGGGAACACGGCCATTCTAACGCTATCGGTACTGGTACTCTAAAATTATTCTCTAAAAAAAAATATGTTTGCCTGGTTATTAAGATTTTTTTCTCTATATTCAGTTTTGGTACATCCATTCATCCTCTATATTCAACTTCTACACCAACTATCATCCGCGGAGCCCGCACAAAATGAATTCTTTTCTCTTTTTTCTCCCTCCCTCCCCACTCTCTCTCTCCTCACTCCCTGCCTCCTTTCTCTCTCCCACCCGCCTCCCCCCTCCCTTGTTCCAGCATCCTCAGCGCGAACATCCTCCCGGAGGCGGCGGCGGTGGGCACGTGCGGGGCCGCGCGGCGGCGCGCGGTGCGCCTGGGCCGGCCGGCGGCGGAGGAGCGGGTGCTGCTGGCCGCCGGGGCGGAGCCGAGCCCCGGCGCGCGATGCCGGTGGCCGAGGGGCCATGGCGGCGCTCGCGAGGCTGGCCGCGGCTGGAGGGCGGGCACGCGGATGGCGCGAGGCCGACCGCGGCGGGAGGGCGCGCACGCGAGGCGGAGGCCCGCGCGCGGGCAGGCTCTCCGGTGGCTGCGCGTGTCCGGTGGAGGCGAGGCAAGGCAGCTGGCCCGCGGCTGTCGGATTCGCCGACCCCTCCTCGTCCATCCTCCCTTCCTCTCCCATGGCGGCGCGCGGCAGCGGGCAGCAGCGAGCGGCAGCGTGCGGCCGATGACGAACGCGATGCCGGGGGAGGCTGGGGCTGGTCCTCGGCAAGATCTGCCCTCTGGCGGCGGCTAGGCGCGAGGGCGCTGGACGACGGCCGCGCGCCGGGGTGGCGGCGAACGGACGCGAATGTCCTCTGCTCTGGGCTAGCAGCGGACTCCGTCTCGATCCGGATGGGCGCTGGTGGTTGGCTCCGTCCTCCGTGGTACTATAGAGGAAGAACGCGATGTGCGCTTGAAATAGAGGAACGAGGATCGTCCGCTGCGGTTGCGGACGTCTTCCAGTATGCCGCTGCAGCAACATTTACGTTAAAACCGTCCTGCAGTACCGGGTACCGTCCCCCGGTGCGGACAGCCTAATGTTCGGGCGACGGTATGCACATGTCGATCTGCAGACCGTCTTTTATCTTTTAGTATTTTTATTATTTCTAATAAAAATTTTCAGAGAATGTTTTTTTAAAAAAGATTTTGGAGTGAAAAAGGGGAAATTTTAATGAGAAAAAGATTGGAAGAAATTTTTTAAAAAAATTATAAAAATTGAAGAATTTTTTTCATACAAACCAAAAAAAAAGTTTGGCAAAAGGTATTTTGTAAAAAGCTTTTGCATCCAAATATCAAAAAAAAAACGCCGCTACCCTAAGGAGCTCGCCACCGGAGGCGAGTGCTGTTGACGGTCATTAAGTGCGAAATATGACCGTCAACTATACTCATTTAAGAAGTAAAACTATACCTCTTACTCACATATTTGTATCACTAACCTAGCTCCACAGTTGTTTTCGAGAATTTATGATTTTAGGAGCACAAGTCCGGAATAAGATGAAAACACAACGAATACGCAGACAGAAGTCATAGATGATCGTGTCCTGCATAACATGAGCAAAGGAGGCCCACAAACCAGACCAAACCGACCAACCAAGCTCCGGCACCGACCATCTGACATCAGGACCCACATAGCAGTGAACCAGCAAAGGTCGGTGGGATTTGGCGCCAAGGGGGGGGGGGGGGGTCGGCCGACCCCACCTGGCAACCAAATGGGCTGAGTTTTGGCGGGAAGCTCGATCTTATCTTCTTGAAGGCGGTTGATCATGTTTCCATACAAGGAGATGGCAGGAACCGACCTCAAGCACTATAAAAGGGGCCTCCCACCACTCACACCACAAACACCACTTGGAATCCTCTCTCTCTACACTCTCTTGTGACTTGTACTCCTTAGGGTAGTGGAGCTAGGCTAGTACTTCATCTCTTAGCGAATCCAGTCGTCCTCGGGGTCGGCGAGCAATCCTCGGCCTCTGGTATAGCTTTGTATTCCGACTTTATTTATACTATTCATTCAGTGTTCGTTCTTGGTTATCTTGCTATGTTCGTAGCTTGCTTAGCCTTGATCAGTGCTTTACCAAGTTATAGTAGTTGCATGCTTAGACCAGATGATCTGGGTAAGGATATCGTTTCGTTGTGCTTTCGGGCTTGCCTTAGCATCTTACCTGTCCATCCGAAGGGTGGGGGACCCGGGGTGCTAGGGTAGTGACCTTATATGCGGGCATGGTGCCCGGTTATGCGGGATCCTTCGGATATGACGGTGCTCCACGGTGTGACTAGGGTAGACCGCAGGTGGTGACAGCCCTGTCGGTCTGCCGGGAAGCTGCTTCTCGGTTAGCGTACTCCCCGACGTTCGGGTACGGTGTAGGAGTTCATGCAAAGATGAAACGGGACTAGATGTTCTCCCGTCCTGGTGATTCTCCCCGATGTCCTTAATTTCCCGGCACCTGTAGCTCCAATCAATGTGGCTAACGTAACTTATCTGCTAACATGAATAGTATACTAGGAATCTTTATCTATGCTCCCACTAACCTTAAGATTGCTTGTTTATTTTTTTATTCATGAGAGTTGGTTGTTTTGTGTGTGTCACATTACCCCTGATTATCCTTTATCTATCACTTACCCCTGTATATTCAGTGGTCTTCATCTTGCTCATATGTGTCATGGTTATGCAACTAAGTAAATACACTTTATACAATCTAGCCATCCCTTGGGAAAATATAAATAACAATACCCTGAATACTTCCGGGTGAAATGCTACAACGGTATATCCGTGTGCTTGCAGATCCTTCTGTAAACGTTAAGACATACCACATGGCATTTTCAAGGCGCCGTTGCCAGGAACTAAGCACTCCTAGTGATGACGCTAAGAAATGCCAACAAACATTTCTGGCGCCGTTGCCGGGGATGGCACTAGGTGTAAAGTTATTTACTAAAGTACATAAACATGGCAATATAAGTAAGAGGTAGCTACTGCTTATACAGGCTAATGTGTTTATCTTTTTGTTTTCTCCTGATTGGATGAAAACAGGGTAGTGTATGTCTGGTTTCTCCTTGCCGACAAATTTTGTTGAAAATCCCGAGAAGCTTGTGAGAAGGGCCCGACCTCGCGTCGTTCCTCCTCTGATCTTGCAGTCGACAAGCGAACCAGCTTCTCAAGCACCATCAACTGAACTCATGGCTGAGAAGACTCTCCGCGACTTCTCCATCCCCTCAGCTGCCAATGTGGCAACTGGACCCAACGTTGATGTTGGGGACGTGAACTTTGAGCTGAAGTCCAGCCTCATAAACATGGTGTAGGCTAGCCCATTTTGTGGCAAGCTGAATGATGACACCAACGCCCATCTCCAGAATTTTCTGGAGTTATGCAAGACCGTAACCATACGTGGCGTTACGGCTGACGCCATCAGGCTCCGCCTATTTCCTTTCTCCCTCCTGGGGAAGGCGAAACAGTGGTTTTATCAGAACAAGGAAGCCGTTAGCACGTGGGACAAGTGTTCCATGGCGTTTCTCGCTAAGTTCTTCCCGTTGGGCAAAACCAATGCCCTGCGTGGAAGAATTTCAAGTTTCCAGCAGACGGGGATGGAATCCATCCCAGAAGCTTGGGAAAGGTTGCAAGAGTACATACTCGCCTGTCCTCATCATGGGATGGACGAGTGGCTCGTGCTCCAAAGCTTCTACAATGGGCTAACGACTACATCCAGAGCCCATCTTGATGCTGCTACTGGAGGAGCCTATCTCAACCTCACAATTGCCAAGGCTACGGCCCTAATCAAGAAGATAGTCTCCAACCAGGGCTGGAACGAGGAGCGTTCCCAGCCCAGAACCAAGGGCGGAATGCATACCGTCAAGGAGACGGATATGCTCGCCGCTAAGCTGGACCTCCTACTGAAGAAATTCAATGAAGGGAACCGGCCACAGATGCCTGTTCCCGTCCATGCCATGAACTCGTACTTTACGTACGAGGTTTGTGGTGACGGTGGACACTCGGGGAATGACTGCCCCGAGACCCATGAAGATGTAGCTTACATCAACAACAACAACAACACTGGGTTCCGTCCACAAGGAGACCAGGAGTGGGGTCAGACACGCCCACCATTCCAAGGAGAAGGTAACAATTTCAACTCAAATTTCAATTCGAATTTCAATTCAAACCAACCCTCCTTGAGAGACTTAGTCTTTGGCCAAGCTAAAATCAATAAATCTTTAAACAAAAAGCTTGCTGCCAACGATAAAATTTTGAAAAGTATACATGCTAAAGTTGAAACTCGTTCTTCTGCTTATAAAAATCAACTAAGTTTCAACAAAAAGACAGAAAGTCAACTTGTGCAAATAGCTACTGCTATCCCATTTTTAGAAAACATAAATGCGGTGACCATGAGGGGTGGAAAGTCTACTCGTGATCCACCGCATCCTAACCATGCAGAGAAAGCAGCAAGGCCACAAGCAGAGGAGGAAGCTGCAGAACAAAATGGCCTTGAAGAACCCAAGGAAGAAAATCCACGGAAAACTTTTGATACAAGCTTCCTCCCGTTTGCCTCCCGGAAATAGAAGATCACCGTGGACGAGCAATTCGCTCGTTTTGTTGAGATGATCCAGAAGATACATGTCAACATACCATTACTGGACGTAATGCATGTACCAACTTACACCCGCTACATCAAGGACATCATCAATAACAAGCGACCACTGCCCACAACGGAGGTTGTTAAGCTCACAGAAGAATGTAGCGCTGCTATACTCAACCAACCTCCAAGGAAGAAAGGAGACCTTGGATGCCCAATGATCAATTGCTTGATTGGCACTCAACACTTCGGCAATGCCTTGTGTGTCTTCGACAGACTCAACTTCACGCATCTGACGCCGACACCAATGCACCTCCAGCTAGCAGACTCTTCGATCCACTATCCAGAGTGAATCGTTGAAGACATTCCAGTCAGAGTTCGAGACTACTTCATCCCAGTTGACTTTGTAGTGCTCGACATGGAAATAGCAAAAGAGACACCGCTCATCCTTGGGCGGCCATTCCTGAGCACTGCTGGAGCACAAATCGATTTGGGAGCTGGAGAAATCCGCTTCAACATCAATGGGAAGAAGAAAAATTCCCATTTCGGCCCAAGAAGGAACAATGCTCAATGGTCAACATCAAATCCGGGCCAAGCACACAAGAAAAGGCCGAAGCAACATCTCCCAATCAAAAACCTACGACCACACGATAAAAAAGAAGACCTGTAAAGAAGGTGTGGCATAAGGTTGCAAGCTCGTCCTCGTCCAATTCTCTAGGACGACCCGAGCAGTGATAATCACAACAGGAGAAAGGTCCCGCTCGTCAGACTCTAAACAACGAGCCCTTGCCGAAGGTAAATCGGTACGTATCTCATTTTCACTCTCCATCATATTACTTTTCTCAACTTTTTTGATTTTTCTCACTGCATGTTTGAATTTTCAAAACACCCTTGCATGCTAGAAACTTTTCTAGCACTTTTTCTTTCTTTCACAAAAATCCAAAAAAATATTTCCGAGCATGAAAATCCTTTGAAAAATAAATTTGAACACCTTTCGAAGCAAAGTTTGGCCGGGCACCCAAAATTTCAAAACTTATGGCCGTTAGAGAGCCCCTGGGCCCTGGCTGTTAGCCAGTGGGCCCACAGGGGGGCCAGCCGAACCCTAGGGTCGGCCGACCCCACCTGGCAACGGCTCCCTGCCAACCTTTTCCAATGGCTAGTACTCTTTGTGTTCAGCTCCTAGCCGTTGTGCCCGGGCATTCTCCCTTTAAATAGAGGCCGAGGGGTGGGTGTTGAGCCCTCACACTCAACTCTCATTCACTCACTCTCTCTCAAACTCTCTCAAACTTTGCTCTCGGGTTTTCATTGGATTTTTGCTCAAAATTTGATTTCAAGAGACCTCTCTCTCTCATTTCTCTGCTGCAAGAAAGAAGGAGCAACTAACGGGTAAGAACATTCATTTCGGTTTCACTAACGTAACCCGTTTTGAGTTGCACTTGTTTTTGTTCCATCATGAAAGGCATAGGGCGGAAGGTATCCGGTGCATTCAAGAAGATGACGGGTGGAAGTTCATCCCGTTAGCGGGGTGGCTCAAGCTCGTACACACCTGAACCTACGCCTACACGAAGCACGATGGACTGCGAAGAGGAAGAACAATATGAAGAGATGCAAGGCGAGCCGCAAGCTGGGGTCATAGAGATTGATACAGAAGATGCACCGTACCTCGACTTGTGAGATGATCGTGAACGACAAGGCTCTGCCATCCTCAAGAACAGAAGTTTCGTCCACACCCGAGCCTTCGATCCGGACCTCCTCATCAAAACAGATATGTACGAAGACTTCTCTAACGTTTGGCATGAAATTGGATGTGATAACTTCGTTCCCGATGAGGAGTATGGTTCTTGACTCCTCACCATCCAATTTCTTTGCACTCTTCGGGAGGTGGAAAACGGGGTTTATTTTTGACTTTTCGGGAAAGAATATTTGCTTTCTTGGAAAACTTTTGCCGGCCACCTTGATTTCAACAAATGCTGGCCTATTTCTCTAGACCAAGCTTGCTGAGGTTTTAATCGTCATGAGTTTTGGGGTCGGATTTCGGGTCAAGTTGTCCATGGCAAGTTTGCACCTCGGTGCAGCGATATTCATAATCCAACTCTTCAGTTAATGCACAAGTGGTTGACCATTACTCTCTTTCCAAGAGATGATGTTCGACCCGTGCGCAACGATGAGTTGCTCATTCTCTATGCCATGGTCAACAAGATCAAAATCTCCCCCGCGCAAACTTTGGATGAGCAATTGCTTTTGAATTTCAAGATGACGGATCCTATTGAGTGCACTTCTTTGATTACTCATATCGCTACATGTATCGGTGCCTTAGAGGGGAATTTTATTCCTTTCATTAAGGGCGACCGTGCGTATATCGACGAGGACTATTTGATCTAAGGTCATACACTTAAGAACGGCCCGAATGACTCTTTGATTTTCTTTTACATGGGATATACAAATGAGATTCCGCTACCCAATGCGGAGTTCCATTTGTATAATTGCCATTCGCTAACTATCCCTCTAGTTCCACGATAAGGTGGTCGTAGGCATAGATCTTCTGGTTTGCCTGGCAGGATGACAAGAAGCAGGACCAAAAGGGAGGCAGAGCCGACACCACCGCCTCAACAGCCACATAACTCATATCAGCATTAGGCCGGTGGTTCGTCATGGCACAGTGCCAGCACTGAGGAGTGGACACGGCAGGCACCAGGCTGCCGGTCCACTAGTTCCAGCTCCGGTGGAGCCCCGAACCTCATCAGACGGACGTCCTCGTCCCGAGGTTTCGGTGCCGTCACCCAGCAGCTAGGTGAGCTGCGGGTGCAGGGCGACAACATACAAGAGACGCTAAACCGACACATCGACAGTACCCAAGCATGGCAGCGTCACACTGGCGAAAGACTCCATGACATGGAGCAGTCGCAGTTGCAGCGACAGGAGGAGTGGAGGGCATACTGCCGCTGGACGGGTTTCAACCCCGACCAGCCGTAGTGAGCCTGAAGCTAGCTTGGGGGAGGACCCCCACGAGAGGTAACTTATATCATTTATCTTTACTGCTTTCATAACCTTGCATGAAACCCATAAATATTTGCAAAATCAGAAAATCCATAAAAAATTGCATAACTAAAAACAAATAAAAATTTGCAAAACTTAGAAAATACCAAAAATATTTTCTTTTAATATGTGTAGTAAGCATGGTGTAAGTTTTCCTTGTTGAGATGATGAATAGTTGCTCTGTTAATTTCCTTTATATGTTTAGTTACAACTTCATACTCTACCTAGTTTTGGGTTTGGTGGCTTAAATTGTTCATACCTTAAAACTTGAAATTTGTGGGTAGTGGAAAGCATGATCCACATCTAAGTTGTTGTGAGCTATGATATGGTTAAGTAGAGTTGCTATGATCTTCTCTGATGTGATACTTGACATCCGGAGTATTTGATTTTTGAAAACACAAAAATATAATAAAGTTCCTCGATGATATGAAAATTCCTATCCAAAGCCATATGTTGTTTTGATTGCAAAACCATCCACATATGCAGCTTGCTATCTCATTGAACTTTGTCAAATTGTTGTGATCCTTAGTGAGATTCATTTCATACTCCCATGATCAAGATCACGTACACGTTTCCACCACATGCTATGCTTCTACACTAGAAGTAAGCACATATCCATCCATAAAATAAAACTCCATGTCCATGTATGACACCACTCTCTCTCAAAAAAATATGACAAGGATATGGGGCTATGCAAAAATAAAAATAAAAGATGCACACCCAAAGAAGGTATGCCACATGCTTCGGCATGTCAAAAAAAAAGAAAAGAGAATAAAAGATGCATACCCAAAGAAGGTATGCCACATGCTTATGCATGTCAAAAAAAAGAGAGAAGAAGAAAGAAAAGATAGCCCCTTATCCAAAAAGAAAGAAAAAGAGAGAGATAGTGCATACAAAGGAGTTCATACACCATCCACCAAAAATATCCACACACTTGCACATCTTGATCAAGGTTTATGACTTGTTTCTCCTTTGGATCCGGTCTTTGACTTAGCAAAATATGAGAAGCAGGTATACGTTCAAATCCTCCATACCTACAGCTCCACAAAAAATAGCCATTAGAGATAGGTTGAGGAAGAAAGGCATAATAAAAAGCCTTGGTGAGGAACTATACACATTGAGCAATCCGAGAGATCATCCGAGGAACTTTATAAATTTCTTTTGAAAAAAAAAACTTTACAAAACCTCCGGATTGACGGTTGAGCTAAAGAGAAAGAAATATGAGCACTCTATGATACCGTTCTGACTCTCAACCGCCAAAGATGAGGTGAAGCTATAAGCACCACAAGAGTAAGGTAAGAGGTAAGAACAAAAGGCCAACTTATTCAAAATCAAGGTAAGAAGCATTTGGTTGTGCCTAAGTATGAGTTGGAAATTCAACATTGTAGCAACTCCTGATCAACAACGAGCACCTTGTTTTGCTCAGGGACGAGCAAAAGGCTAGCTTGGGGGTGTTGTTGACGGTCGTTAAGTGCGAAATATGAGCATCAACTATACTCATTTAAGAAGGAAAAGTATACCTCTTACTCGCTGTTGGCGCTCCTTAAGTACCCCTTTTATCCCTTGTTTATCCTTGATAATGGCATGAATTTAATATCAAAATCACTAACCGTCCTAACCCCGGCCTAATTATTGGTCATTTTCACACTTGCACATATATTTTGGAGGAACTTCGTTTTTGCAGGTTTTTGGCCTATTTTGGAACATGAAATGATGAGGCCCGTGATCGAGCGCTAACACGGAGAAAGACGAAGGCCAAAGCCCAAAGGAAGGACCAAAGCCCATGTTGATTCGAAGCCCATTCATGCACATCCATCCTCCAAGAGAGCCCAAAGGACCAAGCCCATGATGATGAGATCAAGATACTTCAGGATTAAGCAAAGCAAATGAAGATTTAAGGAAGGATTCTCTATCCTATCCTTTCATCGAAGATATCTCCAAGATAACGACGTCCAAAGGGGTGCAATCGTGAAGGACATAAACTCTAGAAGATGCGAGGAGTCTACACGCGAAAGATGAGACCGAGGCGAGCCCGAAAGGGGGTAGGCCGGCCGGCCTAGGCCCATGGGGCCGGCCGGCCTAGCCCATTTCTGAGGCGGTTCGGCCTCCCCTTCGACCGGTGGCTTCCTCGGCTTATAAATAGCTCGCACCTTATTCAACTCGCAGCATCCATCCACCCAGAACTCGACGAAAACCTAGGGCCAAGACCGGAGGGAGACGACGGCCGCCGCAAGTCTTCGAAGTTGTCTAGGAGATGGCTTAGGCCACCCCTAGCCGCCATGGCCTCCCTACAAGGTTGTGCCATGGTGGAGTTCATGAGCTAGTTGGAGTCGTCAATGATATGTACTCGGTGGTGACAATCCAAACGAATCTATTATGTGAGTAATGATAATCATGTCTTCCGAATCTATTAGCGATCATGTTTTCTCTTTCGATTTCGTTCTTTTCTTTGGGTTTGCTTCATCTTAGATCTATTATCGATATAGATCGCTTAGCATGATCTTGTAGTCATGGTGGCTAGAGGTTCATGGCGGAACTACCAAAGGGGGTTCGACTTGCTTCAGGGTACTTTCGTCAAAAGGGGGGGTGTCGTGACAGAGCGCTTCCACTGAGTAGGTGGGGTATCAAAGGATCGGATTGGAGATTTTGATTTAAAGATGCTTTTGATTGAGATGCATAATTTATTTGCTCGTTAGCTTGAACTACAACTAGATGATGATAGGCCTAGTCATGTCTTTGGTTTTGCTATGATTAAGCCTATGTTCATGGATGAGATCAACCTTTACACATCACTCATATCTGTCAAAGGTTTACCCTTTATATGCAATCAATGCTTCATGTTAGGATAGATCCGTTAGATTAGATGGAAAACCTTAGGTAGTTCTTTGTCAATCCACGGATTGATAAACCTTGGGGGAATACTCTAAGGGAAAAGCTACATGAACCGTGCGCTTGCGGTATACAAATCGGGGAGCTAAGGAGCGTCAACAAGCTTTTCTGGCGCCGTTGCCAGGGATCGGCAACACGAACCCTTCGGCGATCTATCTAGTTTTTGGACTAACCCTAATTTTATTATTGCATATATCCTGTGTTTCTTGTTTGTGTCCATGAATGCAGGTAAAACCCTAGACACAAAGCGATTGAGAAGTTCTCAACGTCCGTACTTTGACAAGTCCAATCTCACTCAAGCAAGTTGATGGATACGTGAAGACCCGCTCTTTAGTGGTAGGTGCTAACTTTTGTTAGTGGCCGAGCATCCGCTATCGAGTCTCCACTCCCCAAAGCAAAAGATGATAAATAAGGTACGCCACCATGTCAATAGATTTTAAAGACTAATGTTTTTGGGAAAAATTGTTTGTTCAAGCAATAGGTATGAAGCATGCCCGCGAAGAAAATCGTGCGATCGGATCATCATCATCTCCAAAGTGTTACTGTTGTAATGAGTTTTTCGTCCAAGATCAGAGAAGTACCATGAGCAAATAATAGATTATTTTGAAGCTCCATCAAGTCTACTTTCCAACGCATCAAGAATCATGAATTTTGGAGATCGGTGTAAAGAGTTATGGTAAAATCTTTCAACGCTGCGTGTTCTGAAATGTCTCTGGACAGAGCGTAGTGCCGGAGTAAAACGACCATAACTTCTTCATCCGGAGTCCGTTTGGGATCAATGACCACTCGTTGAAAAGGTTATTTCATAAGGCTTTCCATGGAGTAGAACTTTGGTACATGTTCTGTGCAGGATGATCAAGGAATTCAATGAAGAAGAGGCAGCAACAAACAATGGAGAAAGCGATGACGATGTCGCAAGATGTTTGGAGAACCTTGTGCACAAAAGTTGATGATTTGAAGTTGACCAACACTAGAGGCAACAAGATTAGAGGAACCATGATGCCACCCATCTTCTCCATGGGATGCTCAAGAAGCTTCTGGTCGAGTGCAATCAAAGAAAGAGACCGCTCTGATCATCGACACAAAGCACGGGAGCCTCCTTCGATCCCGACACCTTAGGCAAAGCAAGAACCATGGAGATAGACCATTGGAGCCATGCTACTCGCTGGTGAATCAATGGTGATGACCTCGAAGCCAAGGATGCACAACAAGACGCTCCGAAGACCACAAGATCAAGATCATCGACATCTTCGGATTGAATCGTAAGAAGTCATTGTTATCATCAATATTCTGCTCAACCTCAGAAGCAAATAGCAGCATATTTTTGGATATTCAAAAGCTCCATGAAGTTCCTGTCCCAACGAATCAAGAACCAAGTCAATCGGAGATTCCTACAAGCGGGTATGGCCAAAACATTGAAGGTTGTGCACTCTGAAAATTTCTGGACAGCACGCAGCGCCAAAAGTGAAATGGGCATAACTCCCTCGTTTGGACTCCATTTAAAGCAAATGACCACTCGTTGGAAAGGTAATTTCATAAAATTTTCGATAGAGCTATATTTTGGTATATGTTCAGTTGAGTATATAGGAGAGATTCCACAATGAAGAGACAGGAGCAACGCGATGAGAACAAGATAGAAAAGATGACGATGACAACAATGAAGGGGAGCTTGAGCGATGTTTTCATCAAGCGTACATGATAAAATTCAGAGGCTTGGAGCAGAGGAAGAACCCCAATGACATTGGCAAATGAAAGCACAAGCGGTCGACCTTCGACAAACTAAGATGTTGCAAACAAACCACGACGGATTACAAGAGCGCAACATTCAACACATGGAGACGTGAGAAGCAAATCATGACGGACCACGAGGTGTGCATCAAGATGTCATCTCGCACAAAGCACCATGACTCCAATGAGTATGAAAAAGCTCCAAGGCTAAGGTATACAGTGAATTCTCAAGCTTCTATTGGTTTTGTTGATAATCGTTAAAAATCTCAAGCTCGAACCAATAGTCGGAATGAAAGTTTAAATTCTATGCCTTGTTCTTTTCATGATGATAGGCTAGAGTTTCTTGAGAAGGTTTATTTCATGCTTAAAGAACCTCTGCCTAATAATGAGCTCCACGCTATGCAAGAAACACTTGCTACATTTAATTACACCATGCCTTGTTGATGAAATTTAATTGAGGATGTGATTATGTTGCATATGTTTACAAATAATTGCAAATCTCGATCTTGCTTTGCGCATGGTCAAGCTCATGACCCTAAAAGAACACATGTCGGGAGAAGCCCTGAATTTCACTAACCATGCAGGACATGAAACTCAAATGATGAGGAGGGAAACTGTGCCCAAAATTTTGAACACCATCATCAACATCTTCAAGCTTCAAGAACGGACGTTGCTAAGCCTCATCAATTTTGTGCACAAGTCCAGAGATTTACAATGCAAGAAAGTTGAATATTCAGGATCTCCATCAAGTCCTCGGTTCAACGCATCCATGAATGATACAATTGAAGACCCACGGGAGGAGCTATGTCTCAAACATCAGAGATGCACGTGCTGAAATCAGCACGGGGCAGATTGCAGTGACAGGGAAAAAGGGGCATAACTCCCTCAATTGGAATGCGTTTTGGGCAAATGAAGACTTATTGGAAAAAAGATTGCGTGCACCTTGCATTGGATCAATTGTTTGGCGCAATTCCCAATCTGGACAGAGAGGAAAATCCATGAAAAGAAAGGTAGCGACGAAGGACAACAAAGAAGGAGGTGACCATGATGTGAGAGACGATTGGGCAAGTTTTCCATTAAGCGTGATTGATCATGTCCAACATGGGAAGTGGAATAAGAGCTGCATGGAACACCTTCACCTCTTGCATGAAGGACCATGGCTTCGCATCAATGAGATGGTATGTAAGAAAGTCGAGCTCTATGACTCTAAATGAAGTGCTTTGCGGGAGGCAACCCGATCTTTTATTTTATATATATTAATATGACCGTCTACATTGCACTCTTTAATCGGAATATCAAGTAACATTGTACCATTGCTCTAATAAAAACCACAACTTCATGTTGTTCATTCTAAATGTTATTGAGGGAGCACTTTGTTATTTGATCTTGGGAAACTTGTAGACCTTTTTGTGTGCCTATTAGTGTCTTGAGTCTTTTTCTTTGTGTCCTTTTTAGAGAGATTTATGAAGCATTGCACCACCCTTTGATTCTAAACTTGTGGCTAGTTAACTTAGGCTAACTCTTTTTTTTGGACCTCCATATTTTCATGTCACATCATTTTGTTTGACCATATTGTTCTCCCACCTCATGTGCATTTTATTCTCCACTTTGCACTACATTTACATTTTGCATCCAGCTCATTGTCCTCACTTTCATTTTGTTAGCTTGATCCTTTGGTAGAACTTTATTGATGAAAGCTTTCATATCCATGTTAATGCTTGACGTGAGCATTTTCCTTTTTGCAATCTTGTGTAACACATGGTGTTTAGACATGATTGAAGACCATCATCATTCAGTTTTATAAACCAAGCTATGAGGTTGCATTTGGTTGGTTTATAAGCTTTGCAATGCGCTTTATTTTTTCTTGTGCTATGAAGGCCTATTGATCTTGGGATAGACATACCATTGACTGTCGCTCAAAGCCTTCTATCATATAAATAGGACCCCAAGTCGAGCCCGCGCGTGTTTGCCGCCATTTCCCCTCTCCCGCCCACCATTGCTCCGGCGAGCTCAAGCTCACCGTGGAGCAGCCTCCTCCACCCCGCATTGCACAAATCGACCCCTCCATCGTCTTCCTCGTTGCTAGGTGGTGCTCTGGACCCTGAAGCCCCATGCCCAGGACCGCCGGAGCACCCTCGCCGGCGTTGACCGACCCCGACTGCCGCCTTTTGCCGCCAACAAGCCCCTTCCCGGCCGCCCCGACTCCGACTTCTAGCACCAAAAGGTGCGGATGGCTTCCCTCTACCTTTTCCCCCACCTAGCCCCCGCCGCCGAGGCCTCACCTCACCGGAACAACACCGTCGAGGGGAGCTCTGCTCGAGCTCCGGTGACCAGGGACCCTATTGTAAATAAATAACTTGATTCTAGGGGCTAGATTGCAAAAAGTACATGAACTCTTAAACTCAAATCAGTGAACTTACGTAGAAAATCATAAAAAATCATAAAAATACAAATCCAAATGTTCTGGAATCCTTGAAACAAGATCTACAAGTTTGTCCACAAACCCATAGGCAAATTTTGGATATTTTTATCTCTAGGTTAAATACAATGATAAATAGAGAATAAATGTTCTAGTAGTTCGACTCAACAACTATAGGTGATTTTTGTCTATGAGATACTTCATGACGAATGTAGCCCTATGTAAACTTTGGAGCACCAGTGGACAATCCTAACTAGATGAAAACCCACATCTTGATAGATCTAGTAGTAAACTTTAGGATTTATTTCTGCTAAATCTACTTGAGTGTTGTGCATGAAACTTTTTTCATGTATTAGGATTGCTAAATTCTCACGCATGCGCAAGTTTGGATATTTTTAGATCTGTGTATCTTTGTCTGTGATTTAATCCATGTTAAGTAGAACATAATATTGATAAATAGTTCCTATCCCTAGAAAAATTTGGTAAATTTTGTAGTACTTCATTTTTGCCATATGAACTGGTGTTTAAAGTTTGAGATCCAGATGATGAGTAGAACTAGAGTTACATTTTGTTCTTGGTATCACATGACTAGATTTGTTATTTTTGCTCTGGTCAAAATACTCAATATATGCTTATGATTTTTGTGCCAAAGCTTGATATCTGTACCATGATTTTGTATACAAAGGTTGACATGATTTACTCAACAGCAAACAACCCAACTAATTTTTGCATATGTTCATGTTACTAAATGCCATGCTAAATTAATTGTTGGACATAATTGCTGATATTTTTACTGAAGCGTGTGTAGGAGCATATTAAACTCTGCTAAAATTTTGGTACACAAAAACCTTATACAACTCTTTGTAGAAATTAAATTTTCCACGTACATGCTTAATTTTTCAAATTTGTTACTCCTGGTATATTCCTAGTTTAATTCTGGAAAAAGTACAGTGCTTGGGATATCATGTTTTGTGTTTGCTGAAAATTTTTGAGCTCCAGAATCCATGTATATCATTCTCTACAAATTTGGTTTGAACCTAGCATGATCTGTTTTAATCATTTTTCATAACTACATATCTTGCTGTTTTTATGTGCAATTTTTACTGTAAGTTTTAGAGAATCTAGTCTGGATTCTGTAAGATTTTCAGCACCAGATTATGTTTCTAGCTTCTGTTTTGGATTTTGCAAGTAACATTATGTTTATTGAGTAGAAAATGAAAACCCCCACCAAGCTTATTTTATAAAGTAAACTAAACTTATGAACTACTCCATAAACGATTTCCCAATGAATTGAGTTCAACAAGATCATCACTAAAATCACATATTTGTTGGATTACAACTTTATAGTGAAGGAAAGAACCAATTTATGTCATGTTGTAACAAAGATCATTTTGCATTTATATAGAAATGGTCTATCTGTACAACGTCTTATACGAATTAACTCCGGTTGGCGATTCTGTTGTTGAGGATTGTTCCTTAAATTTATCTGAACTAAACTAAGACCCGGACCAACGTCTGGATGAGCCCAAGGCTGTCTATGATAGGGCCCAGAAAGGCAAGCCCAGGTGCATCAATCCCATCATTTTCACACGCGCGCGCGTGCGCGCACACACACACACATCTAACTATTTGATATCTGTTGTAATAATTTTATTTGCGCATTTATGTTCTTAGGAGTTGGTTGAAACCACAGTGGCATGATCCTAGGTTCCTATGTAATGTTACCCCGGGTTACTTCGACTTGTTGCCCCGCTAACTAGGAACGGTAGAAGTCGAGTGGTTTCCTGCCTCTCGCGACAATATAGGAGTTGACTAACTTTACTTACTGTTGCAATATAAGGACAACAAGTGGGATTGTGTAGTTGTGATACCCCGTCGATATAGTGGAAATTGGTTAAGGTCGCGGTGTGTGGCACATTTCGTTAAGCTTTTGAAAGTACTAGCCACATGCTGAGAAATATGGTAATAGGTAAGCTTAAGTACCTGATTGGACCAGCAAGTGGAACGACCTTGCATTCTCTTTTGAACTTGGTCCAGGATGAGCGCAACATGCGGCTGCAGAGTGGTCGGAATCTGTAGTCGAGGGGAGTGCCCTGGATCCACGGACTGGAAAGAAAGGGGAAAAATCATGTGGCTGGCGTAGTTCCCAATACGTGTGTGTTAGGTTTGACTTGCAAGGTTAAGAAACTCGATTCGAATCGTCCGCCTCTCACAGTTTGAGACTGCTTAACAATTTCTGTCACATAGAGTAACAAGTGGAACACGATGAAAAGAATTATGGTTGTATGATTAATCGTTTAGACAACCATGCATGTTTAGCAATAGGTGCTCATCTAGAATGGTTAATAACCTAGAACTTGAAAGTTAAAAATATGGAATTAAGGACCTACTCTTTGTTGGTTTTCAGCAAAATAAACCCAGAGTCATATTAGCCTAGCATGTCTAGTTAAGTGGACTAAGTATATCCGTTAATAGGTAAGACTTGCTGAGTATTAGTATACTCAGCCTTACTTGTGGAACTATTTTCAGGTACTAACTTTGAAGACATGATTTCGAGTCTTACTTGACCTTCTACTCTGCCTCCGGGCTGGTCTGTAGAGTGGGATGGTCTCTTAGCTGGTGCTGACACCTCTTCCACCGACTGATGTCTCGTACGGGATTTACTGAAGCACCATCGTTCCACTAGTTGTCGTTTTATCTATTCCGCTGCAAACAATGAGACTTGAATAAATTTGTGTAGTACAAGACTCTGTAGTACTTTATTGTTCAGAACATGGTTTGTAATAAATAAATTCTGCTGCAACTCTGAGATGTATGAAATGATCTATGTTGTATTCTCTGGGCTCGCCTTCGTGTGAGTGTTTCCTGTTTCGATCCCGGATAGCATGGCTTTAATCAAGCCTTTACTCAAGGAACTACCGTTGGAGTGCGAGTTGGATTAGAGTTGCCTAGCAACATTGATTAGCGCACTCGGGCCCAGTCTATTTTGGGTGGTTCTGCCACAGCTGGTATCAGAGCGAACAGGCAGCTACTAGAGACTGCAACCATTGTTTTCTAATAACAAACTCTAAAACCGGATTTCAAAACTACTAAAGTTTTGGAAAAGTATAGGCTGGATAAGGACAAGTCTAGAACATAAAGCCCTAGGGGTAGTGACCTCATATGCGGGCATGGTGCCCGAGCATGCGAGATCCCTCGGATATAATGGTTCTCCACGGTTTGACTGGGCCAGACCGAGAGTGGTGACAGCCCCGTCGGTCCACCGTGAAGCTGCTTCGCGGTAAGCGTACTTCGCGACATTTGGGTATCATGTTAGTCACATGCAAAGATGAAACGGGACTAGATGTTCTCCAGTGTAGGTCATTCTCCCCGATGTTCCTAATTTTCTAGCACCTGCAGCTCTAAGCATGTGACTAACATAACCTTTGCTCTTGAATAGTACACTAGGATCTTTGTTTGCCTATGTTCCCGCCAACCTTAGGTGTATTTGTTCATTCTTTATTCATGAGAGTTGGCTGATATGTGTGTGTCACATTACCCTCAATTATCATTTATCATGACTTACCCCTGTATAATCAGCAGTTTGCACCTTATCTCATACTATTATGGTTATGTATCTGGTGAGCACCTTTCGCCATCCCTTGGTAAAATATAAATAACGATACCCTGAATATTTCCGAGTGAAATGCTACAACGGTATATCCGTATGCTTGCATATCCTTCTGTAAACTTAAGACATACCGCACGACGTTTCATGGTGTCATTGCTATGAACCTAACCCGTTCATGATGATTGCGTTATGGAACGGCTACCAGCATTTCTAGCGCCGTTGCTGGGAACTAACCCCTCCTAGTAGCGACATTAAGAAATGCCAACAAGCATTTCTGGCGCTGTTGGCGGGGATGGCACTGGTGTAAAGGTTTTACTAATGCATAAACATGACAATATGAATAAGAGGTAGCTACTGCTTATACAAGCTAATGTTGCCTTTTGTTTTCTCTTGATTGGATGAAAATAGGGTAGTGTATGACTGGTTTCTCCTTGCCGACCAACTTTGTTGAAATTCCCGAGAAGCTCTTGAGAAGAGTTCGACCTCGCGTCGTCCCTCCTCAGGTCTCGTTGTCGACAAGCGAACCAACTCTTCAAGCACCATCAATGACAACCGAACCCATGGCTGAGAAGACTCTCCGCGACTTCTCCGTTCCCTCACCCGCCAATGTGGCGAATGGACCCAACGTTGATGTTGGGGACGTGAACTTCGAGCTGAAGTCCAGCCTAATCAAAATGGTGCAGGCTAGCCCATTTTGTGGCAAGGCAAATGAGGACGCTATGCCCACCTCTGTTGGCAGTCCTTAGCCTAACAGCATAAATCCGCAAGCGTACGAATACCGATGTAGCTTTCAGCTTCGACTATTCTAGGGTATCGAATCCACGAGGAACGAGAAGTGTACTAGTAGTGACTCTTGTTTATCCAAGGGATATGACGGGAGTGAAGAGGTCCAGATAAAATAGGTAGGGGCGGTCTAACATCGTCTTACTAACTACTCCTATCAAGAAAACTTGACTTGTACTCTAGTTGCTTCGGCGACTGGAAGAGGAAGGACTTCAGAAAGGGATGAGAGAGGAGTCCAACAGCAACCTGCAACTACTGCTATGAAAACACCCGAATGTGGTGGACTACGAAGGACGGACAGGGCTGTCACCACCTGCCGCCTACCACTATGGTTTCATGGGGTGGAACACAACCCAAAGTAACAATCAAGCATAGGCACCGTGCCTACACTATCAAGTCACTGACTTCTGCCTCACGTTAAGGCAAGAAGAAACCCCAAATGGATAGAACTTGCTACCCACGCAAGGAAGGTGTAACACCCTAATTTAAATTCCAGCATTTATTAATAAATTTAATTGGCTTTATTTAATTTTCTAGGATTTATTGTGTTTAGCCTTACATTTAATTTAATTTTGTTTCACAAGTAATTAAAATTTGTCTAGGTTTAAAAATTTGTTGTGCATTCATGCTGGTGCATACTTTTAATTGAGTGTGGTTTGAATTCAAACTTGTTTGAATTAGGAATAGAAAGGGAGCCCAAATCCTAGAGCTAGCCCAGCAGCCCAACCCTCGACCCAGGCCCAATCCCACCTCCCCTGGAAACCCAACCCAAATCCCTGGCCCAGCTGAACACCACGCGGGCCCAACTCCCCTCCGCTCCCCGCGTCCGGCCCAGAGCCGCGAGCCCAACCCCGCTTCTCTCCCCGCGCGGCCCACTCCCGGAGCCCAGCTCCCCGCTCCCCGCTCAGCCCGTTCACCCCGTAGCCGCGTCGCCCCCCTCTCCCACCGACGCCCCGGGCCCGCGCATCAGCGCCTTCTCCCTCCTCTCGCAACCGCACCCGCGATCCCCGCCGAGATGCTCGCCGGCCTTCCCCTGGGCGCGCACGCCCAGATCACCCCGCCGCCTTATAAATGCCCCCTGCGGCCTCCCTGGACCCCGTCCTCGCCTCCACAGCCGCCGCAAAACCTAGCCGCAGCCGTCGCCTTGTCTCCGCTCGAAGCAGAGCACCCCGCCGCCGTGATCTCACCTCCCCGCCGCACCAGAGCCCGGCCAAGCATCGCACCGGCTCCGCCTCGGGCCCAGCAACGACCCGGAGGCCACCATCTCCAACCCCGGTCCACGGCCGTGCCGAATCTTCCCCCGCGACCGCCGCGTCGAGCTCCGCCGTCGGTCCGCCCCGATTTCTGCCCTGCGCCACCTCCCCGTCCGATTCCAAGCTCGGTAAGCTTCCACTCTCCGCTCTGGATGTTTTGCACTAGATGCTTAGGGCCTCGGTTTCCTCAGAGGGCCAGGCACCGTTCGCCGGCGAAGCGCCCTGGCGTAGAGTCACCCCCCACCGCCGCGCATGGCGTCCCGCGCTCTAGCTCCCTCCCCTGAGTGGCCAGTTGGATCACGCATGACGCGTGGGTCCTCTCTGACCCAAAGCCTGCTTGAAATCCCAGCCCGGAGTGCCGATTTCGGCCAGCTCCGGCGCTGCTCCACCGCGGAGCAGAGCTCCGGCGAGCTGCGCCGCCGCCCCACACGCCCGAACCGCCCTGGCCGCCCGATCTCGGAAGGACGGCCACGATTAGATCCATAACCCCTCGATTCCTAACCGCCAGATCCGAATCCTACGGCTGTAATCCAAAGATACCGGTTTGGCCTGGCTTATTTTCTAAAGAGCACCCGGTTTTCCACTGATTTAACCCGCGGTCCATCGGTATAGAAAAATAATTACGCAGAGGCCCTGTTTTTAGCACTTAGCACCCTGAGTTTCTTTAAAATAGAACCCGCCGTCCTGGCTAGGCCTTTTTGCACGTCAGACCCTAAAACTTTCCAGTTTTTACGTTTAGGCCCTCGGTTTTAGCAGAAAAGCCCCTGGAACCCTGTTTTTCTTACAAATAAGCCCCTAGAACTTGTTTTTAGCCTAGAAAATGCGTTTTAGCTCCGTTTTAAGCGTTCTTTATATCCACGCGATCGTTGTAACGAGTAGAACAGTTTAGGCTTAGTTTTTCTTGCTGTTTTATGTATTGATGTACTAGTTTCCTAGTTTTTGTTAGTGTTTGCTTGTATGCTTATTATTGTGCTTTGTTTTGGCTATGTGTTCGTGAGTAGACGTTGATCCATCTGAGGAGCCCCAGTACCAGTACCCGGAGCAGCCGTCGTCGGAGCAGTTTGAGCAGCAGCCAGAGCAGTACGAGGAAGGCAAGTGTAACATGAACAACCTATCACTTTTAATTACATTTACATACTGCATTTTAATACTGTATGCCTATAAGGACTTTCCTTAGCCACTTTATATCCTTTATATATATCCTTGGGTTGCATTTTGGTTAGTTGTGCTAGGTTGCTGCGCTATAACACACTCTGGTCCTTTTTAATTAATTTGACTAATGGTTTACTTGAACTTAATTCTGAGAGTGGCCCTCTGTGTGGATGAGTGGCTCACGTCTCGTTAAAAGATGGTTTTTGTAGAAACATGGTTTAGGGGGCCAGCACGGTGCTTAGTGCTTGGTTGGCCACTCTCCATAAGGACCGGTTCATAGAGCGACAACCTGGGACAACAGCGCTACCACAAGGCTAGAATGGGATAGACTTGGCTTACTAATTAGGTCTTTTTGGTTTGGAGTAACTTACCTGCGGGGCAAGAGTAGTAAGCTTCAATGGTCCCTGCTCCTCCGGCTTGGTCTGTGCTTGGAGTGCGCTCCTGTGCTTGTACCCCCGGAGGTGGGCCCCATTGTCGATGACCTGACTCTCGCGGTTACGCCTTACCAACGAGATTCTTTGTAACGGCCTCGTAGTGAGTCGCTAGTCATCTCACCTAAGGAAGTGTGATGAACCTCTAGCGTAGCTCACGACTTGTGGGTAAAGATGTGCAACCTCTGCAGAGTGTAAAACTGGTATACTAGCCGTGCTCACGGTTATGAGCGGCCCAGATCCTTCTTTTGATTAGTGGGGTTGTCTCCTTCCGACGAGGGAGGTGCCTCTCGGGGTTACCTTGGTGGCTTGGTTTCGGTTTGGTTCTCAGTAGTATCATGATTAAATTTGACTAATTACTATGTAACCGGGTTAACTGGTAATTCATCAACTTGTAGTAAATAGTTTTAATAAAATTTTGCCAACACTTAAAAGCTAATGCAGTTGAGTCAGCCAACCTTAGAGCCTCATAGTTTGTGTTATACTTGTTGAGTACAAGTTGTGTACTCACTCTTGCCTCTTCTCTACTTTTTCCTCTTGGCTACGCTACTGCTGCTCAGTTCCTGCCGACACGAGGGAGTTCGCCCAGCGCTACCAGGACTACGAGGACTTCTAGCCGTTCGTCTCCCAGTCAACGTCCCTGTGGCGCCCTGCTCGTCTTCGGAGAGTTTTTACCGTATTTGTACTTCGCTTCCGCTGTATCAGACATTTTTGTCATTTTTGTAATAAATAACATTCGTATTCGCTTTATTATATCTTTTTACGTGATATGTGCTATGATATACTGTTCATTCTGTTGTATATACGTGTGACTTGATCCTGGCACGTATATGATTGCTCGGTTTATGTTCTTTTATAAACCGGGTGATACAGAAGGGATCCCACAACTAGAGAGACCAAGTATTCAAGTACTAATAAAGTAAAGAAGAGAAAATGAAACTGACGAAAGAAGAGGAAATTACTCGAATTGATGCTTTATTCCTCGGAGGCACAAAGTTGGAGAGGGGCCGACACTCCGGCTCCTCTCTGGACTCTCACCTCGCCTGTCTCCCTATTTTCTAAAGATATGTGGAGCGCTACGCTTCTCCTTGGACTTGCTTCAATTCTCCGTGCTTTGGAAGTGAGGTGAGGGCTGCTATTTATAGTGCTTTGGAGGTCGGTACTTGAGCCAATCCGTGTCTTGTACGCAGGTACTTCACGCGAAGGATGAGCCCGTGGTGTGAAAATGTCATGCCGACCGGCCTCTTGATCCACCGACTTTTGATCGAACGCCCAATATTCCTTCTTGCAACATCGGTTGGAGCAACCACCAACTTGAATCAGTCCGATCGGCCAAAAAGTGTGGCTGGACGGCCTGGGATTTTCTCCCCAGGCGTCGGATCAATCGCCATTGTGTGATGGACGTTGTGGAGTTTCTCTTCCAAGGCGGTTTCCAGTCGGTTGGCCATTATTCATGTGGAAGGTGGGCCATTCAATCCATGTGACAAGCTCATCCAGCCCTCCACTTGTCCTAAGCTTCATCCAATGGTTGGCATTCGTTCCTCTTGTGTTTCTTTGCATATAGGTGCAGATGTAACCTTTGGATGATCAGCCCAACATCGAACGACCACTTTGGATGCCCATTGGAGGGGCATATGAGGCCTTTCGGTCTTACTTTCACTTTTGGCTTGCCTCCAAGTGTTTGGGGGTCCATTGGTGAGTCCCCAAGGCTATCAGGAAGAGTGGAGGATCATTTGTGGAGGTGCCAGGCCGGCCGGCCTAAGTCAGGCCGACCAGCCTGACAGGGCCGCATCGGTGATTTTCGCGAGGCGTAATTTTTCCATCCGGACTCTGAATTGGGTGATGCAAGTGTCCATTTTGATCATCTCAATGAGCTCTTCGACATGGTGCTGTCAAATATGTGATTTGAGGAACTTTTGTACCATGTCCAAGTGTCATTTGTACCGAGACGTCTGAATGAACCTTCATTTGTATGGCCTCACCTGCTACTTCACCAATAATGGTATTTGTGCACCATTTTACCTATATTCCTTGAAAAACATGGTGGGACACAAAACTCGTGGAACTCATCTGTTTAAATAGAACTTTATATCAAAAATTCCTCAAGTTCCCTCATTAATGGCAATGGTTGGCGGCCAAAATGAGCGTATAATGGCCGTCAACACACCCCCCACGCTCAGATCTTTGCTCATCACGAGCAAAGGTTAGGATCAAGAAACCTAGGCCAAGCAAGAACTAACGTAGACATTTATCCACAACTTCTCTAAGTAAATGGCTAGCATAAATGTTATTCCAAAACATTTCTCATACCTGTGGGGTTTGAGGTAGCTATGATCCTTGCCTTCGGCAGTTGAAAAGTGGAACAACTCGAAGGAAGGTATGACATCCCTCTTAATCAACCATACTTGGAGTTTTGCTGATATTTTTTAAAATAAACTCCTTAGCTCATATGTTCCTTAGATGACACTCTTGATACGCTCATGTGGTATTTAACTCCTCACTAAGGCAATTGGCCAACCTCTCCCTACAATCTATAGGCTTATGTAGAGCTCGGTTAGGGGGAAAAGTAGCCTCACCTATGTTTTGTATTTTGGTAAGTCAAAAATTGGTCCTAGTGAAAGTTGTGACAGTTCATATTCCAATCATTGGAAGGTGGATAATCAAGGATGGGGGAGAAAATTGATACACACAAATTCAATGGAATGTGATGAACAAACCACATATTGTGCTTTGTGAAAGAATATGGCCTTGAATGCTACTCCTTATTTTCCATGAATCCCCTTAGGATATTGGAGGCTTGGAACTATGGAGCTCTCTACCACATCTTTTTTTTTTCAATCCTTGCCTATGGGCAGGCCAGTTTTTTTTTGCTCGATAGGTCCATGCCTCCCTTCTCTAAAGGATTTTGGGGAGATTTGCAGGACATGACTGGAGTATTTATATTGAAAGGCCATATCTGTGAGTAGGATATGTCGGTGTTTACAGCCAAGCCTGCTCAGGGATACCCTTAGCAGTAAGGTTTGTAGGTAGGGATCGACTGCTCTGGAACTCGATGGTGCAAGGAACACAAAAGATTTAGACAGGTTCGGTCCGTGAGTTTGCGTAATACCCTATGTCTTGTGTGGTTTGTATTGCCTTAGGTGTTGATGATTGTTTGGAGGGGGTCCTTGCCCGCCCTTATATATCCGGGGGGATAGGGTTACATGGAAAGCCCTAGCCGAGTATAGTTGGAGTCCTACTACAACACAATCGGGTAGTTTCCTTTATACTGCAGCTAGTTCTACACCTATTTGGGTAGTTACAAGAGTGGTAAGGTACATCCATGAGCTATCCCTTACTTTAGAACATTCTATGCCTATAAGCAGTCCCGCTGCCCCGGGTCTGAGAAGCCCCCGAGCTCTTCGTAGCCAAGTCCTGTAGGCGTCGAGTACTTGGCTGGGCGTCTTCGAGTACTTCAAGTAGTCAGAACATCCTTCTGGTTACTTCTGGTCCTTCCTTCAGAGACGTCGAGTAGTCCTCCAAGTACTTCCGATTGCTTCGACGCTGTGAGGTGCTCAAGCCCCGAAATCTTGATCATATATGGTGCGCGAAGTACTCGCGCTCCATATGGAGTAGCCCCCGAGCCTTAGGTTGAATCGTAGAATCAGACTGAGGGTCACTTCAGCCTTTTTCCTTCATTATTTTCCAAAAAATTTAAAAACTAAATCTCTAATGCACATATCACGCAGCCCCCGAGCCTTAAATCAAAATCCCTTATACTGCGGGTAGCCCCCGAGCAAAGATTTGGAATTAAGGATTTAAGATGTGGCATCAGATTTTATTCTTTAGAATATTTGCAGAATTCATCAGATCTGGTATCCGAAAAGACCTCTTTTTCGGGTAAAAAATCCTAGAAAAATGATACAATTGGATACGCCACACTGATTGCACCCGAAATAACTTTAGAAATAAAACCCAGGACGTACGGCTCTTTACTGTGTGCTCACATGGGATATTACTATATGGAGAATCTGCATTATTGCATCCTTGAATGCGTCCATGAATGCGTCCGTGAATGCTGTCACTGTAGTGTCATGGGTTGTCCTCCAGTAACGTCCCTTGTGGCTATAAAAGGTGGGAGAGAGGCATTTGCCAGAAGCACCAACGTGTAGAAGCCATGGCTTATCTTTGGGGTTCATGCTCCTGCCCTCCTTTCCAACAAAAGATGCTAGAAGAGAACTTACGAGTGACAAGAGAAGTCTCTGCTACCTCATCTTGCATCCCCAATGCTCTCATCAGATCCATTTTGGACATCATGTCCTTCCATATTCCAATTGAGGCAGGTTTGGGGTCGATGGGTTGAGTCTTGTTGTGTCACATCCTTGGGGTTGCCTATCTCTGGGTGCCCAAGAACTGACATCTCTGGTAAGGAGACTTAATCTTGTCACAACGTATTCAGGGAGAAGGAGAAATTTCTCCACAAGATGCTACAAGAGACCTTGCGAGGTGATTACTGTAATCTGCCTCCAAACTCTTGAAATTTTTCTCCCAGAATACAAGTATCATTATTCCCTTAGTGGGAATAACAAATTTGTACTTTGTCATGGCCTCGGGCCGATCTAGCTGCAGCAGGCATCGACTAGAAGCACCAAGAGATCCAGGCGGTGTGCGTGTAGGTCCGAGTCATTGTAAAGCTAGTTAGGAAAAAGTACTTGAGTTGTAATATCTAGTAGTTGTACTGTGTCGAGTACTTTTTCTTATTCTGGAATGTAATCCCAGTCAAGGAAAGAAGAGTCGAGTAGTTGATTTGGGATGTGAGTGTTTTCTTTTTCCAAAATGTAATTTTAGAAAAAGGAAATGTCTCAGGAAATCCCAGTCTTTCCATGATTTGCAACGGACTTTTGGCCTTTGGAGTGTTTTACCACATTGCCACCGCTATTATAAAATGAAACAGTAACTAGGTTTAACCCCACCGGCCGCCATTCACTTTTACTGCTTTAGATACGTTCTTTGCCTTCAAGCCCCCAGATCCAAAGTTCTTGCTCCTCCTTACTTCCAATCTGCTCCTAGGGTTTAGCTGGTGTATGCGCGTGAAGCGCTCCGTAAATTTCCGAATGGCCCCCAAGAAAGCAAGCAAGGGGAAGGGTGCGGTTGCAGAGCCGACCCATGAAGAAGGATGGAACACAAGTAAGTGCTCTGAATCTAACTTAGAAACTTTAGTTTCGGTTGGCCTTTTGCTTCCCAGATCTGTTATCCAATGGCGTCCTGCCTTGGGTAAGGATCATCCGTATGAAAATACAGGGGAAATTGTTGCTGTTGCACCTTATCTGGAATGAGGATTGGGGTTTCCTTGTTCGTTTTTCTTCTCTAGGCTCCGGCGCTACTACAGGATCCAGCTCCATCACTTAACCCCAAATTCCTTTGTTCACATTTCAATCTTTGTGCATTTGTGCGAAGCTTTTCTGTGCATCGAGCCCCATATCGAACTCTTTCGATTCCTTTTCCACCTCAAACCGCAGTCGGATTCCTACATTTTAGATGTAGTAGGAAGTGCGGGTCTTAAACTTAGATAGAGGAAAGATAGAGTTTATATCCCCTATATTCTTTGTTGTAAAGTAATCGATTGGAAACCCAAGTGGTTCTAGGTCGAGAACTAATGGGAGAGCATCCCAGCGATTACTCCCGGCCCTCCAATTCAGTGGCCTGAATGGAACAAGAAACCAGTCGATGAGAGTCAGATCCCCGAGCTACTCGAGCGAATTGCCATTTTAAGGCAAAATAACTTGACTGGAGAGGCAGTCGTATTCGACTGGATGAAGAGAAGAATCCAGCCGTTGCAGGTTCGGGGAATGTTTGGTTTCCAATATCAGGGAACAACTGACTCATCAAGTTACACAGAGGAAGAGATCTCGGATGAGGAAGTGTTCAGTCGAGTACAATGACTGCTAAGAGATGTAAAGAAAATCCCCGTTGTTCCTGATACGTTTTTTGCTGCGAGTCCCCCGAAGCAGGTACTTGATAAGAGTAGTCGATATATAGTAATTGAGTACTTTGCCCTAGTGTGAATCTGATAGAATTTGCATACTGTAAAGAGGACGTGGAGTGCTTTAAGAGTAGTCCTTCACCACCAGGCATTTATTCGCCCTTTTATTTGTCCATGCGCTTTTCAATCTGTCAACCAAGTTCTAGTATGCTCATATGGATTTTCATATAAACAGTGCTGATGTCTAGCCTTGGTTATGCAGATGAGGAGGCAGATAAGGAGGGGAGTGATAGGAAGCTAAGCCCTACTCCAAGTACAGATACCCAGACCGGACACTCAAGGGGTGCTTGGTCGGTGGCGAGGAAGCATCGCAGCTCCTCCCAAACTACTAGTGACAGGTAAGTGGCTAGTTGTTTGCAATCGAGTACTTTTTGATTTCGAGTTGCTGGTTCTGACTTGAGTTTTTCTTTTTAAGTCCGGCTTTCTGATGTAGATAAAGCCGGCAATGCGGGAAAACCGGCCGTGATTGTGAGGCCTCCCCGCAAATTTGGCGTAAAAGCACTTGCCATCAAGAGGGCTCCTACGTAAGTTTCTTGAAAACTTGTAATTGTAGGATTAGCTTTTGTGCTGAGTAGCTAACTTGTCTTTTCAGTGACATGCTCCTGGGGGCGAGTGGGGAGACCGAGGACGACTCAGTCCCCAAATCGACGCTGGAGAAGCCCCCGAGTACTCCTGAGATGAGTGCTCATGAGACTGAAGACATGGTAGATTCCATGCTTTGGGATTCTCCATTGGCGGATACCGAGAGAGGCGATGATCGGCTCCCGGAAGACGGTGGAAGCGACAAGCTTCCGGAGGAGGAGGATGGCGGGAAGCTTCCTGAGGGAGGCGATGGGAAGCAGCCTGAGAAGACCCCAACAGGTAAACTTGTACCACCTTGTACTGAGAAAGTACTTTTTCTTTGCTCTTAACTTAATTAAGTAGCATATTTTTCCGTTAGATTCCCAAAATCTAGGGAATACCGTGGGGATGATTCAAGATGTGCCCAAGAGGGCCGTATCTGAGGTGCGGGCGAGTACTTCCCAGATCCCATCGGAAAGTATCTTGCTGCAAGAGAAGTTGAAACTTGCGTACAAGCTGATGGGGGTAAGTAGTCGAATGTGTCGAGTACTTAAGTATAGATCGAGTAGTGCATATTGATCTTTTTACTTTTAATTACTTGGCAGCAAGTACAAGGGAAGGAGGGAGACCAGGCCCAGGACGATATGGAGCTGAGTGCTCTGAGAGGGCGGGAAAAAACGCTCTTGTCCGAGAAGGCTGCCCTCCAAGAGAAGCTGAAGAAGCTCTCCAAGGCCAAGAAAGGTTAGTCTTTAGCATACATGATGCAGTCGACTAGTTGATCTGCCTGGTGTTTATAAGATTTTTCTTTTAATCGAGTACACAACTTGCACAAAATCTTTAAAGATTGAGGAAAGCTTGGTACTGGATCTAAAGATTCTTATGTACCGCAACGCAGATGAAATTGAGAAGCTGAAGAAGATCAAGGAGGACTTTGACTGAGAGGCCGTGACAACTATGAAGCTGCTGAAAGACCTGTCGGAGTCTCGGGACTCGATGCAGCGGGAGCTCGTGGAGCCGAGGCAAGTAAGTGACGCTGCCCAAGAAATAGCCGAGGTTATGGATATCCAGGAAGGGGATGAAGACGAACCGCTCACATTGGCGGGGAACCTTCGAAAAATACCAGAAAGCTTTGAAAGGTACGTCTCCATAACCACCTGTCAGTACGTGGGACATGTACTCGGGTTGATGAAATTTTACTGGCCATCAACTCCACTTGATGCACTCGAAAAGGGCGCAAAGTCTGATTGTACTGATGATCAGTTCAGTCAATATCTGCTAGAGACCTCCAAGGTAGCTGATCAAATAGTGGAGTCTCTGAACAAGCCCGAGTCCCCTTGAACTTTTGGTTGTAAGGTGGTTGGCGTGTGGCCACAAGTACTTTTGGACAAATATTGAATATTTGTGTAATATTTAAGTACTTGTTTTTGTGTTAGGATTGTGGAATCCTTTGATGTGTCGAGTAATCATACTCGAGAATCCTGAGTTTTGGCAGCATCACGCCTACTCAATTATGATAGTAGATACGAAGAGTTGTATCCGTAGGTGCCTTAAGAGGCAAAGTATTCTCGAATAAGATTGAGTTTGTATGGTTCTGAATCAGAACTCTAGTGCTGACCGGTTAGGATTGAATCCTACAGGATTAACCAAGTCGGAAAAGCACATTAAGTGTGTCAAAAAGCCGTAGCTTAATGCAGGTTTCCTTAAAGGAAATGCTTCGTTGGAGCGAAGCTCATATGGACTTTGTTGTCCAATGGGGGGAGAACTCTTATCGAGTATTTAGAGAGTTAGGAGCTTAAGATGTTTCTTGATAGATAGGAGAACATGAGGCTCTCAACAACTACTCATAATACTAAGGGAAAACACAACTCTTTTTGTATCTTGAGCAAGCAAGTAGCACCCGACAAGTACTCGAGGCAAAAAGATTCCGTAGTTGATGCTCCCTTGGTAGTCTGAGCAAGTAGGAGACTCGTGTCAAGCTATTTTAGAGTACCAAGAACTTGTTCGTGCTCCTTGAGGGATTTTCATAGTTGACCAGTTAAGATAGACCTTGCTTGGTCATCCAGGTAGTACACAACTTTTATGAAAATATCCCAGACTACTCGATCTATCGAGTAGTATGTCCTATACCGGAACTGGATTGATTTCTAAAATAGAACTATTAGGATGAACCCCGTTGAGTTAACCAAGACATAAATATTTTAATAATATCCCAAACTTACTCGAGCAAGGCGAGTAAGGTGTCCTACCTGAGGACTGGAGTAACTCTTAGGACAAGTCTGTTAGGTACGAACCCCGTCGGGTTGTCCAAGACGAAAATGTCGAAAGTGTATCCAAAACCTACTCGAGCTAGTAAGTAGGGTGTCCTTAACCAAGGACTGGAGTAATCCTTAAGACAGGTATGTTAGGTATGAACCCCGTCGGGTTATCCAAGACAAAAATGTCAAAAGGATATCCAAAACCTACTCGAGCTAGCGTGTAGGGTGTCCTAACCAAGGACTGGAGGAACTCTTAAGGCAAGTCTGTTAGGTATGAACCCCGTCGGGTTATCCAAAATGAAAATGCCGAAAGCGTATCCAAAACCAACTCGAGCTAGCGAGTAGGGTGTCCTTTAACAAAGGATTGGAGTAACTCTTAAGGCAAGTCTATTAGGTATGAACCCCGTCGTGTTATCCAAGACAAAAATGCCGAAAGGGTATCCAAAATCTACTCGAGCTAACGAGTAGGGTGTCCTAACCAAGGACTGGAGTAATCCTTAAGGCAAGTTTGTTAGGTATAAACCCCGTCAGGTTATCCAAGACGAAAATGCCAAAAGGATATCCAAAACTTACTCGAGCGAGGCGAGTAAGGTGCCCTCTACTGAGGTCTGGAGTAACTCTTAGGACAAGTCTGTTAGGTATGAACCCCGTCGGGTTACCCAAGACGAAGGTGTCGTAAGAGTACTCGAAGTAAACCATAGAAACTTACTCGACTGCTACTCGAATGTCGAGCGCAACTTTTAGAGTGGTGTTTATGGTGGGGTATTTTTGCCATATGAGCGAGAGCCAAGTAGTTGATTTGTGAAGGAAATCAACTTTTATTTTGGATTTGTCAAAATTACAATAGTTGTAAAATGACAGAATTTGACTCTTAAGACCTACCCCTTACCCGTTAGACGTGGGCAATGGTTTATAGGACTGAATAAAATTATCCGAGGATAAAACTAGTCGATACAGTAGTCGACTAGATTTTAGGTAAGGTCTCCTTCAGGAGAGGTGCCCCAAGGGCCTTGCGGAGTGAGTCGCACTCGAAGATCATGTGAGAGCTCTTCGGGTGAATGAAGCACTTGCGTAGTAGGGTCTTGTTGATCCTGGCTCCGCCAAGAGATGTTTCCCCATGATGTGGGGTGCTCGGTTTACTTGAGGATTGGTGCTAACCGGCTTGTACTTCTTGAACGATGCGGAAGCCTTCGGTGGGATGCGATAGTTGGAAGAAGGGTTGTAAGCGTCGACTTCCTCGCGCTCCTTTCTTCTTGAGATGATTATGTTGCATGCGTCGCGACCAACATTGATCACATTGCGGAGGTCTCAATTGGAGTAGTCATAGTTGTTGCCCTGCTGTTCTTGCTGGTTGTTGACAAGATGCTGGCGCCTGAATGCCCTCTTCTGGTTAAGCAGGCGACGACGCTCGTAAAGATCTTCTGCTGGGTGTTGTTCTTCCAATTGCACAGTGACTGTCACTGCTGGAGGAGGTGCAGGAGGATCTTGCTTGGTAGCGACTTGGGCTTCTGTGATTGTGGGAGGAGTAGTTTCCATGTTGTCGGAAAGATACTAGTCAAAATCATCAGAATTGTAGTCGTCGAAGTTGAGACGCTCCGTGGGATAACCCTCAGGTTCTTGGACTTCGGAGATGCGAACCATGAGAATTTCTTGGCAAAGGTCTTGAATCTCTTGGTCTTGTTTGCTTGAGGATGGGCCTAGAGGGGTGCCCTGCTGGAAGGGCAGATCCGTTGGCTTCGAGCCAGAGGCGTTGGGATCTTGTGTCTTCTTTAGGCGCACTGTCCGTCCTTGCGGCGTTGCATATATGACCAAGTTTGGAAGGGAATCCTGGTCGGACTTAGAGTTCATAGCCGAGTTGGACTCGACTTGCTTGCTGTACTGGATTAGGTCATCTAGTTCGTCCTCCAAGTTGGAAGAGTACTCGGATTTGGAATCGGTTAGTCCACCGATTTTAGAGTAAGTGTGTTTTAGGTAAGCGAGAAGCGGGATGCCCATCTCCACGTGGAGGGCATTCTTGTCCATCTAGTGTAGCCATGATTGAGTGGGAGTCAGTCCCTCAAGCTCCTTAATCTAGGGTTTGTTGAAAATCGACTTGCTGGATTGTTCTGGAGCTTTGGCTTTTCCCTTTTTAAGTTTGTCCAGTTCCCAAAGGGCATCAGCATGCTGTGGTGGGTTAGCCATGGCGTCCATGAACAAGCCGACGTTATCTGATCAGTCTTTGAGATCATCGAATGGTTCGAAGTTGTCGAGGCTGTTCATGAATTGATCAAAATCCTGATTGAACGTGGACTCGGCTGGTTCGGGAGTCTGAATGTGAGCAGGTTTCGGTGAAGGGCTTTGAGGTATCCTGGAGATAGACGGTCCCATCCGAACAAGCCGGGGGTTTGTCTCACAAGATCCCCCGTAGATTCCTCCTCCCGATTTCTGCATCATGTTTTGCAAAGTGTCTTCGGCCAGTTTTATGCAGTCGGCGAGCTTGGAATCCACTCGATCGATCCCTGAGAGTATATCACCCGAGCGTTTCTGTGGTGGGTTCAGTAGTTCTGGGTTCTGCTATGATGTAGATGAGCCGATGGCAGATTTTGCAAGTTTGATGCAGCCCTCTATTGATCATGAAACTCGATCTACTCCATCAAGTAGTTTTGAGTTGTTGATGATCTTGGGGCATTTGATCGTTTTGAGATGAGTCAAGTATTTTCTGAGGGTTTCGGAAAAGTGAGTTTTTTCGGTATCAGATTTTGTATCGGACTCGGCTAACTCGAAAGCTCGAGATGGAGTCGACACGTTTTCTGCTTTATCCGAACCGAGTTCGAGTAGAACTCTTTTTTCGTCGAGATCCGCAGACTCGCGAATGTCGGTGAGTTGGGGGGTGATCTTCGGTTTAGGCGAGTTGGGCGTGATAGGGTGGCAAGAGAAGCCTCCCGATCCATCAGCCGTGCATGCCAAGGAACCGAAAACATGGGTTGTGCCCTTAGGCACATTGTTGGCGTCACTTGATCCGGCCAACAAATTCGCCGATGAACTTGCCGAATCACCTACCTGGCGCGCTAGCTGTCGGTGTTTACTGCCAAGCCTGCTCAGGGATACCCTTAGCAGTAAGGTTTGTAGGTAGGGATTGACTGCTCTGGAACTCGATGGTTCAAGGAACACAAAAAATTTAGACAGGTTCGGGCCGCGAGTTTGCGTAATACCCTACGTCCTGTGTGGTTTGTATTGCCTTAGGTGTTGATGATTGTTTGGAGGGGTTCCCTGCCCGCCCTTATATATCCGGGGGGGACAGGGTTACATGGAAAGTCCTAGCCGAGTACAGTTGGAGTCCTACTACAATACAATCGGGTAGTTTTCTTTGTACTGCAGCTAGTTCTACACCTATCCGGGTAGTTACAAGAGAGGTAAGGTACATCCATGAGCTATCCCTTACTCTAGAACATTCTATGCGAACAAAGGATAAGATCAAGGGTATGTGAACAAAGTGATATGGGTTTTGATTGATGGAGGAATGTCTGGCGAAGATGGATGCTAGAATCCAAATTGGAACTTAGCATATCTAGACATGGGAAGGCTAGCAAAAGAGGACAAATGGAAAAGAGAAAATGATCGGTATTGAAATGTCACTATTTCATAAGGGCACAAGTTTTAACAAAATTCAACACAACTATATAGGTGGCATATGTATAGGTTTGCTCATGTAAAGCATTTTGGATGTGGTAGGAATTTTGAACCACTGAGGCATTGTGAGACTAAGGGTTTTGAGTTTTTCCCAAAATAAAATTGTCCAAGCAATGATCAACCAAGGACAGACAGGGCTGTCACCACCTGCCGCTTACCACCGCGGTTCCGTGGGGTGGAACACAACCCAAGGTAACTATCAAGCCTAGGCACCGTGCCTACACTATCAAGTCACTGACTTCTGCCTCACATTAAGGCAAGAATAAACCCCAAATGGATAGAACTTGCTACGCACGCAGACAAGGGATCCCACAACTAGAGAGACCAAGTATTGAAATACTAATAAAGTAAAGGAGGGAAAGTAATACTGACAAAAGAAGAGGAAATTACTTGAATCAAAGCTTCATTCCTCGGATGCACAAAGTTGGAGAGGGGCCGACACTTCGGCTCCTCTCCGGACTCTCACCTCGCCTCTCTCCCTATTTTCTAAAGATATGTGGAGCGCTACGCTTCTCCTTGGACTTGCTTCAATTCTCCGTGCTTTGGAAGTGAGGTGAGGGCTGCTATTTATAGTGCTTTGGAGGTCGGTACTTGAGCCAATGCGTGGCTTGTACGCAGGTACTTCAGTTGCTTAGCTTCCACACGAAGGATGAGCACGTGGCGTGAAAATGTCAGGCCGGCCGGCCTCTTGATCCACCGACTTTTGATCGAACGCCCAATATTCCTTATTGCAACGTCGGTTGGAGCAACCACCAACTTGAATCGGTCCGATCGGCCAAAAAGTGAGGCCGGCCAGCCTGGGATTCTCTCCCCAGGCGTCAGATCGACCGCCATTGTGTGATGGACAGTGTGGAGTTTCACTTCCAAGGCGGTTTCCAGTCGGTTGGCCGTTATTCATGTGGAAGGTGGGCCATTCAGTCCATGTGACAAGCTCATCCATCCCTCCACTTGTCTTAAGCTTGATCCAATTGTTGGCATTGGTTCCTCTTGTGTTTCTTTGCACGTAGGTGTAGATGCAACCTTTGGATGATCAGCCCAACATCGAACGGCCACTTCAGAAGCCCATTGGAGGGGCATATGAGGCCTTTCGGTCTTACTTTCACTTTTGGCTTGGCTCCAAGTGTTTGGGGTCCATTGGTGAGTCCCCAAAGCTATGAGAAACGTGGAGGGTCATTTGTGGAGGTGCCAAGTCGGCCGCCTTGTCCAGGCCGGCCGGCCTAAGTCAGTCCGACTGGCCTAACAGGGCCGCGTCGGTGATTTTCGTGGAGGCGTAATTTTTCCATCCGGACTCCGAATTGGGTGATCCAAGTGTCCATTTTGATCATCTCGATGAGCTCTTTGACATGGTGCTGTCAAATATGTGATTTGAGGAACTTTTGTACCATGTCCAAGTGTCATTTTGCCGAGATGTCTGAATGAACCTTCATTTGTATGGCCTCACCTGCTACTTCACCAATAATGGTATTTGTGCACCATTTTATCTATATTCCTTGCAAAACATGGTGGGACACAAAACTCGTGGAACTCATCAGTTTAAATAGAACTTTATATCAAAACTTCTTCAAGTTCCCTCATTAATGGCAATGGTTGGCGGCCAAAATGAGCGTGTATAATGGCCGTCAACAAGCTCCAAAACTTTCTGGAGCTCTGCAAGACTGTAACCATACAGGGCATTATGGCGGACGCTATCAGGCTCCATCTTTTTCCTTTCTCCCTTCTGGGGAAAGTAGAATAATGGTTCTACCAGAATAACGAAGCCGTCAGCACGTGGGACCAATGTTCCATGTCGTTCCTTGCCAATTTCTTTCCGCTTGGCGAAACAAATGTCTTGCACGGGAGAATTTCAAGTTTCCAGCATACCAGGATGGAATCCTTCCCAGAAGCTTGGGAGAGACTCCAAGAGTACATACTTGCCTATCCTCATCATGGGATGGATGAGTGGCTCGTGCTCCAAAGCTTCTACAGCGGGCTAACAACAACATCTAGAGCCCACTTGGATGCTGCTGCTGGAGGAGCCTATCTGGACCTCACTATTGCCAAGGCTACCACCTTAATTGAAAAAATGGTCTCCAACCAGGGCTGGAACGAGGAGCGTTCCCAATCCCGAACTAAAGGCGTAATGAATACCGTCAAGGAGACGGATATATTCGCAGCAAAGATGGACCTCCTACTAAAGAAGCTTGATGAAGGGAATAAACAACAATTGTTCATTCCCGTCTATGCCATGAACTCGCACCCAACGTGCGAAGTTTGTGGTGACGGTTGACACTCGGGGAACGACTGCCCCGAGACCAGTGAAGATGCGGCCTACGTCAACAATAACAACAACAGGTGCCATCCACAAGGAGGCCAAGGGTGGAGCCAAGCATGCCCACCATTCCAAGGAGGCGGTAACAATTTCAACTCAAATTTCAATTCAAATTTCAATTCGAACCAACCCTCCCTAAAAGATCTTGTCTTTGTCCAAGCTAAAATTAATGAATCTTTAAATAGAAAGGTTACTTCCAATGATAAAATTTTCTTCTGCTTTAAAAAATCAACTGAGGTCAACAAAATGATTGAAACACAACTAGCTCAAGTGGCTGCTGCTATTCCGTTTTCAGAAAAAATAATTGCAGTGACCATGAGGGGTGGTAAGTCCACTCATGATCCACCACACCCTAACCATGCATGAAAAGCAGCAGGACTACAGGAAGAAGAAGAACCCCCAACACATGACGACTCCGAAGATACCGAGGAAGAAATGATTCCTCAGAAATTCATTGATACAAGCTTCCTTCCGTTCCCCACTAGAAAATGAAAGACCACCGTGGACGAGCAGTTCACTCGGTTTGTTGAGATGATCTAGAAAATACATGTGAATGTCCCATTATTGGACGTAATGCATGTACCAACTTACGCTCGCTACATCAACACCATCATCAACAACAAGTGACCGCTGCCCACGACGGAGGTCGTCAAACTCATAGAAGAGTGTAGTGTAGCTATACTCAACCAACCTCTGGAGAAGAAAGAAGATCCATGGTGCCCAACGAGCACCTACTCAATCGGCACTCAACACTTTGGCCACGCTTTGTGCCACCTTGGGGCTAGCGTCAGCATGATGCCCAAGGTCGTCTTCGACAAGCTCAACTTCACACATGTGATGCCAACACCGATGCACCTCCAGCTAGCGGATTCTTCGGTCCGCTATCCAGAGGGAATCGCTGAAGATGTTCCAGTCAGAGTTCGGGACTACTTCATTCCGGTTGACTTTGTAGTGCTCGACATGGAAATATCAAAAGAAACAACGCTCATCCTTGGGCGGCCATTCCTGAGCACTGCTGGAGCACACATCGATGTGGGGGCTGGAGTGATCTGCTTCAACATCAATGGAAAGGAAGAGAAGTTCCCATTCCGGCCCAAGATGGAACAATGTTCGATGATCAACACAAAGCCTAGGCCAAGCACACAAGAAAAAGTCGAAGTGACTTCTCCCAATCAAGAACCTATGACCACACAACCCAAAAGGAGAAGATCTAAGAAAGTGTGGTGAAAGGTTGAGAGTTCGTCTTCGTCTACTTCTCCAAGACAGGACAACCAATGGCAAGTGAAGCAGGAGAAAGGTCCCGCTCGTCAGACTCAAAACAACGAGCCCTTACCGAAGGTAAATTGGTACTTATCTCATATTTAATTTTTTTTGCCAATTTTTGGTTTTATCGATTTTTGGATTTTTCCCACTGCATGTTTGAATTTTTCAAAACACCTTTGCATGCTGGAATTTTTCTAGCACCTTTTCTATTCTTATAAAAACCAAAAAATTATTTCTGAGCATCAAAATTCTTTGAAAATAATTTTTGAACATCTTTCGAAGCAAAGTTTGGTCAGGCACCTAAGTGAAAAAAAAGCATATGACCATTAGAAGGGGAGTGGGCCCAAGCTGTTAGTAGGTGGGCCACCTAGGGTTCGGCCGAACCCTGGGGTCGGCCGGCCCCATGCCAACGGCTAGTGGGCCCACCTTCCTCCAAAGGTCACTAGCCGTTGAGGCTTGTTTCCTCCAACGGTACCCGGCCATTTCTCTTTAAAAAGAGGCCGAGGGGTGGGCGTTGAGCTCTCACACTCAACTCTTATTCACTGACTCCCTCTCAAACTTTCTCAAACTTTGCTCTCGGGTTTTCATTGTATTTTTGGTCAAATTTGATTTCGAGAAACCTTTCTCTCTCTCATTTCTTTGCTACAAGAAAGTCCACATACAAGGAGAAACAACTCTCGGGTAAGAGCTTTCTTTTCGATTTCACTAACGTAACCCGTTTTTGAGTTGTACGTGTTTGTTCTTGTCCAAGCATGAAGGGCATAGGGAGGAAGGTCTCCGGCACATTCAAGAAAATGACGGGTGAAAGCTCATCCCGTTCTCGGGGTGGTTCAAGCTCCCACACCCCCGAACCTACGCTAACCCCGAGCTTGATGGACTATGAAGAAGAAGAACAAAACAAAGAAGTGCAAGCCGAGGCTATGGAAATTGATGAAGATGACGCTCCCTACCTCGACTTGCGAGACGATTGTGAACAACAAGGCTACGTCATCCTCAAGAACCGAAGTTTCGACCACACCCAAGCCTTGCCTATTACTTGAGGAATGATGTCATGATTAATGTTAAGTACAACAGCTTTGCCACTGCCATCCATTGGGAAAAATATAAATAACGATACCCTTACTCTTCGGGTGAAATGCTACAACGGTATATCTGTGCACTTGCGGATCCCATCTGTAATCGTATAGACTATACCATGAGAGTGGAAATACTTGGTGTAGTTGCTAGGGATGGCATTACTAGTGTAATCGTATAGACCCCATTCCTAGTGATTACGCTAAAAAAGTCAACACGCATTTTTGGCGCCGTTACTAGGAACTAACCCCTCCTAGTGGCTGTGACACCTCTGCTGTCAGTTTAACCAAAGCCAGGCAATTAACATAACTTCACACACAAATGAGCTAAGAAAACTTAAATAAGAATCCTATATCTAGTTTTTACAAACTTTTGTGTAAATGTATGTGTGCATGTGTTTGAGTGCAGAGTGCTTGAAAAATAATGTTTGATACACTTTTAAACTTGACTTGACATGAGTGGTAATAAGGTAATGAAATACACCTTTCATAATGAGCTATAAACTTTCTATGCAAATCAAATTTAAACTAAAAAAACCATCGGTTGAAATGATTATTGGAACCATTCTTTGATTTTTGAAGGGCTACTAGTTCAAGTAAAATAATAACATAAGGCCACAAATATTCAACAAACAAGTAGTTTTGAATCTTGAAAATCTTTTTAAAGAAAAGAAGACATAAAACATACTTACCTTGAAGGTTCAGTAAGAAAATATCCAGTTATTCATTTCTTTCTCAAATGACAACTTGGAGTTATGAAACAAAATAAAAATTCAAACAAAGGGTTAAATATTGGTTAAATATTCCTTTAGCTCATGATAACAAAGAGTTATACAAAACAATAATGCATCCTTATATAGGAGTATGTGTGGATATAAAACTTGTTCCTTTAATTTTCGTAAAACCTTCATGCTCAACTTGTCATAGCCATGTAGTTTAAAGTCACACTCATATTTTTGTGACATAAAGTTTATTTTAAAAGACTTTTTGCAAACTCAAAATTTAAACAAATCAAATAAACAAGAGTTCAATTTTTAGTGGTAAGGAAATTCAAATAACTTTCAAACCAAAGCAAACATTCATATGAAAATAAATAGGCATATTCACCATGTCATGTTAAACAAAAGTTTAGTTGAAGCCTAGGAGCAAAAGTGCCAAAATTCACATGGAATGAAAAGTACTTTAAATGTCAGTTTTTGAAATAATTAAATAACTCTAAAAAAATTGCTCAATTGAAAAAGTGCATAACATGAAAGTTGTAGATCTCGAAAAACTGAACAAAAATGGTATTCAAAAGTTTTTCATTTGGAACCAATAAGAAGGAGAAAAGTTAAAATTACAGAACTGAGTTTTGAACTTCGGATTATTTACGAGACTGCCACTGCCAGCACCTCTCTCTCCTCTCACGCCGTCCATACTCCGGCGACGGATAACCGCCCCGGGAACGGCCAAATGGGCCCACGCGCCCCAGGTTTTGCTCGGAACCGCGTCGCCCTAGCTCGTCCTCTACTTGCCACGTGCCACAGGCCACTTGGCCCGGCGCCACGCACCCCCGCCATGCGCCAGCATGACCGCCGGTGTCGCCGCTCGCCGTCGCCTGCCTCCGGCCCCTGCCCGGCCAAATCGACCTCCCCCAGACATTGTTTGCTTTGCCAAGAAGCCTAGCATGCCTATCAAAGGAGCAGAACCCTCCCCTCGCGCCCGGAACCCGCCATTGCCCCCGGCGAGCTCGATCTCGCCGCGGAGCGGCCGCTTCCGACCCGCATTGCCCGAGCGAGCCTCGCCATCACCTTCCCAGACCTCCACTGACCCTCCTCGACCCAAATCCCCTACCCCATCGTCACCGGAGCACCGGCGCGCCGGACCAGAGCCACCGCCGGCCGCCCCTCTCCACGGACCCGCCTCCTCCGGCCCTCTCCCGATGAGCCAAGACCACCATAAGGTGCGGCTCGACCTCCTCTCCATTTCCCCCCACTTTCTCCCTACCTTCGGCGACTCTCCTAGCCGGGAACCGCCACGCCAAACCTCCCTTGCTTTGTTTCAGTCCGTCTAGGGACCTCAAGTTAAAAGAAACAAACATTCCAGGGTCTAATCTGCAAAATGTGCATAAACTTCAAAACAGTAAACTTGTAAAATACATATAAAATCATAGAAAAATCATAAAAATACAAACTCAACTGTTATCGAATCCTTAGAACAAGAACTACAACTTTTGTTACAGTCACGTGTTCATATTTTACTTCTATTTTAATCCATGAATAAAGTTATTTTAAATAGCTCATATTTGTTCTAGGAGTTGTGCTCATCAACTATGGGCGATGTTTTGCTAGAATGTGCATCATACTGTTTATAGGGTCTGGTAAAAATATGAACTCATTTTGAAATCATTTATTTGCTCAAATCACAAAGATTCCTAGATCTACTAGTGAAATTCATATATTAATGCTGGTAAACTTAGAAATGTTTTAGCTCTGAAATTTTTACTGGATGAACATGCTACAGAAATCTTTCTGATATATAAGTTTGAGAATTTTCATATTTAATTTGCTATATATTCTGTTTAATGCTTGTTTTATGAGATTAATTCATGGTATATAGTTCATGTGCTTAGATAAACCTAGGTTTATTTCTGGAACTTTGTTTTAGTCTTGGAATCATGCCTGCAAAGTTTGAACTCCATTTACTAAATATTTTTACAGTTATAATTCATACTTGTGATATCATGCCTAGATTTGTTATTTTTGTTTTGGATGCTATAGTTCATATCTGATCATTATATTTGGACATGTTCTTAGTTCATATGTGTACTCTCTGTAGTAAAATTTAGACATGCAGTACTGGTCGACTTGTATCTCGAATGAATATGCAAGTTCATAAATAGTTTAACTCATAAGTAAATGATCTAGTGGAAATAAATGCTGATATTTTTTTACTGAAGCATGTGTAAGTTTAGATCTAGCTCTGGTAAAAGTTTGGTACAAAGAAACCATAAGGAACTCTCTGTAGAATTTAACTTAGCTATGCAAATGCTTGTTTTGTTAAATTGGTTACTACTGTTATATGTTCAGTTAAATCATGGAAAAATTACAGTACGAAGAATATCATTTTTAGTAGTTCCTGTAAAAATTTGAGCTCCAGAAACATTATAAATCAATCTGTATAAATTGTAGTTGATATCAACACACTAGGTTTTAATTATTTTTCATGCTTACATGTGCTACTGTTTTCGCCTGACATTTTTATTGTAGACTATATTTTAAGTCTGGTACATTTTGTAAAAATTTGAGAACCAGCACTTGCTTAAATTTCTCTGAATAAATACAACTTGATTAATGTAGGCGTATATTTACTTATTTACTATGCTCTGTACATTGCACAATAAAATCTGAAAATTTTGAGAACCAATACTTGCATAGTTAGTTCTGTATAAATAGATCTTTGTTCTAGCAGTGGTTGCGTATTTCATTTTTCATGTTTAATTGATTGCACAAAATGAGCTGAAATTTATTTTGTAAATACTTTGTTCAGAGAAGTACCTTGTGTAAAAATTTCAACATCAGAAACTATGTATAACTTCAGTTATGAATATCACATTGTTTCTCTAATATTAATTAGGACAAGTAACCCTTGCTTGCTTTATGAGTTAAGTAAGATAAACAACTACTCAATAAACGATTGCCCAAGAATATGTAATTAAGAAACCTTATAACAAAAAAAATTATGCTTTATTGGATTACAACTTTATAGTAAAATGTCTAAAGTAAATAGACTCTAAACACAACTCATGAACATGCATTTGCATATAGATGTGGATCTTCTCAGCGACTGAAAGAGTGAATTGTTGCCAGAGCATGAGAAGGATTATTGTGAAGCTCAAGTTAATCTAACTGAATTGCTAACTGAATTTGTTGAAGACCCAAACCAATGTTCGGGAGAGTCCAAGGCTACTTTTGAACAGTACCCAAGAAGGCAAGCCCCGGTGCATAATCCCATTATTTTTCGCGTTATATTCATCAAACTATTCGTATGTGTTGTAATAATTTTATTTATGCATTTACGTTCTTAGGCGTTGTTCGAAACCATAGATGCATGTCTCTAGGTACCTATGTTTGTTATCCGGATCTTTTTCCTGACTAGTTGCCCTGCTAACTAGGAACGGTAGAAGCCGAGTGGTTTCCTGCCTCTCGCAAGAATATAGGAGTTGACTGACTTTAACTACATACTGCAATCATAAGGATTACGGATGGGGTCATGGGATGGTACTGGTGGTTGAGACCCCGTCGGTTTAGTGAAAAAGTACTAAGGCCGCAGTGTGTGGTAGCTTTGTTAAGTGTTTGAACGTACTAACCACATGCCGAGAAATATGGTAATCAGTAAGCTTAAGTACCTGATCGAACTGTGGTGGGGGACATACCACCCCACCATCTTTGAACATTGCACATTGTTCTCATGCGGCCAACATGCGGGTGTAGAGTCTGCGTACTCTGTAGTCGAGGGCGGTGGGCCTGTCCCGCAACACGAGAAGAAAGGGGAAAAGTTGTGTGGGTAGCGTAGTGCCCCATACGTGTGTGTTAGGTTTCCCTTGCCAGGTTAAGAAACTCGATTCGAATCGTCCGCCTCTCACGGTTTGAGACTGCTTAACACTTTTGCAACATAGAGTAACAAGTGGAATATGATGATGATAATACTGTTGTATGATTAATGTTTTTACTACCATGCTTGTTAGAAATAGATGCTCATCTAAAATGGTTAATTGAACTAGAATATGGAAAAGCTAAAATCTGAAATTAAGGACCTACTCTTAGTCGCTTTTTCGGCAAAACAAACCCCTCCAGCCAAAAAGCCTTGCATGTCTAGTTAATGGACTAATGTATATCCGATGACGGGTAAGCCTTGCTGAGTATTAGTATACTCAGCCTTACTTGTTGCTTTGTTTTCAGGTATTGCTTAGAAGTTGTGTTTGCTGATTTAACTGCTTTACCTCGGGTTGATCTTTGAGGTTGGTTGTTTCCCCGGCTAACACTAACTCTACTAATTGATGTCTCGTACGGGCTTCATCGTGATATCATTATGATGTTAGCCATTTTCATCCCTCCGCTGCAAATAATGATACTCTAATGAACTGTTGTAGATAAGACCTCTGTAGTACTTATCTTATTTTCAGAACCGTTTTGTAATAATTAAATTTCCGCTGCAACTCTGAGATGTATGAAATGATCTGTGTTGTAATCTCTGGGCTCACCTTCGTGTGGGTGTTGTCTGTTTGATCCTGGAAAGCGTGGCTTTAATCGAGGCTTCACTCGAGGAACTACCGGTGAGTGCCGTTTTGGGTCAGCATTGCCTAGCAACAATGATCAGAGCACCCGAGCCCAGTTATTTTGGGTGGTTCCGCCACAGCTGGTATCAGAGCTCGCAGACAGCCTACCAGAGATGGCAACCTCTATTTTCTAAACAACAAATCTAATTTGACTTCAAAACTACTAAGTTTTTGAAAAGTCTAGAATCTCCAAGGACAAGTCTAGAACGTAAAGCCTACCAGAGATTGTATGGCTAACTTCTAGCACATTACATTTCACTATTTAAATTCTGCAACTACATCGTCGCCGCAGAGATATGCTTGCTCAGTTAGCTGAGGGAGTCTGACCTTCCTGTCGGTGATGCGAGCTGAACGCTGGAGCTCAAGCAGTGGCCTACTTGAGCTGCTACCCATATACCAACTTTGGTTGATTATATGGGGAGTAATGGTTCGAAATTGGAATTCAATTCCCCATCAATGACGGTACTCAGTCAATATGTTGTTTCGATGACGTATGTTTAACGTTGTTCATACGGCGGGAATTGTATGGATGCCGGTTCTATACTGATCGGTAATGAATGGGAACGCTTTCGTGAGTGCTGGCATGAAAGGTTCATTTTATATACTATAAGTTTTCTGCAGGTATGCTAACTCGAAATCAAATCCTAGGCTAGATATCTATATCATATCGAGTAGTTATATAGCGAGGGACGTATTATGTATGCCACCGAAGCTAACCGCGTAAGACCAAGGTTACTTGGCAATTGATTTTTTTTTGGTGAGGAAGATTAGGATCTGCATTTATCCCTAAACCTTCAGCAAAGAAACATTTCAAAGAAATCACAATCGAAAAGTTTAAAAATCCAGTCCTACGGATCATCTAGGTAATCTGTGAAATCTGGAGATTCTGGATTCCTTGAATTTTTAAAATATTAAGATAACCTCAAATCGAGTTTGGACTGAAGATGAAGTGTATATATATAAAATTCCAAGATTCTGTAAAAATATGGGAAATTTTGAAGCTTCCTACCTTAGTGTTTTCGAATTTATAGTAACCCTCTGCAAATCTGTCAAGTTGGAGCAGTCTGTATAAACTTAATTTTTCAACTATCTTAAGTTGCTCATTTGAAAAATCGTACAACATGAAAGTTGTAGGTAACTTAATGAAGGACCTACTGTAAAATTTTGAATTATCCTGGTCAAGTGGTTTGGTAGATATGGTGAAATTACACACTCTCTGGACAATCAATTTTATGGTCTGACATCATTGCACCATCTTGGTCATATCACCTTGTTAGGATCTAAACTGGCCTTCGTATTGACTAGATGAAATGTTCCCCACTACCCTAAGCATCTTCTGTAAATTTTTGAGAATTTTCGGAGTATGTTATCCATCGTTTTAGTCAATTTCTTTAACTATCCAGAATCTGTCCATATCATATTGATGTTTCCTTGAACCCATGTCTTTCCACACTTGTCCGATTGAACCACCACAGCAGTATGGATCGTTTGTAACTAAAAGCTTCCATGTTTCAGATGGTGGGAGTAACCCATAGTACTTTGAAAGATTTAAGTGCTAGTGGTAGCGGAATACAGCCACCGCCACCCAGCATCGAGGAATTACTTGCCACCCAAAATGAGTTACTTCGACAACTTCTCCAGGGACAGCTAGCAATTGGACAATTCCTGCAGCAACAATACTTTCAACCAGATGGGCACAATGTTCCCCAACCTCAGGTTGTCGGTTTACAAGAGCTCGATGAGAAGACCCAGGAAATAAGGGATGTCTACTCTGACTCATTAATGCCACCATCCCAACTTCCAATGAAACTTAAGGATGACCAAGTAAAGAGCTCAACTCTCAAGCATGGCCCAAGTGACATAGACTTGACGGGACGGGAAATTACATGCACAGAATTTGTTCCCCGTAGGAGGAAAACCAAAGGTTGCTTCAACTGTGGAAATCCTACCCAGTTCGCTCGAAAATGCCCCCAGGTCACACAGCAAAATTAGGACCAAGGTTCTAGCCAAACCAGTAAAAGCAAGCGCAGAAGACTAAGACGATGGAACACGCGCAAAGAGTGAAGAAAGGAGCGCCAAAGATTGCAGGATGAGCGCAAGAAATAGATTGATCAGGTCGAACAAGGAATGATCAATTCCACCACTCTTGTAGGTATTCCTGAAGGTACCTGTCATACCTTCTCTATTTTCCCAACTCACCTGGCTCACTAGTTAGCATATCAAGGATAAATAACATGTTGATTTGAGTAATAAATTCGGGTCAACTGAAATAGAGAGAACTAGCAAAACTATCTATGTCAGTACCCTGCATTGCAACATGTGCACCATATGCCCACGTACATGGTCATCTCACTATATTATGCGCCTAAACCATGTGCACCATCAGATACACACAATGACCCGCACATCAACTAACTACCATTGGACACATGCACCAAGCCGTGTGCATCATATCGTGAAAGTATGAGTCATCGTATCCATATGTTCCATCACCGTAAACATATATCCCATGAATGCTTTAACTTATTCAACCCCATATCTGTACCCGCAATTGCCACATGATAAAAATTAATTTCATGGTATGTGGGTATTTCCACAACACATCATGACTTTGAACAATGGTGAATCTTTCTCCACATAAGTACCAAACTCCATTGAATAGGATCAACCTTGCACAAGGATGTCTTGAGAAAACCTTGATCTTCCGAAGAATAAGATCTCCATCCTAGAAAGCTGTCAGATGTAAGTGGACCGGCAGGTACAGAAGAGAAACCCAAATTTTTAGACCTGACCAACTACCTCAAAATAAGTTGAGCCTGTGGAACCAAATGTAGTAAAACAAATCTCCTTACTGCTGTAAAAGTTTGAAATTTTTTGGAGAAGTGTAACCCACAAAATTCACCCTTTTGGTAAACCCCTATAATTCTGTAAACTTGTAGCAGTCTGGCCACATGAATTTTTCGACCCACTTAAAAGCTTTTTATGAGAAAACGTTCAACATGAATGTTGTGGGTAACTTAGTCTAGAAGATATTTTAAAAGTTTGAGAATTTTTAGTGAAGTGGTTTGGTACTTACAATCAAAATACTATCCATCTGTTCAGTCTGAAATCTGGGTCAACCTTTAGGCAAACACTTAAGGATTTGACTATCTTAAACTCTGTTTCGGAGTTGGAGTTGACTAGAAGAAATAATCACAATTATCTTAGGAACCTACAATAAAAATTGGAGAATTTTAGGACCTTGGATTCATCAGTTATGATCAATTCTATCAACTGCCCAGAATTTGTCTTGCGAAAATCGTCAAGCACAAGCTCTAAGAATGGAGAAACTAAATGTTTTACTGCGACAAGGATAGAGTTTTATGGTTTGAATCTCCATAGTGGATCCAATGAATCATGATCTCTGAAAACCCATTTCTTGATAGGTCACCTACTTCCAAAGCTTTCCAATCACTTGGGTATTAACGAAATATATCAAGACCCTAGGAAAAATTTCTCGCTAAAGTATATCTCATAATGCTATACCGAGACCACTTATAAATAGTCATTATACTCCAACTTTTGCCGATTATGGATTTCATGATTGGCTAGCCAAGCACCTCTCAAAGGCCTCATTCCATATGGATCATTATCTTCAACCGACACCTTTTCTTCAATTACACACTATTCCTACTATCAAGAAGTGTACTAGTATTTATCTTGATCACATTATGGTCTACATATCATACCACTGTTGACGGCCATTATCTCACGTTTTGACCGTCAACTTCTCGGGAATAAAATTGAGTTTTGCACTATGTTCCATGCATATTTTATTTGATTCTAATAAGTTCCACAAGTTTTGAATGAGTTGTGTTTGCAGGAATCCAGGGTCCAAAGATGGTCAAAATCAGAGAAAATCCCGACCGGCCGGCACATTCTGTGCCGACCGGCCTGACACCTCCACATACATGGGTCCAATAATTTCACTGAAGTAATGTGACATATTCATAAGGTTCCAAAACAAGGTTAGCATGTCATATCCTATCGGTGGACCCAGAAGACACAAGGATCAACCCAAAATCCCACCAGTCAGTGCCACGAGCGTCAAATGAGGAAGACACCCAGTCCAGAGGCAATGTGGAGCGTTGATATGCAATGTCGGCGAAACAGAGGGCCGAGAGGCCCCGGAGCGAGGCCGCCCGGCCTCCCCCGGGCTGCCCGGCCTAAGATTCCGGCATCCAAGGAAGATACCCGAAGAACTGACCTCCTGGAGTGATCAGAAGCCGTCCAGGCGAAGGCGGTGGATAGGTGGCAGCAGAGCCAGGCCGGCCGGCCTAGGCTAGGCCGCCCGGCTCTACAAGTCAGCCTCTCGCTTCCCGGCTTCGCGTGGAAGTTATGCACTGCCTCTACAGTTGCGTGCACCTGGCGCCAACGGCAATACCGGCCTTCTACCGACCTTGGAAGCCTATAAATACCACTCTCCCCCTCACTTGTAAACACACACTCAAAAAGAGCAATTCTCTCTTCTCAAGTCTAGAGCAGGTTAGTAGTTGGGAGTTAGAGTCGAGTCGAGCTTGTCTCGGGGATCCGGAGTCGTCATCGGAGCTCGGTAAAGCTCTTGTATCTTTTACTTTGACATTTTCAATATAAGTTATCTTCTTTATTTACTTGAGTCAGCTTTACTTTCCTCAAGTTTTACCTTTCCAAGTACTTGTACTTGTCTACGGGAGTATGTTTTACCTCTAGTTCAGTTTAAGATCCCTTTCTTGTCTGTCGGAGTTAGTCTTATGGGTTTTCTCGCCCGTACTAGTGTAACTCAAGTTAGTTCACTAGGTTGAGGGGGATTTCTCTTGAAGGCCTCATGAGAAATCCTAGTACTGAGAGCAGACATGGTGTCTGACTCAGTGCTAGCTAGAAAGTGTGTTCCACCCCACGGTACCGCAGTGGTAGGCGGAAAGTGGTGACAGCCTTGTCCGTCCCTCGTAGTCCACCACGTTTGGGTGTTTTCATAGCAGTAGGATTGCCGAAAGTATGATGGGCCCCTTCTCACCCCTGTCTGCGCCCTTCGCTTAGGCCGCCGAAGTAAGCTCCTAGTTCCGATGTCAAGTTAGAAGCTTAGATTAGTTCTAGTGAGGCTAGCTCAGTAGTTTAAAAGTGTTTCAGGAGTTCTTTCTCGCTCGTTGTCCTCCCAGCTGCTACCTCTCTAAGGTATAGAATCTCCTGTGTGTCGCACGGTCATAGCCTGGCCACTTATCTTATCAGTTATCTGGCTTACCCCTGCTGAATTAGTTGGTCGATTATTTTAGTAAAGGTTATCACTACGATTTATGATACACTTTACCATAGTGCTTCCCAGAGGATTTTCACGATACCCTAGAATACTCCAAGGTGAAATGCTACATCGGCGAATTCTGTGCGCTTGCAGAATACTTATTCAGATTGTGCATAAGAGACACCAACAAGAATTTCTGGCGCCGTTGCCGGGGAAGCAATTGGCTAAAGTCATCGTACAATTGAGTGAAAACACTTACTGTCTTATCACCGCTAATTTTAGCGGGCTTACCATTGCTCTCTCTCTCTCTCGTTTATTCGATGCAAAGCAGTGCATGACCGGTTTTGATCTACTATCCAACTTCGATCCGAATCCTCAGTGAATTGGGCGAATTGTAAGACGCCGCGTCGTCCCACCCCAGAAGAAACCCACTTGGAATCCTCGTTTGTCAGTCTCAGCACCACCCATGGCCAAGACTCTTAGGCAGTACTCGGCCCTGTCCAGCAGCCACATCCCTACTGGACTAAACAATGACCAAGGCAATGATGGCTTTGAGCTCAAGTCGGGACTGGTGAACATGGTTCAAGTGAGTCTATTATGTCGAAAGGCATCGGAGGATGCCAACGCTCACCTTCAAAATTTCTTGGAAGTGAGCAGCACTATCAACCCCAGAGGTACCACGATGGATAATGTCCGTCTACGGCTGTTCCCATTCTCCTTGCTAGGCAAGGCGAAGATGTGGTTTTACACCAATAAAGCAGACTTCACAACATGGGAAGCTTGCTCCAATGCATTCCTGATGAAGTACTTTCCGGTGGGCAAAACCAATGCCCTCCGAGGAAAAATCTCTGGATTTCAGCAGTTCCCGGATGAAGCCATTCCGGAAGCTTGGGAGAGATTCCAGGAATACATTGCAGCATGTCCCCACCACAGCATGGAGGAATGGCTGATTATTCAGAGTTTCTTCAATGGCCTAAACACACCAGCCCAGAATCACATTGATGTAGCATCAGGTGGTTCCTTTCTTTCGCTCAGCGTGCCTGAAGCAAAGGCGCTGGTAGAGAAGATTGCTTCCAACCAGAGTTGGAAAGGTGATAGGCAGCAACAACCCCGCAAGGGAGTTCATCAGATCGATAGTATCAATATGCTTGCTGCCAAGATGGACCTTCTCATGAAGAGACTGGAGTCTCCACACCAGGAGGCTAACCAAGTTATGGATTCTCGCATGACATGCGAGGTGTGCGGAGAAACTGGACACATGGGCAGCTCTTGCCCGGTCACTTAGGAGGAAGCTGACTTTGTTGGAGCAAACAACTCCAACAGCTCAGGCTTCCGTCCTCAGCAGGGTTAGAATTCCAAGCCCAACCTCCCCTTCAGACAGCAGCAAGGTATGAATTTTAATAACAATTTTCAACCTTCTTTAAAGGACCTAGTCAATGGCCAAAAACAAATTAATGACAACATTAGTAAGAAATTCCTTGCTAATGATAAAATTTTGGAGTCTTTGGCCGGACAACTGGAGGGCATAAACTCTGTTATTAAAAATCAGTTGAGCTTCAATAAAATGATAGAAACTCAAGTTGCTCAACTAGCCTCATCTTGTCCTAACAACAAATCAGGAAAACTTCCTGGGCAACCAGAAGTCCCCACTAAAGAGAGTGTTAGTGCGGTAACTACGCGGACGAGTAAGTCCACGCAAGAACCACCATACCCTAAAGATGCAGGATCTCGGCGAAAAGCCGTACCCGCCAGCAATACCTCTGCTGCAGACGAAGACCAGGAGGAGGTAGAAGAGTCCAACATCACTGCTGCCCAGGAGGAAACCGTGGAACCCCCTAGAACTTCACGGGAGTTTCATGACACTACTGCCTTACCGTTTCAGGAACGGTTAAGGAAGCCAGTGGCCGACGAGCAATTCAGCAAGTTCATCGAGGTAATACGGAAGTTGTATGTCAATATACCGCTTCATGATGCTATGCAGGTACCAACCTATGCCAAGTACATCAAGGATATACTTGGTAACAAGAGAAGCCGAGGTCGTGCAACTCACAGAGTAGTGTAGTGCAGCTATACTCGATCCTCTCCTGGAGAAGAAGAAAGATCCAGGATGCCCCACAATCACATGTTCAATTGGGAGTCAGCATTTCTCACACGCTTTGTGTGATCTGGGAGCAAGCGTCAGTGTCATGCCCAAGGTAGTCTACGACAAACTAAACTATCATGAGCTTGCCCCTACTGCTATGTGCTTGCAGCTAGCAGACCAGACGGTCCGTTACCCCACGGGGATTGCAGAGAACGTTCTGGTTAAAATTCGGAACTTCTTTATTCCCTTTGACTTCGTCATCCTCGACATGGAGGTCGACACCAAGACACCTCTCATTCTGGGAAGGCCATTCTTGAGTACCGCAAATGGACACATTGATGTTGGAGCCGGAGAGATCCAACTCAACATCAATGGGCAGACAGAGAGGTTCGCCTTCCAACCGAAGGTAGAACAATGTTCCCAGGTCAAAGCATTCGACCGGAAGAAATCCGAGAAAGCGCAGGAGAAGCCATCAACACCTACCATCGATATCCTTGCCGAGCTCTTGGAATAACTAAGAATCGACAGGGAAATCAGAGTGCACAACTACAAGAACGCAAAACGACGAATCCTTTGTAGAGAATTCGAGGAATCGGAGGCGAAAGCGATCAAAACGAAACCCGCCACCAAGAAGGAATGGCGGAGAAAAGTGTCTTCGTCTGGAACTCCATCCGGCGACGACAACAAAACCCGGGGTATGGAGAGTCCCGCTCAGGACTTAAAACCTGAGCTATCGCCATGAGAATCATGGTACGTATCCATTCCTTGCATTTGCATATAGGATAGTTTTATTTCTTGCATAATTTTCCTTTATAAGAATCATGGCTTGTTTATTCTCTCAAACTAAAATTTAAAATTTTGTTACATTGCATATAAAAAAAAGAAAAAAAAGAAAATTTCGGCCAAATAGTAGGCCGGCCGGCCCCACATGGTCTCCTTTGGTCAGGGGGGCAGCAAGAATATGGTGCTCGGAGTGTCTACGAAGCAGAGCAAAAGGGGAGACAAGGAATGGAGTGGTGCAGGGGCGTGTGGTTATGATGAAGGCCGGCCTGCCCACCTCCACGACCACAGCATCATCAGCAGCCAGAGCACTCCCACCAGCAGGTCTACATGCTAGGCAATGACATGGACGAAGGGAGGCCGCGGGAAGTGCCGCTCGGCACTGTAAAGACCAGCCAGCCTGGCCCCTGCGCCCCTCTATAAAAGCCACCTCGTCATCGTCAATCATCGCACCCTCGCTCTGAGTACGCAGGTTCCTCTCTTGAGCACTCTCTCCCTCGCTCCCTCTCTGAGTTTTCTTGCTTAACGAAGCTCTTAGGAGCTAATTAAGCCAAGTAACTCAAGTGCTAGCCCCCAAAAATAGTAGTAGTACTGAGATTAGCTCGGCACTAATCCAATAAAATTAGTAGTAACCCTCTCCTAAAAAAAATGAAAACCACAAAAATACTTCCAGTAGAATAATGCTCTGAACGAAGAACATTTGTGGTGGACTGATCCCCACAAGAACGACTAACCACTGACCCCCTCCGATTATTTTTCCCTGCATTTTCTTTGCACTAATCTTCTGCATGAGCCATGCCGCTGTGGGGGAACATCAAGGGCAAGGTGAAGAAGATAGGCTCGTCATCCCGATCCCACAGTTCACGAGCGTCATCAGACTCCTGGGATGACATGTCGGTGGATTCTGTTCGCCGACCGTCATAGTTCCAGGAAGAAGAGGGGGAAGTCCCTGCTCTCCAGCAGTCCTGAGGCCCCATCTCAAAATTAGGGTCCTGACGTCGGTCGATCAGATCGTCATCCAGACTGATTATGAGCGGGATGCCCTCGAGCTATTGAAGAAGCAGTCGTACGGCCACGCCAAGCGGTTCGATACAGAATTCCTCATGATGACAGGACTCCGCCAGGACATGAACTGTGCATTCACTACCGCGGGATGGTCGCACTTCGCCGACATCACCGAACCAGGTTCGCACCTTCTCACCATGGAGTTTCTGTCCACACTCCATGTCGAAACCGTTGGAAAAGAAACTAAAATTCACAACCACTTTTCAATGAGTTCTTTGAAATGCGGCCCAAAGACTTTAGTAATGCACTAGGCTTCAGTAAGAAATGCATATTAGAAGCTAATGCATTAAATGATTATGACCGTAGTGCTTGGTGGAATGAAATCTTAGATGAACCAGTATGTAGTAAGAACAGCATAGTCACTATTCATAATCCAGCTCTGAGAGTCCTAGCCAAGTACCTAGCCATGGTAGTGTTTTCCCGAGCAGACCTCAGGCTATGTAGTTCCTCGGAGCTCATATGCCTTTATGCTATGGCAAAGAAGATTCGCTACTCACCTGTCATGGGCATGGTCGCACATTGGCAGAAAATGATCACGTGCAAATCTCCCATCGACATAACCTCACTGGTCACCCGCATTGCGTGGTATGTTGGTGTCCTGGAGAATGCACATGTCACATATCTGCCCGCGACGGATGAGTACCGAACCTTCATTGGTCTGGAGCACTTTGTTCACGCGCACATGATGTATGAAGGTCCCGGGAACTCAGTCTTCATGTGCTATCCGGGGTATGAGAAAGAGTTCGAGCTGCCATGCCCAAAACTCTCACTCTATTCCGTGAAGCGTCTTACCCTCCAGATGGAAAAGAAGGAGCCAGCACGCCACATCACAGCTGGTCCTATGACACGTGGCAGAGTTCGGCGTGACACATAGTTGGTCGAGGGTGGCACGTCATGGCAGGCAGGAGTTTCCCGCCAGCCACGAGCTTCACGTGAGGCCCGTGCTTCCCAGGAAGCCGGACCGTCACACGCTACACCCTCACCAGATACCTCAGCATAGCCTCACCCAGACACCACTTACATGAGCTTCGAGGAGGCCTACAGGTTTTACGACAAGGGTGGCCAGCCCTCGTACCAGCCAGAGGGTAGCACGGGGGACGGGCACGACCAGGGGTTTTATTACCCCTCAGGCATGGGAGCCTCCCATGGCCCACAGGTCGGCCTGTCTGTGCCAGCACGCTTTGAGTACGACAACCCGCTCACACGGGGGCTGTCGGATCTCACTGCCCGCATGAGCACCATAGAGTTACAACAGGAGGAGTTGAGACACGGCCTCGATCACAACACCAGCCTCACACAGGAGAGTTGGGGGATGATTTCCTCCATGTCATATGATTGGCGCCGTGGTATGTTCCACCCCCCGCCACAGCCAGACCAGTAGCCCCGAAGCTTGGGGGGAGAGATCGTCAGTGCCCAGGTAAGTCGTCATACCCGCTCGTTCTGTTCAGTTAAAAAAAAAGAGAATTGCCATGCTTAGAATAAATGTGTGGAAATCTGTGCAAACCCTTATCTTAGAAATGATGAATAGTTTCTCTGTTTGAGCTTTGCATGTGCCCCGTTTACAGCTTTTTTCTCATCCAGTACTAGAGCTAGTTGGTTCATAATAGACACAATCAAATCTATTTGTGTGGGAGCATTTAACATGATTTCTAAGTCTAAGTTGTTGTGGGATTCGAGATAGCCTACATTGGAATTAAAACTATCTACCTCAGTAAGGAAAATTCTCGGAGTAAAAATTAAAATATGATAAGGTTTCCCTGTTGGTTTACATGTCTCATCCAGAGCCATAATGACATTTCATACATGAGCTACCATAGGCTATCTTGATTTACTTTGAGCTTTGTCGAATGGTGATTTCACTTGAGAAAAGGTACTTGTCATCTACCAGTCTTTCTCCTTTGTGTATCCATTTCATTGCTAGCCTCAAAGTGTCTAGTATGACAATTGCCTACTCCGGGTATTGTCACCCACTTCCGCCAGACAATTCCACCACAACTCAGCCCAAAATCTCCAATGTGCGCCTATCCATTCCCAAAAGGGTCAAAATTTCTTCAAAAGCTCCCTCTGAAATGCGCTGAAAATCAAGAAGGACATGAAGTTATCTTCTTTAAAAAAAAGAAGTGCTCATGATCCTTAGCAAAAAATAGTGCAAAAGAGGAGTTCAATAAAATGACACAAAAATATTTCCAAAGTGTGAGTCCATTTCTCCCTCTCCCTTGAACATTCTTGACTCCATAAGATCATAACAGAATTTGATCAAGTATCTATCTCTTGCGAACCACTCTTTGGCTCAGCAACACAGGTAATCAGGGTATGCCACACTCTTCCTACCCAGAGCTCCAGATATCAGCCTTAGATGAGGAAGAAGTTGGTCAGTTTCGACCTTGGTGAGGACTATACACCTTGAGCGATTGAGAGTACCTTCAGGGAACTTTAATCATATGCATATCTACAAAATACTCCGAGAACAAATCTGAATAGGGAAAGCAGGAAAATATTCCGGTGAAGGTTGTTCAGTCGTCCAACCGCTCAAGACGAGGGATGAAATGTGAAATAAGCCACATCATCCAGAACATATAGGTATGAGCCAACTTACTCGAAACACATATGGATAGAGTAATATGCTGTGCACAGGGTACCTGCAGAGGGCAAACATTGATGCAACTACTGATCCACCGAGCCTCAGTGGTAAGCTTTGCTCGACGACGAGCAAAGGTTTAAGCTTGGGGGGGGGTGTTGACGGCCATTATCTCATGTTTTGACTGTCAACTTCTCGGGAATAAAATTGAGTTTTGCACTATGTTCCATGCATGTTTTATTTGATTCTAATAAATTCCACAAGTTTTGGATGAGTTGTGTTTGCAGGAATCCAGGGTCCAAAGATGGTCAAAAACAGAGAAAATCCCGACCGGCCGGCACATTCCGTGCCGACCGGCCTGACACCTCCACATACATGGGTCCAATAATTTCACTAAAGCAATGTGACATGTTCATAAGGTTCCAGAACAACATTAGCATGTCATATCCTGTCGGTGGGCCCGGAAGGCACAAGGATCAACGCAAAATCCAACCTGTCAGTGCCACGAGCATCAAATGAGGAAGACACCCAGTCCAGAGGCAATGTGGAGCGTTGATATGCAACGTCGGCGAAACAGAGGGCCGAGAGGCCCCGGAGCCAGCTGCTCGGCCTAAGATTCCAGCATCCAAGGAAGATACCCGAAGAACCGACCTCCTGGAGTGATCAGAAGCCGTTCACGCGAAGGAGGTGGACAGGTGGCAGCAGGGCTAGGACGGCCGGCCTAGGCCAGGCCGCCCGGCTCCACAAGTCAGTCTCTCGCCTCCCGGCTTCGCGTGGAAGTTAAGCACCGCCTCTACAGTTGCGTGCACCTGGCACCAACAGCAATACCGGCCTTCTACCGACCTTGGAAGCATATAAATACCACTCTCCCCCTCACTTGTTGTGACACCCCGGCCTATAGATAGTACAGGAGAATTTGAGAATCTCTCAGACGAGGCAGAAGAGTTATGCAGATCTGAGTTGAAGAAGTGCTTGAGAGTGCCAGAAGAATAGGCACCACTGGATGGGTTAGATGTGTAGGAAGATCTGACCTATACTGAGCATCCGGTGAAGATTCTGGAGACATCGGAGAGGGTTACACGGAACAAGCGCATCAATATGTGCAGAGTCCAGTGGAGTCATCACAGTGAAGCTGAGGCTACATGGGAGCGAGAAGATGAGCTGAGGAAGACATATCCAGATCTCTTTGCTAGCCAGCCCTCTATGTTCTGTGCTTGAGTGGCTCACGTCTCGTTAAAATTGGTTTTCTAGAAACATGGTTTAGGGGGCCAGCACGGTGCTTAGTGCTTGGTTGGCCACTCTCCCTAAGGACCGGTTCATAGAGCGACAACCTGGGACAACAGCGCTACCACAAGACTGGAATGGGACGGTCTTGGCTTACTAATTAGGTCTTTTTAGTTTGGAGTAACTTACCTGCGGGGCAAGGGTGGTAAGCTTCTTTGGCCCTCGTACTGAGTGGCCTCGTCTGTGCTTTGTGTCTTGACGCCCACTAGACCGGCTCCATCGTCGCCGATCCAACCCTCGCGGTTACGCCTTACCAACGAGATTCTTTGTAACGGCCTCGTAGTGAGTTTGCTAGTCATCTCACCTACGGAAGTGTGATGAACAACTAGCGTAGCTCATGACTTGTGGGTAAAGATGTGCAACATCTGTAGAGTGTAAAACTAGTATACTAGCCATGCTCATGGTCATGAGCGGCCCAGATCCTCCTTTTGATTAGTGGGGTTATCTCCTTTTGATTAAGGGGGTTCCCCGGGTGGTTTGGTTTGGTTTGGTTCTCAGTAGTTCATAATTAATTTTGATTAATTACTGTGTAACTGGGTTTATGGTAATTCACCAACTTGTAGTAATTAGCTTTAATAAAATTTTGCCAAGATTAAAAGCTAATGCAGTTGAGTTAGCCAACCTTAGAGTCTCATAGTTTGTGTTATACTTGTTGAGTACAAGTTGTGTACTCACTCTTGCCTACTCGACTCTTTTCCTCTTGTTCTCTTTGGGAATACCCTACTGCTGCTCAGTTCCCGACGACGCGGAGGAGTTCACCCGGAGCTACCAGGAGTACGAGGACTTCTAGGCATTCGTCTCCCAGTCGACGTCCCTGTGGCGCCCAGCTTCCGAGAGTTTCGTACTTGTTTTACACTTCCGCATACTCTGTATCAGACATTTGTCATTTATGTAATAAATAACATTCGTACTCACTTTATTATATCTTTTTCTGTGATATGTGTTGTGATATACTGTTCATTCTGTTGAATATACGTGTTTCTTGATCCTGGCACGTATATGATTGCTCGGTTTATGTCCTTTTATAAACCGGGTATTACAGAGTGGTATCAGAGCTATATTGACTGTAGGAAGAAAGCCTAGATAGAACTGGTCGAGTTTTAGGTCTTCTTCTCTCTAAGCCTTGTCTGCTGAAACTATTTTGCTATTATATTCCTTGAATTCTAAGATTTTTACTCGTCTTGCCTTGATTTTTCTCTATAGAATAGTTTCCGTAGATTCTGGCCTAAAGTAAGTCGACCGACCATCGTAGGTGTAAGCTAAATGACCCTTTATAATAGCATGATAGAACATTCTACGACGCGTTGTGTTAGTCGAGTTGTGTGTTAAACTCGGCTAAAGTGTAAATTTGTATGCTTGTCATTATGCAACATGTTTGATTTGGATCTTTGGTTGATTTCATAGCTTAGTAGTTAAATTTGTTTAGTGAAAATCAGTTCCTAAGTTAAAGTTTAATCAATTAATAACACTGAGTTAGATCGTTGGGGTTAAACCATGCACTCTGTTTCCCTCTACCTTATCATGCCTTGGGCTTCTCCTGTCTTGCTTGTTGAGAAGAAGGATAGTGCGAAGAGGATGTGATATCCCGGGGTTAACCAACGAGGACGTCGGTCCTCTAAGGGGGTAGGGATGTGACACCCTGGCCTACAGATAGTACAGGAGAATTGGAGAATCTCTCAGACGAGGCAGAAGAGTTATGCAAATCTGAGTTGAAGAAGTACTTGAGAGTGCCAGAAGAATAGGCACCACTGGATGGGTTAGATGTGCAGGAAGATCTAACCTATACTAAGCATCCGGTGAAGATTCTGGAGACATCGGAGAGGGTTACACGGAACAAGCGCATCAAGATGTGCAGAGTCCAGTGGAGTCATCACAGTGAAGCTGAGGCTACATGGGAGCGAGAAGATGAGCTGAGGAAGACATATCCAGATCTCTTTGCTAGCCAGCCCTTAGAATCTCGGGACGAGATTCCTGTAAGGGGGTAGGATTTGTAACACCCTAATTTAAATTTCAGTATTTAATAATAAATTTAATTGGCTTTATTTAATTTTCTAAGATTTATATGCTTAGTCTTGCATTTAAATTAATTTTATTTCATAAGTAATTAAAATTTTCTAGGTTCGACATGTTTGTGCATACATGCTGGTGCATAAGTTTTATTTGGTTGAGTGCATAGGGTTTGAATTCAAATTTTATTTGAATTCAAATTAGTTTGAGTTAGTTTGAAAAAGAAAAGGAATAGAAAAGAGAAAGGAAATAAAAGAAACCAAACCCAGGAAACCGGCCCAGCAAACCAGCCCAGGCGGCCCGACCCACCTCAGCCTGCGACCTCCCTCACCCAGCGCCCCGCGGCCCGCTTACCTTCCTCCGCAACCCAGCTCGCAGCCCGAGCCCAGCTCCCTTTCCTTTCCTCCCGCGTCCGGCCCAGCTTCCTCTCTCTGCAGCGCGCTCAGCCCAGTTCCGCGCGTCGCGCGCTTCCCCTGACAGCATGGTCCCACATGTCAGCTTCCCCGTCTTCCTCGCGCCAGCAACAAACCGCGCCAGTTCTGCTGTGATCCCCGCAGCGTATCAGCTGGGCACGCTCGCCCAAGATGCCCGGGCCTCCTTTAACTGGCCCCGAAACCCCCTTCACCCGCACCTGCTATCTCCACGACCCCAGAACCCTAGCGCAGCCCCACCCCGCTTTGCTGTGCCCAGCGCCGCTCCTCTGCGCTGCCGTGCCCACGCCGCTCTGCCGCGTCCTAGCCCCTGTGAACCGCCGCAGTAGCTCCGCCATGAGCCCAGGAAGCTTCCCGAGCCGGCCTTCCTCGAGATCAGCCCGTGCAACGGCCGGAATCGCGCTCGAGACCCAACGCCGGTGAGATACTCAGCCGCTGCGATTCCTCGCTGTCGTTGATGCTTCGGCCTCCCTGACCCCCCATCACACCATCGCAGGTCCTCCCTGAGTCGATCCGTGGGACCCAGAAGCCTGGTGACGCACGCCAGCACCCTCCTCCTCGAGCTCCGCCCGTGCGCCGCCGCCTGACCTCGACGCCGTCGACCCTGCGCTGCGTCCCAGCCTGACACGAGTCCTCGGTAAGCTTCAGCTCGATGCCCTAGTCCTTTTGCGCTAGCTGTCATAGACCGTAGGCCGCAACCGAGGTTAGAACACCGGTCACCGGTGTTCGGCCGCCGCCGCTCCGCCGTGGCGAACCCCCCTCTGCACTGCACAACCGCGCGCCGGCTTTGCCCAGACTCGTGTTGGCCTTCTGCACGCGCATGCATCCTTTTGTGCCCAGACCCGTGCCCAGTCCAACTTCTTTCGTTTTGACCCCGGGATTGCCGGTTCAGCAAACCCCGGTGAACCACGCACCACCGAGCCGCCATCTCCGACGAGGACCACACACGAGACCCCGACCTGTCTTTCTATCGTCTCCAGTGGATCACGCAAGGTGTGAGGGTCGTTCCTAGCCAAAACCCGCCCTGTTTCAAGCCTCGGAGCACCGTTATCGGTGTTCGCCGGCGAAACACCGCCGCGGGAGCTTCGTCCCCGGCGAACTGCGCCACCTCAAACCCTCGCCGAGTATCCTGAGCCGCTAGATCAACATCCTACGGCCGCAGTTAACCCGAGCCGAGTCAAACGGATGGCGTACCGGTCTGCGCCGGTCCATTTTGCTAAAGAGCCCCTGACTTTTTAGGGAATCAACCCGCGGTCCTTCTCAGTTCCAAAGAATTTCCAGAAAGGCCCAGTTTTTAACGTTTAGACCCCTGCGCTTTTCCCTTTTTGAACCCGCCGTCCAGCCCCTGTGTTTTTACGCGCTGACCCCTAGATCTATCCTTTAATTATGTATAGGTCCCTGGTTTTTGCGCAGAAACCCCTGGAAACTCTGTTTTCTTACAGTTTAGCCCCTAGATCTTGTTTTAAGCCTAGTTTTCGCGTTCTAGCTCCATTTTAGGTGTTCTTTATGTCCACACGATCATTGTAACGCATAGAATAGTTTTAGCCTAGTTTTGTTTGCTGTTTTTATGTATTGTTGTACTGTTTCTTAGTGTTTGCTCTTGTTTGCATGTATGTGTATGTGCTGGACTTGTTTTGGCGTTGCGATCGTGAGTAGATGTTGATCCTTCGGTGGAGTACCAGTACCCGGAGCAGCCACCATCTTCACAGCTGTTTAAGTAGCAGCAGGAGAACTTTGAGGAAGGTAAGTATAACATGAACATCCTATCACTTTTAAATACATTTTCATACTGCATTTTAATATTGTATGCCTATAAGGACTTTCCTAGCCACTTTATATCCTTTATATATATCCCTTGGGTTGCACTTTGGTTAGTTGTGCTAGGTGCCGCGCTATAACACACTTGGTCCTTTTTAATTAATTTGATTAATGGTATATGCAACTTAATTCTGAGAGTGGCCCTCTGTGTTCTGTGCTTCAGTGGCACACGTCTCGTTAAAACTGGTTTTTCTAGAAACATGGTTTAGGGGGCCAGCCCAGTGCTTAGTGCTTGGTTGGCCACTCTCCCTAAGGACCGGTTCATAGAGAGACAACCTGGGACAACAGCGCTACCACAAGAGTGGAATGGGACGGTCTTGGCTTACTAATTAGGTCTTTTTGGTTTGGAGTAACTTACCTACGGGGCAAGGGTGGTAAGCTTCTATGGCCCTCGTGCTGAGTGGCCTCGTCTGTGCTTTGTGTCTTGACGCCCACTAGACCTGCTCCATCGTCGCCGATCCAACCCTCGCGGTTACTCCTTACCAACGAGATTCTTTGTAACGGCCTCGTAGTGAGTTTGCTAGTCATCTCACCTACGGAAGTGTGATGAACAACTAGCGTAGCTCACAACTTGTGGGTAAAGATGTGCAACCTCTGCAGAGTGTAAAACTGGTATACTAGCCGTGCTCACGGTCCTGAGCGGCCCAGATCCTCCTTTTGATTAGTGGGGTTATCTCCTTTTGATTAAGGGGGTTCCACGGGTGGTTTGGTTTGGTTTGGTTCTCAGTAGTTCATAATTAATTATGATTAATTACTATGTAACTGGGGTTATGGTAATTCACCAACTTGTAGTAATTAGCTTTAATAAAATTTTGCCTAGATTAAAAGCTAATGCAGTTGAGTCAGCCAACCTTAGAGCCTCATAGTTTGTGTTATACTTGTTGAGTACAAGTTGTGTACTCACTCTTGCCTACTCTACTCTTTTCCTCTTTTTCTCTTTGGGAATACCCTAATGCTGCTCAGTTCCTGGTGACGCGGAGGAGTTCACCCGGAGCTACCAGAAGTACGAGGACTTCTAGGCGTTCGTCTCCCAGTCGACGTCCCTGTGGCACCCAGCTTCCAAGAGTTTCGTACTTGTTTTACGCTTCTGCATACTCTGTATCAGATATTTGTCATTTATGTAATAAATAACATTTGTACTCACTTTATTATATCTTTTTACATGATATGTGCTGTGATATACTATTCATTCTATTGTATATACGTGTTACTTGATCCTGGCACGTATATGATTGCTCGGTTTATGTCCTTTTATAAACCGGGTGTTACACTTGTAAACACACACTCAAAAGGAGCAATTCTCTCTTCTCAAGTCTAGAGCAGGTTAGTAGTTGGGAGTTAGAGTCGAGTCGAGCTTGTCTCGGGGATCCGGAGTCGTCATCGGAGCTCGGTAAAGCTCTTGTATCTTTTCCTTTGACATTTTCAATATAAGTTATCTTCTTTATTTACTTGAGTCAGCATTACTTTCCGCAAGTTTTACCTTTCCAAGTACTTGTACTTGTCTGTGGGAGTACGTTTTACCTCTAGTTCAGTTTAAGGTCCCTTTATTGTCTATCGGAGTTAGTCTAACGGGTTTTCTCGCCCGTAGTAGTGTAACTCAAGTTAGTTCACTAGGTTGAGGGGGATTTCTCTTGAAGGCCTCAAGAGAAATCCTGGTACCGAGAGCAGATGTGGTGTCTGACACAGTGCTAGCTAGAAAGTGTGTCCCACCCCACGGTACCGCAGTGGTAGGCGGCAAGTGGTGACAGCCTTGTCCGTCCCTCGTAGTCCACCACGTTCGGGTGTTTTCATAGCAGTAGGATTGCCAAAAGTATGTTGGGCCCCTTCTCACCCCTATCTGCGCCCTTCACTTAGGCCGCCGAAGTAAGCTCCTAGTTCCGACATCAAGTTAGAAGCTTAGATTAGTTCTAGTGAGGCTAGCTCAGTAGTTTAGAAGTGTTTCAGGAGTCCTTTCTCGCTTGTTGTCCTCCCAGCTGCTACCTCTCTAAGGTATAGAATCTCCTGTGTGTCACATGGACATAGCCTGGCCACTTATCTTATTAGTTATATGGCTTACCCCTGCTGAATTAGTCGGTCGATTATCTTAGTAAAGGTTGTCACTACGATTTACGATAAACTTTACCATAGTGCTTCCCTGAGGATTTTCATGATACCCTGGAATACTCCAAGGTGAAGTGCTACACCGGTAAATTCTGTGCGCTTGCAGAATACCTATTCAGATTGAGCATAAGAGACACCAAGAAGCATTTCTGGCGCCGTTGCCGGGGAAGCAATTGGCTAAAGTTATCATACAATTGAGTGAAAACACTTATTGTCTTATCACCGCTAATTTTAGCGGGCTTACCATTGCTCTCTCTCTCTCTCTCATTTATTCGATGCAGAGCAGTGCATGACCAGTTTTGATCTACCATCAAACTTCGATCCGAATCCTCAGAGAATTGGGCGAATTGTGAGACGCCGCGTCATCCCACCCCAGAAGAAACCCACTTGGAATCCTCATTTGTCAGTATTAGCACCACCCATGGCCAAGACTCTCAGGCAGTACCCGGCCCCATCCAGCTGCCACATCCCTACTGGACTGAACAATGACCAAGGCAATGATGGCTTTGAGCTCAAGTCGGGGCTGGTGAACATGGTTCAAGCGAGTCCATTCTATGGAAAGGCATCGGAGGATGCCAACGCTCACCTTCAAAATTTCTTGGAAGTGAGCAGCACTATCAACCCCCGAGGTACCACGTTGGATAACGTCCGTCTACAGTTGTTCCCATTCTCCTTGCTAGGCAAGGCGGAGATGTGGTTCTACACCAACAAAGCAGACTTCACAACATGGGAAGCTTGCTCCAATGCATTCCTGACGAAGTACTTTCCGGTGGGCAAAACCAATGCCCTCCGAGGAAAAATCTCTGGATTTCAGCAGCTCCCGGACGAAGCCATTCCGGAAGCTTGGGAGATATTCTAGGAGTACATTGTAGCATGACCCCACCACGGCATGGAGGAATGGCTGATTATTCAGAGTTTCTTCAATGGCCTGAACACGCCAGCCCAGAATCACATTGATGCAGCATCAGGTGGTTCCTTTCTTTCGCTCAGCGTGCCTGAAGCAAAGGCACTGGCAGAGAAGATTGCTTCCAACCAAAGTTGGAAAGGTGATAGGCAGCAGCAACCCCGCAAGGGAGTTCATCAGATCGACAGTATCGATATGCTTGCTGCCAAGATGGACCTTCTCATGAAGAGACTGGAGTCTCCACACCAGGAGGCTATCCAAGTTATGGATTCTCGCATGACATGCGAGGTGTGCGGAGAAACTGGACACATGGGCAGCTCTTGCCCGGTCACTCAGGAGGAAGTTCACTTCGTTGGAGCGAACAACTCCAACAGCTCAGGCTTCCGTCCTCAGCAGGGTTGGAATTCCAAGCCCAACCTCCCCTTCAGTCAGCAGCAAGGTATGAATTTTAATAACAACTTTTAGCCTTCTTTAAAGGACCTAGTCTATGGCCGGAAACAAATTAATGACAACATTAGTAAGAAGTTTCTTGCTAATGATAAAATTTTGGAGTCTTTGGCAGGACAACTAGAGGGCATAAACTCTATTATTGAAAACTAATTGAGCTTCAATAAAATGATAGAAACTCAAATTGCTCAACTAGCCTCATCTTGTCCTAACAACAAATCGGGAAAACTTCTTGGGCAACCAGAAGTTCCCCCGAAAGAGAGTGTTAGTGCGGTAACTACACGGACGGGTAAGTCCACGCAAGAACCACCATAACCTAAATATGCAGGATCTCGGTGGAAAGCCGTACCCGCCAGCAATACCTCTGTTGCAGACGAAGACCAGGAGGAGGCAGAAGAGTACAACATCACTGCTGCCCAGGAGGAAACCGTGGAACTCCCTAGAACTTCACGGGAGTTTCATGACACTACTGCCTTACCGTTTCCGGAATGGTTAAGGAAGCCGGTGGCCGACGAGCAATTCGGCAAGTTCGTTGAGGTAATATAGAAGTTGTATGTCAATATACCGCATCTTGATGCTATGCAGGTGTTGGTGTTTCTTATGCTCAATAGAATATGGATTCCGCAAGCGCACAGAATCACCGCTGTAGCACTTCACCTTGGAGTATTCCAGGGTATCGTAATTTTCCTCAGAGAAGCACTATGGCAAAGAGTATCGAAGAATCGAATGACAAACTTTACTAGAGTTATCAACCGACTAACTTAGTAGGGGTAGGCCTCATAGATAAGATAAGATAAGATAATGGCCAACGAAGACCGTCTGACATAGTAGACTTTAATCCTTAGAGAGGTAAGTAGCTGGGAGGACAACGAGCCAGAAAGACTCCTAAAACACTTCTAAACTATCGAGCTAACCTCTCTAGACTAAACCTTGCTTCTAACTGGTTATCGGGAACCTAGAGCTTACTTCGGCGGCCTCAGGGAAGGACTCAGACTGGGGTGAGAAGGGAGTCCAACTACAGTCGGCACTACTGCTATGAAAGCACCCGAACGTGGTGGACTACAAGGGATGGACAGGGCTGTCACCACCTGCCGCCTACCACAACGGTACCGTGGGGCGGAACACAGTTTCTAGCTAACACTAAGCTCGGACACCACGTCCGTACTCGGTGTTAGGATTTCTCTTGTCGCGAACAAGAGAAATCCCCCTCAACCTAGGGACCTAACTTGAGTTCCCTAGTCCGGGCGAGAAAACCCGTAAGGTAAGATCCCGATAAACAAGAGAGAAACAAAGCCTAAGCTAAAGGAATTACTTACGCACACAAGTATGATAACTTGAGAAGATAAATAAATGCCGAAAGTAAAGCTGACTCGAAAAGATATAGAACATAACTTATATTGATAAATGCCAAAGGAAAAGATAAAAGAGCTTATACCCGACTTCCGATGACGACTCCGGAATCCTGAGACAAGCTCGACTCGAGTCTAACTCCTAGACTACCTAACCTACTCTAGAAAGGAAAAGTGAGAAGAGAACTCCTTTTGGTGTGTGTACAAGTGATGAATGGAGGTCCTATTTATAGTGGTTAGAGGTCGGTAATTGACCGGTAGCTGCAGTTGTAAGCAACCCCTAACTTGGCTTCAACTCCACATGAAGGGGGGACGCTAGAGGATGCCAGGTGGGGCCAACCGGCCTCCCCTAGGCCATCCGTCCTGGGGATGCCGCCTCTCGGGCACCGCCTTCGGATGGACGCTCCTGATCTCTCCTGGATGTCAGTTCTTGTTGCTTAGCTCCAACGCAGACAAGGCCAGGCCAGCCGGCCTAAGGGAGGCCGGCCGGCCTCTCCATGGCACGTGATGGCCCTCGGTTCCACCGACATTATGACTTGACGCTTGTGATTGCTTCAGGGTATTGGATCACTGGCTTGTTCTCAATGTTGCACTGACTTGTGGGTCCTTTGATCCATGGATAAGCCTTTCAGTCCATTCGATCAAACCGACCTCCAATCCATGTCTCAGGGATAACTTACTCGTGTCATATTGCCCCTGAACCGAAGATGTGGCACACTTAATGGAGGTACTAGGCCGGCCGGCCTGGGTTTTTCCCAGTTTCGGCTCATTTTTGGTATATTATCTCCTGAAAGCAAAACTCATCCAAAACTTGTTGCACTTATTAGAAAAAAAAGGTAAAATATGTATGAAACATGGTGCAAAGCTCAATTTATTCCCGAGAAGTTGACGGTCAAAATAGGAAATAATGGCCGTCAACACCCCCCAAGCTTAAACTTTTGCTCATCCTCGAGTAAAGCTAAAACTGAGGCTCGGTGGATCAGGAGTTCCATCGATGTTCATACCCTGTAGATACCGTATGCACAACATATTACTCTAACCCTTGTGTACTTTGAATAAGTTGGCTCATACCTTGATTTCTATAGATGGGGCTTACTCGCATTTCATCCCTCGTCTTGGGCGGTTGAGCGACTGACCAACCTTTACCCGAATATTTCCTGCTGCCTATTCAGGTTCCTATCTCGGAGTTTTGCTTGTTTTCAAAAATGGTTTAAGATTCCCTGATGGTGCTCTCAAATCGCTCAAGGTGTATGATCCTCACCATGGTCGGGAATTTTGACCATCTTCATCCTACTCTAAGGCTGATATCTAGAGTTTTGGGTATGAAGAGTGTAACATACCTTTGTTACTTGTGTTGCCGAGCCGAAGAGTGGTTTGCAAGAGGTCGGTACTCGATCAAATCCCGATCTTATGGAAGGTGAAAATGTTCAGTGGAGAGGTAGGAAATGGACTCACGCTTAGAACATCTCTAGTCTTTCTATTTGAGCTCCTTATTTCGTCTCTCTTGAGTGGAGGTATGGGTCTTGTCTCCTTTTTATTTTTCTTTCTTTGCTTCTTTGTCTAGTTTTTTTTTTAAAAAGAAGATGACCCATACTCCATGAGGATAAAGTTGTTGGAAGGGAGCATTTCTTGGATAGACCATTTGGGATGGATAGGCTCACTGTGGAGATTTTTGGTTTTGTTGTGAGGGGAATTGTCTGGCGAAGGTGGATATCAATCCCCAGAGTAGGTAATTGACACGCCAGACATCTAAGGCTAGCAAACAATGGGTACACAAAGGAGAAAGATCGGTAGATGACAAGTACCTTCCTCAAACGGACTCACCATTCGGCAATGCTCAAGATAACTCAAGATAGCTTATATCGGTTCATAAGATAAAGCATTATGGCTCTGGGTAGGACATGTAAACCAAAGGGGAAATTTTTACCATGTTTTATTTTAAATAAATTCCGAGAGGTTCCTTACTAGAGCATGCAGTTTTATTCCGGTTCGGGCTATCTCAAATATCACAACAACTTAGACATGGAAATCAAGCTCATGCTCCCACTCAAACCAGAATTTTAGTGATTTTTTCATGGGCCAACAAATCAAGTACTAGGAGAGTAAAAAGTTGTAAATGAGGTACTTGCAAAGCATGGACAGAGCAACTATTCATCATCTCCATGATAAGAGCTTACACGGATTCCACACATATATTTTATTCTAAGCATGAACTAACTAGTTTTTTTTCTAGGACACAAGATGAAAGGATAGGTTGGATGACTTACCTGGATACAATGGCATCCCCCCCAAGCTTGAATGAAGCCCAGTAGGTCTGCCATCTTGGCCGATTTTTTTTTGTATGCAATGTAGAATTGAAAGGATGCATTTGCGAGAATTTAAATATGCCATGATGCGAAATGGAAAACTATGCAATAAGATAAACTATCCTATATGCAAATGCAGGAATGGATAACTACCATGCACCTCATCGCAAGGGCTCGAATTTTTCATCCTGAGCGAGACTATCCATACCTTGGGTTTGGTCATCGTCACCTGATGGAGATGTTGGTGGCGATGCTTTCTTCCGCCATAGGCAGAGTTTCTTCGATCTCTTTCTTCCCAAATTCCAGAAATTTCTTACGTTGGATATTCCGCTTTGCGTTCCATTGGTTATACACCTTGTTCTCCTCCCGAGTTCGAAGATTCTCCACGAATTTGATGAGGGTAGAGTTGGATGGGGTATTTGTCTCCTCCAGCTCTTTCACAGATTCCTTCCGGTTGAAACTTTTGATCTGTGAGCATTGTTCATCCTTCGGTCTGAAGTTGGACCTCTCCTTCTGCCCATTGACGTTGAGTTGGATTACTCCAACTCCCGCATCAATGTGTGCGGTTGTCATACTCAAGAATTTCCTTTCCAATATGAGAGGGATCTTGGTGTCGACTTCCATATCGAGAATGACGAAATCAACAGGGTCAAAGAAATTTTGTATTTTCACCGGAATATCCTTGGCAATCACCACGAGATGACGAACCGATTGGTCTACTAGCTGCAATGTAACACCCGGTTTATAAAAGGACATAAACCGAGCAATCATATACGTGCCAGGATCAAGTCACACGTATATACAACAGAATGAACAGTATATCATAGCACATATCACGAATAAGACATAATAAATCGAAATACGAATGTTATTTATTACATTAATGACAAAAATGTCTGGTATAGCGGAAGCGAAGTACAAATACGGTAAAAGCTCTCCGAAGCTGAGCAGGGCACCACAGGTTGTCGCTCTATGAACCGGTCCGTTATTTATTACATTAATCGAAATACGAATGTTATTTATTACATTACTATAAATGTGGTAGCGCTGTTGTCTCAGGTTGTCGCTCTATGAACCGGTCCTTATGGAGAGTGGCCAACCAAGCACTAAGCACCGTGCTGGCCCCCTAAACCATGTTTCTACAAAAACCATATTTTAACGAGACGTGAGCCACCCAAGCACGAAGCACAGAGGGCCACTCTCAGAATTAAATTCAAGTAAACCATTAATCAAATTAATTAAAAAGGACTAGAGTGTGTCATAGCGCGGCACCTAGCACAACTAACCAAAATGCAACCCAAAGGTATATATAAAGGATATAAAGTGGCTAGGAAATCCTTATAGGCATACAGTATTAAATGCAGTATGAGATTGTATTTAGAAGTGATGGGTTGCTCATGTTATACTTGCCTTCCTCGTACTGCTCTGGCTGCTGCTCGAACTGCTCCGAAGATGGCTGTTCCGGGTACTGGTACTGGGGCTCCTCAGATGGATCAACGTCTACTCACGAACACATGGCCAAAACAATGCACAATAATAAGCATACAAGCAAACACTAATAAAAACTAAGAAACAGTACATCAATACATAAAAACAGCACACTAAACTAGTCTAAAACTATTCTACGCATTACAACGATCGCGTGGACATAAAGAACGCCTAAAACGGAGCTAAAACGCATAATCTAGGCCAAAAATAAGTTCTAGGGGCTTATTTGTAATAAAAACAGGGTTCCAGGGGCTTTACTGCTAAAATCGAGGGCCTAAACATAAATAAAGGGTAGATCTAGGGGCTAACCAGTAAAAAGATCAGGGATGGATGGCGGGTTAAATTTTGAAAGAGCTCAGGGGGTTATGTGAAAAGAACCGGACCAAACTCTAATTATTTTTGAATAGGATCGGACCGCGGGTTGAATCCAGTAAAACCCAGGGGCTCTTTATGAAGTTTGCCAGGCTGAAGGGGTACGCGCCGATCTGGATCGTTGGATCCAGATCTGATGGTCTGGGTTTTAAGGGCGCTGGATCTAATCCGGGCCGCAGATCTAGGATCGGACGGCTGACACGATTCGCGCGCGGGAGCGGCGGCGATAGGTCGCCGGAGCTCTGCTCCGCGGCGGGGGGGTCACCGAGGTTGGCCAATCCGGCGTCCCCGTGGCCGATTCGGGCCGCGGCTTGGCTCGGGAGCGTGTCCGTGGCAAGCGCAAGCCACTGGGGCACTCAGGGGAGGGGATTCGGGGCTGGAAGGGGGGTCGTCGCCGGTGCAAGGCGGCTCGGACGGCGCACCTCGCCGGCGTGCGATGTGCTGACCTCGGGAGCGGGCTAAGGGCTAAACTAACTAGCGTAACGGGTTCAGGGAAACTAGCTGAGGCTCACCGAGGGACGGGGTCGAAGAGAGGGCCGGCGCAGTGGTGGAATTCCGGTGGCGCAGGCGCTGAACGACGGAGCTTGCCACGCGAATTCCCGTGCGCAGCGGGGCCGGGGTCGGGGAAGAAGAGCTTGGCGAGCACCGTGGCCTCCGTGTGAAGCTCCCCCGGCGGCTTGCTGTGGTGGGGAACGTCGGGAGCACCGGAAACGTGGCGGCGTAGGCTTCTGCTCCGATGCGGAGGTAGCGGGCGGCTGTGGAGCTAGGGTTTTGGGGTGGCGGCGCTAGCGGGATGGAGTACAGGGTGGTTCGCGGGTTGGTTTAAGAAGGGGCGCCGGGCTTCTGGGCGTGCGTGCCCCGTGAAAGACGCGGCGAGATCCCCGGCGGGGATCGTGGGCTTCCGTTGCGTGCGCGCGGCGAGGGGAAAGGGATGACAGGCGGGTCCGCCCGGTTAGTGGGGGCGCGGGTGACGCGGAACCGTGAGTGGAGCAGGAACGCGGGGCGGATCGGGCCGCGTGGCGCGGGGTAGGCCGGGGAGCGGGCTGGGCAGGTGGCGCGCGCGGGGGGGCTAAGGCAGCGGGGCGAGCGGGGTTGTGGGCCAAACACGGAAAGCGAGGGGGAGGCGGGAGGCTGGGCCGGCTCGGGCTGCTGCGGTGGGAGGAGTGGGCCGTGCGCTGGGCTGGTCGAGTAGAGGGAGAAGAGGGCCGCGATTTGGGCCAAGGGAATTGGGTTGGGCTTGGTTTTTTCTATTTACTTTCTCCTTTCTTTTCCAAGCTACACCCAAACTAAATTGAATTCAAATTCAAATTTGAATTCAATCCTAGCACTCAATCAAATAAAAGAGATGCTCCGACATGATGCAACAACAAAAATTAAACCTATGATAAATTTTAATTACTTGAGGAACAAAATTAGATTAAATGCCACACTAAACACAATAAACCTTAGAAATTTAAATAAAGCCAATTAAATTTATTAATAAATGCTGGAATTTAAATTAGGGTGTTACATGCAAAAACATGGCAGTAGGAGCAAGTGCATGATGGTTAAGTTTATCATAAATTACCTTTGGCATGACGCTGATGCTTGCTCGCAGATCGCAAAGAGCGTGCTTAAAGTGTTGAGCTCCGATGAAACATGTGATGGTGGGGCATCCTAGTTTCTTCTTCTTCTCCAGGAGAGGGTTGAGTATAGCTGTGCTACACTCATTTGTAAGCTGCACGACCTCGGTGGTCGGTAGGGCCCTCTTGTTGCCAAGGATATCCTTGAGATACTTGGCGTACGTGGGAACCTGCATAGTATCAAGAAGTGGTATGTTTCCATAAATCTTCTTGATTACCTCGACGAACTTGCCGAATTGCCCATCGGCCACTAGCCTCCTTTTCCGCTCCAGAAACGGGAAGACGGTTGTATCGTGACAGTCCCGTGAAGTTCTTGGGGGTTCCACGGGGTCTTCCTGGGTAGCAATGGTGTTGGATTCTTTAGCCTCCTCCAGCACCCCGTCTTCAGCATCAGTATTCCTAGCGGTTACGGTCTCCCGCCGTGTACCTACATCCTATAGAATAGGTGGTTTCTGTGCGGATTGTCTTGCCCGCACAACTACCACATTCACACTTTCTTTCGAGTTCACTCCCGGTTGCTCGGGAAGCTCCCCCATGTCATGGTTATGATAGGATGAGGCTAGCTGAGTTACTTTAGTTTCTATCAATTTATTGAAACTCAGCTAATTTTTAATAATAGAGTTAAACCCTTCTAGTTGCATAGCCAAAGATTCAAGAATTTTATCATTAGCAAGAAATTTCTCACTAATGTTGTCATTTATTTGTTTTTGGCCATTCATGAAGTTTTTAAGCGAGGGCTGAAAACTATTATTAAAAATGTTACCTTGCTGTTGGCCGAAGGGGAGGTCGGGCTTAGAATTCCAACCTTGCTGAGGACGGCTGTCTGTGTCATCGGGAGTGTCATTCCCAATGGATTTCTCGTCCTCTTGAGTGAACGGGCAAGATTTGCCCGAGTGTCCAGTATTGCCACATTTCTCACATGTCATTCGAGACTCAGTCTGGTTAACCTCCTAGTGTGGAGATTCTAGCTTTTACATGAGAAGGTCCATCTTGGCTACCAGCATATTGACACTATCGATTTTATGTATTCCTTGTGCATGGGCCGGCTGCCTATCTGCCTTCCAACCCTGGTTGGAAACAACCTTGTCGATGAGCACTCTAACTCCTGCAACATCGAGGGAGAGGAATGCTCCTCCCGCTGCTGCGTCCATGTGATCTTACGATCATTAGTTCAGGCCATGGAAGAACTTCTGAATGATAAGCCATTCTTCCATGCAGTGGTGTGGGCATGCTGCAATGTATTCTTGAAGACGTTCCCAGGCTCCCGGGATTGTTTCATCCTGGAGTTGTTGAAAACTGGAAATCTTGTTCCGAAGGGCATTGCTTTTGCCCACCGGAAAGTACTTGACCAGAAAAGCATTGGAGCACGTATCCCAAGTGTCAAATTCTTCCTTAAAGGTGTAAAACCACGTCTTTGCTTTTCCAACCAAAGAGAATGGGAACAATTGAAGATGAATATTATCCATCGTAGTGCCTCTTGGGTTGATTATGCTGCTCACTTCTAGAAAATTCTGTAGATGAGCGTTGGCATCCTCTGATGCCTTACCATAGAAGGGACTAGCTTGGACCATTTTGACAAGCCCAATCTTTATCTCAAAGCCATTAGTGCCTTGGTCATTGATCAGTCCAGTAGGGATATGGCTATTGGACGGGGCTGAGAATTGACGGAGTGTCATCTGAGCCATGGGTATTGATGCTGGTGTTGTCAAACCTTGATCCTAGAAAGTTTCTTCTGGTAGGACGACTATGCGTCGAACAATTCACCCAATTCTTCTGGATTTGAGTTGAAGTGATATGGTAGATCGAATCTGGTCTCTCACTGCTCTGCAGAAGTCACAAAGATACCGAGAGCAATGGTAATCCCGCTAAAATTAGCGGTGATAAATCAGTAAATTTTGTCAGACTATTCAACGATATCTTTAGCCAATTGCTTCCCCGGCAACAGCGTCAGAAATGCTTGTTGGTGTTTCTTATGCTCAATAGAATATGGATTTCGCAAGCGCACAGAATTACCGCTGTAGCACTTCACCTTGGAGTATTCCAGGGTATCGTAATTTTCCTCAGGGAAGCACTATGCCAAAGAGTATCGAAGAATCGAATGACAAACTTTACTAGAGATATCAACAGACTAACTTAGTGGGGTAAGCCTCATATATAATATAAGATAATGGCCAACGAAGACCGTCTGACACAGGAGACTCTAATCCTTAGAGAGGTAAGTAGCTGGGAGGACAACAAGCGAGAGAGACTCCTAAAACACTTCTAAACTATCGAGCTAGCCTCTCTAGACTAAACCTTACTTCTAACTAGTTATCGGGAACCTAAAGCTTACTTCGGCGGCCTCAAGGAAGGACTCAGACTGGGGTGAGAAGGGAGTCCAACGGCAGTCGGCACTACTGCTATGAAAGCACCCAAACGTGGTGGACTACAAGGGACAGACAGGGCTGTCACCACCTGCCGCCTACCACAATAGTACCGTGGGATGGAACACACTTTCTAGCTAACACTAAGCTCGGACACCACGTCCATACTCAGTGTTAGGATTTCTCTTGTCGCGAACAAGAGAAATCCCCCTCAACCTAGGGACCTAACTTGAGTTCCCTAGTCCGGGTGAGAAAACCCGTAAGGTAAGATCCCGATAAACAAGAGAGATACAAAGGCTAAGCTAAATGAATTACTTCCGCACACAAGTATGATAACTTGTGAAGATAAATAAATGCGGAAAGTAAAGCTGACTCGAAAAGATAAAGAAGATAACTTATATTGATAAATGTCAAAGGAAAAGATACAAGAGCTTATACCCGACTTCAGATGACGACTCCGGAATCCCGAGACAAGCTCGACTCGACTCTAACTCCCAAACTACCTAACCTACTCTAGAAAGGAAAAGTGAGAAGACAACTCCTTTTGGTGTGTGTACAAGTGATGAATGGAGGTCCTATTTATAGTGGTTAGAGGTCGGTAATTGACCGGTAGCTGCAGTTGTAAGCAACCCCTAACTTGGCTTCAACTCCACGCGCAGGGGGGGACGCCAGAGGATGCCAAGTGGGGCCGGCCGGCCTCCCCTAGGCCGGCCGGCCTGGGGATGCCGCCTCTCGGGCACCGCCTTCGGATGGACGCTCTAGATCTCTCCTGAATGTCGGTTCTTGTTGCTTAGCTCCAACGCAGACAAGGCCAGGCCGGCCGGCCAAAGGGATGCCGGCCGGCCTCTCCATGGCACGTGATGGCCCTCGGTTCCACCAACATTATGACTTGACGCTTGTGATTGCTCCCGGGTATTGGATCACTGGCTTGTTCTCAATGTTGTACTGACTTGTGGGTCCTTAGAAATGGATAAGCCTTTCGGTCCATTCAATCAAACCAACCTCCAATCCATGTCTCAGGGATATTTTACTCGTGTCATATTGCCCCTGAACCGAAGATGTGGCACACTTAATGGAGGTACTAGGCCGGCCGGCCTAGGTGAGGCTGGGTGGCCGGGGTTTTTCCCAGTTTTGGCTCAATTTTGGTATATTATCTCCTGAAAGCAAAACTCATCCAAAACTTGTTGCACTTATTAGAAAAAAGGTAAAATATGTATGGAACATGGTGCAAAGGTAAATTTATTTCCGAGAAGTTGACGGTCAAAATGGGAAATAATGGCCGTCAACAGCAGGTACCAACCTATGCCAAGTACATCAAGGATATACTTGGTAACAAGAGAAGCCTGCCCACCACCGAGGTCGTGCAACTCACAGAGGAGTGTAGCGCAGCTATACTCGATCCTCTCCTGGAGAAGAAGAAAGATCCAGGATGCCCACAATCACATGTTCAATTGGGAGTCAGCATTTCTCACACACTTTGTGTGATCTAGGAGCGAGCGTCAGCGTCATGCCCAAGGTAGTTTATGACAAACTAAACTATCATGAGCTTGCCCCTAGTGCTATGTGCTTGCAGCTAGCGGACCAGAAGGGTCCGTTACCCCACGGGAATTGCAGAGAACGTTCCGGTCAAGATTCGTAACTTCTTTATTCCAGTTGACTTCGTCGTCCTCGACATGGAGGTCGACACCAAGATGCCTCTCATCTTGGGAAGGCCGTTCTTGAGTACCGCAAATGCACACATTGATGTTGGAGCCGGAGAGATTCAACTCAACATCAATGGGCAGACAGAGAGGGTCGCCTTCCGACCGAAGGTAGAACAATGTTACCAGGTCAAAGCATTCAACCGGAAGAAATATGAGAAATCGCAGGAGAAGCCATCAACACCCACCATCGATATCCTTGCCGAGCTCTTGGAACAACTAAGAATCGATAGGGAAATCAGAGTGCACAACTACAGGAACGTGATCATGGTGCAGAGGGAGGGCAGGCCTACCGTCCTCATCATGGCCACTTGGCTCCTCTCCTCCACTCGTGTCGCATGGCCACCCACCAGAGCACTCATACCTGTAAGGCTACGAGGTAGACTTCGACGTGGAGCAAGGAAGGTTGCGGGAGGTGCTGCCCGGCGCCCTACAGGCCGGTCGGCCTAGCCCCTGCACCCCTCTATAAAAGCCGCCTCATCATCATCGATCATCGCACCCCTGCTCTGAGTACACAGGTTTCTCTCCGGAACACTCTTGCCCTCGCTCTCTCTCTGAGTTTTCTTGCTTAATTAAGCACCTAGGAGTTAATTAAGCCAAGCAACTCAAGTGCTAGCCCCGCAAAAATAGTAGTAGTGCTGAGATTAGCTCGGCACTAATCCAATAAAATTAGTAGTAACCCTCTCCTAAAAAAATGAAAACCACAAAAATACTTCCAGTAGAATAATGCTCTGAGCGAAGAACGTTTGTGGTGGACTGATCCCCACAAGAACGACTAACCACTGACCCCCTCTGATTATTTTTCCCTGCATTTTCTTTGCACTAATCTTTTGTAGGAGCCATGTTGCTGTGGGGGAACATCAAGGGCAAGGTGAAGAAGCTAGGCTCGTCATCCCGATCCCGCAGTTCGCGAGCGTCATCAGGCTCCCGGGATGACATGTCGGTGGATTCTATCCGTCGACCGTCACAGTCCCAGGAAGAAGAGGAGGAAGCCCCTGCCTCTCCAGCAGTCCCAAGGCCCCATCTCAAAATCAAGGTCCTGGTGTCGGTCGATTAGATTGTCATCCAGACTGATTATGAGCGGGATGCCCTCGAGCTGTTGAAGAAGCAGTCGTACGGCCACGCCAAACGGTTCGATACAGAATTCCTCATGATGATGGCACTCCGCCAGGACATGAACCACGCATTCACTACTGCGGGATGGTCGCACTTCGCCGACATCACTGAACCAGGTTCGCACCTTCTCACCATGGAGTTTCTGTCCACACTCCACGTCGAAACCGTTGGAAAAGAAACTAAAATCCACTTCCACTTTTTCAACGAGTTCTTTGAAATGCTGCCCAAAGACTTTAGTAATGCACTAGGCTTCAGTAAGAAATGCATATTAGAAGCTAATGCATTAACTAATTATGGCCGTAGTGCTTGGTGGAATGAAATCTCAGATGAACCAGTAAGTAGTAAGAACAGCATAGTCTCTATTCATAATCCAACTCTGAGAGTCCTAGCCAAGTACCTAGCCATGGCAGTGTTTTCCCGAGCAGACCTCAGGCTATGTAGTTCCTTGGAGCTCATATGCCTTTATGCTATGGCAAAGAAGATTCGCTACACACATGTCATGGGCATGGTCGCACATTGGTAGAAAATGATCACGTGCAAATCTCCCATCGACATAACCTCACTGGTCACCTGCATTGCGCGGTACGTCGGTGTCTTGGAGAATGCACAAGTCACATATCTGCCCATGATAGATGAGTACCGAACCTTCATTGGTCTGGACCATTTTGTTCACGCGCACATGATGCGTGAAGGTCCCAGGAACTCAGTCTTCATGTGCTATCCGGGGTATGAGAAAGAGTTCGAGCTGCCATGCCCGAAACTCTCACTCTATTCCGTGAAGCGTCTTACCCTCCAGATGGAAAAGAAGGAGCCAGCATGCCACAGCACAGCTGGTCCTATGACATGTGGCAAAGTTCGGTGCGACGCACAGTTGGCCGAGGGTCACACATCATGGCAGGCAGGAGTTTCCCGCCAGCCACGATCTTCACGTCAGGCCCGTGCGCCCCAGGAAGCCGGACCTTCACACACTGCACCCTCAACAGATACCTCAGCATAGCCTCACCCAAACACCACCTACATGAGTTTCGAGGAGGCCTACGGGTTTTACGACCAGGGTGGCCAGCCCTCGTACTAGCCAAAGGGTAGCACGGGGTATGGGTACGACCAGGGGTTTTATTACCCCTCAGGCATGGGCACCTCCCATGGCCCACAGGTCGGCCCGTTTGCGTCAGCACGCTTTGAGTACGACAACCCGCTCACACGGGGGCTGTCGAATCTCACTGCCCGCATGAGCACCATAGAGTTACAACAGGAGGAGTTGAGACACGGCCTTGATCACAACACCAACCTCACACAAGAGAGTTGGGGGATGATTTCCTCCATGTCCTACGATTAGCATCGTGTTATGTTCCACCCCCCGCCATGGCCAGACCAGTAGCCCCGAGCTTCATTGAAGCTTGGGAGGAGAGATCGTCAGTACCCAGGTAAGTCGTCATACCCGCTCATTCCGTTCAGTTAAAAAAAAGAGAATTGCCATGCTTATAATAAATGTGTGGAAATCCGTGCAAACTCTTATCTTGGAAATGATGAATAGTTGCTCTGTTTGAGCTTTGCATGTGCCTCATTTATAGCTTTTTACTCATCCAGTACTAGAGCTAGTTAGTTCATAACAGACACAATCAAACCTATTTGTGTGGGAGCATTTAACATGATTTCTAAGTCTAAGTTCTTGGGGGATGATTTCTAAGTCTAAGTCTAAGTTTTAATTCCAATGTAGGCCATGGCTAGGTACTTAGCTAGGACTCTCAGAGTTGGATTATGGATAGAAACTATGTTGTTCTTACTACTCACTGGTTCATCTGAGATTTCATTCCACCAAGCACTATGGTCATAATCAGCTAATGCATTTGCTTCTAATATGCATTTCTTACTGAAGGCTAGTGCATTACTAAAGTCTTTGGGCAGCATTTCAAAGAACTCATTGAAAAAGCGGAAGTGGATTTTAGTTTCTTTTCCAACGGTTTTGACATGGAGTGTGGACAGAAACTCCATGGTGAGAAGGTGCGAACCTGGTTTGGTGATGTCGGCGAAGCGCGACCATCCCGCGGTAGTGAATGCGCGGTTCATGTCCTGACGGAGTCCTGTCATCATGAGGAATTCTGTATCGAACCGCTTGGCGTGGCCGTACGACTGCTTCTTCAATAGCTCGAGGGCATCCCACTCATAATCAGTCCGGATGATGATCTAATCGACCGATGTCAGGACCCTGATTTTGAGACGGGGCCTCGGGACTACTGAAGAGGTAGGGGCTTCCTCCTCTTCTTCCTGGAACTGTGACGGTTGGCGGACAAAATCCACCGACATGTTATCCTGGGAGCCTGATGACGCTCGCGAACTGCGGGATCGGGATGACGAGCCTAGCTTCTTCACCTTGCCCTTGATGTTCCCCCACAGTGACATGGCTCCTGCAAAAGATTAGTGCAAAGAAAATGCAGGGAAAAATAATTGGAGGGGGTCAGTGGTTAGTCGCTCTTGTGGGGATCAGCCCACCACAAACGTTCTTCGTTCAGAACATTATTCTACTGGAAGTATTTTTGTGGTTTTCATTTTTTTAGGAGAGGGTTACTACTAATTTTATTGGATTAGTGCCGAGCTAATCTCAGCACTACTACTATTTTTGGGGGCTAGCACTTGAGTTGCTTGGCTTAATTAACTCCTAGGAGCTTCATTAAGCAAGAAAACTCAGAGAGGGAGCGAGGGAAAGAGTGTTCGGGAGAGAAACCTGCGTACTCAGAGCGAGGGTGCGATGATCGATGACTACGAGGCGGCTTTTATAGAGGGGCACAGGGGCCAGGTCGGCCAGCCTGTAGGGCGCCGGGCGGCACTTCCCGCGGCCTTCCTTGCTCCTCGACGAAGTCTACCTCGTAGCCTTGCAGGTATGAGTGCTCTGGTGGGTGGCGATGCGACACGAGCGGAGGAGAGGCGCCGGGCGACCATGATGAGGCCGGCCAGCCTGCCCTCCCTCTACACCATGATCACGTCCACTTTGGCTTGCCTCCTGCACACTGCCTTAGTTCCCTGCTGCCTCCTGGCCAAATGAGAGCATGTGGGGCCGGCCTGCCTACTATTTGGCTGAATTTTTTTTATATATGCAATGTAACAAAATTTTATGCAAAACAAAAATTTAAATTTTAGTTTGAAAAAGTACACATGCCATGACTCTAGAAAAAATATGCAAGGAAATTAAAACTACCCTATATGCAAATGCAAGGAATGGATACGTACCATGATTCTCATGGCGATAGCTCATGTTTTATGTCTTGAGCGGGACTCTCCATACCTCGGGTTCTGTTGTCATCGCCGGATGGAGTTCCAGATGAAGACACTTTTCTCCGCCATTCCTTCTTGGTGGCCGGTTTTGTTTTGATCGCTTTCGCCTCCGATTCCTCGAATTCTCTACGAAGGATTCGTCGTCTTGCGTTCCTGTAGTTGTGCACTATGATTTCCCTGTCGATTCTTAGTTGTTCCAAGAGCTCGGCAAGGATATCGATGGTGGGTGTTGATGGCTTCTCCTGCGCTTTCTCGGATTTCTTCCGGTTGAATGCTTTGACCTGGGAACATTGTTCTACCTTCGGTCAGAAGGAGAACCTCTCTGTCTGCCCATTGATGTTGAGTTGGATCTCTCCGGCTCCAGCATCAATGTGTGCATTTGCGGTACTCAAGAATGGCCTTCCTAGAATGAGAGGCTTCTTGGTGTCGACCTCAATGTCGAGGACGATGAAGTCAATGGGAATAAAGAAGTTCAGAATTTTAACCGGAATATTCTCTACAATACTCGTGGGGTAACGGACCGTCTGGTCCGCTAGCTGCAAGCACATAGCAGTAGGGGCAAGCTCATGATAGTTTAGTTTGTCGTAAACTACCTTGGGCATGACGCTGACGCTTGCTCCCAGATCACACAAAGCGTGTGAGAAATGCTGACTCCCAATTGAACATGTGATTGTGGGGCATCCTGGATCTTTCTTCTTCTCCAGGAGAGGATCGAGTATAGCTGCGCTACACTCCTCTGTGAGTTGCACGACCTAGGTGGTGGGTAGGCTTCTCTTGTTACCAAGTATATCCTTGATGTACTTGGCATAGGTTGGAACCTGCATAGCATCAAGAAGCGGTATATTGACATACAACTTTCGTATTACCTCGACGAACTTGCCGAATTGCTCGTCGGCCATCGGCTTCCTTAACCGTTCCGGAAACGGTAAGGCAGTAGTGTCATGAAACTCCCGTGAAGTTCTAGGGGGTTCCTCGGTTTCCTCCTGGGCAGCAGTGATGTTGGACTCTTCTGCCTCCTCCTGGTCTTCATCTGCAGCAGAGGTATTGCTGGCGAGTACGGCTTTCCGCCGAGATCCTGCATCTTTAGGGTATGGTGGTTCTTGTGTGGACTTACCCGTCCGCGTAGTTACCGCACTATCACTCTCTTTCGGGGGAACTTCTGGTTGCCCAGGAAGTTTTCCCAATTTGTTGTCAGGACAAGATGAGGCTAGTTGAGCAACTTGAGTTTTTATCATTTTATTAAAGCTCAACTGATTTTTAATAACAGAGTTTATGCCCTCTAGTTGTCCGGCCAAAGACTCCAAAATTTTATCATTAGCAAGGAATTTCTTACTAATGTTGTCATTAATTTGTTTTTGGCCATAGACTAGGTCCTTTAAAGAAGGCTAAAAATTGTTATTAAAATTCATACCTTGCTGCTGACTGAAGGGGAGGTTGGGCTTGGAATTATAACCCTGCTGAGGACGGAAGCCTGAGCTGTTGGAGTTGTTTGCTCCAATGAAGTGAGCTTCCTCCTGAGTGACCGGGCAAGAGCTGCCCATGTGTCCAGTTTCTCCGCACACCTCGCATGTCATGCGAGAATCCATAACTTGGTTAGCCTCCTGGTGTGGAGACTCCAGTCTCTTCATAAGAAGGTCCATCTTGGTAGCAAGCATATCGATACTGTCGATCTAATGAACTCCCTTGCGGGGTTGCTGCTGCCTATCACATTTCCAACTCTAGTTGGAAGCAATCTTCTCTACCAGCGCCTTTGCTTCAGGCATGCTGAGCGAAAGAAAGGAACCACCTGATGCTACATCAATGTGATTCTGGGCTGGCGTGTTTAGGCCATTGAAGAAACTCTAAATAATCATCCATTCCTCCATACCGTGGTGGGGACATGCTGCAATGTACTCCTGTAATATCTCCCAAGCTTCCGGAATGGCATCATCCGGGAGCTGCTGAAATCCAGAGATTTTTCCTCGGAGGGCATTGGTTTTGCCCACCAGAAAGTACTTCGTCAGGAATGCATTGGAGCAAGCTTCCCATGTTGTGAAGAATGCTTTATTGGTGTAAAACCACATCTTCGCCTTGCCTAGCAAGGAGAATGGGAACAGCTGTAGACGAACGTTATCCATCGTGGTACCTCTGGGGTTGATAGTGCTGCTCACTTCCAAGAAGTTTTGAAGGTGAGCATTGGCATCCTCCGATGCCTTTCCACAGAATGGACTCGCTTGAACCATGTTGACCAGTCCCGACTTGAGCTTAAAGCCATAATTGCCTTGGTCATTGTTCAGTCCTGTAGGGATGTGGCTGCTGGACGGGGCCGAGTACTGCTTGAGAGTCTTGGCCATGGGTGGTGCTGAGACTGACAAACGAGGATTCCAAGTGGGTTTCTTCTGGGGTGGGATGACGCGGCGTCTCACAATTCTACCAATTCTCTGAGGATTCGGATCGAAGTTGGATGGTAGATCAAAACCGGTCATGCACTGCTCTGCATCGAATAAACGAGAGAGAGAGAGAGAGAGAGCAATGGTAAGCCCGCTAAAATTAGCGGTGATAAGACAGTAAGTGTTTTCACTCAATTGTACGATAACTTATATCCAATAGTGGCGCTCAATTCCTAGCATGCTTTTGGGAAATCCCTTGCGTTCTTTTTCCGGTACCAAACTGATCCGAAGTTCAGCTTATCATCCTGGAACCGACGGCCAAACTAAAAAGTGGACCGAATCCTAAAAGACATGCTAAGATCTTACATCATTCATTATGACAACCATGAAGATAAATGCCCATTTTTAGCAGAGTTCTCACCCAGCTATCAAGCAAGCTTGAAAATGGCACTATTTAAAGCCTCGTATGGTCAAAGGTGTCGAACTCCTCTGAGTTTGTCGCAAACCGAAGACCACTAAATATTTGGACCAGACTTGATAATCAGGAAAAATAACCAGCAAGAATAATACCCAAAAATCTTAAAGCTACCCACTCTAGCCAAATGAAATATTCTGGCAAAAAGAAGAAACCCTTTGCAACTTGAAATTGGTGATCATGTCTACTTTCTGGTTTCACCAACCAAAGGCACACACACTGTCCACACTAAGCATATTTACTTGAATCTCGGGACGAGATTCTTTTTAAGAGGGGTAGGCTGTGACACCTCTGGTGTCAGTTTAACGAAAGCCAGGCAATTAATATAACTTCACACACAAATGAGCTAAGAAAACTTAAATAAGAATCCTATATCTAGTTTTTACAAACTTGTGTGTAAATGTATGTGTGCATGTGTTTGAGTGCAGAGTGCTTGAAAAATAATGTTTGATTCACTTTTTAACTTGACTTGACATGAGTGGTAATAAGGCAATAAAATACACCTTTCATAATGAGCTATAAACTTTCTATGCAAATCAAATTTAAATTGAAAAAAAAACATCGGTTGAAATGATTATTGGAACCATTTTTTTAAAGAAAAGAAGACATAAAACATACTTACCTTGAAGGTTCATTAAGAAAATATTCAATTATTCATTTCTTTCTCAAATGACAACTTGGAGTTATGAAACAAAATAAAACTTCAAACAAAGGGTTAAATAATGGTTAAATATTCCTTTAGCTCATGATAACAAAGAGTTATACAGAACAATAATGCATCCTTGTATATGAGTATGTGTGGATATAAAACTTTTTCCTTTAATTTTTGTAAAACCTTCATGCTCAACTTGTCATAACCATGTAGTTTAAAGGCACACTCATATTTTTGTGACACATAGTTTATTTTAAAAGAATTTTTGCAAACTCAAAATTTAAACAAATCAAATAAACAAGAGTTCAATTTTTAGTGGTAAGGAAATTCAAATAACTTTCAAACCAATGCAAACATGCATATGAAAATAAATAGGCATATTCACCATGTCATGTTAAACAAAAGTTTAGTTGAAGCCTAGGAGCAAAAGTGCCAAAATTCACATGGAATGATAAGTACTTTAAATGCTAGTTTTTGAAATAATTAAACAACTCTCAAACCATTGCTCAAATGAAAAAGTGCATAACACAAAAGTTGTAGATCTCGAAAAACTAAACATAAATGGTATTCAAAAGTTTATCATTTGGAGCAAATAAGAAGGAGAAAAGTTGAAATTACAGAACTGAGTTTTGAACTTCGGATTATTTACGAGACTGCCACTGCTAGCACCTCTCTCTCCTCTCACGCCGTCCGAACTCCGGCGATGGAAAACCGCCCCGAGAACGGCCAAATGGGCCCGTGCGCCCCTGGTTTTGCTCGGAACCGCGTCGCCCTGGCTCGTCCTCTACTTGCCACGCGCCAGTGCGACCGCCTGCGTCGCCGCTCGCCGTCGCCTGCCTCCGCCCCTGCCCGGCCAAATCGACCTCCCCCAGATGTTGTTTGCTCCGCCACGAAACCTAGCACACCTATAAAAAGGAGCAGAACCCTCCCCTCACGTCCGGAACCCGCCCTCTACCCGCCATTGCCGTCGGCGAGCTCGAGCTCGCCGCGGACCGGCCGCTTCCGACCCGCATTGCCAGAGCGAGCCTCGCCATCTCCTTCCCAGACCTCCGCTAACCCTCCTCGACCAAAATCCCCTACCCCATCGTCGCCGGAGCGCCGCCGCGCCGGACCAGAGCCACCGCTGGCCGTGCCTCTCCGCGGACCCGCCTCCTCCGGCCCTCTCCCGACGAGCCAAGACCACCATAAGATGCGGCTCGACCTCCTCTCCATTTCCCCTCACTTCCCCCTACTTCCGGCGACGCTCCTAGATGGGAACCACCGCGCCAAACCTCCCCTGCTTTGTTTCACTCCGTCCCGGGACCTCAAGTTAAAAGAAACAAACATTCCAGGGTCTAATCTACAAAATGTGCATAAACTTCAAAACAGTGAACTTGTAAAATACATATAAAATCGTAGAAAAAATCAGAAAAATACAATCTCAACTGTTCTGGAATCCTTAGAACAAGAACTACAACTTTTGTTACAGTCACATATTCATATTTTGCTTCTATTTTAATCCATGAATAAAGTTATTTTAAATAGCTCATATTTGTTCTAGGAGTTGTGCTCATCAACTATGGGCGTTTTTTGGCTAGATTGTGCATCATACTGTTTATAGGGTCTGGTAAAAATATGAACTCATTTTGAAATCATTTATTTGCTCAAATCACAAAGATTCCTAGATCTACTAGTGAACTTCATATATTAATGCTTGTAAACTTAGAAATGTTTTAGCTCTGAAATTTTTACCGGATGAACATGCTACTGAAATATTTCTGATATATAATTTTGAGAATTTTCATATTTAATTTAATATATATTCTATTTAATGCTTTTTTATGAGATTAATTCATGGTATATAGTTCATGTGCTTAGATAAACCTAGGTTTATTTCTGGAACTTTGATTTAGTCTTGGAATCATGCCTGCAAAGTTTGAACTCCATTTACTGAATATTTTTACAGTTATAATTCATACTTTTGACATCATGCCTAGATTTGTTTTTTTTTGTTTTGGATGCTATAGTTCATATCTGATCATGATATTTGGAAATGTTCTTATATAGTATGTGTACTCTCTGTAGTGAAATTTGGATATGCAGTACTGGTCGACTTGTATCTCGAATGAATATGCAAGTTCATAAATAGTTTAATTCATAAGTAAATGATCTAGTAGAAATAAATACTGATATTTTTTTTACTGAAGCATGTGTAAGTTTAGATCTAGCTCTGGTAAAAATTTGGTACACAGAAACCATAGGGAACTCTCTGTAGAATTTAACTAAGCTATGCACATGCTTGTATTGTTAAATTGGTTACTACTGTTATATGTTCAGTTAAATCATGGAAACATTATAGTAATAAGAATATCATTTGTAGTAGTTCCAGTAAAAATTTGAGCTCCAGAAACATTATAAATCAATCTGTATAAATTGTGGTTGATATCAACACACTAGGTTTTAATCATTTTTCATGCTTACATCTTTAATGGTTTTACCTACATTTTTTACTGTAGACTATATTTTAAGTCTGGTACATTTTGTAAAAATTTGAGAACCAGCACTTTCTTAAATTTCTCTGAATAAATACAACTTGATTAATGTAGGCGTATATTTACTTATTTACTATGCTCTGTAAATTGCACAATAAAATCTGAAAATTTTACAGTAACATGAACACGAGATTTAGAACAATTAGAAAAATTTTGAGAACCAATACTTGCATGGTTAGTTCTGTATAAATAGATCTTTGTTCTAGCAGTGGTTGCGTATTTTATTTTTCATGTTTAATTGATTGCACAAAATGAGCTGAAATTTATTTAGTAAATATTTTGTTCAGAGAAGTACCTTGTGCAAAAATTTCAACATCAGAAACTATGTATAACTTCAGTTATGAATATCACATTATTTCTCTAATATTAATTAGGACAAGTACATTTTCTGCACATTGATAAAATAGAAAAAAAACAAACCCTTGCTTTATGAGTTAAGTAAGATAAACAACTACTCAATAAACGATTGCCCAAGAATATGTAATTAAGAAACCTTATAACAAAAAAAATTGTGCTTTATTGGATTACAACTTTATAGTGAAATGTCTAAAGTAAATAGACTCTAAACACAACTCATGAACATGCATTTGCATATAGATGTGGATATTCTCAGCGACTGAACGAATGAATTGTTGCCGGAGCACGGGAAGGATTATTGTGAAGCTCAAGTCAATCTAACTGAATTGCTAACTGAATTTGCTGAAGACCCGAACCAATGTTCGGGAGAGTCCAAGGCTACTTTTGAACAGTGCCCAAGAAGGCAAGCCCCGGTGCATAATCCTATTATTTTTCGTGTTATATTCATCTAACTATTCGTATATGTTGTAATAATTTTATTTGTGCATTTACATTCTTAGGCGTTGTTCGAAACCATAGATGCATGTCCCTAGGTACCTATGTTTGTTATCCGGATCTTTTTCCCGACTAGTTGCCCCGCTAACTAGGAACGGTAGAAGTCGAGTGGTTTCCTGCCTCTCGTGAGAATATAGGAGTTGACTGACTTTAACTACATACTGCAATCATAAGGATTACGGACGGGGTCATGGGATGGTACTGGTGGTTGAGACCCCGTCGGTTTAGTGAAAAAGTACTAAGGCCGCAGTATGTGGTAGCTTTGTTAAGCGTTTGAACATACTAACCACATGCGGAGAAATATGGTAATCGGTAAGCTTAAGTACCTAATCGGACCGTGGCGGGGGACATACCACCCCACCGTCTTTGAACATTGCACATTGTTCTCATGCGGTCAACATGTGGGTGCAGAGTCTGCGTACTCTGTAGTCGAGGGCGGTGGGCCTATCCCGCAACATGAGAAGAAAGGGGAAAAGTTGTGTGGGTGGCGTAGTGCCCCATACGTGTATGTTAGGTTTCCCTGGCCAGGTTAAGAAACTCGATTCGAATCGTCCGCCTCTCACGGTTTGAGACTGCTTAACACTTTGCCACATAGAGTAACAAGTGGAATATGATGATGATAATACTATTGTATGATTAATGTTTTTACTACCATGCTTATTAGAAATAGATGCTCATCTAAAATGGTTAATATAACTAGAATATGGAAAAGCTAAAATCTGAAATTAAGGACCTACTCTTAGTCGCTTTTTCGGCAAAACAAACCCCTCTAGCCAAAAAGCCTTGCATGTCTAATTAACAGAACTAAGGTGTATCCGATGATGGGTAAGCCTTGCTGAGTATTAGTATACTCAGCCTTGCTTGTGGCTTTGTTTTCAGGTATTGCTTATAAATTGTGTTTGCTGGTTTAACTACTTTACCTCAGGTTGGTCTTTGAAGTTGGTTGTTTCCCCGGCCAACACTAACTCTGCTGATTGATGTCTCGTACGGGCTTCATCGTGACATCATTATGACGTTAGCCATTTTCATCCCTCTGCTGCAAATAATGATACTCTAATAAACTGTTGTAGATAAGACCTCTGTAGTACTTGTCTTATTTTCAGAATCATTTTCTAATATTTAAATTTCCGCTGCAACTCTGAGATATATGAAATGATCTGTGTTGTAATCTCTGGGCTCACCTTCATGTGGGTGTTGTCTGTTTGATCCTGGAAAGCGTGGCTTTAATCAAGGCTTCACTCGAGGAACTACCGGTGAGTGATGTTTTGGGTCAGCGTTGCCTAGCAACAATGATCAGAGCACCCGAGCCCATTTATTTTGGGTGGTTCCGCCCCAATGGTGACATTAAGAAATGCCAACACACCTGCAGCTCTAAGCATATGACTAACATAACCTTTGCTCTTGAATTGTATACATGGATCTTTGTTTGCCTATGCTCCCACTAACCTTAGGTGTATTTGTTTATTCTTTATTCATGAGAGTTGGCTGATATGTGTGTCACATTACCCTCAATTATCATTTATCATGACTTACCCCTGTACAATCAGCAGTCTGCACCTTATCTCATACTATTATGGTTATGTATATGGTGAACACATTTACACTCCACGCCATCCCTTGGGAAAATATAAATAATGATACCTTGAATTCTTCCGGGAGAAATGCTACAATGGTATATCCATGCGCTTGTGGATCGTTCTGTAAATGTTAAGACATACCGCACGATGTTTCATGGCGTTGTTGCTATGAACCTAACCCGTTCGTGGTGATTGCGCTATGGAACGCCGACCGGCATTTCTGGCGCCATTGCTGGGAACTAACCCCTCGTAGTAGCGACATTAAGAAATGCCAACAACATGATGTCTTGGTTAATTAAGTGTTGCTTGATAACGCAATCCCACGGTTTGTAGAGGTAGCCTGCAAGTGGTGACATTCCTGTTTTGTGCCATCGTAATCCTCCATGTTCAGTTAGGGTGGTAGGAGGTCCATAAACTATCGTAACAGTTGTACAACTTTGACTGGTAGTCATAAGCGGTCTCGAGGTAGTACTAGGTTTACTAAAGTTAGGATAATCGTGAGTAAAGTTTACAATACAATATAAACTATATAATTAACTTAAGTACATCAAAACCTGAGCTACGAACTTCTTTCTATCTCCCTGCCTTTATCTTACTTTCCATTGTTTATCTTACTATTGACGGCTGTTAAGTGCAAAATATATGCCGTCAACTCCTGCATAAAAACATAAAGAATGGACATCAACAGTAGTGGTAGGAGTTATTACTAACAAATTCCACTAGTGTTGGTGAATTATTGATTGCAGGGACACAAGTCGGAAATAAGATGAAAATACAAAGAATACGCAGGAGAAACCACAGAAGATTGCATCATGCGTTACACTTGCAAGATGGGCCCATTTGACATAGAAAACTGACGTACAAAGCCCCGGCACCGACATACACAAGATGGGGGCCCACCTTGCAGTGTCCAAGACGAAAAGCAGCACGAGAAGCGGGCCCCTAGGGCTGGCCAAACCCTAGGGTTGTCCGGCCCCACTTTGGCGCCAAATGGCCCGAGCTTTGGCGGGAAACTCGATCTTATCCACTCCAAGGCGGTGCTCTATGTTTCCATATTTATTGATGGCGGGAACCGACCTATTTGGACTATAAAAGGGGGCCTCCCTCACCCCTCTCACACACACCAACAAGATGTAGACTTGTGCTCCATTCCAAAGGTGAAGCGCTGTTTAGGCTAGTGCTTACAGTAGGAGGAGGGTGAGGAGTAGTTCGGGGAAGCGCCGGGCCTGTCGGCGGTCTTCTCCGGTCTTGTACCTCTACGGATGCTGGCTTCCTCTGGTTTGAGTAAGTTAGTATTTATGATTCTTATTTTGCATACTACTTTTGCTTGAGTGAGATCAGTTCTCTTACTCACGAGTTCGTCGCTCCGTATTTATATAGAGTGCTGTAGTTTGCTATGGGTTAATAGACGTAGTTAGACTGCAGTAGTAATCAGTAGCGCAGATGTGGTGTCTAGGCTAAGGGTTTCCTTTGTTTGCCTTATATCCCACGGTCTGTGAGGTAGGCCCAGGTGGTGACAGTCCTGTCGGTTCTTCGTAGTCCTCCACATTTGGATATAGCGTAGAGCTGTTGGCCGGAGTCTCCTGACCATTTCAAGGGTAAGCCGGTGCCCGAAGTGAGTATTCTGCCCGAGAGATCAACCTTTAACTCATCTTTAGTGCTACCGCAGGAATCCTCTCTATCCTCGCCACTTATCATGGTGTGTCCTTGGAACGATTAAGTTAGGAGTTAGTGCACACATGTTCCCTGTGGATACGATACCCTTGAATACTCACGTATGAAAGCTACGATGGTATCCGTGTGCTTGCAGATTTATTTCGCAGTCATTAAAATACCCAACAAGCTTACTAGCGCCGTTGCCGGGGAACGGTTGCTGTTCTAACTTCGAACTTAGTTGGTCCTCGTATCTTTTCATTTTCAAAATATAAAAAAATCTTACCTTTTTTCTGTCCTTACCTCTACCTTGATCCATGCCACCCTAATCATCATCGTATCTTTTTGCTTTCTTATCTCTACCTCCACCCCCATTACCCATGGAAGGTTATCCTCGTACACACGTTCCGACCCTTTGGGGTGAGTCTTTATTGCCATCCTCTCAAGACCTAGTTCCTCATCTGTCCACGAAATTCATCCCTGAAATGTTCCCGTGTCAAGGCAAACTCCAAGATGTTTTCACCGAGGAATATGCCTTGACATTGACCATCGTGTTGTAAGTCCGTAGGACTCATCTTTTGGTCAAGGGATCATAAGGACATACCGATTGAATCGAGTGAAATAAATTCACATTCAAATCCTCGATTACCGATCGATGCCAATCAAATCAAGTGATTCAAAACTCACATTTTGTTCCTTGATTTTGATTGATGCCCAATAGAAGTTATGCTCACCCTTCATTTCAAATGAACTTCTATTGGAAGCTTAGGATGGATTGCTTGACCTCCATGCAAGGCTTCCATCCTAACGATGGGTTGAGTTGAAAATACTCATTCCGCTCATGATTTGAACTCAGAACCGTTCCAATGGCCAACAGAGTTACACATCCTCTTTCATTATGGGGCTATGAACACTCTTGAGTTGCTCTATCTGGAGATCAAACCACTCACTCCATGAGCATGAAGTTCTGTTTTGATTCATCACAAAAGCCATGCTCATCTTGAGGTCTCCAAGATCGTTCATTGGTTGTGCCAAGTCGCTGCCAGTCTTACGATCATCTCAGGGTTTCCGATCATAGATGCCCTTTAGGATGGTTGTGTTTGGTTCTTCTTAACATCTTTGCAGAGCTCGTAGTTGTATTTGTGCTCTAACCCTACAGCTTGAACAACGTTAAATCCACAAATGGTGGTGACACTGGGAACTACATCACCATTGTTAGTTGCAGGAGGTATCCCCATGGTCGAGCTTGCGACCATAACAAAGCACTACCGGGAGGTAGCCCGGAGTAATTTAAAAACTAAAAATTTCTCCTAAGTAATAAAGCAAGAATATGTTTTTAAGCATAGTATGCACCCTCGGGTATTCTTGGTTCTAACCATTCTAGGTTAAGATTAAGAAGAGTGTTGACGGTCGTTAATTGCGAAATATAACCGTCAACTATACTCATAAAAGAAGAAAAACTATACCTCTTACTCACATATTTGTATCACTAACCTAGCTCCACAGTTGTTTTTGAAGATTTATGTTTTAAGGAGCACAAGTCTGGAATAAGAAGAAAACACGACGAATACGTAGACAAAGTCGCAAACGATCGCGTCCTGTATAACACATGCAAAGGAGGCCCACAAACTAGACCAAACCGACCAACCAAGCCCCGGCACCGACCATCTGACATCAGGACCCACCAGGCAGCAACCCAGACGAAGACGGTGGCCAGAGACGGCACAGGGGGGGTCCGCCGACCCCACCTGGTAGCCTCTCCCGGTGAATTTTGGTGGGAAGGCTGATCTTATTCTCCTAAAGGTGGTTTGGCATGTTTCCATACAAGGAGATGGCGGGAACCAACCTCTCAAGCTATAAAAGGGGCCTCCCACCACTCTCACCACACACACCACTTGAAGGCCTCTCTCTCCCACTCACTTGTGACTTGTACTCCTTAGGGTAGTGGAGCTAGGCTAGTACTTCATCTCCTTAGCGAATCTAGTCGTCCTCGGGGTCGGCGAGCAATCCTCGGCCTCTGGTATGGCTTTGTATTCCGACTTTCATTATGCTATTCATATTGAGTTCGTTCTTGGTTATCTTGCTATGTTCTTAGCATGCTTAGCCTTGATCTATGCTTTATCAAGTTATATTAGTTGCTTGCTTAGACAAAATGATCTGGGTAAGGATATCGGTTCGTGGTGCTTTCGGGCTTGCCTTAGCATCTTACCTGTCCATCCGAAGAGTGGGGGACCCGGGGGTGCTAGGGTAGTGACCTCATATGCGGGCATGGTGCCTGGGTATGCAGGATCCTTCGGATATGACGGTGCTCCATGGTTTGACTGGGGTAGACCGCAGGTGGTTGTTGACGGTCCTTAAGTCAGAAATAAAGCCGTCAACTCCTGCATCTTTTCATAACTTTCAAACACCAAAAGTAGTTAGAGGACTTATTTCTAATCATTTCCACGAGTTTTGGTGATTCTGGGATTGTAGGCACTGTCAGACCCGGGGCAGCAGGACTGCTTATAGGCATAGAATGTTCTTGAGTAAGGGATAGCTCATGGATGTACCTTACCTCTTTTGTAACTACCCGAATAGGTGTAGAACTAGCTGCAGTACAAAGGAAACTACCCGATCTTGTTGTAATAGGATTCCAACTGTACTCGGCTAGGACTTTCCATGTGACCCTGTCCCCCCGGATATATAAGGGCGAGCAGGGACCCCCTCTACACAATCACCAACACCTAAGGCAATACAAACCACACAGGACGTAGGGTATTACGCAAACTCACGGCCCGAACCTGTCTAATCTTTGTTTTCCTTGTACCATCGAGTTCCAGAGCAGTCGATCCTTACCTACAAACCTTACTTCTAAGGGTATCCCTGAGCAGGCTTGGCGGTAAACACCGACAGGCACCCATACACGGAATAGAGCAAAAACAGACAAAAGATGCAACACAATTAATCAGAATATCTGACACAGTGTCACACATGCAAAGGAGGCCCACAAACTAGACCAAACCGACCAACCAAATCCCGGCACCGACCATCTGACATCAGGACCCACCAAGCAGAGACTCAGACGAAGGTGGTGGCCAGAGGCGGCCATAGGGGGTCGGCCGACCCCACATGGAAGGTGTAACATCCTAATTTAAATTTCAGTATTTAATAATAAATTTAATTGGTTTTATTTAATTTTCTAAGGTTTTATATGCTTAGCCTTGCATTTAAGTAAAATTTTTCTTTCACAAGTAATTAAAATTCATCTTAGGTTCAACTTGTTTGTGCATTCATGCTGGAGCATAGTTTTAAAATGACATAAACCGAGCAATCATATACGTGCCAGGATCAAGTCACACGTGTATACAATAGAATGAACAGTTTATCACAGCACATATCACGTAAAAAGATATAATAAAGCGAGTATGAATGTTATTTATTACATTAATGACAAAAATGTCTGATATAGAGTATGTGGAAGCGTAAAAACATATACGAAAAACTCTCAGAAGCTGGGCGCCACAGGGATGTCGACTGGGAGACGAACGCCTAGAAGTCCTCGTACTCCTGTTAGCTCCGGGTGAACTCCTCCGCGTTGCCGGGAACTGAGCAGCAGTAGGGTATCCCCAAAGAGAACAAGAGGAAAAGAGTAGAGTAGGCAAGAGTGAGTACACAACTTGTACTCAACAAGTATAACACAAACTATGAGGCTCTAAGGTTGGCTTACTCGACTGCATTAGCTTTTAATCTTGGCAAAGTTTTATTAAAGCTAATTACTACAAGTGGATGAATTACCATAAACCCAGTTACATAGTAATTAATCAAAATTAATTATGAACTACTGAGAACCAAACCAAACCAAACCACCCGGGGAACCCCCCCTAATCAAAGGAAGATAACCCCACTAATCAAAAGGAGGATCTGGGCCGCTCATAACCGTGAGCATGGCTAGTATACCAGTTTTACACTCTGCAGAGGTTGCACATCTTTACCCACAAGTCGTGAGCTACGCTAGTTGTTCATCACACTTCCGTAGGTGAGATGACTAGCAAACTCACTACGAGCCCTTTACAAAGAATCTCGTTGGTAAGGAGTAACCACGAGGGTTGAATCGGCGATGATGGAGCAGGTCTAGTGGGCGTCAAGACACAAAAGCACAGACGAGGCCACTCAGTACGAGGGCCATAGAAGCTTACCACCCTTTCCCCACAGGTAAGTTACTCCAAACCAAAAAGACCTAATTAGTAAGCCAAGACCGTCCCATTCCAGTCTTGTGGTAGCGTTGTTGTCCCAGGTTGTCGCTCTATGAACCGGTCCTTAGGGAGAGTGGCCAACCCAGCACTAATCACCGTGCTGGCCCCCTAAACCTTGATTCTAACAAAACATCATTTTAAGAACGCACAAACCACTTAAGTTGCATAAGATTATTAACAAATTAATTAAAAAGGACCATTATGTGTGAGAGCGCAGCAACCTAGCACAACTAACCAAAATGCAACCCAAGGTAATTATATAAAGGATAAATGTGGTTAGGAAATCCTTATAGGCATACAATATTAAAATGCAGTATGAAAATGTATTTAGAGGTGATAGGTGTTGTTCATGTTATACTTGCCTTCCTCAAAGTTCTCCTGCTGCTCAAACTGCTCTGAAGATGGCTCCTAGTACTCCTCCGAAGGATCAACATCTACTCACGATCGAAACGCCAAAACAAGTTCAGCACATACACATACATGCAAACAAGAACAAACACTAAGAAACAGTACAACAATACATAAAAACAGCAAACAAAACTAAGCTAAGACTATTCTACATGTTACAACGATCGCGTGGACATAAAGAACACCTAAAACGGAGCTAGAATGCGAAAACTAGGCTTAAAACAAGATCTAGAGGCTAAACTGTAAGAAAAACAGAGTTCTAGGGGCTTCTGCGCAAAAACCAGGGACCTATATGTAATTAAACCATAGCTGCAGGGGTTAGCATGCAAAAATGGCGGGGCTGGACTGTAGGTTCAAAACTGGGAAAGTTTAGGGGCCTATGTGAATAAAACAGGGCCTGGATGTAAATACTTTTGAACGCGCCTGGACCGCGGGTTAATTTCAAAGAAACCCGAGGACTCTTTAGCAAAAAGCCCAGCGAACCGGTATTCTAGATCTAATCTCGTGCGTTCGCTGTAGATCTGACGGTCTAGGGTTGAGGCGGGCGATGTCGGCGGCGAAATGAGTTGACTAGAAGCATACCAAGAATGGCTGAACTATCATCCCAAATGGTTTCCGCTGACACATGGTGAACTCTACCCTGGAGGTACTCTTTTGGTCCCTTCTTGGATTGCTCATGCTTTGTATGATCACTGCACACTGGCATCACCTGCTGCTGATCCTGGTCATTCTGGGCACCCTGCTTGGAGTAGTTCCCAGAAATAAGGTGGGTCTCGTCACCACTGGTACGCGGGATTGGTGAAAGGTCCTGGACTGGTGCTACCGGTGACAGGTGATTCTGTGGACAACTTTTGGCATAATGACCTTTTTGCCCGCATTAGTAGCACATGCGGCGGCGGTGAATGGCGCTACTTGGTTGACCTCCCTATGAACTTAACCTCCCATCTTGCATTATTTCTGCTACTTGCTTTTTGGACTCCATGCGATCGCGTGACTGAATCACATTCATAGTCATAGTCAACCCATCAACATAATCATAGAGTGCTTGGTTCTTGACCTGAGTATCTCTAGAGCACTCAGGATCCTTTCTCTTCTGGATGGTCTGTAGCTCATCGACCGATTTGGAGTCAAGGAAAAGGGAATCCTCTGCTAGCTGCTCTTGATGAGACATCTTTCTCTTTGTACTGGAGAACAACCTCTGGCTCCTCCTAGTTGTGGCTTCATCTTCAGTAGCACGAACTTGACGACAAGGAACACCATAGAATTGGCAACACAGGCAAGCTTTCTCACTATTCTTCGGGTGGTATGTTGTTTGCGAAGACTGATCTTGTACCGTCATCGGCTGCACCACGGAAACAGTTGCATGAACACCATCACCCATTGCACTGTCTCCAAGGCCTTTTTGTTCAGCTGACATCTGAGCTGGGGTAAAGAGGAAACATAGATTGGTAAGGTCAAAGAAGAGAGAAAACCCCACTATCTAAGGTTCTATCTTATTTAGACAACACTGCCCAGGCATCACTGCTACTAACTCCAGATAGGTGTTACATAGCTCCGAAAAAGGGAGCTATAGCATAACTCTTCTGCCTCGTCCGAGAGATTCTCAAATTCTCCTGTACTATCCGAGAGATTCTGTCACAGAAGGGTCTCACGCTGAGTTTTGGTGAGAACGTCGTTCTTATCCTCTAGAAGACGGTTTGCAGTGTTCCCATATTTGTTGATGGCGGGAACTGACCCTTGGAGCTATAAAAGGGGCCACCACACACCCTCTCAAAGACACCATTCACCACTCCATTCACTTGTTGGAGAAGTAGTAGTAGGACTCCACTTGTATCATTAGAGTAGAGGGAGTGTGCGAGGAGAAGGATCGGAGAAGAGCCGGACGTGTCGGCCTCTCTTCGTCTTGTACCTCGATAGGTACGAATCATTTGAGTAAGTATCCGGAGTTCATCTTCTGTTAAGTTCTTGGTTTAGTATTCTTAAGTTATTCATTTGTTTACGGGTTCATCGTCCGTTCTTGTAACGGTTGCCCTAGTAGAGGGCCCTGATAAAGACGGGTAACCCTGCGCAATGCTAGAGTAAGTAGTCGAAGGCTTAAGCGTGGTGCTTAGGTCCTAGATTGCCTTTGTTTGCCTCGTGCTCCACAGTATTGCAGGGTAGACCGCAGGTGGTGACAGCCCTGTCAGTCCACTACGAAGCTGCTTCATGGTTAGTGCACTCCCCCTGTCCGAGTACGGCATAGAGCCACAAGCCGGAGGTCCCTAACAGTACCTGGGTCAGACCAGTGCCTGAAGTAAACAAGTGACGAGCCTAAGTTTACCTTGCCTTGACCTTCAACCTTAGATAAACAACACTACCCAAAGCTCGCCTACTTCTTGTCCTGGGTTAAACCATAGTTATTAGAACCGGACCAGACATCGAATCGGTGAGGCTATTGGTCACTGGTTCATTGGTCCAACCGTTAAGAACTGGTTGAACCGCTGGTTCAATAATTTTGGACCGGAGAATTGAACCGGTCACAAATACTTCAGACCGGTGCAATATAATAATGTATAATAGATAATTAGCAACATATATTTGATCGTTTATATACATAAGATTATTAAAAACACAATTGTATAACCTGCTTCCCACTAACCGACCCACGAGTACAAACACATACTCCAAGATATTGGTGCTCTAGAGTTGTTTTACTGCATATATAAAATTGGTGCAAAAAAGACGAGAATAATAATTAAAATATTCACCATTGTGAAACAATCTTAAATGCTAAATTTAATGCGCCATTGCCTGTGAAATCTCGATACCCTGAATACTCTCTGGGTGATGTGCTACAACAGTATCTTCCGTGCACTTGTGGATTACTCTATGATCGTTAAGAAATACTTGTTGGCGCCTACCAACATCACCGAGCGATGACGCCCGCAGACGCCAATTTGGGATGGCATTATTTCATGAACCACGAATAGATCCGCAAGCGCACGGAATACCACTGTAGCATTTTACTCGGGTGTATACCGGGGTGTCATTTATATTTCCGCAGGGAAGGCGATGAGTGAGAGAATATATAGATCAGTTGGTGAGCTCTATCTAGATTGGATATTCTCATGCATAAACAGGGGTAAGATAATAACATGGTAGGAGGTAGTATGACACACACACAAACTACTCTCTTGGATAAAAGAATAAAGGTTACTTTAGGCCGGGAGCAAGGTAAAAGTCAGAGCTCGAGTCAGCTGTGCTAGGCTAGCTATATCTACACTTTCTCATTAGTTAGCTCATCAGAGATTAAACTACACAACAGGGAGATCGCTATCGAAGTAACAGGAGGAGCCCATACACCCCGGCGACTTTATGTACCTCCTACCCCCCATACCGAACGTGGAGGATTACTAAAAGGCACGGATAGGGCTGTCACCACCTGCCGGCTACCTCTACAAACCGTGGGTATAGTTGACATCCAGCAACTCTTAGCTAATCTAGACACCATGTCTACACTAGTAAGGGATACTCTAGTGTCCCGCATGGAGCCCCCACCCTTCGGATGGGCAGACATCACACTAGAGCAATCATACGAATACTGGAGCAGTTGATAGAGTTCTAAGAACAAAAGACTAACCATCTCTAGCATAGGGCGATCATGCAATGCAAGCATTGAATAATAACGCAACCATGACAAGAAGCATATACTCGATAACTCAGAATATATTTCAAGCAAATATCGGTAACCATAGTCTAATTCTATTACAAACGACCGAATATTACAAGAGAGAGCTAGAGATGAACCCATACCAGACTCTCGAGCAACTCCGGCGACTCGATGACTCCTAGACTTCTCCTATACTCCACTAAGCCTAAAGACTATGCAAGGAATGCAAGAGAGGAAGAGGTGTGTGGGGTGTGTGAGTGTTCTATTCTCTACCCCCCCATCTATTTATAGCAGGGAGCCACCAGCCGCACCACCCCAAACCAACGTTGTGAGCCAACAGGGAAGCGCCACGTGCCTTGGTTGAGGCGGTGGGGCCCACTGGCCTGGCCGGCCAACCAGGTAGGTCGGTCGGCCTGCCCGGGCTGCCAACCGCCCCCAACTTCCTGGAGTGGGCTTGTCTTGGTCTCCCCTTGTCCAAAAGTTGAGGCACGGCCTGCCCCAGCTGGGTTTGCTTCAGTTCTTGGGCTTCACTTGGTCCATTTGAGCTTGAATCGGTACTCTGATATTTTCTGTGATTTTATGTCGGGCCAAAGTGTGCTTATAACCTGCATATTAGCTTGAAAACACAACTTGCATATTCTAAAAGGTGAAGTGTGATTTAGGAACTTTATTGGATAAGGATGTGTGTAAGAAATGCAAACTCTCATGATTTTCTGATCAAGTTGACGCCTGGAAATAGTCGTTAGTGAGTGTCAACAATACCAACAAGCATTTCTGGCGCCGTTGCCGGGGAACGGTTGCTGTAGTTATCTTCGAACCTAGTTTGCCCGTGTATCCTTTCTTTTACCTTTTTGTTTCTTTTATCCTTTTCTTTTATCATGGAAAACCTTTCTATCCAAAACCTTTCTGCTCCCGAGGGCGAGTTCGTAGAGCCACCACAATCATCGAAGCCAATCACAGATTCCTGCTTTGAACTCCGCCCTGGCTTCATAGCCATGGTTCGGGAACAAACCTTCTCAGGATATGATAGAGAAAATCCCTACCACCACCTAGGAGAGTTCGAGCAGTTGTACTCATGCCTATCAATCGCAGGCATGGCACAAGAAACACTTTGGTGGAAGTTGTTTCCCTTCTCTCTAAATGAGAGGGCGAGGCAATGGTACGCCCACAACATAGGAAAGGTAAACAGAGAATGGGAAGAACTACGGGATAGATTCTGTCTCGCATTCTTCCCCATTTCTCGCATCGCTTCCCTATGGAAAGAAATCCTTGACTTTCGTCAGGATGAGAAGGAATCCTTAGGTGTAGCCTGGGCCAGGTTCTCACAGCTTATGCATGCCGGCCCAGACTTGTCTATCCCTGACCACGTGTTGCTTCAACACTTCTAGTTAGGGCTTAGCAAGGAATCTGCCCTACAGCTTGACATCTCTGCCGGAGGATCATTCACCCATAAAACCACAGCCGAAGGAGAAGCTCTCCTGGATCATATCATAGAGAACACATCCTTCATAGAAACCCTTCCGGCAGAGAAATCCTCAAGCCATGAGGAAGTTCCGTTGGTTGATTCTACAAAACCACCATCAAATCCCATAGAACCAACCACCGAATCTTCCCCCGAACATCGCCCAGTGCGATGATCATGAGAGAGTTTTGTACGCAGCAGGACAGCTGCGAGGGGCAGCTTTGGACTGGTGGGAGTCCCACCCAGTTCACGACCGCGAGGCTCTCACTTGGCTCCAGTTCCGGGAGCGTTTCCGCAGCCACAACGTCCCCGCGGGCGTTATGAAGATGAAGCAGAAGGAGTTCCTTGCACTGAAGCAGGTAATCTTAAATATAATCATTCAGCGGTTTCTTTTGAGCTAATGCCCCTTGTTCTATCCTTATGAATCTTGAGATAACCTTCCGATATCTATTTGTCTTTGTGAATTCAGGGGACTATGTCGGTCACGGAGTATCGTGATCGCTTTCTGCAGCTTGCTCGCTACGCCCCTGCCGATGTTGCGGATGACCGCAAGAAGCAGGAGCACTTCATGGAGGGTCTTGAGGACTACCTCCAGTACGCGCTGCTCAACCTCCGCTTCGACGACTTCAACCATCTGGTTGACAGCGCGCTCAACACTGAGCGCAAGCACTTGGAGATGGAGGACAAGAAGAGGAAGATCGTCCCCGTTGCTTCCGGCAGCAACACTCGTCCTCGCCTCCAGCAGCCCCAGCAGTACCAGCAGCCTCAGTACCGGCCTCCTCAGCAGTACCAGCAGAGGCCACCGCAGCAGTACCCGCCTCGACAGCAGCAGCAGGCGGGGCAGGGCCAGAGGTTACCGGCACCTCCGGCTTGTGCTGCTCCACCGGCACCACAGGCTCCACGTCCGGCAGCTCCTACCGGACAGCAGGCTCAGGGACCTCCTCGCACCTGCTTTCACTGCGGCCAGCCGGGGCACTACGCCAACGCTTGCCCCCGGAAGGCGCAGGCGGGACAGCAGGGGCGCCCAGCTCCGCCCAGGGCGCCACTTCAGGGCAGAGTGAACCACGTGACGGCCGAGTCAGCGGCCGAGGCTCCCAACGTGGTTATTGGTACGTTCATGGTTAATTCATATCCAGCTACAGTGCTTTTTGATACTGGTGCTACGCATTCCTTCATTACTCAGTCTTTTGTCGAGCATCATGGTATTCATACTAGCACATTAAAGAGGTGCCTGTTAGTATCTTCACCGGGAGGACAGTTGAGGTCTCACACTTACTGCCCGAGAGTCAGTGTTTCCTTGAGGGGAGTAGAGTTCTGTACTGATCTGATGGTGCTACACACCAAGGGCATTGATGTCATTCTGGGAATGGAGACTCTGGCCAAGTGGGGAGTTCGGATAGATTGTGCTCAGAGGACAGTCTTGCTATCAGCTTCCAGTGGCCAAGAGGTTGTTATCAGTGCAGTAGAGCCTTCGGGATTTCTTCATCAGATGGAGGCTAGACCCACGGACGGTATTCGCGTGGTGTCTGAATTCCCGGATGTCTTTCCGGATGATTTGCCAGGTATGCCGCCTGAACGCGCCATTGAGTTTTGTATTGATCTCTTGCCTAGGCACAGCTCCTATTGCAAAGCGGCCCTACCGTATGGCACCTATAGAGCATGAGGAAGTCAAGAAGACTATTGATGAGTTGCTAGCCAAGGGCTATATCCGTCGCAGCTTCTCTCCTTGGGCTTTTCCATTATTACTGGTAGATAAGAAGGATGGCTCGAAGAGGATGTGTGTCGATTATCGGGAGCTGAATGCAGTCACTATCAAGAACAAGCACCCGCTGCCCCGTATTGAGGATCTCTTTGATTTGCTTCGAGGTGCTCGTATATTCTCAAAGATTGATCTTCGCTCGGGCTATTTTCAGATGAGGATCCGTCCTGGGGATATTCCGAAGACGGCATTCACCTGCAAGTACGGGATATATGAGTATACGGTCATGTCCTTCGGCTTGACTAATGCCCCGGCTTACTTCATGCATCTGATGAACATGGTCTTCATGGATTATCTGGATGTCTTTGTGGTGATCTTCATTGATGATATTCTGATCTTCTCCAAGACAGCAGAAGAGCATGAGGAGCATCTGAGACTCGTATTGCAGAGATTGAGAGAGCATCAGTTGTATGCCAAGTTCAGCAAGTGCGAGTTCTGGATTGACGAGGTTCCATTCCTCGGTCATGTTATCTCTCAGGGAGGCATTGCTGTTGATCCGAGCAAGGTGAAGGATGTGCTAGAGTGGGAGACACCGCAGACAGTAAAGGAAGTCAGGTCATTCTTGGGCTTAGCTAGATATTATCGGAGGTTCATTGAGAATTTCTCCAAGATCGCGAAGCCTTTGACTTCTTTGTAGGAGAAGAATGTTGCTTTTGTATGGACTGATGAGCGCCAGATGGCCTTTGATGAGCTGAAGAAAAGGTTGACTACGGCGCCAGTCCTGACTCTGCCTGACCAGACGAAGAGGTTCACGGTATATTGTGATGCTTCGAAGGATGGTCTTGGGTGTGTTCTGATGCAGGAGGGCAGAGTGATTGCTTATGCTTCACGGCAGTTACGTCGGCATGAGCTGAACTATCCCACTCTTGATCTTGAGTTAGCCGCAGTTGTGCATGCTCTGAAGATTTGGAGGCATTACTTGTATGGGCAGCGGTGTGATATCTACACTGATCACAAGAGCCTCAAGTACATTTTCACGCAGAATGAGCTGAACATGCGGCAGAGGAGATGGTTAGAGTTGGTCAAGGATTATGACCTGGAGATTCACTATCATCCGGGCAAGGCCAATGTTGTAGCAGATGCTCTGAGCAGAAGAAGTTATGTCAACATAGCCGTGGCTTTCCAGATGCCTCCAGAGTTATGCGAGGAGTTCGAGCAGTTGAGTCTGGGCTTCTTGCATCATACTTCCAGTGCAGCATTCGAGGCAGTACCGACTCTGGAGTCAGAGATCAGGCAGCATCAGAAAGATGATGAGAAGCTGCAAGAGATCCGTGAGTTGCTCAAGAAGGGCAAGGCTCCTCATTTCAGAGAGGATGATCAGGGTACTTTGTGGTACAAGAACCGGATCTGTGTGCTTGATGTGCATGATCTCCGGAAGTTGATTCTGAGTGAGGCCCATGATACAGCATACTCTATTCATTCGGGCAGCACGAAGATGTACTATGATCTGAAGGAACGTTTCTGGTGGTACGGGATGAAGCGTTCAGTGGCAGAGTACGTGGCTATTTGTGACACCTGTCAGCGTGTCAAGGCTGAGCATCAGAGGCCAGCAGGTCTGTTACAGCCTTTGAAGATTCCAGAGTGGAAATGGGAGGAAATCACTATGGACTTCATTGTTGGATTGCCTCGTACTCAGAAAGGGTACAACTCCATTTGGGTAGTAGTGGATCGTCTGACGAAAGTTGCTCACTTCATTCCAGTGAACACTACTTACTCCGGTGCTAGACTTGCAGAGTTGTACATCTCTCGGATTGTCTGCTTGCATGGTGTGCCCAAGAAGATCATATCTGACAGAGGGTCTCAGTTCACTTCTCGATTCTGGGAGCAGCTCCATGACTCATTGGATACGAAGCTGCGTTTCAGTACGGCTTATCACCCTCAGACAGATGGGCAGACAGAGAGAACCAACCAAGTGTTGGAGGATATGCTGAGAGCTTGTGCTATTCATTATGGTACCAGTTGGGATAAGTGCCTGTCATATGCTGAGTTCTCTTATAACAACAGCTATCAGGCCAGTCTGAAGAAGTCTCCCTTTGAGGCATTGTATGGCAGAAAATGCAGGACTCCTCTCTATTGGGATCAGATTGGTGAGAAGCAACTCTTCGGCCCTGAGATCATAGATGATGCAGAGCAGATGGTTCAGGCTGTGCGAGAAAATCTGAGGATTGCACAGAGCAGACAGAAGAGCTATGCTGATGGCAAACGGAGAGACCTGACTTTCAGTGTCGGTGATTATGTGTACCTAAAGGTGTCTCCGATGAGAGGAATCCGCAGATTCAATGTCAAAGGGAAGTTAGCACCTCGGTATGTGGGGCCATTCAAGGTGCTAGAGTGGAAAGGCGAAGTTGCTTATTGCCTAGAGTTACCTCTCAGCCTCTCAGGAGTTCATGATGTCTTCCATATATCTCAGCTGAAGAGGTGTTTGCGAGTACCCGAGGAGCAGGCACCCCTGGATGGAGTCGATGTGCAGGAAGATCTGACTTATACTGAGCATCCGGTGAAGATTCTGGAGACATCAGAGAGGGTTACTCGGAACAAGCGCATCAAGATGTGCCGAGTTCAGTGGAGTCACCACAGTGAAGCTGAGGCTACATGGGAGCGAGAAGATGAGCTGATGAAGACATATCCAGATCTCTTTGCTAGCCAGCCCAGCTAAATCTCGGGGACGAGATTTCTTTAAGGGGGTAGGGTATGTAACACCCTAATTTAAATTTCAGCATTTAATAATAAATTTAATTGGCTTTATTAAATTTTCTAAGGTTTATTGTGTTAGTCTTGCATTTAATCTAAATTTTTGTTCCTTAAATAATTAAAATTTTATCATAGGTTTAAAAATTTGTGTTGCATTCATGCTGGTGCATATTTTTATTTGAGTGTGGTTTGAATTCAAACTTGTATTTGAATTCAAACTTTGTTTGGTTAGAAATAGAAAAGAAAAGAAATAGAAAACAAACCCACAACCAAACCCAACCCAACAGCAACCCAACCCGGCCCTTTCCTTCTCCCGCATGGGTCCAGCCCGAGCCGGCCCAGCCCGCAGTGCCACTCCCCCGGCCCAAAACCCAGCTTGGCCCAAGCGCCACGGTTTTTCCCATCTCAGCGTGACCCACTCCTCCCTCTCCCCGCGTGACCGCGGCCCAACGCGCACCGAGCCGCTGCAAACCGGCCCCACTAGCCAGCACCCGCGGCCTGCCTCCACCCGCTCGCCTCGCGCCGCAGAGTGCTCGTCCCCTTTCGCTGACAGCCATGGCCCGCACATCAGACCTTCCTTCTTCCTCGCGCCGCGGCCTCTGCTCCCTGGGCCTCCACCGCTCCGCGCTCTCCCCTGCTGCTGGCCCCACTCCACCCCACGCCCCAGCCTCGCAGACCCCACGCCAGCTCAGTCCACACCCCTCCTTCTAGAAGCCAGCCCGGGATCAGATAGGGCTCGATCCCGAGTCCTCTGCGCAATCCCCGCGCCGCGATTACCGCGTGACCCGCACGCCGAGGCTGACCCGCCTCTTCTTAAGCGCCACGACGTGCCCGCTGGATCCCATCTACGCCGCAGCCACCGCCCTAACCACGAGAGCAGCACCAGCGCCGTCGAATTTCCGCCAGGAGCGCTGCGCAGGTGAGCTTGGAGCTCGCCGCAATTACTCGCCGCCGGTGCCACTCCGGTCCTGATAATCCCTCGGCCGGCTTTGCAGACTCGCCAGGACTACGAGGACTTCTAGGTGTTCGTCTCCCAGTCGACGTCCCTGTGGCACCCTGCTTCAGCTTCGGAGAGCTTTTATCGTATTTTGTACTTCGCTTCCGCTGTATCAGACATTTTGTCATTATTGTAATAAATAACATTCGTATTTCGATTTATTATGTCTTATTCGTGATATGTGCTATGATATACTGTTCATTCTGTTGTATATACGTGTGACTTGATCCTGGCACGTATATGATTGCTCGGTTTATGTCCTTTTATAAACCGGGTGTTACAGTACGCGGGAGTTTCGGCCGGAGATCTCGGCCTGGCCGTTCCGCGGGGAAGACGACCCTGCCAAGCGGGCCCGGCTGGTCAGCGGGGAACCGCGCGCAGGCTGGCAGGTGGGGTCAGGCGTGCAGTGGGTGGGGAGCGCGAACACCAGGTGTGCGGCGCTGAGGGCGAACGGCCACTGACAAGTGGGCCAGCCTTGTTGGTGAGAGCGCGCGAGCTAAGCTGGTGCTGGGCTGACGCGGCATGGGAGCGGCGCGCGGGGAGAGGGGCGCTGAGCTACTGCGCTCCGTGGGCCAAGCGCTGGGAAAAGGAGAGGGGTGAGCGGACTGGGCTGCTGGGCCGCGAGGAAAGGAGAAGGAGAGGGAAAGCTGGGCCCGCGTGGAAGGGGTTGGGCCGGACTGGTTTGGGGTTTTTTTGGGCTGGATTGGTTCTTCTCTGGTTTTCTTCTTTCCTTTCCTTTTTCTATTTCAAACACCACTCTAATCTATTTTGAATTCAAAAGAAATTTGAATTCAAACCCTAAGCACTCAACCAAATGAAAACTATGCACCAGCATGTATGCACAAACATGTTACCTTAATATAAATTTTAATTACTTATGAAACAAAATTGGATTAAATGTAATACTAAGCATATAAACCTTAGAAAAATAAATAAAGCCAATTAAATTTATTAATAAATGCTGGAATTTAAATTAGGGTGTTACACTTGTCCACTTGATGCACCTTGAAATTCATTCCTCCAATAAGCGGAACTTGGCGGTGGAAGGTTTACTTCCAAGTCTTCTTGTTGTGCCGATGCCGATGTTCCTTCAATCAACCTTCCTCTTTTTGATTTCTTCACCTTTTTCCAATATTTTCAACTCGCCAATCAGTCCTCCCTCTTACAAATAGTGAATCCCTTCTTTTCATCCCCTCCGATATAATGGCCTTGCCTTAAATGTTCAATCCCAATATCTCTTCCCGGGACATAAAATTTTTGGATCACTCGTAACCTCGGATTCATGGCTCGGGCTATCATTGTGAGATAACACCCCGAACCAACTTCTCCCGTGCCGGATGATGCTTCACAAATCCACCTTTCAACCATGATGTAGGTGGGCTCAATCACTTGCTTCTTCACCAATGCAGCATACATCCAATTTAATTCTTGGTCGGTGACCTTCGATTCTCTCATCCTCCCGAGAATTCTGTTGCTCAACCAAGAGTGGAATATTTGGAGGGTCACATTACTTATATTCTTTCTTTGGCGGTTGACATCTTTTGCTATCTTTGTCCAAAATTCATCAAGCTCTCCATCTTCAACTTGCACCATTTCATATGCATTACTTTTGAATCCGAGCAAACTCCCTATTTCTCCATAGGTGATGACTTTCTCTTCATTCTTGAGTCAAAATTTCAGACATGGCACTTCTTCATCATCCACCACTTCCGTTGTTTTTTCTAGTGTCATGAACATCTCCAGAGCCACTTCTTCTTGCATGTCTACTATGACACCATCAGAAAATAACTTTCAACCGATGTTCTCCAAGAGCTCATAGATGTTATGATGGAATCCCAACTTCTCAAATGCTTCATCATCAAAATCATAATTTGCTCGCAACCTTCCCTTCATGAACTTGAGCCTTTCTTCTTCTTTCTTCGACAAGATAATAAACCCATATTCTGAATTCTTGGGCTTGTATGGTGGTGGTGCGAATGACCTTGTCGAACGCCGTGGAGGAGGTGGCATCCCTTCGGTGAATCTCATGGAGGAGCTTCTCGGGTCTCTCATCCCACCAAGGAGCAGCATGTCGCTCCTCAGTGTGGGGTTGTCTTCCTCCATGCTCCGCGGAGACTCGGAGACCGAGTGCCTCCGCAAAGAACTTGCCGATGCGTTGGATGTTGATGAACGCGTCCTTCTCCTCCCGGCGATGAACTTCATGAGGCCACTTATGGTGACTCCTTGCTGCACACACTCAAAAACAAACACACCGGGAGTTTCTTGCCGGCGGGAGAACAATATATCGAAGAGTGGAACAAACTAGGAATTGTGGTGAATTTTCTGAGATTTTTGGAGTAGGTTTTGGGGGACGAATTATTCAGGGCTCTAACTGATGTTTCCGGGCGAAGAACTTGAAGAACATAAGCAAGGAATTGAATGAGGAGTGTACATATCAAAGGGCGTCACCAGAGGGCTTAAAAAGGGGCCAGGCCGGCCGGCCTAGGGGTTTCCTGGCTCTCCTCCACTTCAATTTTCTCTGGTGGCTTCCTGGTGCAATTATTTGCTTCTGTCCAGTACATCTTGAATGCTTTGCACCGTCCAAATCCCGTGAACCACTCCTTCTTTGCCTTTGATGTCCACTTGCAACATTATTTCTTCACTTTGTGTCATTCACTTTGTCCCATGCTTAATCATTCATCACATGGTGCCATCTTTGCTGAAAATCACATGTCCTTCCCATGCATGGCTGCTCCCTCCTTTGAATTATTTGCATGTGGTGGTAGGTAGAGAGAACAACTCTTTCCCGTGAACTCACTTTGATCAATGGATGTTAAACAAGCACATAAACCCCCTCCAAATCATGCTTAGATGTTTAATCCTCCTCTAACTTCGAAATTTCAGAATTGACTCAAAGCATGCAATGAGTTTAAATGAATAATAAGAGGGGAATTGAAAACATCTTTACATTTGTAAGTCAAAAAATATTTCCCGACTACATTAATTTTGGTTGCACCGGAACCGTTCACTTTCATGAATTGATAGCGAACAATCTCGAATTCAACCATGGGTCTTGGGTTTAGGTTCTAATTTTTGCCAAAATGAGAGAGAGATTTTTGAAAAAAGGAATAAATAAAGTTAGAAAAATTCTAATCCTATGGTGATGAAACTGAAAATTCTCTCTATGTTTGCGCGAACCTACGCATCAAGGTTTCAAATGATATGAACATAGCGCAGCTCTACTCGTGTGTTTTATCTCAACTTGGTCCGGCCGTCATGGAGAGGACGGTCGCCAAAAATAGGTATGGAATTTTGGATGTGGCTTTCTCAAGAAGAGGCAAATAAATCATAGGATGGCTCATGTCATTGGTTTAAAATAAGAAACAACATCGAAATGACCGAGCGAATAAAATCTAAATCGAATTGTTCGACCGAACGACCAATTGTTCAAAAGTATATCATGTCCTTGCGTAGCAAAATTCTTGACTCACTTACCTAAACCTTTCGCGGGTTGTCCTCCCGGTAGCTTATTCTTGACTCGACGAACGGGTTGAACTCCCGGCAGCTTTATTCTTGACTCGACGAACGGGTTGCCTCCCGCAAAGCGCTTCGTTTATAGTCTATAGCTAGACTTTCTTCTTCTTCACTTCGGACCAACGCTCGGTGATGGCACTGCAGTCTTGGGTACCCACTTCCGCACAATTCGTGGTGCGGGTTTGTCTTCTAGGTTAGTCATCTTTTTGGTCTTCACAGGCGGGCTTTTAGCTTTCTTCTTGACGGGTGCAGCGATCTTCTTTGTCGCGATGGATGCGACGACTTCTATCTCCTTCTTTGCTTCCTTCTTGTTCGGCTCCTCTTCTTTCTTTGGTTTCTCCTCTGTTATACGGCGGTGAGGCGGAATATATTTGACATTGATCACATTGCATACCTCGAGGCGTGGACGAAACTTGAATTCGCTTGTGGTGCCATTGATGTCGAACTTTATCTCCCCCTTGCAAACGTCGATGTTCGCCCTTGCGGTCTTGAGGAAAGGCCTCCCAAGTATGAGAGGCGCCTTTCTCCCTTCTCCCATATCGAGAATCACAAAGTCAACGGGGACTAAGTGTTCTCCAATCTTCACGGGCACGTCTTCGGCGATTCCCAAAGGATAGCGAACGAAATTGTCCGCTAACTCTAGGCGCATGGCGGTGGGCTCCGGCTCCAGTAAGCGTAGCTTCTCAAACACATTCTTTGGCATGACGCTCACACTTGCACCGAGATCACAAAGTGCTCTTTCGAACATAAGAGATCCAATGGAACACGGGATGGTAGGACATCCGGGGTCCATCTTCATTAGCGATTGCCGCGCTACATTCCTCGGTTAGCTTGACAGTGCTTGGCGGTATCTCGTGCTTGTTTCCCATGATGTCTTTGAAGTAGCGAGAACACGTCGGAACTTGTAGAGCGTCCAAGAGCAGCATATTGATGCTCAACCTGTGTACCATGTCAACAAATTTGTTGAATTGCTCATCTTCATGTTTACCTTTGCGGTATCGTGGTCTTGGCGGTAGAATCTTGGTGTCTATATCATCTAGCTCAAACTTCGGCTCTTCGGTGACTATCTCTGGCATAGGAGTAGGTGCCTTCTCCTTGATGATGGTCTCCACTTCAACTATTGGCTTAGGCTTCCTTGCTCCCGCTGCATGTTCGTGTTCTTCGGTTTCCTTTCCCGAGCGAGTTTGAATTGCCTTTGCCGTCTCCGGACTTTGAGGTTGCCCGGGCAATTTTCCTTCATTGCTAGATAGGCGTCCGGCAAGCTGCGCTACTTGCGTTTCTAGCATCTTTATCATGTGGAGTACTTGAAGGTTAGAGCTCCCGACCTCCATCACCTTGCCATCAATGTTCTCCAAGATCTTGTCCATAGCATTGAACTTGGTGACGGTGTCCTTGTTAATCTTGCCTTGCTCCTCCATGAACTCCTTCAATTGTATACGCAGAAGCACCGAGTTTTGAATGGAAGAGATTGCATTAAATTGGGGTCTACCTTGCCCGTAGCGGAAGTTGGGTGGTGGGATCCATTCTCCCTTCTTCATGTAGTCGAGCATCTTGGCTTCCTCCGGGCAATTCTTTTGGACATGGCCATACTCTCCACATTCTTCACATGTAGACCTTGCTTTGGCCGCCTTCAAATCAATAGCTTGGGCTTCTCTCTTTTCCACTTCCATCTTCTCCAACTTTCTCATGAGCGAGTTGATCTTCCCTTCTAGCACTTCTTCACGTTCCACTTGCAATACACTCTTCGCGGCGCCCACGGCTTGGAGTGGTTGTAGGCGCCCCAATGATGCCCATGCGTCATTGTCTGCCACCTTATTGAATAGCTTGAAAACTTGAGTAGGCATGAGCTCAATGATAGAACCTCCGGCCGATGCGTCAATGATCCCCCTTGATGCCGTAGTGAGGCCTTGATAGAACTTCTGGACCACATCCTCCCTTGAGAACTTTTGATGAGGCACGGCGCGGATGTAGTCGTTGAAGTGCTCATAGGCTTCCGCAATAGTCTCCGTCGGGGCTTGCGCGAATGTTGCAATCTTGTTGCGCAGATCTGGGTCTTGCCCGGCGAGTAGAACTCCGTCATGAACTCTTTCATCAAGGACTCCCAATTTTGCACCGTGCGCGGTGGTAGAGAATGAAACCATTGCAACGCTCTCCCAAGTAGAGAGAACGGAAAGAGCCTCGCTCTTATTTGATCTTGAGTCATCCCTTGCATGTCGAAGGTGCGGCATAGTTGGAGGAACGCTTGAAGATGTAGATTAGCGTCTTCTTTTCCAGTGAAGGGCGAGCTTTGCACCATCCTTATGATTGAAGTCTTGATCTCGAACGGAACTCCGATGTTGTCGAGATTTTGGATCGACAAGTCCCGAACGTCCGGAGTGCATAGCTCTCCGATCGTACGCTCCTGCTCCGGTAGCGTCCGGAGATTTTGGTGGAGTTGCTTGAGGCGAAGACGATGAATCGTCGGCTTCGACTTTTGGATCTACTAGTTCCGGCTTCCTTGATGGTGTTTCTCGTCTCCTTTGCCTGTAAATTTTTTCTGGATCATCCACAAAATTTTCAGGTTTGTTGGAGAGGCTCCCGTCCATCTCCTGTTAGGGGTTAGTGAAAAAGAAAAAATATATACGAGATCTAAAAGATGAATATACAAGATCTAAAACATAAAAGAAAATAAAGCAAACTCTAGATTAGATTGATTTTCGTGGAATAGATCCATTTTTTTAGTTAGCTCAGAAAAATAAGAGATCTAAAAAGGTCAAAAAGAAAAATCAAGAAATATTTACGAATGCAAGTAAGATTGATCTTGAATCGATGGTTCCCCAGCAACGACTCCAGAAAAGCTTGTTGACGCTCCTTAGCGCCCCCCGATTTATATACCGCAAGCGCACGGTTTCGTGTAGCTTTCCCCTCAGAGTATTCTCCCAAGGTTTATCAATCCACGGAACCAAAGATACAAGAAATAATCTACTAGCATAGATATTCCTTTAAGTTGAGATGGTGAAAAACAAATCTAATCTATTAAAACCGACAAACACCGAAGGTAGCAAGAGAAAGTTAGAGATAACCAATCTAGATCACCTAGATCATGCATATGTTGTAGTTCCAGCTAGATGTAGTGAAGTAAGATAGATGTGAATCTCAATGAAAAGCATCTTTAAACTCAAAATCTCCAATCCGATCCCTCGATACCCCACCTACTTAGTGGCAACGGCCTGTCACGACGCCACCCATTTCGACAAAAGTACCCTGAAGCAAGTCGAACCCCATTTGGTAGTTCCGCCATGAACCTCTAGCCACCATGACTACAAGATCATGCTAAGCGATCTATCTCGATAATAGATCTAGGATGAAGCAAACCCAAAGAAAAGAATGAAATCGAAAGAGAGAACATGGTCGCTAAACATTCGAAATCACAAATAACTTCACCATGAATGATTGTACATCACAAGATCACAACCGGGGCCCTACCTTGATCTTGATGATCCTAGCTCCAGAACTCCGACGTGGTCTTCCTTGCAAGGTTCCCATGTCGGCTAGGGAATCCCCTAGACAACTAGCACGACCCTCGGCTCTCCGAGAGGTGTCCCTCTATCTTTTCTGCTCCTTGGCGTCGTCTCCCGAATTGATCTCTGCGTGAACCTTGGGGAGGGGTCTTTAAATAGCCTCAGGGAACCCTCGGTCAAAGGGGAGGTCGAACCGACCTAAAAAAGGGCTGGGCCGGCTGGCCCAATGGGCCTAGGCCGGCCGGCCTAGCTCATTCCTTCGCCGTCTTGTGTTCTTCTTTCTCCCCAAGTCTCCTGGAATCTTCTAGAGTTTATGTCTTTCACGATTGCACCCCATTAGACGTCGTTATCTTCGAGGAGAAGGATAGGATGGAAAATCCTTCCTTAAATATCTCTTTGCTTTGCTTAGCCCTGAAGTATCTTGATCTTATCTTGTGGCCTTTGTCCTTTGGGCTTCATTGGAGGGTGGATGTGCATGAACGGGCCTCTAATCATCATGGCCTTCGACCCTTTGTTCGGGCTTTGGCCTTTGTCTTCCTTCGTGTCATCGCGTGATCGTGGGCCTCGCCATTTCATGCTCCAAAATTGGTCAAAAACCTGCAAAAATGAAGTACCTCCAAAATATATGTGTAAACGCGAAAATGACCAATAATTGGGCCGAGGATAGGATGGTTAGTGATTTTGATATTAAATTCATGCCATTATCAAAGTTAAACAGGGGATAAAATGGATACTTAAGGAGCGCCAACAATGATCTCCTCGTAACCGAGAGGGAAACTGGGTCTGGAGAAACTGTCCTAGCTGACTACGATTCAGACCTGGAAAGCTTGTCTACCGAACAACTGGTTCCAGTGATCATTCAACAGCCAGAACCTAGTCATCACGATCCAAACAAAGCCTTGGATCAGATTTCAGCAGACAATCTGACCCAAGATGCTCCAGCAGACGAAGATGAAGCTACTCGCACAGCCCGTAGGGCATGGAATGAACGTAAAGAAGCACGCAGGGTTCTTGCAGCTAAATGTGCTCGAATTCCACCACGCAACCTCAACAATGAGTTGAACAATGTTGCAGATCCGGTTTTCAGAACACCAATCGATGCGATGACAGAAGCAACCCTACAACTTATGACGATTCCCAGAATCCAGAGATAGACCGAGTCATAAATCTCACCAAAAATGCTGTTGAACAACTCGAGAGTCAGAACCCGCTGTCCTCACTCCACGGCACACGATCAAGGGCTACTGCAACAGTCATACCTCAGGCAAGCCGTAACCCCGGAGGTCACCAGCACCAACAGCAGCAGGAGCAGCAAAACCAAAGAAATCAAGAGGATCAAGAAGTCGCGAGCAACCATCGCCCTGGGGTAGCCAACCACCAATAAACCAAGCCCCTGGGCCTTAGCCAAACCACAACAACAATAAACGCGGGCATAACAGGGAAGAGGTAGCCGATTCCATTGCACGGGACATCATCAACGCAAGACGCAGAGCACACCTCGCGGACAACTCCGATCACTTCCAAGCACTGAGCAGAGCCTTCGACAACATTGAGTACCCGAACGATTTCAAGCCTACGAACATCTAAAAGTACGACGGTAAGCAAGACCCTGCCCAATGGTTGTGTTTATACTCGACCGCTGTTAGTGTTGCAGGGGGAGACACCAACACTAAGGTCCTTTACCTCCCGATGGCCCTGGAGCCTGCACCCCTCACGTGGCTCAAAATCATGGCGCGCGAGTCAATCAACTCGTGGGAGGACCTCAAAAAGGCGTTCGTCGACAACTTCCAAGGGTCGCTACACCGAGTAGCTACTCGCCACGCCCTATCCATGATCAAGAAGGAGCAAGGCAAATCGATCAGATCCTACGTCAAGCGCTTCTTCGACACAAGAGCTACCATCCCCAATGTCGCCGACGATGACGTCATCGACTACTTCTAGAGCGGCATCACCGTCTAGTCACTATACCGTGATTTCAGGCGTAATCGCCCCAAAACGGTAGTGGAGCTATGAGACATGATGCAGCGCTGGGCGGACGAAGAAGGGCAAGAACACAGTTGCTTCCCCCACCGCAACAACGGGAAGCGCCACAATGACCGTGGAGGCCCAGCAACCAGCGGGATCCTACGCGCTAGCATAAGCCTGATGATACAGTCGGCACAATGGATCGCACCCCATGCGGTAAGAAGGGCGACAAGCCGCAGGACCAGTTCGACAAGATTCTCCACAACAAGAGATGCCCAATCCACCCCAAGAGCAACCACTCGATGTGGGAATGCACGATCCTACGCAAGTCCTTCCAATCGGCACCTGCAGTCGCCCCTAAGAAGGAACAAGACAAAGATGACGAAGACGACAAGAAAGACCATGACGGTTTCCAACAGCAACAAAACGTCGTCAATGTCATATTCGGAGGAGATCCTAGCTTCTCCAAGCGAGCTCAGAAGATCCTACTCAGAGAGATCCTCTCAGTCGAGCCAGCAATTCAGAGGCCACTCAAATACAGCGAGGTCCCCATTACCTTCTCTTGGGAGGATCAATGGACCAGCTTCTCTGAACCTGGAAAGTTCCCGCTAGTACTCGATCCAGTCGTCCAGGGCTCCAATCTTACTCGAGTACTCATCAACGACGGAAGTGGGCTCAACCTGATCTTTGCAAGCACGTTGGCAAAGATGGGCCTCAACTACATGAGTCTGCTTGCCCCAAGCAAGGCTCTATTCTACGGCATCGTCCCCGGGAATTCCTCTACACCAATTGGCTCGGTCACACTCCCAGTCACATTTGGTACAGAACAGAACTTCAGGACAGTACATCAAATTCGAAGTAGCTGACTTCGAATCTTCCTACCATGCTATCTTGGGAAGACCTGCACTAGCCAAATTCATGGCTGTACCGCACTATGTCTACCTGCTCCTCAAGATGCCAGGCAACACAGGAGTCCTTTCACTACATGGAGACCTCCTTAAGTCTTTTGAATGCGACAAGGAAGCAATAGATCATGCTACCACAATCCGGGTCCCTAGCTCTGTCAGTGAAATACTTGCTGCTACTAAGGAACTCTCACTCAAGGAGTCGATGCCTTCCAAGAAGCCAAGCCAATCATCAGTTAAACCAACCGGTGATGTGGGCACCAAGACTATCCAGCTACAAGAGGGAGACGACTCCAAAACAGCCATCATCGGAGCAGGACTGGGCGACAAATAGGAACTCGAGCTCGTCAACTTCCTTAGGGCCAACCGAGACGTATTCGCATGGAAACTAGCGGATATGCCAGGAGTACCCAAGGAGTTGATCGAGCATGCCTTGAAGGTCGACCCTAAAGCCACACCAAAAAAACAATGGTTACGATGTTTCTCACCGGACAAGCGAGAAGCCATCAAGAAAGTGCTGGCAAAACTACTCGCAGCAGGGTTCATCAAGGAAGTCTACCATCCTGATTGGTTGGCTAACCCTGTGCTCGTCCAGAAGAATAACAAGAACGAGTGGAGGATGTGTGTCGACTACACTGACCTAAACAAACACTGCCCAAAGGATCCTTTCGGGCTACCACGTATTGATCAAGTAATCGACTCGACAGCAGGATGTGTCCTGTTATCAAGATGGCCCTGAAAGAAGAAGACCAAATCAAGGTGGCCTTCATCACCCCTTACGGGGCATACGCCTACAAGACCATGTCCTTCGGGTTGAAGAACGCTGGTGCTACTTACCAGCGTGCGATACAGCTATGCTTCGTTGATCAACTGCATCGCAATGTTGAAGCCTATGTTGACGACGTCATCGTCAAAACCAAGACCCAGGATCAATTCATTTCTGACCTGGAAGAGACCTTCAACAGCCTCCAAAAATTCCGTTGGAAGCTCAACCCAACCAAGTGCGTCTTTGGCGTACCCTCTGGAAAACTACTCATATTCAACGTTAGTAACCGAGGAATTGAGGCCAATCCAGAGAAGATCAATGTAATTATGGCCATGGATGCTCCAGCTACCATCAAGGACGTCCAGAAGCTCACAGGTTGCATGGCAGCCTTGAATCGATTATTGTCCAGACTTGGTGAATGGGGCTTGCCCTTCTTCAAGCTACTAAAGCGACAAGACAAATTCGAATGGACTACAGAAGCCGCGGAAGCACTTGAGAACCTCAAGCATCACCTCCAGTCACCGCCGATTCTGATAGCTCCACTACCCGGCGAGGAATTACTCCTCTACATCGCCGCGACTACTCATGTGGTTAGCACAACGATAGTAGTCGAACGGCCGGAGGAAGGCCACGCCTACGGCGTTCAGAGACCTGTCTACTTTATCAGCGAAGTACTCTCTAAATCAAAGGGAGATATCCATCAATTCAGAAACTTCTGTATGGAATTCTAATCACCTCCAGGAAGCTCCGGTATTAATTCGACGAGTACAAGATCTCAGTTATAACTGACTTCCCATTGGGGGATATACTCCACAATCGGGATGCCACTGGACAAATCTCAAAGTGGGCAGTTGAACTGGGAGCCCTGGAAATCAACTTCAAGCCAAGAACAGCAATAAAGTCACAGGCACTAGTCGACTTCTTAGTTGAATGGCGAGAAAATCAGATTCTAGCACCTCATAACGTTCCAGAGCATTGGGTAATGTACTTTGATGGATCGCCCAAGCTCGACGGAGGCGGCACGGGAGTTTTGTTCATCTCCCCCAAGGGAGAACAATTGAAGTATGTGTTTCAAATCTTGTTCAAGGCCTCCAACAACGAAGCTGAGTATGAGGCATTGCTACACGGCCTTCGACTAGCAGTATCTCTCGACATCAAGCGACTACTTGTCTACGGCGACTCTCTACTGGTCGTCCAGCAAGTCAATAAGGAGTGGGACGTCAACAAGGATACCATGGACGCATACGTCGAAAAAATCAGAAAGCTCGAAAACAAGTTCTCAGGATTAGAAATCCACCACGTCGACCGTGATAATAACGTGGGAGCCGATGTCCTCTCCAAACTTGGATCTACTCGAGCAGCTATTCCACTGGGTGTCTTTGTCCACGAACTTCATCATCCATCAGTCAAGGTACCAAGCCAACAGGTCACCGACACAGAGGCTCCGGTCATAGTCAGAGAAATACTGATGATTGAAGAAGATTGGCGGACCTAGTTTATCGATTTCATCAAAGAGTTCAAGCTTCCTCCACATATTGATCCTAAAAGCACTGAAGCTGTCCGCATCATCAGGCGTAGCAAGGTTTTCGTCCTTGTCGGCGATAACCTATACAAGCGCTCTGCTTCAGGCATCCTCATGAAGTGTGTTACCCTTGAAGAAGGCAAAGTCATCCTTAGAGAAATACACGAAGGAGTTTGCGGCAATCACGCTGTATCAAGGACACTAGTCGGCAAGGCTTATAGGTCAAGTTTCTTCTGGCCAACAACTGTTTCAAACGCAGAGGACCTTGTCAGACGATGCCCTGGCTGCCAGTTTTTTTTGGCAAAAAGACTCACGTCCCAGCACACAACTTGATAACAATCCCTCCATCATGGTCGTTCCCTAGTTGGAGTTTGGACATGATCGGACCACTAACCGTAGCTCCAGGAGGATTCAATCATGTGCTGGTAGCAGTCGACAAGTTCACCAAATGGATTGAGTACAAGTCCATTATCAAGATCTCATCTGATAGAGCAGTGGATTTCATCTCTGACATTATCCACCGATTCGGCTTTCCTCACACCATCATTACAGATCTTGGCTCCAACTTCACGTCACAATCTTTCTGGGATTTATGTGATAACTCCTGCATTGTGGTCAAATATGCTTCAGTTGCTCATCCTCAGGCAAATGGTCAGGTTGAGCACATCAATGGTTTAGTACTCGACGGGTTGAAGAAAAGACTGTATGACGCCAACACCAAGAAAGGTGGGAAGTGGATTCAACAACTACCTCATGTAGTCTGGGGGCTACGAACCCAGCCTAGCAAAGCAACTGGGCAATCTCCTTTCTTCCTCACTTATGGGTCCGAGGCCATACTACCCATAGATATCATGTGAAAATCTCCAAGAGTAGAAGCCTATCAAGAAGGAGAAGCAGAGGAAGCTCGACAGCTTGAGTTGGATTCAATTGAAGAAGTCAGAGTCAATGCTTTAACTCAATCGGCTAGATATCTTCAAGGAGTCAGACGCTATCATGATCACAATGTCCAGCAAAGATCTTTCAATGTCGGAGATCTAGTATTACGAAAGATCCAAGATGAGACGGGACTGCACAAGTTAAATTCCAGGTGGGAAGGTCCTTTCATCGTAACCAAAGTTATAAGACCAGGATCATACAGAATCACTGATGCAGATGGCAATGAGGTACCAAATTCCTGGAATATCGAGCACTTGCGCAAATTCTATCCCTGATCCAAGTAATAAGGTGATGTTAGTTGATTTCTTTAATAAAACAAGGGTCTTTACCAGCGTATCGACTACTTTGAAGATTATTTCTATATATGTCAACATCACAAGCCCAGGATAGCTTACACAATTTTCCATCAGGATAACTACACAAGCCGCATCCTTGTCCTTAATATAAGGACGCAACCTACTCGCCTAGCTCGAGAAGGTGTATGGATACCTTTGCTAGTTGTCCATCTTGGGTAACTCGACGGAGTTCATCCTAACAGGTCAACTATAAGGAAATCCAGCCTTGTTGTAAAGGCAAAACTACTCGCTCGCTCAAGAACGTTATGGATACTACTACATTTTGTCCATCTTGGGCAACCTGACGGGGTTCGCCCTAACAGGTCAATCTTAGTAGTTACTCCAGTCTATAAGTTAGACACCTTACTCGCCTTGCTCAAGTAATTTTTGGATATCCCTTCGACATTTACGTCTTGGGCAACCCGACGGGGTTCGTACCTAACAGTTCTGTCTTACAGATTACTCCAGACCTTGGTTGGGACACACTACTCGCTTGCTCGAGTAGTTTATGGACATCTGTATAAGTTTCTTCTATTTGGATAGTCCGACGAGACTCATCCTAACTGATTAACTTTAAGGATTACTCCGTGTGAGTATTCTACTCGATCGATCGACTAAGTTCGTACTTATCCCACGGTATCAGATCATATTTCTGAAGATACACCAACATGATATAAGCTATGAACAACGACAAGAAATCACTGCAGATTACAAGATTTGTTACAAGCAGTCTACTCTGCCATGTTCTTCAGAATTTCCTCAGCAATCAATTCTGATTATTTACAATAGTCCCGAAATTTCTCATCGGAGCAATTGGGAGCTATTCCTTTAGCTATGGGAGCTAAGTTAAACTGAGGTAAGTAAGACTTAACAACTCCGATATGTGGGTCAGATAATTCTTGGAGGTAGCCGTCATGACATCAAAAATCTTTTGGGGAGCCTCCTCCAAACGCTCCACCAAGGACTTGCTATTCGATGACTCCTCTTCAGAATCAACCACATTCACAAGAGCTTGAGCTACTGCTACTAGTCGAGTATGCTCTTCTGGAGAACCTGATAGAAGGATATTTCAGTGATTGTTGACAAAGCAAAATCAAGACAAAAGATTGGATACTTATAGGCTTGGGCAGTCTGCAACTGTTTTTGAAGCCTGTAATTTTCTTCCTGAAGCTTTGATCTTTCTTTTTCAAGGTCCTTGATCTACCGCTTCATGGCACAAACCTCCAGATGATGCTGTCAATTTGCTTCATAGAGCTTATTTCGAGCAGCAAGGGATTCATCCAATCGTTTGGCAATCATGGCTTTCTGCTCTTCTAAGGTCTTCCGATTGTCCACAGTCTTATACAGAGCATGAGGCTTCAGGAAAGATCGATTGGCTACATCCTGTGACATACAAGGCAAGATTGTTTAGACATCAAAAACTACTCGACGAAGACAAGTAGCAAGCATAAGACTCACCTTGGTAAATTTAAAGCTCCATTGCATATAGTGTGCGAGCTTCTTCATGTTGTCTAGGGATAACAGAGGATCATCAAAAAGCTCTTTTCCCAACTCCTCCTGGGCTATTTGTGGCATAGATTGAAAGGGCACTAGTCGAATGGCAGGACCTTTCGATCCTTCAGCTCCACTACTACCAGGTTCAGCAGCATTAGAGGTACCTTCAGCAGCTGCAGGAGTATGTTCGAAGACTTTAGGGTTTGGCTTGTCTGATGTTTCAGCACTCAGCATACAGACAGTCGGGTTCTCAATCAACCCAATTATCGGCGATTCGGGGGCTGATCGACTAGTTCCCTCTGAACTACTCGACACCCAGTTGTGAAAATCTTGGATCTACTCCTTCTCATGCGCAGGGAGATATTGGATCCTAGCCAAGCAAGATTATGAATAAGAAAGCTGAGGCAAACAGGATGAAATCAAAAGAATATCAGATCCTTACTGGCTGGCATCGAGACGAGGAATGTTTCTTTGCAATAAAGATTCGGGAGTTGCCTTTCGTTTCTTGTTGCCATCAGAGTCAGCATCTATAGAAGTCGGAGGCATACAATACCAAGACTTATAATTTTTCTGCAGAAAGGAGCAAAGTATTTGTCAGAAGATCAAAAATGTTAATTGCAAGTACTCGACATGGTTTTCAAAACACATACCCAGGTATTTTCGGGAGGATTTTGTGCCCAGAAGAGCATTGGAAGCTTCAAAGACGTGTCGAAGTTGTCGAGTACTTTGCAGCACCTCTTGACTACTTCAGACTGAGCCATTGATTCTGGAGACATCCTAGTGGGGTCTTGTGTGCTTTCATATCTAAAGGCAGGATGCTTTCGGAGCTGGAGAGGTTGGACTCGTCGACTAATAAAAGAGAAGACCACATGATCTCCAGTGACTCCTTTGTTCTTGATAATGACAATAACACAAAGAATGCTTTCAACTTGCTTGCCACCAGGTCCTTTACTCGACCAGTTTTCTTGGACTTGGGGGGGCGCCAGCAACTCTTTCTAGAAGTGGGGATTTAAAGTTCCCAACATGAAACCAGAACTTCTTCCATTGGGCTCCTTTACCTGCTGGATCATAAGCCAAGTACTCGCCTCGGGTCTCAGGACGAAGGACAAATTCACATCCCCCGACGACGGCAGGATTGGGAGCATTTGTGACAGGAACAAGGAAGAAGAAATGTTGTAAAAGGTGGAAATGGGGAAGAATCCCAAGGAATGCTTCACAGAAATGAGAAAAAATGGAAAGATGCAAGATGGATTGGGGAGTAAGATGATGTAATTGGATTCCCCAAAATTGAAGAAGTCTATAGAAAAATTCTGACACGGGAAGAGCGAGACCACGATCAACAAAATCACGGAACATAATAGTCTCAAGGGTACCTTCCATAGGGTAATCTTCTCCTTCACCAGCGCGCCATTGGATCACGCCCTTGGCTTGGAGGAGACCCATATTCTCCAATTCTTGCACAAATAATTCAGACATCTTACTTTTACGCCAGCCTGTGGACATATTGGCAACTGCTCCATCTCTAGCTTTGGATCTATCCTTCTTGGGAGCCATCTCAATGTCACGAGTTTAGACTCGGGGGCTGCGAGAGGGGCTGTGGAACTCACTAGGAGAAGAAACGTCTGAATCTGAGATTGACGGCGGCCAGGAGTTCAAGGGGTAAAACCCTCGAAAGTTTTCAACCGGCTTTATACAGTCTCTGGTGGCAATTTCGTGAATATTTGGGACTCCAACGGATTCTTTCCTTTTCAGGAAAGTTTACATTTTGCCACAAGTTTACATTGATTCTTAAATCTAAATGGAGAGATTTAAATTCAAGACTCGGGGGCTGCGGGATATATGTATCAGAGATTTATTTTTCAAATTTTTGGAAAATAAAGAAGAAAAAGACTGAAGTGACTCTCAGCCTGATTCTGCGATTCAACCTAAGGCTCGTAGGCTACTCCATATGGAGAGCGAGTACTTCGCGCACCATATATGATCAAGATTTTGGGGCTTGAGCACCTCACAGCCTCAAAGCAAACGGAAGTACTTGGAGGACTACTCGACATACCTGGAGGAAGGCTTAGAAGTAGCCGGAAGGATGCTCAGACTATTTAAAGTTTTTGATGACGCCCAGCCAAGTACTCGACGCCTGCAGGACTCGGCTACGAAGAGCTCGGGGCCTTGTCAGACCCGGGGCAGCGGGACTGCTTATAGGCATAGAATGTTCTAGAGTAAGGGATAGCTCATGGATGTACCTTACCTCTCTTGTAAACTACACAAATAGGCGTAGAACTAGATGAAGTACAATGGAAACTACCCGATCATGCTGTAGTAGGACTCCATCTGTACTCGGCTAGGACTTTCCATGTAACCCTGTCCCCTCGGATATATAAGGGCGGGCAGGGACCCCTTCGAAACACATCAACACCTAAGGCAATACAAACCACCACACAGGACGTAGGGTATTACGCAACTCGCGGCCCGAACCTGTCTAAATCCTTGTGTTCCTTGCACCATCGAGTTCCAGAGCCGTCGATCCCTACCTACAAACCCTACTGCTAAGGGTATCCCTCAGCAGGCTTGGCAGTAAACACCGACAACAGTGGTCTTTGCTATAGACAAGTTTAGATCTCATTTGGTTGGAGCAAAAGTTATTGTTTATACTGATCATGCAACTTTAAAATACTTTCTCACCAAGAAAGATGCCAAACATTGTTTAATAAGATGGATTCTCTTACTCCAAAAATTTGACCTTGAAATAAAAGATAAAAAGGGAGTAGAGAATACGGTTGCAGATCATCTATCGCGTATGCAGGTTACTAATGTAAGGATCGATGGACCAAGAGGGGGGGTGAATTGGGCCTTTTTCAAATTCTAAAGCAAGGTAAAGCAACCTTAACCTATGCAATACTAGTAGGGCACCAATTCACCAACCGGATAACTAAGCTACCTACACAAGCTAAGAGAGATAAAAACAAAGTAAAGCCTAGCAAGGTAGAGCTAAGTTATGATCTCTAAGTCAAGCACATGAGTAAATTGCATGAAGGAAAATGCTTGAATAAAAGGAATGGACAAGAGACAACCGGATTTTTTCCCGTGGTATCGATGTGTTGGCACACACCCCTAATCCACGTTGTGACACTCTCAAAGAGTCTTGTCACCTCCCAAGTCACCGAGACGAGGGCGCTCACTAAGAGTCTCCGTTCACCATCCCGGCGTGGTGGAGATCAAGCCACGTACAATCTTCTTCTCCGGGCTCCCACAATCCTTGGCAAGCTCCGCGAGAAACACCTCGATCACCAAGATCGCCTAGGTGATGCCAATCACCAAGAGTAACAAGCTAAGGCCTTCACTTGAGCAAGAACCGATCACCAAGAACGGATGCACACTAGCTTCTCTCTACTCAAGTCCTTAATCTTGCTTCTTGATTGATTGAATGCACAAGTATGTGAATGATGAAGCTCAAGGTGGCTCTTGACTATGGTATGAGTGTTTGGATGTTGCCTGGTGTCAAGAGTGGGCGAAATGACCCATTGGAGGGGTATATATAGGCAGCTCACACAAATAGAGCCGTTGGAGAAAAGCTGCCAGAAAACTGCGTAGCGCCGGTTAATCCGACGTACCCCCCATTGTCATCGTCGGTTTAACCGGTGAATGTAAACTGCCTCTTCTGAAAACTAGCCGTTACAACTGGGGCAGATTAACCGACGTAGCATCGGTTTAACCGGTGAGTGTAGTTGTCCACTGAACCACTGAAAAACCAAGTCTCTGGACAACTGCACCGACGTTAACTCAAACCTATCGTCGGTTTAACCGGTGAGTACAACTTTTAAATTCCTCTGAAAAACCATCTCACTGGTCAATTGCACCGACGTCTTGATTCAAACAGCGTCGGTTAATCCGGTGAATAGAACTTGAATTTCCCTGGAAAAACCAACTCTGGACCAATGCACCGACGTTAAATTCAAACACGTCGGTTTAACCGGTGTATTGAATTTGTCCAGACTCTGCTGACTTCGTTTAACCGACGTATAGAAAATTGAGAGCGTCGGTTAAACCGGTGTATAGACTTTTTCTGATTTTGTCTTTTCTGATTTGAGTCTTGAATGAAATCCAAATATTCTTGAGATATAGTTTGAGAACCACTTATTTGAACTTCTAGAAACCTGAGTGACCATAGTGTGCATCCATTTTCAAATGACCATGTCCATGCTCAAGTTACTAAGCCTTAACCCCTCTTAATAGTGCGATCACTACAAAACTATAAAACCTATACTAACCTAAGTGTCCTTCTCAACCTTGTGACACTTAGGACTAGAAAGATCCTTAGCCTTGACATATATAAGTTGAAAACCGAGATCGCCTTTTAGGATAACCGAAATTGAGGGGCCTCTTTTGACATATGACCAAATGAGCGATAATGATCTATTAAGCTGCACAAACTCATTAGTCACAATAATGGTTGTCATTAATCACCGAAACATACCTTGAGGGCCTAGATGCTTACAATCTCCCCCTTTTTGGTGATTGATGACAACACAAACATAAATAACGAGAGAGCGAGAAAGATAAAACAGGATAAACACAAGCAAACTCGAAAGCAGGACCAAAGAGCTCAAAGGCTCAAACGAAATCCATAGATATGTCTCAAAGAACGGCATACTCAAGCGACAAATGTACATATCCATGAATTAACACCAAATGTGATACAAAGAAACAAAGTCCTGATAACTACGAGCTCTCTCTAGCTCTACCCTCCCCCTAACTCTGGTGCTCCCCCTAACACCTCTCCCCCTTTGGCATCAAAGCACCAAAAGGCGAGCTACGGGTCGTGCTGTCGTGGTACGGCGACGAAGCGGTCCGGGTCGTCGTCGTCGGACGGAGAACTCTCACCCTCGGTGACAGACGGAAGCTGCTGGTCTGGGTCTGAGCTCACTGGGGGAGTAACTGTCGTGGAGGCTCTCGTGCTGGCACTGCCTGGTAGAGGATCCGTAGAAGTCGTAACCGGGTCAGCAGAAGAAGTATCAATCTCTGAAGAGGTGACTGCTGAGGCTGCCGGCTGCGTCGACTGTGGAAGCAGGGACTCCTCTACTGCTCCTCCCCCTGAAGGTGCTGCCTGAAGTGAGGAGGGGAGGGCGACCGACTGAACCGCTGGCGGTGAGTCCTGAAAGAGTGTGGTCGCCGGCAGTGGTGAAAAGAGCGGACGACCGGCAGACCCAAAGAGTGCTGACATCGAGAACGTGGTCTCCGGTGTCGCTGAGGTAGCTGGAGCTGCAGTAGGAGCTGGAGGAGGAGGAGCTGGTGTGACGGCAAGCTGAGGTGCTCCTACACCCTGAAGTCCGGGCTGCTGCTGCTGTGGGGCGAGTCCGGTGTGAGAGTAAAGCTGGGAGATCATCCCGAACATCGCCATCATGCCCTGCTGCATCTGCTGGAACTGAGCGTCTGTCCTCTGTGAAACTCTGTCAATGAGGCCGACAAAACGCTCCTCTGTCGCTGCACGCTCTCGGGCTGCCTCTCTCTGAATAGCAGCAATCTGAGCCTCATGGGCTCTCCTGGCCTCCTCCTGAGCAAGTCTGTCCTCTCTCTGCTGGGTCACGAGCTGCTGTAGAAGTGAAGTGAGCTCGGACGGCTGAGTCACCTGAGACTCAGAGACTGTAGCAGCTGCTGGTGACTCTGGAGCTGGCTCTCTAGACCCTCCTGCCTCGTGGTCGTGACTAGCTGGGGCTGCTGCAGGGAAGTACTCTACGTCCTCGGAGGAGTCTGACTCAAGCTCAGACCAGTGTATCTCATCATCTCCCCCGGGAAGCTGTGCCTCTGCTGCTAGGAGTGCCTCATCCTCCTCTGCCACTCGTGCCTGAACCTCCGGTGACAGTCGAGCCATCGCTGCTCTATCTGCGTGTCTGCCCCTCCTCCTGTCCTGTGGAGCTGTGGGTCGGTAGACAGGGAACCTGGGAGCCTCGTCGTGACGGTAAGGAGCACTGATGGGTGACTCTGCTGGCACTATCATAGAGCAAATGAAACTGATCCAGTGCGCATAGGGAAACTGTCGCACCACACCCATCCCGTCTGTGATCACATCCTCTATCTCAGCCAGAATAAAGTCAACTATGTCGAAGGGCTCGTGAGTGAGGATGTGTAGAAGCAGGAGCTGCTGCAGTCCCGTAAACCCCTCTGGGTAGCCACTCCTCGGTAACAGAGTCCTCCGGAGTGCCATGTGAACAGCGTAAGCCTCTGGGGTCAGCAAGCTCGGCACTCTGGCGTAGGAGGCTGGGAATGGCTGGCGGAAGCACTGAGTGATCGCCTCGTGAGAAGGAGCAATCCCGCCAACCATCGCCCTGCGGGGCGGATCTGAGTCCCCGTAAACCCTCTCGTGCAGCGAGACGTCGACCAGGTCAACTCCAAGAATGCCAGCAATGGTTGCCCTCGACAAACCAAAGTCCTGCCCTCCAAACATGAAGTGTACAGCTCTGCGCTCGGGGGCTATCCAAGCTGTAGCGTAGAACACTCTGACCCAGTCCTCGATATAACGGTTCTGCTCCATCTCTAGCAGTCTAGGCAGACCTCTGAAGTGAGCAAAGTGTGCTCTCACATCTGCTCCCCCTGCGGCTGTCCTCAGTGAGACCCAGTCAAGAACCCTGTGCTGAAAGATCCGGTGGCCCCGCCTCTGGTAGGTCTCGTAGAAACTGGCCTGTAGCAAAGTCCAGAACCTCCTGTCGACTCTGCTGTCTCGGGTCACCGGGAACCAGACCTCCTCGTCAACACTCCACCTGAGCCTCTTGACCTTGGCCGCATTGGCTCGGGTCAAGTTCTGGAGCAGCACACCTGGCTCCAGACGCACAACAGTGTCCATACGGAACACTGCGCGCTCGGCCTCTAGGGCCTCGGCTCTACGAGCTGCTGCTGCTGCAGCTGTGGACCTGCGAGGCTCCTGTGGCTGGTGACCTCCTCGCGTCCTCGGTCCAGTGCGACGCTCGGTCGCTGGTGAAGTCTCTGCTGCTGGGGATGTCTGCCGAGTGCGGCCAGACCGTCGTAGAGTCGGTGACTCCTGTGTGCTCTGCCCCTGAGACTGCTCGGACTGCTCTGCCTCTGAATCTGAATCTGCAGCTGTATCTGACTGATCTGACTCTGCTGCTGCTGCTGTCGCGGCTCTGGTGGCCCTGGCACCTCTCACTCTGCCCATGCCCCTGCCTCTGCCTCTGCCTCTGGGGTCCTCCCTGATCTGGAACGGACGAGCGCGGCCTGATGCCTGCTCCTCGGCAGCCTTGGCCACCATCTCGGCCTTCTCGGCCTCCTTCTCTGCACGAGTCCGCTTGCGAGCGGGCTTCTCGACCACAACTTCCTTACCCTTCCTCTTCTCGCGACCCATCTTCGACTGACGGTGTGCGGAACACGAACGCGGCGCGAAAGAAACAGCTCAGGCAAAACGTCGAGCACCTGGCGAGCACTGGGTGAAAAGGTGCTGCGGATGTGGCTGCGGCGCGGGGCTGCGGCTCTGAGCACGAGGATGGCATGGAGTACGGCGGCGCTCGGCGAGGGAGACTCGTGCGGCGGTGAGGGCGAAAAGCAAGCGGCGGCGGCGGCGAGCGCAGGCGGCGGCGCAGGCGCGCACGGGCGGCGCTGGGCGAGCGCGAGGGCGCGGCGGCGACGGCTTGACGTGCAGGCGAGCGGCGGCGAGTGGTGGCGGCGCGGGCGCACGGCGGCGGTGTGGAGAGACGGCGGCGGCGAGAAGGGAAGGCGGCGGCGGCTCGAGACGAATGCGGGCAAAACAGAGGAAAGAGAGGCGGTGGCTCGAGCACGACTCATATATGACAGGTGGGACCCGCGATTTTCCTTTACACCGGTTGATCCGACGCGTAGGGTTTGAACGCCGGTTGATTGCGTCGGTGTAGTTCACCCGAGGCTCTACCAGATCTGTTTTTGAACGCCGGTTGAACCGATGCTGTCAAAAATGAACTCGTCGGTTGATTGATCAAAGCACCGGTTGATTGCTAGGTCTGTTTTGCATTTATGATCACCGGTTGATCCGATGATGTGACTTTTGTATACGCCGGTTGAACGCCTGAAACTTGACTGAGCTGAGACAAACTTTAGTAACGCCGGTTGAACCGATGATGATGCTCCATTGAACGTCGGTTTAACCGGTGAAGCCAAAAACCACACTCAGCTCACTCTTCTATGCTAAGTCCAATAAACTTATAAAATTCAAATAAACTCAAGTTAATGGACTTGCATAGGCGACTTTACCCCTCAAAATAAATAGGATAGCACACTTGCTTAAATAAATTTCTTTTTAAACACAAGGAAAAGCCGCAAGAGAGACAAAGCGCCAAATAAAATGTATGTGCCATGTCATAGGAATATTGAAGATAGAAAGCTTCAAACTCATCATGACATTGCTCACTAGGCAATAACGCACCTAACACTTTGCTCTTTTCACTTTTCATGAATTAAGATCTTGTATATGAAAACAAGTCTCATTTTCATCAAGTGATCTCCTTTGTGACCCTTACGCATGCAATGATGATGCAAACTATAACCACATGCGAAAGTATAGTAAACATGAAGTGCACACCTATATGACAAGAAATGCATAACAAGAAATTAAGATCTACTTGTCAAGTTTGAACCCACGGGAAGCTTCTTCATGATGAGCCTTTCTACAAGCCTAGAGGAAAACAAGTGGACCACCACCTCTAGCTAAACCCTTGCTCATCACTATCTTACCATGGTTAGACAAGTGTCCTATATGTATGCATTTTTCTATATGACATGGCAACTTACATGACGTTTGCCGCATCTAACACATTAAGCTCATTCCTTAGCCTAACAAAGGTACTCTCGTCTAAAGGTTTTGTGAATATATCCGCCAATTGCTCCTCGGATCTCACACCTTGAAGGGAAATGTCCCCCTTGGCTTCGTGATCACGCAAGAAGTGATGGCGAATATCAATGTGCTTTGTGCGAGAGTGTTGAACTGGATTCTTGGCAATTTTTACGGCACTTTCATTGTCACAAAGGAGTGGGATCCTATCTAGTTTCACACCAAAGTCCAAAAGGGTTTGCTTCATATATAGGATTTGGGCACAACATGCACCGGCCGCTATATATTCCGCTTCCGCGGTGGACAAAGCCACGGAATTTTGCTTCTTACTCGACCAAGAAACTAGAGAACGCCCAAGCAAGTGGCAACCCCCGGAGGTACTCTTGCGATCCACACGGCTTCCGGCAAAATCCGAATCCGAGTATCCCAAGAGATCTAAACTAGCGCCTTTGGGGTACCACAAGCCTATGCTAGGAGTGTGCTTGAGATACCGAAGGATCCTATTCACAGCCGAAAGGTGTGACTCCTTTGGGTTAGCTTGAAAGCGGGCACACAAGCACACACTAAACATTATATCGGGCCTAGATGCGGTAAGGTAAAGCAAAGACCCTATCATAGAACGATAGAGGGATTGATCAATCGGTTTACCGTCCACATCCAAGTCGAGATGCCCATTGGTTGCCATGGGTGTCTTGATTGGCTTGCACTCATCCATCTTGAACTTCTTCAAGATATCTTTGGTATATTTTTCTTGATGGATGAATGTCCCTTCCTTCATTTGTTTGACTTGAAAACCAAGGAAGAAGGTCAATTCGCCAATCATGGACATCTCGAATTCCCTAGACATCATGGTAGCAAACTCATGGCTTAGTAAATCATTAGTTGAGCCAAAGATAATATCGTCAACATAAATTTGACAAATGAAAAGATCCCCGTTGACGTCTTTTGTGAACAACGTGGTGTCCACCCTCCCGATCTTGAAGCCTTGCATGATTAGGAAGTCACGAAGCCTCTCATACCAAGCCCTTGGAGCTTGTTTTAGCCCATAGAGTGCCTTGTGCAACCTATAAACATGGTTAGGATTCCTCGGATCTTCAAACCCGGGAGGTTGCTCAACATAAACAAGTTCGTTAATAACGCCATTTAAGAATGCACTTTTCACATCCATTTGATACAACTTAATGTTATGATGTGAAGAGTAAGCAAGAAGGATACGGATAGCTTCAAGTCTTGCGACCGGAGCAAAGGTTTCACCAAAATCCAAACCTTCGACTTGAGAAAACCCTTTTGCCACAAGTCTTGCTTTGTTGCGTATCACCACCCCATGTTCATCTTGCTTGTTTCGAAAGACCCACTTGGTGCCGATGATGTTCTTGTCTTTCGGAGGAGCTTCGAGGACCCAAACTTCATTGCGGGTGAAGTTGTTCAACTCATCTTGCATTGCCATCACCCAATCCGAGTCCTCAAGCGCTTCCTCTATGCTAGTGGGTTCAATACAAGAAACAAACGAGTGATGTTCGCAAAATGAAGCATGTTTAGAGCGAGTTCTTACTCCCTTTGATGGACTACCAATGATTTGACCAATTGGATGATCCTTGGAGATGCGACCATGCTTCACTAGCGGTACTTGCGTGGATGCTTGTTGGGGTGGATCATGGGTGACTTGTGCTTGTGGTGGAACGTTTTGCTCTTCTTGTTCTTGGACTTGGGGTGTTGGCGTTGGCATATCTTCTTGAGGTTGTGTATCATCTTTTTCTTGATATTTATCCATTTGGGGCGCCGTGGAGGTGCTTGGTGTAGATGAGGAAGATCCTCCCCCTTGATCATTGTCTTCATGCACCTCTTCCGGCTTGATATCCCCAATGGACATCTTCTTCAAAGCTTCATCAATCTCCTCATCACCTACATTCTCATAGCCAACAACCTCCTCTTGGGAGCCATTAGATTCATCAAACTCCACATCACATGTTTCTTCAACTAACCCGGAGGTTTGATTGAATACTCTATATGCTTTGGAGTTTGATGCATAACCAAGAAAGGAACCTTCATCACATCTACTTTCAAACTTACCGAGCCTTTTCTTCTTATAGATGAAGCATTTACAACCAAAGACTCGAAAGTATGATATATTTGGTTTCTTCCCGGTGATGAGCTCATATGGAGTTTTCTTGAGGAGTCGGTGAGGATATACTCGGTTGGATGCATGACACGCCGTGTTGATTGCTTCCGCCCAAAACTTCTCGGACGTGCCATAATCATCCAACATTGCTCTAGCTAGGGTGATGAGAGTCTTGTTCTTTCTTTCCACCACTCCATTTTGTTGAGGCGTGTAGGTGGCGGAAAACTCATGCTTGATGCCCTCTTCATCGCACCATTCTTCAATCTTCATGTTCTTGAACTCGGTGCCGTTGTCACTCCGGATCTTCACAATTGGGGAGTTGTACTCCCTTTGAGCTCTTCTTGCAAATGTCTTGAAGAGTTCCGGAGTTTCACCCTTATCGCCTAGAAACATAACCCAAGTGTAACGTGAAAAATCATCAACAATTACTAGGCAATAGAGGTTACCACCAATGCTCTTGTATGTAGTTGGACCAAAGAGATCCATGTGAAGTAGCTCGAGCGGCTTGGAGGTAGACAACATCGTCTTGATGGGATGATGTGTTGCAACTTGCTTCCCGGCTTGACATGCTTTACATAGCTTGTTCTTGTCAAAGGTGACGTCCTTCAAGCCGGTGATCATCCCTCTCTTGTGGGCTTTCTTGAGATTGCTCATGCCAATATGAGCAATTCTTCTATGCCAAAGCCACCCAAGAGAAGACTTGGTGAAGAGGCATGTCATGGTGCTTGTTTGCTTTGAAGAGAAATCCACCAAGTAAATGTTGCCATGCCTAAACCCCGTGAATACCAATGACTTGTCTTTTTCATGAGTTACTACAACACCATTCTTGTCAAAGGCACACGTTAGTCCAAGATCACACAATTGAGCAATTGAAATAAGATTAAAACTAAGTGCTTCTACAAACAAAACATTAGAAATAGATAAATCTTTAGAGATTGCTATTCTACCCAAACCTAAAACTTTTCCCCTTGAGTTATCACCATAGGTGACATGTTCATGATCGCCGGGGTCTTCAAGGGAGGTGAACATGCTATCATTGCCGGTCATATGTTGAGAGCAACCGCTATCAAGTACCCAATGTTTTCCACCGGCTTTGTAGTTCACCTACACACATGAGAGTTCACTTTTGAGTTTTAGGAACCCAAACAAGCTTTGGGCCTTGCACATGTGTGACAAGAGCTTTTGGGACCCAAAGTTGCTTGGGGAGCTTTTTCTTTGACTCCTTAGTGAGTTTGCCAATGAATTTGGCCTTCACCTTGCCCTTCACTTTACTCAAGAGAAAATGGTTATTTTCAAACATTGATGAGTAATTCTTAGGTAAAGTGGGAAGAGGACGTGATGGTAAGGTGCACTCCCTAGTGTGGTGCCCGGTGACTTGACAATGTTGGCAATATGATCCAACTTCCTTGATGAAGCTAATCTTGATCTCCGGAGAAGGAGTAGTAGCTATGTTTGGCTCCGGAAATGAACCAAGACCTCTCTTGCCATAGTCACGGGCATTGTTGAAGAGAATCTCTTTGTGGATGTGTTCTCCTCTTGAGAGCTTCTCCACACTACTCTTGAGGCTTGCAACTTGATCCATCAATTCCTTTTCCCTAGAAGGTGCAAGCTCGGGCAAAGCATTAGTAGCATTTGCATTAATGAGTAGGTCATCACATGAAGTAGAAGCATTGACCTTCTCAATAGTTTCATGAGCAAAGTTCTCAAGACTTGGGTCAATTGCTTCATAGGCAAATTCAAGTTCTTGATACTTGTGAGCCAACTCCCTATGCTCTTGTTTAAGCTTTTTGTGGCTCTCTTCAACTTGCTTAGCAAGTACAAGTGACTCATTGTGCTTTTTGAGCAAGTCATTGTACTTGCCAAGCAAATCGGAGTGGGCAAGCTCTAACTTTGCACGAGTGCTCTCAAGAATCTTGACTTTGCCCTTTTCCCTCTTGATGACGGATGTATACTCATTAATGAGGTTAGCAAACTCATTAGGGTCAAGCTCATCATCACTATCATCTTCACTCTCACATACCTTAGAGTTACCTTTGGCCATGAGGCACATTGGAGGTGGAGGTAGTGATGGTTCTTCATTTGTGAGGGCGATGGTGACTATGTCTTCTTCATCACTTGAATCTTCGCTTGATGAGACATCGGTCACCCACTCTTGTTTTTCCACCAAGAAGCTTCTCTTGGTGTGCCCTTTCTTCTTTGGGAAGAGCTTGGTCTTCTTGTCATGGCTCTTTTTCTTCCCAAGTCTCTTGTTTTTGTTCTTCCTTTCTTCTTCATCATCATCGCTTGAATCATGGCGATGCTTGCTCTTGTGATCCTTGTTTCTTTTGTCCGGCTTGGGGCAATTTGGACGGATGTGACCTTTTTCTCCACAATTGTAGCAAATTTTGTTCTTGACATCCATTGGCCGGAACATTCCCTTCTTAGAGTCAAAGTTGAACCCCTTCTTGTTGATCTTGTCATTCAAGCGGGTGAATTTTCTCATCATAAGAGCAAGCTCTCCATCATCTTCAACATCGGATGAGCTTTCATGATGATCATCTTCTTCATTGCTTGAGCTAGAATCTTGCTTGATCATCTTGAGCTTGCGGGCTTTGTTTGCCTTGGTCTTTAGAGCAATTGATTTGCTTGAAGTTGGCTCTTCGGACATACCAAGGATACTCATCTCATGAGCGCGAATTTCGCCCACAAGTTCTCCTACTTCCATTGTGTCAAGATTCTCCTTTTGAAGCATAGCATTGATGATGTTATACTTGGGCTTCGGGAGGAGCATGAGAATCTTGCGATTGATGGAGGCACTGTCAATTTTGGATATTTCAAGTGCATTAATGTCCTTGACAATGACATTCAAGCGAGAGTACATATCATTGCAATTTTCATGAGCTAGCATTTTAAAAGAATCATACTTAGCTCTAAACAAGTGATATTTTTGTTCACGGACTTTTGTGGAGCCTTCATGAATTTCAATTAGTTCTTTCCATATATCACTTGCTAAGTCCATGCCATTAACTCTAGCAAAGACTTCCTCACTAATGGCTTCGAAAATTGCATTTCTAGCCTTAGCATTCCATTTTAATTGTTCGGTGGTGGGAGTTCCGGTGAACCCGGTCTTAGTCGCCAACCATACTTCGGGGGCAATCGCATCAAGGTATGCGGCCATGCGAACTTTCCAATAGGCAAAGTTCTTGCCCTCGAAGTGAGGCGGCGAACCACCCATCTTGGCCATGGCTCTAGGCGGTGAAGCCTAATGATCCAAATGAGCAACGAGGCTCTGATACCAATTGTAAGGATCGATGGACCAAGAGGGGGGGTGAATTGGGCCTTTTTCAAATTCTAAAGCAAGGTAAAGCAACCTTAACCTATGCAATACTAGTAGGGCACCAATTCACCAACCGGATAACTAAGCTACCTACACAAGCTAAGAGAGATAAAAACAAAGTAAAGCCTAGCAAGGTAGAGCTAAGTTATGATCTCTAAGTCAAGCACATGAGTAAATTGCATGAAGGAAAATGCTTGAATAAAAGGAATGGACAAGAGACAACCGGATTTTTTCCCGTGGTATCGATGTGTTGGCACACACCCCTAATCCACGTTGTGACACTCTCAAAGAGTCTTGTCACCTCCCAAGTCACCGAGACGAGGGCGCTCACTAAGAGTCTCCGTTCACCATCCCGGCGTGGTGGAGATCAAGCCACGTACAATCTTCTTCTCCGGGCTCCCACAATCCTTGGCAAGCTCCGCGAGAAACACCTCGATCACCAAGATCGCCTAGGTGATGCCAATCACCAAGAGTAACAAGCTAAGGCCTTCACTTGAGCAAGAACCGATCACCAAGAACGGATGCACACTAGCTTCTCTCTACTCAAGTCCTTAATCTTGCTTCTTGATTGATTGAATGCACAAGTATGTGAATGATGAAGCTCAAGGTGGCTCTTGACTATGGTATGAGTGTTTGGATGTTGCCTGGTGTCAAGAGTGGGCGAAATGACCCATTGGAGGGGTATATATAGGCAGCTCACACAAATAGAGCCGTTGGAGAAAAGCTGCCAGAAAACTGCGTAGCGCCGGTTAATCCGACGTACCCCCCATTGTCATCGTCGGTTTAACCGGTGAATGTAAACTGCCTCTTCTGAAAACTAGCCGTTACAACTGGGGCAGATTAACCGACGTAGCATCGGTTTAACCGGTGAGTGTAGTTGTCCACTGAACCACTGAAAAACCAAGTCTCTGGACAACTGCACCGACGTTAACTCAAACCTATCGTCGGTTTAACCGGTGAGTACAACTTTTAAATTCCTCTGAAAAACCATCTCACTGGTCAATTGCACCGACGTCTTGATTCAAACAGCGTCGGTTAATCCGGTGAATAGAACTTGAATTTCCCTGGAAAAACCAACTCTGGACCAATGCACCGACGTTAAATTCAAACACGTCGGTTTAACCGGTGTATTGAATTTGTCCAGACTCTGCTGACTTCGTTTAACCGACGTATAGAAAATTGAGAGCGTCGGTTAAACCGGTGTATAGACTTTTTCTGATTTTGTCTTTTCTGATTTGAGTCTTGAATGAAATCCAAATATTCTTGAGATATAGTTTGAGAACCACTTATTTGAACTTCTAGAAACCTGAGTGACCATAGTGTGCATCCATTTTCAAATGACCATGTCCATGCTCAAGTTACTAAGCCTTAACCCCTCTTAATAGTGCGATCACTACAAAACTATAAAACCTATACTAACCTAAGTGTCCTTCTCAACCTTGTGACACTTAGGACTAGAAAGATCCTTAGCCTTGACATATATAAGTTGAAAACCGAGATCGCCTTTTAGGATAACCGAAATTGAGGGGCCTCTTTTGACATATGACCAAATGAGCGATAATGATCTATTAAGCTGCACAAACTCATTAGTCACAATAATGGTTGTCATTAATCACCGAAACATACCTTGAGGGCCTAGATGCTTACAACTAACTTGCAGGAACCTCCGATAAACGACTTTCGACGCGATGACATGCTTCTGAAGGTGACGGACTCTACCCCATGGTATGCAAATATTGTGAACTTTATAGTTGCAGGATATGTGCCACCATGGGAGAATAAGAAAAAGCTGGTCTATGAGAGTCACCGACAACTTTGGGATGATCCATACCTATACAGGGTATGCTCAGATGGTCTGCTGAGACGATGCGTACCTGCAGCAGAAGCCATACAAATCATCGAGAAATGCCACACTGTAGCATATGGAGGCCACTATGGAGCATTCATAACTCAAGCAAAAATCTGGCAAAGTAGTTTCTTCTGGCCAACAATGTATGAAGACACCAGAGAAATCATTCGAAGGTGTTGAAGATGCCAGATGCATGGTGGCATAACAACTCGCAATGCAATGCCCCTCACAAACAATCTCCAAGTCGAATTATTCGACGTTTCGGGCATTGACTTCATGGGACCATTTCCGAAGTCCCAGGATTGCGAGTACATATTGGTGGAAGTGGAGTACGTATCCAAGTGGGTGGAAGCATTACCATGCAGAGCTGCTGACACCAAACACGCCCGGAAGATGTTCCATGAAGTCATCTTCCCCCGGTTTGGAACTCCAAGAATGGTAATAAGTCACGGAGGGTCACACTTCATTCACAAGACCTTTTGAAACTACCTAAGGGAGTTAGGGCCAAGCATAATATTGCCACTCCATACCACCCACAAACCAACAGTCAGGCAGAGACATCCAATAAACAAATCAAAAATATCCTGCAGAAGACCGTCAACGAGATGGGGAAAGGATGGAAAAGTAAGTTTCCTGATGCACTCTGGGCATACAGGACAGCATACAAAACCCCCATCGAATGTCCCCATTTCAGCTCGTCTACGGCAAAACATGCCATTTGCCAGTGGAACTAGAACACAGAGCCCACTGGGCCATCCGAAAATGTAACTTGGATTTGAATCAAGCTGGAAAGAATCGGCATATCCAACTGGCAGAGTTGGAAGAATGGAGAGAGAAGGCTTACTACAATGCCAAGATTTACAAGGACAGAACAAAAAAATGGCACGACAAGAGGATCAAGCTGAAGGAATTCAAACCCGGAGATAAGTTACTATTGTTTAATTCTAGGGTTAAGCTCTTCGGCGAAGGCAAGCTCCGAAGCAAGTGGAAGGGGCCATATACCGTCATCAACGCATCATCACATGGAGTCGTCACACTTAAAGGCGACGAAGGTAAGTTATTCAAGGTAAATGGCCAGCATTTAAAAGTTTTTCATATGCCATATAACTCTAGTGACGAATTTGATATTATAAATTTAGTAGAATTCGACACATTTCAAACTCCTTAGCCCAAAACCCAAAACCACTTGCGTGGGGACCACCTCGTGCCCCCCGACTAGTGAGAGAAAAATGAGAGCCAGAGGGGCCCAAGTGGGGCCGGCCGAACCCCTGGGTCGGCCGACCCCACCTGGCAACAACAGCACTTCAAATTTCATATTTGAATCCCCTCAAATGGCCATTTCTCATTTCCATATGTGCCGGGCTGCAGAATGGAAGTTTTCTCCCGGTTTTGGCTTTAAAATGACCCTCTCCTCCTCCTTTCTTCCTCACCTCCATCTTGATCTTCTTGCTCTCATCTCCTCCACAACTCTGATCATTCTCCATGGCCGGCAAGGCGATTATTCCGTTCAACGAAGCCTCGTCCACGTTTGCCCTCGAGGGGGAGCCCTCGCCGGCGAACCTTGCCCTTGCAACCATGGAGGTTGACCAGGAGGCCGAGCACATCGCCAAGACACCATTGGCGGTCATCCCTGCACCAGCGTCGAAGGAGGCGGCGAGGGGCGCCAAAGGGCGGTCGGCCGAACCCCTGGTTCGGCCGAACCACCTCAGCGGCCCCTTGGCCTCCCGTTCGACACCGCGCACTGTTAGGAAGATCTCCGCCAAGAGGGGTAGATGCCTGAGCTCAGGAAGTTCTGAACGTCTGACGACGGGGATGCTCGCGCCAAAGGACGTCTCCAAATGCCTTTTTCGCCGATCCGCTCCCACCGATGCCGTTAGAGGAGGGTCAGGAGCACGTATATTCGTTGTACACAAAGAGTGGGGATGTCGTTAGCCATAACTATGTAACTACACCCACACGCACGACCACAACACCCTCACCTCCACAACGTTTTCATGTTGTGGGCATCCGTACCCCTGGCGGTGGGTATGGCAAGGGGTTGATGCCCGGACTCTCTCCTAAGCATGAAGGAGAAGCTGAGTCCGTGGCATCCTCCCCTAAGGGTGCCAAGCGTGTCAAGAGGCACATCCCCCCTCCTCCGATCACACGTCCTGGTGGGCAGTTTGAGAGCGGTGATGAGTAGGTCCTCAAGGGACCTAAGGTTGCCCAGCTCCTCCGCACAGTGATCAAACTGCGCGATAGGCATAAGGAGCTTAGCGACCGCGTGGCGGAGCTCACTTTAGAGCTCAAGTCCGTCAAGGACGATTATGATACACTCTGCCGCGGTCTAGATGTTAAAATAGAATGCCCAAAGAAGTGTGCTGAGAAGGGCAACCATTAGCTTGCACATCACCCTTCACATTTATCCTTGGTCACATTACCACTTTACTTTCAGTATTTATTTTCATGTATTTCCCTTCAAATGTAATGTGCCCCCATATTTGATAATTGAATAAAGGATCAACTCCCCAGTTTTCAAAACCGACAAAGTTTTGTTTTGTTTCCATATGTTTTTGAATGAGATCGTAGGCAAAAGACCAGTGTGGGGGAGCAGCACGTACCTAACACAGCACACAACACCGAGACGAGCCACACACAAAAAGGGCAAGGCCAGAGGGGCCACCCCTGGGCTGGCTGACCCATGGGTATGTCCAAGCCCAAGGAGAGCCCATCTCGGCCCTGCAAACTCCTGAGCCTCGGTTTGTATCTCTACTTCTGTCTCCCCTATGTTCCAATAAAAATCCTGCACAAAATCTTCATAAATAAAATTAAAAAGAACCATGCACTCCATGCACTTCAAGATATACCTTTTATTCCTTGTGTTTACCTCATTCTTGTGAACCAATTCATGATAGGGATCCCATGCTAATCTAGTAATTGACTTTTGAGATATGGTTAAAACAAATGGAACCTAGTTCTCCCTTGCAAAGTACTTAGAATTTCTTTTAAAAATAATAAAAACTTGAAAGCATGGCTCTTCGTTTGTTTATAAAATTCCTATCCAAGGCCATATATTGATTCAAACTTAAAACTTGTCTAGATATGCAACTTGTTTTCTCTTTGAGCTTTGTCAAATTATTGTGACCCTTCTAAGAGATGCATTTCATACTCCCATGATCAAGATCACGTGCACTCCACATATTTTGCCAACTTCTACACTGGAAGTTGTGCAAAGACACTTTATCCATTCCATTCCACAAAATAAAAACTCCATGTTATTCATGGCTATTCTCTCCAAGTAGCAATGACATGGGCTATAAAAAAAGAAAATTGGATACATGAAGGTCCAAGGTATTTAAAAGAGAAAGAAAAGAAATATGGACACATGAAGGTCCAATGTTTTTCAAAAGAAAGATACCCATGTCCAAAGAAATAAGAGAGAAAGAGCTCATGAAAGGAGTTCATATATCATCCACAAAAAAATTCTACACACTTGCACATCTTGATCAAGGTTTATGACTTCTTTCTCCTGAAGGATCCGGCCTTTGACTTAGGAACACAAGAGGAACAGGTATGCCTTCAACTTTTTTCCCTACACTGAGCTCCACATAAGCCTTTTTAGAGGTAGGAGAAAATGAAAGCATGATCAGCCCTGGTAAGGAATCCAAAAAGCAAAAAGAGAGATCGGAGAGTACAAGCTGAGGAGCTATGTTTTGATTTTGAAAATTCATAAAACCTAAGTATCTAAGCTCAGGAGACTAAGGAACCTGAAGTTTAAACCGTTCCAAATTTAAATTACCAAGATAAGCATGGTAGACACTTAAAAAGTTCACAAGTCTGGGAAAAAACTTGAAATAACTTGTATGCAGGTTTCATCAAAAGGAGTTGCATCTACCTTAGTCTTCACCTCTTTACTCGAGGACTAGCAAAGGCTAAGTGTGGGGGTGTTGTTGACGGTCCTTAAGTCAGAAATAAAGCCGTCAACTCCTGCATCTTTTCATAACTTTCAAACACCAAAAGTAGTTGTAGAACTGATTTCTAATCATTTCCACGAGTTTTGGTGATTCTGGGATTGCAGGCACCCATACCCGGAATAGAGCAAAAACAGACAAAAGACGCAACACAATTAAACAGAATATCTGACGCTGCGTCACACATGCAAAGGAGGCCCACAAACCAGACCAAACCGACCAACCAAACCCCAGCACCGACCATCTGACATCAGGACCCACCAAGCAGAGACCCGGACGAAGGTGGTGGCTAGAGGCGGCCATAGGGGGTCTGCCGACCCCACATGGAAGGATCTCACGCTGAGTTGTGGCGGGAACGTCGTTCTTATCCTCTAGAAGGCGGTTTGCAGTGTTCCCATATTTGTCGATGGCGGGAACCGACCCTTGGAGCTATAAAAGGGGCCTCCACACACCCTCTCAAAGACACCATTCACCACTCCATTCACTTGTTGGAGAAGTAGTAGTAGGACTCCACTAGTATCATTAGAGTAGAGGGAGTGTGCGACGAGAAGGATCGGAGAAGAGCCAGACGTGTCGGCCTCTCTTCGTCTTGTACCTCGACAGGTACGAATCATTTGAGTAAGTATCCGGAGTTCATCTTCTGTTAAGTTCTTGGTTTAGTATTCTTAAGTTATTCATTTGTTTAAGGGTTCATCGTCCATTCTCGTAACGGTTGCTCTAGTAGAAGGCCCCCGATAAAGACGGGTAACCCTGCTAACGGAGGTAGATCTACATACCTCCCTACCGAGTGGGGTCCCCGAACCCGGGAGACTACCCTGCTTGGTGACTCGGCTACAACTACTCGGCATACGGGACTCGGCTGTGCGCAAAGAGGATCCTCAGAGGATCAGGACAAGAGGCTCTAACTAGAGACCCGGATATCTAGGGATCTTAACCGACCTTCTTCCTTGTAAAACAACCTGAGTATATCATTCCTTGTACCCCTACGCCTCCTGGTCTATATAAAGGAGATGTAGGCCGACCCATAGACTCTCTCCACTTTTCGCAGCATTCTGCAAACCCTAATACAACCCTGAACATAGGACGTAGGGTATTACGCTCATTGCGGCTCCATCCTGTCTAAGTCCCTGCATCTTCGTGTTACCATTGAGCTCTTGGTCCTGAGATGCCCATCCTGAAACTCTACCGCCGGGTACACCCCTGGTGGACTGGCCGGAATAACAATCCGACAGTTGGTGCGCCAGGTAGGGGACTCAGGGCTCATACGTCGAGTTCAATGGCAGCCAACACCGGCGTTGTCTTCTCCGCCAGCGTCACCACCCAGATAGAGGCGATAGTCGGCTTCTCCTTCACCTTCGGAAGCTTCCCGGAGGTCATGGTTCTCAGGAACCCCGCTTCCGGCTCTCTTGCCGCCGGAGGCAATGTCTTCGTCGGGGTTAGATCCGATCTAACCCCCCAAGCACCTGCCGCATCTCGAATTCCCGAATCCGAGAGCCACGACGTGGCGGCCACGCCAACCAGGGTGACCTATTGCCCTGATGAGTCTGCTGACGATCTGATCTACCAAATAGATTGCGTTAGTAGATCCATCGCCGAGTGCATTCGACTCGGCGAATTCATGCTTCGCCATCGAGATGACCCCGACCATGTAATCCGTGAACTCGGCAATGCTCCTACCAAACCAGATCTGATCTAGTCACTCCGAGATCTGCCTCGCCTAGGGTTCCCAAACCCGAGGCGGACTCCGCAATGATCACTTCTTCCAAGACGACCCGTCGTCCAGCCAGATTAGCTGACGATCTTATCTATCAGATAGATCAAGTCGGCAAATCCATTGCCGAGTACATCAGGCTCGGCGAGGACGCACTCCATCACCACGACAACTTGGATTGGATCCCCTTCGGGCTCCGCAACGCTGCTGTAGTATATTCGGACCAGATCTGAGTGTGACTACTCGACCCGGCTACCTTCGGACAGATCAGATCTGACCCGACCTCGGGAGAGGAACTTGGCTTCCAACACGCTTCGTTCACCCTCCCGCCCAACTGCTCTTCTGCGACGGAGCATCACCGAATCTTCATCGTCTCTGACGACTCTGACACTCGTGAAAACGAGACTGACGAGGAGAAGGCCCAATGACTCCGCCGCAACGAGGTCCGCGCCGACATGAGGCGCAACGACGAGGCCATCGATCGGGCCAACCGCGATCTGGAAAATGCCGAACGCCGCAATCCCAGGAATCGACGCTGATTGATCCGGCCTCGCAACCTCGACGCCGTCTTCGTCCTCAACTACAACGGCCAAGATGTCTTCGCCATGCCGTCAGCCAACCTCGCCGCAGTGTTCCAAGTGCTTGAGGGTCTTCAGGAGACCCCCGAGATCGTCAAGGCTCGTGCTCGCCTGCATGTGGCCGCCACGCAAGCCCAGCAGCTGCGCGAGGACAACTCGGCCTACTGCGCCCAGTCAAGTCATCACTCGACACGATCCCATGGCGACGACGGAGAGGTCAACCAAGGCGACCTCCGCCTCCGAGTCAACCAGCAAGACCTGCGTCAGCGCATCAACAACCGTCACCGCCAATGCGATGCCGCCGAGCGAGAGCGACGTGACCAGTATGACGAGGAACACGACGACTCCGACATCGACTACCTGAACCGCGGCCGTCGGGGCGATAACCGCCCACGACGTCCCCGCCGCGACAATGACCCCGGCAATGACCTTGACGGTTTCTCCGCCTTCTCTCGTCGGCTCCGGGCCATCCAGTGGCCCGCCACCTTCAACCTACCGGGATCGAGAAGTACGATGGCGAGTCGGACCCCAAGACATGGCTGTGCACCTACTCCATCGCTGTCCGAGCTGCGCGCGGCGACAATGACATCATGGCCGCCTACTTCCCGGTCATGATGGGCCCCCAAGCTCTCAACTGGCTCGAGGCGCTTCTCACTGGTTCCATCAATAGCTGGCAGGATCTCTGCAACGCCTTCATCCAGTACTACCAGGCATCTTGCCCGGGTCCCAAAAACAGATGGGATCTAGCCAGCGTTGTGCAACAACCGGACGAGTCCCTCCACGACTACATCAAGAGGTATTTTGCTAACCGTAATACTATTATGGAAGCTGATGACAGGGATGTCATCCACTACTTCAATGAAGGCCTCCACAACATCGAATTGTGGAGGAAGATGTTCCAGACCTACCCCAAGACCGTGGGCGACAATATAACGGTCGTCAACAAGCACGCCGACATGGAGGAAGCCGAGCGGGCTCGCCACCGGCACAAGAACGACTACTCCGAGCATCCCCCTCTGCGGGACAACCGCTCGAAATGCCGCCGCCATGAGCGACCACCCCACCACGGGAAGAAACACGACCGCGCCGAGTCGTCCAAGAACCGGCACCGCAAGCGTGGCCCCGAGAACACCATCGCCATCCCCAAAAAATCCCAGTTCCGCTCCACCCTCAACCAAGCGGACCAGGATCAGCTCCTGGATGACAAGTGTCCTTGGCACAAGGACGCAAACCACACTGCCCGGGAGTGCCGAGCACTCTCCAACGGCGTCATCAAGGACGATGACCCCAACCGACCCCGCTGCGACGACCGCGACAGGCCGGGTGGTTCCAGAACCACCCGGGCGTGCCCACGAGGGCGCAACTCGCCCAGGCGAGATGACGACGAGCAGAGGGAAGATTCCCCAGGGAATTTCCAGGAAGAAGACAGGGCCGTCAACTTCATATACGGCGGCCCAAGCAAGCCATCATGCCGGCGCAAGCTCAAGCTGGATGACCGAGAAGTCAACCTGGTGTTCAAACACCCGGTTGAACCCCTCCGGTTGTCGGAGACGCTGATCACCTTCGACCGCCGCGACCACTGGGTCCACCTGCCTAGGCCGGGTGCCTACCCCCTTGTGACACCCTAGGTGTCTGCACAGTAATTGTGTATTGATTGTATGCATCATGTGCTTAATTGTTTGAATAAGGATCTTTTTGTAATTATAAAAGGTTATATGTGTAATTATGATTTTATGCAAGGTCCTTTCTGTAGATATATTTGAATTGGGTGTGCAATTATAGCTTTTGTGGAGGGTGTTTTTGCAAAATGTGGTGTAATCATTACATGGCAGGGAACTTTTCAAATCAGCCCAAGTTTGAAGTGAAATTTCATTGAAAAAGACAAGTTCCTTTGAATTCAAATTCCTTTCTTTGTTTTCAAAATTAGCTCTCTATCCTTTGATCAAATAAATTTTTGCACAACATCAAAGTTGTAGATCTTGAAAAGTTGAACAACTTTCATGTTGGGCACTCTTTCATTTGAGCCTTATTTTAAAAGTTATCGCTGTTTTACAGTGGGGTCCCTGAAAATTTTGGAAATAGCGCTTAGGTCCTTATCCCCTTCCTCCAGCCTGCTGGCTCTCTGCTCCACGCCGCCGGCAGACAGCGGCGCAGCGCCCGCCGCTGTGAAACGGCCGGGAGGCCACCTCCGCCTGCTAGCTCTGGCCACGCGTCGCCCTGTTGCTCCCCACCGCCCTCCTTTGCTTGCGCTGGTGCCTCCTCGCCTTGCCACGCCGCCCAGAGCAGCCCGCCGGCTGCCACCTCGCCGCCACGGTGGCACGCCCACTGCAGAGGCCGCCGCTCTCTCCTCTCGCGCGCATGAGCACTACAAAAGCCCCAAAATGCGATTCCTCTCACCCTTTTGCTCTCTCCTCATTCCCACGCCACAGAACGCCGCCGCCGTCACCCACCGAACCCCGGCGAGCTCACCTCCGCCGCGGAGCCGCCACCACAGACCCGCTCCACCCCAATAGCCCCCACCATTAGCCGCGCCTCGTCCTAGCGCAGCTTCCCAGCCGCTTCTCGTCGCCCAAAACCCACCGGAGTTACCCCGCCGCCGTGCTCCGAGCACCGCAAGCCGCCGCTCACCGTCGACACCCCATCTCCGACCACCCTAGCCTCGATTCCAAGCACCAAGAGGTGCGCATCGACCTCTACTCCATTTCCCCCAACCCATCCCTCGCCGCCGGTGAGCCTAGGCGCCGAAAACGGCCGGTCAAACCCCGCCTCCCCTCTCTGACCCGACCAAGGACTTCGGTGTTTGAATTTGAAAAACCCCAAGGGGCTATCTGCGTTGTCAGTGACTCAGTGGAATAGTGCTATAGGGACTTCTTTGCTATGTTTTTCTGTAAACTTTGAAATTCAATATCAATTCATAGAAAATTTGTAAAATAGCAAATCTTGATGTTTTGGATTCCTCTTGAAGAGATCTATGCAGTAGAATCATAATATGTTAGGCTTTTGTTGCAAATTTTTGATGTACAAGTTGTTTTGTGTCACTAGGTAAATAAAGACTAGTTATTTAATATTTTTCTTATCTGATGATTGAAAGCTTGTCTTGCTCTGACATTTTTATGGTGTTTTAGTCATGTGACACTAGTATTTCTATAAAAATTTCGTGGTCAGTTCTCATGTATAGCTATTTATTTTATTTAATCCTTTTTAATAGACTTTAATTATGGTAATAAATCATGAAAATATTTCTGCATGTTCTTCTTGAGTAGCTTAGCTTGTCCATGAAGTTGGAGCATTAGTTCATGACTAGAACAGGAGCTAAAAATGAATCTTCCTAATCTGTTGTTCTGTTTTGTTTATTTTCACATAATTATTTATTTGTAGATAAAATCATGAAAATTTTACAGTAGCTAGTTATTTTCTGTGTCGACCTCCTGTTAAATTTTGAGGTTCTTCTTTGTTCTAGTTTGACCTGTATAATTCAAGCTTGTTCTAGGTGCTGTCTGAATGAATGAATTGTTGTGATTAAATGGCTTCATGTTTTGGCATGAATTTTACGGGGTAGCTTACTATGTTCATGTTCTGTTTAGGGTAATTTTTTCTACTTTTATTACTGATCATGCTCTGAGTTGTTAATTTATTAGCAAACCTAGATTTAATTGCTATAGGAAATCACCCCCACTTGTTTATGAAGTTAGTAAACTTCATTTGTGCTGTTGATCATGATGCCTTGTGTAGTTAGTATTGATATTTAACTACTCTATAAATGATTGCTCAAGTGTGTTTATAATACTGTTCTTGCATTACATATAGATACGACTGCTTTGTCGGACGGGACGTACGAGCTGATCCCGGAGTCTGACGGAGGTGATCCAGAAGTCTAGGTGAACGCCGCTGAACTAACTGAAGCCCCGAACCAAAGTTCGGAAGAGCCTAGAGCTGAAATAGTTAGAGACTACCGAGAAGGCAAGCCCCGGACATAACCTATATTTCAAATTATTATCATTTACTGTTATTACTTGCTTATGCATTTACAGTTCTTAGGATTTGAATTGAAACCCTAGATGCATGATCCTAGGAACCTATGTACTGAACACTAGACCTGAGTTCGATTACTTGATAAGCTTGTAGGACCGGTAAAAGTCGAGTGATTGCCTGTCACTCGCGAGCTTTATAGGAATTGCTTGTTTACTTTCTGTATCAATATAAGGACGACGGACGGGGTCGTGTTCGATTTCATGATCTTTGGTGAGACCCCATCTGTGTTGATGAACTTGCTAAGGTCGCGGTGTGTGGTAGCGGTGGTTAAGTTTTTGAAAGTATTAGCCACATGCCGTAAATATGGTACGCGGCAAGCCTAGTAGCCGATTGGACCGGGGAGTGGATATACCTTTCACTCTCTCTTTAGAGATAGGTTTTTAAATGTTATTGTTGATCAACACTGCGACTTCAAGAGACAAGGGTGGACCTCGTAGAAGGGTGGACCTTGGAGCCCTGTAGTCGGGGAGAGTGACCCTATCCACAAGCCGGAAAGAAAGGTCAACGGTTGTTTGGGAACGACCCGACGGTGTTCCAGACGTGTGTGTTAGGTTTGCCTGGCCAGGTTAAGAAATTCGATTCGAATTGTCTGCTTCTCACAGTTTGGGACTGCTTGATCCCTTTGCCACACAGAGTAATAAGAGCAACAATATTACTTATCAATCTTGATGTTTGCTTAGTTTTCTACCATGATTGGATAGTAGTTGCTTACATAGAATAGTTAATCAACTAGAATCTTGAAAGCTAAAACTTGAAAGTAAGGACCTACTCTTTATTGCTTTTCAGCAAAAAAGGAAAACCAGAGCCTCGCAAACCTTGCATAGTCTAGCTAAAGTGGGCTACTTATACCCGTTGTCGGTTAAGTCTTGCTGAGTATTAGAATACTCAGCCTTGCTGTTGAACCCCTTTTTTAGGTATGAGTTTTGAGGAGCAAATCGCTAGCTTGACCTATCCTTGCTCGTTGCCTCCTGGCTGGTTCGTAGAGTGGGATACGTCTGCGACCGGCAATGACTATGACGAGTGATACCATGCTTGGGCTAGCCTGGTATACTTTTGCGACGTGTGTAGCCGTCGTGTTTTATCTTCCGCTGTTTTAAACTCTAAACTTTTAGTTATGGCTTGTATAACTGCTTTACTAAGGATGGTCTTGTGATTGAAAAATTGTAATAACTTTTATGCCTGTGATTGAAAAATTGTGGTTGTAATATCTCTGGACTCGCCTTCGTGTGGGGTATGCTTGTTCGATCCGAGAACCGGTGGTTGTATCGGGACGTTACCCGACAGACCAAGGATTGTTCCGTTTGAAGTGCGTTTGAGCTGGTGTTGTCTTTATGGCAATGGCCTGCGCACTTGAGCCGGGATAATTCAGGAGGTTCTGCCACACCCCTCGTGGCCAGCCCAGTGGTAAGCCAGGTCCGCCTGGCCAAAGTACTCGTCGACGGTGGCAGCGCCCTAGACATCATCTTCGCCAGCACGCTGCAGAGCGAGGGCTATGACATGGCATCCCTGGTCCCATCCGACCAGGCCTTCTACGGCATCATCCTCGGAGCCGGGTTGACTCCGGTCGCCCGGGCCACCCTGCCGGTCACCTGCGACAACTACCGCACCGAGTACGTCAACTTCGAGGTCGCTGAGTTCGAGACCTCCTATCACGCCATCCTGGGAAGACCCTCCCTCGCCAAGTCCATGGTGATCCCCAACCACACGTATCTTCTCTTGAAGATGCCAGCTCCAAAGGGGGTCCTCTCGGTCTACGGAGACTTCCAGACTTCCTACGCATGCGAAGCCAAGAACATCGAACTCTCCGACACCCTGGAATGATCCAGGAACTCGGTTCTTGTTGCCCAGGCAGCAAAGAACCTCCCAGAGGATCAATAGCTCATTCCTGCCAAGGAGTCGACTTCCGAGTCACATCTCACGCCAGCCGTGGCAACCAAGACCATCGTCCTCCGGGACGACGAACCGCACAAGACTGCCGTGATCGAGGCCAACCTCGACACGGCGTAGGAAGGCGCACTCACCTCCTTCCTCCAGGAGAATTGGGACATCTTTGTATGGAAGCCATCTGACATGCCAGGAGTCCCAAGGGAGGAGGATGAGCACTCCTTAGATCTGGACAAGAAGGCAAAGCCCGTCAAGCAATGGCTTCGTCGCTTCGCGCAGGATCGAAAGGAGGCTATTAGGGTAGAAGTAACCCAGCTCCTAGCCGCTGGTTTCATCAGAGAAGTCGAACACCCAGATTGGCTGGCAAACCCAGTCCTTGTAAAAAAGAAAAATGGTGAATGGAGAATGTGTGTTGAATATACCGACCTTAACAAACACTGCCCTAAGGACCCCTTTCCTCTACCACGCATCGACCAGGTCGTCGACTCGATGGCCGGGTGCTGATAAGAACTAGGCCCTATCTTCCGAGAGGTAGAGGTAAATTCGATTGGTGTAGTGTGTGACACTGGCGATCTAGCTTCTAATCAGCACGATTCGAAGTCAAGCAACCATTACACCACTGCTTCATTGGTTATCAACCAAGCACAACTTGATTGACCTCGCCGAGAAGGCTTTTCCTGCAAGCGAATCGAAGAACACAAGCAATAAGATGTAAACACGCAATCTGATATTGCAAATATGAATGAAGCGAATCAAAGAGGGTTTGAGAACTCGATTCCAAAGGACTAATCGACACAGTGGAGGAGATCAAGAATGGGGGCCCCTGGATCACTGTAAAAGGACTTGTCGCCACAGTTACAACGAATCAATCTCTGTTTCTCGAAGGAAAACACAAGAACTAAACAAAACCCAAGTCTAAATGGCGGCGGCTACTAAGTTTAAAGGAGAAGGGGGCGTCCTAAGGTTGGGGGCGACCAGGGGGCCACCCACAACTTGGGCTTAAGGCCTGACATGATACAAAACCTGAAAAAGGCCCAAAATAGGTATCGCAGCACCTTCCCATGGTCACACAGAATGATCCACAAGGTGTCTGGAGCTGGTACCTGAACCAAAAGATGTGCCTCATCGTCACGATTTCAACACATCCAAGATCACCTCATTCTGAATCCGTATGAGGGAGATATCGCCAAAACCGTGCAGGGGTGTTGGCTGAATCCGAGATGAACGTGAAAACCGAGTTGTAATTGACTTGTAACTTGGAGATGAGGCCGGTTTGTGCATGTCCAGCATGGAGAAGTCCTCATCATCCTCCCCTTCTTGAATTGGAGTCATCCTCGACTCCATCCTAGCATCAAATTCCTGCAAAAGGTTAGTGACAACAGGATGCAAAATATGTGGCACAAGATCATTGTTAATAAAACACATATCCCGACAAAGCTAACAAGGTGCATCAGAGTTATCACATAACGCAGCAGCAGCAAATGTAGTAGCAATATAAACACCATCCTTCAATTTAATTCCATTAGTTTGAGCATCACAAGAGTCATTACTAGGAGGTGTTTTCTTATCATTTGCAGCAAACTCATTAAAATGTTTCCTAATATCAGCTGGGGATAAAGGAAGCAAAGTAATCTTTTTCTTCTTATGCATGAAAGTGTATGTATTAGTTCTACCATGGTGTGCATTATCATCATCAAATTCCCATGGTCGTCCTAACAACAATGAAGATGATTGCATAGGTACAACATCAAAATCAGCATAGTCATGATAAAAACCAACCGAAAAGTGTATGCGTGCTGATTTAGTTACCTTAGTCTTACCACTAGTGTTGAACCATTCAAGGTAGTAAGGCTGAGGAATAGAACGAGTGGGCAAACCAAACCTCTTGATCGAATCTGAACTCACCAAGTTGCTGCAACTTTCGCTATCAATTATGCTGAGAACACGGCAATCCTTAACTTGGAGAAACATGTGGAACAAATTCTTGCGTTGGATTTTCTCCTCATCTTCATGTTCTGCTTTAGAAGTCAGCACATGCTGCACAAGAAGACAAGGAAGGTCCTTTGTCGCAGCCGCAGAATCAATTGCCTCACCCTCGTCCTCCGAATCTGCAACAAAGTTAGCTGCAAGAACCAATTCATCCTCAACATCGCTAGCACTTACATATCCATTACCATCAGGTGCAGCGATGAAAGCTCGAGTACTTGGACAATCCTTCATGACATGTCCCATTCCCTTGCAACGGTGGCACACGATGATTGTAGATGATCTACTCGAAGACCCCCTTTCAAGCATAGCATGCTTCTTGTGTTGTTGGGCCTGCACAGTAGACACATTGCTTACCTCAGAAGCTGGCGCAGGAGCTGGTGGTGTTGCTGGGGGCTTAGCAACAGGCGCCTTGGGCTTCTCAACGTCGAAACACTGCTGAAATGATCTCCCAGTGTTGGACCTAAAAGAATGTTGGACAATGAGGCATCCCTGTACTCCCTGTTCTGCCTTAAGAGCAAGATGGTACAATTGGGAAAAACGAGTCCAGTCTTTGTAATCAAGAATATCCTGTATATCACGATCTAAACCACCAAAGAACCTAGCACTAGTATCAACATCATCCTCACGAATACCACAACGTGCTAGACCAATAAGCAATTCCTGATAATATTCCTCTACTCCTTTATCACCATGTTTTAAATTTTGTAATTTTAAACATAGATCACGCTGGTAATAAGGAGGAACAAAATGAGACTTCATATGTTGTTTCAAAACAGGCCAAGTTTGAGGTACAACAGCAGCATTACCAGCATTGCAAAGATCATTCCACCAAAACAAAGCAAAGCTAGTAAATTCACTAGTAGAAAGTCTAACTCTATGCTCAGGAGAAACCAAATGAGAATTAAACTTTTGTTCAACAGCGAGTTCCCAATCTAAATAGGCCTCAGGATCAGCATTTCCAGCAAAAGGAATCATGGTAAATTTAGTTTTAAAAAAAGAATCATTGTTACCACGATTATGATTACCTCCCATACCTTAACGATTGCGCCGAAGACGGTACGCATCACGATCCTCATCATCATAAAGGACGGCATCCTCATCCTCGTCCTCATCACCATCAGGAGGGTGGCGTCGGTGTCGCTGTCGAGGGGGATGTTGTTCAATATGCTCAAGGCGTGTGACAACTCCATTGATACTGCGTATCATCTCATTGAACTTCCCGTCAATGTAGGTGCGCTGGTCATCAACAAGTTTCTTAAGCTCATCCTTGGAGACTCATTCATTGAAGTCCGTAGGGGACTCCTCTCCTTTACCTGACCCTGTCATGGTTAGAAGACAGCAAAAGACAACACCAAGGTATTATCCCTATCAACTAACAAGTACTGGGTGATGATGAAAGTGGAGAGCAAAATCTCAAGCGGCTTACTACCGTCTTGCAAGTGTTATTACCAAAGCCAAACAGGATGGTACAATCTGTTGTTGAGCTGGGTGTAATAGTTGCAAGATGAACCTGTACTGATCGAAGTATATGTGGAGCTGTGGGACAGGCACAATACGTAGCAAGGAGTAGCAAATAACGAATGCAGATTAGCAAAGTTCAATAAGTATCCAAAGTACAAGTCACAATTGCTGGCTAAGACGTGTCCTAGGCATAGCACAACAAGTTGGAACAAAGAACGGTGGATAAAGCTCAAAGAACAAGCAAAATAGCACTCTATGCACTTGTTTTTAATCTTTTCCCCGAAAAACATCCAGGACTAGTAGGAATCAATATTTCTTATTTTTTAACTATTTTTTTTATATTTTCTCCGAACAGATGTAACACAAGCTCCAACCACAAAAATTTGCTCCTTAAACAGAGGTGGGATGTGGCCTACAGAAAATCAGGAGCGTTTCTTAAAAACTGGAAAATCACTTGGAAGCCTCAAAACTCTTTCTTCCCGAATTTTTTTGAATTTTTTGAGATTGGCTCCAAATGGCAAAGCAGTTTTATTGTATGTACAGAATTTATCTTCTCTCTGTTGTAAAAAATTGAGCCAAAACAGAGCACCGAGCGAAAAGTTATGCCTGTTTTACCGAAGGTAACTCAAGTTATGCGTTTCCAATGGCACAACTCGGCAGATTGGCCGGCGGCGGTTAGGGCAAAGCTTCCCTATCCCCGGCACACAAAGCGACTGAACAAAGCGTCTCAGCTAGGGCAAAGTATCCCTGGTATATGCAGCAATAGGTATCGCCAGATGAAATCAAGAAAGGATGCGATGCAAGGCAAAAAAAACAAGGCGGTTTGCAACTTATCTAGGGCTGGCGTGGCGAGAGTTCATGCAAGGCAGCTAGCGAGGGCAAGTCGAGTAATGGGGTGGATCGACTTGTTGTTTGGGTAAAAGTGGATGGGATAGCGGCGGAAACAAACAAACTGTAACGGGCGATTGAACTACGACTACGAACACACTAAACCAGCAACAAGACTCGACCACGGACACAAACTCAACAAAGCAAATCTGAAACGAAATTGCAAAGGCTAAAACGGATCTAGGACATTGATATTTTTTTGTAGGGTTTTTGTGGACTCTAGGACAGTGACATGAAACAAATCTAAAGGGAAAAACGAAGGGTAATACCTCACGGGAAACCTGAAATCTGATACCACTTGATGAGAACTAGGCCCGATCTTCCGAGAGGTAGAGGTAAATTCGATTGGTGGAGTGTGTGACATTGCCAATCCGGCTTCTAATCAGCACGATTCGAAGTCAAGCAACCGTTACACCACTGCTCCATTGGTTATCAACCAATCACAACTTGATTGACCTCGCCGAGAAGGTTTTTCCTGCAAGAGAATCGAAGAACACAAGCAAGAAGATGTAAACACGTAATCTGATATTGCAAATATGAATGAAGCGAATCAAAGAGGGGTTCGAGAACTCGATTCCAAAGGACTAATCGACACAGTGGAGGAGGTCAAGAACGGGGGCCCTAGATCACTGTAAAAGGACTTGTCGCCACAGTTACAACGAATCGATCTCTATTTCTCGAAGGACAACACAAGAACTAAACAAAACCCAAGTCTAAACGGTGGAGCCTACTGAATTTAAAGGAGAAGGGGGTGTCCTAGGGTTGGGGGCGACCAGGGGGGCACCCACAACTTGGGCTTAAGGCCCGACACGATACAAAGCCTGAAAAAGGCCCAAAATAGGTGTCGCAGCACATTCCCATGGCCACACAGAATGATCCATGGGGCTTCTGGATCTGGGACAAGAACCAAAAGAAGCATCTCATCGTCATGATTCCAACGCATCCAAGATCACCTCATTCTGACTCCGTATGAGGGAGATATTGCCGAAACCGTGCAAGGGTGTTGGCTGAATCTGAGATGAACGTGAAAACCGAGTTGGAGTCGACTTGTAACTTGGAGATGAAGCCGGTTCATGCATGTCCAGCATGGCGATGTCTTCATCAGGTGCGTCCTTCTTTCTTTTCTTGGCTGTTACTCAAGGTACCACCAAATAGCCCACAAGGAGTCGGATCAAGAGAAGACATCTTTCATCACCCCCTTCGGGGCCTACTGCTACAACACCATGACGTTCGGCCTCAAGAATGCCGGCGCGACCTACCAGAAGGTCATTCAGAGATGCCTCCAGGTGCAGATCGGGCGCAACGCCGAAGCCTATGTCGATGATGTCATCGTCAAGACAAAGTGTAGTGACCAGTTTATTACAGACCTCTCCGAGACATTTGAAAATCTCAAAAAATTCAAATGGAAGCTCAACCCGACCAAGTGTGTGTTCGGTGTCCCGTCCGGAAAACTACTCGGCTTCATAGTCAGTAGCCAGGGCATCAAAGCTAACCCCACCAAGGTCAATGCAATCAGGTTCATGAAACCTCCCAAGAGCAAAAAGGACCTGATGAAGCTTACAGGGTGCATGGCTGCCTTGAGTCGGTTCATAAGCCGACAGTTGACGCTCACTAACGACCATTTCTAGGCGTCAACTAGATCAGAAAATCATGAGAGTTTGCATTTCTTACACGCATCCTTACCCAATAAAGTTCTTAAATCACACTTTACCTTTTAGAATATGCAAGTTGTGTTTTCAAGCTAATATGTAGGTTACAAGCACATGGCGCTGGAGATGAGCCCCACCGCCTCAACCAAGGCACGTGGCGCTTCCCTGTTGGCTCACAATGTTGGTTTTGGGGTGCCGCGACTGGTGGCTCCCTGCAATAAATACAAGGGGGGTAGAGAATAGAATACACACACCACACACCTCTTCCTCTCTTGCATTCCTTGCATAGTCTTTAGGCTTAGTGGAGTTTAGGAGAAGTCTAGGAGTCATCGAGTCGCCGGAGTTGCTCGAGAGTCTGGTATTGGTTCATCTCTAGCTCTCTCTTGTAATATTCGGTCGTTTGTAATAGAATTAGACTATGGTTACCGATATCTACTTGAAGTATATTCTGAGTTATCGAGTATATGCTTCTTGTCATGGTTGCGTTATTATTCAATGCTTGCATTGCATGATCGCCCTGTGCTGGAGATGGTTAGTCTTTTGTTCTTAGAACTCTATCAACTGCTCCAGTATTCATATGATTGCTCTAGTGTGATGTCTGTCCATCCGGAGGGTGGGGGCTCCGCGCGGGACACTAGAGTATCCCTTACTAGTGTAGACATGGTGTCTAGATTAGCTAAGAGTTGCTGGATGTCAACTATACTCACGGTTTGAAGAGGTAGCCGGCAGGTGGTGACAGCCCTGTCCGTGCCTTTTAGTAATCCTCCACGTTCGGTATGGGGGGTAGGAGGTACATAGAGTCGCCGGGGTGTACGAGCTCCTCCTGTTACTTCGATAGCGATCTCCCTGTTGTGTAGTTTAATCTCTGACGAGCTAACTAATAAGAAAGTGTGGATATAGCTAGCCTAGAACAGTTGACTCGAGCTCTGACTTTTACCTTGCTACCGGCCTAAAGTAACCTTTATTCTTTTATCCAAGAGAGTAGTTTGTGTGTGTCACACTACCTCCTACCATGTTATTATCTTACCCCTATTTATGCATGAGAGTATCCAATCTAGATAGAGCTCACCAACTATTCTATATATTCTCTCACTCATCACCTTCCCTGCGGAAATATAAATGACACCCCAGTATACTCCCGGGTAAAATGCTACAGCGGTATTCTGTGAGCTTGCAGATCTATTCGTGGTTCATGAAATACTGCCGTCCCAAATTGGCTTCTGCGGGCATCATCGCTAGGTGACGTTGGTAGGCGCCAACAAGCATTTTTAGCACCATTGCCGGTGAAGGCACAGAGTGAAATATATAGACAGAGTTGTGAACAAAATCGAAATTGGTATTCGCTTGCTAAACAGGTTAACTTGGCTTTGTTTTCTTATCTTCATTGATATGAAAACAGGGTAGTGTATGACCGGTTTCGACTTGCCGCAAAACTTTCATTCCGATCCGGAGTCACTTTTGAGGAGGACGCTAGCTCATCTCGTATCACCTCGGAGATCACTCTCGGCAGTTGATCCAGTCATCACATCGTCGTCAGCTCCTAGAGCTATGGCCCAGAAGACACTCCTTGATTACTCTGCTCCGTCTGCTAGCCAGGTCCCGACCGGACCCGAGGTTAACATCGGAGGAGAAAATTTCGAGATCAAGACGGGTCTCATTACGATGGTGCAGGCCAGCCTATTTTGTGGCATGGCCAATGAAGATGTTAGCGCTCATCTCCAGCAGTTCCTGGAGCTCTGCAGTACTTTTGTTATCAAGGGTGTATCGCAAGATGCAATCCGGCTCCGTCTATTTCTGTTTTCTCTCTTGGGGAGAGCGAAGCAAGGGTTTTATGCTAACAAGGCTGTAATGGATACTTGGGACAAATGTGCCAAGGCGTTCCACTCGAAGTTCTTCCCGAAGGGCAAAACCAATGTTCTTCGTGATCGGATTTCGAACTTCCAGCAGGCATTAAATGAGTCAATTCTGGAAGCTTGGGAGAGGCTTCAGGAGTATATTCTGGCGTGCTCGCACCATGGAATGGATAATTGGCTCATTCTACAGAACTTCTACAACGGGTTGACACAGTCATCCCGTGATCATGTGGATGCCGCTGCGGGTGGAGCTTTCTTCTCGCTAACCATTGAAAGAGCTACATCATTGATTGAGAAGATGGTTTCCAACCAAGGTTGGAGCGATGATCGCCTCCAACCGCGCCAGCGAGGTATGCACTCCGTCAAGGAGGCCGACATGCTCGCTATGAAGATTGATCTCCTCCTCAAGAAATTTGAGGATTATTCCCAAGATAAGGCTTAGATGCAAACACTTCAAGCCTTGGAAACTCGCATGACGTGCGAGGTCTGCGGGAATGTTGGACATTCGGGCGACAATTGCCTAGAAACCCAAGAAGAAGCTCTATTCCTCAATGGCAGCAATGGGTTTCGTCCACAAGGAGGTCAGGGGTGGAATCAACCATGCCCATATTACCAAGGAGTTAATGGGAATTCGAATTCTTTCGGTCCTAACCAGCCTACCTTGAGAGATCTTGTCTACAGCCAAGCGAAGATCAATGAGTCCCTTCAGAAGAAGTTGGCCGCTACAGACAAATCTATAGAGACCATCCATGCCAAGATGGACGGATTCTCCACTGCTATGAAGAACCAGCTGAGTTTCAATAAGGCGCTAGAAACTCAATTGGCTCAACTAGCTGCTGCTACACCTGCTGCTGAACTAGGGAAGATTCCGGGGCAACCCGAATCAACTCTAGAAAGCGTGAATGTCATCAATGCTATGTGGAAAGAGCCCCTTAGCAGAACATCCCTCAGCAATGCAGAGAAGCTCACACGCAAAAGAAGAGGTGCGTGGGGCAAGTTGGCAGCCACAATAAGAGAAGATCCCAGAACCCCAGTGATCAGCTGCTCAATCTTTGATTATGAATTTGATCACGCCCTTTGTGACCTTGGAGCCAGCGTTAACATCATGCCCATGGTGACTTTCGAGATGCTAGGCTATCCATCAATTTTCCCTACCACTATGTGTGTTCAGCTGGCAGATTCCACGATAAGATATCCAGAAGGAGTTGTGGAAAGGTTAATGGTAAAAGTCAAGAATACCTACATATTGGTGGACTTCGTAGTCCTCGATATGGAAGGAGATCTTGGAATTCCGCTCATACTTAGGTGACCATTCCTCAAGGATGCAAATGCCAGAATTGATGTGGGGAGAGGAAGAATCAGTCTCTGTATCAGGGGAAGGACCATGAAATTTAAATACCAAAATAAGAAAGAGGTATTCCTGATTCATGAGGATAGTGAGAAACAAGGGCTATGGGCAGAGCTCGGTTGGGATGATCAAGACTATCACCCCTCTTCCAAGCCAGCTTGGGAGGATTGGGAAATTCATACTCCACCAACCGAGCCAGTGGAAGATGATCAGAAGATCCCTGATTTCATCACCAATACAGTATGGGAAGGTCTAGAAATCATCTATCCAACATCCGAGGATCCTGTTCCTGCACCGCCTACACCACCAAAGAAGACCAAGAAGGTGTGACGCAAGAAGAACAAGACATCATCGACCGCTACTACTTCTCCAGGTATGGACGAAATGACCTCAACCTGATCAGGTATGGAGAAAGGTCCTGCTTTTTGACCCTAAACTAAGAGCTAGCTTGGGGGAGGTTCCCTCCCCTAAGTCAACTGTATCCCTTTATTTGCTTTCAATAAAAATTGATAAAAACTTCCAAAAACAAAATAAAAATTTAATGCTTTATTTCCCTTTTCCATGATGCGCAGTAAGAATGTTTTAACTCCCTTTTGATAAGTTGAAAGGATGAGTTTTGCTTTGCTCTATCATGTCTGTTGTGCCTAGTTTGAAAATAAGAGTTCTCTTAAGTTTATATTCGTTGATTATAAAAAAATATGTTGCCAATAAACCTGAAAGTTCCATGGGTTGCATATGCTTGATCCGAGTCTAAGTTGTTGTGAGTTTAGATATGGTAAATAAGGTTATGCAAGCTTGTTCTAGTGATGCTTGAAGTCTGGAGTTGTTTCCGATAAAAAAATAAAAGGCAAGTTTCCCAGCGATATGCAATGTCCTACCAGAGTCACATGTCAGATTCCATGAAAAACCCTTATACATATGCTGCTTGATATTCTGTTGAGTTTTGTCGAATTGGGTGACCCTAGTAAGATACTCTTCATGCTTTCTCGATCATAAGCACGTACATGTCCCATCCATTTGTTATATTCCTACACTGGGAATTAGCACCACCATCCACTTCACATCTATAAATGCTCCATGTCTTGGTGATCTCTCTCATAGAATATTCCTGAAATAAAATAAAGTCAGATTATGGTTGCCCTAAAAAGAAGAGAAAAGATGGCATGCCAAAGAAGCATGACCCCAAAAAAAAGGAGAGAAAAAGGGGGTAACCATATCTCAAAAAAAGAAAAAAGAAAAAGAGAGAGAGACAGGGATGATTCGAGAAAGAAAAGCCATTACCTCAAGGAGTAAGCCATATTCATCCATCTATCCATCCATTCATACACTTGCACCTTTTGATCGAGATTGCATGACTTGTTTCTCTATGGATCCTCTCTTTGACTTTACAATAAATAGAATACAAGTGTGCTCTGTTCTTATCCTACGTTGAGGTCCACAAAGGCTTGTAGTAGTAGGGAAGATCAAAGGCAAACACTGCCCTGGTAAGGAAATACAAGATGAGTGCCTCGAGAGAGTTATCCTGGAGCTTTGCCATGTTTTCAAAAATCTTTCAAAAAAGTGTCTCCAGATGGATTGAGGATCTATGAACAAGTAAGTACTGCTTTATGCACCATTCTAACTCTCAACAACCCAAGACAAGGAGACAGCTAAAAAGCCCCATGAGGAAGTAAGGTAATTGAGCAAAGGTATGCTAACCAACTTATTTAAGCTTATAGATGAATCTCTTTGCTTCAGACTATGACATGATAGGTAAGGTATGAGTCAAAGTGATTTTCTGATCAACAACCTAATTTGTCCTACTTTGCTCAGGATGAGCAAAGGACAGCTTGGGGGAGCTTGTTGACGCTCACTAACGACCATTTTCAGGCGTCAACTTGATCAAAAAATCATGAGAATTTGCATTTCTTACACGCATCCTTATCCAATAAAGTTCCTAAATCATACTTTACCTTTTAGAATATGCAAGTTGTGTTTTCAAGCTAATATGCAGGTTACAAGCACACTTTGGCCCGACACAAAATCACAGAAAATATCAGAGCACCGATTCAGGCTCAAATGGACCAAGTGAAGCCCAAGAACTAAAGCGAACCCAGCTAGGGCAGGTCGTGCCTCAACTTTAGGACAAGGGGAGACCAAGACAAGCTCACTCCAGAAAGTTGGGGCGGTTGGCGGCACGGGCAGGCCGACCGACCTACCTGGTCGGCCAGCCAGGACCGTGGGCCCCACCGCCTCAACCAAGGCACGTGGCGCTTCCCTGTTGGCTCACAACGTCGGTTTGGGGTGCTGCGGCTGGTGGCTCCCTGCTATAAATACAAGGGGGGAGGGGTAGAGAATAGAACACACACACCACACACCTCTTCCTCTCTTGCATTCCTTCCATAGTCTTTAGGCTTAGTGGAGTTTAGGAGAAGTCTAGGAGTCATCGAGTCGCCGGAGTTGCTCGAGAGTCTGGTATGGGTTCATCTCTAGCTCTCTCTTGTAATATTCGATTGTTTGTAATAGAATTAGACTATGGTTACCGATATCTACTTGAAGTATATTCTGAGTTATCAAGTATATGCTTCTTGTCATGGTTGCATTATTATTCAATGCTTGCATTGCATGATCGCCCTGTGCTGGAGATGGCTAGTCTTTTGTTCTTAGAACTCTATCAACTGCTCCAGTATTCATATGATTGCTCTAGTGTGATGTCTGTCCATCCAGAGGGTGGGGGCTCCGCGCGGGACACTAGAGTATCCCTTACTAGTGTAGACATGGTGTCTAGATTAGCTAAGAGTTGCAGGATGTCAACTATACCCACAGTTTATAGAGGTAGCCGGCAGGTGGTGACAGCCCTGACCGTGCCTTTTAGTAATCCTCCACATTCGGTATGGGGGGTAGGAGGTACATACAGTCGCCGGGGTGTACGGGCTCCTCCCGTTACTTCGATAGCGATCTCTTTGTTGTGTAGTTTAATCTCTAACGAGCTAACTAATGAGAAAGTGTAGATATAGCTAGCCTAGCACAACTGACTCGAGCTCTGAATTTTACCTTGCTACCGGCCTAAAGTAACCTTTGTTCTTTTATCCAAGAGAGTAGTTTGTGTGTGTGTCACACTACCTCCTATCATGTTATTATCTTACCCCTATTTATGCATGAGAATATCCAATCTAGATAGAGCTCACCAACTGATCTATATATTCTCTCACTCATCGCCTTCCCTGTGGAAATATAAATGACACCCCGGTATACTCTCGGGTAAAATGCTACAGCGGTATTCCGTGCGCTTGCGGATCTATTCGTGGTTCATGAAATACTGCCGTCTCAAATTGGCGTCTGCGGGCATCATTGCTAGGTGACGTTGGTAGGTACCAACAAGCATTTTTAGCACCGTTGCCGGGGATGGCATAGAGTGAAATATATAGACAGATTTGTGAACAAAATCGAAATTGGTATTCGCTTGCTAAATAGGTTAACTTGGCTTTGTTTTCTTGTCTTCATTGATATGAAAACAGGGTAGTGTATGACCGATTTTGACTTGCCGAAAAACTTTCATTCCGATCCAGAGTCACTTTTGAGGAGGACGCGAGCTCATCTCGTATCACCTCGGAGATCACTCTCGGCAGTTGATCCAGTCATCGCATCGTCGTCAGCTCATAGAGGTATGGCCCAGAAGACACTCCGTGATTACTCTGCTCCGTCTGCTAGCCAAGTCCCGACCGGACCCGAGGTTGACACCGGAGGAGAAATTTTGAGATCAAGATGGGTCTCATTATGATGGTGCAGGCCAGCCCATTTTGTGGCAGGGCCAATGAGGATGCCAGCGCTCATCTCTAGCAGTTCCTGGAGCTCTGCAGAACTTTTGTTATCAAGGGTGTATCGCAAGATGCAATCCGGCTCTGTCTGTTTCTGTTTTCTCTCTTGGGGAGAGTGAAGCAATGGTTTTATGCTAACAAGGCTGCTGTGGATACTTGGGACAAATGTGCCAAGGCATTCCTCTCGAAGTTCTTCCCGACGGGCAAAACCAATGCTCTTCGTGGTCGGATTTCAAACTTCCAGCAGGCATCAAATGAGTCAATTCCGGAAGCTTGGGAGAGGCTTCAGGAGTATATTCTGACATGTCCACACCATGGAATGGATAATTGGCTCATTCTATAGAACTTCTACAACAGGTTGACACAGTCGTCCCGCGATAATGTGGTGTGGCGGAACCACCCAAAACTACTGGGCCCGGGTGCACTGATCTTTGTTGCTAAGCAACTCTGACCCAAATTGGCACTCACCGGTAGTTCCTCGAGTGAAGCCTCGATAAAAGCCACGCTATTCCAGGATCGCATAGACAACACTCACACGAAGGTGAGACGAGAGATTACAACATAGATCATCTCATACATCTCAGAGTTTGCAGCGGAAAGGAAATTTATTACAAACCATGTTCAGAGTAGCAAAGTACTACAGAAGTCCGAACTACACAAATTATTCATGTCTTATTATTGCAGCGGAAGGAGTAAACGACTACTAGCGAAAAGTGTGACGCATCGATAAAGCCCATACAAAAAGCGTCACTCAGTGGGAGGTTGGTCAGCACCAGCTGAAGGGCCATCCCACTCAACAGACCAGCCCGGAGGCAAGGTACACGGCCAAGTAAGACTCACAATCAGATCTTCGAAGTTAGTACCTGAAAATAGTGCCACAAGCAAGGCTGAGTATACTAATACTCAGCAAGACTTACCCGTCACCGGATATAACATAGTCCGATAACTAGACATGCATGGCTTTTTGGTTGGTGGGGCTTGTTTTGCCAAAAACACCACTAAGAGTTGATCCTTATTTTCAGAATTTAACTTTACCATATTCTAGTTGAATTAACCGTTCTAAGTTTGCATCTAACTCTATACAAACATGGTAGAGCAATCATTTAACCATATAGCAGTATTATCATCATCAAGTTGCACTTGTTACTCTATGTGACCGAAAATGTTAAGCAATCTCATGCCGTGAGAGGCGGACGATTTTGAATCTAATTTCAACCTGGCCAGGGGAACCTAACACACATGCATGGGGATCGACTTCGCTCCCGCCCACGCTACTGTTCCCCTTTCTTTCTAGTCCGTGGATCCGAGTCACCCTCCCCGACTACAGAGTCCGACCACTCTGCACCCGTATGTCCGGACAAAAATAAAACCTACTTCTACCAAGAGGGTGAATGGTCGTTCCACTCGCCGGTCCAATCAGGTACTTAAGCTTACCGATTACCATATTTCTCGGTATGTGGCTAGTACTTTCAAACGCTTAAGGAAATGAGCCACACACCGCGACCTTAACCATTTTCGACTACACCAGTGGGGTATCACAACTACACAACCCCGCCCGTTGTCCTTATATTTCAGCAGGAATTAAAGTCAGTCAACTCCTATAATCTCGCGAAAGACAGGAAACCTCTTGACTTCTACCGTACCTAGTTAGCGGGGCAACTAGTCGAGAAAAAAATCTGGATAACAAACATAGGTACCTAGGGATTATGCACCTAAAGTTTTCGATCAACTCCTAGAAAACGTAAATGCGCAATAAAATTATTACAATATATACAAATAGTTAGATGAATATAATGCGTAAAATAATGGGATTATGCACCGGGGCTTGCCTTCTTGGGCACTGTTCAAAAGTAGCCTTGGGCTCTTCCGAACATTGGTTCGGGTCTTCAGCAAATTCAGTTAGCAAATCAATTAGATTGGCTTGAGTTTCAGAATAATCCTTCTCAGATTCCGGCAGCAATTCATTCGTTCCGTCGATGAGAATACCCGCATCTATATGCAAATGCATGTTCATGAGTTGTGCTTAGAGTCCATTAACTTTAGATATTTCACTATAAGGTTGTAATCCAATAAAGCACAATTTTTGGTTAAAAAGTTTCTTATTTACATATTCTTGGGTAATTGTTTATAGAGTAGTAATTTTTCGTACTTAGCTCATAAAGCAAGGGTTTGCTGTTTTCCCATTTTATCAATGTGCAGAAAATGTACTTGTCCTAATTAATATTAGAGAAACAATGTAATGTTCATAACTGAAGTTATACATAGTTTCTGATGTTGAAATTTTTTACAAAAGGTAGTTCTCTGAACAAAGTGTTTACTGAACAAATTTCAGCTCATTTGGTGCAGTCAATTAAACATGAAAAATGAATTACACAGCCACAGCTAGAATAAAGATCTATTTATACAGAACTAACCATGCAAGTATTGGTACTCAAAATTTTACTGGTTGTTCCAGATATGTTTCTGAGCATACAGTAAATGTTTCATAATTTTCCTATGCTTAATCCAGAGCAAAAATTTATCCAAACTAAACCTACATTTATCAAGATCTAATTATACATAGAGTTTCAGGGTGTTTCTGGGTCTCAAAAGTTTACTAGAGCATTTCCTAAGCATGAATACGCTTCCGTAAAAATATCAGATTTTTTCTACAGCAGAATATTTAGTATTGCATTTACTTAACTCAGCATATACATAATTATTTGAGCTAGTTCTTGTTAAGTAAAACATCCTAAACTTTTTTTGTGGCTTCTATACAACAATAACATAGTTCTGTACAAGTTTCATGAATACATACATAGTACAACAACCAGAATAAAATAAACATCCTATACCTTGGATAATCATGGGTTAAATGTATCTCTGTTTCTACTCAGAATTTAGCTGTCAACCTTTATATACTGGTTCATCTATTCAATAAGAGGTGCTGCTACAAAATTCAGATTTTTCCAGATGCTAAAACTATTTATCATGATATAGTGTCACTATATATGGATTAAATCAAAACCTTAGTTAAACATTTGAAATGCATACCACAATTTTATGCTAACATTCTCATAGTACCTAGACCATACTGAGAAACTTTTAGCCTAACATCCTTAATGAAACATCATGTTCAAAATAATTAATCTAGGTCTAGCACCTCAACATTTATGTGTAACTTCTGTTCTACAAAGAATCTGATTTCCAAATATTGTTACCATGTTCAACTACCCAAGATTAGCACCTGGTACAAGTTTCATATTTTTCCAAGTAGTAGAACTATTTATCATGCACTATCACCATTAAACATAGCTTAAATCAAAACCTTAGATATACAGTTGAAATGGCTTCTAAACTTTTACAGTACTGTTATTTTATCATCTCAAGTGCACTGAAAAAGTTTCACCCAAAAATATACTATAGAACAGCAAGAACAAATACTTAGTATTTAACCTTAGATTAAACAAGCTTCAAGGAAACACCTAGTTATATTTGGTTTCTGGTCATCAAATTTTTATGCAAGACTCTATTCATAGAAGTGAATCTACCACCCAAAAATCAGAGGTAGCATTGCTCTAAAACATGAGATACATTTGTGAGCTATTTAATATAATCTTTAATATAGATTAAAATAGATGCAGAAACTGAAAATGCGAATGTAACAAAAGTTGTAGATTTCGTTCCAAGGATTCCAAAACAGTTGATTTTGCATTTTTACAATTTTTCTATGAATTATTATATATTTTACAAGTTCACTGTTTTGAAGTTCATGCACATTTTGCAGATTAGACCCTGGAATGTTTGTTTCTTTTAACTGGAGGTCCCTGGACGGAAGTACAGAACATGGGAGGTTTGGCACGGCGGTTCCCTGTGAGGAGAGTCGTCGGCGGCGAGGGGCAAGTGGGGGAAAGGGGAGAGGGGTTCACGCCGCACCTTTGGGTTCTCGTGGCTCGTCGGGAGAGGGTCGGAGGAAGCGGGTTCGCGAAGAGGGGTGGCCGGCGGTGGCTCTGGTCACCGGCGGCCATGCTCCGGTGAGGGAAGGAGGGAGCGGATGGGTCGGAGAGCTTCAGGAGGCCGAGGAGCTTCCATTCCAGGGGTCGGCTTGTGCAGAGGAAGGCCGGGGAGTGGTGTTCGGTGTTGGGCGGATCTCGCCGGCGCCAATGGAAGTCCGGCGATAGTTCTGGGCAATTCCGGCAGGCCAGCGTGGAGGGGGATGGGTGCGGGAGGTGCCGTATGGGGTGGAGGAGATCGTGCGCGGCTTGGATTGTAGAATGTGGGGGTGGAGGGGGTGGTTCCACGGTGGGCCGAGCTCTGCTCGCCGGCAATGGTCTGGGCGCGCGCGGGGTTGGGGCTCTGCCCTTTTATAGTCGCAGGAGGAGGGAGAGGGTTTCTTGGGGGCGGCACAGTAGGAGAAAGTGCCAACTGGGGCGGCTTAGCAGGGGGAGGTGCGTGGCTCAGGAGCTCGGCAATGGCCGTCGCCGTGGCGAGCGCACAGATGGCGGGGGCGCGTGGCGAGCTCAGATGGTGCCAAGAGGGGGCGGTTTTGGGAAAACCAGGGGCGCACGAGGTGGTTTCGTGTGTGGCGCAGTCAAGTGGCTGGGACAGGTGGCGCCGGCGGCCATCCTCGTGGCATGCGCACAGGGGAGGCGATGAGAGCGTGGCGAGCGAGAGCAGGGCTGTGGGTTTGCTTCGGGGTTAAGGGAAACGATGGACTGGACAAGTCGCGAGGGAAGTCAGCTGGCCAGGGTTAGGCTCGGCGCGTGGCCGGCCAGGTGGTAACGCCGGTGTACGGCTCCGGCCGTAGGCACAGTTCAGGGGAGGAGAGAGGTAGAAGATGAAGCTAGGGACTTGTTCATGATTTCTAAATTTTCGAGGGACTGCACTGTAAATAAATATTATCTCCTTCTTAATGGCCTCAAATGAAAAAGTGTTGAATACCATTTTTGTTAAGTTTTTTGAGATCTACAACTTTCGTGTTATGCATGTTTTCATTTGAGTAGTGGTTTAAGAGTTATTTAATTATTTAAAAAACTGCCATTTGAAGTATTTATCATTCCATGTGAATTTTGGCACTTTTACTCCTAGGCCTCAACTAGGTTTTTGTTTAACATGACATGGTGAATAAGTCTATTTATTTTCATATGCATGTTTGCATTGTTTTGAAAGTTATTTCAATTTCCTAACTACTAGAAATTGAACTCCTATTTATTTGATTTGTTTAAATTATGAATTAGCAAAAAATCTTTTTAAATTAAACTATGTGTCACAGAAATATGAGTGTGTCTTTTAACTACATTGTTATGACAAGTTTAGCTTGAAAGTTTTGAGAATATTAAAGGAACAAGTTTTCTATCCACACATACTCCTATACAAGGATGCATTAGTGTTTTGTATAAATCTTTGTTATCATAAGCCAATGGAATGTTTAACCTTTTGTTCGAATTTTTATTTTGTTTAAACTAGTAGCTCTTCATAAATCAAATAATGGTTCCATTGATCTTTGCATTTGAGGGCTTTCCAGTTTGGATTTGATTTGCATAGAAAGTTTATAGATCATAATGAAAGGTGTACTTTAGTCTGTTATTACCACTCATGTCAAGTCAAGTTTTAAAAGTGTACCAAACATTGTTTTTCAAGCTTATTGCACTCAAACACATACACACATACATTTACACACAGATTTGCAAAAGCAATTTGATGAGGTTTTATTTAAGCTTTCTTGGCTCATTTAAGTGTGAGGTTATGCTAATTGTCTTCTTGTGGCTAAATTGACACCAGAGGTGTCACAACCTACCCCCCTTAAGAAGAATCTCGTCCCGAGATTCAGGTAAATATGCTACGTGTGGACAGTGTGTGTGCCTTTGGTTGGTGAAACCAGAAAGTAGACATGATCACCAATTTCAAGTTGCAAAGGGTTTCTTCTTTTTATCAGAATAACTCATTTCGCTAGAGTGGGTAGCCTTAAGATTTTCTGGTATTATCTTCGCTGGTTATTCTTCCTCATTATCAAGTCTGGTCCAAATATTTAGTGGTCTTCGGTTTGCGACAAACTTAGAGGAGTTCGACACCTTTGACCATACGAGGCTTTAAAAAGTGCCATTTTCAAGCTTGCTTGATAGCTGGGTGAGAACTCTGCTAAAAACGGGCATTTGTCTTCATGGTTCTCATAATGAATGATGTAAGATCTTAGCATGTCTTTTAAGATTCGGTCCACTTTTCAGTTTGGCCGTCGGTTCCAGGATGATAAGTTGAACTTCAGATCAGTTTGGTACCAGGAGAAGATTGCAAGGGATTTCCCAAAGCCTGCTAAGAATTGAGCACCACTAATGGAAATAATTGTATGTGGTATGATATGTAGACCACAAAGTGATCAATATGAATACTGGCACACTTTTTGGTAGTATGAATAGTATGTAATTGAAGGAAAGGTGTAGGTTGTCAATAATGATCCATATGGAATCAAGCCTTGGAGAGATGCTTGGAAAACCAATCATGAAATCCTTATTCGGCAAAAGTTGGAGTGTAATGGCTATTCACAAGTGGTCTCGGTATAGCATTGTAAGATATACTTAGCGAGAAATTTTGCCTAGGGTCTTGATACATTTAGTTAATACCCATGTGATTGGAAAGCTTTGGAAAGAGGTGACCTATCAAGAATTGGTTTTCAGATATCACGATTCATTTGATCCACTATGAAGATTCGAACAATAAAACTCTATCCTTGTCGCAGCCAAGCATTTGGGTTTCTCCGATCTTTAAGAGAGCTTGTACTTGACGATTCTTTTGCAAAACAGATTTTGGGCAGTTGATAAAATTGAGCATAACTGATGAATCCAATGTCTAAAAATTCTCAAATTTTTACTGTAGGTTCCTAAGATAATTGTGATCATTTCCTCTAGTCAACTCCTACTCATAAACAGAGCTTAAGATAGTCAAATCCTTAAGTGTTTGCCTAAAGGTTGTCCCAGATTTCAGACTGAACAGAGGGCTAGTATTTTGATTATAAGTACCAAACCACTTGAAACAAAATTCTCAAAACTTTTCAGTAGCTTCTAGAATCAGTTATCCACAATATTCATGTTGAACGTTTTCTCAGGAAAAGCTTTTATGTGGGTCGAAAAATACATGTGGCCAGACTGCTACAAGTTGATAGAATTATAGGGGTTTACCAAAAGACTAAATTTTGTGGGTTACACTTCTCTAACAATTTTCAAATTTTTACAGCAGTAAGGATATTTGTTTTACTACATTTGGTTCCACAGGCTCAACTTATTTTGAGGTAGTTGATCAGGTCTAAAAATTTGGGTTTCTCTTCTGTACCTGGCGGTCCACTTATATCTGACAGCTTTCTAGTATGGAGATCTTATTCTTCGGCAGAAGCAAACTTTTCTCAAGACATTCTTGCTCAAGATGCTTTTATTTAATAGTTGGTACTTGTTTTGAGAAAGATGCATGATGTTTCAATGCCATGATATAGATGATACAATGGCCACTTATGATGCAGGTTTGTTGCATGCAATTAGGTGACGCACCCTTAGTATGCTTATGATGATGCAATACAAATATGAGATAACCATACTTTGATGAAGTGATGCATATGGTGTGATGCATTTGTCTACTGCTAGTTGGTTGATATGCGGGTCATGGTGTGTAATTGTTGATGCACATGGTTTAGATGCATGATGTGGCATATCTATTTGGTAGGATGATCATGCATGTAGGCATGCGGTGCTCAGGTTGCAATGCAGGTTAACTAATGGATGGTCATGCAAGTACTCGTAATTTTTGTTGAATCAAAATAGAACTCAAACAAATCAACACAGCATTCAGGTTGCGAAAAACAGATTGCCGAGGAGTCACTATCACTAACCAAGATACCAGCGTGCACCTAGTAGAACAATCGTGTTGCGGTAGCACACACGAGGCCCTAGGTTCTGTCGCGGCACCATTGGTCAGTGACGAACACCACGTCAAGGTAAAAATATAGCAACCCAATTAATGCTCGTGGCAAGAAGGAAGATGAGGAACCCGATTATATTCACAAATCCTTCCAGATGCATAAGTGGTTTAACCATGGAAATGCACTAACAATGCATCGGTAGTACTTTAGCTATATGTAATGCATGAATGTTGCAGTAATGATTATGCATGATATTCTAGCATTTTCGTGCACCATTTTTAGTTTTTAAAAGAACCATATGAGCAAGAAGGGCAAAGAGAATTTCTTCAACTTGTCCAAGTAAAAACACTTTTAGTCATTCATTTCGTTCGTCTTTGTATTGAGCTATTGATAACCAGCATCCAAAGGTTGATGGACAATGTGCTTCAAAAATATGGAAGGCTTAACACCAGAAAAAAAACAGTCCCTAACATTTGTATGATTCAAAGGATAGATGTGCAGAGGAGTAGAACTCGAAAGGCATGGTTAACCGAATGTGCAGGTAGCTGCAGGTTACGATAAAATTCATAACTCACGTTCCGTTCATCAAAATGCCTTGAAATTTTGAAAGAAGCTAGATAATTTCACTTGCTAAAACTTTGGTGGTCAACTTAGAGGCCAATTCCAAGAGTAAGATGGTCGAAAAATTCCATTACTACACCTCTGGTTTTCTAGACAGAGTCTCGGTATTTAGGGCATAACTCCTGCTATATATATCCAATGAAGCTGAAATTTTGTAGGCATGTAGCTTAGGAAATTCGGAACAACTTTGGTATTCAACCCCAAGGCTAAAACAATGGTTAAGATGGTTGAAATATTCAGTCTTTGCTTCTCTGTTCTGGCTGTTTTCAGCAGGCCGGCAATAGTATTTTGCCTATAACTTGGAGTATACTAATATTAAGAAGCTAAAAATTTGTGAGAATTTAGGTCATGAAATTTTGTGACCACTTTATTATTCAACTCACAGCCAAGAAGAGTCATCAACAAGGGTGAAAATTTCAGCAATAGTCCGTAGGGTATAAACTAGACAATGAGATTTCAATTGTACCGGAAGCAAGTTTAGAGTTTCATCACTCTAAATTGAGGGGTCCAAAAATTTTTGAAATTTTTCTAGGGCATTCCTAATATCATTGTGCACAATTTTTCTAGTCAAGGCTATGTCTATATCAAACCCTATGTTGGTCTTTTTCTTAAAAGTCTTCCTTACTGTATGTCCAAAAAATTAAGCGAACAGAGAGCTAGTGTTTTCTTCACCAAGGACAATATACTTGGTCAAAAATTCTCAAAATTTAACAGAAGCTTTATTGTTAAGTTTTCTACAAGTTTCATGTTTAACTTTTCTGCATTAGAGGTTTTTTATTGGTGTAAAAAATTCAAATGGTAGAACTCTACGGCTACACAGAAAAACAGAGGAAACAAACTCTCTAGTGTTCTCTAATGTATAGCAATCCAAAAAATTTCAAATTTTTACAGAAGATGCCTAGGATACTGAGGAACATTTCATCTACTCATTGATAAGGCCAGTTCAGATCCTATCAAGGTGATATTCTCGAGGATTTGAAGTGATGTCAAACCAGAAAAACAGGTGGTCCAAAGAGTCAGTAATTTGATCATAGCTACCAATCCACTTGACAAAGATAATTCAAAATTTTACATTAGGTTCTTCATTAAGTTACTTACAACTTTTGATGAACGATTTTTGAAATGAGCAACTTAAGATGGTTGAAAAATTCAGTTTAGAGAGTCTGTTCCAAGTTAACAAATTTGTAGAAGGTTACTATAAATTTGAAAACACTAAGGTGGGAAGCTTAAAAAATTCTCACATTTTTACAGCAGCTTGGAATTTTACGTAGCTACATTAAATGTTACAATCCAAACTCGATTTGAGGTGATCTTCATATTTTAGAAATTCGAGGAAACCATAATCTCTAGATTTTTACAGATTACCTAGATTATCCTTAAGGATAGGTTCAAATCCTTTTTTATTGCGATTTCTTTGCACATTTCTTTGATGATGAATTAGAGATGAATGCAGATCCTAATCATCCTCACCAAAGAAAAGAACTGCCAAGTAATCTTGGTCTTACGCAAGTAGTTAGCGGTGGCTTACGTAATACGTCTCTCGCTATATAACTACTCGATATAACTATCTAGCCTAGGATTCGGTTTCGAGTTAGCGTACCAGCCGAAAATTAATAGCATATAAATGAACCTTCCATGCCAGCACTCACGAAAGTGTTCTCATACATTACCGATCACTATAGAATCGGTATCCATACAATTCCCGCCGTATGGACAACGTTAAGCATACGTCATCGAAATAACGTATTGACTGTAAACCGTCTTTGACGGGGAATTGAATTCCACTTTCGAACCATTACTCCCCATATAATCAACCGAGGGTTGGTATATGGGCAGCAGCTCAAGTAGGCCACTGCTTGATCTCCAGCGTTAGGCTCGCATCACCGACGGGAAGGTCAGACTCCCTCAGCTGACTGAGCAAGCATACCTCCGCGGCGACAAAGTAGTTGCAGAATTTAAATTATAGAATTTAAATACTGAAAATTAATGTGCTGGAAGTTAGCCATACAATATAAGCCACCTTATTATACCCATAAGATCCCCTAGGGCTTTACGTTCTAGACTTGTCCTTGGAGATCCTAAACTCTTTCAAAAACTTTAGTAGATTTGAAGTCAAGTTGTAATTTGTTGTTTTGAAAACCGAGGCTGCCATCTCTGGTAGGCTGTCTGCGAGCTCTGATGCCAGCTGTGGCGGAACCACCAAAAACTACTGGGCCCGGGTGCACTGATCTTTGTTGCTAAGCAACTCTGACCCAAATTGGCACTCACCGGTAGTTCCTCGAGTGAAGCCTTGATAAAAGCCATGCTATTCCAGGATCGCACAGACAACACTCACACGAAGGTGAGCCCAGAGATTACAACACAGATCATCTCATACATCTCAGAGTTTGCAGCAGAAAGGAAATTTATAACAAATCATATTCAGAGTAGCAAAGTACTACAGAAGTCCGAACTACACAAATTATTCATGTCTTATTATTGCAGCGGAAGGAGTAAACGACCACTAGCGAAAAGTCTGACGCATCGATAAAGCCAGTGCGAAAAGCATCACTCAGTGGGATGGTGGTCAGCACCAGCTGAAGGGCCATCCCACTCAACAGACCAGCCCGGAGGCAAGGTACACGGCCAAGTAAGACTCGCAATCAGATCTTCGAAGTTAGTACCTGAAAATAGTGCCACAAGCAAGGATGAGTATACTAATACTCAGTAAGACTTACCCGTCACCGGATATAACATAGTCCGATAACTAGACATGCAAGGCTTTTTGGTTGGTGGGGTTTGTTTTGCCAAAAATGCCACTAAGAGTTGATCCTTATTTTTAGAATTTAACTTTACCATATTCTAGTTGAATTAACCATTCTAAGTTTGCATCTAACTCTATACAAACATGGTAGAGCAATCATTTAACCATACAGCAGTATTATCATCATCAACTTGAACTTGTTACTCTATGTGACCGAAAACGTTAAGCAATCTCATGCCGTGAGAGGCGGACGATTCTGAATCGAATTTCAACCTGGCCAGGGGAACCTAACACAAATGCATGGGGATCGACTTCGCTCCCGCCCACGCTACTGTTCCCCTTTCTTTCCAGTCCGTGGATCCGGGTCACCCTCCCTGACTACAGAGTCCGACCACTCTGCACCCATATGTTCGGACAAAAATAAAACCTACTTCTACCAAGAGGGTGAATGGTCGTTCCACTCGCCGGTCCAATCAGGTACTTAAGCTTACCGATTACCATATTTCTCGGCATGTGGCTAGTACTTTCAAACGCTTAACAAAATGAGCCACACACCGCGACCTTAACCATTTCCGACTACACCAGTGGGGTATCACAACTACACAACCCCGCCCGTTGTCCTTATATTTCAGCAGGAATTAAAGTCAGTCAACTCCTATAATCTCGCGAAAGGCAGGAAACCTCTCGACTTCTACCGTACCTAGTTAGCGGGGCAACTTGTCAAGAAAAAGATCCGGATAACAAACATAGGTACCTAGGGATCATGCACCTAAAGTTTTCGATTAACTCCTAGAAAACGTAAATGCGCAATAAAATTATTACAACATATACAAATAGTTAGATGAATATAATGCGTAAAATAATGGGATTATGCACCGGGGCTTGCCTTCTTGGGCACTGTTCAAAAGTAGCCTTGGGCTCTTCCGAACATTAGTTCGGGTCTTCAGCAAATTCAGTTAGCAAATCAATTAGATTGGCTTGAGTTTCAGAATAATCCTTCTCGGACTCCGGCAGCAATTCATTCGTTCCGTCGATGAGAATACCCGCATCTATATGCAAATGCATGTTCATGAGTTGTGCTTAGAGTCCATTAACTTTAGATATTTCACTATAAGGTTGTAATCCAATAAAGCACAATTTTTGGTTAAAAAGTTTCTTATTTACATATTCTTGGGTAATCGTTTATAGAGTAGTAATTTTTCGTACTTAGCTCATAAAGCAAGGGTTTGCTGTTTTTCCATTTTATCAATGTGCAGAAAATGTACTTGTCCTAATTAATATTAGAGAAACAATGTAATGTTCATAACTGAAGTTATACATAGTTTCTGATGTTGCAATTTTTTACAAAAGGTAGTTCTCTGAACAAAGTGTTTACTGAACAAATTTCAGCTCATTTGGTGCAGTCAATTAAACATGAAAAATGAATTACACAGCCACAGCTAGAATAAAAATCTATTTATACAGAACTAACCATGCAAGTATTTATACAGAACTAACCATACAGTAAATGTTTCATAATTTTACTATGCTTAATCCAGAAGCAAAAATTTATCCAAACTAAACCTACATTTATCATGATCTAATTATACATAGAGTTTCAGAGTGTTTATGGGTCTCAAAATTTTACTAGAGCCTTTCCTAAGCATGAATATGCTTCCGTAAAAATATCAGAATTTTTATACAGCAGAATATTTAGTATTGCATTTACTTAACTCAGCATATACATAATTATTTGAGCTAGTTCTTTTTAAGTAAAACATCCTAAACTTTTTGGGTGACTTCTATACAACAATAACATAGTTCTGTACAAGTTTCATGAATACATACATAGTACAACAACCAGAATAAAATAAACATCATATACCTTGGATAATCATGGGTTAAATGTATGTCTGTTTCTACTCAGAATTTAGCTGTCAACCTTTATATACTGGTTCATCTATTCAATAAGAGGTGCTGCTACAAAATTCAGATTTTTCCAGATGCTAAAACTATTTATCATGATATAGTGTCACTATATATGGATTAAATCAAAACCTTAGTTAAACATTTGAAATGCATACCACAATTTTATGCTAACATTCTCATAGTACCTAGACCATACTGTGAAACTTTTAGCCTAACATCCTTAATGAAACATCATGTTCAAAATAATTAATCTAGGTCTAGCACCTCAACATTTATGTGTAACTTCTGTTCTACAAAGATTTAACCTTAGATTAAACAAGCTTCAATGAAACACCTAGTTATATTTGGTTTCTGGTCATGAAATTTTTATGCAAGATTCTATTCATAGAAGTGAAGCTACCACCCAAAAATCAGAGGTAGCATTGCTCTAAAACATGAGATACATTTATGAGCTATTTAATTTAATCTTTAATATAGATTAAAATAAAAACAAAAACTGAAAATGCGAATGTAACAAAAGTTGCAGATTTTGTTCCAAGGATTCCAAAACAGTTGATATTGCAGTTTTATGATTTTTGTACGAATTGTTATGTATTTTACAAGTTCACTGTTTTGAAGTTTATGCACATTTTGTAGATTAGACCCTGGAATATTTGTTTCTTTTAACTGGAGGTCCCTGGATGGAAGTACAGAATAGGGGAGGTTTGGCGCGGCGGTTCCCGGCGAGGAGAGTCGTCGGCGTCGAGGGGCAAGTGGGGGGAAAGGGAGAGGGGTTCACGCCGCACCTTTGGGTTCTCGTGGGTCGGAGGAGGCGGGTTCGCGGAGATGGGTGGCCGGCGGTGGCTCTGGTCGCCGGCGGCCATGCTCCGGTGAGGGAAGGAGGGAGCAGATGGGTCGGAGAGCTTCAGGAGGCCGAGGAGCTTCCATTCCAGGGGTCGGCTTGTGCAGAGGAAGGTCGGGGAGTGGAGTTCGGCGTTGGGCGGGTCTCGCCGGCGCCAATGGAAGTCCGGCGATAGTTCTGGGCAATTCCGGCGGGCCAAGGCGGAGGGGGATGGCTGTGGGAGGTGACGTATGGGGTGGAGGAGGTCGTGCGCAGCTTGGATTGGAGAATGTGGGGGTGGAGGGGTGGTTCCACGGTGGGCCGAGCTCTGCTCGCCGGCAATGGTCTGGGCGCGCGCGGGGTTGGGGCTCTGCCCTTTTATAGTCGCAGGAGGAGAAAGAGGGTTTCCTGGGGCGGCACAGCAGGAGAAAGCGCCAACTGGGGCAGCTCAGCAGGGGGAGGTGCGTGGCTCAGGAGCTCGGCAATGGCCGTCGCCGTGGCGAACGCACAGATGGCGGGGGCGCATGGCGAGCTCAGATGGTGCCAAGAGGGGGCGGTTTTGGGAAAACCAGGGGCGCACGAGGTGGTTTCATGTGTGGCGCAGCCAAGTGGCTGGGACAGGTGGCGCCGGCAGCCATCCTCATAGCATGCGCACAGGGGAGGCGATGAGAGCGTGGCGAGCAAGAGCAGGGCTGTGGGTTTGCTTCGGGGTTAAGGGAAACGATGGACTGGACAAGTCGCGAGGGAAGGCAGCTGGCCAGGGCTGGGCTCGGCGCGTGGCCGGCCAGGTGGTGACGCCGGCGTACGGCTCCGGCCGTAGGCACGGTTCAGGGGAGGAGAGAGGTAGAAGATGAAGCTAGGGACTTGTTCATGATTTCTAAATTTTCCAGGGACTGCACTATAAATAAATATTATCTCCTTCTTAATGGCCTCAAATGAAAAAGTGTTTAATACCATTTTTGTTAAGTTTTTTGAGATCTATAAATTCGTGTTATGCACTTTTTCATTTGAGCAATGGTTTGAGAGTTATTTAATTATTTCAAAAACTGCCATTTGAAGTATTTATCATTCCATGTGAATTTTGCACTTTTACTCATAGGCTTCAACTAGGTTTTAGTTTAACATGACATGGTGAATATGTCTATTTATTTTCATATGCATGTTTGCATTGTTTTGAAAGTTATTTCAATTTCCTAACTACTAGAAATTGAACTCCTATTTATTTGATTTGTTTAAATTCTAAATTAGCAAAAAGTCTTTTTAAATTAAACTGTGTCACAAAAATATGAGTGTGTCTTTTAACTACATTGTTATGACAAGTTTAGCTTGAAAGTTTTGAGAATATTAAAGGAACAAGTTTTCTATCCACACATACTCCTATACAAGGATGCATTAGTGTTTTGTATAAATCTTTGTTATCATGAGCCAATGGAATGTTTAACCTTTTGTTCGAATTTTTATTTTGTTTAAACTAGTAGCTCTTCATAAATCAAATAATGGTTCCATTGATCTTTGCATTTGAGGGCTTTCCAGTTTGGATTTGATTTGCATAGAAAGTTTGTAGATCATTATGAAAGGTGTACTTTAGTGTGTTATTACCACTCATGTCAAGTCAAGTTTTAAAAGTGTACCAAACATTGTTTTTCAAGCTTATTGCACTCAAACACATACACACATACATTTACACACAGATTTGCAAAAGCAATTTGATGAGGTTTTATTTAAGCTTTCTTGGCTCATTTAAGTGTGAGGATATGCTAATTGTCTTCTTGTGGCTAAATTGACACCAGAGGTGTCACATGTGGATGCCGCTGCGGGTGGAGCTTTCTTCTCGCTGACCATTGAAAGAGCTACATCATTGATCGAGAAGATGGTTTCCAACTAAGGTTGGAGCGATGATCGCCTCCAACAGCGCCCGTGAGGTATGCACTCCGTCAAGGAGGCCGACATGCTCGCTATGAATTTTGATCTCCTCCTCAAGAAATTTGAGGATTAATCCCAAGATAAGGCTCAGATGCAAACACTTCAAGCCTTGGAAACTCGCATGACATGCGAGGTCTGCGGGAATGTTGGACATTCGGGCGACAATTGCCCAGAAATCCAAGAAGAAGCTCTATTCCTCAATAGCAATGGGTTTCGTCCACAAGGAGGTTAGGAGTGGAATCAACCACGCCCATATTATCAAGGAGGTAATGGGAATTCGAATTCTTTCGGTCCTAACCAGCCTACCTTGAAAGATCTTGTCTACGGCCAAGCGAAGATCAATGAGTCCCTTCAGAAGAAGTTGGCCGCTACAGATAAATCCATGGAGACCATCCATGCCAAGATGGACGGATTCTCCACTGCTATGAAGAACCAGCTGAGTTTTAATAAGGCGCTAGAAAATCAATTGGCTCAACTAGCTGCTGCTACACTTGCTGCTGAACTAGGAAAAATTCTGGGGCAACCCGAATCAACTCTAGAAAGCGTGAATGTCATCAATGCTATGTGGAAAGAGCCCCTTAGCCGGACATTCCACTGCTATGGAGAGAAGCTCACACGCCCAAGAAGAGGTGCGTGGGGCGAGTTGGCAGTCACAATAAGAGAAGATCCCAGAACCCCAGTGATCAGGTGCTCAATCTTTGATTATGAATTTGATCATGCCCTTTGTGACCTTGGAGACAGCGTTAACATCCTGCCCAAGGTGACTTTCGAGAAGCTAGGCTATCCATCAATTTCTCCTACCACTATGTGTGTTCAGCTGGCAGATTCCACGATAAGATATCCAGAAGGAGTTGTGGAAAGGTTAATGGTAAAAGTCAAGAATACCTACATATTGGTGGACTTCGTAGTCCTTGATATGGAAGGAGGTCGTGGAATTCCGCTCATACTTGTGCGACCATTCCTCAAGGATGCAAATGCCAGAATTGATGTGGGGAGAGGAAGAATCAGCCTCTGTATCAGGGGAAGGACCATGAAATTTAAGTTCCAAAATAAGAAAGAGGTATTCCTGATTCAAGAGGATAGTGAGAAACAAGGGCTATGGGTAGAGCCCGGTTGGGATGATCAAGACTATCACCCCTCTTCCAAGCCAGCTTGGGAGGATTGGGAAATTCATACTCCACCAACCGAGCCAGTGGAAGATGATTAGAAGATCCCTGATTTCATCACCAATACAGTATGGGAAGATCTGGAAATCGTCTATCCAACATCCGAGGATCCTGTTCCTGCGCCACCTACACCACCAAAGAAGACCAAGAAGGTGTGGCACAAGAAGAACAAGACGTCATCGACCTCTACTACTTCTCCAGGTACGGATGAAACGACCTCAACCTGATCAGGTATGGAGAAAGGTCCTGCTTTTTGACCCTAAACTAAGAGCTAGCATGGGGGAGGTTCCCTCCCCTAAGTCAACTGTATCCCTTTATTTGCTTTCAATAAAAATTGATAAAAACTTCCAAAAACAAAATAAAAATTTACTGCTTTATTTCCCTTTTCCATGATGCGCGGTAAGAATGTTTTAACTCCCTTTTGATAAGTTGAAAGGATGAGTTTTTCTTTGCTCTATCATGTCTGTTGTGCCTAGTTTGAAAATAAGAGTTCTCTTAAGTTTATATTCGTTGGTTATACAAATATGTTGCCAATAAGCCTGAAAGTTCCGTGGGTTGCATATGCTTGATCCGAGTCTAAGTTGTTGTGAGTTTAGATATGGTAAATAAGGTTATGCATGCTTGTTCTAGTGATGCTTGAAGTCTGGAGTTGTTTTCGAAAAAAGAAAATTTAAAAAAAATTAAAGGCAAGTTTCCCAGCAATATGCAATGTCCTACCAGAGCCATATGTCATATTCCATGAAAAACCCTTATACATATGCTGCTTGATATTTTGTTGAGTTTTGTCTAATTGGGTGAGCCTAGTAAGATGCTCTTCATGCTTTCTCGATCATAAGCATGTACACGTCCCATCCATTTGTTATATTTCTACACTGGGAATTAGCACCACCATCCACTTCACATCTATAAATGCTCCATGTCTTGGTGATCTCTCTCGTAGAATATTCCTGAAATAAAATAAAGTTAGATTATGGTTGCCCTAAAAAGAAGAGAAAAGATGGCATGCCAAAGAAGCATGACCCAATAAAAAAAGAGAGAAAAAGGGGGTAACCATGTCTTAAAAAAAAGAGAGACAGGGATGATTCGAGAGAGAAAAGTCATTACCTCAAGGAGTAAGCCATATTCATCCATCTATCCATCCATTCATACACTTGCACCTTTTGATCGAGATTGCATGACTTGTTTCTCCATGGATCCTCTCTTTGACTTTACAATAAATAGAATACAAGTGTGCTCTGTTCTTATCCTACCTTGAGTAGTAGGGAAGATCAAAGGCAAACACTGCCCTGGTAAGGAAATACAAGATGAGTGCCTCGAGAGAGTTATCCTGGAGCTTTGCCATGTTTTCAAAAATCTTTCAAAAAAAAAGTGTCTCCAGATGGATTGAGGATCTATGAACAAGTAAGTACTGTTTTATGCACCATTCTAACTCTCAACAGCCAAAGACAAGGAGACAGCTAAAAAGCCCCATGAGGGAGTAAGGTAATTGAGCAAAGGTATGCTAACTAACTTATTTAAGCTTATAGATGAATCTCTTTGCTTCATACTATGACATGACAGGTAAGGTACGAGTCAAAGTGATTTTCTGATCAACAACCTAATTTGTCCTACTTTGCTCGGGACAAGCATTGGACAGCTTGGGGGATCTTGTTGACGCTCACTAACGACCATTTCCAGGTGTCAACTTGATCAGAAAATCATGAGAGTTTGCATTCCTTACACGCATATTTATCCAATAAAGTTCCTAAATCACACTTTACCTTTTAGAATATGCAAGTTGTGTTTTCCAGCTAATATGCAGGTTACAAGCACACTTTGGCCCAACACAAAATCACAGAAAATATCAGAGTACCGATTCAGACTCAAATGGACCAAGTGAAGCCCAAGAACTGAAGCAAACCCAGCTGGGGCAGGCCGTGCCTTAACTTTAGGACAAGTTGAGACCAAGACAAGCCCACTCCAGGAAGTTGGGGGTGGTTGGCGGCCCGGGCAGACCGACCGACCTACCTGGTCGGCCGTCTAGGCCTGTGGGCCCCACCACCTCAACCAAGGCACGTGGCGCTTCCCTATTGGCTCACAACATCGGTTTGGGGTGCTGCGGCTAGTGGCTCCCTGCTATAAATAGAAGGGGTAGAGAATAGAACACACACACACACACCACACACCTCTTCCTCTCTTGCATTCCTTGCAAAGTCTTTAGGCTTAGTGGAGTTTAGGAGAAGTCTAGGAGTCATCGAGTCGCCGGAGTTGCTCGAGAGTTTGGTATGGGTTCATCTCTAGCTCTCTCTTGTAATATTCGGTCGTTTGTAATAGAATTAGACTATGGTTACCGATATCTGCTTGAAGTATATTCTGAGATATCGAGTATATGCTTCTGGTCATGGTTGCGTTATTATTCAATGCTTGCATTGCATGATCGCCCTGTGCTGGAGATGGTTAGTCTTTTGTTCTTAGAACTCTATCAACTGCTCCTGTATTCGTATGATTGCTCTAGTGTGATGTATGTCCATCCGGAGGGTGGGGGCTCCGCGCGGGACACTAGAGTATCCCTTACTAGTGTAGACATGGTGTCTAGATTAGCTAAGAGTTGCTGGATGTCAACTATACCCACGGTTTGTAGAGGTAGCCGGTAGGTGGTGACAGCCCTGTTAGGGCTTTTTAGTAATCCTCCACGTTCGGTATGGGGGGTAGGAGGTACATAAAGTCGCCGGGGTGTACGGGCTCCTCCCGTTACTTCGATAGCGATCTCCCTGTTGTGTAGTTTAATCTCTGACGAGCTAACTAATGAGAAAGTGTAGATATAGCTAGCCTAGCATAGCTGACTCGAGCTCTGACTTTTACCTTGCTCCCGGCCTAAAGTAACCTTTATTCTTTTATCCAAGACAGTAGTTTGTGTGTGTGTCACACTACCTCCTATCACGTTATTATTTTACCCCGGTTTATGCATGAGAATATCCAATCTAGATAGAGCTCACCAACTGATCTATATATTCTCTCACTCATCGCCTTCCCTGCGGAAATATAAATGACACCCCGGTATACTCCCGGGTAAAATGCTACAGCGGTATTCCATGCGCTTGCGGATCTATTCGAGGTTCATGAAATACTGCCGTCCCAAATTGGCGTCTGCGGGCGTCATCGCTGGGTGACGTTGGTAGGCGCCAACAGACCTCAAGGAGCTATATAAGGGGCCTCACACCACTCACACCACACACACCACTTGAGGGCCTCTCTCTCTACACTCTCTTATGACTTGTACTCCTTAGGGTAGTGGAGCTAGGCTAGTACTTCATCTCCTTAGCAAATCCAGTCGTCCTCGGGGTCGGCGAGCAATCCTCGCCCTCCGGTATGGCTTTGTATTCCGACTTTCTTTATGCTATTCATATTGAGTTCGTTCTTGGTTATATTTCTATGTTCGTAGCTTGCTTAGCCTTGATTTGAACTTTACCAAGTTATTATAGTTGCATGCTTAGACCAGATGATCTGGGTAAGGATATCGGTTCGTTATGCTTTCGGGCTTGCCTTAGCATCTTACCTGTCCATCCGAAGGGTGGGGGACCCGGGGGTGCTAGGGTAGTGACCTCATATGCGGGCATGGTTCCTGGGTATGCGGGATCCTTCGGATATGATGGTGCTCCACGGTGTGACTGGGGTAGACCGCAGGTGGTGACAGCCCTGTCGGTCCGCCGAGAAGCTGCTTCTTGGTTAGCGTACTCCCCGACGTTCGGGTATGGTGTAGGAGTTCATGCAAAGATGAAACGGGACTAGATGTTCTCCAGTGCGGGTCATTCTCCCCGATGTCCCTAATTTCCTGGCACCTGCAGCTCTAAGCAATGTGGCTAACATAACTTATCTGCTAATATGAATAGTATACTAGGAATCTTTGTCTATGCCCCCACTAACCTTAGGATTTCTTGTTTATTCTTTATTCATGAGAGTTGGCTGTTCTGTGTGTGTCACATTATCCCTGATTATCCTTTATATGTCACTTACCCCTGTATAGTCAGTGGTCTTCATCTTGCTCATACGTGTCATGGTTATGCAACTAAGTAAATACACTTTACACAACCTAGCCATCCCTTGGGAAAATATAAATAACGATACCCTGAATACTTCCGGGTGAAATGTTACAACGGTATATCCGTGCGCTTGCGGATCCTTCTGTAAACATTAAGACATACCACACGGCATTTTTGAGACGCCGTTGCTAGGAACTAACCACACCTAGTGGCACCGCTAAGAAATGCCAACAAAGGCTGATCTTATCCTCCTAAAGGTGGTTTGGCATGTTTCCATACAAGGAGATGGCGGGAACCGACCTCTCAAGCTATAAAAAGGGGCCTCCCACCACTCTCACCACACACACCACTTGAAGGCCTCTCTCTCTCCCACTCACTTGTGACTTGTACTCCTTAGGGTAGTGGAGCTAGGCTAATACTTCATCTCCTTAGCGAATCTAGTCGTCCTCGGGTTCGGCGAGCAATCCTCGGCCTATGGTATGGCTTTGTATTCCGACTTTCATTATGCCATTCATATTGAGTTTGTTCTTGGTTATCTTGCTATGTTCTTAGCATGCTTAGCCTTGATCCATGCTTTATCAAGTTATACTAGTTGCTTGCTTAGACCAGATGATCTGGGTAAGGATATCAGTTCGTTGTGCTTTCGGGCTTGCCTTAGCATCTTACCTGTCCATCCGAAGGGTGGGAGACCCGGGGGTGCTAGGGTAGTGACCTCATATGCGGGCATGGTGCCCGGGTATGCAGGATCCTTTGGATATGACGGTGCTCCATGGTGTGACTGAGGTAGACCGCAGGTGATGACAGCCCTGTCAGTCCGCCGGGAAGCTGCTTCTCGGTTAGCGTACTCCCCGACGTTCGGGTATCATGTAGGAGTTCATGCAAAGATGAAACGGGACTGGATGTTCTCCAGTGTGGGTCATTCTCCCCGATGTCCCTAATTTCCCGGCACCTGCAGCTCTAAGCATGTGGCTAACATAACTTATCTGCTAACATGAATAGTATACTAGGATCTGTGTCTATTCTCCCACTAACCTTAGGTGTGCTTGTTTTTTCTTTATTCATGAGAGTTGGCTATTCTGTGTGTGTCACATTACCCCTGATTATCCATTATTTATCACTTACCCCTATGTAGTCAGTAGTCTGCATCTTACTTCATAAGTTTCATGGTTATGGAACTAGTAAATATCTTTACACAACCTAGCCATCCCTTGGGAAAATATAAATAACGATACCCTGAATACTTCCGGGTGAAATGCTACAACAATATATCCGTGCGCTTGCGGATCCTTCTGTAAACATTAAGACATACCAACACAACATTCCCTTGGCTGTGTTGCTAGGAACTAACCCCTCCTAGTGGCGACGCTAAGAAATGCCAACTAAGAGCCGGGGACATACGACGCCCAAGAACATGGGGGCTGCATCACTTGTACACTTTGATGCTCTTTGGTGGTGGAACACACTCGAAAGGAGACCACGATATTGCACACTTGACTTTCACATAAAAGTTCAAGTCTGGGGGAAATCGCTGAGCGTCTTGCTACAAATTCCAGCCAACCAAAGGAGTATCCTTGTTTCAAGAAGGTGTCAGCCCTGGCTTGCTTGAAAAAAAAAGGGGAAATTTGTCCACAGGACACTGTGAAAACATGATTTTGTGTAGAGCACACTGCCAAACTCGAATTTGTTCCTAGCACACCGCGAAAGAGTCATTTAGTCTACCACACACTACATCCAATAAACTACTCATTTTCAACTGAGAGGTCAGATAAAAAGACAGTTTTGCCCTTTGCCCTCTTCCTCCTCGCTTCTCCCTCCCACACCTCTCTCTCCATGGCCGCGCCCTCCTGCTTCCTCCGCCGTCCCCTCTCTGCTTCAGCCGGCGGGCCGCCCCGCCCCCTCCCTGCGCCGGCCGGCGGGCCGTCCCAGCCCCTTCCCGCGCGGCGCGGCCGGCAAGCCCGCGGCGGACGGCTTGGCGGCGCCTCCGTCCCTCCCTCCTCCTCCCTCGCCGACGGGCGCGCGGCACGGCGGCGGCGGATCGAGCTGCGCGCACGCCTGCGCGCGCGCGGAGGCGGGCCTCGCGGCGGCCGGGCTCGGCTCCGGCGACGCGCGCGCGGGCCATGGCCACCCGCAGTTGGCCTCCCCCCGCCTCGTCCCCGACCGGAGCCGCGGCGGCGGGGCTCGAGCTGAGGTGCGCCGCCGCGGGGCGCTACCGGCGCAGGCGGAGCGGCTGGCAGCGGAGTTCGGGGAGCGGCGGTGGCGGGACAGCGGCTCGGCTCGCCCCCTCCCCTATTGCTCCCTCCTCTCGCGCCCCCCATGGTGGCGTTGGTGGTAGAGGCCGACGCAACCTCGGCGCACGAGCGGGATCCGGCGGCGGCGGCGCTCCTGCGTCCTCCCTGGCGGCGGGATCCGGCTCGCTTCCTCCTCCTCCCTCCGCCTCCCTCACTCGCACGGGGCCGGGCCCCCTACTCCGGCGGTGGCGGCCGCTACGCGGGGTCTGGCCCCATACTCCGTCGCGTCGGCCCGAGACGGCCATGGACGCCGTCTCCGTCGAGCACGGGCCCGGAGCAGAGGGTGGCCGCCGGCAAGGGGAGCAGAGGGTGGCCGCCGACAAGGGGAGCAGAGGGAGGCCGCCCGCGCACCATGGGCGGGGCTGCTCCGCCGCGCTGCGCTCGGGCCGCCGCCGGGGAAGGAGCGGGTCCGCACCTCCATGGGAGAGGGAGGGAGGAGGGCGCGGCGGAGCCGTCGCCATTGACCCGTCATGGCCGCCGCCCCTTGGCTCGGCGGAGGGGGAGGAGCGACGCCGGAGAGGGAGGGAGGAGGATGGCGCCGCTGCAGCCGGCCTCACCGCAGAGCCGTGCGCGGCGAGGGAGGAGGGAGGAGGGGAGAGGAAGAGGATGGCAGGTGGGCCCGGGGGCAAAATGGTCTATTTACATCTTCGTTCAGCTGAAAATGATTATTATAATTGCTATGATGTGTTGCAGACCAAATCAAACATTCACGGTGTGTTAGAAACAATATTGAATTTTGTGGTGTGTTACACACAAAACTACATTTTCACAGTGTCCTGCAGACAAATTTCCCAAAAAAAAAGAGAGAGGGAGAGAAAAGGGAGAAATAGAAAAGAAACGAAAAAAAAACAAAGGGAGAGAAAAGAAGAGAGAAAGGAAGAAGGAAAGAGTGAGAGAGCCATGGCTCCACACACTCAAGCAGCTCACCCACACAAATCATTAGGCTGCTCATCTTCCTTTCCAAGCCTTTGCTGTTCCACTCAGATCGATCAGGCCTCCAAGGAGTATTGTTCCCACGCACGAGGCAGGAGTATCACACGCCATCATTGCAACAATTCCAAAAAATCCATCCTTCCTGCTGGCGGTAAGTATACTCAGGTAAGCAAAGGTAACGTCCACCAATCCCTTATGTTTATCTCCAAATAAGTAGAGTTTGAAAAATCATGTTTCCTTTGTTTGCGTTCGTTTGCTCTGGTTTGGGAGTATTTTTGAGATACTCCCATAGGCTTTTTAAATTAAGCGTGGTGCTTAGGTTAAATAGCCTTCTTTAATCAAATTCGGCATGTTGTTGAATTTTGTTTAATGATCCTTGGAGTATTACTACCGTAAAATTTGGATGCAAATCTTTTTGGATAAACCCTGCAAGAAACTTTTCAAATTTATTGGGTAAAATCCTCAAGTTCATGCTGGAGATAAGGAAAGGCTCAAAAGCACTTCAAATAATAAAATTTGCAAAGGAGGCATAAGTCGCTTTTCAAAAGTGCACTTTGTGCACTCTACTAAATGCCCCTGTGTTTCATTCATCTCCGCCTTGTTTGAATTTTGCTAAAATGATAAAAAAGTTTGGTGAACAAACTCTTTGTCAAAATAAAAGAGTCTCTCTCTCAAAAATAAAAATAAAAATAACTGATGGCAAGCATATATGGATCCATGCTTTCAAATCTTCAAAGCCATTTTCCCTTAAAGCATGGATGTGAACAACTAATCTCAGTACGATAACAAAATTCTTCATGCATGCCTCGAGTATTTGTTGCCCACTAACCATTTGCAAGGAAGAAAATCAATAACCAAGGAGCAGTATGCAATAACTCCAACACCGACACAACGCTATTTGGTCCCGGGAGGAGAAGGATGCACGAGGAACCAAGCTGAACAAAGTGCAAAGCTTGGCTTCATCCATATGAAGCCTAACCATTGCATTTTTGTTCAAAGCTCGATGAGTTCGTTCAGGTAAGTATCCCACACACCTTGTGCATCTTGCCTCATGCTTCCGCCTGCTAAGTTACCAATCATACCAGCTTGCCATGTAAAAAAAGAAAAAAATTAAATTAAACAATTAATTGATGAGTGCTCCAAATAAAACCATAATTTGATTAAATAAAGTTTAGACTCCACGGTGCTCAAAACCCGCAGGGTCCTTTTTTTGTTTCCACCTTTGTTTTTCTTGTTTTGAATAAAGATAGGTACAAGAATAAGTATGGGGGAGATCTCTAAAAATCACCAACTGCAAGCTCACTTGAGATCTTTCCCCCAATATGTTGCACAACATCGACGGCCCAACACGCTGAAGAACAGGACAGATGGGAACCAGGGAAAGATGGCCGAGCCTCTGGTTCGACCAAACCAACTCTGATTTCCCTCAATTCCGTCTTCTTCCTCTTCAAATGATGGATTGTGCCAACACACTCCTCTTACTCCCTAAGTTCTTGAGTTTAATTGAATTTATTTCTTGATCACTAAAACTAAACTCAAAGAACCTTGCCAACCCACCTTATGCACTCCAAGCACATCCATGAATAAACTTGCGTACTCTTTATTCCTTGCATTCTTTCTCGTTCTTGTGAACATATTTCTGCATAGGGACCCCATGCTATCTAAGTAATTGACTAATGTGATATGATTGGATGAACGGAACCATGCTCTTTCTTGCAAAGTACTTTGAATTTCTTAAAAAAAATCATCAATAGCTTGTCTCCTCAAATTAATGAAAATTCCTACCAAAGCCTAAGTTAGATTTTTATGCTCAAACCTTCATATGCAGTTTGACTTTGCTTTGAGTTTTGTCAAATTCTTTGACCCTTGTTAGAGACTTGTCATACTCTCATGATCAAGATCACGTACACATCCACTCACATGCTATACTTCTACACTGGAAGATAGCAAACATTGTCATCCACGCAAAAAATAAAACTCCATGACATGCCATGACTCTTTCTCTCTAAAGTAACCATCGAGGATGTGGACTATGAAAACAAAAAAAATGATGAAATAAAAGAGGCATACCCAAAGAAGGTATGCCACATGCCCAAAAGGCATGTCAAAAAAAAAAGGAAAAGATACATACCCAAAGAAGGTATGCCACATGCCCGCAAGGCATGTAAAAGAAAAAAAGGAGAAAGATAGTCCACATCCAAGAAAAATAAAGAAGAGAGATGGATCATGCAAAGGAGTTCATCCACCCTCTGCCAAAAAAAATCCACACATTTGCACATCTTGATCAGATTGTATGACTCGTGTCTGCTTGGATCTAGTCTTTGACTTAGCAACATAAGCAAAGCAGACATGCCTCTTTTACTCCTACCCTGAGCTTCACGTAAGCCTGATTAGATGATAGGAGAAAAGAAGGCAGCAACTTGGCCTTGGTGAGGATCTAAAATACAAAGAGTGAATCGAGAGAATAATTTGAGGAGCAAGACTATTTTTTCTGTTTGTTTCAAAATTTTAAAACCCAAGTTTCTAAGCAGGAAGAGCTAGGAACCCGAAGCCTTTATTGTTCCATTCTTCAATTACCCAAGAAAGCATGATAACCACTCCAAAGTTCACAGGACTGGAGAAAGCTTGGAATAGCTTGTATGCGGGTTCCATCAAGGTGTTGCATCCACCTTAGACATTCAAACTTTACTCAAGGACGAGCAAAGGACTAAGTTTGGGGGTGTTGTTGATGGCTGTTAAGTGCAAAATATATGCCGTCAACTCCTGCATAAAAACATAAAGAATGGACATCAACAGTAGTGGTAGAAGTTATTACTAATGAATTCCACGAGTGTTGGTGAATTATTGAATGCAGGGACACGCCTGGCCCCACTTTGGCACCAAATGGCCCGAGCTTTGGCGGGAAACTCGATCTTATCCACTCCAAGGCGGTGCTCTATGTTTCCATATTTATTTATGGCGGGAACCGACCTATTAGGACTATAAAAGGGGGCCTCCCTCACCCCTCTCACACACACCACCAAGATGTAGACTTGTGCTCCATTCCAAAGGCGAAGCGCTACTTAGGCTAGTGCTTAGAGTAGGAGGTCGGTGAGGAGTAGTTCGGGGAAGCGCCGGGCCTGTCGGCGGTCTTCTCCGGTCTTGTACCTCTACAGATGCTGGCTTCCTCTGGTTTGAGTAAGTTAGTATTTATGATTCTTGTATTGCATAGTACTTTTGCTTGAGTGAGATCAGTTCTCTTACTCGCGGGTTCGTCGCTCCGTATTTATACGGAGTGCTGTAGTTTGCTACGGGTTAACAGACGTAGTTAGACTGCAGTAGTAATCAGTAGCGCAAACGTGGTGTCTGGGCTAAGGATTACCTTCGTTTGCCTTATATCCCATAGTCTGTGAGGTAGACCGCAGGTGGTGACAGCCATGTCAGTCCTTCGTAGTCCTCCACGTTCGGATATAGCGTAGAGCTATTGGCCGAAGTCTCCTGACCATTTCAGGGGTAAGCCGGTGCCCAAAGTGAGTATTCTGCCCGAGAGATCAACCTTTAACTCATCTTTAGTGCTACCGCAGGAATCCTCTCTATCCTCGCCACTTATCATGGTGTGTCCTTGAACTGACTAAGTTAGGAGTTAGTGCACACACGTTCCCTGTGGTTACGATACCCTTGAATACTCACGGGTGAAAGCTACGACGGTATCCGTGTGCTTCGGATTTATTTTGCAGTCATTAAAATACCCAACACTTACCCTTATTTATGCAATTGAATGTCCCTTGTCTATCTTACTTTCAATTGTTTATCTTACCCTTGTTGGTAGGAACTTGTGTGTCACACTACCTCTATCCATTGTTTATCTTACCCTTGTTTATGCAATTGAATATCCCATTGAGATTAGTTCACTAACTTCCTACACACTTAGCCGCCGCCTTCCCTGCGGAAATATAAATGACATCTCAGAATACTCCCGGGTAAAATCCTACAGCGATATTCCGTGCGCTTGCGGAATTATCCTTGGTTCATGAAATACCTGCACCACACTTGGCGTCTACGGGCGTTGCTGCCTAGGAGCACCCAGCCTAGTGGTGACGCTGGTAGATGCCAACACTTATATTGTCAACGACTATTATTCGGAGCTAAGCCGCGACATGGGTGACATGTGTAACACCCTAACTTAATTTTCCTAGTTAATAATAAATTTAATTGGTTTATTTAATTTTCTAAGGATTTAATTGACTTAGATTGCATTTAACCTAATTTTGTTGCACAAATAATTAAAATTTATTTTTAGGGCTAACTTGTTTGTGCATACATGCTGATGCATTTGTTTTATTGGTTTGAGTGCATAGGTGCTTGAATTCAAAGTTGTTTTTGAATTCAAATAGTTGAGTTGAGTTTGAAAGGAAATAGGAGATAGAAATAGAAAAGGGGAAGGAGCCCAGCAGCCTTTTCCCCGCGCTCAGCCCAAACCCAGTCCGGCCCACTCCCCTTCACTTCCCTCAGCAGTGGCCCGACCCACTCTCTCCCCACGGCCCAGCAACTTAGCCCCCAACCGGCCCGTTTCTCTCTCAGTAAACCCAGCCAGCCCGCAGCAGCGGCCCGACTTACCCCTTCCCCCGCACCGGCCCACGCAAGCACTCACGGCCCAGTTCAAGCTGCGCTCCTTAGCCCGCTCGCCCGTGTGCTCCTTTCTCTGGCTATGTGGCCCCGCGTGTCAGTCAATGCCGTCCCGCAGCTCAGCGTGCATCGCCCGCGTCTCAGCCTCCTCTCGCTGGCACACCGGCCCCACCTGGCAGCCCCGTCTCCCTCCTCTGCCTCCCCCGCGCACGCGCAACCGGCCGTACCTTCCACCCGAAATCCCCGCGCCGCACCTACCTTTCCGAGCAGCAGCTGAGACCCCCGGCCTCCCTACTTTAAACGCCCAACCCCCCCCCCCCCCTCTGCGCACACATCCTTCCCCTCCGCATCAAACCCTAGCGCCGCTCGCCCTGCTCCGCCGTGCCGAGCCGCCGCGCCGCCGCTGCTCCGCCGCACCCCGAACCCTGCCGATCCCCGCTATGGTTTCGCCTTAGCACCAGGGAGCACCCCGAAGCACTCACCTCCGACCCCGACCCGTGTGCGCGCCGAATTTCGGCCCGAATCCCTCCGCAGGTGAGCTCTGCCGCCTCCACGATTCCATGCCGCCGTCAACGCTCCGGCTGCCCTACCCCGTTGGCACCCTCGCAGCAACATCAAGAGCCGACCCGAGGGGGACCAAAAGCTTGGAACACCCCCAGAGTTTTAGTTTAATTACGTTTTAGTCCTCGGTTTGCCCAGAAACCCCCTGGAACTTAGTTTTTCTCGCAGATAAGCCCCTAGATCTTGTTTTAGCTCTAGTTTATGCGTTTTAGCTCCGTTTTAGGCGTTCTTTATGTCCACGCGATCGTTGTAATGCGTAGAATATCTTTAGACTAGTTTAGTGTGCTGTTTTTATGTATTGATGTACTATTTCTTATCTTTTGTTAGTAATTGCTTGTATGCTTATTGTTGTGCCTCGTTTTGGCCATGTGTTCGTGAGTAGACGTTGATCCATCTGAGGAGCCCCAGTACCAGTACCCAGAGCAGCCGTCTTCCGACCAGTTTGAGCAGTAGCAGGAGCAGTACGAGGAAGGCAAGTATAACATGAACAACCTATCACTTTTAAATACACTTTCATACTGCATTTTAATACTGTATGCCTATAAGGACATTCCTAGCCACTTTATATCCTTTATATATATCCTTTGGGTTGCATTTCGGTTAGTTGTGCTAGGTGCCGTGCTATAACACATAATGGTCCTTTTTAATTAACTGGATTAATGGTATATGCAACTTAATTCTGAGAGTGGCCCTCTGTGTGGCTTGAGTGGCTCACGTCTCGTTAAAATTGATTTTGTTAGAAACATGTTTTAGGGGGCCAGCACGGTGCTTACTGCCTGGTTGGCAACTCTCCATAAGGACCGGTTCATAGAGCAACAACCTGGGACAACAGCGCTACCACAAGACTGGAATGGGACGGTCTTGGCGTAATAATTAGGTCTTTTTGGTTTGGAGTAACTTACCTGCGGGGCAAGGGTGGTAAGCTTCTATGTCCCTCGTACTGAGTGGCCTCGTCTGTGGTATTCTTGACGCCCACTAGACCTGCTCCATAGTCGCCGATCCAACCCTCGCGGTTACTCCTTACCAACGAGATTCTTTGTAAAGGCCTCGTAGTGAGTTTGCTAGTCATCTCACCTAAGGAAGTGTGATGAACAACTAGCGTAGCTCACGACTTGTGGGTAAAGATGTGCAACCTCTGCAGAGTGTAAAACTGGTATACTAGCCGTGCTCACGGTCATGAGCGGCCCAGATCCTCCTTTTGATTAGTGGGGTTATCTCCTTCCGACGAGGGGGGTGCCTCTCGGGGTTACCTTGGTGGTTTTGGTTTGGTTCTCAGTAGTAACATGATTAATTTGATTAATTACTATGTAACTGGGTTTATGGTAATTCATCAACTTGTAGTAATTAGCTTTAATAAAATTTTACCAAGACTTAAAAGCTAATGCAGTCAGTCAGCCAACCTTAGAGCCTCATAGTTTGTGTTATACTTGTTGAGTACAAGTTGTGTACTCACTCTTGCCTCTTCTCTACTTTTTCCTCTTGGATACTCTGCTGCTGCTCAGTTCCTGCCGACGCGAGGGAGTTCGCTCAGCGCTACCAGGACTACGAGGACTTCTAGGCATTCGTCTCCCAATCGACGTCCCTGTGGCGCCCTGCTCAGCTTCGGAGAGTTTTTATCGTATTTGTACTTCGCTTCCGCTGTATCAGACATTTATGTCATTAATGTAATAAATAACATTCGTATTCGCTTTATTATAGTCTTTTTCGTGATATGTGCTGTGATATACTAGTTCATTCTGTTGTATATACGTGTGACTTGATCCTGGCACGTATATGATTGCTCGGTTTATGTCCTTTTATAAACCGGGTGTTACAACATGTACCCCCTCAGTCATGGGTGCTTCCCAAGTAGCTACTCATGGTAGGTACTTGGAGCCCATACTAGAGAGATGACGAATCTGAGGTGTGTCACCCGTGTGAGACACCTTTGCATAAAGTAGGCACAGCGAGTTGCTGGAGAAAATAGTTTCTTTATTCATGGATGGTATGAGATCCTATATAGATCGATGACAGCTCTACATGGTTTTACTAGGGGTAGAACCGTTGAAGGTGCTCAATGTTCCACGAGTTGGGGACCTCTTGACCATCAGGGTACTGCAGGCGATATTATCGTGGTCTTGTAACTTGAAATATGAGGAATGGTCCTTCCCACCTTGAGTTGACCTTGTGCAGCCCCGACTCATTTTGAATGCTACGAGGGACTTGATCGCCGATGTTAAATGACCTTTCATGAACATTGTAGTCATGGTACTGCCAAACACCTTGCAGATAGCACAGTGTTGCACCTGGCCTCTTCGACTGACTATAGCTCCAACTTCTGGCTTCGTTGTCTTTGCCCTCTTGGTACATTTCGGCTCTTGAGGATTGCCACATTACAATTGCTGGGAGAATGGCCTCTGATCTGTATACAAGGAAAAAAAAAGGTGACTGCCCCATGGCTTTGCAACGCTGAGTGTGAAGCCCCCAGATGACATGTGGTAATTCAAAGATCCACTTGCCACCCTTTTTTGCTCATTGCATCATAAAGTCTCTTCTTTAGGCCTTCCAAGATCATCCCGTTGGTGCATTCTACCTGACTGTTGGCCCTTGACTAGGCCACTGACACATACTTAATATCATCCCCGCTCCATTTACAGTACTCTCAGAATGTGTCTACTGTGAAATTGGAACCTAGGTCTATGATGATGGTGTCAGGGAAACTAAAATGATACAAGATACTGCCGGTGAAGTCGATCACCCAATTTGTACTGGTAGAAGTCATCAGTTTGTACTCAATCCACTTTGTAAACTTGTCGATGGCCACCAAGACATGTGTCAATCCTCTTAGCGCTGTGGTGAGGGGTCTGATCATGTCTAGACCCCAGCATGCAAATGGCTAGGATGGTGGTATTGTGATCAAACTGTGGACTGAGACCTTCATTTGTTTTTTGAAGAACTGGCATTTGACACATTGGAGAACTAGGTCTTCAGCGTCTGCCACTTCTAAAGCCAATAGAATACAGATCTGAATGTTTTCCCGACCAGAGTCCTTGATGCAACATGGTTTCCACATGTACCCTCATGGATTTCCTCCAGCAAAGATTTACCCTCTTCGCAAGGTATACACTTCATGAGTACTACTGATGGGAACCACACTTGTAAAGCTTTCTGCCAACAAAGACGTAGTCCTTGCTTCTCCTTGCGATGCGGGCAGCTTTTGTCTTGTTTGCAGGCTGTCTTTCATTGAGGATGTAGTCTATTATATCTGTCGTCTAGTCAACCTCGAGCATCATGACCTCCGACTTGGTTCTGATGGGTTAGGATTGGTGGTCGTGACTCTGGTTTTTGGGTAGATGGATGGTGTAGCTCATGGAAAAAAACACCTATAGGGACTTCAGCTCGAGTGGTTCCCAGCTTCGAATGTACATCGGCCCCCAAGTTTTTGTCCCAGATTGTACGTGCCCCTAAAAATGCATTTTTACCGGCCCATAAAAACCCTTTTTTCATAGTAGTTCTTGGTGCTTAGATTAGAGGCATGTCAGGTTGAATTCATGACATAACCCTTGTTCTCACTGAGTATAATTTTTTAAAGGCTTCATTCACAGCACCCCCCCCCCCCCCATCTAGTCATTCGTTCCGATCCTTCATAGTCATTGATATGATAACTGAATGAATCAAGTTAACTGATAGGAGCAGCGTCGATTCAAGGGAGAGCGACAGGGGATGAGTTGCAGCGTCGTGCACGAAGCGGAGCTGACATTCAAAACTAAGAAGATCTGGTCGTTGGGTGAACGGAACCTGCATTGTTGATAACAATCAATTGACAGGAGCAAATTTGATTCAAAAGGGGGAGCACTGGGGGAGGGGACCCAGAGATTTGCACGAACCAGAGTTGCTGCCGAGGACGAAGGGGATCCCATGAGCTGGTTGGAGGGAAGGAGGGCCACAACAACATTGTAAGGATGGGAGGCGGCACGTTGGAAGGAGATATTGTGCACGGCGGCAGCTCCTTAGCCATGCTGTCCAGGTGGTGTTTCAGAAAGTTGGCGTGACTTGGAGGGAAACATGTAGTGGGAGGCGCGCAGGAAGCAAGAATTGGTGGCATCTGTGGCAAATTTAGGATTGGGAGTAGCTGGCACCAGCGGATATCTGGCTCAGGATTTTGTTGGTTTCACGCAAGCAAAAAAATTGGGTAGAGAATTGGGCCTATGTTGGAGCGCTGATTTTCAGCTTCATACCCAAAATAAGTTATTGAAGTGTTTTTTTAGCACTCTTGGAGACGCTCTAAAAATTTAACGTCATGCCATATGAGGGTTGTTGTAATGGAGGTACAGCCGCTGGTTTTGGTAGAGTAACCTTAGAAGCAACACTACTACATTTTTTATTTTCAGAGCCGTGCATCGCCTCAGAGCTATAGTCACTATTAATACACCATTTTCAGAGGCGTTCTTGTGCACGCCTTAGTTAATCAAATAAAAAAATAAAAAAAATGACAGGCCCCCCGAGCCCATCACTGGCCCGGTCGAGCCCATCTGCCGCGCCGCCGCCGCTCGCCGCGCCACCTCTGCTTCGGCCGGCCGCCCTGCCCATCTAGATCCACGGGGTGCAGACCGCGGCGGCGTGCTGGGCAAGGCTGGCGCGCCCATGCCGAGGCCTCCGCGCGCCGCCGCTGGCCGCGGCCCTCCGTCGTTGATGGAGTGGGCATGGATCCCAATGACAGCAATCGAGAAAATGGAGTGGGCATGGATCTCACCAAGCCCAGCTTCGTTGGCTTGGACGGAGATGCTCTTCGTTGGCTGGCAGCGGTGTTAGAGGGCGAAGTGGGATGGGGTGCAACTTGGTGAGGCTCAGCCTGCTAAACTCGTCGACGAGCTTGGCGAGATCCTCGTTGGCGATGCGGAGCTCATCGTTCTCCCGGCGGAGCGCCGCTGCCTCGTTGCTGTGTCGGCAAGATACAAGAGGCAGAGCTCGAACTGGGTGACTACCTCCTAGTACTGTAGCGCGATGCAGGCGAGGCGTTGGCGGCGCTCTGCGGCGGCGGCGGCCGCCGCGTCGTTCCCGTCATCGACGATGGAGCCGGAGTCGGAGGAGCCGCGGGAGAGGGAGGCGACGTGCGTGCAGGCCGTTGGGCTGGGCCGGAGCGGCGGCTGAGGGAAAGGGAGAGGGAGAGAGAGAGAGAAATGAGATTAAACCCTAACCTTGTGTGTGTGTGTGTGTGCGCAATCGGGTTTTTTGGGCCAACGGGCTAGGCCTATTTTTTCTGAGGCGGGCTTTATAGAGTAAATGCCTCAGTTAACTGATTAACTGAGGTGGACGCCTTCAAACAACCACCTCGGTTAGTTGTTATTAACAGAGGTGTTTATTTTAAATCCTCCGCCTCAGTTAATCAATTAACTGAGGCATTTTTTCGTAACCGCCTCAGTTAATAGGAAACGAACGCCTCTGTTAATGCTGGGCATTAACAGAGGTGTTTTCTTTTTGTGTACGCCTCAGTGGCATTTTTCAAGTGCCTCGCAAAATCCAGAATTGTAGTAGTGCAATAAACAAAAGTATATAACTAGTAGTAAGTGTGCAGGTCTTTTACTAAGAACTTGTGGGTCCTTTTTATTCATCCAATCTACTCAAAACGCATCACGCTCAGCAAGCATCTTCTGAACTACATCAATAGTTACACCAGAAGATGGATCACTTATGGTGGTTCTTACCTTTGTAGATGCATTGGTGGAAATAGAGGCGAAAGTGATGTCTTTGACCTTTGTGACAGTGTTCCCTTTGGTGGACCTGAAACCTTGCAAGCACCACCTATAGATCCTCTTCATCATACTTCTTCTTGCGCTCTTCCAGCATCTGGCAAATATTTGAAGGAAGTTGGTCAACCGTCGGCACAACATATTCTCTCAACAACGAGCAAGATGCACAAGGCACGCCATCGAAGGACTTGAATCCCAAGAACGCTACACCTGGAGAGACCGGTCAGGGCATGGCAGCAAGTGGAGTGCCCTAGGCTCGGTGGGATAGCAAGGGCGTTGTCAATTGTCGTCTAGATGAAGAACGAACAACAATTAGGGTTCGAAAAACAAGGGCAAATGGAAAAAAGAGCAACAATCTTTGATAGATTTGAGTGGGTTCTTCCAAGCGGTCTACACCCCTCAACTATCTATGGGAAGCATGGACTTGTGCAACAGATAAGAGGCGCACTAAAAAGTCCCAAACCCTCAATATATTGGCTAAGGAAAGCCTAAATCCAAGTAGATCTTCAAAACACTTCCAAATCCACAAATTCAGTGACTGACCGACTCATTCGGTGATGCGAGAAATTCATGACCAAATTGATCGGTGCTCCGCTCGATCTCGGCTCAATTGCTCGATCTTAGCTCAGTTTCGGTTTCAGACTAGTCAACTTGTCCTCCGCTAGCTATGACTGACCCTTTGGACCGAATCAATCGGTGAGGGTAAAGAACCCTTTTTAACCTCTCTAAAATGACCGACCCATTATGGATTAGTCTATCAATTGTAGCACCTCACCTTCCATCGGCCATGCATAACTCATTCGGAGTCCGATTAGTCATCCACATGTTCATTTCAATCAGCTCAACGAAAATTATGCAATGGTGATTTCCATTCTGCAATTCAATCCTCAGAACCAACAACAACTTAACTGACTTATTTACTGATCTAATCGGTGCTATCAGCACTTGGCACTTTGTGGTCGCCAATACTCTTTTATTTGGAGTCCAATTTAAGCGATCCATATGTCCATTTTGATCAAATCGACAAGGGCTATCTATTAGTGATCATTTTAATTCTACATTTTGAGTCCATCTCCCATTTGGTTCAAGCTATTTTTGTGTCTTCATGTTTAAGCTCGTCCGTGCAAATATAACTGATAGGAACTCACAGAACAAAGAATTTATACACAATGTAACAAATCAAATGGAACAAAAAAGTTATACCGATGTTACAAATCAAGTAAAGTTTGGGCTAACCTTATATGGGTCAGAGTTTGCTCAACTTTTGCAAAGGGAATTTAAAGGAGGGTTCCATACAACGTAAAACCATTAAGCGTATTAGATTGCAAAGAGGAGCTAGACGCTGTTCTTGGGGGTTGCCTAACGGAATGTGTTGTCAGGAAGGAGGCCATAAGAACTGCAGCAATGGTGAAAAGTAACTTGCCAGGGATATTTACCCCTCGTGAGAACCACAGCACGTCGCTGCACACTGCACTGCCACTCCATGTCTGCAACCGCCTTCCCCACGTTCGGCGGCACGCATACATGCTGCCTGCCGCCGCAAGCAACCGGCCGGCTGCCGACGCGCGGTCCGCCAACGGCGACGCAGCACAAAGACGTCGTGGTCGCGTGGCCGCCCACCTGGGTGCATTAAATACTTCAGCCGGCGCCAGGCACTGGCACCTCGCCGCCCGCTGCCCCGGTTTGCTTGCTGCCAGCATGGCCGTCTCAGGTGCTTGCCCCTCCACGCGTGCATGGAGGGAGGAGGACGGCGGCGGACGCAGGCCGGGCGATGTGCATGGACGCGCGTTTGCTTGCACGCTTGGGGTTTCGTTGCCGTGCAACCGTTGCGCGCGGTCGGGGTCCATGCGCACGCGTGCGACTGCCACGCCGTCCTCGGCTGTGCCTGCGCGTCAACTGGAGCGTCAAATCCATGACAGAAATGCTGCATGTAATAATCATACAGTAATGCGACGTGCTTCTGTGTATTTGTTCGCCATATCATAGCCATGTCGTCGATGGCGATTACTAGTTCTCCTGAGGCCTCCTCCAATGATGCCAAGGCAGCTAGCATATACGGAGTTAAATACAATATGTATGTCTAGGTGGAAGAGAGAAAAGGAGATGAAAGAGAAGAGCTATCTCTTAATTAAGACGTAGATTCATTTATATATTATTGTGCTAAAAGCTAGATCATTAAAGAAGTAATCTCTTGTACTATCTTTTAATTGCTATGAACTAGTAGTTGGCTCAACCTTAGCAGGAGGGCTGATATGGATCAGTTCTATCGGCCTACGCAGTGTACTATCTTTTAAAAGCTAGATTCATTTATACCGAGTGAGACCTTAAACGAATTCAAATAAAAAAGTTGTCAACTACAGAGTATCATAATTTTTCAAAATCTACAACTTTCATTTTGGCCGTTTCTCCATCCGAGATCATTTACAAAATTTAAATCTCACTTAGCACATGGCAAAGCTTAGTCATTTGCCATGTGCCTTGATTTGGCACACGACAAAGTAAGTCTTTGCCGTGTGCGAGATCAAGGCACACGGCAAATATCCGATTTTTTTTAAATTTCCATATGTCAAAAATTTCGAGATGAGAAGATAATTTTTTTATTATTTTGCCGTGTGTAAATAAACACATGGATATATATTACTTTGCCGTGTGCCAAAATATAGCACACGGCAAAGTGGCTTCACCATGTGCCAAAAAAAGCACACGTGTTTTGCCGTGTGTTTATCTTTACCGTGTGTGCACACGGCGAAGAGGTTCTTTACCGTGCTTTCGAGCACACACGGCAAATAGCGGGTTTCCGGTGGTGGGTCGAGCAAATAATATAAAACATCAAATCTAACAACTAAATAGACATACTCCATCCGTCTCATGAAAAGTGCAATTATAGCTTTTTAAGATAGATTAGTGATCGCATGAAAAGACTCTTATACCCTCATGGGTTTGCCACATGCAGTTAATTTTGACATGCAAATCAAATCTTACCATTTTTATTTAGGCATGAAGTTGAGATCCAACCTCTAAAGTTGCACTCTTTGTGGGTTTTTGTTCAAATGCAGAATTGTACTTTTTATGGAACGGAGGGAGTACACAGCGAAAGTATGCAACAAATCACACTGCGTCTAAACACAATAAATTTTTATTTTCGACCGGCGTCTGAACACAAGAAAATTTTGTTTCAGATAAATTCTGATTGATTTTCACTCGTGAACAATGGTATTGTAAAGAACGTCCATTATAAATGGTATCAGTACCTAAGGTTTGCAGCATGAACCTCCATTATAAATGACTAGGATCATGCCCGTTAGTTGCTACGGGCAGAAAAAACTATAGTACAACACAAAAGTAAATATCATGAAATATTGAATATTATGAACCACATTATATATAAAGTAAGTATTAAGGTATACCACAAATAGTTCGTCCAATTTGTATCAAAAAAGGAGATAATTATTAACCCAAAAAATACTATAAAATTATTACTTTAGAAGAAGATACTAAAAATTATTTGTGGAAATGTTTCATAATTACATACCTAGACATGTACTCACCTTACAAAGTAGTATACTCACCTTACAAATCTCAACGCTCTGGCCACTTTTCCACCAAGACATGTACTGCAGAATCAGGTAGCCCCTAGAATACCTGTGGAAGCTTTCATATCAATCATATTGTTGTATACAGAAAAGGATTGTTTCTTAATAATTTTGCAACATTCCAGATTAACGGCATTGACTTCTACATCAATGAGTATGACCACTGCCTGGAACACATAAGCAGCAGAGACAGGTTAGCATCCATTTATACCAAAGTCAATTTTTATAGTAATTTAGAATTCAACATGCATGCCAATATTAACAAATCACGTGAAGTGGTCTTACCTACATAGCGTACACGCTTCTGTTGCTTCCAGTCCAATCCAATACTTCACAGGTGGTGGTGGTTCCAGAGCATGGAGAGGATTCTTCCAGCCAAATCAAGATAGCCTCGAGTTCTTTTCTGATGGGCAAGGGTTCAAGTCCCTCCAGCTACACCAGGATCAAGCTGACTTCATCTTTTATGACGTTGATGGGAATATACTGTACCAGCATTCCCAGTGGAGCTTGAGAAAATCATACCTCCCCTCTAGCTATATCGCTGAAGCATGAGGCAGATCCAAATTACCATTGAAGAATTAGATTGGTTCAGCTCTGTGTAAAATTTAAACAAGACATTGTATTAAGTGGCGTAAGTGGTCTAGAAAGGAAAAACATGATAGTATTTAACATGGTGTGTAGTTCGTCTGCAAAGAAACATGTTGTGGCCACGAACTTCGTACTACAGCAGGAGCAGAGATGTAATGTGAATGTGCAAGCCTGCAAGGTCCATTCGTTTCTAGCATATAAGTTGCTGTATGATGGGAGCTACTTATGACTTATGAATTATATAGGACTGGACTGTAATAATATTTTCTACAGAACCCACGAATTAAGAACCATGTGCGCTCTTGTGTTTCTATGAGCGAGCAAGACAGAGGTGCATGGTAGTTTTGGCAGCTGATACTATTTCCAGAAATAGACAGCCAATGACCTGCCAATACTCAAATTTGGGCCATCATCCATGCTAACTGCAGCTTGTTCTCGGATTAAAAAAAAAAGGGAGTCTACACTAAGCATGAAATTTACACACAACAGAACAATTTCAAGACTAAACTTCTTTTATGTAAAAGAAAGCATAAGTCCAGATCGCTGCTTACTTTCTTACATACCTGTAGCTCAGAGGAATCAACGGCGAAAATGGATTCATTGGACAACCAGTATGGCAAAAATATCAACAACTGTTTCTTTAACTCTTCTGAATAATTCTCCCACATAGCAACACCTAATGCAAAATCATTCCTCAAAAGCAATTTCTGCAGTGTTAATTGATCCAAATATGGTTCGTGCAAGTGTGTGATTGTATGGTAATGGTACTGCTATTCCTCTTGACTGATGTATTATAACTGGATAGCAGACTGTCTTGAACCAACGGCACTTTGTTCCCTCCTTGCTGCCAGCTCATGTGCTTTCCAGTAGTAGAATTGCACCACCTATTTAAGAGATAGATCTAATTGATGACCGAACAAAATGGGAAGTAGACCATTTGAAGTACTTTAAAACAATATCAGTCGGTCTTCATGGTTTTAAAAAGGATTGACTTATTCGGAATAATGTTATTCTCCAAGACAACAAGAGACATGCGAACATCTCACTTGTCATGGCCAATATTGTGCAGGTTGGGAATACAATGATGGACATGTACATAAAGTTTGACTCCATAGGGTGTTCCGCAAATGTATTTGTAAGCATGAGCATTTGAAAGCAAAGTTCATGGCATTTTGAAGCCCTGGAAATGTTCTGAGAAGTGCAGAAACAAGGGATTAAGGTAGATATGGGTTGAAACATTTAGTGGTTTGAAAAGCCTCTCTCTGCTAAAGCAAGTGCATTCTTATGCTCTTAGAAATGGATTGCTTGATTTGATACTGAAGAATAGGATTTGATACTGAAGAATAGGATGATAGGTTCGCAGTTCACTAAATATATTTCAGACAGTAGAGAAAAAGGACATTGTTACTTAAGGCTTCAGTTTGTTGTGTCGTGGCAACATAATTATTAATGGAGTCACTGTGTTATGCATGACTTCTGTGGCATGAATAAGTCAGAATTGTATTGAAAATCTCCTGCTTATTGCATTATACAGAGCATTCTCAAGGGCATTTTTCCTAGTCAACCAAAGAAGGTGGAAGGAAACCAAAGAACACCGGCTGCCTCAGGTAACCCCATCGAATTTGTAACTGAAGATTCTATCATGCTCTGTGTATTGCCTTCTTTGGATTTTATAAAATATAGTGATATAGTGATGAAATTGGTTTGGACCCTAACATAAGCACGTTGTGTTCATGGGATGAAAGAGATGCAAAAGCTCGAAGCGGTCGTGGCCATGGCCGCCGGTGGGCCTGGCTCTAGCCAGCCGGCGTTCCGGGGTGCAAGGAATTAGATGGGGGTGGGGAAAAGGAAGAGGAGGATGAGAGAACTCATGGGGGTCCTCACCAGGTGTGGAGAAGAACAGGGATGGCCAGAATCCGACCGACGGCGGCCGGTTATGGGACTGCTCGCGGTGGCAGCGTTCCGGCGGACGGCAGGCGACGGGGAGCGGCAAAACCGAGTGGTCTCGTCGAGGGGACCGTCGTGGAGGTGCTGGATTGATCCGGTGGACAACGGGACCGTGCAGGCTGCGGAGATTGGGCGCGGCAGCGAGCAGTAAGCCCGGGATCGGATGGGGATGGATGATGGAGGTCGCGGTGGCAACCAATGGATTGTGGAGCGAGCGGCGGACGAAAGTGCGAGGGGGGCGACGGTCGGAGGTGAATCGAAAGCGCTAATCCAACGGTGCAAGATGCTTAGCGGCTGAACTAAATGAGCTTTGCGGGATCGCACACCCCCGACCAACGAATTTTTTTTATTTTAATCCTTTTTAATCTAATATTTTATAAATAATCCGTACCGATCTAAATTTTCGAAAAGTAGTGTTTTGGTCGCGCCAAGTTACGTGGCGTGACTCCCTGAAGGGTCACACCACATGCTTTGGCGCGACCAAGCTGCCACGCTGGCACACACGCGATGCGGCAGATGACATGGCAAGGCGAAGTCGCGTTACATGCTTTGGCGCGACTGAGTCGCGCCATGCGTCGTGGCCCGACTCAGCCGATTTTGACTCGGCCCACCGAGAAACCCTAGTCCAATTCCTCACTTCCCTATCTTCTATCTTGTGTCCAGGAGCACCCGGGGACCCGGCCGACCGCCGCCCGCGACCCACCCAACCGCTCGCCACCTGCGGCCGCCGGAGCACTGCAGCAAGCGCCCCTGCCCGCGGCCGCCGTTGCCGCCTGACCTACAACCGCCCCCCACCCGAGGCCTGGCGACCGGCCCCCGGCGCCCTACACCCTCGCGCCCCCTGCGGACCGGCCGCGGGGGCCCTGCACGGCCCGCCCCCTACCGCTGCCATTGCGGAGCACCAGCCGCCACCGGCCGCCGCCATTGCCGCCTCCGCCAGGGCCATTCGTGCCGCCGGATCTAGATCCGCCCCTGGTTCCCTCGATTATAGAGGTGAGCAAGAGGATTCTAGTTATTCCATCTCAAATTTCCAGTGCTCATGCTTGCTTATACCTACTACTTGCTAATAAATTATCAGAATGTTGTTAGTTGCTACTATGGCTAAACCTTATTTTTCTCAATTTTCCATCTCAAATTTTCAGTGCTCATTTTTTCCCTCAATGAGTCTAGCCTACTATGCCAAAACCTATTTTTTCCCTAGGCCATTGCTATGCTTTGGAACTTTGAAAGGGCCAGGGTTGAGTCATGAGTGTGAACCTTTGAAACATTCATGAACCATGACCACAACATGCAGCTACATTAATGAACCAATGTTCATAGTACAAGTCTGACGAAACAAAGGGATTGCTTATTATATATTACTTTTTGTATGTAGATGGCACACCACCCGCGCTACCCTCTCCTGGAGATGCATTACGATAAGCGATACCGTGGCAAGATACAAGAAGAGCGTACGCAGGTGAACTTGTGTTCGTTTTTATTTTTGTCAAGTCATTAATTTGATTTTAGTTGATTATAAAGTTCATTGATATTTTTGTAGCTTTTGAAGTCTCTACGCCCCCGCCTTCACAAGCCTCTGCGGTGGGACGATAGGTACGCACCGTACCTAAAACGGGCTGGATTCCTCCCGTTGGCGTGGCTAGTCAAGGAGGGCCTCCCCGGTATGGACAATGCAGTTTTAACAGCTCTAGTGGACCGGTGGAGGCTTGAGACACACACATTCCACCTTCCCAGCGGTGATATGTCAATTACACTCCAAGATGTGGCAATGCTTTTTGGGCTTCGTATAGATGGTAGAGCCGTAACTGGTAGCATCTGTCCAAATGGATGGAGAGAAAGAGTGGAGCTGTTGTTTGCAGTGCACCCACCCGAACCACCGGAAGACACGAAGGATAAGAGGCCTACGGGAGTGACTTCAGCTTGGTTGACACAACATTTTGGTACACCACCTGGAGCGGATGCTAATGGCGGGACGGTTGCTAGGTTCACTCAGGCATGGCTATGGCATTTGATCGCCGGGTTTCTATTTTCTGATTTGAGCGGGAACAAAATCTCATGGATGTGGCTAGAACTAATTGGTCAAGACTGGGACAACATTGCCACTTTCAGCTGGGGGAATGCAACACTTGGGTGGTTGTACCGTCAGCTGTGTGATGCTTGTAGGCGGAGCAAAGATAGTGCAAATCTTGGTGGTTGTGCTTACCTATTGCAACTGTGGATGTGGTAGCGCCTTCCTGTTGGCCGGCCGGAGCGTTATGCTCATGGAGTAAGTATTTTATTTGTTCATTACTTTTGCATTGTTGTTGTTAGGTTTGGGTAATCTTCAAAATTCACTAATGTCATTATTTATTGTTATATCTAAGGTTACGCCATTATACGAGGGAGAGGCTGTGTGGGTTGGTTGTGGAACAATATTGGTACCGTGCACGGTAATCCAGGAAGGCGGTACATAGACTACAGCAATGCCCTTGATTGCCTAAATGCTACACACGTAAGTCTATAACCACCTCCTCTACCGCAATTCATGTAATATATAGTCCTCAATTTGTTGTAATCATATTGAACATGTCGTATTAGGTTGAATGGCAACCATACAATCGCATGGAGGTGGAAAACATGAATCTTAGTCCGCAATGCATGAGGGATAATGAATACTGGCGCTCAGTTTGCCCTCTTATTTGCTATTACATTGTTGAGTACCACCCAAATCGGGTGATACGCCAATTTGGCATACTTCAATCTTGTCCGCCTGAGTATATTAATACTAGCCATGAGTTGCACGGGTATGGTTACTTATTTTCTGCAATCTCATTCTATGGAAAATATTTGCATGTTTTGCAATTACATTAATTGTTGCATACATTATATGTAGAACTGATCGACAGAAGCAGCGGGGTGCCAAAAATTGGGAGGAGAAGCACCTTGCATATGTGAATGCTTGGAATGGTCGAGGCAACAACATTGTTTATGGTGGCCCTGTTCACCGTGAGGCCCAGTTCAATATATATTTGGACTGGTTGAAGCAAAACACACAGCTAAAGCTCAAGGCTACATTGGACGATACCCATATAGAGGATCTACCTTCGGACCCCGAAGATCTCTTTGCCGAATATGATGCTCACACGAGAATGGGTACGCAGCCCGAGCGAGGACCCTTTGAAGACTACATTGTAAGTTGTAGTGCACAACACCTGAAAATATTGCAATGTCCCACATCATTATGACCTAACTTGTTAAGTAGTTTGTAGAATTTTTATGGCATAATAACTTGTGCGACCTATGCATTTGCAGGGGCAGCAACTTAGTCGTTTTGATAACGAGGCGGGACAAGCGTTGAGGGTGCCAATAGGATCTCCAGATGAGGCCACCGTGCTGAGGGGATTCTTACAGGTAGAATATGTACAATTCCCTCTAATATGTCTAATGAATTTAGTTTTTAGTTCTCAATGATTAGTGTCTAACGAATTCTGTGCTGAAATGCAATGTAGAGGTTCAGACGGGGTTGCCGAAAAATGGCATTCAAACTGAACTGCATAGCGAAACAAGGACAACCAGCGGCCGATGAAGGTGAACCTTCCGGGTCACGCCATCGCAGTACAAGGAGCACGAGTATAACTATTTCATTGGGCACCTCATCTACAGGTGGGACATTAGCAATGTTATTTCCATTTCTACTACTTTATGCTTGTTTTTACTTACATATATGTTAAACAATTCTCTCTAATAGGAGGACGTCGCGGCCGATCCGGTGCTCTCAGTATTGGAACCCCTCATAGGAGGGGCAAGGAGAGACCCCCTCAAGACATCGTCAGTGAGGAGTCTGAGGAGACATCAAGCTCAGATGGTGAAGATCCTAACTACGGCCACGATGAGATTGGCTTCTCACAGATTCCGGACGCTCCAGGGCCCACGCAAGATACTCCACCACCAAAGAGGCGGACAAGGGCACGGGCACGGGATCACACTAATGTCGGGAGCGCTAACATCCTGCCAACTAAGCCGAGCCGTCCTCGTCGTCCCAAGAAACCTTTCACCCCACATCCGTCCCATGACTAGCATGGTACTAGGTATGTTTGAACAAGGCTTGGTAGCCTCCACAAGCATGTTGGGTACGAGTGAAGTACGAGTAGATGTAGGTGGAACTATGTAACTTAGATGGAAACATGTTGGCTAACATCGCTGTACTGTTGAATCAAATGTTGCCTAAATTTAGTTTGTCACTGGACCTCTTGTATTAGTGTGGTTGATATCTTTTGCTTGTGACCTCCGATATGAACAACTTTGGTGAGGATGCTTCTATTTTGCTATCGCGGCTGGATGCTTGGGTTGTCGACCACTGAATTTTGCAAAAAAATTTCACTGCGCATAGCTTCTCAAAAAGCTGTTCTTCTATTTTTGGTTGTTGTATAGAAATATTTTACTAAATGTTTGTTCATCGAGGAGTCGCGCCATTTTAATTGGCGTGACCAGTTGGTACATAATATGCCCACGGCAGATTTGGTTAGTGGATGCGTGTGGCGTGACTCTTCACTGAGTCGCGCCGAGTAGCGTGGCGGGACTGAATAAATAGTCGTGCCACGTGGCGTGGCGTGACTCAGTAAAGAGTCGCGCCACGCACAGCCCTCGACCAGTTTTGCCCTAGGCCAAAATGGCACCAACAAGTCATGCCAAATTTCACGGCGTGACTGCATAAAGGGTCGCGCCATTCTTCTTGGTGTGACCAGCTGAAGAGTCGCGCCACGTATCGTGGCGTGACTCTGTAAAGAGTCGCGCCACGCACAGCCATCGACCAGTTTTGCCCTAGGCCAAAATGGCACCAACTAGTCACGCCATGCCCCACGGCGCGACTCGTTGAGCAATTGCAACACACCACGATGCCGACCAGTTTTGGCTTAGGTCTGAATTGTGACAGCTTGTCACTCCACAATCCAGCCCCGATCAGAATTGGCAGCGTCTAGATTGGAATAATCCACGCTACAATACAACAACCAAATGAGTACAAATATTTAGTGCACGAAGGAGTACAAATACGTACCAAAAGTCCATACAAATAGGCCAACAATACAAATAGTCTGTCACACACAGTCTAGAAATAAAAATAGTGCATCACACACACAGTCCAACTATACAAATAATAACAACATAATCTGAATCGTGGTCAATCAAAAGCTCATCATCTCCCCAATCATCATCGTTTGCATCATCTTTGTTTATGGATATGTATGCAGGATTTGCCTTATTTGCCTCAACTTGTGAAGCAATCAGCTCTACTTCCACTCCATTAATTGCCCACCATTCATCGTCATCATAATCATAGTATGCAGCCTCGGCCTTCTCTTCCGGCATCATCGAAGGAGGATTTGGTGGAGGAGGCACCCATCGCATGAACTCATGGTATGGCTTAGTTTCATTCTCATGATAAGAAAATAAACGAATTCTAGGGTCAAACTTCTCAGGTCCGTCAATCCATTGAAAGAAGTCGCATGGGTTACACGTGATCGGACATCCAAAACACATGGTCACACTCCACTCCCGAGAGCACGTGTAGTAAGCTCTTGCAGCTGTTTTCGGATGCCTTGATTGCTTCACCTCTGCTGGAATTCCACATTCACAATTCGGGATTGGCAACGGGGAAGGCACGGGGGCATTCTCATCATATTCGGAGTACACAATTTTACACTTCCGTGAAGGCAACATCCTGCAAAAAGGTATGAAATAATCAGAATACTACTATTTGAACATAAACAATATAAAATTACAGTGGTTCACACGGTATGAAGCATTAATCAAAGTTTCAAAATAATCAAAACACTTTATTATGTACAACTATTTTCTTACCACGGCCGAACTATTTCTCGACACTCTATTTCTTTGGCTTTTGGGCAAATTTTTTGGGCCCTCCTTGTGCTTCTCCATTCGGTGACCCTCTTTATGGCAGATGCTACAACAAACCTTCGAACTTTCTTGGTTGAAATCACCATAACCATAAATATCATCACCGTAACCACTAATTTGATCCATCTCATTACGGAGACGTTTTTTCTTCCTCCTTCCAACCTTATCTTTGAGCAATCTACAATCTGGAATGTACTCATCACCATTATACTCGGGCCAATGTGCCGGATCAAGAATCGGTTCAAATCTAGATTCCCATGTCTTCAAGACAGTATTCTTAGAATATAACAGTGACATGTATGCTGGTGATAGGTGGGAGATACCTCTAACGCTGCATGCTGCAATCATATGCGAGCATGGTACATGCAACAGCTGTGGAACACAACAGGTGCAAGTGACGCTTGTGAGGTCCACTTTGTACATGCGGCCACTAGTCATCTCTCCTCCTACAGTCAATGCGGTTGTTGTCCTAACAAAATACACATATGTTGTCGGATCAAACAGCTCAGCTGACATGCTTGCAGCTGCCTTACCTGATTTGGTTAGGAGCTTCTTGGAACTTTTCCCCCATAGATCTTGGTTGGGCCTAGAAGCTATTTGTTGCCTTGCTTTCTCCCATCTATGCACAAAGTATGAATTGACCTTGTAGAAGGTGTACTCCACAATGGCAGAAACGGGCATATCACGTACCCCTTTAAGAACCTTATTCAACACTTCTGAGATATTTGTGTTACATACACCAAATCTAGAACCAACATCATAGGCAAGAGCCCACTTAAACTTATTTTCCATTTGGTCCTCCAACCACATTGTTGCCGGTTCGTTCATCATACCCTTTAGTTTTGCAAGCCTAGTTTCAAATATCTTCTCCGCCTTTGATGCACATACTAACTTTAGCTGCTTTATGACCTTTTTACTCTTCTGTCTTTGCCATATATTAGTGGCAAGTGTCTCATACACCACCTATGCACGACTGGTTGGTACCCTTCCATGTGGTCCTCAACTGCATTAAGAATTCCTTGATGCCGATTTGAAATAATGCACACCTTACGGTCCGGTCCAACAACATCTCTACGGACCAAATGCAAGAACCAGGACCAGCTGTCGTTGTTTTCACCCTCAACCAATGAAAATGCCAGGGGGATCAAACGATCCTCGCCGTCCATGACTGTTGCAATCAACAATGCCCCTCGGTACTTCCCGGTAAGAAACGTGCCATCCACACTTACAACAGGTTTGCAATGCTTGAATGCCTGTACACATTGCGGGAAGCACCAATATGCATGTTTCATTACAGGCTTCATGGAACCCTTGTGCATCTCTTGCCTGCCAGTGGTATGAGAGCACCACTTTGTCCCCGGGTTGAAGTGTGCAATTGCACTTAATATTCTTGGAACCCTTCCATAAGCTTCCTTCCAATCGCCCCATAACATTGCTATAGCATGCTGCTTGGCCCTCCAAGCCTTTTCATATTTTACCCGATAATTTGTAAAACCATGAATAGCTTCAATAATAGCTGCCACAGAAACATCTGGGTCAGCATGAACCATTGCGGCAATGCGTCTCCCAATGTAATGTGCGGTACATTGGGAGTGCTCTTGAGAAACATTAGATGTCTCACATGTGTGAGGTTGTTTAATATTACTGATCCTCCATTTCACCCAATCATCAGCGACATGACGTGCCCAAACCTTCCAAGGACACCCCTGCTGGCAACGAACCGTGTACCTCAATATAGCCGACGAATGCACCAAGTCGTACGGTCTATGGTGCCGCATAGAGTAGTCCCTCAAGAAAAAATTAAGATCCTCAAGGCTATCAAATACCATTCCCTTCTCTATCAACTGCTCACTACTATCGGGCTCAATACATGCATGACGCAGACCCGAATCATAAAAACCCCCTTTTGGTATAGAATGAAAAATAGGGACCTCTGGAACATCAACATGCACAGCCTTCAACTGCCTCAACTCAACTGTAGTCAATTGGGGTATACGTCTTCCAAACATTGTTGATCTATTGTCTCTAACTGTCTCTTCTACCATTTCATCTCCCATTGGTGTTCGTGCCACGAATGGAGTTGCTTCGTTTCTTCTTGGAACGAATGCAGATGCTTGGGGCACCCTAACCGACGGCAGCCCATGTGTTTGTTGCCAAATATGTGTCCCGTCTGTTTCTGGAAGTACCATATCATTGTCGTCTTCACCACCCTCATTTTCTTCTGAGCCCTGAGATATGTCATCAACATCGACCTCCTCATTGTCAAAGTCGTCTTCATCGAAATTATTGTTTACACGGCATGTGTCAAACCCAATTTCATCACCACTGTCATCATCATCTGAGTCATGAGAAAGATCATCACCATAACTTTTATCTTCCTCCTCGGGTGCATCGGAATCATGATCCGGTGAAATGGCTTCTTGAGTTACATGTTCAATGGGGTAATCATCACCATCTTCAGCAGGGGCATCCATACTACGATTGCACACATCAACCACTATCTCTGCACAACCCACTTGCGAACCTCTGACCAACTCTTTGTAAAAGAACCAATCATTCTCACAACCAATTGGCATCATCACATAGTGTGACCTTTCCTTTCCAGCATCAAACCTACCACAAAGCCTTAACTCCATACGCTTATTTTCTACTTTGAATAATAAATTTACTCGACACATTATATCATCGAATGAAGGTGCCACATCAAATCTTGCTACTTCTTGCCTCATTCTTGCAAACTCTCCATTTTCTTTAATCGTCCCACCCGAAAATAAACGAACTAAACGATCCATCTACACATATACATATACACAAAATGAAGAATATAATATAACTATATATGGCATTACTTCATTATAAGTACAACACACTTCATTACTTCATACATGATTAAGATAATATAACTATATATAGCATAACATAAGAATTTTTACCAAAATACACATAAAATAGATTTGCTAATATGACGATTATTCACACTTTATAGCTCTTTGTAATAAAAAAATCTAAACAACACTATCACCTCTAAATTGATACATGCAGCAATTATTACACGATACAAAAGTGTCACCATCGTTCAATTGCACGATACACCACAACTAATCCTACCCGATTCGTACTCAATCCCCCATTTCAACTCAAACCCTGCCTAAACTCTAGCCAACTCAAACCCTAACAAAACTAAGAAATGGAGGAAAACCAATCGGATAGAGTGGAGGAGCTACCTTCAGGGATCGATTTCCCTTCGTTTCCCCTTTGAATCGGGTGGAAGATCGAGTGGATCTAGAGGGGCACAGCGACGGGTGGCGCCATGGAGCTCAGGTCGGGTGGGGAGTGAAGGAAAAAAGAAAGGGAGGTGGAGGAAGAGGCCGTCTAGCGGGTGGGCCTATATTCAGCTGAGTCGCGCCACGGCACATGGTGCGACTCAGTCGCGCCAAAGCATGTGGCGCGACTCAGCCTTGCCACGTCATCCGCCGCATCACGCGTGTGCCAGCGTGGCAGCTTTGTCACGCCAAAGCATGTGGCGTGACCCTTCAGGGAGTCACGCCACGTAACTTGGCGCGACCAAAAGGGCTAGTTTTCGAAAATTTAGATCGGTACGGATTATTTATAAAATATTAGATTAAAAAGGATTAAAATAAAAAAAATTCCACGACCAACGTCGGAAGTTTAGTAGTAGAGAACCAGATGCTTAAGCGTTTTTTATAGTAGAGATAAGCGTTTTTTTAGCAGTAGAGATAAAGATGAGATATTTACACCTGAGGTTTGGAACACAAATCTCCATTACAAATATTATCCATATCTAAGGTTTTCAACATGGACCTCTAGTAAAAATAGTTTGAGATTCGCAACATGAACCTCCACTAAAAATAGTATCAACAACCGCCAGCAACATGAACCTCCAGTAAAAATAGTATAACAACCACAAGTAAAAAGTATGTGGATGCTATTTCAATTTGACACACATACACACATACATACATCACAAGCACAAGACAACAGTTCACGTGCAGAATATATTAAAGCTTAGTTAGATCTATTTCAGAAAGTTACAGAAGTTCTATTTGCTCATTTAAGTTACAACAAGTCTGTACCGAAAATAAATCATGTTCAGCTAGAGTCATAAAACTCGCCAGTTCCCTTGATGACCTGACTCATTAGGAAGTAAAACATCTCGCCTTTGATTTTGGTGAGCTCAGACTGAGCAAGTGCGCTTTGATAATAGATGAGTGAGCCCATATCTTCAGATTGTCATAGTCAAGGCATGGACAATACAATTATTCTCTATTCTTCTTTTGCATATCATCCTCCCCATTGAACAAAAGAAAAGACACCATTGATATACTCTGGACTCCCTCTAGGCACATTGTACATTCATGCTCAGTCTATCTGCAATTAAAATAATGAAGACAAGTTTCAGTCAAATTCAGCATTCCTGAGAAAACTTGATCCAATATGTAGATATGTAACCTAATTTTGGAGATCATGATGGATAATACACTGATACAAAGATGAAACCATAAAAACTAACCAAATTTTGGAGTGACAACTAGCTATACACACACACACACACACACACACACACAATCATCTTCTCAAATTGGCAAGGTTCGACCCTAGCCCTAATTTCACTACAAGGTTTGACCCCTGATGCAACGGTCTAAAAGTATTGCAATATGCCAAAAATGGTTGAAATAGACAAAAGTACAACACAAAAATTTGGCTGGGAGGCGTTACCGCTGATGTCGTAGCAATAGGTTTGCGCAACGGTTTATTTAGGTGTTGCAACAGGTTTTCTCCTATTGCAACACAATGATGTGTTGTCGCAACACTATGGAGTGTTTCAAGCCATAGCATAACCAACCACCGTGGGTGTTGCAACTATTGCAACACACTCGGTGTTGTCAGATATACATATTGCCACATACACAAAGAGTGGCAATAGGTGCACTAGCAACGACAATGGTTGTTGCAATAGACCCTATTGCTACATATCTATAACATTGCAATCATTGAGCCCTCTATTGCCACGCTATCTATGTGGTTGCTATAGATGGAGCCCTCTTTTTCCACAAAAAATATTTGGTTGCTATAGGTGGACACTCTATTGCCACACTAAATATTATGGTTGCTATAGGTGAAACTCTCTATTGCAATGACAAATATTTGGTTGCGAGAGGTGGTGTCTCTATTACTACAATCAACTCTTGGTTGCTATTTTTGGACCGTCTATTGCAACACCTATTGTTTCATTCGTACGAGTTTTTTGCCACACCGTTTGTTTGTTGTTATAACATATTTTGCAACACTGCTGATAGTCCATAATGCAACATTTCGTTTGGTAGCTTCAAATAATAATTGCACACTGAACAATATACAACGAATGAAGCATTTAGACATCCATTAAACTTTAAATTATTCTTTGTTCATAGAAATCATTAATGAAACCATCCAATGACAATTTTAGTCGAGAACACTCGCACAACTTAAAAGCATAAGTTATCTAACACACATTAGCTAGTTTGAATACATAAAACTGTCTCCATGTAGTCCTGCAGCAAAGGTTGTCTTGGTGTTCATCATCCATCAATCTTGCGCTCCTTTCAAATTCCGTCTTGGTTCTGAAAAGAATCATTGACATTGGCATGAATTAGGTAAGATAAAATTGTATTATTTTGACAACATTAGCATGGAGTCGACAAAGTAATCAATTTGGAATCTTAAACTAAAGACCAGTAGATTTGCAAATAAAATTGCATCATCTTTCAGAAGTAAATTCCCCATATAAAAAGCTACATGATCAATCTTTCCTTAAAGCAATGGCAATGTATTTTGCTATCAGCTGCTAGGCTTAATGGAATGTACCCAACGGTGATAACAAATTTGCAAATTTGCAGCATGATAACCTTATAGAATCTAGAAAGCTGAATCTAACTTTCATCATAGATTAAGAAAAATAGACACATGAAACTTTATGGGTAAAAAATATACTTTCTTAACAGATTGAGTCTTCATTTGATAACATCTACTATGGGAACATATACTAATTATTTTACAGTTCTATGTGTTAGTTTATATGCAGAAGCAATAATCATATCTCCATGAATGTATCTGTTGGCTATTCTCGAGGCAGCCCCGCACTTCAAGTTGTTTGTGTTTATTCTACGAAAAGTGAAACAGTGGTTTTATTAGAACAAGGAAGCCGTCAGCATGTGGGACAAATGTTTATGTCCCACAGCGTTCCTCGCCAAATTCTCCCCGTTGGGCAAAACTAATGCCCTACACAGAAGAATCTCAAGTTTCCAGTAGACAGAGATGGAATCCATCCTAGAAGCTTGGGAGAGACTCCAAGAGTACATACTCGCCTGTCCTCATTATGGGATGGACGAGTGGCTCGTGCTCCAAAGCTTCTACAACGGGTTAACGACCACATCAAGAGCCCACCTTGATGCTGCTGTTCGAGGAGCCTAGCTGGACCTGACAATCGCCAAGGCGACAGCCTTAATAGAAAAGATGGTCTCCAATTAGGGCTGGAACGAGGAACGTTCCCAGCCCAGAACCAAAGGTAGAATGCATACCGTTAAGGAGACGGACATGCTCGCTGCCAAGCTGGACCTCCTACTGAAGAATCTTGATGAAGGGAACCGGCAACAGATGCTCGTTCCCGTCCATGCCATGAACTCGTAATCAATGTGCGAGGCTCGTGGTGACGGTGGACACTTGGGGAATGACTGCCCCGAAACCTATAAAGACTCAGCCTATGTGAACAACAACAACGAGTTCTATCCACAAGGAGGCCAGGGGTGGGGTCAAGCACGCCCACAAATCCAATGAGGAGGTAATAATTTCAACTCAGACTTCAATTTGAGTTTCAATTCGAACCAACCCTCCTTGAGAGTTCTGGTTTTGGCCAAGCTAAAATAAATGAATCCTCAAATAAAAAGCTTGCTGCCAATGACAAAGTTTTAGAAAATATAAATACCAAAGTTGAAACTCTTTCTTCTGCTCTTAAAAATAAATTAAGTTTCAACAAAATGATAGAAACCCAGCTAGCTCAAATCGCTGCTGCAGTTTCTATTTCTGGGTCCGAGAAGATTCCAGGGCAACCCAAATCTCCCGTTGAATCTGCAAATATGTTGTGTACTAGGTGGGGCAACCTTCCCTAGCGGGATCCCCGCACTAACCATGCAGGCAGGTACAATCCCCCAACAAATGATACCTGGGATGGCCTTGTAGCAGCAGTTCAAGAAGACCCAGGAGTCCCTATGATCAGGTGCTCCATCTTTGATAAATATTATGAGCACGCACTTTGTGATCTGGGGGTCAGTGTCAACATTATGCCCATGGTAATATACAAGAAACTTTTTTGTCCTGCTCTTTCCCCAACACATATGTGTGTGCAGCTCGCAGACTCTACAATTCGGTATCCCGAAGGGATAGCCAAGAACATCTTGGTCCTTATGCGAGACTCCTTCGTCCTTGCCGACTTTGTGGTAATGGATATAGAGGGCGACCTTGGAATCGAGCTCATTCTTGGGCGACCATTCCTGAGGGCCGCCAGGGCAAGGATCGACGTAGAAAGAGGAGAAATCCGCTTCCGCGTCGGAAAGGAGAACATGTTCTATAAATTCAAGCAAAGGGAAGAGCAACACATCCTGAATAAATAGGATGGCGAAGGGCAAGCACTTTGGGATTCACCAGAACCCTAGCCTAAGGAACCTACGACCAATTCTCCAGAACCCCAGCCTGAATAAAGAAGGTGTGGCTTAAGGTTGCAAGTTCATCTTCATCCAATTCTCTAGGACAAGACGAACAATAGTAAGTAAAGCAGGAGAAAGGTCCCGCTCGTCAGACTCAAAACAACGAGCCCTTTCCGAAGATAAATCGGTATGTATCTCATATTTATTTTCCGCCAAATTTGCTTTTCTCGACTTTTTGATTTTTCCCACTGCATATTTGAATTTTCAAAACACCCTTGCATGCTAGAATCTTTTCTAGCACTTTTTTTTGTTTTTTACAAAAATCCAAAAATATTTCTAAGCATAAAAAATCCTTTGAAAAATAAATTTGAACATCTTTCGAAGCAAAGTTTGGCCGGCGCCAAAGTTCAAAATGCACATGACCGTTAGAGAGGTAGTGGGCCCTGGCTGTTAGCAGGGTTGTAGGATCAAGAACACCGACTAGAGGGGGGTGAATAGGCGGTTTAAAACTAGAAACACAAACACTAGAAAAATTTAATTAGTAACACAAGAGAGCCCTGTGTCATGCTACTACTATTTCTAACTTGGGTTTGCAACCTAGGATAGCAAGATACAAATCAAGCTCTAGTGAAGTAAATTGCTCATAATAAAAGCAAGAATTAAAAAGAGCAAAGGAATTAACCGAGCTTGACACAAGAAATTTGTTCCCGTGGTGTCGATGACTTGCCGGTCACCCCTAATCCACGTTGAGGTGGATTCCAAGAATCAACCGCTCCTCTATCAAGAACTCTTTTAATCTTGAGCCGGCTTGAATCAAAGAACCACTCCACACCTTGATTTCACTTGAGTTGCTCTTCACCACTCCGGTGAGGTGAGCACAAAACCTCTCATAACCAATTTCGGGGCTCCTCAACAATCTCCTTGGAGGTGCTCCACGAAATCCACTCCTCCAAGCCGTCTAGGGAGCGGCAACTCCCAAGAGTAACAAGTCTATGATGCTTACTTGAAGTTTCCCTAGTGCCACAAAGCTCAAACTCTTGATGCAATGCATTAGGATGCTCTCACATACTCAAGAATGCAATCTCTAAGCAAAGCAAGTGTGACAGAGAGGAAGACCAGCTCTAATGTGTCAAGTGTTTTGTCCAAATGGCCAAAAGAGACTTCGCATGGCCGACCAATGGGTATATATAGACTTCCCCTCAAAAACTAGCCGTTATACTCTTTTTTGTGTAATCGCGGACCGCCCGCGGTTCAAAAACCGGACTGTCCTCCGTTGTAAACTAGTGAGTCAGAGTGCAATGATTGTCTATCAGAACTAGCCGTTACATCCCAGACGGAACGTCCGCGCCCTAGGGGCGGACCATCCGCGGTTATGAGTTCCAATCCACCAGAGACAGAAATCATCTCTGGATGTTTTCTAAACTGGCCGATGGACCGTCCGTGCCCCATGGCCGGACCGTCCGCTATTATACCTTTCAGCCCCTACCAGAGAAACAACCTCTCTGGACGTTTTCTCTAAAACACCAGCGGACCGTCCGCCGCTCAGCCTTCAAGCCCAACCAAAGCTGCAACCTCTCTAGACAAAAATAGTTTTATGCTAGCAGACCGTCCGCCCAACAGGGCCGGACTGTCCGCCCTTCATTTCTATTTCCCACCAGAGACAACCATGTCTCTGGACGATTTTCCCAAGTGTATGGCGGACCGTCCGCCCTTCTGGGCTGGACTGTCTGCGCTTAGGCAGTCAGCACTCTAATTGAACCCGAGTTTCCATTTTCTCAGAACGAAGTTAGCCCTCATGCATGCAACTAGACATTTTGAGCAAGATGGCACTGGAGACCCATCAAGTACGAGTAGAAAGACCCCTCATGATAATAAGGCTATCTATCCAACAAACCCGGTCATGTTTCATCCACTAATCACCTTTTTACCAGTAAAATGCAAAAGCCCTATATAATACCTTTGTCTTGTGCCCGAGCTTTGAACATCAACTCCGACCATTCCATGATTATCCTTTGAACCTCATTCATCCATGGACTATCCTATGCATATCATCTCAAATGCAATTGTTAGTCCATAACCGTTGTGATTAATTACCAAAACTCAAATTAGGGGCCTAGATGCTTTCAAGGGTGGGCCACCTTGGGTTCAGCCGAACCCTAGGGTCGACCGGCCCCTTGCCAATGGCTAGTGGGCCCACCTTTCTCCAACGGTCACTAGCCATTGAGGCTTGTCTCCTCCAACGGTGCCCAGCCATTCTCCCTTTAAATAGAGGCCGAGGGTGAGTGTTGAGCTCTCACACTCAACTCTCGTTCACTCACTCCCTCTCAAACTCTCTCAAACTTTGCTCTCGGGGTTTCATTGGATTTTTGCTCGAATTTGATTTCAAGAAACCACTCTCTCTCATTTCTTTGCTGTAAGAAAAGAAGACTACAACTCGCGGGTATGAACATTTATATCGGTTTCACTAACGTAACCCGTTTTGAGTTGTACGTGTCTGTTTTTGTCCAATCATGAAGGGCATAGGGTGGAAGGTTTCCATCGTATTCAAAAAAATGATGGGTGGAAGTTCATCCCGTTCTCAGGGTGGCTCAAGCTCACACACTCCCGAACCTACGCCAACCTCAAGCATGATGTACTATAAAGAAGAAGAACACAACGAAGAAGTGCAAGCCGAACTACAAGCCGAGGCCATGGAAATTGATGAAGATGATGCTCCCTACCTAGACTTATGCGATGATCATGAATGACAAGGCTACGCCATTCTCAAGAACTGAAGTTTCGTCCACACCCGAGCCTTCGATCCGGAACTCCTCATCAAAATAGTTATGTACGAAGACTTCACTAATGTTTGGCTTGCAATTGGATGGGATAACTTTGTTTCCGTTGAGGAGTATGGTTCTCGACTCCTCACCATCAAATTTCTTTGCACTCTGTTGGTATTTTGTAATGTCACGAATAAAATCCGCAAGCGCATGGATACCGCTGTAGCTTTCACCCAAGAGTATTCCAGGGTATCGTATCCACAGGAGAATGTGAGTAAACTATCTATGGGTTCAGACTGTCCAAAGACACACACACACTGGTGTAGGAGGATAGGAAAGAGAGGACTTTCTATATCTGTAACACCCGGTTTATAAAGGACATAAACCGAGCAATCATATACGTGCCAGGATCAAGTCACACGTATATACAATAGAATGAATAATATATCACAGCACATATCATGTAAAAGATATAATAAAGCGAGTACGAATGATATTTATTACATTAATGACAAAATGTCTGATACAGAGTATGCGGAAGCGTAATACATAAACGATAACTCTCGTTGGAAGCTGAGCAGGGCGCCACAGGGACGTCGACTGGGAGACGAACGCCTAGAAGTCCTCGTAGTCCTGGTAGCGCTGAGCGAACTCCCTCGCGTCGGTAGGAACTGAGCAGCAGTAGAGTATCCCCAAGAGGAAAAAGAGTAGAGTAGGCAAGAGTGAGTACACAACTTGTACTCAAAAAGTATAACACAAACTATGAGGCTCTAAGGTTGGCTGACTGACTGCATTAGCTTTTAAGTCTTGGCAAATTTTATTAAAACTATTTACTACAAGTTGATGAATTACCATAAACCCAGTTACATAGTAATTAATCAAAATTAATCATGATACTACTAAGAACCATACCAAACCAAGCCACTCGGGGAAACCTGCCTCGTCAAAGGAAGATAACCCCACTAATCAAAAGGAGGATCTGGGCCGCTCATGACCGTGAGCACGGCTAGTATACCAGTTTTACACTCTGCAGAGGTTGCACATCTTTACCCACAAGTCAAGTCGTGAGCTACGCTAGTTGTTCATCACACTTCCTTAGGTGTGATGGCTAGCAAACTCACTACGAGGCCGTTACAAAGAATCTCGTTGGTAAGGCGTAACCGCGAAGAGTTGGATCGGCGACGATGGCCCCCACCTCACGGGGTTACAAGCACAGGTGCGCAAACCAAGCACAGACCAGCCGGAGGAGCAGGGACCATTGAAGCTTACCACCCTTTGCCCCGCAGGTAAGTTACTCCAAACCAAAAAGATCTAATTGGTAAGCCAAGACCGTCCCATTCCAGTCTTGTGGTAGCGCTGTTGTCCTAGGTTGTCGCTCTATGAACCGGTCCTTATGGAGAGTGGCCAACCAGGCAGTAAGCACCGTGCTGGCCCCCTAAATCATGTTTCTAACAAAAACCTAATGTTAACGAGACGTGAGCCCCTCAAATGGGCCACTCTCAGAATTAAGTTGCATATACCATTAATCAAATTAATTAAAAAGGGACCAAATGTGTTATAGCGCAGCAACCTAGCACAACTAACCAAAATGCAACGCAAGGGATATATATAAGATAATAAAGTGGCTAGGAAAATCCTTATAGGCATACAGTATTAAAATGCAGTATGAAATTGTAATTAAAGTGATAGGTGTTGTTCATGTTATACTTGCCTTCCTCGTACTGTTCCTACTGCTGCTCAAACTGGTCGGAAGATGGCTGCTCCGGGTACGGGTACTGGTGCTCCTCCGGTAGCTCAACGTCTACTCACGAACACATGGCCAAAAGCAAGGCACACAATAAGCATACAAGCAAACACTAACAAAAGCTAAGAAACAGTACATCAATACATAAAAATAGCACACTAAACTAGTCTAAAACTATTCTACGCGTTACAACGATCCCGTGGACATAAAGAACACCTAAAACGGAGCTAGAACGCGAAAACTAGGCCTAAAACAAGTTCCAGGAACCTATTTGCAAGAAAACTTGAGCTCCAGGGGGTTCTGGGCAAAAACCGAGGACTAAAACGTAATTACCGGGTAGATCCAGGGTCTAATGTGCAAAAACTACAGGTCTGGACGGTGGGTTCGATTTCTAGAAAGCTTGGGGGGTTTTGTGCAAAATTCTGGGCCTAACTGGAATTACTTTTCAACTAGCAGGGACTGCGGGTTGAATCTAGGAAAGCTGGGGGTCTCTTCAGAAAAAGAGCCGGGTTGAAGCAGTATCTTCAGATCCGGACCGTTGGATCTAGATCTGGCGGCTTAGATCTATTCGGGGCACGATCTAATCGCGGGCGTCCGTACGGGATCGGACGGATCTGGGCAAGGGCGCGCGGGGCGGCGGCGGAACACCGCCGGAGAAGAGCTCCGCGGCGGCGAGCTTGCCGGAGAATGGGTTTCTAGGGCTACCGAGCTCCGTTTGGGCTGGGGTTTGGCCGTGGAGGGTCAGCGTTGAACGCTTAATCCACCCATGGGGTTATCGGGGTTCGGGGAGGTCCGGAGTGGGGAGGGCAAGGGCGACGGCGGCCCTGCGCACGGCGGCGCTATGCCGAACGGTGTTCTAGGCTCGGGAAAGGCCTACGTGTCGTGCTAAACGGTGCAAAAGGGGTAGGAGGAAGGGACATGGCTCACCGAGCTTGGAACCGACGGATGGACCGGCGCAGGGGTGTCGACGGCGAAGTCCGGCGGCAGCGCTCGGAGTTGCACGTGGGCGGAGTCGACGCAGGACAGCTACGGCTTCTGGATGACACGAAATAATGCGTGGCGTCGCTGCGAAGCTAAATCTGGTGTCAGGGAGGTTCGATGGTCCACGACGATGAGCAATGGCTCGGGGTTCGGATTACCTGCCGCGGCGGGTCGGGGTGGAATTCCCGCGCTGGCGTGGAACAGAGGGCCGGGAAGGTGGCCGGTGTCGACCCTGGCCCCAAGGCGAAGCTCCTGTAGTAGCCCTCGGTGGCTTTGGCGCGGTGGAGCTACCGAACCACGGCGACGTAGAGGAGCGGCGCTGAGCGAGGCAACGCGGGGTGGTGCGCTAGGGTTTGGGATGGCGGCTGCGGATGGGAGGAGGAGGGGAGGCACGTGCTCCTATTTGTAGGGCGGCGGAGCGCCTTGGCGTGCGGGCCTGAGGTTGGAAGGCCTGCGAAATCCTCGGCGAGGATCACGACATTCGGTTGCGCGCGGGGGGGGGGGGGGGGAGACGATACTGGCAGCTGGGCCCGGGCTGTCAGCGGGGTGCGCGCTGCGCGGGCGGAGGCAGGCCGAGGTACGCGTGTGCTAGGCTGGACGCGGGGCGAGCTGGGCTGAGCGACGCGCGAGTGGAGCGGGGGCGTGCGCTGGTGGGAGCAGGTCCGTGCGGCTTGGGCCAGACGCGGGAGAGGGAGAGCGAGCGGGACGCGGGCCCAGCTAGGAAAAGAAAGGGGCCGCGGGTTGGGCTGGATTGCTGGGTTGGGTTTGGCTTTGGGTTGGGCTGGGTTCTTTTCTATTTCTCCTTTTTCTCTCCTCTAACTCAAACTAAACTCAAACGAAATGAATTCAAATTCAAATTTGAATTCAACCCTAACACTCAAACAAATAAAACAATGCACCAGCATGAATGCAACAAACATTTTTAAGCCTAGAGAAAATTTTAATTACTTATGAAACAAAATTGGATTAAATGCAAGACTAAGCAATTTAAATCCTGGAAAATTAAACAAAGCCAAATAAATTTATTATTAAAAGCTGAAATTTAAATTAGGGTGTTACAATATCTAGAATCTATGCCTATAAGAAGAGATCACATCGCCGTTATACTTCGAGCTAAAGGCATCGACCGGCTTATACAAGCCGATAGCTCCAATATAATGCTCTATCCGATATCCGAACGTGTAGGATTACTAGAAGGCTCGAACAGGGCAGTCACCACCTGCCGGCTACCTCTACATACCGTGAGACTATCGGACAACTGAGTGGTATAGTCCAGCCTACACACCACGTCTACGCCTTTCCCTACTAACTCTAGAGGCTATCAGGGTTATCCTTTTCTATCCGGAACCCACTCTAGAGTCAAATGCTACTCGCTAGCATACACATCAACTAATATAAGGCAGAGATGATAACTTGCAATCTAAACTCTAATTCTAAATAAACAAACAAAGAAAGTCTCGAACACTTACAACCGAATAAGCATCCGTCGAGGCACAAGCGGAGAAGAGCGCCGACAAGCCCGGCACATCTCCCGACTATCTCCCTTACTCTCTTAGAGGTACTATTTGGAGAAGAGCGCCGTTGCCGGCGCCCCTCCTGAGTACCTCTACTCCTAAACTCCCTAAGATAACTCTCACTCAAGTGAGAACTCAAGAGAAGATGTTGTGGTGTGGAGTGTGTGGTGTCCCTATTCTCACCCCCTCCACTAGTATTTATAGGAGTGAGCCACCCAGGGAATGCAGCCAATCCTCCTCAAACCACCTTCTAGAGCCAATAGGGAAGTGACACGGGGAAGCTGGAGGCGAGAGGGCCAAGTGCCAGGTCGATCGACCTCTTGGTCGGCCGACCTCTGGCCACCGCCTTTCGCCCCCAATTTTGGACACGTGACTAATGAGTGGGCCCTTAGGTCGGTTCTTGGTGACTTGGAGCGAACCTATGTCGGTTGCATGCCCTGGTGGGTCCATGGATCTTCTTGCTCGCGTCTGATTGGTCGAGGTGGAATTACTTTCGATCGATGACGTGTCACGCGTGTGGGCTGAGTTTCCCTCTCTTGTGCAGCTGCCAAGTGGGCCCTTTTGGCCTTTAGGCTTGCTTGTGCTTGGGCCAAGAATTTATGCCTTGGATAATATGCTCGTCACATGCAATTTGGGCCCAAATTCACCTGCACACATTCTCATACCAGCATCTGTGGAATTCATCAAATAATCGTCCTATGCTAACATTTATTCCTTTCGATGCTCAACTCTTGCACGATAGTTGACGGTCAAAATGGGTCGTTAGTGACCGTCAACACACTCTTCGAGAGGTGGAAAACGGGGTTTATTTTCGACTTTTTGGGAAAGGGTATTTGCTTTCTTGGAGAACTTTTGCTGGCCACCTCGATTTCAACAAACGCTGGCCAATTTCTCTTGAGCAAGCTTGCCGTGGTTTTAATCGTCATGAGTTTTGAGGCCAGATTTCGGGTCAAGTTGTCAATGGCAAGTTTGCACCTCGGTGCAGTGATATTCATAATCCAACTCTTCAGTTGATGCACAAGTGGTTAGCCATCACTCTCTTTCCATGAGATGATATCTGCTCCGTCAACAAGATCAAAATCTCTCCTGTGCAAGTTTTGGTTAAGCAATGGCTTTCAAACTTCAAGATGATGGGTCCTATTGAGTGTACTTTGATTACTTGTATCGCTACATGTGTCGGTGCCTTAGAGGGAAATTTCATTCCTTTCATGGAGGGCGGCCGCACCTATATCGACGAGGCCTATTTGATTCAAGGTCACACACTCAAGAAAGGCCCGGATGACTCTTTGATTTTCTTCTTCTTGGGCTATACAAATGAAATTCTGCTACCCAATGCGGAGTTCCATTTGTATAATTGTCGTTCGCTAACCATCCCTCTCGTTCCACGAGAAGGGGGCCGTAGGCATAGCACTTCTGGTTTGTCTGGCAGGATGACAAGAAGCACGACCAGAAGGGAAGCAGAGCCGACACCACCACCTCAGTAGCCATAGCACTTATATCAGCATGAGGTAGGTGGTTTGTCATTGCACAGCACTAGCATGGAGGAGTGGGTACGACAGGCTCCAAGCCGCCGGTCCACCAGTTCTAGCTCTAGCGGAGCTCCGAGTCTCGCTAGACGGACAACCTCGTCCTGAGGGTTCGGAGCCATCACCCAGCAGCTAGGAGAACTGTGGGTGCAGAGTGACAACATTCAATATACGCTGCACCAACACATCGAGACGTCCCAAGCATGGCAGCGTCATACTGGCGAGAGACTCCATGACATGGAGCAGAGGCAGCTGCAGCACCAGGAGGAGTGGAGGGCCTACTGCCATTGGACGGGTTTCAACCCCGACCAGCCGTAGTGAGTCGGAAGCTAGCTTGGGGGAGGACCCCCATGAGAGGTAACTTGTATCATGTATTTTACCGCTTTCCAAATCTTGCATAAAAACCATAAAAATTTGTAAAACCTAGAAAATCAATAAAACTTTGCATAACTAATAACAAATAAAAATTTACAAAACTTAGAAAATACCAAAAATATTTCCTTCCTTTAATATGTGTAGTAAGCATGATATGAGTTTCCCTTGTTGAGATGATGAATAGTTGCTCTGTTAATTTTCTTCATTTGCATAGTTACAACTTTATGTTGTATCTAGTTTTGAGTTTGTTGGCTAAAGTTCAAACCTTAAACATGAAACTTGTGGGTAGCAAAAGCATGATCCGAATCTAAGTTGTTGTGAGCTATGATATGGTTAAGTAGGGTTGCTATGATCTTCTCCTATGTGATGCTTGATATCCGGAGTATTTAATTTTTTAAAACATAAAAATATAATAAAGTTCCTCGATGATATGAAATTCATATCCAAAGCCATATGTTGTTTTCATTGCAAAACCTTCCACATATGCAACTTGCTATCTCATTAAGCTTTGTCAAATTGTTGTGACCCTTAGTGAGATTCATTTCATACTCCCATGATCAAGATCACGTACACGTTTCCACCACATGCTATGCTTCTACACTAGAAGTAAGCAAATATCCATCCATCCACAAAATAAAAATTCCATGTTGACGTATGACACCCCTATCTCAAAAAGTTACATCAAAGATATGGGGCTATGCAAAAAGAAATAAAAAAAGATTCATATCCAAAGAAGGTATGCCATATGCTTCGGCATGCCAAAAAAAGAGAAATAAAAAGATGCATACCCAAAGAAGGTACGCCACATGCTTAGCCATGTCATAAAAAGAGAGAGAAAAGAAAAGATAGCTCCTTATCCAAAAGAAAAGAAAAAGAGAGATGGTTCATGCAAAGGAGTTCATACACCATCCACAAAAAATATCCACGCACTTGCACATCTTGATCAATGTTTATGACTTGTTTCTCCTTTAGATCCGATCTTTGACTTAGCAGAATATGAGAAGCAGGTATGCCTTCAATTTCTCCATACCTACAGCTCCACAAAAACAGCCATTAGACATAGGTTGAGGAAGAAAGGCACAATAAAAAGCCTTGGTAAGGAATTATACACATTGAGTGATCCGAGAGATCATCTGAGGAACTTAATGATTTTTCTTTTGAAAAACTTTACAAAACCTCCGGGTTGACTGTTGAGCTAAGAGAAAGAAATATGAGCACTCTTTGATATTGTTCTGAGTCTCGAACGCCAAAGATGAGGTGAAGCTATAAGCCCCACAGGAGTAAGATAAGAGGTAAGAACAAAGGACAACTTATTCAAAATCAAGGTAAGAAGCATTCGGTTGTGCCTAAGTAGAAGTTGGAAATTCAACATCGTAGCAACTCCTGATCAACAACATGAGCCAAATTTTACTCAGGACGAGCAAAAGGCTAGCTTGGGGGTGTTGTTGACGAATATGACCATCAACTATACTCACAAAAGAAAGAAAACGATATCTCTTACTCGCATATTTGTATCACTAACCTAGCTCCATATTTGTTTTGGAATATTTATGTTTCCAGGAGCACAAGTCCGGAATAAGAAGAAAACACGAAGAATACGCAGACGAAGTCGCAGAAGATCGCGTCCTGCATAACACATGCAAAAGAGGCCCACATATCAGAGCAAACTAACTAACCAGATCCCGGCACCGACATCCCAGCATCAGGGCCCACCAGGCAGTCACTCAGAGAAATGCGGTGGCGGGTGGCCAGGGCCGCCAAAGTGGGGCTGGCCGACCCATGGGGTCGGCCAAACCTGGACAAGCACCTGTCCAGGTGCGTTTTGGCGAAAAGCACGATCTGATCCTCTTGAAGTTGGTTGCAAGTGTTTCCATACGAGGAGATGGCGGGAACTGACCTCTCCAAGCTATAAAAGGGGCCTCCCACCACTCACACCAAACACACCACTTGGAAGCCTCTCTCTCACACTCTCATTGTGACTTGTACTCCTTAGGGTAGTGGAGCTAGACTAGTTCTTCAATTCCTTAGAGAATCCAGTCGTCTCGGGGTCGGCAAGCAATCCTCAGCCTCTGGTATGGCTTTGTATTCCGACTATCGTTATGCTATTCATAAAGAGTTCGTTCATGGTTATCTTGCTATGTTCTTAGCTTGCTTTGCCATTTTCTGTTCTTCATCAAGTTATACTAGTTGCTTGCTTAGACAGAATGATCTAGGTAAGGATATCGGTTCGTTGTGCTTCCGAGCTTGCCTTAGCATCTTACCTATCCATCCGAAGGGTGGGGGACCCGGGAGTGCTAAGGTAGTGACCCCATATGTGGGCATGGTGCCCGGGTATGCGGGATCCCTCGAATATGACGGTGCTTGATCCATGGTTTGACTAGGGTAGACCGCATGTGGTGACAGTCCTGTCGGTCTGCCGGGAAGCTACTTCTCGATTAGCATACTCCCCGACGTTCGGGTATGGTGTAGGAGTTCATGCAAAGATAAAACGGGACTAGATGTTCTCCAGTGCGGGTCATTCTCCCCGATGTCCCTAATTTCCCGAAACCTGCAGTTCTAAACATGTGGCTAACATAACCTATCTGCTAATATGAATAGTATACTAGGATCTGTTGCCTATGCTCCTGCTAACCATAGGTATATTTGTTTATTCTTTATTCTTGAGAGTTGGCTGTTCTGTGTGTGTCACATTACCCCTGATTATCCTTTACTATCACTTACCCCTATATAATCAGCAGTTTGCACCTTATCTCATAATGTTATGGTTATGTAACTAAGTAAACATCTTTACACAACCTCGTCATCCCTTGGGAAAATATAAATAACGATACCTGAATACTTCCGGGTGAAATGCTACAACGGTATATCCGTGCCCTTGCGGATCCTTCTGTAATCATTAAGACATACTGCACGGCATTTGATGGCATCGTTGATATGAACCTAATCCGTTCATAGTGATGGAGCTGTGGAATGCCTACCGGCATTTCTGGCGCCGTTGCTGGGAATTAACCCCTCCTAGTAGCGACATTAAGAAATGCCAAAAGATATCAAAGAGAATGACAGACAAGTGACACCTATGAACATGAGCTACACTGACTACAAAACCCTAGAACATCTTGGTGAAGGAACAACTATGAAAGGTGACTTGAACTCCACAGACTTGAGTTTTGTTGCCAAGCAATGCAAACTCCAAGTGTGGGGGAGGTACATGAGTATCCCAATTAAGTTCTTTTCATACCAATTCTTATCATGGTTTGGAAATATTGTTAGCTCTTGCACCTTACTCTATAAAAAATGTCCTGCTTTTGACATTAAACAAAGCCCTCCCGAGAGGTCGCCCGAGGATCACCAAGTTCGTGCTCATGCTTATCTCCCTTCTAGTAAAGCTCAATCATGCCTCATGTAACGCTTATCTATTCTTGTATGCTCTAGTTTGAATGTGTGTCATGAAACACATTTATAGGCCTTTTAAATTAAGTATGGTGCTTAGGTTAAAATAGCTTCTTCAATTAAATGAGACATGGAGTTAAGTTTGATTGATGAACCTAGAGTTAATACTTTTATATATATTTGTTGTATATGTAGACTAAACTCTGCAGGACAATCAAATCCAAATGGGTGAGTCATTGAGCTTAATTCAAATGAAGAGGTAAGTTGAGGCATTGGATTCATGTTGTACAACATTCCCATGTTGATAAAACATCAATTGAGCCTTACTTGAGTAAGTTTCATCGTGGGAGTAAATTTTAGTTCCAATAAATTTTAGGGCTCTCTGGTTCTTAAAACCGGTAGAGCCATTATTTTCTTTCCACCATTTTGTTTGAATATAGCACTAGGTACAAGCACAAGTGTGGGGTAGATCTCCCAAGATCATCATTGCCATACACATTCGACATCTCCCACAAGGGCATCGCACAACATTGTTTGCACCAACATGACAAGGGACAAGGCAAGGACACCAAAGTCAGTCAGCCACCCGGTGGTTTGGTTGAATTATCACTGCCATAATCCTCATCTCCTTAAAGAGCGATTGTTTGTGCACCCTCTACCTCTCAATTCTCCCCGATTGATGAGTTTGAATGAATTTAATTATGAACCACTAAAATCAAACTCAAAAATGGATTGGATCAGTGTGTTCCTCATGCTCGACATGTTTTCTGTGGTTGGCTAGCATAAGTTTTGTTCCATGCTTATCATCTTGATGCTTGCGAAATAAATATTTAGGAAAACATACTTATCTAAGTAGTTGATGTTTGAGATATGGTTTGATGATATGATCTTCGCTCTTACTGTTTAAGTGCATGGGAAGTTTATTTAAAAATTTGGAAAACCCTTTGCAAAGCTCCTCTTTAATATGCCAAAATCCTACAAAAGCCATATGATGATATATCATGAAAACTCTATAAACATATGCTGCTTGTCTTTGCATTGAGCTTTGTCAAATTGTTGTGACCCTTGAGAGAAATTTTTCATGTTTGATGATCAAAATTTGTGTGCACACCATGTACCCCCTTGCTATACTTCTAAAAGAAATTGGCACTGTACCATCCATCCATCCCACAAAATGCTCCAATATGTGTTGGTCTCTCTCTCCGGTTTTCGTTACAAAAGAGACATGGACTATCGAAAAAAAGAAATGAAGATATGGAAACAAGAACGTTCGGAAATAGGCACATGAAGGTCCATGAAAAAAAGAAGAAGAAGATTGTCAGTGTTTACCGCCAAGCCTGCTCAGGGATACCCTTAGCAGTAGGGTTTGTAGGTAGGGATCGACGGCCTTGGAACTCGATGGTGCAAGGAACACAAAGATTTAGACAGGTTCGGGCCGCGAGTTGCGTAATACCCTATGTCCTATGTGGTGGTTTGTATTGCCTTAGGTGTAGATGTGTTTCGAGGGGGTCCCTGCCTGCCCTTATATATCCGGAAGGACAGGGTCTCATGGAAAGTCCTAGCTGAGTACAGTTGGAGTCCTTCCACAACACGATCGGGTAGTTTCCTTATACTTGTTGGTATTTTGTAACGTCACGAATAAAATCTGCAAGCGCACGGATACACTGTAGCTTTCACCTAAGAGTATTCCAGGGTATCGTATCCACTAGGGAATGTGAGTACACTACCTACAGGTTCAGGCTATCCAAGGACTTACACACTGGTGTAGGAGGATAAGAAAGAGAGGACTTTCTAAGATCTAGAATCTATATTTAGAAGAAGAGATCACATCGCCATTATACTTCGAGCTAAAGGTATCGACCGGCTTATACAAGCCGATAGTTTCGATATGTGCTCTATCCAATATCCGAACGTGGAGGATTACTAAAAGGCTCAAACAGGGCTGTCACCACCTGCCGGCTACCTCTACAAACCGTGGGACTATCAGACAACTGAGTGGTATAGTCCAGCCAAGACACCACGTCTACGCCTTTCCCTACTAACTCTAAAGGCATACAGGGTTATCCTTTTCTATCCGGAGCCCACCTCTAGAGTCAAATGCTACTCGCTAGCATACACATCAACTAATACAAGGCAGAGATGATAACTTGCGATCTAAACTCTAATTCTAAATAAGCAAAGAAAGTCTCGAATACTTACAACCGAATAAGCATCCGTCGAGGTACAAGCGGAGAAGAGCGCCGACAAGCCCGGCACATCACCCGACTATCGCCTCACTCTCGTGTAGAGGTACAAATTTGGAGAAGAGCGCCGTTACCGGCGTGCCTCCTTAGTACCTCTACTCCTAAACTCCCTAAGACAACTCTCAAGTGAGAACTCAAGATAAGAGATGGTGTGTTGTGTGTTGTCTTCATTCTCACCCCCTCCCCTTGTATTTATAGGAGGGAGCCACCCTAGGAATGCAGCCAATCCTCCTCAAACCGCCTTCTCGAGCCAATAGGGAAGTGACACGTGGAAGCTGGAGGCGAGAGGGCCCAGTGCCAGGTCGGCGACCTCTTGGTCGGCCGACCTCTGGACACCGCCTTTCGCCCCCAATTTTGGACACGTGACTAATTAGTGGGCCCTTAGGTCGGTTCTTGGCGACTTGGCGCGAAACTATGTCGGTTGCATGCCCTGGTGGGTCCATGGATCTTCTTGCTCGTGTCTGATTGGTTGAGGTGGAATTGCCTTGGATCGATGATGTGTCACGCGTGTGGGCTGAGTTTCCCTCTCATGTGCAGCTGCCAAGTGGGCCCTTTTGGCCTTTGGGCTTGCTTGTGCTTGGCCCAAGAATTTAAGCCTTGGATAATATGCTCGTTACCAGCAGTTTTAGCCCAAATTCACCTGCACACATTCTTAGACCAGCATCTGTAGAATCCATCAAATAATCATCCTATGCTAACATTTATTCCTTCTAATGCTTGACTTTTGCACGATAGTTGATGGTCAAAATGAGTCGTTAGTGACCGTCAATAGTACTGCAGCTAGTTCTACGCCTATTCGTGTAGTTACAAAAGAGGTAAGGTACATCTATAAGTTATCACTTACTCTAGAACATTCTATGCCTGTGAGCAGTCCCGCTGCCCTGGGCCTGACAAGCCCCTGAGCTCTTCGTAACCGAGTCCTGCATGCGTCGAGTACTTGGTTGGGCGTCTTCTAGTACTTCGAGTAGTCAGAACATCCTTCCGGTTGCTTCTGGTCTTTCCTTCATATACGTCGAGTAATCCTTCAAGTATTTCCATTTGCTTCGAGGCTGTGAGGTGCTCAAGCTCCGAAATCTTGATCATATATGGTGCGTGAAGTACTCGCGCTCTATATGGAGTAGCCCCCGAGCCTTAGGTTGAATCGTAGAATCAGGCTGAGGGTCACTTCAGTCTTTTTCTTCTTCTTTATTTTTAAAAAAATTGAAAAATAAATCTCTGATACATATATTCCGTAGTCCCCGAGTCTTGAATTTAAATCCCTCCATTTAGATTTAAGAATCAATGTAAACTCGTGGAAAAAACTGAAGACTTCCCTGAGAAGGAAAGAATCCGTTGGCATCCCAAATATTCACAAAATTGCCCCTGAAGACCGTATAAAGCCGGATGAAAACTTCCAAGGGTTTTACCCCTTGAACTCCTAGCCACCGTCAGACTCAGATTCACATTCGCCTCTTCTCAGTCAAAATACAAAAGCCCCTCTCGTAGCCCCCGAGCTAAAACTCGTGACTGTGAAATGGCTCCCAAGAAGAACAAATCCAAGATTGAAGAGGAAACGATCGCCAATATGTCCACAGGTTGGCGTAAAAGTAAGATGTCTGAATCACTGGTCCGGGAGTTGGAGAGTATGGGTCTCCAAGAGGAGGGTGTAAGCCAGTGGCGCGCTGGTGAAGGAGAAGATTACCCCATGGAAGGTACCCTTGAGACCATTATGTTTCACGATTTTGTAGAACGTGGTCTCACTCTTCCCGTGTCAGAATTTTTCTATAGACTTCTTCAGTTTTGGGGAATTCAATTACACCATCTCACTCCCCCAATCCATCTTGCATCTTTCAATTTTCACCCACTTCTTTGAGGCCTTCCTTGGAATTCTTCCCCATTTCCACCTTTTTCAATATTTCTTCATCCTTGTTCCAATCCCAAATGCCACCAATCCTGCCGTCGTCGGGGGATGTGAATTGGTACTCTGCCCTGAGAACCGAGACGAGTACTTGGCTTATGATCCGGCGGGTAAAAGGGCCGAATGGAAGAAGTTCTGGTTCCATGTTGGGAACTTTGAATCCCCACTTCCAGAAAGGACTGCTGGTGCCCCCTAAGTCCAGGAGAGCTGGTTGAGTAGAGGACCTGGTGGCAAGCAAGTTGAAGCCATTCTTCGTGCGATTGCCATTATTAAGAAAAAGGGAGTCACTGGAGATCATGTGGTCGTCTTGTTTATCGGTCGCCGGACGCAACCTCTCCAGCTGCGAAAACATCCTACCTTTAGATATGACGGCACGCAGGATCACACTAGGATGTCACCAGAGCCAATGGCTCTGTATAAAGTAATCAAAAGATGCTGCAAAGTACTCGATAACTTTGACAAGTCTTTGATGCTTCCAACACTCTTCTCGGCACAGAATCCTCCCGACAATGCCTGGGTATGTGTTTTGGAGACTATGTCGTGTACTTGTAGTTAACCATTTGTGATCTTCTGACTAATTCTTGGCCTTTTTTCTGCAGAAAATTATAAATCATGGTATTGCATGCCACTGACTTCTGTAAATGCTGATTCTGATGACAGCAAGAAATGGAAGGCGACTCCCGGATCAATGTTGCAGAGAAAAGTTCCTCATCTCGATGCCGGACAGTAAGTATATAATATTTTGTTGATTTTATCCTTGTTGCCTCAGCTTTCTTATTCAGAATCTTGCTTGGCTAGGGTCCAATATCTTCCAGCGCATGAGAAGAATCAAGTCCAAGACTTCCGCAACTGGGTGTCGAGTGGTTCAGAGAGAACTAGTCGATCAGCCCCCGAGTCTCCTGTAATTGGGTTGATCAAAACCCCAGCTGCCAGTTTGCCCAGTACAGACACAGCTAAAAAGCCAAGCGAGCCAACCCTTGAAGCACCTGAACATACTCCAGCTGCTGCAGAAGGAGCCTCCAATGCTGGTGGGTCTGGGAGTAGTGGAGCAGAAGGGTCAAAAGGTCCTTCCGTTCGACTGGTACCATTCCAGTATATGCCTCAGTCAGCCTAAGAAGAGTTGGGAAAGGAACTATTTGATGATCCACTGTTGTCTCTAAACAACATGAAGAAACTTGCAGATTGTATGCAGTGGAGCTTTAAATTTACAAAGGTGAGTCTTCTACCGCTACTTGTCTTCGTCGACTAGTTGTTGATGTCTGACCAGATTCGCCTTGTATGTCTCAGGACGTAGCCAATCGATCTTTCTTGAAGTCTCATGCTTTGTATAAGACTGTAGACAATCGAAAGATTTTAGAGGAGCAAAAGGCCATGATTGCCAAACGACTAGATGAAGCCCTTGCTGCTCGGAACAAACTTTATGAAGCAAGTCAGCAACATCATCTGGAGGTTTGTGACATGAAGCGCCAGATTAAGATCCTTGAAGAACAAATATTAAAGCTTCAAGAGGAAAATTCCAGGCTTCAGAAGCAATTGCAGACTGCCCAAGCCTGTAAGCACTCGATCTTTTGTCTTGATTTTGCTTTGTCATATCAATTTCTGAGATATCTTCCCATCAGGTTCTCCGGAAGACCAGACTCAACTAATAGCAGCAGCTCAAGCTCTTGTGGATGTGGTTGATACTGAAGAAGAGTCATCACGTAGCAAGTCCTTGGTGGAGCATTTGGAAGAAGCTCCCCAGAAAATTTTTGATGTTATGACGGCTACTTCCAAGAATTATCTAACCCACATGATAGGAGTTGTCAAGTTATACTTGCCTCAGTTTAATTTAGCTCCGATAGCTAAAGGAATAGCTCCCAGTTGCTCTGATGAGAAATTCTGAGAGTATTGTAAGGAATCAGAAGTGATTGCGGAGGAAATTCTGAAGAACATGGCAGAGTAGACTGCTTGTAACAACGCTTATAATCTTCATTGGATTCTTGTCGTTGTCCATAATTCGTATCCTGTTGGTGTGTCTTCAGAAGCATGATCTGATACCGTAGGATAAATATGAACTAATCGATTAGAATACTTGAATGGAGTAATCCTTAAAGTTAATCATTTAGGGTGAGTCCCGTCAGACTACCCGATTTGAGAATCTTGTAAAGGTATCCATAAACTACTCGAGCAAGCGAGTAGTGTGTCCTTACCAAGGACTGGAGTAATCCGTAAGACAAAACTATTAGGTATGAACCCTGTCGGGTTGCCCAAGACATAAATGTCATAGGGATATCCAAAGCTTACTCAGGCAAGGCGAGTAGGGTGTCCTTTAACCAAGGACTGGAGTAATCCTTAAGGCAAAACTGTTAGGTACGAATCCCGTTGGGTTGTCCAAGATGTAAATGCCAGAAAGATATCCGAAACTTACTCGAGCGAGGCGAGTAAGGTGTTTAACTTGTAGACTGGAGTAACTACTAAGATTGACCTATTAGGGCGAACCCCGTCGGATTGCTCAAGATGGACAAAATATAGTAGTATCCATAACGTACTCGAGCAAGCGAGTAGTTTTGCATTTACAGCAATGCTGGAGTTCCTCATAATTGACCTGTTAGGATGAACTCCATCGAGTTACCCAAGATAAACAACTAGTAAAGGAATCCATTCACCTTCTCGAGCTAGGCGAGTAGGTTGTGCCCTTTAAGGGAAAGGATGCGGCTTGTGTAGTTGTTCTGATGGAAAACTGTGTAAGCTTATCCTGAACTAGTGATACTGTCAAATTGCCTTTAATGTAGTCGATATGCCAATAAGGATCCTCACTTTATTAAAGAAATCAACTGACACCACTAAGCTGCTTGGATCAAGGATAAAACTTGCGCAAGTGCTCAATGTCCCAGGAATTCGGTACCTCCTTGCCATTTGCATCAGTGATTCTGTATGAACCTGGTCTTGTAACCTTAGTTACGATGAATGGACCCTCCCATCTGGAATTTAACTTGTGCAGTCCTGTCTCATCCTGAATCCTGCGTAGTACTAGATCTCCCACGTCGAAGGATCTTTGCTGGACATTGCGATCATGATAGCGTCTGACACCTTGAAGATATCTAGCCGATTGAGTTAAGGCATTGATTCTGGCCTCTTCGACTGAGTCTAACTCAAGTTGTCGAGCTTCATCTGCTTCTCCTTCTTGATAGGCTTCTACTCTTAGAGATTTCCACATAATATCAGCGGGTAGTATAGCTTCTGACCCGTAAGTGAGGAAGAAATGAGATTGTCCAGTTGCTTTGCTGGGCTGGGTTCGCAACCCCTAGATTACGTGAGGTAGTTCTTGAATCCACTTGCCACCTTTCTTGGTATTGGCGTCATAGAGTCTTTTCTTCAAGCCGTCGAGTACAAAACTATTGATGCGCTCAACTTGACCGTTTGCCCGAGGAAGAGCTACTGAGACATATTTGACCTCAATGCATGAGTTGTCACAGAAGTCCCAAAATGATTGTGATGTGAAGTTGGAACCGAGATCTGTAATGATGGTGTGAGGAAAGCCAAATCGGTGGATAATGTCAGATATGAAATCCACTGCTCTATCGGTTGAGATGGGCTTGTACTCGATCCACTTGGTGAACTTGTCGACTGCTACCAGCACATGATTGAATCCTCCTGGAGCTATGGTTAATGGTCCGATCATGTCCAAACTCCAACAGGAGAACGGCCATGATGGAGGGATTGTTATCAAGTTATGTGCTGGGACATGAGTCATCTTGCCGAAGAATTGGCAGCCAGGGCACCGTCTGACCAGGTCTTCTGCGTCCGAAACAACTATTGTCCAGAAGAATCCTGACCTATACGCCTTGCCGACTAGTGTCCTTGATGCAGCGTTATTGCCGCAAACTCCTTTGTGTATTTCTTGGAGGATGTCTTTGCCTTCTTCAAGGGTAACACACTTCATGAGGGTGACTGAGACAGAGCGCTTGTATAGGTTGTCGCCGACGAGGACCAAACCCTTGCTACGCCTGATTATGCGGGCAGCTTCAGCACTTTTAGGATCAACATGTGGTGGAAACTTAAACTCCTTGATGAAGTCGATAAACTGAGTCCGCCAATCTTCTTCAATCATCAGCACTTCTCTGACTGTGGCCGGGGCCTCCGGGTCAGTGGCTTGATGGCTTTGTTCCTTGACTGATGGGTGGTGAAGTTCATGGACAAAAACTCCTGGTAGAACAGCTGCCCGAGTGGACCCAAGTTTGGAGAGGACATCGGCTCCCACGTTGTTGTTGCGATCGACGTGGTGGATTTCCAATCCTGAGAACTTGTTTTCGAGCTTTCTGATTTCTGCAACATATGCGTCCAATGTATCCTTGTTGATGTCCCATTCTTTATTGACTTGTTGAACGACGAGTAGAGAATCGCCGTAGACAAGTAGTCTCTTGATGCCGAGAGATACTGCTAGTCGGAGGCCGTGTAGCAATGCCTCGTATTCAGCTTCATTGTTGGAGACCTTGAACAAGATTAGGAACACATACTTCAATTGTTCTCCCTTGGGGATATGAACAAAACTCCTGCGCCGCCTCCGTCGATCTTGAGTGAGCCATCGAAGTACATCACCCAATGCCCTGGAATGTTCTGGGGTGCTGGAATTTGATTTTTCCGCCATTCAGCCAAGAAGTCGACTAGTGCCTGTGACTTGATTGCTGTTCTTGGCTTGAAGTTGATTTCCAAAGCTCCCAGTTTAACTGCCCACTTTGAGATTCGTCCAGTGGCATCCCGATTGTGGAGTATATCCCCCAATGGGAAGTCAGTTATGACTGAGATCTTGTATTCGTCGAAGTAATGCCAGAGCTTCCTGGAGGTGATTAGAATTCCATACAGAAGTTTCTGAATTGATGGATATCTAACCTTTGATTCAGAGAGTACTTCGCTGATGAAGTAGACTGGTCTCTGAAACCGTAAGCGTGGCCTTCCTCCGGGCGTTCGACTACTATCGCCGTACTGACTATTTGGGTAGTTGTAGCGATGTAGAGGAGTAATTCCTCACCGGGTAGTGGAGCTGTTAGAATCGGCGGTGATTGGAGATGATGCTTGAGATTATCGAGTGCTTCCGCGGCTTCTGTAGTCCACTCGAATTTATCTTGTCGCTTTAGGAGTTTGAAGAAGGGTATTCCCCGTTCGCCAAGCCTGGACAAGAATCGATTCAAGGCTGCCATGCAGCCTGTAAGTTTCTAGACGTCCTTGATGGTAGTTGGAGCGTCCGTGGCCATGAAGGCATTGATCTTCTCTGGATTAGCCTCAATTCCTCGGTTACTGATGATGAATCCAAATAGTTTTCCAGAGGGTACACCAAAGACGCACTTGGTTGGGTTGAGCTTCCAGCGGAATTTTCGGAGGCTGTTGAAGGTCTCTTCCAGGTCAGTAATGAATTGATCCTGGGTCTTTGTTTTGACAACGACGTCGTCAACATAGGCTTCAACATTGCGATGTAGCTGATCGCAGAAGCACAGCTGTATCGCACGCTGGTAGGTAGCGCCAGCGTTCTTCAACCCGAAGGACATGGTCTTGTAGGCGTATGCCCTGTAAGGGGTGATGAAGGCCATCTTAATTTGGTCTTCTTCTTTTAGGGCGATCTGATGATACCCTGAGTAGCAGTCGAGGAAGGATAACAGGACACATCCTACTGTCGAGTCGATTACTTGATCAATACGTGGTGGCCCGAAAGGATCCTTCGGGCAGTGCTTGTTTAGATTAGTGTAGTCGACGCACATCCTCCACTCGTTGTTGTTGTTCTTCTGGACGAGCACAGGGTTAGCCAACCAATCAGGATGGTAGACCTCTTTGATGAACCCTGCTGCGAGTAGTTTTGTCAGCTCTTTCTTGATGGCTGCTCGCTTGTTCGGTGAGAAACGCCTTAGCCGTTGCTTCTTTGGTGTGGCGTTAGGGTCGACCTTCAAGGCATGCTTGATCAACTCCTTGGGCACCCCTGGCTTATCCACTGGTTTCCACGCGAATACGTCTCGGTTGGCCCTAAGGAAGTTGACGAGCTCGAGTTCCTATTTGTCACCCAGTCCTGCTCCGATGATGCATGTCTTAGAGTCGTCTCCCTCCTGTAACTGGATAGTCTTGGTGCCCACATCAGCAGTTGGTTTAACCGATGATTGGCTTTGCTTTTTGGAAGGCATCGACTCCTTGAGGGAGAGTTCCTTAGCAGCAGCAAGTATTTCGCTAACAGAGCTAGGAACCCGGATTGTAGCCGTATGATCTATTGCTTCCTTGTCACATTAGAAACACTTGATGAGGTCTCCGCCTAGTGAAAGGACTCCTGTGTTGCCTGGCATCTTGAGGAGCAGGTAGACATAGTGCGGCACTGCCATGAACTTGGCTACTACAGGTCTTCCCAGGATGGCATGGTAGAAAGATTCAAAGTCGGCTACTTCGAATTTGATATATTCTGTCTGCAAGTTCTGTTCTGTACCAAACGTGACTGGGTGAGTAACCGAGCCAATTGGTGTAGAGGAATTCCTGGGGACGATACCGTAGAATGGGGCCTTACTTGGAGTAAGCAGACTCATATAGTTGAGGCCCATCTTTACCAATGTGCTTGCAAAGATCAGGTTGAGCCCAAGTCGCGGTATAGTGACTGGACGGTGATGCCGCTCTGGAAGTAGTCGATGACGTCATCGTCGGCGACGTTGGGGATGGTAGCTCTTGTGTCGAAGAAGCCCTTGACATAGGATCTGATCGACTCGCCTTGCTCCTGCTTGATCATGGAAAGGGCGTGGCGAGTAGCTACTCGGTGTAGCGACCCTTGGAAGTTGTCGACGAACGCCTTCTTGAGGTCCTCTAACGAGTGGATTGACTAGCGCGCCAAGCTTTCGAGCCACGTGAGGGGTGCGGGCTCCAGGGCCATCGGGAGGTAGAGGACCTTGGTGTTGGTGTCTCCCCCTGCAACACTAATAGCGGTCGAGTATAGTCGTAACCATTGAGCAGGGTCTTGCTTACCGCCGTACTTTTGGATGTTCGTAGGCTTGAAATCCTTCGGGTACTCGATGTTGTCGAAAGCCTTGCTCAGGGCTTTGAAGCGGTCGGAGTTATCCGCAAGTTGCGCTCTGCGTCTTGCGTTGATGATGTCCCGTGCGTCCACAATGGAATCGGCTACCTCTTCCCTGTTGTTCCCACGGTTGTTGTTGTTGCGGTTTGGCTGAGGGCCAGGAGCTTGGTTTGCTTGTGGTTGGCCACCTATGGGGCGATGACTACTCGCAGCTTCCTGATCCTCTTAGTTTCTTCGGTTCTGCTGTTCCTGATGCTGTTGACGCTAGTGGCCTCTAGGGGTACGGCTTGCTTGAGGTATTGCTGTTGCAGTAACCCTTGATCGTGTACCGTGAAGCGAGGACAGGGGGTTCTGTCTCTCGAGTTGTTCAACAGCGTTTTTGGTGAGATTTATGACTCATTCCAACTCGGGATTCTGGGGCATCGTCATGAGTCGTAGGGTTGCTTCTGTCATTGCGGCGATTGGTGTTCTGAAGATAGGATCCGCAGCATTGTTGAATTCGTTGTTGAGGTTGCGTGGCGGGAGACGAGCACGTTCGGCCACACGAGTCCTGCGCACTTCTTTGCGTTGATTCCTTTCCCTGCAGGCTGTACAAGTGACTTCGTCTTCGTCAGCTGGAGCGTCTTGGGTCAGATTGTCTGCTGAGATCTGATCTAAGGCTTCGTTTGGATCATGGAGGCTTGGAGCACCCCCGGGCTGGATGATCACCGGGACCAGACGCTCGTGAGAGAAGCTTTCCAGGTCTGATTCGTAATCAGCTAGGTCAGTTCCAACGGAGCCAGTTTCCCTCTCGGTTTCGAGGGGAGTGCCGTGTTGAAACGGGAGATCATCAATGCTGGCGACTTCTCGCAGGTTGTCGAGTACTTCTGCGAGGGTATGACCTCGGCAAGATTTGAGTTGCATCTTAGCCAGCGCATTGGTGATGAAATCCAGGCTGTCTTGAGGTGACTCGACTGGATCTGGATAAACGTCAAAAACGGGTGCCTCCCAGCTAGCGGTGGCTGATTGGTTTTCGACGTGAAGTAGGCAATCCAAGCTATTTTCATAGGAGGATCTAATCATCTATTTGTAAATAGACGATGAATTGTGCAAACCGGGGTTGCGCAATAAGAGTCCCAATCCGAGTGGATTTTGGTTTGAGATCAATCTGAGTCCGAATAGAACTCGAGTTGTTTTCGAGTTTTGGCTCGATCTCCTTGGCGAGGTCGGGAAGCAACATAACGCCGCGATCATGAGATCTGGCGAGCTTGTTGGAGTCTTCCGACGTGGAGCTCTTCGGCGTGGGAGAGTTGGTTAAGTGGCTATCGAAGCCACCTGAACCATTGGCGACGCAGACCCACAAACCGAAGATGAAGGTGGCGCCTCTGGGAGGCGTCATGGTGCTGAAAGCGAAAGTGGCCATCGAACTCGCTGATGAACTCGCCGAGTCCCCTACCTGGCATGCCAGCTGTCGGTGTTTACCGCCAAGCCTGCTCAGGGATACCCTTAGCAGTAGGGTTTATAGGTAGGGTTCGACGGCTCTAGAACTCAATGGTGCAAGGAACACAAAGATTTAGAAAGGTTCGGGCCGCGAGTTGTGTAATACCCTACGTCCTATGTGGTGATTTGTATTGCTTTAGGTGTAGATGTGTTTCAACGGGGTCCCTGCCCGCCCTTATATATCCGGGGGAGCAGTGTTACATGGAAAGTCCTAACTGAGTACAATTGGAGTCCTTCTACAACACGATCGGGTAGTTTTCTTGTACTGCAGCTAGTTCTACGCCTATTCGGGTAGTTACAAAAGAGGTAAGGTACATCTATGAGCTATCCCTTACTCTAGAACATTCTATGCCTATGAGCAGTCCCGCTGCCCCGGGTCTGACAAAGATAGCCTTGTTTTGAAAATAATTTATACATAGAGAGATCGTACAAAAGGACTTTCCATCTCATCCACCCCAATTCATACAAGTGCACATCTTGATCTGATTGTATGACTTGTTTTTCATTTTGGATCCGGTTTTTAACTTTGCAATAAATGTGATACAAGTATGCCTTGTATTTCATACCCTACCCTGAGCTCCACATATAGCCATAATTAGTAGTAGGGTGAAGGAAAGGCAAGTCAGGTGCCTTGGTAAGGACATATACACATTGAGCTATATGAGAGAATCAAATGGGGAGCTAAGCAAGGTTTATTTTAAAAACTTATTGAATATCCCAAGCTACTTGACATGAAGAGTAGAATTGATTTCATTCAAGACCATTCCATTCCTTAACTACCCAAGATAGTATGATAGACACTTCAAAGTTCACAAGTGCAAGGTATGGGTTGGAATATCTCTTATGCTTGTTTCACTCCTTTGGAAGTCATGTTCTACCTTAGTCCTTTCTCCTTTACTTAAGAACGAGCAAAGGTTAAGTGTGGGGGCATTGTTGACGGCTCTTAAGTACTAATTTTAGGTCGTCAAATCCTGCATAAATACATAAAAGGTCAACACCAACCTAGTGGTAGGGATTTATTACTAACCATTTCTACGAGTGTTGGTAAATATTTGTATGTAATTAGATAGAGAGCCAAATCCTACATGAGAATTATTTGGATCAGCATCATTAACTTTCGACTCACTAGCCGCAGCATTTGGAGTAGGAATTCTCACGTCAATCTCTCCCTCTTGAAGCAAAGTGGTCCTTGGCTTTTGGGTAGTGGCAGCATCATTTTTCTTTTTCCTCACACTAGCAAAATCCTCAGACTTTATAGCACTCTCTGGTATTTGTTTCAGTACATGGTTGAGCTCAAATGAATAATGATTAGAACGACCACCATGTGTTGCATCAACATCAAACTACCATGGTTTTCCCAACAATAAATGACATGCGTGCATAGGAACAACATCGCAGTCTACAGTGTTCGCATAATTCGCTACGGAAAATTTTACCCTAACCTTTTGAGTAACTTTCAGTGTGCCGCTTTGATTCATCTATTGTATATAACATGGTGTTGGAAGCCTTCTAGCAGACAAGGATAAAGCATGCACCAAATCTGAACTAATGGCATTAGTAAAACTACTCCCATTAATAATTAACTTGCATACCTTATTTTGAATTTTTCCATTCCGATTAAAAAATATTGGAACACTGCCCCTTCATATCAACGATTGTACCATTAGCACACACCTCGTGACATCAAAGATAAACCATCCATAGCATCATCATTAGATTATGTAAATGGTTCCTTGTATGCTCCATCACAATGATCTTCACAAACTTGCTACTCAAGTGTAGAAGAAAAAATAGAATCACTAGCATTCACTAGGACATCTACTCCAACAATAGATGTGGTTGTAGGAAGATCACAAGACAGCCCATTATAGCTGGTGGTTAGTAGAAGCATTCTTCTCAAATTGTACAGCACAAAAAAATTCAGAGGCAACTATATAAGAACTCCCACTAGGAGGAGCAAATCGTTGTCTTAGGACCTCCTTCATCTCATACCAAGAAGTACAATAGTCATCACCATGTTCCAACTCTGGCCAAACAATAAAACAGAAAACAATAAGACAATTTGCTGTGTGCAATACTCGGCAAAAAGATCCTTTGCCGAGTGCATTTACCATAGCACTCGGCAAATGTCCTTTGTTGTCCACTAGAAAAGAGCTTTGCGGAGTGCTAGGGCAGGGCACTCGGCAAAACATGGGTCTTTGCCGAGTGTAAGTGCCAAGGCACTTGGCAAAACATGGGACTTTGCCGAGTGTTTTTGTGACGCTCAGCAAAGCCGCAGTCACTGTCTTTGAGCTGTCCTCTTTACTTTTTTTTTAAAGCCATTAAGAAACTCGACAAAGATTTTGTCAAGTGCCCGACAAAAAATACTCGGCAAAGATTTCTTTGTCGTTATTGTCGAGTAAAATATACCGAGAGTGGCACGCGGCAAACCTTTTGCCGAGTACCGTACCATTGGCATTTGCAAAGAACCTATTTCCTGTAGTGACTACTACTGCCGGTCCCACACGACTCGCCTACGCCACTAAGCTGCCCACGCCGGCCGACGGCTTGAGCATTGGCCTTGTTTGGTTTCGCGTGCTAGGAAGTGCTAGGAAACTTTGACAGCTAATTACAGTGTCAAATAAAGTTATTTTACAAAACCAACTCTAGAACCCCTGCGCTAGAAATCCTAAAGAATCTAATGAAGTCTTTGACTGTGTGATTAGAGGATGGTTACTGTAGTATCACTGTAGCCAATCGTCGATTATTTACTGTCATTAGATTCGTCGCGAAAAGTTATACTCATCTCTGAAAAAATTTTACAAATGAATTTTATTTAGCACTCTATGCATGCGAGATTTTTTTTTTTTGAGAAGCATACATTCTAGGAAGCGGCCGGTAACCAAACAAGCCCATTGAATGCTGCGGGCAGCGCGCGCGGCACGGACGCTTACTTGCATTCCCTGCGACGACCGGGTGGTAGCAGTCGCAGATCCGCGGGCCGGTGCGAGTTGGTTTGCACAAGCATTTCGTTTCGACGTTTCGATGCCGTGCGCTCCAGCCGAGTAGGGAATCCACACGACCACACCTTGCTAGTTCAGCTCCTCGCTCTCTCGTCGGGCCCTGGAGCTCTCTCGTCGGGCCCTGAACCGTCGTTGCTGTCGCTGCCGGCCGGTGCCTATTCTCGGACTCGCCGTCGGTGAGCAATATTCGTCGATGGATCGAGCTCGGTGCTCCGCAACCTTCCGGCTGTTGCCAGCACGGACGTCAGTCAGGTTATCATGGCGCTACCGCTACGCTCATAGCACTGTTAAGTATCCGCGCTGATCTGCGAATTAACGCGAGGCGAGGAGATCGAGTAGCAGAGATAGCAGTGTAGAGAGACAGAAGGCAGGTTGCAGTGCAGACTTGACAGATCGGCAGGCAGGGACAGGTCAAATCACGCGTCGAATCAGCAGTATGGCAGGCGCGTCTGGAGATCGACCAGTCATTATTCGACTGATGCCGCGATCCCTCGGCTGCTCATCGTGTCTGTAATCTGCTGAAAATGCCCGTGCAGCTGATCAGCACGCTGTGTAACATTACTTGTTGAATGTAACATTATTTTGCCTAGACGATACGCTTTCAACAATTTCGGCGTTCATATCGTGTCCCATGACCAGCTTGGTGTAATTTACTCGCGCGGCGTTTCATGGGGTTCTGTTTGAGTATGGTAATGAACATTTTGCCGTCCTGAGTTGTAAGGGTATTTTGTAACCTTCACATGTCCAAATGAGCTTTCTTTGCAAAACCATCGACTAGACTGCGTTTAAAGAATGTAATTTGCTGCATCACGTGTTCAAAAGTTCTCCATTTTCATGTTAAACATAAGTTATGAATCTGTACCGAATAAATTTTCTACGAATATTGGCTCCATTTCAAAGCAGTTCAGCTTAGCTACATGAAAAGAAATCATGAAACGAGCATCAAATTATTAGGGGTATGTTAAGAATCTGCCCAGAATGTGTCCACGAATAACGGCAGGGTGAGGTTTTGCGATTTATTCTAATCATGAATACACTCACCTTACTGTGACGACAATGACAACTGGATACTAACAAAAAATAAAATGGCTTTTTTCCCCACCCTTCAATCTTGTAAATGGACATGTACCAATGAACAGTTTAAACTGTTTAAATGTGATTTGTGGAACTACCAACAACGAACTACTGCGCGTGAACGTGTAAAAGCAGCCTTCCTGCCCGTCAAACTGCTTGCTGTAATTAAAGCAGCTGATTCCTGGAATCGTCATAGGTCCTCGCACAATGAGATTCGACGGTTGATGTTTCGTGGTCTGAACCCCAGCAGAGAGATTGTGATTGCATAAAAATGTGTTAAAACTCCAGTGACTGCGCCTACGAGCCTGAGCGCACCGAAGTTTCCAAGCTATGAGCCTGCGAGCCTGCTCCACTTTCTGCGTTGCCAACGTCACAAAATTTCCAAACTTTTCAAATTTTCCATCACATTTCCTATCACATCGAAATATTAAATATAGCAAATGACCCATACATGAAGTATTAAATGTAGTTAAATAAAAAAAATTAATTGCATAGTTTTGATGTACGTTGCGAGACGAATCTTTTGAGCTTAGTTAGGTCATGATAGAATAATATTTATCACAAATAAACGAAAAATGTTACAATGTACTACCGTGAATGACTGATGTGACTTTTTCTCCCACCTTTCCACCCCATTAAACACAGCCGTATACTACCAGTGCTCTCGTATGGAGATGCATGCAGAGCCGGCAGCTGCTGCAACCCCAGTCCAGTTTGATCTCTGGTAAAACCTCAGGGCAGTGCAGTTATCCCGTGCTTTTACATCCATTCTGCAGTAGGCTCTGTGACTGTTGTGGGGTTGAGACATCCTAATTGCAGCCGGCCAGGCATCCTACGCTCAGGACTTCTGAACCTACGGCGTAGCTGCATGCCTGTCTATCCTCTATCTGAAATGATTTAGGGGGTGCTTTGGAACAGTCAGTAAAAAAAGTGACAGGATTTTTTAGTATTTAGAAGTATTAAATAAAGGTTAATTATAAAATTAAATACAGAATTCTAGGGCTAAACTGCGAGACGAATCTAATAATATATCTTAATCTATAATTAGCGAATGGTTACTATAGCATTACTGTAGCAAATTATGAATTAATTAAGCTCATTAGATTCGTCTCGCGAAAAAGCAATCAGCTGTCAAAAAATATTTATAAACAGATTTTATTTAATACTATAAAATAGTAAGATTCTTTTTGATGTGATAGGAACTTCTGAAAAAAGTTTGGAACCAAACAGGACCTTACTTTTGCCCCATGGTTGAGGAGTCACAAATAATGCTTTGATGTGAGATGAAACAACTCGCTCGACCTAATAACAACTTTGAGGCTGTTTGGCTAACCAAATCTCGGTTTGTCTCGACTTATTTACTCTCACATAATACTATTTATTTTACTAGTCGAAGATTATTTATTTGATCAGCTGAACAGCCTCCTTGGTTCTAAATATTTTTTCATTGAAACTTCCTTCAGGTTTACAAGGGCCAAGTAAATCGATGAGGTTAGCAGATTGGATTAAAAATGGTGCTTTAGGCAGTAACTCAAGCCAATAGGTGCCCTGATTCTCTGAATGAAAAAAAATGAAAGACTACGGATGAAATGCTTGTTAGCTCGCTCGCTCAGCTCACACACGGCTTGTCTCGTTGCAATTTGAGGATATCGAGCTACACGCACATGTATACCAGCAGCCTAAATACGGGTCGAATTAACCCAACTATAGCTAAACGGGTAGGCTACGCTAACATCACTACCGCATATACCCAAGATACTTGAGAGTAGAAGATCATAGATCGTTACCACTAGACGCGCGGCGCAGCAGAAGAAGTCGTGCGTCGATGTAGAGGAAGTAGTCGATCACGTCCCACGAACCAAGCTCCTCGTCCTTGATCCCAGCAGCCGATCAGCGCAGCAGTCGCAGCAGCGCCTCCACGGAGTCCACACATACGGGGATGAAACGACGGACGTAGGTGTACTAGCACCGCACGCACGGCAAGGGCGGCGGCCGAGAGAGGGGGGGCTAGGGAGGTGGCGGGGCTCACAGGTTGTGTCGCCCCCCTAACCCCCTCCCTCGTATATATAGGGCGTACTAATGGGCTTCTATCTCATAGGCACATTAGTAACCCTAATCCCTCTTGGATCAATATCCTCTTGGGCCTTTAAATTGTATTGTGATGATGGGCTCTTGGGCATATCACTAACAATCTCCCACTTACACTATAGACAATCATACAGGCAAGCTTTCCAACATTCCAAACCCTTAAGTGTGTGACCCGTTAGATTCATGTGTAGGTGGTAGTGATCGGAAATCATTTCCGAATCACAAGTCAATAGCGGCACCTAGCAGCGCATAGTGACTCACAAATACACATAAAGATCATATCGGCCGAACTTTAGATATACTCATACACCGATCCCTTTGTCACACGATACCAGTCAAGCTCAAGGTGAGATGCGTGCCACCTTTGTGATAGCTCGACCATTCTCTCGATCTAATAGTGGATTCTATTAATAACTAACCTTTAGTCATAATGATTAACTCTTTAATCACTTTGGCATGGCCATGCACTTTCAAATCCAACTATCTCGAGGGGCCCAGAGATATCTCTCCCGTTATCTAGGAGGGGCAAATTCCATCTTGATCTGCTCACATCCCATTCCATGTTTCATGACACACCTGTAAGCTACTTTTGTAACTACCCAGTTACGGAGTAGCGTTTAGCAGCCCCAAGATGCACCACTGCACACAGTGAGAAACAATGGCGATCTCAGGTCTAATGATCCAGTAGGTATAACACTCGAGAACAACTGATGGCACATACAAAATAACAATCCCAACATTGTCATGGAGTGGGTCAATCCAACACCATGTTCACCAACATGTGTCCACATCATTAATCCGATATCTCCATATCCATGATCCGTGAAACATGATCATCAATTAATGCATGTACTAGTCTCAACGTCGTTGTTGTCCCACATAACGACATAAACTAGGGATAATTTAGAATCATATCATTGTCAACAAAGAGTTTCACGAACAAGTCACGTACTTGATAATCAATGTAAAATAATCATCCATGGAACAAATAATAATTATTCATCATTACATAAACATACTAATGACACAAAAATCTCCCATGCACACTAGAATTACTGATGTAAGTATCTAATACCCATAGATCTCATGTGCGCCTCATGCTTTGGTTGTGGGAGAGGCTTCGTCAACGGATCAGCAACGTTTGAATCCGTGTGCACCTTGCAAACCTTCACATCACCTCTCTCAACAAAGTTACGGATGAGGTGATACTTCCGCAGTATATGTCTGGACTTCTTAGTTGTTCTAGGCTCCTTTGCTAGTGCAACGGCACCACTATTATCACAATAGAGGTCCACTGGACTGGACGCACTAGGAACAACACCCAAGTCAGAAACAAACTTTCTGATCCAAACAGCTTCTTTTGCAGCTTCGGAAGCTGCAATATACTCGCCCTCTGTCGTCGAATCAGCCACCGTATCTTGCTTGGAACTCTTCCAGCTCACTGCCCCACCATTGAGGCAGAAAACAAAACCGGATTGCGATTTGGAGTCATTTTTGTCTGTTTGAAAACTAGCATCGGTGTAACCCTTTACAAGAAGCTCATCTTCGCCTCCAAATATTAGGAACATATCCTTAGTTCTTCTAAAGTACTTAAGGATACTCTTTACAATTGTCCAGTGAGCTTCACCGAAATCTGACTGATAACTGCTCGTAACACTTACAGCAAAGGAAACATCTGGGCGCGTGCAAAGCATAGCATACATGATCGACCCTATGGCTGAAGCATAAGGAATCGTACTCATCCTTTTTTGCTCATCAGGTGTCGTAGCACACTGACTCTTGCTTAGAGTAATGCCATGTGACATTGGCAAGAAACCTTTCTTGGAATCTTGCATATTGAACCGATTCAATATCTTGTCAATGTACGTATCTTGGCTTAATCCAATTAGCCTTTTTTATCTATCTTTATAGATCCTAATACCCAGAATATAAGCCGCCTCTCCTAAATCCTTCAGCGAAAACTCTTTTTTAATGAGGTTTTAATGGCTTCAAGCATTGGAATATCATTTCCGATCAGTAATATGTCATCCACATATAGGACCAGAAACACAAGTGCGCTCCCACTAGCATTTTTGTAAACACAAGGCTCATCTTCATTCTTGATGAAGCCAAACCCTTTGACTACTTCATCAAAACGAATATTCCAACTCCGAGATGATTGCTTCAATCCATAGATGGACCTCTGAAGCTTACATATTTCCCCAGCATTTTTAGGATCGACAAAACCTTCAGGCTGTGTCATATACACATCCTCACTTAGATGTCCATTAAGGAAAGCGGTTTTGACATCCATTTGCCATATCTCATAGTCATAATATGCGGCAATTGCTAGGAGAATCCGAATAGACTTTAGCATTGCGACGGGCGAAAAGATTTCCTCATAGTCAACACCTTGAATTTCTCGAAAACCTTTCGCCACCAATCGTGCCTTATAGATGTGAACATTTCCATCCATGTCTAATTTTTTTAAAAAAAATCCACTTACAGTCGACATGTCTTACACTGTCAATTTTATCGACCAAGTTCCAAACTTGATTATCATGCATGGATTTTAACTCGGATTCCATGGCTTCAAGCCATTTGTCGGAATCGGGTCCCATCATTGCTTCTTTGTAGGTCAAGGGCTCATCATTTTCCATCAATAATACGTGGAGCTCCTCCGTAATAAGAAGGTTAAGCTTGTCAGTAGCGCGACGTGCCCTTATAGACCTTCGTGGGGCTGGTGCCTCAACTACGGGTTGTGCAACATCTTGCACATCCCGTGGATCTTCAGTGGGTGCTGAAACAGTTTCGGGTGTTTCCTGAATTTCTTCAAGTTGCACCTTGCTCCCACTAAATCCTTTTGAGAGAAACTCCTTTTCTAAGAAAACACCATTGCGAGCGACAAACACTTTGCCTTCTGCCTTATTGTAAAAATAATATCATTTGGTTTCCCTAGGATACCCCACAAAGAAGCATTTGTCTGACTTTGGAGTGAGCTTATCTAACATCAAACGTTCGACATAAGCCTCACATCCCCAAACTTTGAGAAAAGATAATCCGGGACGTTTCCCAGTCCATATCTCATATGGTGTCTTCTCAACAGACTTACTTGGAACCCTATTCAGTGTGAACGCAGCAGTTTCCAGAGCATAACCCCCAAATGACAATGGAAGATCAGCTTGGCTCATCATGGACCTAACCATGTCCAACAAGGTTCGGTTACTCCGTTCGGATACCCCATTCCATTGAGGCGTTCCGGGCGGAGTTAGCTGCAGAATAATTCCACATTACTTCAAATGATCACCAAATTCAAGGCTCAAATATTCTCCTCCACGATCGGATCACAGAAATTTAATTGTCTTGCCTAATAGATTTTGTACTTCATTCTGAAATTCTTTGAACTTTTCAAACGATTCAGACTTGTGCCTCATTAAGTAGATATAGCCATATCTACTAAAGTCATCAGTGAAAGTAATGAAGTACTGAAAACCACCTCTGGCAATTGAGCTCATTGGTCCACATACATCGGTATGTACAAGTCCCAACAAGTCACTCGCCCTCTCACTATGACTAGTTAAAGGCGCTTTGGTCATCTTTCCAAGCAAACAAGACTCACATGTGTCAAATGATTCAAATCAAATGAGCTTAACAATCCATCTTTATGGAGTTGTTCAATGCGCTTCTCATTTATATGACCTAAGCGACAATGCCAAATAAAAGTGGGATTCAAATCATTTGGTCTAAGCCTCTTAGTATTAATGTTACAGACAGATTTATCCTCAAGATCAAGAACATATAATCTATTCACCAATGGACAATGAGCATAAAAAATACCATTGCAAAAAATAGAACAACGTTTGTTCTCTATTACAATCTTAAAATCATTAACTTCTTCCAAACATGAAGAAGAAATAATGTTCTTGCTCAAAGCAGGAATGCAATAACAATTATTTAATTCCAAAACTAATCCGGAGGGTAGAGACAAGTGGTAGGTGCCGACCGCCAACACCGCAACCTTTGCTCCATTGCCGACATGAACGTCCAACTCGCCTCCTGCAAATCTTCTAGTCTCACTTAGACCCTGCAACGATTGCAAGTGTGAATCATCGATCCAGTATCAAATACCCATGATTCACTGGAAGATAATGCATATTAATTTCTATAAATTTATACCTGAAGTGGAAGTCTCACTTCCCTTCTTCTTCTTCTTTTCTTCCAAGTACTTCTTGCAGTTCCTAGACCAATGTCCCTTTCATGACAGTGGAAGCATTCATCCTCAGAAGTTGGGCTAGATTTGGCCTTATGTGCTGGCTTTAGCTTAGAGCCTGAGGACTCACCACTGGAACTCTTTTCCTTGCCATTACCTTTGGGATTAGGAGGCGTCCAATGCTTCCTCTTTTGTTCCCCTTCTGAATCATCATCACATGATTGGGATTCTTCTTAATACTCTCCTCTGCCGTCTTTAGCATCCCATGCAACTCACTCAATGTTTTATCCAAGCCATTCATCTGAAAGTTCATGATAAAAGGCTCATAGCTCGCCAGGAGCGACTGGAGAATAACATCAGTAGCCAAGTCTTGGTGAAGTTCAGAACCAAGTCTGTCCAAAGTCTCAATGTAACCAATCATTTTGATCACATGAGGACTGACCGGGCTACCTTCTGGCAGCTTGCACGCAAACAAGGACTTTGAGATATTGAACCTCTCAGTCCTGGCTTGGTTCTGAAACATCCCACGCAGCCCCTCGATCATGGTGTGAGCATCCGCATGCTCATACTGCTTCTGCAGATCAGTGGACATGGTGGCGAGCATCAGACAGCTGACATCAAGTGAGTCATTGCAGTGCTTCTCATAAGCTCTGCGATCAGCAGCAGTTGCATTGTCAGGGAGATCATCAGGATATGGCTGCTCAAGAACATACTCCATTTTCTCTTGCCTGAGAACAATTCTCAGGTTGCGGTACCAATCAATAAAGTTTGTTCCATTCAACTTTTCTTCTCAAGAATAGAACGCAAATTGAAAGCGGAATTGTTACCGGTAGACATGATCTACAACATAAAAGTAAAGCAAGATTTCAGCACTAAGTTTATGTAAGACTTTCATTAACTAATTTAACAAAAGACAACCTACTATATCAAAGTCATCTTCCCTCTAATGACATATAGTGGTTCAAGATCCATAATCACTAAAATCCTAGTGAGCTTTAGCATCACGGCTAGAAAAGTAGTGATACAGGTAAGCAACAAATTGCTAATCACATCTCTATGCGGCTCTTGTTTGTTGGGTGGCATCCAAAGCCTCGACCCCAACCCTATGCCTTAAAGCCCAAAACTGTTTGATAGCATTGTTGAGTAAACCAATACTATGCTTCTGAATGTCCGACATCCACCCTATACAAAGTGATAGCTGAGGGTACTCTAATTTGGTAAACCTACCACACAACGATCAAAATTTATAGGTGCAGCTATTGGTAAAAGGCATAAAAAACTCAACCTTTTCTGAGGGGAAGCTATTCTATCATGATTAAAACATCCACCATATGTAAAAGCATGAAAGAATAGTATGACAAAAAATAAACATAACATGCATATAATCATATTATATTGTGAATAGTATGGCCTCTTGCATCACAATGGGCTCCATCGCCATGGCTCCAAGGTGACCTCCATTGCCATCCGTCCTGTCTTGTGGTGATCATCATCGCCATCATGATTGAAGCCTCCATGAAAAGATACTAAGCTACTACATCTAATAGCTAGTGAAATAATTACATGAGGATCCAAACATCACAAGTCGACACGCAGGTCATTATACAATAATGGTGCAACCTCAACCCGGTTGTGTTAACTTGCGACACGCAGGCTGCACAAATCATCACATACATCATCACATGACATTGAGGCCATACCATTCACATCACACCCTACAAAAACAAGTTAGGCGTACGACGTGTTCTACCAAAGTTGCGCTTAGGAAGCCGCTATAGCGAGAAAGCAACGTGTACGGAATTACACAGATCGCATCTATGGAATCCCTATGAAATCTCATCAGAGTGATCGCATCACCTCAAATCCGAGCCATTCATAATGCCTCAATTTTCACTAGGTCAATCACATTGACCGTGCAAACTTTGCACTTGAGAAGACTGCATCTACACATGACCTCGATTTGTTGGTTCAATCTGCTGACTATGCACACAGTTAGTCCCTGATGGTGATTCCAGCCGGTAGGGACATGTCGTATGCATAACAGAGAAAGAACACGAACTAATCTTTTTGTCACATGCCGCGCAATCAACTCGCTCCAGTTTTAACCCCTTATGACCAATTGATCTAATCAAACCGTGCAAAAGTAATAGATCCAATCTACTACAACAACATATCACCTATATGCTAATGATCCAGACCAAAAACTACGCAAGATGGCTCTGGTACCACTGTAGGTAAACGGGTAGGCTATGCTAGCATCACTACCGCATATACCCAAGATACTTGCGAGTAGAAGATCATAGATCGTTACCACTAGACGCGCGACGCAGCAGAAGAAGTCGTGCGTCGATGTAGACGAAGTAGTCGATCACGTCCCACGAACCGAGCTCCTCGTCCTTGATCCCAGCAGCAGATCAGTGCAGCAGTCGCAGCAGTGCCTCCATGGAGTCCACACGTACGGGGATGAAACGGCCGGACGTAGGTGTACTAGCACCGCACGCATGGCAAGGGCGGCGGCCGAGAGAGGGGGGGGCGGCGGCTAGGGAGGTGGCGGGGCTCACAGGTTGTGTCGCCCCCTAGCCCCTCCCTCGTATATATAGGGGCGTACTAATGGGCTTCTATCTCATAGGCCCATTAGTAACCCTAATCCCTCTTGGATCAATATCCTCTTGGGCCTTTAAACCGTATTGTGATGATGGGCTCTTGGGCATATCACCAACACCAACAACCCGTTAGAACTGAACCCAGCCACACTCAAGTTGGACTAGTGGCGCAGCCAGGAATGGAAGGCAGGGGGCTGGTGACCCTTCTTCTTCCTTGCTCCCTCCCTTCCTTTATCAATGGTCTCCAAAATTTTAGGGGGGCGGCTCCATGGAGTTTTGGGCAGTAGGGGGGCTGGAGCCCCCTCAGCCCCCCTGTAGATCCGCCCCTGAGTTGGACCATCCCCGGACCCCCACCCGTTCGCACCGTTCCCCCCGCCTTGGTCCAGTCGCCTTCCCAGTTCCTCCACACATCGCCGCCTGGGGCAGGCGCCAACCCCCTTCCACCCTGCTGCTCTTCCCACCACCAGAAAATGGTTCATTCGTCCTCGATCATTAGTACCCATCATGTTTTGGTCTGGTACTAAAATTGTCTGGACGGCCACTTTTGTATCTAGTCCAAATTTGAAAGCCCCCAGAACCAATTTAGTAATAGGCCATTGGCCTAGTACTAAATGGTCCTCTAGGGGTTACTTCAAAAGAAATGCATCTCCCATCCAGTCACAAGTGATGCATAGTTGCGATGGTAAGGAAGGCTCACGCGAAGCCAAAGATCGTGAGTTCGATTCTACGGACCGCGCACATGTGGAATTCTCGTGACTTCTGACGATGCGCGTGTGCGGGAGCCTCCTAGCTGCTTAACATTTAACATTTTTTTCTTTTTTTTGGACGCAAAACCATTTAGTACTAAATGATCCTTTTAGTACCGGGGCGTTTTGGCCAGTACTAAATGGCATGCTATTTAGTACCGGCCAAGCGGTACCGGTCAACTGTCTGCTATTAAAGAAGTTGATGACTGGTACTAATGCTAGATTTTCTTGCAGTGTCCGCTCGCTCCCCTCTAGCCTCCACACTGCTGGAGAAAGGCACATCAGTGCCGGTCACAGGACGGCTTAGTGCCGGTCTCTGTGGCCGGCACTAACGTGACAGACGTTAGTGCCGGCTACTCTGACCGGCACTAACATGCGCATGTTAGTGCCGGCCCGAAATACCAGCCGGCACTAACGTGCCCGACACCGCCCGACGCCTGGCAGCAAGGTTAGTGCCGGCTGATATAAACTGGCCGGCACTAAACATTTTTGTCTTCTTTATGTTTTCTTTTCTTTTTCATTTTTATACGTATGGCTATGTGTATTTCTACCGTATGTGACTACGTAGTCATACTCTTTGCATTGCACAGTAATATTAGGACCACATATCACACTAATATATATATATATATATATATATATATATATATATATATATATATTATATATATATATTATATATATTCGTCATGTATGGAACACTTCGGAGTTCAAAAGTACTTGAGATATTACAAATTATTAAGCATCAACTATAGTAATGTATCAGCTTCCTCGTCGTCGGATCTCTTTGGCGACGCTTGTACGGAGATCGCCATGAAATTCGCCCTTAGGATTTATGACTTCATCGAGCAGGAATCCGCATATAGCTTCTTGAATTGCCCTGACCCGAGCCATTTCAATGAGTTCTTCTTTCATCCACCAACGCTGTCACATTTTTCGATAAAAACATGAGAATAAAAAATAAAGAATTAAAATAATGAGCAGATGTGGATTGTGCTCACGTACATTGAATGCCTCCACTGTCATTTGTTCTTTTTCACTTGCAAAAGAGTTGATCCACTCGCAAACGTAGTATCCACATAAGTTATTTCCTTAGTCCTGTCTCCAACACTATGGACAAATGTGGGTTACGATATAGAATTTTTCTTATGTTTATTGCGAATGACATTAGTAGCGATAGTATATTCATACCGGAAAATCAGTGAACCAACGAAGAGGCTCGATTTCACCTTTGGGCAAGCCAATGTGTTTGCGGAGGTAGCGACTCCGTGCAATATTTACCACCGTCGATGAGATCTTGGTACTTTGATTTATCTTGCCTTAACGAGTCATACACCAAGACCTTGTGCTCCTCAATTCGAATACAAAGGCAATATCCAATGAAAGCTGTGCATATACATACGCACAACCAATTAATGTTGATTATAATAGTTATTAAATAGTATTATTAATACGAAGGGATTGAAAAAAAGAGGCTAACGAAAAAACGACTCACTGATGGTTGTATGGCAAGAGAATGAAGGGACACATGCTATTCTTACGCAACCCCCTGTATATAACATTGACTATGTCTTCAGGCTTTTGCGCTACCGATTGCTCGTGTATAACATCGGGGTCGAAGAACCCAACGTTATGAAAGTTCTTCTTTCGGCAAATTTGAATTTTTGACCTACAGGACATAAGAAAAACGGGGATCAGTCAACACACAAGGCTAAAATAATGAAACGAGAGACAATACTTACATGCACCATACACTGATGAGGGACTTGTGAAGGGCATCTTGATGGTATAAATCGTAAAGTGCTGCAAACTCGATATATACATCATCTGCCCCCCCCCGCCAGAAATGCTCATCTTTAATCCGAGCTGGGAACATCTCTAATTCATTAGCTTTAGATTGCTCGGCATACCATTTGTGTAGCTCGGGCCATTCTCGTTGGTAGGAATGGTAGCACTCTGGCCATATCAAAGGTTCACCAAGGTACAAACTTTTTCTTGCCACGGGTATTCTGTAGGGCCTCCCCAAGCAATTGACCCCTTGTTAGATCAGTTTGCAATATCATCCCAGCCATGGTCAACGGATCTCTTGATTCATCGGGACATTCTTCATGCGGCACTATCAACGGAGGGATCGATTGTTTGGACTGCTCTCCGAGCTGGGGAACGGTCTTTGCATTAATCCGCCGATTCTTGGGGTTGCTGTAGCACTTTTTGATCTGCCGATCATAATCCGACTCCCTTTCTTTCTCCTTGGTGGGATCTTTAATGAAGTGTTTAATGAAGTGGGCCTTTGCAACTGGATCTATTTCTGGCTTCTTGTTCGGCACCCTCCCTCAGTAGCTTGCGCTTCAGCAGAAGGTTGGAAATGATTCTTCTGCCTCTTCCTCTTCTGGAGCCTTCGCTTTCTTCTTTCTTTGCTGGCTTATGAGATGGCTGGACCGAAGGTACCGTGTATGCCTTCTGTCGCTGACTCTGATTCTGTTGTGCGGCTGGTGATGATGCTGGAATTGGCTCGTTTTGTGCGGCTGGTGATGGCGGATCCATGCTGGGGTCCCGTGCAGGCGGTGGGAGAATGTGGGCCAACACTAGGATTCCTGTCAGCTAGCGTTGGTGATCTTTGCCTTGAGCACCGAGCGGAATCTTTGGCTGCTTGCACCAATCTTATGTCGCGCTTTGACCATGCGATCCATGTGTGTATGACATATTGTAGTTCTGTTTCTTCAGGACCTATAGGGATCGGGAGGTCCTGTCTTCCCAGCGTTCTTCAGTAATTTGGTCAACAAAGACTCTGGCGAATCCTTCAGGAATCGGCTGGCAATGTAGTGTCCCACCTTCTTCTTGGACTTCCGCATAACCCTCAGCACAAACTTTAAGCTTTTTCCTATAAGAAACAGAAGCTCACATTGGGTCCTAACGGTGATGTCGTCAATGGGGGTCCCTCGGCCTGTCGGCACCCAAATTAGGGTGCTATGTGGAAGCAACAACTGCTACGACGCTGAGAGGGGGGCTGATCTCCACATTGGCAGCTGGTTGGTCCAAGCGTTGCCCAACTGTTGCCTTCAAGTGACATTATCCGGTTTTCTAGGCTACGGATCTTCTCTGGCCACTACTACTGCCTTGCTTCTTGTAACACCCGGTTTATAAAGGACATAAAACCGAGCAATCATATACGTGCCAGGATCAAGTCACACGTATACAATAGAATGAACAGTATATCACAGCACATATTACGAATAAGACATAATAAATCGAAATACGAATGTTATTTATTACATTAATGACAAAAATGGCTGATACAGCGGAAGCGAAGTACAAATACGATAAAAACTCTCCGAAGCTGAGCAGGGCGCCACAGGGACGTCAACTAGGAGACAACGCCTAGAAGTCCTCGTAGTCCTAGTAGCGCTGAGCGAACTCTCTCGCGTCGGCAGGAACTGAGCAGCAGTAGCGTATCCAAGAGGAAAAAGTAGAGAAGAGGCAGGTGAGTACACAACTTGTACTCAACAAGTATAACACAAACTATGAGGCTCTAGGTTGGCTGACTGACTGCATTAGCTTTTAAGTGTTGACAAAATTTTATTAAAGCTATTTACTACAAGTTGATGAATTACCATAAACCCAGTTACATAGTAATTAATCAAAATTGATCGTGTTACTACTGAGAACCAAACCACAACCATACCAAACCCCAAGAGGCACCCCCTCGTCGGAAGGAGCTAACCCCACTAATCAAAAGGAGGATCTGGGCCGCTCATGACCGTGAGCACGGCTAGTATACCAGTTTTACACTCTGCAGAGGTTGCACATCTTTACCCACAAGTCGTGAGCTACTCTAGTTATTCATCACACTTCCTTAGGTGAGATGACTAGCGACTCACTACGAGGCCGTTACAAAGGACACGTTGGTAAGGTGTAACCGCTAAGGAATCAGGCTCCGCAACGATGGTAACCACCTCGAGGGGTACGCACACCAAGCCTCGTAGCCTGGCCACCATTGAAGCTCACCACCCCCATGCCCCGTCGGTAAGTTACACCCGAACCAAAATGGCCTAATTAGTAAGCCAAGACCGTCCCATTCCAGTCTTGTGGTAGCGCTGTTGTCCCAGATTGTCGCTCTATGAACCGGTCCTTATGGAGAGTGGCCAACCAGGTAGTAAGCACCGTGGCGGCCCCCTAAACCATTTTCTAACAAAACCAATTTTAACGAGAAGTGAGCCACTCAAGCCACACAGAGGGCCACTCTCAAAATTAAGTTGCATATACCATTAATCAAATTAATTAAAAAGGACCAAGTGTGTTATAGCGCGGCACCTAGCACAACTAACCAAAATGCAACCCAAGGGATATAAATATAAAGGATATAAAGTGGCTAGGAAATCCTTATAGGCATACAGTATTAAAATGCAGTATGAAAATGTATTTAAAGATGATAGGTGTTGTTCATGTTATACTTGCCTTCCTCATACTGCTCCTGCTGCTGCTCAAAGTGGTCAGAAGACGGCTGCTCCGGGTACTGGTACTGGGGCTCCTCAGATGGATCAGCGCTACTCACGAACACATGGCCAAAACAATGCACAATAATAAGCATACAAGCAAACACTAACAAAAACTAATAAACAGTACATCAATACATAAAAACAGCACACTAAACTAGTCTAAAACTATTCTGCGCATTACAACGATCGCGTGGACATAAAGAACGCTTAAAACGGAGCTAAAACGCATAATCTAGGCTAAAACAAGTTCTAGGGG